>NC_060130.1:46957164-49768638 GCF_021461395.2 Schistocerca americana
AAGTCGGCATTGTGCCTTTCCTATTTAATTCCGATGCAATTTCTCTGTTTCGTTGTCAATTAGAAGGTCCAAGGGATGCAGTAAACCTGAAGTGAAGCATCGGAATCTATAACTAGTGTCACAGGAGTGGTTCAAATCATAGACAGTAAGAAGTGTCAGTCCTCTTGTACTTAAGTCGGCATTGTGCCCTTTTTATTTAATTCCGATGCAATTTCTGTGTTTCATCGACAATAAGAAGGTCAGAGGGATACAGTAAAAATGAAGTGAAGCATCGGAGTCTATAACTAGTGTCACAGGAATGGTTCAAAACATAGACAGTAAGATGTGGCTGTCTTCTTGTGCGTAAGTCGGCATTGTGACATTTGTATTTAATTCCGATGCAATTTCTGTGTTTCGTCGTCAATAAGAAGGTCCAAGGGATACAGTAAACCTGAAGTGAAGCACCGGAATCTAAAACCGGACTCTCAGGAAAGGTTCAAAGCATAGAGAGTAAGAAGAGCCAGTCACCTTGTATTTGAGTCGGCATTGTGCCTTTTGTATTTAATTCCGATGCAGTTTCTCTGTTTCATCGTCAATAATAAGGTCAGAGGGAATCAGTAAACTTGAAGTGAAGCATCGGAATCTATAACTAGTGTCACAGGAATGGTTAAAACATAGACAGTTGGAAGAGTCAGTCTTCTTGTACTTAAGTCGGCATTGTGCCATTTCTATTTAATTGCGATGCAATTTCTGTGTTTCATCGTCAATAAGAAGGTCCAAAAGATACAGTAAACATATAGTGAAGCATCGGAATCCAAACCTGGTCTCACAGGAAATGTTCACAACATAGTCAGTAAGAAGAGTCAGTCTTCTTGTACTTAAGTCGGCATTGTGCCTTTTCTATTTAATTCCGATGCGATATCTGTGTTTCATCGTCAATAAGAAGGTCAGAGGGATACAATAAACCTAAAGTGAAGCATCAGACTCTATAACTAGTGTCACATGAATGATTCAAAATATAGACAGTAAGAAGAGTCAGTCTACTTGTACTTAAGCCGGCATTGTGCCTTTTCTATTTAATTCCGATGCAATTTCTGTGTTTCGTCGTGAATAAGAAGGTCCAAGGGATACAGTAAACCTGAAGTGAAGCACCGGAATCTAAAACCGGTCTCTCAGGAAAGGTTCAAAACATAGAGAGTAAGAAGAGCCAGTCACCTTGTATTTGAGTCGGCATTGTGCCTTTTGTATTTAATTCCGATGCAGTTTCTCTGTTTCATCGTCAATAATAAGGTCAGAGGGAATCAGTAAACTTGAAGTGAAGCATCGGAATCTATAACTAGTGTCACAGGAGTGGTTCAAAACATAGACAGTAAGAAGAGTCAGTCCTATTGTACTTATCTCGGCATTGTGCCTTTTGTATTTAATTCCGATGCAATATCTGTGTTTCATCGACAATAAGAAGGTCAGAGGGATACAGTACACCTGAATTGAAGCATCGGAATCTATAACTAGTGTCACAGGAATAATTAAAAACATAGACAGTAAGATGAGTCAGTCCTCTTGTATGTAAGTCGGCATTGTGCCTTTTGTATTTAATTCCGATGCAATGTCTGTGTTTCATCGTCAATAAGAAGGTCAGAGGGATGCAGTAAACCTAAAGTGAAGCATCGGAATCTATAACTAGTGTCACGGGAATGGTTCAAAACATAGAGATTAGAAAGAGTCAGTCTTCTTATACTTAAGTCGGCACTGTGCATTTTGTATACAATTCCGATGCAATTTCTGTGTTTCATTGTCAATAAGAAGGTTAGAGAGATACAGTAAACCTGAAGGGTAGCATAGGAATCTATAACTAGTGTCACAGGAATGGTTCAGAACACAGTCAGTAAGAAGAGTCAGTCTTCTTGTACTTAAGTCGGTATTGTGCCTATTTAATTAACACCGATGCAATTAATGTGTTACATCGTCAATAAGAAGGTCCAAAAGATACAGTAAACCTGAAGTGAAGCATCGGAATCTGTAACTAGTGTCACAGGAATGGTTCAAACGTAGTCAGTAAGAAGAGTCAGTCTTCTTGTACTTAAGTCGGCATTGTGCCTTTTCTATTTAATTCCGATGCAATTTCTGTGTTTCATCGCCAATAACAAGGTCAGAGGTATACAGTAAACCAGTAGTGAAGCATCGGAATCTGTAACTAGCGGCACAGGAATGGTTCAAAGCATAGATAGTAAGAAGAGTCAGTCTTCTTGTATTTAAGTCGGCATTGTGCCTTTTCTATTTATTTCCTATGCAATTTCTGTGTTTCATCGTCAATGAGAAGGTCAAAGGGATACAGTAAACCTGGAGTGAAGCATCGGAATCTATAACTAGTGTCACGGTAATGGTTCAAAACATAGAGAGTAAGAAGAGTCAGTCTTCTCGTACTTAAGTCGGCATTGTGCCTTTTGTATTTAATTCCGATGCAATTTCTGTGTTTCATCGTCAATAAGAATGTCCAAGGGATACAGTAAACCTCAAGTAGAGCATCGGAATCTATAACTAGTGTCACAAGAGTGGTTCAAAACATAGACATTAAGAAGAGTCAGTCCCCTTGTACTTAAGTCGGCATTGTGCCTTTTGTATTTAATTCCGATGCAATTTCTGTGTTTCATCGACAATAAGAAGGTAAGAGGGATACAGTAAACCTGAAGTGAAGCATCGGAATCTATAACTAGTGTCACAGGAATGGTTTAAAACATAGACAATAGGAAGGGTCAGTCTTCTATTACTTAAGTCGGCATTGTGCCTTTCCTATTTAATTCCGATGCAATTTCTGTGTTTCGTCGTCAATAAGAAGGTATAAGGGATGCAGTAAACCTGAAGTGAAGCATCGGAATCTATAACTAGTGTCACAGGAGTGGTTCAAAAAATAGACAGTAAGAAGAATCAGTCCTCTTGTACTTAAGTCGGCATTGTGCCTTTTGTATTTAATTCCGATGCAATTTCTGTGTTTCATCGACAATAAGAAGGTCAGAGGGATACTGTAAACCTGAAGTGAAGCATCGGAATCTATAACTAGTGTCACAGGAATGGTTCAAAACATAGACAGTAAGATGAGTCAGTCTTCTTGTGCGTAAGTCGGCATTGTGACTTTTGTATTTAATTCCGATGCAATTTCTGTGTTTCATCGACAATAAGAAGGTCAGAGGGATACAGTAAACCTGAAGTGAAGCATCGGAATCTATTACTAGTGTCACGGGAATGGTTAAAAACATAGAGATTAGGAAGTGTCAGTCTTCTTATACTTAAGTCGGCACTGTGCCTTTTGTATATAATTCCGATGCAATTTCTGTGTTTCATCGTCAATAAGAAGGTCAGAGGGATACAGTAAACCTGAAGTGAAGCATCGGAATCTATAACTAGTGTCACAGGAATGGTTCAAATCATAGACAGTAGGAAGAGTCATTCTTCTTGTACTTAAGTCGGCATTGTGCATTTTCTATTTAATTCCGATGCAATTTCTGTGTATCATCGTCAATAAGAAGGTCAAAGGGATACAGTAAACGTGAAATGAATCATCGGAATCCGTAACTAGTGTCACAGGAATGGTTCAAAACACAGACAGTAGGAAGAGTCAGTCTTCTTGCTCTTAAGTCGGCATTGTGCCTTTTGTAATTATTTCCGATGCAATTTCTGTGTTTCATCGACAATAAGAAGGCCCAATGGATACAGTAAACCTGAAGTAAAGCATCGGAATCTATAACTAGTGTCACAGGGATGGTTCAAAACGTAGACACTAGGAAGAGTCAGTCATCTTGAACTCAAGTCGGCATTGTGCCTTTTGTATTTACTTCTGATGCAATTTCTGTGTTTCATCGTCAATGAGAAGGTCAGAGGGATACAGTACACCTGAAGTGTAGCATCAGAATCTATAACTAGTGTCACAGGAATGGTTAAAATCATAGACAGTATAAGAGTCAGTCTTCTTGTACTTAAGTCGGCATTGTGCCTTTTCTATTTAATTGCGATGCAATTTCTGTGTTTCATCGTCTATAAGAAGGTCCAAGGGATACAGTAAACATATAGTGAAGCATCGGAACCTAAAACGGGTCTCACAGGAAATGTTTACAACATAGTCAGTAAGAAGAGTCTGTCTTCTTGTACATAAGTCGGCATTGTGCCTTTTCTATTTAATTCCAATGCAATTTCTGTGTTTCATCGTCAATAAGAACATCCAAGGGATACAGTAAACATATAGTGAAGCATCGGAATCTAAAACTGGACTCACAGGAAATGTTCACAAAATAGTCAGTAACAAGAGTCAGTCTTCTTGTACTTAAGTCGGCATTGTGCATTTTATATTTAATTCCGATGCAATTTCTGTGGTTTCATCATCAATACGACGGTCAGAGGGATACAGTAAACCTGAAGTGAAGCATCGGAATCTATAACTAGTGTCACCGGAATGGTTCAAAACATAGACAATAGGAAGGGTCAGTCTTCTTGTATATAAGTCGGCATTGTGCCTTTCCTATTTAATTCCGATGCAATTTCTGTGTTTCCTCGTCAATAAGGAGGTCCAAGGGATGCAGTAAACCTGAACTGAAGCATCGGAATCTATAACTAGTGTCACAGGAGTGGTTCAAAACATAGACAGTAAGAAGATTCAGTCCCCTTGTACTTAAGTCGGCATTGTGCCTTTTGTATTTAATTCCGATGCAATTTCTGTGATTCATCGACAATAAGACGGTCAGAGGGATACAGTAAATCAGAAGTGAAGCATCGGAACCTATAACTAGTGTCACAGGAATGGTTCAACACATAGACAGTAAGATGAGTCAGTCTTCTTGTGCGTAAGTCGGCATTGTGACTTTTGTATTTATTTCCCATGCAATTTCTGTGTTTCATCGTCAATAACAAGGTCAGAGAGATACGGTAAACCTGAAATGAAGCATCGGAATCTATTACTAGTGTCACGGGAATCGTTAAAATCATAGAGATTAGGAAGAGTCAGTCTTCTTATACTGAAGTCGGCACTGTGCCTTTTGTATATAATTCCGATGCAATTTCTGTGTTTCATCGTCAATAAGAAGGTCAGAGGGATACAGTAAACCTGAAGTGAAGCATCGGAATCTATAACTAGTGTCACAGGAATGGTTCAAAACATAGACAGTAGGAAGAGTCATTCTTCTTGTACTTAAGTCGGCATTGTGCCGTTTCTATTTAATTCCGATGCAATTTCTGTGTTTCATCGTCAATAAGAAGGTCAAAGGGATACAGTAAACGTGAAGTGTAGCATCGGAATCTATAACTAGTGTCACAGGAATGGTTCAAATCATAGACAGTAAGAAGAGTCAGTCTTCTTGTACTTAAGTCGGCATTGTGCCTTTTCTATTTAATTGCGATGCAATTTCTGTGTTTCATCGTCAATAAGAAGGTCCAAGGGACACAGTAAACATATAGGGAAGCATCGGAACCTAAAACTGGTCTCACAGGAAATGTTCACAACATAGTCAGTAAGAAGAGTCAGTCTTCTTGTACTTAAGTCGGCATTGTGCCTTTTCTATTTAATTCCAATGCAATTTCTGTGTTTCATCGTCAATAAGAAGATCCGAGGGATACAGTAAACAAATAGTGAAGCATCGGAATCTAAAACTGGTCTCACAGGAAATGTTCACAAAATAGTCAGTAACAAGAGTCAGTCTTCTTGTACTTAAGTCGGCATTGTGCGTTTTGTATTTAGTTCCGATGCAATTTCTGTGGTTTCATCATCAATAAGACTGTCAGAGGGATACAGTAAACCTGAAGTGAAGCATCGGAATCTATAACTAGTGTCACCGGAATGGTTCAAAACATAGACAATAGGAAGGTTCAGTCTTCTTGTACTTAAGTCGGCATTGTGCCTTTCCTATTTAATTCCGATGCAATTTCTGTGTTTCTTCGTCATTAAGAAGGTCCAGGGGATGCAGTAAACCTGAAGTGAAGCATCGGAATCTATAACTAGTGTCACAAGAGTGGTTCAAAACATAGACAGTAAGAAGAAACAGTCCTCTTGTACTTAAGTCAGCATTGTGCCTTTTGTATTTAATTCCGATGCAATTTCTGTGTTTCATCGACAATAAGAAGGTCAGAGGGATACAGTAAACCTGAAGTGAAGCATCGCAATTTATAACTAGTGTCACAGGAATGGTTCAACACATAGACAGTAAGATGAGTCAGTCTTCTTGTGCGTAAGTCGGCATTGTGACTTTTGTATTTAATTCCAATGCAATTTCTGTGTTTCATCGTCAATAAAAAATTCCAAGGGATACTGTAAACATATAGTGAAGCATCGGAACCTAAACCTGGTCTCACAGGAAATGTTCACAACATAGTCAGTAAGAAGAGTCAGTCTTCTTGTACTTAAGTCGGCATTGTGCCTTTTCTATTTAATTCCAATGCAATTTCTGTGTTTCATCGTCAATAAGAAGATCCAAGGGATACAGTAAACATATAGTGAAGCATCGGAATCTAAAACTGGACTCACAGGAAATGTTCACAAAATAGTCAGTAACAAGAGTCAGTCCCCTTGTATTTAAGTCGGCATTGTGCATTTTGTATTTAATTCCGATGCAATTTCTGTGGTTTCATCATCAATAACACGGTCAGAGGGATACAGTAAACCTGAAGTGAAGCATCGGAATCTATAACTATTGTCACCGGAATGGTTCAAATCATAGACAATAGGAAGGGTCAGTCTTCTTGTACTTAAGTCGGCATTGTGCCTTTCCTATTTAATTCCGATGCAATTTCTGTGTTTCTTCGTCAATAAGAAGGTCCAAGGGATGCAGTAAACCTGAAGTGAAGCATCGGAATCTATAACTACTGTCACAAGAGTGGTTCAAAACATAGACAGTAAGAAGAGTCAGTCTTCCATTACTTAAGTCGGCATTGTGCCTTTCCTATTTAATTCCGATGCAATTTCTGTGTTTCGTCGTCAATAAGTAGGTCCAAGGGATGCAGTAAACCTGAAGTGAAGCATCGGAATCTATAACTAGTGTCACAGGAGTGGTTCAAAACATAGACAGTAAGAAGAGTCAGTCCTCTTGTACTTAAGTCGACATTGTGCCTTTTGTATTTAATTCCGATGCAATTTCTGTGTTTCATCGACAATAAGAAGGTCAGAGGGATACAGTAAATCTGAAGTGAAGCATCGGAATCTATAACTAGTGTCACAGGAATGGTTCAACACATAGACAGTAAGATGAGTCAGCCTTCTTGTGCGTAAGTCGGCATTGTGACTTTTGTATTTAATTCCGATGCAATTTCTGTGTTTCATCGTCAATAAGACGGTCAGAGGGATACGGTAAACCTGAAGTGAAGCATCGGAATCTATTATTAGTGTTACGGGAATCGTTGAAATCATAGAGATTAGAAAGAGTCAGTCTTCTTATACTGAAGTCGGCACTGTGCCTTTTGTATATAATTCCGATGCAATTTCTGTGTTTCATCGTCAATAAGAAGGTCAGAGGGATACAGTAAACCTGAAGTGAAGCATCGGAATCTATAACTAGTGTCACAGGAATGGTTCAAAACATAGACAGTAGGAATAGTCATTCTTCTTGTACTTAAGTCGGCATTGTGCCTTTTCTATTTAATTCCGATGCAATTTCTGTGTTTCATCGTCAATAAGAAGGTCAAAGGGATACAGTAAACGTGAAGTGTAGCATCGGAATCTATAACTAGTGTCACAGGAATGGTTCAAATCATAGACAGTAAGAAGAGTCAGTCCTCTTGTACTTAAGTCGGCTTTGTGCCTCTTCTATTTAATTCCGATGTAATTTCTGTGTTTCATCATCAAGAAGAAGGTCAGAGGGTTACAGTTAACCTGAGGTGAAGCATCTAAATGTATAACTAGTGACACAGGAATGGTTCAAAACATAGACAGTAGGAAGAGTCAGTCTTCTTGTACTTGACTCGGCATTGTGCCTTTTGTATTTAATTCCGACGCAATTTCTGTGTTTCATCGTCAATACGAATGTCACAGGGATACAGTAAACCTGAAGTGAGGCATCAGAATCTATAACTAGTGTCACAGGAATGGTTCAAAACATACACAGCAAGAAGTGTCAGTCTTCTTGTAGTTAAGTCGGCATTGTGCCTTTTCTATTTAATTCCGATTGAATTTCTGTGTTTCATCGTCAATAAGAAGGTGAGAGGTATACAGTAAACCTGAAGTGAAGCATCGGAATGTATAACTAGTGTCACAGGAATGGTTCAAAACATAGACAGTAGGAAGAGTCAGTCTTCTTGTACTTAAGTCGGCATTGTGCCTTTTCTATTTAACTCCGATGCAATTTCTGTGTTTCATCGTCAATTACAAGGTCAAAGGTATACAGTAAACCTGTAGTGAGGCATCGGAATCTGTAACTAGCGTCACGGGAGTGGTTCAAAACATAGATAGTAAGAAGAGTCAGTCTTCTTGTACTTAAGTCGGCATTGTGCCTTTTCTATTTGATTCCGATGCAGTTTCTGTGTTTCATCGTCAATAAGAATTCAAAGGTATACAGTAAACCTGAAGTGAAGCATCGGAATCTATAACTAGTGTCACAGGAATGGTTCAAAAAATAGACAGTAGGATGAGTCAGTCTTCTTATACTTAAGTCGGCACTGTGCCTTTTGTATATAATTCCGATGCAATTTCTGTGTTTCATTGTCAATAAGAAGGTCAGAGGGATACAGTAAACCTGAAGGGTAGCATCGGAATCTATAACTAGTGTCACAGGAATGGTTCAGAACATAGTCAGTAAGAAGAGTCAGTCTTCTTGTGCTTAAGTCGGTATTGTGAGTATTTAATTAATCCCGATGCAACTTCCGTGTTTCATCGTCAATAAGAAGGTCCAAGGGATACAGTAAACCTGAAGTGAAGCATCGGGATCTATAACTAGTGTCACAGGAATGGTTCAAACATAGTCAGTAAGAAGAGTCAGTCTTCTTGTACTTAAGTCGGCATTGTGCCTTTTCTATTTAATTCCGATGGAATTTCTGTGTTCCATCGTCAATAAGAAGGTGAGAGGAATACAGTAAACCTGAAGTAAAGCATCGGAATGTATAACTAGTGTCACAGGAATGGTTCAAAACATAGACAGTAGGAAGAGTCAGTCTTCTTGTACTTAAGTCGGCATTGTGCCTTTTCTATTTAATTCCGATGCAATTTCTGTGTTTCATCGTCAATAACAAGGTCAGAGGTATACAGTAAACCTGTAGTGAAGCATTAGAATCTGCAATTAGCGTCACAGGAATGGTTCAAACCATAGATAGTAAGAAGAGTCAGTCTTCTTGTATTTAAGTCGGCATTGTGAATTTTCTACTTAATTCCGATGCAATTTCTGTGTTTCATCGTCAATAAGAAGGTCAAAGGTATACAGTATACCTGCAGTGAAGCATCGGAATCTATAACTAGTGTCACAGGAATGGTTCAAAACATAGACAGTAAGAAGAGTCAGTCTTCATGTACTTAAGTCGGCATTATGCCTTTTGTATTTAATTCCGATGCAATTTTAGTGTTTCATCGTCAATGAGAAGGTCAGAGGGCTACAGTACACCTGAAGTGAAGCATCGGAATCTATAACTAGTGTCACAGGAGTGGTTCAAAACATAGACAGTAAGAAGAGTCAGTCTACCTGTACTTATGTCGGCATTGTGCCTTTTGTATTTAATTCCGATGCAATGTCTGTGTTTCATCGTCAATAAGAAGGTGCAAGGGATACAGTAAACCTGAAGTGAAGCATCGGAATCTATAACTAGTGCCACAGGAATGGTTCAAACATAGTCAGTAAGAAGAGTCAGTCTTCTTGTGCTTAAGTCGGCATTGTGCCTTTTCTATTTAATTCCGATGGAATTTTTGTGTTTCATCGTCATTAGAAGGTGAGAGGGATACAGTAAACCTGAACTGAAGCATAGGAATGTATAACTAGTGTCACAGCAATGGTTCAAAACATAGACAGTAGGATGAGTCAGTCTTCTTGTACTTGAGTCGGCATTGTGCCTTTTGTATTTATTTCCGATGCAAATTCTGTGTTTCATCGTCAATTAGAAGGTCAGAGGGATACAGTAAACCTGAAGTGAAGCATCGGAATCTATAACTAGTGTCACAGGAATGGTTCAAAACATAGACAGTTGGAAGAGTCATTCTTCTTGTACATAAGACGGCATTGCGCCTTTTATATTTAATTCCGATGCAATTTCTATGTTTCATCGTCAATAAGAAGGTCAAAGGGATACAGTAAAAATGAAGTGAATCATCGGAAACTATAACTAGTGTCAGATTAATGATTCAAAACATAGACAGTAGGAAGAGTCAGTCTTCCTGTACTTAACTCGGCGTTTTGACTTTTGTATTTAATTCCGATGCAATTTCTGTGTTTCATCGTCAATAAGAAGGTCCAAGCGATACAGTAAACACATAGTGAAGCATCGGAATCTAAAACTGGTCTCACAGGAAATGTTCAAATCATAGTCAGTAAGAAGAGTCAGTCTTCTTGTACTTAATTTGGCATTGTGCCATTTCTATTTAATTCCGATGCAATTTCTGTGTTTCGTCGTCAATAAGAGGGTCCAAGGGATACAGTAAACCTGAAGTGAAGCACCGGAATCTAAAACCGGTCTCTCAGGAAAGGTTCAAAACATAGAGAGTAAGAAGATCCAGTCATCTTGTATTTGAGTCGGCATTGTGCCATTTCTATTTAATTCCGATGCAATTTCTGTGTTTCACCGTCAATAAGAAAGTCCAAGGTATACAGTAAACATATAGTGTAGCATCGGAAACTAAAACTGGACTCACAGGAAATGTTCACAAAAATAGTCAGTAAGAAGAGTCAGTCTTCTTGTACTTATGTCGGCATTGTGCATTTTGTATTTAATTCCGATGCAATTTCTGTGGTTTCATCATCAATAAGAAGGTCAGAGGGATACAGTAATCCTGAAGTGAAGCATCGAAATCTATAACTAGTGTCACCGGAAAGGTTCAAAACATAGACAATAGGAAGAATCAGTCTTCTTGTACTTAAGTCGGCATTGTGCCTTTCCTATTTATTTCCGATGCAATTTCTGTGTTTCTTTGTCAATAAGAATTTCCAAGGGATGCAGTAAACCTGAAGTGAAGCATCGGAATCTATCACTAGTGTCACAGGAGTGGTTCCAAACATAGACAGTAAGAAGAGTCAGTCCTCTTGTACTTAAGTCGGCATTGTGCCTTTAGTATTTAATTCCGATGCAATTTCTGTGTTTCATCGTCAATAAGAAGGTCAGAGGGATACAGTAAACCTGAAGTGAAGCATCGGAATCTGTAACTAGTGTCACAGGAATGGTTCAAAACATAGTCAGTAAGAAGAGTCAGTCTTCTTGTACTTAAGTCGGCATTGTGCCTTTTGTATTTAATTCCGATGCAATTTCTGTGTTTCATCGACAGTAGGAAGGTCCAAGGGATACAGTGAACCTGAAGTAAAGCATCGGAATCTATAACTAGTGTCACAGGGATGGTTCAAAACATAGAGATTAGGAAGAGTCTGTCTTCTTATACTTAAGTCGGCACTGTGCCTTTTGTATATAATACCGATGCAATCTCTGTGTTTCATCGTCAATAAGAAGGTCAGAGGGATACAGTAAACCTGAAGTGAAGCATCGGAATCTATAACTAGTGTCACGGGAATGGTTCAAATCATAGAGATTAGGAAGAGTCTGTCTTCTTATACTTAATTCGGCACTGTGCCTTTTGTATATAATACCGATGCAATCTCTGTGTTTCATCGTCAATAAGAAGGTCAGAGGGATACAGTAAACCTGAAGGGAAGCATCGGATTTTATAACTAGTGTCACAGGAATGTTTCAAAACATAGTCAGTAAGAAGAGTCAGTCTTCTTGTACTTAAGTCGGCATTGTGCCTTTTTATTTAATTCCGAAGCAATTTCTGTGTTTCAGAGTCATTAAGAAGGTCCAAGGGATACAGTAAACCTGAAGTGAAGCATCGGAATCTAAAACTAGTGTCACAGGAATGGTTCAAACATAGTCAGTAAGAAGAGTCAGTCTTCTTGTGCTTAAGTCGGCATTGTGCCTTTTCTATTTAGTTCCGATGGAATTTCTGTGTTTCATCGTCAATACGAAGGTCAGAGGGATACATTAAACCTGAAGTGAAGCATCGGAATCTATAACTAGTGTCACAGGAATGGTTCAAATCATAGACAGTAGGAAGAGTCATCCTTCTTGTAATTAAGTCGGCATTGTGCCTTTTCTATTTAAGTCCGATCCAATTTCTGTGTTTCATCGTCAATAAGAAGGTCAAAGGGATACAGTAAAAATGAAGTGAATCATCGGAATCTATAACTAGTTTCACAGGAATGGTTCAAAACATAGACAGTAGTAAGAGTCAGTCTTCCTGTACTTAAGTCGGCATTGTGCCTTTTGTATTTAATTTCGATGCAATTTCTGTGTTTCATCGTCAATAGGAAAGTCCAAGTTATACAGTAAACACATAGTGAAGCATCGGAATCTAAAACTGGTCTCACAGGAAATGTTCAAATCATAGTCAGTAAGAAGAGTCAGTCTTCTTGTACCTAAGTCGTCATTATGCCATTTCTATTTAATTCCGATGCAATTTCTGTGTTTCGTCGTCAATAAGAAGGTCCAAGGGATACAGTAAACCTGAAGTGAAGCACCGGAATCTAAAACCGGTCTCTCAGGCAAGGTTCTAAACATAGAGAGTAAGAAGAGCCAGTCATCTTGTATTTGAGTCGGCATTGTGCCTTTTGTACCTAATTCCGATGCAGTTTCTCTGTTTCATCGTCAATAAGAAAGTCAGAGGGAATCAGTAAACTTGAAGTGAAGCATCGGAATCTATAACTAGTGTAACAGGAATGGTTAAAACGTAAACAGTTGGAAGAGTCAGTCTTCTTGAACTTAAGTCGGCATTGTGCCTTTTCTATTTAATTCCGATGCAATTTCTGTGTTTCATCGTCAATAAGAAGGTCAAAGGGATACAGTAAACCTGGAGTGAAGCATCGTAATCTATAACTAGTGTCACAGGAATGGTTCAAAACAAAGACAGTAAGAAGAGTCAGTCTTCTTGTACTTAAGTCGGCATTGTGCCTTTTGTATTTAATTTCGATGCAATTTCTGTGTTTCGTCGTCAATAAGAAGGTCCAAGGGATACAGCAAACCTGAAGTGAAGCACCGGAATCTAAAACCGGTCTCTCAGGAAAGGTTCTGAACATAGAGAGTAAGAAGAGCCAGTCATCTTGTATTTGAGTCGGCATTGTGCCTTTTGTATTTAATTTCGATGCAATTTCTGTGTTTCATCGTCAATAAGAAGGTCCAAGGGATACAGTAAACACATAGTGAAGCATCGGAACCTAAAACTGGTCTCACAGGAAATGTTCAAATCATAGTCAGTAAGAAGAGTCGGTCTTCTTGTACTTAAGTCGGCATTATGCCATTTCTATTTAATTCCGATGCAATTTCTGTGTTTCATCGTCAATAAGAAGGTCCAAGGGATACAGTAAACATATAGTGAAGCATCGGAATCTAAAACTGGACTCACAGGAAATGTTCACAAAATAGTCAGTAAGAAGAGTCAGTCTTCTTGTACTTAAGTCGGTATTGTGCATTTTGTATTTAATTCCGATGCAATTTCTTTTTTTCATCGTCAATATGAAGGTGAGAGGGATACAGTAAACCTGAAGTGAAGCATCGGAATGTATAACTAGTGTCACAGGAATGGTTCAAAGCATAGACAGTAGGAAGAGTCAGTCTCCTTGTACTTATGTCGGCATTGTGCCTTTTCTATTTAATTCCGATGGAATTTCTGTGTTTCATCGTCAGTATGAAGGTGAGAGGGTTACAGTAAACCTGAAGTGAAGCATCGGAATGTATAACTAGTGTCACAGGAATGGTTCAAAACATAGACAGTAGGAAGAGTCAGTCTTCTTGTACTTAAGTCGGCATTCTGCCTTTTGTATTTAATTCCGATGCAATTTCTGTGTTTCATCGACAATAAGAAGGTCCAAGGGATACAGTAAACCTGAAGTGAAGCATCGGAATCTATAACTAGTGTCACGGGAATGGTTCAAAACATAGAGATTAGGAAGAGTCAGTCTTCTTATACTTATGTCGGAACTGTGCCTTTTGTATATAATTCCGATGCAATCTCTGTGTTTCATCGTCAATAAGAAGGTCAGAGGGATACAGTAAACCTGAAGGGAAGCATCGGAATTTATAACTAGTGTCACAGGAATGGTTCAAAACATAGTCAGTAAGAAGCATCAGTCTTCTTGTACTTAAGTCGGCATTGTGCTTTTTTTATTTAATTCCGATGCAATATCTGTGTTTCATCGTCAATAAGAAGGTCCAAGGGATACAGTAAACCTGAAGTGAAGCATGGGAATCTAAAACTAGTGTCACAGGAATGGTTCAAACATAGTCAGTAAGAAGAGTCAGTCTTCTTGTGCTTAAGTCGGCATTGTGCCTTTTTTATTTAATTCAGATGGAATTTCTGTGTTTCATCGTCAATACGAATGTCAGAGGGATACAGTAAACCTGAAGTGAAGCATAGGACTCTATAACTAGTGTCACAGGAATGGTTCAAATCATAGACAGTAGGAAGAGTCATTCTTCTTGTACTTAAGTCGGCATTGTGCCTTTTCTATTTAATTCCGAAGCAATTTCTGTGTTTCATCGTCAAGAAGAAGGTCAAAGGGATACAGTAAAAATGAGGTGAATCATCGGAATCTACAGCAAGTGTCACAGGAATGGTTCAAAACATAGATAGTAGGAAGAGTCAGTCTTCCCGTACTGAAGTCGGCATTGTGCCTTTTCTATTTAATTCCGATGCAATTTCTGTGTTTAATCGTCAATAACAAGGTCAGAGGTATACAGTAATCCTGTAGTGAAGCATCAGAATCTGTAACTAGCGTCACAGGAATGGTTCAAAACATAGATAGTAAGAAGAGTCAGTCTTCTTGTACTTAAGTCGGCATTGTGCCTTTTCTATTTAATTCCGATGCAATTTCTGTGTGTCATCGTCAATAAGAAGGTCAAAGGTATACAGTATACCTCAACTGAAGCATAGGAATGCATAACTAGTGTCACAGGAATGGTTCAAAACATAGACAGTAGGATGACTCAGTCTTCTTGTACTTGAGTCGGCATTGTGCCTTTTGTATTTATTTCCGATGCAAATTCTGTGTTTCATCGTCAATTAGAAGGTCAGAGGGATACAGTAAACCTGAAGTGAAGAATCGGAATCTATAACTAGTGTCACAGGAATGGTTAAAAACATAGACAGTAGCAAGAGTCATTCTTCTTGTACATAAGACGGCTTTGCGCCTTTTCTATTTAATTCCGATGCAATTTCTGTGTTTCATCGTCAATAAGAAGGTCCAAGGGATGCAGTAAACCTGAAGTGAAGCATCGGAATCTATCACTAGTTTCAATGGAGTGGTTCAAAACATAGACAGTAAGATGAGTCAGTCCTCTTGTACTTAAGTCGGCATTGTGCCTTTTGTATTTAATTCCGATGCAATTTCTGTGTTTCATCGACAATAAGAAGGTCAGAGGGATACACTAAACCTGTAGTGAAGCATCGGAATCTGTAACTAGCGACACAGGAATGGTTCAAAACATAGATAGTAAGAAGAGTCAGTCTTCTTGTACTTAAGTCGGCATTGTGCCTTTTTATTTAATTCCGATGCAATTTCTGTTTTTCATCGTCAATAAGATGGTCAAAGGGATACAGTAAATCTGGAGTGAAGCATCGGAATCTATAACTAGTGTCACAGGAATGGTTCGAAACATAGACAGTAAGAAGAGTCAGTCTTCTTGTACTTAAGTCGGCATTGTGCCTATTTATTTAATTCCGATGCAATTTCTGTGTTTCATCGTCAACAAGAAGGTCCAAGGGATACAGTAAACCTGAAGGGAAGCATCGGAATCTATAACTAGTGTCACAGGAATGGTTCAAAACATAGACAGTAGTAAGAGTCAGTCTTCCTGTACTTAAGTCGGCATTGTGCCTTTTGTATTTAATTTCGATGCAATTTCTGTGTTTCATCGTCAATAAGAAGGTCCAAGGGATACAGTAAACACATAGTGAAGCATCGGAATCTAAAACTGGTCTCACAGGAAATGTTCAAATCATAGTCAGTAAGAAGAGTCAGTCTTCTTGTACTTAAGTCGTCATTATGCCATTTCTAATTAATTCCGATGCAATTTCTGTGTTTCATCGTCAATAAGAAGGTCAAAGGGATACAGTAAACCTGGAGTGAAGCATCGGAATCTATAACTAGTGTCACAGGAATGGTTCAAAACAAAGACAGTAAGAAGAGTCAGTCTTCTTGTACATAAGTCGGCATTGTGCTTTTTCTATTTAATTAGGATGCAATTTCTGTGTTTCATCGTCAATAAGAAGGTCCAAGGGATACAGTAAACTTATAGTGAAGCATCGGAATCTAAAACTAGTGTAACAGGGATGGTTCAAAACATAGACAGTAGGAGGAGTCAGTCTTCTTGTACTTAAGTCGGCATTGTGCCTTTTGTATTTAATTCCAATGCAATTTCTGTGTTTCACCGTCAATGAGAAGGTCAGAGGGATACAGTACACCTGAAGTGAAGCATCGGAATCTATAACTAGTGTCACAGGAGTGGTTCAAAACGTAGACAGTAAGAAGAGTCAGTCCTCTTGTACTTAAGTCGGCATTGTGCCTTTTGTATTTAATTCCGATGCAATTTCTGTGTTTCATCGTCAATAAGATGGTCAGAGGGATACAGTAAACCTGAAGTGAAGCATCGGAATCTATAACTAGTGTCACAGGAATGGTTCAAATCATAGACAGTAGGAAGAGTCATTCTTCTTGTACTTAAGTCGGCATTGTGCCTTTTCTATTTAATTCCGATGCAATTTCTGTGTTTCATCGTCAATAAGAAGGTCAAAGGGATACAGTAAAAATGAGGTGAATCATCGGAAACTATAGCTACTGTCACAGGAATGGTTCAAAACTTAGACAGTAGGAAGAGTCTGTCTTCCTGTACTTAAGTCGGCATTGTGCCTTTTGTAATTAATTTCGATGGTATTTCTGTGTTTCATCGTCAATAAGAAGGTCCAAGGGATACAGTAAACACATAGTGAAGCATAGGAATCTAAAACTGGTCTCACAGGAAATGTTCAAATCATAGTCAGTAAGAAGATTCAGTCTTCTTGTACTTAAGTCGGCATTATGCCATTTCTATTTAATTCCGATGCAATTTCTGTGTTTCGTCGTCAATAGGAAGGTCCAAGGGATACAGTAAACCTGATGTGAAGCACCGGAATCTAAAACCGGTCTCTCAGGAAAGGTTCTAAACATAGAGAGTAAGAAGAGCCAGTCATCTTGTATTTGAGTCGGCATTGTGCGTTTTGTATTTAATTCCGATGCAGATTCTCTGTTTCATCGTCAATAAGAAGGTCAGAGGGAATCACTTGAAGTGAAGCATCGGAATCTATAACTAGTGTAACAGGAATGGTTAAAACATAGACAGTTGGAAGAGTCAGTCTTCTTGTACTTAAGTCGGCATTGTGCCTTTTCTATTTAAATGCGATGCAATTTATGTGTTTCATCGACAATAAGAAGGTCCAAGGGATACAGTAAACCTGGAGTAAAGCATCGGAATCTATAACTAGTGTCACAGGAATGGTTCAAAACAAAGACAGTAAGAAGTGTCAGTCTTCTTGTACTTAAGTCGGCATTGTGCCTTTTCTATTTAATTCCGATGCAATTTCTGTGTTTCATCGTCAATAAGAAGGTCAAAGGGATACAGTAAAAATGAGGTGAATCATCGGAAACTATAGCTACTGTCACAGGAATGGTTCAAAACTTAGACAGTAGGAAGAGTCTGTCTTCCTGTACTTAAGTCGGCATTGTGCCTTTTGTAATTAATTTCGATGGTATTTCTGTGTTTCATCGTCAATAAGAAGGTCCAAGGGATACAGTAAACACATAGTGAAGCATCGGAATCTAAAACTGGTCTCACAGGAAATGTTCACAACATAGTCAGTAAGAAGAGTCAGTCCTCCTGTACCTAAGTTGGCATTGTGCATTTTCTATTTAATTCCGATGCAATTTCTGTGTTTCATCGTCAATAAGAATTTACTAGGGATACAGTAAACATGTAGTGAAGCATCGGAATCTAAAACTGGACTCACAGGAAATGTTCACAAAATAGTCAGTAAGAAGAGTCAGTCTTCTTGTGCTTAAGTCGGCATTGTGCATTTTGTATTTAATTCCGATGCAATTTCTGTGTTTCATCGTCAATACGAAGGTCAAAGTGATACAATAAACCTGAAGTGAAGCATCGGAATCTATGACTAGTGTCACCGGAATGGTTCAAAACATAGACAATAGGAAGGCTCAGTCTTCTTGTACTTAAGTCGGCATTTTGCCTTTCCTATTTTATTCCGATGCAACTTCTAAGTTTCTTCGTCAATAAGAAGGTCCAAGGGATGCAGTAAACCTGAAGTGAAGCATCGGAATCTATAACTAGTGTCACAGGAGTGGTTCAAAACATAGACAGTAGGAAGAGTCAGTCACCTTGTACTTAAGTCGGCATTGTGCCTTTTCTATTTAATTCCGATGCAATTTCTGTGTTTCATCGTCAATACCAAAGCCAGAGGTATACAGTAAACCTGTAGTGAAGCATCGGAATCTGTAACTAGCGTCACAGGAATGGTTCAAAACATAGATAGTAAGAAGAGTCAGTCTTCTTGTACTTAAGTCGGCATTGTGCCTTTTCTATTTAATTTCGATGCAATTTCTGTGTTTCATCGTCAATAAGAAGGTCAAAGGGATACAGTAAACCTGGAGTAAAGCATCGGAATCTATAACTAGTGTCACAGGAATGGTTCAAAACAAAGACAGTAAGAAGTGTCAGTCTTCTTGTACCTAAGTCGGCATTGTGCCTTTTGTATTCAATTCCGATGCAATTTCTGTGTTTCATCGTCAATGAGAAGGTCAGAGGGATATAGTACACCTTAAGCGAAGCATCGGAATCTATAACTAGTGTCACAGGAGTGGTTAAAAACATAGACAGTAAGAAGAGTCAGTCTTCTTGTACGTAAGTCGGCATTGTGCCTTTTGCATTTAATTCCGATGCAATTTCTGTGTTTCGCCGTCAATAAGAAGGTCAGTAAGCCTGAAGTGAAGCATCGGAATCTATAACTAGTGTCACAGGAACGGTTCAAAACATAGACAGTAAGATGAGTCAGTCTTCTTGTACGTAAGTCGGCATTGTGCCTTTTGCATTTAATTCCGATGCAATTTCTGTGTTTCACCGTCAATAAGAAGGTCAGAGGGATACAGTAGACCTGAAGTGAAGCATCGGAATCTATAACTAGTGTCACGGGAAAGGTTCAAAACATAGAGATTAAGAAGAGTCAGTCTTCTTATACTTAAGTCGGCACTGTGCCTGTTGTACATCATCCCGATGCAATTTCTGTGTTTCATCGTCAATAAGAAGGTCGGAGGGATACAGTAAACCTGAAGGGAAGCACCAGAATCTATAACTAGTGTCACAGGAATGGTTCAAAACATAGTCAGTAAGAAGAGTCAGTCTTCTTGTACTTAAGCCGGCATTGTGCCTTTTTATTTAATGCCGATGCAATTTCTGTGTTTCATCGTCAATAAGAGGTCCAAGGGATACAGTAAACCTGAAGTGAAGCATCGGAATCTATCACTAGTGTCACAGCAATGGTTCAAAACATAGACAGTAAGAAGCGTCAGTCATCTTGTACTTAAGTCGGCATTGTGCCTTTTGTATTTAATTTCGATGCAATTTCTGTGTTTCGTCGTCAATAAGAAGGTCCAAGGGGTACAGTAAACACATAGTGAAGCATCGGAATGTAAAACTGATCTCACAGGAAATGTTCAAATCATAGTCAGTAAGAAGAGTCAGACATCTTGTACTTAGGTCGGCATTGTGCCATTTCAATTTTATTCCGATGCAATTTCTGTTTTTCGTCGTCAATAAGAAGGTCCAAGGGATACAGTAAACCTGAAGTGAAGCACCGAAATCTAAAACCGGTCTCTCAGGAAAAGTTCAAAACATAGAGAGTAAGAAGAGCCAGTCATCTTGTATTTGAGTCGGCATTGTGTCTTTGGTATCAAATTCCGATACAGTTTCTCTGTTTCATCGTCAATAAGGTCAGAGGGAATCAGTGAACCTGAAGTGAAGCATCGGAATCCATAACTAGTGTCACAGGAATGGTTCAAAACATAGACAGTAAGATGAGTTAGTCTTCTTGTACGTATGTCGGCATTGTGCCTTTTGTATTTAATTCCGATGCAATTTCTGTGTTTCATCGACAGTAAGAAGGTCAGAGGGATACAGTAAAACTGAAGTGAAGCATCGGAATCTTTAATTAGTGTCACAGGAATGGTTCAAAACATAGACAGTAAGATGAGTCAGTCTTCTTGTACGTAAGTCGGCATTGTGCCTTTTGTATTTAATTCCGAAGCAATTTCTGTGTTTCATCGTCAATAAGAAGGTCAGAGGGATACAGTAAACCTGAAGTGAAGCATCGGAATCTATAACTAGTGTCACGGGAATTGTTCAAAACATAGAGATTAGGAAGAGTCAGTCTTATTATACTTAAGTCGGCACTGTGCCTTTTGTATATAATTCCGATGCAATTTCTGTGTTTCATCGTCAATAAGAAGGTCAGAGGGATACAGTAAACCTGAAGGGAAGCATCGGAATCTATAACTAGTGTCGCAGGAATGGTTCAAAACATAGTCAGTAAGAAGAGTCAGTCTTCTTGTACTTAAGTCGGCATTGTGCCTTTTTATTTAATCCCTATGCAATTTCTGTGTTTCATCGTCAATACGAAGGTCCAAGGGATACAGTAAACCTGAAGTGAAGCATCGGAATCTATAACTAGTGTCACAGGAATGGTTCAAACATAGTCAGTAAGAAGAGTCAGTCTTCTTCTACTTAAGTCGGCATTGTGCCTTTTCTATTTAATTCCGATGGAATTTCCGTGTTTCATCGTCAATAAGAAGGTGAGAGGGATACAGTAAACCTGAAGTGAAGCATCGGAATGTATAACTAGTGTCACAGGAATAATTCAATACATAGACAGTAGGAAGAGTCAGTCTTCTTGTACTTGAATCGGCATTGTGCCTTTTGTATTTATTTCCGATGCAAATGCTGTGTTTCATCGTCAATAAGAAGGTCAGAGGGATAGAGTAAACCTGAAGTGAAGCATCGGAATCTATAACTAGTGTCACAGGAACGGTTCAAAACATAGACAGTAGGAAGAGTCATTCCTCTTGTTCTTAAGTCGGCATTGTGCCTTTTCTATTTAATTATGATGCATTTTCTGTGTTTCGTCGTCAGTAAGAAGGTCCAAGGGATGCAGTAAACCTGAAGTAAAGCATCGGAATCTATAACTAGGGTCACAGGGATGGTTCAAAACATAGACAGTGGGAAGAGTCAGTCTTCTTGTACTTAAGTCGGCATTGTGCCTTTTGTATTTAATTCCGATGCAATTTCTGTGTTTCATCGTCAATGAGAAGGTCAGAGGGATACGGTACACCTGAAGTGATGCATCGAAATCTATAACTAGTGTCACAGGAATGGTTCAAATCATAAACAGTAAGAAGAGTCAGTCTTCTTGTACTTAAGTCGGCATTGTGCCTTTTCTATTTAATTCCGATGCAATTTCTGCGTTTCATCGTCAATAAGAAGGTCAAAGGGATACAGTAAAAATGAGGTGAATCATCGGAATCTATAGCTAGTGTCATAGGAATGGTTCAAATCATAGACAGTAGGAAGAGTCATCCTTCCCGTACTTAAGTCGGCATTGTGCCTTTTCTATTTAATTCCGATGCAATTTCTGTGTTTCATCGTCAATAACAAGGTCAGAGGTATACAGTAAACCTGTAGTGATGCATCAGAATCTGTAACTAGCGTCACAGGAATGGTTCAAAACATAGATAGTAAGAAGTGTCAGTCTTCTTGTACTTAAGTCGGCATTGTGCCTTTTCTATTTAATTCCGATGCAATTTCTGTGTTTCATCGTCAATAAGAAGGTCAAAGGTATACAGTATACCTGAAGTGAAGCATCGGAATCTATAACTAGTGTCACAGGAATTTTTCAAAACATAGATAGTAAGAAGAGTCAGTCTTCTTGTACTTCATCTACATCTACATCTACATTGATACTCCGCAAGCCACCCAACGGTGTGTGGCGGAGGGCACTTTACGTGCCACTGTCATTACCTCCCTTTCCTGTTCCAGTCGCGTATGGTTCGCGGGAAGAACGACTGTCTGAAAGCCTCCGTGCGCGCTCTAATCTCTCTAATTTTACATTCGTGATCTCCTCGGGAGGTATAAGTAGGGGGAAGCAATATATTCGATACCTCATCCAGAAACGCACCCTCTCGAAACCTGGCGAGCAAGCTACACCGCGATGCAGAGCGCCTCTCTTGCAGAGTCTGCCACTTGAGTTTATTAAACATCTCCGTAACGCTATCACGGTTACCAAATAACCCAGTGACGAAACGCGCCGCTCTTCCCTGGATCTTCTCTATCTCCTCCGTCAACCCGACCTGGTACGGATCCCACACTGATGAGCAATACTCAAGTATAGGTCGAACGAGTGTTTTGTAAGCCACCTCCTTTGTTGATGGACTACATTTTCTAAGCACTCTCCCAATGAATCTCAACCTGGTACCCGCCTTACCAACAATTAGTTTTATATGATCATTCCACTTCAAATCGTTCCGTACGCATACTCCCAGATATTTTACAGAAGTAACTGCTACCAGTGTTTGTTCCGCTATCATATAATCATACAATAAAGGATCCTTCTTTCTATGTATTCGCAATACATTACATTTGTCTATGTTAAGGGTCAGTTGCCACTCCCTGCACCAAGTGCCTATCCGCTGCAGATCTTCCTGTATTTCGCTACAATTTTCTAATGCAGCAACTTCTCTGTATACTACAGCATCATCCGCGAAAAGCCGCATGGAACTTCCGACACTATCTACTAAGTCATTTATATATATTGTGAAAAGCAATGGTCCCATAACACTCCCCTGTGGCACGCCAGAGGTTACTTTAACGTCTGTAGACGTCTCTCCATTGATAACAACATGCTGTGTTCTGTTTGCTAAAAACTCTTCAATCCAGCCACACAGCTGGTCTGATATTCCGTAGGCTCTTACTTTTTTTATCAGGCGACAGTGCGGAACTGTATCGAACGCCTTCCGGAAGTCAAGAAAAATAGCATCTACCTGGGAGCCTGTATCTAATATTTTCTGGGTCTCATGAACAAATAAAGCGAGTTGGGTCTCACACGATCGCTGTTTCCGGAATCCATGTTGATTCCCACATAGTAGATTCTGGGTTTCCAGAAATGACATGATACGCGAGCAAAAAACATGTTCTAAAATTCTACAAGAGATCGACGTAAGAGATATAGGTCTATAGTTTTGCGCATCTGCCCGATGACCCTTCTTGAAGACTGGGACTATCTGTGCTCTTTTCCAATCATTTGGAACCCTCCGTTCCTCTAGAGACTTGCGGTACACGGCTGTTAGAAGGGGGGCAAGTTCTTTCGCGTACTCTGTGTAGAATCGAATTGGTATCCCGTCAGGTCCAGTGGACTTTCCTCTATTGAGTGATTCCAGTTGCTTTTCTATTCCTTGGACACTTATTTCGATGTCAGCCATTTTTTCGATTGTGCGAGGATTTAGAGAAGGAACTGCAGTGCGGTCTTCCTCTGTGAAACAGCTTTGGAAAAAGGTGTTTAGTATTTCAGCTTTACGCGTGTCATCCTCTGTTTCAATGCCATCATCATCCCGTAGTGTCTGGATATGCTGTTTCGAGCCACTTACTGATTTAACGTAAGACCAGAACTTCCTAGGATTTTCTGTCAAGTCGGTACATAGAATTTTACTTTCGAATTCAATGAACGCTTCACGCATAGCCCTCCTTACGCTAACTTTGACATCGTTTAGCTTCTGTTTGTCTGAGAGGTTTTGGTTGCGTTTAAACTTGGAGTGGAGCTCTCTTTGCTTTCGCAGTAGTTTTCTAACTTTGTTGTTGTACCACGGTGGGTTTTTCCCGTCCCTCACAGTTTTACTCGGCACGTACCTGTCTAAAACGCATTTTACGATTGCCTTGAACTTTTTCCATAAACACTCAACATTGTCAGTGTCGGAACAGAAATTTTCGTTTTGATCTGTTAGGTAGTCTGAAATCTGCCTTCTATTACTCTTGCTAAACAGATAAACCTTCCTCCCTTTTTTTATATTCCTATTAACTTCCATATTCAGGGATGCTGCAACGGCCTTATGATCACTGATTCCCTGTTCTGTACATACAGATTCGAAAAGTTCGGGTCTGTTTGTTATCAGTAGGTCCAATATGTTATCTCCACGAGTCGGTTCTCTGTTTAATTGCTCGAGGTAATTTTCGGATAGTGCACTCAGTATAATATCACTCGATGCTCTGTCCCTACCACCCGTCCTAAACATCTGAGTGTCCCAGTATATATCTGGTAAATTGAAATCTCCACCTAAGACTATAACATGCTGAGAAAATTTATGTGAAATGTATTCCAAATTTTCTCTCAGTTGTTCTGCCACTAATGCTGCTGAGTCGGGAGGTCGGTAAAAGGAGCCAATTATTAACCTAGTTCGGTTGTTTAGTGTAACCTCCACCCATAATAATTCACAGGAACTATCCACTTCTACTTCACTACAGGATAAACTACTACTAACAGCGATGAACACTCCACCACCGGTTGCATGCAATCTATCCTTTCTAAACACCGTCTGTACCTTTGTAAAAATTTCGGCAGAATTTATCTCTGGCTTAAGCCAGCTTTCTGTACCTATAACGATTTCAGCTTCGGTGCTTTCTATCAGCGCTTGAAGTTCCGGTACTTTACCAACGCAGCTTCGACAGTTGACAATTACAATACCGATTGCTGCTTGGTCCCCGCATGTCCTGACTTTGCCCCGCACCCGTTGAGGCTGTTGCCCTTTCTGTACTTGCCCAAGGCCATCTAACCTAAAAAACCGCCCAGCCCACGCCACACAACCCCTGCTACCCGTGTAGCCGCTTGTTGCGTGTAGTGGACTCCTGACCTATCCAGCGGAACCCGAAACCCCACCACCCTATGGCGCAAGTCGAGGAATCTGCAGCCCACATGGTCGCAGAACCGTCTCAGCCTCTGATTCAGACCCTCCACTCGGCTCTGTACCAAAGGTCCGCAGTCAGTCCTGTCGACGATGCTGCAGATGGTGAGCTCTGCTTTCATCCCGCTAGCGAGACTGGCAGTCTTCACCAAATCAGATAGCCGCCGGAAGCCAGAGAGGATTTCCTCCGATCCATAGCGACACACATCATTGGTGCCGACATGAGCGACCACCTGCAGATGGGTGCACCCTGTACCCTTCATGGCATCCGGAAGGACCCTTTCCACATCTGGAATGACTCCCCCCGGTATGCACACGGAGTGCACATTGGTTTTCTTCCCCTCTCTTGCTGCCATTTCCCTAAGGGGCCCCATTACGCGCCTGACGTTGGAGCTCCCAACTACCAGTAAGCCCACCCTCTGCGACTGCCCGGATCTTGCAGACTGAGGGGCAACCTCTGGAACAGGACAAGCAGCCATGTCAGGCCGAAGATCAGTATCAGCCGGAGACAGAGCCTGAAACCGGTTCGTCAGACAAACTGGAGAGGCTTTCCGTTCAGCCCTCCGGAATGTCTTTCGCCCCCTGCCACACCTTGAAACGACCTCCCACTCTACCACAGGTGAGGGATCAGCCTCAATGCGGGCAGTATCCCGGGCAACCACAGTCGTAGTCCGATCAGGGGATGCGTGGGACGAGCTGGCCGTCCCCGACAAACCCCCATCCCGACCCCCACAGTGATGCCCATTGGCAACAGCCTCAAGCTGTGTGACCGAAGCCAACACCGCCTGAAGCTGGGAGCGAAGGGATGCCAACTCAGCCTGCATCCGAACACAGCAGTTGCAGTCCCTATCCATGCTAAAAGCTGTTTTGCTAAGAACGTCTGAACTAATCTACAGAGAGCGCAAACAAATCGACAAAATTTAAACGGTTATTAAAATACAAGATTGCCTAGTAAATGCAGTAATGCTGCTACTTGCGCACTGCTGACACTGCTCGGCGGCGGAAGGAGACTAAGCGAAATTACACTATTCAGGTACTAAAACGCGATGCTACACTCTCAAATACTATAATACGCCCGAAATTTATGAATTAAACAATGAAAGAACCAAAAATACGCAAAGAAATTAAGAATTAAACTATGTAACAAATGAGTGAGCTAGGAGTATACGACTTGCTGCTCAGCTGCTTATCCAACGGCGGCAGGGAGCACACTGACTGCGACCAACCGACACTGGCCGTTCAAAACAAAACAGTAGACAAACGACTACGCGAATTTACACTATTCAGGTACTAAAACGCGATGCTACAACTCTCAAATACTATAATACGCTCGAAATTTATGAATTAAACAATGCAAGTACCAAAAACACGCAAAAAATTAAGAATTAAACTATAAAACAAATGAGTGAGCTAGGAGTATACGACTTGCTGCTGCAGCTGCTTATCCAACGGCGGCAGGGAGCACACTGACTGCGACCAACCGACACCGGCCGTTCAAAACAAAACAGTAGACAAACGACTACGCGAATTTACACTATTCAGGTACTAAAACGCGATGCTACAACTCTCAAATACTATAATACGCTCGAAATTTATGAATTAAACAATGCAAGTACCAAAAACACGCAAAAAATTAAGAATTAAACTATGTAACAAATGAGTGAGCTAGGAGTATACGACTTGCTGCTCAGCTGCTTATCCAACGGCGGCAGGGAGCACACTCAAAGTCGGCATTGTGCCTTTTCTATTTAATTCCGATGGAATTTCTGTGTTTCATCGTCAATAGAAGGTGAGAGGGATACAGTAAACCTCAACTGAAGAATAGGAATGTATAACTAGTGTCACAGGAATGGTTCAAAACATAGACAGTAGGATGAGTCAGTGTTCTTGTACTTGAGTCGGCATTGTGCCTTTTGTATTTATTTCCGATGCAAATTCTGTGTTTCATCGTCAATTAGAATGTCAGAGGGATACAGTAAACCTGAAGTGAAGCATCGGAATCTATAACTAGTGTCACAGGAATGGTTCAAAACATAGACTGTAGGAAGAGTCATTCTTCTTGTACATAAGACGGCATTGCGCCTTTTCTATTTAATTCCGATGCAATTTCTGTGTTTCATCGTCATTAAGAAGGACCAAGGGATGCAGTAAACCTGAAGTGAAGCATCGGAATCTATCACTAGTGTCACAGGAGTGGTTCAAAACATAGACAGTAAGAAGAGTCAGTCCTCTTGTACTTAAGTCGGCATTGTGCCTTTTGTATTTAATTCCGATGCAATTTCTGTGTTTCATCGACAATAAGAAGGTCAGAGGGATACAGTAAACCTGACGTGAAGCATCGGAATCTATAACTAGTGTCACAGGAATGGTTCAAAACATAGACATTAAGATGAGTCAGTCTTCTTGTACGTAAGTCGGCTTTGTGCCTTTTGTATTTAATTCCGATGCAATTTCTCTGTTTCATCGTCAATAAGAAGGTCAGAGGGATACAGTAAACCTGAACTGAAGCATCGGAATCTGTAACTAGTGTCACGGGAATGGTTCAAAACATAGAGATTAGGAAGAGTCAGTCTTCTTATACTTAAGTCGGCACTGTGCCTTTTGTATATAATTCCGATGCAATTTCATTGTTTCATTGTCAATAAGAAGGTCAGAGGGATACAGTAAAACTGATGGGTAGCTTCGGAATCTATAACTAGTGTCACAGGAATGGTTCAAAACATAGTCAGTAGGAAGAGTCAGTCTTCTTGTACTTAAGTCGGCATTGTGCCTATTTATTTAATCCCCATGCAATTTCTGTGTTTCATCGTCAACAAGAAGGTCCAGGGGATGCATTAAATCTGAAGTGAAGCGTCGGAATCTAAAACTAGTGTCACAGGAATGGTTCAAACATAGTCAGTAAGAAGGGTCAGTCTTCTTGTACTTAAGTCGGCATTGTGCCTTTTTATTTAATTCCGATGCAATTTCTGTGTTTCATCGTCAATAAGATGGTCAAAGGGATACAGTAAATCTGGAGTGAAGCATCGGAATCTATAACTAGTGTCACAGGAATGGTTCAAAACATAGACAGTAAGAAGAGTCAGTCTTCTTGTACTGAAGTCGGCATTGTGCCTTTTGTATTTAATTCCGATGCAATTTCTGTGTTTCATCGACAATAAGAAGGTCCAAGGGATACAGTAAACCTGAAGTAAAGCATCGGAATCTACATCTAGTGTCACAGGAATGGTTCAAACATAGTCAGTAAGAAGAGTCAGTCTTCTTGTGCTTAAGTCGGCATTGTGCCTTTTCTATTTAATTCCGATGGAATTTCTGTGTTTCATCGTCAATACGAAGGTCAGAGGGATACAGTTAACCTGAAGTGAAGCATCGGAATCTATAACTAGTGTCACAGGAATGGTTCAAATCATAGACAGTAGGAAGAGTCATCCTTCTTGTACTTAAGTCGGCATTGTGCCTTTTCTATTTAAGTCCGACGCAATTTCTGTGTTTCATCGTCAATAAGAAGGTCAACGGGATACAGTAAAAATGAAGTGAATCATGGGAATCTATAACTAGTGTCACAGGAATGGTTCAAAACATAGACAGTAGTAAGAGTCAGTCTTCCTGTACTTAAGTCGGCATTGTGCCTTTTGTATTTAATTTCGATGCGATTTCTGTGTTTCATCGTCAATAAGAAGGTCCAAGGGATACAGTAAACCGGAAGTAAAGCATCGGAATCTATAACTGGTGTCACAGGGATGGATCAAAGCATAGACAGTAGGAAGAGTCAGTCTTCTTGTACTTAAGTCGGCATTGTGCCTTTTGTATTTAATTCCGATGCAGTTTCTCTGTTTCATCGTCAATAAGGTCAGAGGGAATCAGTGAACCTGAAGTGAGGCATCGGAATCCATAACTAGTGTCACGGGAATGGTTCAAAACATAGACAGTAAGATGAGTTAGTCTTCTTGTACGTAAGTCGGCATTGTGCCTTTTGTATTTAATTCCGATGCAATTTCTGTGTTTCATCGACAATAAGAAGGTCAGAGGGATACAGTAAAACTGAAGTGAAGCATCGGAATCTTTAATTAGTGTCACAGGAATGGTTCAAAACATAGACAGTAAGATGAGTCAGTCTTCTTGTACGTAAGTCGGCATTGTGCCTTTTGTATTTAATTCCGAAGCAATTTCTGTGTTTCATCGTCAATACGAAGGTCAGAGGGATACAGTAAACCTGAAGTGAAGCATCGGAATCTATAACTAGTGTCACGGGAATTGTTCAAAGCATAGAGATTAGGAAGAGTCAGTCTTCTTATACTTAAGTCGGCACTGTGCCTTTTGTATATAATTCCGATGCAATTTCTGTGTTTCATCGTCAATAAGATGGTCAGAGGGATACAGTAAACCTGAAGGGAAGCATCGGAATCTATAACTAGTGTCACAGGAATGGTTCAAAACATAGTCAGTAAGAAGAGTCAGTCTTCTTGTACTTAAGTCGGCATTGTGCCTTTTTATTTAATCCCTATGCAATTTCTGTGTTTCATCGTCACTACGAAGGTCCAAGGGATACAGTAAACCTGATGTGAAGCATCGGAATCTATAACTAGTGTCACAGGAATGGTTCAAACATAGTCAGTAAGAAGAGTCAGTCTTCTTGTACTTAAGTCGGCATTGTGCCTTTTGTATTTAATTCCGATGGAATTTCTGTGTTTCATCGTCAATAAGAAGGTGAGAGGGATACAGTAAACCTGAAGTGAAGCATCGGAATGTATAACTAGTGTAACAGGAATAATTTAATACATAGACAGTAGGAAGAGTCAGTCTTCTTGTACTTGAGTCGGCATTGTGCCTTTTGTATTTATTTCCGATGCAAATTCTGTGTTTCATCGTCAATAAGAAGGTCAGAGGGATAGAGTAAACCTGAAGTGAAGCATTGGAATCTGTCACTAGTGTCACAGGAATGGTTCAAAACATAGACAGTAAGAAGAGTCAGTCTTCTTGTACTTAAGTCGGCATTGTGCCTTTTGTATTTAATTTCGATGCAATTTCTGTGTTTCGTCGTCAATAAGAAGGTCCAAGGGGTACAGTAAACACATAGTGAAGCTTCGGAATGTAAAACTGATCTCACAGGAAATGTTCAAATCATAGTCAGTAAGAAGAGTCAGACATCTTGTACTTAGGTCGGCATTGTGCCATTTCAATTTTATTCCGATGCAATTTCTGTTTTTCGTCGTCAATAAGAAGGTCCAAGGGATACAGTAAACCTGAAGTGAAGCACCGGAATCTAAAACCGGTCTCTCAGGAAAGGTTCAAAACATAGAGAGTAAGAAGAGCCAGTCATCTTGTATTTGAGTCGGCATTGTGCCTTTGGTATCAAATTCCGATGCAGTTTCTCTGTTTCATCGTCAATAAGGTCAGAGGGAATCAGTGAACCTGAAGTGAAGCATCGGAATCCATAACTAGTGTCACAGGAATGGTTCAAAACATAGACAGTAAGAGGAGTTAGTCTTCTTGTACGTAAGTCGGCATTGTGCCTTTTGTATTTAATTCCGATGCAATTTCTGTGTCTCATCGACAATAAGAAGGTCAGAGGGATACAGTAAAACTGAAGTGAAGCATCGGAATCTTTAATTAGTGTCACAGGAATGGTTCACAACATAGACAGTAAGATGAGTCAGTCTTCTTGTACGTAAGTCGGCATTGTGCCTTTTGTATTTAATTCTGAAGCAATTTCTGTGTTTCATCGTCAATAAGAAGGTCAGAGGGATACAGTAAACCTGAATTGAAGCATCGGAATCTATAACTAGTGTCACGGGAATTGTTCAAAACATAGAGATTAGGAAGAGTCAGTCTTCTTATACTTAAGTCGGCACTGTGCCTTTTGTATATAATTCCGATGCAATTTCTGTGTTTCATCGTCAATAAGAAGGTCAGAGGGATACAGTAAACCTGAAGGGAAGCATCGGAATCTATAACTAGTGTCACAGGAATGGTTCAAAACATAGTCAGTAAGAAGAGTCAGTCTTATTGTACTTAAGTCGGCATTGTGCCTTTTTATTTAATACCTATGCAGTTTCTGTGTTTCATCGTCAATACGAGGGTCCAAGGGATACAGTAAACCTGAAGTGAAGCATCGGAATCTATAACTAGTGTCACAGGAATGGTTCAAACATAGGCAGTAAGAAGAGTCAGTCTTCTTGTACTTAAGTCGACAGTGTGCCTTTTCTATTTAATTCCGATGGAATTTCTGTGTTTCATCGTCAATAAGAAGGTGAGAGGGATACAGTAAACCTGAAGTGAAGCATCGGAATGTATAACTAGTGTCACAGGAATAATTCAATACATTGACAGTAAGAAGAGTCAGTCTTCTTGTACTTTAGTCGGCATTGTGCCTTTTGTATTTATTTCCGATGCAAATTCTGTGTTTCATCGTCAATAAGAAGGTCAGAGGGATAGAGTAAACCTGAAGTGAAGCATCGGAATCTATAACTAGTGTCACAGGAATGGTTCAAAACATAGACAGTAGGAAGAGTCATTCTTCTTGTACATAAGTCGGCATTGTGCCCTTTCTATTTAATTATGATGCAATTTAAGTGTTTCATCGTCAATAAGAAGGTCAAAGGGATACAGTAACCGTGAAGTGAATCATCGGAATCTACAACTAGTGTCACAGGAATGGTTCAAAGCATAGACAGTAGGAAGAGTCCGTCTTCTTGTACTTAAGTCGGCATTGTGCCTTTTCTATTTATTTCCGATGCAATTTCTGTGTTTCGTCGTCAATAAGAAGGTCAGAGGGATACAGTAAACCTGAACTGAAGCATCGGAATCTATAACTAGTGTCACGGGAATGGTTCAAAACATAGAGATTAGGAAGAATCAGTCTTCTTATACTTAAGTCGGCACTGTGCCTTTTGTATATAATTCCGATGCAATTTCATTGTTTCATTGTCAATAAGTAGGTCAGAGGGATACAGTAAAACTGATGGGTAGCATAGGAATCTATAACTAGTGTCACAGGAATGGTTCAAAACATAGACAGTAAGAAGAGTCAGTCTTCTTGTACTTATGTCGGCATTGTGCCTATTTATTTAATCCCGATGCAATTTCTGTGTTTCATCGTCAACAAGAAGGTCCAAGGGATACATTAAATCTGAAGTGAAGCGTCGGAATCTAAAACTAGTGTCACAGGAATGGTTCAAACATAGTCAGTAAGAAGAGTCAGTCTTCTTGTACTTAAGTCGGCATTGTGCCTTTTCTATTTAATTCCGATGGAATTTCTGTGTTTCATCGTCAATATAAAGGTGAGAGGGATACAGTAAACCTGAAGTGAAGCATCGGAATGTATAACTAGCGTCACAGGAATGGTTCAAAACATAGACAGTTGGAAGAGTCTGTCTCCTTGTACTTAAGTCGGCATTGTGCCTTTTCTATTTAATTCTGATGCAATTTCTGTGTTTCATCGGCAATAACAAGGTCAGAGGTATACACTAAACCTGTAGTGAAGCATCGGAATCTGTAACTAGCGTCACAGGAATGGTTCAAAACATAGATAGTAAGAAGAGTCAGTCTTCTTGCACTTAAGTCGGCATTGTGCCTTTTTATTTAATTCCGATGCAATTTCTGTTTTTCATCGTCAATAAGATGGTCAAAGGGATACAGTAAATCTGGAGTGAAGCATCGGAATCTATAACTAGTGTCACAGGAATGGTTCAAAACATAGGCAGTAAGAAGAGTCAGTCTTCTTGTACTGAAGTCGGCATTGTGCCATTTGTATTTAATTCCGATGCAATTTCTGTGTTTCATCGACAATAAGAAGGTCCAAGGGATACAGTAAACCTGAAGTAAAGCATCGGAATCTATATCTAGTGTCACAGGAATGGTTCAAACATAGTCAGTAAGAAGAGTCAATCTTCTTGTGCTTAAGTCGGCATTGTGCCTTTTCTATTTAATTCCGATGGAATTTCTGTGTTTCATCGTCAATACGAAGGTCAGAGGGATACAGTTAACCTGAAGTGAAGCATCGGAATCTATAACTAGTGTCACAGGAATGGTTCAAATCACAGACAGTAGGAAGAGTCATCCTTCTTGTACTTAAGTCGGCATTGTGCCTTTTCTATTTAAGTCCGATGCAATTTCTGTGTTTCATCGTCAATAAGAAGGTCAACGGGATACAGTAAAAATGAAGTGAATCATCGGAATCTATAACTAGTGTCACAGGAATGGTTCAAAACAGAGACAGTAGTAAGAGTCAGTCTTCCTGTACTTAAGTCGGCATTGTGCCTTTTGTATTTAATTTCGATGCGATTTCTGTGTTTCATCGGCAATAAGATGGTCCAAGGGATACAGTAAACCGGAAGTAAAGCATCGGAATCTATAACTGGTGTCACAGGGATGGTTCAAAACATAGACAGTAGGAAGAGTCAGTCTTCTTGTACTTAAGTTGGCATTGTGCCTTTTGTATTTAATTCCGATGCAATTTCTGTGTTTCATCATCAAGAAGAAGGTCAGAGGGATACAGTAAACCTAAAGTGTAGCATCTAAATGTATAACTAGTGTCACAGGAATGGTTCAAAACAAGACAGTAGGAAGAGTCAGTCTTCTTGTACTTGACTCGGCATTGTGCCTGTTGTATTTAATTCCGATGCAATTTCTGTGTTTCATAGTCAATAAGAAGGTCACAGGGATACAGTAAACCCGAAGTGAAACATCAGAATCTATAACTAGTGTCACAGGAATGGTTAAAACATACACAGCAAGAAGTGTCGGTCTTCTTGTACTTAAGTCGGCATTGTGCCTTTTGTATTTAATTCCGATGCAATTTCTGTGTTTCATCGTCAATAAGAAGGTCCAAGGGTTACAGTAAACCTGATGTGAAGCATCGGAATCTATCACTAGTGTCACAGGAATGGTTCAAAACATAGACAGTAAGAAGAGTCAGCCTTCTTGTACTTAAGTCGGCATTGTGCCTTTTGTAATTAATTTCGATGCAATTTCTGTGTTTCGTCGTCAATAAGAAGGTCCAAGGGGTACAGTAAACACATAGTGAAGCATCGGAATGTAAAACTGATCTAACAGGAAATGTTCATATCATAGTCAGTAAGAAGAGTCAGACATCTTGTACTTAGGTCGGCATTGTTTCATGCCAATTTTATTCCGATGCAATTTCTGTTTTTCGTCGTCAATAAGAAGGTCCAAGGGATACAGTAAACCTGAAGTGAAGCACCGGAATCTAAAACCGGTCTCTCAGGAAAAGGTTCAAAACATAGAGAGTAATAAGAGCCAGTCATCTTGTATTTGAGTCGGCATTGTGCCTTTGGTATCAAATTCCGATGCAGTTTCTCTGTTTCATCGTCAATAAGGTCAGAGGGAATCAGTGAACCTGAAGTGAAGCATCGGAATCCATAACTAGTGTCACAGGAATGGTTCACAACATAGACAGTAAGATGAGTTAGTCTTCTTGTACGTAAGTCGGCATTGTGCCTTTTGTATTTAATTCCGATGCAATTTCTGTGTTTCATCGACAATAAGAGGGTCAGAGGGATACAGTAAAACTGAAGTGAAGCATCGGAATCTTTAATTAGTGTCACAGGAATGGTTCAAAACGTAGACAGTAAGATGAGTCAGTCTTCTTGTACATAAGTCGGCATTGTGCCTTTTGTATTTAATTCCGAAGCAATTTCTGTGTTTCATCGTCAATAAGAAGGTCAGAGGGATACAGTAAACCTGAAGTGAAGCATCGGAATCTATAACTAGTGTCACGGGAATTGTTCAAAGCATAGAGATTAGGAAGAGTCAGTTTTCTTATACTTAAGTCGGCACTGTGCCTTTTGTATATAATTCCGATGCAATTTCTGTGTTTCATCGTCAATAAGAAGGTCAGAGGGATACAGTATACCTGAAGGGAAGCATCGGAATCTATAACTAGTGTCACAGGAATGGTTCAAAACATAGTCAGTAAGAAGAGTCAGTCTTCTTGTACTTAAGTCGGCATTGTGCCTTTTTATTTAATCCCTATGCAATTTCTGTGTTTCATCGTCAATACGAAGGTCCAAGGGATACAGTAAACCTGAAGTGAAGCATCGGAATCTATAACTAGTGTCACAGGACTGGTTCAAACATAGTCAGTAAGAAGAGTCAGTCTTCTTGTACTTAAGTCGGCATTGTGCCTTTTGTATTTAATTCCGATGGAATTTCTGTGTTTCATCGTCAATAAGAAGGTCAAAGGGATAGAGTAAACCTGAATGAAGCATCGGAATCTATCACTAGTGTCACAGGAATGGTTCAAAACATAGACAGTAAGAAGAGTCAGTCTTCTTGTACTTAAGTCGGCATTGTGCCTTTTGTATTTAATTTCGATGCAATTTCTGTGTTTCGTCGTCAATAAGAAGGTCCAAGGGGTACAGTAAACACATAGTGAAGCATCGGAATGTAAAACTGATCTCACAGGAAGTGTTCAAATCATAGTCAGTAAGAAGAGTCAGACATCTTGTACTTAGGTCGGCATTGTGCCATTTCAATTTTATTCCGATGCAATTTCTGTTTTTCGTCGTCAATAAGAAGGTCCAAGGGATACAGTAAACCTGAAGTGAAGCACCGGAATCTAAAACCGGTCTCTCAGGAAAGGTTCAAAACATAGAGAGTAAGAAGAGCCAGTCATCTTGTATTTGAGTCGGCATTGTGCCTTTGGTATCAAATTCCGATGCAGTTTCTCTGTTTCATCGTCAATAAGGTCAGAGGGAATCAGTGAACCTGAAGTGAAGCATCGGAATCCATAACTAGTGTCACAGGAATGGTTCAAAACATAGACAGTAAGATGAGTTAGTCTTCTTGTACGTAAGTCGGCATTGTGCCTTTTGTATTTAATTCCGATGCAATTTCTGTGTCTCATCGACAATAAGAAGGTCAGAGGGATACAGTAAAACTGAAGGGAAGCATCGGAATCTTTAATTAGCGTCACAGGAATGGTTCAAAACATAGACAGTAAGATGAGTCAGTCTTCTTGTACGTAAGTCGGCATTGTGCCTTTTGTATTTAATTCCGAAGCAATTTCTGTGTTTCATCGTCAATAAGAAGGTCAGAGGGATAAAGTAAACCTGAAGTGAAGCATCGGAATCTATAACTAGTGTCACGGGAATTGTTCAAAACATAGAGATTAGGAAGAGTCAGTCTTCTTATACTTAAGTCGGCACTGTGCCTTTTGTATATAATTCCGATGCAATTTCTGTGTTTCATCGTCAATAAGGTCAGAGGGATACAGTAAACCTGAAGGGAAGCATCGGAATCTATAACTAGTGTCACAGGAATGGTTCAAAACATAGTCAGTAAGAAGAGTCAGTCTTCTTGTACTTAAGTCGGCATTGTGCCTTTTTATTTAATACCTATGCAATTTCTGTGTTTCATCGTCAATACGAGGGTCCAAGGGATACAGTAAACCTGAAGTGAAGCATCGGAATCTAAAACTAGTGTCACAGGAATGGTTCAAAGCATAGTCAGTAAGAAGAGTCAGTCTTCTTGTACTTAAGTCGGCATTGTGCCTTTTCTATTTAATTCCGATGGAATTTCTGTGTTTCATCGTCAATAAGAAGGTGAGAGGGATACAGTAAACCTGAAGTGAAGCATCGGAATGTATAACTAGTGTCACAGAATTAATTCAATACATAGACAGTAGGAAGAGTCAGTCTTCTCGTACTTGAGTCGGCATTGTGCCTTTTGTATTTATTTCCGATGCAAATTCTGTGTTTCATCGTCAATAAGAAGGTCAGAGGGATAGAGTAAACCTGAAGTGAAGCATCGGAATCTATAACTAGTGTCACAGGAATGGTTCAAAACATAGACAGTAGGAAGAGTCATTCTTCTTGTACTTAAGTCGGCATTGTGCCTTTTCTATTTAATTATGATGCAATTTCAGTGTTTCATCGTCAATAAGAAGGTCAAAGGGATACAGTAACCGTGAAGTGAATCATCGGAACCTACAACTAGTGTCACAGGAATGGTTCAAAACATAGACAGTAGGAAGAGTCCGTTTTCTTGTACTTAAGTCGGCATTGTGCCTTTTGTATTTCATTCCGATGCATTTTCTGTGTTTCGTCGTCAGTAAGATGGTCCAAGGGATGCAGTAAACCTGAAGTAAAGCATCGGAATCTATAACTAGGGTCACAGGGTTGGTTCAAAACATAGACAGTGGGAAGAGTCAGTCTTCTTGTACTTAAGTCGGCACTGTGCCTTTTGTATTTAATTCCGATGCAATATCTGTGTTTCATCGTCAATGAGAAGGTCAGAGGGATACAGTACACCTGAAGTGATGCATCGAAATCTATAACTAGTGTCACAGGAATGGTTCAAATCATAGACAGTAAGAAGAGTCAGTCTTCTTGTACTTAAGTCGGCATTGTGCCTTTTCTATTTAATTCCGATGCAATTTCTGTGTTTCATCATCAAGAAGAAGGTCAGAGGGATACAGTAAACCTGAAGCGAAGCATCTAAACGTCTAAATAGTGTCACAGGAATGGTTCAAAACATAGGCAGTAGGAAGAGTCAGCCTTCTTGTACTTGACTCGGCATTGTGCCTTTTGTATTTAATTCCGATGCAATTTCTGTGTTTCATCGTCAATAACAAGGTCAGAGGTATACAGTAAACATGTAGTGAAGCATCAGAATCTGTAACTAGCGTCACAGGAATGGTTCAAAACATAGTCAGTAAGAAGCGTCAGTCTTCTTGTACTTAAGTCGGCATTGTGCCTTTTTATTTAATTCCGATGCAATTTCTGTGTTTCATCGTCAATAAGAAGGCCCAAGGGATACAGTAAACCTGAAGTGAAGCATCGGAATCTAAAACTAGTGTCACAGGAATGGTTCAAACATAGTCAGTAAGAAGAGTCAGTCTTCTTGTGCTTAAGTCGGCATTGTGCCTTTTCCATTTAATTCCGATGGAATTTCTGTGTTTCATCGTCAGTACGAAGGTCAGAGGGTTACAGTAAACCTGAAGTGAAGCATCGGACTCTATAACTAGTGTCACAGGAATGGTTCAAATCATAGACAGAAGGAAGAGTCATTCTTCTTGTACGTAAGTCGGCATTGTGCCTTTTGTATTTAATTCCGATGCAATTTCTGTTTTTCATCGTCAATATGAAGGTGAGAGGGATACAGTAAACCTGAAGTGAAGCATCGGAATGTATAACTAGTGTCACAGGAATGGTTCAAAGCATAGACAGTAGGAAGAGTCAGTCTCCTTGTACTTAAGTCGGCATTGTGCCTTTTCTATTTAATTCCGATGGAATTTCTGTGTTTCATCGTCAGTATGAAGGTGAGAGGGATACAGTAAACCTGAAGTGAAGCATCGGACTCTATAACTAGTGTCACAGGAATGGTTCAAAACATAGACAGTAGGAAGAGTCAGTCTCCATGTACTTAAGTCAGAATTGTGCCTTTTCTATTTAATTCTGATGCAATTTCTGTGTTTCATCGTCAATAACAAGGTCAGAGTTATACACTAAACTGTAGTGAAGCATCGGAATCTGTAACTAGCGTCACAGGAATGGTTCAAACATAGATAGTAAGAAGAGTCAGTCTTCTTGTACTTAAGTCGGCATTGTGCCTTTTCTATTTAATTCCGATGCAATTTCTGTGTTTCATCGTCAATAAGAAGGTCAAAGGGATACAGTAAATCTGGAGTGAAGCATCGGAATGTATAACTAGTGTCACAGGAATGTTTCAAAGCATAGACCGTAGGAACAGTCAGTCTTCTTGTACTTAAGTCGGCATTGTGCCTTTTGTATTTAATTCCGATGCAATTTCTGTGTTTCATCGACAATAAGAAGGTCCAAGGGATACAGTAAACCTGAAGTAAAGCATCGGAATCTATAACTAGTGTCACAGGGATGGTTCAAAACATAGACAGTAGGAAGAGTCAGTCTTCTTGTACTTAAGTCGGCATTGTGCCTTTTGTATTTAATTCCAATGCAATTTCTGTGTTTCACCGTCAATGAGAAGGTCAGAGGGATATAGTACACCTGAAGTGAAGCATCGGAATCTATAACTAGTGTCACAGGAGTGGTTCAAAACATAGACAGTAAGAAGAGTCAGTCCTCTTGTACTTAAGTCGGCATTGTGCCTTTTCTATTTAATTCCAATCCAATTTCTGTGTTTCATCGTCAATAAGAAGGTCAGAGGGATACAGTAAACCTGAAGGGAAGCATCGGAATTTATAACTAGTGTCACAGGAATGGTTAAAAACATAGTCAGTAAGAAGCGTCAGTCTTCTTGTACTTAAATCGACTTTGTGCCTTTTTATTTAATTCCGATGCAATTTCTGTGTTTCATCGTCAATAAGAAGGTCCAAGGGATATAGTAAACCTGAAGTGAAGCATCGGAATCTAAAACTAGTGTCACAGGAATGGTTCAAATCATAGACAGTAGGAAGAGTCATTATTCTTGTACTTAAGTCGGCATTGTGCCTTTTCTATTTAATTCCGATGCAATTTCTGTGTTTCATCGTCAATAAGAAGGTCAAAGGGATACAGTAAAAATGAGGTGAATCATCGGAATCTATAGCTAGTGTCACAGGAATGGCTCAAAACATAGACAGTGGGAAGAGTCAGTCTTCCTGTACTTAAGTCGGCATTGTACCTTTTGTATTTAATTTCGATGGTATTTCTGTGTTTCATCGTCAATAAGAAGGTCCAAAGGATACAGTAAACACATAGTGAAACATAGGAATCAAAAACTGGTCTCACAGGAAATGTTCAAATCATAGTCAGTAAGAAGAGTCAGTCTTCTTGTACTTAAGTCGGCATTATGCCATTTCTATTTAATTCCGATGCAATATCTGTGTTTCGTCGTCAATAAGAAGGTCCAAGGGATACAGTAAACCTGAAGTGAAGCACCGGAATCTAAAACCGGTCTCTCAGGAAAGGTTTTAACTTAGAGAGTAAGAAGAGCCAGTCATCTTGTATTTGTGACGGCAGTGTGCGTTTTGTATTTAATTCCGATGCAGATTCTCTGTTTCATCGTCAATAAGAAGGTCAGAGGGAATCAGTAAACTTGAAGTGAAGCATCGGAATCTATAACTAGTGTAACAGGAATGGTTAAAACATAGACAGTTGGAAGAGTCAGTCTTCTTGTACTTAAGTCGGAATTGTGCCTTTTCTATTTAATTGCGATGCAACTTATGTGTTTCATCGTCAATAAGAAGGTCCAAGGGATACAGTAAACTTTTAGTGAAGCATCGGAATCTAAAACTGGTCTCGCAGGAAATGTTCACAACATAGTCAGTAAGAAGAGTCAGTTCTCCTGTAATTAAGTTGGCATTGTGCCTTTTCTAATTAATTCCTATGCAATTTCTGTGTTTCATCGTCAATAAGAAGGTCCAAGGGATACAGTAAACATGTAGTGAAGCAACGGAATCTAAAACTGGACTCACAGGGAATGTTCACAAAATAGTCAGTAAGAAGAGTCAGTCTTCTTGTGCTTAAGTCGGCATTGTGCATTTTGTATTTAATTCCGATGCAATTTCTGTGTTTCATCGTCAATACGAAGGTCAAAGGGATACAGTAAACCTGAAGTGAAGCATCGGAATCTATAACTAGTGTCACCGGAATGGTTCAAAACATAGACAATAGGAAGGGTTAGTCTTCTTGTACTTAAGTCGGCATTTTGCCTTTCCTATTTTATTCCGATGCAACTTCTGTGTTTCTTCGTCAATAAGAAGGTCCAAGGGATGCGGTAAACCTGAAGTGAAGCATCGGAATCTATAACTAGTGTCACAGGAGTGGTTCAAAACATAGACAGTAATAAGAGTCAGTCCTCTTGTACATAAGTCGGCATTGTGCCTTTTGTATTTAATTCCGATGCAATTTCTGTGTTTCATCGACAATAAGAAGGTCTGAGGGATACAGTAAACCTGAAGTGAAGCATCGGAATCTATAACTAGTGTCACAGCAAAGGTTCAAACATAGACAGTAAGATGAGTCAGTCTTCTTGTACGCAAGTCGACATTGTGCCTATTTATTTAATCCCGATGCAATTTCTGTGTTTCATCGTCAATAAGAAGGTCCAATGGATACAATAAACCTGAAGTGAAGCATCGGAATCTATAACTAGTGTCACAGGAATGGTTCAAACATAGTCAGTAAGAAGAGTCAGTCTTCTTGTACTTAAGTCGGCATTGTGCCTTTTCTATTTAATTCCGATGGAATTTCTGTGTTTCATCGTCAATAAGAAGGTGAGAGAGATACAGTAAACCTGAAGTGAAGCATCGGAATGTATAACTAGTGTCACAGGAATGGTTCAAAACATAGACAGTAGGAAGAGTCAGTCACCTTGTACTTAAGTCGGCATTGTGACTTTTCTATTTAATTCCGATGCAATTTCTGTGTTTCATCGTCAATACCAAGGTCAGAGGTATACAGTAAACCTGTCGTGAAGCATCGGCATCTGTAACTAGCGTCACAGGAATGGTTCAAATCATAGATAGTAAGAAGAGCCAGTCTTCTTGTACTTAAGTCGGCATTGTGCCTTTTCTATTTAATTCCGATGCAATTTCTGTGTTTCATCGTCAATAAGAAGGTCAAAGGGATACAGTAAACCTGGAGTGAAGCATCGGAATCTATAACTAGTGTCACTGAATTGGTTCAAAACAAAGACAGTAAGAAGTGTCTGTCTTCTTGTACTTAAGTCGGCATTGTGCCTTTTGTATTTAATTCCGATGCAATTTCTGTGTTTCATCGTCAATGAGAAGGTCAGAGGGATATAGTACACCTTAAGCGAAGCATCGGAATCTATAACTAGTGTCACAGGAGTGGTTCAAACATAGACAGTAAGAAGAGTCATTCCTCTTGTACTTAAGTCGGCATTGTGCCTTTTGTATTTAATTCCAATGCAATTTCTGTGTTTCATGGTCAATAAGAAGGTCAGAGGGATACAGTAAACCTGAAGGGAAGCATCGGAATCTATAACTAGTGTCACAGGAATGGTTCAAAACATAGTCAGTAAGAAGAGTCAGTCTTCTTGTACTTAAGCCGGCATTGTGCCTTTTTATTTAATGCCGATGCAATTTCTGTGTTTCATCGTCAATAAGAGGTCCAAGGGATACAGTAAACCTGATGTGAAACATCGGAATCTATCACTAGTGTCACAGCAAAGGTTCAAATATAGTCAGTAAGAAGAGTCAGTCTTCTTGTGCTTAACTCAGCATTGTGCCTTTTCTATTTAATTCCGATGGAATTTCTGTGTTTCATCCTCAATAGAAGGTGAGAGGGATACAGTAAACCTAAACTGAAGCATAGGAACGTATAACTAGTGTCACAGGACTGGTTCAAAACATAGACAGTAGGAAGAGTCAGTCTTCTTGTACTTGAGTCGGCATTGTGCCTTTTGTATTTATTTCCGATGCAATTTCTGTGTTTCATCGTCAATTAGAAGGTCAGAGGGATACAGTAAACCTGAAGTGAAGCATCGGAATCTATAACTAGTGTCACAAAAATGGTTCAAAACATATACAGTAGGAAGAGTCATTCTTCTTGTACTTAAGTCGGCATTGTGCCTTTTCTATTTAATTCCGATGCATTTTCTGTGTTTCATCGTCAATAAGAAGGTCCAAGGGATACAGTAAACCGGAAGTAAAGCATCGGAATCTATAACTGGTGTCACAGGGATGGTTCAAAACATAGACAGTAGGAAGAGTCAGTCTTCTTGTACTTAAGTCGGCATTGTGCCTTTTGTATTTAATTCCGATGCAATTTCTGTGTTTCATCATCAAGAAGAAGGTCAGAGGGATACAGTAAACCTAAAGTGAAGCATCTAAATGTATAACTAGTGTCACAGGAATGGTTCAAAACATAGACAGTAGAAAGAGTCAGTCTTCTTGTACTTCACTCTGCATTGTGCCTTTTGTATTTAATTCCGATGCAATTTCTGTGTTTCATAGTCAATAAGATGGTCACAAAGATACAGTAAACCCGAAGTGAAACATCAGAATCTATAGCTAGTGTCACAGGAATGGTTAAAACACACACAGCAAGAAGTGTCGGTCTTCTTGTACTTCAGTCGGCAATGTGCCTTTTGTATTTAATTCCGATGCAATTTCTGTGTTTCATCGACAACAAGAAGGTCCCAGGGATACAGTAAACCTGATGTGAAGCATCGGAATCTATCACTAGTGTCACAGGAATGGTTCAAAACATAGACAGTAAGAAGAGTCAGTCTTCTTGTACTTAAGTCGGCATTGTGCCTTTTGTATTTAATTTCGATGCAATATCTGTCTTTCGTCGTCAATAAGAAGGTCCAAGGGATACAGTAAACACATAGTGAAGCATCGGAATGTAAAACTGATCTCACAGGAAATGTTCAAATCATAGTCAGTAAGAAGAGTCAGACATCTTGTACTTAGGTCGGCATTGTGCCATTTCAATTTTATTCCGATGCAATTTCTGTCTTTCGTCGTCAATAAGATGGTCCAAGGGATACAGTAAACCTGAAGTGAAGCACCGGAATCTAAAACCGGTCTCTCAGGAAAGGTTCAAAACATAGAGAGTAAGAAGAGCCAGTCATCTTGTATTTGAGTCGGCATTGTTCCTTTGGTATCAAATTCCGATGCAGTTTCTCTGTTTCATCGTCAATAAGGTCAGAGGGAATCAGTGAACCTGAAGTGAAGCATCGGAATCCATAACTAGTGTCACAGGAATGGTTCAAAACATAGACAGTAAGATGAGTCAGTCTTCTTGTGCGTAAGTCGGCATTGTGCCTTTTGTATTTAATCCCGATGCAATTTCTGTGTTTCATCGTCAATAAGAAGGTCCAAGAGAGACAGTACACCTGGAGTAAAGCATCGGAACCTATAACTAGTGTCACAGGAATGGTTCAAATCATAGGCAATAAGAAGAGTCAGTCTACTTGTACTTAAGTCGGCATTGTGGCTTTTCTATTTAATTCCGATGCAATGTCTGTGTTTCATCATCATGAAGAAGGTCAGAGGGATACAGTAAACCTGAAGTGAAGCATCGGAATCTATAACTAGTGTCACGGGAATTGTTCAAAACATAGAGATTAGGAAGAGTCAGTCATCTTATACTTAAGTCGGCACTGTGCCTTTTGTATATAATTCCGATGCAATTTCTGTTTCATCGTCAATAGGAAGGTCAGAGGGATACAGTAAACCTGAAGGGAAGCATCGGAATCTATAACTAGTGTCACAGGAATGGTTCAAAACATAGTCAGTAAGAAGGGTCAGTCTTCTTGTACTTAAGTCGGCATTGTGCCTTTTTATTTAATCCCTATGCAATTTCTGTGTTTCATCGTCAATACGAAGGTCCAAGGGATACAGTAAACCTGAAGTGAAGCATCGGAATCTATAACTAGTGTCACAGGAATGGTTCAAACATAGTCAGTAAGAAGAGTCAGTCTTCTTGTACTTAAGTCGGCATTGTGCCTTTTCTATTTAATTCCGATGGAATTTCTGTGTTTCATCGTCAATAAGAAGGTGAGAGGGATACAGTAAACCTGAAGTGAAGCATCGGAAAGTATAACTAGTGTCACAGGAATAATTCAATACATAGACAGTAGGAAGAGTCAGTCTTCTTGTACTTGAGTCGGCATTGTGCCTTTTGTATTTACTTCCGATGCAAATTCTGTGTTTCATCGTCAATAAGAAGGTCAGAGGGATAGAGTAAACCTGAAGTGAAGCATCGGAATCTATAACTAGTGTCACAGGAATGGATCAAAACATAGACAGTAGTAAGAGTCATTCTTCTTATACTTAAGTCGGCATTGTGCCTTTTCTATTTAATTATGATTCAATTTCAGTGTTTCATCTAGAATAAGAAGGTCAAAGGGATACAGTAACCGTGAAGTGAATCATCGGAATCTACAACTAGTGTCACAGGAATGGTTCAAAACATAGACAGTAGGAAGAGTCCGTCTTCTTGTACTTAAGTCGGCATTGTGCCTTTTGTATTTCATTCCGATGCATTTTCTGTGTTTCATCGTCAGTAAGAAGGTCCAAGGGATGCAGTAAACCTGAAGTAAAGCATCGGAATCTACAACTAGGGTCACAGGGATGGTTCAAAACATAGACAGTAGGAAGAGTCAGTCTTCTTGTACTTAAGTCGGCATTGTGCCTTTTGTATTTAATTCCGATGCAATTTCTGTGTTTCATCGTCAATGAGAAGGTCAGAGGGATACAGTACTCCTGAAGTGATGCATCGAAATCTATAACTAGTGTCACAGGAATGGTTCAAATCATAGACAGTAAGAAGAGTCAGTCTTCTTGTACTTAAGTCGGCATTGTGCCTTTTCTATTTAATTCCGATGCAATTTCTGTGCTTCATCATCAAGAAGAAGGTCAGAGGGATACAGTAAACCTGAAGTGAAGCATCTAAATGTATAAATAGTGTCACAGGAATGGTTCAAAACATAGACAGTAGGAAGAGTCAGTCTTCTTGTACTTGACTCGGCATTGTGCCTTTTGTATTTAATTCCGATGCAATTTCTGTGATTCATCGTCAATAAGAAGGTCACAGGGATACAGTAAACCTGAAGTGAAGCATCAGAATCTATAAATAGTGTCACCGGAATGGTTCAAAACATAGACAGTAAGAAGAGTCAGTCTTCTTGTACTTAAGTCGGCATTGTGCCTTTTGCATCTAATTCCGATGCTATTTCTGTGTTTCTTCGTAAATAAGAAGGTCAGAGGGATACAGTAAACCTGAAGTGAAGCATCGGAATCTATAACTAGTGTCACAGGAATGGTTCCAAACATAGACAGTAGGAAGAGTCAGTCTTCTTGTACTTAAGTCGGCATTGTGCCTTTTGTATTGAAATCTGATGCAATTTCTGTGTTTCATCGTTAATAAGAATGTCGAAGTGATACAATAAACATATTGTGAAGCATCGGAATCCAAAACTGATCTCACACGAATGGTTCAAAACATAGAGATTAGGAAGAGCCAGTCTTCTTATACTTAAGTCGGCATTGTGCCTTTTGTATATAATTCCGAAGCAATTTCTGTGTTTCATTGTCAATAAGAAGGTCAGAGGGATACAGTAAGCCTGAAGGGTAGCATCGGAATCTATAACTAGTGTCACAGGAATGGTTCAAATCATAGTCAGTAAGAAGAGTCAGTCTTCTTGTACTTAAGTCGGCATTGTGCCTATTTATTTAATCCCGATGCAATTTCTGTGTTACATCGTCAATAAGAAGGTCCAATGGATACAGTAAACCTGAAGTGAAGCATCGGAATCTATAACTAGTGTCACAGGAATGGTTCAAACATAGTCAGTAAGAAGAGTCAGTCTTCTTGTATTTAAGTCGGCATTGTGCCTTTTCTATTTAATTCCGATGGAATTTCTGTGTTTCATCGTCAATAAGAAGGTGAGAGAGATACAGTAAACCTGAAGTGAAGCATCGGAATGTATAACTAGTGTCACAGGAATGGTTCAAAACATAGACAGTAGGAAGAGTCAGTCACCTTGTACTTAAGTCGGCATTGTGCCTTTTCTATTTAATTCCGATGCAATTTCTGTGTTTCATCGTCAATACCAAGGTCACAGGTATACAGTAAACCTGTCGTGAAGCATCGGCATCTGTAACTAGCGTCACAGGAATGGTTCAAAACGTAGATAGTAAGAAGAGTCAGTCTTCTTGTACTTAAGTCGGCATTGTGCCTTTTCTATTTAATTCCGATTTAATTTCTGTGTTTCATCGTCAATAAGAAGGTCAAAGGGATACAGTAAACCTGGAGTGAAGCATCGGAATCTATAACTAGTGTCACAGGAATGGTTCAAAACAAAGACAGTAAGAAGTGTCAGTCTTCTTGTACTTCAGTCGGCATTGTGCCTTTTGTATTTAATTCCGATGCAATTTCTGTGTTTCATCGACAATGAGAAGGTCAGAGGGATATAGTACACCTTAAGCGAAGCATCGGAATCTATAACTAGTGTCACAGGAGTGGTTCAAACATAGACAGTAAGAAGAGTCATTCCTCTTGTACTTAAGTCGGCATTGTGCCTTTTGTATTTAATTCCAATGCAATTTCTGTGTTTCATCGTCAATAAGAAGGTCAGAGGGATACAGTAAACCTGAAGGGAAGCATCGGTATCTATAACTAGTGTCACAGGAATGGTTCAAAGCATAGTCAGTAAGAAGAGTCAGTCTTCTTGTACTTAAGCCGGCATTGTGCCTTTTTATTGAATGCCGATGCAATTTCTGTGTTTCATCGTCAATAAGAGGTCCAAGGGATACAGTAAACCTGATGTGAAACATCGGAATCTATCACTAGTGTCACAGCAAAGGTTCAAATATAGTCAGTAAGAAGAGTCAGTCTTCTTGTGCTTAACTCAGCATTGTGCCTTTTCTATTTAATTCCGATGGAATTTCTGTGTTTCATCCTCAATAGAAGGTGAGAGGGATACAGTAAACCTAAACTGAAGCATAGGAACGTATAACTAGTGTCACAGGACTGGTTCAAAACATAGACAGTAGGAAGAGTCAGTCTTCTTGTACTTGAGTCGGCATTGTGCCTTTTGTATTTATTTCCGATGCAATTTCTGTGTTTCATCGTCAATTAGAAGGTCAGAGGGATACAGTAAACCTGAAGTGAAGCATCGGAGTCTATTACTAGTGTCACAAAAATGGTTCAAAACATAGACAGTAGGAAGAGTCATTCTTCTTGTACTTAAGTCGGCATTGTGCCTTTTCTATTTAATTCCGATGCATTTTCTGTGTTTCATCGTCAATAAGAAGGTCCAAGGGATACAGTAAACCGGAAGTAAAGCATCGGAATCTATAACTGGTGTCACAGGGATGGTTCAAAACATAGACAGTAGGAAGAGTCAGTCTTCTTGTACTTAAGTCGGCATTGTGCCTTTTGTATTTAATTCCGATGCAATTTCTGTTTCATCATCAAGAAGAAGGTCAGAGGGATACAGTAAACCTAAAGTGAAGCATCTAAATGTGTAACTAGTGTCACAGGAATGGTTCAAAACATAGACAGTAGAAAGAGTCAGTCTTCTTGAACTTCACTCTGCATTGTGCCTTTTGTATTTAATTCCGATGCAATTTCTGTGTTTCATAGTCAATAAGAACGTCACAGGGATACAGTAAACCCGAAGTGAAACATCAGAATTTATAACTAGTGTCACAGGAATGGTTAAAACATACACAGCAAGAAGTGTCGGTCTTCTTGTACTTAAGTCGGCATTGTGCCTTTTGTATTTAATTCCGATGCAATTTCTGTGTTTCATCGACAATAAGAAGGTCCAAGGGATACAGTAAACCTGATCTGAAGCATCGGAATCTATCACTAGTGTCACAGGAATGGTTCAAAACATAGACAGTAAGAGGAGTCAGTCTTCTTGTACTTAAGTCGGCATTGTGCCTTTTGTATTTAATTTCGATGCAATTTCTGTTTTTCGTCGTCAATAAGAAGGTCCAAAGGATACAGTAAACACATAGCGAAGCATCGGAATGTAAAACTGATCTCACAGGAAATGTTCAAATCATAGTCAGTAAGAAGAGTCAGACATCTTGTACTTAGGTCGGCATTTTGCCATTTCAATTTTATTCCGATGCAATTTCTGTTTTTCGTCGTCAATAAGAAGGTCCAAGGGATACAGTAAACCTGAAGTGAAGCACCGGAATCTAAAACCGGTCTCTCAGGAAAGGTTCAAAACATAGAGAGTAAGAAGAGCCAGTCATCTTGTATTTGAGTCGGCATTGTGCCTTTGGTATCAAATTCCGATGCAGTTTCTCTGTTTCATCGTCAATAAGGTCAGAGGGAATCAGTGAACCTGAAGTGAAGCATCGGAATCCATAACTAGTGTCATAGGAATGGTTCAAAACATAGACAGTAACATGAGTCAGTCTTCTTGTGCGTAAGTCGGCATTGTGCCTTTTGTATTTAATCCCGATGCAATTTCTGTGTTTCATCGTCAATAAGAAGGTCCAAGAGAGACAGTACACCTGGAGTAAAGCATCGGAACCTATAACTAGTGTCACAGGAATGGTTCAAATCATAGGCAATAAGAAGAGTCAGTCTACTTGTACTTAAGTCGGCATTGTGGCTTTTCTATTTAATTCCGATGCAATTTCTGTGTTTCATCATCATGAAGAAGGTCAGAGGGATACAGTAAACCTGAAGTGAAGCATCGGAATCTATAACTAGTGTCACGGGAATTGTTCAAAACATAGAGATTAGGAAGAGTCAGTCATCTTATACTTAAGTCGGCACTGTGCCTTTTGTATATAATTCCGATGCAATTTCTGTTTCATCGTCAATAGGAAGGTCAGAGGGATACAGTAAACCTGAAGGGAAGCATCGGAATCTATAACTAGTGTCACAGGAATGGTTCAAAACATAGTCAGTAAGAAGGGTCAGTCTTCTTGTACTTAAGTCGGCATTGTGACTTTTTATTTAATCCCTATGCAATTTCTGTGTTTCATCTTCAATACGAAGGTCCAAGGGATACAGTAAACCTGAAGTGAAGCATCGGAATCTATAACTAGTGTCACAGGAATGGTTCAAACATAGTCAGTAAGAAGAGTCAGTCTTCTTGTACTTAAGTCGGCATTGTGCCTTTTCTATTTAATTCCGATGGAATTTCTGTGTTTCATCGTCAATAAGAAGGTGAGAGGGATACAGTAAACCTGAAGTGAAGCATCGGAATGTATAACTAGTGTCACAGGAATAATTCAATACATAGACAGTAGGAAGAGTCAGTCTTCTTGTACTTGAGTCGGCATTGTGCCTTTTGTATTTACTTCCGATGCAAATTCTGTGTTTCATCGTCAATAAGAAGGTCAGAGGGATAGAGTAAACCTGAAGTGAAGCATCGGAATCTATAACTAGTGTCACAGGAATGAATCAAAACATAGACAGTAGTAAGAGTCATTCTTCTTATACTTAAGTCGGCATTGTGCCTTTTCTATTTAATTATGATGCAATTTCAGTGTTTCATCTAGAATACGAAGGTCAAAGGGATACAGTAACCGTGAAGTGAATCATCGGAATCTACAACTAGTGTCACAGGAATGGTTCAAAACATAGACAGTAGGAAGAGTCCGTCTTCTTGGACTTAAGTCGGCATTGTGCCTTTTGTATTTCATTCCGATGCATTTTCTGTGTTTCATCGTCAGTAAGAAGGTCCAAGGGATGCAGTAAACCTGAAGTAAAGCATCGGAATCTACAACTAATGTCACAGGGATGGTTCAAAACATAGACAGTATTAAGAGTCAGTCTTCTTGTACTTAAGTCGGCATTGTGCCTTTTGTATTTAATTCCGATGCAATTTCTGTGTTTCATCGTCAATGAGAAGGTCAGAGGGATACAGTACACCTGAAGTGATGCATTGAAATCTATAACTAGTGTCACAGGAATGGTTCAAATCATAGACAGTAAGAAGAGTCAGTCTTCTTGTACTTAAGTCGGCATTGTGCCTTTTCTATTTAATTCCGATGCAATTTCTGTGTTTCATCATCAAGAAGAAGGTTAGAGGGATACAGTAAACCTGAAGTGAAGCATCTAAATGTATAAATAGTGTCACAGGAATGGTTCAAAACATAGACAGTAGGAAGAGTCAGTCTTCTTGTACTTGACTCGGCATTGTGCCTTTTGTATTTAATTCCGATGCAATTTCTGTGATTCATCGTCAATAAGAAGGTCACAGGGATACAGTAAACCTGAAGTGAAGCATCAGAATCTATAAATAGTGTCACCGGAATGGTTCAAAACATAGACAGTAAGAAGAGTCAGTCTTCTTGTACTTAAGTCGGCATTGTGTCTTTTGCATCTAATTCCGATGCTATTTCTGTGTTTCATCGTAAATAAGAAGGTCAGAGGGATACAGTAAACCTGAAGTGAAGCATCGGAATCTATAACTAGTGTCATAGGAATGGTTCTAAACGTAGACAGTAGGAAGAGTCAGTCTTCTTGTACTTAAGTCGGCATTGTGCCTTTTGTATTTAAATCTGATGCAATTTCTGTGTTTCATCGTCAATAAGAAGGTCGAAGTGATACAATAAACATATTGTGAAGCATCGGAATCCAAAACTGATCTCACTGGAATGGTTCAAAACATAGAGATTAGGAAGAGCCAGACTTCTTATACTTAAGTCGGCATTGTGCCTTTTGTATTTAATTCCGATGCAATTTCTGTGTTTCATCGTCAATAAAAAGGTCCAAGGGATGCAGTAAACCTGAAGTAAAGCATCGGAATCAATAACTAGGGTCACAGGGATGGTTCAAAACATAGACAGTAGGAAGAGTCAGTCTTCTTGTACTTAAGTCGGCATTGTGCCTTTTGTATTTAATTCCAATGCAATTTCTGTGTTTCATCGTCAGTGAGAAGGTCAGAGGGATACAGTACACCTGAAGTGATGCATCGAAATCTATAACTAGTGTCACAGGAATGGTTCAAATCATAGACAGTAAGAAGAGTCAGTCTTCTTGTACTTAAGTCGGCATTGTGCCTTTTCTATTTAATTCCGATGCAATTTCTGTGTTTCATCATCAAGAAGAAGATCAGAGGGATACAGTAAACCTGAAGTGAAACATCCAAATGTATAACTAGTGTCACAGGAATGGTTCAAAACATAGACAGTAGGAAGAGTCATTCTTCTTGTACTTGACTCGTCATTGTGCCTTTTGTATTTAATTCCGATGCAGTTTTGTGATTCATCGTCAATAAGAAGGTCACAGGGATACAGTAAACCTGAAGTGAAGCATCAGAATCTATAACTAGTGTCACAATAATGGTTCAAACCATACACAGCAAGAAGTGTCAGTCTTCTTGTACTTAAGTCGGCATTGTGCCTTTTGTATTTAATTCCGATGCAATTTCAGTGTTTCATCGTCAATATGAAGGTCCAAGGGATACAGTAAACCTGAAGTGAAGCATCGGAATCTATGACTAGTGTCACAGGAATGGTTCAAATCATAGACAGTAAGAAGAGTCAGTCTTCTCGTACTTAAGTCGGCATTGTGCCTTTTGTATTTAATTTCGATGCGATTTCTGTGTTTCATCGTCAATAAGAAGGTCCAAGTGATACAGTAAACACATAGTGAAGCATCGGAATCTAAAACTGGTCTCACAGGAAATGTTCAAATCATAGTCAGTAAAAGGAGTCAGTCTTCTTGTTTTTAAGTCGGCATTGTGCCTTTTCTATTTAATTCCGATGCAATTTCTGTGTTTCATCGTCAATAAGAAGGTCCTAGGGATACAGTAAACATATAGTGAAGCATCGGAATCTAAAACTGGTCTCACAGGAAATGGTTACAACATAGTCAGTAAGACGAGGCAGTCTTCTTGTACTTAAGACGGCATTGTGCATTTTGTATTTAATTCCGATGCAATTTCTGTGTTTCATCATCAATAAGAAGGTCAGAGGGATACAGTAAACCTGAAGTGAAGCGTCGGAATCTATAACTAGTGTCACAGGAATTATTCAAAACATAGACAGTAGGAAGAGTCAGTCTTCTTGTACTTAAGTCGGCATTGTGCCTTTTCAACTTGATTCCGATGCAATGTCTGTGATTCGTCGTCAATAGGAAGGTCAAAGGCATATAGTAAACCTAAAATGAAACATCGGAATCTATAACTAGTGTCACAGGAATGCTTCAAAGCATAGACAGTAAGAAGAGTCAGTCTTCTTGTACTTAAGTCGGCATTGTGCCTTTTGTATTTGATTCCGATGCAATTTCTGTGTTTCATCGTCAATAAGAAGTTCCAAGTGATACAGTATACCTGAAGTGAAGCATCGGAAACTATAACTAGTGTCACCGGAACGGTTCAAAACATAGACAGAAAGAAGAGTCAGTCTTCTTGTACTTAAGTCGGCATTGTGCCTTTTCTATTTAATTCCGATGCTATTTCTACGTTTCATCGTAAATAAGAAGGTCAGAGGGATACAGTAAACCTGAAGTGAAGCATCGGAATCTATAACTAGTGTCACAGGAAAGGTTCTAAACATAGACAGTAAGAAGAGTCAGTCTTCTTGTACTTAAGTCGGCATTGTGCCTTTTGTATTTAAATCTGATGCAATTTCTGTGTTTCATCGTCAATAAGAAGGTCCAAGTGATACAATAAAATTATAGTGAAGCATCGGAATCCAAAACTGGTCTCACAGGAATGGTTCGAAACATAGAGATTGGGAAGAGTAAGACTTCTTATACTTAAGTCGGCATTGTGCTTTTCTATTTAATTCCGATGGAATTTCTGTGTTTCGTCGACAATAAGAAGGTGAGAGGGATACAGTAAACCTGAACTGTAGCATCGGAATGTATAACTAGTGTCACAGGAATGGTTCAAAACATAGACAGTAGGATGAGTCAGTCTTCTTGTACTTGAGTCGGCATTATGCCTTTTGTGTTTAGTTCCGATGCCATTTCTGTGTTTCATCGTCAATAAGAAGGTCAGAGGGATACGGTAAACCTTAAGTGAGGCATCGGAATCCATAACTAGTGTCACAGAAATGGTTCAAAACATAGACAGTAGGAAGAGTCAGTCTTCTTGTACTTAAGTCGGCATTGTGCCTTTTCCATTTAATTCGGATGCAATTTCTGTGTTTCGTCGTCAATAAGAAGGTCCAAGGGATGCAGCAAACCTGAAGTGAAGCATCGGAATCTATAACTAGTGTCACAGGAGTGGTTCAAAGCATAGACAGTAAGAAGATTCAGTCTTCTTGTACTTAAGTCGGCACTGTGCCTTTTGTATTTAATACCGATGCAATTTCTGTGTTTCGTCGTCAATAAGAAGGTCCTAGGGATACAGTAAACATATAGTGAAGCATCGGAATCTAAAACTGGTCTCACAGGAAATGGTTACAACATAGTCAGTAAGAAGAGTCAGTCTTCTTGTACTTAAGGCGGCATTGTGCATTTTGTATTTAATTCCGATGCAATTTCTGTGATTTATCTTCAATAAGAATGTCAGAGGGATACAGTAAACCTGAAGTGAAGCGTCGGAATCTATAACTAGTGTCACAGGAATGGTTCAAATCATAGACAGTAGGATGAGTCAGTCTTCTTGTACTTAAGTCGGCATTGTGCCTTTTGTATTTGATTCCGGTTCAATTTCTGTGTTTCATCGTCAATAAGAAGGTCCAAGTGATACAGTAAACCTGAAGTGAAGCATCGGAAACTATAACTAGTGTCACCGGAATGGTTCAAAACATAGACAGTAAGGAGGGTCAGTCTTCTTGTACTTAAGTCGGCATTGTGCCTTTTCTATTTAATTCCGATGGAATTTCTGTGTTTCATCGTCAGTAAGAAGGTGAGAGGGATACAGTAAACCTGAAGTGAAGCATCGGAATGTATAACTAGTGTCACAGGAATAATTCAATACATAGACAGTAGGAAGAGTCAGTCTTCTTGTACTTGAGTCGGCATTGTGCCTTTTGTATTTACTTCCGATGCAAATTCTGTGTTTCATCGTCAATAAGAAGGTCAGAGGGATAGAGTAAACCTGAAGTGAAGCATCGGAATCTATAACTAGTGTCACAGGAATGAATCAAAACATAGACAGTAGTAAGAGTCATTCTTCTTATACTTAAGTCGGCATTGTGCCTTTTCTATTTAATTATGATGCAATTTCAGTGTTTCATCTAGAATAAGAAGGTCAAAGGGATACAGTAACCGTGAAGTGAATCATCGGAATCTACAACTAGTGTCACAGGAATGGTTCAAAACATAGACAGTAGGAAGAGTCCGTCTTCTTGTACTTAAGTCGGCATTGTGCCTTTTGTATTTCATTCCGATGCATTTTCTGTGTTTCATCGTCAGTAAGAAGGTCCAAGGGATGCAGTAAACCTGAAGTAAAGCATCGGAATCTACAACTAGGGTCACAGGGATGGTTCAAAACATAGACAGTAGGAAGAGTCAGTCTTCTTGTACTTGACTCGGCATTGTGCCTTTTGTATTTAATTCCGATGCAATTTCTGTGATTCATCGTCAATAAGAAGGTCACAGGGATACAGTAAACCTGAAGTGAAGCATCAGAATCTATAAATAGTGTCACCGGAATGGTTCAAAACATAGACAGTAAGAAGAGTCAGTCTTCTTGTACTTAAGTCGGCATTGTGTCTTTTGCATCTAATTCCGATGCTATTTCTGTGTTTCATCGTAAATAAGAAGGTCAGAGGGATACAGTAAACCTGAAGTGAAGCATCGGAATCTATAACTAGTGTCACAGGAATGGTTCTAAACATAGACAGTAGGAAGAGTCAGTCTTCTTGTACTTAAGTCGGCATTGTGCCTTTTGTATTTAAATCTGATGCAATTTCTGTGTTTCATCGTCAATAAGAAGGTCGAAGTGATACAATAAACATATTGTGAAGCATCGGAATCCAAAACTGATCTCACAGGAATGGTTCAAAACATAGAGATTAGGAAGAGCCAGACTTCTTATACTTAAGTCGGCATTGTGCCTTTTGTATTTAATTCCGATGCAATTTCTGTGTTTCATCGTCAATAAAAAGGTCCAAGGGATGCAGTAAACCTGAAGTAAAGCATCGGAATCAATAACTAGGGTCACAGGGATGGTTCAAAACATGGACAGTAGGAAGAGTCAGTCTTCTTGTACTTAAGTCGGCATTGTGCCTTTTGTATTTAATTCCGATGCAATTTCTGTGTTTCATCGTCAGTGAGAAGGTCAGAGGGATACAGTACACCTGAAGTGATGCATCGAAATCTATAACTAGTGTCACAGGAATGGTTCAAATCATAGACAGTAAGAAGAGTCAGTCTTCTTGTACTTAAGTCGGCATTGTGCCTTTTCTATTTAATTCCGATGCAATTTCTGTGTTTCATCATCAAGAAGAAGATCAGAGGGATACAGTAAACCTGAAGTGAAACATCCAAATGTATAACTAGTGTCACAGGAATGGTTCAAAACATAGACAGTAGGAAGAGTCATTCTTCTTGTACTTGACTCGTCATTGTGCCTTTTGTATTTAATTCCGATGCAGTTTTGTGATTCATCGTCAATAAGAAGGTCACAGGGATACAGTAAACCTGAAGTGAAGCATCAGAATCTATAACTAGTGTCACAATAATGGTTCAAACCATACACAGCAAGAAGTGTCAGTCTTCTTGTACTTAAGTCGGCATTGTGCCTTTTGTATTTAATTCCGATGCAATTTCAGTGTTTCATCGTCAATATGAAGGTCCAAGGGATACAGTAAACCTGAAGTGAAGCATCGGAATCTATGACTAGTGTCACAGGAATGGTTCAAATCATAGACAGTAAGAAGAGTCAGTCTTCTCGTACTTAAGTCGGCATTGTGCCTTTTGTATTTAATTTCGATGCAATTTCTGTGTTTCATCGTCAATAAGAAGGTCCAAGTGATACAGTAAACACATAGTGAAGCATCGGAATCTAAAACTGGTCTCACAGGAAATGTTCAAATCATAGTCAGTAAAAGGAGTCAGTCTTCTTGTTTTTAAGTCGGCATTGTGCCTTTTCTATTTAATTCCGATGCAATTTCTGTGTTTCATCGTCAATAAGAAGGTCCTAGGGATACAGTAAACATATAGTGAAGCATCGGAATCTAAAACTGGTCTCACAGGAAATGGTTACAACATAGTCAGTAAGACGAGGCAGTCTTCTTGTACTTAAGACGGCATTGTGCATTTTGTATTTAATTCCGATGCAATTTCTGTGTTTCATCATCAATAAGAAGGTCAGAGGGATACAGTAAACCTGAAGTGAAGCGTCGGAATCTATAACTAGTGTCACAGGAATTATTCAAAACATAGACAGTAGGAAGAGTCAGTCTTCTTGTACTTAAGTCGGCATTGTGCCTTTTCAACTTGATTCCGATGCAATGTCTGTGATTCGTCGTCAATAGGAAGGTCAAAGGCATATAGTAAACCTAAAATGAAACATCGGAATCTATAACTAGTGTCACAGGAATGCTTCAAAGCATAGACAGTAAGAAGAGTCAGTCTTCTTGTACTTAAGTCGGCATTGTGCCTTTTGTATTTGATTCCGATGCAATTTCTGTGTTTCATCGTCAATAAGAAGTTCCAAGTGATACAGTATACCTGAAGTGAAGCATCGGAAACTATAACTAGTGTCACCGGAACGGTTCAAAACATAGACAGAAAGAAGAGTCAGTCTTCTTGTACTTAAGTCGGCATTGTGCCTTTTCTATTTAATTCCGATGCTATTTCTACGTTTCATCGTAAATAAGAAGGTCAGAGGGATACAGTAAACCTGAAGTGAAGCATCGGAATCTATAACTAGTGTCACAGGAAAGGTTCTAAACATAGACAGTAAGAAGAGTCAGTCTTCTTGTACTTAAGTCGGCATTGTGCCTTTTGTATTTAAATCTGATGCAATTTCTGTGTTTCATCGTCAATAAGAAGGTCCAAGTGATACAATAAAATTATAGTGAAGCATCGGAATCCAAAACTGGTCTCACAGGAATGGTTCGAAACATAGAGATTGGGAAGAGTCAGACTTCTTATACTTAAGTCGGCATTGTGCTTTTCTATTTAATTCCGATGGAATTTCTGTGTTTCGTCGACAATAAGAAGGTGAGAGGGATACAGTAAACCTGAACTGTAGCATCGGAATGTATAACTAGTGTCACAGGAATGGTTCAAAACATAGACAGTAGGAAGAGTCAGTCTTCTTGTACTTGAGTCGGCATTATGCCTTTTGTGTTTAGTTCCGATGCCATTTCTGTGTTTCATCGTCAATAAGAAGGTCAGAGGGATACGGTAAACCTTAAGTGAGGCATCGGAATCCATAACTAGTGTCACAGAAATGGTTCAAAACATAGACAGTAGGAAGAGTCAGTCTTCTTGTACTTAAGTCGGCATTGTGCCTTTTCCATTTAATTCGGATGCAATTTCTGTGTTTCGTCGTCAATAAGAAGGTCCAAGGGATGCAGCAAACCTGAAGTGAAGCATCGGAATCTATAACTAGTGTCACAGGAGTGGTTCAAAGCATAGACAGTAAGAAGATTCAGTCTTCTTGTACTTAAGTCGGCACTGTGCCTTTTGTATTTAATACCGATGCAATTTCTGTGTTTCGTCGTCAATAAGAAGGTCCTAGGGATACAGTAAACATATAGTGAAGCATCGGAATCTAAAACTGGTCTCACAGGAAATGGTTACAACATAGTCAGTAAGAAGAGTCAGTCTTCTTGTACTTAAGGCGGCATTGTGCATTTTGTATTTAATTCCGATGCAATTTCTGTGATTTATCTTCAATAAGAATGTCAGAGGGATACAGTAAACCTGAAGTGAAGCGTCGGAATCTATAACTAGTGTCACAGGAATGGTTCAAAACATAGACAGTAGGATGAGTCAGTCTTCTTGTACTTAAGTCGGCATTGTGCCTTTTGTATTTGATTCCGGTTCAATTTCTGTGTTTCATCGTCAATAAGAAGGTCCAAGTGATACAGTAAACCTGAAGTGAAGCATCGGAAACTATAACTAGTGTCACCGGAATGGTTCAAAACATAGACAGTAAGGAGGGTCAGTCTTCTTGTACTTAAGTCGGCATTGTGCCTTTTCTATTTAATTCCGATGGAATTTCTGTGTTTCATCGTCAATAAGAAGGTGAGAGGGATACAGTAAACCTGAAGTGAAGCATCGGAATGTATAACTAGTGTCACAGGAATAATTCAATACATAGACAGTAGGAAGAGTCAGTCTTCTTGTACTTGAGTCGGCATTGTGCCTTTTGTATTTACTTCCGATGCAAATTCTGTGTTTCATCGTCAATAAGAAGGTCAGAGGGATAGAGTAAACCTGAAGTGAAGCATCGGAATCTATAACTAGTGTCACAGGAATGAATCAAAACATAGACAGTAGTAAGAGTCATTCTTCTTATACTTAAGTCGGCATTGTGCCTTTTCTATTTAATTATGATGCAATTTCAGTGTTTCATCTAGAATAAGAAGGTCAAAGGGATACAGTAACCGTGAAGTGAATCATCGGAATCTACAACTAGTGTCACAGGAATGGTTCAAAACATAGAGAGTAGGAAGAGTCCGTCTTCTTGTACTTAAGTCGGCATTGTGCCTTTTGTATTTCATTCCGATGCATTTTCTGTGTTTCATCGTCAGTAAGAAGGTCCAAGGGATGCAGTAAACCTGAAGTAAAGCATCGGAATCTACATCTACGGTCACAGGGATGGTTCAAAACATAGACAGTAGGAAGAGTCAGTCTTCTTGTACTTGACTCGGCATTGTGCCTTTTGTATTTAATTCCGATGCAATTTCTGTGATTCATCGTCAATAAGAAGGTCACAGGGATACAGTAAACCTGAAGTGAAGCATCAGAATCTATAAATAGTGTCACCGGAATGGTTCAAAACATAGACAGTAAGAAGAGTCAGTCTTCTTGTACTTAAGTCGGCATTGTGTCTTTTGCATCTAATTCCGATGCTATTTCTGTGTTTCATCGTAAATAAGAAGGTCAGAGGGATACAGTAAACCTGAAGTGAAGCATCGGAATCTATAACTAGTGTCACAGGAATGGTTCTAAACATAGACAGTAGGAAGAGTCAGTCTTCTTGTACTTAAGTCGGCATTGTGCCTTTTGTATTTAAATCTGATGCAATTTCTGTGTTTCATCGTCAATAAGAAGGTCGAAGTGATACAATAAACATATTGTGAAGCATCGGAATCCAAAACTGATCTCACAGGAATGGTTCAAAACATAGAGATTAGGAAGAGCCAGACTTCTTATACTTAAGTCGGCATTGTGCCTTTTGTATTTAATTCCGATGCAATTTCTGTGTTTCATCGTCAATAAAAAGGTCCAAGGGATGCAGTAAACCTGAAGTAAAGCATCGGAATCAATAACTAGGGTCACAGGGATGGTTCAAAACATGGACAGTAGGAAGAGTCAGTCTTCTTGTACTTAAGTCGGCATTGTGCCTTTTGTATTTAATTCCGATGCAATTTCTGTGTTTCATCGTCAGTGAGAAGGTCAGAGGGATACAGTACACCTGAAGTGATGCATCGAAATCTATAACTAGTGTCACAGGAATGGTTCAAATCATAGACAGTAAGAAGAGTCAGTCTTCTTGTACTTAAGTCGGCATTGTGCCTTTTCTATTTAATTCCGATGCAATTTCTGTGTTTCATCATCAAGAAGAAGATCAGAGGGATACAGTAAACCTGAAGTGAAACATCCAAATGTATAACTAGTGTCACAGGAATGGTTCAAAACATAGACAGTAGGAAGAGTCAGTCTTCTTGTACTTGACTCGTCATTGTGCCTTTTGTATTTAATTCCGATGCAGTTTTGTGATTCATCGTCAATAAGAAGGTCACAGGGATACAGTAAACCTGAAGTGAAGCATCAGAATCTATAACTAGTGTCACAATAATGGTTCAAACCATACACAGCAAGAAGTGTCAGTCTTCTAGTACTTAAGTCGGCATTGTGCCTTTTGTATTTAATTCCGATGCAATTTCTGTGGTTCATCGTCAATATGAAGGTCCAAGGGATACAGTAAACCTGAAGTGAAGCATCGGAATCTATGACTAGTGTCACAGGAATGGTTCAAATCATAGACAGTAAGAAGAGTCAGTCTTCTCGTACTTAAGTCGGCATTGTGCCTTTTGTATTTAATTTCGGTGCAATTTCTGTGTTTCATCGTCAATAAGAAGGTCCAAGTGATACAGTAAACACATAGTGAAGCATCGGAATCTAAAACTGGTCTCACAGGAAATGTTCAAATCATAGTCAGTAAAAGGAGTCAGTCTTCTTGTTTTTAAGTCGGCATTGTGCCTTTTCTATTTAATTCCGATGCAATTTCTGTGTTTCATCGTCAATAAGAAGGTCCTAGGGATACAGTAAACATATAGTGAAGCATCGGAATCTAAAACTGGTCTCACAGGAAATGGTTACAACATAGTCAGTAAGACGAGGCAGTCTTCTTGTACTTAAGACGGCATTGTGCATTTTGTATTTAATTCCGATGCAATTTCTGTGTTTCATCATCAATAAGAAGGTCAGAGGGATACAGTAAACCTGAAGTGAAGCGTCGGAATCTATAACTAGTGTCACAGGAATTATTCAAAACATAGACAGTAGGAAGAGTCAGTCGTCTTGTACTTAAGTCGGCATTGTGCCTTTTCAACTTGATTCCGATGCAATGTCTGTGATTCGTCGTCAATAGGAAGGTCAAAGGCATATAGTAAACCTAAAATGAAACATCGGAATCTATAACTAGTGTCACAGGAATGCTTCAAAGCATAGACAGTAAGAAGAGTCAGTCTTCTTGTACTTAAGTCGGCATTGTGCCTTTTGTATTTGATTCCGATGCAATTTCTGTGTTTCATCGTCAATAAGAAGTTCCAAGTGATACAGTATACCTGAAGTGAAGCATCGGAAACTATAACTAGTGTCACCGGAACGGTTCAAAACATAGACAGAAAGAAGAGTCAGTCTTCTTGTACTTAAGTCGGCATTGTGCCTTTTCTATTTAATTCCGATGCTATTTCTACGTTTCATCGTAAATAAGAAGGTCAGAGGGATACAGTAAACCTGAAGTGAAGCATCGGAATCTATAACTAGTGTCACAGGAAAGGTTCTAAACATAGACAGTAAGAAGAGTCAGTCTTCTTGTACTTAAGTCGGCATTGTGCCTTTTGTATTTAAATCTGATGCAATTTCTGTGTTTCATCGTCAATAAGAAGGGCCAAGTGATACAATAAAATTATAGTGAAGCATCGGAATCCAAAACTGGTCTCACAGGAATGGTTCGAAACATAGAGATTGGGAAGAGTCAGACTTCTTATACTTAAGTCGGCATTGTGCTTTTCTATTTAATTCCGATGGAATTTCTGTGTTTCGTCGACAATAAGAAGGTGAGAGGGATACAGTAAACCTGAACTGTAGCATCGGAATGTATAACTAGTGTCACAGGAATGGTTCAAAACATAGACAGTAGGAAGAGTCAGTCTTCTTGTACTTGAGTCGGCATTATGCCTTTTGTGTTTAGTTCCGATGCCATTTCTGTGTTTCATCGTCAATAAGAAGGTCAGAGGGATACGGTAAACCTTAAGTGAGGCATCGGAATCTATAACTAGTGTCACAGAAATGGTTCAAAACATAGACAGTAGGAAGAGTCAGTCTTCTTGTACTTAAGTCGGCATTGTGCCTTTTCCATTTAATTCGGATGCAATTTCTGTGTTTCGTCGTCAATAAGAAGGTCCAAGGGATGCAGCAAACCTGAAGTGAAGCATCGGAATCTATAACTAGTGTCACAGGAGTGGTTCAAAGCATAGACAGTAAGAAGATTCAGTCTTCTTGTACTTAAGTCGGCACTGTGCCTTTTGTATCTAATACCGATGCAATTTCTGTGTTTCGTCGTCAATAAGAAGGTCCTAGGGATACAGTAAACATATAGTGAAGCATCGGAATCTAAAACTGGTCTCACAGGAAATGGTTACAACATAGTCAGTAAGAAGAGTCAGTCTTCTTGTACTTAAGGCGGCATTGTGCATTTTGTATTTAATTCCGATGCAATTTCTGTGATTTATCTTCAATAAGAATGTCAGAGGGATACAGTAAACCTGAAGTGAAGCGTCGGAATCTATAACTAGTGTCACAGGAATGGTTCAAAACATAGACAGTAGGATGAGTCAGTCTTCTTGTACTTAAGTCGGCATTGTGCCTTTTGTATTTGATTCCGGTTCAATTTCTGTGTTTCATCGTCAATAAGAAGGTCCAAGTGATACAGTAAACCTGAAGTGAAGCATCGGAAACTATAACTAGTGTCACCGGAATGGTTCAAAACATAGACAGTAGGAAGAGTCCGTCTTCTTGTACTTAAGTCGGCATTGTGCCTTTTGTATTTCATTCCGATGCATTTTCTGAGTTTCATCGTCAGTAAGAAGGTCCAAGGGATGCAGTAAACCTGAAGTAAAGCATCGGAATCTACAACTAGGGTCACAGGGATGGTTCAAAACATAGACAGTAGGAAGAGTCAGTCTTCTTGTACTTAAGTCGGCATTGTGCCTTTTGTATTTAATTCCGATGCAAGTTCTGTGTTTCATCGTCAATGAGAAGGTCAGAGGGATACAGTACACCTGAAGTGAAGCATCGGAATGTATAACTAGTGTCACAGGAATAATTCAATACATAGACAGTAGGAAGAGTCAGTCTTCTTGTACTTGAGTCGGCATTGTGCCTTTTGTATTTACTTCCGATGCAAATTCTGTGTTTCATCGTCAATAAGAAGGTCAGAGGGATAGAGTAAACCTGAAGTGAAGCATCGGAATCTATAACTAGTGTCACAGGAATGAATCAAAACATAGACAGTAGTAAGAGTCATTCTTCTTATACTTAAGTCGGCATTGTGCCTTTTCTATTTAATTATGATGCAATTTCAGTGTTTCATCTAGAATAAGAAGGTCAAAGGGATACAGTAACCGTGAAGTGAATCATCGGAATCTACAACTAGTGTCACAGGAATGGTTCAAAACATAGACAGTAGGAAGAGTCCGTCTTCTTGTACTTAAGTCGGCATTGTGCCTTTTGTATTTCATTCCGATGCATTTTCTGAGTTTCATCGTCAGTAAGAAGGTCCAAGGGATGCAGTAAACCTGAAGTAAAGCATCGGAATCTACAACTAGGGTCACAGGGATGGTTCAAAACATAGACAGTAGGAAGAGTCAGTCTTCTTGTACTTAAGTCGGCATTGTGCCTTTTGTATTTAATTCCGATGCAATTTCTGTGTTTCATCGTCAATGAGAACGTCAGAGGGATACAGTACACCTGAAGTGATGCATTGAAATCTATAACTAGTGTCACAGGAATGGTTCATTTCATAGACAGTAAGAAGAGTCAGTCTTCTTGTACTTAAGTCGGCATTGTGCCTTTTCTATTTAATTCCGATGCAATTTCTGTGTTTCATCATCAAGAAGAAGGTTAGAGGGATACAGTAAACCTGAAGTGAAGCATCTAAATGTATAAATAGTGTCACAGGAATGGTTCAAAACATAGACAGTAGGAAGAGTCAGTCTTCTTGTACTTGACTCGGCATTGTGCCTTTTGTATTTAATTCCGATGCAATTTCTGTGATTCATCGTCAATAAGAAGGTCACAGGGATACAGTAAACCTGAAGTGAAGCATCAGAATCTATAAATAGTGTCACCGGAATGGTTCAAAACATAGACAGTAAGAAGAGTCAGTCTTCTTGTACTTAAGTCGGCATTGTGTCTTTTGCATCTAATTCCGATGCTATTTCTGTGTTTCATCGTAAATAAGAAGGTCAGAGGGATACAGTAAACCTGAAGTGAAGCATCGGAATCTATAACTAGTGTCACAGGAATGGTTCAAAACATAGAGATTAGGAAGAGCCAGACTTCTTATACTTAAGTCGGCATTGTGCCTTTTGTATTTAATTCCGATGCAATTTCTGTGTTTCATCGTCAATAAAAAGGTCCAAGGGATGCAGTAAACCTGAAGTAAAGCATCGGAATCAATAACTAGGGTCACAGGGATGGTTCAAAACATAGACAGTAGGAAGAGTCAGTCTTCTTGTACTTAAGTCGGCATTGTGCCTTTTGTATTTAATTCCGATGCAATTTCTGTGTTTCATCGTCAGTGAGAAGGTCAGAGGGATACAGTACACCTGAAGTGATGCATCGAAATCTATAACTAGTGTCACAGGAATGGTTCAAATCATAGACAGTAAGAAGAGTCAGTCTTCTTGTACTTAAGTCGGCATTGTGCCTTTTCTATTTAATTCCGATGCAATTTCTGTGTTTCATCATCAAGAAGAAGATCAGAGGGATACAGTAAACCTGAAGTGAAACATCCAAATGTGTAACTAGTGTCACAGGAATGGTTCAAAACATAGACAGTAGGAAGAGTCAGTCTTCTTGTACTTGACTCGTCATTGTGCCTTTTGTATTTAATTCCGATGCAGTTTTGTGATTCATCGTCAATAAGAAGGTCACAGGGATACAGTAAACCTGAAGTGAAGCATCAGAATCTATAACTAGTGTCACAATAATGGTTCAAACCATACACAGCAAGAAGTGTCAGTCTTCTTGTACTTAAGTCGGCATTGTGCCTTTTGTATTTAATTCCGATGCAATTTCTGTGTTTCATCGTCAATATGAAGGTCCAAGGGATACAGTAAACCTGAAGTGAAGCATCGGAATCTATGACTAGTGTCACAGGAATGGTTCAAATCATAGACAGTAAGAAGAGTCAGTCTTCTCGTACTTAAGTCGGCATTGTGCCTCTTGTATTTAATTTCGATGCAATTTCTGTGTTTCATCGTCAATAAGAAGGTCCAAGTGATACAGTAAACACATAGTGAAGCATCGGAATCTAAAACTGGTCTCACAGGAAATGTTCAAATCATAGTCAGTAAAAGGAGTCAGTCTTCTTGTTTTTAAGTCGGCATTGTGCCTTTTCTATTTAATTCCGATGCAATTTCTGTGTTTCATCGTCAATAAGAAGGTCCTAGGGATACAGTAAACATACAGTGAAGCATCGGAATCTAAAACTGGTCTCACAGGAAATGGTTACAACATAGTCAGTAAGACGAGTCAGTCTTCTTGTACTTAAGACGGCATTGTGCATTTTGTATTTAATTCCGATGCAATTTCTGTGTTTCATCATCAATAAGAAGGTCAGAGGGATACAGTAAACCTGAAGTGAAGCGTCGGAATCTATAACTAGTGTCACAGGAATTATTCAAAACATAGACAGTAGGAAGAGTCAGTCTTCTTGTACTTAAGTCGGCATTGTGCCTTTTCAACTTGATTCCGATGCAATGTCTGTGATTCGTCGTCAATAGGAAGGTCAAAGGCATATAGTAAACCTAAAATGAAACATCGGAATCTATAACTAGTGTCACAGGAATGCTTCAAAGCATAGACAGTAAGAAGAGTCAGTCTTCTTGTACTTAAGTCGGCATTGTGCCTTTTGTATTTGATTCCGATGCAATTTCTGTGTTTCATCGTCAATAAGAAGTTCCAAGTGATACAGTATACCTGAAGTGAAGCATCGGAAACTATAACTAGTGTCACCGGAACGGTTCAAAACATAGACAGAAAGAAGAGTCAGTCTTCTTGTACTTAAGTCGGCATTGTGCATTTTGTATTTAATTCCGATGCAATTTCTGTGTATCATCATCAATAAGAAGGTCAGAGGGATACAGTAAACCTGAAGTGAAGCATCGGATTCTATAACTAGTGTCACAGGAAAGGTTCTAAACATAGACAGTAAGAAGAGTCAGTCTTCTTGTACTTAAGTCGGCATTGTGCCTTTTGTATTTAAATCTGATGCAATTTCTGTGTTTCATCGTCAATAAGAAGGTCCAAGTGATACAATAAAATTATAGTGAAGCATCGGAATCCAAAACTGGTCTCACAGGAATGGTTCGAAGCATAGAGATTAGGAAGAATCAGACTTCTTATACTTAAGTCGGCATTGTGCTTTTCTATTTAATTCCGATGGAATTTCTGTGTTTCGTCGACAATAAGAAAGTGAGAGGGATACAGTAAACCTGAACTGTAGCATCGGAATGTATAACTAGTGTCACAGGAATGGTTCAAAACATAGACAGTAGGAAGAGTCAGTCTTCTTGTACTTGAGTCGGCATTATGCCTTTTGTGTTTAGTTCCGATGCCATTTCTGCGTTTCATCGTCAATAAGAAGGTCAGAGGGATACGGTAAACCTTAAGTGAGGCATCGGAATCTATAACTAGTGTCACAGAAATGGTTCAAAACATAGACAGTAGGAAGAGTCAGTCTTCTTGTACTTAAGTCGGCATTGTGCCTTTTCCATTTAATTCGGATGCAATTTCTGTGTTTCATCGTCAATTAGAAGGTCAAAGGGATACAGTAAACGTGAAGTGAATCATCGGAATCTATAACTAGTGTCACAGGAATGGTTCAAAACATAGACAGTAGGAAGAGTCAGTCTTCTTGTACTTAAGTCGGCATTGTGCCTTTCCTACTTAATTCCGATGCAATCTCTGTGTTTCGTCGTCAATAAGAAGGTCCAAGGGATGCAGTAAACCTGAAGTGAAGCATCGGAATCTATAACTAGTGTCACAGGAGTGGTTCAAAGCATAGACAGTAAGAAGAGTCAGTCTTCTTGTACTTAAGTCGGCACTGTGCCTTTTGTATTTAATACCGATGCAATTTCTGTGTTTCGTCGTCAATAAGAAGGTCCTAGGGATACAGTAAACATATAGTGAAGCATCGGAATCTAAAACTGGTCTCACAGGAAATGGTTACAACATAGTCAGTAAGAAGAGTCAGTCTTCTTGTACTTAAGGCGGCATTGTGCATTTTGTATTTAATTCCGATGCAATTTCTGTGATTTATCTTCAATAAGAATGTCAGAGGGATACAGTAAACCTGAAGTGAAGCGTCGGAATCTATAACTAGTGTCACAGGAATGGTTCAAAACATAGACAGTAGGATGAGTCAGTCTTCTTGTACTTAAGTCGGCATTGTGCCTTTTGTATTTGATTCCGGTTCAATTTTTGTGTTTCATCGTCAATAAGAAGGTCCAAGTGATACAGTAAACCTGAAGTGAAGCATCGGAAACTATAACTAGTGTCACCGGAATGGTTCAAAACATAGACAGTAAGGAGAGTCAGTCTTCTTGTACTTAAGTCGGCATTGTGCCTTTTGTATCTAATTCCAATGCTATTTCTGTGTTTCATCGTAAACAAGAAGGTCACAGGGATACAGTAAACCTGAAGTGAAGCATCAGAATCTATAAATAGTGTCACCGGAATGGTTCAAAACATAGACAGTAAGAAGAGTCAGTCTTCTTGTACTTAAGTCGGCATTGTGCCTTTTGCATCTAATTCCGATGCTATTTCTGTGTTTCATCGTAAATAAGAAGGTCAGAGGGATACAGTAAACCTGAAGTGAAGCATCGGAATCTATAACTAGTGTCACAGGAATGGTTCTAAACATAGACAGTAGGAAGAGTCAGTCTTCTTGTACTTAAGTCGGCATTGTGCCTTTTGTATTTAAATCTGATGCAATTTCTGTGTTTCATCGTCAATAAGAAGGTCGAAGTGATACAATAAACATATTGTGAAGCATCGGAATCCAATACTGATCTCACAGGAATGGTTCAAAACATAGAGATTAGGAAGAGCCAGACTTCTTATACTTAAGTCGGCATTGTGCCTTTTGTATTTAATTCCGATGCAATTTCTGTGTTTCATCGTCAATAAAAAGGTCCAAGGGATGCAGTAAACCTGAAGTAAAGCATCGGAATCAATAACTAGGGTCACAGGGATGGTTCAAAACATAGACAGTAGGAAGAGTCAGTCTTCTTGTACTTAAGTCGGCATTGTGCCTTTTGTATTTAATTCCGATGCAATTTCTGTGTTTCATCGTCAGTGAGAAGGTCAGAGGGATACAGTACACCTGAAGTGATGCATCGAAATCTATAACTAGTGTCACAGGAATGGTTCAAATCATAGACAGTAAGAAGAGTCAGTCTTCTTGTACTTAAGTCGGCATTGTGCCTTTTCTATTTAATTCCGATGCAATTTCTGTGTTTCATCATCAAGAAGAAGATCAGAGGGATACAGTAAACCTGAAGTGAAACATCCAAATGTATAACTAGTGTCACAGGAATGGTTCAAAACATAGACAGTAGGAAGAGTCAGTCTTCTTGTACTTGACTCGTCATTGTGCCTTTTGTATTTAATTCCGATGCAGTTTTGTGATTCATCGTCAATAAGAAGGTCACAGGGATACAGTAAACCTGAAGTGAAGCATCAGAATCTATAACTAGTGTCACAATAATGGTTCAAACCATACACAGCAAGAAGTGTCAGTCTTCTTGTACTTAAGTCGGCATTGTGCCTTTTGTATTTAATTCCGATGCAATTTCTGTGTTTCATCGTCAATATGAAGGTCCAAGGGATACAGTAAACCTGAAGTGAAGCATCGGAATCTATGACTAGCGTCACAGGAATGGTTCAAATCATAGACAGTAAGAAGAGTCAGTCTTCTCGTACTTAAGTCGGCATTGTGCCTTTTGTATTTAATTTCGATGCAATTTCTGTGTTTCATCGTCAATAAGAAGGTCCAAGTGATACAGTAAACACATAGTGAAGCATCGGAATCTAAAACTGGTCTCACAGGAAATGTTCAAATCATAGTCAGTAAAAGGAGTCAGTCTTCTTGTTTTTAAGTCGGCATTGTGCCTTTTCTATTTAATTCCGATGCAATTTCTGTGTTTCATCGTCAATAAGAAGGTCCTAGGGATACAGTAAACATATAGTGAAGCATCGGAATCTAAAACTGGTCTCACAGGAAATGGTTACAACATAGTCAGTAAGACGAGTCAGTCTTCTTGTACTTAAGACGGCATTGTGCATTTTGTATTTAATTCCGATGCAATTTCTGTGTTTCATCATCAATAAGAAGGTCAGAGGGATACAGTAAACCTGAAGTGAAGCGTCGGAATCTATAACTAGTGTCACAGGAATTATTCAAAACATAGACAGTAGGAAGAGTCAGTCTTCTTGTACTTAAGTCGGCATTGTGCCTTTTCAACTTGATTCCGATGCAATGTCTGTGATTCGTCGTCAATAGGAAGGTCAAAGGCATATAGTAAACCTAAAATGAAACAGCGGAATCTATAACTAGTGTCACAGGAATGCTTCAAAGCATAGACAGTAAGAAGAGTCAGTCTTCTTGTACTTAAGTCGGCATTGTGCCTTTTCCATTTAATTCGGATGCAATTTCTGTGTTTCATCGTCAATTAGAAGGTCAAAGGGATACAGTAAACGTGAAGTGAATCATCGGAATCTATAACTAGTGTCACAGGAATGGTTCAAAACATAGACAGTAGGAAGAGTCAGTCTTCTTGTACTTAAGTCGGCATTGTGCCTTTCCTACTTAATTCCGATGCAATCTCTGTGTTTCGTCGTCAATAAGAAGGTCCAAGGGATGCAGTAAACCTGAAGTGAAGCATCGGAATCTATAACTAGTGTCACAGGAGTGGTTCAAAGCATAGACAGTAAGAAGAGTCAGTCTTCTTGTACTTAAGTCGGCACTGTGCCTTTTGTATTTAATACCGATGCAATTTCTGTGTTTCGTCGTCAATAAGAAGGTCCTAGGGATACAGTAAACATATAGTGAAGCATCGGAATCTAAAACTGGTCTCACAGGAAATGGTTACAACATAGTCAGTAAGAAGAGTCAGTCTTCTTGTACTTAAGGCGGCATTGTGCATTTTGTATTTAATTCCGATGCAATTTCTGTGATTTATCTTCAATAAGAATGTCAGAGGGATACAGTAAACCTGAAGTGAAGCGTCGGAATCTATAACTAGTGTCACAGGAATGGTTCAAAACATAGACAGTAGGATGAGTCAGTCTTCTTGTACTTAAGTCGGCATTGTGCCTTTTGTATTTGATTCCGGTTCAATTTTTGTGTTTCATCGTCAATAAGAAGGTCCAAGTGATACAGTAAACCTGAAGTGAAGCATCGGAAACTATAACTAGTGTCACCGGAATGGTTCAAAACATAGACAGTAAGGAGAGTCAGTCTTCTTGTACTTAAGTCGGCATTGTGCCTTTTGTATCTAATTCCAATGCTATTTCTGTGTTTCATCGTAAACAAGAAGGTCACAGGGATACAGTAAACCTGAAGTGAAGCATCAGAATCTATAAATAGTGTCACCGGAATGGTTCAAAACATAGACAGTAAGAAGAGTCAGTCTTCTTGTACTTAAGTCGGCATTGTGCCTTTTGCATCTAATTCCGATGCTATTTCTGTGTTTCATCGTAAATAAGAAGGTCAGAGGGATACAGTAAACCTGAAGTGAAGCATCGGAATCTATAACTAGTGTCACAGGAATGGTTCTAAACATAGACAGTAGGAAGAGTCAGTCTTCTTGTACTTAAGTCGGCATTGTGCCTTTTGTATTTAAATCTGATGCAATTTCTGTGTTTCATCGTCAATAAGAAGGTCGAAGTGATACAATAAACATATTGTGAAGCATCGGAATCCAATACTGATCTCACAGGAATGGTTCAAAACATAGAGATTAGGAAGAGCCAGACTTCTTATACTTAAGTCGGCATTGTGCCTTTTGTATTTAATTCCGATGCAATTTCTGTGTTTCATCGTCAATAAAAAGGTCCAAGGGATGCAGTAAACCTGAAGTAAAGCATCGGAATCAATAACTAGGGTCACAGGGATGGTTCAAAACATAGACAGTAGGAAGAGTCAGTCTTCTTGTACTTAAGTCGGCATTGTGCCTTTTGTATTTAATTCCGATGCAATTTCTGTGTTTCATCGTCAGTGAGAAGGTCAGAGGGATACAGTACACCTGAAGTGATGCATCGAAATCTATAACTAGTGTCACAGGAATGGTTCAAATCATAGACAGTAAGAAGAGTCAGTCTTCTTGTACTTAAGTCGGCATTGTGCCTTTTCTATTTAATTCCGATGCAATTTCTGTGTTTCATCATCAAGAAGAAGATCAGAGGGATACAGTAAACCTGAAGTGAAACATCCAAATGTATAACTAGTGTCACAGGAATGGTTCAAAACATAGACAGTAGGAAGAGTCAGTCTTCTTGTACTTGACTCGTCATTGTGCCTTTTGTATTTAATTCCGATGCAGTTTTGTGATTCATCGTCAATAAGAAGGTCACAGGGATACAGTAAACCTGAAGTGAAGCATCAGAATCTATAACTAGTGTCACAATAATGGTTCAAACCATACACAGCAAGAAGTGTCAGTCTTCTTGTACTTAAGTCGGCATTGTGCCTTTTGTATTTAATTCCGATGCAATTTCTGTGTTTCATCGTCAATATGAAGGTCCAAGGGATACAGTAAACCTGAAGTGAAGCATCGGAATCTATGACTAGCGTCACAGGAATGGTTCAAATCATAGACAGTAAGAAGAGTCAGTCTTCTCGTACTTAAGTCGGCATTGTGCCTTTTGTATTTAATTTCGATGCAATTTCTGTGTTTCATCGTCAATAAGAAGGTCCAAGTGATACAGTAAACACATAGTGAAGCATCGGAATCTAAAACTGGTCTCACAGGAAATGTTCAAATCATAGTCAGTAAAAGGAGTCAGTCTTCTTGTTTTTAAGTCGGCATTGTGCCTTTTCTATTTAATTCCGATGCAATTTCTGTGTTTCATCGTCAATAAGAAGGTCCTAGGGATACAGTAAACATATAGTGAAGCATCGGAATCTAAAACTGGTCTCACAGGAAATGGTTACAACATAGTCAGTAAGACGAGTCAGTCTTCTTGTACTTAAGACGGCATTGTGCATTTTGTATTTAATTCCGATGCAATTTCTGTGTTTCATCATCAATAAGAAGGTCAGAGGGATACAGTAAACCTGAAGTGAAGCGTCGGAATCTATAACTAGTGTCACAGGAATTATTCAAAACATAGACAGTAGGAAGAGTCAGTCTTCTTGTACTTAAGTCGGCATTGTGCCTTTTCAACTTGATTCCGATGCAATGTCTGTGATTCGTCGTCAATAGGAAGGTCAAAGGCATATAGTAAACCTAAAATGAAACAGCGGAATCTATAACTAGTGTCACAGGAATGCTTCAAAGCATAGACAGTAAGAAGAGTCAGTCTTCTTGTACTTAAGTCGGCATTGTGCCTTTTGTATTTGATTCCGATGCAATTTCTGTGTTTCATCGTCAATTAGAAGGTCAAAGGGATACAGTAAACGTGAAGTGAATCATCGGAATCTATAACTAGTGTCACAGGAATGGTTCAAAACATAGACAGTAGGAAGAGTCAGTCTTCTTGTACTTGAGTCGGCATTATGCCTTTTGTGTTTAGTTCCGATGCCATTTCTGCGTTTCATCGTCAATAAGAAGGTCAGAGGGATACGGTAAACCTTAAGTGAGGCATCGGAATCTATAACTAGTGTCACAGAAATGGTTCAAAACATAGACAGTAGGAAGAGTCAGTCTTCTTGTACTTAAGTCGGCATTGTGCCTTTTCCATTTAATTCGGATGCAATTTCTGTGTTTCATCGTCAATTAGAAGGTCAAAGGGATACAGTAAACGTGAAGTGAATCATCGGAATCTATAACTAGTGTCACAGGAATGGTTCAAAACATAGACAGTAGGAAGAGTCAGTCTTCTTGTACTTAAGTCGGCATTGTGCCTTTCCTACTTAATTCCGATGCAATCTCTGTGTTTCGTCGTCAATAAGAAGGTCCAAGGGATGCAGTAAACCTGAAGTGAAGCATCGGAATCTATAACTAGTGTCACAGGAGTGGTTCAAAGCATAGACAGTAAGAAGAGTCAGTCTTCTTGTACTTAAGTCGGCACTGTGCCTTTTGTATTTAATACCGATGCAATTTCTGTGTTTCGTCGTCAATAAGAAGGTCCTAGGGATACAGTAAACATATAGTGAAGCATCGGAATCTAAAACTGGTCTCACAGGAAATGGTTACAACATAGTCAGTAAGAAGAGTCAGTCTTCTTGTACTTAAGGCGGCATTGTGCATTTTGTATTTAATTCCGATGCAATTTCTGTGATTTATCTTCAATAAGAATGTCAGAGGGATACAGTAAACCTGAAGTGAAGCGTCGGAATCTATAACTAGTGTCACAGGAATGGTTCAAAACATAGACAGTAGGATGAGTCAGTCTTCTTGTACTTAAGTCGGCATTGTGCCTTTTGTATTTGATTCCGGTTCAATTTTTGTGTTTCATCGTCAATAAGAAGGTCCAAGTGATACAGTAAACCTGAAGTGAAGCATCGGAAACTATAACTAGTGTCACCGGAATGGTTCAAAACATAGACAGTAAGGAGAGTCAGTCTTCTTGTACTTAAGTCGGCATTGTGCCTTTTGTATCTAATTCCAATGCTATTTCTGTGTTTCATCGTAAACAAGAAGGTCACAGGGATACAGTAAACCTGAAGTGAAGCATCAGAATCTATAAATAGTGTCACCGGAATGGTTCAAAACATAGACAGTAAGAAGAGTCAGTCTTCTTGTACTTAAGTCGGCATTGTGCCTTTTGCATCTAATTCCGATGCTATTTCTGTGTTTCATCGTAAATAAGAAGGTCAGAGGGATACAGTAAACCTGAAGTGAAGCATCGGAATCTATAACTAGTGTCACAGGAATGGTTCTAAACATAGACAGTAGGAAGAGTCAGTCTTCTTGTACTTAAGTCGGCATTGTGCCTTTTGTATTTAAATCTGATGCAATTTCTGTGTTTCATCGTCAATAAGAAGGTCGAAGTGATACAATAAACATATTGTGAAGCATCGGAATCCAATACTGATCTCACAGGAATGGTTCAAAACATAGAGATTAGGAAGAGCCAGACTTCTTATACTTAAGTCGGCATTGTGCCTTTTGTATTTAATTCCGATGCAATTTCTGTGTTTCATCGTCAATAAAAAGGTCCAAGGGATGCAGTAAACCTGAAGTAAAGCATCGGAATCAATAACTAGGGTCACAGGGATGGTTCAAAACATAGACAGTAGGAAGAGTCAGTCTTCTTGTACTTAAGTCGGCATTGTGCCTTTTGTATTTAATTCCGATGCAATTTCTGTGTTTCATCGTCAGTGAGAAGGTCAGAGGGATACAGTACACCTGAAGTGATGCATCGAAATCTATAACTAGTGTCACAGGAATGGTTCAAATCATAGACAGTAAGAAGAGTCAGTCTTCTTGTACTTAAGTCGGCATTGTGCCTTTTCTATTTAATTCCGATGCAATTTCTGTGTTTCATCATCAAGAAGAAGATCAGAGGGATACAGTAAACCTGAAGTGAAACATCCAAATGTATAACTAGTGTCACAGGAATGGTTCAAAACATAGACAGTAGGAAGAGTCAGTCTTCTTGTACTTGACTCGTCATTGTGCCTTTTGTATTTAATTCCGATGCAGTTTTGTGATTCATCGTCAATAAGAAGGTCACAGGGATACAGTAAACCTGAAGTGAAGCATCAGAATCTATAACTAGTGTCACAATAATGGTTCAAACCATACACAGCAAGAAGTGTCAGTCTTCTTGTACTTAAGTCGGCATTGTGCCTTTTGTATTTAATTCCGATGCAATTTCTGTGTTTCATCGTCAATATGAAGGTCCAAGGGATACAGTAAACCTGAAGTGAAGCATCGGAATCTATGACTAGCGTCACAGGAATGGTTCAAATCATAGACAGTAAGAAGAGTCAGTCTTCTCGTACTTAAGTCGGCATTGTGCCTTTTGTATTTAATTTCGATGCAATTTCTGTGTTTCATCGTCAATAAGAAGGTCCAAGTGATACAGTAAACACATAGTGAAGCATCGGAATCTAAAACTGGTCTCACAGGAAATGTTCAAATCATAGTCAGTAAAAGGAGTCAGTCTTCTTGTTTTTAAGTCGGCATTGTGCCTTTTCTATTTAATTCCGATGCAATTTCTGTGTTTCATCGTCAATAAGAAGGTCCTAGGGATACAGTAAACATATAGTGAAGCATCGGAATCTAAAACTGGTCTCACAGGAAATGGTTACAACATAGTCAGTAAGACGAGTCAGTCTTCTTGTACTTAAGACGGCATTGTGCATTTTGTATTTAATTCCGATGCAATTTCTGTGTTTCATCATCAATAAGAAGGTCAGAGGGATACAGTAAACCTGAAGTGAAGCGTCGGAATCTATAACTAGTGTCACAGGAATTATTCAAAACATAGACAGTAGGAAGAGTCAGTCTTCTTGTACTTAAGTCGGCATTGTGCCTTTTCAACTTGATTCCGATGCAATGTCTGTGATTCGTCGTCAATAGGAAGGTCAAAGGCATATAGTAAACCTAAAATGAAACAGCGGAATCTATAACTAGTGTCACAGGAATGCTTCAAAGCATAGACAGTAAGAAGAGTCAGTCTTCTTGTACTTAAGTCGGCATTGTGCCTTTTGTATTTGATTCCGATGCAATTTCTGTGTTTCATCGTCAATAAGAAGTTCCAAGTGATACAGTATACCTGAAGTGAAGCATCGGAAACTATAACTAGTGTCACCGGAACGGTTCAAAACATAGACCGAAAGAAGAGTCAGTCTTCTTGTACTTAAGTCGGCATTGTGAGTTTTCTATTTAATTCCGATGCTATTTCTACGTTTCATCGTAAATAAGAAGGTCAGAGGGATACAGTAAACCTGAAGTGAAGCATCGGAATCTATAACTAGTGTCACAGGAAAGGTTCTAAACATAGACAGTAAGAAGAGTCAGTCTTCTTGTACTTAAGTCGGCATTGTGCCTTTTGTATTTAAATCTGATGCAATTTCTGTGTTTCATCGTCAATAAGAAGGTCCAAGTGATACAATAAAATTATAGTGAAGCATCGGAATCCAAAACTGGTCTCACAGGAATGGTTCGAAACATAGAGATTAGGAAGAGTCAGACTTCTTATACTTAAGTCGGCATTGTGCTTTTCTATTTAATTCCGATGGAATTTCTGTGTTTCGTCGACAAAAGAAGGTGAGAGGGATACAGTAAACCTGAACTGTAGCATCGGAATGTATAACTAGTGTCACAGGAATGGTTCAAAACATAGACAGTAGGAAGAGTCAGTCTTCTTGTACTTGAGTCGGCATTATGCCTTTTGTGTTTAGTTCCGATGCCATTTCTGCGTTTCATCGTCAATAAGAAGGTCAGAGGGATACGGTAAACCTTAAGTGAGGCATCGGAATCTATAACTAGTGTCACAGAAATGGTTCAAAACATAGACAGTAGGAAGAGTCAGTCTTCTTGTACTTAAGTCGGCATTGTGCCTTTTCCATTTAATTCGGATGCAATTTCTGTGTTTCATCGTCAATTAGAAGGTCAAAGGGATACAGTAAACGTGAAGTGAATCATCGGAATCTATAACTAGTGTCACAGGAATGGTTCAAAACATTGACAGTAGGAAGAGTCAGTCTTATTGTACTTAAGTCGGCATTGTGCCTTTCCTACTTAATTCCGATGCAATCTCTGTGTTTCGTCGTCAATAAGAAGGTCCAAGGGATGCAGTAAACCTGAAGTGAAGCATCGGAATCTATAACTAGTGTCACAGGAGTGGTTCAAAGCATAGACAGTAAGAAGAGTCAGTCTTCTTGTACTTAAGTCGGCACTGTGCCTTTTGTATTTAATACCGATGCAATTTCTGTGTTTCGTCGTCAATAAGAAGGTCCTAGGGATACAGTAAACATATAGTGAAGCATCGGAATCTAAAACTGGTCTCACAGGAAATGGTTACAACATAGTCAGTAAGAAGAGTCAGTCTTCTTGTACTTAAGGCGGCATTGTGCAATTTGTATTTAATTCCGATGCAATTTCTGTGATTTATCTTCAATAAGAATATCAGAGGGATACAGTAAACCTGAAGTGAAGCGTCAGAATCTATAACTAGTGTCACAGGAATGGTTCAAAACATAGACAGTAGGATGAGTCAGTCTTCTTGTACTTAAGTCGGCATTGTGCCTTTTGTATTTGATTCCGGTTCAATTTCTGTGTTTCATCGTCAATAAGAAGGTCCAAGTGATACAGTAAACCTGAAGTGAAGCATCGGAAACTATAACTAGTGTCACCGGAATGGTTCAAAACATAGACAGTAAGGAGAGTCAGTCTTCTTGTACTTAAGTCGGCATTGTGCCTTTTGTATCTAATTCCAATGCTATTTCTGTGTTTCATCGTAAACAAGAAGGTCAGAGGGATACAGTAAACCTGAAGTGAATCATCTAAATGTATAACTAGTGTCACAGGAATGGTTCAAAACATAGACAGTAGGAAGAGTCAGTCTTCTTGTACTTGACTTGGCATTGTGCCTTTTGTATTTAATTCCGATGCAGTTTTGTGATTCATCGTCAATAAGAAGGTCACAGGGATACAGTAAACCTGAAGTGAAGCATCAGAATCTATAACTAGTATCACAATAATGGTTCAAAAAATACACAGCAAGAAGTGTCAGTCGTCTTGTACTTAAGTCGGCATTGTGCCTTTTGTATTTATTTCCGATGGAATTTCTGTGTTTCATCGTCAATATGAAGGTCCAAGGGATACAGTAAACCTGAAGTGAAGCATCGGAATCTATGACTAGTGTCACAGGAATGGTTCAAATCATAGACAGTAAGAAGAGTCAGTCTTCTCGTACTTAAGTCGGCATTGTGCCTTTTCTATTTAATTCCGATGCTATTTCTGTGTTTCATCGTAAATAAGAAGGTCTGAGGGATACAGTAAACCTGAAGTGAAGCATCGGAATCTATAACTAGTGTCACAGGAATGGTTCTAAACATAGACAGTAAGAAGACTCAGTCTTCTTGTACTTACGTCGGCATTGTGCCTTTTGTATTTAAATCTGATGCAATTTCTGTGTTTTATCGTCAATAAGAAGGTCCAAGTGATACAATAAACATATAGTGAAGCATCGGAATCCAAAACTGGTCTCACAGGAATGGTTCAAAACATAGAGATTAGGAAGAGTCAGACGTCTTATACTTAAGTCGGCATTGTGCCTTTTCTATTTAACTCCGATGGAATTTCTGTGTTTCATCGTCAATGAGAAGGTCAGAGGGATACAGTACACCTGAAGTGAAGCATCGAAATCTATAACTAGTGTCACAGGAATGGATCAAATCATAGACAGTAAGAAGAGTCAGTCTTCTTGTCCTTAAGTCGGCATTGTGCCTTTCCTACTTAATTCTGATGCAATTTCTGTGTTTCGTCGTCAATAAGAAGGTCCAAGGGATGCAGTAAACCTGAAGTGAAGCATCGGAATCTATAACTAGTGTCACAGGAGTGGTTCAAAGCATAGACAGTAAGAAGAGTCAGTCTTCTTGTACTTAAGTCGGCATTGTGCATTTTGTATTTAATTCCGATGCAATTTCTGTGTTTCATCGACAATAAGAAGGTCAGAGGGATACAGTAAACCGGAAGTGAAGCATCGGAATCTATAACTAGTGTCACAGGAATGGTTCAAAACATAGACAGTAAGATGAGTCAGTCTTCTTGTACGTAAGTCGGCATTGTGCCTTTTGTATTTAATTCCGATGCAATTTCAGTGTTTTATCATCAATAATAAGGTCAGAGGGATACAGTAAACCAGAAGTGAAGCATCGGAATCTATAACTAGTGTCACGGGAATGGTTCAATACATAGAGATTAGGAAGAGTCAGTCTTCTTATACTTAAGTCGGCACTGTGCCTTTTGTATATAATTCCGATGCAATTTCTGTGTTTCATTGTCACTAAGAAGGTCTGAGGGATACAGTAAACCTGAAGGGAAGCATCGCAATCTATAACTAGTGTCACAGGAATGGTTCAAAACATAGTCAGTAAGAAGAGTCAGTCTTCTTGTACTTAAGTCGGCATTGTGCCATTTTATTTAATCCCGATGCAATTTCTGTGTTTCATCGTCAATAAGAAGGTCCAAGGGATACAGTAAACCTGAAGTGAAGCATCGGAATCTATAACTAGTGTCACAGGAATGGTTCAAACATAGTCAGTAAGAAGAGTCAGTCTTCTTGTACTTAAGTCGCCATTGTGCCTTTTCTATTTAATTCCGATGGAATTTCTGTGTTTCATCGTAAATAAGAAGGTGAGAGGGATACAGTAAACCTGAAGTGAAGCATCGGAATGTATAACTAGTGTCACAGGAATAATTCAAGACATAGACAGTAGGAAGAGTCAGTCTTCTTGTACTTGAGTCGGCATTGTGCCTTTCCTATTTAAATCCGATGCAATTTCTGTGTTTCGTCGTCAATAAGAAGTTCCAAGGGATGCAGTAAACCTGAAGTGAAGCATCGGAATCCATAACTAGTGTCACAGGAGTGGTTCAAAACATAGACAGTAAGAAGAGTCAGTCTTCTTGTACTTAAGTCGGCATTGTGTTTTTTGTATTTAATTCCGATGCTAGTTCTGTGTTTCATCGACAATGAGAAGGTCAGAGGGATACAGTAAACCTGAAGTGAAGCATCGGAATCTATAACTAGTGTCACGGGAATGGTTCAAAACATAGAGATTAGGAAGAGTCAGTCTTCTTGTACTTAAGTCGGCACTGTGCCTTTTTATATAATCCCGATGCAATTTCTGTGTTTCATCGTCAATAAGAAGGTCTAAGGGATACAGTAAACCTGAAGTGAAGCATCGGAATCTATAAGTAGTGTCACAGGAATGGTTCAAACATAGTCAGTAAGAAGAGTCAGTCTTCTTGTACTTATGTCAGCAGTGTGCCTTTTCTATTTAATTCCGATGGAATTTCTGTTTTTCATCGTAAATAAGAAGGTGAAAGGGATACAGTAAACCTGAAGTGAAGCATCGGAATGTATAACTAGTGTCACAGGAATAATTCAAAACATAGACAGTAGGAAGAGTCAGTCTTCTTGTACTTGAGTCGGCATTGTGCCTTTTGTATTTATTTCCGATGCAATTTCTGTGTTTCATCGTCAAGAAGAAGGTCAGAGGGATACAGTAAATCTGAAGTGAAGCATCGGAATCTATAACTAGTGACACAGGAATGGTTCAAAGCATAGACAGTAGGAAGAGTCATTGTTCTTGTACTTAAGTCGGCATTGTGCCTTTCCAATTTAATTCCGATGCAATTTCTGTGTTTCATCGTCAATGAGAAGGTCAGAGGCATACAGTACACCTGAAGTAATGCATCAAAATCTATAACTAGTGTCAAAGGAATGGTTCAAATCATAGACAGTAAGAAGAGTCAGTCTTCTTGTACTTAAGTCGGCATTGTGCCTTTTCTATTTAATTCCGATGCAATTTCTGTGTTTCATCGACAATAAGAAGGTCCAAGGGATACAGTAAACACATAGTGAAGCATCGGAACCTAAAACTGGTCTCACACGAAATGTTCAAAACATAGTCAGTAAGAGGAGTCAGTCTTCTTGTTTTTAGGTCGGCATTGTGCCTTTTCTATTTAATTCCGATGCAATTTCTGTGTTTCGTCGTCAATAAGAAGGTCCAAGGGATACGGTAAACCTGAAGTGAAGCACCGAATCTAAAACCGGTCCCTCAGGAAAGGTTCAAGACATAGAGAGTAAGAAGAGCCTGTCATCTTGTATTTGAGTCGGCATTGTGCCTTTTGTATTTAATACCGATGCAATATCTGTGTTTCATCGTCAATAAGAAGGTCAGAGGGAATCAGTTAACCTGAAGTGAAGCATCGGAACTATAACTAGTGTCACAGGAATGGTTAAAACATAGACAGTAGGAAGAGTCAGTGTTCTTGTACTTAAGTCGGCATTGTGCCTTTTCTATTTAATTGCGATGCAATTTCTGTGTTTCATCGTCAATAAGAAGGTCCAAGGGATACTGTAAACATATACTGAAGCATCGGAATCTAAAACTGGTCTCACAGGAAATGGTTACAACATAGTCAGTAAGAAGAGTCAGTCTTCTTGTACTTAAGTCGGCATTGTGACTTTTGTATTTAATTCCGATGCAATTTCTGTGTTTCATCGACAATAAGAAGGTCAGAGGGATACAGTAAACCTGAAGTGAAGCATCGGAATCTATAACTAGTGTCACAGGAATGGTTCAAGTCATAGACGTTAAGAAGAGTCAGTCTTCTTGTACTTAAGTCGGCATTGTGCCTTTCCTATTTAATTCCGATGCAATTTCTGTGTTTCGTCGTCAATAAGAAGGTCCAAGGGATGCAGTAAACCTGAAGTGAAGCATCGTAATCTATAACTAGTGTCACAGGAGTGGTTCAAATCAAGTACAAGAAGTCTGACTCTTCTTACTGTCTATAAGTCGGCATTGTGCCTTTTGTATTTAATTCCGATGCAATTTCTGTGTTTTCTCGACAATAAAAAGGTCAGAGAGATACAGTAAATCTGAAGTGAAGCATCGGAATCTATAACTAGTGTCACGGGAATGGTTCAAAACATAGAGATTAGGAAGAGTCAGCCTTCTTATACTTAAGTCTGCACTGTGCCTTTTGTATATAATTCCGATGCAATTTCTGTGTTTCATTGTCAATAAGAAGGTCAGAGGGATACAGTAAACCTGAAGGGAAGCATCGGAATCTATAACTAGAGTCACAGGAATGGTTCAAAACGTAGTCAGTAAGAAGAGTCAGTCTTCTTGTACTTAAGTCGGCATTGTGCCTTTTTATTTAATCCCGATGCAATATCTGTGTTTCATCGTCAACGAGAAGGTCAGAGGGATACAGTACACCTGAAGTGATGCATCGAAATCTGTAACTAGTGTCACAGGAATGGTTCAAATCATAGACAGTAAGTAGAGTCAGTCTTCTTGTACTTAAGTCGGCATTGTGCCTTTTCTATTTAATTGCGATGTAATTTGTGTGTTTCATCGTCAATTGGAAGGTTTAAGGGATACAGTAAACATATAGTGAAGCATCGGAACCTAAAACTGGTCTCACAGGATATGGTTACAACGTAGTCAGTAAGAAGAGTCAGTCTTCTTGTACTTAAGACGGCATTGTGCATTTTGTATTTAATTCCGATGTAATTTCTGTGTTTCATCATCAATAAGAAGGTCAGAGGGATACAGTAATCCAGAAGTGAAGCGTCGGAATCTACAACTAGTGTCACAGGAATGGTTCAAAACATAGACAGTAGGAAGAGTCAGTCTTCTTGTACTTAATTCGGCATTGTGCCTTTTCAATTTAATTCCGATGCAATGTCTGTGTTTCGTCGTCATTAGGAAGGTCAAAGAGATACAGTAATCCTAAAATGAAGCATCGGAATCTATAACTCGTGTCACAGGAATGGTTCAAACATAGACAGTAAGAAGAGTCAGTCTTCTTGTTCTTAAGTCGGCATTGTGACTTTTGTATTTAATTCCGATGCAATTTCCGTGTTTCATCGACAATAAGAAGGTTAGAGGGATACAGTAAACCTGAAGTGAAGCATCGGAATCTATAACTAGTGTCACAGGAATGGTTCAAAACATAGACAGTAAGATGAGTCAGTCTTCTTGTACTTAAGTCGGCATTGTGCCTTTTGTATTTAATTCCGATCCAATTTCAGTGTTTTATCATCAATAAGAAGGTCAGAGGGATACAGTAAACCTGAAGTGAAGCATCGGAATCTATAACTAGTGTCCCGGGAATGGTTCAAAACATCGAGATTAGGAAGAGTCAGTCCTCTCATACTTAAGTCGGCACTGTGCCTTTTGTATATAATTCCGATGCAATTTCTGTGTTTCATTGTCAATAAGAAGGTCAGAGGGATACAGTAAACCAGAAGGGAAGCATCGGAATCTATAACTAGTGTCACAGGAATGGTTCAAAACATAGTCAGTAAAAAGAGTCAGTCTTCTTGTGCTTAAGTCGGCATTGTGCCTTTTTATTTAATCCCGATGCAATTTCTGTGTTTCATCGTCAATAAGAAGGTCCAAGGGATACAGTAAACCTGAAGTGAAGCATCGGAATCTATAACTAGTGTCACAGGAATGGTTCAAACATAGTCAGTAAGAAGAGTCAGTCGTCTTGTACTTAAGTCGGCATTGCGCCTTTTCTATTTAATTCCGACGGAATTTCTGTGTTTCATCGTAAATAAGAAGGTGAGAGGGATACAGTAAACCTGAAGTGAAGCATCGGAATGTATAACTAGTGTCACAGGAATAATTCAAGACATAGACAGTAGGAAGAGTCAGTCTTCTTGTACTTGAGTCGGCATTGCGCCTTTTGTATTTATTTCCGATGCAATTTCTGTGTTTCATCGTCAATAAGATGGTCAGAGGGATACAGTAAACCTGAAGTGCAGCATCGGAATCTATAACCAGTGTCACAGGAATGATTCAAAACATAGTCAGTTGGAAGAGTCATTCTTCTTGTACTTAAGTCGGCATTGTGCATTATCTATTTAATTCCGATGCAATTTCTGTGTTTCATCGTCGATAAGAAGGTCAAAGGGATACAGTAAACGTGAAGTGAATCATCGGAATCTGTAACTAGAGTCATAGGAAAAGTTCAAAACATAGACAGTAGGAAGAGTCAGTGTTCTTGTACTTAAGTCGGCATTGTGCCTTTTCTATTTAATTGCGATGCAATTTCTGTGTTTCATCGTCAATAAGAAGGTCCAAGGGATACTGTAATTGTATACAGAAGCATCGGAATCTAAAACTGGTCTCACAGGAAATGGTTACAACATAGTCAGTAAGAAGAGTCAGTCTTCTTGTACTTAAGTCGGCATTGTGCCTTTTGTATTTAATTCCGATGCAATTTCTGTGTTTCATCGACGATAAGAAGGTCAGAGGGATACAGTAAACCTGAAGTGAAGCATCGGAATCTATAACTAGTGTCACAAAAATGGTTCGAGTCATAGACGGTAAGAAGAGTCAGTCTTCTTGTACTTAAGTCGGCATTGTGCCTTTCCTATTTAATTCCGATGCAATTTCTGTGTTTCGTCGTCAATAAGAAGGTCCAAGGGATGCAGTAAACCTGAAGTGAAGCATCGGAATCTATAACTAGTGTCACAGGAGTGGTTCAAAACATAGACAGTAAGAAGAGTCAGTCTTCTTGTACTTAAGTCGGCATTGTGCCTTTTGTATTTAATTCCGATGCAATTTCTGTGTTTCATCGACAATAAGAAGGTCAGAGGGATACAGTAAACCTGAAGTGAAGCATCGGAATCTATAACTAGTATCACAGGAATGGTTCAAACATAGTCAGTAAGAAGAGTCAGTCTTCTTGTACTTAAGTCGGCATTGTGCCTTTTGTATCTAATTCCGATGCAATTTCTGTGTTTCATCGACGATAAGAAGGTCAGAGGGATACAGTAAACCTGAAGTGAAGCATCGGAATCTATAACTAGTGTCACAGGAATGGTTCAAAGCATAGACAGTAGGAAGAGTCGTTCGTCTTGTACTTGAGTCGGCATTGTGCATTATCTATTTAATTCCGATGCAATTTCTGTGTTTCATCGTCAATAAGAAGGTCAAAGGGATACAGTAAACGTGAAGTGAATCATCGGAATCTATAACTAGTGCCACAGGAATGGTTCAAAACATAGACAGTTGGAAGAGTCAGTCTTCTTGTACTTAAGTCGGCATTGTGCCTTTTGTATTTAATTCCGATGCAATTTCTGTGTTTCATCGACAATAAGAAGGTCAGAGGGATACAGTAAACCTGAAGTGAAGCATCGGAATCTATAACTAGTATCACAGGAATGGTTCAAACATAGACAGTAAGATGAGTCAGTCTTCTTGTACGTAAGTCGGCATTGTGCCTTTTGTATTTAATTCCGATGCAATTTCTGTGTTTTATCGTCAATAAGAAGGTCAGAGGGATACAGTAAACCTGAAGTGAAGCATCGGAATCTATAACTAATGTCACGGGAATGGTTCAAAGCATAGAGATTAGGAAGAGTCAGTCTTCTTATACTTAAGTCGGCACTGTGCCTTTTGTATATAATTCCGATGCAATTTCTGTGTTTCATTGTCAATAAGAAGGTCAGAGGGATACAGTAAACCTGAATTGAAGCATCGGAATCTATAACTAGAGTCACAGGAATGGTTCAAAACCTAGTCAGTAAGAAGAGATAGTCTTCTGGTACTTAAGTCGGCATTGTGCCATTTTAATTAATCCCGATGCAATATCTGTGTTTCATCGTCAATGAGAAGGTCAGAGGGATACAGTACACCTGAAGTAATGCATCGAAATCTATAACTAGTGTCACAGGAATGGTTCAAATCATAGACAGTAAGAAGAGTCAGTCTTCTTGTACTTAAGTCGGCATTGTGCCTTTTCTATTTAATTGCAATGTAATTTTTGTGTTTCATCGTCAATTAGAAGGTCCAAGGGATACAGTAAACAAATAGTGAAGCATCGGAATCTAAAACTGGTCTCACAGGATATGGTTACAACATAGTCAGTAAGAAGAGTCAGTCTTCTTGTACTTAAGACGGCATTGTGCATTTTGTATTTAATTCCGATGCAATTTCTGTGTTTCATCATCAATAAGAACGTCAGAAGGGATACAGTAAACCAGAAGTTAAGCGTCGGAATCTATAACTAGTGTCACAGGAATGGTTCAAAACATAAACAGTAAGATGAGTCAGTCTTCTTGTACTTAAGTCGGCATTGTGCCTTTTGTATTTAATTCCGATGCAATTTCAGTGTTTTATCGTCAATAAGAAGGTCAGAGGGATACAGTAAACCTGAAGTGAAGCATCGGAACCTATAACTAGTGTCACGGGAATGGTTCAAAACATAGAGATTAGGAAGCGTCAGTCTTCTTATACTTAAGTCGGCACTGTGCCTTTTGTATATAATTCCGATGCAATTTCTGTGTTTCATTGTCAATAAGAAGGTCAGAGGGATACAGTAAACCTGAAGGGAAGCATCGGAATCTATAACTAGTGTCACAGGAGTGGTTCAAAACATAGTCAGTAAAAAGAGTCAGTCTTCTTGTACTTGAGTCGACATTGTGCCTTTTGTATTTATTTCCGATGCGATTTCTGTGTTTCATCGTCAATAAGAAGGTCAGAGTAATACAGTAAACCTGAAGTGAAGCATCGGAATCTATAACTAGTGTCACAGGAATGGTTCAAAGCATAGACAGTAGGAAGAGTCATTCGTCTTGTACTTAAGTCGGCATTGTGCATTATCTATTTAATTCCGATGCAATTTCTGTGTTTCATCGTCAATAAGAAGGTCAAAGGGATACAGTAAACATGAAGTGTATCATCGGAATCTATAACTAGTGCCACAGGAATGGTTCAAAACATAGACAGTAGGAAGTGTCAGTCTTCTTGTACTTAAGTCGGCATTGTGCCTTTTGTATTTAATTCCGATGCAATTTCTGTGTTTCATCGACAATAAGATGGTCCAAGGGATACAGAAAACCTGAAGTAAAGCATCGGAATCTATAACTAGTGTCACAGGGATGGTTCAAAACTTAGACAGGAGGAAGAGTCAGTCTTCTTGTACTTAAGTCGGCATTGTGCCTTTTCTATTTAATTCCGATGCAATTTCTGTGTTTCATCGTCAATGAGAAGGTCAGAGGGATACAGTACACCTGAAGTGAAGCATCGAAATCTATAACTAGTGTCACAGGAATGGTTAAAACTTAGACAGTAAGAAGAGACAGTCATCTTGTACTTAATTCGGTATTGTGCCTTTCCTACTTCAATCCGATGCAATTTCTGTGTTTCGTCGTCAATAAGAAGGTCCAAGGGATGCAGTAACCCTGAAGTGAAGCATCGGAATCTATAACTAGTGTCACAGAAGTGGTTCAAAACATAGACAGAAAGAAGAGTCAGTCTTCTTGTACTTAAGTCGGCATTGTGCCTTTTGTATTTAATTCCGATGCAATTTCTGTGTTTCATCGACAATGAGAAGGTCAGAGGGACACAGTAAACCTGAAGTGAAGCATCGGAATCTATAACTAGTGACACACGAATGGTTCAAAACATAGACAGTAGGAGGAGTCATTGTTCTTGTACTTAAGTCGGCATTGTGCCTTTTCAATTTAAATCCGATGGTATTTCTGTGTTTCATCGTCAATAAGAAGGTCCAAGGGATACTGTAAACATATACTGAAGCATCGGAATCTAAAACTGGTCTCACAGGAAATGGTTACAACATAGTCAGTAAGAAGAGTCAGTCTTCTTTAACTTAAGACGGCATTGTGCATTTTGTATTTAATTGCGGTGCAATTTCTGTGTTTCATCATCAATAAGAAGGTCATAGAGATACAGTAAACCTGAAGTGAAGCGTCGGAATCCATAAGTAGTGTCACAGGAATGGTTCAAAACATAGACAGTAAGAACAGTCAGTCTTCTTGTACTTAAGTCGGCATTGTGCATTTTGTATTTAATTCCGAAGCAATTTCTGTGTTTCATCGTAATTAAGAAGGTCAGAGGGATACAGTAAACCTGAAGTGAAGCATCGGAATCTATAACTAGTGTCACACGAATGGTTCAAAACATAGACAGTAGGAGGAGTCATTGTTCTTGTACTTAAGTCGGCATTGTGCCTTTTCAATTTAATTCCGATGGAATTTCTGTGTTTCATCGTAAATAAGAAGGTCAGAGGGATACAGTAAACCTGAAGTGAAGCATCGAAATCTATAACTAGTGTCACAGGAATGGTTCTAAACATAGACAGTAAGAAGAGTCAGTCTTCTTGTACTTAAGTCGGCATTGTGCCTTTTGTATCTAATTCCGATGCAATTTCTGTGTTTCATCGTCTATAAGAAGGTCCAAGTGATACAATAAACATATAGTGAAGCATCGGAATCCAAAACTGGTCTCACAGGAAATGTTCACAACATAGTCAGAAAGATGAGTCAGTCTTGTTGTACTTAAGTCGACATTGTGCTTTTGTATTTAATTCCGATGCAATTTCTGTGTTTCATCGTCAATAAGAAGTTCAGAGGGATACAGTAAACCTGAAGTGAAGAATCGGAATCTATAACTAGTGTCACAGGAATGGTTCAAAACAGAGACAGTAGGAAGAGTCAGTCTTCTTGTACTTAAGTCGGCATTGTGCCTTTTCTATTTAATTCCGATGCAAATTCTGTGTTTCGTCGTCAATAAGAAGGTCCAAGGGATACAGTAAACCTGAAGTGAAGCATCGGAATCTATAACTAGTGTCACAGGAATGGTTCAAAACATAGACAGTAAGACGAGTCAGTCTTCTTGTACTTAAGTCGGCATTGTCCCTTTTCTATTTAATTCCGATGCAATTTCTGTGTTTCATCGTCAATAAGAGGGTCAGGGGGATACAGTAAACCTGAAGTGAAGCATCGGAATCTATTACTAGTGTCACAGGAATGGTTCAAAACATAGACAATATGAAGGATCAGTCTTCTTGTACTTAAGTCGGCATTGTGCCTTTCCAATTTAATTCCGATGCAATTTCTGTGTTTCGTCGTCAATAAGAAGGTCCAAGGGATGCAGTGAACCTGAAGTGCAGCATCGGAATCTATAACTAGTGTCTTAGGAATGGTTAAAAACATAGACAGTAAGAAGAGTCAGTCCTCTTGTACCTAAGTCGGCATTGTGCCTTTGTATTTAATTCCGATGCAATTTCTGTGTTTCATCGTCAATAAGAAGGTCAGAGGGATACAGTAAACCTGAAGTGAAGCATCGGAATCTATAACTAGTGTCACGGGAATGGTTCAAAACATAGAGATTTGGAAGAGTCAGTCTTCTTATACTTAAGTCGGCACTGTGCCTTTTGTATATAATTGCGATGCAATTTCTGTGTTTCTTCGTCAATAAGAAGGTCAGAGGGATACAGTAAACCTGAAGAGAAGCATCGGAATCTATAACTAGTGTCACCGGAATGGTTCAAAACATAGACAGTAAGAAGAGTCAGTTTTCTTGTACTTAAGTCGGCATTGTGCCTTTTTATTTAATCTCGATGCAATTTCTGTGTTTCATCGTCAATAAGAAGGTCCAAGGGATACAGTAAACCGGAAGTGAAGCATCGGAATCTATAATTAGTGTCACAGGAATGATTCAAACATAGACAGTAGGAGGAGTCAGTCTTCTTGTACTTGAGTCGGCATTGTGCCTTTTCTATTTAATTCCGATGGAATTTCTGTGTTTCATCGTCAATAAGAAGGTGAGAGGGATACAGGAAATCTGAAGTGAAGCATCGGAACGTATAACTAGTGTCACAGGAATGGTTAAATACATAAACAGTAGGAGGAGTCAGTCTTCTTGTACTTGAGTCGGCATTGTGCCATTTGTCTTTATTTCCGATGCAAATTCTGTGTTTCATCGTCAATAAGAAGGTCAGAGGGATACAGTAAACCTAAAGTGAAGCATCGGAATCTATAACTAGTGTCACACGAATGGTTCGAAACATAGACACTAGGAAGAGTCATTGTTCTTGTACTTAAGTCGGCATTGTGCCTTTTCAATTTAATTCCGTTGCAATTTCTGTGTTTCATCGTCAATAAGAAGGTCCAAGTGATACAGTAAACCTGAAGTGAAGCATCGGAATCTGTAACTAGTGTCACAGGAATGGTTCAAACCATAGACAGTAAGAAGAGTCAGTTTTCTTGTACTTAAATCGGCATTGTGCCTTTTGTATTTGATTTCGATGCAATTTCTGTCTTTCATCGTCAATTAGAAGGTCCAAGGGATACAGTAAACACATAGTGAAGCATCGGAATCTAATACTGGTCTCACAGGAAATGTTCAAATCATAGTCAGTAAGAAGAGTCGGTCTTCTTGTACTTAAGTCGGCATTGTGCCTTTTCTATTTAATTCCGATGCAATTTCTTTGTTTCGTCGTCAATAGGAAGGTCCAAGGGATACAGTAAACCTGAAGTGAAGCACCGGAATCTAAAACCGGTCTCTCAGGAAAGGTTCAAAACATAGAGAGTAAGAAGAGACAGTCATCTTGTATTTGAGTCGTTATTGTGCCTTTTGTATTTAATACCGATGCAGTTTCTGTGTTTCATCGTCAATAAGAAGGTCAGAGGGAATCAGTAAACCTGAAGTGAAGCATCGGAATCTATAACTAGTGTCACAGGAATGGTTAAAACATAGACAGTAGGAAGAGTCAGTCTTCTTGTACGTAAGTCGGCATTGTGCCTTTTCAATTTAATTCCGATGCAATTTCTGTGTTTCGTCGTCACTAAGAAGGTCAAAGGGATACAGTAAACCTAAAATGAAGCATCGGAATCTATAACTAGTGTCACAGGAATGGTTCAAAACATAGACAGTAAGAGGAGTCAGTCTTCTTGTACTTATGTCGGCATTGTGCCTCTTGTATTTACTTCCGATGCAATTTCTGTGTTCATCGTCGATAAGAAGGTCCAAGGGATACAGTAAACCTGAAGGGAAGCATCGGAATCTATAACTAGTGTCACAGGAATGGTTCCAAACATAGTCAGTAAGAAGAGTCAGTCTTCTTGTACTTAAGTCGGCATTGTGCCTTTTTATTTAATCCCGATGCAATTTCTGTGTTTCATCGTCAATAGGAAGGTCCAAGGGATACAGTAAACCTGAAGTGAAGCATCGGAATCTATAACTATTGTCACAGGAGTGGTTCAAACGTAGTCAGTAAGAAGAGTCAGTCTTCTTGTACGTAAGTCGGCATTGTGCCTTTTCTATTTAATTGCGATGCAATTTCTGTGTTTCATCGTCAATAAGAAGGTCCAAGGGATACAGAAAACATATAGTGAAGCTTAGGAATCTAAAACTGGTCTCACAGGAAATGTTCACAACAAGGTCAGTAAGAAGAGTCAGTCTTCTTGTACTTAAGTCTTCATTGTGCATTTTGTATTTAATTCCGATGCAATTTCTGTGTTTCATCATCAATAAGAAGGTCAGAGGGATACAGTAATCCTGAAGTGAAACATCGGAATCTATAACTAGTGTCACAGGAATGGTTCAAGACATAGACAGTAGGAAGAGTCAGTCTTCTTGTACGTAAGTCGGCATTGTGCCTTTTCAATTTAATTCCGATGCAATTTCTGTGTTTCGTCGTCACTAAGAAGGTCAAAGGGATACAGTAAACCTAAAATGAAGCATCGGAATCTATAACTAGTGTCACAGGAATGGTTCAAAACATAGACAGTAAGAGGAGTCAGTCTTCTTGTACTTATGTCGGCATTGTGCCTCTTGTATTTACTTCCGATGCAATTTCTGTGTTCATCGTCGATAAGAAGGTCCAAGGGATACAGTAAACCTGAAGGGAAGCATCGGAATCTATAACTAGTGTCACAGGAATGGTTCCAAACATAGTCAGTAAGAAGAGTCAGTCTTCTTGTACTTAAGTCGGCATTGTGCCTTTTTATTTAATCCCGATGCAATTTCTGTGTTTCATCGTCAATAGGAAGGTCCAAGGGATACAGTAAACCTGAAGTGAAGCATCGGAATCTATAACTATTGTCACAGGAGTGGTTCAAACGTAGTCAGTAAGAAGAGTCAGTCTTCTTGTACTTAAGTCGGCATTGTGCCTTTTCTATTTAATTCCGATGGAATTTCTGTGTCTCATCGTCAATAAGAAGGTGAGAGGGATACAGTAAACCTGAAGTGAAGCATCGGAATGTGTAAGTAGTGTCACAGGAATGGTTCAATACATAGACAGTAGGAAGAGTCAGTCTTCTTGTACTTGAGTCGGCATTGTGCCTTTTGTCTTTATTTCCGATGCAATTTCTGTGTTTCATCGTCAATAAGAAGGTCAGAGGGATACAGTAAACCTGAAGTGAAGCATCGGAATCTATAACTAGTGTCGCAGGAATGGTTCAAAACATAGACAGTAGGAAGAGTCATTCTTCTTGTACTTAAGTCGGCATTGTGCCTTTTCAATTTGATTCCGATGGAATTTCTGTGTTGCATCGTCAATAAGAAGGTCAAAGGGATACAGTAAACGTGAAGTGAATCATCGGAATCTATAACTAGTGTCACAGGAATGGGTTAAAACATAGACAGTAGGAAGAGTCATTGTTCTTGTACTTAAGTTGGCATAGTGCCTTTTCAATTTAATTCCGATGCAATTTCTGTGTTTCATCGTCAATAAGAAGGTCCAAGGGATACAGTAAACCAGAAGTGAAGCATCAGAATCTGTAACTAGTGTCACAGGAATGGTTCAAAACATAGACAGTAAGACGAGTCAGTTTTCTTGTACTTAAGTCGGCATTGTGCCTTTTGTATTTATTGCGATGCAATTTCTGTGTTTCATCGTCAATAAGAAGGTCCAAGGGATACAGTAAACATATAGTGAAGCATCGGAATCTAAAACTGGTCTCACAGGAAATGTTCACAACAAGGTCAGTAAGAAGAGTCAGTCTTCTTGTACTTAAGTCTTCATTGTGCATTTTGTATTTAATTCCGATGCAATTTCTGTGTTTCATCATCAATAAGAAGGTCAGAGGGATACAGTAAACCTGAAGTGAAACATCGGAATCTATAACTAGTGTCACAGGAATGGTTGAAAATATAGACAGTAGGAAGAGTCAGTCTTCTTGTACTTTAGTCGGCATTGTGACTTTTGTATTTAATTTCGATGCAATTTCTGTGTTTTATCGACAATAAGAAGGTCCAAGGGATACAGAAAACCTGAAGTAAAGCATCGGAATCTATAACTAGTGTCACAGGGATGGTTCAAAACATAGACAGTAGGAAGAGTCAGTCTTCTTGTACTTGAGTCGGCATTGTGCCTTTTGTATTTAATTTCGATGCAATTTCTGTGTTTCATCGTCAATAAGAAGGTCAGAGGGATACAGTAAACCTGAAGTGAAGCATCGGAATCTATAACTAGTGTCACAGGAATGGTTCAAAACATAGAGATTGGGAAGAGTCAGTCTTCTCATACTTAAGTCGGCACTGTGCCTTTTGTATATAATTCCGATGCAATTTCTGTGTTTCATCGTCAATAAGAAGGTCAGAGGGATACAGTAAACCTGAAGGGAAGCATCGGAATCTATAACTAGTGTCACAGGAATGGTTCAAAACATAGTCAGTAAGCAGAGTCAGTCTTCTTGTACTTAAGTCGGCATTGTGCCTTTTTATTTAATCCCGATGCAATTTCTGTGTTTCATCGTCAATAAGAAGGTCCAAGGGATACAGTAAACCTGAAGTGAATCATTTCACGTACAACTCTCTCGCGGATTGTAAAATTGTTGCTCTTTGGTTTATTTATTCTCTTTGTAACAACACATTTACGAAAAGAGTTACTTGAAATACTTTTAGCAATGGTGTGCTTTGCTTTTCTTTATCATCATTACCCTTTAGCGGAATAAAATGTATATATGGAAGTCTTATTGTTCTGTATCTGGCCTACAATTTAAGGAACGATTTTTCGTAACTGCAACTCATGCTAAGAATCAATATATCTTCCCTACTTCATAGTGATTAAAAGTTGAAATTACTTTGTTATGAGCACTGATGTTACAGTCTGTGTGATCGTTCAAAAACACAAGTTCGCAGTGGATTTTATTTCTCGTTAAAATGCTATTTCATACCACGACTAGCCCAAGAACATGAGACTCTCATTAAAAAATACGTTGTCACTATAAAGTTTGCCAGATCAGAACGGAGCACAGCAAGATTCCTATCAGATTCTGAAGGTCCATTAAATTATTTGCACGGTAAATTATATCCTATCAGCAGCCCGCGTCAATCTGCAACACATCATAAAATCTGCTGATCTTCACTGCCAGTCTTGGAGCTAAAAGAAATAATATTATTTTACTATTATTTTACCGCTTCCTTGCGGTATGCTCGACTATATTGTAAGTCGTTTAAATACGCCGCGGCAGCGGCTCTTCGTTCTCCACGCAGCTCAGCACCACAGATAATATTTATATAACTGAAAAATGTCTCAACAGGATGGGATAATATGCAAGCAAGCTTAACAATAAATAATACAAGTTTTCATTTAAACAACTCTATTAAAACCTTTAAATATCTCAGTGATTACAGACCTTTGTGAATTCACACGTAATGGCGTACATTGCTTAGTCTCGACAACAGAATGCTACATTGGCGTTCTCTACGACAACAACAGGAGATCTTACTCGCACAACTTCCAAATTAAGACGACAAAGACATTCATATTCAACACGTATTATATACTAGTTCCTTTTTTAATCTCTGTTTAACATTTATCTTCTGTGTCGGTTTTATTACTCGCCGACGCAGACGTTTTCAGAAATAAATAATAAAAAAAAATACAGAATTTTATACAATAACACAATATGATACATATAATTTTCTCGTTACTACATAATATGTTGTTTTTGTTTCTTACTAGACGTTACAATGCCCCCTGGCAGCAATTGACTAACGTTAAGAATGTTCGGCAATATGCTGCCACTAACGTCTGTTTGGTTATTGTCTGTTACCTTGGTTAGAACATTCACTTTAAACTTCTTAGTTCTTTTACACTGTAGGTTTAATTACACTTTTTATACTGTTCTTACACTTTGCGAGGTGACCATAAACCTAGTCCCAGGGTCATTACATTTATTTGGCTCCCCCATTCGGGCTACGTGCGATCAGAAAACCTGGGAAAACTGCGCCGGAGCCATGGTCATCTCGTCTGGTTTGTTTTAATACTCAGTTTGATCACAAAAAGTTCAGATTCTATCCAATGTTCACATATAACAAAGGCTATTTGTGAGAGCATGTTAAACCTTTAGTCTCTTTGTTACCCATATAATATTTGTGTTTTGGATTGTAATGAAAGTCACTTATTACACATTTTTACAGTAGTATCATGAATCGTCCTTGCATTTACTCGCGACAATTGGTTTAAAATGTCTAGCATTCATGCGAGTATACTTCATTAACATGACGAAAACATATTATATCTATATATCACTGAACCAATGAATACTTTGGGTCCGTATTGAATAACTCAAGAAAAAAAAACAAATGTTTGTCACGTCATTTCGTGTCCACTAAACCCTATTCATGTTAGTGCATTAAACACATATTTGGTAGTTCATTTGAATGACAACAATGTTGTACGGAGCTGGCGGCGCGAAGCAATTGTTGAGTCGCGTCGTCTGGAACACCGCGTGCCGACGGCCGCTGGGTTCGACGACCTGCTCTCAGTAACAGCGACGTCGTGCTGACGTGGCGCCCAAGCAGTCGCGAACCGCGGCGAACCATTCGCCGATGTCGGTGAGTGGCAGTGGTTTACCGCGACCGGCTGGCTGGCGGCACGGCACTCGTCTCGGCTTCTCCACATGGCTCCCCGTTGTAGCGCATGAAACAAACATTTCACAACGGTGTACTGCCTTTAAGGACACAGATTACTAGCTGTGGAAGAAGATGCAACTTGTTAAAAGCGATTATTGTTCAGTGAGCCGTCGCTTCACTGGTATGCACAGGATGGTTTGGCGTGATAACAGGTTTCTTGTGGCATTGTGACACTGGTATTCAAGGTTCGTCACACGCACATTGTACTACACATTTTCACTCACTCCACTGTTGGTACACTGCCAAAGCGTCTTTCAACACGTGAAAATGTTTCGTAACACACATACTACATGTCCCCGTCGTGCTAGGTTCGTTTAACTCGGCTCCGAACGGATCAATAACTACTGTTTTTATACACTGTCTATTGTTCGTTGAGCACTGCACTAGGACAGTCTGTCACTCAACACTAGACTTATCGACGTATATATTGGTGCAGATACAACAGTCATTTTCTGTCCCTGCTACACACAATATTCCGTCCTTTCCTCCATTGTTTATGCACACAGTTTATTTTTTAATACCTTTTAACTGTTCTTCGCATACTCACTCTCATCTACATGGCGTCTATTTGTTTTTACCTAATCACAACACACTTTTCATATTGTTACTATGCGTATATAGCCCTTTTGTGAAATTTTTTAATTTTCTTATCAGTGTAGCTTGCCTGGTTATCACCCATCTATCAAACAGATTTTACCATGTGCATGACAGCTTGACTTGGGCATATTGATCAATAAATACTTCATTTAGCACTAGCATTATTTTTAATGATTTTTCCTATATGACTACAGTGTAGGTTCCACATTGGTTGACTTAATTCGCGTATCGCGTAATGAATATTCAAGGGCGTGTACCAAGTACACAGGCTTCAATTGAAGCATTGTTATATACAAAGCGGATTTTCCACGGAACGGGCTTGTTTTTCGATTAGCTTATGCTCCAGGGTCGTTCTCATATCACTACTGGCAGCAAACATCACATAATTGTTGCATATTACAGAGTCCATGTTTGGCTAGTCAAGACTCTCTCTCTCAGGGTTCCTTATCCTCATACAATTACAACAGTTACCTTACTATATTAGATTGCATCATTAATTGCACTTACATACTACACATAGAAAATGGTTCAGGAAATTAATCCTTTGTATAATGATTCAAGAAATTAATCCTCACTTTATCAACAAGAAGATTGTTCGTTGCTTAATGAGCCTATAATTTTTAAATGGCTCTAATTGTCTGTAAACAAAATCTTTCCTGCGTAAGCTATTGCCTACTTTCTGAATCCACTTCCTCCAAGTTTCATTACACACAAATTTCTTTCTTAATACTAACATACTTATATTCTAAAACACAATTAAAATCTTCTTACAACTATTACTCTTTATATGTGATATGTCACTGAATAAATAACTTCACATCTTTACGTGGATACAATCCTTTGATCTTCCCCGTATGGGGATGTGCTAACAAATAGCTACATTCGTGTGGCACGCTTATTACTTCAAAAGGCCCTGAATATAGCAATTGCCACTTACTATTCTGTTTTAAGGTGGCTGAGGATTTAGCGTGGTTACGAATAAGTACTAGATCTCCTACATTATATTTCTGTTCGTTAGTTACACCTCGGTCGTACTTCCTTTTCCTCTTTGCCGCACAGCTGGTTAGTCTGTTCCATATCTTTTTCATCTTTTCCTCCCTTGTTTCTGCCTTGACTGGTAGTCTCGGCAAAGGCGTGAGCCATTCATTCGGTGTCTCATTAAATCCCTTCAATATCTCTACCGGTGGATAGCCTGTACTTGAATGGGGTGTTAAATTGTGTATTTCTACAAATTTCGGTACTAGCCCTGGCCATTTTGTATGTCGGTTCCCTATGTAGATTCTAAGGAACTTATTCAATTCTCTGAATATTCTTTCAACTAGACTGGCTTCGGGATGGAACCGGGATACCAGAATATGCTGCATATTTTGTTCCCGTAGGTAATTTTTCCAAGTTCAACCCGTGAAATAAGAAGCATTATCAGTCGTTATGGCTTCGGGTTTTCCCACTTGGGGCAAGTATTCTTGACTGATCCGCCTGACCATGGTTTTGGCAGTAGCTGATTTTATGCAATAAATTGCCAAGTATTTGGAAAAAATATCGTACATGGCCAGTATATATTTCATACCTCCTCTGGCCATGGGATAAGGACCGGCTACATCCACAGATACTATTTGAAGCGGCCTGAGTGGAACTATGGGATGTAATTCAAACTTAGTGGATCTATTATAATGTTTTGCTTTTTGACATATCACGCAAGTTCTAACTGTTGCCTGAATCTGGTGTTTCATACGAGGAAAGTAGCAGTATCTCGCCATGATCTCTGCACACTTTCCAATCCCAGCATGGCCCCATGCCAAGTGCGTGTGCCATATCATAACTTTTACCGACTGGTTAGGTATACATACCGCCCAGCAGTCTTCTTTCGTATTAAGTTTATGATACAAAATATGGTTCACTATTTTAAAACCTTGCTCATCTCTATTGTTAACACCCTCTTCAATATTATTAATGATTTTTTTCCACATCGGATCTGCCCTTTGTAATTCGCACAGGTTTTTACATATATATAAAAAATCCTTCATGTAAGTATTGTCACGCACTAACAGCACTTTATACTCCGCGGATTGCTCTAACATTTCTGCTAAATCCGGTAATCCTACCGGCAGTCGCGACAGAGCATCCGCTATTACGTTATCTTGGCCTTTTATGTACATAATCTTTATCCGGTATTCTTGTAAGACAAGCATCCATCTCCTCAGTTTAGTATGGAATAGTTTGCATGACATCAAAAAACTTAACGCCTGGTGGTCACTATACACTTTAATCTCCTTCCCCTGTAAATAATAATTAAACTTTTTCACAGCCCAGACTACTGCAAGTGCTTCCAGTTCGGTTGCCGAGTAGGCTCTCTCGCAGCTAGTTAAAGTCCTACTGGCGAAGCCGATAATCTTTATTGTTGTCGGGTCGTTTCCTTCCTCCCACTGAAATAAGCACGCTCCCAGGCCATAGGAACATGAATCCGTCGCAAGACAAAAATCTTTTGACAGATCTGGGTGCTGCAAAATATTTGCATTCAGTAGGGCGGTTTTAATCGCTTCAAAAGCTTGTTGACATTTGTCAGTCCAAACCCACTGCACACTTTTCCGTAGCAGATTTAGTAACGACGCGTCATTTAACAACTGATTGGGCACGAACCTTCTGAAAAAAGACGTGAGCCCAAGGAACGCTTTCAATTGCCTCTTAGTGCGGGGGCTTGGAAATTCTCGGATCGCCTCTAGTTTTTTGTTGTCTGGGCGTATACCAAGTGGTGTAATAAGATGGCCGAAAAATTTAATTTTATTTCGTCCAAATTTTGACTTTTCTAGGTTTGCTGTCACACCTGCTTGCTTAAATCTCTCTAGTACTCTACGCAACAATTCCATATGTTCGTCCCAAGTAGCAGTAGCGATTACCAGATCATCAACATATACAGTGATTTTTTCTAATAAGTCTGGACCCAGTACCGTGTCTAGTGCAGTAATAAACACTCCAGCACTCACATTCAATCCGAAGGGAAGTACCTTGAATTGGTAACTCCGCCCTCCGAATATGAAAGCTGTGTACTTCCTGGATTCCGGTGTAAGGGGAATTTGCCAATATGAACTTTTCAGATCGACCGAGGTCAAGTACTGGGCTCCATGAAATTTTTGTATCTGCTCATCTAAATTCTCAGGGCGAGTCCGGACAGGTATGATAATTTTGTTAGTGTCCCTCGCATCTAACACTAGCCTGATTTTTCCATTGGCTTTCACCACTGCTACAAGAGGACTACTGTATGGAGAGAAGGAGGGCTCAATGATATCCCACTCTAACATCTTCCGAATCTCTTTAGCTACTAATTCCCTCCTCGACCAAGGGATGGAGTAAGTTGCGCGACAGTATGTTTTGTGGGGCATCACCTCTATGTGATAGTGGTACCCTTTGACTATTCCTGGTCGGTCGGTAAATACCATAGTGTATTCCGATAGCAGCTGCGTCAACTGTTGCTTTTGTTTACCGCTTAAACCTTCAGATTCCTGCACTTTGGTTTGAAATGCCTCAACATTTGTTTCAAAATTTCGATCCTCTAAATTCGGGTAATAGAGGTCTGCTGCATGTGACAAATCATCAAGGTGTAGTACCCAAGGGTTCCTATCCTTGATATTGATTCGATTACAACACGGCACAAGTACCTCCTTCGATTTCATCATAGATAACTCAATCCTCCCACCCCTATTAACTATGCTTAATTTCCCCAAGGAGAGGTCGATCAATGCGTCCCTCTCACGGAGAAAATCTACTCCCAGAATGCAGGCCACCTTCAATCCTTTAACAACGAGGAACGAGCTCACTATGGCTTCGCCCTCCTTACAAATCTCCACCTGCACCTGGTACTTAACTGATTGGCTCTGTGCACCAATGGCTCCAGACACCTTACAATTATTAACCGGGAAAGTCGGAATGCTATGTCCTTTTCCCAGTGCCTTAAATAACTCCATACTCATTACACTTACTGAGGCACCTGTGTCGATGATTATATTCACTGCAACATCATTGATTTTCGCTTCGATAATAGCTTGCACATTTTCGTTATTATCTTTCTTACATTCGTGTGGTTCATTCAGTAGATCTTTATCCATACTGACACCATCGTTGTATCGCAGCATACGTATCCCAGGTATATTATTATCACTCGTGTTGCTCTCACTCCATCCCTCGGCCATCGATGGAGAGCATATGGAGGCCGATTCTAGTTTGTTGGATTAGTTGCTTGTGAAGTACTTGGAAGGCTATTGTCCGCGACCTCCACTATATGTACACTCTGATTTGTCGGCCGCCACGGCTGCGCAATAGGCGCGTTTTGCGGCGGTGGTCTATTGTTGTCATACCGGTCATTACCCTGTCGCTCTGGGCTTCTTCGCTGATTTTGCTGCCAATTTCGATTACTATCACTATAATTGATCTGCCACTGACCTCGCGCATTTTTCCAGCGGTTGGTCCCTGACATTCCAGATTCGTACCGGTCGTCAAATCGACGCCTTTTGTTATAAGTTGTTTGTCCATACCCGTTCTGGCCTCTACCATTACTACCATTTTGCGAATGTTCTTGCCGCTTGTTACCACCCCCACCATTTCCATGGTTGTGGTTTTGTGCACTACTATTTCTGTCATGTTTACCTCCTGACTCATTATTCCGCGAGTGATCACACGCTGATTTTGCGTCTTCCTGTATCAAGTCTATAGAATCTAGAACAGACAGGAAGTTTTCCATATCGCTTTCTGGTACGTGTATTAATTTCTCTTTGATATGAATGGGTAAATGTGATTTTAGTAGTCTTATTATGTCTCTTGGTGATATAGGCTCGTCCCAGTAGCGTGTTTTGTTTATATATTTTTCAAAATACCGTCTCAAATTCCCCAGACGAGGTGAGTACGGTTCGGGATTATATACTTCTTTTCTTAGCCGCTCTTGTATACAAGGCGACCAATATTTCGATAGAAATGCCCTTTCGAACTGTTCATATGTCATGCAGCTGTCTGCTACTTCTGTAGCCCACAACGCTGCATCACCTTGAATGTACGACATTACGTATTGAATTTTCTGTGTTTCGTTCCACACACTGGGCAAGATATTTTTAAAGCTTTTTATGAATACTACTGGGTGTACTGATTTCCGTTCAGTAGTAAACGTTTGAAATTGTCTATTTTTGATTAAACTTTCTTCCACTAATATTTTTGAACTACATGGTTTTGCTCCTTGGACATATGCTGTGTGCTCCGAACCGAAGCTACAGCTCTTCGCATTATCGACTACAGATTCCCCATTGTTGTATCGCGTATAAGTTTGTGCGTTGCCGAAACCATGGGCTGTTGGCGACAGAGGTTCCTGTTCCAAATGTTTTCTGCTTTGTGCTAAACCCTTCTCCAGGTCGGATATCCGTTTGTTCATATTCACTTGCCACTGCGGAATATCCTCACTGAGTGTTTGTTTGATGGTTTGCACGTCGTTCTGTACCTGACTATTCACTGCGGTACTGAACGATTCGGAGCCTCTATTTGCTATGGCTGCTTGTACTTTGGAATTAATGTTCTTGTCAATCTCACACTCCTTCACTTCTAGCCATGAGTTGAATTCTGTTTCAATTTTAGTTGCTTGTTCGTTCCACTTCTGCTCTACAAGCTGCGTGGAATCTATTTCTAGCTTTTCTACTCGATTGGCTAATACACCTATTTCGTCTACCCTGTTAGTGTTTGCTACTTGCAGGTTGTTGACCTGTTCAGTCAGCTCCTGCACGGCCTTAGGTATCGACTCATAATTCTGTTTCATATCTGCAATCTCTTTTTTCATGTTTTCTAACGATTGCACAAGTTGCTGGTCCCGCTCAGCTTGCCGGCGATCTCGCTCAGCTTGCTGGCGGTCTCGCTCGACTTGCTGTTGCGCAAATTCTGCCTGGTAATTCAGCACGCGCTCTAATATAGCCTGAAGCGAATACCCACCAGGCAGATTACCACTCTCTGGTTCCTGCTTTTCTGGTGGTGGTACAACTTCTTTCTCTACATCCCCTTGAGGACTAGTGGGCGGTGGCACCACTTCCTGTGCCCCTGCCCCCACATTCTCACATGTTATATCCTCAAAGAGAGTACTAGTACTACTTGAGGTACCCGGTTCCACATTTCCTGCACTAACTAATTGTTGTTCCTCAGTATCCATATTGCTCGGACGTTGACTACGCAACTTAACCATATTCATAAATTGCTTACTAAACCACAAAGTCTGACAGTTTTGCCCCTTGCACACAAAATACGTTAATTTATCTACACTAACTGCACACTAAAAATTACTATCTACCATCAACTTCGTCCTGTCACAAACACTAACATCAAACTACGCACAATATGCACACCACTAGCGAAATGAGATCACTTCACTGGAGCTCGACTTCTACAAACAGGACAACTACACTGTAGTCTTACCTTTAGTTTATCTTATCTCGGGGTTCGGCTGCCCCCGGATTACGTAGTCGTTACAGCTTCTCAGTACTATCAGGATCGTCTTCTCAGACTCGTTTGCAGTAGTACGGTTTGTCATGAAAGAGTATTTACACATTCATTAAAACATAGCATTGATCATGATATACATACATACATTTATCACTAAATACATATATATCTACACATACATAACAATCAACACTGAAAGAAAAATACATAAAATTATATATTTGTGGCCACTGCAAATTCGTGCCCCGCGTTTTTGGGCGACAGTTTCGCGTTTATTATTATAACGCATATACGAAAAGAGCCGCGAAATATCTGTTAATAATGCTGTGCTTTGCTTTTCTTTATCATCATTACCCTTTAGCGGAATAAAATGTATATATGGAAGTCTTATTGTTCTGTATCTGGCCTACAATTTAAGGAACGATTTTTCGTAACTGCAACTCATGCTAAGAATCAATATATCTTCCCTACTTCATAGTGATTAAAAGTTGAAATTACTTTGTTATGAGCACTGGTGTTACAGTCCGTGTGATCGTTCAAAAACACAAGTTCGCAGTGGATTTTATTTCTCGTTAAAATGCTATTTCATACCACGACTAGCCCAAGAACATGAGACTCTCATTAAAAAATACGTTGTCACTATAAAGTTTGCCAGATCAGAACGGAGCACAGCAAGATTCCTATCAGATTCTGAAGGTCCATTAAATTATTTGCACGGTAAATTATATCCTATCAGCAGCCCGCGTCAATCTGCAACACATCATAAAATCTGCTGATCTTCACTGCCAGTCTGGGAGCTAAAAGAAATAATATTATTTTACTATTATTTTACCGCTTCCTTGCGGTATGCTCGACTATATTGTAAGTCGTTTAAATACGCCGCGGCAGCGGCTCTTCGTTCTCCACGCAGCTCAGCACCACAGATAATATTTATATAACTGAAAAATGTCTCAACAGGATGGGATAATATGCAAGCAAGCTTAACAATAAATAATACAAGTTTTCATTTAAACAACTCTATTAAAACCTTTAAATATCTCAGTGATTACAGACCTTTGTGAATTCACACGTAATGGCGTACATTGCTTAGTCTCGACAAAAGAATGCTACATTGACGTTCTCTACGACAACAACAGGAGATCTTACTCGCACAACTTCCAAATTAAGACGACAAAGACATTCATATTCAACACGTATTATATACTAGTTCCTTTTTTAATCTCTGTTTAACATTTATCTTCTGTGTCGGTTTTATTACTCGCCGACGCAGAAATAAATAATAAAAAAAATACAGAATTTTATACAATAACGCAATATGATACATATAATTTTCTCGTTACTACATAATATGTTGTTTTTGTTTCTTACTAGACGTTACAATGCCCCCTGGCAGCAATTGACTAACGTTAAGAATGTTCGGCAATATGCTGCCACTAACGTCTGTTTGGTTATTGTCTGTTATCTTGGTTAGAACATTCACTTTAAACTTCTTAGTTCTTTTACACTGTAGGTTTAATTACACTTTTTATACTGTTCTTACACTTTGCGAGGTGACCATAAACCTAGTCCCAGGGTCATTACATTTATTTGGCTCCCCCATTCGGGCTACGTGCGATCAGAAAACCTGGGAAAACTGCGCCGGAGCTATGGTCATCTCGTCTGGTTTGTTTTAATACTCAGTTTGATCACAAAAAGTTCAGATTCTATCCAATGTTCACATATAACAAAGGCTATTTGTGAGAGCATGTTAAACCTTTAGTCTCTTTGTTACCCATATAATATTTGTGTTTTGGATTGTAATGAAAGTCACTTATTACACATTTTTACAGTAGTATCATGAATCGTCCTTGCATTTACTCGCGACAATTGGTTTAAAATGTCTAGCATTCATGCGAGTATACTTCATTAACATGACGAAAACATATTATATCTATATATCACTGAACCAATGAATACTTTGGGTCCGTATTGAATAACTCAAGAAAAAAAAACAAATGTTTGTCACGTCATTTCGTGTCCACTAAACCCTATTCATGTTAGTGCATTAAACACATATTTGGTAGTTCATTTGAATGACAACAATGTTGTACGGAGCTGGCGGCGCGAAGCAATTGTTGAGTCGCGTCGTCTGGAACACCGCGTGCCGACGGCCGCTGGGTTCGACGACCTGCTCTCAGTAACAGCGACGTCGTGCTGACGTGGCGCCCAAGCAGTCGCGAACCGCGGCGAACCATTCGCCGATGTCGGTGAGTGGCAGTGGTTTACCGCGACCGGCTGGCTGGCGGCACGGCACTCGTCTCGGCTTCTCCACATGGCTCCCCGTTGTAGCGCATGAAACAAACATTCCACAACGGTGTACTGCCTTTAAGGACACAGATTACTAGCTGTGGAAGAAGATGCAACTTGTTAAAAGCGATTATTGTTCAGTAAGCCGTCGCTTCACTGGTATGCACAGGATGGTTTGGCGTGATAACAGGTTTCTTGTGGCATTGTGACACTGGTATTCATGGTTCGTCACACGCACATTGTACTACACATTTTCACTCACTCCACTGTTGGTACACTGCCAGAGCGTCTTTCAACACGTGAAAATGTTTCGTAACACACATACTACATGTCCCCGTCGTGCTAGGTTCGTTTAACTCGGCTCTGAACGGATCAATAACTACTGTTTTTATACACTGTCTATTGTTCGTTGAGCACTGCACTAGGACAGTCTGTCACTCAACACTAGACTTATCGACGTATATATTGGTGCAGATACAACAGTCATTTTCTGTCCCTGCTACACACAATATTCCGTCCTTTCCTCCATTGTTTATGCACACAGTTTATTTTTTAATACCTTTTAACTGTTCTTCGCATACTCACTCTCATCTACATGGCGTCTATTTGTTTTTACCTAATCACAACACACTTTTCATATTGTTACTATGCGTATATAGCCCTTTTGTGAAATTTTTTAATTTTCTTATCAGTGTAGCTTGCCTGGTTATCACCCATCTATCAAACAGATTTTACCATGTGCATGACAGCTTGACTTGGGCATATTGATCAATAAATACTTCATTTAGCACTAGCATTATTTTTAATGATTTTTCCTATATGACTACAGTGTAGGTTCCACATTGGTTGACTTAATTCGCGTATCGCGTAATGAATATTCAAGGGCGTGTACCAAGTACACAGGCTTCAATTGAAGCATTGTTATATACAAAGCGGATTTTCCACGGAACGGGCTTGTTTTTTGATTAGCTTATGCTCCAGGGTCGTTCTCATATCACTACTGGCAGCAAACATCACATAATTGTTGCATATTACAGAGTCCATGTTTGGCTAGTCAAGACTCTCTCTCTCAGGGTTCCTTATCCTCATACAATTACAACAGTTACCTTACTATATTAGATTGCATCATTAATTGCACTTACATACTACACATAGAAAATGGTTCAGGAAATTAATCCTTTGTATAATGATTCAAGAAATTAATCCTCACTTTATCAACAAGAAGATTGTTCGTTGCTTAATGAGCCTATAATTTTTAAATGGCTCTAATTGTCTGTAAACAAAATCTTTCCTGCGTAAGCTATTGCCTACTTTCTGAATCCACTTCCTCCAAGTTTCATTACACACAAATTTCTTCTTAATACTAACATACTTATATTCTAAAACACAATTAAAATCTTCTTACAACTATTACTCTTTATATGTGATATGTCACTGAATAAATAACTTCACATCTTTACGTGGATACAATCCTTTGATCTTCCCCGTATGGGGATGTGCTAACAAATAGCTACATTCGTGTGGCACGCTTATTACTTCAAAAGGCCCTGAATATAGCAATTGCCACTTACTATTCTGTTTTAAGGTGGCTGAGGATTTAGCGTGGTTACGAATAAGTACTAGATCTCCTACATTATATTTCTGTTCGTTAGTTACACCTCGGTCGTACTTCCTTTTCCTCTTTGCCGCACAGCTGGTTAGTCTGTTCCATATCTTTTTCATCTTTTCCTCCCTTGTTTCTGCCTTGACTGGTAGTCTCGGCAAAGGCGTGAGCCATTCATTCGGTGTCTCATTAAATCCCTTCAATATCTCTACCGGTGATACAGTAAACCTGAAGTGAAGCACCGGAATCTAAAACCGGTCCCTCAGGAAAGGTTCAAAACATAGAGAGTAAGAAGAGTCAGTCATCTTGTATTTGAGTCGGCATTGTGCCTTTTGTATTTAATTCCGATGCAATTTCTGTGTTTCGTCGTCAATAGGAAGGTCAAAGGGATACAGTAAACCTAAAATGAAGCATCGGAATCTATAACTAGTGTCACAGGAATGGTTCAAAGCATAGACAGTAAGAAGAGTCAGTCTTCTTGTACTTAAGTCGGCATTGTGCCTTTTGTATTTAATTCCGATGCTATTTCTGTGTTTCATCGTGAATCAGAAGGTCCAAGTGATACAGTAAACCTGAAGTGAAGCATCGGAAACTATAACTAGTGTCACCGGAATGGTTCAAAACATAGACAGTAAGAAGAGTCAGTCTTCTTGTACTTAGGTCGGCATCGTGCCTTTTGTATTTAATTCCGATGCAATTTCTGTGTATCATCGTCAATAAGAAGGGCCAAGTGATACAATAAACATACAGTGAAGCATCGGAATCCAAAACTGGTCTCACAGGAAATGTTCACAACATAGTCAGAAAGATGAGTCAGTCTTGTTGTACATAAGTCGACATTGCGCATTTTGTATTTAATTCCGATGCAATTTCTGTGTTTCATCGTCAGTAAGAAGTTCAGAGGGATACAGCAAACCTGAAGTGAAGCATCCGAATCTATAACTAGTGTCACAGGAATGGTTCAAAACAGAGACAGTAGGAAGAGTCAGTCTTCTTGTACTTAAGTCGGCATTGTGCCTTCTCTATTTAATTCCGATGCACATTCTGTGTCTCGTCGCCAATAAGAAGGTGCAAGGGATACAGTAAACCTGAAGTAAAGCATCGGAATCTATAACTGGTGTCACAGGGCTGGTTCAAAACATAGACAGTAGGAAGAGTCAGTCCTCTTGTACTTAAGTCGGCATTGTGCCTTTTGTATTTAATTCCGATGCAATATCTGTGTTTCATCGTCAATGAGAAGGTCAGAGGGATACAGTAAAACTGAAGGGAAGCATCAGAATCTATAACTAGTGTCACAGGAATGGTTCAAAGCATAGACAGTAAGAATAGTCAGTCTACTTGTACTTAAGTCGGCATTGTGCCTTTTGTATTTAATCCCGATGCAATTTCTGTGTTTCATCGTCAATAAGAAGGTCCAAGGGATACGGTACACCTGAAGTGAAGCATCGGAATCTATAACTAGTGTCACAGGAATGGTTCAAAACATACACAGCAATAAGTGTCAGTCTTCTTGTACTTAAGTCACATTGTGCCTTTTGTATTTCATTCCGATGCAATTTCTGTGTTTCATCGTCAATAAGAAGGTCCAAGGGATACAGTAAAACTGAAGTGAAGCATCGGAATCTATAACTAGTGTCACAGGAATGGTTCAAAAAATACAAAGTAAGAAGAATCAGTCTTCTTGTACTTAAGTCGGCATTGTGCCCTTTGTATTTAATTTCGATGCAATTTCTGTGACTCATCGTCAATAAGAAGGTCCAAGGGATACAGTAAGCACATAGTGAAGCATCGGAATCTAAAACTGGTCTCACAGGAATTGTTCAAACCATAGTCAGTAAGCAGAGTCAGTCTTCTTGTACTTAAGTCGGTATTGTGCCTTTTCTATTTAATTCCGATGCAATTTATGTGTTTCATCTTCAATAAGAAGGTCCAAGGGATACAGTATACCTGAAGTGAAGCATCGGAATCTATAACTAGTGTCACAGGGATGGTTCAAAACATAGACAGTAAGAAGAGTCAGTCTTCTTGTACTTAAGTCGGCATTGTGCCTTTTGTATTTAATTTCGATGCAACGTCCGTGTCTCATCGTCAATAAGAAGGTCCAAGGGATACAGTAAACACATAGTGAAGAATCAGAATCTAAAGCCGGTCTCACAGGAAATGTTCAAATGATAGTCAGCAAGAAGAGTCAGTCTTCTTGTACTTAAGTCGGCATTGTGTCTTTTCTATTTAATTCCGATGCAATTTCTGTGTTTCGTCGTCAATAAGAAGGTCCAAGGGATACAGTAAACTTGAACTGAAGCATCGGAATGTATAACTAGTGTCACAGGAATGGTTCAAAACACAGACAGCTGGAAGAGTCAGTCTTCTTGTACTTGAGTCGGCATTGTGCCTTTTGTATTTATTTCCGATGCAATTTCTGTGTTTCATCGTCAATAAGGAGGTCCAATGGATACAGTAAACCTGAAGTAAAGCATCGGAATCTATAACTAGTGTCACAGGGATGGTTTAAAACATGGACAGTAGGAAGAGTCAGTCTTCTTGTACTTAAGTCGGCATTGTGCATTTTGTATTTAATTCCGATGCAATTTCTGTGTTTCATAGTCAATGAGAAGGTCAGACGGATACAGTAAAACTGAAGTGAAGCATCAGAATCTATAACTAGTGTCACAGGAATGGTTCTAAGCATGGACAGAAAGAAGAGTCAGTCTACTTGTACTTATGTCGGCATTGTGCCTTTTGTATTTAATCCCGATGCAATTTCTGGGTTTCATCGTCAATAAGAAGGTCCAAGGGACACAGTAACCCTGAAGTGCAGCAACGGAATGTTTAACTAGTGTCACAGGAATGGTTCAAATCTTAGACAGTAGGAAGAGTCAGTCTTCTTGTACTTGAGTCGGCATTGCTCCTTTTGTATTTAATTCCGATGCAATTTCTGCGTTTCATCGTCAATAAGAAGGTCAGAGGGATACCGTAAACCTGAAGTGAAGCATCGGAATGTATAAGTAGTGTCACAGGAATGGTTCAATACATAGACAGCAGGAAGAGTCAGTCTTCTTGTACTTGAGTCGGCATTGTGCCTTTTGTCTTTATTTCCGAAGCAATTTCTGTGTTTCATCGTCAATAAGAAGGTCAGAGGGATGCAATAAACCTGAAGTGAAGCATCGGAATCTATAACTAGTGTCACAGGAATGGTTCAAAACATAGACAGTAGGAAGAGTCATTCTTCTTGTACTTAAGTCGGCATTGTGCCTTTTCAATTTAATTACGATGCAATTTCTGTGTTTCATCGTCAATAAGAAGGTCAAAGGGATACAGTAAACGTGAAGTGAATCATCGGAATCTGTAACTAGTGTCACAGGAATGGTTCAAAAAATAGACAGTAAGAAGAGTCAGTCTTCTTGTACTTAAGTCGGCATTGTGCCTTTTGTATTTAATTCCGATGCAATTTCTGTGTTTCATTGTCTATATGAAGGTCCAAGTGATACAATAAACATATAGTGAAGCATCGGAATCCAAAACTGGTCTCACAGGAAATGTTCACAACATAGTCAGAAAGATGAGTCAGTCTTGTTGTACTTAAGTCGACATTGTGCAATTTGTATTTAATTCCGATGCACTTTCTGTGTTTCATCGTCAATAAGAAGTTCAGAGGGATACAGTAAACCTGAAGTGAAGCATCGGAATCTATTACTAGTGTCACAGGAATGGTTCAAAACATAGACAATAGGAAGGATCAGTCTTCTTGTACTTAAGTCGGCATTGTGCCTTTCCTATTTAATTCCGATGCAATTTCTGTCTTTCGTCGTCAATAAGAAGGTCCAAGGGATGCAGTAAACCTGAAGTGAAGCATCGGAATCTATAACTTGTGTCACAGGAATGGTTCAAACATAGTCAGTAAGAAGAGTCTGTCTTCTTGTACTTAAGTCGGCATTGTGCCTTTTCTATTTAAGTCCGATGGAATTTCTGTTTTTCATCGTCAGTAAGAAGGTGAGAGGGATACAGTAAACCTGAAGTGAAGCATCGGAATGTATAACTAGTGTCACAGGAATGGTTCAATACATAGACAGTAGGAGGAGTCAGTCTTCTTGTACTTGAGTCGGCATTGTGCCATTTGTCTTTATTTCCGATGCAATTTCTGTGTTTCATCGTCAATAAGAAGGTCAGAGGGATACAGTAAACCTAAAGTGAAGCATCGGAATCTATAACTAGTGTCACACGAATGGCTCAAAACATAGACAGTAGGAAGAGTCATTGTTCTTGTACTTAAGTCGGCATTGTGCCTTTTCAATTTAATTCCGATGCAATTTCTGTGTTTCATCGTCAATAAGAAGGTCCAAGGGATACAGTAAACCTGAAGTGAAGCATCGGAATCTATAACTAGTGTCACAGGAATGGTTCAAAACATAGACAGTAAGAAGAGTCGGTTTTCTTGTACTTAAGTCGGCATTGTGCCTTTTGTATTTGATTTCGATGCAATTTCTTTGTTTCATCGTCAATTAGAAGGTCCAAGGGATACAGTAAACACATAGTGAAGCATCGGAATCTTAAACAGGTCTCACAGGAAATGTTCAAATCATAGTCAGTAAGAAGAGTCGGTCTTCTTGTACCTAAGTCGGCACTGTGCCTTTTCAATTTAATTCCGATGCAATTTCTGTGTTTCGTCGGCAATAAGAAGGTCCAATTGATACAGTAAACCTGAAGGGAAGCACCGGAATCTAAAACCGGTCGCTCAGGAAAGGTTCAAAACATAGAGAGTAAGAAGAGCCAGTCATCTTGTATTTGAGTCGGCATTGTGAATTTGTATTTAATACCGATGCAGTTTCTGTGTTTCATCGTCAATAAGAAGGTCAGAGGGAATCAGTAAACCTGAAGTGAAGCATCGGAATCTATAACTAGTGTCACAGGAATGGTTCAAAGCAGAGACAGTAGGAAGCGTCAGTCTTCTTGCACTTAAGTCGGCATTGTGCCTTCTCTATTTAATTCCGATGCAAATTCTGTGTCTCGTCGCCAATAAGAAGGTCCAAGGGATACAGTAAACCTGAAGTGAAGCATCGGGATCTATAACTAGTGTCACAGGAATGGTTCAAAGCATAGACAGTAAGAAGAGTCAGTCTTCTTGTACTTAAGTCAGCATTGTGCCTTTTCTATTTAATTCCAATGCAATTTCTGCGTTTCATCGTCAATAAGAGGGTCAGGGGGATACAGTAATCCTGAAGTGAAGCATCGGAATCGATAACTAGTGTCACAGGAATGGTTCAAACATAGAAGCAAGATAAGTCAGTCTTCCTGTACGTAGGACGGCATTGTGCCTTTTGTATTTAATTCCGATGCAATATCTGTGTTTCATCGTCAATGAGAAGGTCAGAGGGATACAGTAAATCTGAAGGAAAGAATCAGAATCTATAACTAGTGTCACAGGAATGGTTCAAAACATACACAGTAAGAAGAGTCAGTCTACTTGTACTTCAGTCGGCATTGTGCCTTTTGTATTTAATCCCGATGCAATTTCTGTGTTTCATCGTCAATAAGGAGGTCCAAGGGATTCGGTACACCTGAAGTGAAGCATCGGAATGTATAACTAGTGTTACAGGAATAATTCAAATCATAGACAGTAAGAAGAGTCAGTCTTCTTGTACTTAAGTAGGCATTGTGCCTTTGCTATTAAATTCCGATGCAATTTTTGTGTTTCATCGTCAAGAAGAAGGTCAGAGGGATACAGTAAACCTGAAGTCAAGCTTCGGAATGTATAACTAGTGTCACAGGAATGGTTCAAACCATAGACAGTAGGAAGAGTCAGTCTTCTTGTACTTGACTCGGCATTGTGCCTTTTGTATTTAATTCCAATGCAATTTCTGTGTTTCATCGTCAATAAGAAGGTCACAGTGATACAGTAAACCTGAAGTGAAGCATCGAAACCTATAACTAGTGTCACAGGAATGGTTCAAAACATACACAGCAATAAGGGTCAGTCTTCTTGTACTTAAGTCACATTGTGCCTTTTGTATTTAATTCCGATGTAATTTCTGTGTTTTATCGTCAATAAGAAGGTCCAAGGGATACAGTAAACCTGAAGTGAAGCATCGGAATCTATAAGTAGTGTCACAGGAATGGTTCAAAACATACAAAGTAAGAAGAATCAGTCTTCTTGTACTTAAGTCGGCATTGTGCCTTTCGTATTTAATTTCGATGCAATTTCTGTGACTCATCGTCAATAAGTAGGTACAAGGGTTACAGTAAACACATAGTGAAGCATCGGAATCTAAAACTGGTCTCACAGGAAATGTTCAAATCATAGTCAGTAAGAAGAGTCAGTCTTCTTGTACATAAGTCGACATTGTGCCTTTTCTATTTAACTCCGATGCAATTTATGTGTTTCGTCGTCAATAAGAAGGTCCAAGGGATACAGTAAACCTGAAGTGAAGCATCGGTCTATAACTAATGTCACAGGAATGGTTCAAAACATACACAGCAAGAAGTGTCAGTCTTCTTGTACATAAGTCACATTGTGCCTTTTGTATTTAATTCCGATGCAATATCTGTGTTTCATCGTCAATAAGAAGGTCCAAGGGATACAGTATACCTGAAGTGAAGCATCGGAATCTATAACTAGTGTCACAGGGATGGTTCATAACATAGACAGTAAGAAGAGTCAGTCTTCTTGTACTTAAGTAGGCATTGTGCCTTTTGTATATAATTTCGATGCAACTTCTGTGTCTCATCGTCAATAAGAAGGTCCAAGGGATACAGTAAACGCATACTGAAGAATCGGAATCTAAAACTGGTCTCACAGGAAATGTTCAAATCATAGTCAGCAAGAAGAGTCAGTCTTCTTGTACTTAAGTCGGCATTGTGTCTTTTCTATTTAATTCCGACGCAATTTCTGTGTTTCGTCGTCAATGAGAAGGTCCAAGGGATACAGTAAACCTGAAGTGAAGCATCGGAATCTATAACTAGTGTCACGGGAATGGTTCAAAACATAGAGATTAGGAAGAGTCAGTCTTCATATACTTAAGTCGGCACTGTGCCTTTTGTATTTAATTCCGATGCAATTCTGTATTTCATCGTCATTACGTAGGTCAGAGGGATACAGTAAACCTGAAGGGAAGCATCGGAATATATAACTAGTGTCACAGGAATGGTTCAAAGCATAGTCAGTGAGAAGAGTCAGTCTTCTTGTACTTAAGTCGGCATTGTGCCTTTTTAATTAATCCCGATGCAATTTCTGTGTTTCATCGTCAATAATAAGGTCCAAGGGATACAGTAAACCTGAAGTGAAGCATCGGAATCTATAACTAGTGTCACAGAAAAGGTTCAAAGCGTAGACAGTAAGAAGAGGCTGTCTTCTTGTACTTAAGTCGACACTGTGCCTTTTGTATTTAATTCCGATGCAATTTCTGTGTTTCATCGTCATTAAGAAGGTCAGAGGGATACAGTAAGCCTGAAATGAAGCATCGGAATCTATAACTAGTGTCACAGGAATGGTTCAAAACATAGACAGTAAGAAGAGTCAGTCTTCTTGTACTTAAGTCGGCATTGTGCCTTTTGTATTTAATTTCGTTGCAATTTCTGTGTTTCATCGTCAATAAGAAGATCCAAGGCATACAGTAAACACATAGTGAAGCATCGGAATCTAAAACTGGTCCCACAGGAAATGTTCAAACCATAGCCAGTAAGAAGAGAAAGTCTTCTTGTACTTAAGTCGGCATTGTGCCTTTTCTATTTAATTCCGATGCAATTTCTGTGTTTCGTCGTCAATAAGAAGGTCCAAGGGATACAGTAAACTTGAAGTGAAGCACCGGAATCTAAACCGGTCTCTCAGAAAAGGTTCAAAACATAGACAGTAGGAAGAGTCAGTCTTCTTGTACTTAAGTCGGCATTGTGACTTTTGTATTTAATTCCGATGCAATTTCTGTGTTTCTTCGTCAATAACAAGGTCAAAGGGATACAGTAAACGTAAAATGAAGCATCGGAATCTATAACTAGTGTCACAGGAATTGTTCAAAACATAGACAGTAAGAAGAGTCAGTCTTCTTATACTTATATCGGCATTGTGCCTCTTGTATTTAATTCCGATGCAATTTCTGTGTTTCATCGTCGATAAGAAGGTCCAAGGGATACGGTAAACCTGATGTGAAGCATCGGAATGTCTAACTAGTGTCACAGGAATTGTTCAAAACATAGACAGTAAAAAGAGTCAGTCTTCTTGTACTTAAGTCGGCATTGTGCGTTTTGTATTTAATTCCGATGCAATTTCTGTCTTTCATCGTCAATAAGAAGGTCCAAGTGATACAGTAAACCTGAAGTGAAGCATCGGAGTGTATAACTACTGTCACCGGAATGGTTCAAAACATAGACAGTAAGAAGAGTCAGTCTTCTACTACTTAAGTCGGCATTGTGCCTTTTGTATTTAATTCCGATGCAATTTCTGTGTTTCATCGTAAATACGAAGGTCAGAGGGATATAGTAAACCTGAAGTGTAGCATCGGTTATCTATAACTAGTGTCACAGGAATGGTTTAAACATAGTCAGGAAGAGGAGTCAGTCTTCTTGTATTTAAGTCGGCATTGAGCCTTTTCTATTTAATTCTGATGCAATTTCTGTGTTTCATCGTCAATAAGAAGGTCAGAGGGATACAGTAAACCTGAAGTGAAGCATCGGAGTGTATAACTAGTGTCACAGGAATGGTTCAAAACATAGACAGTGGGAAGAGTCAGTCTTCTTGTACTTGAGTCGGCATTGTGCCTTTTGTAATTATTTCCGATGCAATTTCTGTGTTTCATCGCCAATGAGAAGGTCAGAGAAATACAGTAAAACTGAAGTGAAGCATCAGAATCTATAACAAGTGTCACAGGAATGGTTCAAAGCATGGACAGAAAGAAGAGTCAGTCTACTTGTACTTAAGTCGGCATTGCGCTTTTTGTATTTAATCCCGATGCAATTTCTGGGTTTCATCGTCAATAAGAAGGTCCAAGGGACACAGTAACCCTGAAGTGCAGCATCGGAATGTATAACGAGTGTCACAGGAATGGTTCAAATCATAGACAGTAGGAAGAGTCAGTCTTCTTGGACTTGAGTCGGCATTGTGCCTTTTGTATTTAATTCCGATGCAATTTCTGTGTTTCATCGTCAATAAGAAGGTCAGAGGGATACCGTAAACCTGAACTGAAGCATCGGAATCTATATCTAGTGTCACAGGAATAGTTCAAAACATAGACAGTAGGAAGAGTCAGTCTTCATGTACTTAAGTCGGCATTGTGCCATGTATTTAATTCCGACGCAATTTCTCTGTCTCATCGTCAATAAGAAAGTCAGAGGGATACAGTAAACCTGAAGTGAAACATCGGAATCTATAACAAATGTCACAGGAATGGATCAAAAAATAGACAGTAGGAAGAGTCAGTCTTCTTGTACTTAATTCGGCATTGAGCCTTTTGTTTTTATTCCGATGCAATTTCCATGTTTCATCGTCAATAAGAAGGTCCAAGGGATACAGTAAACCTGAAGTGAGGCATCGGAATCTATAACTAGTATCACAGGAATGGTTTAAACATAGACAGTAGGAAGAGTCAGTCTTCTTGTACTTAAGTCGGCATTGTGCCTTTTCTATTTAATTGCGATGCAATTTCTGTATTTCATCGTCAATAAGAAGGTCCACGGGATACAGTAAACATATAGTGAAGCATCGGAATCTAAAACTGGTCTTACAGGAAATGTTCACAGCATAGTCAGTGAGAAGAGTCAGTCTTCTTGTACTTAAGTCCCCATTGTGCATTTTGTATTGAATTCCGATGCAATTTCTGTGTTTCATCATCAATAAGAAGGTCCGAGGGATACAGTAAACCTGAAGTGAAGCGATGGAATCTATAACTAGTGTCACATGAATGTTTCAAAACATAGACAGTAGGAAGAGTCAGTCTTCTTGTACTTAAGTCGGCATTGTGCCTTTTCTATTTAATTCCGATGCAATCTCTGTGTTTCATCATCAAGAAGAAGGTCAGAGGGATGTTGTAAACCTGAAGTGATGCATCGGAATCTATAACTAGTGTCACAGAAAAGGTTCATAGCGTAGACAATAAGAAGAGTCAGTTCACTTGTACTTAAGTCGGCATTGCGCTTTTTGTATTTAATCCCGATGCAATTTCTGGGTTTCATCGTCAATGAGAAGGTCCAAGGGATACAGTAAACCTGAAGTGAAACATCGGAATCTATAACTAGTGTCACGGGAATGGTTCAAAACATAGAGATTAGGAAGAGTCAGTCTTCTTATACTTAAGTCGGCACTGTGCCTTTTGTATTTAATTCCGATGCAATTTCTGTATTTCATCGTCATTACGTAGGTCAGAGGGATACAGTAAACCTGAAGGGAAGCATCGGAATATATAACTAGTGTCACAGGAATGGTTCAAAACATAGTCAGTAAGAAGAGTCAGTCTTCTTGTACTTAAGTCGGCATTGTGCCTTTGGTATTTAATTTCGTTGCAATTTCTGTGTTTCATCGTCAATAAGAAGATCCAAGGCATACAGTAAACACATAGTGAAGCATCGGAATCTAAAACTGGTCTCACATGAAATGTTCAAATCATAGCCAGTAAGAAGAGAAAGTCTTCTTGTACTTAAGTCGGCATTGTGCCTTTTCTATTTAATTCCGATGCAATTTCTGTGTTTCGTCGTCAATAAGAAGGTCCAAGGGATACATTAAACTTGAAGTGAAGCACCGGAATCTAAACCGGTCTCTCAGAAAAGGTTCAAAACATAGACAGTAGGAAGAGTCAGTCTTCTTGTACTTAAGTCGGCATTGTGACTTTTGTATTTAATTCCGATGCAATTTCTGTGTTTCTTCGTCAATAAGAAGGTCAAAGGGATACAGTAAACCTAAAATGAAGCATCGGAATCTATAACTAGTGTCACAGGAATGGTTCAAAACATAGACAGTAAGATGAGTCAGTCGTCTTATACTTATGTCGGCATTGTGCCTCTTGTATTTAATTCCGATGCAATTTCTGTGTTTCATCGTCGATAAGAGGGTCCAAGGGATACGGTAAACCTGATGTGAAGCATCGGAATCTCTAACTAGTGTCACAGGAATTGTCCAAAACATAGACAGTAAAAAGAGTCAGTCTTCTTGTACTTAAGTCGGCATTGTGCCTTTTGTATTTAATTCCGATGCAATTTCTGTCTTTCATCGTCAATAAGAAGATCCAAGTGATACAGTAAACCTGAAGTGAAGCATCGGAGTGTATAACTACTGTCACCGGAATGGTTCAAAACATAGACAGTAAGAAGAGTCAGTCTTCTTCTACTTAGGTCGGCATTGTGCCTTTTGTATTTAATTCCGATGCAATTTCTGTGTTTCATCGTAAATAAGAAGGTCAGAGGGATATAGTAAACCTGAAGTGTAGCATCGGTTATCTATAACTAGTGTCACAGGAATGGTTTAAACATAGTCAGGAAGAGGAGTCAGTCTTCTTGTACTTAAGTCGGCATTGTGCCTTTTCTATTTAATTCTGATTCAATTTCTGTGTTTCATCGTCAATAAGAAGGTCCAGGGGATACAGTACACCTGAAGTGAAGCATCGGAATCTGTAACTAGGGTCACAGGAATGTTTCAAATGCAATTTCTGTGTTACGTTGTCAATAAGGTCCGTGGGATACAGTAAACCTGAAGTGAAGCATCGGTATCTAAAACCGGTCTCACAGGAAAGGTTCAAAACATAGAGAGTAAGAAGAGCCAGTCATCTTGTATTTGAGTCGGCATTGTGAGTTTGTATTTAATTCCGATGCAATTTCTGTGTTTCATCGTCAATAAGAAGGTCAAGGGATACAGCGAACCTGAAGTGAAGCATTGGAATCTAAAACCGGTCTCACAGGAAAGGTTGAAAACATAGAGAGTAAGAAGAGCCAGTCATCTTGTATTTGAGTCGGCATTGTGAATTTTGTATTCATTTCCGTTGCAATTTCTGTGTTTCATCGTCAATAAGAAGGTCCAAGGGATACAGTACACCTGAAGTGAGGCATCGGAATCTATAACTAGTGTCACAGGAATGTTTCAAATCATAGACAGTAAGATGAGTCAGTCTTCTTGTACTTAAGTCGGCATTGTGCCTTTTCTATTTAATTCCGATGCAATTTCTGTGTTTCATCGTCAAAAAGTAGGTCAGAGGGATAGAGTAAACCTGACGTGAAGCATCTGAATCTATAACTAGTGACACAGGAATGGGTCAAACATAGGCAGTAGGAAGAGTCAGTCTTCTTGTACTTGAGTCGGCATTGTGCGTTTTATATTTAATTCCGATGCAATTTCTGTATCTCATCGTCAATAAGAACGTAAGAGGGATGCAGTAAACCAGAAGTGAAGCATCGGGATCTATAACTAGTGTCACTGGAATGTTTCAAACATAGACAGTAGGAAGAGTCAGTCTTCTTGGACTTAAGTCGGCATGGTGCCCTTTGCATTTAATTCCGATGCAATTTCTATGTTTCATCGTCAATAAGAAGGTCCAAGGGATACAGTAAACCTAAAGTGAAGCATCGGAATGTATAACTAGTGTCACAGGAATGGTTCAAAACATAGTCAGTAAGAAGAGCCAGTTTTCTTGTACTTAAGTCGGCATTGTGCCTTTTCCATTTAATTCCGATGCAATCTCTGTAATTTATCGTCAATAAGATTCTCAGAGGGATACAGTAAACCTGAAGTGAAGAATCGAAATCTATAACTTGTGTCACAGGGATGGTTCAAAACGTAGACAGTAGGAAGAGTCAATCGTCTTGTACTTAAGTCGGCATTGTGCCTTTTGTATTTAATTTCGATGCAATTTCAGTGTTTCATCGTCAATAAGAGGGTCAGAGGGAACAGTAAATCTGAAGTGAAGCATCAGAATCTATAACTAGTGTCACAGGAATGGTTCAAAGCATAGACAGTTAGAAGAGTCAGTCTACTTGTACTTAAGTCGGCATTGTGCCTTTTGTATTTAATTCCGATGCAATTTCTGTGTTTCATCGACAATAAGAAGAACCAAGGGATACAGTACACATGAAGTGGAGCATCCGAATCTATAACTAGTGTCACAGGAATGGTTCAAAACATAGTCAGTAAGAAGAGTCAGTCTTCCTGTACTTAAGTCGGCATTGTGCCTTTTGTATTTAATTCAGATGCAGTTCCGGTGTTTCATCGTCAATACGAAGGTCCAAGGGATACAGTAAACCTGAAGTGAAGCATGGGAATCTATAGCTAGTGTCACAGGTTCGGTTCAAATCATAGACAGTATGAAGAGTCTGTCTTCTTGGACTTAAGTCGGCATTGTGCCTTTTCTATTTAATTCCGATAAAATTTCTGTGTTTCATCGTCAATAAGAAGGTCAGAGGGATACAGTAAACCTGAAGTAAAGCATCGGAATCTATAACTAGTGTAACAGGAATGGTTCAAAACATAGACAGTAGGAAGAGTCAGTCTTCTTGTACTTGAGTCGGCATTGTGCTTTTTATATTTAATTCCGATGCAATGTCTGTATTTCATCGTCAATAAGAAGGTCAGAGGGAGACAGTAAACCTGAAGTGAAGAATCGGAATCCATAACTAGTGTCACAGGAATCGATCAAAACATAGACAGTAGGAAGAGTCAGTCATCTTGTACTTAAGTCGGCATTGTGCCTTTTGTATTTGTTTCTGATGCAATTTCTGTGTTTCATCGTCAATATGAAGGTCCAAGGTATACCGTAAATCTGAAGTGAGGCATCGGAATCTATAACAAGTGTCACACGAATGGTTCAAAGCATAGTCAGTAAGAAGAGTCAGTCTTCTTGTACTTAAGTCGGCATTGTGCCTTTTCTATTTAATTCCGATTCAACTTCGGTGTTTCATCGTCCATAAGAAGGTCAGACGGATACGGTAAACCTGAAGTGAAGCATCGGAATCTATAACTAGTGTCACAGGAATGTTTCAAATCATAGACAGTAAGAAGAGTCAGTCTTCTTGTACTTAAGTCGGCATTGTGCCTTTACTATTTAATTCCGATGCAATTTCTGTGTTTCATCGACAATAATAAGAACCAAGGGATACAGTACGCATGAAGTGAAGCATCGGAATCTATAACTAGTGTCACAGGAATGGTTCAAATCATAGACAGTAAGAAGAGTCAGTCTTCTTGTACTTAAGTCGGCATGGTGCCCTTTGTATTTAATTCCGATGCAATTTCTATGTTTCATCGTCAATACGAAGGTCCAAGGGATACAGTAAACCTAAAGTGAAGCATCGGAATGTATAACTAGTGTCACAGGATGGTTCAAAACATAGTCAGTAAGAAGAGCCAGTCTTCTTGTACTTAAGTCGGCATTGTGCCTTTTGTATTTAATTTCGATGCAATTTCAGTGTTTCATCGACAATAAGAAGAACCAAGGGATACAGTACACATGAAGTGAAGCATCGGAATCTATAACTAGTGTCACAGGAATGAATCAAATCGTAGACAGTAAGAAGAGTCAGTCTTCTTGTACTTAAGTCGGCATTGTGCCTTTCCTATTTAATTCCGATGCAATTTCTGTGTTTCATCGTCAAAAAGTAGGTCAAAGGGGTACAGTGAACCTGAAGTGAAGCATCAGAATCTATAAGTGGTGTCACTGGAATGGTTCAAAACATAGTCAGTAAGAAGAGACAGTCTTCCTGTACTTAAGTCGGCATTGTGCCTTTTGTATTTAATTCAGATGCAGTTCCGGTGTTTCATCGTCAATAAGAAGGTCCAAGGGATACAGTAAACCTGAAGTGAAGCATCGGAATCTATAGCTAGTGTCACAGGTTCGGTTCAAATCATAGACAGTAAGAAGAGTCTGTCTTCTTGTACTTAAGACGGCATTGTGCCTTTTCTATTTAATTCCGATGCAATTTCTGTGTTTCATCGTCAATAAGAAGGTCAGAGGGATACAGTAAACCTGAAGTAAAGCATCGGAATCTATAACTAGTGTCACAGGAATGGTTCAAAACATAGACAGTAGGAAGAGTCAGTCTTCTTGTACTAGAGTCGGCATTGTGCGTTTTGTATTTAATTCCGATGCAATTTCTGTTTTTCATCGTCAATAAGAAGGTCAGAGGGATACAGTAAACATAAAGTAAAGCATCGGAATCTATAACTAGTGTCACAGGAATCATTCAAAACATAGACAGTAGGAAGACTCAGTGTTCTTGTACTTAAGCAGGCATTGTGCCTTTTCTATTTAATTCCGATGCTATATCTATGTTTCATCGTCAATAAGAAGGACAGAGGGATACCGTAAACCTGAAGTGAAGAATCGGAATCCATAACTAGTGTCACAGGAATCGATCAAAACATAGACAGTAGGAAGAGTCAGTCATCTTGTACTTACGTCGGCATTGTGCCTTTTGTATTTATTTCTGATGCAATTTCTGTGTTTCATAGTCAATATGAAGGTCCAAGGGATACAGTAAATCTGAAGTGAGGCATCGGAATCTATAACTAGTGTCACACGAATGGTTCAAAACATAGTCAGTAAGAAGAGTCAGTCTTCTTGTACTTAAGTCGGCATTCTGCCTTTTCTATTTAATTCCGATGCAACTTCGGTGTTTCATCGTCCATAAGAAGGTCAGACGGATACAGTAAACCTGAAGTGAAGCATCGGAATCTATAACTAGTGTAACAGGAATGGTTCAAAACATAGCCAGTAGGAAGAGTCAGTCTTCTTGTACTTGAATCGGCATTGTGCGTTTTATATTTAATTCCGATGCAATTTCTGTATTTCATCGTCAATAAGAAGGTCAGAGGGATACAGTAAACCAGAAGTGAAGCATCGGAATCTATAACTAGTGTTACAGGAATGGTTCAAATCATAGACAGTAGGAAGAGTCAGTTATCTTCTACTGAAGTCGGCATTGCGCCTTTTCTATTTAATTCCAATGCAATATCTGTGTTTCATCGTCAATAAGAAAGTCAGAGGTATACAGTAAACTTGAAGTGAAGCATCGGAATCTATAACTAGTGTCACAGGAATGGTTCGAAACATAGACAGTAGGAAGAGTCAGTCTTCTTGTACTTGAGTCGGCAATGTGTGTTTTGTATTTAATTCCGATGCCATATCTGTTTTTCATCGTCAATAAGAAGGTCAGAGGCATACAGTAAACATAAAGTGAAGCATCGTAATCTATAGCTAGTGTCACAGGAATCATTCAAAACATAGACAGTAGGAAGACTCAGTGTTCTTGTACTTAAGCAGGCATTGTGCCTTTTCTATTTAATTCCGATGCTATATCTATGTTTCATCGTCAATAAGGACAGAGGGATACCGTAAACCTGAAGTGAGGCATCGGAATCTATAACTAGTGTCACACGAATGGTTCAAAACATAGTCAGTAAGAAGAGTCAGTCTTCTTGTACTTAAGTCGGAATTGTGCCTTTTCTATTTAATTCCGATGCAACTTCGGTGTTTCATCGTCCATAAGAAGGTCAGAGGGATACAGTAAACCTGAAGTGAAGCATCGGAATCGATAACTAGTGTCACAGGAATGATTCAAACATAGACAGTAGGAAGCGTCAGTCTTCTTGTACTTGAGTCGGCATTGTGCGTTTTATATTTAATTCCGATGCAATATCTGTATTTCATCGTCAATAAGAAGGTCAGAGGGATAAAGTAAACCAGAAGTGAAGCATCGGAATCTATAACTAGTGTCACAGGAATGGTTCAAAACATAGACAGTAGAAAGAGTCAGTCATCTTCTACTTAAGTCGGCATTGTGCCGATTCTATTCAATTCCGATGCATTTTCTGTGTTTCACCGTCAATAAGAAGGTCAGAGGGATACAGTAAACCTGAAGTGAAGCTTCGGAATTTTTAACTAGTGTCACAGGAATGGTTCAAAACGTAGACAGTAGGAGGGGACAGTCTTCTCGTACTTAAGTCGGCATTGTGCCTTTTGTATTTAGTTCCGATGCAATTTCTGTGTTTCATCGGCATTAAGAAGGTCCAAGGGATACAGTAAACATGAAGTGAGGCATTGGAATCTATAACTAGTGTCACAGGAATGGTTCGAAACATAGGAAGTAAGAAGAGTCAGTCTTCTTGTACTTAAGTCGGCGTTGTGCCTTTTCTATTTAATACCGAAGCAATTTCTGTGTTTCATCATCAAGGAAAAGGTCAGAGGGATGCAGTAAACCTGAAGTGAGGCATCGGAATCTATAACTAGTGTCACAGGAATGGTTCAAAACATAGACCGTAAGAAGAGTCAGTCTTCTTGTACTTGAGTCGGCATTGTGCGTTTTGTATTTAATTCCTATGCAATTTCTGTTTTTCATCGTCAATAAGAATCTCAGAGGGATACAGTAAACCTGAAGTGAAGAATCGAAATCTATAACTAGTGTCACAGGGATAGTTCAAAATGTAGACAGTAGGAAGAGTCAATCTTCTTGTACTTAAGTCGGCATTGTGCCTTTTGTATTTAATTTCGATGCAATTTCAGTGTTTCATCGTCAATAAGAGGGTCAGAGGGAACAGTAAATCTGAAGTGAAGTATCAGAATCTATAACTAGTGTCACAGGAATGGTTCAAAGCACAGACAGTAAGAAGAGTCAGTCTTCTTGTACTTAAGTCGGCATTGTGCCTTTTGTATTTAATTAAGATGCAGTTCCGGTGTTTCATCGTCAATAAGAAGGTCCAAGGGATACAGTAAACCTGAAGTGAAGCATCGGAATCAATAACTAGTGTCACACGTTCGGTTCAAATCATAGACAGTAAGAAGAGTCTGTCTTCTTGTACTTAAGTCGGCATTGTGCCTTTTCTATTTAATTCCGATGCAATTTCTATGTTTCATCGTCAATAAGAAGGACAGAGGGATACCGTAAACCTGAAGTGAAGCATCGGAATCTATAACTAGTGTCACAGGAATGGTTCAAAACATAGACAGTAGGAAGAGTCAGTCTTCTTGTACTTAGGTCGGCATTGTGAATTTCCTATTTAATTCCGATGCAATTTCTGTGATTCATCGTCAATATGAAGGTCCAAGGCATACAGTAAACCTGAAGTGAGGCATCGGAATCCATAACTAGCGTCACAGGAATGGTTCCAAACATAGACAGTAAGAAGACTCGGTCTTCTTGTACTTAAGTCGGCATTGTGCCTTTTCTGTTTAATTCCGATGCAATTTCTGTGTATCATCGCCAATAAGAAGGTCAGAGGGATACAGTACACCTGAAGTAAAGCATCGGAATCCATAACTAGTGTCACAGGAATCGATCAAAACATAGACAGTAGGAACAGTCAGTCATCTTGTACTTAAGTCGGAATTGTGCCTTTTGTATTTATTTCTGATTGCAATTTCTGTGTTTCATCGTCAATAAGAAGGTCCAAGGGATACAGTAAATCTGAAGTGAGGCATCGGAATCTGTAACTAGTGTCACACGAATGGTTCAAAACATAGTCAGTAAGAAGAGTCAGTCTTCTTGTGCTTAAGTCGGAATTGTGCCTTTCTCTATTTAATTCCGATGCAACTACGGTGTTTCATCGTCCATAAGAAGGTCAGAGGGATACAGTAAACCTGAAGTGAAACATCGGAATCTATAACTAGTGTCAAAGGAATGATTCAAAACATAGACAGTAGGAAGAGTCAGTCTTCTTGTACTTGAGTCGGCATTGTGCGTTTAATATTTAATTCCGATGCAATTTCTGTATTTCATCGTCAATACGAAGGTCAGAGGGATACAGTAAACCAGAAGTGAAGCATCAGAATCTATAACTAGTGTCACAGGAATGGTTCAAAACATAGACAGTAGGAAGAGTCAGTCATCAACTTCTTTAGTCGGCATTGCGCCGTTTCTATTTAATTCCGATGCAATTTCTGTGTTTCACCGTCAATAAGAAGGTCAGAGGGATACAGTAAACCTGAAGTGAAGCATCTGAATTTTTAACTAGTGTCACAGGAATGGTTCAAAACATAGGCAGTAGGAAGAGTCAGTCTTCTCGTACTTAAGTCGGCATTGTGCCTTTTGTATTTAATTCCGATGCAATTTCTGTGTTTCATCGGCAATAAGAAGGTCCAAGGGATACAGTAATCATGAAGTGAGGCATTGGAATCTATAACTAGTGTCACAGGAATGGTTCAAATCATAGGAAGTAAGAAGAGTCAGTCTTCTTGTACTTAAGTCGGCGTAGTGCCTTTTCTATTTAATACCGAAGCAATTTCTGTGTTTCATCATCAAGAAAAAAGTCAGAGGGATGCAGTAAACCTGAAGTGTGGCAACGGAATCTATAACTAGTGTCACAGGAATGGTTCAAAACATAGACAGTAAGAAGAGTCAATCTTCTTTTTCTTAAATCGGCATTGTGCGTTTTCTTTTTATTTGCGATGCAATTTCTGTGTTTCATCGTCCATAAGAAGGTCGGAGGGATACAGTAAACCTGAAGTGAAGCATCGGAATCTATAAGTGGTGTCACAGGAATGGTTCAAAGCATAGTCAGTAAGAAGAGTCAGTCTTCTTGTACTTAAGTCGGCATTGTGACTTTCGTATTTCATTCCGATGCAATTTCTGTGTATCATCGTCGATAAGAAGGTCCAAGGGATGCAGTATACATGAAGTGAAGAATCGGAATCTATAACTAGTGTCAGAGGTTCGGTTCAAAACATAGACAGTAAGAAGAGTCAGTCTTTTTGTACTTAAGTCGGCATTGTGCCATTTCTATTTAATTCTGATGCAATATCTGTGTTTCATCATCAATAAGAAGGTCAGAGGGATACAGTAAACCTGAAGTGAAGCATCGGAGTCTATAACTAGTGTCACAGGAATGGTTCAAAACATAGACAGTAGGAAGAGTCAGTCTTCTTGTACTTAAGTCGGCATTGTGCCTTTTGTATTTAATTCCTATTCAATTTCTGTGTTTCACCGTCGATATGAAGGTCCAAGGGATACAGTAAACCTGAAGTGAGGCATCGGAATCTATAACTAGTGTCACAGGAATGGTTCAAAACATTGTCAGTAAGAAGAGTCAGTCTTCTTGCACTTAAGTCGGCATTGTGACTTTTTTATTTAATTCCGATGCAACTTCGGTCTTTCATCGTGCTTAAGAAGGTCAGAGGGATACACTAAACCTGAAGTGAAGCATCGGAATCTATAAGTGCTGTCACAGGAATGGTTCAAAACATAGTCAGTAAGAAGAGTCAGTCTTCTTGTACTTATGTCACCATTGTGCCTTTCGTATTTAATTCCATTGCAATTTCGCTGTTTCATCGTCAATAGGAATGTCCAAGGGATACAGCACACCAGAAGTGAAGCTTCGGGATCTCTAACTAGTGTCACAGGAATGTTTCAAATCATAGACTGTAAGAAGAGTCAGTCCTCTTGTACTTAAATCGGCATTGTGCCTTTCCTATTCAATTCCGATGCAATTTCTTTGTTTCATTATCAATTAGAAGGTTAGAGGGATACAGTAATCCTGTAGTGAAGCGTCGGAGTCTATAACTAGTGTCACAGGAATGGTTCAAAACATAGTCAGTAAGTAGTGTCAGTCTTCTTGTACTTAAGTCGGCATTGTGCCTTTTGTATTTAATTCCGATGCAGTTTCTGTGTTTCATCGTCAATAAGAAGGTCCAAGGGATACAGTAAACAGATAGTGAAGCATCGGAATCTAAACCTGGTATCACAGGAAATGGTCAAAACACAGTCAGTAAGAAGAGTCAGTCACCTTGTACTTATGTCGGCATTGTGCCTTTTCTATTTAATTCCGATGCAATTTCTGTGTTACGTCGTCAATAAGAAGGTCAAAGGGATACAGTAAACCTGAAGTGAAGCATCGGAATCTAAAACCGGTCTCACAGGAAAGGTTCAAAGCATAGAGAGTAAGATGAGCCAGTCATCTTGTATTTGAGTCGGCATTGTGTCTTTTGTATTTAATTCCGATGCAATTTCTGTGTTTCATCGTCAATAAGAAGGTCAGAGGGATACAGTAAACCTGAAGTGAATCATTGGAATCTATATCCGGTCACACATGAAAGGCTGAAAACATAGAGAGTAAGAAGAGCCAGTCATCTTGTATTTGAGCGGGCATTGTGATTTTTGTATTTAATTCCAATGGAATTTCTGTGTTTCATCGTCAATAAGAAGGTCAGAGGGATACAGTAAACCCGAAGTGAAGCATCGGAATCTACAACTAGTGTTACAGGAATGCTTCAAAGCATGGACAGTAGGAAGAGTAAGTCTTCATGTACCTGAGTCGGCATTGTGCGTATTATATTTAATTCCGATGCAATTTCTGTATTTCATCGACAATAAGAAGGTCAGAGGGATACAGTAAACCAGATGTGAAGCATCGTAATCTATAACTAGAGTCACAGGAATGGTTCAAAACATAGACAGTAGGAAGAGTCAGTCATCTTCCACTTATGGCGGCATGGTGCCGTTTCTATTTAATTCCGATGCAATTTCTGTGTTTCACCGTCAATAAGAATGTCAGAGGGATACAGTAAACTTGAAGTGAGGCATCGGAATCTTTAACTAGTGTCACAGGAATGGTTCAAAACATAGACAGTCGGAAGAGTCAGTCTTCTCGAACTTAAGTCGGCATTGTGCCTTTTATATTTAATTCCGATGCAATTTCTGTGTTTCATCGCCAATAAGAAGGTCCAAGGGATACAGTAAACATGAAGTGAGGCATCGGAATTAATAACTAGTGTCACAGGAATTGTTCAAAGAATAGTATGTAAGAAGAGTCTGTCTTCTTGTACTTAAGTCGGCGTTGTGCCTTTTCTATTTAATTCCGATGCAATTTCTGTGTTTAATCATCAAGAAAAAGGTCAGAGGGATGCAGTAAACCTGAAGTGAGGCATCGGAATCTATAACTTGTGTCACAGGAATGGTTCAAAACATAGTCAGTAAGAATAGTCAGTCTTCTTGTACATAAGTCGGCATTGTGCCTTTCGTATTTAATTCCGATGCAATTTCGGTGTTTCATCGTCAATAAGAATGTCCAAGGGATACAGTACACCTGAAGTGAAGCATCGGAATCTACAACTAGTGTCACAGGAATATTTCAAATCATAGACAGTATGAAGAGGCAGTCTTCTTGTATTTAAGTCGGCATTGTGCCTTTTGTATTTAATTCCGATAAAATTTCTGTGTTTCATCGTCAGTATGAAGGTCCAAGGGAGACAGTAAACCTGAAGTGAGGCATAGGAATCTATAACTAGTGTCACAGGAATGGTTCAAAACATAGTCAGTAAGAAGAGTCAGTCTTCTTGCACTTAAGTCGGTATTGTGCCTTTTCTATTTAATTCCGATGCAACTTCGGTGTTTCATCGTCCATAAGAAGGTCAGAGGGATACAGTAAACCGGAAGTGAAGCATCGGAATCTATAAGTGGTGTAACAGGAATGGTTCAAAACACAGTCAGTAAAAAGAGTCAGTCTTCTTGTACTTAAGTCAGCATTGTGCCTTTCGTATTTAATTCCGATGCAATTTCGGTGTTTCATCGTCAATAAGATTGTCCAAGGGATACAGTACAAAAGAAGTGAGGCTTCGGAATCTACAACTAGTGTCACAGGAATGGTTCAAATCATAGACAGTAAGAAGAGTCAGTCTTCTTGTACTTAAGTCGCAATTGTGCCATTTCTATTTAATTCCGATGCAATTTCTTTGTTTCATCATCAATTAGAAGGTTAGAGGGATACAGTAAACCTGTAGTGAGCGTCGGAGTCTATAACTAGTGTCACAGGAATGGTTCAAAACATAGTCAGTAAGAAGTGTCAGTCTTCTTGTACTTAAGTCGGCATTGTGCCTTTTGTATTTAATTCCGATGCAATTTCTGTGTTTCATCGTCAATAAGAAGGTCCAAGGGATACAGTAAACATATAGTGAAGCATAGGAATCTAAACCTGGTATCACAGGAAATGTTCAAAAAACAGTCAGAAAGAAGAGTCAGTCTCCTTGTACTTAAGTCGGCATTGTGCATTTTCTATTTAATTCCGATGCAATTTCTGTGTTACGTCGTCAATAAGAAGGTCCAAGGGATACAGTAAACCTGTAGTGAAGCATCGGAATCTCAAACCATTCTCACAGGAAAGGTTCAAAACATAGAGAGTAAGAAGTGCCAATCATCTTGTATTTGAGTCGGCATTGTGCCTTTTGTATTTAATTCCGATGCAATTTCTGTGTTTCATCGTTAATAAGAAGGTCAGAGGGATGCAGTAAATCTGAAGTGAAGCATTGGAATCTATATCCGGTCTCACAGGAAAGGTTGAAAACATAGAGAGTAAGAAGAGCCAGTCATCTTGTATTTGAGTCGGCATTGTGAATTTTGTATTTAATTCCGATGCAGTTTCGTTGTTTCATCGTCAATAAGAAGGTCCAAGGGATACAGTACACCTGAAGTGATGCATCGGAATCTATAACTAGTGACACAGGAATGGTTCAAATCATAGACAGTAAGAAGAGTCAGTCTTCTTGTACTTAAGTCGGCATTGTGCCTTTTCTATTTAATTCCGATGCAATTTCTGTGTTTCATCGTCAATAAGAAGGTCAGATGGATACAGTAAACCTGAAGTGAAGCATCGGAATCTATAACTCGTGTCACAGGAATGGTACAAAGCATAGACAGTAGGAAGATTCAGTCTTCTTGTACTTGAGTCGGCATTGTGCGTTTTATATTTAATTCCGATGCAATTTCTGTATTTCATCGCCGATAAGAAGGTCAGAGGGATACAGTAAACCAGAAGTGATGCATCGGAATCTATAACCAGTGTCACAGGAATGGTTCAAAACATAGACAGTAAGAAGAGTCAGTCTTCTTGTACTTAAATCGGCATTGTGCGTTTTCTTTTTATTTCCGATGCAATTTCTGTGTTTCATCGTCCATAAGAAGGTCGTTGTGATACAGTGAACCTGATATGAAGCATCGGAATCTATAAGTGGTGTCACAGGAATGGTTCAAAACATAGTCAGTAAGAAGAGTCAGTCTTCTTGTACTTAAGTCGGCATTGTGCTTTTCGTATTTAATTCCGATGCAATTTCGGTGTTTAATCGTCAATAAGAATGTCCAAGGGATACAGTACACCTGAAGTGAACCATCGGAATCTACAACTAGTGTCACAGGAATCGTTCAAATCATAGACAGTATGAAGAGTCAGTCTTCTTCTACTTAAGTCGGCATTGCGCCTTTTCTATTTAATTCCGATGCAATTTCTGTGTTTCATCATCAATAAGAAGGTTAGAGGGCTACAGTAAACCTGTAGTGAAGCATCGGAGTCTATAACTAGTGTCACAGGAATGGTTCAAAACATAGTCAGTAAGAAGTGTCAGTCTTCTTGTACTTAAGTCGGCATTCTGCCTTTTCTATTTAATTCCGAAGCAATTTCTGTGTTTCATCGTCAATAAGAAGGTCCAAGGGATACAGTAAACATATAGTGAAGCATCGGAATCTAAACCTGGTACCGCAGGAAATGTTCAAAACATAGTCAGTAAGAAGAGTCAGTCTCCTTGTACTTAAGTCGGCATTGTGCCTTTTGTATTTAATTCCGATGCTATATCTGTCTTTCATCGTCAATAAGAAGGTCAGAGGGATACAGTAAACCTGAAGTGAAGCATCGGAATCTAAAACCGGTCACACAGGAAAGATTCAAAACATAAAGAGTAAGAAGAGCCAGTCATCTTGTATTTGAGTCGGCATTGTGCCTTTTGTATTTAGTTCCGATGCTATTTCTGTCTTTCATCGTCAATAAGAAGGTCAGAGGGATACAGTAAACCTGAAGTGAAGCATTGGAATCTAAAACCGGTCTCACAGGAAAGGTTGAAATCATAGAGAGTAAGAAGAGCCAGTCATTTTGTATTTGAGTCGGCATTGTGTATTTTGTATTTATTTCCGATGCAATTTCTGTGTTTCATCGTCAATAAGAAGGTCAGAGGGATACAGTACACCTGAAGTGAAGCATCGGAATCTATAACTAGTGTCACAGGAATGGTTCAAATCATAGACAGTAAGAAGAGTCAGTCTTCATGTACTTGAGTCGGCATTGTGCGTTTTTTATTTAATTCCGATGCAATGTCTGTATTTCATCGTCAATAAGAAGGTCAGAGGGATACAGTAAACCTGAATTGAAGCATCGGAATATATAACTAGTGTCACAGGAATGGTTCAAAACATAGACAGTAGGAACAGTCAGTCTTCTTGTACTTAAGTCGGCATGGTGCCTTTTGTATTTAATTCCGATGCAATTTCTATGTTTCATCGTCAATAAGAAGGTCCAAGGGATACAGTAAACCTAAAGTGAAGCATCGGAATCTACAACTAGTGTCACAGGAATGGTACAAAACATAGTCAGTAAGAAGAGTCAGTCTTCTTGCACTTAAGTCGGCATTGTGCCTTTTCTATTTAATTCCGATGCAATTTCTGTGTTTTATCGTCAATAAGAAGGTCAGAGGGATACAGTAAACCTGAAGTGAAGCATCGAAATCTATAACTAATGTTGCAGGGATGGTTCAAAACGTAGACAGTAGGAAGAGTCAATCGTCTTGTACTTAAGTCGGCATTGTGCCTTTTGTATTTAATTTCGATGCAATATCAGTGTTTTATCGTCAATAAGAGGGTCGGAGGGAACAGCAAACCTGAAGTGAAGCATCAGAATCTATAACTAGTGTTACAGGAATGGTTCAAAACATAGACAGTAAGAAGAGTCAATCTACTTGTACTTATGTCGGCATTGTGCCTTTTGTATTTAATTCCGATGCAATTTCTTTGTTTCATCGACAATAAGAAGTTCCAAGGGATACAGTACACATGAAGTGAAGCATCGGAATCTATAACTAGTGTCACAGGAATGGTTCAAATCATAGACAGTAAGAAGAGTCAGTCTTCTTGTACTTAAGTCGGCATTGAGCCTTTTCTATTTAATTCCAATGCAATTTCTGTGTGCATCGTCAATAACAAGAGCAGAGGGATACAGTAAACCTGAAGTGAAGCATCATAATCTATAAGTGGTGTCACAGGAATGGTTCAAAAGATAGTCAGTAAGAAGAGTCAGTCTTCTTGTACTTAAGTCGGCATTGTGCCTTTTCTATTTAATTCCGATGCAGTGTCATTGTTTCATCGTCAATAAGAAGGTCCAAGGGATACAGTAAACCTGAAGTGAAGCATCAGAATCTATAACTAGTGTCACAGGAATGGTTCAAAACATAGACAGTAAGAAGAGTCAGTCTACTTGTACTTAAGTCGGCATTGTGCCTTTTCTATTTAATTCCGATGCAATTTCTGTGTTTCATCGTCAACAAGAAGGTCCAAGGGATGCAGTACACCTGAATTGAAGCATCGGAATCTATACTTAGTGTCACAGGTTGGGTTCAAAACATAGACAGTAAGAAGAGTCAGTCTTCTTGAACTTAAGTCGGCATTGTGCCATTTCTATTTAATTCTGATTCAATTTATGTGTTTCATCATCAATAAGAAGGTCAGAGGGATACAGTAAACCTGAAGTGAAGCATCGGAGTCTATAAAAAGTGTCACAGGAATGTTTCAAAACATAGACAGTAGGAAGAGTCAGTCTTCTTGTACATAAGTCGGCATTGTGCCTTTTGTATTTAATTCGGATGCAATTTCTGTGTTTCATCGTCAATAAGAAGGTCCAAGGGATACAGTAAACATATAGTGAAGCATCGGAATCTAAACCTGGTACCACAGGAAATGTTTAAAACATAGTCAGTAAGAAGAGTCAGTCTCCTTGTACTTAAGTCGGCATTGTGCCTTTTCTATTTAATTCCGACGCAATATCTGTGTTACGACGTCAATAAGAAGGTCCAAGGGATACAGTAAACCTAAAGTGAAGCATCGGAATCTAAAATCGGTCACACAGGAAAGGTTCAAAACATAAAGAGTAAGAAGAGCCAGTCATCTTGTATTTGAGTCGGCATTGTGCCTTTTGTATTTAATTCCGATGCTATTTCTGTCTTTCATCGTCAATAAGAAGGTCAGAGGGATACAGTAAACCTGAAGTGAAGCATTGTAATCTAAAACCGGTCACACAGGGAAGGTTGAAAACATAGAGAGTAAGAAGAGCCAGTCATTTTTTATTTGAGTCGGCATTGTGAATTTTGTATTTATTTCCGATGCAATATCTGTGTTTCATCGTCAATAAGAAGGTCAGAGGGATACAGTACACCTGAAGTGAAGCATCGGAATCTATAACTAGTGTCACAGGAATGGTTCAAATCACAGACAGTAAGAAGAGTCAGTCTTCATGTACTTGAGTCTGCATTGTGCGTTTTTTATTTAATTCCGATGCAATGTCTGTATTTCATCGTCAATAAGAAGGTCAGAGGGATACAGTACACCTGAATTGAAGCATCGGAATCTATAACTAGTGTCACAGGAATGGTTCAAAACATAGACAGTAGGAAAAGTCAGTCTTCTTGTACTTAAGTCGGCATGGTGCCTTTTGTATTTAATTCCGATGCAATTTCTATGTTTCATCGTCAATAAGAAGGTCCAAGGGATACAGTAAACCTAAAGTGAAGCATCGGAATCTATAACTAGTGTCACAGGAATGGTACAAAACATAGTCAGTAAGAAGAGTCAGTCTTCTTGCACTTAAGTCGGCATTGTGCCTTTTCTATTTAATTCCGATGCAATTTCTGTGTTTTATCGTCAATAAGAAGGTCAGAGGGATACAGCAAACCTGAAGTGAAGCATCGAAATCTATAACTAATGTCGCAGGGATGGTTCAAAACGTAGACAGTAAGAAGAGTCAATCGGCTTGTACTTAAGTCGGCATTGTGCCTTTTGTATTTAATTTCGATGCAATATCAGTGTTTTATCGTCAATAAGAGGGTCAGAGGGTACAGCAAACCTGAAGTGAAGCATCAGAATCTATAACTAGTGTTACAGGAATGGTTCAAAACACAGACAGTAAGAAGAGTCAGTCTACTTGTACTTATGTCGGCATTGTGCCTTTTGTATTTAATGTATAAGAAGGTCAGAGGGATACAGTAAACCAGAAGTGATGCATCGGAATCTATAACCAGTGTCACAGGAATTGTTCAAAACATAGACTGTAGGAAGAGTCAGTCATCTTCTACTTAAGTCGGCATTGTGCCGTTTCTATTTAATTCCGAAGCAATTTCTGTGATTCACCGTCAATAAGAAGGTCAGAGGGATACAGTAAACCTGAAGTGAAGCATCGGAATCTTTAACTAGTGACACAGGAATGGTTAAAAAATAGACAGTAGGAAGAGTCAGTCATCACGTGCTTAAGTCGGCATTGTGCCTTTTGTGTTTAATTCCGATGCAATTTCTGTGTTTCATCGCCATTAAGAAGGTCCAAGGGATACAGTAAACATGAAGTGAGGCATCGGAATCTATAACTAGTGTCACAGGAATGGTTCAAAACATAGTAAGTAAGAAGAGTCAGTCTTCTTGTACTTAAGTCGGCGTTGTGCCTTTTCTATTTAATTCCGATGCAATTTCTGTGTTTCATCATCAAGAAAAAGGTCAGAGGGATGCAGTAAACCTAAAGTAAGGCATCGGAATCTATAACTAGTGTCACAGGAATGGTTCAAAACATAGACAGTAAGGAGAGTCAGTCTTCTTGTACTTAAATCGGCATTGTGCGTTTTCTTTTTATTTCCGATGCAATTTCTGTGTTTCATCGTCCATAAGAAGGTCATTGGGATACAGTGAACCTGATGTGAAGCATCGGAATCTATAAGTGGTGTCACAGGAATGGTTCAAAACATAGTCAGTAAGAAGAGTCAGTCTTCTTGTACTTAAGTCGGCATTGTGCCTTTCGTATTTAATTCCGATGCAATTTCGGTGTTTAATCGTCAATAAGAATGTCCAAGGGATACAGTACACCTGAAGTGAACCATCGGAATCTACAACTAGTGTCACAGGAATGGTTCAAATCATAGACAGTATGAAGAGTCAGTCTTCTTCTACTTAAGTCGGCATTGTGCCTTTTCTATTTATTTCCGATGCAATATCTGTGTTTCATCATCAATAAGAAGGTTAGAGGGATACAGTAAACCTGTAGTGAAGCATCGGAGACTATAGCTAGTGTCACAGGAATGGTTCAAAACATAGTCAGTAAGAAGTGTCAGTCTTCTTGTACTTAAGTCGGCATTGTGCCTTTTCTATTTAATTCCGAAGCAATTTCTGTATTTTATCGTCAATAAGAATCTCAGAGGGATACAGTAAACCTGAAGTGAAGCATCGAAATCTATAACTAATGTCACAGGGATTGTTCAAATCATAGACAGTAAGAAGAGTCAGTCTTCTTGTACTTAAGTCGGCATTGATTCTTTTCTATTTAATTCCGATGCAGTTTCATTGTTTCATCGTCAATAAGGAGGTCCAAGGGATACTGTAAACCTGAAGTGAAACATCGGAATCTACAACTAGTGTCACAGGTTCGGTTCAAATCATAGACAGTAATAAGAGTCTGTCTTCTTGTAGTTAAGTCGGCATTGTGCCTTTTCTATTTAATTCCGATGCCATTTCTGTGTTTCATCATCAATAACAAGGTCAGAGGGATACAGTAAACTTGAAGTGAAGCATCGGAGTCCATAACTAGTGTCACAGAAATGGTTCAAAACATAGTCAGTAAGAAGAGTCAGTCTTATTGCACTTAAGTCGGCATTGTGCCTTTTCTATTTAATTCCGATGCCATTTCTGTGTTTCATCATCAATAACAAGGTCAGAGGGATACAGTGAACCTGAAGTGAAGCCTCGGAGTCCATAACTAGTGTCACAGAAATGGTTCAAAACATAGTCAGTAAGAAGAGTCAGTCTTATTGCACTTAAGTCGGCATTGTGCCTTTTCTATTCAATTCCGATGCAATATATGTGTTTCATCGTCAATAAGAAGGTCAGAGGGATACAGTAAACCTGAAGTGAGGCATCGGAATCTATAACTAGTGTCACAGGAATGGTTCAAATCATAGACAGTATGAAGAGTCAGTCTTCTTCTACTTAAGTCGGCATTGTGCCTTTTCTATTTATTTCCGATGCAATTTCTGTGTTTCATCATCAATAAGAAGGTTAGAGGGATACAGTAAACCTGTAGTGAAGCATCGGAGTCTATAGCTAGTGTCACAGGAATGGTTCAAAACATAGTCAGTAAGAAGTGTCAGTCTTCTTGTACTTAAGTCGGCATTGTGCCTTTTCTATTTAATTCCGAAGCAATTTCTGTGTTTCATCGTTAATAAGAAGGTCCAAGGGATACAGTAAACATATAGTAAAGCATCGGAATCTAAACCTGGTATCACAGTAAATGTTCAAAACATAGTAAGAAGAGTCAGTCTCCTTGTACTTAAGTCGTCATTGTGCCTTTTCTATTTAATTCCGATGCAATTTCTGTGTTTTATCGTCAATAAGAATCTCAGAGGGATACAGTAAACCTGAAGTGAAGCATTGGAATCTAAAACCGGTCTCACAGGAAAGGTTGAAAACATAGAGAGTAAGAAGAGCCAGTCATCTTGTATTTGAGTCGGCATTGTGAATTTTGTATTCATTTCCGATGCAATTTCTGTGTTTCATCGTCAATAAGAAGGTCAGAGGGATACAGTACACCTGAAGTGAAGCATCGGAATCTATAACTAGTGTCACAGGAATGGTTCAAAACATAGACAGTAGGAACAGTCAGTCTTCTTGTACTTAAGTCGGCATGGTGCCTTTTGTATTTAATTCCGATGCAATTTCTATGTTTCATCGTCAATAAGAAGGTCCAAGGGATACAGTAAACCTAAAGTGAAGCATCGGAATCTATAACTAGAGTCACAGGAATGGTACAAAACATAGTCAGTAAGAAGAGTCTGTCTTCTTGCACTTAAGTCGGCATTGTGCCTTTTCTATTTAATTCCGATGCAATTTCTGTGTTTTATCGTCAATAAGAATCTCAGAGGGATACAGTAAACCTAAAGTGAAGCATCGAAATCTATAACTAATGTCACAGGGATGGTTCACATCATAGACAGTAAGAAGAGTCAGTCTTCTTGTACTTAAGTCGGCATTGATTCTTTTCTATTTAATTCCGATGCAGTTTCATTGTTTCATCGTCAATAAGGAGGTCCAAGGGATACAGTAAACCTGAAGTGAAACATCGGAATCTATAACTAGTGTCACAGGTTTGGTTCAAATCATAGACAGTAATAAGAGTCTGTCTTCTTGTAGTTAAGTCGGCATTGTGCTTTTTCTATTTAATTCCGATGCCATTTCTGTGTTTCATCATCAATAACAAGGTCAGAGGGATACAGTAAACATGAAGTGAAGCATCGGAGTCCATAACTAGTGTCACAGAAATGGTTCAAAACATAGTCAGTAAGAAGAGTCAGTCTTATTGCACTTAAGTCGGCATTGTGCCTTTTCTATTCAATTCCGATGCAATATATGTGTTTCATCGTCAATAAGAAGGTCAGAGGGATACAGTAAACCGGAAGTGAGGCATCGGAATCTATAACTAGTGTCACAGGAATGGTTCAAAACATAGTCAGTAAGAAGAGTCAGTCTTCTTGTACTTAAGTCGGCATTGTGCCTTTTCTATTTAATTCCGATGCAATTTCTGTGTTTCATCGTCAATAAGAAGGTCAGAGGTATACAGTTCACCTGAAGTGAAGCTTCGGAAACTATAACTAGTGTCACAGCAATGGTTCAAATCATACACAGTAAGAAGAGTCATTCGACTTGTACTGAAGTTCGCATTGTGCCTTTTCTATTTAATTCCGATGCAATTTCTGCGTATCATCGTCAATAAGAAGGTCAGAGGCATAAAGTAAACCTGAAGTAAAGCATCGGAATCTATAACTAGTGTCACAGGAATGGTTCAAAACGTAGACACTAGGAAGAGTCAGTCTTCTTGTACTAAAGTCGGCATTGTGCCTTTTGTATTTAATTCCGATGCAATTTCTGTGTTTCATCGTCAATATCAAGGTCCAAGGGATACAGTAAACCTGAAGTGAGGCATCGGAATCTATAACTAGTGTCACAGGAATCGATCAAATCATAGACAGTAGGAAAAGTCAGTCATCTTGTACATAAGTCGGCATTGTGCCTTTTGTATTTAATTCCGATGCAATTTCTGTGTTTCAGCGCCAATAAGAAGGTCCGAGGGATACAGTAAATCTGAAGTGACTCATCGGAATCTATAACTAGTGTCACAGGAATGGTTCAAAACATAGTCAGTAAGAAGAGTTAGTCTTCTTGTACTTAAGTCGGCATTGTGACTTTTCTATTTAATTCCGATGCAACTTCTGTGTTCCATCGTCAACAAGAAGGTCCAAGGGATGCAGTACACCTGAATTGAAGCATCGGAATCTATAACTAGTGTCACAGGTTGGGTTCAAAACAAAGACAGTAAGAAGAGTCAGTCTTCTTGTACTTAAGTCGGCATTGTGCCATTTCTATTCAATTCTGATTCAATTTATGTGTTTCATCATCAATAAGAAGGTCAGAGGGATACAGTAAACCTGAAGTGAAGCATCGGAGTCTATAACTAGTGTCACAGGAATGGTTCAAAACATAGATAGTAGGAAGAGTCAGTCTTCGTGTACTTAAGTCGGCATTGTGCCTTTTGTATTTAATTCGGATGCAATTTCTGTGTTTCATCGTCAATAAGCAGGTCCAAGGGATACAGTAAACTTGAAGTGAGGCATCGGAATCTTTAACTAGTGTCACAGTAATGGTTCAAAACATAGACAGTAGGAAGAGGCAGTCTTCACGTACTTAAGTCGGCATTGCGCCTTTTGTATTTAATTTTGATGCAATTTCTGTGTTTCATCGCCAATAAGAAGGTCCAAGGGATACAGTAAACATGAAATTAGGCATCGGAATCTATAACTAGTGTCACAGGAATGGTTCAAAACACAGTAAGTAAGAAGAGTCAGTCTTCTTGTACTTAAGTCGGCGTAGTTCCTTTTCTATTTAATTCCGATTCAAATTTCTATGTTTCATCATTAAGAAAAAGGTCAGAGGGATGCAGTAAACCTGAAGTGAGGCATCCGAATCTATAACTAGTGTCACAGGAATGGTTCAAAACATAGACAGTAAGAAGAGACAGTCTTCTTGTACTTAAATCGGCATTGTGCGTTTTCTTTTTATTTCCGATGCAATTTCTGTGTTTCATCGTCAATAAGAAGGTCCAAGGGATACAGTAAACATATAGTGAAGCATCGGAATCTAAACCTGGTATCACAGGATATGTTTAAAACATAGTCAGTAAGAAGAGTCAGTCTCCTTGTACTTAAGTCGGCATTGTGCCTTTTCAATTTAATTCCGATGCAATTTCTGTGTTACGTCGTCAATAAGAAGGTCCAAGAGATAAAGTAAACCTAAAGTGACGCATCGGAATGTAAAACCGGTCTCACAGGAAAGGTTCAAAACATAAAGAGTAAGAAGAGCCAGTCATCTTGTATTTGAGTCGGCATTGTGAATTTTGTATTTAGTGCCGATGCAATTTCTGTGTTTCATCGTCAGTAAGACGGTCAGAGGGATACAGTACACCTGAAGTGAAGCATCGGAATCTATAACTAGTGTCACAGGAATGGTTCAAATCATAGACTGTAAGAAGAGTCAGTTTTCATGTACTTGAGTCGGCATTGTGCGTTTTATATTTAATTCCTATGCAATGTCTGTATTTCATCGTCAATAAGAAGGTCAGAGGGATATAGTACACCAGAAGTGAAGCATCGGAATCTATAACTAGTGTCACAGGTTCGGTTCAAATCATAGACAGTAAGAAGAGTCTGTCTTCTTGTAGTTAAGTCGGCATTGTGCCATTTCTATTTAATTCCGATGCCATTTCTGTGTTTCATCATCAATAAGAAGGTCAGAGGGATACAGTAAACCTGAAGTCAAGCATCGGAGTGTATAACTAGTGTCACAGGAAAGGTTCAAAACATAGTCAGTAAGAAGAGTCAGTCGTATTGCACTTAAGTCGGCATTGTGCCCTTTCTATTTAATTCCGATGCAATATATGTGTTTCATCGTCAATAAGAAGGTCAGAGGGATACAGTAAACCGGAAGTGAGGCATCGGAATCTATAACTAGTGTCACAGGAATGGTTTAAAATATAGTCAGTAAGAAGAGTCAGTCTACTTGTACTTAAGTCGGCATTGTGCCTTTTGTATTTAATTCCGATGCAATTTCTGTGTTTCATCGTTAATAAGAGGGTCAGAGGTATACAGTAAACCTGAAGTGAGGCATCGGAATCTATAACTAGTGTCACAGGAATCGATCTAAACATTGACAGTAGGAAAAGTCGGTCATCTTGTACTCAAGTCGGCATTGTGCCTTTTGTATTTAATCCCGATGCAATATCTGTGTTTCATCGTCAATAAGAAGGTCAGAGGTATACAGTTCACCTGAAGTGAAGCTTCGGAAACTATAACTAGTGTCACAGCAATGGTTCAAATCATACACAGTAAGAAGAGTCATTCTACTTGTACTGAAGTTCGCATTGTGCCTTTTCTATTTAATTCCGATGCAATTTCTGCGTATCATCGTCAATAAGAAGGTCAGAGGCATAAAGTAAACCTGAAGTAAAGCATCGGAATCTATAACTAGTGTCACAGGAATGGTTCAAAACGTAGACACTAGGAAGAGTCAATCTTCTTGTACTAAAGTCGGCATTGTGCCTTTTGTATTTAATTCCGATGCAATTTCTGTGTTTCATCGTCAATATCAAGGTCCAAGGGATACAGTAAACCTGAAGTGAGGCATCGGAATCTATAACTAGTGTCACAAGAATCGATCAAATCATAGACAGTAGGAAAAGTCAGTCATCTTGTACATAAGTCGGCATTGTGCCTTTTGTATTTAATTCCGATGCAATATCTGTGTTTCAGCGCCAATAAGAAGGTCCGAGGGATACAGTAAATCTGAAGTGAGGCATCGGAATTTATAACTAGTGTCACAGGAATGGTTCAAAACATAGTCAGTAAGAAGAGTTAGTCTTCTTGTACTTAAGTCGGCATTGTGACTTTTCTATTTAATTCCGATGCAATTTCTGTGTTCCATCGTCAACAAGAAGGTCCAAGGGATGCAGTACACCTGAATTGAAGCATCGGAATCTATAACTAGTGTCACAGGTTGGGTTCAAAACAAAGACAGTAAGAAGAGTCAGTCTTCTTGTACTTAAGTCGGCATTGTGCCATTTCTATTCAATTCTGATTCAATTTATGTGTTTCATCATCAATAAGAAGGTCAGAGGGATACAGTAAACCTGAAGTGAAGCATCGGAGTCTATAACTAGTGTCACAGGAATGGTTCAAAACATAGACAGTAGGAAGAGTCAGTCTTCGTGTACTTAAGTCGGCATTGTGCCTTTTGTATTTAAGTCGGATGCAATTTCTGTGTTTCATCGTCAATAAGCAGGTCCAAGGGATACAGTAAACTTGAAGTGAGGCATCGGAATCTTTAACTAGTGTCACAGGAATGGTTCAAAACATAGACAGTAGGAAGAGGCAGTCTTCACGTACTTAAGTCGGCATTGCGCCTTTTGTATTTAATTTTGATGCAATTTCTGTGTTTCATCGCCAATACGAAGGTCCAAGGGATACAGTAAACATGAAATGAGGCATCGGAATCTATAACTAGTGCCACAGGAATGGTTCAAAACACAGTAAGTAAGAAGAGTCAGTCTTCTTGTACTTAAGTCGGCGTCGTTCCTTTTCTATTTAATTTCGATTCAAATTTCTATGTTTCATCATCAAGAAAAAGGTCAGAGGGATGCAGTAAACCTGAAGTGAGGCATCCGTATCTATAACTAGTGTCACAGGAATGGTTCAAAACATAGACAGTAAGAAGAGTCAGTCTTCTTGTACTTAAATCGGCATTGTGCGTTTTCTTTTTATTTCCGATGCAATTTCTGTGTTTCATCGTCCATAAGAAGGTCAGAGGGATACAGTGAACCTGATGTGAAGCATCGGAATCTATAAGTGGTGTCACAGGAATGGTTCAAAACATAGTCAGTAAGAAGAGTCAGTCTTTTTGTACTTAAGTCGGCATTGTGCCTTTTGTATTTAATTCCGATGCAATTTCTGTGTTTCATCGTCAATAAGAATTTCCAAGGGATACAGTAAACATATAGTGAAGCATCGGAATCTAAACCTGGTATCACAGGATATGTTTAAAACATAGTCAGTAAGAAGAGTCAGTCTCCTTGTACTTAAGTCGGCATTGTGCCTTTTCAATTTAATTCCGATGCATTTTCTGTGTTACGTCGTCAATAAGAAGGTCCAAGAGATAAAGTAAACCTGAAGTGACGCATCGGAATGTAAAACCGGTCTCACAGGAAAGGTTCAAAACATAAAGAGTAAGAAGAGCCAGTCATCTTGTATTTGGGACGGCATTGTGCCTTTTGTATTTAATTCCGATGCTATTTCTGTGTTTCATATTCAATACGAAGGTCAGAGGGATACAGTAAACCTGAAGAGAAGCATTGGAATCTAAAACCGGTCTCACAGGAAAGGTTGAAAACATAGAGAGTAAGAAGAGCCAGTTATCTTGTATTTGAGTCGGCATTGTGAATTTTGTATTTAGTGCCGATGCAATTTCTGTGTTTCATCGTCAGTAAGACGGTCAGAGGGATACAGTACACCTGAAGTGAAGCATCGGAATCTATAACTAGTGTCACAGGAATGGTTCAAATCATAGACAGTAAGAAGAGTCAGTTTTCATGTACTTGAGTCTGCATTGTGCGTTTTATATTTAATTCCTATGCAATGTCTGTATTTCATCGTCAATAAGAAGGTCAGAGGGATACAGTACACCAGAAGTGATGCATCGGAATCTATAACTAGTGTCACAGGTTCGGTTCAAATCATAGACAGTAAGAAGAGTCTGTCTTCTTGTAGTTAAGTCGGCATTGTGCCATTTCTATTTAATTCCGATGCCATTTCTGTGTTTCATCATCAATAAGAAGGTCAGAGGGATACAGTAAACCTGAAGTCAAGCATCGGAGTCTATAACTAGTGTCACAGGAAAGGATCAAAACATAGTCAGTAAGAAGAGTCAGTCTTATTGCACTTAAGTCGGCATTGTGCCCTTTCTATTTAATTCCGATGCAATATATGTGTTTCATCGTCAATAAGAAGGTCAGAGGGATACAGTAAACCGGAAGTGAGGCATCGGAATCTATAACTAGTGTCACAGGAATGGTTTAAAATAAAGTCAGTAAGAAGAGTCAGCCTACTTGTACTTAAGTCGGCATTGTGCATTTTGTATTTAATTCCGATGCAATTTCTGTGTTTCATCGTTAATAAGAGGGTCAGAGGTATACAGTAAACCTGAAGTGAGGCATCGGAATCTATAACTAGTGACACAGGAATCGATCTAAACATTGACAGTAGGAAAAGTCGGTCATCTTGTACTTAAGTGGGCATTGTGCCTTTTGTATTTAATCCCGATGCAATTTCTGTGTTTCATCGTCAATAAGAAGGTCCAAGGGATACAGTAAATCTGAAGTGAGGCATCGGAATCTGTAACTAGTGTGACAGGAATGGTTCAAAACATAGTCAGTAAGAAGAGTCAGTCTTCTTGTACTTAAGTCGGCATTGTGCCTTTTCTATTTAATTCCGATGCAATTTCTGTGTTTCATCGTCAATAAGAAGGTCAGAGGTATACAGTTCACCTGAAGTGAAGCTTCGGAATCTATAACTAGTGTCACAGGAATGGTTCAAATCATACACAGTAAGAAGAGTCATTCTAGTTGTACTTAAGTCGGCATTGTGCCTTTTCTATTTAATTCCGATGCAATTTTTGTGTTTCATCGTCAATAAGGAGGTCAGAGATATACAGTAAACCTGAAGTAAAGCATCGGAATCTATAACTAGTGTCACAGGAATGGTTCAAAACATAGTCAGTAGGAAGAGTCAGTCTTCTTGTACTTAAGTCGGCATTGTGCCTTTTGTATTTAATTCCGATGCAACTTCTGTGTTTCATCGTCAATATGAAGGTCCAAGGGATACAGTAAACCTGAAGTTAGGCATCGGAATCTATAACTAGTGTCACAGGTTCGGTTCAAATCATAGACAGTAAGAAGAGTCTGTCTTCTTGTAGTTAAGTCGGCATTGTGCCTTTTCTATTTAATTACGATGCCATTTCTGTGTTTCACTATCAATAAGAAGGACAGAGGGATACAGTAAACCTGAAGTGAAGCATCGGAGTCCATAACTAGTGTCACAGAAATGGTTCAAAACATAGCCAGTAAGAAGAGTCAGTCTTATTGCACTTAAGTTGGCATTGTGCCTTTTCTATTTAATTCCGATGCAATATATGTGTTTCATCGTCAATAAGAAGGTCAGAGGGATACAGTAAACCTGAAGTGAGGCATCGGAATCTATAACTAGTGTCACAGGAATGGTTCAAAACATAGTCAGTAAGAAGAGTCGGTCTTCTTGTACTTAAGTTGGCATTGTGCCTTTTGTATTTAATTCCGATGCAATTTCTGTGTTTCATCGTCAATAAGAGGGTCAGAGGGATACAGTAAACCTGAAGTGAAGCATCAGAATCTATAACTAGTGTCACAGGAATGGTTCAAAACATAGACAGTAAGAAGAGTCAGTCTACTTGTACTTAAGTCGGCATTGTGCCTTTTCTATTTAATTCCGATGCAATTTCTGTGTTTCATCGTCAATAAGAAGGTCCAAGGGATACAGTTCACCTGAAGTGAAGCTTCGGAAACTATAACTAGTGTCACAGGAATGGTTCAAATCATACACAGCAAGAAGAGTCATTCTACTTGTACTTAATTTGGCATTGTGCCTTTTCTATTTAATTCCGATGCAATTTCTGCGTATCATCGTCAATAAGAAGGTCAGAGGGATAAAGTAAACCTGAAGTAAAGGATCGGAATCTATAACTAGTGTCACAGGAATGGTTCAAATCATAGACACTAGGAAGAGTCAGTCTTCTTGTACTGAAGTCGGCATTGTGCCTTTTGTATTTAATTCCGATGCCATTTCTGTGTTTCATCGTCAATATGAAGGTCCAAGGGATACAGTAAACATGAAGTGAGGCATCGGAATCTATAACTAGTGTCACAGGAATCGATCAAATCATAGACAGTAGGAAAAGTCAGTCATCTTGTACATAAGTCGGCATTGTGCCTTTTGTATTTAATTCCGATGCAATTTCTGTGTTTCATCGCCAATAAGAAGGTCCAAGGGATACAGTAAATCTGAAGTGAGGCATCGGAATCTATAACTAGTGTCACAGTAAAGGTTCAAAACATAGTCAGTAAGAAGAGTTAGTCTTCTTGTACTTAAGTCGGCATTGTGACTTTTCTATTTAATTCCGATGCAATTTCTGTGTTTCATCGTCAACAAGAAGGTCCAAGGGATGCAGTACACCTGAATTGAAGCATCGGAATCTACAACTAGTGTCACAGGTTGGGTTCAAAACATAGACAGTAAGAAGAGTCAGTCTTCTTGTACTTAAGTCGGCATTGTGCCATTTCTATTTAATTCTGATTCAATTTATGTGTATCATCATCAATAAGCAGGTCAGAGGGATACAGTAAACCTGAAGTGAAGCATCGGAGTCTATAACTAGTGTCACAGGAATGGTTCAAAATATAGACAGTAGGAAGAGTCAGTCTTCTTGTACTTAAGTCGGCATTGTGCCTTTTGTATTTAATTCGGATGCAATTTCTGTGTTTCATCGTCAATAAGAAGTCCAACGGATACAGTACACCTGAAGTGAAGCATCGGAATCTACAACTAGTGTCACAGGAATGGTTCCAAACATAGTCAGTAAGAAGTGTCAGTCTTCTTGTACTTAAGTCGGCATTGTGCCTTTTGTATTTAATTCCGATGCAATTTCTGTGTTTCATCGTCAATAAGAAGGTCCAAGGGATACAGTAAACATATAGTGAAGCATCGGAATTTAAACCTGGTATCACAGGATATGTTCAAAACATAGTCAGTTAGAAGAGTCAGTCTCCTTGTACTTATGTCGACATTGTGCCTTTTCTATTTAATTCCGATGCAATTTCTGTGTTACGTCGTCAATAAGAAGGTCCAAGGGATAAAGTAAACCTGAAGTGACGCATCGGAATCTAAAACCAGTCTCACAGGAAAGGTTCAAAACATAAAGAGTAAGAAGAGCCAGTCATCTTGTATTTGAGTCGGCATTGTGCCTTTTGTATTTAATTCCTATGCTATTTCTGTGTTTCATCGTCAATAAGAAGGTCAGAGTGATACAGTAAACCTGAAGAGAAGCATTGGAATCTAAAACCGGTCTCACAGGAAAGGTTGAAAACATAGAGATTAAGAAGAGCCAGTCATGTTGTATTTGAGTCGGCATTGTGATTTTTGTATTTATTGCCGTTGCAATTTCTGTGTTTCATCGTCAATAAGACGGTCAGAGGGATACAGTACACCTGAAGTGAAGCATCGGAATCTATAACTAGTGTCACAGGAATGGTTCAAATCATAGACAGTAAGAAGAGTCAGTCTTCATGTACTTGAGTCGGCATTGTGCGTTTTATATTTAATTCCGGTGCAATGTCTGTATTTCATCGTCAATAAGAAGGTCAGTGGGATACAGTAAACCAGAAGTGAAGCATCGGAATCTATAACTAGTGTCACAGGAATGGTACAAAACATAGACAGTAAGTAGAGTCAGTCTTCTTGTACATAAGTCGGCATTGTGCCATTTCTATTTAATTCTGATGCAATTTCTGTGTTTCATCATCAATATGAAGGTCAGAGGGATACAGTAAACCTGAAGTGAAGCATCGGAGTCTATAACTAGTGTCACAGGAATGGTTCGAAACATAGTCAGTAAGAAAAGTCAGTCTTCCTGTACTTAAGTCGGCATTATGCCTTTTCTATTTAATTCCGACTCAATATCTGTGTTTCATCGTCAATAAGAAGGTCAGAGGGATACAGTAAACCTGAAGTGAAGCACCGGAATCTATAACTAGTGTCATAGGAGTGGTTCAAAACATAGACAGGAGGAAGAGTCAGTCTTCTTGTACTTCAGTCGGCTTTGTGCCTTTTGTATTTAATTCCGATTCAATTTCTGTGTTTCATCGTCAATAAGAAAGTCAGAGGAATACAGTAAACCTGAAGTGAAGCATCGGAATCTATAAGTAGTGTCACAGGAATGGTTCAAAACATAGACAGTGGGAAGTGTCAGTCTTCTTGTACTTAAGTCGGCATTGTGCCTTTTCTATTTAATTCCGATTCAATTTCTGTGTTTCATTATCAATAAGAAGGTCCAAGGGATACAGTAACCCTTAAGTCAGCCATCGGAAACCATAACTAGTGTCACAGGAATGGTTCAAAACATTGTCAGTAAGAAGAGTCAGTCTTCTTGTACTTAAGTCATCATTGTGCCTTTTGTTTTTAATTCCGATGCAATTTCTGTGTTTCATCGTCAATAAGAAGGTCACAGGGATACAGTAAACCTGAAGTGAAGCATCAGAGCCTATAACTAGTGTCACAGGTTCTTTTCAAGACGTAGACAGTAAGAAGAGTCAGTCTTCTCTTACATAAGTCGGCATTGTGCCTTTTCTATTTAATTCCGATGCAATTTCTGTGTTTCATCATCAAGAAAAAGGTCAGAGGGATGCAGTAAACTTGAAGTGAGGCATCGGAATCTATGACTAGTGTCACAGGAATGGTTCAAAACATAGTCAGTAAGAAGAGTCAGTCTTCTTGTACTTAAGTCGGCATTGTGCATTTTCTATTTAATTCCGATGCAATTTCTGTGTTTCATCGTCAATACGAAGGTCCAAGGGATGCAGTACACCTGAAGTGAAGCATCGGATTCTGTAACTAGGAACACAGGAATGGTTCAAAACATAGTCAGTAAGAAGAGTCAGACTTCTTGTACTTAAGTCGGCATTGTGCCTTTTCTATTAATTTCCGATGCAATTACTGTGTTTTATCGTCAATAAGAAGGTCCAAGGGATACAGTACACCTGAAGTGAGGCATCGGAATCTATAACTAGTGTCACAGGAATGGTTCAAAACAGAGACAGTAAGAAGAGTCAGTCTTCTTGTACTTAAGTCGGCATTGTGCCTTTCGTATTTAATTCCGATGCAATTTCTGTGTTTCATCGTCAATAAGAAGGTCCAAGGGATACAGTAAACATATAGTGAAGCATCATAATCTAAACCCGGTATCACAGGATATGTTCAAAACATAGTCAGTAAGAAGAGTGAGTCTCCTTGTACTTAAGTCGGCATTGTGCCTTTTCTATTTAATTCCGATGCAATTACTGTGTTACGTCGTCAATAAGAAGGTCCAAGGGAAAAAGTAAACCTGAAGTGACGCATCGGAATCTAAAACCGGTCTCACAGGAATGGTTCAAAACATAATGAGTAAGAAGAGCCAATCATCTTGTATTTTAGTCGGCATTGTGCCTTTTGTATTTAATTCCGATGCTATTTCTGTGTTTCATCGTCAATAAGAAGGTCAGACGGATACAGTAAACCTGAAGAGAAGCATTGGAATCTAAAACCGGTCTCACAGGAAAGGTTGAAAACATAGAGAGTAAGAAGAGCCAGTCATCTTGTATTTGAGTCGGCATTGTGAATTTTGTATTTATTGCCGATGCAATTTCTGTGTTTCATCGTCAATAAGACGGTCAGAGGGATACAGTACACCTGAAGTGAAGCATCGGAATCTATAACTAGTGTCACAGGAATGGTTCAAAACATAGAGAGTAGGATGAGTCAGTCATTTTGTACTTAAGTCGACATGGTGCCTTTTGTATTTAATTCCGATGCAATTTCTATGTTTCATCGTCAATAAGAAGGTCCAAGGGATACAGTAAACCTAAAGTGAAGCATCGGAATCTATAACTAGTGTCACAGGAATGGTTCAAGGCATAGACAGTAAGAAGAGTTATTCTTCTTGTACTTAAGTCGGCATTGTGCCTTTTCTATGTAATTCCGATGCAATTTCTGTCTTTTATCGTCAATAAGAATCTCAGAGGGATACTGTAAACCTGAAGTGAAGCATCGAAATCTATAACTAGTGTCATAGGGATGGTTCAAAACGGAGACAGTAGGAAGAGTCAATCGTCTTGTACTTAAGTCGGCATTGTGTACTTTTGTATTTAATATCGATGCAATTTCAGTGTTTCATCGTCAATAAGAGAGTCAGAGGGAACAGTAAACCTGAAGTGAAGCATCAGAATCTATAACTGGTGTTACAGGAATGGTTCAAAACATAGACAGTAAGAAGAGTCAGTCTACTTGTACTTATGTCGGAATTGTGCCTTTTGTATTTAATTCCGATGCAATGTCTGTGTTTCATCGACAACAAGAAGATCCAAGGGATACAGTACACATGAAGTGAAGCATCGGAATCTATACTAGTGTCACAGGAATGGTTCAAATCATAGACAGTAAGAAGAGTCAGTCTTCTTGTACTTAAGTCGGCAATTTGCCTTTTCTACTTAATTCCGACGCAATTTCTTCCTTTCATCGTCAATAAGAAGGTCCAAGGGATGCAGTACACCTGAAGTGAAGCATCGGTATCTATAACTAGTGTCACAGGAATGGTTCAAGGCATAGACAGTAAGAAGAGTTATTCTTCTTGTACTTAAGTCGGCATTGTGCCTTTTCTATTTATATGCGATGCTATTTCTGTGTTTCATCGTTCATAAGAAGGTCAGAGGGATACAGAAAACCTGAAGTGAAGCATCGGAATCTATAAGTGGCGTCACAGGAAGTGTTCAAATCATAGTCAGTAAGAAGAGACAGTCTTCTTGTACTTAAGTCGGCATTGTGCCTTTCGTATTTAATTCCGAATCAGTTTCGGTGTTTCATCGTCAATAAGAAGGTCCGAGGGATACAGTAAACCTGAAGTGAAGCATCAGAATCTATAACTAGTGTCATAGGTTCGGTTCCAAACATAGACAGTAAGTAGAGTCAGTCTTCTTGTACATAAGTCGGCAATGTGCCATTTCTATTTAATTCTGATGCAATTTCTGTGTTTCATCATCAATATGAAGGTCAGAGGGATACAGTAAACCTGAAGTAAAGCATCGGAGTCTATAACTAGTGTCACAGGAATGGTTCAAAACATAGTCAGTAAGAAGAGTCAGTCTTCTTGTACTTAAGTCGGCATTGTGCCTTTTCTATATAATTCCGACTCAATATCTGTGTTTCATCGTCAATAAGAAGTCAGAGGGATACAGGAAACCTGAAGTGAGGCATCGGAATCTATGACTAGTGTCACAGGAATGGTTCAAAACATAGTCAGTAAGAAGAGTCAGTCTTCTTGTACTTAAGTCGGCGTTGTACATTTTCTATTTAATTCCGATGCAATATCTGTGTTTCATCGTCAATACGAAGGTCCAAGGGATGCAGTACACCTGAAGTGCAGCATCGGAATCCATAACTAGTGTCACAGGAATGGTTCAAATCTTAGACAGTTAGAAGAGTCAGTCTTATTGTACTTAATTCGGCATTGTGCCTTTTCTATTTAATTCCGATGCAATTTCTGTGTTTCATCGTCAATAAGAAGGTCAGAGGGATACAGTAAACCTGATGTGAAGCACCGGAATCTATAACTAGTGTCATAGGAGTGGTTCAAAACATAGACAGGAGGAAGAGTCAGTCTTCTTGTACTTGAGTCGGCTTTGTGCCTTTTGTATTTAATTCCGATGCAATTTCTGTGTCTCATCGTCAATAAGAATGTCAGAGGGATACAGTAAACCTGAAGTGAAGCATCGGAATCTGTAACTAGTGTCACAGGAATGGTTCAAAACATAGACAGTGGGAAGTGTCAGTCTTCTTGTACTTAAGTCGGCATTGTGCCTTTTCTATTTAATTCCGATGCAATTTCTGTGTTTCATTATCAATAAGAAGGTCCAAGGGATACAGTAAACCTGAAGTGAGCCATCGGAAACCATAACTAGTGTCACAGGAATGGTTCAAAACATTGTCAGTAAGAAGTGTCAGTCTTCTTGTACTTAAGTCATCATTTTGCCTTTTGTTTTTAATTCCGATGCAATTTCTGTGTTTCATCGTCAATAAGAAGGTCAGAGGGATACAGTAAACCTGAAGTGAAGTATCGGAATCTATAACTAGTGTCACAGGAATGGTTAAAAACATAGACAGTAAGAAGTGTGTCTTCTTGTACTTAACTCGGCATTGTGACTTTCGTATTTAGTTCCGATGCAATTTCTGTGTTTCATCGTCAATAAGAAGGTCCAAGGGATACAGTACACCTGAAGTGCAGCATCGGAATCCATAACTAGTGTCACAGGAATGGTTCAAATCTTAGACAGTTAGAAGAGTCAGTCTTATTGTACTTAATTCGGCATTGTGCCTTTTCTATTTAATTCCGACTTAATATCTGTGTTTCATCGTCAATAAGAAGTCAGAGGGATACAGGAAACCAGAAGTGAGGCATCGGAATCTATGACTAGTGTCACAGGAATGGTTCAAAACATAGTCAGTAAGAAGAGTCAGTCTTCTTGTACTTAAGTCGGCGTTGTACATTTTCTATTTAATTCCGATGCAATTTCTGTGTTTCATCGTCAATAAGAAAGTCAGAGGGATACAGTAAACCTGAAGTGATGCATCGGAATCTGTAACTAGTGTCACAGGAATGGTTCAAAACATAGACAGTGGGAAGTGTCAGTCTTCTTGGACTTAAGTCGGCGTTGTGCATTTTCTATTTAATTCCGATGCAATTTCTGTGTTTCATCGTCAATACGAAGGTCCAAGGGATGCAGTACACCTGAAGTAAAGCATCGGATTCTATAACTAGGAACACAGGAATGGTTCAAAACTTAGTCAGTAAGAAGAGTCAGACTTCTTGTACATAAGTCGGCATTGTGCATTTTCTATTAATTTCCGATGCAATTACTGTTTCTTATCGTCAATAAGAAGGTCAGAGGGATACAGTAAACCTGAAGAGACGCATCGGAATCTATAACTTGTGTCACAGGGATGGTTCACAACATACACAGTAGGAAGAGACAGTCTTCTTGTACTTAAGTTGGCATTGTGACTTTTGTATTTAATTACAATGCAATTTCTGAAATTCAACGTCAATAAGATGGTCAGAGTGTTACAGTATACCTGAAGTGAAGTATCAGAATCTATAACTAGAGTCACAGTTATGGTTCAAAGCATGGACAGTAAGAAGAGTCAGTCTATTTCTACTTAAGTCGGCATTGTGCCTTTTGTGTTTTATTCCGATGCAATTTCTGTGTTTCATCGTCAATATGAAGGTACAAGGGATACAGTACACCTGAAGTGAACCATCGGAATCTATAACTAGTGTCACAGGAATGGTTCAAATCATAGACACTAAGAAGAGTCAGTCTTATTGTACTTAAATCGGCATTGTGCCTTTTCTATTTAATTCCGATGCAATTTCTGTGTTTCATCGGCAATAAGAAAGTCAGAGGGATACAGTAAACCTGAAGTGAAGCATCGGAATCTATAACTAGTGTCACAGGAATGGTTCAAAACATAGACAGTGGGAAGAGTCAGTCTTATTGTACTTAAGTCGGCATTGTGCCTTTTGTATTTAGTTCCGATGCAATTTCTGTGTTTCATCGTCAACAAGAAGGTCCAAGGGATACAGTAAACCTAAAGTGAAGCATCGGAGTCTATAACTAGGGTCACAGGAATGGTTCAAATCATAGACAGTAAGAAGAGTCAGTCTTCTTGTACTTGAGTCGGCTTTTTGCCTTTTGTATTTAATTCCGATGCAATTTCTGTGTTTTATCGTCAATACGAAGGTCAGAGGGATACAGTAAACCTGAAGTGAAGAATCGTAATCTATAACTAGTGTCACAGGGATGGTTCAAAACATAGACAGTAGGTAGAGTCAGTCTTCTTGTACTTAAGTCGGCATGGTGGCTTTTGTATTTAATTCCGATGCAATTTCTATGTTTCATCGTCAATAAGAAGGTCCAAGGGATACAGTAAACCTAAAGTGAAGCATCGGAATCTATAACTAGTGTCACAGGAATGGTACAAAACATAGTCAGTAAGAAGAGTCAGTCTTCTTGCACTTAAGTCGGCATTGTGCCTTTTCTATTTAATTCCGATGCAATTTCTGTCTTTTATCGTCAATAAGAATCTCAGAGGGATACTGTAAACCTGAAGTGAAGCATCGAAATCTATAACTAGTGTCACAGGGATGGTTCAAAACGGAGACAGTAGGAAGAGTCAATCGTCTTGTACTTAAGACGGCATTGTGTACTTTTGTATTTAATATCGATGCAATTTCAGTGTTTCATCGTCAATAAGAGAGTCAGAGGGAACAGTAAACCTGAAGTGAAGCATCAGAATCTATAACTGGTGTTACAGGAATGGTTCAAAACATAGACAGTAAGAAGAGTCAGTCTACTTGTACTTATGTCGGAATTGTGCCTTTTCTACTTAATTCCGACGCAATTTCTTCCTTTCATCGTCAATAAGAAGGTCCAAGGGATGCAGTACACCTGAAGTGAAGCATCGGTATCTATAACTAGTGTCACAGGAATGGTTCAAATCATAGACAGTAAGAAGAGTCAGTCTTCTTGTACTTAAGTCGGCAATTTGCCTTTTCTACTTAATTCCGACGCAATTTCTTCCTTTCATCGTCAATAAGAAGGTCCAAGGGATGCAGTACACCTGAAGTGAAGCATCGGTATCTATAACTAGTGTCACAGGAATGGTTCAAGGCATAGACAGTAAGAAGAGTTATTCTTCTTGTACTTAAGTCGGCATTGTGCCTTTTCTATTTATATGCGATGCTATTTCTGTGTTTCATCGTTCATAAGAAGGTCAGAGGGATACAGAAAACCTGAAGTGAAGCATCGGAATCTATAAGTGGCGTCACAGGAAGTGTTCAAATCATACTCAGTAAGAAGAGACAGTCTTCTTGTACTTAAGTCGGCATTGTGCCTTTCGTATTTAATTCCGAATCAGTTTCGGTGTTTCATCGTCAATAAGAAGGTCCGAGGGATACAGTAAACCTGAAGCGAAGCATCAGAATCTATAACTAGTGTCATAGGTTCGGTTCAAAACATAGACAGTATGTAGAGTCAGTCTTCTTGTACATAAGTCGGCATTGTGCCATTTCTATTTAATTCTGATGCAATTTCTGTGTTTCATCATCAATATGAAGGTCAGAGGGATACAGTAAACCTGAAGTAAAGCATCGGAGTCCATAACTAGTGTCACAGGAATGGTTCAAATCATAGTCAGTAAGAAGAGTCAGTCTTCTTGTACTTAAGTCGGCATTGTGCCTTTTCTATATAATTCCGACTCAATATCTGTGTTTCATCGTCAATAAGAAGTCAGAGGGATACAGGAAACCTGAAGTGAGGCATCGGAATCTATGACTAGTGTCACAGGAATGGTTCAAAACATAGTCAGTAAGAAGAGTCAGTCTTCTTGTACTTAAGTCGGCGTTGTACATTTTCTATTTAATTCCGATGCAATATCTGTGTTTCATCGTCAATACGAAGGTCCAAGGGATGCAGTACACCTGAAGTGCAGCATCGGAATCCATAACTAGTGTCACAGGAATGGTTCAAATCTTAGACAGTTAGAAGAGTCAGTCTTATTGTACTTAATTCGGCATTGTGCCTTTTCTATTTAATTCCGATGCAATTTCTGTGTTTCATCGTCAATAAGAAGGTCAGAGGGATACAGTAAACCTGAAGTGAAGCACCGGAATCTATAACTAGTGTCATAGGAGTGGTTCAAAACATAGACAGGAGGAAGAGTCAGTCTTCTTGTACTTGAGTCGGCTTTGTGCCTTTTGTATTTAATTCCGATGCAATTTCTGTGTCTCATCGTCAATAAGAATGTCAGAGGGATACAGTAAACCTGAAGTGAAGCATCGGAATCTGTAACTAGTGTCACAGGAATGGTTCAAAACATAGACAGTGGGAAGTGTCAGTCTTCTTGTACTTAAGTCGGCATTGTGCCTTTTCTATTTAATTCCGATGCAATTTCTGTGTTTCATTATCAATAAGAAGGTCCAAGGGATACAGTAAACCTGAAGTGAGCCATCGGAAACCATAACTAGTGTCACAGGAATGGTTCAAAACATTGTCAGTAAGAAGTGTCAGTCTTCTTGTACTTAAGTCATCATTTTGCCTTTTGTTTTTAATTCCGATGCAATTTCTGTGTTTCATCGTCAATAAGAAGGTCAGAGGGATACAGTAAACCTGAAGTGAAGTATCGGAATCTATAACTAGTGTCACAGGAATGGTTAAAAACATAGACAGTAAGAAGTGTGTCTTCTTGTACTTAACTCGGCATTGTGACTTTCGTATTTAGTTCCGATGCAATTTCTGTGTTTCATCGACAATAAGAAGGTCCAAGGGATACAGTACACCTGAAGTGCAGCATCGGAATCCATAACTAGTGTCACAGGAATGGTTCAAATCTTAGACAGTTAGAAGAGTCAGTCTTATTGTACTTAATTCGGCATTGTGCCTTTTCTATTTAATTCCGACTTAATATCTGTGTTTCATCGTCAATAAGAAGTCAGAGGGATACAGGAAACCAGAAGTGAGGCATCGGAATCTATGACTAGTGTCACAGGAATGGTTCAAAACATAGTCAGTAAGAAGAGTCAGTCTTCTTGTACTTAAGTCGGCGTTGTACATTTTCTATTTAATTCCGATGCAATTTCTGTGTTTCATCGTCAATAAGAAAGTCAGAGGGATACAGTAAACCTGAAGTGATGCATCGGAATCTGTAACTAGTGTCACAGGAATGGTTCAAAACATAGACAGTGGGAAGTGTCAGTCTTCTTGGACTTAAGTCGGCGTTGTGCATTTTCTATTTAATTCCGATGCAATTTCTGTGTTTCATCGTCAATACGAAGGTCCAAGGGATGCAGTACACCTGAAGTAAAGCATCGGATTCTATAACTAGGAACACAGGAATGGTTCAAAACTTAGTCAGTAAGAACAGTCAGACTTCTTGTACATAAGTCGGCATTGTGCATTTTCTATTAATTTCCGATGCAATTACTGTTTTTTATCGTCAATAAGAAGGTCAGAGGGATACAGTAAACCTGAAGAGACGCATCGGAATCTATAACTTGTGTCACAGGGATGGTTCACAACATAGACAGTAGGAAGAGACAGTCGTCTTGTACTTAAGTTGGCATTGTGACTTTTGTATTTAATTACAATGCAATTTCTGAGTTTCAACGTCAATAAGATGGTCAGAGTGTTACAGTATACCTGAAGTGAAGTATCAGAATCTATAACTAGAGTCACAGTTATGGTTCAAAGCATGGACAGTAAGAAGAGTCAGTCTATTTCTACTTAAGTCGGCATTGTGCCTTTTGTATTTTATTCCGATGCAATTTCTGTGTTTCATCGTCAATATGAAGGTACAAGGGATACAGTACACCTGAAGTGAAGCATCGGAATCTATAACTAGTGTCACAGGGATGGTTCAAAACATAGACAGTAGGTAGAGTCAGTCTTCTTGTACTTAAGACGGCATTGTGCATTTTGTATTTAATTCCGATGCAATTTCTGTGTTCATCGTCAATAAGAAGGTCCAAGGGATACAGTAAACCTGAAGTGAGGCATCGGAATCTATAACTAGGGTCACAGTTATGGTTGAAAACAGAGACAGTAAGAAGAGTCAGTCTTCTTGTACTTAAGTCGGCATTGTGCCTTTTCTATTTAATTCCGATGCAATTTCTGTGTTTCATCGTCAATAAGAAGGTCAGAGGGATACAGTAAACCTGAGGTGAGGCGCCGGATTATAAAACTAGTGTCACAGGAATGGTTCAAAACATAGTCAGTATGAAGAGTCAGTCTTCTTGTACTTAAGTCGGCATTGTGCCTTTTCTATTTAATTCCGATGCAATTTCTGTGTTTCATCATCAAGAAAAAGGTCAGAGGGATGCAGTAAACCTGAAGTGAGGCATCAGAATCTATGACTAGTGTCACAGCAATGGTTCAAAACATAGTCAGTAAGAAGAGTCAGTCTTCTTGTACTTAAGTCGGCATTGTGCATTTTCTATTTAATTCCGATGCAATATCTGTGTTTCATCGTCAATACGAAGGTCCAAGGGATGCAGTACACCTGAAGTGAAGCATCGGATTCTATAGCTAGGAACACAGGAATGGTTCAAAACATAGTCAGTAGTCGGGATTGTGCCTTTTCTATTAATTTCCGATGCAACTACTGTTTTTTATCGTCAATAGGAAGGTCAGAGGGATACAGTAAACCTGAAGAGACGCATCGGAATCTATAACTTGTGTCACAGGGATGGTTCAAAACATAGACAGTAGGAAGAGACAATCCTCTTGTACTTAAGTTGGCATTGTGCCTTTTGTATTTAATTCCGATGCAATTTCTGTGTCTCATCGTCAATAAGAAAGTCAGAGGGATACAGTAAACCTGAAGTTAAGCATCGGAATCTGTAACTAGTGTCACAGGAATGGTTCAAAACATAGACAGTGGGAAGTGTCAGTCTTTTTGGACTTAAGCCGGCGTTGTGCATTTTCTATTTAATTCCGATGCAACTTCTGTGTTTCATCGTCAATACGAAGGTCCAAGGGATGCAGTACACCTGAAGTAAAGCATCGGATTCTATAACTAGGAACACAGGAATGGTTCAAAACTTAGTCAGTAAGAAGAGTCAGACTTCTTGTACATAAGTCGGCATTGTGCCTTTTCTATTAATTTCCGATGCAATTACTGTTTTTTATCGTCAATAAGAAGGTCAGAGGGATACAGTAAACCTGAAGAGACGCATCGGAATCTATAACTTGTGTCACAGGGATGGTTCACAACATAGACAGTAGGAAGAGACAGTCTTCTTGTACTTAAGTCGGCATTGTGCCTTTTGTATTTAGTTCCGATGCAATTTCTGTGTTTCATCGTCAACAAGAATGTCCAAGGGATACAGTAAACCTAAAGTGAAGCATCGTAGTCTATAACTAGGGTCACAGGAATGGTTCAAATCATAGACAGTAAGAAGAGTCAGTCTTCTTGTACTTGAGTCGGCTTTTTGCCTTTTGTATTTAATTCCGATGCAATTTCTGTGTTTTATCGTCAATACGAAGGTCAGAGGGATACAGTAAACCTGAAGTGAAGAATCGAAATCTATAACTAGTGTCACAGGGATGGTTCAAAACATAGACAGTACGTAGAGTCAGTCTTCTTGTACTTAAGTCGGCATTGTGCATTTTGTATTTAATTCCGATGCAATTTCTGTGTTCATCGTCAATAAGAAGGTCCAAGGGATACAGTAAACCTGAAGTGAGGCATCGGAATCTATAACTAGTGTCACAGTTATGGTTGAAAACAGAGACAGTAAGAAGAGTCAGTCTTCTTGTACTTAAGTCGGCATTGTGCCTTTTCTATTTAATACCGATGCAATTTCTGTGTTTCATCGTCAATAAGAAGGTCAGAGGGATACAGTAAACCTGAGGTGAGGCACCGGATTATAAAACTAGTGTCACAGGAATGGTTCAAAACATAGTCAGTAAGAAGAGTCAGTCTTCTTGTACTTAAGTCGGCATTGTGCCTTTTCTATTTAATTCCGATGCAATTTCTGTGTTTCATCATCAAGAAAAAGGTCAGAGGGATGCAGTAAACCTGAAGTGAGGCATCGGAATCTATGACTAGTGTCACAGCAATGGTTCAAAACATAGTCAGTAAGAAGAGTCAGTCTTCTTGTACTTAAGTCGGCATTGTGCATTTTCTATTTAATTCCGATGCAATTTCTGTGTTTCATCGTCAACAAGAAGGTCCAAGGGATACAGTAAACCTAAAGTGAAGCATCGGAGTCTATAACTAGGGTCACAGGAATGGTTCAAATCATAGACAGTAAGAAGAGTCAGTCTTCTTGTACTTGAGTCGGCTTTTTGCCTTTTGTATTTAATTCCGATGCAATTTCTGTGTTTCATCGTCAATACGAAGGTCCAAGGGATGCAGTACACCTGAAGTGAAGCATCGGATTCTATAACTAGGAACACAGGAATGGTTCAAAACATAGTCAGTAAGAAGAGTCAGACTTCCTGTACTTAAGTCGGCATTGTGCCTTTTCTATTAATTTCCGATGCAATTTCTGTGTTCATCGTCAATAAGAAGGTCCACGGGATACAGTAAACCTGAAGTGAGGCATCGGAATCCATAACTAGTGTCACAGGAATGGTTCAAAACAGAGACAGTAAGAAGATTCAGTCTTCTTGTACTTAAGTCGACATTGTGCCTTTTCTATTTAATTCCGATGCAATTTCTGTGTTTCATCGTCAATAAGAAGGTCAGGGGGATACAGTAAACCTGAAGTGAAGCATCGGAAACTATAACTAGTGTCACAGGAATGGTTCAAAAACATAGACAATAAAGAAGAGTCAGTTTCCTTGTACTTAAGTCGGCATTGTGCCATTTGTATGTAATTCCGATGCAATTTCTGTGTTTCATCGTCAATAAGAAGGTCAGAGGGATACAGTAAACCTGAAGTGAAGCACCGGAATCTATAACTAGTGTCATAGGAGTGGTTCAAAACATAGACAGGAGGAAGAGTCAGTCTACTTGTACTTGAGTCGGCTTTGTGCCTTTTGTATTTAATTCCGATGCAATTTCTGTGTTTCATCGTCAATAAGAATGTCAGAGGGATACAGTAAACCTGAAGTGAAGCATCGGAATCTATAACTAGTGTCACAAGAATGGTTCAAAACATAGACAGTGTGAAGTGTCAGTCTTCTTGTACTTAAGTCGGCATTGTGCCTTTTCTATTTAATTCCGATGCAATTTCTGTGTTTCATTATCAATAAGAAGGTCCAAGGGATACCGTAAACCTGAAGTGAGCCATCGGAAACCATAACTAGTGTCACAGGAATGGTTCAAAACATTGTCAGTAAGAAGAGTCAGTCTTCTTACACTTAAGTCATCATTGTGCCTTTTGTTTTTAATTCCGATGCAATTTCTGTGTTTCATCATCAAGAAAAAGGTCAGAGGGATGCAGTAAACCTGAAGTGAGGCATCGGAATCTATGAGTAGTGTCACAGCAATGGTTCAAAGCATAGTCAGCAAGAAGAGTCAGTCTTCTTGTACTTAAGTCGGCATTGTGCATTTTCTATTTAATTCCGGTGCAATTTCTGTGTTTCATCGTAAATACGAAGGTCCAAGGGATGCAGTACACCTGAAGTGAAGCATCGGATTCTATAACTAGGAACACAGGAATGGTTCAAAACATAGTCAGTAAGAAGAGTCAGACTTCTTGTACTTAAGTCGGCATTGTGCTTTTTCTATTAATTTCCGATGCAATTACTGTGTTTTATCGTCAATAAGAAGGTCCAAGGGATACAGTAAACCTGAAGTGAGGCATCGGAATCTATAACTAGTGTCACAGGAATGGTTCAAAACAGAGACAGTAAGAAGATTCAGTCTTCTTGTACTTAAGTCGGCATTGTGCCATTTCTATTTAATTCCAATGCAATTTCTGTGTTTCATCGTCCGTCAATAAGAAGGTCAGAGGGATACAGTAAACCTGAAGTGAAGCATCGGAATCTATAAGTGTTGTCACAGGAATGGTTCAAAGCATAGTCAGTAAGAAGAGACAGTCTTCTTGTACTTAAGTCGGCGTTGTGCCTTTCGTAATTAATTCCGAATCAGTTTCGGTGTTTCATCGTCAATAAGAAGGTCCAAGGGATACAGTAAACCTGAAGTGAAGCATCAGAATCTATAACTAGTGTCACAGGTTCGGTTCAAAACATAGACAGTAAGTAGAGTCAGTCTTCTTGTACATCAGTCGGCATTGTGCCATTTCTATTTAATTTTGATGCAATTTCTGTGTTTCATCATCAATATGAAGGTCAGAGGGAAACAGTAAACCTGAAGTGAAGCATCGGAGTCTATAACTAGTGTCACAGGAATGGTTCAAAACATAATCAGTAAGAAGAGTCAGTCTTCTTGTACTTAAGTCGGCATTGTGCCTTTCATATTTAATTCCGATGCAATATCTGTGTTTCATCGTCAATAAGAAGGTCAGAGGGATACAGGAAACCTGAAGTGAGCCATCGGAAACCATAACTAGTGTCACAGGAATGGTTCAAAACATTGTCAGTAAGAAGAGTCAGTCTTCTTTTACTTAAGTCATCATTGTGCCTTTTGTTTTTAATTCCGATTCAATTTCTGTGTTTCATCGTCAATAAGAACGTCAGAGGGATACAGTAAACCTGTAGTGAAGCATCGGAATCTATAACTAGTGTCACAGGAATGGTTAAAAACATAGACAGTAAGAAGTGTGTCTTCTTGTACTTAAGTCGGCATTGTGCATTTTCTATTTAATTCCGGTGCAATTTCTGTGTTTCATCGTCAATACGAAGGTCCAAGGGATGCAGTACACCTGAAGTGAAGCATCGGATTCTATAACTAGGAACACAGGAATGGTTCAAAACATAGTCAGTAAGAAGAGTCAGACTTCTTGTACTTAAGTCGGCATTGTGCTTTTTCTATTATTTTCCGATGCAATTACTGTGTTTTATCGTCAATAAGAAGGTCCAAGGGATACAGTAAACCTGAAGTGAGGCATCGGAATCTATAACTAGTGTCACAGGAATGGTTCAAAACAGAGACAGTAAGAAGATTCAGTCTTCTTGTACTTAAGTCGGCATTGTGCCATTTCTATTTAATTCCAATGCAATTTCTGTGTTTCATCGTCCGTCAATAAGAAGGTCAGAGGGATACAGTAAACCTGAAGTGAAGCATCGGAATCTGTAAGTGTTGTCACAGGAATGGTTCAAAGCATAGTCAGTAAGAAGAGACAGTCTTCTTGTACTTAAGTCGGCGTTGTGCCTTTCGTAATTAATTCCGAATCAGTTTCGGTGTTTCATCGTCAATAAGAAGGTCCAAGGGATACAGTAAACCTGAAGTGAAGCATCAGAATCTATAACTAGTGTCACAGGTTCGGTTCAAAGCATAGACAGTAAGTAGAGTCAGTCTTCTTGTACATCAGTCGGCATTGTGCCATTTCTATTTAATTCTGATGCAATTTCTGTGTTTCATCATCAATATGAAGGTCAGAGGGAAACAGTAAACCTGAAGTGAAGCATCGGAGTCTATAACTAGTGTCACAGGAATGGTTCAAAACATAATTAGTAAGAAGAGTCAGTCTTCTTGTACTTAAGTCGGCATTGTGCCTTTTCTATTTAATTCCGATGCAATATCTGTGTTTCATCGTCAATAAGAAGGTCAGAGGGATACTGGAAACCTGAAGTGAGCCATCGGAAACCATAACTGGTGTCACAGGAATGGTTCAAAACATAGTCAGTAAGATGAGTCAGTCTTCTTGTACTTAAGTCGGCATTGTGCATTTTCTATTTAATTCCGATGCAATTTCTGTGTTTCATCGTCAATACGAAGGTCCAAGGGATGCAGTACACCTGAAGTGAAGCATCGGATTCTATAACTAGGAACACAGGAATGGTTCAAAACATAGTCAGTAAGAAGAGTCAGACTTCCTGTACTTAAGTCGGCATTGTGCCTTTTCTATTAATTTCCGATGCAATTTCTGTGTTCATCGTCAATAAGAAGGTCCACGGGATACAGTAAACCTGAAGTGAGGCATCGGAATCCATAACTAGTGTCACAGGAATGGTTCAAAACAGAGACAGTAAGAAGATTCAGTCTTCTTGTACTTAAGTCGACATTGTGCCTTTTCTATTTAATTCCGATGAAATTTCTGTGTTTCATCGTCAATAAGAAGGTCAGGGGGATACAGTAAACCTGAAGTGAAGCATCGGAATCTATAACTAGTGTCACAGGAATGGTTCAAAAACATAGACAATAAAGAAGAGTCAGTTTCCTTGTACTTAAGTCGGCATTGTGCCATTTGTATGTAATTCCGATGCAATTTCTGTGTTTCATCGTCAATAAGAAGGTCAGAGGGATACAGTAAACCTGAAGTGAAGCACCGGAATCTATAACTAGTGTCATAGGAGTGGTTCAAAACATAGACAGGAGGAAGAGTCAGTCTACTTGTACTTGAGTCGGCTTTGTGCCTTTTGTATTTAATTCCGATGCAATTTCTGTGTTTCATCGTCAATAAGAATGTCAGAGGGATACAGTAAACCTGAAGTGAAGCATCGGAATCTATAACTAGTGTCACAGGAATGGTTCAAAACATAGACAGTGTGAAGTGTCAGTCTTCTTGTACTTAAGTCGGCATTGTGCCTTTTCTATTTAATTCCGATGCAATTTCTGTGTTTCATTATCAATAAGAAGGTCCAAGGGATACAGTAAACCTGAAGTGAGCCATCGGAAACCATAACTAGTGTCACAGGAATGGTTCAAAACATTGTCAGTAAGAAGAGTCAGTCTTCTTACACTTAAGTCATCATTGTGCCTTTTGTTTTTAATTCCGATGCAATTTCTGTGTTTCATCATCAAGAAAAAGGTCAGAGGGATGCAGTAAACCTGAAGTGAGGCATCGGAATCTATGACTAGTGTCACAGCAATGGTTCAAAACATAGTCAGTAAGAAGAGTCAGTCTTCTTGTACTTAAGTCGGCATTGTGCTTTTTCTATTAATTTCCGATGCAATTACTGTGTTTTATCGTCAATAAGAAGGTCCAAGGGATACAGTAAACCTGAAGTGAGGCATCGGAATCTATAACTAGTGTCACAGGAATGGTTCAAAACAGAGACAGTAAGAAGATTCAGTCTTCTTGTAATTAAGTCGGCATTGTGCCATTTCTATTTAATTCCAATGCAATTTCTGTGTTTCATCGTCCGTCAATAAGAAGGTCAGAGGGATACAGTAAACCTGAAGTGAAGCATCGGAATCTATAAGTGTTGTCACAGGAATGGTTCAAAGCATAGTCAGTAAGAAGAGACAGTCTTCTTGTACTTAAGTCGGCGTTGTGCCTTTCGTAATTAATTCCGAATCAGTTTCGGTGTTTCATCGTCAATAAGAAGGTCCAAGGGATACAGTAAACCTGAAGTGAAGCATCAGAATCTATAATTAGTGTCACAGGTTCGGTTCAAAACATAGACAGTAAGTAGAGTCAGTCTTCTTGTACATCAGTCGGCATTGTGCCATTTCAATTTAATTTTGATGCAATTTCCGTGTTTCATCATCAATATGAAGGTCAGAGGGAAACAGTAAACCTGAAGTGAAGCATCGGAGTCTATAACTAGTGTCACAGGAATGGTTCAAAACATAATCAGTAAGAAGAGTCAGTCTTCTTGTACTTAAGTCGGCATTGTGCCTTTCCTATTTAATTCCGATGCAATATCTGTGTTTCATCGTCAATAAGAAGGTCAGAGGGATACAGGAAACCTGAAGTGAGCCATCGGAAACCATAACTAGTGTCACAGGAATGGTTCAAAACATTGTCAGTAAGAAGAGTCAGTCTTCTTTTACTTAAGTCATCATTGTGCCTTTTGTTTTTAATTCCGATTCAATTTCTGTGTTTCATCGTCAATAAGAACGTCAGAGGGATACAGTAAACCTGAAGTGAAGCATCGGAATCTATAACTAGTGTCACAGGTATGGTTAAAAACATGGACAGTAAGAAGTGTGTCTTCTTGTACTTAAGTCGGCATTGTGCCTTTTGTATTTAGTTCCGATGCAATTTCTGTGTTCATCGTCAATAAGAAGGTCCAAGGGATACAGTAAACCTAAAGTGAAGCATCGGAGTCTATAACTAGTGTCACAGGGATGGTTCAAATCATAGACAGTAAGAAGAGTCAGTCTTCTTGTACTTGAGTCGGCGTTGTGACTTTACTATTTAATTACAATGCAATTTCTGTGTTTCAACGTCAATAAGATGGTCAGAGGGTTATAGTAAAGCTGAGGTGAAGTATCAGAATCTATAACTAGTGTCACAGTTATGGTTCAAAGAATGGACAGTAAGAAGAGTCAGTCTATTTCTACTTAAGTCGGCATTGTGCCTTTTGTATTTAATTTCGATGCAATTTCTGTGTTTCATCGTCAATAAGAAGGTCAGAGGGATACAGTAAACCTGAAGTGAAGCACCGGAATCTATAACTAGTGTCATAGGAGTGGTTCAAAACATAGACAGGAGGAAGAGTCAGTCTTCTTGTACTTGAGTCGGCTTTGTGCCTTTTGTGTTTAATTCCGATGCAATTTCTGTGTTTCATCGTCAATAAGAAAGTCAGAGGGATACAGTAAACCTGAAGTGAAGCATCGGAATCTATAACTAGTGTCACAGGAATGGTTCAAAACATAGACCGTGGGAAGTGTCATTCTTCTTGTACTTAAGTCGGCGTTGTGCATTTTCTATTTAATTCCGATGCAACTTCTGTGTTTCATCGTCAATACGAAGGTCCAAGGGATGCAGTACACCTGAAGTAAAACATCGAATTCTATAACTAGGAACACAGGAATGGTTCAAAACATAATCAGTAAGAAGGGTCAGACTTCTTGTGCTTAAGTCGGCATTGTGCCTTTTCTATTAATTTCCGATGCAATTACTGTTTTTTATCGTCAATAAGAAGGTCAGAGGGATACAGTAAACCTGAAGAGACGCATCGGAATCTATAACTTGTGTCACAGGGATGGTTCAAAACATAGACAGTAGGAAGAGACAGTCTTCTTGTACTTAAGTTGGCATTGTGACTTTTGTATTTAATTACAATGCAATTTCTGTGTTTCAACGTCAATAAGATGGTCAGAGGGTTACAGTAAACCTGAAGTGAAGTATCAGAGTCTATAACTAGTGTCACAGTTATGGTTCAAAGCATGGACAGTAAGAAGAGTCAGTCTATTTCTACTTAAGTCGGCATTGTGCCTTTTGTATTTAATTCCGATGCAATTTCTGTGTTTCATCGTCAATATGAAGGTCCAAGGGATACAGTACACCTGAAGTGAAGCATCGGAATCTATAACTAGTGTCACAGGAATGGTTCAAACCATAGACAGTAAGAAGAGTCAGTCTTATTGTACTTACATCGGCATTGCGCCTTTTCTATTTAATTCCGATGCAATTTCTGTGTTTCATCGTCAATACGAAGGTCCAAGGGATGCAGTACACCTGAAGTGAAGCATCGGATTCTATAACTAGGAACACAGGAATGGTTCAAAACATAGTCAGTAAGAAGAGTCAGACTTCCTGTACTTAAGTCGGCATTGTGCCTTTTCTATTAATTTCCGATGCAATTTCTGTGTTCATCGTCAATAAGAAGGTCCACGGGATACAGTAAACCTGAAGTGAGGCATCGGAATCCATAACTAGTGTCACAGGAATGGTTCAAAACAGAGACAGTAAGAAGATTCAGTCTTCTTGTACTTAAGTCGACATTGTGCCTTTTCTATTTAATTCCGATGCAATTTCTGTGTTTCATCGTCAATAAGAAGGTCAGGGGGATACAGTAAACCTGAAGTGAAGCATCGGAATCTATAACTAGTGTCACAGGAATGGTTCAAAAACATAGACAATAAAGAAGAGTCAGTTTCCTTGTACTTAAGTCGGCATTGTGCCATTTGTATGTAATTCCGATGCAATTTCTGTGTTTCATCGTCAATAAGAAGGTCAGAGGGATACAGTAAACCTGAAGTGAAGCACCGGAATCTATAACTAGTGTCATAGGAGTGGTTCAAAACATAGACAGGAGGAAGAGTCAGTCTACTTGTACTTGAGTCGGCTTTGTGCCTTTTGTATTTAATTCCGATGCAATTTCTGTGTTTCATCGTCAATAAGAATGTCAGAGGGATACAGTAAACCTGAAGTGAAGCATCGGAATCTATAACTAGGGTCACAGGAATGGTTCAAAACATAGACAGTGTGAAGTGTCAGTCTTCTTGTACTTAAGTCGGCATTGTGCCTTTTCTATTTAATTCCGATGCAATTTCTGTGTTTCATTATCAATAAGAAGGTCCAAGGGATACAGTAAACCTGAAGTGAGCCATCGGAAACCATAACTAGTGTCACAGGAATGGTTCAAAACATTGTCAGTAAGAAGAGTCAGTCTTCTTACACTTAAGTCATCATTGTGCCTTTTGTTTTTAATTCCGATGCAATTTCTGTGTTTCATCATCAAGAAAAAGGTCAGAGGGATGCAGTAAACCTGAAGTGAGGCATCGGAATCTATGACTAGTGTCACAGCAATGGTTCAAAACATAGTCAGTAAGAAGAGTCAGTCTTCTTGTACTTAAGTCGGCATTGTGCTTTTTCTATTAATTTCCGATGCAATTACTGTGTTTTATCGTCAATAAGAAGGTCCAAGGGATACAGTAAACCTGAAGTGAGGCATCGGAATCTATAACTAGTGTCACAGGAATGGTTCAAAACAGAGACAGTAAGAAGATTCAGTCTTCTTGTACTTAAGTCGGCATTGTGCCATTTCTATTTAATTCCAATGCAATTTCTGTGTTTCATCGTCCGTCAATAAGAAGGTCAGAGGGATACAGTAAACCTGAAGTGAAGCATCGGAATCTATAAGTGTTGTCACAGGAATGGTTCAAAGCATAGTCAGTAAGAAGAGACAGTCTTCTTGTACTTAAGTCGGCGTTGTGCCTTTCGTAATTAATTCCGAATCAGTTTCGGTGTTTCATCGTCAATAAGAAGGTCCAAGGGATACAGTAAACCTGAAGTGAAGCATCAGAATCTATAATTAGTGTCACAGGTTCGGTTCAAAACATAGACAGTAAGTAGAGTCAGTCTTCTTGTACATCAGTCGGCATTGTGCCATTTCTATTTAATTTTGATGCAATTTCCGTGTTTCATCATCAATATGAAGGTCAGAGGGAAACAGTAAACCTGAAGTGAAGCATCGGAGTCTATAACTAGTGTCACAGGAATGGTTCAAAACATAATCAGTAAGAAGAGTCAGTCTTCTTGTACTTAAGTCGGCATTGTGCCTTTCCTATTTAATTCCGATGCAATATCTGTGTTTCATCGTCAATAAGAAGGTCAGAGGGATACAGGAAACCTGAAGTGAGCCATCGGAAACCATAACTAGTGTCACAGGAATGGTTCAAAACATTGTCAGTAAGAAGAGTCAGTCTTCTTTTACTTAAGTCATCATTGTGCCTTTTGTTTTTAATTCCGATTCAATTTCTGTGTTTCATCGTCAATAAGAACGTCAGAGGGATACAGTAAACCTGAAGTGAAGCATCGGAATCTATAACTAGTGTCACAGGTATGGTTAAAAACATGGACAGTAAGAAGTGTGTCTTCTTGTACTTAAGTCGGCATTGTGCCTTTTGTATTTAGTTCCGATGCAATTTCTGTGTTCATCGTCAATAAGAAGGTCCAAGGGATACAGTAAACCTAAAGTGAAGCATCGGAGTCTATAACTAGTGTCACAGGGATGGTTCAAATCATAGACAGTAAGAAGAGTCAGTCTTCTTGTACTTGAGTCGGCGTTGTGACTTTACTATTTAATTACAATGCAATTTCTGTGTTTCAACGTCAATAAGATGGTCAGAGGGTTATAGTAAAGCTGAGGTGAAGTATCAGAATCTATAACTAGTGTCACAGTTATGGTTCAAAGAATGGACAGTAAGAAGAGTCAGTCTATTTCTACTTAAGTCGGCATTGTGCCTTTTGTATTTAATTTCGATGCAATTTCTGTGTTTCATCGTCAATAAGAAGGTCAGAGGGATACAGTAAACCTGAAGTGAAGCACCGGAATCTATAACTAGTGTCATAGGAGTGGTTCAAAACATAGACAGGAGGAAGAGTCAGTCTTCTTGTACTTGAGTCGGCTTTGTGCCTTTTGTGTTTAATTCCGATGCAATTTCTGTGTTTCATCGTCAATAAGAAAGTCAGAGGGATACAGTAAACCTGAAGTGAAGCATCGGAATCTATAACTAGTGTCACAGGAATGGTTCAAAACATAGACCGTGGGAAGTGTCATTCTTCTTGTACTTAAGTCGGCGTTGTGCATTTTCTATTTAATTCCGATGCAACTTCTGTGTTTCATCGTCAATACGAAGGTCCAAGGGATGCAGTACACCTGAAGTAAAACATCGAATTCTATAACTAGGAACACAGGAATGGTTCAAAACATAATCAGTAAGAAGGGTCAGACTTCTTGTGCTTAAGTCGGCATTGTGCCTTTTCTATTAATTTCCGATGCAATTACTGTTTTTTATCGTCAATAAGAAGGTCAGAGGGATACAGTAAACCTGAAGAGACGCATCGGAATCTATAACTTGTGTCACAGGGATGGTTCAAAACATAGACAGTAGGAAGAGACAGTCTTCTTGTACTTAAGTTGGCATTGTGACTTTTGTATTTAATTACAATGCAATTTCTGTGTTTCAACGTCAATAAGATGGTCAGAGGGTTACAGTAAACCTGAAGTGAAGTATCAGAGTCTATAACTAGTGTCACAGTTATGGTTCAAAGCATGGACAGTAAGAAGAGTCAGTCTATTTCTACTTAAGTCGGCATTGTGCCTTTTGTATTTAATTCCGATGCAATTTCTGTGTTTCATCGTCAATATGAAGGTCCAAGGGATACAGTACACCTGAAGTGAAGCATCGGAATCTATAACTAGTGTCACAGGAATGGTTCAAACCATAGACAGTAAGAAGAGTCAGTCTTATTGTACTTACATCGGCATTGCGCCTTTTCTATTTAATTCCGATGCAATTTCTGTGTTTCATCGTCATAAAGAAGGTCAGAGGGATACAGTAAACCTGAAGTGAAGAATCGGAATCTATAAGTAGTGTCACAGGGATGGTTCAAAACATAGTCAGTAAGATGAGTCAGTCTTCTTGTACTTAAGTCGGCATTGTGCCTTTTCTATTTAATTCCGATGCAATTCCTGTGTTTCATCGTCAATATGAAGGTCCAAGGGATGCAGTACACCAGAAGTGAAGCATCGGATTCTATAACTAGGAACACAGGAATGGTTCAAAACATAGTCAGTAAGAAGAGTCAGACTTCTTGTACTTAAATCGGCATTGTGCCTTTTCTATTAATTTCCGATGCAATTTCTGTGTTTTATTGTCAATAAGAAGGTCCAAGGGATACAGTAAACCTGAAGTGAGGCATCGGAATCTATAACTAGTGTCACAGGAATGGTTCAAAACAGAGACAGTAAGAAGAGTCAGTCTTCTTGTGCTTAAGTCGGCATTGTGCCTTTTCTATTCAATTCCGATGCAATATCTGTGTTTCATCGTCAATAAGAAGGTCAGAGGGATACAGGAAACCTGAAGTGAGGAATCGGAATCTATGACTAGTGTCACAGGAATGGTTCAAAACATAGTCAGTAAGATGTGTCAGTCTTCTTGTACTTAAGCCGGCATTGTGCATTTTCTATTTAATTCCGATGCAATTTCTGTGTTTCATCGTCAATACGAAGGTCTAAGGGATGCAGTACACCTGAAGTGAAGCATCGGATTCTATAACTAGGAACACAGGAATGGTTCAAAACATAGTCAGAAAGAAGAGTCAGACTTCTTGTACTTAAGTCGGCATTGTGCCTGTTCTATTAATTTCCGATGCAATTTCTGTGTTCATCGTCAATAAGAAGGTCCAAGGGATACAGTAAACCTGAAGTGAGGCATCGGAATCCATAACTAGTGTCACAGGAATGGTTCAAAACAGAGACAGTAAGAAGATTCAGTCTTCTTGTACTTAAGTCGGCATTGTGCCTTTTCTATTTAATTCCGATGCAATTTCTGTGTTTCATCGTCAATAAGAAGGTCAGAGGGATACAGTAAACCTGAAGTGAAGCATCGGAATCTATAAGTGTTGTCACAGGAATGGTTCAAAAACATTGTCAGTAAGAAGAGACAGTCTTCTTGTACTTAAGTCGGCATTGTGCCTTTCGTATTTAATTCCGAATCAGTATCGGTGTTTCATCGTCAATAAGAGGGTCCAAGGGATACAGTAAACCTGAAGTGAAGCATCAGAATCTATAACTAGTATCACAGGTTCGGTTCAAAACATAGACAGTAAGTGGAGTCAGTCTTCTTGTACATATGTCGGCATTGTGCCATTTCTATTTAATTCTGATGCAATTTCTGTGTTTCATCATCAATATGAAGGTCAGAGGGATACAGTAAACCTGAGGTGAAGCATCGGAGTCTATAACTAATGTCACAGGAATGGTTCAAAACATAATCAGTAAGAAGAGTCAGTCTTCTTGTACTTAAGTCGGCATTGTGCCTTTTCTATTTAATTCCGACTCAATATCTGTGTTTCATCGTCAATAAGAAGGTCAGAGTGATACAGGGAACCAGAAGTGAGGCATCGGAATCTATGACTAGTGTCACAGGAATGGTTCAAAACGTAGTCAGTAAGAAGAGTCAGTCTTCTTGTACTTAAGTCGGCGTTGTGCATTTTCTATTTAATTCCGATGCAATTTCTGTGTTTCATCGTCAATACGAAGGTATAAGGGATGCAGTACACCTGAAGTGAAGCATCGGATTCTATAACTAGGAACACAGGAATGGTTCAAAACATAGTCAGTAGGAAGAGTCAGACTTCTTGTATTTAAGACGGCATTGTGCCTTTTCTATTAATTTCCGATGCAATTACTGTTTTTTATCGTCAATAAGAAGGTCAGAGGGATACAGTAAACCTGAAGAGACGCATCGGAATCTATAACTTGTGTAACAGGGATGGTTCAAAACGTAGACAGTAGGAAGAGACAGTCTTCTTGTACTTAAGATGGCATTGTGACTTTTGTATAAAATTACAATGCAATTTCTGTGTTTCAACGTCAATAAGAAGGTCAGAGGGTTACAGTAAACCTGAAGTGAAGTATCAGAATCTATAACTAGTGTCACAGTTATGGTTCAAAGCATGGACAGTAAGAAGAGTCAGTCTATTTCTACTTAAGTCGGCATTGTGCCTTTTGTATTTAATTCCGATGCAATTTCTGTGTTTCATCGTCAATATGAAGGTCCAAGGGATACAGTACACCTGAAGTGAAGCATCGGAATCTATAACTAGTGTCACAGGAATGGTTCAAATCATAGACAGTATAAAGAGTCAGTCTTCTTGTACTTAAATCGGCATTGTGCCTTTTCTATTTAATTCCGATGCAATTTATGTGTTTCATCGTCAATAAGAAGGTCAGAGGGATACAGTAAACTTGAAGTGAAGCACCGGAAACTATAACTAGTGTCATAGCAGTGGTTCAAAACATAGACAGGAGGAAGAGTCAGTCTTTTGTACTTGAGTCGGCTTTGTGCCTTTTGTATTTAATTCCGATGCAATTTCTGTGTTTCATCGTCAATAAGAAGGTCCAAGGGATACAGTAAACCTGAAGTGAAGCATCGGAATCTATAACTAGTGTCACAGGAATGGTTCAAAGCATTGTCAGGTAGAAGAGTCAGTCTTCTTGTACTTGAGTCATCATTGTGCCTTTTGTTTTTAATTCCGATGCAATTTCTGTGTTTCATCGTCAATAAGAAGGTCAGAGGGATACAGTAAACCTGAAGTGAAGCATCGGAATCTATAACTAGTGTCACAGGAATGGTTAAAAACATAGACAGTAAGAAGTGTGTCTTCTTGTACTTAAGTCGGCATTGTGCCTTTTGTATTTATTTCCGATGCAATTTCTGTGTTTCATCGTCAATAAGAAGGTCCAAGGGATACAGTAAACCTAAAGTGAAGCATCGGAGTCTATAACTAGTGTCACTGGAATGGTTCAAATCATAGACAGTAAGAAGAGTCAGTCTTCATGTACTTAAGTCGTAATTGTGCCTTTTGTATTTAATTCCGATGCAATTTCTGTGTTTTATCGTCAATAAGAAGGTCAGAGGGATACAGTAAACCTGAAGTGAAGAATCGGAATGTATAACTAGTGTCACAGGGATGGTTCAAATCATAGACAGTAGTTAGAGTCAGTCTTCCTGTACTTAAGTCGGCATTGTGCATTTTGTATTTAATTCCGATGCAATTTCTGTGTTCATTGTCAATAAGAAGGTCCAAGGGATACAGTAAACCTGAAGTGAAGCATCAGAGTGTATAACTAGTGTCACAGGTTCGGTTCAAGACGTAGACAGTAAGAAGAGTCAGTCTTCTTGTACATAAGTCGGCATTGTGCCATTTCTATTTACTTCTGATGCAATTTCTGTGTTACATCATCAATAAGAAGGTCAGAGGGATACAGTAATCCTGAGGTGAGGCATCGGAGTCTATAATTAGTGTCACAGGAATGGTTCAAAACATAGTCAGTAAGAAGAGTCAGTCTTCTTGTACTTAAGTCGGCATTGTGCCTTTTCTATTTAATTCCGATGCAATTTCTGTGTTTCATCGTCAATACGAAGGTCCAAGGGATGCAGTACACCTGAAGTGAAGCATCGGATTCTATAACTAGGAACACAGGAATGGTTCAAAACATAGTCAGTAAGAAGAGTCAGACTTCTTGTACTTAAGTCGGCATTGTGCCTTTTCTATTAATTTCCGATGCAATTACTGTGTTTTATCGTCAATAAGAAGGTCCAAAAGATACAGTAAGCCTGAAGTGAGGCATCGGAATCTATAACTAGTGTCACAGGAATGGTTCAAAGCGGAGACAGTAAGAAGAGTCAGTCTTCTTGTACTTAAGTCGGCATTGTGCCTTTTGTATTTAAATCCGATGCAATTTCTGTGTTTGAACGTCAATACGAAGGTCAGAGGGTTACAGTAAACCTGAAGTGAAGTATCAGAACCTATAACTAGTGTCACAGTTATGGTTCAAAGCATGGACAGTAAGAAGAGTCAGTCTACTTCTACTTAAGTCGGCATTGTGCCTTTTGTATTTAATTCCGATGCAATTTCTGTGTTTCATCGTCAATAAGAAGGTCCAAGGGATACAGTACACCTGAAGTGAAGCATAGGAATCTATAAGTAGTGTCACAGGAATGGTTCAAATCACAGACAGTAAGAAAAGTCTGTCTTCTTGTACTTAAATAGGCATTGTGCGTTTTCTATTTAATAATGTTGCAATTTCTGTGTTTCATCGTCAATAAGAAGGTCAGAGGGATACAGTAAACCTGAAGTGAAGCATCGGAATCTATAACTAGTGTTACAGGAATGGTTCAAAACATAGACAGTGGGAAGTGTCAGTCTTCTTGTACTTAAGTCGGCATTGTGCCTTTTCTATTTAATTACGATGCAATTTCTGTGTTCATCGTCAATAAGAAAGTCCAAGGGAAACAGTAAACCTTAAGTGAGGCATCGGAATCTATAACTAGTGTCGCAGGAATGGTTCAAAACAGACAGTAAGAAGAGTCAGTCTTATTGTACTTAAGTCGGCATTGGGCCTTTCGTATTTAATTCCGATGCAGTTTCGGTGTTTCTTCGCCAATAAGAACGTCCAAGGGATACAGTAAACCTGAAGTGAAGCATTGGAATCTATAACTAGTGTCACAGGTTAAGTTCAAAACATAGACAGTAAGAAGAGTCTGTCTTTTTGTACTTAAGTCGGCAATGTGCCTTTTATATTTACTTCCGATGCGATTTCTGTGTTTCATCATCAATAAGAAGGTCAGAGGGATACAGTAAACCTGAAGTGAAGCATCGGAGTCTATAACTAGTGTCACAGGAATGATTCAAAACATAGTCAGTAAGAAGAGTCAGTCTTCTTGCACTTAAGTCGACATTCTGCCTTTTCTATTTAATTCCGACGCTATTTCTTTGTTTCATCGTCAATAAGAAGGTCCACGGGATGCAGTACACCTGAAGTGAAGCATCGGAGTCTATAACTAGTGTCACAGGAATGGTTCAAATCATAGACAGTAAGAAGAGTCAGTCTTCATGTACTTAAGTCGTAATTGTGCCTTTTGTATTTAATTCCGATGCAATTTCTGTGTTTTATCGTCAATAAGAAAGTCAGAGGGATACAGTAAACCTGAAGTGAAGAATCGGAATCTATAACTAGTGTCACAGGGATGGTTCAAAACATAGACAGTAGGTAGAGTCAGTCTTCTTGTACTTAAGTCGGCATTGTGCATTTTGTATTTAATTCCGATGCAATTTCTGTGTTCATTGTCAATAAGAAGGTCCAAGGGATACAGTAAACCTGAAGTGAAGCATTAGAGTGTATAACTAGTGTCACAGGTTCGGTTCAAGACGTAGACAGTAAGAAGAGTCAGTCTTCTTGTACATAAGTCGGCATTGTGCCATTTCTATTTACTTCTGATGCAATTTCTGTGTTACATCATCAATAAGAAGGTCAGAGGGATACAGTAATCCTGAGGTGAGGCATCGGAGTCTATAACTAGTGTCACAGGAATGGTTCAAAAGATAGTCAGTAAGAAGGGTCAATCTTCTTGTACTGAAGTCGGCATTGTGCTTTTTTGGTTTAATTCCGACGCAATTTCTTTGTTTCATCGTCAATAAGAAGGTCCAAGGGATGCAGTACACCTGAAGTGAAGCATCGGAATCTATAACTAGTGTCACAGGAATGGTTCAAGGCATAGACAGTAGGAAGAGTCAGTCTTCTTCTATTTGAGTCGGCATTGTGCCATGTGTATTTAATTCCGATGCAATTTCTGTGTTTCATCGTCAATAAGAAGGTCAGAGGGATACAGTAAACCTGAAGTGAAGCATCGGAATCCATAACTAGTGTCACAGGAATGGTTCAAATCATAGACAGTGGGAAGTGTCAGTCTTCTTGTACTTAAGTCGGCATTGTGCCTATTCTATTTAATTCCGATGCAATTTCTGTGTTCATCGGCAATAAGAAGGTCCAAGGGATACAGTAAACCTGAAGTGAGGCATCGGAATCTATAACTAGGGTCACAGGAATGGTTCAAAGCAGAGACAGTAAGAAGAGTCAGTCTTCTTGTACTTAAGTCGGCATTGTGCCTTTTCTATTTAATTCCGATGCAATTTCTGTGTCTCATCGTCAATAAGAAGGTCAGAGGGATACTGTAAACATGAAGTGAAGCATCGGAATCAATAAGTGATGTCACAGGAATGGTTCAAAACATAGTCAGTAAGAAGAGTCAGTCTTCTTGTACTTAAGTCTGCATTGTGTCTTTTCTATTTAATTCCGATGCAATTTCCGTGTTTCATCATCAATAAGAAGGTCAGAGGGATACAGTATACCTGAAGTGAAGCATCGGAGGCTATAACTAGGGATACAGGAATGGTTCAAAGCATAGTCAGCAAGAAGAGTCAGTCTTCTTGTACTTATGTCGGCATTGTGCTTTTTGTATTTAATTCCGATGCAATTTCTGTGTTTCATCGTCAATAAGAAGGTCCAAGGGATACATTAAACATATAGTGAAGCATCGGAATCTAAAACTTGTCTCACAGGAAATGTTCAAAACATAGTCATTAAGAAAAGTCAGTCTTCTTGTACTTAAGTCGGAATGTGCCTTTTCCATTTAATTCCGATGCAATTTCTGTGTTTCGTCTCAATAGGAAGGTACAAGTAATACAGTAAACCAGAAGTGAAGCATCGGATTCTAAAACCGGTCTCACAGGAAAGGTTCAAAACAATGAGAGTAAGAAGAGCCAGTCATCTTGTATTTGAGTCGGAATTGTGCCTTTTGCATTTAATTCCGATGCAATTTCTGTGTTTCATCGTCAATAAGAAGGCCCAAGGGATACAGTTAATCTGAAGTGAGGCATCGGAATCTATAACTAGTGTCACAGGAATGGTTCAAAAGATAGTCAGTAAGAAGAGTCAGTCTTCTTGTACTGAAGTCGGCATTGTGCTTTTTTTGTTTAATTCCGACGCAATTTCTTTGTTTCATCGTCAATAAGAAGGTCCAAGGGATGCAGTACATCTGAAGTGAAGCATCGGAATCTATAACTAGTGTCACAGGAATGGTTCAAAACATAGTCAGTAAGAAGAGACAGTCTTCTTATACTTAAGTCGGCATTGTGCCTTTCGTATTTAATTCCGAAGCATTTTCGGTGTTTCATCGTCAATAAGACGGTCCAAGGGAGACAGGAAACGTGGAGTGAGGTATCGGAATCTATGACTAGTGTCACAGGAAGGGTTCAAAACATAGTCAGTAAGAAGAGTCAGTCTTCTTGTACTTAAGTCGGCTTTGTGCCTTTTCTATTAATTTCCGATGCAATTACTGTGTTTTATCCTCAATAAGAAGGTCAGAGGGATACAGTAAGCCTGAAGAGAAGCATCGGAATCTATAACTTGTGTCATAGGGATGGTCCAGAACATAGACAGTAGGAAGAGTCAGACTTCTTGTACATAAGTTGGCATTGTGCCTTTTGTGTTTAAATCCGATGCAATTTCTGTGTTTCAACGTCAATAAGAAGGTCAGAGGGTTACAGTAAACCTGAAGTGAAGTATCAGAATCTATAACTAGTGTCACAGTTATGGTTCAAAGCATGGACAGTAAGAAGAGTCAGTCTTCTTCTATTTGAGTCGGCATTGTGCCATGTGTATTTAATTCCGATGCAATTTCTGTGTTTCATCGTCAATAAGAAGGTCAGAGGGATACAGTAAACCTGAAGTGAAACATCGGAATGTATAACTAGTGTCACAGGAATGATTCAATACATAGACAGTAAGAAAAGTCAGTCTACTTGTACTTGAATCAGCATTGTGCCTTTTGCATTTATTTCCGATGCAATTTCTGTGTTTCATCGTCAATAAGAAGGTCAGAGGGATACAGTAAACCTAAAGTGAAGCATCGGAATCTATAACTAGTGTCACAGGAATGGTTCAAAACATAGACAGTAATAAGAGTCATTCTTCTTGTACGTAAGTCGGCATTGTGCCTTTTCTATTCTATTCTGATGCAATTTCTGTGTTTCATCGTCACTAAGAAGGTCAGAGGGCTACAGTAAACCTGAAGTAAATCATCGGAATTTATAACTAGTGTCACAGGAATGGTTCAAAACATAGACAGTAGGAAGAGCCAGTCTACATGTACTTAAGTCGGCATTGTGCCTTTTGTATTTAATTCCGATGCAATTTCTGTGTTTCATCGTCAATAAGAATGTCAGATGGATACAGTAAACCTGAAGTGAAGCATCAGAATTTAAACTAGTGTCACAGGAATGGTTCAAAACATAGACAGTAAGAAGAGTCAGTCTTCTTGTACTTAAGTCGGCATTGTGCATTTTCTGTTTAATTCCGATGCAATTTCTGTGTTTAATCGTCAAATAGAAGGTCAGAGGGATACAGTATACCTGAAGTGAAGCATCGGAATCTATAACTAGTGTCACAGGAATGGTTCAAAGCATAGACAATAGGAATGGTCAGTCTTCTTTTACTTAAGTCGGCATTGTGACTTTTCTAATTAATTTCGATGCAATTTCTGTGTTTCGTCGTCAATAAGAAGGCCCAAGGGATACAGTAAACCTGAAGTGAAGCATCGGAATCTATAACTAGTGTCAGAGGGACGGTTCAAAACATAGACAGTAAGATGATTCAGTCTTCTTGTACATAAGTCGGCATTGTGCCTTTTGTATTTAATTCCGATGCAATTTCTGTGTTTCATCGTCAATAAGAAGGTCCAAGGGATACAGTAAACCTGAAGTGAAGCATCGGTATCTATAACTAGTGTCACAGGAATGTTTCAAAACATAGACAGTAAGAAAAGTCAGTCCTCTTGTACTTAAGTCGGCATTGTGCTTTTTGTATCTAATTCCGATGCAATTTCTGTGTTTCATCGTCAATTAGAAGGTCAGAGGGATACAGTAAACCTGAAGTGAAGCATCGGAACCTATAACTAGTGTCACAGGAATGGTTCAAAGCATAGACAGTAGGAAGAGTCAGTCTTCTTGTACTTAAGTCGGCATTGTGCCTTTTCTATTTAAGTCCGATGCAATTTCTGTGTTTCGTCGTCAATAAGAAGGCCCAAGGGATACAGTAAACCTGAAGTGAAGCATCGGAATCTATAACTAGTGTCAGAGGAACGGTTCAAAACATAGACAGTAAGATGATTCAGTCTTCTTGTACATAAGTCGGCATTGTGCCTTTTGTATTTAATTCCGATGCAATTTCTGTGTTTCATCGTCAATAAGAAGGTCCAAGGGATACAGTAAACCTGAAGTGAAGCATCGGTATCTATAACTAGTGTCACAGGAATGGTTCAAAACATAGACAGTAATAAGAGTCAGTCTTCTTGTACTTAAGTCGGCATTGGGCCTTTTGTAATTAATTCCGATGCAATATCTGTGTTTCATCGTCAATAAGAAGGTCAGAGGTACACAGTAAACCTGAAGTGAGGCATCGGAATCTATAACTAGTGTCACAGGAATGGTTCAAAGCATAGACAGTAAGAAAGGGTCAGTCTTCTTTCACTTAAGTCGGCATCGTGCCTTTTGTATTTGATTCCGATGCAATTTCTGTGTTTCATCGTCAATAAGAAGGTCAGAGGTATACAGTACACCTGAAGTGAAGCATCGGAATCTGTAACTAGTGTCGCAGGAATGGTTCAAAACATAGACAGTAGGAAGAGTCAGTCATCTTGTACTTAAGTCGGCATTGTGCCTTTTGTATTTCATTCCGATGCAATTTCTGTGTTTCATCGTCAATATGAAGGTCCAAGGGATACCGTATACCTGAAGTGAGGCATCGGAATCTATAACTAGTGGCACAGGAATGGTTCGTAACATAGACAGTAAGAAGAATCAGTCTTCTTGTACTTCAGTCTGCATTGTGCCTTTTCTGTTTAATTAAGATGCAATTTCTGTGTTTCATCGCCAATAAGAAGGTCAAAGGGATAAAGTAAACCTGAAGTGAAGCATCGGAATCTATAACTAGTGTCACAGGAATGGTTCAAAACATAGTCAGTAAGTAAAGTCAGTCTTCTTGTACTTAAGTCGGCATTGTGCCTTTTCTATTTCATTCTGATGCAATTTCAGTGTTTCATCGTCAATAAGAAGGTCAGAGGGATACAGTAAACCTGAAGTGAAGCATCGGAATCTATAACTAGTGTCACAGGAATGGTTCAAAACATAGTCAGTAAGAAAAGTCAGTCTTCTTGTACTTAAGTCGGCAATGTGCCTTTTCTATTTAAATCAGATGCAATTTCTGTGTTTCATCGTTAATAAGAAGATCAGAGGGATACAGTAAACCTGAAGTGAAGCATCGGAATGTATAACTAGTGGCACAGGAATGATTCAAAACATAGACAGTAAGAAAAGTCAGTCTACTTGTACTTGAATCGGCATTGTGCCTTTTGCATTTATTTCCGATGCAATTTCTGTGTTTCAAAGTCAATAAGAAGGTCAGAGGGATACAGTAAACCTAAAGTGAAGCATCGGAATCTATAACTAGTGTCACAGGAATGGTTCACAACATAGACAGTAGGAAGAGTCATTCTTCTTGTACGTAAGTCGGCATTGTGCCTTTTCTATTTTATTCTGATGCAATTTTTGTGTTTCATCGTCAATAAGAGGATCAGAGGGCTACAGTAAACCTGAAGTAAATCATCGGAATCCATAACTAGTGTCACAGGAATGGTTCAAAACATAGACGGTAGGAAGAGCCAGTCTACATGTACTTAAGTCGGCATTGTGCCTTTTGTATTTAATTCCGATGCAATTTCTGTGTTTCACCGTCAAAAAGAAGGTCAGAGGGATACAGTAAACCTGAAGTGAAGCATCAGAATTTAAACTAGTGTCTCAGGAATGGTTCAATACATAGACAGTAAGAAGAGTCAGTCTACTTGTACATAAGTCGGCATTGTGGCTTTTGTATTTAATTCCGATGCAATTTCTGTGTCTCATCGTCAATAAGAAGGTCCAAGGGATACAGTAAACATATAGTGAAGCATCGGAATCTAAAACTGGTCTCACAGGAAATGTTCACAACATAGTCAGTAAGAAGAGTCAATCTTCTTGTACTTAAGTCGGCATTGTGTCTTTCCTTTTGAATTCCGATGCAATTTCTGTGTTTCATCTTCAATAAGAAGGTCAGAGGGATACAGTAAACCTGAAGTGAAGCACCGGAATATATAACTAGTGTCACAGGAATGGTTCTAACATAGACAGTAAGAAAAATCAGTCTTCTTGTACTTAAGTCGGCATTGTGCCTTTTCTGTTTAATTCCGATGCAATTTCTGTGTTTCATCGTCAATTAAAAGGTCAGAGGGATACAGTATACCTGAAGTGAAGCATCGGAATCTATAACTAGTGTCACAGGAATGGTTCAAAGCATAGACAATAGGAAGGGTCAGTCTTCTTTTACTTAAGTCGGCATTGTGACTTTTCTAATTAATTTCGATGCAATTTCTATGTTTCGTCGTCAATAAGTAGGTCCAAGGGATACAGTAAACCTGAAGGGAAGCATCGGAGTCTATAACTAGTGTCACAGGAATGTTTCAAAACATAGACAGTAAGAAAAGTCAGTTCTCTAGTACTTAAGTCGGCATTGTGCTTTTTGTATCTAATTCCGATGCAATTGCTGTGTTTCATCGTATATTAGAAGGTCAGAGGGATACAGTAAACCTGAAGTGAAGCATCGGAACCTATAACTAGTGTCACAGGAATGGTTCAAAGCATAGACAGTAGGAAGAGTCAGTCTTCTTGTACTTAAGTTGGCATTGTGGCTTTTCTATTTAAGTCCGATGCAATTTCTGTGTTTCGTCGTCAATAAGTAGGTCCAAGGGATACAGTAAACCTGAAGTGAAGCATCATAATCTATAACTAGTGTCAGAGGAATGGTTCAAAACATAGACAATAAGATGATTCAGTCTTCTTGTATATAAGTCGGCATTGTGCCTTTTGTATTTAATTCCGATGCAATTTCTGTGTTTCATCGTCAATAAGAAGGTCCAAGGGATACAGTACACCTGAAGTGAAGCATCGGAATCTATAACTAGTGTCACAGGAATGGTTCAAAACATAGACAGTAATAAGAGTCAGTCTTCTTGAACTAAAGTCGGCATTGTGCCTTTTGTATTTAATTCCGATGCAATATCTGTGTTTCATCGTCAATAAGAAGGTCAGAGGTATACAGTAAACCTGAAGTGAGGCATCGGAATCTATAATTAGTGTCACAGGAATGGTTCAAAACATAGTCAGTAAGAAGAGTCAGTCTTCTTGTACTTATGTCGGCATTGTGCCTTTTGTATTTTATTCCGATGCAATTTCTGTGTTTCATCGTCAATAAGAGGGTCAGAGGGATACAGTAAACCTGAAGTGAAGCATCAGAATCTATAACTAGTGTCACAGGAATGGTTCAAAACATAGACAGAATGAAGAGTCAGTCTACTTGTACTTAAGTCGGCATTGTGCCTTTTGTATTTAATTCCGATGCAATTTCTGTGTTTCATCGTCAATAAGAAGGTCAGAGGTATACAGTACACCTGAAGTGAAGCATCGGAATCTATAACTAGTGTCACAGGAATGGTTCAAAACATAGACAGTAGGAAGAGTCAGTCATCTTGTACTTAAGACGGCACTGTGCCTTTTGTATTTCATTCCGATGCAATCTCTGTGTTTCATCGTCAATATGAAGGTCCACGGGATACCGAAAACCTGAGGTGAGGCATCAGAATCTATAACTAGTGGCACAGGAATGGTTCGAAACATAGACAGTAAGAAGACGCAGTCTTCTTGTACTTAAGTCGGCATTGTGCCTTTTCTGTTTATATCCGGTGCAATTTCTGTGTATCATCGCCAATAAGAAGGTCAGAGGTATAAAGTAAACCTGAAGTGAAGCATCGGAATCTATAACTAGTGCCACAGGTATGGTTCAAAACATAGTCAGTAAGAAAAGTCAGTCTTCTTGTACTTAAGTCGGCATTGTGCCTTTTCTATTTAATTCCGATGCAATTTCTGTGTTTCATCATCAATAAGAAGGTCAGAGGGATACAGTAAATCTGAAGTGAAGCATCGGAATGTATAACTAGTGTCACAGGAATGATTCAAAACATAGACAGTAAGAAAAGTCACTTTACTTGTACTTGAGTCGGCATTGTGCCTTTTGTATTTATTTCCGATGCAATTTCTGTGTTTCATCGTCAATAAGAAGGTCAGCGGGCTACAGTAAACCTGAAGTAAATCATCGGAATCTATAACTAGTGTCACAGGAATGGTTCAAAACATAGACAGTAGGATGAGTCAGTCTACATGTACTTAAGTCGGCATTGTGCCTTTTGTAATTAATTCCGATGCAATTTCTGTGTTTCATCGTCAATAAGAATGTCAGAGGGATACAGTAAACCTGAAATGAAGCATCAGAATCTTAAACTAGTGTCACAGGAATGGTTCAAAACATAGACAGTAAGAAGAGACAGTCTACTTGTACTTAAGTCGGCATTGTGCCTTTTCTGTTTAATTCCGATGCAATTTCTGTGTTTCATCGTCAATTAGAAGGTCAGAGGGATACAGTAAACCTGAAGTGAAGCATCGGAAGCTATAATTAGTGTCACAGGAATGGTTCAAATCATAGACAGTAAAATGTGTCAGTCATCTTGTAGATAAGTCGGCATTGTGCATTTTCTATTTAATTCCGATGCAATTTCAGTGATTCATCGTCAATAGGAAGGTCCAAGGGATACAGTAAACCTGAATTGAAGCATCGGAATCTATAGCTAGTGTCTCAGGAATGGTTCAAAACATAGACAGTAAGAAGAGTCAGACTTCTCGTACTTTTGTCGGCATTGTGCCTTTTGTATTTAATTCCGATGCAATTTCTGTGTTTCATCGTCAATAAGAAGGTCAGAGGGATACAGTAAACCTGAAGTGAAACATCGGAATGTATAACTAGTGTCACAGGAATGATTCAATACATAGACAGTAAGAAAAGTCAGTCTACTTGTACTTGAATCAGCATTGTGCCTTTTGCATTTATTTCCGATGCAATTTCTGTGTTTCATCGTCAATAAGAAGGTCAGAGGGATACAGTAAACCTAAAGTGAAGCATCGGAATCTATAACTAGTGTCACAGGAATGGTTCAAAACATAGACAGTAATAAGAGTCATTCTTCTTGTACGTTAGTCGGCATTGTGCCTTTTCTATTCTATTCTGATGCAATTTCTGTGTTTCATCGTCACTAAGAAGGTCAGAGGGCTACAGTAAACCTGAAGTAAATCATCGGAATTTATAACTAGTGTCACAGGAATGGTTCAAAACATAGACAGTAGGAAGAGCCAGTCTACATGTACTTAAGTCGGCATTGTGCCTTTTGTATTTAATTCCGATGCAATTTCTGTGTTTCATCGTCAATAAGAAGGTCAGATGGATACAGTAAACCTGAAGTGAAGCATCAGAATTTAAACTAGTGTCACAGGAATGGTTCAAAACATAGACAGTAAGAAGAGTCAGTCTTCTTGTACTTAAGTCGGCATTGTGCATTTTCTGTTTAATTCCGATGCAATTTCTGTGTTTAATCGTCAAATAGAAGGTCAGAGGGATACAGTATACCTGAAGTGAAGCATCGGAATCTATAACTAGTGTCACAGGAATGGTTCAAAGCATAGACAATAGGAATGGTCAGTCTTCTTTTACTTAAGTCGGCATTGTGACTTTTCTAATTAATTTCGATGCAATTTCTGTGTTTCGTCGTCAATAAGAAGGCCCAAGGGATACAGTAAACCTGAAGTGAAGCATCGGAATCTATAACTAGTGTCAGAGGAACGGTTCAAAACATAGACAGTAAGATGATTCAGTCTTCTTGTACATAAGTCGGCATTGTGCCTTTTGTATTTAATTCCGATGCAATTTCTGTGTTTCATCGTCAATAAGAAGGTCCAAGGGATACAGTAAACCTGAAGTGAAGCATCGGTATCTATAACTAGTGTCACAGGAATGTTTCAAAACATAGACAGTAAGAAAAGTCAGTCCTCTTGTACTTAAGTCGGCATTGTGCTTTTTGTATCTAATTCCGATGCAATTTCTGTGTTTCATCGTCAATTAGAAGGTCAGAGGGATACAGTAAACCTGAAGTGAAGCATCGGAACCTATAACTAGTGTCACAGGAATGGTTCAAAGCATAGACAGTAGGAAGAGTCAGTCTTCTTGTACTTAAGTCGGCATTGTGCCTTTTCTATTTAAGTCCGATGCAATTTCTGTGTTTCGTCGTCAATAAGAAGGCCCAAGGGATACAGTAAACCTGAAGTGAAGCATCGGAATCTATAACTAGTGTCAGAGGAACGGTTCAAAACATAGACAGTAAGATGATTCAGTCTTCTTGTACATAAGTCGGCATTGTGCCTTTTGTATTTAATTCCGATGCAATTTCTGTGTTTCATCGTCAATAAGAAGGTCCAAGGGATACAGTAAACCTGAAGTGAAGCATCGGTATCTATAACTAGTGTCACAGGAATGGTTCAAAACATAGACAGTAATAAGAGTCAGTCTTCTTGTACTTAAGTCGGCATTGGGCCTTTTGTAATTAATTCCGATGCAATATCTGTGTTTCATCGTCAATAAGAAGGTCAGAGGTACACAGTAAACCTGAAGTGAGGCATCGGAATCTATAACTAGTGTCACAGGAATGGTTCAAAGCATAGTCAGTAAGAAAGGGTCAGTCTTCTTTCACTTAAGTCGGCATCATGCCTTTTGTATTTGATTCCGATGCAATTTCTGTGTTTCATCGTCAATAAGAAGGTCAGAGGTATACAGTACACCTGAAGTGAAGCATCGGAATCTGTAACTAGTGTCGCAGGAATGGTTCAAAACATAGACAGTAGGAAGAGTCAGTCATCTTGTACTTAAGTCGGCATTGTGCCTTTTGTATTTCATTCCGATGCAATTTCTGTGTTTCATCGTCAATATGAAGGTCCAAGGGATACCGTATACCTGAAGTGAGGCATCGGAATCTATAACTAGTGGCACAGGAATGGTTCGTAACATAGACAGTAAGAAGAATCAGTCTTCTTGTACTTCAGTCTGCATTGTGCCTTTTCTGTTTAATTAAGATGCAATTTCTGTGTTTCATCGCCAATAAGAAGGTCAAAGGGATAAAGTAAACCTGAAGTGAAGCATCGGAATCTATAACTAGTGTCACAGGAATGGTTCAAAACATAGTCAGTAAGTAAAGTCAGTCTTCTTGTACTTAAGTCGGCATTGTGCCTTTTCTATTTCATTCTGATGCAATTTCAGTGTTTCATCGTCAATAAGAAGGTCAGAGGGATACAGTAAACCTGAAGTGAAGCATCGGAATCTATAACTAGTGTCACAGGAATGGTTCAAAACATAGTCAGTAAGAAAAGTCAGTCTTCTTGTACTTAAGTCGGCAATGTGCCTTTTCTATTTAAATCAGATGCAATTTCTGTGTTTCATCGTTAATAAGAAGATCAGAGGGATACAGTAAACCTGAAGTGAAGCATCGGAATGTATAACTAGTGGCACAGGAATGATTCAAAACATAGACAGTAAGAAAAGTCAGTCTACTTGTACTTGAATCGGCATTGTGCCTTTTGCATTTATTTCCGATGCAATTTCTGTGTTTCAAAGTCAATAAGAAGGTCAGAGGGATACAGTAAACCTAAAGTGAAGCATCGGAATCTATAACTAGTGTCACAGGAATGGTTCACAACATAGACAGTAGGAAGAGTCATTCTTCTTGTACGTAAGTCGGCATTGTGCCTTTTCTATTTTTTTCTGATGCAATTTTTGTGTTTCATCGTCAATAAGAAGATCAGAGGGCTACAGTAAACCTGAAGTAAATCATCGGAATCCATAACTAGTGTCACAGGAATGGTTCAAAACATAGACGGTAGGAAGAGCCAGTCTACATGTACTTAAGTCGGCATTGTGCCTTTTGTATTTAATTCCGATGCAATTTCTGTGTTTCATCGTCAAAAAGAAGGTCAGAGGGATACAGTAAACCTGAAGTGAAGCATCAGAATTTTAAACTAGTGTCTCAGGAATGGTTCAATACATAGACAGTAAGAAGAGTCAGTCTACTTGTACATAAGTCGGCATTGTGGCTTTTGTATTTAATTCCGATGCAATTTCTGTGTCTCATCGTCAATAAGAAGGTCCAAGGGATACAGTAAACATATAGTGAAGCATCGGAATCTAAAACTGGTCTCACAGGAAATGTTCACAACATAGTCAGTAAGAAGAGTCAATCTTCTTGTACTTAAGTCGGCATTGTGTCTTTCCTTTTGAATTCCGATGCAATTTCTGTGTTTCATCTTCAATAAGAAGGTCAGAGGGATACAGTAAACCTGAAGTGAAGCACCGGAATATATAACTAGTGTCACAGGAATGGTTCTAACATAGACAGTAAGAAAAATCAGTCTTCTTGTACTTAAGTCGGCATTGTGCCTTTTCTGTTTAATTCCGATGCAATTTCTGTGTTTCATCGTCAATTAAAAGGTCAGAGGGATACAGTATACCTGAAGTGAAGCATCGGAATCTATAACTAGTGTCACAGGAATGGTTCAAAGCATAGACAATAGGAAGGGTCAGTCTTCTTTTACTTAAGTCGGCATTGTGACTTTTCTAATTAATGTCGATGCAATTTCTATGTTTCGTCGTCAATAAGTAGGTCCAAGGGATACAGTAAACCTGAAGGGAAGCATCGGAGTCTATAACTAGTGTCACAGGAATGTTTCAAAACATAGACAGTAAGAAAAGTCAGTTCTCTAGTACTTAAGTCGGCATTGTGCTTTTTGTATCTAATTCCGATGCAATTGCTGTGTTTCATCGTATATTAGAAGGTCAGAGGGATACAGTAAACCTGAAGTGAAGCATCGGAACCTATAACTAGTGTCACAGGAATGGTTCAAAGCATAGACAGTAGGAAGAGTCAGTCTTCTTGTACTGAAGTCGGCATTGTGGCTTTTCTATTTAAGTCCGATGCAATTTCTGTGTTTCGTCGTCAATAAGTAGGTCCAAGGGATACAGTAAACCTGAAGTGAAGCATCATAATCTATAACTAGTGTCAGAGGAATGGTTCAAAACATAGACAATAAGATGATTCAGTCTTCTTGTATATAAGTCGGCATTGTGCCTTTTGTATTTAATTCCGATGCAATTTCTGTGTTTCATCGTCAATAAGAAGGTCCAAGGGATACAGTACACCTGAAGTGAAGCATCGGAATCTATAACTAGTGTCACAGGAATGGTTCAAAACATAGACAGTAATAAGAGTCAGTCTTCTTGAACTAAAGTCGGCATTGTGCCTTTTGTATTTAATTCCGATGCAATATCTGTGTTTCATCGTCAATAAGAAGGTCAGAGGTATACAGTAAACCTGAAGTGAGGCATCGGAATCTATAATTAGTGTCACAGGAATGGTTCAAAACATAGTCAGTAAGAAGAGTCAGTCTTCTTGTACTTCTGTCGGCATTGTGCCTTTTGTATTTTATTCCGATGCAATTTCTGTGTTTCATCGTCAATAAGAGGGTCAGAGGGATACAGTAAACCTGAAGTGAAGCATCAGAATCTATAACTAGTGTCACAGGAATGGTTCAAAACATAGACAGAATGAAGAGTCAGTCTACTTGTACTTAAGTCGGCATTGTGCCTTTTGTATTTAATTCCGATGCAATTTCTGTGTTTCATCGTCAATAAGAAGGTCAGAGGTATACAGTACACCTGAAGTGAAGCATCGGAATCTATAACTAGTGTCACAGGAATGGTTCAAAACATAGACAGTAGGAAGAGTCAGTCATCTTGTACTTAAGACGGCACTGTGCCTTTTGTATTTCATTCCGATGCAATCTCTGTGTTTCATCGTCAATATGAAGGTCCACGGGATACCGAAAACCTGAGGTGAGGCATCAGAATCTATAACTAGTGGCACAGGAATGGTTCGAAACATAGACAGTAAGAAGACGCAGTCTTCTTGTACTTAAGTCGGCATTGTGCCTTTTCTGTTTATATCCGGTGCAATTTCTGTGTATCATCGCCAATAAGAAGGTCAGAGGTATAAAGTAAACCTGAAGTGAAGCATCGGAATCTATAACTAGTGCCACAGGTATGGTTCAAAACATAGTCAGTAAGAAAAGTCAGTCTTCTTGTACTTAAGTCGGCATTGTGCCTTTTCTATTTAATTCCGATGCAATTTCTGTGTTTCATCATCAATAAGAAGGTCAGAGGGATACAGTAAATCTGAAGTGAAGCATCGGAATGTATAACTAGTGTCACAGGAATGATTCAAAACATAGACAGTAAGAAAAGTCACTTTACTTGTACTTGAGTCGGCATTGTGCCTTTTGTATTTATTTCCGATGCAATTTCTGTGTTTCATCGTCAATAAGAAGGTCAGCGGGCTACAGTAAACCTGAAGTAAATCATCGGAATCTATAACTAGTGTCACAGGAATGGTTCAAAACATAGACAGTAGGATGAGTCAGTCTACATGTACTTAAGTCGGCATTGTGCCTTTTGTAATTAATTCCGATGCAATTTCTGTGTTTCATCGTCAATAAGAATGTCAGAGGGATACAGTAAACCTGAAATGAAGCATCAGAATCTTAAACTAGTGTCACAGGAATGGTTCAAAACATAGACAGTAAGAAGAGACAGTCTACTTGTACTTAAGTCGGCATTGTGCCTTTTCTGTTTAATTCCGATGCAATTTCTGTGTTTCATCGTCAATTAGAAGGTCAGAGGGATACAGTATACCAGAAGTCAAGCATCGGAATATATAACTAGTGTCACAGGAATGGTTCAAAGGATAGACAATAGGAAGGGTCAGTCATCTTTTACTTAAGTCGGCATTGTGCCTTTTCTATTTAATTCCGATGCAATTTCTGTGTTTCATCGTCAATAAGAGGGTCAGAGGTATACAGTACACCTGAAGTGAAGCATCGGAATCTATGACTAGTGTCACAGGAATGGTTCAAAACATAGACAGTAGGAAGAGTCAGTCATCTTGTACTTAAGTCGGCATTGTGCCTTTTGTATTTCATTCCGATGCAATTTCTGTGTTTCATCGTCAATATGAAGGTCCAAGGGATACCGTAAACCTGAAGTGAGGCATCGGAATCTATAACTAGTGGCACAGGAATGCTTCGAAACATTGACAGTAAGAAGACTCAGTCTTCTTGTACTTAAGTCGGCATTGTGCCTTTTCTGTTTAATTCTGATGCAATTTCTGTGTATCATCGCCAATAAGAAGGTCAGAGGGATAAAGTAAACCTGAAGTGAGGCATCGGAATCTATAACTAGTGTAACAGGAATGGTTCAAACATAGTCAGTAAGAAAAGTCAGTCTTCTTGTACTTAAGTCGGCATTGTGCCTTTTGTATTTAATTCCGATGCAATTTCTAAGTGTCATCTTCAATGGGAATGTTAGAGGGATACAGTAATCCTGACGTGAAGCATCGAAATCTATAACTAGTGTCACAGGAATGGTTCAAAACATAGACAGTTATAAGACTCATTCTTCTTGTACTTAAGTCGGCATTGTGCCTTTTCTATTTAAATCCGATGCAATTTCTGTGTTTCATCGTCAATAAGAAGATCAGAGGGATACAGTAAACCTGAAGTGAAGTATCGGAATGTATAACTAGTGTCACAGGAATGATTCAAAACATAGACAGTAAGAAAAGTCAGTCTACTTGTACTTGAATCGGCATTGTGCCTTTTGCATTTATTTCCGATGCAATTTCTGTGTTTCATCGTCAATAAGAAGGTCAGAGGGATACAGCAAACCTAAAGTGAATCATTGGAATCTATAACTAGTGTCACAGGAATGGTTCAAAACATAGACAGTAGAAAGAGTCATTCTTCTTGTACGTAAGTCGGCATTGTGCCTTTTCTATTTTATTCTGATGCAATTTCTGTGTTTCATCGTCAATAAGAAGGTCAGAGGGCTACAGTAAACCTGAAGTAAATCATCGGAATCTATAACTAGTGTCACAGGAATGGTTCAAAACATAGACAGTAGGAAGAGCCAGTCTACATGTACTTAAGTCGGCATTGTGCCTTTTCTATATAATTCCGATGCAATTTCTGTGTTTCACCTTCAATAAGAAGGTCAGAGGGATACAGTAAACCTGAAGTGAAGCATCGGAATCTATAACTAGTGTCACAGGAGTGTTTCAAAACATAGACAGTAAGAAAAGTCAGTCCTCTTGTACTTAAGTCGGCATTGTGCTTTTTGTAACTAATTCCGATGCAATTTCTGTTTTTCATCGTCAATTAGAAGGTCAGAGGGATACAGTAAACCTGAAGTGAAGCATCGGAACCTATAACTAGTGTCACAGGAATGGTTCAGAGCATAGACAGTAGGAAGAGTCAGTCTTCTTGTACTTAAGTCGGCATTGTGCCTTTTCTATTTAAGTCCGATGCAAATTCTGTGTTTCGTCGTCAATAAGAGGGGCAGAGGGATACAGTAAACCTGAAGTGAAGCATCAGAATCTATAACTAGTGCCACAGGAATGGTTCAAAACATAGACAGTAAGAAGAGTCAGTCTACTTGTACTTAAGTCGGCATTGTGCCTTTTTTATTTAATTCTGATGCAATTTCTGTGTTTCATCGTCAATAAGAAGGTGAGAGGAATACAGTACACCTGAAGTGAAGCATCGGAATCTATAACTAGTGTCACAGGAATGGTTCAAAACATAGACAGTAGGAAGAGTCAGTCATCTTGTACTTAAGTCGGCACTGTGCCTTTTGTATTTCATTCCGATGCAATTTCTGTGTTTCATCGTCAATATGAAGGTCCAAAGGACACCATAAACCTGAAGTGAAGCATCGGAATCTATAACTAGTGTCACAGGAATGGTTCAAATCATAGTCAATAGGAAGGGTCAGCCTTCTTTTACTTAAGTCGGCATTGTGCCTTTTCTATTTAAATCCGATGCAATGTCTGTGTTTCATCATCAATAAGAAGGTCAGAAAGATACAGTAAACCTGAAGTGAAGCATCGGAACCTATAACTAGTGCTACAGGAATGGTTCAAAGCATAGACGGTAGGAAGAGTCAGTCTTCTTGTACTTAAGTCGGCATTGTGCCTTTTCTATTTAAGTCCGATGCAATTTCTGTGTTTCGTCGTCAGTAAGAAGGTCCAAGGCATACAGTAAACCTGAAGTGAAGCATCGGAATCTATAACTAGTGTCAGAGGAACGGTTCAAAACATAGACAGTAAGACGATTCAGTCTTCTTGTACATAAGTCGGCATTGTGCCCTTTGTATTTGATTCCGATGCAATTTCTGTGTTTCATCGTCAATAAGAAGGTCCAAGGGATACAGTAAACCTGAAGTGAAGCATCGGTATCTATAACTAGTGTCACAGGAATGGTTCAAAACATAGACAGTAATAAGAGTCAGTCTTCTTGTACTTAAGTCGGCATTGTGCCTTTTCTTTTTAATTCCGATGCAATTTCTGTGTTTCATCGTCAATAAGAAGGTCAGAGGTATACAGTACACCTGAAGTGAAGCATTGGAATCTATAACTAGTGTCACAGGAATGGTTCAAAACATAGACTGTAGGAAGAGTCAGTCATCTTGTACTTAAGTCGGCATTGTGCCTTTTGTATTTCATTCCGATGCAATTTCTGTGTTTCATCGTCAATATGAAGGTCCAAGGGATACCGTAAACCTGAAGTGAGGCATCGGAATCTATAACTAGTGGCACAGCAATGGTTCGAAACATAGACAGTAAGAAGACTCAGTCTTCTTGTACTTAAGTCGGCATTGTGACTTTTCTGTTTAATTCCGAATCAATTTCTGTGTTTCATCGCCAATAAGAAGTCAAAGGGATAAAGTAAACCTGAAGTGAAGCATCGGAATCTATAACTAGTGTCACAGGAATGGTTCAAAGCATAGTCAGTAAGAAAAGTCAGTCTTCTTGTACTTAAGTCGGCATTGTGCCTTTTCTATTTAATTCCGATGCAATTTCTGTGTTTCATCTTCAATGGGAATATTAGAGGGATACAGCAAACCTGACGTGAAGCATCGGAATCTATAACTAGTATCACAGGAATGGTTCAAAACATAGACAGTTATAAGAGTCAGTCTTCTTGTACTTAAGTCGGCATTGTGCCTTTTCTATTTAATTCCGAGGCAATTTCAGTGTTTCATCGTCAATAAGAAGGTCAGAGGGATACAGTAAACCTAAAGTGAAGCATCGGAATCTATAACTAGTGTCACAGGAATGGTTCAAAACATAGACAGTAGGAAGAGCTATTCTTCTTGTACGTAAGTCGGTATTGTGCCTTTTCTATTTTATTCTGATGCAATTTCTGTGTTTCATCGTCAATAAGAAGGTCAGAGGGATACAGTAAACCTGAAGTAAATCATCGGAATCTATAACTAGTGTCACAGGAATGGTTCAAAACATAGACAGTAGGAAGAGCCAGTCTACATGCACTTAAGTCGGCATTGTGCCTTTTGTATTTAATTCCGATGCAATTTCTGTGTTTCATCGTCAATAAGAAGGTCAGTGGGATACAGTAAACCTGAAGTGAAGCATCAGAATTTAAACTAGTGTCACAGGAATGGTTCAATACATAGACAGTAAGAAGTGTCAGTCTACTTGTACTTAAGTCGGCATTGTGCCTTTTGTATTTAATTCCGATGCAATTTCTGTGTCTCATCGTCAATAAGAACGTCCAAGGGATACAGTAAACATATAGTGAAGCATCGAAATCTAAAACTGGTCTCACAGGAAATGTTCACAACATAGTCAGTAAGAAGAGTCAGTCTTCTTGTACTTAAGTCGGCATTGTGCCTTTTCTATTTAATTCCGATGCAATTTCTGTGTTTCATCTTCAATAAGAAGGTCAGAGGGATAGAGTAAACCTGAAGTGAAGCATCGGAACATATAACTAGTGTCACATGAATGGTTCTAACATAAACAGTAAGAAGAGTCAGTCTTCTTGTACTTAAGTCGGCATTGTACCTTTTCTGTTTAATTCCGATGCAATTTCTGTGTTTCATCGTCAATTAGAAGGTCAGAGGGACACAGTATACCTGAAGTGAAGCATCGGAATCTATAACTAGTGTCACAGGAATGGTTCAAAGCATAGACAATAGGAAGGGTCAGTCTTCTTTTACTTAAGTCGGCATTGTGCCTTTTCTATTTAAGTCCGATGCAATTTCTGTGTTTCGGCGTCAATAAGAAGGTCCAAGGGATACAGTAAACCTGAAGTGAAGCATCGGAATCTATAACTAGTATCAGAGGAATGGTTCAAAACATAGACAATAAGATGATTCAGTCTTCTTGTACATAAGTCAGCATTGTGCCTTTTGTATTTAATTCCGATGCAATTTCTGTGTTTCATCGTCAATAAGAAGGTCCAAGGGATACAGTACACCTGAAGTGAAGCATCGGAATCTATAACTAGTGTCACAGGAATGGTTCAAAACATAGTCAGTAAGAAGAGTCAGTCTTCTTGTACTTAAGTCGGCATTGTGCCTTTTGTATTTAATTCCGATGCAATTTCTGTGTTTCATCGTCAATAAGAGGGTCAGAGGGATACAGTAAACCTGAAGTGAAGCATCAGAATCTATAACTAGTGTCACAGGAATGGTTCAAAACATAGACAGTAAGAAGAGTCAGTCAACTTGTACTTAAGTCGGCATTGTGCCTTTTGTATTTAATTCCGATGCAATTTCTGTGTTTCATCGTCAATAAGAAGGTCAGAGGTATACAATACACCTGAAGTGAAGCATCAGAATCTATAACTAGTGTCACAGGAATGGCTCAAAACATAGACAGTAGGAAGAGTCAGTCATCTTGTACTTAAGTCGGCACTGTGCCTTTTGTATTTCATTCCGATGCAATTTCTGTGTTTCATCGTCAATATGAAGGTCCAAGGGATACCGTAAACCTGAAGTGAGGCATCGGAATCTATAACTAGTGGCACAGGAATGGTTCGAAACATAGACAGTAAGAAGACTCAGTCTTCTTGTACTTAAGTCGGCATTGTGCCTTTTCTGTTTAAATCCGATGCAATTTCTGTGTTTCATCGCCAATAAGTAGTTCAGAGGGATAAATAAAACCTGAAGTGAAGCATAGGAATCTATAACTAGTGTCACAGGTATGGTTCAAAACATAGTCAGTAAGAAATGTCAGTCTTCTTGTACTTAAGTCAGCATTGTGCCTTTTCTATTTAATTCCGATGCAATTTCTGTGTTTCATCATCAATAAGAAGGTCAGAGGGATACAGTAAACCTGAAGTGAAGCATCGGAATGTATAACTAGTGTCACAGGAATGATTCAAAACATAGACAGTAAGAAAAGTCAGTTTACTTGTACTTGAGTCGGCATTGTGCCTTTTGTATTTATTTCCGATGCAATTTCTGTGTTTCATCGTCAATAAGAAGGTCAGAGGGATACAGTAAACCTGAAGTGAAGCATTGGAATCTATAACTAGTGTCACAGGAATGGTTCAAAACATAGACAGTAGGAAGAGTCATTCTTCTTGTACGTAAGTGGGCATTGTGCCTTTTCTATTTTATTCTGATGCAATTTCTGTGTTTCATCGTCAATAAGAAGGTCAGAGGGCTACAGTAAACCTGAAGTAAATCATCGGAATCTATAACTAGTGTCACAGGAATGCTTCAAAACATAGACAGTAGGATGAGTCAGTCTACATGTACTTAAGTCGGCATTGTGCCTTTTGTATTTAATTCCGATGCAATTTCTGTGTTTCATCGTGAATAAGAATGTCAGAGGGATACAGTAAACCTGAAGTGAAGCATCAGAATCCAAAACTAGTTTCACAGGAATCTTTCAAAACATAGACAGTAAGAAGAGTCAGTCTACTTGTACTTGAGTCGGCATTGTGCCTTTTTTGTTTAATTCCGGAACAATTTCTGTGTTTCATCGTCAATTAGAAGGTCAGAGGGATACAGTAAACCTGAAGTGAAGCATCAGAATATATAACTAGTGTCACAGGAATGGTTCAAAACATAGACAGTAGGAAGAGTCAGCCATCTTGTACTTAAGTTGGCATTGTGCCTTTTGTATTTCATTCCGATGCAATTTCTGCGTTTCATCGTCAATATGAAGGTCCAAGGGATACCGTAAACCTGAAGTGAAGCATCAGAATCTATAACTAGTGTCACAGGAATGTTTCAAAACATAGACAGTAAGAAAAGTCAGTCCTCTTGTACTTAAGTCGGCATTGTGCTTTTTGTATCTAATTCCGATGCAATTTCTGTGTTTCATCGTCAATTAGAAGGTCAGAGGGATACAGTAAACCTGAAGTGAAGCATCGGAACCTATAACTAGTGTCACAGGAATGGTTCAGAAAATAGACAGTAGGAAGAGTCTGTCTTCTTGTACTTAAGTCGGCATTGTGCCTTTTCTATTTAAGTCCGATGCAATTTCTGTGTTTCGTCGTCAATAAGAGGGTCAGAGGGATACAGTAAACCTGAAGTGAAGCACCAGAATCTATAACTAGTGCCACAGGAATGGTTCAAAACATAGACAGAAAGAAGAGTCAGTCTACTTGTACTTAAGTCGGCATTGTGCCTTTTGTATTTAATTCTGATGCAATTTCTGTGTTTCATCGTCAATAAGAAGGTCAGAGGTATACAGTACACCTGAAGTGAAGCATCGGAATCTATAACTAGTGTCACAGGAATGGTTCAAAACATAGACAGTAGGAAGAGTCAGTCATCTTGTACTTAAGTCGGCACTGTGCCTTTTGTATTTCATTCCGATGCAATTTCTGTGTTTCATCGTCAATAAGAAGGACCAAGGGGTACAGTAAACATATAGTGAAGCATCGGAATCTAAAACTGGTCTCACAGGAATTGTTCACAATATTGTCAGTAAGAAGAGTCAGTCTTCTTGTACTTAAGTCGGCATTGTGCCTTTTCTATTTAATTCCGATGCAATTTCTGTGTTTCATCTTCAATAAGCAGGTCAGAGGGATACAGTAAACCTGAAGTGAAGCATCGGAATCTATAACTAGTGTCACAGGAATGGTTCAAACAGAGACAGTAAGATGAGTCAGTCTTCTTGTACTTAAGTCGGCTTTGTGAATTTTCTGTTTAATTCCGATTCAATTTCTGTGTTTCATCGTCAATTAGAAGGTCAGAGGGATACAGTTTACCTGAAGTGAAGCATCGGAATCTATAACTAGTGTCACACTAATGGTTCAAATCATAGTCATTAGGAAGGGTCAGCCTTCTTTTACTTAAGTCGGCATTGTGCCTTTTCTATTTAAATCCGATGCAATGTCTGTGTATCATCATCAATAAGAAGGTCAGAGGGATACAGTAAACCTGAAGTGAAGCATCGGAACCTATAACTAGTGCTACAGGAATGGTTCAAAGCATAGACGGTAGGAAGAGTCAGTCTTCTTGTACTTAAGTCGGCATTGTGCCTTTTCTATTTAAGTCCGATGCAATTTCTGTGTTTCGTCGTCAATAAGAAGGTCCAAGGGATACAGTAAACCTGAAGTGAAGCATCGGAATCTATAACTAGTGTCAAAGGAACGGTTCAAAACATAGACAGTAAGATGATTCAGTCTTCTTGTACATAAGTCGGCATTGTGCCTTTTGTGTTTGATTCCGATGCAATTTCTGTGTTTCATCGTCAATAAGAAGGTCCAAGGGATACAGTAAACCTGAAGTGAAGCATCGGTATCTATAACTAGTGTCACAGGAATGGTTCAAAACATAGACAGTAATAGTAGTCAGTCTTCTTGTACTTAAGTCGGCATTGTGCCTTTTGTATTTAATTCCGATGCAATTTCTGTGTTTCATCGTCAATAAGAAGGTCAAAGGTATACAGTTCACCTGAAGTGAAGCATCGGAATCTATAACTGGTGTCACAGGAATGGTTCAAATCATAGACAGTAGGAAGAGTCAGTCATCTTGTACTTAAGTCGGCATTGTGCCTTTTGTATTTCATTCCGATGCAATTTCTGTGTTTCATCGTCTATATGAAGGTCCAAGGGATACCGTAAACCTGAAGTGAGGCATCGGAATCTATAACTAGTGGCACAGGAATGGTTCGAAACATAGACAGTAAGAAGACTCAGTCTTCTTGTACTTAAGTCGGCATTGTGCCTTTTCTGTTTAATTCCGATGCAATTTCTGTGTTTCATCGCCAATAAGAAGGTCAAAGGGATAAAGTAAACCTGAAGTGAAGCATCGGAATCTATAACTAGTGTCACAGGAATGGTTCAAAACATAGTCAGTAAGAAAAGTCAGTCTTCTTGTACTTAAGTCGGCATTGTGCCTTTTCTATTTAATTCCGATGCAATTTCTGTGTTTCATCTTCAATGGGAAAGTTAGAGGGATACAGTAAACCTGACGTGAAGCATCGGAATCTATAACTAGTGTCACAGGAATGGTTCAAAACATAGACAGTTATAAGAGTCAGTCATCTTGTACTTAAGTTGGCATTGTGCCTTTTCTATTTAATTCCGATGCAATTTCAGTGTTTCATCGTCAATAAGAAGGTCAGAGGGATACAGTAAACCTGAAGTGAAGCATCGGAATCTATAACTAGTGTCACAGGAATGGTTCAAAACATAGTCAGTAAGAAAAGTCAGTCTTCTTGTACTTAAGTCGGCATTGTGCCTTTTCTATTTAAATCCGATGCAATTTCTGTGTTTCATCGTCAATAAGAAGATCAGAGGAGTACAGTAAACCTGAAGTGAAGCATCGGAATGTATAACTAGTGTCACAGGAATGATTCAAAACATAGACAGTAAGAAAAGTCAGTCTACTTGTACTTGAATCGGCATTGTGCCTTTTGCATTTATTTCCGATGCAATTTCTGTGTTTCATCGTCAATAAGAAGGTCAGAGGGATACAGTAAACCTAAAGTGAAGCATCGGAATCTATAACTAGTGTCACAGGAATGGTTCAAAACATAGACAGTAGGAAGAGTTATTCTTCTTGTACGTAAGTCGGTATTGTGCCTTTTCTATTTTATTCTGATGCAATTTCTGTGTTTCATCGTCAATAAGAAGGTCAGAGGGATACAGTAAACCTGAAGTAAATCATCGGAATCTATAACTAGTGTCACAGGAATGGTTCAAAACATAGACAGTAAGAAGAGCCAGTCTACATGCACTTAAGTCGGCATTGTGCCTTTTGTATTTAATTCCGATGCAATTTCTGTGTTTCATCGTCAATAAGGTCAGAGGGATACAGTAAACCTGAAGTGAAGCATCAGAATTTAAACTAGGGTCACAGGAATGGTTCAATACATAGACAGTAAGAAGAGTCAGTCTACTTGTACTTAAGTCGGCATTGTGCCTTTTGTATTTAATTCCGATGCAATTTCTGTGTCTCATCGTCAATAAGAAGGTAAAAGGGATACAGTAAGCATATAGTGAAGCATCGGAATCTATAACTGGTCTCACAGGAAATGTTCACAACATAGTCAGTAAGAAGAGTCAGTCTTCTTGTACTTAAGTCGGCATTGTGCCTTTTCTATTTAATTCCGATGCAATTTCTGTGTTTCATCTTCAATAAGAAGGTCAGAGGGATAGAGTAAACCTGAAGTGAAGCATCGGAACATATAACTAGTGTCACAGGAATGGTTCTAACATAGACAGTAAGAAGAGTCAGTCTTCTTGTACTTAAGTCGGCATTGTGAATTTTCTAATTAATTTCGATGCAATTTCTGTGTTTCTTCGTCAATAAGTAGGTCCAAGGGGTACAGTAAACCTGAAGTGAAGCATCGGAATCTATAACTAGTGTCACAGGAATGTATCAAAACATAGACAGTAAGAAAAGTCAGTCCTCTTGTAATTAAGTCTTCATTGTGCTTTTTGTATCTAATTCCGATGCAATTGCTGTGTTTCATCGTCAATTAGAAGGTCAGAGGGATACAGTAAACCCGAAGTGAAGCATCGGAACCTATAACTAGTGTCACAGGAATGGTTCAAAGCATAGACAGAAGGAAGAGTCAGTCTTCTCGTACTTAAATCGGCATTGTGCCTTTTCTATTTAAGTCCGATGCAATTTCTGTGTTTCGGCGTCAATAAGAAGGTCCAAGGGATACAGTAAAAGTGAAGTGAAGCATCGGAATCTATAACTAGTGTCAGAGGAATGGTTCAAAACATAGACAATAAGATGATTCAGTCTTCTTGTACAAAAGTCAGCTTTGTGCCTTTTGTATTTAATACGGATGCAATTTCTGTGTTTCATCGTCAATAAGAAGGTCCAAGGGATACAGTACACCTGAAGTGAAGCATCGGAATCTATAACTAGTGTCACAGGAATGGTTCAAAACATAGACAGTAATAAGAGTCAGTCTTCTTGTACTTAAGTCGGCATTGTGCCTTTTGAATTTAATTCCGATGCAATTTCTGTGTTTCATCGTCAATAAGAGGGTCAGAGGGATATAGTAAACCTGAAGTGAAGCATCAGAATCTATAACTAGTGTCACAGGAATGGTTCAAAACATAGACAGTAAGAAGAGTCAGTCAACTTGTACTTAAGTCGGCATTGTGCCTTTTGTATTTAATTCCGATGAAATTTCTGTGTTTCATCGTCAATAAGAAGGTCAGAGGTATACAGTACACCTGAAGTGAAGCATCGGAATCTATAACTAGTGTCACTGGAATGGCTCAAAACATAGACAGTAGGAAGAGTCAATCATCTTGTACTTAAGTCGGCACTGTGCCTTTTGTATTTCATTCCGATGCAATTTCTGTGTTACATCGTCGATATGAAGGTCCAAGGGATACCGTAAACCTGAAGTGAGGCATCGGAATCTATAACTAGTGGCACAGGAATGGTTCGAAACATAGACAGTAAGAAGACTCAGCCTTCTTGTACTTAAGTCAGCATTGTGCCTTTTCTGTTTAAATCCGATGCAATTTCTGTGTTTCATCGCCAATAAGAAGGTCAGAGGTATAAAGTAAACCTGAAGTGAAGCATCGGAATCTATAACTAGTGTCACAGGAATGGTTCAAAGCATAGACAATAGGAAGGGTCAGTCTTCTTTTACTTAAGTCGGCATCGTGCCTTTTCTATTTAATTCCGATGCAATTTCTGTGTTTCATCGTCAATAAGAAGGTCATTGGTATACAGTACACCTGAAGTGAAGCATCGGAATCTATAACTAGTGTCACAGGAATGGTTCAAACCATGACAGTAGGAAGAGTCAGTCATCTTGTACTTAAGTTGGCATTGTGCCTTTTGTATTTCATTCCGATGCAATTTCTGCGTTTCATCGTCAATATGAAGGTCCAAGGGATACCGTAAACCTGAAGTGAGGCATCGGAATCTATAACTAGTGGCACAGGAATGGTTCGAAACATAGACAGTAGGAAGAGTCAGTCATCTTGTACTTAAGTCGTCATTGTGCCTTTTGTATTTCATTCCGGTGCAATTTCTGTGTTTCATCGTCAATATGAAGGTCCAAGGGATACCGTAAACCTGAAGTGAGGCGTCGGAATCTATAACTAGTGGCACAGGAATGGTTCGAAACATAGACAGTAAGAAGACTCAGTCTTCTTGTACTTAAGTCGGCATTGTGCCTTTTGAATTTAATTCCGATGCAATTTCTGTGTTTCATCGTCAATAAGAGGGTCAGAGGGATATAGTAAACCTGAAGTGAAGCATCGGAATCTATAACTAGTGTCACAGGAATGGTTCAAAACATAGTCAGTAAGAAAAGTCAGTCTTCTTGTACTTAAGTCGGCATTGTGCCTTTTCTATTTAAATTCGATGCAATTTCTGTGTTTCATCGTCAATAAGAAGATCAGAGGAATACAGTAAACCTGAAGTGAAGCATCTGAATGTATAACTAGTGTCACAGGAATGATTCATAACATAGACAGTAAGAAAAGTCAGTCTACTTGTACTTGAATCGGCATTGTGCCTTTTGCATTTATTTCCGATGCAATTTCTGTGTTTCATCGTCAATAAGAAGGTCAGAGGGATACAGTAAACCTAAAGTGAAGCATCGGAATCTATAACTAGTGTCACAGGAATGGTTCAAAACATAGACAGTAGGAAGAGTTATTCTTCTTGTACGTAAGTCGGTATTGTGCCTTTTCCATTTTTATTCTGATGCAATTTCTGTGTTTCATCGTCAATAAGAAGGTCAGAGGGATACAGTAAACCTGAAGTTAATCATCGGAATCTATAACTAGTGTCACAGGAATGGTTCAAAACATAGACAGTAGGAAGAGCCAGTCTACATGCAGTTAAGTCGGCATTGTGCCTTTTGTATTTAATTCCGATGCAATTTCTGTGTTTCATCGTCAATAAGGTCAGAGGGATACAGTAAACCTGAAGTGAAGCATCAGAATTTAAACTAGGGTCACAGGAATGGTTCAATACATAGACAGTAAGAAGAGTCAGTCTACTTGTACTTAAGTCGGCATTGTGCCTTTTGTATTTAATTCCGATGCAATTTCTGTGTCTCATCGTCAATAAGAAGGTCCAAGGGATACAGTAAACATATAGTGAAGCATCGGAATCTAAAACTGGTCTCACAGGAAATGTTCACAACATAGTCAGTAAGAAGAGTCAGTCTTCTTGTACTTAAGTCGGCATTGTGCCTTTTCTATTTAATTCCGATGCAATTTCTGTGTTTCATCTTCAATAAGAAGGTCAGAGGGATAGAGTAAACCTGAAGTGAAGCATCGGAACATATAACTAGTGTCACAGGAATGGTTCTAACATAGACAGTAAGAAGAGTCAGTCTTCTTGTACTTAAGTCGGCATTGTGCCTTTTCTGTTTAATTCCGATGCAATTTCTGTGTTTCACCGTCAATTAGAAGGTCAGAGGGATACAGTATACCTGAAGTGAAGCATCGGAATCTATAACTAGTGTCACAGGAATGGTTCAAAGCATAGACAATAGGAAGGGTCAGTCTTCTTTTACTTAAGTCGGCATTGTGACTTTTCTAATTAATTTCGATGCAATTTCTGTGTTTCGTCATCATTAAGTAGGTCCAAGGGGTACAGTAAACCTGAAGTGAAGCATCGGAATCTATAACTAGTGTCACAGGAATGTTTCAAAACATAGACAGTAAGAAAAGTCAGTCCTCTTGTAATTAAGTCTTCATTGTGCTTTTTGTATCTAATTCCGATGCAATTGCTGTGTTTCATCGTCAATTAGAAGGTCAGAGGGATACAGTAAACCCGAAGTGAAGCATCGGAACCTATAACTAATGTCACAGGAATGGTTCAAAGCATAGACAGAAGGAAGAGTCAGTCTTCTCGTACTTAAGTCGGCATTGTGCCTTTTCTATTTAAGTCCGATGCAATTTCTGTGTTTCATCGTCAATAAGAAGGTCCAAGGGATACAGTACACCTGAAGTGAAGCATCGGAATCTATAACTAGTGTCACAGGAATGGTTCAAAACATAGAGAGTAATAAGAGTCAGTCTTCTTGTACTTAAGTCGGCATTGTGCCTTTTGTAATTAATTCCGATGCAATATCTGTGTTTCATCGTCAATAAGGAGGTCAGAGGTATACAGAAAACCTGAAGTGAGGCATCGGAATCTATAACTAGTGTCACAGGAATGGTTCAAAACATAGTCAGTAAGAAGAGTCAGTCTTCTTGTACTTAAGTCGGCATTGTGCCTTTTGAATTTAATTCCGATGCAATTTCTGTGTTTCATCGTCAATAAGAGTGTCAGAGGGATACAGTAAACCTGAAGTGAAGCATCAGAATCTATAACTAGTGTCACAGGAATGGTTCAAAACATAGACAGTAAGAAGAGTCAGTCAACTTGTACTTAAGTCGGCATTGTGCCTTTTGTATTTAATTCCGATGCAATTTCTGTGTTTCATCGTCAATAAGAAGGTCAGAGGTATACAGTACACCTGAAGTGAAGCATCGGAATCTATAACTAGTGTCACAGGAATGGCTCAAAACATAGACAGTAGGAAGAGTCAATCATCTTGTACTTAAGTCGGCACTGTGCCTTTTGTATTTCATTCCGATGCAATTTCTGTGTTACATCGTCGATATGAAGGTCCAAGGGATACCGTAAACCTGAAGTGAGGCATCGGAATCTATAAGTAGTGGCACAGGAATGGTTCGAAACATAGACAGTAAGAAGACTCAGTCTTCTTGTACTTAAGTCAGCATTGTGCCTTTTCTGTTTAAATCCGATGCAATTTCTGTGTTTCATCGCCAATAAGAAGGTCAGAGGGATAAAGTAAACCTGAAGTGAAGCATCGGAATCTATAACTAGTGTCACAGGTATGGTTCAAAACATAGTCAGTAAGAAAAGTCAGTCTTCTTGTACTTAAGTCGGCATTGTGCCTTTTCTATTTTATTCCGATGCAATTTCTGTGTTTTATCATCAATAAGAAGGTCAGAGGGATACAGTAAACCTGAAGTGAAGCATCGGAATGTATAACTAGTGTCACAGGAATGATTCAAAACATAGACAGTAAGAAAAGTCAGTTTACTTGTACTTGAATCGGCATTGTGCCTTTTGTATTTATTTCCGATGCAATTTCTGTGTTTCATCGTCAATAAGAAGGTCAGAGGGATACAGTAAACCTGAAGTGAAGCATCGGAATCTATAACTAGTGTCACAGGAATGGTTCAAAACATAGACAGTAGGAAGAGTCATTCTTCTTGTACGTAAGTCGGCTTTGTGCCTTTTCTATTTTATTCTGATGCAATTTCTGTGTTTCATCGTCAATAAGAAGGTCAGAGGGCTACAGTAAACCTGAAGTAATTCATCGGAATCTATAACTAGTGTCACAGGAATGGTTCAAAACATAGACAGTAGGATGAGTCAGTCTACATGTACATAAGTCGGCATTGTGCCTTTTGTATTTAATTCCGATGCAATTTCTGTGTTTCATCGTGAATAAGAATGTCAGAGGGATACAGTAAACCTTAAGTGAAGCATCAGAATCTAAAACTAGTGTCACAGGAATGGTTCAAAGCATAGACAGTAAGAAGAGTCAGTCCACTTGTACTTAAGTCGGCATTGTGCCTTTTCTGTTTAATTCCGATGCAATTTTTGTGTTTCATCGTCAATTAGAAGGTCAGAGGGATACAGTATACCTGAAGTGAAGCATCGGAATAAATAACTAGTGTCACAGGAATGGTTCAAAGCATAGACAATAGGAAGGGTCAGTCTTCTTTTACTTAAGTCGGCATCGTGCCTTTTCTATTTAATTCCGATGCAATTTCTGTGTTTCATTGTCAATAAGAAGGTCAGTGGTATACAGTACACCTGAAGTGAAGCATCGGAATCTATAACTAGTGTCACAGGAATGGTTCAAAACATAGACAGTAGGAAGAGTCCGTCATCTTGTACTTAAGTTGGCATTGTGCCTTTTGTATTTCATTCCGATGCAATTTCTGCGTTTCATCGTCAATATGAAGGTCCAAGGGATACCGTAAACCTGAAGTGAGGCATCGGAATCTATAACTAGTGGCACAGGAATCGTTCGAAACATAGACAGTAAGAAGACTCAGTCTTCTTGTACTTAAGTCGGCATTGTGCCTTTTCTGTTTAATTCCGATGCAATTTCTGTGTTTCATCGCCAATAAGAAGGTCAGAGGGATAAAGTAAACCTGAAGTGAAGCATCGGAATCTATAACTAGTGTCACAGGAATGGTTCAAAACATAGTCAGTAAGAAAAGTCAGTCTTCTTGTACTTAAGTCGGCATTGTGCCTTTTGTATTTAATTCCGATGCAATTTCTGTGTGTCATCTTCAATTTGAAAGTTAGAGGGATACAGTAAACCTGACGTGAAGCATCGGAATCTATAACTAGTGTCACAATAATGGTTCAAAACATAGACAATTGTAAGAGTCAGTCTTCTTGTACTTAAGTCGGCATTGTGCCTTTTCTATTTAAATCCGATGCAATTCCTGTGTTTCATCGTCAATAAGAAGATCAGAGGGATACAGTAAACCTGAAGTGAAGTATCGGAATGTATAACTAGTGTCACAGGAATGATTCAAAACATAGACAGTAAGAAAAGTCAGTCTACTTGTACTTGAATCGGCATTGTGCCTTTTGCATTCAGTTCCGATGCAATTTCTGTGTTTCATCGTCAATAAGAAGGTCAGAGGGATACAGTAAACCTAAAGTGAAGCATCGGAATCTATAACTAGTGTCACAGGAATGGTTCAAAACATAGACAGTAGGAAGAGTCATTCTTCTTGTACGTAAGTCGGCATTGTGCCTTTTCTATTTTATTCTGATGCAATTTCTGTGTTTCATCGTCAATAAGAAGGTCAGAGGGCTACAGTAAACCTGAAGTAAATCATCGGAATCTATAACTAGTGTCACAGGAATGGTTCAAAACATAGACAGTAGGAAGAGCCAGTCTACATGTACTTAAGCCGGCATTGTGCCTTTTGTATTTAATTCCGATGCAATTTCTGTGTTTCATCGTCAATAAGAAGGTCAGAGGGATACAGTAAACCTGAAGTGAAGCATCAGAATATAAACTAGTGTCACAGGAATGGTTCAATACATAGACAGTAAGAAGAGTCAGTGTACTTGTACTTAAGTCGGCATTGTGTCTTTTGTATTTAATTCCGATTCAATTTCTGTGTCTCATCGTCAATAAGAAGGTTCAAGGGATACAGTAAACATATAGTGAAGCATCGGAATCTAAAACTGGTCTCACAGGAAATGTTCACAACATAGTCAGTAAGAAGAGTCAGTCTTCTTGTACTTAAGTCTTCATTGTGCCTTTTCTATTTAATTCCGATGCAATTTCTGTGTTTCATCTTCAATAAGAAGGTCAGAGGGATACAGTAAACCTGAAGTGAAGCATCGGAATCTATAACTAGTGTCACAGGAATGGTTCAAACATAGACAGTAAGAAGAGTCAGTCTTCTTGTACTTAAGTCGGCATTGTGCCTTTTCTGTTTAATTCCGATGCAATTTCTGTGTTTCATCGTCAATTAGAAGCTCAGAGGGATACAGTATACCTGAAGTGAAGCATCGGAATCTATAACTAGTGTGACAGGAATGGTTCAAAGCATAGACAATAGGAAGGGTCAGTCTTCTTTTACTTAAGTCGGCAATGTGACTTTTCTAATTAATTTCGATGCAATTTCTGTGTTTCGTCGTCAATAAGTAGGTCCAAGGTATCCAGTAAACCTGAAGTGAAGCATCGGAATCTATAACTAGTGTCACAGGAATGTTTCAAAACATAGACAGTAAGAAAAGTCAGTCCACTTGTACTTAAGTCGGCATTGTGCTATTTGTATCTAATTCCGATGCAATTTCTGTGTTTCATCGTCAATTAGAAGGTCAGAGGTATACAGTAAACCTGAAGTGAAGCATCGGAACCTATAACTAGTGTCACAGGAATGGTTCAGAGCATAGACAGTAGGATGAGTCAGTCTTCTTGTACTTAAGTCGGCATTGTGCCTTTTCTATTTAAGTCCGATGCAATTTCTGTGTTTCGTCGTCAATAAGAAGGCCAAGGGATACAGTAAACCTGAAGTGAAGCATCGGAATCTATAACTAGTGTCAGGGGAATGGTTCAAATCATAGGCAGTAAGATGATTCAGTCTTCTTGTACATAAGTCGGCATTGTGCCTTTTGTATTTAATTCCGATGCAATTTCTGTGATTCATCGTCAATAATAGGGTCAGAGGGATACCGTAAACCTGAAGTGAAGCATCAGAATCTATAACTAGTGCCACAGGAATGGTTCAAAACATAGACAGTAAGAAGAGTCAGTCTACTTGTACTTAAGTCGGCATTGTGCCTTTTATATTTAATTCTGATGCAATTTCTGTGTTTCATCGTCAATAATAAGGTCAGAGGTATACAGTACACCTGAAGTGAAGCATCGGAATCTATAACTAGTCTCACAGGAATGGTTCAAACATAGACAGTAAGAAGAGTCAGTCATCTTGTACTTAAGTCGGCACTGTGCCTTTTGTATTTCCGTCCGATGCAATTTCTGTGTTTCATCGTCAATATGTAGGTCCAAGGGATACCGTAAACCTGAAGTGAGGCATCGGAATCTATAACTAGTGGCACAGCAATGGTTCGAAACATAGACAGTAAGAAGACTCAGTCTTCTTGTACTTAAGTCGGCATTGTGCCTTTTCTGTTTAAATCCGATGCAATTTCTGTGTTTCATCGCCAATAAGAAGGTCAGAGGGATAAAGTAAACCTGAAGTGAAGCATCGGAATCTGTAACTAGTGGTACAGGAATGGTTCAAACAGAGACAGTAAGAAGAGTCAGTCTTCTTGTTCTTAAGTCGGCATTGTGCCTTTTCTGTTTAATTCCGATGCAATTTCTGTGTTTCATCGTCAATTAGAAGGTCAGAGGGATACAGTATACCTGAAGTGAAGCATCGGAATCTATAACTAGTGTCACAGGAATGGTTCTAAGCATAGTCAATAGGAGGGGTCAGTCTTCTTTTACTTAAGTCGGCATTGTGCCTTTTCTAATTAATTTCGATGCAATTTCTGTGTTTCGTCGACAAAAAGAATGTCCAAGGGATACAGTAAACCTGAAGTGAAGCATCGGGATCTATAACTAGTGTCAGAGGAATGGTTCAAAACATAGACAGTAAGATGATTCAGTCTTCTTGTACATAAGACGGCATTGTGCCTTTTGTATTTAATTCCGATGCAATATCTGTGTCTCATCGTCAATAAGAAGGTCCAAGGGATACAGTAAACCTAAATTGAAGCATCGGAATCTATAACTAGTGTCACAGGAATGGTTCAAACATAGACAGTAATAAGAGTCAGTCTTCTTGTACTTAAGTCGGCATTGTGCCTGTTGTAATTAATTCCGATGCAATATCTGTGTTTCATCGTCAATAAGAAGGTCAGAGGTATACAGTAAACCTGAAGTGAGGCATCGGAATCTATAACTAGTGTCACAGGAATGGTTCAAAACATAGCCAGTAAGAAGAGTCAGTCTTCTTGTACTTAAGTCGGCATTGTGCCTTTTGTATTTAATCCTGATGCAATTTCTGTGTTTCATCGTCAATAAGAGGGTCAAAGTGATACAGTAAACCTGAAGTGAAGCATCAGAATCTATAACTAGTGTCACAGGAATGGTTCAAAATATACACAGTAAGAAGAGTCAGTCTACTTGTACTTAAGTCGGCATTGTGCCTTTTGTATTTAATTCCGATGCTATTTCTGTGTTTCATCGTCAATAAGAAGGTCAGAGGTATACAGTACACCTGAAGTGAAGCATCGGAATCTATAACTAGTGTCACAGGAATGGTTCAAAACATAGACAGTAGGAAGAGTCAGTCATCTTGTACTTAAGTCGGCATTGTGCCTTTGTATTTCATTCCGATGCAATTTCTGTGTTTCATCGTCAATATGAAGGTCCAAGGGATACAGTAAACCTGAAGTGAGGCATCGGAATCTATAACTAGTGTCACAGGAATGGTTCGAAACATAGACAGTAAGAAGACTCAGTCTTCTTGTACTTAAGTCGGCATTGTGCCTTTTCTATTTATTTGCGATGCTATTTCTGTGTTTCATCATCCATAAGAAGGTCAGAGAGATACAGTAAACCTCAAGTGAAGCATCGGAAACTATAAGAGATGTCACAGGAATGGTTCAAAACATAGTCAGTAAGAAGAGACAGTCTTCTTGTACTCAAGTCGGCATTGTGCCTTTCGTATCTAATTCGGAAGCAATTTCGGTATTTCATCGTCAATAAGAAGGTCCAAGGGATACAGTAAACCTGAAGTGAAGCATCAGAATCTATAACTAGTGTCACAGGTTCGGTTCAAAACACAGACAGTAAGAAGAGTCAGTCTTCTTGTACCTAAGTCGGCATTGTGCCATTTCTATTTAATTCTGATGCAATTTCTGTGTTTCATCATCAATAAGAAGGTCAGAGGGATACAGTAAAGCTGAATTGAAGCATCGGAGTCTATAACTAGTGTCACAGGAATGGTTCAAACATAGACAGTATGAAGAGTCAGTCTTCTTGTACTTAAGTCGGCATTGTGCCTTTTCTGTTTAATTCCGATGCAACCTCTGTGTTTCATCGTCAATTAGAAGGTCAGAGGGATACAATATACCTGAAGTGAAGCATCGGAATCTATAACTAGTGTCACAGGAATGTTTCAAAACATAGACAGTAAGAAAAGTCAGTCCTCTTGTACTTAAGTCGGCATTGTGCTTTTTGTATCTAATTCCGATGCAATTTCTGTGTTTCATCGTCAATTAGGTCAGAGGGATACAGTAAACCTGAAGTGAAGCATCGGAACCTATAACTAGTGACACAGGAATGGTTCAAAGCATAGACAGTAGGAAGAGTCAGTGTTCTTGTACTTAAGTCGGCATTGTGCCTTTTCTATTTAATTCCGATGCAATTTCGGTGACTCATCGTCAATAAGAAGGTCCAAGGGATATAGTAAACCTGAAGTGAAGCATCGGAATCTATAACTAGTGTCACAGGAACGGATCAAAACATAGACAGTAGGAAGAGTCAGTCATCTTGTACTTAAGTCGGCATTGTGCCTTTTGTATTTCATTCCGATGCAATTTCTGTGTTTCATCGTCAATATGAAGGTCCAAGGGATACAGTTAACCTGAAGTGAGGCATCGGAATCTATAACTAGTGGCACAGGAATGGTTCGAAACATAGACAGTAAGAAGACTGAGTCTTCTTGTACTTAAGTCGGCATTGTGCATTTTCTGTTTAATTCCGATGCAATTTCTGTGTTTCATCGCCAATAAGAAGGTCAGAGGGATAAAGTAAACCTGAAGTGAAGCATCGGAATCTATAACTAGTGTCACAGGAATGGTTAAACATAGTCAGTAAGAAAAATCAGTCTTCTTGTACTTAAGTCGGCATTGTGCCTTTTCTATTTAATTCCGATGCAATTTCTGTGTTTCATCGTCAATAAAAAGGTCAGAGGGATACAGTAAACCTGAAGTGAAGCATCGGAATGTATAACTAGTGCCACATGAATGATTCAAATCATAGACAGTAAGAAAAGTCAGTCTACTTGTACTTGAGCCTTGAGCCTTTTGTATTTATTTCCGATGCAATTTCTGTGTTTCATCGTCAATAAGAAGGTCAGAGGGATACAGTAAACCTGAAGTCAAGCATCAGAATCTGTAACTAGTGTCACAGGTTCGGTTCAAAACATAGACAGTACGAAGAGTCGGTCTTCTTGTACCTAAGTCGGCATTGTGCCATTTCTATTTAATTCTGATGCAATTTCAGTGTTTCATAATCAATAAGAAGGTCAGAGGGATACAGTAAACCTGAAGTGAAGCATCGGAGTCTATAACTAGTGTCACAGGAATGGTTCAAAGCATAGACAATAGGATGGGTCAGTTTTCTTTTACTTAAGTCGGCATTGTGACTTTTCTAATTAATTTCGATGCAATTTCTGTGTTTCGTCGTCAATAAGTAGGTCCAAGGGATACAGTAAACCTGCAGTGAAGCATCGGAATCTATAACTAGTGTCACAAATATGTTTCAAAACAAAGACAGTAAGAAAACTCAGTCCTCTTGTACTTAAGTCGGCATTGTGCTTTTTGTATCTAATTCCGATGCAATTTCTGTGTTTCATCGTCAATAAGAAGGTCAGAGGTATACAGTAAACCTGAAGTGAAGCGTCGGAATCTATGACTAGTGTCACAGGAATGGTTCAAAACATAGACAGTAGGAAGAGTCAGTCATCTTGTACGTAAGTCGGCGTCGTGCCTTTTGTATTTCATTCCGATGCAATTTCTGTGTTTCATCGTCAATATGAAGGTCCAAGGGATACAGTAAACCTGAAGTAAGGCATCGGAATCTATAACTATTGGCACAGGATCGGTTCGAAACATAGACAGTAAGAAGACTCAGTCTTCTTGTACTTAAGTCGGCATTGTGCCTTTTCTGTTCAATTCCGATGCAATTTCAGTGTTTCATCGCTAATAAGAAGGTCAGAGGGATAAAGTAAACCTGAAGTGAAGCATCGGAATCTATAACTAGTGGCACAGGAATGGTTCAAAACATAGTCAGTAAGAAAAGTCAGTCTTCTTGTAGTTAAGTCGGCATTGTGCCTTTTCTATTTAATTCCGATGCAATTTCTGTGTTTCATCGTGAATAAGAAGGTCAGAGGGATACAGTAAACCTGAAGTGAAGCATCGGAATGTATAACTAGTGTCACAGGAATGATTCAAAACATAGACAGTAAGAAAAGTCAGTCTACTTGTAATTGAGTCGGCATTGTGCCTTTTCTATTTTATTCTGATGCTATTTCTGTGTTTCATCGTCAATAAGAAGGTCAGAGGGATACAGTAAACCTCAAGTGAAGCATCAGAATCTAAAACTAGTGTAACAGGAATGGTTCAAATCATAGACAGTAAGAAGAGTCAGTCTACATGTACTTAAGTCGGCATTGTGCCTTTTGTATTTAAATCCGATGCAATTTCTGTGTCTCATCGTCCATAAGAAGGTCCAAGGGGTACAGTAAACATATAGTGAAGCATCGGAATCTAAAACTGGTCTCACAGGAAATGTTCACAACATAGTCAGTAAGAAGAGTCAGTCTTCTTGTACTTAAGTCGGCATTGTGCCTTTTCTATTTAATTCCGATCCAATTTCTGTGTTTCATCTTCAATAAGAAGGTCAGAGGAATACAGTAAACCTGAAGTGAAGCATCGGAATCTATAACTAGTGTCGCAGGAATGGTTCAAACAGAGCCAGTAAGAAGAGTCAGTCTTCTTGTACTTAAGTGGGCATTGTGCGTTTTCTGTTTAATTCCGATGCAATTTCTGTGTTTCATCGTCAATTACAAGGTCAGAGGGATACAGTATACCTGAAGTGAAGCATGGGAATCTATAACTAGTGTCACAGGAATGGTTCAAAGCATAGACAATAGGAAGGGTCAGTCTTCTTTTACTTAAGTCGGCATTGTGCCTTTTCTAATTAATTTCGATGCAATTTCTGTGTTTCGTCGTCAATAAGTAGGTCCAAGGGATACAGTAAAACTAAAGTGAAGCATCGGAATCTATAACTAGTGTCACAGGAATGTTTCAAAACTTAGACAGTAAGAAAAGTCAGTCCTCTTGTACTTAAATCGGCATTGTGCTTTTTGTATCTAATTCCGATGCAATTACTGTGTTTCATCGTCAATTAGAAGGTCAGAGGTATACAGTAAACCTGGAGTGAAGCATCGGAACCTATAACTAGTGTCACAGGAATGGTTCAAAACATAGACAGTAGGAAGAGTCAGTCTTCTTGCACTTAAGTCGGCATTGTGCCTTTTCTATTTAATTCCGATGCAATTTCTGTGTTTCGTCGTCAATAAGAAGGTCCAAGGGATACAGTAAACCTGAATTGAAGCATCGGAATCTATAACTAGTGTCACAGGAATGGTTCAAAACATAGTCAGCAAGAAGAGTCAGTTTTCTTGTACTTAAGTCGGCATTGTGCCCTTTGTATTTAATTCCATGCAATTTCTGTGTTTGATCGTCAATAAAAGGGTCAGAGGGATACAGTAAACCTGAAGTGAGGCATCGGAATCTATAACTAGTGTCACAGGAATGGTTCAAAACATAGACAGTAAGAAGAGTCAGTGTACTTGTACTTAAGTCGGCATTGTGCCTTTCGTATTTAATTCCGATGCAATTTCTGTGTTTCATCGTCAATAAGAAGGTCAGAGGTATACAGTAAACCTGAAGTGAAGCATCGGAATCTAAACTAGTGTCACAGGAATGGTTCAAAACATAGACAGTAGGAAGAGTCAGTCTTCTTGTACTTAAGTCGGCGTCGTGCCTTTTGTATTTCATTCCGATGCAATTTCTGTGTTTCATCGTCAATATGAAGGTCCAAGGGATACAGTAAACCTGAAGTAAGGCATCGGAATCTATAACTATTGGCACAGGAATGGTTCGAAACATAGACAGTAAGAAGACTCAGTCTTCTTGTACTTAAGTCGGCATTGTGCCTTTTCTGTTTAATTCCGATGCAATTTCAGTGTTTCATCGCTAATAAGAAGGTCAGAGGGATAAAGTAAACCTGAAGTGAAGCATCGGAATCTATAACTAGTGGCACAGGAATATTTCAAAACATAGTCAGTAAGAAAAGTCAGTCTTCTTGTACTTAAGTCGGCATTGTGCCTTTTCTATTTAATTCCGATGCAATTTCTGTGTTTCATCGTCAATAAGAAGGTCAGAGGGATACAGTAAACCTGATGTGAAGCATCGGAATGTATAACTACGGTCACAGGAATGATTCAAAACATAGACAGTAAGAAAAGTCAGTCTACTTGTACTTGAGTTGGCATTGTGCCTTTTCTATTTTATTCTGATGCTATTTCTGTGTTTCATCGTCAATAAGAAGGTCAGAGGGCTACAGTAAACCTGAAGTAAATCATCGGAATCTAAAACTAGTGTCACAGGAATGGTTCAAAACATAGACAGTAGGAAGAGTCAGTCTACATGTACTTTAGTCGGCATTGTGCCTTTTGTATTTAATTCCGATGCAATTTCTGTGTTTCAACGTCGTTACGAAGGTCAGAGGGATACAGTAAACCTCAAGTGAAGCATCAGAAACTAAAACTAGTGTAACAGGAATGGTTCAAATCATAGACAGTAAGAAGAGTCAGTCTACATGTACTTAAGTCGGCATTGTGCCTTTTGTATTTAAATCCGATGCAATTTCTGTGTCTCATCGTCAATAAGAAGGTCCAAGGGGTACAGTAAATATATAGTGAAGCATCGGAATCTAAAACTGGTCTCACAGGAAATGTTCACAACATAGTCAGTAAGAAGAGTCAGTCTTGTTGTACCTAAGTCGGCATTGTGCCTTTTCTATTTGATTCCGATGCAATTTCTGTGTTTCATCTTCAATAAGAAGGTCAGAGGGGTACAGTAAACCTGAAGTGAAGCATCGGAATCTATAACTAGTGTCGCAGGAATGGTTCAAACAGAGACAGTAAGAAGAGTCAGTCTTCTTGTACTTAAGTGGGCATTGTGCCTTTTCTGTTTAATTCCGATGCAATTTCTGTGTTTCATCGTCAATTACAAGGTCTGAGGGATACAGTATACCTGAAGTGAAGCATCGGAATCTATAACTAGTGTCACAGGAATGGTTCAAAGCATAGACAATAGGAAGGGTCAGTCTTCTTTTACTTAAGTCGGCATTGTGCCTTTTCTAATTAATTTCGATGCAATTTCTGTGTTTCGTCGTCAATAAGTAGGTCCAAGGGATACAGTAAAACTGAAGTGAAGCATCGGAATCTATAACTAGTGTCACAGGAATGTTTCAAAACTTAGACAGTAAGAAAAGTCAGTCCTCTTGTACTTAAATCGGCATTGTGCTTCTTGTATCTAATTCCGATGCAATTACTGTGTTTCATCGTCAATTAGAAGGTCGGAGGTATACAGTAAACCTGGAGTGAAGCATCGGAACCTATAACTAGTGTCACAGGAATGGTTCAAAAAATAGACAGTAGGAAGAGTCAGTCTTCTTGTACTTAAGTCGGCATTGTGCCTTTTCTATTTAATTCCGATGCAATTTCTGTGTTTCGTCGTCAATAAGAAGGTCCAAGGGATACAGTAAACCTGAATTGAAGCATCGGAATCTATAACTAGTGTCACAGGAATGGTTCAAAACATAGTCAGCAAGAAGAGTCAGTTTTCTTGTACTTAAGTCGGCATTGTGCCCTTTGTATTTAATTCCATGCAATTTCTGTGTTTGATCGTCAATAAAAGGGTCAGAGGGATACAGTAAACCTGAAGTGAGGCATCGGAATCTATAACTAGTGTCACAGGAATGGTTCAAAACATAGACAGTAAGAAGAGTCAGTGTACTTGTACTTAAGTCGGCATTGTGCCTTTCGTATTTAATTCCGATGCAATTTCTGTGTTTCATCGTCAATAAGAAGGTCAGAGGTATACAGTAAACCTGAAGTGAAGCATCGGAATCTAAACTAGTGTCACAGGAATGGTTCAAAACATAGACAGTAGGAAGAGTCAGTCTTCTTGTACTTAAGTCGGCGTCGTGCCTTTTGTATTTCATTCCGATGCAATTTCTGTGTTTCATCGTCAATATGAAGGTCCAAGGGATACAGTAAACCTGAAGTAAGGCATCGGAATCTATAACTATTGGCACAGGAATGGTTCGAAACATAGACAGTAAGAAGACTCAGTCTTCTTGTACTTAAGTCGGCATTGTGCCTTTTCTGTTTAATTCCGATGCAATTTCAGTGTTTCATCGCTAATAAGAAGGTCAGAGGGATAAAGTAAACCTGAAGTGAAGCATCGGAATCTATAACTAGTGGCACAGGAATATTTCAAAACATAGTCAGTAAGAAAAGTCAGTCTTCTTGTACTTAAGTCGGCATTGTGCCTTTTCTATTTAATTCCGATGCAATTTCTGTGTTTCATCGTCAATAAGAAGGTCAGAGGGATACAGTAAACCTGATGTGAAGCATCGGAATGTATAACTAGTGTCACAGGAATGATTCAAAACATAGACAGTAAGAAAAGTCAGTCTACTTGTACTTGAGTTGGCATTGTGCCTTTTCTATTTTATTCTGATGCTATTTCTGTGTTTCATCGTCAATAAGAAGGTCAGAGGGCTACAGTAAACCTGAAGTAAATCATCGGAATCTAAAACTAGTGTCACAGGAATGGTTCAAAACATAGACAGTAGGAAGAGTCAGTCTACATGTACTTTAGTCGGCATTGTGCCTTTTGTATTTAATTCCGATGCAATTTCTGTGTTTCAACGTCGTTACGAAGGTCAGAGGGATACAGTAAACCTCAAGTGAAGCATCAGAAACTAAAACTAGTGTAACAGGAATGGTTCAAATCATAGACAGTAAGAAGAGTCAGTCTACATGTACTTAAGTCGGCATTGTGCCTTTTGTATTTAAATCCGATGCAATTTCTGTGTCTCATCGTCAATAAGAAGGTCCAAGGGGTACAGTAAATATATAGTGAAGCATCGGAATCTAAAACTGGTCTCACAGGAAATGTTCACAACATAGTCAGTAAGAAGAGTCAGTCTTGTTGTACCTAAGTCGGCATTGTGCCTTTTCTATTTGATTCCGATGCAATTTCTGTGTTTCATCTTCAATAAGAAGGTCAGAGGGGTACAGTAAACCTGAAGTGAAGCATCGGAATCTATAACTAGTGTCGCAGGAATGGTTCAAACAGAGACAGTAAGAAGAGTCAGTCTTCTTGTACTTAAGTGGGCATTGTGCCTTTTCTGTTTAATTCCGATGCAATTTCTGTGTTTCATCGTCAATTACAAGGTCTGAGGGATACAGTATACCTGAAGTGAAGCATCGGAATCTATAACTAGTGTCACAGGAATGGTTCAAAGCATAGACAATAGGAAGGGTCAGTCTTCTTTTACTTAAGTCGGCATTGTGCCTTTTCTAATTAATTTCGATGCAATTTCTGTGTTTCGTCGTCAATAAGTAGGTCCAAGGGATACAGTAAAACTAAAGTGAAGCATCGGAATCTATAACTAGTGTCACAGGAATGTTTCAAAACTTAGACAGTAAGAAAAGTCAGTCCTCTTGTACTTAAATCGGCATTGTGCTTCTTGTATCTAATTCCGATGCAATTACTGTGTTTCATCGTCAATTAGAAGGTCGGAGGTATACAGTAAACCTGGAGTGAAGCATCGGAACCTATAACTAGTGTCACAGGAATGGTTCAAAAAATAGACAGTAGGAAGAGTCAGTCTTCTTGTACTTAAGTCGGCATTGTGCCTTTTCTATTTAATTCCGATGCAATTTCTGTGTTTCGTCGTCAATAAGAAGGTCCAAGGGATACAGTAAACCTGAAGTGAAGCATCGGAATCTATAACTTGTGTCAGAGGAATGGTTCAAAACATAGACATTAAGATGATTCAGTCTTCTTGTACATAAGTCGGCATTGTGCCTTTTTTATTTAATTCCGATGCAATTTCTGTGTATCATCGTCAATAAGAAGGTCAGAGGGATACAGAAAACCTAAAGTGAAGCATCGGAATCTATAACTAGTGTCATAGGAATGGTTCAAAACATAGACAGTAGGAAGAGTCAGCCTCCTTGTACTTGAGTCGGCATTGTGCCTTTTGTATTTAATTCCGATGCAATCTCTGTGTTTCATCGTCAATAAGAAGGTCAGAGGGATACAGTAAACCTGAATTGAAGCTTCGGATTCTATAACTAGTGTCACAGGAATGGTTCAAAACGTAGACTGTGGGAAGAGTCAGTCTTCTTGTACTTAAGTCGGCATTGTGCCTTTTCTATTTAATTCCGATGCAATTTCTGTGTTTCATCGTCAATAAGATGGTCAGAGGGATACAGAAAACCTGCGTGAGGCATCGGAATCTATAACTAGTGTCATAGGAATGGTTCAAAACATAGACAGTAGAAAGAGTCAGCCTTCTTGTACTTGAGTCGGCATTGTGCCTTTTGTATTTAATTCCGATGCAATTTCTGTGTTTCATCGTCAAGAAGAAGGTACAAGGGATACACTAAAACTGAAGTGAAGCATCGGAATCTATAACTAGTGTCATTGGAATGGTTCAAAACATAGACAGTAGGAAGAGTCAGCCTTCTTGTACTTGAGTCGGCATTGTGCCTTTTGTATTTAATTCCGATGGAATCTCTGTGTTTCATCGTCAATAAGAAGGTCAGAGGGATACAGTAAACCTGAATTGAGGCATCGGAATCTATAACTAGTGTCACAGGAATGGTTCAAAACGTAGACAGTGGGAAGAGTCAGTCTTCTTGTACTTAAGTCGGCATTGTGCCTTTTCTATTTAATTCCGATGCAATTTCTGTTTTTCATTATCAATAAGAAGGTCCAAGGGATACAGGAAACCTGAGGTGAGGCATCGGAATCTATAACTAGTGTCACAGGAATGGTTCAAAACATAGTCAGTAAGAAGAGTCAGTCTTCTTGTACTTATGTCGGCATTATGCCTTTTCTATTATTATCCGATGCCATTACTGTGTTTTATCGTCAGTAAGAAGGTCAGAGGGATACAGTACACCTGAAGAGAAGCATCGGAATCTATAACTTGTGTCACAGGGATGTTTCAAAACATAGACAGTAGGAAGAGTCAGTCGTCTTGTTCTTAAGTTGGCATTGTGCATTTTGTATTTAATTCCGATGCAATTTCTGTGTTTCAACGTCAATACGAAGGTCAGAGGGTTACAGTAAACCTGAAGTGAAAAATCAGAATCTATAACTAGTGTCACAGTTATGGCTCAAAGCATAGACAGTAAGACGAGTAAGTCTACTTCTACTTAAGTTGGCATTGTGCCTTTTGTATCTAATTCCGATGCATATTCTGTGTTTCATCGTCAATAAGAAGGGCCAAGGGATACAGTACAGTTGAAGTGAAGCATCGGAATCTATAACTAGTGTCACAGGAATGGCTCAAATCATAGACAGTAAGAAGAGTCAGTCTTCTTGTACTTAAATCGGCATTGTGCCTTTTCTATTTAATTCCGATGCAATTTCTGTGTTTCATCGTCAATAAGAAGGACAGAGGGATACAGTAAACCTGAAGTGAAGCATCGGAATCTATAACTAGTGTCATAGGAATGGTTGAAAACATAGACAGTACGAAGAGTCAGCCTTCTTGTACTTGAGTCGGCATTGTGCCTTTTGTATTCAATTCCGATGCAATCTCTGTGTTTCATCGTCAATAAGAAGGTCAGAGGGATACATTAAACCTTAATTGAAGCATCGGAATCTGTAACTAGTGTCACAGGAATGGTTCAAAACGTAGACAGTGGGAAGAGTCAGCCTTCTTGTACTTAAGTCGGCATTGTGCCTTTTCTATTTAATTCCGATGCAATTTCTGTGTTTCATTATCAATAAGAAGGTCCAAGGGATACAGTAAACCTGAAGTGAGGCATCGGAATCCATAACTAGTGTCACAGGAATAGTTCAAAACATAGTCAGTAAGAAGAGTCAGTCTTCTTGTACTTGAGTCATCATTGTGCCTTTTGTATTTAATTCCGATGCAATTTCTGTGTTTCATCGTCAATAAGAAGGTCAGAGGGATACAGTAAACCTGAAGTGAAGCATCGGAATCTATAACTAGTGTCACAGGAATGGTTAAAACCATAGACAGTAAGAAGAGTCAGTCTTCTTGTACTTAAGTCGGCATTGTACCTTTTGTATTTAATTCCGATGCAATTTCTGTGTTTCATCGTCAATAAGAAGGTACACGGGATACAGTAAAGCTAAAGTGAAGCATCAGAGTCTATAAGTAGTGTCACTGGATTGGTTCAAATCATAGACAGTAAGAAGAGTCAGTCTTCTTGTACTTAAGTCGTAATTGAGCCTGTTGTATTTAATTCCGATGCAATTTCTGTATTTTATCGTCAATAAGAAGGTCAGAGGGATACAGTAAACCTGAAGTGAAGAATCGGAATCTATAACTAGTGTCACAGGGATGGTTCAAAACATAGACAGTAGGAAGAGTCAGTCTTCTTGTACTTAAGTCGGCATTGTGCCTTTTGTATTTAATTCCGATGCAATAACTGTGTTAATCGTCAATAAGAAGGTCCACGGTATACAGTAAACCTGAAGTGAGGCATCGGAATCTATAACTAGTGTCACAGGAAAGGTTCACAACAGAGACAGTAAGAAGAGTCAGTCTTCTTGTACTTAAGTCGGCATTGTGCCTTTTCTATTTAATTACGATGCAATTTCTGTGTTTCAACGTCAATACGAAGGTCAGAGGGTTACAGTAAACCTGAAGTGAAAAATCAGAATCTATAACTAGTGTCACAGTTATGGCTCAAAGCATAGACAGTAAGACGAGTAAGTCTACTTCTACTTAAGTCGGCATTGTGCCTTTTGTATCTAATTCCGATGCAATTTCTGTGTTTCATCATCAATAAGAAGGTCCAAGGGATACAGTACACCTGAAGTGAAGCATCGGAATCTATAACTAGTGTCACAGGAAAGGCTCAAATCATAGACAGTAAGAAGAGTCAGTCTTCTTGTACTTAAATCGGCATTGTGCCTTTTCTATTTAATTCCGATGCAATTTCTGTGTTTCATCGTTAATAAGAAGGTCAGAGGGATACAGTAAACCTGAAGTGAAGCATCGGAATCTATAACTAGTGTCATAGGAATGGTTCAAAACATAGACAGTACGAAGAGTCAGCCTTCTTGTACTTGAGTCGGCATTGTGCCTTTTGTATTTAATTCCGATGCAATCTCTGTGTTTCATCGTCAATAAGAAGGTCAGAGGGATACAGTAAACCTGAATTGAAGCATCGGAATCTATAACTAGTGTCACAGGAATGGTTCCAATCGTAGACAGTGGGAAGAGTCAGTCTTCTTGTACTTAAGTCGGCATTGTGCCTTTTTTATTTAAATCCGATGCAATTTCTGTGTTTTATTATCAATAAGAAGGTCCAAGGTATACAGTAAACCTGAAGTGAGGCATCGGAATCCATAACTAGTGTCACAGGAATGGTTCAAAACATAGTCAGTAAGAAGAGTCAGTCTTCTTGTACTTAAGTCATCATTGTGCCTTTTGTATTTAATTCCGATGCAATTTCTGTGTTTCATCGTCAATAAGAAGGTCAGAGGGATACTGTAAACCTTAAGTGAAGCATCGTAATCTATAACTAGTGTCACAGGAATGGTTAAAAACATAGACAGTAAGAAGAGTCAGTCTTCTTGTACTTAAGTCGGCATTGTACCTTTTGTATTTAATTCCGATGCAATTTCTGTGTTTCATCGTCAATAAGAAGGTACAAGGGATACAGTAAAGCTAAAGAGAAGCATCAGAGTCTATAAGTAGTGTCACTGGAATGGTTTAAATCACAGACAGTAAGAAGAGTCAGTCTTCTTGTACTTAAGTCGTAATTGTGCCTTTTGTATTTAATTCCGATGCAATTTCTGTGTTTTATCGTCAATAAGAAGGTCAGAGGGATACAGTAAACCGGAAGTGAAAAATCGGAATCTATAACTAGTGTCACAGGGATGGTTCAAAACATAGACAGTAGGAAGAGTCAGTCTTCTTGTACTTAAGTCCTCATTGTGCCTTTTGTATTTAATTCCGATGCAATATCCGTGTTAATCGTCAATAAGGAGGTCCAAGGTATACAGTAAACCTTAAGTGAGGCATCGGAATCTATAACTAGTGTCACAGGAAAGGTTCAAAACAGAGACTGTAAGAAGAGTCAGTCTTCTTGTACTTAAGTCGGCATTGTGCCTTTTCTATTTAATTCCGATGCAACTTCTGTGTTTCATCGTCAATAAGAAGGTCAGAGGGTTACAGTAAACCTGAAGTGAAAAATCAGAATCTATAACTAGTGTCACAGTTATGGTTCAAAGCATAGACAGTAAGACGAGTAAGTCTACTTCTGCTTAAGTCGGCATTGTGCCTTTTGTATCTAATTCCGATGCAATTTCTGTGTTTCATCGTCAATAAGAAGGTCCAAGGGATACAGTACACCTGAAGTGAAGCATCGGAATCTATAACTAGTGTCATAGGAATGGCTCAAATCATAGACAGTAAGAAGAGTCAGTCTTCTTGTACTTAAATCGGCATTGTGCCTTTTCTATTTAATTCCGATGCAATTTCTGTGTTTCATCGTCAATAAGAAGGTCAGAGGGATACAGTAAACCTGAAGTGAAGCATCGGAATCTATAACTAGTGTCATAGGAATGGTTCAAAACATAGACATTACGAAGAGTCAGCCTTCTTGTACTTGTCGGCATTGTGCCTTTTGTATTTAATTCCGATGCAATCTCTGTGTTTCATCGTCAATTAGAAGGTCAGAGGGATACAGTAAACCTGAATTGAAGCATCGGAATCTATAACTAGTGTCACAAGAATGGTTCAAAACGTAGACAGTGGGAAGAGTCAGTCTTCTTGTACTTAAGTCGGCATTGTGCCTTTTCTACTTAATTCCGACGCAATTTCTGTGTTTCATTATCAATAAGAAGGTCCAAGGGATACAGTAAACCTGATGTGAGGCATCGGAATCCATAACTAGTGTCACAGGAATGGCTCAAATCACAGACAGTAAGAAGGGTCAGTCTTCTTGTACTTAAATCGGCATTGTGCCTTTTCTATTTAATTCCGATGCAATTTCTGTGTTTCATCGTCAATAAGAAGGTCAGAGGGATACAGTAAACCTGAAGTGAAGCATCGGAATCTATAACTAGCGTCATAGGAATGGTTCAAAACATAGACAGTACGAAGAGTCAGCCTTCTTGTACTTGAGTCAGCATTGTGCCTTTTGTATTTAATTCCGATGCAATCTCTGTGTTTCATCGTCAATAAGAAGGTCAGAGGGATACAGTAAACCTGAATTGAAGCATCGGAATCTATAACTAGTGTCACAGGAGTGGTTCAAAACATAGTCAGTAAGAAGAATCAGTCTTCTTGTACTTAAGTCGTCATTGTGCCTTTTGTATTTAATTCCGATGCAATATCTGTGTTAATCGTCAATAAGAAGGTCCAAGTTTAACAGTAAACCTGAAGTGAGGCATCGGAATCTATAACTAGTGTCACAGGAAAGGTTCAAATCAGAGACAGTAAGAAGAGTCAGACTTCTTGTACTTATGTCGGCATTGTGCTTTTTCTATTTAATTCCGATGCAATATCTGTGTTTCATCGTCAATAAGGAGGTCCAAGGGATACATTAAACATATAGTGAAGCATCGGAATCTAAAACTTGTCTCACAGGAAATGTTCAAAACATAGTCATTAAGTAGAGTCAGTCTTCTTGCACTTAAGTCGGAATGTGCCTTTTACATTTAATTCCGATGCAAGTTCTGTGTTTCGTCGTCAATAGGAAGGTACAAGTAATACAGTAAACCTGAAGTGAAGCATCGTAATCTAAAACCGGTCTCACAGGAAAGGTTCAAAACATAGAGAGTAAGAAGAGCCAGTCATCTTGTATTTGAGTCGGCATTGTGCCTATTGTATTTAATTCCGATGCAATTTATGTGTTTCATTGTCCATAAGAAGGTCAGTGGGATGCAGTGAACCTGAAGTGAAGCACCGGAATCTATAACTAGTGTCACAGGAATGGTTAAAAAATAGACAGTAAGAAGAGTCAATCTTCTTGTACTTAAGTCGGCATTGTGCCTTTTGTATTTAATTCCGATGCAATTTCTGTGTTTCATCGTCAATAAGAGTGTCAGAGGGATACAGTAAACCTGAAGTGAAGCATCGGAATCTATAACTAGTGTCACAGGAATGGTTCAAAACATAGACAGTGGGAAGAGTCAGTCTTCTTGTACTTAAGTCCGCATTGTGCCTTTTGTATTTAATTCCGATGCAATTTCTGTGTTCATCGTCAATAAGAAGGTCCAAGGGATACAGTAAACATGAAGCGAAGCATCGGAATCTATAACTAGTGTCACAGGAATGGTTCAAAACATAGACAGTAAGAAGAGTCAGTGAACTTGTACTTAAGTCGGCATTGTGCCTTTTCTATTCAATTCCGATGCAATATCTGTGTTTTATCGTCAATAAGAAGGTCAGAGGGATACAGTAAACCTGAAGTGAAGCATCGGAATCTATAACTAGTGTCACAGGAATGGTTCAAAACATAGACAGTAAGAAGAGTCAGTGAACTTGTACTTAAGTCCGCATTGTGCCTATTGTATTTAATTCCGATGCAATTTATGTGTTTCATTGTCAATAAGAAGGTCAGTGGGATGCAGTAAACCTGAAATGAAGCACCGGAATCTATAACTAGTGTCACAGGGATGGTTCAAAACATAGACAGTAAGAAGAGTTAGCCTTCTTGTACTTAAGTCGGCATTGTGCCATTTCTATTTAATTCCGATGCAATTTCTGTGTTTCATCGTCAATAAGAAGGTCAGAGGGATACAGTAAACGTGAAGTGAAGCATCGGAGGCTATAACTAGGGACACAGGAATGGTTCAAAGCATAGTCAGCAAAAAGAGTCAGTCTTCTTGTACTTATGTCGGCATTGTGCTTTTTCTATTTAATTTCGATGCAATATCTGTGTTTCATCGTCAATAAGGAGGTCCAAGGGATACATTAAACATATAGTGAAGCATCGGAATCTAAAACTTGTCTCACAGGAAATGTTCAAAACATAGTCATTAAGTAGAGTCAGTCTTCTTGCACTTAAGTCGGAATGTGCCTTTTACATTTAATTCCGATGCAAGTTCTGTGTTTCGTCGTCAATAGGAAGGTACAAGTAATACAGTAAACCTGAAGTGAAACATCGTAATCTAAAACCGGTCTCACAGGAAAGGTTAAAAACATAGAGAGTAGGAAGAGCCAGTCATCTTGTATTTGAGTCGGCATTGTGCCTATTGTATTTAATTCCGATGCAATTTATGTGTTTCATTGTCAATAAGAAGGTCAGAGGGATGCAGTAAACCTGAAGTGAAGCACCGGAATCTATAACTAGTGTCACAGGAATGTTTAAAAAATAGACAGTAAGAAGAGTCAATCTTCTTGTACATAAGTCGGCAATGGGCCTTTTGTATTTAATTCCGATGCAATTTCTGTGTTTCATCGTCAATAAGAGTGTCAGAGGGATACAGTAAACCTGAAGTGAAGCATCGGAATCTATAACTAGTGTCACAGGAATGGTTCAAAACATAGACAGTAAGAAGAGTCAGTCTTCTTGTACTTAAGTCGGCATTGTGCCTTTTGTATTTAATTCCGATGCAATTTTTGTGGTTCATCGTCAATAAGAAGGCCAGAGGGATACAGTAAACCTGAAGTGAAGCATCGGAATCTATAACTAGTGTCACAGGAATGGTTCAAATCATAGACAGTAAGATGTGTCAGTCTTATTGTACATAAGTCGGCATTGTGCCTTTTCTATTTAATTCCGATTCAATTTCTGTGATTCATCGTCAATAAGAAGGTCCAAGGGATACACTAAACCTGAAGAGAAGCATCGGAATCTATAACTAGTGTCACAGGAATGGTTCAAAGCATAGACAGTAAGAAGAGTCAGTCAACTTGTACTTAAGTCGGCATTGTGCTTTTTCTATTTAATTCCGATGCGATTTCTGTGTTTCATCTTCAATGGGAAAGTCAGACGGATACAGTAAACCTGACGTGAAGCATCGGAATCTATAACTAGTGTCACAGGAATGGTTCAAAGCATAGACAGTTATAAGAGTCAGTTTCCTTGTACTTAAGTCGGCATTGTGCCTTTTCTATTTAATTCCGATGCAATTTCAGTGTTACATCGTCAATAAGAAGGTCAGAGGGATACAGTAAACCTGAAGTGAAGCTTCGGAATCTATAACCAGTGTCTCCAGGAGTGGTTCAAAACATAGACAATAGGAAGGGTCAGTCATCTTGAACTTAAATCGGCATTGTACCTTTTCAGTTTGATTCCGATGCAATGTCTGTGTTTCATCGTCAATAAGAAGATTAGAGGGATACGGTAAACCTGAAGTGAAGCATCGGAATCTATAACTATTGTCACAGGAGTGGTTCAAAGCATAGACAATAGGAAGGGTCAGGCTTCTTGTACTTAAGTCGGCATTGTGCCTTTTCTAATTAATTCCGATGCAATTTCTGTGTTTCGTCGTCAATAAGATGGTCCAAGGGATACAGTAATCCTGAAGTGAAGCAAAGCAATCTATAACTAGTGTCACAGGAATGTTTCAAAGCATAGACAGTAAGAAGAGTCAGTCCTCTTGTCCTTAAGTCGGCATTGTGCATTTTGTATCTAATTCCGATGCATTTTCTGTGTTTCAACGTCAATAAGAAGGTCAGAGGGTTACAGTAAACCAGAGGTCAAGTATCAGAATCTATAACTAGTGTCACAGTTATGGTTCAGAGCATAGACAGTAAGACGAATAAGTCTACTTCTACTTAAGTCGGCATTGTGCTATTTGTATTTAATTCCGATGCAATTTCTGTGTTTCATCGTCAATAAGAAGGTCCAAGGGATACAGTACACCTGAAGTGAAGCATCGGAATCTATAACTAGTGTCACAGGAATGGCTCAAATTATAGACAGTAAGAAGAGTCAGTCTTCTTGTACTTAAATCGGCATTGTGCCTTTTCTATTTCATTCCGATTCAATTTCTGTGTTTCATCGTCAATAAGAAGGTCAGAGGGATACAGTAAACCTGAAGTAAAGCATCGGAATCTATAACTAGTGTCATGGGAATGGTTCAAAACAGAGACAGTAGGAAGAGTCAGCCTTCTTGTACTTGAGTCAGCATTGTGCCTTTTGTATTTAATTCCGTAGCAATCTCTGTGTTTCATCGTCAATAAGAAGGTCAGAGGGATACAGTAAACCTGAATATAAGCATCGGAATCTATAGCTAGTGTCACAGGAATGGTTCAAAACGAAGACAGTGGGAAGAGTCAGTCCTCTTGTACTTAAGTCGGCATTGTGCCTTTTCTATTTAATTCCGATGCTATTTCTGTGTTTCATTATCAATAAGAAGGTCCAAGGGATACAGTAAACCTGAAGTGAGGCATCGGAATCCATAACTCGTGTCACAGGAATGGTTCAAAACATAGCGAGTAAGAAGAGTCAGTCTTCATGTACTTAAGTCATCATTGTGCCTTTTGTATTTAATTCCGATGCAATTTCTGTGTTTCATCGTCAATAAGAAGGTCAGATGGATACAGTAAACCTGAAGTGAAGCATCGGAATCTATAACTAGTGTCACAGGAATGGTTAAAAACATAGACAGTAAGAAGAGTCAGTCTCCTTGTACTTAAGTCGGCATTGTGCCTTTTGTATTTAATTCCGATGCAATTTCTGTGTTTCATCGTCAATAAGAAGGTACAAGGGATACAGTAAACCTAATGTGAAGCATCAGAGTCTATAAGTAGTGTCACTGGAATGGTTCAAATCATAGACAGTAAGAGGAGTCAGTCTTCTTCTACTTAAGTCGTAATTGTGCCTTTTGTATTTAATTCCGATGCAATTTCTGTGTTTTATCGTCAATAAGAAGGTCAGAGGGATACAGTAAACCTGAAGTGAAGAATCGGAATGTATAACTAGTGTCACAGGGATTGTTCAAAACATAGACAGTAAGAAGAGTCAGTATTCTTCTACCTAAGTCGTAATTGTGCCTTTTGTATTTAATTCCGATGCAATTTCTGTGTTTCATCGTCAATAAGAAGGTCAGAGGGATACAGTAAAACTGAAGTGAAGAATCGGAATCTGTAACTAGTGTCACAGGGATGGTTCAAAACGTAGACAGTAGGAAGAGTCAGTCTTCTTGTACTTAAGTCGGCACTGTGCCTTTTCTACTTAATTCCGATGCAATATCTGTGTTTCATCGTCAATAAGGAGGACCAAGGGATACATTAAACGTATAGTGAAGCATCGGAATCTAAAACTTGCCTCACAGGAAATGTTCAATTCATAGTCATTAAGAAGAGTCAGTCTTCTTGTACTTAAGTCGGAATGTGCCTTTTCCATTTAATTCCGATGCAATTTCTGTGTTTCGTCGTCAATCGGAAGGTACAAGTAATACAGTAAACCTGAAGTGAAGCATCGGAATCTAAAACCGGTCTGACAGGAAAGGTTCAAAGCATAGAGAGTAAGAAGAGCCAGTCATCTTGTATTTTAGTCGGCATTGTGCCTATTGTATTTAATTCCGATGCAATTTATGTGTTTCAATGTCAATACGAAGGTCAGAGGGATGCAGTAAACCTGAAGTGAAGCACCGGAATCAATAACTAGTGTCACAGGAATGGTTAAAATGTAGACAATAAGAAGAGTCAATCATCTTGTACTTAAGTCGGCATTGTGCGTTTTGTATTTAAATCCGATGTAATTTCTGTGTTTCATCGTGAATAAGAGTGGCAGAGGGATACACTAAACCTGAAGTGAAGCATCCGAATCTATAACTAGTGTCACAGGAATGGTTCAAAACATAGACAGTAAGAAGAGTCAGTCTTCTTGTACTTACGTCGGTATTGTGCCTTTTGTATTTAATTCCGATGCAATTTCTGCGTTTCATCTTCAATGGGAAAGTCAGAGGGATACAGTAAACCTTTCGTGAAGCATCGGAATCTATAACTAGTGTCACAGGAATGGTCCAAAACATAGACAGTTATAAGAGTCAGTTTTCTTGTACTTAAGTCGGCATTGTGCCTTTTCCATTTAATTCCGATGCAATTTCAGTGTTACATCGTCAATAAGAAGGTCAGAGGGATACAGTAAACCTGAAGTGAAGCTTCGGAATCTATAACCACTGTCACAGGAATGGTTCAAATCATAGACAATAGGAAGTGTCAGTCTTCTTGAACTTAAGTCGGCATTGTACCTTTTCAGTTTAATTCCGATGCAATTTCTGTGTTTCATCGTCAATAAGAAGGTTAGAGGGATACGGTAAACCTGAAGTAAAGCATCGGAATCTATAACTAGTGTCACAGGAGTGGTTCAAAGCATAGACATTAGGAAGGGTCAGTCTTCTTGTACTTAGGTCGGCATTGTGCCTTTTCTAATTAATTCCGATGCAATTTCTGTGTTTCGTCGTCAATAAGAAGGTCCAAGGGATACAGTAATCCTGAAGTGAAGCATCGGAATCTATAACTAGTGTCACAGGAATGTTTCAAAGCATAGACAGGAAGGAGAGTCAGTCCTCTTGTCCTTAAGTCGGCATTGTGCTTTTTGTATCTAATTCCGATGTAATTTCTGTGTTTCATCGTCAATTAGAAGGTCAGAGGGATACAGTAAACCTGAAGTGAAGCTTCGGAATCTATAACTAGTGTCACAGGAATGGTTCAAAACATAGACAGTAAGAAGAGTCAGTCAACTTGTACTTAAGTCGGCATTGTGCTTTTCTATTTAATTCCGATGCAATTTCTGTGTTTTAACGTCAATAAGAAGGTCAGAGGGATACAGTAAACCTGAAGTGAAGCATCGGAGGCTATAACTAGGGACACAGGAATGGTTCAAAGCATAGTCAGCAAGAAGAGTCAGTCTTCTTGTACTTATGTCGGCATTGTGCTTTTTCTATTTAATTCCGATGCTATATCTGTGTTTCATTGTCAATAAGGAGGTCCAAGGGATACATTAAACATATAGTGAAGCATCGGAACCTAAAACTTGTCTCACAGGAAATGTTCAAAACATAGTCATTAAGAAGAGTCAGTCTTCTTGTACTTGAGTCGGAATGTGCCTTTTCCATTTAATTCCGATGCAAGTTCTGTGTTTCGTCGTCAATGGGAAGGAACAAGTAATACAGTAAACCTGAAGTGAAGCATCGGAATCTAAAACCGGTCTCACAGGAAAGGTTCAAAACATAGAGAGTAAGAAGAGCCAGTCATCTTGTATTTGAGTCGGCATTGTGCCTAATGTACTTAATTCCGATGCAATTTATGTGTTTCATTGTCAATAAGAAGGTCAGAGGGATGCAGTAAACCTGAAGTGAAGCACCGGAATCTATAACTAGTGTCACAGGAATGGTTAAAAAATAGACAGTAAGAAGAGTCAATCTTCTTGTACTTAAGTCGGCATTGTGCCTTTTGTATTTAATTCCGATGCAATTTCTGTGTTTCAGCGTCAATAAGAGTGTCAGAGGGATGCAGTAAACCTGAAGTGAAGCATCGGAATCTATAACTAGTGTCACAGGAATGGTGCAAAACATAGACAGTAAGAAGAGTCAGTCTTCTTGTACTTAAGTCGGCATTGTGCCTTTTGTATTAAATTCCGATGCAAATTTTGTGTTTCATCGTCAATAAGAAGGCCAGAGGGATGCAGTAATTCTGAAGTGAAGCATCGGAATCTATAACTAGTGTCACAGGAATGGTTCAAAACATAGACAGTAAGAAGAGTCAGTCAACTTGTACTTAAGTCGGCATTGTGCCTTTTCTATTTAATTCCGATGCAATTTCTGTGTTTCATCTTCAATGGGAAAGTCAGAGGGATAGAGTAAATATGACGTGAAGCATCGGAATCTATAACTAGTGTCACAGGAATGGTCCAAAACATAGACAGTAATAAGAGTCAGTTTTCTTGTACTTAAGGCGGCATTGTGCCTTTCTATTTAATTCCGATGCAATTTCAGTGTTTCATCGTCAATAAGAAGGTTAGAGGGATACGGTAAACCTGAAGTGAAGCATCCGAATCTATAACGAGTGTCACAGGAATGGTGCAAAACATAGACAGTAAGAAGAGTCAGTATTCTTGTACTTAAGTCGGCATTGTGCCTTTTGTATTAAATTCCGTTGCAATTTTTGTGTTTCATCGTCGATAAGAAGGCCAGAGGAATACAGTAAACCTGAAGTGAAGCATCGGAATCTATAACTAGTGTCACAGGAATGGTTCAAATCATAGACAGTAAGATGTGTCAGTCTTATTGTACATAAGTCGGCATTGTGCCTTTTCTATTTAATTCCGGTGCAATTTCTGTGATTCATCGTCAATAAGAATGTCCAAGGGATACAGTAATTCTGAAGTGAAGCATCGGAATCTATAACTAGTGTCACAGGAATGGTTCAAAACATAGACAATAGGAAGGGTCAGTCTTCTTGAACTTAAGTCAGCATTGTACGTTTTCAGTTTAATTCCGATGCAATTTCTGTGTTTCATCGTCAATAACAAGGTTAGAGGGATACGGTAAACCTGAAGTGAAGCATCGGAATCTATAACTAGTGTCACAGGAGTGGTTCAAACATAGACAATAGGAAGGGTCAGTCTTCTTGTACTTAGGTCGGCATTGTGCCTTTTCTAATTAATTCCGATGCAATTTCTGTGTTTCAGCCTCAATAAGAAGGTCCAAGGGATACAGTAATTCTGAAGTGAAGCACCGGAATCTATAACTAGTGTCACAGGAATGGTTCAAAACATAGACAATAGGAAGGGTCAGTCTTCTTGAACCTAAGTCGGCATTGTACCTTTTCAGTTTAATTCCGATGCTATTTCTGTGTTTATTCGTCAATAAGAAGGTTAGAGGGATACGGTAAACCTGAAGTGAAGCATCGGAATCTATAACTAGTGTCACAGGAATGGTTCAAAACATAGACAGTAGGAAGAGTCAGTCTTCTTGTACTTAAGTTGGCATTGTGCCTTTTGTATTTAATTCCGATGCAATTTCTGTGTTTCATCGTCTATAAGAAGGTCCAAGGGATACAGTAAACCTGAAGTGGAGCATCGGAATCTATAACTAGTGCCACAGGAATGGTTCAAAACATAGACAGTAATAAGAGTCAGTCCTCTTGTACTTAAGACGGCATTGTGCTTTTTGTATCTAATTCCGATGCGATTTCTGTGTTTCATCGTCAATTAGAAGGTCAGAGGGATACAGTAAACCTGAAGTGAAGCATCGGAATCTGTAACTAGTGTCACAGGAATGGTTCAAAACATAGGCAGTAGGAAGAGTCAGTCTTCTTGTACTTATGTTGGCATTGTGAATTTTTTATTTAATTCCGATGCAATTTCTGTGTTTCATCGTCAATAAGAAGGTCCAAGGGATACAGTAAACCTGAAGTGGAGCATCGGAATCTATAACTAGTGCCACAGGAATGGTTCAAAACATAGACAGTAATAAGAGTCAGACTTCTTGTACTTAAGTTGGCATTGTGCGTTTTGTAATTCATTCCGATGCAATTTCTGTGTTTCAGCCTCAATAAGAAGGTCCAAGGGATACAGTAAACCTGAAGTGAAGCATCGGAATCTATAACTAGTGTCACAGGAATCTTTCATAGACAGTAGGAAGAGTCAGTCCTCTTGTACTTAAGTCGGCATTGTGCATTTTTTATTCAATTTCCGATGCAATTTCTGTGTTTCATCGTCAATAAGAAGGGCAGAGGGATACAGTAAACCTTAAGTGAAGCATCAGAATCTATAACTAGTGTCACAGGAATGGTTCAAAATATAGACAGTAAGAAGAGACAGTCTACTTGTACTTAAGTCGTCATTGTGCCTTTTGTATTTAATTCCGATGAAATTTCTGTGTATCATCGTCAATAAGAAGGTCCAAGGGATACAGTACACCTGAAGAGAAGCTTCGGAATCTATAACTAGGGTCACAGGAATGGTTTAAATCATAGACAGTAAGAAGAGTCAGTCTTCTTGTACTTAAGTCAGCATTTTGCCTTTTCTTATTAATTGCGATGCCATTTCTGTGTTTCATGGTCAATAAGAAGGTCAGAGGGATACAGTAAACCTGAAGTGAAGCATCGGCATCTATAACTAGTGTCACAGGAATAGTTAAAAAATAGACAGTAAGAAGAGTCAGTCTTCTTGTACTTAAGTCGGCATTGTGCCTTTTGTATTAAATTCCGTTGTAATTTTTGTGTTTCATCGTCAATAAGAAGGCCAGAGGGATACAGTAAACCTGAAGTGAAGCATCGGAATCTATAACTAGTGTCACAGGAATGGTTCAAATCATAGACAGTAAGATGTGTCAGTCTTATTGTACATAAGTCGGCATTGTGCCTTTTCTATTTAATTCCGGTGCAATTTCTGTGATTCATCGTCAATAAGAATGTCCAAGGGATACAGTAATTCTGAAGTGAAGCATCGGAATCTATAACTAGTGTCACAGGAATGGTTCAGAACATAGACAATAGGAAGGGTCAGTCTTCTTGAACTTAAGTCAGCATTGTACCTTTTCAGTTTAATTCCGATGCAATTTCTGTGTTTCATCGTCAATAACAAGGTTAGAGGGATACGGTAAACCTGAAGTGAAGCATCGGAATCTATAACTAGTGTCACAGGAGTGGTTCAAAGCGTAGGCAATAGGAAGGGTCAGTCTTCTTGTACTTAGGTCGGCATTGTGCCTTTTCTAATTAATTCCGATGCAATTTCTGTGTTTCAGCCTCAATAAGAAGGTCCAAGGGATACAGTAATTCTGAAGGGGAGCATCGGAATCTATAACTAGTGTCACAGGAATGGTTCAAAACATAGACAATAGGAAGGGTCAGTCTTCTTGAACCTAAGTCGGCATTGTACCTTTTCAGTTTAATTCCGATGCAATTTCTGTGTTTCATCGTCAATAAGAAGGTTAGAGGGATACGGTAAACGTGAAGTGAAGCATCGGAATCTATAACTAGTGTCACAGGAATGGTTCAAAACATAGACAGTATTAAGAGTCAGTCTTCTTGTACTTATGTTGGCATTGTGCCTTTTGTATTTAATTCCGATGCAATTTCTGTGTTTCATCGTCAATAAGAAGGTCCAAGGGATACAGTAAACATGAAGTGGAGCATCGGAATCTATAACTAGTGCCACAGGAATGGTTCAAAACATAGACAGTAATAAGAGTCAGTCTTCTTGTACTTAAGGCGGCGTAGTGCCTATTCTATTTAATTCCTATGCAATTTCTGTGTTTCATCGTAAATAAGCAGGTCAGAGGGATACAGTAAACCTGAAGTGAAGCATCGGAATCTATAACTAGTGTCACAGAAATGGTTCAAAACATAGACAGTAAGAAGAGTCAGTCTTCATGTACTTAAGTCGGCATTGTGCTTTTTGTAACTAATTCCGATCAAACTCTGTGTTTCATCGTCAATAAGAAGGTCAGAGGGATACAGTAAACCTGAAGTGAAGAATCGGAATGTATAACTAGTGTCACAGAAATGGTTCAAAACATAGACAGTAGGAAGAGTCAGTCTTCTTGTACTTAAGTCGTCATTGTGCCTTTTGTATTTAATTCCGATGAAAATTTCTGTGTTTCATCGTCAATAAGAAGGTCCAAGGGATACAGTACACCTGAAGAGAAGCTTCGGAATCTATAACGAGGGTCACAGGAATGGTTTAAATCATAGACAGTAAGAAGAGTCAGTCTTCTTGTACTTAAGTCAGCATTGTGCCTTTTCTATTTAATTGCGATGCAATTTCTGTGTTTCATGGTCAATAAGAAGGTCAGTGGGATACAGTGAACCTGAAGTGAAGCATAAGAATCCATAACTAGTGTCACAGGAATGGTTAAAAAATTGACAGTAAGAAGAGTCATTCTTTTTGTACTTAAGTCGGCATTGTGCCTTTTGTATTTAATTCCGACTCAATTTCTGTGTTTCATCGTCAATAAGAAGGTCCAAGGGATACAGTAAACATATAGTGAAGCATCGGAATCTAAAACTGGTCTCACAGGAAATGTTCACAACATAGTCAGTAAGAAGAGTCAGTCATCTTGTACTTAAGTTGGCATTGTGCCTTTTGTATTTAATTCCGATGCAATTTCTGTGTCTCATCGTCAATAAGAAGGTCAGAGGGATACAGTAAACATGAAGTGGAGCATCGGAATCTATAACTAGTGCCACAGGAATGGTTCAAAACATAGACAGTAATAAGAGTCAGTCTTCTTGTACTTAAGGCGGCGTAGTGCCTATTCTATTTAATTCCTATGCAATTTCTGTGTTTCATCGTAAATAAGCAGGTCAGAGGGATACAGTAAACCTGAAGTGAAGCATCGGAATCTATAACTAGTGTCACAGAAATGGTTCAAAACATAGACAGTAAGAAGAGTCAGTCTTCATGTACTTAAGTCGGCATTGTGCTTTTTGTAACTAATTCCGATCAAACTCTGTGTTTCATCGTCAATAAGAAGGTCAGAGGGATACAGTAAACCTGAAGTGAAGAATCGGAATGTATAACTAGTGTCACAGAAATGGTTCAAAACATAGACAGTAGGAAGAGTCAGTCTTCTTGTACTTAATTCGGCATTGTGCATTTTTATTTAATTCCGATGCAATTTCTGTGTTTCATCGTCAACAAGAAGGTCAGAGGGATACAGTAAACCTGAAGTGAAGCATCGGAATCTATAACTAGTGTCACAGAAATGGTTCAAAACATAGACAGTAGGAAGAGTCAGTCTTCTTGTACTTAAGTCGGCATAGTGCCTATTCTATTTAATTCCGATGCAATTTCTGTGTTTCATCGTCAATAAGCAGGTTTAGAGGGATACAGTAAACCCGAAGTGAAGAATCGGAATGTATAACTAGTGTCACAGGAATCGTTCAAAACATAGACAGTAGGAGGAATCAGTCTTCTTCTACTTGATTCGGCATTGTGCCTTTTGTATTTATTTCCGATGCAATTTCTGTGTTTCAGCGTCAATAAGAGTGTCAGAGGGATGCAGTAAACCTGAAGTGAAGCATCGGAATCTATAACTAGTGTCACAGGAATGGTGCAAAACATAGACAGTAAGAAGAGTCAGTCTTCTTGTACTTAAGTCGGCATTGTGCCTTTTGTATTAAATTCCGATGCAAATTTTGTGTTTCATCGTCAATAAGAAGGCCAGAGGGATGCAGTAATTCTGAAGTGAAGCATCGGAATCTATAACTAGTGTCACAGGAATGGTTCAAAACATAGACAGTAAGAAGAGTCAGTCAACTTGTACTTAAGTCGGCATTGTGCCTTTTCTATTTAATTCCGATGCAATTTCTGTGTTTCATCTTCAATGGGAAAGTCAGAGGGATAGAGTAAATATGACGTGAAGCATCGGAATCTATAACTAGTGTCACAGGAATGGTCCAAAACATAGACAGTAATAAGAGTCAGTTTTCTTGTACTTAAGGCGGCATTGTGCCTTTCTATTTAATTCCGATGCAATTTCAGTGTTTCATCGTCAATAAGAAGGTTAGAGGGATACGGTAAACCTGAAGTGAAGCATCCGAATCTATAACGAGTGTCACAGGAATGGTGCAAAACATAGACAGTAAGAAGAGTCAGTATTCTTGTACTTAAGTCGGCATTGTGCCTTTTGTATTAAATTCCGTTGCAATTTTTGTGTTTCATCGTCGATAAGAAGGCCAGAGGAATACAGTAAACCTGAAGTGAAGCATCGGAATCTATAACTAGTGTCACAGGAATGGTTCAAATCATAGACAGTAAGATGTGTCAGTCTTATTGTACATAAGTCGGCATTGTGCCTTTTCTATTTAATTCCGGTGCAATTTCTGTGATTCATCGTCAATAAGAATGTCCAAGGGATACAGTAATTCTGAAGTGAAGCATCGGAATCTATAACTAGTGTCACAGGAATGGTTCAAAACATAGACAATAGGAAGGGTCAGTCTTCTTGAACTTAAGTCAGCATTGTACGTTTTCAGTTTAATTCCGATGCAATTTCTGTGTTTCATCGTCAATAACAAGGTTAGAGGGATACGGTAAACCTGAAGTGAAGCATCGGAATCTATAACTAGTGTCACAGGAGTGGTTCAAACATAGACAATAGGAAGGGTCAGTCTTCTTGTACTTAGGTCGGCATTGTGCCTTTTCTAATTAATTCCGATGCAATTTCTGTGTTTCAGCCTCAATAAGAAGGTCCAAGGGATACAGTAATTCTGAAGTGAAGCACCGGAATCTATAACTAGTGTCACAGGAATGGTTCAAAACATAGACAATAGGAAGGGTCAGTCTTCTTGAACCTAAGTCGGCATTGTACCTTTTCCGTTTAATTCCGATGCTATTTCTGTGTTTATTCGTCAATAAGAAGGTTAGAGGGATACGGTAAACCTGAAGTGAAGCATCGGAATCTATAACTAGTGTCACAGGAATGGTTCAAAACATAGACAGTAGGAAGAGTCAGTCTTCTTGTACTTAAGTTGGCATTGTGCCTTTTGTATTTAATTCCGATGCAATTTCTGTGTTTCATCGTCTATAAGAAGGTCCAAGGGATACAGTAAACCTGAAGTGGAGCATCGGAATCTATAACTAGTGCCACAGGAATGGTTCAAAACATAGACAGTAATAAGAGTCAGTCCTCTTGTACTTAAGACGGCATTGTGCTTTTTGTATCTAATTCCGATGCGATTTCTGTGTTTCATCGTCAATTAGAAGGTCAGAGGGATACAGTAAACCTGAAGTGAAGCATCGGAATCTGTAACTAGTGTCACAGGAATGGTTCAAAACATAGGCAGTAGGAAGAGTCAGTCTTCTTGTACTTATGTTGGCATTGTGAATTTTTTATTTAATTCCGATGCAATTTCTGTGTTTCATCGTCAATAAGAAGGTCCAAGGGATACAGTAAACCTGAAGTGGAGCATCGGAATCTATAACTAGTGCCACAGGAATGGTTCAAAACATAGACAGTAATAAGAGTCAGACTTCTTGTACTTAAGTTGGCATTGTGCGTTTTGTAATTCATTCCGATGCAATTTCTGTGTTTCAGCCTCAATAAGAAGGTCCAAGGGATACAGTAAACCTGAAGTGAAGCATCGGAATCTATAACTAGTGTCACAGGAATCTTTCATAGACAGTAGGAAGAGTCAGTCCTCTTGTACTTAAGTCGGCATTGTGCATTTTTTATTCAATTTCCGATGCAATTTCTGTGTTTCATCGTCAATAAGAAGGGCAGAGGGATACAGTAAACCTTAAGTGAAGCATCAGAATCTATAACTAGTGTCACAGGAATGGTTCAAAATATAGACAGTAAGAAGAGACAGTCTACTTGTACTTAAGTCGTCATTGTGCCTTTTGTATTTAATTCCGATGAAATTTCTGTGTATCATCGTCAATAAGAAGGTCCAAGGGATACAGTACACCTGAAGAGAAGCTTCGGAATCTATAACTAGGGTCACAGGAATGGTTTAAATCATAGACAGTAAGAAGAGTCAGTCTTCTTGTACTTAAGTCAGCATTTTGCCTTTTCTTATTAATTGCGATGCCATTTCTGGGTTTCATGGTCAATAAGAAGGTCAGAGGGATACAGTAAACCTGAAGTGAAGCATCGGCATCTATAACTAGTGTCACAGGAATAGTTAAAAAATAGACAGTAAGAAGAGTCAGTCTTCTTGTACTTAAGTCGGCATTGTGCCTTTTGTATTAAATTCCGTTGTAATTTTTGTGTTTCATCGTCAATAAGAAGGCCAGAGGGATACAGTAAACCTGAAGTGAAGCATCGGAATCTATAACTAGTGTCACAGGAATGGTTCAAATCATAGACAGTAAGATGTGTCAGTCTTATTGTACATAAGTCGGCATTGTGCCTTTTCTATTTAATTCCGGTGCAATTTCTGTGATTCATCGTCAATAAGAATGTCCAAGGGATACAGTAATTCTGAAGTGAAGCATCGGAATCTATAACTAGTGTCACAGGAATGGTTCAGAACATAGACAATAGGAAGGGTCAGTCTTCTTGAACTTAAGTCAGCATTGTACCTTTTCAGTTTAATTCCGATGCAATTTCTGTGTTTCATCGTCAATAACAAGGTTAGAGGGATACGGTAAACCTGAAGTGAAGCATCGGAATCTATAACTAGTGTCACAGGAGTGGTTCAAAGCGTAGGCAATAGGAAGGGTCAGTCTTCTTGTACTTAGGTCGGCATTGTGCCTTTTCTAATTAATTCCGATGCAATTTCTGTGTTTCAGCCTCAATAAGAAGGTCCAAGGGATACAGTAATTCTGAAGGGGAGCATCGGAATCTATAACTAGTGTCACAGGAATGGTTCAAAACATAGACAATAGGAAGGGTCAGTCTTCTTGAACCTAAGTCGGCATTGTACCTTTTCAGTTTAATTCCGATGCAATTTCTGTGTTTCATCGTCAATAAGAAGGTTAGAGGGATACGGTAAACGTGAAGTGAAGCATCGGAATCTATAACTAGTGTCACAGGAATGGTTCAAAACATAGACAGTATTAAGAGTCAGTCTTCTTGTACTTATGTTGGCATTGTGCCTTTTGTATTTAATTCCGATGCAATTTCTGTGTTTCATCGTCAATAAGAAGGTCCAAGGGATACAGTAAACATGAAGTGGAGCATCGGAATCTATAACTAGTGCCACACGAATGGTTCAAAACATAGACAGTAATAAGAGTCAGTCTTCTTGTACTTAAGGCGGCGTAGTGCCTATTCTATTTAATTCCTATGCAATTTCTGTGTTTCATCGTAAATAAGCAGGTCAGAGGGATACAGTAAACCTGAAGTGAAGCATCGGAATCTATAACTAGTGTCACAGAAATGGTTCAAAACATAGACAGTAAGAAGAGTCAGTCTTCATGTACTTAAGTCGGCATTGTGCTTTTTGTAACTAATTCCGATCAAACTCTGTGTTTCATCGTCAATAAGAAGGTCAGAGGGATACAGTAAACCTGAAGTGAAGAATCGGAATGTATAACTAGTGTCACAGAAATGGTTCAAAACATAGACAGTAGGAAGAGTCAGTCTTCTTGTACTTAAGTCGTCATTGTGCCTTTTGTATTTAATTCCGATGAAAATTTCTGTGTTTCATCGTCAATAAGAAGGTCCAAGGGATACAGTACACCTGAAGAGAAGCTTCGGAATCTATAACGAGGGTCACAGGAATGGTTTAAATCATAGACAGTAAGAAGAGTCAGTCTTCTTGTACTTAAGTCAGCATTGTGCCTTTTCTATTTAATTGCGATGCAATTTCTGTGTTTCATGGTCAATAAGAAGGTCAGTGGGATACAGTGAACCTGAAGTGAAGCATAAGAATCCATAACTAGTGTCACAGGAATGGTTAAAAAATTGACAGTAAGAAGAGTCATTCTTTTTGTACTTAAGTCGGCATTGTGCCTTTTGTATTTAATTCCGACTCAATTTCTGTGTTTCATCGTCAATAAGAAGGTCCAAGGGATACAGTAAACATATAGTGAAGCATCGGAATCTAAAACTGGTCTCACAGGAAATGTTCACAACATAGTCAGTAAGAAGAGTCAGTCATCTTGTACTTAAGTTGGCATTGTGCCTTTTGTATTTAATTCCGATGCAATTTCTGTGTCTCATCGTCAATAAGAAGGTCAGAGGGATACAGTAAACCTGAGGTGAAGCATCGTAATCTATAACTAGTGTCACAGGAATGGTTCAAAGCGTAGAGAGTAGGAAGTGTCAGTCTTCTTGTACTTAGGTCGGCATTGTGCTTTTTGTATTTAATTCCGATGCAATTATTGTGTTTCATCGTCAATAAGAAGGTCAGAGGTATACAGTAAACCTGAAGTGAAGCATCGGAATCTATAACTAGTGTCACAGGAATGGTTCAAAATATAGTCAGTATGAAAAGTCAGTCTTCTTGTACTTAATTCGGCATTGTGCATTTTTATTTAATTCCGATGCAATTTCTGTGTTTCATCGTCAACAAGAAGGTCAGAGGGATACAGTAAACCTGAAGTGAAGCATCGGAATCTATAACTAGTGTCACAGAAATGGTTCAAAACATAGACAGTAGGAAGAGTCAGTCTTCTTGTACTTAAGTCGGCATAGTGCCTATTCTATTTAATTCCGATGCAATTTCTGTGTTTCATCGTCAATAAGCAGGTTTAGAGGGATACAGTAAACCCGAAGTGAAGAATCGGAATGTATAACTAGTGTCACAGGAATCGTTCAAAACATAGACAGTAGGAGGAATCAGTCTTCTTCTACTTGATTCGGCATTGTGCGTTTTGTATTTATTTCCGATGCAATTTCTGTGTTTCATCGTCATTAAGATGGTCAAAGGGATACAGTAAACCTGAAGTGAAGCATATAAAATAAATAAAATAAAATAAAATAAAATATTAATAATGTATTATTGTATGATAGTGATTGGTTGTAATTAATATTTGGGTGACGTTTAATTATTCGGTATCAGACGCTTGACAATGGCTTTTTCGTAAATGTAATGTTATTAGTAGTTGACCGTGAAATAAGACTCAAATAATCGGACTTCGTATTTAAATCGTTTCCAAAGACTGCTGCGGTAGGTGCGGACTCAAATCTAAATCTCAATATTAGAATAATTTGCCAGCCATGTCAATACGTCGTACAGCGGTGACTGTCTACTAAACATAAAAAGGTTACACAGTTAGTTAAATCAGATATATTCAACGAATAAGCCTACAGTTAAATAATTCTACTTACTTTCATAAATATAAATTCTTTACAGATTCGAGTGCCTAGTAAGATTGCAACTCGCAGTGATCTTATATAACATTAAATATGGCGGTGTGCCAGTCAATAAAATATACGTGCTTGCCGCACCACTTATCCAAGTCCTCTCTCTCCTTAATCAAACATAAGAGTATCGTAATTGTGTTTTTGTTTTATCAGCGACACAGCGCTGCAGTTCTGTGCCATAGGCTTTATTTATTTCTCACAGATTAATTATTTAATTAAGATTTCGCGTTTCCGAGGAAACTCACGCACGGCATGCAAATGTGCCTTTATATTGCCACCTGAATTGCGAGGCGAAAGGACACACCTGCAGGCGAGCAATTCACCTAAATGCACAAGAAAATCTAAGTTATCTACAACTATTTACATGACTTTTATTATACTGTATATTATATACAAAATTTGAATGACGCGCGTGCGCCGAAAAAGTTCTTATGTTGGCAAAACAGAGTGCGCGCATGCGCAGAAGCGTCTGTGTAACTACGGCACTGCCGTTATTTCGTAAATTTAGATCACGCGGCGCAGTATTGCAGTTCATATTGTTCGTTTGCGCGCGCATTTCTTAGTCGTTGCACAAAGAAAATATTCCACCAAGATTACATATGAAGACTACATTCTATGACAGGTAACTTAGTTTTAAAATTACAATATTTGTTATAATACAATACAACTTTAGATTGTTGAATGTTCTTAGTTACATAGCATTGCAATGAAATGCTTCAACGAAAAATGTTCTGTTGTTTCAGGTGCGTTGACCTATACACATCGTGTCGTTATTACAGTTTATATTCATCTACTGCACAGTACTGTTTCACAGGTTAGTGTCGTCGTGGTAAAGTTTTTTGATCACAGTAACATCGCTGTATAACAACGTGATTGATACATAAGCATGTCCATTTCCTATTTCCATTATAGTCGTTGTGATGCAGTTCGTTGTGACAAAAAGCATTGTTTATTACAGATCAGACGTGACCCGTCGAGTAATCAGTCCATATGCAGTTCGTTTTCGATATTCCGTGGAAGCTTGGTTGCAGAACCTCGGACGGCACATAGCTGGCGTCGATCCTTGGACAGTCCAGGTAAGAGTGTCCGTCACATTTCGAGAACATTTCATTCCCTGAAGTTCCAACCTAAATTCTTCCACCCGTCGTGTTGTTTTCTGGACAGGCACTTTGTGTCCATTTAATCCAGTTAACATCTTGAAGTTGGGTACTGTAGTAATGTCACTAGACGATGCACGAATTATGCACTTCACATATTCAGTTTCTTTTTTTTTTTTTTTTAAATATAGCTCACCTAAATGTTCGTAGTTACTCATCGAAGAAATCGTTCATCGCGTTTACAAAGGTACGATGCATCATGAATGTCATTAACAGTTTCTTTCACATAGGTATCTGCGTAGTTGCAGACTTAGTAATGTACGTTAATGTCCGTGAACAGTGGTTCACTACGCATTTTTTTTTTTAAAAAAGTTTTTCACGTTTTGGCACTCGTTATCGTTCAAATTTTCACACAGTAACAGTTACATTATACATCAGTTAAAAAAAAACATAAGTAATCATACATATACACGTCACATATTTTCTTAGCATAAACATAATACAGTTACACATAAACATGTTTTCATCATTATTACATAGCTATAAATTATTACATTGTGTCACATTTGATTACATGGATTGCAGATATTTACGTCCTCTTTAACGGTTTTGCTGGGATTTTATGGATGTTTTTTGTGATGTCATCTGAAATTAAGATAGGTTAGACACAACATTCATTACATCAGTAGGCAAGACCAGGCGTTTTCACTACTCAATAAATATTCAAAATAATAAGAGACGGAAAGCTGTTAGATTCCTCGCGTTTTGTGCGTGTGTGTATAGTGTCTGTGTGTCCTTGGCTACTGGTAGATGCTTTTCTTGCTGAGAGATGTGCGTCTAATCTATTTCTCGAAGTAAAAGATCGCTTCACAGATGACGTCTGTCGGTTCGTCAGGTGTCTTACCAAGTCAGTGGTACCTACAGTCACAAATGTTCCGTGAAAAATTTATATATCATTCACTGCTACGTAATCATAAATTTTACTTTAATATTCAGTCTTCTCGGTGGTGCCGCGGCGTTGAAAGAAAAGTTCTTCTGTCTTCAACTGCGTCACTGGAACCGCTGAAATGAAAATTTCTATACTGCTTATTATCTGTGTTGTAGCAAACAGAGTTTTGCGAGTTGCTTAGCAATGTTTTCATGGGTATGACTTTGACATTATTTGGCATGAAATGCTCTAAGATCTCGGTGTGCGTATAGCCCAATAATTTTGTTAGTTCTAGGATGTTGTAACAGATACGCACCAGGATGCGGTATGTTAACAATTATATAAGGTCCTTCATATAGCAGACGCCACTTAGCGTTGCGTCGTTTGAGTGCTACAGATTTATGATGAGTACGAAGTAGTACAAGCATTCCTACCTCGAATTTTTGTTTTCTTTTTATTATGTTTCTGTGATGTTTGTTTCGTATCTGTGCATGATGTGTCAGTGTAGTCAATACTTCTTTTATTTTCTGTTCAGGTGTGATTTCCTTGTCTGACAACTTAGGTAATGGTTCTATCCATTGATCGTTCTGTTTGCAACTGAACATGATCTCGTTAGGTGTGTAATTTGTATTGTAAATATTTAAGTTATTGTGTACGTCTTCGAAAAGACTTAGGTAGGACACCCAATTAGTATGTTTTGATGAAATATAGGTCCTCATGAATCGGTTTAGTTCTCGGAAAAGTCTCTCAGTCGCGTTACATTGTGGACTAAACTTTGAAATAAATATACTTTTAATGTTATTGTCCTTCAAGAAATTTCTCCATTTGTACCCAGAGTAGTATGCTGCATTATCTGACAGAATTGCTTTAGGTTTTCCCACGTGCGTCAGGTAATCACTTGAGAATCTTCGTATTATAGCATTTGCAGAGGCGGATTTTAAAGCATAAAGTTTTACATGTTTAGAAAATATATCGTAAAAAGCTAAGATATATTTGACGCCTCCAGAGCTTGCTGGATGCGGTCCACTGATGTCAGTACACAGAATTTCCAGGGGTTTACTAGGTAAAATAGAATGTAAATCTGTTTTTGTGGATAAATTCTGAGGTTTTGATTTTTGACATATGACACATGTTTTTAGTTCCCTATAAATTTTTCTTCTCATATTGCTAAAATAACAGTATGTACTGAGCTTTGCCAAACACTTTTTCGTCCCATAATGGCCCCAAACTAAGTGTGTGTGCCAAATTAGATTACGTTCAGACTCTTTGGGAATGCATACACACCAGTTAGTAGCATTTGGATGTCGGCGGTAAAATAACACATCATTGTGTAACTTGTAATACTTAGTCAAAGGATCGTTGTGTTTTTCTACCAGTAATGTTATTATCTTATACCAGTGAGGATCAGATTTTTGTAATTCAGCCATGTTTCTGCACATATCAATATAATATTGGTGATACTGCTTGTCTTGCATTAAGAGAATCCTGTAGTCATTTATATTTTCTAAGTCACTGTTGGTATCATTCATACCTTGTGGAAGTCTAGACAAAGTGTCTGCAATGGTGTTGTCCTTACCTCTTATGTACTTAATTTCAAAACAGTAGTTCTGGAGTGTAACTGCCCATCGTGATAGTCTAGGATGTACAAGTTTACAAGTTAACAAAAATGTCAGGGCCTGGTGATCGGTGTAAATTACCGTATGTTTTCCAAATAAATAATAATTGAATTTCTTGAATGCCCATACTATGGAAAGTGTTTCTAACTCAGTAGTGGAGTCTGTACGCTCACATTCAGTTAGAGTGCGACTCGCAAACCCAATAATTCTTATCTGTTCCTCCTCTTTAGTCTTTACAACTTGAAATAAGCAACAGCCCAAGCCAGTACGTGAAGCGTCACAAGTCATACAAAAATCTAAATTGAAATCTGGATGGCTCAATATGTTAGCATTCACTAAAGCATGTTTAATTGTATTAAAGTCATTCTGGCACTGTTCCGACCAGATCCAAACTTGATTCTTTCTGAGTAGATTTAGCAGATGTTTACTGTTCAAAAGTGGTTGTGGCAAAAAACGTCTGAAAAATGAACATAGCCCAAGGAATGATTTTAACTGCTTTTTAGTTCGAGGGCTAGGAAAGTTTCTGATAGCATCTAATTTACTGGGATCCGGACGTATGCCCTGTGAATTAATGATATGTCCTAAATACTTTATCTCACTGCAACCAAATTTTTATTTTCTTAGGTTGGCTGTGACTCCAGCTTGTGCAAATTTGTTTAAAATTCTTTGAAGAGTGTCAACGTGTTCATTCCAAGATTGTGTAGCTATCAGTATATCATCTACATAGTGTGTGACTGTCTCAACTAAATCGTCGCCAAGCACGGTATCCAGGGCCGTAATGAATACCCCAGAGCTGACATTCAGTCCGAAGGGTAGAACACAAAACTGATAGGTTCGCCCCCCGAACATAAATGCAGTATATTTCCGAGAATCAGGAGTGATACCCACCTGCCAAAACGAATTAGCGAGATCTATTGTGGAAAAATATTTTGCATCTAGAAATTTCTGTAATTGCTCTTCTAAATTTTCAGGTTTTGTGTGAACCGGTAAAATTATTTCATTAATAGCTCGTGCGTCTAACACTAACCTAATGCTTCCATTTGATTTTTTGACAACAAGTAGAGGACTACAATAAGGTGAGGTGGATGGTTCAATGACCTTCCAGTCTAACATTTGTTTTAATTCTTGCCACACAGCAGGTCGTTGAGATAACGGTACGTTATATGTCTTATGGTAGAAGATCTTGTGAGGCTTAACTTCAATCTTGTACACATACGTGTTGATAACACCTAATCGTTTGGTAAAAACTTGTAAATATTTGGATAACACTTCCTGTAGTTTTATACGTTCATGTACACTGAGAGCTGTAGCTTCACTTATCTTATGATCAAGCAATGTTTTCAAGTCCATTAGCTCTGTGTCAGATGAGTGTGTTTGCATGTCTTGAATGTCTTTGTCAAGTACTAACTGAACCTTGTACCCTGTACAGTGTTTGTCATGCTTTAGAGTTCTCCTGTCCAAATCAATAATAATTACACTGCCTTTATCATTTAAAATACATTTACCTTTGGAGAAGTCTATAACGCAGTCCTTCTCGCTCATAGTATCTATTCGTAATATGCAATTTGTCACAAGGTTTTGTACAACCAGGAATGGCCATTGTACGGTTCCATTACCTATTTTAACGTTTACAAAAACTTACTTTGTAACCCTACATGACTTATTACCTAGAGCGGTAGTTATTTTACAGTTTTGGGCAGGAAACTCAGGCACAGGTTCCAATTCACACATCTTTTTATAGAAATTAAAAGACAAAACGCTCACAGCTGCACCTGTATCTAAGATAATAGTAGTTGGAATCCCACCTACTACACCAGTAGTAGATGCTAAAACAGTTTCATTTGTGTTTAAACGACATTGTGTACTGTCTTGTAAAAGTTCATTTGATATATTGTTATTGTGGTTGTATCTTATAAATAAAACAGGTAGCTTTTGTTTAGAATTATTAGGCACATCAATATTTTGTTGTTCAATTGTGGTGTCAAATAACTGATTAACATTGAAGTCGCCCCCCAAGAATTCTTCAGCCACGACCTGGGGCAAAGTAGTGACTGTTTCTAGTTTGTTGGATTATCATTTGTACTAGGTACTGACACAGATTGGGGTTGTGCATCAGGTGTCATTTCTATTATATTCACATTCGGATATTGCCTATTATGATCTCCAAACTTTTGCGGTTGTTGTTGCTGTTGCGCATTATAACTTACCTGTCGGTCGTAAGGTATGCTCCAATTTTGTCCTGGTGGCTGCTGTGGTAAAGCAGTATTTGAATGAAAGTATTGATCGCTACGAGTCCAGCCTTGATGCTGTCTTGGCTCGTAGTTATTATTATTTCTATTTCTGTTTGTGTTTTTGTTGTTACATTTGTATCCGTTGTTACCGTTGTTGTTATTACCGCGGTGCCTTTTGTATGGATTGCCGCATGAAGTGTTATTACTGTTGTAATTGTTGTTTGTACTGGAATACGCGTGTTGATTTTGATTTCCGTATTGAGACGGCATGTGAGTTTGCTGTTTTTGCTGTACCGCGTATCCAACTGTGGGCGCGCCAGAATTGTGTTGGCAAGCCTGCATGTTTTGCATACCACTAGTGTAAACATTGTGGCTGCTGTTTTGCCGCGCGAAGCGCTGATCTTCAAGTAACATGTCAACCGAATCTAAAGCTGTTAAAAAATAATCTGAATCGTCATCCGGGATATGTAGAAGTTTTTCCTTAATGTTGAAAGGCAATTTGGCCTTCAACGCTCGGAGTATATCACGCGTTGCGACTGGTTCGTCTAAAAAATGTCCCATGTTCAAGTATTTTTCAAAATATCTGCGTAAGTTACCATTTTTACTGTTAAAAGTTTCAGGTTCTAAAATTTGTCTTCTGAGTCGCTCCTGGACGGATTGCGACCAGAATTTGTTCAGAAAAGCACGCTCAAACTCACTGTACGTGGTACATACGTCAGCTTGACTGTATGCCCAGACAGCTGCATCGCCTTGGATGTAACCGACAACATATGAAATCTTTTTCCGGTCACTCCAAGTGCGTGGAAATGCGTTACTAAAAGATTTAAGAAAAATCACCGGATGAATGGTTCGTTTTTCTGGGATAAAAGCCTGAAATTGCCCGTGTTTTATTAAGCTTTCTTCTTCCTTTGCATTATGATATGGATTTGTTCCACTGTAATTACTGCAATGCTCAGCTGGCGAGTAATTACGATAATGTTGCTGTGGTTTACCATGATAATAGCTTGTGTTTGTGGTTGCACGTCGTGGTATGTGTTGTTGTCGTGGTGTGTTTTGTTCTTGTGTGTATGTTGTGTGCGGTATGTGTGCGTCACACTCGTATGTATGTTGGTTTCTGAACTGTACATTTTGACTGATATTTTCGTTACATTCAGACTGTGGTTGATCGGTGAATTGTCTCATGGGTGCAGTGACGGATTGTACTGCATCACTAATCAGCTGTTTGTTATTAGTGATGTATTCCGCTACGGAGTCGTGCACAATTGTTGGTAAATTTTCACGTATGCATCTATCAAAATGTTTGTCTTTGTTCTCTACCCAATCATGAAATTCTTTATTAATATTTTGAAAATGAGCTGTGGCATCAGATTGTAAGATGTCAGTCAGGTGTTGTTCATCATCGTCAAATTTATTCTGCACGTCAGTAATTCGTTTTTCAAGGTTGTCGTGTACTGAAGGATATGTTTGAATTTGTTCAGTAAGAGCTTCACACGTGACATTAAGGTTTTTTAATTGTGTCTGTAAAAGTGCTACGTCATTTGTAGTCTTTTCTTGTCTCGTATTAAGCTTGGAAAATTTCGTACTGAGTTCAGTCATCTGTTTGGTCAGTGTGGCGTCTATAAGTTCCACACGTTTACACAAAGTGTCATTACATGCCTTGATTGCTATGAGGTCAGATTTAATTTCGTCATTTTGTGTCTTTAAGGTTGCCATGTTTTCCGCGTTCTGTTTCATTAGCACTTGTAACATGTTGGCAATGTTTACTGTTTGCAAGGTCTCTGCCCCCGCCGCGTCATTAGACGTGACGTCATGTATTAACATGGGCTCTGACTGAGACTTTGAAATTTTTGTGGTGGACGGCCTATTGTCAAAACTTCCGTTAACACTTGCGTCAATATTTGATGAATCGTCACTACCGGTTGCTGTCGTAAAGTCATTTTCTAACACTTGTCTCTCGTCCGAGTCGGATTGCGTCTGAATAGTATGTCTTTGCTGTTCCATCTTTGCGTATTGTTTTCTAGTTATGACCATGCCACACGTGATACATATTTCAAGAAATTAATGTTTGACACTGGTTTTAAAATAAAATGCAGTTGAGCATGAATCGCTCGTAGCAACAATGGCTGTTTGTTAATTTAAAAATGTAAACTGAATATGGGATTATTGTTAATGGCTGCTGTCCATGTTACAACGTATCGTACAGATGTCGGCCATATTGTACACTCGTGTATTGGTATTGTTGCAGAAGTTATTGTTTAAGGAAAAGTACTGAGAATGAAATTTATCACTGAAAACTGCTACGCGCGAAAGAAATACTACAGAATCTACTGAAGAGCTAATACACTGAATTATGCGTCTGGTCAAGCCTGCCAATGCAAAGATGCTGCGTCTTACCTTATTTTGCTGGAAGATTCATTGCGTCTTCCCGCAAAATTTTATAATTGGCAAATATCTTCAGATCTTTGTTATTTCTCATACATTCACGTCCAGGTTTTCATATGAAACAAAGAGAACAATGTAACAAATGACAAAATAACAAGTCCGACACGCAGTCGCCAATATAAAATAAATAAAATAAAATAAAATAAAATATTAATTATGTATTATTGTATGATAGTGATTGGTTGTAATTAATATTTGCGTGACGTTTAATTATTCGGTATCAGACGCTTGACAATGGCTTTTTCGTAAATGTAATGTTATTAGTAGTTGACCGTGATATAAGACTCAAATAATCGGACTTCGTATTTAAATCGTTTCCAAAGACTGCTGCGGTAGGTGCGGACTCAAATCTAAATCTCAATATTAGAATAATTTGCCAGCCATGTCAATACGTCGTACAGCGGTGACTGTCTACTAAACATAAAAAGTTTACACAGTTAGTTAAATCAGATATATTCAACGAATAAGCCTACAGTTAAATAATTCTACTTACTTTCATAAATATAAATTCTTTACAGATTCGAGTGCCTAGTAAGATTGCAACTCGCAGTGATCTTATATAACATTAAATACGGCGGTGTGCCAGTCAATAAAATATACGTGCTTGCCGCACCACTTATCCAAGTCCTCTCTCTCCTTAATCAAACATAAGAGTATCGTAATTGTGTTTTTGTTTTATCAGCGACACAGCGCTGCAGTTCTGTGCCATAGGCTTTATTTATTTCTCACAGATTAATTATTTAATTAAGATTTCGCGTTTCCGAGGAAACTCACGTACGGCATGCAAATGTGCCTTTATAAGCATCGGAATCTAAAACTAGTGTCACAGAAATGGTTCAAAACATAGACGGTAGGGAGAGTCAGTCTTCATGTGTGCCATAGGCTTTATTTATTTCTCACAGATTAATTATTTAATTAAGATTTCGCGTTTCCGAGGAAACTCACGTACGGCATGCAAATGTGCCTTTATAAGCATCGGAATCTAAAACTAGTGTCACAGAAATGGTTCAAAACATAGACGGTAGGGAGAGTCAGTCTTCATGTACTTAAGTCGGCATTGTGCTTTTTGTATCTAATTCCGATGCAATTTCTGTGTTTCATCGTCAATAAGTAGGTCAGAGGGATACAGTAAACATGAAGTGAAGCAGCGGAATGTTATAACTAGTGTCACACGAATGACTCAACACATAGACAGTAGGAAGAATCAGTCTGCATGTACTTAAGTCGGCATTGTGCCTTTTCTGTTTAATTCCGATGCAATTTCTGTGTTTCATCGTCTACAAGAAGGTCAGATGGATACAGTAAACCTGAAGTGAAGTATAGGAATCTATAACTATTGTCACAGGAATGGTTCAAAACATAGACAGTAGGAAGAGTCAGTCTTCTTGTACTTAAGTCGGCATTGTGCCTTTTGTATTTAATTCCGATGCAATTTCTGTGTTTCGTCGTCAATAAGAAGGTCCAAGGGATACAGTAAACCTGAAGTGAAGCTTCGGAATCTGTAACTAGTGTCACAGGAATGTTTTAAAACATAGACAGTAAGATGAGTCAGTATTCTTGTACTTAAGTCGGCATTGTGCCTTTTGTATTTAATTCGGATGCAACTTCTGTGTTTCATCGTCAATAAGAAGGTCAGAGGGATACAGTAAACCTGAAGTGAAGCATCGGAATGTATAACTAGTGTCACAGGAATGGTTCAAAACATAGACAGTAGGAAGAGTTAGTCTTCATGTACTTGAGTCGGCATTGTGTCTTTTGTATTTATTTCCGATGCAATCTCTGTGTTTCATCATCAATACGAAGGTCAGAGGGATACAGTAAACCTGAAGTGAAGCATCGGAATGTATAACTAGTGTTACAGGAATGGTTCAAAACATAGACAGTTGGAAGAGTCAGTCTTCTTGTACTTAATTCGGCATTGTGCCTTTTTATTTCATTCCGATGCAATTTCTGTGATTCATCGTCAATAAGAAGGTCCAAGGGATACAGTAAACCTGAAGCATCGGAATCTATAACTAGTGTCACTGAAATGGTACAAAACATAGTCTGTAAGAAGAGCCAGTCTTCTTGTACTTAAGTCGGCATTGTGCCTTTTGTATTTAATTCCGATGCAATTTCTGTGTTTCATCGTCAATAAGAAGGTCCAAGGGATATAGTACACCTGAAGCGAAGCATCGGAATCTATAACAAGTGTAACAAGAATGGTTCAAATCATAGACAGTAAGAAGTGTCAGTCTTCTTGTACTTAAGCCAGCATTGGGCCTTTTCTATTTAATTCCGATGCAATTACTGTGTTTCATCGTCAATAAGAAGGTCAGAGGGATACACTAAACCTGAAGTGAAGCATCGGAATCTATAACTAGTGTCACAGGAATGGTTCAAAACATAGACAGTGAGAAGAGTCAGGCTTCTTGTACTTAAGTCTTCGTTGTGCCTTTTCTAATTAATTCCGACGCAACTTCTGTGTTTCATCGTCAATAAGAAGGTCAGAGGGATACTGTAAACCTGAAGTGAAGTATCGGAATCTATAAGTGGTGTCACAGGAATGGTTAAGACATAGTCAGTAAGAAGAGTCAGTCTCCTTGTACTTAAGTCGGCATTGTGCCTTTCGTATATAATTCCGATGCAATTTCTGTGTTTCACCGACAATAAGAAGGTCAGAGGGATAAAGTGAACGTCAAGTGAGGCATCGGAATCTATAACTAGTGTCACAGGAATGGTTCAAACATAGACAGTAGGAAGAGTCAGTCTTCTTGCACTTAAGTCGGCATTGTGCCTTTTCTATTTAATTCCGAAGCAATTTTTGTGTTTCATCGTCAATAAGAAGGTCCAAGGGATACAGTAAACCTGAAGTGAAGCATCGGAATCTATAACTAGTGTCACAGGAAAGGTTCAAAACATAGACAGTTATAAGAGTCAGTCTTCTTGTACTTAAGTCGGCATTGTAACTTTTGTATTTGATTCCGCTGCAATTTCTGTGTTTCATCGTCTATAACAAGGTCCAAGGAATACAGTAAACCTGAAGTGAGGCATCGGAATCTATAACTAGTGTCACAGGAATGGTTCAAAGCATAATCAGTAACAAGAGTCAGTCTTCTTGTACATAAGTCTTCATTGTGCCTTATGTATTTTATTCCTATGCAGTTTCTGTGTTTCATCGTCAACAAGAAGGTCCAAGGGATGCAGTACACCTGAAGTGAATCATCGGAATCTATATCTAGTGTCACAGGAATGGTTCAAAACGTAGACAGTAAGAAGATACAGTCTTCTTGTACTTAAGTCGGCGTTGTGCCTTTTCTATTTAATTCCGACGCAACTTCTGTGTTCCATCGTGAATAAGAAGGTCAGAGGGATACTGTAAACCTGAAGTGAAGCATCGGAATCTATAAGTGGTGTCACAGGAATGGTTAAAACATAGTCAGTAAGAAGAGTCAGTCTTCTTGTACTTAAGTCGGCATTGTGCATTTCGTATTTAATTCCGCTGCAATTTCTGTGTTTCATCGACAATAAGAAGGTCAGAGGGATAAAGTGAACGTCAAGTGAGGCATCGGAATCTATAACTAGTGTCACAGGAATGGTTCAAACATAGACAGTAGGAAGAGTCAGTCTTCTTGTACTTAAGTCAGCATTGTGCCTTTTCTATTTAATTCCGAAGCAATTTTTGTGTTTCCTCGTCAATAAGAAGGTCCAAGGGATACAGGAAACCTGAAGTGAAGTATTGGAATCTATAACTAGTGTCACAGGAATGGTTCAAAACATAGACAGTTATAAGAGTCAGTCTTCTTGTACTTAAGCCGGCATTGTGCCTTTTGTATTTCATTCGGATGCAATTTCTGTGTTTCATCGCCAACACGAAGGTCAGAGGGATACAGTAAACCTGAAGTGAAGCATCGGAATCTATAACTAGTGTCACAGGAATGGTTCAAAACATAGTCAGTAAGAAGAGTCAGTCTTCTTGTACTTAATTCGGCATTGTGCCTTTTTATTTCATTCCGATGCAATTTCTGTAATTCATCGTCAATAAGAAGGTCCAAGGGATACAGTAAACCTGAAGTGAAGCATCGGAATCTGTAACTAGCGTCACAGGAATGGTTCAAAGCATAGAGAGTAAGAAGAGTCAGTCTTCTTGTACTTAAGTCGGCATTGTGCCATTTCTATTTAATTCCGATGCAATTTCTGTGTTTCATCGTCAATAAGAAGGTCCAAGGGATACAGTAAACCTGAAGTGAAGCATCGGAATCTATAACTAGAGTCACAGGAATGGTTCAGATCAAAGTCAGTAAGAAGAGTCAGTCTTCTTGTACTTAAGTCGGCATTGTGCCTTTTCTATTTCATTCCGATGCAATATCTGTGTTTCATCGTCAATACGAAGGTCAGAGGGATACAGTAAACCTGAAGTGAAGCATCGGAATCGATAACTAGTGTCAGGGGAATGGTTCCAAACATAGTCAGTAAGAAGAGTCAGTCTTCTTGCACTTAAGTCGGCTTTGTGGCTTTTCTATTTCATTCCGATGCACTTTCTGTGTTTCATCGTCAATAAGAAGGTCAGAGGGATACAGTAAACCTGAAGTGATGCATCGGAATCTATAACTAGTGTCACAGAAAAGGTTCAAATCATAGTCAGTAAGAAGAGTCAGTCTTCTTGTACTTAAGCCGGCATTGCGCCTTTTGTATTTAATTCCGATGCAATTTATGTGTTTCATCGTCAATAAGACGGTCAGAGGAATACAGTAAACCTGAAGTGAAGCATCGGAATATATAGCTAGTGTCACAGGAATGGTTCAAATCATAGTCAGTAAGAAGAGACAGTCATCTTGTACTTAAGTCGGCATTATGCGTTTTCAATTTAATTCCGATGCAATTTCTGTTTTTCATCGACAATAAGAAGGTCAGAGGGATACAGTAAACCTGAAGTGAAGCATCGGAATCTGTAACTAGCGTTACAGGAATGGTTCAAGACATAGTCAGTAAGAAGAGTCAGTCTTCTTGTACTTAAGTCGGCATTGTGCCTTTTGTATTTAATTCCGATGCAATTTATGTGTTTCATCGTCAATAAGACGGTCAGAGGGATACAGTAAACCTGAAGTGAAGCATCGGAATATATAGCTAGTGTCACAGGAATGGTTCAAATCATAGTCAGTAAGAAGAGTCAGTCTCCTTGTACTTAAGTCGGCAATACGCCTCTTCTATTCCATTCCGATGCAATTTCTGTGTTTCATCGTCAATAAGAAGGTCAGAGGGATACAGTGAACCTGAAGTGAAGCATCGGAATCTATAACTAGTGTCAGAGGAATGGTTCAAATTACAGTCAGTAAGAAGAGTCAGTCTTCTTGTACTTAAGTCGGCATTGTGCCTTTTCTATTTAATTCCGATGCAATTTCTGTGTTTCATCGTCAATAAGAAGGTCAGAGGGATACAGTAAACCTGTAGTGAAGCATCGGAATCTATACCTAGTGTCACAGGAATGGCTCCAAACAAAGTCAGTAACAAGTGTCAGTCTTCTTGCACTTAAGTCGGCATTGTGCCTTTTCTATTTATTTCCGATGCAATTTCTGTGTTTCATTGTCAATAAGAAGGTCAGAGGGATACAGTAAACCTGAAGTGAAAAATCGGAATCTATAATTAGTGTCACAGGAATATTTCAAAACATAGTCAGTACGAAGAGTCAGTCTTCTTGTACTTAAGTCGGCATTGTGCCTTTTGTATTTAATTTCGATGCAATTTCTGTGTTTCATCGTCAATAAGAAGGTCAGAGGGATACAGTAAACCTGTAGTGAAGCATCGGAATCTATAACTAGTGTCACAGGAGTGGTTCGAAACATAGTCAGTACGAAGAGTCAGTCTTCCTGCACTTAAGTCGACATGGTGCCTTTTGAATTTAATTCCGATGCAATTTCTGTGTTTCATCGTCAAAAAGGAGGTCCAAGGGATACAATTAACATGAAGTGTAGCATCTGAATATATAACTAGTGTCACAGGAATGGTTCAAATCATAGACAGTAAGAAGAGTCAGTCTTCTTGTACTTAAGTCGGCATTGTGCCCTTTTCAATATAATTCCGATGCAATACTGTGTTTCATCGCCAATAAGATGGTCAGTGGGATACAGTAAACCTGAAGTGAAGCATCCGAATCTATATCTAGTGTCACAGGAATGGTTCAAAACATAGACAGTAAGAAGAGTCAGTCTTCTTTTACTTAAGTCGGCATTGTGCTTTTTCTATTTAATTCCGATACAATTTCTGTGTTTTATCGTGAATAAGAAGGTCCGAAGGATACAGTAAACCTGAAGTGAAGCATCGGAATCTATAACTAGTGTCACAGGAATGGTTCAAAACATAGACAGTAAGGAGAGTCAGTCTTCTTGTACTTAAGTCGGCATTGTGACATTTGTATTTAATTCCGATGCAATTTCTGGGTTTCAACGTGAATAAGAAGGTCAGAGGGATACTGTAAACCTGAAGTGAAGCATCGAAATCTATAACTAGTGTCACAGGAAAGGTTCAAAGCAGTCAGTAAGAAGAGTCAGTCTTCTTGTACTTAAGTCGGCATTGTGCCGTTTGTATTTAATTCCGAAGCAATTTCTGTGTTTCATCGTCAATAAGAAGGTCAGAGGGTTACAGTAAACCTGAATTGTATCATCGGAATCTATAACTAGTGTCACAGGAATGGTTCAAAACATAGACAGTAGGAAGAGTCTGTCTTCTTGTACTTAAGTCGGCATTGTGCCTTTTCTATTTAATTCCGATGCAATATCTGTGTTTCATCGTCAATAAGAAGGTCCAAGGGATACAGTAAACCTGAAGGAAGCATCGGAATCTGTAACTAGCGTCACAGGAATGGTTCAAAGCATAGTCAGTAACAACAGTCAGTCTTCTTGCACTTAAGTCGGCATTGTGCCTTTTCTATTTAATTCCGATGCAATTTCTGTGTTTCATCGTCAATAAGAAGGTCAGAGGGATACAGTAAACCTGAAGATAAGCATCGGAATCTGTAACTAGTGTCACGGGAATGGTTCAAAACATAGAGAGTAAGAAGAGTCAGTCTTCTTGTACTTAAGTCGGCATTGTGCTATTTCTATTTAATTCCGATGCAATTTCTGTGTTTCATCGTCAATAAGAAGGTCCAAGGGACACAGTAAACCTGAAGTGAAGCATCGGAATCTATAACTAGTGTCACAGGAATGGTTCAAATCATAGTCAGTAAGAAGAGTCAGTCTTCTTGCACTTAAGTCGGCTTTGTGCCTTTTCTATTTATTTCCAAAGCAATTTCTGTGTTTCATCGTCAATAAGAAGTTCCAAGGGATAGAGTAAACCCAAAGTGAATCATCGGAATCTGTAACTAGTGTCACAGGAATGGTTCAAAACATAGTCAGTACGAAGAGTCAGTCTTCTTGTACTTAAGTCGGCATTGTGCCTTTTGTATTTAATTTCGATGCAATTTCTGTGTTTCATCGTCAATAAGAAGGTCAGAGGGATACAGTAAACCTGAAGTGAAGCATCGGAATCTATAACTAGTGTCACAGGAATGGTTCAAATCATAGTCAGTAAGAAGAGTCAGTCTTCTCGTACTTAAGTCGGCATTGTGCCTTTTGTATTTAAATCCGATGCAATTTCTGTGTTTCATCGTCAATAAGAAGGTCAGAGGGACACAGTAAACCTGAAGTGAAGCATCGGAATCTATAGCTAGTGTCACAGGAATGGTTCAAATCATAGTCAGTAAGAAGAGTCAGTCATCTTGTACTTAAGTCGGCATTATGCGTTTTCTATTTAATTCCGATGCAATTTCTGTGTTTCATCGTCAATAAGAAGGTCAGAGGGATACAGTAAACCTGAAGTGAAGCATCGGAATCTGTAACTAGCGTCACAGGAATGGTTCAAAACATAGACAGTAAGAAGAGTTAGTCTTCTTGTACTTAAGTCGGCATTGTGCCTTTTCTATTTAATTCCGATGCAATTTCTGTGTTTCATCGTCAATAAGAAGGTCCAAGGGATACAGTAAATCTGAAGTGAAGCATAGTAATCTATAACTAGTGTCACAGGAATAGTTCAAATCATAGACAGTAAAAAGAGTCAGTCTTCTTGTACTTAAGTCGGCATTACGCCTTTTCTATTTAATTCCGATGCAATTTCTGTGTATCATCGTCAATAAGAAGGTCAGAGGGATACAGTAAACCCGAAGTGAAGCATCGGAATCTATAATTAGTGTCACAGGAGTGGTTCAAAACATAGTCAGTACGAAGAGTCAGTCTACTTGTACTTAAGTCGGCATTGAGCCTTTTGTATTTAATTTCGATGCAATTTTTGTGTTTCATCGTCAATAAGAAGGTCCAAGGGATACAGTAAACCTGAAGTGAAGCATCGGAATCTATAACTAGTGTCACAGGAGTGGTTCAAAACATAGTCACTACGAAGAGTCAGTCTTCTTGCACTTAAGTCAGCATTGTGCCTTTTGAATTTAATTCCGATGCAATTTCTGTGTTTCAGCGTCAATAAGAAGGTCCAAGGGCTACAGTAAACCTGAAGTGAAGCATCGGAATCTATAACTAGTGTCACAGGAGTGGTTCAAAACATAGTCATTACGAAGAGTCAGTCCTCTTGCACTTAAGTCGGCATTGTGCATTTTTAAATTTAATTCCGATGCAATTTCTGTGTTTCATCGTCAATAAGAAGGTCAGAGGGATACAGTAAACCTGAAGTGAAGCATCGGAATCTATAGCTAGTGTCACAGGAATGGTTCAAATCATAGACAGTAAGAAGAGTCAGTCATCTTGTACTGAAGTCGGCATTATGCGTTTTATATTTAATTCCGATGCAATTTCTGTTTTTCATCGTCAACAAGAAGGTCAGAGGGATACAGTAAACCTGAAGTGGAGCATCGGAATCTGTAACTAGCGTCACAGGAATGGTTCAAAACATAGACAGTAAGAAGAGTTAGTCTTCTTGTACTTAAGTCGGCATTGTGTCTTTTCTATTTAATTCCGATGCAATTTCTGTGTTTCATCGTCAATAAGAAGGTCCAAGGTTTACAGTAAATCTGAAGTGAAGCATCGGAATCTATAACTAGTGTCACAGGAATAGTTCAAATCATAGACAGTAAGAAGAGTCAGTCTTCTTGTACTTAAGTCGGCATTACGCCTTTTCTATTTAATTCCAATGGAATTTCTGTGTTTCATCGTCAATAAGAAGGTCAGAGGGATACAGTAAACCTGAAGTGAAGCATCGGAATCTGTAACTAGTGTCAGAGGAATGGTTCAAATTATAGCCTGTAAGAAGAGTCAGTCTTCTTGTACTTAAGTCGGCATTGTGCCTTTTCTATTTAATTCTGATGCAATTTCTGTGTTTCATCGTCAATAAGAAGGTCAGAGGGATACAGTAAACCTGAAGTGAAGCATCGGAATCTATAACTAGTGTCACAGGAATGGCTCCAAACAAAGTCAGTAACAAGAGTCAGTCTTCTTGCACTTAAGTCGGCATTGTGGCTTTTCTATTTATTTCCGATGCAATTTCTGTGTTTCATCGTCAATAAGAAGGTCAGAGGGATAAAGTAAACCTGAAGATAAGCATCCGAATCTGTAACTAGCGTCACAGGAATGGTTCAAAACATAGAGAGTAAGAAGAGTCAGTCTTCTTGTACTTAAGTCGGCATTGTGCCTTTTCTATTTCATTCCGATGCAATTTCTGTGTTTCATCGTCAATAAGAAGGTCAGAGGGATACAGTAAACCTGAAGTGAAGCATCGGAATCTATAGCTAGTGTCACAGGAATGGTTCAAATCATAGTCAGTAAGAAGAGTCAGTCATCTTGTATTTAAGTCGGCATTATGCGTTTTCTATTCAATTCCGATGCAATTTCTGTGTTTCATCGTCAATAAGAAGGTCAGAGGGATACAGTAAACCTGAAGTGAAGCATCGGAATCTGTAACTAGCGTCACAGGAATGGTTCAAAACATAGACAGTAAGAAGAGTTAGTCTTCTTGTACTTAAGTCGGCATTGTGCCTTTTCTATTTAATTCCGATGCAATTTCTGTGTTTCATCGTCAATAAGAAGGTCCAAGGGATACAGTAAATCTGAAGTGAAGCATAGGAATCTATAACTAGTGTCACAGGAACAGTTCAAATCATAGACAGTAAGAAGAGTCAGTCTTCTTGTACTTAAGTCAGCATTACGTCTTTTCTATTTAATTCCGATGCAATTTCTGTGTATCATCGTCAATAAGAAGGTCAGAGGGATACAGTAAACCTGAAGTGAAGCATCGGAATCTATAACTAGTGTCAGAGGAATGGTTCAAATTATAGTCAGTAAGAAGAGTCAGTCTTCATGTACTTAAGTCGGCATTGTGAATTTTCTATTTAATTTCGATGCAATATCTGTGTTTCATCGTCAATAAGAAGGTCAGAGGGATACAGTAAACCTGAAGTTAAGCATCGGAATCTATAACTAGTGTCACAGGAATGGCTCCAAACAAAGTCAGTAACAAGAGTCAGTCTTCTTGCACTTCATTCGGCATTGTGCCTTTTCTATTTATTTCCGATGCAATTTCTGTGTTTCATCGTCAATAAGAAGGTCCAAGGGATACAGTAAACCCGAAGTAAAGCATCGGAATCTATAATTAGTGTCACAGGACTGGTTCAAAGCATAGTCAGTACGAAGAGTCAGTCTACTTGTACTTAAGTCGGCATTGTGCCTTTTGTATTTAATTTCGATGCAATTTTTGTGTTTCATCGTCAATAAGAAGGTCCAAGGGATACAGTAAACCTGAAGTGAAGCATCGGAATCTATAACTAGTGTCACAGGAGTGGTTCAAAACATAGTCACTACGAAGAGTCAGTCTTCTTGCACTGAAGTCAGCATTGTGCCTTTTGAATTTAATTCCGATGCAATTTCTGTGTTTCAGCGTCAATAAGAAGGTGCAAGGGATACAGTAAACCTGACGTGAAGCATCGGAATCTATAACTAGTGTCACAGGAGTGGTTCAAAACATAGTCATTACGAAGAGTCAGTCTTCTTGCACTTAAGTCGGCATTGTGCATTTTTAAATTTAATTCCGATGCAATTTCTGTGTTTCATCGTCAATAAGAAGGTCAGAGGGATACAATAAACCTGAAGTGAAGCATCGGAATCTATAGCTAGTGTCACAGGAATGGTTCAAATCATAGACAGTAAGAAGAGTCAGTCATCTTGTAATGAAGTCGGCATTATGCGTTTTATATTTAATTCCGATGCAATTTCTGTTTTTCATCGTCAACAAGAAGGTCAGAGGGATACAGTAAACCTGAAGTGAAGCATCGGAATCTGTAACTAGCGTCACAGGAATGGTTCAAAACATAGACAGTAAGAAGAGTTAGGCGTCTTGTACTTAAGTCGGCATTGTGTCTTTTCTATTTAATTCCGATGAAATTTCTGTGTTTCATCGTCAATAAGAAGGTCCAAGGTTTACAGTAAATCTGAAGTGAAGCATCGGAATCTATAACTAGTGTCACAGGAATAGTTCAAATCATAGACAGTAAGAAGAGTCAGTGTTCTTGTACTTAAGTCGGCATTACGCCTTTTCTATTTAATTCCAATGCAATTTCTGTGTTTCATCGTCAATAAGAAGGTCAGAGGGATACAGTAAACCTGAAGTGAAGCATCGGAATCTGTAACTAGTGTCAGAGGAATGGTTCAAATTATAGTCAGTAAGAAGAGTCAGTCTTCTTGTACTTAAGTCGGCATTGTGCCTTTTCTATTTAATTCCGATGCAATTTCTGTGTTTCATCGTCAATAAGAAGGTCAGAGGGATACAGTAAACCTGAAGTGAAGCATCGGAATCTATAACTAGTGTCACAGGAATGGCTCCAAACAAAGTCAGTAACAAGAGTCAGTCTTCTTGCACTTAAGTCGGCATTGTGGCTTTTCTATTTATTTCCGATGCAATTTCTGTGTTTCATCGTCAATAAGAAGGTGAGAGGGATAAAGTAAACCTGAAGATAAGCATCCGAATCTGTAACTAGCGTCACAGGAATGGTTCAACACATAGAGAGTAAGAAGAGTCAGTCTTCTTGTACTTAAGTCGGCATTGTGCCATTTCTATTTAATTCCGATGCAATTTCTGTGTTTCATCGTCAATAAGAAGGTCCAAGGGATACAGTAAACCTGAAGCGAGGCATCGGGTTCTATAACTAGTGTCACAGGAATGGTTCAAATCATAGTCAGTAAGAAGAGTCAGTCTTCTTGTACTTAAGTCGGCATTGTGCCTTTTCTATTTCATTCCGATGCAATATCTGTGTTTCATCGTCAATAAGAAGGTCAGAGGGATACAGTAAACCTGAAGTGAAGCATCGGAATCTATAACTAGTGTCAGGGGAATGGTTCCAAACTTAGTCAGTAAGAAGAGTCAGTCTTCTTGCACTTAAGTCGGCATTGTGCCATTTCTATTTAATTCCGATGCAATTTCTGTGTTTCATCGTCAATAAGAAGGTCCAAGGGATACAGTAAACCTGAAGTGAAGCATCGGAATCTATAACTAGTGTCACAGGAGTGGTTCAAAACATAGTCATTACGAAGAGTCAGTCTTCTTGCACTTAAGTCGGCATTGTGCATTTTTAAATTTAATTCCGATGCAATTTCTGTGTTTCATCGTCAATAAGAAGGTCAGAGGGATTCAGTAAACCTGAAGTGAAGCATCGGTATCTATAACTAGTGTCACAGGAATGGTTCAAATAATAGTCAGTAAGAAGAGTCAGTCTTCTTGTACTTAAGTCGGCATTGTGCCTTTTGTATTTAATTCCGATGCAATTTCTGTGTTTCATGGTCAATAAGAAGGTCAGAGGGATACAGTAAACCTGAAGTGAGGCATCGGAATCTATAGCTAGTGTCACAGGAATGGTTCAAATCATAGTCAATAAGAAGAGTCAGTCATCTTGTACTTAAGTCGGCATTATGCGTTTTCTATTTAATTCCGATGCAATTTCTGTTTTTCATCGTCAATAAGTAGGTCAGAGGGATACAGTAAACCTGAAGTGAAGCATCGGAATCTGTAACTAGCGTCACAGGAATGGTTCAAAACATAGACAGTAAGAAGAGTTAGTCTTCTTGTACTTTAGTCGGCATTGTGCCTTTTCTATTTAATTCCGATGCAATTTCTGTGTTTCATCGTCAATAAGAAGGTCAGACTGATACAGTAAACCTGAAGTGAAACATCGGAATCTATAACTAGTGTCACAGGAATGGCTCCAAACAAAGTCAGTAACAAGAGTCAGTCTTCTTGCACGTAAGTCGGCATTGTGCCTCTTCTATTTATTTCCGATGCAATTTCTGTGTTTCATCGTCAATAAGAGGGTCAGAGGGATACAGTAAACCTGAAGTGAAAAATCGGAATCTAAAATTAGTGTCAGAGGAATGGTTCAAAACATAGTCAGTACGAAGAGTCAGTCTTCTTGTACTTAAGTCGGCATTGTGCCATTTGTATTTAATTTCGATGCAATTTTCGTGCTTCATCGTCAATAAGAATGTCCAAGGGATACAGTTAACCTGAAGTGTAGCATCTGAATCTATAACTAGTGTCACAGGAATGGCTCCAAACAAAGTCAGTAACAAGAGTCAGTCTTCTTGTACTTAAGTCGGCATTGTGCCTTTTGTATTTAATTCCGATGCAATTTATGTGTTTCATCGTCAATAAGACGGTCAGAGGGATACAGTAAACCTGAAGTGAAGCATCGGAATATATAGCTAGTGTCACAGGAATGGTTCAAATCATAGTCAGTAAGAAGAGTCAGACTCCTTGTACTTAAGTCGGCAATACGCCTCTTCTATTCCATTCCGATGCAATTTCTGTGTTTCATCGTCAATAAGAAGGTCAGAGGGATACAGTGAACCTGAAGTGAAGCATCGGAATCTATAACTAGTGTCAGAGGAATGGTTCAAATTACAGTCAGTAAGAAGAGTCAGTCTTCTTGTACTTAAGTCGGCATTGTGCCTTTTCTATTTAATTCCGATGCAATTTCTGTGATTCATCGTCAATAAGAAGGTCAGAGGGATACAGTAAACCTGTAGTGAAGCATCGGAATCTATACCTAGTGTCACAGGAATGGCTCCAAACAAAGTCAGTAACAAGTGTCAGTCTTCTTGCACTTCAGTCGGCATTGTGCCTTTTCTATTTATTTCCGATGCAATTTCTGTGTTTCATTGTCAATAAGAAGGTCAGAGGGATACAGTAAACCTGAAGTGAAAAATCGGAATCTATAATTAGTGTCACAGGAATATTTCAAAACATAGTCAGTACGAAGAGTCAGTCTTCTTGTACTTAAGTCGGCATTGTGCCTTTTGTATTTAATTTCGATGCAATTTCTGTGTTTCATCGTCAATAAGAGGGTCAGAGGGATACAGTAAACCTGTAGTGAAGCATCGGAATCTATAACTAGTGTCACAGGAGTGGTTCGAAACATAGTCAGTACGAAGAGTCAGTCTTCCTGCACTTAAGTCGACATGGTGCCTTTTGAATTTAATTCCGATGCAATTTCTGTGTTTCATCGTCAAAAAGGAGGTCCAAGGGATACAATTAACATGAAGTGTAGCATCTGAATATATAACTAGTGTCACAGGAATGGTTCAAATCATAGACAGTAAGAAGAGTCAGTCTTCTTGTACTTAAGTCGGCATTGTGCCCTTTTCAATATAATTCCGATGCAATACTGTGTTTCATCGCCAATAAGATGGTCAGTGGGATACAGTAAACCTGAAGTGAAGCATCCGAATCTATATCTAGTGTCACAGGAATGGTTCAAAACATAGACAGTAAGAAGAGTCAGTCTTCTTTTACTTAAGTCGGCATTGTGCTTTTTCTATTTAATTCCGATACAATTTCTGTGTTTTATCGTGAATAAGAAGGTCCGAAGGATACAGTAAACCTGAAGTGAAGCATCGGAATCTATAACTAGTGTCACAGGAATGGTTCAAAACATAGACAGTAAGGAGAGTCAGTCTTCTTGTACTTAAGTCGGCATTGTGACATTTGTATTTAATTCCGATGCAATTTCTGGGTTTCAACGTGAATAAGAAGGTCAGAGGGATACTGTAAACCTGAAGTGAAGCATCGAAATCTATAACTAGTGTCACAGGAAAGGTTCAAAGCAGTCAGTAAGAAGAGTCAGTCTTCTTGTACTTAAGTCGGCATTGTGCCGTTTGTATTTAATTCCGAAGCAATTTCTGTGTTTCATCGTCAATAAGAAGGTCAGAGGGTTACAGTAAACCTGAATTGTATCATCGGAATCTATAACTAGTGTCACAGGAATGGTTCAAAACATAGACAGTAGGAAGAGTCTGTCTTCTTGTACTTAAGTCGGCATTGTGCCTTTTCTATTTAATTCCGATGCAATATCTGTGTTTCATCGTCAATAAGAAGGTCCAAGGGATACAGTAAACCTGAAGGAAGCATCGGAATCTGTAACTAGCGTCACAGGAATGGTTCAAAGCATAGTCAGTAACAACAGTCAGTCTTCTTGCACTTAAGTCGGCATTGTGCCTTTTCTATTTAATTCCGATGCAATTTCTGTGTTTCATCGTCAATAAGAAGGTCAGAGGGATACAGTAAACCTGAAGATAAGCATCGGAATCTGTAACTAGTGTCACGGGAATGGTTCAAAACATAGAGAGTAAGAAGAGTCAGTCTTCTTGTACTTAAGTCGGCATTGTGCTATTTCTATTTAATTCCGATGCAATTTCTGTGTTTCATCGTCAATAAGAAGGTCCAAGGGACACAGTAAACCTGAAGTGAAGCATCGGAATCTATAACTAGTGTCACAGGAATGGTTCAAATCATAGTCAGTAAGAAGAGTCAGTCTTCTTGCACTTAAGTCGGCTTTGTGCCTTTTCTATTTATTTCCAAAGCAATTTCTGTGTTTCATCGTCAATAAGAAGTTCCAAGGGATAGAGTAAACCCAAAGTGAATCATCGGAATCTGTAACTAGTGTCACAGGAATGGTTCAAAACATAGTCAGTACGAAGAGTCAGTCTTCTTGTACTTAAGTCGGCATTGTGCCTTTTGTATTTAATTTCGATGCAATTTCTGTGTTTCATCGTCAATAAGAAGGTCAGAGGGATACAGTAAACCTGAAGTGAAGCATCGGAATCTATAACTAGTGTCACAGGAATGGTTCAAATCATAGTCAGTAAGAAGAGTCAGTCTTCTCGTACTTAAGTCGGCATTGTGCCTTTTGTATTTAAATCCGATGCAATTTCTGTGTTTCATCGTCAATAAGAAGGTCAGAGGGACACAGTAAACCTGAAGTGAAGCATCGGAATCTATAGCTAGTGTCACAGGAATGGTTCAAATCATAGTCAGTAAGAAGAGTCAGTCATCTTGTACTTAAGTCGGCATTATGCGTTTTCTATTTAATTCCGATGCAATTTCTGTGTTTCATCGTCAATAAGAAGGTCAGAGGGATACAGTAAACCTGAAGTGAAGCATCGGAATCTGTAACTAGCGTCACAGGAATGGTTCAAAACATAGACAGTAAGAAGAGTTAGTCTTCTTGTACTTAAGTCGGCATTGTGCCTTTTCTATTTAATTCCGATGCAATTTCTGTGTTTCATCGTCAATAAGAAGGTCCAAGGGATACAGTAAATCTGAAGTGAAGCATAGTAATCTATAACTAGTGTCACAGGAATAGTTCAAATCATAGACAGTAAAAAGAGTCAGTCTTCTTGTACTTAAGTCGGCATTACGCCTTTTCTATTTAATTCCGATGCAATTTCTGTGTATCATCGTCAATAAGAAGGTCAGAGGGATACAGTAAACCCGAAGTGAAGCATCGGAATCTATAATTAGTGTCACAGGAGTGGTTCAAAACATAGTCAGTACGAAGAGTCAGTCTACTTGTACTTAAGTCGGCATTGAGCCTTTTGTATTTAATTTCGATGCAATTTTTGTGTTTCATCGTCAATAAGAAGGTCCAAGGGATACAGTAAACCTGAAGTGAAGCATCGGAATCTATAACTAGTGTCACAGGAGTGGTTCAAAACATAGTCACTACGAAGAGTCAGTCTTCTTGCACTTAAGTCAGCATTGTGCCTTTTGAATTTAATTCCGATGCAATTTCTGTGTTTCAGCGTCAATAAGAAGGTCCAAGGGCTACAGTAAACCTGAAGTGAAGCATCGGAATCTATAACTAGTGTCACAGGAGTGGTTCAAAACATAGTCATTACGAAGAGTCAGTCCTCTTGCACTTAAGTCGGCATTGTGCATTTTTAAATTTAATTCCGATGCAATTTCTGTGTTTCATCGTCAATAAGAAGGACAGAGGGATACAGTAAACCTGAAGTGAAGCATCGGAATCTATAGCTAGTGTCACAGGAATGGTTCAAATCATAGACAGTAAGAAGAGTCAGTCATCTTGTACTGAAGTCGGCATTATGCGTTTTATATTTAATTCCGATGCAATTTCTGTTTTTCATCGTCAACAAGAAGGTCAGAGGGATACAGTAAACCTGAAGTGGAGCATCGGAATCTGTAACTAGCGTCACAGGAATGGTTCAAAACATAGACAGTAAGAAGAGTTAGTCTTCTTGTACTTAAGTCGGCATTGTGTCTTTTCTATTTAATTCCGATGCAATTTCTGTGTTTCATCGTCAATAAGAAGGTCCAAGGTTTACAGTAAATCTGAAGTGAAGCATCGGAATCTATAACTAGTGTCACAGGAATAGTTCAAATCATAGACAGTAAGAAGAGTCAGTCTTCTTGTACTTAAGTCGGCATTACGCCTTTTCTATTTAATTCCAATGGAATTTCTGTGTTTCATCGTCAATAAGAAGGTCAGAGGGATACAGTAAACCTGAAGTGAAGCATCGGAATCTGTAACTAGTGTCAGAGGAATGGTTCAAATTATAGCCTGTAAGAAGAGTCAGTCTTCTTGTACTTAAGTCGGCATTGTGCCTTTTCTATTTAATTCTGATGCAATTTCTGTGTTTCATCGTCAATAAGAAGGTCAGAGGGATACAGTAAACCTGAAGTGAAGCATCGGAATCTATAACTAGTGTCACAGGAATGGCTCCAAACAAAGTCAGTAACAAGAGTCAGTCTTCTTGCACTTAAGTCGGCATTGTGGCTTTTCTATTTATTTCCGATGCAATTTCTGTGTTTCATCGTCAATAAGAAGGTCAGAGGGATAAAGTAAACCTGAAGATAAGCATCCGAATCTGTAACTAGCGTCACAGGAATGGTTCAAAACATAGAGAGTAAGAAGAGTCAGTCTTCTTGTACTTAAGTCGGCATTGTGCCTTTTCTATTTCATTCCGATGCAATTTCTGTGTTTCATCGTCAATAAGAAGGTCAGAGGGATACAGTAAACCTGAAGTGAAGCATCGGAATCTATAGCTAGTGTCACAGGAATGGTTCAAATCATAGTCAGTAAGAAGAGTCAGTCATCTTGTATTTAAGTCGGCATTATGCGTTTTCTATTTAATTCCGATGCAATTTCTGTGTTTCATCGTCAATAAGAAGGTCAGAGGGATACAGTAAACCTGAAGTGAAGCATCGGAATCTGTAACTAGCGTCACAGGAATGGTTCAAAACATAGACAGTAAGAAGAGTTAGTCTTCTTGTACTTAAGTCGGCATTGTGCCTTTTCTATTTAATTCCGATGCAATTTCTGTGTTTCATCGTCAATAAGAAGGTCCAAGGGATACAGTAAATCTGAAGTGAAGCATAGGAATCTATAACTAGTGTCACAGGAACAGTTCAAATCATAGACAGTAAGAAGAGTCAGTCTTCTTGTACTTAAGTCAGCATTACGTCTTTTCTATTTAATTCCGATGCAATTTCTGTGTATCATCGTCAATAAGAAGGTCAGAGGGATACAGTAAACCTGAAGTGAAGCATCGGAATCTATAACTAGTGTCAGAGGAATGGTTCAAATTATAGTCAGTAAGAAGAGTCAGTCTTCATGTACTTAAGTCGGCATTGTGAATTTTCTATTTAATTTCGATGCAATATCTGTGTTTCATCGTCAATAAGAAGGTCAGAGGGATACAGTAAACCTGAAGTTAAGCATCGGAATCTATAACTAGTGTCACAGGAATGGCTCCAAACAAAGTCAGTAACAAGAGTCAGTCTTCTTGCACTTCATTCGGCATTGTGCCTTTTCTATTTATTTCCGATGCAATTTCTGTGTTTCATCGTCAATAAGAAGGTCCAAGGGATACAGTAAACCCGAAGTGAAGCATCGGAATCTATAATTAGTGTCACAGGACTGGTTCAAAGCATAGTCAGTACGAAGAGTCAGTCTACTTGTACTTAAGTCGGCATTGTGCCTTTTGTATTTAATTTCGATGCAATTTTTGTGTTTCATCGTCAATAAGAAGGTCCAAGGGATACAGTAAACCTGAAGTGAAGCATCGGAATCTATAACTAGTGTCACAGGAGTGGTTCAAAACATAGTCACTACGAAGAGTCAGTCTTCTTGCACTGAAGTCAGCATTGTGCCTTTTGAATTTAATTCCGATGCAATTTCTGTGTTTCAGCGTCAATAAGAAGGTGCAAGGGATACAGTAAACCTGAAGTGAAGCATCGGAATCTATAACTAGTGTCACAGGAGTGGTTCAAAACATAGTCATTACGAAGAGTCAGTCTTCTTGCACTTAAGTCGGCATTGTGCATTTTTAAATTTAATTCCGATGCAATTTCTGTGTTTCATCGTCAATAAGAAGGTCAGAGGGATACAATAAACCTGAAGTGAAGCATCGGAATCTATAGCTAGTGTCACAGGAATGGTTCAAATCATAGACAGTAAGAAGAGTCAGTCATCTTGTAATGAAGTCGGCATTATGCGTTTTATATTTAATTCCGATGCAATTTCTGTTTTTCATCGTCAACAAGAAGGTCAGAGGGATACAGTAAACCTGAAGTGAAGCATCGGAATCTGTAACTAGCGTCACAGGAATGGTTCAAAACATAGACAGTAAGAAGAGTTAGGCGTCTTGTACTTAAGTCGGCATTGTGTCTTTTCTATTTAATTCCGATGAAATTTCTGTGTTTCATCGTCAATAAGAAGGTCCAAGGTTTACAGTAAATCTGAAGTGAAGCATCGGAATCTATAACTAGTGTCACAGGAATAGTTCAAATCATAGACAGTAAGAAGAGTCAGTGTTCTTGTACTTAAGTCGGCATTACGCCTTTTCTATTTAATTCCAATGCAATTTCTGTGTTTCATCGTCAATAAGAAGGTCAGAGGGATACAGTAAACCTGAAGTGAAGCATCGGAATCTGTAACTAGTGTCAGAGGAATGGTTCAAATTATAGTCAGTAAGAAGAGTCAGTCTTCTTGTACTTAAGTCGGCATTGTGCCTTTTCCATTTAATTCCGATGCAATTTCTGTGTTTCATCGTCAATAAGAAGGTCAGAGGGATACAGTAAACCTGAAGTGAAGCATCGGAATCTATAACTAGTGTCACAGGAATGGCTCCAAACAAAGTCAGTAACAAGAGTCAGTCTTCTTGCACTTAAGTCGGCATTGTGGCTTTTCTATTTATTTCCGATGCAATTTCTGTGTTTCATCGTCAATAAGAAGGTGAGAGGGATAAAGTAAACCTGAAGATAAGCATCCGAATCTGTAACTAGCGTCACAGGAATGGTTCAACACATAGAGAGTAAGAAGAGTCAGTCTTCTTGTACTTAAGTCGGCATTGTGCCATTTCTATTTAATTCCGATGCAATTTCTGTGTTTCATCGTCAATAAGAAGGTCCAAGGGATACAGTAAACCTGAAGTGAGGCATCGGGTTCTATAACTAGTGTCACAGGAATGGTTCAAATCATAGTCAGTAAGAAGAGTCAGTCTTCTTGTACTTAAGTCGGCATTGTGCCTTTTCTATTTCATTCCGATGCAATATCTGTGTTTCATCGTCAATAAGAAGGTCAGAGGGATACAGTAAACCTGAAGTGAAGCATCGGAATCTATAACTAGTGTCAGGGGAATGGTTCCAAACTTAGTCAGTAAGAAGAGTCAGTCTTCTTGCACTTAAGTCGGCATTGTGCCATTTCTATTTAATTCCGATGCAATTTCTGTGTTTCATCGTCAATAAGAAGGTCCAAGGGATACAGTAAACCTGAAGTGAAGCATCGGAATCTATAACTAGTGTCACAGGAGTGGTTCAAAACATAGTCATTACGAAGAGTCAGTCTTCTTGCACTTAAGTCGGCATTGTGCATTTTTAAATTTAATTCCGATGCAATTTCTGTGTTTCATCGTCAATAAGAAGGTCAGAGGGATTCAGTAAACCTGAAGTGAAGCATCGGTATCTATAACTAGTGTCACAGGAATGGTTCAAATAATAGTCAGTAAGAAGAGTCAGTCTTCTTGTACTTAAGTCGGCATTGTGCCTTTTGTATTTAATTCCGATGCAATTTCTGTGTTTCATGGTCAATAAGAAGGTCAGAGGGATACAGTAAACCTGAAGTGAGGCATCGGAATCTATAGCTAGTGTCACAGGAATGGTTCAAATCATAGTCAATAAGAAGAGTCAGTCATCTTGTACTTAAGTCGGCATTATGCGTTTTCTATTTAATTCCGATGCAATTTCTGTTTTTCATCGTCAATAAGTAGGTCAGAGGGATACAGTAAACCTGAAGTGAAGCATCGGAATCTGTAACTAGCGTCACAGGAATGGTTCAAAACATAGACAGTAAGAAGAGTTAGTCTTCTTGTACTTTAGTCGGCATTGTGCCTTTTCTATTTAATTCCGATGCAATTTCTGTGTTTCATCGTCAATAAGAAGGTCAGACTGATACAGTAAACCTGAAGTGAAACATCGGAATCTATAACTAGTGTCACAGGAATGGCTCCAAACAAAGTCAGTAACAAGAGTCAGTCTTCTTGCACGTAAGTCGGCATTGTGCCTCTTCTATTTATTTCCGATGCAATTTCTGTGTTTCATCGTCAATAAGAGGGTCAGAGGGATACAGTAAACCTGAAGTGAAAAATCGGAATCTAAAATTAGTGTCAGAGGAATGGTTCAAAACATAGTCAGTACGAAGAGTCAGTCTTCTTGTACTTAAGTCGGCATTGTGCCATTTGTATTTAATTTCGATGCAATTTTCGTGCTTCATCGTCAATAAGAATGTCCAAGGGATACAGTTAACCTGAAGTGTAGCATCTGAATCTATAACTAGTGTCACAGGAATGGTTCAAATCATAGACAGTAAGAAGAGTCAGTCTTCTTGTACTTAAGTCGGCATTGTGCCCTTTTCAATATAATTCCGATGCAATACTGTGTTTCATCGCCAATAAGATGGTCAGTGGGATACAGTAAACCTGAAGTGAAGCATCCGAATCTATATCTAGTGTCACAGGAATGGTTCAAATCATAGCCAGTAAGAAGTGTCAGTCTTCTTGTACTTAAGTCGGCATTGTGCTTTTTCTATTTCATTCCGATGCAATTTCAGTGTTTCATCGTCAATACGATTGTCAGAGGGATACAGTAAACCTAAAGTGAAGCATCGGAATCTATAACTAGTGTCACAGGAATGGCTCCAAACAAAAGTCAGTAATAAGAGTCAGTCTTCTTGCACTTAAGTCGGCATTGTGCCTTTTCTATTTATTTCCGATGCAATTTCTGTGTTTCATCGCCAATAAGAAGGTCAGAGGGATACAGTAAACCTGAAGTGAAAAATCGGAATCTAAAATTAGTGTCACAGGAATGGTTCAAAACATAGACAGTAAGAAGAGTTAGTCTTCTTGTACTTAAGTCGGCATTGTGCCTTTTCTATTTATTTCCGATGCAATTTCTGTGTTTCATCGTCAATAAGAAGGTCCAAGGGATAGAGTAAACCTGAAGTGAATCATCGGAATCTATAACTAGTATCAAAGGAATGGTTCAAAACATAGTTAGTACGAAGAGTCAGTCTTCTTGTACTTAAGTCGGCATTGTGCCTTTTGTATTTAATTCCGATGCAATTTCTGTGTTTCATCGTCAATAAGAAGGTCCAAGGGATACAGGTAACCTGAAGTGTAGCATCTGAATCTATAACTAGTGTCACAGGAATGGTTCAAACATCGTCAGTAAGAAGAGTCAGTCTTCTTGTACTTAAGTCAGCATTGTGCTTTTTCTATTTCATTCCGATGCAATTTCAGTGTTTCATCGTCAATAAGAGTGTCAGAGGGATACAGTAAACCTGAAGTGAAGCATCGGAATCTGTAACTTGCGTCAGAGGAATGGTTCAAAATATAGACAGTAAGAATTGTCAGTCTTCTTGTACTTAAGTCGGCATTGTGCTTTTTCTATTTAATTCCGATGCTATTTCTGTGTTTCATCGTCAATAAGAAGGTCCAAGGGATACAGTTAACCTGAAGTGAAGCATCGGAATCTATGACTGGTGTCACAGGAATGGTTCAAAGCATAGACAGTTAGAAAGGTCAGTCTTTTTGTACTTAAGTCGGCATTGTGCCTTTTGTATTTAATTCCGATGCAATTTCTGTGTTTCATCGTCAATAAGAAGGTCAGAGGGATACAGTAAACCTGAAGTGACCCATCGGTATCTATAATTAGTGTCACAGGAATGGTTCAAAACATAGTCAGTACGCAGAGTCAGTCTTCTTGTACTTAAGTCGGCATTGTGCCTTTTGTATTTAATTCCGATGCAATTTCTGTGTTTCAGCGTCAATAAGAAGGACGGAGGGATACAGTAAACCTGAAGTGAAGCATCGGAATCTACAACTAGTGTCACAGGAATGGTTCAAATCATAGTCAGTAAGAAGAGTCAGTCTTCTTGTACTTAAGTCGGCATTGTGCCTCTTGTATTTAATTCCGATGCATTTTCTGTGTTTCATCGTCAATAAGAAGGTCCAAGGGATACAGTTAACCTGAAGTGAAGCATTGGAATCTATAACTAGTGTCACAGGAACGGTTCAAAACATAGACAGTAGGAAGAGTCAGTCTTTTTGTACTTAAGTCGGCATTGTGCCTTTTGTATTTAATTCCGATGCAATTTCATTGTTTCATCGTCAATAAGTAGGTCAGAGGGATACAGTAAACCTGAAGATAAGCATCGGAATATGTAACTAGCGTCACAGGAATGGTTCAAAACATAGAGAGTAAAAAGAGTCAGTGTTCTTGTACTTATGTCGGCATTGTGCCATTTCTATTTAATTCCGATGCAATTTCTGTGTTTCATTGTCAATAAGAAGGTCCAAGGGATACAGTAAACCTGAAGTGAAGCATCGGAATCTATAACTAGTGTCACAGGAATGGTTCGAATCAAAGTCAGTAAGAAGAGTCAGTCTTCCTGTACTTAAGTCGGCATTGTGCCTTTTCTATTTCATTGCGATGCAATATCTGTGTTTCATCGTCAATACGAAGGTCAAAGGGATACAGTAAACCTGAAGTGAAGCATCGGAATCTATAACTAGTGTCAGGGGAATGGTTCCAAACATAGTCGGTAAGAAGAGTCAGTCTTCTTGCACTTAAGTCGGCTTTGTGCCTTTTCTATTTATTTCCGATGCAATTTCTGTGTTTCATCGTCAATAAGAAGGTCCAAGGGATAGAGCAAACCTGAAGTGTATCATCGGAATCTATAACTAGTGTCATAGAAATGGTTCAAAACATAGTCAGTACGAAGAGTCAGTCTTCTTGTACTTAAGTCGGCATTGTGCCTTTTGTATTAATTCCGATGCAATTTCTGTGTTTCATCGTCAATAAGAAGGTCCAAGGGATACAGTAAACCTGAAGTGAAGCATCGGAATCTATAACTAGTGTCACAGGAGTGGTTCAAATCATAGTCAGTAAGAAGAGTCAGTCTTCTTGTACTTAAGTCGGCATTGTGCCTTTTGTATTTAATTCCGATGCAATTTCTGTGTTTCATCGTCAATAAGAAGGTCAGAGGGATGCAGTAAACCTGAAGTGAAGCATCGGAATCTATAGCTAGTGTCACAGGAATGGTTCAAATCATAGTCAGTAAGAAGAGTCAGTCATCTTGTACTTAAGTCGGCATTATGCGTTTTAATTTAATTTCGATGCAATATCTGTGTTTCATCGTCAATAAGAGGGTCAGAGGGATACAGCAAACCTGAAGTGAAGCATCGGAATCTATAACTAGTGTCACAGGAATGGCTCCAAACAATGTCAGTAACAAGAGTCAGTCTTCTTGCACTTAAGTCGGCATTGTGCCTTTCCTATTTATTTCCGATGCAACTTCTGTGTTTCATCGTCAATAAGAAGGTCCAAGGGATACAGTACACCTGAAGTGAACCATCGGTATATATAATTAGTGTCACAGGAATGGTTCAAAACATAGTCAGTACGAAGAGTCAGTCTTCTTGTAGTTAAGTCGGCATTGTGCCTTTTGTATTTAATTTCAATGCAATTTTTGTGTTTCATCGTCAATAAGAGGGTCCAAGGGATACAGTAAACCTGAAGTGAAGCATCGGAATCTATAACTAGAGTCACAGGAGTGGTTCAAAACATAGTCAGTACGAAGAGTCAGTCCTCTTGCACTTAAGTCGGCATTGTGCCTTTTGAATTTAATTCCGATGCAATTTCTGTGTTTCAGCGTCAATAAGAAGGACGGAGGGATACAGTAAACCTGAAGTGAAGCATCGGAATCTATAACTAGTGTCACAGGAATGGTTCAAATCCTAGTCAGTAAGAAGAGTCAGTCTTCTTGTACTTAAGTCGGCATTGTGCCTCTTGTATTTAATTCCGATGCAATTTCTGTGTTTCATCGTCAATAAGAAGGTCCAAGGGATACAGTTAACCTGAAGTGAAGCATTGGAATCTATAACTAGTGTCACAGGAACGGTTCAAAACATAGACAGTAGGAAGAGTCAGTCTTCTTGTACATAAGTCGGCATTGTGCCTTTTCTATTTAATTCCGATGCAATTTCTGTGTTTCATCGTCAATAAGTAGGTCAGAGGGATACAGTAAACCTGAAGATAAGCATCGGAATATGTAACTAGCGTCACAGGAATGGTTCAAAACATAGAGAGTAAAAAGAGTCAGTCTTCTTGTACTTATGTCGGCATTGTGCCATTTCTATTTAATTCCGATGCCATTTCCGTGTTTCATTGTCAATAAGAAGGTCCAAGGGATACAGTAAACCTGAAGTGAAGCATCGGAATCTATAACTAGTGTCACAGGAATGGTTCGAATCAAAGTCAGTAAGAAGAGTCAGTCTTCCTGTACTTAAGTCGGCATTGTGCCTTTTCTATTTCATTGCGATGCAATATCTGTGTTTCATCGTCAATACGAAGGTCAAAGGGATACAGTAAACCTGAAGTGAAGCATCGGAATCTATAACTAGTGTCAGGGGAATGGTTCCAAACATAGTCGGTAAGAAGAGTCTGTCTTCTTGCACTTAAGTCGGCTTTGTGCCTTTTCTATTTATTTCCGATGCAATTTCTGTGTTTCATCGTCAATAAGAAGGTCCAAGGTATAGAGTAAACCTGAAGTGTATCATCGGAATCTATAACTAGTGTCACAGAAATGGTTCAAAACATAGTCAGTACGAAGAGTCAGTCTTCTTGTACTTAAGTCGGCATTGTGCCTTTTGTATTAATTCTGATGCAATTTCTGTGTTTCATCGTCAATAAGAAGGTCCAAGGGATACAGTAAATCTGAAGTGAAGCATCGGAATCTATAACTAGTGTCACAGGAGTGGTTCAAAACATAGTCTTAACGAACAGTCAGTCTTCTTGCACATAAGTCGGCATTGTGCATTTTTAAATTTAATTCAGATGCAATTTCTGTGTTTCATTGTCAATAAGAAGGTCAGAGGGATACAGTAAACCTGAAGTGATGCATCAGAATCTATAACTAGTGTCACAGGAATGGTTCGAATCATAGTCAGTAAGAAGAGTCAGTCTTCTTGTACTTAAGTCGGCATTGTGCCTTTTGTATTTAATTCCGATGCAATTTCTGTGTTTCATCGTCAATAAGAAGGTCAGAGGGATACAGTAAACCTGAAGTGAAGCATCGGAATCTATAGCTAGTGTCACAGGAATGGTTCAAATCTTAGTCAGAAAGAAGAGTCAGTCATCTTGTACTTAAGTCGGCATTATGCGTTTTAATTTAATTTCGATGCAATATCTGTGTTTCATCGTCAATAAGAAGGTCAGAGGGATACAGCAAACCTGAAGTGAAGCATCGGAATCTATAACTAGTGTCACAGGAATGGCTCCAAACAATGTCAGTAACAAGAGTCAGTCTTCTTGCACTTAAGTCGGCATTGTGCCTTTCCTATTTATTTCCGATGCAACTTCTGTGTTTCATCGTCAATAAGAAGGTCCAAGGGATACAGTAAACCTGAAGTGAACCATCGGTATATATAATTAGTGTCACAGGAATGGTTCAAAACATAGTCAGTACGAAGAGTCAGTCTTCTTGTAGTTAAGTCGGCATTGTGCCTTTTGTATTTAATTTCGATGCAATTTTTGTGTTTCATCGTCACTAAGAAGGTCCAAGGGATACAGTAAACCTGAAGTGAAGCATCGGAATCTATAACTAGAGTCACAGGAGTGGTTCAAAACATAGTCAGTACGAAGAGTCAGTCCTCTTGCACTTAAGTCGGCATTGTGCCTTTTGAATTTATTTCCGATGCAATTTCTGTGTTTCAGCGTCAATAAGAAGGACGGAGGGATACAGTAAACCTGAAGTGAAGCATCGGAATCTATAACTAGTGTCACAGGAATGGTTCAAATCATAGTCAGTAAGAAGAGTCAGTCTTCTTGTACTTAAGTCGGCATTGTGCCTCTTGTATTTAATTCCGATGCAATTTCTGTGTTTCATCGTCAATAAGAAGGTCCAAGGGATACAGTTAACCTGAAGTGAAGCATTGGAATCTATAACTAGTGTCACAGGAACGGTTCAAAACATAGACAGTAGGAAGAGTCAGTCTTCTTGTACTTAAGTCGGCATTGTGCCTTTTCTATTTAATTCCGATGCAATTTCTGTGTTTCATCGTCAATAAGAAGGTCAGAGGGGTACAGTAAACCTCAAGTGAAGAATCGGAATCTGTAATTAGCGTCACAGGTATGGTTCAAAACATAGACAGTAAGAAGAGTTAGTCTTCTTGTACTTAAGTTGGCATTGTGCCTTTTCTCTTTACTTCCGATGCAATTTCTGTGTTTCATCGTCAATAAGAAGGTCAGAGGGATACAGTAAACCTGAAGTGATGCATCGGAATCTATAGCTAGTGTCACAGGAATGGTTCAAATCATAGTCAGTAAGAAGAGTCAGTCATCTTGTACTTAAGTCGGCATTATGCGTTTTAATTTAATTTCGATGCAATATCTGTGTTTCATCGTCAATAAGAAGGTCAGAGGGGTACAGTAAACCTGAAGTGAAGAATCGGAATCTGTAACTAGCGTCACAGGTATGGTTCAAAACATAGACAGTAAGAGGAGTCAGTCTTCTTGCACTTAAGTCGGGATTGTGCCTTTTCTATTTATTTCCTATGCAATTTCTGTGTTTCATCGTCAATAAGATGGTCCAAGGGATAGAATAAACCTCAAGTAAATCATCGGAATCTATAACTAGTGTCACAGGAATGGTTCAAAACATAGTCAGTACGAAGAGTCAGTCTTCTTGTACTTAAGTCGGCATTGTGCCTTTTGTATTTAATTCCGATGCAATTTCTGTGTTTCATCGTCAATTAGAAGGTCCAAGGGATACAGTTAACCTGAAGTGAAGCACCGGAATTTATAACTAGTGTCACAAAAGTGGTTCAAAACATAGTCAGCACGAAGAGTCAGTCTTCTTGCACTTAAGTCGACATTGTGCATTTTTAAATCAAATTCCGATGCAATTTCTGTGTTTCAGCGTCAATAAGAAGGTCAGAGGGATACAGTAAACCTGCAGTGAAGCATCGGAATCTATAACTAGTGTCACAGGAATGGTTCAAAGAATACTCAGTAAGAAGAGTCAGTGTTCTTGTACTTAAGTCGGCACTGTGCCTTTTGTATTTAATTCCGATGCAATTTCTGTGTTTCATCGTCAATGAGAAGGTCAGAGGGATACAGTAAACTTGAAGTGAAGCATCGGAATCTATAACTAGTGTCACAGGAATGGTTCAAATCATAGTCAGTAAGAAGAGTCAGTCATCTTGTACTTAAGTCGGCATTATGCGTATTAATTTAATTTCGATGCAATATCTGTGTTTCATCGTCAATAAGAAGGTCAGAGGGATACAGTAAACCTGAAGTGAAGCATCGGAATCTATAACTAGTGTCACAGGAATGGCTCCAAACAATGTCAGTAACAAGAGTCAGTCTTCTTGCACTTAAGTCGGCATTGTGCCTTTCCTATTTATTTCCGATGCAACTTCTGTGTTTCATCGTCAATAAGAAGGTCCAAGGGATACAGTAAACCTGAAGTGAACCATCGGTGTATATAATTAGTGTCACAGGAATGGTTCAAAACATAGTCAGTACGAAGAGTCAGTCTTCTTGTACTTAAGTCGGCATTGTGCCTTTTGTATTTAATTTCGATGCAATTTTTGTGTTTCATCGTCAATAAGAAGGTCCAAGGGATACAGTAAACCTGAAGTGAAGCATCGGAATCTATAACTAGAGTCACAGGAGTGGTTCAAAACATAGTCAGTACGAAGAGTCAGTCCTCTTGCACTTAAGTCGGCATTGTGAATTTTGAATTTAATTCCGATGCAATTTCTGTGTTTCAGCGTCAATAAGAAGGACGGAGGGATACAGTAAACCTGAAGTGAAGCATCGGTATCTATAACTAGTGTCACAGGAATGGTTCAAATCATAGTCAGTAAGAAGAGTCAGTCTTCTTGTACTTAAGTCGGCATTGTGCCTCTTGTATTTAATTCCGATGCAATTTCTGTGTTTCATCGTCAATAAGAAGGTCAGAGGGGTACAGTAAACCTGAAGTGAAGAATCGGAATCTGTAACTAGCGTCACAGGTATGGTTCAAAACATAGACAGTAAGAAGAGTCAGTCTTTTTGTACTTAAGTCGTCATTGTGCCTTTTCTATTTACTTCCGATGCAATTTCTGTGTTTCATCGTCTATAAGAAGGTCCCAGGGATACAGTAAACCTGGAGTGAAGCATCGGAATCTATAACTAGTGTCACAGGAATGGCTCAAATCATAGACAGTAAGAAGAGTCAGGCTTCTTGTACTTAAGTCGGCATTGTGCCTTCTCTATTTAATTCCGATGCAAAATCTGTGTTTCATCGTCAATAAGAAGGTCTGAGGGATACAGTAAACCTGAAGTGAAGCATCGAAATCTGTAACTAGTGTCACAGGAATGGTTCCAAACATAGTCAGTAAGAGGAGTCAGTCTTCTTGCACTTAAGTCGGGATTGTGCCTTTTCTATTTATTTCCTATGCAATTTCTGTGTTTCATCGTCAATAAGATGGTCCAAGGGATAGAGTAAACCTCAAGTAAATCATCGGAATCTATAACTAGTGTCACAGGAATGGTTCAAAACATAGTCAGTACGAAGAGTCAGTCTTCTTGTACTTAAGTCGGCATTGTGCCTTTTGTATTTAATTCCGATGCAATTTCTGTGTTTCATCGTCAATTAGAAGGTCCAAGGGATACAGTTAACCTGAAGTGAAGCACCGGAATCTATAACTAGTGTCACAGGAGTGGTTCAAAACATAGTCAGTACGAAGAGTCAGTCTTCTTGCACTTAAGTCTACATTGTGCATTTTTAAATTAAATTCCGATGCAATTTCTGTGTTTCAGCGTCAATAAGAAGGTCAGAGGGATACAGTAAACCTGCAGTGAAGCATCGGAATCTATAACTAGTGTCACAGGAATGGTTCAAAACATAGTCAGTAAGAAGAGTCAGTCTTCTTGTACTTATGTCGGCATTGTGCCTTTTCTATTTAATTCCGATGCAATTTCTGTGTTTCATCGTCAATAAGAAGGTCAGAGGGATACAGTAAACCTGAAGTGAAGCATCGGAATCTGTAACTAGCGTCTCAGGAATGGTTCAAAACATAGACGGTAAGAAGAGTTAGTCTTCTTGTACTTAAGTCGGCATTGTGCCTTTTCTATTTAATTCCAATGCAATTTCTGTGTTTCATCGCCAATAAGATGGTCAGAGGGATACAGTAAACCTGAAGTGAAGCATCGGAATCTGTAACTAGCGTCAAAGGAATGGTTCAAAACATAGAAAGTAAGAAGAGTCAGTCTTCTTGTACTCAAGTCGGCATTGTGCCTTTTCCATTTAATTCCGATGCAATTTCTGTGTTTCTTCGTCAATAAGAAGGTCCAAGGGATACAGTAAACCTGAAGTGAAGCATGGGAATCTATAACTAGTGTCACAGGAATGGTTCAAATCATAGACAGTAAGAGGTGTCAGTCTTCTTGTACTTAAGTCGGCATTGTGCCATTTCTATTTAATTCCGATGCAATTTCTGTGTTTCATCGTCAATAGGAAGGTCAGAGGGATACAGTAAACCTGAAGTGAAGCATTGGAATCTATAACTAGTGTCACAGGAATGGTTCAAATTATAGTCAGTAAGAAGAGTCAGTCTTCTTGTACTTAAGTCGGCATTGTACCTATTCTATTTAATTCCGATGTAATATCTGTGTTTCATCGTCAATAAGAAGGTCAGAGGGATACAGTAAACCTGAAGTGAAGCATCGGAATCTATAACTAGTGTCACAGGAATGGTTCCAAACATAGTCGGTAACAAGAGTCAGTCTTCTTGCACTTAAGTCGGCAGTGTGCCTTTTCTATTTATTTCCGATGCAATATCTGTGATTCATCGTCAATAAGAAGGTCCAAGGGATACAGTAAACCTGAAGTGAACCATCGGAATCTATAATTAGTGTCACAGGAATGGTTCAAACATAGTCAGTATGAAGAGTCAGTCTTCTTGTACTTAAGTCGGCATTGTGCCTTTTGTATTTAATTCCGATGCAATTTCTGTGTTTCATCGTCAATAAGAAGGTCCAAGGGATACAGTAAACCTGAAGTGTAGCATCGTAATCTATAACTAGTGTCACAGAATTGGTTCAAATCATAGACAGTAAGAAGAGTCAGTCTTCTTGAACTTAAGTCAGCATTGTGCCCTTTTCAATTTAATTCCGATGCAATTACTGTGTTTCATCGTCAATAAGATGGTCATAGGGATACAGTAAACATGAAGTGAAGCATCGGAATCTCTAACTAGGGTCACAGGAATGGTTCAAAACATAGTCAGTAAGAAGAGTCAGTCTTCTTGTACTTACGTCGAAATTGTGCCTTTTGTATTTAATTCCAATGCAATATCTAGGTTTCATCGTCAGTAAGAAGGTCAGAGGGATACAGTAAACCTGAAGTGAAGCATCGGAATCTATAGTTAGTGTCACAGGAATGGATCAAAGCATAGTCAGAGGGAAGAGTCAGTCTTCTTGTACTTAAATCGGCATTGTGCCTTTTCTATTTAATTCCGATGCAATTTCTGTGTTTCATTGTCAATAAGAAGGTCAGAGGGATACAGTAAACCTGAAGTGAAGCATCGGATTCTATAACTAGTGTCACAGGAATGGTTCAAATCATAGTCAGTAAGAAGAGTCAGTCCTCTTGTACTTAAGTCGGCATTGTGCTTTTTCTATTTCATTCCGATCCAATTTCAGTGTTTCATCGTCAATAAAAAGGTCCAGGGGATACAGTGAACCTGAAGTGAAGCATCGGAAACTGTAACTTGCGTCAGAGGAATGGTTCAAAACATAGACAGTAAGAGGAGTCAGTCTTCTTGTACTTCAGTCGGCATTGTGCAATTTCTATTTAATTCCGATTATTTTCTGTGTTTCATCGTCAATAAGAAGGTCCAAGGGATACAGTAAACCTGAAGTGAAGCATCGGAATCTATATTTAGTGTCACAGGAATGGTTCAAAACATAGACATAAGGAGAGTCAGTCTTCTTGTACTTAAGGCGGCATTGTGCCATTTCTATTTAATTCCGATGCAATTTCTAGGTTTCAACGTGAATAAGAAGGTCAGAGGAATACAGTACACCTGAAGTGGAGCATCGGAATCTTTAACTAGTGTTACAGGAATGGTTCAAAGCAGTCAGTAAGAAGAGTCAGTCATCTTGTACTTATGTCGGCCTTGTGCCTCTTCTATTTAATTCCGATGCAATTTCTGTGTTTCATCGTCAATAAGAACGTCCAAGGGATACAGTAAACCTGAAGTGAAGCATTGGAATCCATTACTAGTGTCACAGGAATGGCTCAAATCATAGACATTAGGAAGAGTCAGTCTTCTTGTACTTAAGTCGGCATTGTGCCTTTTATATTTAATTCCGATGCTATTTCTGTGTTTCATCGTCAATAAGAAGGTCCAAGGGATACAGTAAACCTGAAGTGAGGCATCGGAATCTATAACTAGTGTCACAGGAGTGGTTCAAAACATAGTCAGTACGAAGAGTCAGTCTTCTTGCACTTAAGTCGGCATTGTGGCTTTTGAATTTAATTCCAATGCAATTTCTGTGTTTCAGCGTCAGTAAGAAGGTCCAAGGGATACAGTAAACCTGAAGTGTAGCATCGTAATCTATAACTAGTGTCACAGAATTGGTTCAAATCATAGACAGTAAGAAGAGTCAGTCTTCTTGTACTTAAGTCAGCATTGTGCCCTTTTCAATTTAATTCCGATGCAATTACTGTGTTTCATCGTCAATAAGATGGTCATAGGGATACAGTAAACCTGAAGTGAAGCATCGGAATCTCTAACTAGGGTCACAGGAATGGTTCAAAACATAGTCAGTAAGAAGAGTCAGTCTTCTTGTACTTACGTCGAAATTGTGCCTTTTGTATTTAATTCCAATGCAATATCTAGGTTTCATCGTCAGTAAGAAGGTCAGAGGGATACAGTAAACCTGAAGTGAAGCATCGGAATCTATAGTTAGTGTCACAGGAATGGATCAAAACATAGTCAGAGAGAAGAGTCAGTCTTCTTGTACTTAAATCGGCATTGTGCCTTTTCTATTTAATTCCGATGCAATTTCTATGTTTCATTGTCAATAAGAAGGTCAGAGGGATACAGTAAACCTGAAGTGAAGCATCGGATTCTATAACTAGTGTCACAGGAATGGTTCAAATCATAGTCAGTAAGAAGAGTCAGTCCTCTTGTACTTAAGTCGGCATTGTGCTTTTTCTATTTCACTCCGATCCAATTTCAGTGTTTCATCGTCAATAAAAAGGTCCAGGGGATACAGTGAACCTGAAGTGAAGCATCGGAAAGTGTAACTTGCGTCAGAGGAATGGTTCAAAGCATAGACAGTAAGAGGAGTCAGTCTTCTTGTACTTCAGTCGGCATTGTGCAATTTCTATTTAATTCCGATTATTTTCTGTGTTTCATCGTCAATAAGAAGGTCCAAGGGATACAGTAAACCTGAAGTGAAGCATCGGAATCTATATTTAGTGTCACAGGAATGGTTCAAAACATAGACATAAGGAGAGTCAGTCTTCTTGTACTTAAGGCGGCATTGTGCCATTTCTATTTAATTCCGATGCAATTTCTAGGTTTCAACGTGAATAAGAAGGTCAGAGGAATACAGTACACCTGAAGTGGAGCATCGGAATCTTTAACTAGTGTTACAGGAATGGTTCAAAGCAGTCAGTAAGAAGAGTCAGTCATCTTGTACTTATGTCGGCCTTGTGCCTCTTCTATTTAATTCCGATGCAATTTCTGTGTTACATCGTCAATAAGAACGTCCAAGGGATACAGTAAACCTGAAGTGAAGCATTGGAATCCATTACTAGTGTCACAGGAATGGCCCAAAACATAGACATTAGGAAGAGTCAGTCTTCTTGTACTTAAGTCGGCATTGTGCCTTTTATATTTATTTCCGATGCTATTTCTGTGTTTCATCGTCAATAAGAAGGTCCAAGGGATACAGTAAACCTGAAGTGAGGCATCGGAATCTATAACTAGTGTCACAGGAGTGGTTCAAAACATAGTCAGTACGAAGAGTCAGTCTTCTTGCACTTAAGTCGGCATTGTGGCTTTTGAATTTAATTCCAATGCAATTTCTGTGTTTCAGCGTCAATAAGAAAGACAGAGGGATACAGTAAACCCGAAGGGAAGCATCGGAATCTATAACTAGTGTCACAGGAATGGTTCAAATCATAGTCAGTAACAAGAGTCAGTCTTCTTGTACTTAAGTCGGCATTGTGCCCCTTGTATTTAATTCCGATGCAATTTCTGTGTTTCATCGTCAATAAGAAGGTCAGAGGGATACAGTAAACCTGAAGTGAAGCATCGGAATCTGTAACTAGCGTCACAGGAATGGTTCAAAACATAGACGATAAGAAGAGTTAGTCTTCTTGTACTTAAGTCGGCATTGTGCCTTTTCTATTTAATTCCAATGCAATTTCTGTGTTTCATCGCCAATAAGATGGTCAGAGGGATACAGTAAACCTGAAGTGAAGCATCGGAATCTGTAACTAGCGTCAAAGGAATGGTTCAAAACATAGAAAGTAAGAAGAGTCAGTCTTCTTGTACTCAAGTCGGCATTGTGCCTTTTCCATTTAATTCCGATGCAATTTCTGTGTTTCTTCGTCAATAAGAAGGTCCAAGGGATACAGTAAACCTGAAGTGAAGCATGGGAATCTATAACTAGTGTCACAGGAATGGTTCAAATCATAGACAGTAAGAAGAGTCAGTCTTCTTGTACTTAAGTCGGCATTGTACCTATTCTATTTAATTCCGATGTAATATCTGTGTTTCATCGTCAATAAGAAGGTCAGAGGGATACAGTAAACCTGAAGTGAAGCATCGGAATCTATAACTAGTGTCACAGGAATGGTTCCAAACATAGTCGGTAACAAGAGTCAGTCTTCTTGCACTTAAGTCGGCAGTGTGCCTTTTCTATTTATTTCCGATGCAATATCTGTGATTCATCGTCAATAAGAAGGTCCAAGGGATACAGTAAACCTGAAGTGAACCATCGGAATCTATAATTAGTGTCACGGGAATGGTTCAAACATAGTCAGTATGAAGAGTCAGTCTTCTTGTACTTAAGTCGGCATTGTGCCTTTTGTATTTAATTCCGATGCAATTTCTGTGTTTCATCGTCAATAAGAAGGTCCAAGGGATACAGTAAACCTGAAGTGTAGCATCGGAATCTATAACTAGTGTCACAGAATTGGTTCAAATCATAGACAGTAAGAAGAGTCAGTCTTCTTGTACATAAGTCGGCATTGTGCCCTTTTCAATTTAACTCCGATGCAATTACTGTGTTTCATCGTCAATAAGATGGTCATAGGGATACAGTAAACCTGAAGTGAAGCATCGGAATCTCTAACTAGGGTCACAGGAATGGTTCAAAACATAGTCAGTAAGAAGAGTCAGTCTTCTTGTACTTACGTCAAAATTGTGCCTTTTGTATTTAATTCCAATGCAATATCTAGGTTTCATCGTCAGTAAGAAGGTCAGAGGGATACAGTAAACCTGAAGTGAAGCATCGGAATCTATAGTTAGTGTCACAGGAATAGATCAAAACATAGTCAGAGAGAAGAGGTAGTCTTTTTGTACTTAAATCGGCATTGTGCCTTTTCTATTTAATTCCGATGCAATTTCTGTGTTTCATTGTCAATAAGAAGGTCAGAGGGATACAGTAAACCCGAAGTGAAGCGACGGATTCTATAACTAGCGTCACAGGAGTGGTTCAAATCATAGTCAGTAAGAAGAGTCAGTCCTCTTGTACTTAAGTCGGCATTGTGCTTTTTCTATTTCATTCCGATCCAATTTCAGTGTTTCATCGTCAATAAAAAGGTCCAGGGGATACAGTGAACCTGAAGTGAACCATCGGAAACTGTAACTTGCGTCAGAGGAATGGTTCAAAACATAGACAGTAAGAGGAGTCAGTCTTCTTGTACTTCAGTCGGCATTGTGCAATTTCTATTTAATTCCGATTATTTTCTGTGTTTCATCGTCAATAAGAAGGTCCAAGGGATACAGTAAACCTGAAGTGAAGCATCGGAATCTATATTTAGTGTCACAGGAATGGTTCAAAACATAGACATAAGGAGAGGCAGTCTTCTTGTACTTAAGGCGGCATTGTGCCATTTCTATTTAATTCCGATGCAATTTCTAGGTTTCAACGTGAATAAGAAGGTCAGAGGAATACAGTACACCTCAAGTGGAGCATTGGAATCTTTAACTAGTGTTACAGGAATGGTTCAAAGCAGTCAGTAAGAAGAGTCAGTCATCTTGTACTTATGTCGGACTTGTGCCTCTTCTATTTAATTCCGATGCAATTTCTGTGTTTCATACTCAATAAGAACGTCCAAGGGATACAGTAAACCTGAAGTGAAGGATTGGAATCTATTACTAGTGTCACAGGAATGGCTCAAAACATAGACATTAGGAAGAGTCAGTCTTCTTGTACTTAAGTCGGCATTGTGCCTTTTATATTTAATTCCGATGCTATTTCTGTGTTTCATCGTCAATAAGAAGGTCCAAGGGATACAGTAAACCTGAAGTGAGGCATCGGAATCTATAACTAGTGTCACAGGAGTGGTTCAAAACATAGTCAGTACGAAGAGTCGGTCTTCTTGCACTTAAGTCGGCATTGTGGCTTTTGAATTTAATTCCAATGCAATTTCTGTGTTTCAGCGTCAATAAGAAAGACAGAGGGATACAGTAAACCCGAAGGGAAGCATCGGGACCTATAACTAGTGTCACAGGAATGGTTCAAATCATAGTCAGTAAGAAGAGTCAGTCTTCTTGTACTTAAGTCGGCATTGTGCCCCTTGTATTTAATTCCGATGCAATTTCTGTGTTTCATCGTCAATAAGAAGGTCCAAAGGATACAGTTAACCTGAAGTGTAGCATCTGAATTTATAACTAGTGTCACAGGAATGGTTCAAATCATAGACAGTAAGTAGGGTCAGTCTTTTTGTACTTAAGTCGGCATTGTGCCCTTTTCAATATAATTCCGATGCAATACTGTGTTTCATCGCCAATAAGATGGTCAGTGGGATACAGTAAACCTGAAGTGAAGCATCCGAATCTATATCTAGTGTCACAGGAATGGTTCAAATCATAGCCAGTAAGAAGTGTCAGTCTTCTTGTACTAAAGTCGGCATTGTGCTTTTTCTATTTCTTTCCGATGCAATTTCAGTGTTTCATCGTCAATAAGAGTGTCAGAGGGATACAGTAAACCTGAAGTGAAGCATCGGGATCTGTAACTTGCTTCAGAGGAATGGTTCAAAGCATAGACAGTAAGAAGAGTCAGTCTTCTTGTACTTAAGTCGGCATTGTGCTTTTTCTATTTAATTCCGATGCAATTTCTGTGTTTCATCGTCAATAAGAAGGTCCAAGGGATACGGTAAACCTGAAGTGAAGCATCGGAATCTATAACTAGTGTCACAGGAATGGTTCAAAACATAGACAGTAAGGAGAGTCAGTCTTCTTGTACTTAAGTCGGCATTGTGCCATTTGTATTTAATTCCGATGCAATTTCTGGGTTTCAACGTGAATAAGAAGGTCAGAGGGATACTGTAAACCTGAATTGAGGCATCGGAATCTATAACTAGTGTCACAGGAATGGTTCAAAGCAGACAGTAAGAAGAGTCAGTCTTCGTGTACTTAAGTCGACATTGTGGCTTTTGTATTTAATTCCGTAGCAATTTCTGTGTTTCATCGTCAATAAGAAGGTCCAAGGGATACAGTTAACCTGAAGTGTAGCATCTGAATCTATAACTAGTGTCACAGGAATGGTTCAAATCATAGACAGTAAGTAGAGTCAGTCTTTTTGTACTTAAGTCGGCATTGTGCCCTTTTCAATATAATTCCGATGCAATACTGTGTTTCATCGCCAATAAGATGGTCAGTGGGATACAGTAAACCTGAAGTGAAGCATCCGAATCTATATCTAGTGTCACAGGAATGGTTCAAATCATAGCCAGTAAGAAGTGTCAGTCTTCTTGTACTAAAGTCGGCATTGTGCTTTTTCTATTTCATTCCGATGCAATTTCAGTGTTTCATCGTCAATAAGAGTGTCAGAGGGATACAGTAAACCTGAAGTGAAGCATCGGAATCTATAACTAGTGTCACAGGAATGGTTCAAATCATAGTCAGTAAGAATAGTCAGTCTTCTTGTACTTATGTCGGCATTGTCCCTGTTCTATTTAATTCCGATGCAATTTCTGTGTTTCATCGTCAATAAGAAGGTCAGAGGGATACAGTAAACCTGAAGTGAAGAATCGGAATCTGTAACTGGCGTCAAAGGAATGGTTCAAAACATAGACAGTAAGAAGAGTCAGTCTTCTTGTACTTAAGTCGGCATTGTGCCTTTTCTATTTACTTCCGATGCAATTTCTGTGTTTCATCGTCAATAAGAAGGTCCCAGGGATACAGTAAACCTGGAGTGAAGCATCGGAATCTATAACTAGTGTCACAGGAATGGCTCAAATCATAGACAGTAAGAAGAGTCAGGCTTCTTGTACTTAAGTCGCCATTGTGCCTTCTCTATTTAATTCCGATGCAAAATCTGTGTTTCATCGTCAATAAGAAGGTCTGAGGGATACATTAAACCTGAAGTGAAGCATCGGAATCTGTAACTAGTGTCACAGGAATGGTTCCAAACATAGTCAGTAAGAAGAGTCAGTCTTCTTGCACTTAAGTCGGAATTGTGCCTTTTCTATTTATTTCCGAAGCAATTTCTGTGTTTCATCGTCAATAAGATGGTCCAAGGGATAGAGTAAACCTCAAGTGAATCATCGGAATCTATAACTAGTGTACAGGAATGGTTCAAAACATAGTCAGTACGAAGAGTCAGTCTTCTTGTACTTAAGTCGGCATTGTGCCATTTGTATTTAATTCCGATGCAATTTCTGGGTTTCAGCGTGAATAAGAAGGTCAGAGGGATACTGTAAACCTGAATTGAGGCATCGGAATCTATAACTAGTGTCACAGGAATGGTTCAAAGCAGTCAGTAAGAAGATTCAGTCTTCTTGTACTTAAGTCGACATTGTGCCATTTGTATTTAATTCCGATGCAATTTCTGGGTTTCAACGTGAATAAGAAGGTAAGAGGGATACTGTAAACCTGAATTGAGGCATCGGAATCTATAACTAGTGTCACAGGAATGGTTCAAAGCAGTCAGTAAGAAGAGTCAGTCTTCTTGTACTTAAGTCGACATTGTGGCTTTTGTATTTAATTCCGTAGCAATTTCTGTGTTTCATCGTCAATAAGAAGGTCCAAGGGATACAGTTAACCTGAAGTGTGGCATCTGAATCTATAACTAGTGTCACAGGAATGGTTCAAATCATAGACAGTAAGTAGAGTCAGTCTTTTTGTACTTAAGTCGGCATTGTGCCCTTTTCAATATAATTCCGATGCAATACTGTGTTTCATCGCCAATAAGATGGTCAGTGGGATACAGTAAACCTGAAGTGAAGCATCCGAATCTATATCTAGTGTCACAGGAATGGTTCAAATCATAGCCAGTAAGAAGTGTCAGTCTTCTTGTACTAAAGTCGGCATTGTGCTTTTTCTATTTCATTCCGATGCAATTTCAGTGTTTCATCGTCAATAAGAGTGTCAGAGGGATACAGTAAACCTGAGGCGAAGCATCGGAATCTATAACTAGTGTCACAGGAATGGTTCAAATCATAGTCAGTAAGAATAGTCAGTCTTCTTGTACTTATGTCGGCATTGTCCCTGTTCTATTTAATTCCGATGCAATTTCTGTGTTTCATCGTCAATAAGAAGGTCAGAGGGATACAGTAAACCTGAAGTGAAGAATCGGAATCTGTAACTGGCGTCAAAGGAATGGTTCAAAACATAGACAGTAAGAAGAGTCAGTCTTCTTGTACTTAAGTCGGCATTGTGCCTTTTCTATTTACTTCCGATGCAATTTCTGTGTTTCATCGTCAATAAGAAGGTCCCAGGGATACAGTAAACCTGGAGTGAAGCATCGGAATCTATAACTAGTGTCACAGGAATGGCTCAAATCATAGACAGTAAGAAGAGTCAGGCTTCTTGTACTTAAGTCGCCATTGTGCCTTCTCTATTTAATTCCGATGCAAAATCTGTGTTTCATCGTCAATAAGAAGGTCTGAGGGATACATTAAACCTGAAGTGAAGCATCGGAATCTGTAACTAGTGTCACAGGAATGGTTCCAAACATAGTCAGTAAGAAGAGTCAGTCCTCTTGCTCTTAAGTCGGAATTGTGCCTTTTCTATTTATTTCCGAAGCAATTTCTGTGTTTCATCGTCAATAAGATGGTCCAAGGGATAGAGTAAACCTCAAGTGAATCATCGGAATCTATAACTAGTGTACAGGAATGGTTCAAAACATAGTCAGTACGAAGAGTCAGTCTTCTTGTACTTAAGTCGGCATTGTGCCTTTTGTATTTATTTCCGACGCAATTTCTGTGTTTCATCGTCAATAAGAAGGTCCAAGGGATACAGTAAACCTGGAGTGAAGCACCGGAATCTATCACTAGTGTCACAGGAGTGGTTCAAAACATAGTCAGTACGAAGAGTCAGTCTTCCTGCATTTAAGTCGGCATTGTGCATTTTTAAATTAAATCCCGATGCAATTTCTGTGTTTCAGCGTCAATAAGAAGGTCAGAGGGATACAGTAAACCTTCAGTGAAGCATCGGAATCTATATGTTTTGAACCATTCCTGTGACACTAGTTAGTCAGTAAGAAGAGTCAGTGTTCTTGTACTTAAGTCGGCACTGTGCCTTTTGTATTTAATTCCGATGCAATTTCTGTGTTTCATCGTCAATAAGAAGGTCAGAGGGATACAGTAAACCTGAAGTGAAGCATCGGAATCTATAGCTAGTGTCACAGGAATGGTTCAAATCATAGTCAGTAAGAAGAGTCAGTCTTCTTGTACTGATGTCGGCATTGTGCCTTTTCTATTTAATTCCGATGCAATTTCTGTGTTTCATCGTCAATAAGAAGGTCAGAAGGATACAGTAAACCTGAAGTGAAGCATCGGAATCTGTAACTAGCGTCACAGGAATGGTTCAAAACATAGACGGTAAGAAGAGTTAGTCTTCTTGTACTTAAGTCGGCATTGTGCCTATTCTATTTAATTCCAATGCAATTTCTGTGTATCATCGCCAATAAGATGGTCAGAGGGATACAGTAAACCTGAAGTGAAGCATCGGAATCTGTAACTAGCGTCAAAGGAATGGTTCAAAGCATAGAAAAGTAAGAAGAGTCAGTCTTCTTGTACTTAAGTCGGCATTGTGCCTTTTCTATTTAATTCCGATGCAATTTCTGTGTTTCATCGTCAATACGAAGGTCCAAGGGATACAGCAAACCTGAAGTGAAGCATGGGAATCTATAACTAGTGTCACAGGAATGGTTCAAATCATAGAAAGTAAGAGGTGTCAGTCTTCTTGTACTTAAGTCGGCATTGTGCCTTTTCCATTTAATTCCGATGCAATTTCTGTGTTTCATCGTCAATAAGAAGGTCAGAGGGATACAGTAAACCTGAAGTGAAGCATTGGAATCTATAACTAGTGTCACAGGAATGGTTCAAATTATAGTCAGTAAGATGAGTCAGTCTTCTTGTACTTAAGTCGGCATTGTGCCTTGTCTATTTAATTCCGATGTAATATCTGTGTTTCATCGTCAATAAGAAGGTCAGAGGGATACAGTAAACCTGAAGTGAAGCATCGGAATCTATAACTAGTGTCACAGGAATGGTTCCAAACATAGTCGGTAACAAGAGTCAGTCTTCTTGCACTTAAGTCGGCATTGTGCCTTTTCTATTTATTTCCGAAGCAATATCTGTGATTCATCGTCAATAAGAAGGTCCAAGGGATACAGTAAACCTGAAGTGAACCATCGGAATCCATAATTAGTGTCACAGGAATGGTTCAAACATAGTCAGTATGAAGAGTCAGTCTTCTTGTACTTAAGTCGGCATTGTGCATTTTGTATTTAATTCCGATGCAATTTCTGTGTTTCATCGTCAATACGAAGGTCCAAGGGATACAGTAAACCTGAAATGAAGTATCGGAATCTATAACTAGTGTCACAGAATTGGTTCAAATCAAAGACAGTAAGAAGAGTCAGTCTACTTGTACTTACGTCGGCATTGTGCCCTTTTCAATTTAATTCCGATGCAATTACTGTGTTTTATCGTCAATAAGATGGTCAGGGGGATACAGTAAACCTGAAGTGAAGCATCGGAATCTCTAACTAGTGTCACAGGAATGGTTAAAAACATAGTCAGTAAGAAGAGTCAGTCTTCTTGTACTTACGTCGGCATTGTGCCTTTTGTATTTAATTCCGATGCAATATCTAGGTTTCATCGTCAATAAGGTCAGAGGGATACAGTAAACCTGAAGTGAAGCATCGGAATCTATAGATAGTGTCACAGGAATGGTTCAAAACATAGTCAGAGAGAAGAGTCAGTCTTCTTGTACTTAAGTCGGCATTGTGCCTTTTCTATTTAATTCCGATGCAATTTCTGTGTTTCATCGTCAATAAGAAGGTCAGAGGGATACAGTAAACCTGAAGTGAAGCATCGGATTCTATAACTAGTGTCACAGGAATGGTTCAAATCATAGTCAGTAAGAAGAGTCAGTCCTCTTGTACTTAAGTCGGCATTGTGCTTTTTCTATTTCATTCCGATCCAATTTCAGTGTTTCATCGTCTATAAGAAGGTCCAAGGGATACAGTAAACCTGAAGTGAAGCATCGGAAACTGTAACTTGCGTCAGAGGATGGTTCAAAACATAGACAGTAAGAAGAGTCAGTCTCCTTGTACTTCAGTCGGCATTTTGCCCTTTCTATTTAATTCCGATATATTTTCTGTGTTTCATCGTCAATAAGAAGGTCCAAGGGATACAGTAAACCTGAAGTGAAGCATCGGAATCTATATTTAGTGTCACATGAATGGTTCAAAACATAGACAATAAGGATAGTCAGTCTTCTTGTACTTAAGGCGGCATTGTGCCATTTCTATTTAATTCCGATGCAATTTCTAGGTTTCAACGTGAATAAGAAGGTCAGAGGGATACTGTAAACCTGACGTGAGGCATCGGAATCTATAACTAGTGTCACAGGAATGGTTCAAAGCAGTCAGTAAGAAGAGTCAGTCTTCTTGTACTTAAGTCGGCATTGTGGCTTTTGTATTTAATTCCGTAGCAATTTCTGTGTTTCATCGTCAATAAGAAGGTCCAAGGGATACAGTTAACCTGAAGTGTAGCATCTGAATCTATAACTAGTGTCACAGGAATGGTTCAAATCATAGACAGTAAGTAGAGTCAGTCTTTTTGTACTTAAGTCGGCATTGTGTCCTTTTCAATATAATTCCGATGCAATACTGTGTTTCATCGCCAATAAGATGGTCAGTGGGATACAGCAAACCTGAAGTGAAGCATCCGAATCTATATCTAGTGTCACAGGAATGGTTCAAATCATAGCCAGTAAGAAGTGTCAGTCTTCTTGTACTAAAGTCGGCATTGTGCTTTTTCTATTTCATTCCGATGCAATTTCAGTGTTTCATCGTCAATAAGAGTGTCAGAGGGATACAGTAAACCTGAAGTGAAGCATCGGAATCTATAACTAGTGTCACAGGAATGGTTCAAATCATAGTCAGTAAGAAGAGTCAGTCTTCTTGTACTTATGTCGGCATTGTCCCTGTTCTATTTAATTCCGATGCAATTTCTGTGTTTCATCGCCAATAAGAAGGTCAGAGGGATACAGTATACCTGAAGTGAAGAATCGGAATCTGTAACTGGCGTCAAAGGAATGGTTCAAAACATAGACAGTAAGAAGAGTCAGTCTTCTTGTACTTAAGTCGGCATTGTGCCTTTTCTATTTACTTCCGATGCAATTTCTGTGTTTCATCGTCAATAAGAAGGTCCCAGGGATACAGTAAAACTGGAGTGAAGCATCGGAATCTATAACTAGTGTCACAGGAATGGCTCAAATCATAGACAGTAAGAAGAGTCAGGCTTCTTGTACTTAAGTCGCCATTGTGCCTTCTCTATTTAATTCCGAAGCAAAATCTGTGTTTCATCGTCAATAAGAAGGTCTGAGGGATACATTAAACCTGAATTGAAGCATCGGAATCTGTAACTAGTGTCACAGGAATGGTTCCAAACATAGTCAGTAAGAAGAGTCAGTCTTCTTGCACTTAAGTCGGGATTGTGCCTTTTCTATTTATTTCCGATGCAATATCTGTGTTTCATCGTCAATAAGATGGTCCAAGGGATAGAGTAAACCTCAAGTGAATCATCGGAATCTATAACTAGTGTACAGGAATGGTTCAAAACATAGTCAGTACGAAGAGTCAGTCTTCTTGTACTTAAGTCGGCATTGTGCCTTTTGTATTTATTTCCGACGCAATTTCTGTGTTTCATCGTCAATAAGAAGGTCCAAGGGATACAGTAAACCTGAAGTGAAGCACCGGAATCTATAACTAGTGTCACAGGAGTGGTTCAAAACATAGGTAGTACGAAGAGTCAGTCTTCCTGCACTTAAGTCGGCATTGTGCATTTTTAAATTAAATTCCGATGCAATTTCTGTGTTTCAGCGTCAATAAGAAGGTCAGAGGGATACAGTAAACCTTCAGTGAAGCATCGGAATCTATATGTTTTGAACCATTCCTGTGACACTAGTTAGTCAGTAAGAAGAGTCAGTGTTCTTGTACTTAAGTCGGCACTGTGCCTTTTGTATTTAATTCCGATGCAATTTCTGTGTTTCATCGTCAATAAGAAGGTCAGAGGGATACAGTAAACCTGAAGTGAAGCATCGGAATCTATAGCTAGTGTCACAGGAATGGTTCAAATCATAGTCAGTAAGAAGAGTCAGTCTTCTTGTACTGATGTCGGCATTGTGCCTTTTCTATTTAATTCCGATGCAATTTCTGTGTTTCATCGTCAATAAGAAGGTCAGAGGGATACAGTAAACCTGAAGTGAAGCATCGGAATCTGTAACTAGCGTCACAGGAATGGTTCAAAACATAGACGGTAAGAAGAGTTAGTCTTCTTGTACTTAAGTCGGCATTGTGCCTATTCTATTTAATTCCAATGCAATTCTGTGTATCATCGCCAATAAGATGGTCAGAGGGATACAGTAATTCTGAAGTGAAGCAACGGAATCTGTAACTAGCGTCAAAGGAATGGTTCAAAGCATAGAAAGTAAGAAGAGTCAGTCTTCTTGTACTTAAGTCGGTATTGTGCCTTTTCTATTTAATTCCGATGCAATTTCTGTGTTTCATCGTCAATACGAAGGTCCAAGGGATATAGTAAACCTGAAGTGAAGCATGGGAAATGTATAACTAGTGTCACAGGAATGGTTCAAATCATAGAAAGTAAGAGGTGTCAGTCTTCTTGTACTTAAGTCGGCATTGTGCCTTTTCTATTTAATTCCGATGCAATTTCTGTGTTTCATCGTCAATAAGAAGGTCAGAGGGATACAGTAAACCTGAAGTGAAGCATTGGAATCTATAACTAGTGTCACAGGAATGGTTCAAATTATAGTCAGTAAGAAGAGTCAGTCTTCTTGTACTTAAGTCGGCATTGTGCCTTGTCTATTTAATTCCGATGTAATATCTGTGTTTCATCGTCAATAAGAAGGTCAGAGGGATACAGTAAACCTGAAGTGAAGCATCGGAATCTATAACTAGTGTCACAGGAATGGTTCCAAACATAGTCGGTAACAAGAGTCAGTCTTCTTGCACTTAAGTCGGCATTGTGCCTTTTCTATTTATTTCCGAAGCAATATCTGTGATTCATCGTCAATAAGAAGGTCCAAGGGATACAGTAAACCTGAAGTGAACCATCGGAATCCGTAATTAGTGTCACAGGACTGGTTCAAACATAGTCAGTATGAAGAGTCAGTCTTCTTGTACTTAAGTCGGCATTGTGCCTTTTGTATTTAATTCCGATGCAATTTCTGTGTTTCATCGTCAATACGAAGGTCCAAGGGATACAGTAAACCTGAAATGAAGTATAGGAATCTATAACTAGTGTCACAGAAGTGGTTCAAATCAAAGACAGTAAGAAGAGTCAGTCTACTTGTACTTAAGTCGGCATTGTGCCCTTTTCAATTTAATTCCGATGCAATTACTGTGTTTTATCGTCAATAAGATGGTCAGAGGGATACAGTAAACCTGAAGTGAAGCATCGGAATCTCTAACTAGTGTCACAGGAATGGTTCAAAACATAGTCAGTAAGAAGAGTCAGTCTTCTTGTACTTACGTCGGCATTGTGCCTTTTGTATTTAATTCCGATGCAATATCTAGGTTTCATCGTCAATAAGGTCAGAGGGATACAGTAAACCTGAAGTGAAGCATCGGATTCTATAACTAGTGTCACAGGAATGGTTCAAATCATAGTCAGTAAGAAGAGTCAGTCCTCTTGTACTTAAGTCGGCATTGTGCTTTTTCTATTTCATTCCGATCCAATATCAGTGTTTCATCGTCAATAAGAAGGTCCAAGGGATACAGTAAACCTGAAGTGAAGCATCGGAAACTGTAACTTGCGTCAGAAGATGGTTCAAAACATAGACAGTAAGAAGAGTCAGTCTTCTTGTACTTCAGTCGGCATTTTGCCCTTACATTTAATTCCGATATATTTTCTGTGTTTCATCGTCAATAAGAAGGTCCAAGGGATACAGTAAACCTGAAGTGAAGCATCGGAATCTATATTTAGTGTCACAGGAATGGTTCAAAACATAGACAGTAAGGATAGTCAGTCTTCTTGTACTTAAGGCGGCATTGTGCCATTTCTATTTAATTCCGATGCAATTTCTAGGTTTCAACGTGAATAAGAAGGTGAGAGGGATACAGTACACCTGAAGTGAAGCATCGGAATCTATTACTAGTGTCACAGGAATGGCTCAAAACATAGACAGTAGGAAGAGTCAGTCTTCTTGTACTTAAGTCGGCATTGTGCCATGTCTATTTAATTCCGATGCAATTTCTGTGTTTGATCGTCAATAAGAAGGTCAGAGGGATACAGTAAACTTGAAGTGAAGCATCGGAATCTGTAACTAGCGTCACAGGAATGGTTCAAACATAGGCAGTAAGAAGAGTCAGATTTCTTGTACTTAAGTCGGCATTGTGCCTTTTCTATTTAATTCCGATGCAATTTCTGTGTATCATCCTCAATAAGAAGGTCAGAGGGATACAGTGAACCTGACGTGAAGCATCGGAATCTATAACTAGTGTCACGGGAATGGTTCAAATAATAGTCAGTCAGAAGAAGCAGTCGGCATTGTGCTTTTTCTATTTCATTCCGATGCAATTTCTGTGTTTCATCGTGAATAAGAATGTCAGAGGGTTACAGTAAACCTGAAGTGAAGCATCGGAATCTGTAACTAGTGTCACAGGAATGGTTCCAAACATAGTCGGTAACAAGAGTCAGTCTTCTTGCACTTAAGTCGGCATTGTGCTTTTCTATTTATTTCCGATGCAATTTTTGTGTTTCATCGTCAATAAGAAGGTCCAAGGGATACAGTAAACCTGAAGTGAAGCATCGGGATCTATATCTAGTGTCACAGGAATGGTTCGAAACATAGACAGTAAGGAAATTCAGTCTTCTTGTACTTAAGTCAGCATTGTGCCATTTGTATTTAATTCCGATGCAATTTCTGTGTTTCATCGTCAATAAGAAGGTCAGAGGGATACAGTAAACCTGAAGTGAAGCATCGGAATCTGTAACTAGCGTCACAGGAATGGTTCAAAACATAGACGGTAAGAAGAGTTAGTCTTCTTGTACTTAAGTCGGCATTGTGCCTATTCTATTTAATTCCAATGCAATTTCTGTGTATCATCGCCAATAAGATGGTCAGAGGGATACAGTAATTGTGAAGTGAAGCAACGGAATCTGTAACTAGCGTCAAAGGAATGGTTCAAAGCATAGAAAGTAAGAAGAGTCAGTCTTCTTGTACTTAAGTCGGTATTGTGCCTTTTCTATTTAATTCCGATGCAATTTCTGTGTTTCATCGTCAATACGAAGGTCCAAGGGATACAGTAAACCTGAAGTGAAGCATGGGAAATATATAACTAGTGTCACAGGAATGGTTCAAATCATAGAAAGTAAGAGGTGTCAGTCTTCTTGTACTTAAGTCGGCATTGTGCCTTTTCTATTTAATTCCGATGCAATTTCTGTGTTTCATCGTCAATAAGAAGGTCAGAGGGATACAGTAAACCTGAAGTGAAGCATTGGAATCTATAACTAGTGTCACAGGAATGGTTCAAATTATAGTCAGTAAGAAGAGTCAGTCTTCTTGTACTTAAGTCGGCATTGTGCCTTGTCTATTTAATTCCGATGTAATATCTGTGTTTCATCGTCAATAAGAAGGTCAGAGGGATACAGTAAACCTGAAGTGAAGCATCGGAATCTATAACTAGTGTCACAGGAATGGTTCCAAACATAGTCGGTAACAAGAGTCAGTCTTCTTGCACTTAAGTCGGCATTGTGCCTTTTCTATTTATTTCCGAAGCAATATCTGTGATTCATCGTCAATAAGAAGGTCCAAGGGATACAGTAAACCTGAAGTGAACCATCGGAATCCATAATTAGTGTCACAGGACTGGTTCAAACATAGTCAGTATGAAGAGTCAGTCTTCTTGTACTTAAGTCGGCATTGTGCCTTTTGTATTTAATTCCGATGCAATTTCTGTGTTTCATCGTCAATACGAAGGTCCAAGGGATACAGTAAACCTGAAATGAAGTATAGGAATCTATAACTAGTGTCACAGAATTGGTTCAAATCAAAGACAGTAAGAAGAGTCAGTCTACTTGTACTTAAGTCGGCATTGTGCTTTTTCTATTTCATTCCGATCCAATTTCAGTGTTTCATCGTCAATAAGAAGGTCCAAGGGATACAGTAAACCTGAAGTGAAGCATCGGAGATTGTAACTTGCGTCAGAAGATGGTTCAAAACATAGACAGTAAGAAGAGGCAGTCTTCTTGTACTTCAGTCGGCATTTTGCCCTTTCTATTTAATTCCGATATATTTTCTGTGTTTCATCGTCAATAAGAAGGTCCAAGGGATACAGTAAACCTGAAGTGAAGCATCGGAATCTATATTTAGTGTCACAGGAATGGTTCAAAACATAGACAGTAAGGATAGTCAGTCTTCTTGTACTTAAGGCGGCATTGTGCCATTTCTATTTAATTCCGATGCAATTTCTAGGTTTCAACGTGAATAAGAAGGTGAGAGGGATACAGTACACCTGAAGTGAAGCATCGGAATCTATAACTAGGTTCACAGGAATGGTTCAAAGCAGTCAGTAAGAAGAGTCAGTCATCTTGAACTTATGTCGGCATTGTGCCTCTTCTATTTATTTCCGATGCAATTTCTGTGTTTCATCGTCAATAAGAACGTCCAAGGGATACAGTAAACCTGAAGTGAAGCATTGGAATCTATTACTAGTGTCACGGGAATGGCTCAAAACATAGACAGTAGGAAGAGTCAGTCTTCTTGTACTTAAGTCGGCATTGTGCCTTGTCTATTTAATTCCGATGCAATTTCTGTGTTTGATCGTCAATAAGAAGGTCAGAGGGATACAGTAAACTTGAAGTGAAGCATCGGAATCTGTAACTAGCGTCACAGGAATGGTTCAAACATAGGCAGTAAGAAGAGTCAGTTTTCTTGTACTTAAGTCGGCATTGTGCCTTTTATATTTAATTACGATGCAATTTCTGTGTTTCATCGTCAATAAGAAGGTCCAAGGGATACAGTAAACCTGACGTGAAGCATCGGAATCTATAACTAGTGTCACAGGAATGGTTCAAATCATAGACAGCAAGAAGAGTCAGGCTTCTCGTACATAAGTCGGCGCTGTGCCTTTTCTATTTAATTCCGATGCAATTTCTGTGTATCATCCTCAATAAGAAGGTCAGAGGGATACAGTGAACCTGACGTGAAGCATCGGAATCTATAACTAGTGTCACGGGAATGGTTCAAATAATAGTCAGTCAGAAGAAGCAGTCGGCATTGTGCTTTTTCTATTTCATTCCGATGCAATTTCTGTGTTTCATCGTGAATAAGAATGTCAGAGGGTTACAGTAAACCTGAAGTGAAGCATCGGAATCTGTAACTTGCGTCAGAGGAGTGGTTCAAATCATAGACAGTAAGAAGAGTCAGTCTTCTTGTACTTAAGTCGGCATTGTGCTTTTCTATTTATTTCCGATGCAATTTTTGTGTTTCATCGTCAATAAGAAGGTCCAAGGGATACAGTAAACCTGAAGTGAAGCATCGGAATCTATATCTAGTGTCACAGGAATGGTTCGAAACATAGACAGTAAGGAAATTCAGTCTTCTTGTACTTAAGTCAGCATTGTGCCATTTGTATTTAATTCCGATGCAATTTCTGTGTTTCAACGTCAATAAGAAGGTCAGAGGTATACAGTATACCTGAAGTGAAGTATCGGAAACTTTAACTAGCGTCACAGGAATGGTTCAAAACATAGACATTAAGAAGAGTCAGTCTTCTTGTGCTTAAGTCGGCATTGTGCCTTTTCTATTTAATTCCGATGCAATTTCTGTGTTTCATCGTCAATAAGAGGGTCCAAGGGATACAGTAAACCTGAAGTGTAGCATCGGAATCTATAACTAGGGTCATAGGAATGGTTCAAAACACAGTCAGTAAGAAGAGTTAGTCTTCTTGTACTTAAGTCGGCATTGTGCCTTTTCTATTTAATTCCGATGCAATTTCTGTGTTTCATCGTCAATAAGAAGGTCAGAGGGATACAGTAAACCTGAAGTGAAGCATCGGAATCTATAGCTAGTGTAGAGGATTTGTTTAAACATAGTCAGAAAGAAGAGTCAGTCTTCTTGTACTTAAGTCGGCATTGTGCCTTTTCTATTTAATTCCAATGCAATTTCTGTGTTTCATCGTCTATAAGAAGGTCAGAGGGATACAGAAAACCTGTAGTGTAGCATCGGAATCTATAACTAGTGTCACAGGAATGGTTCTAATCATAGTCAGTAAGAAGAGTCAGTCTGCTTGTACTTATGTCGGCATTGTGCTTTTTCTATTTCATTCCGATGCAATTTCGGTGTTTCATCGTCAATAAGAATGTAAGAGAGATACAGTAAACCTGAAGTGAAGCATCGGAATCTGTAACTTGCGTCAGAGGAATGGTTCAAAACATAGACAGTAAGAAGAGACAGTCTTCTTGTACCTAAATCGGCATTGTGCCTTTTCTATTTAACTCCGATGCAAATTCTGTGTTTCATCGTCAATAAGAAGGTCCAAGGGTTACAGTAAACCTGAAGTGAAGCATCGGAATATATATCTAGTGTCACAGGAATGGTTCAAAACATAGACAGTAAGGAGAGTCAGTCTTCTTGTACTTAAGTCGGCATTAAGCCATTTGTGTTTAATTCCGATGCAATTTCTGTGTTTCAACGTCAATAAGAAGGTCAGAGGGATACAGTAAACCTGAAGTGAAGCATCGGAATCTATAACTAGTGTCACAGGAATGGTTCAAAACAGACAGTAAGAAGAGACAGTCTTCTTGTACTTAAGTCGGCATTGTGCGTTTTGTATTTAATTCCGATGCAATTTCTGTGTTTCATCGTCACTGAGAAGGTCAGAGGGATACAGTAAACCTGAAGTGTAGCATCGGAATCTGTAACTAGTGTCACAGGAATGGTTCAAAACATAGACAGTAGGAAGAGGCAGTCATCTCGTACATAAGTCGGCATTGTGCCTTTTGTAGTAATTCCGATCCAATGTCTGTGGTTCATCTTCAATAAGAAGGTCCAAGGCATACAGTTAACCTGAAGTGAAGCATCGGAATCTATAACTAGTGTCACAGGAATGGTTCAAAGCATAGACAGTAAGAAAGGTCAGTCATCTTGTACGTAAGTCAGCATTGTGCCTTTTGTATTTAATTCCGATGCAATATCTAGGTTTCATCGTCAATAAGGTCAGAGGGATACAGTAAACCTGAAGTGAAGCATCGGAATCTATAACTAGTGTCACGGGAATGGTTCACAACATAGACAGTAGGAAGAGTCAGTCTTCTTGTACTTAAGTCAGCATTGTGCCTTTTCTATATAATTGCGATGCACTTTCTGTGTTTCAGGGTCAATAAGATGGTCCAAGGGATACAGTAAACCTGAAATGAAGCATTGGAATCTATAACTAGTGTCACAGGAATGTTTCAAAACATAGGCAGTAGGAGGAGTCAGTCTACATGTACTTAAGTCGGCATTGTGCCTTTTGTATTTAATTCAGATGCAATTTCTGTGTTTCATCGTCAATAAGTAGGTCAGAGGGTTACAGTGAGCCTGACGTGAAGCATCGGAATCTATAACTTGTGTCACAGGAATGGTTCAAAACATAGGCAGAAAGAACTGTCAGTCTTCTTGTAATTAAGTCGACATTGGGCCTTTTCTATTTAATTCCGATGCAATTTCTGTGTTTCATCGTCAATAAGAAGGTCAGAGTGATACAGTGAACCTGACGTGAAGCCTCGGAATCTATCACTAGTATCACAGGAATGGTTCAAAACATAGTCAGAAAGAAGAGTCAGTCTTCTTGCACTTAAGTCGGCATTGTGCCATTTGTATTTAATTCGGATGCAATTTCTGTGTTTCATCGTCCATAAGAAGGTCCAAGGGATACAGTAAACCTGAAGTGAAGCATCGGAATCTATAGCTAGTGTACAGGATTGGTTTAAAACATAGTCAGAAAGAAGAGTCTGTCTTCTTGTACTTAAGTCGGCATTGTGCCTTTTCTATTTAATTCCGATGCAATTTCTGTGTTTCATCGTCAATAAGAAGGTCTGAGGGATACAGACAACCTGAAGTGTAGCATCGGAATCTATAACTAGTGTCACAGGAATGGTTCAAATCATAGTCAGTAAGAAGAGTCAGTCTTCTTGTACTTAAGTCGGCATTGTGCTTTTTCTATTTCATTCCGATGCAATTTCAGTGTTTCATCGTCAATAAGAATGTCAGAGAGATACAGTAAACCTGATGTGAAGCATCGGAATCTGTAACTTGCGTCAGAGGAATGGTTCAAAACATAGACAGTAAGAAGAGTCAGTCTTCTTGTATTTAAGTCGTCATAGTGCCTTTTGTATTTAATTCCGATCGAATTTCTGTGTTTCATCTTCAATAAGAAGGTCCAAGGGATACAGTTAACCTGAAGTGAAGCATCGGAATCTATAACTAGTGTCACAGGAATGGTTCAAAGCATAGACAGTAGGAAGAGTCAGTCTTCTTGTACTTAAGTCGGCATTGTGCATTTTGTATTTAACTCCGATGTACTATCTGTATTTCATCGTCAATAAGAAGATACAAGGGATACAGTAAACCTGAAATGATGCATCGGAATCTATAACTAGTGTTACAGGAATGGTTCAAAACATAGACAGTAGGAAGAGTCAGTCGTCTTGTACTTAAGCAGCATTGTGCCTCTTCTATTTAATTCCGATGCAATTTCTGTATTTCATCGTCAATAAGAAGGTCAGAGGTATACAGTAAACCTGAAGTGAAGTATCGGAACCTTTAACTAGCGTCACAGGAATGGTTCAAAACATAGACATTAAGAAGAGTCAGTCTTCTTGTACTTAAGTCGGCATTGTGCCTTTTCTATTTAATTCCGATGCAATTTCTGTGTTTGATCGTCAATAAGAAGGTCAGAGGGATACAGTAAACTTGAAGTGAAACATCGGAATCTGTAACTAGCGTCACAGGAATGGTTCAAACATAGGCAGTAAGAAGAGTCAGTCTTCTTGTACTTAAGTCGGCATTGTGCCTTTTATATTTAATTCCGATGCAATTTCTGTGTTTCATCGTCAATAAGAAGGTCCAAGGGATACAGTAAACCTGAAGTGAAGCATCGGAATCTATAACTAGTGTCACAGGAATGGTTCAAATAATAGACAGCAAGAAGAGTCAGGCTTCTCGTACTTAAGTCGGCGCTGTGCCTTTTCTATTTAATTCCGATGCAATTTCTGTGTATCATCCTCAATAAGAAGGTCAGAGGGATACAGTGAACCTGACGTGAAGCATCGGAATCTATAACTAGTGTCACGGGAATGGTTCAAATAATAGTCAGTCAGAAGAGGCAGTCGGCATTGTGCTTTTTCTATTTCATTCCGATGCAATTTCTGTGTTTCATCGTGAATAAGAATGTCAGATGGTTACAGTAAACCTGAAGTGAAGCATCGGAATCTGTAACTTGCGTCAGAGGAGTGGTTGAAATCATAGACAGTAAGAAGAGTCAGTCTTCTTGTACTTAAGTCGGCATTGTGCTTTTCTATTTATTTCCGATGCAATTTTTGTGTTTCATCGTCAATAAGAAGGTCCAAGGGATACAGAAAACCAGAAGTGAAGCATCGGAATCTATATCTAGTGTCACAGGAATGGTTCGAAACTTAGACAGTAAGGAGATTCAGTCATCTTGTACTTAAGTCAGCATTGTGCCATTTGTATATAATTCCGATGCAATTTCTGTGTTTCAACGTCAATAAGAAGGTCAGAGGTATACAGTAAACCTGAAGTGAAGTATCGGAAACTTTAACTAGCGTCACAGGAATGGTTCAAAACATAGACATTAAGAAGAGTCAGTCTTCTTGTGCTTAAGTCGGCATTGTGCCTTTTCTATTTAATTCCGATGCAATTTCTGTGTTTCATCGTCAATAAGAGGGTCCAAGGGATACAGTAAACCTGAAGTGTAGCATCGGAATCTATAACTAGGGTCATAGGAATGGTTCAAAACACAGTCAGTAAGAAGAGTCAGTCTTCTTGTACTTAAGTCGGCATTGTGCCTTTTCTATTTAATTCCGATGCAATTTCTGTGTTTCATCGTCAATAAGAAGGTCCAAGGGTTACAGTAAACCTGAAGTGAAGCATCGGATCTATATCTAGTGTCACAGGAATGGTTCAAAACATAGACAGTAAGGAGAGTCAGTCTTCTTGTACTTAAGTCGGCATTAAGCCATTTGTGTTTAATTCCGATGCAATTTCTGTGTTTGAACGTAAATAAGAAGGTCAGAGGGATACAGTAAACCTGAAGTGAAGCATCGGAATCTATAACTAGTGTCACAGGAATGGTTCAAAACAGAGAGTAAGAGGAGTCAGTCTTCTTGTACTTAAGTCGGCATTGTGCGTTTTGTATTTAATTCCGATGCAATTTCTGTGTTTCATCGTCAATGAGAAGGTCAGAGGGATACAGTGAACCTGAAATGGAGCATCGGAATCTATAACTAGTGTCACGGGAATGGTTCACAACATAGACAGTAGGAAGAGTCAGTCTTCTTGTACTTAAGTCAGCATTGTGCCTTTTCTATATAATTGCGATGCACTTTCTGTGTTTCAGGGTCAATAAGATGGTCCAAGGGATACAGTGAACCTGACGTGAAGCCTCGGAATCTATAACTAGTATCACAGGAATGGTTCAAAACATAGTCAGAAAGAAGAGTCAGTCTTCTTGTACTTAAGTCGGCATTGTGCCATTTGTATTTAATTCGGATGCAATTTCTGTGTTTCATCGTCAATAAGAAGGTCCAAGGGATACTGTAAACATGAAGTGAAGCATCGGAATCTATAGCTAGTGTACAGGATTGTTTTAAAACATAGTCAGAAAGAAGAGTCTGTCTTCTTGTACTTAAGTCGGCATTGTGCCTTTTCTATTTATTTCCGATGCAATTTCTGTGTTTCATCGTCAATAAGAAGGTCTGAGGGATACAGACAACCGTAGTGTAGCATCGGAATCTATAACTAGTGTCACAGGAATGGTTCAAATCATAGTCAGTAAGAAGAGTCAGTCTTCTTGTACTTAAGTCGGCATTGTGCTTTTTCTATTTCATTCCGATGCAATTTCAGTGTTTCATCGTCAATAAGAATGTCAGAGAGATACAGTAAACCCGATGTGAAGCATCGGAATCTGTAATTTGCGTCAGAGGAATGGTTCAAAACATAGACAGTAAGAAGAGTCAGTCTTCTTGTATTTAAGTCGTCATAGTGCCTTTTGTATTTAATTCCGATCGAATTTCTGTGTTTCATCTTCAATAAGAAGGTCCAAGGGATACAGTTAACCTGAAGTGAAGCATTGGAATCTATAACTAGTGTCACAGGAATGGTTCAAATCATAGACAGCAAGAAGAGTCAGGCTTCTCGTACATAAGTCGGCGCTGTGCCTTTTCTATTTAATTCCGATGCAATTTCTGTGTATCATCCTCAATAAGAAGGTCAGAGGGATACAGTGAACCTGACGTGAAGCATCGGAATCTATAACTAGTGTCACGGGAATGGTTCAAATAATAGTCAGTCAGAAGAAGCAGTCGGCATTGTGCTTTTTCTATTTCATTCCGATGCAATTTCTGTGTTTCATCGTCAATAAGAAGGTCAGAGGGATACAGTAAACCTGAAGTGAAGCATCGGAATCTATAACTAGTGTCACAGGAATGGTTCCAAACATAGTCGGTAACAAGAGTCAGTCTTCTTGCACTTAAGTCGGCATTGTGCCTTTTCTATTTATTTCCGAAGCAATATCTGTGATTCATCGTCAATAAGAAGGTCCAAGGGATACAGTAAACCTGAAGTGAACCATCGGAATCCATAATTAGTGTCACAGGACTGGTTCAAACATAGTCAGTATGAAGAGTCAGTCTTCTTGTACTTAAGTCGGCATTGTGCCTTTTGTATTTAATTCCGATGCAATTTCTGTGTTTCATCGTCAATACGAAGGTCCAAGGGATACAGTAAACCTGAAATGAAGTATAGGAATCTATAACTAGTGTCACAGAATTGGTTCAAATCAAAGACAGTAAGAAGAGTCAGTCTACTTGTACTTAAGTCGGCATTGTGCCCTTTTCAATTTAATTCCGATGCAATTACTGTGTTTTATCGTCAATAAGATGGTCAGAGGGATACAGTAAACCTGAAGTGAAGCATCGGAATCTCTAACTAGTGTCACAGGAATGGTTCAAAACATAGTCAGTAAGAAGAGTCAGTCTTCTTGTACTTACGTCGGCATTGTGCCTTTTGTATTTAATTCCGATGCAATATCTAGGTTTCATCGTCAATAAGGTCAGAGGGATACAGTAAACCTGAAGTGAAGCATCGGATTCTATAACTAGTGTCACAGGAATGGTTCAAATCATAGTCAGTAAGAAGAGTCAGTCCTCTTGTACTTAAGTCGGCATTGTGCTTTTTCTATTTCATTCCGATCCAATTTCAGTGTTTCATCGTCAATAAGAAGGTCCAAGGGATACAGTAAACCTGAAGTGAAGCATCGGAAACTGTAACTTGCGTCAGAAGATGGTTCAAAACATAGACAGTAAGAAGAGTCAGTCTTCTTGTACTTCAGTCGGCATTTTGCCCTTTCTATTTAATTCCGATATATTTTCTGTGATTCATCGTCAATAAGAAGGTCCAAGGGATACAGTAAACCTGAAGTGAAGCATCGGAATCTATATTTAGTGTCACAGGAATGGTTCAAAACATAGACAGTAAGGATAGTCAGTCTTCTTGTACTTAAGGCGGCATTGTGCCATTTCTATTTAATTCCGATGCAATTTCTAGGTTTCAACGTGAATAAGAAGGTGAGAGGGATACAGTACACCTGAAGTGAAGCATCGGAATCTATAACTAGGTACACAGGAATGGTTCAAAGCAGTCAGTAAGAAGAGTCAGTCATCTTGAACTTATGTCGGCATTGTGCCTCTTCTATTTATTTCCGATGCAATTTCTGTGTTTCATCGTCAATAAGAACGTCCAAGGGATACAGTAAACCTGAAGTGAAGCATTGGAATCTATTACTAGTGTCACAGGAATGGCTCAAAACATAGACAGTAGGAAGAGTCAGTCTTCTTGTACTTAAGTCGGCATTGTGCCTTGTCTATTTAATTCCGATGCAATTTCTGTGTTTGATCGTCAATAAGAAGGTCAGAGGGATACAGTAAACCTGAAGTGAAGCATCGGATCTATATCTAGTGTCACAGGAATGGTTCAAAACATAGACAGTAAGGAGAGTCAGTCTTCTTGTACTTAAGTCGGCATTAAGCCATTTGTGTTTAATTCCGATGCAATTTCTGTGTTTGAACGTAAATAAGAAGGTCAGAGGGATACAGTAAACCTGAAGTGAAGCATCGGAATCTATAACTAGTGTCACAGGAATGGTTCAAAACAGAGAGTAAGAGGAGTCAGTCTTCTTGTACTTAAGTCGGCATTGTGCGTTTTGTATTTAATTCCGATGCAATTTCTGTGTTTCATCGTCAATGAGAAGGTCAGAGGGATACAGTGAACCTGAAATGGAGCATCGGAATCTATAACTAGTGTCACGGGAATGGTTCACAACATAGACAGTAGGAAGAGTCAGTCTTCTTGTACTTAAGTCAGCATTGTGCCTTTTCTATATAATTGCGATGCACTTTCTGTGTTTCAGGGTCAATAAGATGGTCCAAGGGATACAGTGAACCTGACGTGAAGCCTCGGAATCTATAACTAGTATCACAGGAATGGTTCAAAACATAGTCAGAAAGAAGAGTCAGTCTTCTTGTACTTAAGTCGGCATTGTGCCATTTGTATTTAATTCGGATGCAATTTCTGTGTTTCATCGTCAATAAGAAGGTCCAAGGGATACTGTAAACATGAAGTGAAGCATCGGAATCTATAGCTAGTGTACAGGATTGTTTTAAAACATAGTCAGAAAGAAGAGTCTGTCTTCTTGTACTTAAGTCGGCATTGTGCCTTTTCTATTTATTTCCGATGCAATTTCTGTGTTTCATCGTCAATAAGAAGGTCTGAGGGATACAGACAACCGTAGTGTAGCATCGGAATCTATAACTAGTGTCACAGGAATGGTTCAAATCATAGTCAGTAAGAAGAGTCAGCCTTCTTGTACTTAAGTCGGCATTGTGCTTTTTCTATTTCATTCCGATGCAATTTCAGTGTTTCATCGTCAATAAGAATGTCAGAGAGATACAGTAAACCCGATGTGAAGCATCGGAATCTGTAATTTGCGTCAGAGGAATGGTTCAAAACATAGACAGTAAGAAGAGTCAGTCTTCTTGTATTTAAGTCGTCATAGTGCCTTTTGTATTTAATTCCGATCGAATTTCTGTGTTTCATCTTCAATAAGAAGGTCCAAGGGATACAGTTAACCTGAAGTGAAGCATTGGAATCTATAACTAGTGTCACAGGAATGGTTCAAATCATAGACAGCAAGAAGAGTCAGGCTTCTCGTACATAAGTCGGCGCTGTGCCTTTTCTATTTCATTCCGATGCAATTTCTGTGTATCATCCTCAATAAGAAGGTCAGAGGGATACAGTGAACCTGACGTGAAGCATCGGAATCTATAACTAGTGTCACGGGAATGGTTCAAATAATAGTCAGTCAGAAGAAGCAGTCGGCATTGTGCTTTTTCTATTTCATTCCGATGCAATTTCTGTGTTTCATCGTCAATAAGAAGGTCAGAGGGATACAGTAAACCTGAAGTGAAGCATCGGAATCTATAACAAGTGTCACAGGAATGGTTCCAAACATACTCGGTAACAAGAGTCAGTCTTCTTGCACTTAAGTCGGCATTGTGCCTTTTCTATTTATTTCCGAAGCAATATCTGTGATTCATCGTCAATAAGAAGGTCCAAGGGATACAGTAAACCTGAAGTGAACCATCGGAATCCATAATTAGTGTCACAGGACTGGTTCAAACATAGTCAGTATGAAGAGTCAGTCTTCTTGTACTTAAGTCGGCATTGTGCCTTTTGTATTTAATTCCGATGCAATTTCTGTGTTTCATCGTCAATACGAAGGTCCAAGGGATACAGTAAACCTGAAATGAAGTATAGGAATCTATAACTAGTGTCACAGAATTGGTTCAAATCAAAGACAGTAAGAAGAGTCAGTCTACTTGTACTTAAGTCGGCATTGTGCCCTTTTCAATTTAATTCCGATGCAATTACTGTGTTTTATCGTCAATAAGATGGTCAGAGGGATACAGTAAACCTGAAGTGAAGCATCGGAATCTCTAACTAGTGTCACAGGAATGGTTCAAAACATAGTCAGTAAGAAGAGTCAGTCTTCTTGTACTTACGTCGGCATTGTGCCTTTTGTATTTAATTCCGATGCAATATCTAGGTTTCATCGTCAATAAGGTCAGAGGGATACAGTAAACCTGAAGTGAAGCATCGGATTCTATAACTAGTGTCACAGGAATGGTTCAAATCATAGTCAGTAAGAAGAGTCAGTCCTCTTGTACTTAAGTCGGCATTGTGCTTTTTCTATTTCATTCCGATCCAATTTCAGTGTTTCATCGTCAATAAGAAGGTCCAAGGGATACAGTAAACCTGAAGTGAAGCATCGGAAACTGTAACTTGCGTCAGAAGATGGTTCAAAACATAGACAGTAAGAAGAGTCAGTCTTCTTGTACTTCAGTCGGCATTTTGCCCTTTCTATTTAATTCCGATATATTTTCTGTGATTCATCGTCAATAAGAAGGTCCAAGGGATACAGTAAACCTGAAGTGAAGCATCGGAATCTATATTTAGTGTCACAGGAATGGTTCAAAACATAGACAGTAAGGATAGTCAGTCTTCTTGTACTTAAGGCGGCATTGTGCCATTTCTATTTAATTCCGATGCAATTTCTAGGTTTCAACGTGAATAAGAAGGTGAGAGGGATACAGTACACCTGAAGTGAAGCATCGGAATCTATAACTAGGTACACAGGAATGGTTCAAAGCAGTCAGTAAGAAGAGTCAGTCATCTTGAACTTATGTCGGCATTGTGCCTCTTCTATTTATTTCCGATGCAATTTCTGTGTTTCATCGTCAATAAGAACGTCCAAGGGATACAGTAAACCTGAAGTGAAGCATTGGAATCTATTACTAGTGTCACAGGAATGGCTCAAAACATAGACAGTAGGAAGAGTCAGTCTTCTTGTACTTAAGTCGGCATTGTGCCTTGTCTATTTAATTCCGATGCAATTTCTGTGTTTGATCGTCAATAAGAAGGTCAGAGGGATACAGTAAACTTGAAGTGAAGCATCGGAATCTGTAACTAGCGTCACAGGAATGGTTCAAACATAGGCAGTAAGAAGAGTCAGTTTTCTTGTACTTAAGTCGGCATTGTGCCTTTTATATTTAATTACGATGCAATTTCTGTGTTTCATCGTCAATAAGAAGGTCCAAGGGATACAGTAAACCTGAAGTGAAGCATCGGAATCTATAACTAGTGTCACAGGAATGGTTCAAATCATAGACAGCAAGAAGAGTCAGGCTTCTCGTACATAAGTCGGCGCTGTGCCTTTTCTATTTAATTCCGATGCAATTTCTGTGTATCATCCTCAATAAGAAGGTCAGAGGGATACAGTGAACCTGACGTGAAGCATCGGAATCTATAACTAGTGTCACGGGAATGGTTCAAGTAATAGTCAGTCAGAAGAAGCAGTCGGCATTGTGCTTTTTCTATTTCATTCCGATGCAATTTCTGTGTTTCATCGTGAATAAGAATGTCAGAGGGTTACAGTAAACCTGAAGTGAAGCATCGGAATCTGTAACTTGCGTCAGAGGAGTGGTTCAAATCATAGACAGTAAGAAGAGTCAGTCTTCTTGTACTTAAGTCGGCATTGTGCTTTTCTATTTATTTCCGATGCAATTTTTGTGTTTCATCGTCAATAAGAAGGTCCAAGGGATACAGTAAACCTGAAGTGAAGCATCGGAATCTATATCTAGTGTCACAGGAATGGTTCGAAACATAGACAGTAAGGAAATTCAGTCTTCTTGTACTTAAGTCAGCATTGTGCCATTTGTATTTAATTCCGATGCAATTTCTGTGTTTCAACGTCAATAAGAAGGTCAGAGGTATACAGTATACCTGAAGTGAAGTATCGGAAACTTTAACTAGCGTCACAGGAATGGTTCAAAACATAGACATTAAGAAGAGTCAGTCTTCTTGTGCTTAAGTCGGCATTGTGCCTTTTCTATTTAATTCCGATGCAATTTCTGTGTTTCATCGTCAATAAGAGGGTCCAAGGGATACAGTAAACCTGAAGTGTAGCATCGGAATCTATAACTAGGGTCATAGGAATGGTTCAAAACACAGTCAGTAAGAAGAGTTAGTCTTCTTGTACTTAAGTCGGCATTGTGCCTTTTCTATTTAATTCCGATGCAATTTCTGTGTTTCATCGTCAATAAGAAGGTCAGAGGGATACAGTAAACCTGAAGTGAAGCATCGGAATCTATAGCTAGTGTAGAGGATTTGTTTAAACATAGTCAGAAAGAAGAGTCAGTCTTCTTGTACTTAAGTCGGCATTGTGCCTTTTCTATTTAATTCCAATGCAATTTCTGTGTTTCATCGTCTATAAGAAGGTCAGAGGGATACAGAAAACCTGTAGTGTAGCATCGGAATCTATAACTAGTGTCACAGGAATGGTTCTAATCATAGTCAGTAAGAAGAGTCAGTCTTCTTGTACTTATGTCGGCATTGTGCTTTTTCTATTTCATTCCGATGCAATTTCGGTGTTTCATCGTCAATAAGAATGTAAGAGAGATACAGTAAACCTGAAGTGAAGCATAGGAATCTGTAACTTGCGTCAGAGGAATGGTTCAAAACATAGACAGTAAGAAGAGACAGTCTTCTTGTACCTAAATCGGCATTGTGCCTTTTCTATTTAACTCCGATGCAAATTCTGTGTTTCATCGTCAATAAGAAGGTCCAAGGGTTACAGTAAACCTGAAGTGAAGCATCGGAATATATATCTAGTGTCACAGGAATGGTTCAAAACATAGACAGTAAGGAGAGTCAGTCTTCTTGTACTTAAGTCGGCATTAAGCCATTTGTGTTTAATTCCGATGCAATTTCTGTGTTTCAACGTCAATAAGAAGGTCAGAGGGATACAGTAAACCTGAAGTGAAGCATCGGAATCTATAACTAGTGTCACAGGAATGGTTCAAAACAGACAGTAAGAAGAGACAGTCTTCTTGTACTTAAGTCGGCATTGTGCGTTTTGTATTTAATTCCGATGCAATTTCTGTGTTTCATCGTCACTGAGAAGGTCAGAGGGATACAGTAAACCTGAAGTGTAGCATCGGAATCTATAACTAGTGTCACAGGAATGGTTCAAAACATAGACAGTAGGAAGAGGCAGTCATCTCGTACATAAGTCGGCATTGTGCCTTTTGTAGTAATTCCGATCCAATGTCTGTGGTTCATCTTCAATAAGAAGGTCCAAGGCATACAGTTAACCTGAAGTGAAGCATCGGAATCTATAACTAGTGTCACAGGAATGGTTCAAAGCATAGACAGTAAGAAAGGTCAGTCTTCTTGTACGTAAGTCAGCATTGTGCCTTTTGTATTTAATTCCGATGCAATATCTAGGTTTCATCGTCAATAAGGTCAGAGGGATACAGTAAACCTGAAGTGAAGCATCGGAATCTATAACTAGTGTCACGGGAATGGTTCACAACATAGACAGTAGGAAGAGTCAGTCTTCTTGTACTTAAGTCAGCATTGTGCCTTTTCTATATAATTGCGATGCACTTTCTGTGTTTCAGGGTCAATAAGATGGTCCAAGGGATACAGTAAACCTGAAATGAAGCATTGGAATCTATAACTAGTGTCACAGGAATGTTTCAAAACATAGGCAGTAGGAGGAGTCAGTCTACATGTACTTAAGTCGGCATTGTGCCTTTTGTATTTAATTCAGATGCAATTTCTGTGTTTCATCGTCAATAAGTAGGTCAGAGGGTTACAGTGAGCCTGACGTGAAGCATCGGAATCTATAACTTGTATCACAGGAATGGTTCAAAACATAGGCAGAAAGAACTGTCAGTCTTCTTGTAGTTAAGTCGACATTGTGCCTTTTCTATTTAATTCCGATGCAATTTCTGTGTTTCATCGTCAATAAGAAGGTCAGAGTGATACAGTGAACCTGACGTGAAGCCTCGAAATCTATCACTAGTATCACAGGAATGGTTCAAAACATAGTCAGAAAGAAGAGTCAGTCTTCTTGTACTTAAGTCGGCATTGTGCCATTTGTATTTAATTCGGATGCAATTTCTGTGTTTCATCGTCCATAAGAAGGTCCAAGGGATACAGTAAACCTGAAGTGAAGCATCGGAATCTATAGCTAGTGTACAGGATTGGTTTAAAACATAGTCAGAAAGAAGAGTCTGTCTTCTTGTACTTAAGTCGGCATTGTGCCTTTTCTATTTAATTCCGATGCAATTTCTGTGTTTCATCGTCAATAAGAAGGTCTGAGGGATACAGACAACCTGAAGTGTAGCATCGGAATCTATAACTAGTGTCACAGGAATGGTTCAAATCATAGTCAGTAAGAAGAGTCAGTCTTCTTGTACTTAAGTCGGCATTGTGCTTTTTCTATTTCATTCCGATGCAATTTCAGTGTTTCATCGTCAATAAGAATGTCAGAGAGATACAGTAAACCTGATGTGAAGCATCGGAATCTGTAACTTGCGACAGAGGAATGGTTCAAAACATAGACAGTAAGAAGAGTCAGTCTTCTTGTATTTAAGTCGTCATAGTGCCTTTTGTATTTAATTCCGATCGAATTTCTGTGTTTCATCTTCAATAAGAAGGTCCAAGGGATACAGTTAACCTGAAGTGAAGCATCGGAATCTATAACTAGTGTCACAGGAATGGTTCAAAGCATAGACAGTAGGAAGAGTCAGTCTTCTTGTACTTAAGTCGGCATTGTGCATTTTGTATTTAACTCCGATGTACTATCTGTATTTCATCGTCAATAAGAAGATACAAGGGATACAGTAAACCTGAAATGATGCATCGGAATCTATAACTAGTGTTACAGGAATGGTTCAAAACATAGACAGTAGGAAGAGTCAGTCGTCTTGTACTTAAGCAGCATTGTGCCTCTTCTATTTAATTCCGATGCAATTTCTGTATTTCATCGTCAATAAGAAGGTCAGAGGTATACAGTAAACCTGAAGTGAAGTATCGGAACCTTTAACTAGCGTCACAGGAATGGTTCAAAACATAGACATTAAGAAGAGTCAGTCTTCTTGTACTTAAGTCGGCATTGTGCCTTTTCTATTTAATTCCGATGCAATTTCTGTGTTTGATCGTCAATAAGAAGGTCAGAGGGATACAGTAAACTTGAAGTGAAGCATCGGAATCTGTAACTAGCGTCACAGGAATGGTTCGAACATAGGCAGTAAGAAGAGTCAGTCTTCTTGTACTTAAGTCGGCATTGTGCCTTTTATATTTAATTCCGATGCAATTTCTGTGTTTCATCGTCAATAAGAAGGTCCAAGGGATACAGTAAACCTGAAGTGAAGCATCGGAATCTATAACTAGTGTCACAGGAATGGTTCAAATAATAGACAGCAAGAAGAGTCAGGCTTCTCGTACTTAAGTCGGCGCTGTGCCTTTTCTATTTAATTCCGATGCAATTTCTGTGTATCATCCTCAATAAGAAGGTCAGAGGGATACAGTGAACCTGACGTGAAGCATCGGAATCTATAACTAGTGTCACGGGAATGGTTCAAATAATAGTCAGTCAGAAGAGGCAGTCGGCATTGTGCTTTTTCTATTTCATTCCGATGCAATTCCTGTGTTTCATCGTGAATAAGAATGTCAGATGGTTACAGTAAACCTGAAGTGAAGCATCGGAATCTGTAACTTGCGTCAGAGGAGTGGTTGAAATCATAGACAGTAAGAAGAGTCAGTCTTCTTGTACTTAAGTCGGCATTGTGCTTTTCTATTTATTTCCGATGCAATTTTTGTGTTTCATCGTCAATAAGAAGGTCCAAGGGATACAGAAAACCTGAAGTGAAGCATCGGAATCTATATCTAGTGTCACAGGAATGGTTCGAAACTTAGACAGTAAGGAAATTCAGTCTTCTTGTACTTAAGTCAGCATTGTGCCATTTGTATATAATTCCGATGCAATTTCTGTGTTTCAACGTCAATAAGAAGGTCAGAGGTATACAGTAAACCTGAAGTGAAGTATCGGAAACTTTAACTAGCGTCACAGGAATGGTTCAAAACATAGACATTAAGAAGAGTCAGTCTTCTTGTGCTTAAGTCGGCATTGTGCCTTTTCTATTTAATTCCGATGCAATTTCTGTGTTTCATCGTCAATAAGAGGGTCCAAGGGATACAGTAAACCTTTAGTGTAGCATCGGAATCTATAACTAGGGTCATAGGAATGGTTCAAAACACAGTCAGTAAGAAGAGTCAGTCTTCTTGTACTTAAGTCGGCATTGTGCCTTTTCTATTTAATTCCGATGCAATTTCTGTGTTTCATCGTCAATAAGAAGGTCAGAGGGATACAGTAAACCTGAAGTGAAGCATCGGAATCTATAGCTAGTGTAGAGGATTTGTTTAAACATAGTCAGAAAGAAGAGTCAGTCTTCTTGTACTTAAGTCGGCATTGTGCCTTTTCTATTTAATTCCAATGCAATTTCTGTGTTTCATCGTCTATAAGAAGGTCAGAGGGATACAGAAAACCTGTAGTGTAGCATCGGAATCTATAACTAGTGTCACAGGAATGGTTCTAATCATAGTCAGTAAGAAGAGTCAGTCTTCTTGTACTTATGTCGGCATTGTGTTTTTTCTATTTCATTCCGATGCAATTTCGGTGTTTCATCGTCAATAAGAGTGTAAGAGAGATACAGTAAACCTGAAGTGAAGCATCGGAATCTGTAACTTGCGTCAGAGGAATGGTTCAAAACATAGACAGTAAGAAGAGACAGTCTTCTTGTACTTAAATCGGCATTGTGCCTTTTCTATTTAACTCCGATGCAATTTCTGTGTTTCATCGTCAATAAGAAGGTCCAACGGTTACAGTAAACCTGAAGTGAAGCATCGGATCTATATCTAGTGTCACAGGAATGGTTCAAAACATAGACAGTAAGGAGAGTCAGTCTTCTTGTACTTAAGTCGGCATTAAGCCATTTGTGTTTAATTCCGATGCAATTTCTGTGTTTGAACGTCAATAAGAAGGTCAGAGGGATACAGTAAACCTGAAGTGAAGCATCGGAATCTATAACTAGTGTCACAGGAATGGTTCAAAACAGAGAGTAAGAGGAGTCAGTCTTCTTGTACTTAAGTCGGCATTGTGCGTTTTGTATTTAATTCCGATGCAATTTCTGTGTTTCATCGTCAATGAGAAGGTCAGAGGGATACAGTGAACCTGAAATGAAGCATCGGAATCTATAACTAGTGCCACGGGAATGGTTCACAACATAGACAGTAGGAAGAGTCAGTCTTCTTGTACTTAAGTCAGCATTGTGCCTTTTCTATATAATTGCGATGCACTTTCTGTGTTTCAGGGTCAATAAGATGGTCCAAGGGATACAGTGAACCTGACGTGAAGCCTCGGAATCTATAACTAGTATCACAGGAATGGTTCAAAACATAGTCAGAAAGAAGAGTCAGTCTTCTTGTACTTAAGTCGGCATTGTGCCATTTGTATTTAATTCGGATGCAATTTCTGTGTTTCATCGTCAATAAGAAGGTCCAAGGGATACTGTAAACATGAAGTGAAGCATCGGAATCTATAGCTAGTGTACAGGATTGTTTTAAAACATAGTCAGAAAGAAGAGTCTGTCTGCTTGTACTTAAGTCGGCATTGTGCCTTTTCTATTTATTTCCGATGTAATTTCTGTGTTTCATCGTCAATAAGAAGGTCTGAGGGATACAGACAACCGTAGTGTAGCATCGGAATCTATAACTAGTGTCACAGGAATGGTTCAAATCATAGTCAGTAAGAAGAGTCAGTCTTCTTGTACTTAAGTCGGCATTGTGCTTTTTCTATTTCATTCCGATGCAATTTCAGTGTTTCATCGTCAATAAGAATGTCAGAGAGATACAGTAAACCTGATGTGAAGCATCGGAATCTGTAATTTGCGTCAGAGGAATGGTTCAAAACATAGACAGTAAGAAGAGTCAGTCTTCTTGTATTTAAGTCGTCATAGTGCCTTTTGTATTTAATTCCGATCGAATTTCTGTGTTTCATCTTCAATAAGAAGGTCCAAGGGATACAGTTAACCTGAAGTGAAGCATCGGAATCTATAACTAGTGTCACAGGAATGGTTCAAATCATAGACAGCAAGAAGAGTCAGGCTTCTCGTACATAAGTCGGCGCTGTGCCTTTTCTATTTAATTCCGATGCAATTTCTGTGTATCATCCTCAATAAGAAGGTCAGAGGGATACAGTGAACCTGACGTGAAGCATCGGAATCTATAACTAGTGTCACGGGAATGGTTCAAATAATAGTCAGTCAGAAGAAGCAGTCGGCATTGTGCTTTTTCTATTTCATTCCGATGCAATTTCTGTGTTTCATCGTCAATAAGAAGGTCAGAGGGATACAGTAAACCTGAAGTGAAGCATCGGAATCTATAACTAGTGTCACAGGAATGGTTCCAAACATAGTCGGTAACAAGAGTCAGTCTTCTTGCACTTAAGTCGGCATTGTGCCTTTTCTATTTATTTCCGAAGCAATATCTGTGATTCATCGTCAATAAGAAGGTCCAAGGGATACAGTAAACCTGAAGTGAACCATCGGAATCCATAATTAGTGTCACAGGACTGGTTCAAACATAGTCAGTATGAAGAGTCAGTCTTCTTGTACTTAAGTCGGCATTGTGCCTTTTGTATTTAATTCCGATGCAATTTCTGTGTTTCATCGTCAATACGAAGGTCCAAGGGATACAGTAAACCTGAAATGAAGTATAGGAATCTATAACTAGTGTCACAGAATTGGTTCAAATCAAAGACAGTAAGAAGAGTCAGTCTACTTGTACTTAAGTCGGCATTGTGCCCTTTTCAATTTAATTCCGATGCAATTACTGTGTTTTATCGTCAATAAGATGGTCAGAGGGATACAGTAAACCTGAAGTGAAGCATCGGAATCTCTAACTAGTGTCACAGGAATGGTTCAAAACATAGTCAGTAAGAAGAGTCAGTCTTCTTGTACTTACGTCGGCATTGTGCCTTTTGTATTTAATTCCGATGCAATATCTAGGTTTCATCGTCAATAAGGTCAGAGGGATACAGTAAACCTGAAGTGAAGCATCGGATTCTATAACTAGTGTCACAGGAATGGTTCAAATCATAGTCAGTAAGAAGAGTCAGTCCTCTTGTACTTAAGTCGGCATTGTGCTTTTTCTATTTCATTCCGATCCAATTTCAGTGTTTCATCGTCAATAAGAAGGTCCAAGGGATACAGTAAACCTGAAGTGAAGCATCGGAAACTGTAACTTGCGTCAGAAGATGGTTCAAAACATAGACAGTAAGAAGAGTCAGTCTTCTTGTACTTCAGTCGGCATTTTGCCCTTTCTATTTAATTCCGATATATTTTCTGTGTTTCATCGTCAATAAGAAGGTCCAAGGGATACAGTAAACCTGAAGTGAAGCATCGGAATCTATATTTAGTGTCACAGGAATGGTTCAAAACATAGACATTAAGGATAGTCAGTCTTCTTGTACTTAAGGCGGCATTGTGCCATTTCTATTTAATTCCGATGCAATTTCTAGGTTTCAACGTGAATAAGAAGGTGAGAGGGATACAGTACACCTGAAGTGAAGCATCGGAATCTATAACTAGGTTCACAGGAATGGTTCAAAGCAGTCAGTAAGAAGAGTCAGTCATCTTGAAGTTATGTCGGCATTATGCCTCTTCTATTTATTTCCGATGCAATTTCTGTGTTTCATCGTCAATAAGAACGTCCAAGGGATACAGTAAACCTGAAGTGAAGCATTGGAATCTATTACTAGTGTCACAGGAATGGTTCAAAACATAGTCAGAAAGAAGAGTCAGTCTTCTTGTACTTAAGTCAGCATTGTGCCATTTGTATATAATTCCGATGCAATTTCTGTGTTTCAACGTCAATAAGAAGGTCAGAGGTATACAGTAAACCTGAAGTGAAGTATCGGAAACTTTAACTAGCGTCACAGGAATGGTTCAAAACATAGACATTAAGAAGAGTCAGTCTTCTTGTGCTTAAGTCGGCATTGTGCCTTTTCTATTTAATTCCGATGCAATTTCTGTGTTTCATCGTCAATAAGAGGGTCCAAGGGATACAGTAAACCTGAAGTGTAGCATCGGAATCTATAACTAGGGTCATAGGAATGGTTCAAAACACAGTCAGTAAGAAGAGTCAGTCTTGTTGTACTTAAGTCGGCATTGTGCCTTTTCTATTTAATTCCGATGCAATTTCTGTGTTTCATCGTCAATAAGAAGGTCAGGGGGATACAGTAAACCTGAAGTGAAGCATCGGAATCTATAGCTAGTGTAGAGGATTTGTTTAAACATAGTCAGAAAGAAGAGTCAGTCTTCTTGTACTTAAGTCGGCATTGTGCCTTTTCTATTTAATTCCAATGCAATTTCTGTGTTTCATCGTCTATAAGAAGGTCAGAGGGATACAGAAAACCTGTAGTGTAGCATCGGAATCTATAACTAGTGTCACAGGAATGGTTCTAATCATAGTCAGTAAGAAGAGTCAGTCTTCTTGTACTTATGTCGGCATTGTGCTTTTTCTATTTCATTCCGATGCAATTTCGGTGTTTCATCGTCAATAAGAGTGTAAGAGAGATACAGTAAACCTGAAGTGAAGCATCGGAATCTGTAACTTGCGTCAGAGGAATGGTTCAAAACATAGACAGTAAGAAGAGACAGTCTTCTTGTACTTAAATCGGCATTGTGCCTTTTCTATTTAACTCCGATGCAATTTCTGTGTTTCATCGTCAATAAGAAGGTCCAAGGGTTACAGTAAACCTGAAGTGAAGCATCGGAATCTATAACTAGTGTCCCAGGAATGGTTCAAAACAGAGAGTAAGAGGAGTCAGTCTTCTTGTACTTAAGTCGGCATTGTGCGTTTTGTATTTAATTCCGATGCAATTTCTGTGTTTCATCGTCAATGAGAAGGTCAGAGGGATACAGTGAACCTGAAATGGAGCATCGGAATCTATAACTAGTGTCACGGGAATGGTTCACAACATAGACAGTAGGAAGAGTCAGTCTTCTTGTACTTAAGTCAGCATTGTGCCTTTTCTATATAATTGCGATGCACTTTCTGTGTTTCAGGGTCAATAAGATGGTCCAAGGGATACAGTGAACCTGACGTGAAGCCTCGGAATCTATAACTAGTATCACAGGAATGGTTCAAAACATAGTCAGAAAGAAGAGTCAGTCTTCTTGTACTTAAGTCGGCATTGTGCCATTTGTATTTAATTCGGATGCAATTTCTGTGTTTCATCGTCAATAAGAAGGTCCAAGGGATACTGTAAACATGAAGTGAAGCATCGGAATCTATAGCTAGTGTACAGGATTGTTTTAAAACATAGTCAGAAAGAAGAGTCTGTCTTCTTGTACTTAAGTCGGCATTGTGCCTTTTCTATTTATTTCCGATGCAATTTCTGTGTTTCATCGTCAATAAGAAGGTCTGAGGGATACAGACAACCGTAGTGTAGCATCGGAATCTATAACTAGTGTCACAGGAATGGTTCAAATCATAGTCAGTAAGAAGAGTCAGTCTTCTTGTACTTAAGTCGGCATTGTGCTTTTTCTATTTCATTCCGATGCAATTTCAGTGTTTCATCGTCAATAAGAATGTCAGAGAGATACAGTAAACCTGATGTGAAGCATCGGAATCTGTAATTTGCGTCAGAGGAATGGTTCAAAACATAGACAGTAAGAAGAGTCAGTCTTCTTGTATTTAAGTCGTCATAGTGCCTTTTGTATTTAATTCCGATCGAATTTCTGTGTTTCATCTTCAATAAGAAGGTCCAAGGGATACAGTTAACCTGAAGTGAAGCATCGGAATCTATAACTAGTGTCACAGGAATGGTTCAAATCATAGACAGCAAGAAGAGTCAGGCTTCTCGTACATAAGTCGGCGCTGTGCCTTTTCTATTTAATTCCGATGCAATTTCTGTGTATCATCCTCAATAAGAAGGTCAGAGGGATACAGTGAACCTGACGTGAAGCATCGGAATCTATAACTAGTGTCACGGGAATGGTTCAAATAATAGTCAGTCAGAAGAAGCAGTCGGCATTGTGCTTTTTCTATTTCATTCCGATGCAATTTCTGTGTTTCATCGTCAATAAGAAGGTCAGAGGGATACAGTAAACCTGAAGTGAAGCATCGGAATCTATAACTAGTGTCACAGGAATGGTTCCAAACATAGTCGGTAACAAGAGACAGTCTTCTTGCACTTAAGTCGGCATTGTGCCTTTTCTATTCATTTCCGAAGCAATATCTGTGATTCATCGTCAATAAGAAGGTCCAAGGGATACAGTTAACCTGAAGTGAAGCATCGGAATCTATAACTAGTGTCACAGGAATGGTTCAAATCATAGACAGCAAGAAGAGTCAGGCTTCTCGTACATAAGTCGGCGCTGTGCCTTTTCTATTTAATTCCGATGCAATTTCTGTGTTTCATCGTCAATAAGAACGTCCAAGGGATACAGTAAACCTGAAGTGAAGCATTGGAATCTATTACTAGTGTCACAGGAATGGCTCAAAACATAGACATTAGGAAGAGTCAGTCTTCTTGTACTTAAGTCGGCATTGTGCCTTTTATATTTAATTCCGATGCTATTTCTGTGTTTCATCGTCAATAAGAAGGTCCAAGGGATACAGTAAACCTGAAGTGAGGCATCGGAATCTATAACTAGTGTCACAGGAGTGGTTCAAAACATAGTCAGTACGAAGAGTCAGTCTTCTTGCACTTAAGTCGGCATTGTGGCTTTTGAATTTAATTCCAATGCAATTTCTGTGTTTCAGCGTCAATAAGAAAGACAGAGGGATACAGTAAACCCGAAGGGAAGCATCGGAATCTATAACTAGTGTCACAGGAATGGTTCAAATCATAGTCAGTAACAAGAGTCAGTCTTCTTGTACTTAAGTCGGCATTGTGCCCCTTGTATTTAATTCCGATGCAATTTCTGTGTTTCATCGTCAATAAGAAGGTCAGAGGGATACAGTAAACCTGAAGTGAAGCATCGGAATCTGTAACTAGCGTCACAGGAATGGTTCAAAACATAGACGATAAGAAGAGTTAGTCTTCTTGTACTTAAGTCGGCATTGTGCCTTTTCTATTTAATTCCAATGCAATTTCTGTGTTTCATCGCCAATAAGATGGTCAGAGGGATACAGTAAACCTGAAGTGAAGCATCGGAATCTGTAACTAGCGTCAAAGGAATGGTTCAAAACATAGAAAGTAAGAAGAGTCAGTCTTCTTGTACTCAAGTCGGCATTGTGCCTTTTCCATTTAATTCCGATGCAATTTCTGTGTTTCTTCGTCAATAAGAAGGTCCAAGGGATACAGTAAACCTGAAGTGAAGCATGGGAATCTATAACTAGTGTCACAGGAATGGTTCAAATCATAGACAGTAAGAAGAGTCAGTCTTCTTGTACTTAAGTCGGCATTGTACCTATTCTATTTAATTCCGATGTAATATCTGTGTTTCATCGTCAATAAGAAGGTCAGAGGGATACAGTAAACCTGAAGTGAAGCATCGGAATCTATAACTAGTGTCACAGGAATGGTTCCAAACATAGTCGGTAACAAGAGTCAGTCTTCTTGCACTTAAGTCGGCAGTGTGCCTTTTCTATTTATTTCCGATGCAATATCTGTGATTCATCGTCAATAAGAAGGTCCAAGGGATACAGTAAACCTGAAGTGAACCATCGGAATCTATAATTAGTGTCACGGGAATGGTTCAAACATAGTCAGTATGAAGAGTCAGTCTTCTTGTACTTAAGTCGGCATTGTGCCTTTTCTATTTAATTCCAATGCAATTTCTGTGTTTCATCGCCAATAAGATGGTCAGAGGGATACAGTAAACCTGAAGTGAAGCATCGGAATCTGTAACTAGCGTCAAAGGAATGGTTCAAAACATAGAAAGTAAGAAGAGTCAGTCTTCTTGTACTCAAGTCGGCATTGTGCCTTTTCCATTTAATTCCGATGCAATTTCTGTGTTTCTTCGTCAATAAGAAGGTCCAAGGGATACAGTAAACCTGAAGTGAAGCATGGGAATCTATAACTAGTGTCACAGGAATGGTTCAAATCATAGACAGTAAGAAGAGTCAGTCTTCTTGTACTTAAGTCGGCATTGTACCTATTCTATTTAATTCCGATGTAATATCTGTGTTTCATCGTCAATAAGAAGGTCCAAGGGATACAGTAAACCTGAAGTGTAGCATCGGAATCTATAACTAGTGTCACAGAATTGGTTCAAATCATAGACAGTAAGAAGAGTCAGTCTTCTTGTACTTAAGTCGGCATTGTGCCCTTTTCAATTTAACTCCGATGCAATTACTGTGTTTCATCGTCAATAAGATGGTCATAGGGATACAGTAAACCTGAAGTGAAGCATCGGAATCTCTAACTAGGGTCACAGGAATGGTTCAAAACATAGTCAGTAAGAAAAGTCAGTCTTCTTGTACTTACGTCAAAATTGTGCCTTTTGTATTTAATTCCAATGCAATATCTAGGTTTCATCGTCAGTAAGAAGGTCAGAGGGATACAGTAAACCTGAAGTGAAGCATCGGAATCTATAGTTAGTGTCACAGGAATGGATCAAAACATAGTCAGAGAGAAGAGGTAGTCTTTTTGTACTTAAATCGGCATTGTGCCTTTTCTATTTAATTCCGATGCAATTTCTGTGTTTCATTGTCAATAAGAAGGTCTGAGGGATACAGTAAACCCGAAGTGAAGCGACGGATTCTATAACTAGCGTCACAGGAGTGGTTCAAATCATAGTCAGTAAGAAGAGTCAGTCCTCTTGTACTTAAGTCGGCATTGTGCTTTTTCTATTTCATTCCGATCCAATTTCAGTGTTTCATCGTCAATAAAAAGGTCCAGGGGATACAGTGAACCTGAAGTGAAGCATCGGAAACTGTAACTTGCGTCAGAGGAATGGTTCAAAACATAGACAGTAAGAGGAGTCAGTCTTCTTGTACTTCAGTCGGCATTGTGCAATTTCTATTTAATTCCTATTATTTTCTGTGTTTCATCGTCAATAAGAAGGTCCAAGGGATACAGTAAACCTGAAGTGAAGCATCGGAATCTATATTTAGTGTCACAGGAATGGTTCAAAACATAGACATAAGGAGAGTCAGTCTTCTTGTACTTAAGGCGGCATTGTGCCATTTCTATTTAATTCCGATGCAATTTCTAGGTTTCAACGTGAATAAGAAGGTCAGAGGAATACAGTACACCTGAAGTGGAGCATTGGAATCTTTAACTAGTGTTACAGGAATGGTTCAAAGCAGTCAGTAAGAAGAGTCAGTCATCTTGTACTTATGTCGGCCTTGTGCCTCTTCTATTTAATTCCGATGCAATTTCTGTGTTTCATCGTCAATAAGAACGTCCAAGGGATACAGTATACCTGAAGTGAAGGATTGGAATCTATTACTAGTGTCACAGGAATGGCTCTAAACATAGACATTAGGAAGAGTCAGTCTTCTTGTACTTAAGTCGGCATTGTGCCTTTTATATTTAATTCCGATGCTATTTCTGTGTTTCATCGTCAATAAGAAGGTCCAAGGGATACAGTAAACCTGAAGTGAGGCATCGGAATCTATAACTAGTGTCACAGGAGTGGTTCAAAACATAGTCATTACGAAGAGTCAGTCTTCTTGCACTTAAGTCGGCATTGTGGCTTTTGAATTTAATTCCAATGCAATTTCTGTGTTTCAGCGTCAATAAGAAAGACAGAGGGATACAGTAAACCCGAAGGGAAGCATCGGAATCTATAACTAGTGTCACAGGAATGGTTCAAATCATAGTCAGTAAGAAGAGTCAGTCTTCTTGTACTTAAGTCGGCATTGTGCCCCTTGTATTTAATTCCGATGCAATTTCTGTGTTTCATCGTCAATAAGAAGGTCCAAAGGATACAGTTAACCTGAAGTGTAGCATCTGAATTTATAACTAGTGTCACAGGAATGGTTCAAATCATAGACAGTAAGTAGAGTCAGTCTTTTTGTACTTAAGTCGGCATTGTGCCCTTTTCAATATAATTCCGATGCAATACTGTGTTTCATCGCCAATAAGATGGTCAGTGGGATACAGTAAACCTGAAGTGAAGCATCCGAATCTATATCTAGTGTCACAGGAATGGTTCAAATCATAGCCAGTAAGAAGTGTCAGTCTTCTTGTACTAAAGTCGGCATTGTGCTTTTTCTATTTCTTTCCGATGCAATTTCAGTGTTTCATCGTCAATAAGAGTGTCAGAGGGATACAGTAAACCTGAAGTGAAGCATCGGGATCTGTAACTTGCTTCAGAGGAATGGTTCAAAGCATAGACAGTAAGAAGAGTCAGTCTTCTTGTACTTAAGTCGGCATTGTGCTTTTTCTATTTAATTCCGATGCAATTTCTGTGTTTCATCGTCAATAAGAAGGTCCAAGGGATACGGTAAACCTGAAGTGAAGCATCGGAATCTATAACTAGTGTCACAGGAATGGTTCAAAACATAGACAGTAAGGAGAGTCAGTCTTCTTGTACTTAAGTCGGCATTGTGCCATTTGTATTTAATTCCGATACAATTTCTGGGTTTCAACGTGAATAAGAAGGTCAGAGGGATACTGTAAACCTGAATTGAGGCATCGGAATCTATAACTAGTGTCACAGGAATGGTTCAAAGCAGTCAGTAAGAAGAGTCAGTCTTCTTGTACTTATGTCGACATTGTGGCTTTTGTATTTAATTCCGTAGCAATTTCTGTGTTTCATCGTCAATAAGAAGGTCCAAGGGATACAGTTAACCTGAAGTGTAGCATCTGAATCTATAACTAGTGTCACAGGAATGGTTCAAATCATAGACAGTAAGTAGAGTCAGTCTTTTTGTACTTAAGTTGGCATTGTGCCCTTTTCAATATAATTCCGATGCAATACTGTGTTTCATCGCCAATAAGATGGTCAGTGGGATACAGTAAACCTGAAGTGAAGCATCCGAATCTATATCTAATGTCACAGGAATGGTTCAAATCATAGCCAGTAAGAAGTGTCAGTCTTCTTGTACTAAAGTCGGCATTGTGCTTTTTCTATTTCATTCCGATGCAATTTCAGTGTTTCATCGTCAATAAGAGTGTCAGAGGGATACAGTAAACCTGAAGTGAAGCATCGGAATCTATAACTAGTGTCACAGGAATGGTTCAAATCATAGTCAGTAAGAATAGTCAGTCTTCTTGTACTTATGTCGGCATTGTCCCTGTTCTATTTAATTCCGATGCAATTTCTGTGTTTCATCGTCAATAAGAAGGTCAGAGGGATACAGTAAACCTGAAGTGAAGAATCGGAATCTGTAACTGGCGTCAAAGGAATGGATCAAAACATAGACAGTAAGAAGAGTCAGTCTTCTTGTACTTAAGTCGGCATTGTGCCTTTTCTATTTACTTCCGATGCAATTTCTGTGTTTCATCGTCAATAAGAAGGTCCCAGGGATACAGTAAACCTGAAGTGAAGCATCGGAATCTATAACTAGTGTCTCAGGAATGGCTCAAATCATAGACAGTAAGAAGAGTCAGGCTTCTTGTACTTAAGTCGCCATTGTGCCTTCTCTATTTAATTCCGATGCAAAATCTGTGTTTCATCGTCAATAAGAAGGTCTGAGGGATACATTAAACCTGAAGTGAAGCATCGGAATCTGTAACTAGTGTCACAGGAATGGTTCCAAACATAGTCAGTAAGAAGAGTCAGTCTTCTTGCACTTAAGTCGGAATTGTGCCTTTTCTATTTATTTCCGAAGCAATTTCTGTGTTTCATCGTCAATAAGATGGTCCAAGGGATAGAGTAAACCTCAAGTGAATCATCGGAATCTATAACTAGTGTACAGGAATGGTTCAAAACATAGTCAGTACGAAGAGTCAGTCTTCTTGTACTTAAGTCGGCATTGTGCCATTTGTATTTAATTCCGATGCAATTTCTGGGTTTCAACGTGAATAAGAAGGTCAGAGGGATACTGTAAACCTGAATTGAGGCATCGGAATCTATAACTAGTGTCACAGGAATGGTTCAAAGCAGTCAGTAAGAAGAGTCAGTCTTCTTGTACTTAAGTCGACATTGTGCCATTTGTATTTAATTCCGATGCAATTTCTGGGTTTCAACGTGAATAAGAAGGTCAGAGGGATACTGTAAACCTGAATTGAGGCATCGGAATCTATAACTAGTGTCACAGGAATGGTTCAAAGCAGTCAGTAAGAAGAGTCAGTCTTCTTGTACTTAAGTCGACATTGTGGCTTTTGTATTTAATTCCGTAGCAATTTCTGTGTTTCATCGTCAATAAGAAGGTCCAAGGGATACAGTTAACCTGAAGTGTAGCATCTGAATCTATAACTAGTGTCACAGGAATGGTTCAAATCATAGACAGTAAGTAGAGTCAGTCTTTTTGTACTTAAGTCGGCATTGTGCCCTTTTCAATATAATTCCGATGCAATACTGTGTTTCATCGCCAATAAGATGGTCAGTGGGATACAGTAAACCTGAAGTGAAGCATCCGAATCTATATCTAGTGTCACAGGAGTGGTTCAAATCATAGCCAGTAAGAAGTGTCAGTCTTCTTGTACTAAAGTCGGCATTGTGCTTTTTCTATTTCATTCCGATGCAATTTCAGTGTTTCATCGTCAATAAGAGTGTCAGAGGGATACAGTAAACCTGAAGCTAAGCATCGGAATCTGTAACTAGTGTCACAGGAATGGTTCAAATCATAGTCAGTAAGAATAGTCAGTCTTCTTGTACTTATGTCGGCATTGTCCCTGTTCTATTTAATTCCGATGCAATTTCTGTGTTTCATCGTCAATAAGAAGGTCAGAGGGATACAGTAAACCTGAAGTGAAGAATCGGAATCTGTAACTGGCGTCAAAGGAATGGTTCAAAACATAGACAGTAAGAAGAGTCAGTCTTCTTGTACTTAAGTCGGCATTGTGCCTTTTCTATTTACTTCCGATGCAATTTCTGTGTTTCATCGTCAATAAGAATGTCCCAGGGATACAGTAAACCTGGAGTGAAGCATCGGAATCTATAACTAGTGTCACAGGAATGGCTCAAATCATAGACAGTAAGAAGAGTCAGGCTTCTTGTACTTAAGTCGCCATTGTGCCTTCTCTATTTAATTCCGATGCAAAATCTGTGTTTCATCGTCAATAAGAAGGTCTGAGGGATACATTAAACCTGAAGTGAAGCATCGGAATCTGTAACTAGTGTCACAGGAATGGTTCCAAACATAGTCAGTAAGAAGAGTCAGTCTTCTTGCTCTTAAGTCGGAATTGTGCCTTTTCTATTTATTTCCGAAGCAATTTCTGTGTTTCATCGTCAATAAGATGGTCCAAGGGATAGAGTAAACCTCAAGTGAATCATCGGAATCTATAACTAGTGTACAGGAATGGTTCAAAACATAGTCAGTACGAAGAGTCAGTCTTCTTGTACTTAAGTCGGCATTGTGCCTTTTGTATTTATTTCCGACGCAATTTCTGTGTTTCATCGTCAATAAGAAGGTCCAAGGGATACAGTAAACCTGAAGTGAAGCACCGGAATCTATAACTAGTGTCACAGGAGTGGTTCAAAACATAGTCAGTACGAAGAGTCAGTCTTCCTGCATTTAAGTCGGCATTGTGCATTTTTAAATTAAATCCCGATGCAATTTGTGTGTTTCAGCGTCAATAAGAAGGTCAGAGGGATACAGTAAACCTTCAGTGAAGCATCGGAATCTATATGTTTTGAACCATTCCTGTGACACTAGTTAGTCAGTAAGAAGAGTCAGTGTTCTTGTACTTAAGTCGGCACTGTGCCTTTTGTATTTAATTCCGATGCAATTTCTGTGTTTCATCGTCAATAAGAAGGTCAGAGGGATACAGTAAACCTGAAGTGAAGCATCGGAATCTATAGCTAGTGTCACAGGAATGGTTCAAATCATAGTCAGTAAGAAGAGTCAGTCTTCTTGTACTGATGTCGGCATTGTGCCTTTTCTATTTAATTCCGATGCAATTTCTGTGTTTCATCGTCAATAAGAAGGTCAGAGGGATACAGTAAACCTGAAGTGAAGCATCGGAATCTGTAACTAGCGTCACAGGAATGGTTCAAAACATAGACGGTAAGAAGAGTTAGTCTTCTTGTACTTAAGTCGGCATTGTGCCTATTCTATTTAATTCCAATGCAATTTCTGTGTATCATCGCCAATAAGATGGTCAGAGGGATACAGTAAACCTGAAGTGAAGCATCGGAATCTGTAACTAGCGTCAAAGGAATGGTTCAAAGCATAGAAAAGTAAGAAGAGTCAGTCTTCTTGTACTTAAGTCGGCATTGTGCCTTTTCTATTTAATTCCGATGCAATTTCTGTGTTTCATCGTCAATACGAAGGTCCAAGGGATACAGTAAACCTGAAGTGAGGCATCGGAATCTATATTTAGTGTCACAGGAATGGTTCAAAACATAGACATAAGGAGAGTCAGTCTTCTTGTACTTAAGGCGGCATTGTGCCATTTCTATTTAATTCCGATGCAATTTCTAGGTTTCAACGTGAATAAGAAGGTCAGAGGAATACAGTACACCTGAAGTGGAGCATTGGAATCTTTAACTAGTGTTACAGGAATGGTTCAAAGCAGTCAGTAAGAAGAGTCAGTCATCTTGTACTTATGTCGGCCTTGTGCCTCTTCTATTTAATTCCGATGCAATTTCTGTGTTTCATCGTCAATAAGAACGTCCAAGGGATACAGTATACCTGAAGTGAAGGATTGGAATCTATTACTAGTGTCACAGGAATGGCTCAAAACATAGACATTAGGAAGAGTCAGTCTTCTTGTACTTAAGTCGGCATTGTGCCTTTTATATTTAATTCCGATGCTATTTCTGTGTTTCATCGTCAATAAGAAGGTCCAAGGGATACAGTAAACCTGAAGTGAGGCATCGGAATCTATAACTAGTGTCACAGGAGTGGTTCAAAACATAGTCAGTACGAAGAGTCAGTCTTCTTGCACTTAAGTCGGCATTGTGGCTTTTGAATTTAATTCCAATGCAATTTCTGTGTTTCAGCGTCAATAAGAAAGACAGAGGGATACAGTAAACCCGAAGGGAAGCATCGGAATCTATAACTAGTGTCACAGGAATGGTTCAAATCATAGTCAGTAAGAAGAGTCAGTCTTCTTGTACTTAAGTCGGCATTGTGCCCCTTGTATTTAATTCCGATGCAATTTCTGTGTTTCATCGTCAATAAGAAGGTCCAAAGGATACAGTTAACCTGAAGTGTAGCATCTGAATTTATAACTAGTGTCACAGGAATGGTTCAAATCATAGACAGTAAGTAGAGTCAGTCTTTTTGTACTTAAGTCGGCATTGTGCCCTTTTCAATATAATTCCGATGCAATACTGTGTTTCATCGCCAATAAGATGGTCAGTGGGATACAGTAAACCTGAAGTGAAGCATCCGAATCTATATCTAGTGTCACAGGAATGGTTCAAATCATAGCCAGTAAGAAGTGTCAGTCTTCTTGTACTAAAGTCGGCATTGTGCTTTTTCTATTTCTTTCCGATGCAATTTCAGTGTTTCATCGTCAATAAGAGTGTCAGAGGGATACAGTAAACCTGAAGTGAAGCATCGGGATCTGTAACTTGCTTCAGAGGAATGGTTCAAAGCATAGACAGTAAGAAGAGTCAGTCTTCTTGTACTTAAGTCGGCATTGTGCTTTTTCTATTTAATTCCGATGCAATTTCTGTGTTTCATCGTCAATAAGAAGGTCCAAGGGATACGGTAAACCTGAAGTGAAGCATCGGAATCTATAACTAGTGTCACAGGAATGGTTCAAAACATAGACAGTAAGGAGAGTCAGTCTTCTTGTACTTAAGTCGGCATTGTGCCATTTGTATTTAATTCCGATACAATTTCTGGGTTTCAACGTGAATAAGAAGGTCAGAGGGATACTGTAAACCTGAATTGAGGCATCGGAATCTATAACTAGTGTCACAGGAATGGTTCAAAGCAGTCAGTAAGAAGAGTCAGTCTTCTTGTACTTAAGTCGACATTGTGGCTTTTGTATTTAATTCCGTAGCAATTTCTGTGTTTCATCGTCAATAAGAAGGTCCAAGGGATACAGTTAACCTGAAGTGTAGCATCTGAATCTATAACTAGTGTCACAGGAATGGTTCAAATCATAGACAGTAAGTAGAGTCAGTCTTTTTGTACTTAAGTTGGCATTGTGCCCTTTTCAATATAATTCCGATGCAATACTGTGTTTCATCGCCAATAAGATGGTCAGTGGGATACAGTAAACCTGAAGTGAAGCATCCGAATCTATATCTAGTGTCACAGGAATGGTTCAAATCATAGCCAGTAAGAAGTGTCAGTCTTCTTGTACTAAAGTCGGCATTGTGCTTTTTCTATTTCATTCCGATGCAATTTCAGTGTTTCATCGTCAATAAGAGTGTCAGAGGGATACAGTAAACCTGAAGTGAAGCATCGGAATGTATAACTAGTGTCACAGGAATGGTTCAAATCATAGTCAGTAAGAATAGTCAGTCTTCTTGTACTTATGTCGGCATTGTCCCTGTTCTATTTAATTCCGATGCAATTTCTGTGTTTCATCGTCAATAAGAAGGTCAGAGGGATACAGTAAACCTGAAGTGAAGAATCGGAATCTGTAACTGGCGTCAAAGGAATGGTTCAAAACATAGACAGTAAGAAGAGTCAGTCTTCTTGTACTTAAGTCGGCATTGTGCCTTTTCTATTTACTTCCGATGCAATTTCTGTGTTTCATCGTCAATAAGAAGGTCCCAGGGATACAGTAAACCTGGAGTGAAGCATCGGAATCTATAACTAGTGTCACAGGAATGGCTCAAATCATAGACAGTAAGAAGAGTCAGGCTTCTTGTACTTAAGTCGCCATTGTGCCTTCTCTATTTAATTCCGATGCAAAATCTGTGTTTCATCGTCAATAAGAAGGTCTGAGGGATACATTAAACCTGAAGTGAAGCATCGGAATCTGTAACTAGTGTCACAGGAATGGTTCCAAACATAGTCAGTAAGAAGAGTCAGTCTTCTTGCACTTAAGTCGGAATTGTGCCTTTTCTATTTATTTCCGAAGCAATTTCTGTGTTTCATCGTCAATAAGATGGTCCAAGGGATAGAGTAAACCTCAAGTGAATCATCGGAATCTATAACTAGTGTACAGGAATGGTTCAAAACATAGTCAGTACGAAGAGTCAGTCTTCTTGTACTTAAGTCGGCATTGTGCCATTTGTATTTAATTCCGATGCAATTTCTGGGTTTCAACGTGAATAAGAAGGTCAGAGGGATACTGTAAACCTGAATTGAGGCATCGGAATCTATAACTAGTGTCACAGGAATGGTTCAAAGCAGTCAGTAAGAAGAGTCAGTCTTCTTGTACTTAAGTCGACATTGTGCCATTTGTATTTAATTCCGATGCAATTTCTGGGTTTCAACGTGAATAAGAAGGTCAGAGGGATACTGTAAACCTGAATTGAGGCATCGGAATCTATAACTAGTGTCACAGGAATGGTTCAAAGCAGTCAGTAAGAAGAGTCAGTCTTCTTGTACTTAAGTCGACATTGTGGCTTTTGTATTTAATTCCGTAGCAATTTCTGTGTTTCATCGTCAATAAGAAGGTCCAAGGGATACAGTTAACCTGAAGTGTAGCATCTGAATCTATAACTAGTGTCACAGGAATGGTTCAAATCATAGACAGTAAGTAGAGTCAGTCTTTTTGTACTTAAGTCGGCATTGTGCCCTTTTCAATATAATTCCGATGCAATACTGTGTTTCATCGCCAATAAGATGCTCAGTGGGATACAGTAAACCTGAAGTGAAGCATCCGAATCTATATCTAGTGTCACAGGAATGGTTCAAATCATAGCCAGTAAGAAGTGTCAGTCTTCTTGTACAAAAGTCGGCATTGTGCTTTTTCTATTTCATTCCGATGCAATTTCAGTGTTTCATCGTCAATAAGAGTGTCAGAGGGATACAGTAAACCTGAAGTGAAGCATCGGAATCTGTAACTAGTGTCACAGGAATGGTTCAAATCATAGTCAGTAAGAATAGTCAGTCTTCTTGTACTTATGTCGGCATTGTCCCTGTTCTATTTAATTCCGATGCAATTTCTGTGTTTCATCGTCAATAAGAAGGTCAGAGGGATACAGTAAACCTGAAGTGAAGAATCGGAATCTGTAACTGGCGTCAAAGGAATGGTTCAAAACATAGACAGTAAGAAGAGTCAGTCTTCTTGTACTTAAGTCGGCATTGTGCCTTTTCTATTTACTTCCGATGCAATTTCTGTGTTTCATCGTCAATAAGAAGGTCCCAGGGATACAGTAAACCTGGAGTGAAGCATCGGAATCTATAACTAGTGTCACAGGAATGGCTCAAATCATAGACAGTAAGAAGAGTCAGGCTTCTTGTACTTAAGTCGCCATTGTGCCTTCTCTATTTAATTCCGATGCAAAATCTGTGTTTCATCGTCAATAAGAAGGTCTGAGGGATACATTAAACCTGAAGTGAAGCATCGGAATCTGTAACTAGTGTCACAGGAATGGTTCCAAACATAGTCAGTAAGAAGAGTCAGTCTTCTTGCTCTTAAGTCGGAATTGTGCCTTTTGTATTTATTTCCGACGCAATTTCTGTGTTTCATCGTCAATAAGAAGGTCCAAGGGATACAGTAAACCTGAAGTGAAGCACCGGAATCTATAACTAGTGTCACAGGAGTGGTTCAAAACATAGTCAGTACGAAGAGTCAGTCTTCCTGCATTTAAGTCGGCATTGTGCATTTTTAAATTAAATCCCGATGCAATTTCTGTGTTTCAGCGTCAATAAGAAGGTCAGAGGGATACAGTAAACCTTCAGTGAAGCATCGGAATCTATATGTTTTGAACCATTCCTGTGACACTAGTTAGTCAGTAAGAAGAGTCAGTGTTCTTGTACTTAAGTCGGCACTGTGCCTTTTGTATTTAATTCCGATGCAATTTCTGTGTTTCATCGTCAATAAGAAGGTCAGAGGGATACAGTAAACCTGAAGTGAAGCATCGGAATCTATAGCTAGTGTCACAGGAATGGTTCAAATCATAGTCAGTAAGAAGAGTCAGTCTTCTTGTACTGATGTCGGCATTGTGCCTTTTCTATTTAATTCCGATGCAATTTCTGTGTTTCATCGTCAATAAGAAGGTCAGAGGGATACAGTAAACCTGAAGTGAAGCATCGGAATCTGTAACTAGCGTCACAGGAATGGTTCAAAACATAGACGGTAAGAAGAGTTAGTCTTCTTGTACTTAAGTCGGCATTGTGCCTATTCTATTTAATTCCAATGCAATTTCTGTGTATCATCGCCAATAAGATGGTCAGAGGGATACAGTAAACCTGAAGTGAAGCATCGGAATCTGTAACTAGCGTCAAAGGAATGGTTCAAAGCATAGAAAAGTAAGAAGAGTCAGTCTTCTTGTACTTAAGTCGGCATTGTGCCTTTTCTATTTAATTCCGATGCAATTTCTGTGTTTCATCGTCAATACGAAGGTCCAAGGGATACAGCAAACCTGAAGTGAAGCATGGGAATCTATAACTAGTGTCACAGGAATGGTTCAAATCATAGAAAGTAAGAGGTGTCAGTCTTCTTGTACTTAAGTCGGCATTGTGCCTTTTCCATTTAATTCCGATGCAATTTCTGTGTTTCATCGTCAATAAGAAGGTCAGAGGGATACAGTAAACCTGAAGTGAAGCATTGGAATCTATAACTAGTGTCACAGGAATGGTTCAAATTATAGTCAGTAAGATGAGTCAGTCTTCTTGTACTTAAGTCGGCATTGTGCCTTGTCTATTTAATTCCGATGTAATATCTGTGTTTCATCGTCAATAAGAAGGTCAGAGGGATACAGTAAACCTGAAGTGAAGCATCGGAATCTATAACTAGTGTCACAGGAATGGTTCCAAACATAGTCGGTAACAAGAGTCAGTCTTCTTGCACTTAAGTCGGCATTGTGCCTTTTCTATTTATTTCCGAAGCAATATCTGTGATTCATCGTCAATAAGAAGGTCCAAGGGATACAGTAAACCTGAAGTGAACCATCGGAATCCATAATTAGTGTCACAGGAATGGTTCAAACATAGTCAGTATGAAGAGTCAGTCTTCTTGTACTTAAGTCGGCATTGTGCATTTTGTATTTAATTCCGATGCAATTTCTGTGTTTCATCGTCAATACGAAGGTCCAAGGGATACAGTAAACCTGAAATGAAGTATCGGAATCTATAACTAGTGTCACAGAATTGGTTCAAATCAAAGACAGTAAGAAGAGTCAGTCTACTTGTACTTACGTCGGCATTGTGCCCTTTTCAATTTAATTCCGATGCAATTACTGTGTTTTATCGTCAATAAGATGGTCAGGGGGATACAGTAAACCTGAAGTGAAGCATCGGAATCTCTAACTAGTGTCACAGGAATGGTTAAAAACATAGTCAGTAAGAAGAGTCAGTCTTCTTGTACTTACGTCGGCATTGTGCCTTTTGTATTTAATTCCGATGCAATATCTAGGTTTCATCGTCAATAAGGTCAGAGGGATACAGTAAACCTGAAGTGAAGCATCGGAATCTATAGATAGTGTCACAGGAATGGTTCAAAACATAGTCAGAGAGAAGAGTCAGTCTTCTTGTACTTAAGTCGGCATTGTGCCTTTTCTATTTAATTCCGATGCAATTTCTGTGTTTCATCGTCAATAAGAAGGTCAGAGGGATACAGTAAACCTGAAGTGAAGCATCGGATTCTATAACTAGTGTCACAGGAATGGTTCAAATCATAGTCAGTAAGAAGAGTCAGTCCTCTTGTACTTAAGTCGGCATTGTGCTTTTTCTATTTCATTCCGATCCAATTTCAGTGTTTCATCGTCTATAAGAAGGTCCAAGGGATACAGTAAACCTGAAGTGAAGCATCGGAAACTGTAACTTGCGTCAGAGGATGGTTCAAAACATAGACAGTAAGAAGAGTCAGTCTCCTTGTACTTCAGTCGGCATTTTGCCCTTTCTATTTAATTCCGATATATTTTCTGTGTTTCATCGTCAATAAGAAGGTCCAAGGGATACAGTAAACCTGAAGTGAAGCATCGGAATCTATATTTAGTGTCACAGGAATGGTTCAAAACCTAGACAATAAGGATAGTCAGTCTTCTTGTACTTAAGGCGGCATTGTGCCATTTCTATTTAATTCCGATGCAATTTCTAGGTTTCAACGTGAATAAGAAGGTCAGAGGGATACTGTAAACCTGAAGTGAGGCATCGGAATCTATAACTAGGGTCACAGGAATGGTTCAAAGCAGTCAGTAAGAAGAGTCAGTCTTCTTGTACTTAAGTCGGCATTGTGGCTTTTGTATTTAATTCCGTAGCAATTTCTGTGTTTCATCGTCAATAAGAAGGTCCAAGGGATACAGTTAACCTGGAGTGAAGCATCGGAATCTATAACTAGTGTCACAGGAATGGCTCAAATCATAGACAGTAAGAAGAGTCAGGCTTCTTGTACTTATGTCGGCATTGTCCCTGTTCTATTTAATTCCGATGCAATTTCTGTGTTTCATCGTCAATAAGAAGGTCAGAGGGATACAGTATACCTGAAGTGAAGAATCGGAATCTGTAACTGGCGTCAAAGGAATGGTTCAAAACATAGTCAGAGAGAAGAGTCAGTCTTCTTGTACTTAAGTCGGCATTGTGCCTTTTCAATATAATTCCGATGCAATACTGTGTTTCATCGCCAATAAGATGGTCAGTGGGATACAGCAAACCTGAAGTGAAGCATCCGAATCTATATCTAGTGTCACAGGAATGGTTCAAATCATAGCCAGTAAGAAGTGTCAGTCTTCTTGTACTAAAGTCGGCATTGTGCTTTTTCTATTTCATTCCGATGCAATTTCAGTGTTTCATCGTCAATAAGAGTGTCAGAGGGATACAGTAAACCTGAAGTGAAGCATCGGAATCTATAACTAGTGTCACAGGAATGGTTCAAATCATAGTCAGTAAGAAGAGTCAGTCTTCTTGTACTTATGTCGGCATTGTCCCTGTTCTATTTAATTCCGATGCAATTTCTGTGTTTCATCGTCAATAAGAAGGTCAGAGGGATACAGTATACCTGAAGTGAAGAATCGGAATCTGTAACTGGCGTCAAAGGAATGGTTCAAAACATAGACAGTAAGAAGAGTCAGTCCTCTTGTACTTAAGTCGGCATTGTGCCTTTTCTATTTACTTCCGATGCAATTTCTGTGTTTCATCGTCAATAAGAAGGTCCCAGGGATACAGTAAACCTGGAGTGAAGCATCGGAATCTATAACTAGTGTCACAGGAATGGCTCAAATCATAGACAGTAAGAAGAGTCAGGCTTCTTGTACTTAAGTCGCCATTGTGCCTTCTCTATTTAATTCCGAAGCAAAATCTGTGTTTCATCGTCAATAAGAAGGTCTGAGGGATACATTAAACCTGAATTGAAGCATCGGAATCTGTAACTAGTGTCACAGGAATGGTTCCAAACATAGTCAGTAAGAAGAGTCAGTCTTCTTGCACTTAAGTCGGGATTGTGCCTTTTCTATTTATTTCCGATGCAATTTCTGTGTTTCATCGTCAATAAGATGGTCCAAGGGATAGAGTAAACCTCAAGTGAATCATCGGAATCTATAACTAGTGTACAGGAATGGTTCAAAACATAGTCAGTACGAAGAGTCAGTCTTCTTGTACTTTAGTCGGCATTGTGCCTTTTGTATTTATTTCCGACGCAATTTCTGTGTTTCATCGTCAATAAGAAGGTCCAAGGGATACAGTAAACCTGAAGTGAAGCACCGGAATCTATAACTAGTGTCACAGGAGTGGTTCAAAACATAGGTAGTACGAAGAGTCAGTCTTCCTGCACTTAAGTCGGCATTGTGCATTTTTAAATTAAATTCCGATGCAATTTCTGTGTTTCAGCGTCAATAAGAAGGTCAGAGGGATACAGTAAACCTTCAGTGAAGCATCGGAATCTATATGTTTTGAACCATTCCTGTGACACTAGTTAGTCAGTAAGAAGAGTCAGTGTTCTTGTACTTAAGTCGGCACTGTGCCTTTTGTATTTAATTCCGATGCAATTTCTGTGTTTCATCGTCAATAAGAAGGTCAGAGGGATACAGTAAACCTGAAGTGAAGCATCGGAATCTATAGCTAGTGTCACAGGAATGGTTCAAATCATAGTCAGTAAGAAGAGTCAGTCTTCTTGTACTGATGTCGGCATTGTGCCTTTTCTATTTAATTCCGATGCAATTTCTGTGTTTCATCGTCAATAAGAAGGTCAGAGGGATACAGTAAACCTGAAGTGAAGCATCGGAATCTGTAACTAGCGTCACAGGAATGGTTCAAAACATAGACGGTAAGAAGAGTTAGTCTTCTTGTACTTAAGTCGGCATTGTGCCTGTTCTATTTAATTCCAATGCAATTTCTGTGTATCATCGCCAATAAGATGGTCAGAGGGATACAGTAATTCTGAAGTGAAGCAACGGAATCTGTAACTAGCGTCAAAGGAATGGTTCAAAGCATAGAAAGTAAGAAGAGTCAGTCTTCTTGTACTTAAGTCGGTATTGTGCCTTTTCTATTTAATTCCGATGCAATTTCTGTGTTTCATCGTCAATACGAAGGTCCAAGGGATACAGTAAACCTGAAGTGAAGCATGGGAAATGTATAACTAGTGTCACAGGAATGGTTCAAATCATAGAAAGTAAGAGGTGTCAGTCTTCTTGTACTTAAGTCGGCATTGTGCCTTTTCTATTTAATTCCGATGCAATTTCTGTGTTTCATCGTCAATAAGAAGGTCAGAGGGATACAGTAAACCTGAAGTGAAGCATTGGAATCTATAACTAGTGTCACAGGAATGGTTCAAATTATAGTCAGTAAGAAGAGTCAGTCTTCTTGTACTTAAGTCGGCATTGTGCCTTGTCTATTTAATTCCGATGTAATATCTGTGTTTCATCGTCAATAAGAAGGTCAGAGGGATACAGTAAACCTGAAGTGAAGCATCGGAATCTATAACTAGTGTCACAGGAATGGTTCCAAACATAGTCGGTAACAAGAGTCAGTCTTCTTGCACTTATGTCGGCATTGTGCCTTTTCTATTTATTTCCGAAGCAATATCTGTGATTCATCGCCAATAAGAAGGTCCAAGGGATACAGTAAACCTGAAGTGAACCATCGGAATCCGTAATTAGTGTCACAGGACTGGTTCAAACATAGTCAGTATGAAGAGTCAGTCTTCTTGTACTTAAGTCGGCATTGTGCCTTTTGTATTTAATTCCGATGCAATTTCTGTGTTTCATCGTCAATACGAAGGTCCAAGGGATACAGTAAACCTGAAATGAAGTATAGGAATCTATAACTAGTGTCACAGAAGTGGTTCAAATCAAAGACAGTAAGAAGAGTCAGTCTACTTGTACTTAAGTCGGCATTGTGCCCTTTTCAATTTAATTCCGATGCAATTACTGTGTTTTATCGTCAACAAGATGGTCAGAGGGATACAGTAAACCTGAGGTGAAGCATCGGAATCTCTAACTAGTGTCACAGGAATGGTTCAAAACATAGTCAGTAAGAAGAGTCAGTCTTCTTGTACTTACGTCGGCATTGTGCCTTTTGTATTTAATTCCGATGCAATATCTAGGTTTCATCGTCAATAAGGTCAGAGGGTTACAGTAAACCTGAAGTGAAGCATCGGATTCTATAACTAGTGTCACAGGAATGGTTCAAATCATAGTCAGTAAGAAGAGTCAGTCCTCTTGTACTTAAGTCGGCATTGTGCTTTTTCTATTTCATTCCGATCCAATATCAGTGTTTCATCGTCAATAAGAAGGTCCAAGGGATACAGTAAACCTGAAGTGAAGCATCGGAAACTGTAACTTGCGTCAGAAGATGGTTCAAAACATAGACTGTAAGAAGAGTCAGTCTTCTTGTACTTCAGTCGGCATTTTGCCCTTTCTATTTAATTCCGATTTATTTTCTGTGTTTCATCGTCAATAAGAAGGGCCAAGGGATACAGTAAACCTGAAGTGAAGCATCGGAATCTATATTTAGTGTCACAGGAATGGTTCAAAACATAGACAGTAAGGATAGTCAGTCTTCTTGTACTTAAGGCGGCATTGTGCCATTTCTATTTAATTCCGATGCAATTTCTAGGTTTCAACGTGAATAAGAAGGTGAGAGGGATACAGTACACCTGAAGTGAAGCATCGGAATCTATTATTAGTGTCACAGGAATGGCTCAAAACATAGACAGTAGGAAGAGTCAGTCTTCTTGTACTTAAGTCGGCATTGTGCCTTGTCTATTTAATTCCGATGCAATTTCTGTGTTTGATCGTCAATAAGAAGGTCAGAGGGATACAGTAAACTTGAAGTGAAGCATCGGAATCTGTAACTAGCGTCACAGGAATGGTTCAAACATAGGCAGTAAGAAGAGTCAGATTTCTTGTACTTAAGTCGGCATTGTGCCTTTTATATTTAATTACGATGCAATTTCTGTGTTTCATCGTCAATAAGAAGGTCCAAGGGATACAGTAAACCTGAAGTGAAGCATCGGAATCTATAACTAGTGTCACAGGAATGGTTCAAATCATAGACAGCAAGAAGAGTCAGGCTTCTCGTACTTAAGTCGGCGCTGTGCCTTTTCTATTTAATTCCGATGAAATTTCTGTGTATCATCCTCAATAAGAAGGTCAGAGGGATACAGTGAACCTGACGTGAAGCATCGGAATCTATAACTAGTGTCACGGGAATGGTTCAAATAATAGTCAGTCAGAAGAAGCAGTCGGCATTGTGCTTTTTCTATTTCATTCCGATGCAATTTCTGTGTTTCATCGTGAATAAGAATGTCAGAGGGTTACAGTAAACCTGAAGTGAAGCATCGGAATCTGTAACTTGCGTCAGAGGAGTGGTTCAAATCATAGACAGTAAGAAGAGTCAGTCTTCTTGTACTTAAGTCGGCATTGTGCTTTTCTATTTATTTCCGATGCAATTTTTGTGTTTCATCGTCAATAAGAAGGTCCAAGGGATACAGTAAACCTGATGTGAAGCATCGGGATCTATATCTAGTGTCACAGGAATGGTTCGAAACATAGACAGTAAGGAAATTCAGTCTTCTTGTACTTAAGTCAGCATTGTGCCATTTGTATTTAATTCCGATGCAATTTCTGTGTTTCATCGTCAATAAGAAGGTCAGAGGGATACAGTAAACCTGAAGTGAAGCATCGGAATCTGTAACTAGCGTCACAGGAATGGTTCAAAACATAGACGGTAAGAAGAGTTAGTCTTCTTGTACTTAAGTCGGCATTGTGCCTATTCTATTTAATTCCAATGCAATTTCTGTGTATCATCGCCAATAAGATGGTCAGAGGGATACAGTAATTCTGAAGTGAAGCAACGGAATCTGTAACTAGCGTCAAAGGAATGGTTCAAAGCATAGAAAGTAAGAAGAGTCAGTCTTCTTGTACTTAAGTCGGTATTGTGCCTTTTCTATTTAATTCCGATGCAATTTCTGTGTTTCATCGTCAATACGAAGGTCCAAGGGATACAGTAAACCTGAAGTGAAGCATGGGAAATATATAACTAGTGTCACAGGAATGGTTCAAATCATAGAAAGTAAGAGGTGTCAGTCTTCTTGTACTTAAGTCGGCATTGTGCCTTTTCTATTTAATTCCGATGCAATTTCTGTGTTTCATCGTCAATAAGAAGGTCAGAGGGATACAGTAAACCTGAAGTGAAGCATTGGAATCTATAACTAGTGTCACAGGAATGGTTCAAATTATAGTCAGTAAGAAGAGTCAGTCTTCTTGTACTTAAGTCGGCATTGTGCCTTGTCTATTTAATTCCGATGTAATATCTGTGTTTCATCGTCAATAAGAAGGTCAGAGGGATACAGTAAACCTGAAGTGAAGCATCGGAATCTATAACTAGTGTCACAGGAATGGTTCCAAACATAGTCGGTAACAAGAGTCAGTCTTCTTGCACTTAAGTCGGCATTGTGCCTTTTCTATTTATTTCCGAAGCAATATCTGTGATTCATCGTCAATAAGAAGGTCCAAGGGATACAGTAAACCTGAAGTGAACCATCGGAATCCATAATTAGTGTCACAGGACTGGTTCAAACATAGTCAGTATGAAGAGTCAGTCTTCTTGTACTTAAGTCGGCATTGTGCCTTTTGTATTTAATTCCGATGCAATTTCTGTGTTTCATCGTCAATACGAAGGTCCAAGGGATACAGTAAACCTGAAATGAAGTATAGGAATCTATAACTAGTGTCACAGAATTGGTTCAAATCAAAGACAGTAAGAAGAGACAGTCTACTTGTACTTAAGTCGGCATTGTGCCCTTTTCAATTTAATTCCGATGCAATTACTGTGTTTTATCGTCAATAAGATGGTCAGAGGGATACAGTAAACCTGAAGTGAAGCATCGGAATCTCTAACTAGTGTCACAGGAATGGTTCAAAACATAGTCAGTAAGAAGAGTCAGTCTTCTTGTACTTACGTCGGCATTGTGCCTTTTGTATTTAATTCCGATGCAATATCTAGGTTTCATCGTCAATAAGGTCAGAGGGATACAGTAAACCTGAAGTGAAGCATCGGATTCTATAACTAGTGTCACAGGAATGGTTCAAATCATAGTCAGTAAGAAGAGTCAGTCCTCTTGTACTTAAGTCGGCATTGTGCTTTTTCTATTTCATTCCGATCCAATTTCAGTGTTTCATCGTCAATAAGAAGGTCCAAGGGATACAGTAAACCTGAAGTGAAGCATCGGAAACTGTAACTTGCGTCAGAAGATGGTTCAAAACATAGACAGTAAGAAGAGTCAGTCTTCTTGTACTTCAGTCGGCATTTTGCCCTTTCTATTTAATTCCGATATATTTTCTGTGTTTCATCGTCAATAAGAAGGTCCAAGGGATACAGTAAACCTGAAGTGAAGCATCGGAATCTATATTTAGTGTCACAGGAATGGTTCAAAACATAGACAGTAAGGATATTCAGTCTTCTTGTACTTAGGGCGGCATTGTGCCATTTCTATTTAATTCCGATGCAATTTCTAGGTTTCAACGTGAATAAGAAGGTGAGAGGGATACAGTACACCTGAAGTGAAGCATCGGAATCTATAACTAGGTACACAGGAATGGTTCAAAGCAGTCAGTAAGAAGAGTCAGTCATCTTGAACTTATGTCGGCATTGTGCCTCTTCTATTTATTTCCGATGCAATTTCTGTGTTTCATCGTCAATAAGAACGTCCAAGGGATACAGTAAACCTGAAGTGAAGCATTGGAATCTATTACTAGTGTCACAGGAATGGCTCAAAACATAGACAGTAGGAAGAGTCAGTCTTCTTGTACTTAAGTCGGCATTGTGCCTTGTCTATTTAATTCCGATGCAATTTCTGTGTTTGATCGTCAATAAGAAGGTCAGAGGGATACAGTAAACTTGAATTGAAGCATCGGAATCTGTAACTAGCGTCACAGGAATGGTTCAAACATAGGCAGTAAGAAGAGTCAGTTTTCTTGTACTTAAGTCGGCATTGTGCCTTTTATATTTAATTACGATGCAATTTCTGTGTTTCATCGTCAATAAGAAGGTCCAAGGGATACAGTAAACCTGAAGTGAAGCATCGGAATCTATAACTAGTGTCACAGGAATGGTTCAAATCATAGACAGCAAGAAGAGTCAGGCTTCTCGTACATAAGTCGGCGCTGTGCCTTTTCTATTTAATTCCGATGCAATTTCTGTGTATCATCCTCAATAAGAAGGTCAGAGGGATACAGTGAACCTAACGTGAAGCATCGGAATCTATAACTAGTGTCACGGGAATGGTTCAAATAATAGTCAGTCAGAAGAAGCAGTCGGCATTGTGCTTTTTCTATTTCATTCCGATGCAATTTCTGTGTTTCATCGTGAATAAGAATGTCAGAGGGTTACAGTAAACCTGAAGTGAAGCATCGGAATCTGTAACTTGCGTCAGAGGAGTGGTTCAAATCATAGACAGTAAGAAGAGTCAGTCTTCTTGTACTTAAGTCGGCATTGTGCTTTTCTATTTATTTCCGATGCAATTTTTGTGTTTCATCGTCAATAAGAAGGTCCAAGGGTTACAGTAAACCTGAAGTGAAGCATCGGAATCTATATCTAGTGTCACAGGAATGGTTCGAAACATAGACAGTAAGGAAATTCAGTTTTCTTGCACTTAAGTCAGCATTGTGCCGTTTGTATTTAATTCCGATGCAATTTCTGTGTTTCAACGTCAATAAGAAGGTCAGAGGTATACAGTATACCTGAAGTGAAGTATCGGAAACTTTAACTAGCGTCACAGGAATGGTTCAAAACATAGACATTAAGAAGAGTCAGTCTTCTTGTGCTTAAGTCGGCATTGTGCCTTTTCTATTTAATTCCGATGCAATTTCTGTGTTTCATCGTCAATAAGAGGGTCCAAGGGATACAGTAAACCTGAAGTGTAGCATCGGAATCTATAACTAGGGTCATAGGAATGGTTCAAAACACAGTCAGTAAGAAGAGTTAGTCTTCTTGTACTTAAGTCGGCATTGTGCCTTTTCTATTTAATTCCGATGCAATTTCTGTGTTTCATCGTCAATAAGAAGGTCAGAGGGATACAGTAAACCTGAAGTGAAGCATCGGAATCTATAGCTAGTGTAGAGGATTTGTTTAAACATAGTCAGAAAGAAGAGTCAGTCTTCTTGTACTTAAGTCGGCATTGTGCCTTTTCTATTTAATTCCAATGCAATTTCTGTGTTTCATCGTCTATAAGAAGGTCAGAGGGATACAGAAAACCTGTAGTGTAGCATCGGAATCTATAACTAGTGTCACAGGAATGGTTCTAATCATAGTCAGTAAGAAGAGTCAGTCTTCTTGTACTTATGTCGGCATTGTGCTTTTTCTATTTCATTCCGATGCAATTTCGGTGTTTCATCGTCAATAAGAATGTAAGAGAGATACAGTAAACCTGAAGTGAAGCATCGGAATCTGTAACTTGCGTCAGAGGAATGGTTCAAAACATAGACAGTAAGAAGAGACAGTCTTCTTGTACCTAAATCGGCATTGTGCCTTTTCTATTTAACTCCGATGCAAATTCTGTGTTTCATCGTCAATAAGAAGGTCCAAGGGTTACAGTAAACCTGAAGTGAAGCATCGGAATATATATCTAGTGTCACAGGAATGGTTCAAAACATAGACAGTAAGGAGAGTCAGTCTTCTTGTACTTAAGTCGGCATTAAGCCATTTGTGTTTAATTCCGATGCAATTTCTGTGTTTCAACGTCAATAAGAAGGTCAGAGGGATACAGTAAACCTGAAGTGAATCATCGGAATCTATAACTAGTGTCACAGGAATGGTTCAAAACAGACAGTAAGAAGAGACAGTCTTCTTGTACTTAAGTCGGCATTGTGCGTTTTGTATTTAATTCCGATGCAATTTGTGTGTTTTATCGTCACTGAGAAGGTCAGAGGGATACAGTAAACCTGAAGTGTAGCATCGGAATCTATAACTAGTGTCACAGGAATGGTTCAAAACATAGACAGTAGGAAGAGGCAGTCATCTCGTACATAAGTCGGCATTGTGCCTTTTGTAGTAATTCCGATCCAATGTCTGTGGTTCATCTTCAATAAGAAGGTCCAAGGCATACAGTTAACCTGAAGTGAAGCATCGGAATCTATAACTAGTGTCACAGGAATGGTTCAAAGCATAGACAGTAAGAAAGGTCAGTCTTCTTGTACGTAAGTCAGCATTGTGCCTTTTGTATTTAATTCCGATGCAATATCTAGGTTTCATCGTCAATAAGGTCAGAGGGATACAGTAAACCTGAAGTGAAGCATCGGAATCTATAACTAGTGTCACGGGAATGGTTCACAACATAGACAGTAGGAAGAGTCAGTCTTCTTGTACTTAAGTCAGCATTGTGCCTTTTCTATATAATTGCGATGCACTTTCTGTGTTTCAGGGTCAATAAGATGGTCCAAGGGATACAGTAAACCTGAAATGAAGCATTGGAATCTATAACTAGTGTCACAGGAATGTTTCAAAACATAGGCAGTAGTAGGAGTCAGTCTACATGTACTTAAGTCGGCATTGTGCCTTTTGTATTTAATTCAGATGCAATTTCTGTGTTTCATCGTCAATAAGTAGGTCAGAGGGTTACAGTGAGCCTGACGTGAAGCATCGGAATCTATAACTTGTGTCACAGGAATGGTTCAAAACATAGGCAGAAAGAACTGTCAGTCTTCTTGTAATTAAGTCGACATTGTGCCTTTTCTATTTAATTCCGATGCAATTTCTGTGTTTCATCGTCAATAAGAAGGTCAGAGTGATACAGTGAACCTGACGTGAAGCCTCGGAATCTATCACTAGTATCACAGGAATGGTTCAAAACATAGTCAGAAAGAAGAGTCAGTCTTCTTGTACTTAAGTCGGCATTGTGCCATTTGTATTTAATTCGGATGCAATTTCTGTGTTTCATCGTCCATAAGAAGGTCCAAGGGATACAGTAAACCTGAAGTGAAGCATCGGAATCTATAGCTAGTGTACAGGATTGGTTTAAAACATAGTCAGAAAGAAGAGTCTGTCTTCTTGTACTTAAGTCGGCATTGTGCCTTTTCTATTTAATTCCGATGCAATTTCTGTGTTTCATCGTCAATAAGAAGGTCTGAGGGATACAGACAACCTGAAGTGTAGCATCGGAATCTATAACTAGTGTCACAGGAATGGTTCAAATCATAGTCAGTAAGAAGAGTCAGTCTTCTTGTACTTAAGTCGGCATTGTGCTTTTTCTATTTCATTCCGATGCAATTTCAGTGTTTCATCGTCAATAAGAATGTCAGAGAGATACAGTAAACCTGATGTGAAGCATCGGAATCTGTAACTTGCGTCAGAGGAATGGTTCAAAACATAGACAGTAAGAAGAGTCAGTCTTCTTGTATTTAAGTCGTCATAGTGCCTTTTGTATTTAATTCCGATCGAATTTCTGTGTTTCATCTTCAATAAGAAGGTCCAAGGGATACAGTTAACCTGAAGTGAAGCATCGGAATCTATAACTAGTGTCACAGGAATGGTTCAAAGCATAGACAGTAGGAAGAGTCAGTCTTCTTGTACTTAAGTCGGCATTGTGCATTTTGTATTTAACTCCGATGTACTATCTGTATTTCATCGTCAATAAGAAGATACAAGGGATACAGTAAACCTGAAATGATGCATCGGAATCTATAACTAGTGTTACAGGAATGGTTCAAAACATAGACAGTAGGAAGAGTCAGTCGTCTTGTACTTAAGCAGCATTGTGCCTCTTCTATTTAATTCCGATGCAATTTCTGTATTTCATCGTCAATAAGAAGGTCAGAGGTATACAGTAAACCTGAAGTGAAGTATCGGAACCTTTAACTAGCGTCACAGGAATGGTTCAAAACATAGACATTAAGAAGAGTCAGTCTTCTTGTACTTAAGTCGGCATTGTGCCTTTTCTATTTAATTCCGATGCAATTTCTGTGTTTGATCGTCAATAAGAAGGTCAGAGGGATACAGTAAACTCGAAGTGAAGCATCGGAATCTGTAACTAGCGTCACAGGAATGGTTCAAACATAGGCAGTAAGAAGAGTCAGTCTTCTTGTACTTAAGTCGGCATTGTGCCTTTTATATTTAATTCCGATGCAATTTCTATGTTTCATCGTCAATAAGAAGGTCCAAGGGATACAGTAAACCTGAAGTGAAGCATCGGAATCTATAACTAGTGTCACAGGAATGGTTCAAATAATAGACAGCAAGAAGAGTCAGGCTTCTCGTACTTAAGTCGGCGCTGTGCCTTTTCTATTTAATTCCGATGCAATTTCTGTGTATCATCCTCAATAAGAAGGTCAGAGGGATACAGTGAACCTGACGTGAAGCATCGGAATCTATAACTAGTGTCACGGGAATGGTTCAAATAATAGTCAGTCAGAAGAGGCAGTCGGCATTGTGCTTTTTCTATTTCATTCCGATGCAATTTCTGTGTTTCATCGTGAATAAGAATGTCAGATGGTTACAGAAAACCTGAAGTGAAGCATCGGAATCTGTAACTTGCGTCAGAGGAGTGGTTGAAATCATAGACAGTAAGAAGAGTCAGTCTTCTTGTACTTAAGTCGGCATTGTGCTTTTCTATTTATTTCCGATGCAATTTTTGTGTTTCATCGTCAATAAGAAGGTCCAAGGGATACAGAAAACCTGAAGTGAAGCATCGGAATCTATATCTAGTGTCACAGGAATGGTTCGAAACTTAGACAGTAAGGAGATTCAGTCTTCTTGTACTTAAGTCAGCATTGTGCCATTTGTATATAATTCCGATGCAATTTCTGTGTTTCAACGTCAATAAGAAGGTCAGAGGTATACAGTAAACCTGAAGTGAAGTATCGGAAACTTTAACTAGCGTCACAGGAATGGTTCAAAACATAGACATTAAGAAGAGTCAGTCTTCTTGTGCTTAAGTCGGCATTGTGCCTTTTCTATTTAATTCCGATGCAATTTCTGTGTTTCATCGTCAATAAGAGGGTCCAAGGGATACAGTAAACCTGAAGTGTAGCATCGGAATCTATAACTAGGGTCATAGGAATGGTTCAAAACACAGTCAGTAAGAAGAGTCAGTCTTCTTGTACTTAAGTCGGCATTGTGCCTTTTCTATTTAATTCCGATGCAATTTCTGTGTTTCATCGTCAATAAGAAGGTCAGAGGGATACAGTAAACCTGAAGTGAAGCATCGGAATCTATAGCTAGTGTAGAGGATTTGTTTAAACATAGTCAGAAAGAAGAGTCAGTCTTCTTGTACTTAAGTCGGCATTGTGCCTTTTCTATTTAATTCCAATGCAATTTCTGTGTTTCATCGTCTATAAGAAGGTCAGAGGGATACAGAAAACCTGTAGTGTAGCATCGGAATCTATAACTAGTGTCACAGGAATGGTTCTAATCATAGTCAGTAAGAAGAGTCAGTCTTCTTGTACTTATGTCGGCATTGTGCTTTTTCTATTTCATTCCGATGCAATTTCGGTGTTTCATCGTCAATAAGAGTGTAAGAGAGATACAGTAAACCTGAAGTGAAGCATCGGAATCTGTAACTTGCGTCAGAGGAATGGTTCAAAACATAGACAGTAAGAAGAGACAGTCTTCTTGTACTTAAATCGGCATTGTGCCTTTTCTATTTAACTCCGATGCAATTTCTGTGTTTCATCGTCAATAAGAAGGTCCAAGGGTTACAGTAAACCTGAAGTGAAGCATCGGATCTATATCTAGTGTCACAGGAATGGTTCAAAACATAGACAGTAAGGAGAGTCAGTCTTCTTGTACTTAAGTCGGCATTAAGCCATTTGTGTTTAATTCCGATGCAATTTCTGTGTTTGAACGTCAATAAGAAGGTCAGAGGGATACAGTAAACCTGAAGTGAAGCATCGGAATCTATAACTAGTGTCACAGGAATGGTTCAAAACAGAGAGTAAGAGGAGTCAGTCTTCTTGTACTTAAGTCGGCATTGTGCGTTTTGTATTTAATTCCGATGCAATTTCTGTGTTTCATCGTCAATGAGAAGGTCAGAGGGATACAGTGAACCTGAAATGGAGCATCGGAATCTATAACTAGTGTCACGGGAATGGTTCACAACATAGACAGTAGGAAGAGTCAGTCTTCTTGTACTTAAGTCAGCATTGTGCCTTTTCTATATAATTGCGATGCACTTTCTGTGTTTCAGGGTCAATAAGATGGTCCAAGGGATACAGTGAACCTGACGTGAAGCCTCGGAATCTATAACTAGTATCACAGGAATGGTTCAAAACATAGTCAGAAAGAAGAGTCAGTCTTCTTGTACTTAAGTCGGCATTGTGCCATTTGTATTTAATTCGGATGCAATTTCTGTGTTTCATCGTCAATAAGAAGGTCCAAGGGATACTTAAACATGAAGTGAAGCATCGGAATCTATAGCTAGTGTACAGGATTGTTTTAAAACATAGTCAGAAAGAAGAGTCTGTCTTCTTGTACTTAAGTCGGCATTGTGCCTTTTCTATTTGTTTCCGATGCAATTTCTGTGTTTCATCGTCAATAAGAAGGTCTGAGGGATACAGTAAACCTGAAGTGAAGTATCGGAAACTTTAACTAGCGTCACAGGAATGGTTCAAAACATAGACATTAAGAAGAGTCAGTCTTCTTGTACTTAAGTCGGCATTGTGCCTTTTCTATTTAATTCCGATGCAATTTCTGTGTTTCATCGTCAATAAGTGGGTCCAAGGGATACAGTAAACCTGAAGTGTAGCATCGGAATCTATAACTAGGGTCACAGGAATGGTTCAAAACACAGTCAGTAAGAAGAGTCAGTCTTCTTGTACTTAAGTCGGCATTGTGCCTTTTCTATTTAATTCCGATGCAATTTCTGTGTTTAATCGTCAATAAGAAGGTCAGAGGGATACAGTAAACCTGAAGTGAAGCATCGGAATCTATAGCTAGTGTAGAGGATTTGTTTAAAACATAGTCAGAAAGAAGAGTCAGTCTTCTTGTACTTAAGTCGGCATTGTGCCTTTTCTATTTAATTCTGATGCAATTTCTGTGTTTAATCGTCAATAAGAAGGTCAGAGGGATACAGTAAACCTGAAGTGAAGCATCGGAATCTATAGCTAGTGTAGAGGATTTGTTTAAAACATAGTCAGAAAGAAGAGTCAGTCTTCTTGTACTTAAGTCGGCATTGTGCCTTTTCTATTTAATTCCGATGCAATTTCTGTGTTTCATCGTCAATAAGAAGGTCCAAGTGTTACAGTAAACCTGAAGTGAAGCATCGGAAACTATATCTAGTGTCACAGGAATGGTTCAAAACACAGTCAGTAAGAAGAGTCAGTCTTCTTGTACTTAAGTCAGCATTGTGCCTTTTGTATTTAATTCCGATGCAATTTCTGTGTTTCATCGTTAATAAGAAGATCAGTGGGATACAGTAAACCTGAAATGGAGCATCGGAATCTATAACTAGTGTCACAGGAATGGTTCAAATCATAGACAGTAGGAAGAGTCAGTCTTCTTGTACTTAAATCAGCATTGTGCCTTTTCTATATAATTCCGGTGCACTTTCTGTGTTTCAGGGTCAATAAGATGGTCCGAGGGATACAGTAAACCTGAAATGAAGCATTGGAATCTATAACTAGTGTCACAGGAATTTTTCAAAACATAGACAGTAGGAGGAGTCGGTCTACATGTACTTAAGTCGGCATTGTGCCTTTTGTATTTAATTCAGATGCAATTTCTGTGTTTCATCGTCAATAAGTAGGTCAGAAGGTTACAGTGAGCCTGACGTGAAGCATCGGAATCTATAACTAGTGTCACAGGAATGGTTCAAAACATAGACAGTAGGAAGAGTCAGTCGTCTTGTACTTAAGTCGGCATTGTGCCATTTGTATCTAATTCCGATGCAATTTCTGTGTTTCATCGTCAATAAGAAGGTCCAAGGGATACAGTAAACCTGAAGTGAAGCATCGGAATCTATAGCTAGTGTACAGGATTGGTTTAAAACATAGTCAGAAAGAAGAGTCAGTCTTCTTGTACTTAAGTCGGCATTGTGCCTTTTCTATTTAATTCCGATGCAATTTCTGTGTTTCATCGTCATTAAGAAGGTCTGAGGGATACAGAGAACCTGAAGTGTAGCATCGGAATCTATAACTAGTGTCACAGGAATGGTTCAAATCATAGTCAGTAAGAAGAGTCAGTCTTCTTGTACTTAAGTCGGCATTGTGCTTTTTCTATTTCATTCCGATGCAATTTCAGTGTTTCATCGTCAATAAGAATGTCAGAGAGATACAGTAAACCTGATGTGAAGCATCGGAATCTGTAACTTGCGTCTGAGGAATGGTTCAAAACATAGACTGTAAGAAGAGCCAGTCTTCTTGTATTTAAGTCGTCATAGTGCCTTTTGTATTTAATTCCGATCCAATTTCTCTGTTTCATCTTCAATAAGAAGGTCCAAGGGATACAGTTAACCTGAAGTGAAGCATCGGAATCTATAACTAGTGTCACAGGAATGGTTCAAAGTATAGACAGTAGGAAGAAACAGTCTTCTTGTACTTAAGTCGGCATTGTGCATTTTGTATTTAACTCCGATGTACTATCTGTATTTCATCGTCAATAAGAAGATACAAGGGATACAGTAAACCTGAAATGATGCATCGGAATCTATAACTAGTGTTACAGGAATGGTTAAAAGCATAGACAGTAGGAAGAGTCAGTCGTCTTGTACTTAAGTAGCATTGTGACTTTTCTATTTAATTCCGATGCAATTTCTGTATTTCATCGTCAATAAGTAGGTCAGAGGTATACAGTAAACCTGAAGTGAAGTATCGGAAACTTTAACCAGCGTCACAGGAATGGTTCAAAACATAGACATTAAGAAGAGTCAGTCTTCTTGTACTTAAGTCGGCATTGTGCCTTTTCTATTTAATTCCGATGCAATTTCTGTGTTTCATCGTCAATAAGAGGGTCCAAGGGATACAGTAAACCTGAACTGTAGCATCGGAATCTATAACTAGGGTCACAGGAATGGTTCAAATCATAGTCACTAAGAAGAGTCAGTCTTCTTGTACTTATGTCGGCATTGTGCTTTTTCTGTTTCATTCCGATGCAATTTCGGTGTTTCATCGTCAATAAGAATGTAAGAGAGATACAGTAAACCTGGAGTGAAGCATCGGAATCTGTAACTTGCGTCAGAGGAATGGTTCAAATCATAGACAGTAAGAAGAGACAGTCTTCTTGTACTTAAGTCGGCATTGTGCCTTTTCTATTTAATTCCGATGCAATTTCTGTGTTTCATCGTCAATAAGAAGGTCCAAGGGTTACAGTAATCCTGAAGTGAAGCATCGGAATATATATCTAGTGTCACAGGAATGGTTCAAAACATAGACAGTAAGGAGAGTCAGTCTTCTTGTACTTAAGTCGGCATTGTGCCATTTGTGTTTAATTCCGATGCAATTTCTGTGTTTCAACGTCAATAAGAAGGTCAGAGGGATACAGTCAACCTGAAGTGAAGCATCGGAATCTGTAACTAGTGTCACAGGAATGGTTCAAAACAGACAGTAAGAAGAGTCAGTCTTCTTGTACTTAAGTCGGCATTGTGCGTTTTGTATTTAATTCCGATGCAATTTCTGTGTTTCATCGTCAATGAGAAGGTCAGAGGGATACAGTAAACCTGAAGTGTAGCATCGGAAACTATAACTAGTGTCCAGGAATGGTTCAAATCATAGTCAGTAAGAAGGGTCAGTCTTCTTGTACTTATGTCGGCATTGTGCTTTTTCTGTTTCATTCCGATGCAATTTCGGTGTTTCATCGTCAATAAGAATGTAAGAGAGATACAGTAAACCTGAAGTGAAGCATCGGAATCTGTAACTTGCGTCAGAGGAATGGTTCAAATCATAGACAGTAAGAAGAGACAGTCTTCTTGTACTTAAGTCGGCATTGTGCCTTTTCCATTTAATTCCGATGCAATTTCTGTGTTTCATCGTCAATAAGAAGGTCCAAGGGTTACAGTAAACCTGAAGTGAAGCATCGGAATCTATATCTAGTGTCACAGGAATGGTTCAAAACATAGACAGTAAGGAGAGTCAGTCTACATGTACTTAAGTCGGCATTGTGCCTTTTGTATCTAATTCAGATGCAATTTCTGTGTTTCATCGCCAATAAGAAGGTCAGAGGGATACAGTGAACCTGACGTGAAGCATCAGAATCTATAACTAGTGTCACAGGAATGGTTCAAAACATAGGCAGAAAGAAGAGTCAGTCTTCTTGTACTTAAGTCGACATTGTGCCTTTTCTATTTAATTCCGATGCAATTTCTGTGTTTCATCGTCAATAAGAAGGTCAGAGGGATACAGTGAACCTGACGTGAAGCATCGGAATCTATAACTAGTATCACAGGAATGGTTCTAAACATAGTCAGAAAGAAGAGTCAGTCTTCTTGTACTTAAGTCGGCATTGTGCCATTTGTATTTAATTCCGATGCAATTTCTGTGTTTCATCGTCAATAAGAAGGTCCAAGGGATACAGTAAACATGAAGTGAAGCATCGGAATCTAAAACTAGTGTCACAGGAATGGTTAAAACATAGACAGTAAATAGAGTCAGTCTTCTTGTACTTAAATCGGCATTGTGCCTTTTTCAATTTAATTCCGATGTAATTACTGTGTTGCATCGTCAATAAGAAGGTCAGAGGGATACCGTAAACCTGATGTGAAGCATCGGAATCTCTAACTAGTGTCACAGTAATGGGTCAAAACATAGTGAGTAAGAAGATTCAGTCTTCTTGTACTTACGTCGGCATTTTGCCTTTTGTAGTTAATTCCGATGCAATATCTGTGTTTCATCGTCAATAAGAAGGCCCAAGGGATAGAGTAAACCTGAAGTGAAGCATCGGACTCTGTAACTAGCGTCACAGGAATGGTTCAAAACATAGACAGTAAGAAGAGTCAGTCTTCATGTACTTAAGTCGCCATTGTGCCTTTTCTATTTAATTCCGATGCAATTTCTGTGTTTCATCGTCAATGAGAAGGTCAGAGGGATACAGTAAACCTGAAGTGTAGCATCGGAATCTATAACTAGTGTCACAGGAATGGTTCAAATCATAGTCAGTAAGAAGAGTCAGTCTTCTTGTACTTATGTCGGCATTGTGCTTTTTCTGTTTCATTCCGATGCAATTTCGGTGTTTCATCGTCAATAAGAATGTAAGAGAGATACAGTAAACCTGAAGTGAAGCATCGGAATCTGTAACTTGCGTCAGAGGAATGGTTCACATCATAGACATGAAGAAGAGACAGTCTTCTTGTCCTTAAGTCGGCATTGTGCCTTTTCCATTTAATTCCGATGCAATTTCTGTGTTTCATCGTCGATAAGAAAGTCCAAGGGTTACAGTAAACCTGAAGTGAAGCATCGGAATCTATAGCTAGTGTACAGGATTGGTTTAAAACATAGTCAGAAAGAAGAGTCAGTCTTCTTGTACTTAAGTCGGCATTGTGCCTTTTCAATTTAATTCCGATGCAATTTCTGTGTTTCATCGTCAATAAGAAGGTCTGAGGGATACAGACAACCTGAAGTGTAGCATCGGAATCTATAACTAGTGTCACAGGAATGGTTCAAATCATAGTCAGTAAGAAGAGTCAGTCTTCTTGTACTTAAGTCGGCATTGTGCTTTTTCTATTTCATTCCGATGCAATTTCAGTGTTTCATCGTCAATAAGAATGTCAGAGAGATACAATAAACCTGATGTGAAGCATCGGAATCTGTAACTTGCGTCTGAGGAATGGTTCAAAACATAGACAGTAAGAAGAGTCAGTCTTCTTGTATTTAAGTCGTCATAGTGCATTTTGTATTTAATTCCGATCCAATTTCTGTGTTTCATCTTCAATAAGAAGGTCCAAGGGATACAGTTAACCTGAAGTGAAGCATCGGAATCTATAACTAGTGTCACAGGAATGGTTCAAAGTATCGACAGTAGGAAGAAACAGTCTTCTTGTACTTAAGTCTTCATTGTGCAATTTGTATTTAACTCCGATGTACTATCTGTATTTCATCGTCAATAAGAAGATACAAGGGATACAGTAAACCTGAAATGATGCATCGGAATCTATAACTAGTGTTACAGGAATGGTTCAAAACATAGACAGTAGGAAGAGTCAGTCGTCTTGTACTTAAGTAGCATTGTGCCTTTTCTATTTAATTCCGATGCAATTTCTGTATTTCATCGTCAATAAGTAGGTCAGAGGTATACAGTAAACCTGAAGTGAAGTATCGGAAACTTTAACTAGCGACACAGGAATGGTTCAAAACATAGACATTAAGAAGAGTCAGTCTTCTTGTACTTAAGTCGGCATTGTGCGTTTTCTATTTAATTCCGATGCAATTTCTGTGTTTCATCGTCAATAAGAGGGTCCAAGGGATACAGTAAACCTGAAGTGTAGCATCGGAATCTATAACTAGGGTCACAGGAATGGTTCAAAACACAGTCAGTAAGAAGAGTCAGTCTTCTTGTACTTAAGTCGGCATTGTGCCTCTTCTATTTAATTCCGATGCAATTTCTGAGTTTCATCGTCAATAAGAAGGTCAGTGGGATACAGTAAACCTGAAGTGAAGCATCGGAATCTATAGCTAGTGTAGAGGATTTGTTTAAAACATAGTCAGAAAGAAGAGTCAGTCTTCTTGTATTTAAGTTGGCATTGTGCCTTTTCTATTTATTTCCGATGCAATTTCTGTGTTTCATCGTCTATAAGAAGGTCAGAGGGATACAGAAAACCTGAAGTGTAGCATCGGAATCTATAACTAGTGTCACAGGAATGGTTCAAATCATAGTCAGTAAGAAGAGTCAGTCTTCTTGTACTTATGTCGGCATTGTGCTTTTTCTGTTTCATTCCGATGCAATTTCGGTGTTTCATCGTCAATAAGAATGTAAGAGAGATACAGTAAACCTGGAGTGAAGCATCGGAATCTGTAACTTGCGTCAGAGGAATGGTTCAAATCATAGACAGTAAGAAGAGACAGTCTTCTTGTACTTAAGTCGGCATTGTGCCTTTTCTATTTAATTCCGATGCAATTTCTGTGTTTCATCGTCAATAAGAAGGTCCAAGGGTTACTGTAAACATGAAGTGAAGCATCGGAATCTATATCTAGTGTCACAGGAATGGTTCAAAACATAGACAGTAAGGAGAGGCAGTCTTCTTGTACTTAAGTCGGCATTGTGCCATTTGTGTTTAATTCCGATGCAATTTCTGTGTTTCAACGTCAATAAGAAGGTCAGAGGGATACAGTCAACCTGAAGTGAAGCATCGGAATCTATAACTAGTGTCACAGGAATGGTTCAAAACAGACAGTAAGAAGAGTCAGTCTTCTTGTACTTAAGTCGGCATTGTGCGTTTTGTATTTAATTCCGATGCAATTTCTGTGTTTCATCGTCAATGAGAAGGTCAGAGGGATACAGTAAACCTGAAGTGTAGCATCTGAATCTATAACTAGTGTCACAGGAATGGTTCAAATCATAGTCAGTAAGAAGAGTCAGTCTTCTTGTACTTATGTCGGCATTGTGCTTTTTCTGTTTCATTCCGATGCAATTTCGGTGTTTCATCGTCAATAAGTATGTAAGGGAGATACAGTAAACCTGAAGTGAAGCATCGGAATCTGTAACTTGCGTCAGAGGAATGGTTCAAATCATAGACAGTAAGAAGAGACAGTCTTCTTGTACTTAAGTCGGCATTGTGCCTTTTCCATTTAATTCCGATGCAATTTCTGTGTTTCATCGTCAATAAGATGGTCCAAGGGTTACAGTAAACCTGAAGTGAAGCATCGGAATCTATATCTAGTGTCACAGGAATGGTTCAAAACATAGACAGTAAGGAGAGTCAGTCTACATGTACTTAAGTCGGAATTGTGCCTTTTGTATTTAATTCAGATGCAATTTCTGTGTTTCATCGCCAATAAGAAGGTCAGAGGGATACAGTGAACCTGACGTGAAGCATCGGAATCTATAACTAGTGTCACAGGAATGGTTCAAAACATAGGCAGAAAGAAGAGTCAGTCTTCTTGTACTTAAGTCGACATTGTGCCTTTTCTATTTAATTCCGATGCAATTTCTGTGTTTCATCGTCAATAAGAAGGTCAGAGGGATACAGTGAACCTGACGTGAAGCATCGGAATCTATAACTAGTATCACAGGAATGGTTCTAAACATAGTCAGAAAGAAGAGTCAGTCTTCTTGTACTTACGTCGGCATTGTGCCTTTTTCAATTTAATTCCGATGTAATTACTGTGTTGCATCGTCAATAAGAAGGTCAGAGGGATACCGTAAACCTGATGTGAAGCATCGGAAGCTCTAACTAGTGTCACAGTAATGGGTCAAAACATAGTCAGTAAGAAGATTCAGTCTTCTTGTACTTACGTCGGCATTTTGCCTTTTGTAGTTAATTCCGATGCAATATCTGTGTTTCATCGTCAATAAGAAGGCCCAAGGGATAGAGTAAACCTGAAGTGAAGCATCGGACTCTGTAACTAGCGTCACAGGAATGGTTCAAAACATAGACAGTAAGAAGAGTCAGTCTTCTTGTACTTAAGTCGGCATTGTGCCTTTTCTATTTAATTCCGATGCAATTTCTGTGTTTCATCGTCAATAAGATGGTCCGAGGGACACAGAAAAACTAAAGTGTAGCATCGGAATCTATAAGTAGTGTCACAGGAATGGTTCAAATCATAGTCAGTAAGAAGAGTCAGTCTTCTTGTACTTAAGTCGGCATTGTGCTTTTTCTATTTCATTCCGATGCTATTTCAGTGTTTTATCGTCAATAAGAATGTCAGAGAGATGCAGTAAACCTGATGTGAAGCATCGGAATCTGTAACTTGCGTCAGAGGAATGGTTCAAAACATAGACAGTAAGAAAAGTCAGTCTTCTTGTACTTAAGTCGGCATTGTGCCTTTTCTATTTAATTCCGATGCAATTTCTGTGTTTCAACGGCAATAAGAAGGTCTGAGGGATACAGTAAACCTGAAGTGAAGCATCGGAATCTATAACTAAGGTCACAGGAATGGTTCATAACAGACAGTAAGAAGAGACAGACTTCTTGTACTTAAGTCGGCATTGTGCCTTTTCTATTTAATTCCGATGCAAATTCTGTGTTTCATCATCAATAAGAAGGTCCAAGGGATACAGTAAACCTGAAGTGAAGCATCGGAATCTATATCTAGTGTCACAGGAATGGTTCAAAACATAGACAGTAAGGAGAGTCAGTCTTCTTGTACTTAAGTCGGCATTGTGCCTTTTGAATTTAATTCCGATGCAATTTCTGTGTTTCATCGTCAATGAGAAGGTCAGAGGGATACAGTAAACCTGAAGTGTAGCTACGGAATCAATAACTAGTGTCACAGGAATATTTCAAAACATAGACAGTAAGAAGAGTCAGTCTTCTTGTACTTAAGTCGGCATTGTGCCTTTTGTATTTAATTCCGATGCAATTTCTGTGTTTCATTCTCAATAAGAAGGACAGAGGGATACAGTAAACCTGAAGGGAAGCATCGGAATCTCTAACTAGTGTCACAGGAATGGTTCAAAACATAGTCAGTAAGAAGAATCAGTCTTCTTGTACTTAAGTCGGCATCGTGCCTTCTGTATTTAATTCCGATGCAATTTCTGTGTTTCATCGTCCATAAGAAGGTCCAAGGGATACAGTAAACCTGAAGTGAAGCATCGGAATCTGTAACTAGCGTCACAGGGATGGTTCAAAGCATAGACACTAAGAAGAGTCAGTCAGCGTGTACTTAAGACGGCATTGTGACTTTTCTATTTAATTCCCATGCTATTTCTGTGTTTCATCGTCAATAAGAAGGTCAGAGGGATACAGAAAACCTAAAGTGTAGCATCGGAATCTATAACTAGTGTCACAGGAATGGTTCAAAACATAGACAGTAGGAAGAGTCAGTCTTCTTGTACTTAAGTCGGCATTGTGCATTTTGTATTTAATTCCGATCCAATTTCTGTGTTTCATCTTCAATAAGTAGGTCCAAGGGATACAGTAAACCTGAAGTGAGGCATCGGAATCTATAACTAGTCTCACAGGAATGGTTCAAATCATAGTCAGTAAGAAGAGTCAGTCTTCTTGTACTTATGTCAGCATTGTGCTATTTCTATTTCATTTCGATGCAATTTCAGTGTTTCATCGTCAATAAGAATGTCAGAGAGATACAGTAAACCTGAAGTGAAGCATCGGAATCTGTAACTTGCGTCAGAGGAATGGTTCAAAACATAGACAGTGAGAAGAGACAGTCTTCTTGTACTTAAGTCGGCATTGTGCCTTTTCTATTTAATTCCGATGCAATTTCTGTGTTTCATCGTCAATAAGATGGTCCAAGGGATACAGTAAACCTGAAGTGAAGCATCGGAATCTGTAACTAGCGTCACAGGAATGTTTCAAAGCATAGACACTAAGAAGAGTCAGTCAGCGTGTACTTAAGACGGCATTGTGCCTTTTCTATTTAATTCCCATGCGATTTCTGTGTTTCATCGTCAATTAGAAGGTCAGGGGATTACAGTAAACCTGAAGTGAAGCATCGGAATATATAGCTAGTGTACAGGATTGGTTTAAAACATAGTCAGTAAGAAGAGTCAGTCTTCTTGTACTTAAGTCGGCATTGTGCCTTTTCCATTTAATTCCGATGCAATTTCTGTGTTTCATCGTCACTAAGAAGGTCAGAGGTATACAGAAAACATGAAGTGTAGCATCGGAATCTATAACTAGTGTCACAGGAATGGTTCAAATCATAGTCAGTAAGAAGAGTCAGTCTTCTTGTACTTAAGTCGGCATTGTGCCTTTTCTATTTAATTCCGATGCAATTTCTGTGTTTCGTCGTCAATAAGAAGGTCAGAGGGATACAGTAAACCTGAAGTGTAGCATCGGAATCTATAACTAGTGTCACAGGAATGGTTCAAATCATAGTCAGTAAGAAGAGTCAGTCTTCTTGTACTCAAGTCGGCATTGTGCTTTTTCCGTTTCATTCCGATGCAATTTCAGTGTTTCATCGTCAATAAGAATGTCAGAGAGATACAGTAAATCTGATGTGAAGCATCGGAATCTGTAACTTGCGTCAGATAAATGGTTCAAATTATAGACAGTAAGAAGAGTCAGTCTTCTTGTACTTAGGTCAGCTTTGTGCCTTTTCTATTTAATTCCGATGCAATTTCTGTGTTTCATCGTCATTAAGAAGGTCCAAGGGATACAGTAAACCTGAAGTGAAGCATCGGAATCTATATCTAGTGTCACAGGAATGGTTCAAAACATAGACAGTAATGGGAGTCAGTCTTCTTGTACTTAAGTCGGCATTGTGCCTTTTGCATTTAATTCCGATGCACTTTCAGTGTTTCATGGTCAATAAGATGGTCCAAGGGATACAGTAAACCTGAAATGAAGCATCGGAAACTATAACTAGTGTCACAGGAATGTTTCAAAACATAGACAGTAGGAAGAGTCAGTCTACATGTTCTTAAGTCGGCATAGTGCCTTTTGTATTTAATTCAGATGCAATTTCTGTGTTTCATCGTCAATAAGAATGTCGGAGGGTTACAGTAAACCTGAAGTGAAGCATCGGAATCTATAACTAGTGTCACAGGAGTGGTTCAAAACATAGTCAGTAAGAAGAGTCAGTCTTATTGTACTTATGTCGGCATTGTGCCTTTTGTATTTAATTCCGATGCAATTTCTGAGTTTCATCGTCAATAAGAATGTCCAAGGGATACTGTAAACCTGAAGTGAAGCATCGGAAACTGTAACTAGCGTCTCAGGAATGGTTCAAAGCATAGACACTAAGAAGAGTCAGTCAGCGTGTACTGAAGACGGCATTGTGCCTTTTCTAATTAATTCCCATGCGATTTCTGTGTTTCATCGTCAAAAAGAAGGTCAGAGGGATATAGTAAACCTGAAGTGAAGCATCGGAATCTATAACTAGTGCCACAGGAATGGTTCAAATCATAGTCAGTAAGAGGAGTCAGTCTTCTTGTACTTATGTCGGCATTGTGCTTTTTCTACTTCATTCCGATGCAATTTCAGTGTTTCATCGTCAATAAGAATGTCAGAGAGATACAGTAAACCTGAAATGAAGCATCGGAATCTGTAACTTGCGTCAGAGGAATGGTTCAAACATAGACAGTAGGAGGAGTCAGTCTACATGTACTTAAGTCGGCATTGTGCCTTTTGTATTTAATTCAGATGCAATTTCTGTGTTTCATCGTCAATAGGAAGGTCAGAGGGATACAGTAAACCTGAAGTGAAGCATCGGAATCTATAACTAGTGTCACAGGAGTGGTTCAAAGCATAGTCAGTAAGAAGAGTCAGTCTTCTTGTACTTATGTCGGCATTGTGCCTTTTGTATTTAAATCCGATGCATTTTCTGTGTTTCATCGTCAATAAGAAGGTCAGAGGGATACAGTAAACCTGAAGTGTAGCATCGGAATCTATAACTAGTGTCACAGGAATGGTTGAAATCATAGTCAGTAAGAAGGGCCAGTCTTCTTGTACTTAAGTTGGCATTGTGCTTTTTCTATTTCATTCCGATGCAATTTCAGTGTTTCTTCGTCAATAAGAATGTCAGAGGGATACAGTAAACCTGAAGTGAAGCATCGGAATCTGTAACTAGCGTCACAGGAGTGGTTCAAAACATAGTCAGTAAGAAGAGACAGTCTTCTTGTACTTAAGTCGGCATTGTGCCTTTTCTATTTAAATCCGATGCATTTTCTGTGTTTCATCGTCAATAAGAAGGTCAGAGGGATACAGTAAACCTGAAGTGTAGCATCGGAATCTATAACTAGTGTCACAGGAATGGTTGAAATCATAGTCAGTAAGAAGGGCCAGTCTTCTTGTACTTAAGTTGGCATTGTGCTTTTTCTATTTCATTCCGATGCAATTTCAGTGTTTCTTCGTCAATAAGAATGTCAGAGGGATACAGTAATCCTGACGTGAAGCATCGGAATCTATAACTAGTGTTACAGCAATATTTCAAACATAGACAGTATGAAGAGTCAGTCTTCTTGTACTTAAGTCGGCATTGTGCTTTTTGTATTTAATTCCGATTCAATTTCTGTGTTTCATCGTCAATAAGAAAGTCAGAGAATTACAGAAAACCTGAAGTGAAGCATCGGAATCTGTAACTGGCGTCAGAGGAATGGTTCAAACAAGGACAGTAGGAGGAGTCAGTCTACATGTACTTAAGTCGGCATTGTGCCTTTTGTATTTAATTCAGATGCAATTTCTGTGTTTCATCGTCGATAGGAAGGTCAGAGGGATACAGTAAACCTGAAGTGAAGCATCGGAATCTATAACTAGTGTCACAGGAGTGGTTCAAAACATAGTCAGTAAGAAGAGTCAGTCTTCTTGTGCTTATGTCGGCATTGTGCCTTTTGTATTTAATTCCGATGCAATTTCTGTGTTTCATCGTCAATAAGAACGTCCAAGGGATACAGTAAAACTTAAGTGAAGCATCGGAATCTATAACTAGTGTCACAGGAACGGTTCAAAACATAGACAGTAGGAAGAGTCAGTCTTCTTGTACTTAAGTAGCATTGTGCCTTTTGTATTTAATTCCGATGTAATTTCTGTGTTTCATCGTCAATGAGAAAGTCCAAGGGATACAGTAAACCAGAAGTGAAGCATCGGAATCTATAACTAGTGTGACAGGAACGGTTCAAAACATAGACAGTAGGAAGAGTCAGTCTTTTTGTACTTAAGTAGCATTGTGCCTTTTCTATTTAATTCCGATGCAATGTCTGTGTTTCATCGTCAATAAGAAGGTCCAAGGGATACAGTAAACCTGAAGTGAAGCATCGGAATCTGTAACTAGCGTCACAGGAGTGGTTCAAAACATAGTCAGTAAGAAGAGACAGTCTTCTTGTACTTAAGTCGGCATTGTGCCTTTTCTATTTAAATCCGATGCAATTTCTGTGTTTCATCGTCAATAAGAAGGTCAGAGGGATACAGTAAACCTGAAGTGTAGCATCGGAATCTATAACTAGTGTCACAGGAATGGTTGAAATCATAGTCAGTAAGAAGGGCCAGTCTTCTTGTACTTAAGTTGGCATTGTGCTTTTTCCATTTCATTCCGATGCAATTTCAGTGTTTCATTGTCAATAAGAATGTCAGAGAGATACAGTAAACCTGATGTGAAGCATCGGAATCTGTAACTTGCGTCAGAGGAATGGTTCAAATTATAGACAGTAAGAAGAGTCAGTCTTCTTCTACTTATGTCTTCTTTGTGCCTTTTCTATTTAATTCCGATGCAATTTCTGTGTTTCATCGTCAATAAGAAGGTCCAAGGGATACAGTACACCTGAATTGAAGCATCGGAATCTATATCTAGTGTCACAGGAATGGTTCAAAACATAGACAGTAAGGGGAGTCAGTCTTCTTGTACTTAAGTCGGCAATGTGCCTTTTGTATTTAATTCCGATGCACTTTCTGTGTTTCATGGTCAATAAGATGGTCCAAGGGATACAGTAAACCTGAAATGAAGCATCGGAAACTATAACTAGTGTCACAGGAATGTTTCAAAACATAGACAGTAGGAAGAGTCAGTCTACATGTACTTAAGACGGCATTGTGCCTTTTGTATTTAATTCAGATGCAATTTCTGTGTTTCATCGTCAATAAGAATGTCGGAGGGTTACAGTAAACCTGAAGTGAAGCATCGGAATCTATAACTAGTGTCACAGGAGTGGTTCAAAACATAGTCAGAAAGAAGAGTCAGTCTTCCTGTACTTATGTCGGCATTGTGCCTTTTGTATTTAATTCCGTTGCAATTACTGTGTTTCATCGTCAGTAAGAAGGTCCAAGGGATACTGTAAACCTGAAGTGAAGCATCGGAATCTGTAACTAGCGTCACAGGAATGGTTCAAAGCATAGACACTAAGAAGAGTCAGTCAGCGTGTACTGAAGACGGCATTGTGCCTTTTCTATTTAATTCCCATGCGATTTCTGTGTTTCATCGTCAAAAAGAAGGTCAGAGGGATACAGTAAACCTGAAGTGAAGCATCGGAGTCTGTAACTTGCGTCAGAGGAATGGTTCAAAACATAGACAGTAGGAGGAGTCAGTCTACATGTACTTAAGTCGGCATTGGGCCTTTTGTATTTAATTCAGATGCAATTTCTGTGTTTCATCGTCAATAGGAAGGTCAGAGGGACACAGTAAACTTGAAGTGAAGCATCGGAATCCATAACTAGTGTCACAGGAGTGGTTCAAAACATAGTCAGTAAGAAGAGTCAGTATTCTTGTACTTATGTCGGCATTGTGCCTTTTGTATTTAATTCCGTTGCAATTTCTGTGTTTCATCGTCAATAAGAACGTCCAAGGGATACAGTAAACCTTAAGTGAAGCATCGGAATCTATAACTAGTGTCACAGGAACGGTTCAAAACATAGACAGTAGGAAGAGTCAGTCTTCTTGTACTTAAGTAGCATTGTGCCTTTTCTATTTAATTCCGATGCAATTTCTGTGTTTCATCGTCAAGAAGAAGGTCCAAGGGATACAGTAAACCTGAAGTGAAGCATCGGAATCTGTAACTAGCGTCACAGGAGTGGTTCAAAACATAGTCAGTAAGAAGAGACAGTCTTCTTGTACTTAAGTCGGCATTGTGCCTTTTCTATTTAAATCCGATGCAATTTCTGTGTTTCATCGTCAATAAGAAGGTCAGAGGGATACAGTAAACCTGAAGTGTAGCATCGGAATCTATAACTAGTGTCACAGGAATGGTTCAAATCATAGTCAGTAAGAAGGGTCAGTCTTCTTGTACTTAAGTCGACATTGTGATATTTGTATTTAATTCCGGTGCAATTTCTGTGTTTCAACGTCAATAAGAAGGTCAGAGGGATACTGAAAAAATGAAGCGAAGCATCGGAATCTATAACTAGTGTTACAGAAATATTTCAAACATAGACAGTGTGAAGAGTCAGTCTTCTTGTACTTAAGTCAGCATTGTGCCTTTTGTATTTAATTCCGATGCAATTTCTGTGTTTCATCGTCAATAAGAAAGTCAGAGAATTACAGGAAACCTGAAGTGATGCATCGGAATATATAACTAGTGTCACAGGAATACTTCAAAACATAGACAGTAGGAAGAGTCAGTCTTCTTGTACTTATGTCAGCATTGTGCCTTTTGTATTTAATTCCGATGCACTTTCTGTGTTTCATGGTCAATAAGAAGGTCCAACGGATACAGTAAACCTGAAATGAAGCATCGTAATCTATAACGAGTGTCACAGGAATGTTTCAAACATAGACAGTAGGAAGAGGCAGTCTACATGTACTTAAGTCGGCATTGTGCCTTTGTATTTAATTCCGATGCAATTTCTGTGTTTCATCGTCAATAAGAAGGTCAGAGGGATACAGTAAACCTGAAGTGAAGCATCGGAATCTATAACTAGTGTCACAGGAATAGTTCAAAGCATAGGCAGTAAGAAAGGTCAATCTTCGTGTACTTGAGTCGGCATTATGCATTTTATATTTAATTCCGATGCAATTTCTGTGTTTTATCGTCAATAAGAAGATCCGAGGGATACAGTAAACCTGAAGTGAAGCATCGGAATCTACAACTAGTGTCACAGGAATGGTTCAAAACATAGTCAGTAAGAAGAGTCAGTCTTCTAGTACTTAAGTCGGCATTGTGCCTTTTGTATTTAATTCAGATGCAATTTCTGTGTTTCATTGTCAATAAGAGGGTCAGAGGGATACAGTAAACCTGAAGTGAAGCATCGGAATCTATAACTAGTGTCACAGGAATGGTTCAAAACATAGTCAGTAAGAAGAGTCAGTCTTCTAGTACTTAAGTCGGCATTGTGCCTTTTGTATTTAATTCAGATGCAATTTCTGTGTTTCATTGTCAATAAGAAGGTCAGAGGGATACAGTAAACCTGAAGGGAAGCATCAGAATCTATAACTAGTGTCACAGGAGTGGTTCAAAATATAGACAGTAGGAAGAGTCAGTCTTCTGGTACTTAAGTAGCGTTGTGCCTGTTCTATTTAATTCCATTGCCATTTCTGTATTTCATCGTCAATAAGAAGGTCAGAGGTATACAGTAAACCTGAAGTGAAGCATCGGAATCTATAACTAGTGTCACAGGAATGGTTCAAATTATAGTCAGTGAGAAGAGTCAGTCTTCTTGTACTTAAGTAGCATTGTGCCTTTTCCATTTAATTCCATTGCAATTTCTGTGTTTCATCGTCAAAAAGAAGGTCAGAGGGATACAGTAAACCTGAAGTGAAGCATCGGAGTCTGTAACTTGCGTCAGAGGAATGGTTCAAAACATAGACAGTAGGAGGAGTCAGTCTACATGTACTTAAGTCGGCATTGGGAATTTTGTATTTAATTCAGATGCAATTTCTGTGTTTCATCGTCAATAGGAAGGTCAGAGGGATACAGTAAACTTGAAGTGAAGCATCGGATTCCATAACTAGTGTCACAGGAGTGGTTCAAAACATAGTCAGTAAGAAGAGTCAGTCTTCTTGTACTTATGTCGGCATTGTGCCTTTTGTATTTAATTCCGATGCAATTTCTGTGTTTCATCGTCAATAAGAACGTCCAAGGGATACAGTAAACCTTAAGTGAAGCATCGGAATCTATAACTAGTGTCACAGGAACGGTTCAAAACATAGACAGTAGGAAGAGTCAGTCTTCTTGTACTTAAGTAGCATTGTGCCTTTTCTATTTAATTCCGATGCAATTTCTGTGTTTCATCGTCAAGAAGAAGGTCCAAGGGATACAGTAAACCTGAAGTGAAGCATCGGAATCTGTAACTAGCGTCACAGGAGTGGTTCAAAACATAGTCAGTAAGAAGAGACAGTCTCCTTGTACTTAAGTCGGCATTGTGCCTTTTCTATTTAAATCCGATGCAATTTCTGTGTTTCATCGTCAATAAGAAGGTCAGAGGGATACAGTAAACCTGAAGTGTAGCATCGGAATCTAGAACTAGTGTCACAGGAATGGTTCAAATCATAGTTAGTAAGAAGGGTCAGTCTTCTTGTACTTAAGTCGACATTGTGCTTTTTCTATTTCATTCCGATGCAATTTCAGTGTTTCTTCGTCAATAAGAATGTCAGAGGGATACAGTAAACCTAAAGTGAAGCATCGTAATCTATATCTAGTGTCACAGGAATGGTTCAAAACATAGACAGTAAGGAGAGTCAGTCTTCTTGTACTTAAGTCGACATTGTGATATTTGTATTTAATTCCGGTGCAATTTCTGTGTTTCAACGTCAATAAGAAGGTCAGAGGGATACTGAAAAAATGAAGCGAAGCATCGGAATCTATAACTAGTGTTACAGAAATATTTCAAACATAGACAGTGTGAAGAGTCAGTCTTCTTGTACTTAAGTCAGCATTGTGCCTTTTGTATTTAATTCCGATGCAATTTCTGTGTTTCATCGTCAATAAGAAAGTCAGAAAATTACAGGAAACCTGAAGTGATGCATCGGAATATATTACTAGTGTCACAGGAATACTTCAAAACATAGACAGTAGGAAGAGTCAGTCTTCTTGTACTTATGTCAGCATTGTGCCTTTTGTATTTAATTCCGATGCACTTTCTGTGTTTCATGGTCAATAAGAAGGTCCAACGGATACAGTAAACCTGAAATGAAGCATCGTAATCTATAACGAGTGTCACAGGAATGTTTCAAACATAGACAGTAGGAAGAGTCAGTCTACATGTACTTAAGTCGGCATTGTGCCTTTGTATTTAATTCCGATGCAATTTCTGTGTTTCATCGTCAATAAGAAGGTCAGAGGGATACAGTAAACCTGAAGTGAAGCATCGGAATCTATAACTAGTGTCACAGGAATAGTTCAAAGCATAGGCAGTAAGAAAGGTCAATCTTCGTGTACTTGAGTCGGCATTGTGCATTTTATATTTAATTCCGATGCAATTTCTGTGTTTTATCGTCAATAAGAAGATCCGAGGGATACAGTAAACCTGAAGTGAAGCATCGGAATCTATAACTAGTGTCACAGGAATGGTTCAAAACATAGTCAGTAAGAAGAGTCAGTCTTCTAGTACTTAAGTCGGCATTGTGCCTTTTGTATTTAATTCAGATGCAATTTCTGTGTTTCATTGTCAATAAGAGGGTCAGAGGGATACAGTAAACCTAAAGTGAAGCATCGGAATCTATAACTAGTGTCACAGGAATGGTTCAAAACATAGTCAGTAAGAAGAGTCAGTCTCCTAGTACTTAAGTCGGCATTGTGCCTTTTGTATTTAATTCAGATGCAATTTCTGTGTTTCATTGTCAATAAGAAGGTCAGAGGGATACAGTATACCTGAAGGGAAGCATCAGAATCTATAACTAGTGTCACAGGAGTGGTTCAAAATATAGACAGTAGGAAGAGTCAGTCTTCTGGTACTTAAGTAGCGTTGTGCCTTTTCTATTTAATTCCATTGCCATTTCTGTATTTCATCGTCAATAAGAAGGTCAGAGGTATACAGTAAACCTGAAGTGAAGCATCGGAATCTATAACTAGTGTCACAGGAATGGTTCAAATTATAGTCAGTGAGAAGAGTCAGTCTTCTTGTACTTAAGTAGCATTGTGCCTTTTCCATTTAATTCCATTGCAATTTCTGTGTTTCATCGTCAAAAAGAAGGTCAGAGGGATACAGTAAACCTGAAGTAAAGCATCGGAATCTATAACTAGTGTCACAGGAATGGATCAAAGCATAGGCAGTAGGAAGAGCCGGTCTTCTTGTACTTAAGTCGGCATTGTGCCTTTTGTATTTAATTCCGATGCAATACCTGTGTTTCATCGTCAATAAGAAGGTCCAAGGGCTACAGTAAACCTGAAGTGAAGCATCGGAATCTGTAACCAGCGTCACAATAGTGGTTCAAAACATAGTCAGTAAGAGGATTCAGTCTTCTTGTACTTAAGTCGGAATACTGCCTTTTCTATTTAATTCCGATGCAATTTCTGTGTTTCATCGTCAATAAGAAGGTCATAGGGATACAGTAAACATGATGTGTAGCAACGGAATCTATAACTAGTGTCACAGAATGGTTCAAATCATAGTCAGTAAGAAGTGTCAGTCTTCTTGTACTTAAGTCGGCATTGTGCCTTTTCTATTTCATACCGATGCAATTCCAGTGTTTCATCGTCAATAAGAATGTCAGAGGGATACAGTAAACCTGAAGTGAAGCATCGGAATCTCTAACTTGCGTCAGAGGAATAGTTCAAAACATAGACAGTAAGAAGAGTCAGTCTTCTTGTACTTAAGTCGTCATTGTGCCATTTGTATTTAATTCCGATGCAATTTCTGTGCTTCAACGTCAATAAGAAGGTCAGAGGGATACAGTAAACCTGAAGTGAAGCATCGGAATCTATAACTAGTGTCACAGGAATGGTTCAAAACAGTCAGTAAGAAGAGTCAGTCTCCTTGTACTTAAGTCGGCATTGTGCCTTTTGTATTTAATTCCGATGCAATTTCTGTGTTTCATCGTCAATAAGAAGGTCAGAGGGATACTGAAAACCTGAAGTGAAGCATCGGAATCTATAACTAGTGTCACAGGAATGGATGAAACATGGACAGTGTGAAGAGTCAGTCTTCTTGTACTTAAGTCAGCATTGTGCCTTTTGTATTTAATTCCGAAGTAATCTCTGTGTTTCATCGTAAATAAGAAGGTCAGAGAATTGCAGAAAACCTCAAGTGAAGCATCGGAATCTGTAACTAGTGTCACAGGAGTGGTTCAAAACATAGTCAGTAAGAAGAGTCAGTCTTCTTGTACTTAAGTCGGCATTGTGCCTTTTGTATTTCATTCCGATGCGATTTCTGTGTTTCATCGTCAATAAGAACGTCCAAGGATTACAGTAAACCTGAAGTGAAGCATCGGAATCTATAACTAGTGTCATAGGAATGGTTCAAAACATAGACTGTAGGAAGAGTCAGTCTTCTTGTACTTAAGTCAGCATTGTGCCTTTTCTATATGATTCCGATGCACTTTCTGTGTTTCATGGTCAATAAGATGGTCCAATGGATACAGTAAACCAGAAATGAAGCATCGGAATCTATAACTAGTGTCACAGGAATGTTTCAAAACATAGACAGTAGGAAGAGTCAGTCTAAACGTACTTATGTCGGCATTGTGCCTTTTGTATTTAATTCAGATGCAATTTCTGTGTTTCATTGTCAATAAGAAGGTCAGAGGGATACTGTAAACCTGAAGGGAAGCATCGGAATCTAAAACTAGTGTCACAGGAACGGTTAAAAATATAGACAATAGGAAGAGTCAGTCTTCTTGTACTTAAGTAGCGTTGAGCCTTTTCTATTTCATTCCGATGCAATTTCTGTATTTCATCGTCAATAAGAAGGTCAGAGGTATACAGTAAACCTGAAGTGAAGCATCGGAATCTCTAACTTGCGTCAGAGGAATAGTTCAAAACATAGACAGTAAGAAGAGTCAGTCTTCTTGTACTTAAGTCGGCATTGTGCCCTTTTCTATATAATTCCGATGCACTATCAGTGTTTCATGGTCAATATGATGGTCCAAGGGATACAGTAAACCTGAAATAAATCATCGGAATCTATAACTAGTGTCACAGGAATGCTTCAAAACATAGTCATTAAGAAGAGTCAGTCTTCTTGTACTTAAGTCGGCATTGTGCCTTTTCTATTTAAATCCGATGCAATTTCTGTCTTTCATCTTCAATAAGATGGTCAGAGGGATACAGTAAACCTGAAGTGTAGCATCGGAATCTATAACTAGTGTCACAGGAATGGTTCAAATCATAGTCAGTAAGAAGAGTCAGTCTTCTTGTACTTAAGTCGGCATTGTGCTTTTTCTATTTAATTCCGATGCAATTTCAGTGTTTCATCGTCAATACGAATGTCAGTGGGATACAGTAAACCTGAAGTGATGCATCGGAATCTATATCTAGTGTCACAGGAATGGTTCAAAACATAGACAGTAAGGAGAATCAGTCTTCTTGTACTTAAGTCGGCATTGTGCCTTTTGTATTTAGATCCGATCCAATAGCTGTGTTTCATCGTCAATAAGAAGGTCAGAGGGATACTGAAAACCTGAAGTGAAGCATCGGAATCTATGACTAGTGTAACAGGAATGGATCAAACATGGACAGTGTGAAGAGTCAGTCTTCTTGTACTTAAGTCAGCATTGTGCCTTTTGTATTTCATTCCGATGCAGTTTCTGTGTTTCATCGTCAATAAGAAGGTCAGAGGGATACAGTAAACCTGATGTGAAGCATCGGAATCTATAACTAGTGTCACAGGAATGGTTCAAAGCATAGACAGTAAGAAAGGTCAGTCTTCTTGTACTTAAGTCGGCATTGTGACTTTTATATTTAATTCCGATGCAATTTCTGTGTTTTATCGTCAATAAGAAGATCAGAGGGATACAGAAAATCCTGAAGTGAAGCATCGGAATCTATAACTAGTGTCATAGGAATGGTTCAAAACATAGACAGTAGGAAGAGTCAGTCTTCTTGTACTTAAGTCAGCATTGTGCCTTTTCTATATAATTCCGATGCACTTTCTGTGATTCATGGTCAATAAGATGGTCCAATGGATACAGTAAACCTGAAATGAAGCATCGGAATCTATAACTAGTGTCACAGTAATGTTTCAAAACATAGACAGTAGGAAGAGTCAGTCTACACGTACTTGAGTCGGCATTGTGCCTTTTGTATTTAATTCAGATGCAATTTCTGTGTTTCATTGTCAATAAGAAGGTCAGAGGGATACAGTAAACCTGAAGGGAAGCATCGGAATCTATAACTAGTGTCACAGGAGTGGTTCAAAGCAAAGTCAATAAGAAGAGTCAGTCTTCTTGTACATATGTCGGCTTTGTGCCCCTTTGTATTTAATTCCGATGCAGTTTCTGGGTTTCATCGTCGATAACAACGTCCAAGGGATACAGTAAACCTGAAGTGAAGCATTTGAATCTAAAACTAGTGTCACAGGAACGGTTAAAAATATAGACAGTAGGAAGAGTCAGTCTTCTTGTACTTAGGTAGCATTGTGCCTTTTCTATTTAATTGTGATGCAATTTCTGTGTTTCATCGTCAATAAGAAGGTCAGAGGGATACAGTAAACCTGAAGTGTAGCAACGGAAACTACAACTTGTGTCACAGGAATGGTACAAATCATAGTCAGTAAGAAGAGTCAGTCTTCTTTTACTTAAGTCGGCATCGTGCTTTTTCTATTTCATACCGATGCAATTCCAGTGTTTCATCGTCAATAAGAATGTCAGAGGGATACAGTTAACCTGAAGTGAAGCATCGGAATCTGTAACTTGCGTCAGAGGAATAGTTCAAAACATTGACAGTAAGAAGAGTCTGTCTTCTTGTACTTAAGTCGGCATTGTGCTTTTCTATTTAATTCCGATGCAATTTCTGTGTTTATCGTCAATAAGACCGTCCAAGGGATACAGTAAACCTGAAGTGAAACATCGGAATCTATAACTAGTGTCACAAGAATGGTTCAAAACATAGACAGTAGGAAAAGTCAGTCTTCTTGTACTTAAGTAGCATTGTGCCTTTTCTATTTAATTCCGATGCAATTTCTGTGTTTCATCGTCAATAAGAAGGTCCAAGGGATACAGTAAACCTGAAGTGAAGCATCGGAATCTGTAACTAGCGTCACAGGAGTGGTTCAAAACATAGTCATTAAAAAGAGTCAGTCTTCTTGTACTTAAGTCGGCATTGTGCTTTTTCTATTTAATTCCGATGCAATTTCAGTGTTTCATCGTCAATAAGAATGTCAGTGGGATACAGTAAACCTGAAGTGAAGCATCGGAATCTATATCTAGTGTCACAGGAATGGTTCAAAACATAGACAGTAAGGAGAGTCAGTCTTCTTGTACTTAAGTCGGCATTGTGCCATTTGTATTTAATTCCGATGCAATTTCTGTGCTTCAACGTCAATAAGAAGGTCAGAGGGATACAGTAAACCTGAAGTGAAGCATCGGAATCTATAACTAGTGTCACAGGAATGGTTCAAAACAGTCAGTAAGAAGAGTCAGTCTCCTTGTACTTAAGTCGGCATTGTGCCTTTTGTATTTAATTCTGATGCAATTTCTGTGTTTCATCGTCAATAAGAAGGTCAGAGGGATACGGAAAACCTGAAGTGAAGCATCGGAATCTATAACTAGTGTCACAGGAATGGATCAAACATGGACAGTGTGAAGAGTCAGTCTTCTTGTACTTAAGTCAGCATTGTGCCTTTTGTATTTAATTCCGATGCAATTTCTGTGTTTCATCGTCAATAAGAAGGTCAGAGAATTACAGAAAACCTGAAGTGAAGCATCGTAATATATAACTAGTGTCACAGGAATGGTTCAAAACATAGACAGTAGGAAGAGTCAGTCTTCTTATACTTAAGTCATCATTGTGCCTTTTGTATTTCATTCCGATGCACTTTCTGTGTTTTATCGTCAATAAGAAGATCAGAGGGATACAGAAAACCTGAAGTGAAGCATCGGAATCTATAACTAGTGTCATAGGAATGGTTCAAAACATAGACAGTAGGAAGAGTCAGTCTTCTTGTACATAAGTCAGCATTGTGCCTTTTCTATATAATTCCGATGCACTTTCTGTGTTTCATGGTCAATAAGATGGTCCAATGGAAACAGTAAACCTGAAATGAAGCATCGGAATCTATAACTAGTGTCACAGGAATGGTTCAAAGCATACACAGTAAGAAAGGTCAGTCTTCTTGTACTTAAGTCGGCATTGTGACTTTTATATTTAATTCCGATGCAATTTCTGTGTTTTATCGTCAATAAGAAGATCAGAGGGATACAGAAAATCCTGAAGTGAAGCATCGGAATCTATAACTAGTGTCATAGGAATGGTTCAAAACATAGACAGTAGGAAGAGTCAGTCTTCTTGTACTTAAGTCAGCATTGTGCCTTTTCTATATAATTCCGATGCACTTTCTGTGATTCATGGTCAATAAGATGGTCCAATGGATACAGTAAACCTGAAATGAAGCATCGGAATCTATAACTAGTGTCACAGTAATGTTTCAAAACATAGACAGTAGGAAGAGTCAGTCTACACGTACTTGAGTCGGCATTGTGCCTTTTGCATTTAATTCAGATGCAATTTCTGTGTTTCATTGTCAATAAGAAGGTCAGAGGGATACAGTAAACCTGAAGGGAAGCATCGGAATCTATAACTAGTGTCACAGGAGTAATTCAAAGCAAAGTCAATAAGAAGAGTCAGTCTTCTTGTACATATGTCGGCTTTGTGCCCCTTTGTATTTAATTCCGATGCAGTTTCTGGGTCTCATCGTCGATAACAACGTCCAAGGGATACAGTAAACCTGAAGTGAAGCATTTGAATCTAAAACTAGTGTCACAGGAACGGTTAAAAATATAGACAGTAGGAAGAGTCAGTCTTCTTGTACTTAAGTAGCATTGTGCCTTTTCTATTTAATTCCGATGCAATTTCTGTGTTTCATCGTCAATAAGAAGGTCAGAGGGATACAGTAAACCTGAAGTGTAGCAACGGAAACTACAACTTGTGTCACAGGAATGGTACAAATCATAGTCAGTAAGAAGAGTCAGTCTTCTTGTACTTAAGTCGGCATCGTGCTTTTTCTATTTCATACCGATGCAATTCCAGTGTTTCATCGTCAATAAGAATGTCAGAGGGATACAGTTAACCTGAAGTGAAGCATCGGAATCTGTAACTTGCGTCAGAGGAATAGTTCAAAACATTGACAGTAAGAAGAGTCAGTCTTCTTGTACTTAAGTCGGCATTGTGCTTTTCTATTTAATTCCGATGCAATCTCTGTGTTTATCGTCAATAAGACCGTCCAAGGGATACAGTAAACCTGAAGTGAAACATCGGAATCTATAACTAGTGTCACAAGAATGGTTCCAAACATAGACAGTAGGAAAAGTCAGTCTTCTTGTACTTAAGTAGCATTGTGCCTTTTCTATTTAATTCCGATGCAATTTCTGTGTTTCATCGTCAATAAGAAGGTCCAAGGGATACAGTAAACCTGAAGTGAAGCATCGGAATCTGTAACTAGCGTCACAGGAGTGGCTCAAAACATAGTCATTAAAAAGAGTCAGTCTTCTTGTACTTAAGTCGGCATTGTGCTTTTTCTATTTAATTCCGATGCAATTTCAGTGTTTCATCGTCAATAAGAATGTCAGTGGGATACAGTAAACCTGAAGTGAAGCATCGGAATCTATATCTAGTGTCACAGGAATGGTTCAAAACATAGACAGTAAGGAGAGTCAGTCGTCTTGTACTTAAGTCGGCATTGTGCCATTTGTATTTAATTCCGATGCAATTTCTGTGCTTCAACGTCAATAAGAAGGTCAGAGAGATACAGTAAACCTGAAGTGAAGCATCGGAATCTATAACTAGTGTCACAGGAATGGTTCAAAACAGTCAGTAAGAAGAGTCAGTCTCCTTGTACTTAAGTCGGCATTGTGCCTTTTGTATTTAATTCTGATGCAATTTCTGTGTTTCATCGTCAATAAGAAGGTCAGAGGGATACGGAAAACCTGAAGTGAAGCATCGGAATCTATAACTAGTGTCACAGGAATGGATCAAACATGGACAGTGTGAAGAGTCAGTCTTCTTGTACTTAAGTCAGCATTGTGCCTTTTGTATTTAATTCCGATGCAATTTCTGTGTTTCATCGTCAATAAGAAGGTCAGAGAATTACAGAAAACCTGAAGTGAAGCATCGTAATATATAACTAGTGTCACAGGAATGGTTCAAAACATAGACAGTAGGAAGAGTCAGTCTTCTTATACTTAAGTCATCATTGTGCCTTTTGTATTTCATTCCGATGCACTTTCTGTGTTTTATCGTCAATAAGAAGATCAGAGGGATACAGAAAACCTGAAGTGAAGCATCGGAATCTATAACTAGTGTCATAGGAATGGTTCAAAACATAGACAGTAGGAAGAGTCAGTCTTCTTGTACATAAGTCAGCATTGTGCCTTTTCTATATAATTCCGATGCACTTTCTGTGTTTCATGGTCAATAAGATGGTCCAATGGAAACAGTAAACCTGAAATGAAGCATCGGAATCTATAACTAGTGTCACAGGAATGTTTCAAAACATAGACAGTAGGAAGAGTCAGTCTACACGTACTTAAGTCTTCATTGTTCCTTTTGTATTTAATTCAGATGCAATTTCTGTGTTTCATTGTCAATAAGATGGTCAGAGGGATACAGTAAACCTGAAGGGAAGCATCGGAATCTATAACTAGTGTCACAGGAGTTTTTCAAAGCAAAGTCAATAAGAAGAGTCAGTCTTCTTGTACATATGTCGGCTTTGTGCCCTTTTGTATTTAATTCCGATGCAGTTTCTGTGTTTCATCGTCGATAAGAACGTCCAAGGGATACAGTAAACCTGAAATGAAGCATTTGAATCTAAAATTAGTGTCACAGGAACGGTTAAAAACATAGACAGTAGGAAGAGTCAGTCTTCTTGTACTTAAGTAGCATTGTGCCTTTTCTATTTAATTTCGATGCAATTTCTGTATTTCATTGTCAATAAGAAGGTCGGAGGTATACAGTAAACCTGAAGTGAAACATCGGAAACTTAGCTAGCGTCACAGAAATGGTTCAAAACATAGACATTCAGAAGAGTCAGTCTTCTTGTACTTAAGTCGGCATTGTTCCTTTTCTATTTAATTACGATGTAATTTCTGTGTTTCATCGTCAATAAGAAGGTCCAAGGGAAACAGTAAACCTGAAGTGAAGCATCGGAATCTATAACTAGTGTCACAGGAATGGTTCAAAACATAGTCAGTAAGAAGAGTCAGTCTGCTTGTACTTAAGTCGGCATTGTGCCTTTTCCATTTACTTCCGATGCAATATCTGTATTTCGTCGCCAATAAGAAGGTCCAAAGGATACAGTAAACCTGAAGTGAAGCATCGGATTCTGTAACTAGCGTCACAGGAGTGGTTCAAAACATAGACAGTAAGAAGAGTCAGTCTTCTTGTGCTTAAGTCGGCATTGTGCCTTTTCTATTTAATTCCGTTGCAATTTCTGTATTTCATCTTCAATAAGAAGGTCCAAGGGATACAGTAACCCTGAAGTGAAGCATCGGAATCTATATCTAGTGTCACAGGAATGGTTCAAATTATAGACAGTAAGGAGAGTCAGTCTTCTTGTACTTAAGTCGGCATTGTGCCATTTGTATTTAATTCCGATGCAAGTTCTGTGTTTCAACGTCAGTGAGAAGGTCAGAGGGATACAGTAATCCTGAAGTGAAACATCGAAATCTATAACTAGTTTCACTGGAATGGTTCAAAACAGTCAGTAAGGAGAGTCAGTCTTCTTGTACTGAAGTCGGCATTGTGCCTTTTGTGTATAATTCCGATGCAATTTCTGTGTTTCATCGTCAAAAAGGAGGTCAGAGGGATACAGTAAACCTGAAGTGAAGCATCGGAATCTATAACTAGTGTCACAGAAATGGTTCAAAACATAGACAGTAGGAAGAGTCAGTCTTCTTGTACTTAAGTCGGCATTGTGCCTTTTGTATTTAATTCCGATGCAATATCTGTGTTTCATCGTCAATAAGAAGGTCCAAGGGCTACAGTAAACCTGAAGTGAAGCATCGGAATCTGTAACTAGCGTCACAGGAGTGGTTCAAAACATAGTCAGTAAGAGGAGTCAGTCTTCTTGTACTTAAGTCGGCATTGTGCCTTTTCTATTTAATTCCGATGAAATTTCTGTGTTTCATCGTCAATAAGAAGGTCAGAGGGATACAGTAAACCTGAAGTGTAGCAACGGAATCTATAACTAGTGTCACAGGAATGGTTCAAATCATAGTCAGTAAGAAGAGTCAGTCTTCTTGTACTTAAGTCGGCATTGTGCTTTTTCTATTTCATACCGATGCAATTCCAGTGTTTCATCGTCAATACGAATGTCAGAGGGATACAGTAAACCTGAAGTGAAGGATCGGAATAAGTAACTTGCGTCAGAGGAATAGTTCAAAACATAGACAGTAAGGAGAGTCAATCTTCTTGTACTTAAGTCGGCATTGTGCTTTACTATTTAATTCCGATGCAATATCTGTGTTTCATCGTCAATAAGAAGGTCCAAAGGATACAGTAAACCTGAAGTGAAGCATCGGAATCTATAACTAATGTCACAGGAATCGTTCAAAACAAAGACAGTCTGAAGAGTCAGTCTTCTTGTAAATAAGTCGGCATTGTGCCTTTTGTATTTAATTCCGATGCTATTTCTGTGTTTCATCGTCAAAAAGTAGGTCAGAGGGTACAGTAAACCTGAAGTGAAGCATCGGAATCTATAACTAGTGTCACAGGAAAGGTTCAAAACATAGACAGTAGGAAGAGTCAGTCTTCTTGTACTTAAGTCGGCATTGCGCTTTTTCTATTTCATTCCGATGCAATTTCAGTGTTTCATCGTCAATAAGAATGTCAGAGTGATACAGTAAACCTGAAGTGAAACATCGGAATCTGTAACTTGCGTCACAGGAATCGTTCAAAACATAGCCAGTAGGAAGAGTCAGTCTTCTTGTACTTACGTCAGCATAGTGCCTTTTCTATTTAATTCCGATGCACTTTCTGTGTTTCATGGACAATTAGAAGGTCCGAGGGATACAGTAAACCTGAAATGAAGCATCGGAATCTATAACTAGTGTCACAGGAATGTTTCAAAACATAGACAGTAGGGAGAGTCAGTCTACGTGTACTTAAGTCGGCATTGTGACTTTTGTATTTAATTACGATGCAATTTCTGTGTTTCATCGTCAATAAGGAGGTCCAACGGATACAGTAAACCTGAAGTGAAGCATCGGAATCTGTAACTGGCGTCACAGGAATGGTTCAAAGCATAGACACTAAGAAGAGTCAGTGTGCTAGTACTTAAGACGGCATTGTGCCTTTTGTATTTAATTCCGATGCGGTTTCTGTGTTTCATCGTCAATAAGAGGGTGAGAGATATACAGTGAACCTGAGGTGAAGCATCGGAATCTATAACTAGTGTCACAGGAATGGTTCAAAACATAGACAGTAGGAAGAGTCAGTCTTCTTGTACTTAAGTCGGCATTGTGCCTTTTCTATTTAATTCCGATGCAATTTCTGTATTTCGTCGCCAATAAGAAGGTCCAAAGGATACATTAAACCTGAAGTGAAGCATCCGATTCTATAACTAATGTCATAGGAATCGTTCAAAACATAGACAGTAGGAAGAGTCAGTCTTCTTGTACTTAAGTCGGCATTGTGCCTTTTGTATTTAATTGCGATGCAATTTCTGTTATTCATCGTCAAAAAGGTCAGAGGGATACAGTAAATCTGAAGTGAAGCATCGGAATCTATAACTAGTGTCACAGGAATGGTTCAAAACATAGACAGTAGGAAGAGTCAGTCTTCGTGCACTTAAGTCGGCATTGTGCCTTTTGTATTTAATTCCGTAGCAATATCTGTGTTTCATCGTCAATAAGAAGGTCCAAGGGATACAGTAATCCTGAAGTGAAGCATCGGAATCTGTAACTAGCGTCACAGGAGGGGTTCAAATCATAGTCAGTAAGAAGAGTCAGTCTTCTTGTACTTAAGTCGGCATTGTGCCTTTTCTATTTAATTCCGATGCAATTTCTGTGTTTCATTGTCAATAAGAACGCCCAAGGGCTACAGTAAACCGGAAGTGAAGCATCGGAATCTATAACGAGTGTCACAGGAATGGTTCAAAGCATAGACAAAAAGAAGAGTCAGTCTTCTTGTACTTAAGTCGGCATTGGGCCTTTTGTATTTAATTCCGATGCAGTTTCTGTGGTTCATCGTCAATATGAAGGTCAGAGGGATACAGTATACCTGAAGTGAAGCATCGGAATCTATAACTAGTGTCACCGGAATGGTTCAAAACATAGACAGTAGGAAGAGTCAGTCTTCCTGTAGTTTAGTCGGCATTGTGCCTTTTCTATTTAATTCCGATGCAATTTCTGTATTTCGTCGCCAATAAGAAGGTCCAAAGGATACAGTAAGCCTGAAGTGAAGCATCGGAATCTATAACTAATGTCACAGGAATCGTTCAAAACAAAGACAGTCTGAAGAGTCAGTCTTCTTGTAAATAAGTCGGCATTGCGCTTTTTCTATTTCATTCCGATGCAATTTCTGTGTTTCATCGTAAATAAGAAGGACAGAGGGATACAGAAAACCTGAAGTGAAGCATCGGAATCTACAACTAGTGTCACAGGAATGGTTCAAAGCATAGACAGTGTGAAGAAACGGTCTTCTTGTACTTAAGTCAGCATTGTGCCTTTTGTATTTAATTGCGATGCAATTTCTGTGTTTCATCATCAACAAGAAGGTCAGTGGGATACAGAAAACCTGTAGTGAAACATCGGAATCTATAACTAGTGTCACAGGAATGGTTCAAAACATAGACAGTAGGAAGAGTCAGTCTTCTTGTACTTAAGTCAGCATTGTGCTTTTCTATTTAATTCCGATGCACATTCTGTGTTTCATGGTCAATAAGAAGGTCCAAGGGATACAGTAAAAGTGAAATGAGGCATCGGAATCTATAACTAGTGTCACAGGAATGTTTCGAAACATAGACAGTAGGAAGAGTCAGTCTACATGTACTTAAGTCGGCATTGTGTTTTTTGTATTTAATTCCGATGCAATTTCTGTGTTTCATTGTCAATAAGAACGTCCAAGGGCTACAGTGAACCGGAAGTGAAGCATCGGAATCTATAACGAGTGTCACAGGAATGGTCCAAAACATAGACAGTAGAAAAAGTCAGTCTTCTTGTACTTAAGTCGGCGTTGTGCCTTTTCTATTTAATTCCGATGCAATTTCTGTGTTTCATCGTTAATAAGAAGGTCCAAGGGATACAGTAAACCTGAAGTGAAGCATCGGAATCTATAACTAGTGCCACAGGAGTGGTTCAAAACATAGACAAAAAGAAGAGGCAGTCTTCTTGTACTTAAAGCGGCATTGTGCCTTTTGTATTTAATTCCGATGCAATTCCTGTGATTCATCGTCAATATGAAGGTCAGAGGGATACAGTATACCTGAAGTGCAGCATCGGAATCTATAACTAGTGTCACATTAATGGTTCAAATCATAGTCAGTAAGAAAAGTCAGTCTATTTGTACTTAAGTCGGCATTGTGCATTTTCTATTTCATTCCGATGCAATGTCAGTGTTTCATCGTCAATACGAATGTCAGAGGGATACAGTAAACCTGAAGGGAAGCATCGGAATCTGTAACTTGCGTCAGAGGATTGGTTCAAAACATAGACAATAAGAAGAGTCAGTCTTCTTGTACTTAAGTCGGCATTGTGCCTTTTCTATTCACTTCCGATGCAATTTCTGTGTTTCATCTTCAATAAGAAGGTCCAAGGGATACAGTAAACCTGAAGTGAAGCATCGGAATCTATATCTAGTGTCACAGGAATGGTTCAAATTATAGACAGTAAGGAGGGTCAGACTTCTTGTACTTAAGTCGGCATTGTGCCATTTGTATTTAATTCCGATGCAATTTCTGTGTTTCAACGTCAATAAGAAGGTCAGAGTGATACAGTAAACATGAAGTGAAGCATCGAAATCTATAACTAGTGTCACAGGAATGGTTCATAGCAGTCAGTAAGAAGAGCCAGTCTTCTTGTACTTAAGTCGGCATTGTGCCTTTTGTATTTAATTCCGATGCAATTTCTGTGTTTCATCGTCAATAAGTAGGTCAGAGGGATACAGAAAACCTGAAGTGAAGCATCGGAATCTATAACTAGTGTCACAGGAATGGTTCAAAGCATAGACAGTGTGAAGAGTCAGTCTTCTTGTACTTAAGTCAGCATTGTGCCTTTTGTATTTAATTGCGATGCAATTTCTGTGTTTCATCATCAATAAGAAGGTCAGTGGGATACAGAAAACCTGTAGTGAAGCATCGGAATCTATAACTAGTGTCACAGGAATGGTTCAAAACATAGAAAGTAGGAAGAGTCAGTCTTCTTGTACTTAAGTCAGGACTGTGCCTTTTCTATTTACTTCCGATACACATTCTGTGTTTCATGGTCAATAAGAAGGTCCAAGGGATACAGTAAACCTGAAATGAAGCATCGGAATCTATAACTAGTGTCACAGGAATGTTTCGAAACATAGACAGTAGGAAGAGTCAGACTTCTTGTACTTAAGTCAGCATTGTGCCTTTTCTATTTAATTCCGATGCACTTTCTGTGCTTCATGGACAATAAGAAGGTCCGAAGGATACAGTAAACCTGAAATGAAGCATCGGAATCTATAACTAGTGTCACAGGAATGTTACAAATCATAGACAGTAGGAAGAGTCAGTCTACATGTACTTAAGCCGGCATTGTGAATTTTGTATTTAATTACGATGCAATTTCTGTGTTTCATCGTCAATAAGAAGGTCCAAGGGATACAGTAAATCTGAAGTGAAGCATCGGAATCTATAACGAGTGTCACAGGAATGGTTCAAATCATAGACTGTAAGAAGAGTCAGTCCTCTTATACTTAAGTCGGCATTGTGCCTTTTCTATTTAATTCCGATGCGATTTCTGTGTTTCATCGTCAATAAGAAGGTCAGAGGGATACAGTGAACCTGAGGTGAAGCATCGGAATCTATAACTAGTGCCACAGGAATGGTTCAAAACATAGACCGTAGGAAGAGTCAGTCTTCTTGAACTGAAGTCGGCATTGTGCCTTTTGTATTTAATTCCGATGCAATTTCTGTGTTTCATCGTCAATAAGAAGGTCCAACGGATACAGTAAAAATGAAGTGAAGCATCGGAATCTGTAACTTGCGTCACAGGAATGGTTCAAAGCATAGACACTAAGAAGAGTCAGTCTGCTTTTACTTCAGACGGCATTGTGCCTTTTCTATTTAATTCCGATGCGATTTCTGTGTTTCATCGTCAATAAGAAGGTCAGAGGGATACAGTGAACCCGAGGTGAAGCATCGGAATCTATAACTAGTGCCACAGGAATGGTTCAAAACATAGACCGTAGGAAGAGTCAGTCTTCTTGAACTGAAGTCGGCATTGTGCCTTTTCTATTTCATTCCGATGCAATTTCTGTGTTTCATCGTCAATAAGAAGGTCCAAGGGATACAGTAAACCTGAAGTGAAGCATCGGAATCTATAACTAGTGTCACAGGATAGGTTCAAAACATAGACAAAAAGAAGAGTCAGTCTTCTTGTACTTAAGTCGGCATTGTGCCTTTTCTATTTCATTCCGATGCAATTTCTCTGTTTCATCGTCAATAAGAAGGTCCAAGGGATACAGTAAACCTGAAGTGTAGCATCGGAATCTATAACTAGTGTCACAGGAATGGTTGAAAACATAGACAAAAAGAAGAGTCAGTCTTCTTGTACTTATGTCGGCATTGTGCCTTTTGAATTTAATTCCGATGCATTTTCTGTGATTCATCGTCAATAAGGAGGTCAGAGGGATACAGTAAACCTTAAGTGAAGCATCGGAATCTATAACTAGTTTCACCGGAATGGTTCAAAACATGGACAGTAGGAAGAGTCAGTCTTCTTGTACTTAAGTCGGCATTGTTCCTTTTCTATTTAATTCCGATGCAATTTCTATATTTCGTCGCCAATAAGAAGGTCCAAAGAATACAGTAAACCTGAGGTGATGCATCGGAATCCATAACTAGTGGCACAGGAATCGTTCAAAACATAGACAGTAGGAAGAGTCAGTCTTCTTGTACTTAAGTCGGCATTGTGCCTTTTGTATTTAATTCCGATGCAATTTCTGTGATTCATCGTCAAAAAGAAGGTCAGAGGGATACAGTAAACCTGAAGTGAAGCATCGGAATCTATAACTAGTGTCACAGGAATGGTTCAAAACATAGACAGTAGGAAGAGTCAGTCTTCTTGTACTTAAGTCGGCATTGTGCCTATAGTATTTAATTCCGATGTAATTTCTGTGTATCATCGTTAAAAAGAAAGTCGGAGGGAAACAGTAAACCTGAAGTGAAGCATTGGAATCTATAACTAGTGTCACAGGAACGGTTCAAAACATAGACAGTAGGAAGAGTCAGACTTCTTGTACTTAAGTCAGCATTGTGCCTTTTCTATTTAATTCCGATGCACTTTCTGTGCTTCATGGACAATAAGAAGGTCCGAAGGATACAGTAAACCTGAAATGAAGCATCGGAATCTATAACTAGTGTCACAGGAATGTTACAAATCATAGACAGTAGGAAGAGTCAGTCTACATGTACTTAAGCCGGCATTGTGAATTTTGTATTTAATTACGATGCAATTTCTGTGTTTCATCGTCAATAAGAAGGTCCAACGGATACAGTAAACCTGATGTGAAGCAACGGAATCTGTAACTTGCGTCACAGGAATGGTTCAAATCATAGACACTAATAAGAGTCAGTCTGCTTGTACTTAAGACGGCATTGTGCCTTTTCTATTTAATTCCGATGCGATTTCTGTGTTTCATCGTCAATAAGAAGGTCAGAGGGATACAGTGAACCTGAGGTGAACCATCGGAATCTATAACTAGTGTCACAGGAATGGTTCCAAACATAGACACTAGGAAGAGTTAGTCTTCTTGTACTTAAGTCGGCATTGTAACTTTCTATTTAATTCCGATGCAATTTCTGTATTTCGTCGCCAATAAGAAGGTCCAAAGGATACAGTAAACCTGAAGTGAAGCATTGGAATCTATAACTAATGTCACAGGAATCGTTCAAAGCATAGACAGTAGGAAGAGTCAGTCTTCTTGCACTTAAGTCGGCATTGTGCCTTTTGTATTTAATTCCGATGCAATATCTGTGTTTCATCGTCAATAAGAAGGTCCAAGGGATACAGTAAACCTGAAGTGAAGCATCGGAAACTGTAACTAGCGTCACAGGAGTGGTTCAAATCATAGTCAGTAAGAAGAGTCAGTCTTCTTGTACTTAAGTCGGCATTGTGCCTTTTCTATTTAATTCCGATGCAATTTCTGTGTTTCATCGTCAATAAGAAGGCCTAAGGGATACAGTAAACCTGAAGTGAAGCATCGGAATCTATAACTAGTGTCACAGGTATGGTTCAAAACATAGACAAAAAGAAGAGTCAGTCTTCTTGTACTTAAGTCGGCATTGTTCCTTTTGTATTTAATTCCGATGCAATTTCTGTGATTCATCGTCAATATGAAGGTCAGAGGGATACAGTATACCTGAAGTGAAGCATCGAAATGTATAACTAGTGTCACCGGAATGGGTCAAAACATAGACAGTAGGATGAGTCAGTCTTCTTGTACTTTAGTCGGCATTGTGAATTTTCTATTTAATTCCGATGCAATTTCTGTATTTCGTCGCCAATAGGAAGGTCTAAAGGATACAGTAAACCTGAAGTGAAGCATCGGAATCTATAACTAATGTCACAGGAATCGTTCAAAACAAAGACAATGGGAAGAGTCAGTCTTCTTGTAATTAAGTCGGCATTGTGCCTTTTGTATTTGATTCCGATGCAATTTCTGTGTTTCATCGTCAAAAAGGTCAGAGGGATACAACAAACCTGAAGTGAAGCATCGGAGTCTATAACTAGTGTCACAGGAATGGTTCAAAACATAGACAGTAGGAAGAGTCAGTCTTCTTGTAGTTAAGTCGGCATTGTGCCTTTTCTATTTAATTCCGATGCACTTTCTGGGTTTCATGGTCTATAAGATGGTCCAAGGGATACAGTAAACATGAAATGTAGCATCGGAATCTATAACTAGTGTCACAGGAATGTTTCAAAACAAAGACAGTGGGAAGAGTCAGTCTACATGTACTTAAGTCGGTATTGTGCCTTTTGTATTTAATTCCGATGCAATTTCTGTGTTTCATCGTCAATACGAAGGTCAGAGGGATACAGTAAACCTGAAGTGAAGCATCGGAATCCACAACTAGTGTCACAGGAATGGTTCAAAACATAGTCAGTAAGAAAAGTCAGTCTTCTTGTACTTATGTCGGCATTGTGAGTTTTGTGTTTAATTCCGATGCGATTTCTGTGTTTCATCGTCAATAAGAAGGTCCAGGGGATACAGTAAATCTGAAGTGAAGCATCGGAATCTATAACTAGAGTCACAGGAATGGTTCAAAACATAGACAGTAAGAAGAGTCAGTCTTCTTGTACTTAAGTAGGCATTGTGCCTTTTCTATTTAATTCCGATGCAATTTCTGTGTTTCATCGGCAAAAAGAAAGTCAGAGGGATGCAGTAAACCTGAAGTGAAGCATCGGAATCTATAACTTGTTTCACAGGAATGGTTCAAAACATAGACAGTAAGAAGAGTCAGCCTTATTGTACTTAAGTCGATATTGTGCCAATTGTATTTAACTCCGATGCACTATCTGTGTTTCATCGTCAATACGAAGATCCATGGGATACAGTAAACCTGAAATGAAGCATCGGAATCTATAACTAGTGTCACAGGAATGGTTCAAAACATAGACAGTAGGAAGATTCAGTCTAGATGTACTTAAGTCAGCATCGTGCCTTTTGTATTTATTTCCGATGCAATTTCTGTATTTCATCGTCACTAAGAAGGTCAGAGGGATACAGTAAACCTGAAGTGAAGCATCAGAATCTATGACTAGTGTCACAGGAATGGATCAAAACAGTCAGTAAGAAGAGTCAGTATTCTTGTACTTACGTCGGCATTGTGCCTTTTGTATTTAATTCCGATGCAATTTCTGTGTTCCATCGTCAATAAGAAGGTCAGAGGCATACAGTGAACCTGAAGTGTTGCATCGGAATCTATAACTAGTGTCACAGGAATGGTTCAAAGCATAGACAGTAGGATGAGTCAGTCTTCTTGTACTTAAGTCGGCATTGTGCCTTTTGTGTTTAATTCCGATGCAATTTCTGTGTTCCTTCGTCAATAAGAAGGTCCAAGGGATACAGAAAACTTGATGTGAAGCATCGGAATCTGTAACTAGTGTCACAGGAATATTTCAAATCATAGACAAAAAGAAGAGTCAGTCTTCTTGTACTCAAGTCGGCATTGTGCATTTTGCATTTAATTCCGATGCAATTTCTGTGTTTGATCGTCAATAAGAAGGTCCAAGGGATACAGTATATCTAAAGTGAAGCATCGGAATCTATAACTAGTGTCACAGGAATGGTTCAAAACATAGACAGTAAGAAGAGTCAGACTTTTTGTACTTAAGTCGGCATTATGCCAATTTCAATTTAATTCCGATGCAATTACTGTGTTTCATCGTCAATAAGAAGGTCAGAGGGATACAGTAATCCTTAAGTGAAGCATCGGAATCTCTAACTAGTGTCACAGGCATGGTTCAAAACATAGTCAGTAAGAAGAGTCAGTGTTCTTGTACTTAAGTCGGCATTGTGCCTTTTGTATTTAATTCCGATGCAATATCTGTGTTTCATCGCCAATAAGAAGATCCAAGGGATACAGTAAACCTGAAGTGAAGCATCGGAATCTATATCTAGTGTCACAGGAATGGTTCAAAACATAGTCAGTAAGGAGAGTCAGTCTTCTTAGACTTAAGTCGGCTTTGTGCCATTTGTATTTAATTCACATGCAATTTCTGGTATCGTCGTCAATAAGATGGTCTGAGGGATACAGTAAACCTGAAGTGAAGCATCGGAATCTATAACTAGTGTCACAGGAATGGTTCAAAACACTCAGTAAGAAGAGACAGTCTTCTTGTACTTAAGTCGGCATTGTGCCTTTTGTATTTAATTCCGATGCAATTTCTGTGTTTCATCGCCAATAAGAAGGTCCAAGGGACTCAATAAACCTGAAGTGAAGCAATGGAATCTATAACTAGTGTCACAGGAATGGTTCAAATCATAGACAGTAAGAAGAGTCAGCCTTCTTGTACTTAAGTCGGCATTGTGCCTTTTGTATTTAATTCCGATTCAATTTCTGTGTTTCATCGTCAATAAGAACGTCCAAGGGATACAGTAAACCTGAAGTGAAGCATCGGAATCTATAAGTAGTGGCCCAGGAAAGGTTCAAAATATAGACAGTAATAAGAGTCAGTCTTCTTGTCTTGAAGTCGGCATTGTGCGTTTTCTATTTAATTCCGATGCAATGTCTGTGTTTCATCGTCAATAAGAAGGTCCAAGGGATACAGTAAGCCGGAAGTGAAGCATCGGAATCTACAACTGGTGTCACAGGAATGGTTCAAATAATAGACAAAAAGATGAGTCAGTCTTCTTGTACTTAAGTCGGCATTGTGCCTTTTGTATTTAATTCCGATGCAATTTCTGTGATTCATCGTCAATAAGAAGGTCCAAGGGGTACAGTAAACCTGAAGTGAAGCATCGGAATCTATAACTAGTGTCACAGGAATGGTTCAAAACATAGACAGTAGGAAGAGGGACAGTCTTCTTGTACTTAAGTCGGCATTGTGCCTTTTGTATTTAATTCCGATGCAATTTCTGTGTTTCATCGTCAATAAGAAGGTCCAAGGGACTCAGTAAACCTGAAGTGAAGCATCGAAATCTATAACTAGTGTCACAGGAATGGTTCAAAGCATAGACAGTAAGAAAGGTCAGTCTTCTTGTACTTAAGTCGGCATTGTGCCTTTTGTATTTAATTCCGATGCAATTTCTGTGTTTCATCGTCAATAAGAATATCAGAGGGATACATTAATCCTGAAGTGAAGCATCGGAATCTATAACTAGTGTCACAGGAATGGTTCAAAACATAGACAGTAGGAAGAGTCAGTCTTCTAGTACTTAAGTCAGCATTGTGCCTTTTCTGTTTAATTCCGATGCACTTTCTGTGTTTCATCGTCAATAAGAAGGTCTAAGGTATACAGTAAACATGATATGAAGCATCGGAATCTATTACTAGCGTCACAGGAATGTTTCAAACATAGACAGTAGGAAGAGTCAGTCTACAAGTACTTAAGTCGGCATTGTGCCTTTTGTATTTAATTCCGATGCGATTTCTGTGTTTCATCGTGAATAAGAAGGTCCAAGGGATACAGTAAACCTGAGGAGAAGCATCGGAATCTATAACTAGCGTCACAGGAATGGTTAAAAACATAGACAGTAGGAAGAGTCAGTCTTCTTGTACTTAAGTCGGCATTGTGCCTTTTCTATTTAATTCCGATGCAATCTCTGTGTCTCATCGTCAATAAGAAGGTCCAAGGGATACAGTAAACCTCAAGTGAAGCATCGGAATCCATAACTAGTGTCACAGGAATGGTTCAAAATATAGACAGTCAGAAGAGTCAAAAATATTGTACTTAAGTCGGCATTGTGCCTTTTCTATTTAATTCCGATGCAATTTCTGTGATTCATCGTCAATAAGAAGGTCCAAGGGGTACTGTAAACCTGAAGTGAAGCATCGGAATCTATAACTAGTGTCACAGGAATGGTTCAAAGCATAGACAGTAAGAAAGGTCAGTCTTCTTGTACTTAAGTCGGCATTGTGCCTTTTGTATTTAATTCCGATGCAATTTCTGTGTTTCATCGTCAATAAGAATATCAGAGGGATACAGTAATCCTGAAGTGAAGCATCGGAATCTATAACTAGTGTCACAGGAATGGTTCAAAGCATAGACAGTAAGAAAGATCAGTCTTCTTGTACTTAAGTCGGCATTGTGCCTTTTGTATTTAATTCCGAGGCAATGTCTGTGTTTCAACGACAATAAGAAAGTCAGAAGGATACAGTAAGCCTGAAGTGAAGCATCGGAATCTATAACTAGTGTCACAGTTATGGTTCAAAACAGTCAGTAAGAAGAGTCGGTCTTCTTGTACTTAAGTCGGCATTGTGCCTTTTCTATTTAATTCCGATGCAATTTCTGTTTTTCATCTTCAAAAAGAAGGTCAGAGGGATAAAGTAAACCTGAAATGAAGCATCGGAATCTGTAACTAGCGTCACAGGAATGGTTCAAAGCGTAGACAGTAGGAAGAGTCAGTCTTCTTGTACTTAAGTCGGCATTGTGCCTGTTGTATTTAATTCCGATGCAATTTCTGTATTTCATCGTCAATCAAAACGTCCAAGGGATACAGTAAACCTGAGGAGAAGCATCGGAATCTATAACTAGCGTCACAGGAATGGTTGAAAACATAGACAGTAGGAAGAGTCAGTCTTCTTGTACTTAAGTCGGCATTGTGCCTTTTCTATTTAATTCCGATGCAATCTCTGTGTCTCATTGTCAATAAGAAGGTCCAAGGGATACAGTAAACCTGAAGTGAATCATCGGAATCCATAACTAGTGTCACAGGAATGGTTCAAAATATAGACAGTCAGAAGAGTCAAAAATATTGTACTTAAGTCGGCATTATGCCCTTTTCAATTTAATTCCGATGCAATTACTGTGTTTCACCGTCAATAAGAAGGTCAGAGGGATACAGTAAACCTGAAGTGAAGCATCGGAATCTCTAACTAGTGTCACAGGAATGTTTCAAAACATAATCAGTAAGAAGAGACAGTCTTCTTGTACATTAGTCGGCATTGTGCCTTTTGTATTTAATTCCGATGCAATATCTGTGTTTAATCGTCAATAAGGAGGTCAGAGGGACACAGTAAACCTGAAGTGAAACATCGCAATCTGTAACTAGTGTCACAGGAATGGTTCAAAACATAATCAGTAAGAAGAGTCAGTCTTCTTGTACTTAAGTCGGCGTTGTGCCTTTTGTATTTAATTCCGATGCAATTTCTGTGTTTCATCGTCAATAAGAAGGTCCAAGGGATACAGTAAACCTGAAGTGAAGCATCGAAATATATAACTAGTGTCACAGGAATGGTTCAAAATATAGACAGTAAGAAGAGTCAGAAATCTTGTACTTAGGTCGGCATTATGCCCTTTTTAATTTAATTCCGATGCCATTTCTGTGTTTCACCGTCAATGAGAAGGACAGAGGGATACAGTAAACCTGAAGTGAAGCATCGGAATCTCTAACTAGTGTCACAGGAATGGTTCAAAACATAATCAGTAAGAAGAGACAGTCTTCTTGTACATAAGTCGGCATTGTGCCTTTTGTATTTAATTCCGATGCAATATCTGTGTTTCATCGTCAATAAGAAGGTCCAAGGGATACAGTAATTCTGAAGTGAAGCATCGGAATTAGTAACTAGCGTCGCAGGAATGGTTCAAAACATTGTCAGAAAGAAGAGTCAGTCTTCTTGTACTTAAGTCGGCATTGTGCCTTTTGTATTTAAATCCGATGCAATTTCCGTGTTTCATCGTGAAAAAGAGGGTCCAAGCGATACAGGAAACCTGAAGTGAAGCATCGGAATCTATAACTAGTGTCACAGGAATGGTTCAAAACATAGACAGTAAGAAGAGTCAGACTTCTTGTACTTAATTCGGCATTGCGCCTTTTGTATTTAATTCCGATGCAATATCTGTGTTTCATCGTCAATAAGAAGGTCCAAGAGATACAGTAAACCTGAAGTGAAGCATCGGAATCTATATCTAGTGTCACAGGAATGGTACAGAACATAGACAGTAAGTAGAGTCAGTCTTCTTGTACTTAAGTCGGCATTGTGCCATTTGTATATAATTCCGATGCAATATCTGTGTTTCAACGACAATAAGAAAGTCAGAAGGATACAGTAAACCTGGAGTGAAGCATCGGAATCTATAACTAGTGTCACAGGAATGGTACAAAACAGTCAGTAAGAAGAGTCAGTCTTCTTGTACTTAAGTCGGCATTGTGCCTTTTCTATTTAATTCAGATGCAATTTCTGTTTTTCATCTTCAATAAGAAGGTCAGAGGGATAAAGTAAACCTGAAATGAAGCATCGGAATCTGTAACTAGCGTCACAGGAATGGTTCAAAGCGTAGACAGTAGGAAGAGTCAGTCTTCTTGTACTTAAGTCGGCATTGTGCCTGTTGTATTTAATTCCGATGCAATTTCTGTATTTCATCGTCAATCAAAACGTCCAAGGGATACAGTAAACCTGAGGAGAAGCATCGGAATCTATAACTAGCGTCACAGGAATGGTTGAAAACATAGACAGTAGGAAGAGTCAGTCTTCTTGTACTTAAGTCGGCATTGTGCCTTTTCTATTTAATTCCGATGCAATCTCTGTGTCTCATTGTCAATAAGAAGGTCCAAGGGATACAGTAAACCTGAAGTGAAGCATCGGAATCCATAACTAGTGTCACAGGAATGGTTCAAAATATAGACAGTCAGAAGAGTCAAAAATATTGTACTTAAGTCGGCATTATGCCCTTTTCAATTTAATTCCGATGCAATTACTGTGTTTCACCGTCAATAAGAAGGTCAGAGGGATACAGTAAACCTGAAGTGAAGCATCGGAATCTCTAACTAGTGTCACAGGAATGTTTCAAAACATAATCAGTAAGAAGAGACAGTCTTCCTGTACATTAGTCGGCATTGTGCCTTTTGTATTTAATTCCGATGCAATATCTGTGTTTAATCGTCAATAAGGAGGTCAGAGGGACACAGTAAACCTGAAGTGAAACATCGGAATCTGTAACTAGTGTCACAGGAATGGTTCAAAACATAATCAGTAAGAAGAGTCAGTCTTCTTGTACTTAAGTCGGCATTGTGCCTTTTGTATTTAATTCCGATGCAATTTCTGTGTTTCATCGTCAATAAGAAGGTCCAAGGGATACAGTAAACCTGAAGTGAAGCATCGGAATATATAACTAGTGTCACAGGAATGGTTCAAAATATAGACAGTAAGAAGAGTCAGAAATCTTGTACTTAGGTCGGCATTATGCCCTTTTTAATTTAATTCCGATGCCATTTCTGTGTTTCACCGTCAATGAGAAGGACAGAGGGATACAGTAAACCTGAAGTGAAGCATCGGAATCTCTAACTAGTGTCACAGGAATGGTTCAAAACATAATCAGTAAGAAGTGACAGTCTTCTTGTACATAAGTCGGCATTGTGCCTTTTGTATTTAATTCCGATGCAATATCTGTGTTTCATCGTCAATAAGAAGGTCCAAGGGATACAGTAATTCTGAAGTGAAGCATCGGAATTAGTAACTAGCGTCGCAGGAATGGTTCAAAGCATTGTCAGAAAGAAGAGTCAGTCTTCTTGTACTTAAGTCGGCATTGTGCCTTTTGTATTTAATTCCGATGCAATTTCCGTGTTTCATCGTGAATAAGAGGGTCCAAGCGATACAGGAAACCTGAAGTGAAGCATCGGAATCTATAACTAGTGTCACAGGAATGGTTCAAAACATAGACAGTAAGAAGAGTCAGACTTCTTGTACATAGGTCGGCATTATGCCCTTTTCAATTTAATTCCGATGCAATTACTGTGTTTCATCGTCAATAAGAAGGTCAGAGGAATACAGTAAACCTGAAGTGAAGCATCGGAATCTCTGACTAGTGTCACAGGAATGGTTCAAAACATAGTCAGTAAGAAGAGTCAGTCTTCTTGTACTTAATTCGGCATTGCGCCTTTTGTATTTAATTCCGATGCAATATCTGTGTTTCATCGTCAATAAGAAGGTCCAAGAGATACAGTAAACCTGAAGTGAAGCATCGGAATCTATATCTAGTGTCACAGGAATGGTACAGAACATAGACAGTAAGTAGAGTCAGTCTTCTTGTACTTAAGTCGGCATTGTGCCATTTGTATATAATTCCGATGCAATATCTGTGTTTCAACGACAATAAGAAAGTCAGAAGGATACAGTAAACCTGGAGTGAAGCATCGGAATCTATAACTAGTGTCACAGGAATGGTACAAAACAGTCAGTAAGAAGAGTCAGTCTTCTTGTACTTAAGTCGGCATTGTGCCTTTTCTATTTAATTCAGATGCAATTTCTGTTTTTCATCTTCAATAAGAAGGTCAGAGGGATAGAGTAAACCTGAAGTGAAGCATCGGAATCTGTAACTAGCGTCACAGGAATGGTTCAAAGCATAGACAGTAGGAAGAGTCAGTCTTCTTGTACTTAAGTCGGCATTGTGCCTGTTGTATTTAATTCCGTTGCAATTTCTGTATTTCATCGTCAATAAGAACGGCCAAGGGATACAGTAAACCTGAGGAGAAGCATCGGAATCTATAATTAGCGTCACAGGAATGGTTGAAAACATAGACAGTAGGAAAAGTCAGTCTTCTTGTACTTAAGTCGGCATTGTGCCTTTTCTATTTAATTCCGATGCAATTTCTGTGTCTCATCGTCAATAAGAAGGTCCAAGGGATACAGTAAACCTGAAGTGAAGCATCGAAATCTATAACTAGTGTCACAGGAATGGTTCAAAATATTGACAGTAAGAAGAGTCAAAAATATTGTACTTAAGTCGGCATTATGCCCTTTTCAATTTAATTCCGATGCAATTACTGTGTTTCACCGTCAATAAGAAGGTCAGAGGGATAAAGTAAACCTGAAGTGAAGCATCGGAATCTGTAACTAGTGTCACAGGAAAGGTTGAAACATAATCAGCAAGAAGAGACAGTCTTCTTGTACATAAGTCGGCATTGTGCCTTTTGTATTTAATTCCGCTGCAATATCTGTGTTTAATCGTCAATAAGAAGGTCAGAGGGATACAGTAAACCTGAAGTGAAGCATCGGAATCTGTAACTAATGTCACAAGAATGGTTCAAAACATAATCAGTAAGAAGAGACAGTCTTATTGTACTTAAGTCGGCATTGTGCCTTTTGTATTTAATTCCGAAGCAATTTCTGTGTTTCATCGTCAATAAGAACGTCCAAGGGATACAGTAAACCTGAAGTGAAGCATCGGAATATATAACTAGTGTCACAGGAATGGTTCAAAATATAGACAGTAAGAAGAGTCAGAAATCTTGTACTTAAATCGGCATTATGCCCTTTTCAATTTAATTCCGATGCAATTTCTGTGTTTCACCGTCAATAAGAAGGACAGAGGGATACAGTAAAACTGAAGTGAAGCATCGGAATCTCTAACTAGTGTCATAGGAATGGTTCAAAACATAATCAGTAAGAAGAGACAGTCTTCTTGTACATAAGTCGGCATTGTGCCTTTTGTATTTAATTCCGATGCAATATCTGTGTTTCATAATCAATAAGAAGGCCCAAGGGATACAGTAAACCTGAGGTGAAGCATCGGAATTAGTAACTAGCGTCGCAGGAATGGTTCAAAACATTGTCAGTAAGAAGAGTCAGTCTTCTGGTACTTAAGTCGGCATTGTGCCTTTTCTATTTACTTCCGATGCAATTTCTGTGTTTCATCGTCAATAAGAACGTCCAAGGGATACAGTAAACCTGAAGTGAAGCATCGGAATCTATAACTAGTGTCACAGGAATGGTTCAAAACATAGACAGTAGGAACAGTCAGTCTTCTTGTACCTAAGTCGGCATTGTGTCTTTTCTATTTAATTCCGATGCAATTTCTGTGTTTCATCGTCAATAAGAACGTCACAGGGATACAGTAAACCTGAAGTGAAGCATCGGAATCTGTAACTAGCGTCACAGGAATGGTTCAAATCATAGACAGTAAGAAGAGTCAGTCTTCTTGTACTTAAGTCGGCATTGTGCCTTTTCTATTTCATTCCGATGCAATTTCTGTGTTTCATCGTCAATATGAAGGTCCAAGGGATACAGTAAACCTGAAGTGAAGCATCGGAATCTAAACTAGTGTCATAGGAATGGTTCAAAATATAGACAAAAAGAAGAGTCAGTCTTCTTGTACTTAAGTCGGCATTGTGCCTTTTGTATTTAATTCCGAAGCAATTTCTGTGTTTCATCGTCAATAAGAAGGTCCAAGGGATACAGTAAACCTGAAGTGAAGCATCGGAATTCATAACTAGTGTCACAGGTATGGTTCAAAGCATAGACAGTAGGAAGAGTCAGTCTTCTTGTACCTAAGTCGGCATTGTGCCTTTTCTATTTAATTCCGATGCAATTTCTGTGATTCATCGTCAATAAGAAGGTCCAAGAGGTACAGTAAACCTGAAGTGAAGCATCGGAATCTATAACTAGTGTCACAGGAATGGTTCAAAACATAGACAGTAGGAAGAGGGACAGTCTTCTTGTACTTAAGTCGGCATTGTGCCTTTTGTATTTAATTCCGATGCAATTTCTGTGATTCATCGTCAATAAGAAGGTCCAAGGGGTACAGTAAACCTGAAGTGAAGCATCGAAATCTATAACTAGTGTCACAGGAATGGTTCAAAGCATAGACAGTAAGAAAGGTCAGTCTTCTTGTACTTAAGTCGGCATTGTGCCTTTTGTATTTAATTCCGATGAAATTTCTGTGTTTCATCGTCAATAAGAATATCAGAGGGATACAGTAATCCTGAAGTGAAGCATCGGAATCTATAACTAGCGTCTCAGGAATGTGCCTTTTCAGTTTAATTCCGATGCACTTTCTGTGTTTCATCGTCAATAAGAAGGTCTAAGGTATAAAGTAAACATGATATGAAGCATCGGAATCTATTACTAGCATCACAGGAATGTTTCAAACATACACAGTAGGAAGAGTCAGTCTACATGTACTTAAGTCGGCATTGTGCCTTTTGTATTTAATTCCGATGCGATTTCTGTGTTTCATCGTGAATAAGAAGGTCCAAGGGATACAGTAAACCTGAGGAGAAGCATCGGAATCTATAACTAGCGTCTCAGGAATGGTTAAAAACATAGACAGTAGGAAGAGTCAGTCTTCTTGTACTTAAGTCGGCATTGTGCCGTTTCTATTTAATTCCGATGCAATTTCTGTGTTTCATCGTCAATAAGAAGGTCCAAGGGATACAGTAAACCAGAAGTGAAGCATCGGAATCTAAACTAGTGTCATAGGAATGGTTCAAAATATAGACAAAAAGAAGAGTCAGTCTTCTTGTACTTAAGTCGGCATTGTGCCTTTTGTATTTAATTCCGAAGCAATTTCTGTGTTTCATCGTCAATAAGAAGGTCCAAGGGATACAGTAAACCTGAAGTGAAGCATCGGAATTCATAACTAGTGTCACAGGTATGGTTCAAAGCATAGACAGTAGGAAGAGTCAGTCTTCTTGTACCTAAGTCGGCATTGTGCCTTTTCTATTTAATTCCGATGCAATTTCTGTGATTCATCGTCAATAAGAAGGTCCAAGGGGTACAGTAAACCTGAAGTGAAGCATCGGAATCTATAACTAGTGTCACAGGAATGGTTCAAAACATAGACAGTAGGAAGAGGGACAGTCTTCTTGTACTTAAGTCGGCATTGTGCCTTTTGTATTTAATTCCGATGCAATTTCTGTGTTTCATCGTCAATAAGAAGGTCCAAGGGACTCAGTAAACCTGAAGTGAAGCATCGAAATCTATAACTAGTGTCACAGGAATGGTTCAAAGCATAGACAGTAAGAAAGGTCAGTCTTCTTGTACTTAAGTCGGCATTGTGCCTTTTGTATTTAATTCCGATGCAATTTCTGTGTTTCATCGTCAATAAGAATATCAGAGGGATACAGTAATCCTGAAGTGAAGCATCGGAATCTATAACTAGTGTCACAGGAATGGTTCAAAACGTAGACAGTAGGAAGAGTCAGTCTTCTAGTACTTAAGTCAGCATTGTGCCTTTTCAGTTTAATTCCGATGCACTTTCTGTGTTTCATCGTCAATAAGAAGGTCTAAGGTATACAGTAAACATGATATGAAGCATCGGAATCTATTACTAGCGTCACAGGAATGTTTCAAACATAGACAGTAGGAAGAGTCAGTCTACATGTACTTAAGTCAGCATTGTGCCTTTTGTATTTAATTCCGATGCGATTTCTGTGTTTCATCGTGAATAAGAAGGTCCAAGGGATACAGTAAACCTGAGGAGAAGCATCGGAATCTATAACTAGCGTCACAGGAATGGTTAAAAACATAGTTAGTAGGAAGAGTCAGTCTTCTTGTACTTAAGTCGGCATTGTGCCGTTTCTATTTAATTCCGATGCAATCTCTGTGTCTCATCGTCAATAAGAAGGTCCAAGGGATACAGTAAACCTGAAGTGAAGCATCGGAATCCATAACTAGTGTCACAGGAATGGTTCAAAATATAGACAGTAAGAAGAGTCAAAAATATTGTACTTAAGTCGGCATTATGCCTTTTCCAATTTAATTCCGATGCAATTACTGTGTTTCACCGTCAATAAAAAGGCCAGAGGGATACAGTAAACCTGAAGTGAAGCACCGGAAATTCTAACTAGTGTCACAGGAATGGTTCAAAACATAGTCAGTAAGAAGAGTCAGTCTTCTTGTACTTAAGTCGGCTTTGCGCCTTTTGTATTTAATTCCGATGCAAAATCTGTGTTTTATCGTCAATAAGAAGGTCCAAGCGATACAGTAAACGTGAAGTGAAGCATCAGAATCTATATCTAGTGTCACAGGAATGGTTCAAAGCATAGACAGTAAGTAGAGTCAGTCTTCTTGTACTTAAGTCGGCATTGTGCCATTTGTATATAATTCCGATGCAATTTCTGTGTTTCAACGACAATAAGAAAGTCAGAAGGATACAGTAAGCCTGAAGTGAAGCATCGGAATCTATAACTAGTGTCACAGGAATGGTTCAAAACAGTCAGTAAGAAGAGTCGGTCTTCTTGTACTTAAGTCGGCATTGTGCCTTTTCTATTTAATTCCGATGCAATTTCTGTTTTTCATCTTCAATAAGAAGGCCAGAGGGATAAAGTAAACCTGAAATGAAGCATCGGAATCTGTAACTAGCGTCACAGGAATGGTTCAAAGCGTAGACAGTAGGGAGAGACAGTCTTCTTGTTCTTAAGTCGGCATTGTGCCTTTTGTATTTAATTCCGATGCAATTTGTGTATTTCATCGTCAATCAGAACGTCCAAGGGATACAGTAAACCTGAGGAGAAGCATCGGAATCTATAACTAGCGTCACAGGAATGGTTGAAAACATAGACAGTAGGAAGAGTCAGTCTTCTTGTACTTAAGTCGGCATTGTGCCTTTTCTATTTAATTCCGATGCAATCTCTGTGTCTCATCGTCAATAAGAAGGTCCAAGGGATACAGTAAACCTGAAGTGAAGCATCGGAATCCATAACTAGTGTCACAGGAATGGTTCAAAATATAGACAGTAAGAAGAGTCAAAAATATTGTACTTGAGTCGGCATTATGCCCTTTTCAATTTAATTCCGATGCAATTACTGTGTTTCACCGTCAATAAGAAGGTCAGAGGGATACAGTAAACCTGAAGTGAAGCATCGGAATCTCTAACTAGTGTCACAGGAATGTTTCAAAACATAATCAGTAAGAAGAGACAGTCTTCTTGTACCTAAGTCGGCATTGTGCCTTTTGTATTTAATTCCGATGCAATATCTGTGTTTAATCGTCAATAAGAAGGTCAGAGGGGTACAGTAAACCTGAAGTGAAACATCGGAATCTGTAACTAGTGTCACAGGAATGGTTCAAAACATAATCAGTAAGAAGAGTCAGTCTTTTTGTACTTAAGTCGGCATTGTGCCTTTTGTATTTAATTCCGATGCAATTTCTGTGTTTCATCGTCAATAAGAAGGTCCAAGGGATACAGTAAACCTGAAGTGAAGCATCGGAATATATAACTAGTGTCACAGGAATGGTTCAAAATATAGACAGTAAGAAGAGTCAGAAATCTTGTACTTAGGTCGGCATTATGCCCTTTTTAATTTAATTCCGATGCCATTTCTGTGTTTCACCGTCAATGAGAAGGACAGAGGGATACAGTAAATCTGAAGTGAAGCATCAGAATCTCTAACTAGTGTCACAGGAATGGTTCAAAACATAATCAGTAAGAAGAGACAGTCTTCTTGTACGTAAGTCGGCATTGTGCCTTTTGTATTTAATTCCGATGCAATATCTGTGTATCATCATCAATAAGAAGGTCCAAGGGATACAGTAAACCTGAAGTGAAGCATCGGAATTAGTAACTAGCGTCGCAGGAATGGTTCAAAACATTGTCAGAAAGAAGAGTCAGTCTTCTTGTACTGAAGTCGGCATTGTGCCTTTTGTATTTAATTCCGATGCAATTTCCGTGTTTCATCGTGAATGAGAGGGTCCAAGCGATACAGGAAACCTGAAGTGAAGCATCGGAATCTATAACTAGTGTCACAGGAATGGTTCAAAACATAGACAGTAAGAAGAGTCAGACTTCTTGTACATAGGTCGGCATTATGCCCTTTTCAATTTAATTCCGATGCTATTACTGTGTTTCATCGTCAATAAGAAGGTCAGAGGAATACAGTAAACCTGAAGTGAAGCATCGGAATCTCTAACTAGTGTCACAGGAATGGTTCAAAACATAGTCAGTAAGAAGAGTCAGTCTTCTTGTACTTAATTCGGCATTGCGCTTTTTGTATTTAATTCCGATGCAATATCTGTGTTTCATCGTCAATAAGAAGGTCCAAGCGATACAGTAAACCTGAAGTGAAGCATCGGAATCTATATCTAGTGTCACAGGAATGGTACAGAACATAGACAGTAAGTAGAGTCAGTCTTCTTGTACTTAAGTCGGCATTGTGCCATTTGTATATAATTCCGATGCAATATCTGTGTTTCAACGACAATAAGAAAGTCAGAAGGATACAGTAAACCGGAGTGAAGCATCGGAATCTATAACTAGTGTCACAGGAATGGTACAAAACAGTCAGTAAGAAGAGTCAGTCTTCTTGTACTTAAGTCGGCATTGTGTCTTTTCTATTTAATTCAGATGCAATTTCTGTTTTTCATCTTCAATAAGAAGGTCAGAGGGATAGAGTAAACCTGAAGTGAAGCATCGGAATCCGTAACTAGCGTCACAGGAATGGTTCAAAGCATAGACAGTAGGAAGAGTCAGTCTTCTTGTACTTAAGTCGGCATTGTGCCTGTTGTATTTAATTCCGATGCAATTTCTGTATTTCATCGTCAATAAGAACGTCCAAGGGATACAGTAAACCTGAGGAGAAGCATCGGAATCTATAACTAGCGTCACAGGAATGGTTGAAATCATAGACAGTAGGAAGAGTCAGTCTTCTTGTACTTAAGTCGGCATTGTGCCTTTTCTATTTAATTTCGATGCAATTTCTGTGTCTCATCGTCAATAAGAAGGTCCAAGGGATACAGTAAACATGAAGTGAAGCATCGGAATCTATAACTAGTGTCACAGGAATGGTTCAAAATATAGACAGTAAGAAGAGTCAAAAATATTGTACTTAAGTCGGCATTATGCCTTTTTCAATTCCATTCCGATGCAATTACTGTGTTACATCGTCAATAAGAAGGTCAGAGGGATAAAGTAAACCTGAAGTGAAGCATCGGAATCTCTAACTAGTGTCACAGGAATGGTTCAAACATAATCAGTAAGAAGAGACAGTCTTCTTGTACATAAGTCGGCATTGTGCCTTTTGTATTTAATTCCGCTGCAATATCTGTGTTTAATCGTCAATAAGAAGGTCAGAGGGATACAGTAAACCTGAAGTGAAGCATCGGAATCTGTAACTAATGTCACAGGAATGGTTCAAAACATAATCAGTAAGAAGAGACAGTCTTCTTGTACTTAAGTCGGCATTGTGCTTTTTGTATTTAATTCCGAAGCAATTTCTGTGATTCATCGTCAATAAGAAGGTCCAAGGGATACAGTAAACCTGAAGTGAAGCATCGGAAAAATAACTAGTGTCACAGGAATGGTTCAAAATATAGACAGTAAGAAGAGTCAGAAATCTTGTACTTAAGTCGGCATTATGCCCTTTTCAATTTAATTCCGATGCAATTTCTGTGTTTCACCGTCAATAAGAAGGACAGAGGGATACAGTAAACCTGAAGTGAAGCATCGGAATCTCTAACTAGTGTCACAGGAGGTGTTCAAAACATAGTCAGTAAGAAGAGTCAGTCTTCTTGTACTTATGTCGGTATTGTGCCTTTTCTATTTAATTCCGACGCAATATCTGTGTTTCATCGTCAATAAGAACGTCCAAGGGATACAGTAAACCTGAAGTGAAGCATCGGAATCTATAACTAGTGTCACAGGAATGGTTCAAAACATAGACAGTAGGAAGAGTCAGTCTTCTTGTACCTAAGTCGGCATTGTGTCTTTTCAATTTAATTCCGATGCAATTTCTGTGTTTCATCGTCAATAAGAACGTCACAGGGATAGAGTAAACCTGAAGTGAAGCATCGGAATCTGTAACTAGCGTCACAGGAATGGTTCAAATCATAGACAGTAAGAAGAGTCAGTCTTCTTGTACTTAAGTCGGCATTGTGCCTTTTCTATTTAATTCCGATGCAATTTCTGTGTTTCATCGTCAATAAGAAGGTCCAAGGGATACAGTAAACCTGAAGTGAAGCATCGGAATCTAAACTAGTGTCATAGGAATGGTTCAAAATATAGTCAAAAAGAAGAGTCAGTCTTCTTGTACTTAAGTCGGCATTGTGCCTTTTGTATTTAATTCCGAAGCAATTTCTGTGTTTCATCGTCAATAAGAAGGACCAAGGGATACAGTAAACCTGAAGTGAAGCATCGGAATCCATAACTAGAGTCACAGGAATTGTTCAAAACATAGACAGTAGGAAGAGTCAGTCTTCTTGTACCTAAGTCGGCATTGTGCCTTTTCTATTTAATTCCGATGCAATTTCTGTGTTTCATCGTCAATAAGAAGGTCCAAGGGATACAGTAAACCTGAAGTGAAGCATCGGAATCTATAACTAGTGTCACAGGAATGGTTCAAATAATAGACAAAAAGAAGAGTCAGTCTTCTTGTACTTAAGTCGGCATTGTGCCTTTTGTATTTAATTCCGATGCAATTTCTGTGATTCATCGTCAATAAGAAGGTCCAAGGGGTACAGTAAACCTGAAGTGAAGCATCGAAATCTATAACTAGTGTCACAGGAGTGATTCAAAGCATAGACTGTAAGAAAGGTCTGTCTTCTTGTACTTAAGTCGGCATTGTGCCTTTTATATTTAATTCCGATGCAGGTTCTGTGTTTCATCGTCAATAAGAATATCAGAGGGATACAGTAATCCTGAAGTGAAGCATCGGAATCTATAACTATTGTCACAGGAATGGTTCAAAACATAGACAGTAGGTAGAGTCAGTCTTCTTGTACTTAAGTCAGCATTGTGCTTTTTCTATTTAATTCCGATGCACTTTCTGTGTTTCATCGTCAATAAGAAGGTCCAAGGTATACAGTAAACATGATATGAAGCATCGGAATCTATTACTAGCGTCACAGGAATGTATCAAACATAGACTGTAGAAAGAGTCAGTCTACATGTACTTAAGTCGGCATTGTGCCTTTTGTATTTAATTCCGATGCAAGTTCTATGTTTCATCGTCAATGAGAAGGTCAGTGGGATGCAGTAAACCTGAAGTGAAGCATCGGGATCCTTAACTAGTGTCACTGGAATGGTTAAAACATAGTCAGTAAGAAGTGTCAAACTTCTTGTACTAAAGTCGGCATTGTGCCTTTTGTATTTAATTCCGATGCAATTTCTGTGTTTCATCGTGGATAAAAAGGTCCAAGGGGTACAGGAAACCTGAAGTGAAGCATCGGAATCTATAACTAGTGTCACAGGAATGGTTCAAAACATAGACAGTAAGTAGAGTCAGTCTTCTTGTACTTCAGTCGGCATTGTGATATTTGTATATAATTCCGATGCAATGTCTGTGTTTCAACGACAATAAGAAAGTCAGAAGGAAACAGTAAACCTGAAGTGAAGCATCGGAATCTATAACTAGTGTCACAGGAATGGTTCAAAACAGTCAGTAAGAAGAGTCAGTCTTCTTGTACTTAAGTCGGCATTGTGCCTTTTCTATTTAATTCCGATGCAATTTCTGTTTTTCATCTTCAATAAGAAGGTCAGAGGGATAGAGTAAACCTGAAGTGAAGCATCGAAATCTGTAACTAGCGTCACAGGAATGGTTCAAAGCATAGACAGTAGGAAGAGTCAGTCTTCTTGAACTTAAGTCGGCATTGTGCCTTTTGTATTTAATTCCGATGCAATTTCTGTATTTCATCGTCAATAAGAACGTCCAAGGGGGTACAGTAAACCTGAGGGGAAGCATCGGAATCTATAACTAGCGTCACAGGAATGGTTCAAAATATAGACAGTAGGAAGAGTCAGTCTTCTTGTACCTAAGTCGGCATTGTGCCTTTTCTATTTAATTCCGATGCAATTTCTGTGTCTCATCGTCAATAAGAAGGTCCAAGGGATACAGTAAACCTGAAGTGAAGCATCGAAATCTATAACTAGTGTCACAGGAATGGTTCAAAGCATAGACTGTAAGAAAGGTCAGTCTTCCTGTACTTAAGTCGGCATTGTGCCTTTTGAATTTAATTCCGATGCAATTTCTGTGTTTCATCGTCAATAAGAATATCAGAGGGATACAGTAATCCTGAAGTGAAGCATCGGAATCTGTAACTAGTGTCACAGGAATGGTTCAAAACATAGACAGTAGAAAGAGTCAGTCTTCTTGTACTTAAGTCAGCATTGTGCCTTTTCTATTTAATTCCGATGCACTTTCTGTGTTTCATCGACAATAAGAAGGTCCAACTTATACAGTAAACATGATATGAAGCATCGGAATCTATTACTAGCGTCACAGGAATGTTTCAAACATAGACAGTAGGAAGAGTTAGTCTACATGTACTGAAGTCGGCATTGTGCCTTTTGTATTTAATTCCGATGCAAGTTCTATGTTTCATCGTCAATACGAAGGTCAGTGGGATGCAGTAAACCTGAAGTGAAGCATCGGGATCTGTAACTAGTGTCACAGGAATGGTTAAAAACATAGTCAGTAAGAAGAGTCAGTCTTCTTGTACTTAAGTCGGCATTGTGCCTTTTGTATTTAATTCCGAAGCAATTTCTGTGTTTCATCGTCAATAAGAAGGTTCAAGGGATACAGTAAACCTGAAGTGAAGCATCGGAATCCATAACTAGAGTCACAGGAATTGTTCAAAACATAGACAGTAGGAAGAGTCAGTCTTCTTGTACCTAAGTCGGCATTGTGCCTTTTCTATTTAATTCCGATGCAATTTCTGTGTTTCATCGTCAATAAGAAGGTCCAAGGGATACAGTAAACCTGAAGTGAAGCATCGGAATCTATAACTAGTGTCACAGGAATGGTTCAAATAATAGACAAAAAGAAAAGTCAGTCTTCTTGTACTTAAGTCGGCATTGTGCCTTTTGTATTTAACTCCGATGCAATTTCTGTGATTCATCGTCAATAAGAAGGTCCAAAGGGTACAGTAAACCTGAAGTGAAGCATCGAAATCTATAACTAGTGTCACAGGAATGATTCAAAGCATAGACTGTAAGAAAGGTCATTCTTCTTGTACTTAAGTCGGCATTGTGCCTTTTATATTTAATTCCGATGCAGGTTCTGTGTTTCATCGTCAATAAGAATATCAGAGGGATACAGTAATCCTGAAGTGAAGCATCGGAATCTATAACTAGTGTCACAGGAATGGTTCAAAACATAGACAGTAGGTAGAGTCAGTCTTCTTGTACTTAAGTCAGCATTGTGCTTTTTCTATTTAATTCCGATGCACTTTCTGTGTTTCATCGTCAATAAGAAGGTCCAAGGTATACAGTAAACATGATATGAAGCATCGGAATCTATTACTAGCGTCACAGGAATGTATCAAACATAGACAGTAGAAAGAGTCAGTCTACATGTACTTAAGTCGGCATTGTGCCTTTTGTATTTAATTCCGATGCAAGTTCTATGTTTCATCGTCAATGAGAAGGTCAGTGGGATGCAGTAAACCTGAAGTGAAGCATCGGGATCCTTAACTAGTGTCACAGGAATGGTTAAAACATAGTCAGTAAGAAGTGTCAGTCTTCTTGTACTAAAGTCGGCATTGTGCCTTTTGTATTTAATTCCGATGCAATTTCTGTGTTTCATCGTGAATAAAAAGGTCCAAGGGGTACAGGAAACCTGAAGTGAAGCATCGGAATCTATAACTAGTGTCACAGGAATGGTTCAAAACATAGACAGTAAGTAGAGTCAGTCTTCTTGTACTTCAGTCGGCATTGTGATATTTGTATATGATTCCGATGCAATGTCTGTGTTTCTACGACAATAAGAAAGTCAGAAGGAAACAGTAAACCTGAAGTGAAGCATCGGAATCTATAACTAGTGTCACAGGAATGGTTCAAAACAGTCAGTAAGAAGAGTCAGTCTTCTTGTACTTAAGTCGGCATTGTGCCTTTTCTATTTATTTCCGATGCAATTTCTGTTTTTCATCTTCAATAAGAAGGTCAGAGGGATGGAGTAAACCTGAAGTGAAGCATCGAAATCTGTAACTAGCGTCACAGGAATGGTTCAAAGCATAGACAGTAGGAAGAGTCAGTCTTCTTGTACCTAAGTCGGCATTGTGCCTTTTCTATTTAATTCCGATGCAATTTCTGTGTCTCATCGTCAATAAGAAGGTCCAAGGGATACAGTAAACCTGAAGTGAAGCATCGAAATCTATAACTAGTGTCACAGGAATGGTTCAAAGCATAGACTGTAAGAAAGGTCAGTCTTCCTGTACTTAAGTCGGCATTGTGCCTTTTGAATTTAATTCCGATGCAATTTCTGTGTTTCATCGTCAATAAGAATATCAGAGGGATACAGTAATCCTGAAGTGAAGCATCGGAATCTGTAACTAGTGTCACAGGAATGGTTCAAAACATAGACAGTAGGAAGAGTCAGTCTTCTTGTACTTAAGTCAGCATTGTGCCTTTTCTATTTAATTCCGATGCACTTTCTGTGTTTCATCGACAATAAGAAGGTCCAAGGTATACAGTAAACATGATATGAAGCATCGGAATCTATTACTAGCGTCACAGGAATGTTTCAAACATAGACAGTAGGAAGAGTTAGTCTACATGTACTTAAGTCGGCATTGTGCCTTTTGTATTTAATTCCGATGCAAGTTCTATGTTTCATCGTCAATACGAAGGTCAGTGGGATGCAGTAAACCTGAAGTGAAGCATCGGGATCTGTAACTAGTGTCACAGGAATGGTTAAAAACATAGTCAGTAAGAAGAGTCAGTCTTCTTGTACTTAAGTCGGCATTGTGCCTTTTGTATTTAATTCCGATGCAATTTCTGTGGTTCATCGTGAATAAGAAGGTCCAAGGGATACAGGAAACCTGAAGTGAAGCATCGGAATTTATAACTAGTGTCACAGGAATGGTTCAAAACATAGACAGTAAGAAGAGTCAGACTTCTTGTACATAGGTCGGCATTATGCCCTTTTCAATTTAATTCTGATGCTATTACTGTGTTTCATCGTCAATAAGAAGGTCAGAGGAATACAGTAAACCTGAAGTGAAGCATCGGAATTTCTAACTAGTATCACAGGAATGGTTTCAAACATAGTCAGTAAGAAGAGTCAGTCTTCTTGTACTTAAATCGGCATTGCGCCTTTTGTATTTAATTCCGATGCAATATCTGTGTTTCATCGTCAATAAGAAGGTCCAAGAGATACAGTAAACCTGAAGTGAAGCATCGGAATCTATATCTAGAGCCACAGGAATGGTTCAAAACATAGACAGTAAGTAGAGTCAGTCTTCTTGTACTTAAGTCGGCATTGTGCCTTTTCTATTTAATTCCGATGCAATTTCTGTTTTTCATCTTCAATAATAAGGTCAGAGGGATAGAGTAAACCTGAAGTGAAGCATCGGAATCTGTAACTAGCGTCACAGGAATGGTTCAAAGCATAGACAGTAGGAAGAGTCAGTCTTCTTGTACTTAAGTCGGCATTGTGCCTTTTGTATTCAATTCCGATGCAATTTCTGTGTTTCATCGTCAATAAGAAGGTCCAAGGGATACAGTAAACCTGACGTGAAGCATCGGAATCTATAACTAGTGTCACAGGAATGGTTCAAAATATAGACAGTAAGAAGAGTCAGAAATCATGTACTTATGTCGGCATTATGCCCTTTTCAATTTAATTCCGATGCAATTTCTGTGTTTCACCGTCAATAAGAAGGACAGAGCGATACAGTAAACCTGAAGTGAAGCATCGGAATTAGTAACTAGCGTCGCAGGAATTGTTCAAAACATTGTCAGTAAGAAGAGTCAGTCTTCTGGTACTTAAGTGGGCATTATGCCTTTTCTATTTACTTCCGATGCAATTTATGTGTTTCATCGTCAATAAGAAGGCCAGAGGGATACATTAAACCTGAAGTGAAGTTTCGGAATCTATAACTAGTGTCACAGGAATGGTTCAAATCATAGTCAGTAAGAAGAGTCAGTCTTCTTGTACCTAAGTCGGCATTGTGCCTTTTCTATTACATTCCGATGCAATATCTGTGTTTCATCGTCAATAAGAAGGTCAGAGGGATATAGTAAACCTGAAGTGAAGCATCGGAATCTGTAACTAGCGTCACAGGAATGGTTCAAAGCATAGACAGTAGGAAGAGTCAGTCTTCTTGAACTTAAGTCGGCATTGTGCCTTTTGTATTTAATTCCGATGCAATTTCTGTATTTCATCGTCAATAAGAACGTCCAAGGGGGTACAGTAAACCTGAGGAGAAGCATCGGAATCTATAACTAGCGTCACAGGAATGGTTCAAAATATAGACAGTAGGAAGAGTCAGTCTTCTTGTACCTAAGTCGGCATTGTGCCTTTTGTATTTAATTCCGATGCAAGTTCTATGTTTCATCGTCAATGAGAAGGTCAGTGGGATGCAGTAAACCTGAAGTGAAGCATCGGGATCCTTAACTAGTGTCACAGGAATGGTTAAAACATAGTCAGTAAGAAGTGTCAGTCTTCTTGTACTAAAGTCGGCATTGTGCCTTTTGTATTTAATTCCGATGCAATTTCTGTGTTTCATCGTGAATAAAAAGGTCCAAGGGGTACAGGAAACCTGAAGTGAAGCATCGGAATCTATAACTAGTGTCACAGGAATGGTTCAAAACATAGACAGTAAGTAGAGTCAGTCTTCTTGTACTTCAGTCGGCATTGTGATATTTGTATATAATTCCGATGCAATGTCTGTGTTTCAACGACAATAAGAAAGTCAGAAGGAAACATTAAACCTGAAGTGAAGCATCGGAATCTATAACTAGTGTCACAGGAATGGTTCAAAACAGTCAGTAAGAAGAGTCAGTCTTCTTGTACTTAAGTTGGCATTGTGCCTTTTCTATTTAATTCCGATGCAATTTCTGTTTTTCATCTTCAATAAGAAGGTCAGAGGGATAGAGTAAACCTGAAGTGAAGCATCGAAATCTGTAACTAGCGTCACAGGAATGGTTCAAAGCATAGACAGTAAGAAGAGTCAGTCTTCTTGAACTTAAGTCGGCATTGTGCCTTTTGTATTTAATTCCGATGCAATTTCTGTATTTCATCGTCAATAAGAACGTCCAAGGGGGTACAGTAAACCTGAGGAGAAGCATCGGAATCTATAACTAGCGTCACAGGAATGGTTCAAAATATAGACAGTAGGAAGAGTCAGTCTTCTTGTACCTAAGTCGGCATTGTGCCTTTTCTATTTAATTCCGATGCAATTTCTGTGTCTCATCGTCAATAAGAAGGTCCAAGGGATACAGTAAACCTGAAGTGAAGCATCGGAATCTATATCTAGAGCCACAGGAATGGTTCAAAACATAGACAGTAAGTAGAGTCAGTCTTCTTGTACTTAAGTCGGCATTGTGCCATTTGTATATAATTCCGATGCAATGTCTGTGTTTCAACGACAATAAGTAAGTCAGAAGGATACAGTAAAGCTGAAGTGAAGCATCGGAATCTATAACTAGTGTCACAGGAATGGTTCAAAACAGTCAGTAAGAAGAGTCAGTCTTCTTGTACTTAAGTCGGCATTGTGCCTTTTCTATTTAATTCCGATGCAATTTCTGTTTTTCATCTTCAATAATAAGGTCAGAGGGATAGAGTAAACCTGAAGTGAAGCATCGGAATCTGTAACTAGCGTCACAGGAATGGTTCAAAGCATAGACAGTAGGAAGAGTCAGTCTTCTTGTACTTAAGTCGGCATTGTGCCTTTTGTATTCAATTCCGATGCAATTTCTGTGTTTCATCGTCAATAAGAAGGTCCAAGGGATACAGTAAACCTGACGTGAAGCATCGGAATCTATAACTAGTGTCACAGGAATGGTTCAAAATATAGACAGTAAGAAGAGTCAGAAATCATGTACTTATGTCGGCATTATGCCCTTTTCAATTTAATTCCGATGCAATTTCTGTGTTTCACCGTCAATAAGAAGGACAGAGCGATACAGTAAACCTGAAGTGAAGCATCGGAATTAGTAACTAGCGTCGCAGGAATTGTTCAAAACATTGTCAGTAAGAAGAGTCAGTCTTCTGGTACTTAAGTGGGCATTATGCCTTTTCTATTTACTTCCGATGCAATTTATGTGTTTCATCGTCAATAAGAAGGCCAGAGGGATACATTAAACCTGAAGTGAAGTTTCGGAATCTATAACTAGTGTCACAGGAATGGTTCAAATCATAGTCAGTAAGAAGAGTCAGTCTTCTTGTACCTAAGTCGGCATTGTGCCTTTTCTATTACATTCCGATGCAATATCTGTGTTTCATCGTCAATAAGAAGGTCAGAGGGATATAGTAAACCTGAAGTGAAGCATCGGAATCTGTAACTAGCGTCACAGGAATGGTTCAAAGCATAGACAGTAGGAAGAGTCAGTCTTCTTGAACTTAAGTCGGCATTGTGCCTTTTGTATTTAATTCCGATGCAATTTCTGTATTTCATCGTCAATAAGAACGTCCAAGGGGGTACAGTAAACCTGAGGAGAAGCATCGGAATCTATAACTAGCGTCACAGGAATGGTTCAAAATATAGACAGTAGGAAGAGTCAGTCTTCTTGTACCTAAGTCGGCATTGTGCCTTTTGTATTTAATTCCGATGCAAGTTCTATGTTTCATCGTCAATGAGAAGGTCAGTGGGATGCAGTAAACCTGAAGTGAAGCATCGGGATCCTTAACTAGTGTCACAGGAATGGTTAAAACATAGTCAGTAAGAAGTGTCAGTCTTCTTGTACTAAAGTCGGCATTGTGCTTTTTGTATTTAATTCCGATGCAATTTCTGTGTTTCATCGTGAATAAAAAGGTCCAAGGGGTACAGGAAACCTGAAGTGAAGCATCGGAATCTATAACTAGTGTCACAGGAATGGTTCAAAACATAGACAGTAAGTAGAGTCAGTCTTCTTGTACTTCAGTCGGCATTGTGATATTTGTATATAATTCCGATGCAATGTCTGTGCTTCAACGACAATAAGAAAGTCAGAAGGAAACAGTAAACCTGAAGTGAAGCATCGGAATCTATAACTAGTGTCACAGGAATGGTTCAAAACAGTCAGTAAGAAGAGTCAGTCTTCTTGTACTTAAGTTGGCATTGTGCCTTTTCTATTTAATTCCGATGCAATTTCTGTTTTTCATCTTCAATAAGAAGGTCAGAGGGATAGAGTAAACCTGAAGTGAAGCATCGAAATCTGTAACTAGCGTCACAGGAATGGTTCAAAGCATAGACAGTAGGAAGAGTCAGTCTTCTTGAACTTAAGTCGGCATTGTGCCTTTTGTATTTAATTCCGATGCAATTTCTGTATTTCATCGTCAATAAGAACGTCCAAGGGGGTACAGTAAACCTGAGGAGAAGCATCGGAATCTATAACTAGCGTCACAGGAATGGTTCAAAATATAGACAGTAGGAAGAGTCAGTCTTCTTGTACCTAAGTCGGCATTGTGCCTTTTCTATTTAATTCCGATGCAATTTCTGTGTCTCATCGTCAATAAGAAGGTCCAAGGGATACAGTAAACCTGAAGTGAAGCATCGAAATCTATAACTAGTGTCACAGGAATGGTTCAAAGCATAGACTGTAAGAAAGGTCAGTCTTCCTGTACTTAAGTCGGCATTGTGCCTTTTGAATTTAATTCCGATGCAATTTCTGTGTTTCATCGTCAATAAGAATATCAGAGGGATACAGTAATCCTGAAGTGAAGCATCGGAATCTGTAACTAGTGTCACAGGAATGGTTCAAAACATAGACAGTAGGAAGAGTCAGTCTTCTTGTACTTAAGTCAGCATTGTGCCTTTTCTATTTAATTCCGATGCACTTTCTGTGTTTCATCGACAATAAGAAGGTCCAAGGTATACAGTAAACAAGATATGAAGCATCGGAATCTATTACTAGCGTCACAGGAATGTTTCAAACATAGACAGTAGGAAGAGTTAGTCTACATGTACTTAAGTCGGCATTGTGCCTTTTGTATTTAATTCCGATGCAAGTTCTATGTTTCATCGTCAATACGAAGGTCAGTGGGATGCAGTAAACCTGAAGTGAAGCATCGGGATCTGTAACTAGTGTCACAGGAATGGTTAAAAACATAGTCAGTAAGAAGAGTCAGTCTTCTTGTGCTTAAGTCGGCATTGTGCCTTTTGTATTTAATTCCGATGCAATTTCTGTGGTTCATCGTGAATAAGAAGGTCCAAGGGATACAGGAAACCTGAAGTGAAGCATCGGAATTTATAACTAGTGTCACAGGAATGGTTCAAAACATAGACAGTAAGAAGAGTCAGACTTCTTGTACATAGGTCGGCATTATGCCCTTTTGAATTTAATTCTGATGCTATTACTGTGATTCATCGTCAATAAGAAGGTCAGAGGAATACAGTAAACCTGAAGTGAAGCATCGGAATCTCTAACTAGTGTCACAGGAATGGTTTCAAACATAGTCAGTAAGAAGAGTCAGTCTTCTTGTACTTAAATCGGCATTGCGCCTTTTGTATTTAATTCCGATGCAATATCTGTGTTTCATCATCAATAAGAAGGTCCAAGAGATACAGTAAACCTGAAGTGAAGCATCGGAATCTATATCTAGAGCCACAGGAATGGTTCAAAACATAGACAGTAAGTAGAGTCAGTCTTCTTGTACTTAAGTCGGCATTGTGCCATTTGTATATAATTCCGATGCAATGTCTGTGTTTCAACGACAATAAGTAAGTCAGAAGGATACAGTAAAGCTGAAGTGAAGCATCGGAATCTATAACTAGTGTCACAGGAATGGTTCAAAACAGTCAGTAAGAAGAGTCAGTCTTCTTGTACTTAAGTCGGCATTGTGCCTTTTCTATTTAATTCCGATGCAATTTCTGTTTTTCATCTTCAATAAGAAGGTCAGAGGGATAGAGTAAACCTGAAGTGAAGCATTGGAATCTGTAACTAGCGTCACAGGAGTGGTTCAAAGCATAGACAGTAGGAAGAGTCAGTCTTCTTGTACTTAAGTCGGCATTGTGCCTTTTGTATTCAATTCCGATGCAATTTCTGTGTTTCATCGTCAATAAGAAGGTCCAAGGGATACAGTAAACCTGACGTGAAGCATCGGAATCTATAACTAGTGTCACAGGAATGGTTCAAAATATAGACAGTAAGAAGAGTCAGAAATCATGTACTTATGTCGGCATTATGCCCTTTTCAATTTAATTCCGATGCAATTTCTGTGTTTCACCGTCAATAAGAAGGACAAAGCGATACAGTAAACCTGAAGTGAAGCATCGGAATTAGTAACTAGCGTCGCAGGAATTGTTCAAAACATTGTCAGTAAGAAGAGTCAGTCTTCTGGTACTTAAGTGGGCATTGTGCCTTTTCTATTTACTTCCGATGCAATTTCTGTGTTTCATCGTCAATAAGAAGGTCCAAGGGAAACAGTAAACCTGCAGTGAAGCATCGGAATCTAAACTAGTGTCATAGGAATGGTTCAAAACATAATCAGTAAGAAGAGTCAGTCTTCTTGTACTTAAGTCGGCATTGTGCCTTTTGTATTTATTTCCGATGCAATTTCTGTGTTTCATCGTCAATAAGAAGGTCCAAGGGATACAGTAAACCTGAAGTGAAGCATCGGAATCTGTAACTAGTGTCACAGGAATGATTCAAAACATAGACAGTAGGAAGAGTCAGTATTCTTATACCTAAATCGGCATTGTGCCTCTTGTATTTAACTCCGATGCACTATCTGTGTATCATCGTCAATAAGAAGGTCCAAGAGATACAATAAACCTGAAATGAAGCATCTGATTCTATAACTAAGGTCTTAGGACTGTTTCAAAACATAGACAGTAGGAAATATCAGTCTTGTTGTACTTAAGTCGGCATTGTGCATTTTCTATTTAATTCCGATGCAATTTATGTGTTTCATCGTCAATAAGAAGGCCAGAGGGATACATTAAACCTGAAGTGAAGTTTCGGAATCTATAACTAGTGTCACAGGAATGGTTCAAATCATAGTCAGTAAGAAGAGTCAGTCTTCTTGTACCTAAGTCGGCATTGTGCCTTTTCTATTACATTCCGATGCAATATCTGTGTTTCATCGTCAATAAGAAGGTCAGAGGGATATAGTAAACCTGAAGTGAAGCATCGGAATCTGTAACTAGCGTCACAGGAATGATTCAAAGCATAGACAGTAGGAAGAGTCAGTCTTCTTGAACTTAAGTCGGCATTGTGCCTTTTGTATTTAATTCCGATGCAATTTCTGTATTTCATCGTCAATAAGAACGTCCAAGGGGGTACAGTAAACCTGAGGAGAAGCATCGGAATCTATAACTAGCGTCACAGGAATGGTTCAAAATATAGACAGTAGGAAGAGTCAGACTTCTTGTACCTAAGTCGGCATTGTGCCTTTTGTATTTAATTCCGATGCAAGTTCTATGTTTCATCGTCAATGAGAAGGTCAGTGGGATGCAGTAAACCTGAAGTGAAGCATCGGGATCCTTAAGTAGTGTCACAGGAATGGTTAAAACATAGTCAGTAAGAAGTGTCAGTCTTCTTGTACTAAAGTCGGCATTGTGCCTTTTGTATTTAATTCCGATGCAATTTCTGTGTTTCATCGTGAATAAAAAGGTCCAAGGGGTACGGGAAACCTGAAGTGAAGCATCGGAATCTATAACTAGTGTCACAGGAATGGTTCAAAACATAGACAGTAAGTAGAGTCAGTCTTCTTGTACTTCAGTCGGCATTGTGATATTTGTATATAATTCCGATGCAATGTCTGTGTTTCAACGACAATAAGAAAGTCAGAAGGAAACAGTAAACCTGAAGTGAAGCATCGGAATCTATAACTAGTGTCACAGGAATGGTTCAAAACAGTCAGTAAGAAGAGTCAGTCTTCTTGTACTTAAGTCGGCATTGTGCCTTTTCTATTTATTTCCGATGCAATTTCTGTTTTTCATCTTCAATAAGAAGGTCAGAGGGATAGAGTAAACCTGAAGTGAAGCATCGAAATCTGTAACTAGCGTCACAGGAATGGTTCAAAGCATAGACAGTAGGAAGAGTCAGTCTTCTTGAACTTAAGTCGGCATTGTGCCTTTTGTATTTAATTCCGATGCAATTTCTGTATTTCATCGTCAATAAGAACGTCCAAGGGGGTACAGTAAACCTGAGGAGAAGCATCGGAATCTATAACTAGCGTCACAGGAATGGTTCAAAATATAGACAGTAGGAAGAGTCAGTCTTCTTGTACCTAAGTCGGCATTGTGCCTTTTCTATTTAATTCCGATGCAATTTCTGTGTCTCATCGTCAATAAGAAGGTCCAAGGGATACAGTAAACCTGAAGTGAAGCATCGAAATCTATAACTAGTGTCACAGGAATGGTTCAAAGCATAGACTGTAAGAAAGGTCAGTCTTCCTGTACTTAAGTCGGCATTGTGCCTTTTGAATTTAATTCCGATGCAATTTCTGTGTTTCATCGTCAATAAGAATATCAGAGGGATACAGTAATCCTGAAGTGAAGCATCGGAATCTGTAACTAGTGTCACAGGAATGGTTCAAAACATAGACAGTAGGAAGAGTCAGTCTTCTTCTACTTAAGTCAGCATTGTGCCTTTTCTATTTAATTCCGATACACTTTCTGTGTTTCATCAACAATAAGAAGGTCCAAGGTATACAGTAAACATGATATGAAACATCGGAATCTATTACTAGCGTCACAGGAATGTTTCAAACATAGACAGTAGGAAGAGTTAGTCTACATGTACTTAAGTCGGCATTGTGCCTTTTGTATTTAATTCCGATGCAAGTTCTATGTTTCATCGTCAATACGAAGGTCAGTGGGATGCAGGAAACCTGAAGTGAAGCATCGGGATCTGTAACTAGTGTCACAGGAATGGTTAAAAACATAGTCAGTAAGAAGAGTCAGTCTTTATGTACTTAAGTCGGCATTGTGCCTTTTGTATTTAATTCCGATGCAATTTCTGTGGTTCATCGTGAATAAGAAGGTCCAAGGGATACAGGAAACCTGAAGTGAAGCATCGGAATTTATAACTAGTGTCACAGGAATGGTTCAAAACATAGACAGTAAGAAGAGTCAGACTTCTTGTACATAGGTCGGCATTATGCCCTTTTCAATTTAATTCTGATGCTATTACTGTCTTTCATCGTCAATAAGAAGGTCAGAGGAATACAGTAAACCTGAAGTGAAGCATCGGAATCTCTAACTAGTGTCACAGGAATGGTTTCAAACATAGTCAGTAAGAAGAGTCAGTCTTCTTGTACTTAAAACGGCATTGCGCCTTTTGTATTTAATTCCGATGCAATATCTGTGTTTCATCGTCAATAAGATGGTCCAAGAGATACAGTAAACCTGAAGTGAAGCATCGGAATCTATATCTAGAGCCACAGGAATGGTTCAAAACATAGACAGTAAGTAGAGTCAGTCTTCTTGTACTTAAGTCGGCATTGTGCCATTTGTATATAATTCCGATGCAATGTCTGTGTTTCAACGACAATAAGTAAGTCAGAAGGATACAGTAAAGCTGAAGTGAAGCATCGGAATCTATAACTAGTGTCACAGGAATGGTTCAAAACAGTCAGTAAGAAGGGTCAGTCTTCTTGTACTTAAGTCGGCATTGTGCCTTTTCTATTTAATTCCGATGCAATTTCTGTTTTTCATCTTCAATAAGAAGGTCAGAGGGATAGAGTAAACCTGAAGTGAAGCATCGGAATCTGTAACTAGCGTCACAGGAATGGTTCAAAGCATAGACAGTAGGAAGAGTCAGTCTTCTTGTACTTAAGTCGGCATTGTGCCTTTTGTATTCAATTCCGAAGCAATTTCTGTGTTTCATCGTCAATAAGAAGGTCCAAGGGATACAGTAAACCTGACGTGAAGCATCGGAATCTATAACTAGTGTCACAGGAATGGTTCAAAATATAGACAGTAAGAAGAGTCAGAAATCATGTACTTATGTCGGCATTATGCCCTTTTCAATTTAATTCCGATGCAATTTCTGTGTTTCACCGTCAATAAGAAGGACAGAGCGATACAGTAAACCTGAAGTGAAGCATCGGAATTAGTAACTAGCGTCGCAGGAATTGTTCAAAACATTGTCAGTAAGAAGAGTCAGTCTTCTGGTACTTAAGTGGGCATTGTGCCTTTTCTATTTACTTCCGATGCAATTTCTGTGTTTCATCGTCAATAAGAAGGTCCAAGGGAAACAGTAAACCTGCAGTGAAGCATCGGAATCTAAACTAGTGTCATAGGAATGGTTCAAAACATAATCAGCAAGAAGAGTCAGTCTTCTTGTACTTAAGTCGGCATTGTGCCTTTTGTATTTAATTCCGATGCAATTTCTGTGTTTCATCGTCAATAAGAAGGTCCAAGGGATACAGTAAACCTGAAGTGAAGCATCGGAATCTGTAACTAGTGTCACAGGAATGGTTCAAAACATAGACAGTAGGAAGAGTCAGTCTTCTTGTACCTAAATCGGCATTGTGCCTCTTGTATTTAACTCCGATGCACTATCTGTGTATCATCGTCCATAAGAAGGTCCAAGAGATACAATAAACCTGAAATGAAGCATCTGATTCTATAACTAAGGTCTTAGGACTGTTTCAAAACATAGACAGTAGGAAATATCAGTCTTGTTGTACTTAAGTCGGCATTGTGCATTTTCTATTTAATTCCGATGCAATTTATGTGTTTCATCGTCAATAAGAAGGCCAGAGGGATACATTAAACCAGAAGTGAAGTTTCGAAATCTATAACTAGTGTCACAGGAATGGTTCAAATCATAGTCAGTAAGAAGAGTCAGTCTTCTTGTACCTAAGTCGGCATTGTGCCTTTTCTATTACATTCCGATGCAATTTCTGTGTTTCATCGTCAATAAGAATATCAGAGGGATACAGTAATCCTGAAGTGAAGCATCGGAATCTGTAACTAGTGTCACAGGAATGGTTCAAAACATAGACAGTAGGAAGAGTCAGTCTTCTTCTACTTAAGTCAGCATTGTGCCTTTTCTATTTAATTCCGATGCACTTTCTGTGTTTCATCGACAATAAGAAGGTCCAAGGTATACAGTAAACATGATATGAAGCATCGGAATCTATTACTAGCGTCACAGGAATGTTTCAAACATAGACAGTAGGAAGAGTTAGTCTACATGTACTTAAGTCGGCATTGTGCCTTTTGTATTTACATCCGATGCAAGTTCTATGTTTCATCGTCAATACGAAGGTCAGTGGGATGCAGGAAACCTGAAGTGAAGCATCGGGATCTGTAACTAGTGTCACAGGAATGGTTAAAAACATAGTCAGTAAGAAGAGTCAGTCTTCTTGTACTTAAGTCGGCATTGTGCCTTTTGTATTTAATTCCGATGCAATTTCTGTGGTTCATCGTGAATAAGAAGGTCCAAGGGATACAGGAAACCTGAAGTGAAGCATCGGAATTTATAACTAGTGTCACAGGAATGGTTCAAAACATAGACAGTAAGAAGAGTCAGACTTCTTGTACATAGGTCGGCATTATGCCCTTTTCAATTTAACTCTGATGCTATTACTGTCTTTCATCGTCAATAAGAAGGTCAGAGGAATACAGTAAACCTGAAGTGAAGCATCGGAATCTCTAACTAGTGTCACAGGAATGGTTTCAAACATAGTCAGTAAGAAGAGTCAGTCTTCTTGTACTTAAATCGGCATTGCGCCTTTTGTATTTAATTCCGATGCAATATCTGTGTTTCATCGTCAATAAGAAGGTCCAAGAGATACAGTAAACCTGAAGTGAAGCATCGGAATCTATATCTAGAGCCACAGGAATGGTTCAAAACATAGACAGTAAGTAGAGTCAGTCTTCTTGTACTTAAGTCGGCATTGTGCCATTTGTATATAATTCCGATGCAATGTCTGTGTTTCAACGACAATAAGTAAGTCAGAAGGATACAGTAAAGCTGAAGTGAAGCATCGGAATCTATAACTAGTGTCACAGGAATGGTTCAAAACAGTCAGTAAGAAGGGTCAGTCTTCTTGTACTTAAGTCGGCATTGTGCCTTTTCTATTTAATTCCGATGCAATATCTGTTTTTCATCTTCAATAAGAAGGTCAGAGGGATAGAGTAAACCTGAAGTGAAGCATCGGAATCTGTAACTAGCGTCACAGGAATGGTTCAAAGCATAGACAGTAGGAAGAGTCAGTCTTCTTGTACTTAAGTCGGCATTGTGCCTTTTGTATTCAATTCCGAAGCAATTTCTGTGTTTCATCGTCAATAAGAAGGTCCAAGGGATACAGTAAACCTGACGTGAAGCATCGGAATCTATAACTAGTGTCACAGGAATGGTTCAAAATATAGACAGTAAGAAGAGTCAGAAATCATGTACTTATGTCGGCATTATGCCCTTTTCAATTTAATTCCGATGCAATTTCTGTGTTTCACCGTCAATAAGAAGGACAGAGCGATACAGTAAACCTGAAGTGAAGCATCGGAATTAGTAACTAGCGTCGCAGGAATTGTTCAAAACATTGTCAGTAAGAAGAGTCAGTCTTCTGGTACTTAAGTGGGCATTGTGCCTTTTCTATTTACTTCCGATGCAATTTCTGTGTTTCATCGTCAATAAGAAGGTCCAAGGGAAACAGTAAACCTGCAGTGAAGCATCGGAATCTAAACTAGTGTCATAGGAATGGTTCAAAACATAATCAGCAAGAAGAGTCAGTCTTCTTGTACTTAAGTCGGCATTGTGCCTTTTGTATTTAATTCCGATGCAATTTCTGTGTTTCATCGTCAATAAGAAGGTCCAAGGGATACAGTAAACCTGAAGTGAAGCATCGGAATCTGTAACTAGTGTCACAGGAATGGTTCAAAACATAGACAGTAGGAAGAGTCAGTCTTCTTGTACCTAAATCGGCATTGTGCCTCTTGTATTTAACTCCGATGCACTATCTGTGTATCATCGTCAATAAGAAGGTCCAAGAGATACAATAAACCTGAAATGAAGCATCTGATTCTATAACTAAGGTCTTAGGACTGTTTCAAAACATAGACAGTAGGAAATATCAGTCTTGTTGTACTTAAGTCGGCATTGTGCATTTTCTATTTAATTCCGATGCAATTTATGTGTTTCATCGTCAATAAGAAGGCCAGAGGGATACATTAAACCAGAAGTGAAGTTTCGAAATCTATAACTAGTGTCACAGGAATGGTTCAAATCATAGTCAGTAAGAAGAGTCAGTCTTCTTGTACCTAAGTCGGCATTGTGCCTTTTCTATTACATTCCGATGCAATTTCTGTGTTTCATCGTCAATAAGAATATCAGAGGGATACAGTAATCCTGAAGTGAAGCATCGGAATCTGTAACTAGTGTCACAGGAATGGTTCAAAACATAGACAGTAGGAAGAGTCAGTCTTCTTCTACTTAAGTCAGCATTGTGCCTTTTCTATTTAATTCCGATGCACTTTCTGTGTTTCATCGACAATAAGAAGGTCCAAGGTATACAGTAAACATGATATGAAGCATCGGAATCTATTACTAGCGTCACAGGAATGTTTCAATTATAGACAGTAGGAAGAGTTAGTCTACATGTACTTAAGTCGGCATTGTGCCTTTTGTATTTACATCCGATGCAAGTTCTATGTTTCATCGTCAATACGAAGGTCAGTGGGATGCAGGAAACCTGAAGTGAAGCATCGGGATCTGTAACTAGTGTCACAGGAATGGTTAAAAACATAGTCAGTAAGAAGAGTCAGTCTTCTTGTACTTAAGTCGGCATTGTGCCTTTTGTATTTAATTCCGATGCAATTTCTGTGGTTCATCGTGAATAAGAAGGTCCAAGGGATACAGGAAACCTGAAGTGAAGCATCGGAATTTTTAACTAGTGTCACAGGAATGGTTCAAAACATAGACAGTAAGAAGAGTCAGACTTCTTGTACATAGGTCGGCATTATGCCCTTTTCAATTTAATTCTGATGCTATTACTGTCTTTCATCGTCAATAAGAAGGTCAGAGGAATACAGTAAACCTGAAGTGAAGCATCGGAATCTCTAACTAGTGTCACAGGAATGGTTTCAAACATAGTCAGTAAGAAGAGTCAGTCTTCTTGTACTTAAATCGGCATTGCGCCTTTTGTATTTAATTCCGATGCAATATCTGTGTTTCATCGTCAATAAGAAGGTCCAAGAGATACAGTAAACCTGAAGTGAAGCATCGGAATCTATATCTAGAGCCACAGGAATGGTTCAAAACATAGACAGTAAGTAGAGTCAGTCTTCTTGTACTTAAGTCGGCATTGTGCCATTTGTATATAATTCCGATGCAATGTCTGTGTTTCAACGACAATAAGTGAGTCAGAAGGATACAGTAAAGCTGAAGTGAAGCATCGGAATCTATAACTAGTGTCACAGGAATGGTTCAAAACAGTCAGTAAGAAGGGTCAGTCTTCTTGTACTTAAGTCGGCATTGTGCCTTTTCTATTTAATTCCGATGCAATTTCTGTTTTTCATCTTCAATAAGAAGGTCAGAGGGATAGAGTAAACCTGAAGTGAAGCATCGGAATCTGTAACTAGCGTCACAGGAATGGTTCAAAGCATAGACAGTAGGAAGAGTCAGTCTTCTTGTACTTAAGTCGGCATTGTGCCTTTTGTATTCAATTCCGAAGCAATTTCTGTGTTTCATCGTCAATAAGAAGGTCCAAGGGATACAGTAAACCTGACGTGAAGCATCGGAATCTATAACTAGTGTCACAGGAATGGTTCAAAATATAGACAGTAAGAAGAGTCAGAAATCATGTACTTATGTCGGCATTATGCCCTTTTCAATTTAATTCCGATGCAATTTCTGTGTTTCACCGTCAATAAGAAGGACAGAGCGATACAGTAAACCTGAAGTGAAGCATCGGAATTAGTTACTAGCGTCGCAGGAATTGTTCAAAACATTGTCAGTAAGAAGAGTCAGTCTTCTGGTACTTAAGTGGGCATTGTGCCTTTTCTATTTACTTCCGATGCAATTTCTGTGTTTCATCGTCAATAAGAAGGTCCAAGGGAAACAGTAAACCTGCAGTGAAGCATCGGAATCTAAACTAGTGTCATAGGAATGGTTCAAAACATAATCAGCAAGAAGAGTCAGTCTTCTTGTACTTAAGTCGGCATTGTGCCTTTTGTATTTAATTCCGATGCAATTTCTGTGTTTCATCGTCAATAAGAAGGTCCAAGGGATACAGTAAACCTGAAGTGAAGCATCGGAATCTGTAACTAGTGTCACAGGAATGGTTCAAAACATAGACAGTAGGAAGAGTCAGTCTTCTTGTACCTAAATCGGCATTGTGCCTCTTGTATTTAACTCCGATGCACTATCTGTGTATCATCGTCAATAAGAAGGTCCAAGAGATACAATAAACCTGAAATGAAGCATCTGATTCTATAACTAAGGTCTTAGGACTGTTTCAAAACATAGACAGTAGGAAATATCAGTCTTGTTGTACTTAAGTCGGCATTGTGCATTTTCTATTTAATTCCGATGCAATTTATGTGTTTCATCGTCAATAAGAAGGCCAGAGGGATACATTAAACCAGAAGTGAAGTTTCGAAATCTATAACTAGTGTCACAGGAATGGTTCAAATCATAGTCAGTAAGAAGAGTCAGTCTTCTTGTACCTAAGTCGGCATTGTGCCTTTTCTATTACATTCCGATGCAATATCTGTGTTTCATCGTCAATAAGAAGGTCAGAGGGATATAGTAAACCTGAAGTGAAGCATCGGAATCTGTAACTAGTGTCACAGGACTGGTTCCAAACATAGTCAGTAAGAAGAGTCAGTTACCTTGTACTTAAGTCGGCATTGTGCCTTTTGTATTTAATTCCGATGCAATTTCTGTGTTTCATCGTCAATAGGAAGGTCAGAGGGATACTGTAATACTGAAGTGAAGCATCGGAATCTATAACTAGTGTCACAGGAATGGTTCAAAACATAGACAAAAAGAAGAGTCAGTCTTCTTGTACTTAAGTCGGCATTGTGCCTTTTGTATCTAATTCCGATGCAATTTCTGTGTTTCATCGTCAATAAGAAGGTCAGAGGGATACAGTAAACCTTAAGTGAAGCATCGGAATCCATAACTAGTGTCACAGGAATGGATCAAAACAGTCAGTAAGAAGAGTCAGTCTTCTTGTACTTATGTCGGCATTGTGCCTTTGTATTTTATTCCGATGCAATTACTGTGTTTCACCGTCAATAAGAATGTCCAAGGGATACAGTAAATCTGAAGTGAAGCATCGGAATCTATAACTAGTGTCACAGGAATGGTTCAAAACATTGACAGTAAGAAGAGTCAGTCTTCTTGTACTTAAGTCGGCAAATTGCCTTTTGTATTTAATTCCGATCCAATTTCTGTGTTTCATCGTCAGAAAGAAGGTCAGAGGGATACAGTAAACCTGAAGTGAAGCATCGGAATCTATAACTAGTGTCGCAGGAATGGTTCAAAACATAGACAGTAGGAAGAGTCAGTCTTCTTGTACTTAAGTCGGCATTGTGCCTTATCTATTTAATTCCGATGCACTTTCTGTGTTTCATCGTCAATTAGAAGGTCCAAGGGAAACAGCAAACCTGAAGTGAAGCATCGGAATCTATAACTAGTGTCACAGGAATGGTTCAAACATAGACAAAAAGAAGAGTCAGTCTTCTTGTACTTAAGTCGGCATTGTGCCTTTTGTATTTAATTCCGATGCAATTTCTGTATTTCATCGTCAATAAGAACATCCAAGGGATACAGTAAACCTGAGGAGAAGCATCGGAATCTATAACTAGCGTCACAGGAATGGTTCAAAATATAGACAGTAAGAAGAGTCAGAAATATTGTAGTTAAGTCGGCATTATGCCCTTTTCAATGTAATTCCGATGCAATTACTGTGTTTCACCGTCAATAAGAAGGTCAGAGGGATACAGTATACCTGAAGTGAAGCATCGGAATCTCTAACTAGTGTCACAGGAATGGTTCAAAACATAATCAGTAAGAAGAGACAGTCTTCTTGTACATAAGTCGGCATTGTGTCTTTTGTATTTAATTCCAATGCAATATCTGTGTTTAATCGTCAATAAGAAGGTCAGAGGGATACAGTAAACCTGAAGTGAAGCATCGGAATCTGTAACTAGTGTTACAGGAATGGTTCAAAACATAATCAGTAAGAAGAGTCAGTCTTCTTGTACTTAAGTCGGCAATGTGCCTTTTGTATTTAATTCCGATGCAATTTCTGTGTTTCATCGTCAATAAGAAGGTCCAAGGGATACAGTAAACCTGAAGTGAAGCATCGGAATCTATATCTAGTGTCACAGGAATGGTTCAAAATATAGACAGTAAGAAGAGTCAGAAATCTTGTACTTAAGTCGGCATTATGCCCTTTTCAATTTAATTCCGATGCAATTTCTGTGTTTCACGGTCAATAAGAAGGACAGAGGGATACAGTAAACCTGAAGTGTAGCATCGGAATCTCTAACTAGTGTCACAGGAATGGTTCAAAACATAATCAGTAAGAAGAGACAGTCTTCTTGTACATAAGTCGGCATTGTGCCTTTTGTATTTAATTCCGTTGCAATATCTGTGTTTCATCGTCAATAAGAAGGTCTAAGGGATACAGTAAACTTGAAGTGAAGCATCGAAATTAGTAACTAGCGTCGCAGGAATGGTTCAAATCATTGTCAGTAAGAAGAGTCAGTCTTCTGGTACTTAAGTCGGCATTGTGCCTTTTCTATTTGCTTCCGATGCAATTTCTGTGTTTCATCGTCAATAAGAACGTCCAAGGGATACAGTGAACCTGAAGTGAAGCATCGGAATCTATAACTAGTGTCACAGGAATGGTTCAAAACATAGACAGTAGGAAGAGACAGTCTTCTTGTACCTAAGTCGGCATTGTGCCTTTTCAATTTAATTCCGATGCAATTGCTGTGTTTCATTGTCAATACGAACGTCAGAGGGATACAGTAAACCTGAAGTGAACCATCGGAATCTGTAACTAGCGTCACAGGAATGGGTCAAATCATAGACAGTAAGAAGAGTCAGTCTTCTTGTACTTAAGTCGGCATTGTGCCTTTTCTATTTAATTCCGATGCAATTTCGGTGTTTCATCGTCAATAAGAAGGTCCAAAGGATACAGTAAACCTAAAGTGAATCGTCGGAATCTATAACTAGTGTCACAGGAATGGTTCAAAAAATAGTCTGTACGAAGAGTCAGTCTTCTTGTACTTAAGTCGGCATTGTGCATTTTGTATTTAATTCCGATGCAATTTCTGTGTTTCATCGTCAATAAGAAGGTCCAAGGGAAACAGTAAACCTGAAGTGAAGCATCGGAATCAATAACTTGTGTCACAGGAATGGTTCAAAACATAGACAAAAAGAAGAGTCAGTCTTTTTGTACTTAAGTTGGCATTGTGCCTTTTGTATTTAATTCCGATGCAATTTCTGTGTTTCATCGTCAATAAGAAGGTCAGAGGGATACAGTAAACTTGAAGTGAAGCATCGGACTCCATAACTAGTGTCACAGGAATGTTTCAAAACAGTCAGTAAGAAGAGTCAGTCTTCTTGTACTTATGTCGGCATTGTGCCTTTTGTATTTAATTCCGATGCAATTTCTGTGTTTCATCGTCAATAAGAAGGTCCAAGGGATACAGTAAATCTGAAGTGAAACATCGGAATCTGTAACTAGTGTCACAGGAATGGTTCAAAACATAGACAGTAAGAAGAGTCAGTCTTCTTGTACTTAAGTCGGCATTGTGCCTTTTGTATTTAATTCCGATCCAATTTCTGTGTTTCATCGTCAGAAAGAAGGTCAGAGGGATACAGTAAACCTGAAGTGAAGCATCGGAATCTATAACTAGTGTCACAGGAATGGTTCAAAATATAGACAGTAGGAAGAGTCAGTTTTCTTGTACTTAAGTCAGCATTGTGCCTTATCTATTTAATTCCGATGCACTTTCTGTGTTTCATCGTCAATTAGAAGGTCCAAGGGATACAGCAAACCTGAAGTGAAGCATCGGAATCTATAACTAGTGTCACAGGAATGGTTCAAAACATAGTCAGTAAGAAGAGTGAGTCTTCTTGTACTTATGTCGGCATTGTGCCTTTTGTATTTAATTCCGATGCAATTTCAGTGTTTCATCGCCAATAAGAAGGTCAGAGGGATACAGTAAACCTGAAGTGAAGCATCGGAATCTGTAACTTGCGTCACAGGATTGGTTCAAAACATAGACAGTAGGAAGAGTCAGTCTTCTTGTACTTAAGTCGGCATTGTGCCTTTTCTATTACATTCCGATGCAATATCTGTGTTTCATCGTCAATTAGAAGGTCAGAGGGATACAGTATTCCTGAAGTGAAGCATCGCAATCTCTAACTAGTGTCACAGGGATGGTTCAAAACATAATCAGTAATAAGAGACAGTCTTCTTGTACATAAGTCGGCATTGTTCCTTTTGTATTCAATTCCGATGCAATATCTGTGTTTAATCGTCAATAAGAAGATCAGAGGGATACAGTAAACCTGAAGTGAAGCATCGAAATCTGTAACTAGTGTCACAGGAATGGTTCAAAACATAATCAGTAAGAAGAGTCAGTCTTCTTGTACTTAAGTCGGCATTGTGCCATTTGTATATAATTCCGATGCAATGTCTGTGTTTCAACGACAATAAGAAAGTCAGAAGGATACAGTAAACCTGAAGTGAAGCATCGGAATCTATAACTAGTGTCACAGGAATGGTTCAAAACAGTCAGTAAGAAGAGTCAGTCTTCTTGTACTTAAGTCGGCATTGTGCCTTTTCTATTTAATTCCGATGCAATTTCTGTTTTTCATCTTCAATAAGAAGGTAAGAGGGATGGAGCAAACCTGAAGTGAAGCATCGGAATCTGTAACTAGCGTCACAGGAATGGTTCAAAGCATAGACAGTAGGAAGAGTCAGTCTTCTTGAACGTATGTCGGCATTGTTCCTTTTGTATTTAATTCCGATGCAATTTCTGTATTTCATCGTCAATAAGAACGTCCAAGGGATACAGTAAACCTGAGGAGAAGCATCAGAATCTATAACTAGCGTCACAGGAATGGTTCAAAACATAGACAGTAGGAAGAGTCAGTCTTATTGTACTTAAGTCGGCATTGTGCGTTTTGTATTTAATTCCGATGCAATTTCTGTATTTCAACGTCAATAAGAACGTCCAAGGGATACAGTAAACCTGAGGAGAAGCATCGGAATCTGTAACTAGTGTCACAGGAATGGTTCAAAACATAGACAGTAAGAAGTGTCAGAAATATTGTACTTAAGTCGGCATTATGACCTTTTCAATTTAATTCCGATGCAATTACTGTGTTTCACCGTCAATAAGAAGGTCAGAGGGATACAGTAAGCCTGAAGTGAAGCATCGGAATCTCTAACTAGTGTCACAGGGATGGTTCAAAACATAATCAGTAAGAAGAGACAGTCTTCTTGTACATAAGTCGGCATTGTTCCTTTTGTATTTAATTCCGATCTAATATCTGTGTTTAATCGTCAATAAGAAGATCAGAGGGATACAGTAAACCTGAAGTGAAGCATCGGAATCTGTAACTAGTGTCACAAGAATGGTTCAAAACATATTCAGTAAGAAGAGTCAGTCTTCTTGTACTTAAGTCGGCATTGTGCATTTTGTATTTAATTCCGATGCAATTTCTGTGTTTCATCGTCAATAAGAAGGTCCAAGGCATACAGTAAACCTGAAGTGAAGCATCGGAATCTATAACTAGAGTCACAGGAATGGCTCAAAATATAGACAATAAGAAGAGTCAGAAATCTTGTACTTATGTCGGCATTATGCCCTTTTCAATTTAATTCCGATGCAATTTCTGTGTTTCACCGTCAATAAGAAGGAAAGAGGGATACAGTAAACCTGAAGTGAAGCATCGGAATCTCTAACTAGTGTCACAGGAATGGTTCAAAACATAATCAGTAAGAAGAGTCAGTCTTCTTGTACATAAGTCGGCATTGTGCCTTTTGTATTTAATTCCGATGCAATATCTGTGTTTCATCGTCAATAAGAAGGTCCAAGGGATACAGTAAACCTGAAATGAAGCATCGGAATTAGTAACTAGCGTCGCAGGAATGGTTCAAAACATTGTCAGTAAGAAGAGTCAGTCTTCTGGTACTTAAGTCGGCATTGTGCCTTTTCTACTTACTTCCGATGCAATTTCTGTGTTTCACCGTCAATAAGAAGGTCCAAGGGATACAGTAAACCTGAAGTGAAGCATCGGAATCTAAACTAGTGTCATAGGAATGGTTCAAAACATAGACAAAAAGAAGAGTCAGTCTTCTTGTACTTAAGTCGGCATTGTGCCTTTTGTATTTAATTCCGATGCAATTTCTGTGTTTCATCGTCAATAAGAAGGTCCAAGGGATACAGTAAACCTGAAGTGAAGCATCGGAATCTATAACTAGTGTCACAGGAATGGTTCAAAGCATAGACAGTAGGAAGAGTCAGTCTTGTTGTACTTAAGTCGGCATTGTGTCTTTTCTATTTAATTCCGATGCAAGTTCTGTGTTTCATCGTCAATAAGAAGGCCAGAGGGATACATTAAACCTGAAGTGAAGCTTCGGAACCTATAACTAGTGTCACAGGAATGGTTCAAATCATAGTCAGTAAGAAGAGTCAGTCTTCTTGTACCTAAGTCGGCATTGTGCCTTTTCTATTACATTCCGATGCAATATCTGTGTTTCATCGTCAATAAGAAGGCCAGAGGGATATAGTAAACCTGAAGTGAAGCATCGGAATCTGTAACTAGTGTCACAGGAATGGTTCCAAACATAGTCAGTAAGAAGAATCAGTTTCCTTGTACTTAAGTCGGCATTGTGCCTTTTCTATTTAATTCCGAAGCAATTTCGGTGTTACATCGTCAATAAGAAGGTCCAAAGGATACAGTAAACCTAACGTGAATCATCGGAATCTATAACTAGTGTCACATGAATGGTTCAAAGAATAGTCTGTACAAAGAGTCAGTCTTCTTGTACTTAATTCAGCATTGTGCGTTTTGTATTTTATTCCGATGCAATTTCTGTGTTTCATCGTCAATAAGAAGGCCAGAGGGATACATTAAACCTGAAGTGAAGCTTCCGAATCTATAACTAGTGTCACAGGAATGGTTAAAATCATAGTCAGTAAGAAGAGTCAGTCTTCTTGAACCTAAGTCGGCATTATGCCTTTTCTATTACATTCCGATGCAATATCTGTGTTTCATCGTCAATAAGAAGGTCAGAGGGATATAGTAAACCTGACGTGAAGCATCGGAATCTGTAACTAGTGTCACAGGAATGGTTCCAAACATAGTCAGTAAGAAGAGTCAGTTTCCTTGTACTTAAGTCGGCATTGTGCCTTTTCTATTTAATTCCGAAGCAATTTCGGTGTTTCATCGTCAATAAGAAGTTCCAAAGGATACAGTAAACCTAAAGTGAATCGTCGGAATCTATAACTAGTGTCACAGGAATGGTTCAAAAAATAGTCTGTACGAAGAGTCAGTCTTCTTTTACTTATCTCGGCATTGTGCCTTTTGTATTTAATTCCGATGCAATTTCTGTGTTTCATCGTCAATAAGAAGGTCCAAGGGAAACATTAAAAATGAAGTGAAGCATCGGAATCTATAACTAGTGTCACAGGAATGGTTCAAAACATAGACAAAAAGAAGAGTCAGTCTTTTTGTACTTAAGTTGGCATTGTGCCTTTTGTATTTAATTCCGATGCAATTTCTGTGTTTCATCGTCAATAAGAAGGTCAGAGGTATACAGTAAACCTGAAGTGAAGCATCGGAATCCATAACTAGTGTCACAGGAATGTTTCAAAACAGTCAGTAAGAAGAGTCAGTCTTCTTGTACTTAAGTCGGCATTGTGCCTTTTGTATTTAATTCCGATCCAATTTCTGTGTTTCATCGTCAGAAAGAAGGTCAGAGGGATACAATAAACCTGAAGTGAAAAATCGGAATCTATAACTAGTGTCACAGGAATTGTTCAAAACACAGAAAGTAGGAAGAGTCAGTCTTCTTGTACTTAAGTCAGCATTGTTCCTTATCTATTTAATTCCGATGCACTTTCTGTGTTTCATCGTCAATTAGGAGGTCCAAGGGATACAGCAAACCTGAAGTGAAGCTTTGGAATCTATAACTAGTGTCACAGGAATGGTTCAAAACATAGTCAGTAAGAAGAGTGAGTCTTCTTGTACTTAAGTCGGCATTGTGCCTTTTGTCTCTAATTCCGATGTAATTTCTGTGTTTCATCGTCAATAAGAAGGTATAAGGGATTCAGCAAACCTGGAGTGATGCATCGGAATCTATAACTAATGTCACAGGAATGGTTCAAAGCATAGACAGTAAGAAGAGTCAGTCTTCTTGCACCTACGTAGGCATTGTGCCTTTTGTATTTAATTCCGATGCAATATTTGTGTTTCATCGTCAATAAGAAGGTCCAAGGGATACAGTCAACCTGAAGTGAAGCATCGGAATCTGTAACTAGGGTCACAGGAATGGTTCAAAACGTAGACTGTAAGAGGAGTCAGTCTTCTTGTACATAAATCGGCATTGTAACTTTTCTATTTAATTCCGATGCAATTTCCGTATTTCATCGTCAATAAGAAGGTAAGAGGGATACAGTAAACCTGAAGTTAAGCATATGAATCTATAACTAGTGTCACAGGAATGGTCCAAAACATAGTCAGTACGAAGAGTCAGTCTTATTGTACTTAAGTCGGCATTGTGCCTTTTGTATTTAATTCCGATGCCATTTCTGTGTTTCATCGTCAATAAGAAGGTCAGAGGGATACAGTAAACATGAAGTGAAGCATCCGAATCTCTAACTAGTGTCACAGGAATGGTTCAAAATATAGTCAGTAAGAAGAGTCAGTCTTCTTGTACTTTAGTCGGCATTGGGCCCTTTGTATTTAATTCCGATGCAATATCTGTGTTCCATCGTCAATAAGAAGGTCCAAGGGATACAGTAAACCAGAAGTGAAGCATCGGAATCTGTAACTAGCGTCACAGGAATGGTTCAATACATAGTCAGTAAGAAGAGTCAGTCTTATTGTACTTAAGTCGGCATTGTGCCTTTTCTATTTAATTACGATGCAATATCTGTGTTTCATCGTCAATAAGAACGTCCCAGGGATACAGTGAACCTGAAGTGAAGCATCCGAATCTATAACTAGTGTCACAGGATTGGTTCAAAGCATAGACAGTAGGAAGAGTCAATCTTCATGTACTTAAGTCGGCATTGTACCTTTTCTATTTAATTCCGACGTAATTTCTTTGTTTCATCGTCAAAAGAAGGTCCAAGGGATTCAGCAAACCTGGAGTGATGCATCGGAATCTATAACTAATGTCACAGGAATGGTTCAAAGCATAGACAGTAAGAAGAGTCAGTCTTCTTGTACTTAAGTCGGCATTGTGACCTTTTCAATTTAATTCCGATGCAATTACTGTGTTTCATCGTCAATTAGAAGGTCAGAGGGATACAGTAAACCTGAAGTGAAGCATCGGAATCTCTAACTTGTGTCACAGGAATGGTTCAAAACATAGTCAGTAAGAAGAGTAAGTCTTCTTGCACCTACGTCGGCATTGTGCCTTTTGTATTTAATTCCGATGCAATATCTGTGTTTCATCGTCAATAAGAAGGTCCAAGGGATACAGTCAACCTGAAGTGAAGCATCGGAATCTGTAACTAGCGTCACAGGAATGGTTCAAAACGTAGACTGTAAGAAGAGTCAGTCTTCTCCTACATAAATCGGCATTGTAACTTTTCTATTTAATTCCGATGCAATTTCCGTGTTTCATCGTCAATAAGAAGGTAAGAGGGATACAGTAAACCTGAAGTTAAGCATAGGAATCTATAACTAGTGTCACAGGAATGGTCCAAAACATAGTCAGTACGAAGAGTCAGTCTTATTGTACTTAAGTCGGCATTGTGCCTTTTGTATTTAATTCCGATGCCATTTCTGTGTTTCATCGTAAATAAGAAGGTCAGAGTTATACAGTAAACCTTAAGTGAAGCATCGGAATCTATAACTAGTGTCACAGGAATGGTTCAAATCATAGTCAGTGAGAAGAGTCAGTCTTCTTGTACTTAAGTCGGCATTGTGCTTTTTCTATTTAATTCCGATGCAATTTCAGTATTTCATCGTCAATAAGAAGGTCAGAGGGATACAGTAAACCTGAAGTGAAGCATCGGAATCTGTAACTTGCGTCACAGGAATGGTTCAAAACATAGACAGTAAGAAGAATCAGTCTTCTTGTACATAAGTCGGCATTGTGCATTTTCTATTTAATTCCGATGCAATTTCTGTGTTTCATCGTCAATAAGAAGGTCCAAGGGATACAGTAAACCAGAAGTGAAGCATCGGAATCTATATCTTGTGTCACAGGAATGGTTCAAATCATAGACAGTAAGGTGAGTCAGTCTTCTTGTACTTGAGTCGGCATTGTTCAATTTGTATTTAATTCCGATGCAATTTCTGTGTTTCAACGTCAATAAGAAGGTCAGAGGGATACAGTAAACATGAAGGGAAGCATCCGAATCTCTAACTAGTGTCACAGTCATGGTTCAAAATATAGTCAGTAAGAAGAGTCAGTCTTCTTGTACTTAAGTCGGCATTGTGCTTTTTCTATTTAATTCCGATGCAATTTCAGTGTTTCATCGTCACTAAGAAGGTCAGAGGGTTACAGTAAACCCGAAGTGAAGCATCGGAATCTGTAACTAGCGTCACAGGAATGGTTCAAAACATAGACAGTAAGAAGAGTCAGTCTTCTTGTACTTAAGACGGCATTGTGCCTTTTGTATTTAATTCCGATGCTATATCTGTGTTTCATCGTCAATAACAAGGTCCAAGGGATACAGTAAACCTAAAGTGAAGCTTTGGAATCTATAACTAGTGTCACAGGAATGGTTCAAACATAGAGAGTAAGAAGAGTCAGTCTACTTGTACTTACGTCGGCATTATGCCCTTTTCACTTTAATTCCGATGCAATTACTGTGTTTCATCGTCAATATGAAGGTCAGAGGGATACAGTAAACCTGAAGTGAAGCATCGGAATCTATAACTAGTGTCACAGGAATGGTTCATAACATAGTCAGTAAAAAGAGTCAGTCTTCTTGTACTTAAGTCGGCATTGTGCCTTTTGTATTTAATTCCGATGCAATATCTGTGTTTCATCGTCAATAAGAAGGTCCAAGGGATACAGTAAACCTGAAGTGAAGCATCGGAATCTGTAACTAGCGTCACAGGAATGGTTCAAAACATAGTCAGTAAGAAGAGTCAGTCTTATTGTACGTAAGTCGGCATTGTGCTTTTTCTATTTAATAACGCTGCAATTTCTGTGTTTCATCGTCAATACGAACGTCCAAGGGATACAGTGATACTGAAGTGAAGCATCGGAATCTATAACTAGTGTCACAGGATTGGTTCAAAACATAGACAGTAGGAAGAGTCAATCTTCATGTACTGAAGTCGGCATTGTGCCTTTTCTATTTAATTCCAATGCAATTTCCGTGCTTCATCGTCAATAAGAAGGTCAGAGGGATACAGTAAACCCGAAGTGAAGCATCGGAATCTGTAACTAGCGTCACAGGAATGGTTCAAAACATAGACAGTAAGAGGAGTCAGTCTTCTTGTACTTAAGTCGGCATTGTGCCTTTTCCATTTAATTCCGATGCAGTTTCTGTGTTTCATCGTCAGTAAGAAGGTCCAAGGGATACAGTAAACCTGAAGTGAAGCATCGGAATCTATAACTAGTGTCACAGGAATGGTTCAAAGCATAGACAGTAAGAAAGGTCAGTCTTGTTGTACTTAAGTCGGCATTGTGCCTTTTGTATTTAATTCCGATGCATTTTCTGTGTTTCATCGTCAATAAAAAGGTCAGAGGAATACAGTAAACCTGAAGTGAAGCATCGGAATCTATAACTAGTGTCACAGGAATTGTTCAAAACATAGTCAGTAAGAAGAGTCAGTCTTCTTGTACCTACGTCGGCATTGTGCCTATTCTATTTAATTCCGATGCAATATCTGTGTTTCATCGTGAATAAGAAGGTCAGAGGGATTCAGTAAACCTAAAGTGAAGCATTGGAATCTATAACTAGTGTCATAGGAATGGTTCCAAACATTGTCAGTACGAAGAGTCGGTCTTCTTGTACTTAAGTCGGCATTGTGCCTTTTGTATTTAATTCTGATGCAATTTCTGTGTTTCATCGTCAATAAGAAGGTCAGAGGGATACAGTAAACCTTAAGTGAAGCATCGTAATCTGTAACTAGTGTCACAGGAATGTTTCAAAACATAGACAGTAAGAAGCGTCAGACTTCTTGTACTTAAGTCGGCATTGTGCATTTTCTATTTAATTCCGATGCAATTTCAGTGTTTCATCGCCAATAAGAAGGTAAGAGGGATACAGTAAACCTGAAGTGAAGCATCGGAATCTGTAACTTGCGTCACAGGAATGGTTCAAAACATAGTCAGTAAGAAGAGTCAGTCTTCTTGTACTTAAGTCGGCATTGTGCATTTTCTATTTAATTCCGATGCAATTTCTGTGTTTCATCGTTAATAAGAACGTCCAAGGGATACAGTAAACCTGAAGTGAAGCATCGGAATCCATAACTAGATTCACAGGAATGGTTCAAAGCATAGACTGTAAGAAAGGTCAGTCTTCTTGTACTTAAGTCGGCATTGTGCCTTTTGTATTTAATTCCGATGCAAATTCTGTGATTCATCGCCAATAATAAGGTCAGAGGGATACAGTAAACCTGAAGAGTAGCATCGGAATCTATAACTAGTGTCACAGGAATGCTTCAAAACATAGACAGTAGGAAGAGTCAGTCTTCTTGTACTTAAGTCGGCATTGTGCCTCTTGTATTTAATTACGATGCAATTTCTGTGTTTCATCGTCAATAAGAAGGTCCAACGGATACAGTAAACCTGAAGTGAAGCATCGGAATCTATAACTAGTTTCACAGGAATGGTTCAAAACATAGACTGTAAGAAAGAACAGTCTTCTTGTACCTAAGTCGGCATTGTGCCTTTTGTATTTAATTCCGATGCAATTTCTGTGTTTCACCGTCAATACGAAGGTCAGAGGGATACAGTAAACCTGAAGTGAAGCATCGCAATCTATAACTAGTGTCACAGGAATGGTTCAAAGCATAGACAGTGGGAGGAGTCAGTCTTCTTGTACTTAAGTCAGCATTGTGCCTTTTCTATTTAATTCCGATGCACATTCTGTGTTTCATCGTCAATAAGAAGGTTTAAGGGATACAGTAAACCTGAAATGAAGTATCGGAATCAATAACTAGTGTCACAGGAATGTTTCAAATCATAGACAGTAGGACGACTCAGTCTACATGTACTTAAGTCGGCCTTGTGCCTTTTGTATTTAATTACGATGCAATTTCTGTTTCATCGCCAATAAGAAGGTCAGAGGGATATAGTTAACCTGAAGTGAAGCATCGGAATCTATAACTAGTGTCACAGGAATGGTTCAAAAAATAGTCAGTAAGAAGAGTCCGTCTTCTTGTAATTAAGTCGGCATTGTGCCTTTTGTATTTAATTCCGATGCAATTTCTGTGTTTCATCGTCAATAAGAAGGTCCAAGGGATACAGTAAACCTGAAGTGAAGCATTGGAATCTATAACTATTGTCAAAGGAATGGTTCAAACATAGAGAGTAAGAAGAGTCAGTCTACTTGTACTTACGTCGGCATTATGCCCTTTTCACTTTAATTCCGATGCAATTACTGTGTTTCATCGTCAATATGAAGGTCAGAGGGATACAGTAAACCTGAAGTGAAGCATCGGAATCTATAACTAGTGTCACAGGAATGGTTCATAACATAGTCAGTAAAAAGAGTCAGTCTTCTTGTACTTAAGTCGGCATTGTGCCTTTTGTATTTAATTCCGACGCAATATCTGTGTTTCATCGTCAATAAGAAGGTCCAAGGGATACAGTAAACCTGAAGTGAAGCATCGGAATCTGTAACTAGCGTCACAGGAATGGTTCAAAACATAGTCAGTAAGAAGAGTCAGTCTTATTGTACGTAAGTCGGCATTGTGCCTTTTCTATTTAATAACGCTGCAATTTCTGTGTTTCATCGTCAATACGAACGTCCAAGGGATACAGTGATACTGAAGTGAAGCATCGGAATCTATAACTAGTGTCACAGGATTGGTTCAAAACATAGACAGTAGGAAGAGTCAATCTTCATGTACTGAAGTCGGCATTGTGCCTTTTCTATTTAATTCCAATGCAATTTCCGTGCTTCATCGTCAATAAGAAGGTCAGAGGGATACAGTAAACCCGAAGTGAAGCATCGGAATCTGTAACTAGCGTCACAGGAATGGTTCAAAACATAGACAGTAAGAGGAGTCAGTCTTCTTGTACTTAAGTCGGCATTGTGCCTTTTGTATTTAATTCCGATGCATTTTCTGTGTTTCATCGTCAATAAGAAGGTCAGAGGGATACAGTAAACCTGAAGTGAAGCATCGGAATCTATAACTAGTGTCACAGGAATTGTTCAAAACATAGTCAGTAAGAAGAGTCAGTCTTCTTGTACCTACGTCGGCATTGTGCCTATTCTATTTAATTCCGATGCAATATCTGTGTTTCATCGTGAATAAGAAGGTCAGAGGGATACAGTAAACCTAAAGTGAAGCATTGGAATCTATAACTAGTGTCATAGGAATGGTTCCAAACATTGTCAGTAAGAAGAGACAGTCTCTTGTACTTAATTTGAGATTGTGCCTTTTCTATTTATTTCCGATGCAATTTCTGTGTTTCATCGTTAATAAGAAGGTCCAAAGGATACAGTAAACCTGAAGTGAATCATCGGAATCTATAACTAGTGTCACAGGAATGGTTCAAAACATAGTCAGTACGAAGAGTCGGTCTTCTTGTACTTAAGTCGGCATTGTGCCTTTTGTCTTTAATTCTGATGCAATTTCTGTGTTTCATCGTCAATAAGAAGGTCAGAGGGATACAGTAAACCTTAAGTGAAGCATCGTAATCTGTAACTAGTGTCACAGGAATGTTTCAAAACATAGTCAGTAAGAAGAGTCAGTCTTCTTGTACTTAAGTCGGCATTGTGCATTTTCTATTTAATTCCGATGCAATTTCTGTGTTTCATCGTTAATAAGAACGTCCAAGGGATACAGTAAATATGAAGTGAAGCATCGGAATCCATAACTAGATTCACAGGAATGGTTCAAAGCATAGACTGTAACAAAGGTCAGTCTTCTTGTACTTAAGTCGGCATTGTGCCTTTTGTATTTAATTCCGATGCAAATTCTGTGATTCATCGCCAATAATAAGGTCAGAGGGATACAGTAAACCTGAAGAGTAGCATCGGAATCTATAACTAGTGTCACAGGAATGGTTCAAAAAATAGTCAGTAAGAAGAGTCCGTCTTCTTGTAATTAAGTCGGCATTGTGCCCTTTGTATTTAATTCCGATGCAATTTCTGTGTTTCATCGTCAATACGAAGGTCAGAGGGATACAGTAAACCTGAAGTGAAGCATCGCAATCTATAACTAGTGTCACAGGAATGGTTCAAAGCATAGACAGTGGGAGGAGTCAGTCTTCTTGTACTTAAGTCAGCATTGTGCCTTTTCTATTTAATTCCGATGCACATTCTGTGTTTCATCGTCAATAAGAAGGTCCAAGGGATACAGTAAACCTGAAATGAAGTATCGGAATCAATAACTAGTGTCACAGGAATGTTTCAAATCATAGACAGTAGGACGACTCAGTCTACATGTACTTAAGTCGGCCTTGTGCCTTTTGTATTTAATTACGATGCAATTTCTGTTTCATCGCCAATAAGAAGGTCAGAGGGATATAGTTAACCTGAAGTGAAGCATCGGAATCTATAACTAGTGTCACAGGAATGGTTCAAAAAATAGTCAGTAAGAAGAGTCCGTCTTCTTGTAATTAAGTCGGCATTGTGCCTTTTGTATTTAATTCCGATGCAATTTCTGTGTTTCATCGTCAATAAGAAGGTCCAAGGGATACAGTAAACCTGAAGTGAAGCATTGGAATCTATAACTATTGTCAAAGGAATGGTTCAAACATAGAGAGTAAGAAGAGTCAGTCTACTTGTACTTAAGTCGACATTATGCCCTTTTCAATTTAATTCCGATGCAATTACTGTGTTTCATCGTCAATGAGAAGGTCGGAGGGATACAGTAAACCTGAAGTGAACCATCGGAATCTCTAACTAGTGTCACAGGAATGGTTCAATACATAGTCAGTAAGAAGAGTCAGACTTCTTGTACTTAGGTCGGCATTGTGCCTTTTGTATTTAGTTCCGATGCAATATCTGTGTTTCATCGTCAATAAGAAGGTCCAAGGGATACAGTAAACCTGAAGTGGAGCATCGGAATCTGTAACTAGCGTGACAGGAACGGTTAAAAACATAGACAGTAAGAAGGGTCAGTCTTCTTGTACATAAGTCGGCATTGTGCTTTTCGTATTGAATTCCGATGCAATTTCTGTGTTTCATCGTCAATAAGAAGGTCCAAGGGATACGATAAACCTGAAGTGAAATATCGGAATCTATAACTAGTGTCACAGGAATGGTTCAACACATAGACAATAAGAAGAGTCAGTCTTCATGTACCTAAGTCGTCATTGTGCCATTTGTATTTGATTCCGATGCAATTTGTGTGATTCATCGTCAATAAGAAGGTCAGAGCTATATGGTACACCTGAAGTGAAGCATCGGAATCTATAACTAGTGTCACAGGGATGGTTCAAAACAGTCAGTGAGAAGAGTCAGTCTTCTTGTACTTAAGTCGGCATTGTGCCTTTTGTATTTAATTCCGATGCAATTTCTGTGTTTCATCGTCAAAAAGAAGGTCCACGGGATACAGTAAATCTGAAGTGAAGCATCGGAAACTATAACTAGTGTCACAGGAATGCTTCAAAAACATAGTCAGTAAGAAGAGTCAGTCTTCTTGTACTTAAGTCGGCATTGTGCCTTTTGTATTTAATTCCGAAGCAATTTCTGTGTTTCTTCGTCAATAAGAAGGTCAGAGGGATGCAGTAAACCTGAAGGGAAGCATTGGAATCTCTAACTAGTGTCACAGGAATGGTTCAAACATAGTCAGTAAGAAGAGTCAGTCTTCTTGTACTTAAGTCGGCATTGTGCCTTTTGTATTTAATTCCGATGCAATTTCTGTGTTTCATCGTCAAAAAGATGGTCAGAGGGATACAGTAAACCTGAAGTGAAGCATCGGAATCTATAACTAGTGTCACAGGAATGGTTCAAAGTATAGACAGTAGGAAGAGTCAGTCTTCTTGTACTTAAGTCGGCATTGTGCATTTTCTATTTAATTCCGATGCAATTTCTGTGTTTCATCGTCAATAAGAACGTCCAAGGGATACAGTAAACCTGAAGTGAAGCATCGGAATCTATAGCTAGTGTCACAGGAATGGTTCAAAACATAGACAGTAGGAAGAGTCAGTCTTCTTGTACTTAAGTCGGCATTGTGCCTTTTGTATTTAATTCCGACGCAATTTCTGTGTTTCATTGTCAATAAGAAGGTGCAAGGGATACAGTAAACCTGAAGTGAAGCATCGGAATCTATAACTAGTATCACAGGAATGGTTCAAATCATAGACAGTAAGAAGAGTCAGTCTTCTGGTACTTAAGTCGGCATTGTGCTTTTTCTATTTAATTCTGATGCAATTTCTGTGTTTCATCGTAAATAAGAAGGTCAGAGGGATACAGTAAACCTGAAGTGTAGCATCGGAATATATAACTAGTGTCAGAGGAATGGTTCAAAACATAGTCAGTTAGAAGAATCAGTCTTCTTGTACTTAAGTCGGCATTGTGCAATTTCTACTTAATTCCGATGCAATATCTGTGTTTCATCGTCAATAAGAAGGTCAGAGGGATACAGTAAACCAGAAGTGAAACATCGGAATCTATAACTAGTGTCACAGGAATGGATCCAAACATAGTCAGTAAGAAGAGTCAGTCTTCTTGTACTTAAGTCGGCATTGTGCCTTTTGTATGTAATTCCGATGCAATTTCTGTGTTTCATCGTCAATAAGAAGGTCAGAGGGATACAGTAAACCTTAAGTGAAGCATCGGAATCTATAACTAGTGTCACAGGAATTATTCAAAACATAGTCAGTAAGAAGAGTCAGTCTTCTTGTACTTAAGTTGGCATTGTGCCTTTTGTATTTAATTCCGATGCAATTTCTGTGTTTCATCGTCAATAAGTAGGTCAGAGGGAAACAGTAAACCTGAAGTGAAGCATCGGAATCTATAACTAGTGTCACAGGAATGGTTCAAAACAGCCAGTAAGAAGAGTCAGTCTTCTTGTACTTAAGTCGGCATTGTGCATTTTGTATTTAATTCCGATGCAATTTCTGTGTCATCGATAATAAGATGCTCAGGGGGATACAGTAAACCTGAAGTGAAGCATCGGATTCTGTAACTAGCGTCACAGGAATGGTTCAAAACATAGTCAGTAAGACGAGTTAGTCTTATTGTACTTAAGTCGTCATTGTGCCATTTCTATTTAATTCCGGTGCAATTTCTGTGTTTCATCGTCAATAAGAACGTCCAAGCGATACAGTGAACCTGAAGTGAAGCATCTGAATCTACAACTAGTGTCACAGGATTGGTTCAAATCATAGACAGTTGGAAGAGTCAGTCTTCATGTACTTAAGTCGGCATTGTGAATTTACTATTTAATACCGATGCAATTTCTGTGTTTCATCGTCAATAAGAAGGTCAGAGGGATACAGTAAATCCGAAGTGAAGCATCGGAATCTGTGACTAGCGTCACAGGAATGATTCAAAACATAGACAGTAAGAAGTGTCAGTCTTCTTGTACTTAAGTCGGCATTGTGCCTTTTCTATTTAATTCCGATGCAATTTCTGTGTTTCATCGTCAATAAGAAGGTCCACGGAATACAGTAAATCTGAAGTGAAGCATCGGAATCTATAACTAGTGTCACAGGAAAGGTTCAAAACATAGACAGTAAGAAGCGTCAGTCTTCTTGTACTTAAGTCGGCATTGTGCCTTTTCTATTTAATTCCGATGCAATTTCTGTGTTTCATGGTCAATAAGAAGGTCAGAGGGATACAGTAAACTTGAAGTGAAGCATCGGAATCTATAACTAGTGTCACAGGAATGGTTCCAAACATAGTCAGTAAGAAGAGTCAGTCTTCTTGTACTTAAGTCGGCATTGTGCCTTTTGTATTTAATTCCGATGAAATTTCTGTGTTTCATCGTCAATAAGAAGGTCAGAGGGATACAGTAAACCTTACGTGAAGCATCGGAATCGATAACTAGTGTTACAGGAATGGTTCAACACATTGACAGTAAGAAGGGTGAGTCTTATTGTACTTATGTCGGCATTGTGCCTTTTGTATTTAAATCCGATGCAATTTCTGTGTTTCATCGTCAAAAAGAAGGTCCAAGGGATACAGTAAACCTGCAGTGAAGCATCGGAATTTATAACTAGTGTCACAGGAATGGTTCAAAACATAGACAAAAAGAAGAGTCAGTCTTCTTGTACTTAAGTCGGCATTGTGAATTTTGTATTTGATTCCGATACAATATCTGTGATTCATCGTCAATAAGAAAGTCAGAGGTATACAGTTAATCTGAAGTGAAGCATCGGAATCTATAAGTAGTGTCACAGGAATGGTGCAAGAAAGTCAGTAAGAAGAGTCAGTCTTCTTGTACTTAAGTCAGCATTGTGCCTTTTCTATTTAATTCCGATGCACATTCTGTGTTTCATCGTCAATAAGAAGGTCCAAGGGATACAGTAAACCTGAAATGAAGTATCGGAATGAATAACTAGTGTCACAGGAATGTTTCAAATCATAGACAGTAGGACAACTCAGTCTACATGTACTTAAGTCGGCCTTGTGCCTTTTGTATTTAATTACGATGCAATTTCTGTTTCATCGCCAATAAGAAGGTCAGAGGGATATAGTTAACCTGAAGTGAAGCATCGGAATCTATAACTAGTGTCACAGGAATGGTTCAAAAAATAGTCAGTAAGAAGAGTCAGTCTTCTTGTAATTAAGTCGGCATTGTGCCTTTTGTATTTAATTCCGATGCAATTTCTGTGTTTCATCGTCAATAAGAAGGTCCAAGGGATACAGTAAACCTGAAGTGAAGCATTGGAATCTATAACTATTGTCACAGGAATGGTTCAAACATAGAGAGTAAGAAGAGTCAGTCTACTTGTACTTAAGTCGACATTATGCCCTTTTCAATTTAATTCCGATGCAATTACTGTGTTTCATCGCCAATGAGAAGGTCGGAGGGATACAGTAAACCTGAAGTGAACCTTCGGAATCTGTAACTAGTGTCACAGGAATGGTTCAATACATAGTCAGTAAGAAGAGTCAGTCTTCTTGTACTTAGGTCGGCATTGTGCCTTTTGTATTTAGTTCCAATGCAATATCTGTGTTTCATCGTCAATAAGAAGGTCCAAGGGATACAGTAAACCTGAAGTGGAGCATCGGAATCTGTAACTAGCGTGACAGGAATGGTTAAAAACATAGACAGTAAGAAGGGTCAGTCTTCTTGTACTGAAGTCGGCATTGTGCTTTTCGTATTTAATTCCGATGCAATTTCTGTGTTTCATCGTCAATAAGAAGGTCCAAGGGATACGATAAACCTAAAGTGAAATATCGGAATCTATAACTAGTGTCACAGGAATGGTTCAACACATAGACAAAAAGAAGAGTCAGTCTTCATGTACCTAAGTCGTCATTGTGCCTTTTGTATTTGATTCCGATGCAATTTGTGTGATTCATCGTCAATAAGAAGGTCAGAGCTATATGGTACACTTGAAGTGAAGCATCGGAATCTATAACTAGTGTCACAGGGATGGTTCAAAACAGTCAGTAAGAAGAGTCAGTCTTCTTGTACTTAAGTCGGCATTGTGCCTTTTGTATTTAATTCCGATGCAATTTCTGTGTTTCATCGTCAAAAAGAAGGTCCACGGGATACAGTAAATCTGAAGTGAAGCATCGGAAACTATAACTAGTGTCACAGGAATGCTTCAAAAACACAGTCAGTAAGAAGAGTCAGTCTTCTTGTACTTAAGTCGGCATTGTGCCTTTTGTATTTAATACCGAAGCAATTTCTGTGTTTCATCGTCAATAAGAAGGTCAGAGGGATGCAGTAAACCTGAAGGGAAGCATTGGTATCTCTAACTAGTGTCACAGGAATGGTTCAAACATAGTCAGTAAGAAGAGTCAGTCTTCTTGTACTTAAGTCGGCATTGTGCCTTTTGTATTTACTTCCGATGCAATCTCTGTGTTTCATCGTCAATAAGAAGGTCCAAGGGATACAGTAAACCTGAAGTGTAGCATCGGAATCTGTAACTAGCGTCACAGGAATGGTTCAAAGCATAGACACTAAGAAGAGTCAGTCTACTTGTACTTAAGTCGGCATTGTGCCTTTTCTATTTAATTCCGATGCAATTTCTGTGTTTCATCGTCAAAAAGATGGTCAGAGGGATACAGTAAACCTGAAGTGAAGCATCGGAATCTATAACTAGTGTCACAGGAATAATTCAAAGTATAGACAGTAGGAAGAGTCAGTCTTCTTGTACTTAAGTCGGCATTGTGCATTTTCTATTTAATTCCGATGCAATTTCTGTGTTTCATCGTCAATAAGAACGTCCAAGGGATACAGTAAACCTGAAGTGAAGCATCGGAATCTATAGCTAGTGTCACAGGAATGGTTCAAAACAGCCAGTAAGAAGAGTCAGTCTTCTTGTACTTAAGTCGGCATTGTGCATTTTGTATTTAATTCCGATGCAATTTCTGTATCATCGATAATAAGATGCTCAGGGGGATACAGTAAACCTGAAGTGAAGCATCGGATTCTGTAACTAGCGTCACAGGAATGGTTCAAAACATAGTCAGTAAGACGAGTTAGTCTTATTGTACTTAAGTCGTCATTGTGCCATTTCTATTTAATTCCGGTGCAATTTCTGTGTTTCATCGTCAATAAGAACGTCCAAGCGATACAGTGAACCTGAAGTGAAGCATCTGAATCTACAACTAGTGTCACAGGATTGGTTCAAATCATAGACAGTTGGAAGAGTCAGTCTTCATGTACTTAAGTCGGCATTGTGAATTTACTATTTAATACCGATGCAATTTCCGTGTTACATCGTCAATAAGAAGGTCAGAGGGATACAGTAAATCCGAAGTGAAGCATCGGAATCTGTAACTAGCGTCACAGGAATGATTCAAAACATAGACAGTAAGAAGTGTCAGTCTTCTTGTACTTAAGTCGGCATTGTGCCTTTTCTATTTTATTCCGATGCAATTTCTGTGTTTCATCGTCAATAAGAAGTTCCACGGAATACAGTAAATCTGAAGTGAAGCATTGGAATCTATAACTAGTGTCACAGGAATGGTTCCAAACATAGTCAGTAAGAAGAGTCAGTCTTCTTGTACTTAAGTCGGCATTGTGCCTTTTGTATTTAATTCCGATGAAATTTCTGTGTTTCATCGTCAATAAGAAGGTCAGAGGGATACAGTAAACCTTACGTGAAGCATCGGAATCGATAACTAGTGTTACAGGAATGGTTCAACACATTGACAGTAAGAAGGGTGAGTCTTATTGTACTTATGTCGGCATTGTGCCTTTTGTATTTAAATCCGATGCAATTTCTGTGTTTCATCGTCAAAAAGAAGGTCCAAGGGATACAGTAAACCTGCAGTGAAGCATCGGAATTTATAACTAGTGTCACAGGAATGGTTCAAAACATAGACAAAAAGAAGAGTCAGTCTTCTTGTACTTAAGTCGGCATTGTGAATTTTGTATTTAATTCCGATACAATTTCTGTGATTCATCGTCAATAAGAAAGTCAGAGGTATACAGTTAATCTGAAGTGAAGCATCGGAATCTATAAGTAGTGTCACAGGAATGGTTCAAAGCATAGACAGTGGGAGGAGTCAGTCTTCTTGTACTTAAGTCAGCATTGTGCCTTTTCTATTTAATTCCGATGCACATTCTGTGTTTCATCGTCAATAAGAAGGTCCAAGGGATACAGTAAACCTGAAATGAAGTATCGGAATCAATAACTAGTGTCACAGGAATGTTTCAAATCATAGACAGTAGGACGACTCAGTCTACATGTACTTAAGTCGGCCTTGTGCCTTTTGTATTTAATTACGATGCAATTTCTGTTTCATCGCCAATAAGAAGGTCAGAGGGATATAGTTAACCTGAAGTGAAGCATCGGAATCTATAACTAGTGTCACAGGAATGGTTCAAAAAATAGTCAGTAAGAAGAGTCAGTCTTCTTGTAATTAAGTAGGCATTGTGCCTTTTGTATTTAATTCCGATGCAATTTCTGTGTTTCATCGTCAATAAGAAGGTCCAAGGGATACAGTAAACCTGAAGTGAAGCATTGGAATCTATAACTATTGTCACAGGAATGGTTCAAACATAGAGAGTAAGAAGAGTCAGTCTACTTGTACTTAAGTCGACATTATGCCCTTTTCAATTTAATTCCGATGCAATTACTGTGTTTCATCGTCAATGAGAAGGTCGGAGGGATACAGTAAACCTGAAGTGAACCATCGGAATCTCTAACTAGTGTCACAGGAATGGTTCAATACATAGTCAGTAAGAAGAGTCAGTCTTCTTGTACTTAGGTCGGCATTGTGCCTTTTGTATTTAGTTCCGATGCAATATCTGTGTTTCATCGTCAATAAGAAGGTCCAAGGGATACAGTAAACCTGAAGTGGAGCATCGGAATCTGTAACTAGCGTGACAGGAATGGTTAAGAACATAGACAGTAAGAAGGGTCAGTCTTCTTGTACTTAAGTCGGCATTGTGCTTTTCGTATTTAATTCCGATGCAATTTCTGTGTTTCATCGTCAATAAGAAGGTCCAAGGGATACTATAAACCTGAAGTGAAATATCGGAATCTATAACTAGTGTCACAGGAATGGTTCAACACATAGACAAAAAGAAGAGTCAGTCTTCATGTACCTAAGTCGTCATTGTGCCTTTTGTATTTGATTCCGATGCAATTTGTGTGATTCATCGTCAATAAGAAGGTCAGAGCTATATGGTACACCTGAAGTGAAGCATCGGAATCTATAACTAGTGTCACAGGGATGGTTCAAAACAGTCAGTAAGAAGAGTCAGTCTTCTTGTACTTAAGTCGGCATTGTGCCTTTTGTATTTAATTCCGATGCAATTTCTGTGTTTCATCGTCAAAAAGAAGGTCCACGGGATACAGTAAATCTGAAGTGAAGCATCGGAAACTATAACTAGTGTCACAGGAATGCTTCAAAAACATAGTCAGTAAGAAGAGTCAGTCTTCTTGTACTTAAGTCGGCATTGTGCCTTTTGTATTTAATTCCGAAGCAATTTCTGTGTTTCATCGTCAATAAGAAGGTCAGAGGGATGCAGTAAACCTGAAGGGAAGCATTGGAATCTCTAACTAGTGTCACAGGAATGGTTCAAACATAGTCAGTAAGAAGAGTCAGTCTTCTTGTACTTAAGTCGGCATTGTGCCTTTTGTATTTACTTCCGATGCAATCTCTGTGTTTCATCGTCAATAAGAAGGTCCAAGGGATACAGTAAACCTGAAGTGTAGCATCTGAATCTGTAACTAGCGTCACAGGAATGGTTCAAAGCATAGACACTAAGAAGAGTCAGTCTACTTGTACTTAAGTCGGCATTGTGCCTTTTGTATTTAATTCCGATGCAATTTCTGTGTTTCATCGTCAAAAAGATGGTCAGAGGGATACAGTAAACCTGAAGTGAAGCATCGGAATCTATAACTAGTGTCACAGGAATGGTTCAAAGTATAGACAGTAGGAAGAGTCAGTCTTCTTGTACTTAAGTCGGCATTGTGCATTTTCTATTTAATTCCGATGCAATATCTGTGTTTCATCGTCAATAAGAAGGTCAGAGGGATACAGTAAACCAGAAGTGAAACATCGGAATCTATAACTAGTGTCACAGGAATGGTTCCAAACATAGTCAGTAAGAAGAGTCAGTCTTCTTGTACTTAAGTCGGCATTGTGCCTTTTGTATTTAATTCCGATGCGATTTCTGTGTTTCATCGTCAATAAGAAGGTCAGAGGGATACAGTAAACCTTAAGTGAAGCATCGGAATCGATAACTAGTGTCACAGGAATGGTTCAAAACATAGACAGTAAGAAGGGTCAGTCTTATTGTACTTAAGTCAGCATTGTGCCTTTTGTATTTAATTCCGATGCAATTTCTGTGTTTCATCGTCAATAAGAAGGTCCAAGGGATACAGTAAACCTGAAGTGAAGAATCGGAATTTATAAGTAGTGTCACAGGAATGGTTCAAAACATAGACAAAAAGAAGAGTCAGTCTTCTTGTACTTAAGTCGGCATTGTGAATTTTGTATTTAATTCCGATACAATTTCTGTGATTCATCGTCAATAAGAATGTCAGAGTTATACAGTTAATCTGAAGTGAAGCATCGGAATCTATAACTAGTGTCACAGGAATTATTCAAAACACAGTCAGTAAGAAGAGTCAGTCCTCTTGTACTTATGTCGGCATTGTGCCTTTTGTATTTAAATCCGATGCAATTTCTGTGTTTCATCGTCAAAAAGAAGGTCCAAGGGATACAGTAAACCTGCAGTGAAGCATCGGAATTTATAACTAGTGTCACAGGAATGGTTCAAAACATAGACAAAAAGAAGAGTCAGTCTTCTTGTACTTAAGTCGGCATTGTGAATTTTGTATTTGATTCCGATACAATTTCTGTGATTCATCGTCAATAAGAAAGTCAGAGGTATACAGTTAATCTGAAGTGAAGCATCGGAATCTATAAGTAGTGTCACAGGAATGGTGCAAGAAAGTCAGTAAGAAGAGTCAGTCTTCTTGTACTTAAGTCGGCATTGTGCATTTTGTATTTAATTCCGATGCAATTTCTGTTTCTTCGCCAATAAGAAGCTCAGGGGGATACAGTAAACCTGAAGTGAAGCATCGGATTCTGTAACTAGCGTCACCGGAATGGTTCAAAACATAGTCAGTAAGACGAGTTAGTCTTATTGTACTTAAGTCGGCATTGTGCCTTTTCTATTTAATTCCGATGCAATTTCTGTGTTTCATCGTCAATAAGAACGTCCAAGGGATACAGTGAACAAGAAGTGAAGCATCTGAATCTGTAACTAGTGTCACAGGATTGGTACAAATCATAGACAGTAGGGAGAGTCAGTCTTCATGTACTTAAGTCGGCATTGTGCCTTTTCTATTTAATTCCGATGCAATTTCTGTGTTTCATCGTCAATAAGAAGGTCCACGGAATACAGTAAATCTCAAGTGAAGCATCGGAATCTGTAACTCGTGTCACAGGAATGGTTCCAATCATAGTCAGTAAGAGAGTCAGTCTTCTTGTGCTTAAGTCGGCATTGGGCCTTTAGCATTTAATTCCGATACAATTTCTGTGATTCATCGTCAATAAGAATGTCAGAGGGATACAGTAAACTTGAAGTGGAGCATCGGAATCTATAACTAGTGTCACAGGAATGGTTCGAAACAGTCAGTAAGAAGAGTCAGTCTTCTTGTACTTAAGTCGGCATTGTGCCTTTTGTATTTAATTCCGATACAATTTCTGTGATTCATCGTCAATAAGAATGTCAGAGGGATACAGTAAACCTGAAGTGAAGCATCGGAATCTATAACTAGTGTCACAGGAATGGTTCAAAACATAGACAGTGGGAAGATTCAGTTTACATGTACTTAAGTCTGCATCGTGCTTTTTGTATTTATTTCCGATGCAATTTCTGTGTTTCATCGTCAATAAGAAGGTCAGAGGGATACAGTAAACCTGAAGTGAAGGATCGGAATCTATAACTAGTGTCACAGGAACGGTACAAAACATAGTCAGTAAGAAGAGTCAGTCTTCTTGTACTTAAGTCTGCATTGTGCCTTTTGTATTTAATTCCGATACAATTTCTGTGATTCATCGTCAATAAGAATGTCAGAGGGATACAGTAAACCTGAAGTGAAGCATCGGAATCTATAACTGGTGTCACAGGAATGGTTCAAAACAGTCACTAAGAAGAGTCAGCCTTCTTGTACTTAACTCGTCATTGAGCCTTTTGTATTTAATTCCGATGCAATTTCTGTGTTTCATCGTCAATAAGAAGGTCCAAGGGATACAGTAAATCTGAATGAGGCATCGGAATCTGTAACTAGTGTCACAGGAATGGCTCAAAACATAGACAGTAAGAAGAGTCAGTCTTCTTGTACTTAAGTCGGCATTGTGCCTTTTCTATTTAATTCCGTTGACAATTCTGTGTTTCATCGTCAATAAGCAGGTCCAAGTAATACAGTAAACCTGAAGTGAAGCATTGGAATCTATAACTAGTGTCACAGGAATGGTTCCAAACATAGACAGTAAGAAGAGTCAGTCCTCTTGTACTTAAGTCGGCGTTGTGCCTTTTCAATTTAAATCCGATGCAATTTCTGTGTTTCATCGTCAATAAGAAGGTCAGAGGGATACAGTAAACCTGAAGTGAAGCATCGGAATCTATAACTAGTGTCACAGGAATGGTTCAGAGCAGTCAGTAAGAAAAGTCAGTCTTGTTGTACTTAAGTCGGCATTGTCCAATTTCTATTCAATTCCGATGCAATATCTTTGTTTCACCGCCAATAAGAAGGTCAGAGGGATACAGTAAACCTGAAGTGAAGCATCGGAATCTATAACTAGTGACACAGGAATGGTTCAAAACATAGACAGTAGGAAGAGTCAGTCTTCTTGTACTTAAGTCGGCATAGTGCCTTTTCTATTTAATTCCAATGCTAATTCTGTGTTTCATCGTCAATAAGAAGGTCAGAGGGATACAGTAACCCTGATGTGAAGCATCGGAATCTGTAACTAGCGTCACAGGAATGGTTCAAAACATAGACAGTAAGAAGAGTCAGTCTTATTGTACTTAAGTCGGCATTGTGCCTTTTCTATTTAATTTCGATGCAATTTCTGTACTTCATCGTCAATATGAACGTCCAAGGGATACAGTAAACCTGAAACGAAGCATCGGAATCTATAACTAGTGTCACAGGAATGGTTCAAATCATAGTCAGTAAGAAGAGTCAGTCATCTTGTACTTAAGTTGGCATTGTGCCTTTCGTATTTAATTCCGACGCATTTTCTGTATTTCATCGTCAATAAGAAGGTCAGAGGGAACAGTAAACCAGAAGTGAAGCATCGGAATATATAACTAGTGACACAGGAATGGTTCAAAATATAGACAGTAGGAACAGTCAGTCTTCTTGTACTTAAGTCGGCATTGTGCCTTTTGTATTTAATTCCGATGCAATATCTGTGTTTCATCGTCAATAAGGAGGTCCAAGGGATACAGTAAACCTGAAGTGAAGCATCGGAATCTGTAACTAGCGTCACAGGAGAAGTTCAAAACATAGTCAGTAAGAAGAGTCAGTCTTCTTGTACTTATGTGGGCATTGTGCCTTTTCAATTTAATTCCGATGCAATTTCTGTGTTTCATCGCTAATAAGAACGTCCAAGGGATACAGTAAACCTGAAGTGAAGCATCGGAATCTATAACTAGTGTCACAGGAGTGGTTCAAAACATAGTCAGTAAGAAGAGTAAGTCTTCTTGTACTTAAGTCGGCATTGTGCATTACGTATTTAATTCCGATGCAATTTCTGTTTCATCGTCAATAAGAAGGTCCAAGGGATACAGTACACCTGAAGTGAACCTTTGGAATCTCTAACTAGTGTCACAGGAGTGGTTCAAGACACAGTCAGTAGGAAGGGTCAGTCTTCTTGTACTTTCGTCGGCATTGTGCAATTTCTATTTAATTCCGATGCAATATCTGTGTTTCATCGTCAATATGAAGGTCCAAGGGATACAGTAAACCTGAAGTGAAGCATCGGAATCAGTAACTAGCGTCACAGGAATTCTTCAAAACATAAACAGTAAGAAGAGTCAGTCTTCTTGTACTTAAGTCGGCATTGTGCATTTTCTATTTAATTCCGATGCAATTTCTCTGTTTCATCGTCAATAAGAACGTCCAAGGGATACAGTGAACCTGTAGTGAAGCATCGGAATCTATAACTAGCGTCACAGTATTGATTCAAAACATAGACAGTGGGAAGAGTCAGTCTTCATGTACTTTAGTCGGCATTGTGCCTTTTCTATTTAATTCCGATGCAATTTCTGTGTTTCATCGTCAATAAGAAGGTCAGAGGGATACAGTAAATCCTAAGTGAAGCATCGGAATCTGTAACTAGCGTCACAGGAATGGTTCAGATCATAGTCAGTAAGAAGAGTCAGTCTTCTTGTACTTAAGTCGGCATTGTGCAATTTCTATTTAATTCCGAAGCAATTTCTTTGTTTCATCGTCAATAAGAAGGTCAGAGGGATACAGTAAACCTGAAGTGAAGCATCGGAATCTATAACTAGTGACACAGGAATGGTTCAAAACATAGACAGTAAGAAGAGTCAGTCTTCTTGTACTTAAGTCGGCATTGTGCCTTTTGTATTTAATTCCGATGCAATTTCTGTATTTCATCGTCAATAAGAAGGTCAGAGGGATACAGTAAACCTGAAGGGAAGCATCGGAATCTCTAACTAGTGTCACAGGAATGGTTCAAATTATAGACAATAAGAAGAGTCAGTCTTCTTGTACTTAAGTCGGCATTGTGCCTTTTGTATTTAATTCCGATACAATTTCTGTGATTCATCGTCAATTAGAATGTCAGAGGGATACAGTAAACCTGAAGTGAAGCATCGGAATCTATAACTAGTGTCACAGGAATGGTTCAAAACAGTCAGTAAGAAGAGTCAGTCTTCTTGTAGTTAAGTCGTCATTGAGCCTTTTGTATTTAATTCCGATGCAATTTCTGTGTTTCAGCGTCAATAAGAAGGTCCAAGGGATACGGTAAGCCTGAAGTGAAGCATCGGAATCTATAAGTAGTGTCACAGGAATGGTTCAAAACATAGACAAACAGAAGAGTCGGTCTTCATGTACCTAAGTCGGCATTGTGCCTTTTGTATTTGATTCCGATGCAATATCTGTGTTTCATCGTCAATACGAAGGTCAGAGGGATATAGTAAACCTGAAGTGAAGCATCGGAATCTATAACTAGTGTCACAGGAATGGTTCAAAAAATAGTCAGTAAGAAGAGTCAGTCTTCCTGTACTGAAGTCGGCATTGTGGCTTTTCTATTTAATTCCGATGCAATTTCTGTGTTTCATCGTCAATAAGAAGGTCCAAGGGTACAGCGAACCTGAAGTGAAGCATCGGAATCTATAAATAGTGTCACAGGAATGGCTCAAAACATAGACAGTAAGAAGAGTCAGTCTTCTTGTACTTAAGTCGGCATTGTGCCTTTTCTATTTAATTCCGTTGACAATTCTGTGTTTCATCGTCAATAAGCAGGTCCAAGTAATACAGTAAACCTGAAGTGAAGCATTGGAATCTATAACTAGTGTCACAGGAATGGTTCCAAACATAGACAGTAAGAAGAGTCAGTCCTCTTGTACTTAAGTCGGCGTTGTGCCTTTTCTATTTAAATCCGATGCAATTTCTGTGTTTCATCGTCAATAAGAAGGTCAGAGGGATACAGTAAAACTGAAGTGAAGCATCGGAATCTATAACTAGTGTCACAGGAATGGTTCAGAGCAGTCAGTAAGAAGAGTCAGTCTTGTTGTACTTAAGTCGGCATTGTGCAATTTCTATTCAATTCCGATGCAATATCTTTGTTTCACCGTCAATAAGAAGGTCAGAGGGATACAGTAAACCTGAAGTGAAGCATCGGAATCTATAACTAGTGACACAGGAATGGTTCAAAACATAGACAGTAGGAAGAGTCAGTCTTCTTGTACTTAAGTCGGCATAGTGCCTTTTCTATTTAATTCCAATGCTAATTCTGTGTTTCATCGTCAATAAGAAGGTCAGAGGGATACAGTAACCCTGAAACGAAGCATCGGAATCTATAACTAGTGTCACAGGAATGGTTCAAATCATAGTCAGTAAGAAGAGTCAGTCATCTTGTACTTAAGTTGGCATTGTGCCTTTCGTATTTAATTCCGACGCATTTTCTGTATTTCATCGTCAATAAGAAGGTCAGAGGGATACAGTAAACCTGAAGTGAAGCATCGGAATATATAACTAGTGACACAGGAATGGTTCAAAATATAGACAGTAGGAACAGTCAGTCTTCTTGTACTTAAGTCGGCATTGTGCCTTTTGTATTTAATTCCGATGCAATATCTGTGTTTCATCGTCAATAAGGAGGTCCAAGGGATACAGTAAACCTGAAGTGAAGCATCGGAATCTGTAACTAGCGTCACAGGAGTGGTTCAAAACATAGTCAGTAAGAAGAGTCAGTCTTCCTGTACTGAAGTCGGCATTGTGGCTTTTCTATTTAATTCCGATGCAATTTCTGTGTTTCATCGTCAATAAGAAGGTCCAAGGATACAGTAAACCTGAAGTGAAGCATCGGAATCTATAACTAGTGTCACAGGAATGGTTCAAATCATAGACAGTAGGCAGAGTCAGTCTTCTTGTACTTAAGTCGGCATTGTGCCTTTTCTATTTAATGCCGATGCAATTTCTGTGTTTCATCGTCAATACGAAGGTCCAAGGGGTACAGTAAACCTGACGTGAAGCATCGGAATCGATAACTGGTGTCACAGGAATGGTTCAAAACATAGACAGTAAGAAGAGTCAGTCTTCTTGTACTTAAGTCGGCATTGTGCCTTTTGTATTTAAGTCCGATCCAATTTCTGTGTTTCATCGTCAATAAGAAGGTCAGAGGGATACAGTAAACCTGAAGTGAAGCATCGGAATCTATAACTAGTGCACAGGAATGGTTCAAAGCAGTCTGTAAGAAGAGTCAGTCTTCTTGTACTTAAGTCGGCATTGTGCCTTTTGTATTTAATTCCGATGCAATTTCTGTATTTCGTCGCCAATAAGAAGGTCCAAAGGATACAGTAAACCTGAAGTGAAGCATCGGAATCTCTAACTAGTGTCACAGGAATGGTTCAAATTATAGACAATAAGAAGAGTCAGTCTTCTTGTACTTCAGTCGGCATTGTGCGTTTTGTATTTAATTCCGATGCAATTTCTGTGTTTCAGCGTCAATAAGAAGGTCCAAGGGATACAGTAAACCTGAAGTGAAGCATCGGAATCAGTAACTAGCGTCACAGGAATGCTTCAAAACATAGTCAGTAAGAAGAGTCAGTCTTCTTGTACTTAAGTGTGCATTGTGCATTTTCTATTTAATTCCGATGCAATTTCTCTGTTACATCGTCAATAAGAACGTCCAAGGGATACAGTGAACCTGTAGTGAAGCATCGGAATCTATAACTAGTGTCACAGTATTGATTCAAAACATAGACAGTGGGAAGAGTCAGTCTTCATGTACTTAAGTCGGCATTGTGCCTTTTCTATTTAATTCCGATGCAATTTCTGTGTTTCATCGTCAATAAGAAGGTCAGAGGGATACAGTAAATCCTAAGTGAAGCATCGGAATCTGTAACTAGCTTCACAGGAATGGTTCAAAACATAGACAGTAAGAAGAGTCAGTCTTCTTGTAGTTAAGTCGGCATTGTGCCTTTTCTATTTAATTCCGTTGACATTTCTTTGTTTCATCGTCAATAAGAAGGTCCAAGTAATACTGTAAACCTGAAGAGAAGCATTGGAATCTATAACTAGTGTCACAGGAATGCTTCAAAACATAGTCAGTAAGAAGAGTCAGTCTTCTTGTACTTAAGTCGGCATTGTGCAATTTCTATTTAATTCCGATGCAATATCTTTGTTTCATCGTCAATAAGAAGGTCAGAGGGATACAGTAAACCTGAAGTGAAGCATCGGAATCTATAACTAGTGACACAGGAATGGTTCAAAACATAGACAGTAAGAAGAGTCAGTCTTCTTGTATGTAAGTCGGCATTGTGCCTTTTCTATTTAATTCCGATGCAATTTCTGTATTTCATCGTCAATATGAACGTCCAAGGGATACAGTAAACCTGAAGTGAAGCATCGGAATCTATAACTAGTGTCACAGGAATGGTTCAAAACATAGACAAAAAGAAGAGTCGGTCTTCATGTACCTAAGTCGGCATTGTGCCTTTTGTATTTGATTCCGATGCAATATCTGTGTTTTTTTTTCGTCAATACGAAGGTCAGAGGGATATAGTAAACCTGAAGTGAAGCATCGGAATCTATAACTAGTGTCACAGGAATGGTTCAAAAAATAGTCAGTAAGAAGAGTAGGTCTTCTTGTACTTCAGTCGGCATTGTGCCTTTTGTATTTAATTCCGATGCAATTTCTGTGTTTCATCGTCAATAAGAAGGTCCAAGGGTTACAGTAAACCTGAAGTGAAGCATTGGAATCTATAACTAGTGTCACAGGAATGGTTCCAAACATAGACAGTAAGAAGAGTCAGTCCTCTTGTACTTAAGTCGGCATTGTGCCTTTTCTATTTAAATCCGATGCAATTTCTGTATTTCATCGTCAATAAGAAGGTCAGAGGGATACAGTAAACCTGAAGGGAAGCATCGGAATCTCTAACTAGTGTCACAGGAATGGTTCAAATTATAGACAATAAGAAGAGTCTGTCTTCTTGTACTTAAGTCGGCATTGTGCCTATTGTATTTAATTCCGACACAATTTCTGTGATTCATCGTCAATTAGAATGTCAGAGGGATTCAGTAAACCTTAAGTGAAGCATCGGAATCTATAACTAGTGTCACAGGAATGGTTCAAAACAGTCAGTAAGAAGAGTCAGTCTTCTTGTACTTAAGTCGTCATTGAGCCTTTTGTATTTAATTCCGATGCAATTTCTGTGTTTCAGCGTCAATAAGAAGGTCCAAGGGATACGGTAAGCCTGAAGTGAAGCATCGGAATCTATAACTAGTGCCACAGGAATGGTTCAAAACATAGACAAAAAGAAGAGTCGGTCTTCATGTACCTAAGTCGGCATTGTGCCTTTTGTATTTGATTCCGATGCAATATCTGTGTTTCATCGTCAATACGAAGGTCAGAGGGATATAGTAAACCTGAAGTGAAGCATCGGAATCTATAACTAGTGTCACAGGAATGGTTCAAAAAATAGTCAGTAAGAAGAGTCAGTCTTCCTGTACTGAAGTCGGCATTTTGGCTTTTCTATTTAATTCCGATGCAATTTCTGTGTTTCATCGTCAATAAGACGGTCCAAGGATACAGTGAACCTGAAGTGAAGCATCGGAATCTATATCTAGTGTCACAGGAATGGTTCAAATCATAGACAGTAGGAAGAGTCAGTCTTCTTGTACTTAAGTCGGCATTGTGCCTTTTCTATTTAATTCCGATGCAATTTCTGTGTTTCATCGTCAATACGAAGGTCCAAGGTGTACAGTAAACCTGACGTGAAGCATCGGAATCGATAACTGGTGTCACAGGAATGGTTCAAAACATAGACAGTAAGAAGAGTCAGTCTTCTTGTACTTAAGTCGGCATTGTGCCTTTTGTATTTAAGTCCGATGCAATTTCTGTGTTTCATCGTCAATAAGAAGGTCAGAGGGATACAGTAAATCCTAAGTGAAGCATCGGAATCTGTAACTAGCGTCACAGGAATGGTTCAAAACATAGACAGTAAGAAGAGCCAGTCTTCTTGTAGTTAAGTCGGCATTGTGCCTTTTCTATTTAATTCCGTTGACATTTCTTTGTTTCATCGTCAATAAGAAGGTCCAAGTAATACAGTAAACCTGAAGAGAAGCATTGGAATCTATAACTAGTGTCACAGGAATGCTTCAAAACTTAGTCAGTAAGAAGAGTCAGTCTTCTTGTACTTAAGTCGGCATTGTGCAATTTCTATTTAATTCCGATGCAATATCTTTGTTTCATCGTCAATAAGAAGGTCAGAGGGATACAGTAAACCTGAAGTGAAGCATCGGAATCTATAACTAGTGACACAGGAATGGTTCAAAACATAGACAGTAAGAAGAGTCAGTCTTCTTGTACGTAAGTCGGCATTGTGCCTTTTCTATTTAATTCCGATGCAATTTCTGTATTTCATCGTCAATATGAACGTCCAAGAGATACAGTAAACCTGAAGTGAAGCATCGGAATCTATAACTAGTGTCACAGGAATGGTTCAAAACATAGACAAAAAGAAGAGTCGGTCTTCATGTACCTAAGTCGGCATTGTGCCTTTTGTATTTGATTCCGATGCAATATCTGTGTTTCATCGTCAATACGAAGGTCAGAGGGATATAGTAAACCTGAAGTGAAGCATCGGAATCTATAACTAGTGTCACAGGAATGGTTCAAAAAATAGTCAGTAAGAAGAGTAGGTCTTCTTGTACTTAAGTCGGCATTGTGCCTTTTGTATTTAATTCCGATGCAATTTCTGTGTTTCATCGTCAATAAGAAGGTCCAAGGGATACAGTAAACCTGAAGTGAAGCATTGGAATCTATAACTAGTGTCACAGGAATGGTTCCAAACATAGACAGTAAGAAGAGTCAGTCCTCTTGTACTTAAGTCGGCATTGTGCCTTTTCTATTTAAATCCGATGCAATTTCTGTATTTCATCGTCAATAAGAAGGTCAGAGGGATACAGTAAACCTGAAGGGAAGCATCGGAATCTCTAACTAGTGTCACAGGAATGGTTCAAATTATAGACAATAAGAAGGGTCAGTCTTCTTGTACTTAAGTCGGCATTGTGCCTATTGTATTTAATTCCGACACAATTTCTGTGATTCATCGTCAATTAGAATGTCAGAGGGATTCAGTAAACCTTAAGTGAAGCATCGGAATCTATAACTAGTGTCACAGGAATGGTTCAAAACAGTCAGTAAGAAGAGTCAGTCTTCTTGTACTTAAGTCGTCATTGAGCCTTTTGTATTTAATTCCGATGCAATTTCTGTGTTTCAGCGTCAATAAGAAGGTCCAAGGGATACGGTAAGCCTGAAGTGAAACATCGGAATCTATAACTAGTGCCACAGGAATGGTTCAAAACATAGACAAAAAGAAGAGTCGGTCTTCATGTACCTAAGTCGGCATTGTGCCTTTTGGATTTGATTCCGATGCAATATCTGTGTTTCATCGTCAATACGAAGGTCAGAGGGATATAGTAAACCTGAAGTGAAGCATCGGAATCTATAACTAGTGTCACAGGAATGGTTCAAAAAATAGTCAGTAAGAAGAGTCAGTCTTCCTGTACTGAAGTCGGCATTGTGGCTTTTCTATTTAATTCCGATGCAATTTCTGTGTTTCATCGTCAATAAGACGGTCCAAGGATACAGTGAACCTGAAGTGAAGCATCGGAATCTATATCTAGTGTCACAGGAATGGTTCAAATCATAGACAGTAGGAAGAGTCAGTCTTCTTGTACTTAAGTCGGCATTGTGCCTTTTCTATTTAATTCCGATGCAATTTCTGTGTTTCATCGTCAATACGAAGGTCCAAGGTGTACAGTAAACCTGACGTGAAGCAGCGGAATCGATAACTGGTGTCACAGGAATGGTTCAAAACATAGACAGTAAGAAGAGTCAGTCTTCTTGTACTTAAGTCGGCATTGTGCCTTTTGTATTTAAGTCCGATCCAATTTCTGTGTTTCATCGTCAATAAGAAGGTCAGAGGGATACAGTAAACCTGAAGTAAAGCATCGGAATCTATAACTAGTGTCACAGGAATGGTTCAAAGCAGTCTGTAAGAAGAGTCAGTCTTCTTGTACTTAAGTCGGCATTGTGCCTTTTGTATTTAATTCCGATGCAATTTCTGTGTTTCGTCGTCAATAAGAAGGTCTGAGGGATACAGTAAACCTGAAGTGAAGCATCGGAATCTATAACTAGTGTCAATGGAATGGTTCAAAACATAGTCAGTAAGAAAAGTCAGTCTTCTTGTACTTAAGTCGGCATTGTGCCTTTTGTATTTAATTCCGATGCAATTTATGTGTTTCATCGTCAATAAGAAGGTCAGAGGGATAGAGTAAACCTGAAGTGAAGCATCGGAATCTATAACTAGTGTCACAGGAATGGTTCAAAACAGTCAGTAAGAAGAGTCAGTCTTCTTGTACTTATGTCGGCATTGTGCCTTTTGTATTTAATTCCGATGCAATTTCTGTGTTTCATCGTCAATACGAAGGTCAGAGGGATACGGTAAACCTGAAGTGAAGCATCGGAATCTATAACTAGTGTCACAGGAATGGTTCAAAACATAGGCAGTAAGAAGTGTCAGTCTTCTTGTACTGAAGTCGGCATTGTGCTTTTTGTATTTAATTCCGAGGCAATTTCTGTGTTTCATCGTCAATAAGAAGGTCCAAGGGATATAGTAGACCTGAAGTGAAGCATCGGAATCTATAACTAGTGTCACAGGAATGGTTCATATCATTGACAGTAAGAAGAGTCAGTCTTCTTGTACTTAAGTCGGCATTGTGCCTTTTGTATTTAATTCCGATGCAATTTCTGTGTTTCATCGTCAAAAAGAAGGTCAGAGGGATACAGTACACCTGAATTGAAGCATCGGAATCAATAACTAGTGTCACAGGAATGGTTCAAACATAGACAGTAGGAAGAGTCAGTCTTCTTGTACTTAAGTCGGCATTGTGCCTTTTCTATTTAATTCCGATGCAATTTATGTGTTCCATCGTCAATAAGAAGGTCAGAGGGACAGAGTAAACCTGAAGTGAAGCATCGGAATCTATAACTAGTGTCACAGGAATTGCTCAAAACAGTCAGTAAGAAGAGACAGTCTTCTTGTACTTATGTCGGCATTGTGCCTTTTGTATTTAATTCCGATGCAATTTCTGTGTTTCATCGTCAATAAGAAGGTCAGAGGGATACAGTAAACCTGAAGTGAACCATCGGAATCTGTAACTAGTGTCACAGGAATGGTTCAAAGCATAGACAGTAAGAAGTGTCAGTCTTCTTGTACTGAAGTCGGCATTGTGCCTTTTGTATTTAATTCCGAGGCAATTTCTGTGTTTCATCGTCAATAAGAAGGTCCAAGGGATATAGTAGACCTGAAGTGAAGCATCGGAATCTATAACTAGTGTCACAGAATGGTTCATATCATTGACAGTAAGAAGAGTCAGTCTTCTTGTACTTAAGTCGGCATTGTGCCTTTTGTATTTAATTCCGATGCAATTTCTGTGTTTCATCGTCAAAAAGAAGGTCAGAGGGATACAGTACACCTGAATTGAAGCATCGGAATCAATAACTAGTGTCACAGGAATGGTTCAAACATAGACAGTAGGAAGAGTCAGTCTTCTTGTACTTAAGTCGGCATTGTGCCTTTTCTATTTAATTCCGATGCAATTTCTGTGTCTCATCGTCAAAAAGAAGGTCAGAGGGATACAGTAAACCTGAAGTGAAGCATCGTAATCTATAACTAGTTCACAGGAATGGTTCAAAACATAGACAGTAGGAAGAGTCGGTCTTCCTGTACTGAAGTCGGCATTGTGGCTTTTCTATTTAATTCCGATGCAATTTCTGTGTTTCATCGTCAATAAGAAGGTCCAAGGATACAGTGAACCTGAAGTGAAGCATCGGAATCTATAACTAGTGTCACAGGAATGGTTCAAATCATAGACAGTAGGAAGAGTCAGTCTTCTTGTACTTAAGTCGGCATTGTGCCTTTTCTATTTAATTCCGATGCAATTTCTGTATTTCATCGTCAATACGAAGGTCCAAGGGGTACAGTAAACCTGACGTGAAGCATCGGAATCTATAACTGGTGTCACAGGAATGGTTCAAAACATAGACAGTAAGAAGAGTGAGTCTTCTTGTCCTTAAGTCGGCATTGTGCCTTTTGTATTTAATTCCGATCCAATTTCTGTGTTTCGTCGCCAATAAGAAGGTCCAAAGGATACAGTAAACCTAAAGTGAAGCATCGGAATCTATAACTAATGTCACAGGAATGGTTCAAACATAGACAGTAGGAAGAGTCAGTCTTCTTGTACTTAAGTCGGCATTGTGCCATTTCTATTTAATTCCGATGCAATTTCTGTGTTTCATCGTCAAAAAGTAGGTCAGAGGGATACAGTAAACCTGAAGTGAAGCATCGGAATCTATAACTAGTGTCACAGGAATGGTTCAAATCATAGTCAGTATGAAGAGTCAGTCTTCTTGTACTTAAGTCGGCATTGTGCCTTTTGTGTTTAATTCCGATGCAATTTCTGTGTTTCATCGTCAATAAGAAGGTTCAAGGGATCCAGTAAACCTAAAGTGAAGCATCGGAATCTATAACTAGTGTCACAGGAATGGTTCAAAACATAGACAGTAGGAAGAGTCAGTCTTCCTGTACTGAAGTCGGCATTGTGGCTTTTCTATTTAATTCCGATGCAATTTCTGTGTTTCATCGTCAATAAGAAGGTCCAAGGATACAGTGAACCTGTAGTGAAGCATCGGAATCTATAACTAGTGTCACAGGTATGGTTCAAAAGATAGACCGTAGGAAGAGGCAGTCTTCTTATACTTAAGTCGGCATTGTGCTTTTTCTATTTAATTCCGATGCAATTTCTGTGTTTCATCGTCAATACGAAGGTCCAAGGGGTACAGTAAACCAGACGTGAAGCATCGGAATCTATAACTAGTGTCACAGGAATGGTTCAAAACATAGACAGTAAGAAGAGTCAGTCTTCTTGTACTTAAGTCGGCATTGTGCCTCTTGTATTTAATTCCGATCCGATCTCTGTGTTTTATCGTCATTAAGAAGGTCAGCCGGATACAGTAAACCTGAAGTGAAGCATCGGAATCTATAACTAGTGTCACAGGAATGGTTCAAAGCAGTCTGTAAGAAGAGTCAGTTTTCTTGTACTTAAGTCGGCATTGTGCCTTTTGTATTTAATTCCGATGCAATTTCTGTATTTCGTCGCCAATAGGAAGGTCCAAAGGATACAGTAAACCTGAAGTGAAGCATCGGAATCTATAACTAATGTCACAGGAATCGTTCAAAACATACACAGAAAGAAGAGTCAGTCTTCTTGTACTTAGGTCGGCATTGTGCCTTTTCTACTTAATTCCGATGCAATATCTGTGTTTCATCGTCAATAAGAAGGTTCAAGGGATACAGTAAACCTAAAGTGAAGCATCGGAATCTATAACTAGTGTCACAGGAATGGTTCAAAAGATAGTCAGTAAGAAGAGTCAGTCTTCTTTTGCTTAAGTCGGCACTGTGCCTTTTCCATTTAATTCCGATGCAATATCTGTGTTTCATCGTCAATAAGAAGGTCCAAGGGATACAGTAAACCTGAAGTGAGGCATCGGAATCTATAACTAGTGTCACAAGAATGGTTCTAAACGTAGTCAGTACGAAGAGTCAGTCTTCTTGTACTTAAGTCGGCATTATGCCTATTGTATTTAATTCCGTTGCAATTTCTGTGTTTCGTCGTCAATAGGAAGGTCTGAGGGATACAGTAAACCTGAAGTGAAGCATCGGAATCCATAAATAGTGTCACAGGAATGGTTCAAAACATAGACAGTAAGAAGGGTCAGTCTTCTTGTACCTAAGTCGGCATTGTGCCTTTTGTATTTAATTCAGGTGCCATATCTGTGTTTCATCGTCAATATGAAGGTGCAAGGGATACAGTAAACCTTAAGTGAAGCATCGGAATCTATAACTAGTGTCACAGGAATGGTTCAAAACATAGACAGTAAGAAGAGTCAGTCTTCTTGTTCTTAAGTCGGCATTGTGCCTTTTGTATTTAATTCCGATGCAATTTATGTGTTTCATCGCCAATAAGAAGGTCAGAGGAATACAGTAAACCTGAAGTGTATTTAATTCCGATGCATTTTCTGTGTTTCATCGTCAATAAGAAGGTCCGAGGGATACAGTAAACCTGAAGTGAAGCATCGGAATCTATAACTAGTGTCACAGGTGGGATGAAATCATGGACAGTAAGAAGAGTCAGTCTTCTTGTACTTAAGTCGGCAATGTGCCTTTTCTATTTAATTCCAATGCAATTTCTGTATTTCGTCGCCAATAAGAAGGTCCAAAGGATACAGTAAACCTGAAGTGAAGCATCGGAATCTATAACTAATGTCACAGGAATCGTTCAAAGCATAGACAGTAGTAAGAGTCAGTCTTCTTGTACTTAAGTCGGCATTGTGCCTTTTGTATGTAATTCTGATGCAATTTCTGTGTTTCATCGTCAAAAAGAATGTCAGAGGGATACAGTAAACCTAACGTGAAGCATCGGAATTCATAACTAGTGTCACAGGAATGGTTCAAAACAGTCAGTAAGAAGAGTCAGTCTTCTTGTACTTAAGTCGGCAGTGTGCCTTTTGTATTTCATTCCGATGCAATTTCTGTGTTTCATCGTCAATAAGAAGATCCAAGGGACACAGTAAACCTGAAGTGAAGCATCGGAATTTTTAACTAGTGTAACTGGAATAGTTCTAAAGATAGTCAGTAAGGAGAGTCAGTCTTCTTGTGCTTAAGTCGGCATTCTGCCTTATCCATTTAATTCCGATGCAATATTTGTGTTTCATCGTCAATAAGAAGGTAAGAGGGATACAGTAAACCTGAAGTGAGGCATCTGAATCTATAACTAGTGTCACAAGAATGGTTCCAAACATAGTCAGTAAGAAGAGTCAGCCTTCTTGTACTTAAGTCGGCATTGTGCCTTTTCTATTTATTTCCGATGCAATATCTGTGTTTCATCGTCAATAAGAACGTCCAAGGGATACAGTAAACCTGAAGTGAATCATCGTAATCTGTAACTAGTGTCACAAGAATGGTTCTACACATAGTCAGTACGAAGAGTCAGTCTTCTTGTACTTAAGTCGGCATTGTGCCTTTTGTATTTAATTCCGATGCAATTTCTGTGTTTCGTCGTCAATAAGAAGGTCTGAGGGATACAGTAAACCTGAAGTGAAGCATCGGAATCTATAACTAGTGTCACAGGAATGGTTCAAATCATGGACAGTAAGAAGAGTCAGTCTTCTTGTACTTAAGTCGGCAATGTGCCTTTTCTATTTAATTCCAATGCAATTTCTGTATTTCGTCGCCAATAAGAAGGTCCAAAGGATACAGTAAACTTGAAGTGAAGCATCGGAATCTATAACTAATGTCACAGGTATCGTTCAAATCATAGACAGTAGAAAGAGTCAGTCTTCTTGTACTTAAGTCGGCATTGTGCCTTTTGTATTTAATTCCGATGCAATTTCTGTGTTTCATCGTCAAAAAGAATGTAAGAGGGATACAGGAAACCTAACGTGAAGCATCGGAATCCGTAACTAGTGTCACAGGAATGGTTCAAAACAGTCAGTAAGAAGAGTCAGTCTTCTTGTGCTTAAGTCGGCAGTGTGCCTTTTGTATTTCATTCCGATGCAATTTCTGTGTTTCATCGTCAATAAGAAGGTCCAAGGGATACAGTAAACCTGAAGTGAAGCATCGGAATTTTTAACTAGTGTCACAGGAATCGTTCAAAAATTAGTCAGTAAGGAGAGTCAGTCTTCTTGTGCTTAAGTCGGCATTGTGCCTTATCCATTTAATTCCGATGCAATATCTGTGTTTCATCGTCAATAAGAAGGTAAGAGGGATACAGTAAACCTGCAGTGAGGCATCGGAATCTATAACTAGTGTCACAGGAATGGTTCCAAACATAGTCAGTAAGAAGAGTCAGTCTTCTTGTACTTAAGTCGGCATTGTGCCTTTTCTATTTATTTCTGATGCAATTTCTGTGTTTCATCGTCAATAAGAACGTCCAAGGGATACAGTAAACCTGAAGTGAATCATCGTAATCTGTAACTAGTGTCACAAGAATGGTTCTAAACATAGTCAGTACGAAGAGTCAATCTTCATGTACTTAAGTCGGCATTGTGCCTTTTGTATTTAATTCCGATGCAATTTCTGTGTTTCGTCGTCAATAAGAAGGTCTGAGGGATACAATAAACCTGAAGTGAAGCATCGGAATCTATAAATAGTGTCACAGGAATGGTTCAAGATATAGACAGTTACAAGGGTCAGTCTTCTTGTACTTAAATCGGCATTTTGCCTTTTGTATTTAATTCCAATCCAATATCTGTGTTTCATCGTCAATAAGAAGGTGCAAGGGATACAGTAAACCTGAAGTGAAGCATCGGAATCTATAACTAGTGTCACAGGAATGGTTCAAAACATAGACAGTAAGAAGAGTGAGTCATCTTGTACTTAAGTCGGCATTGTGCATTTTGTATTTAATTCCGATGCAATTTCTGTGTTTCATCGTCCATAAGAAGGTAAGAGGGATACAGTAAACCTGAAGTGAAGCATCGGAATCTATAACTAGTGTCACAGGAATAGTTCAAAACAGTCAGTAAGAAGAGTCAATCTTCTTGTACTTAAGCCGGCATTCTGCCTTTTGTATTTAATTCCGATGCATTTTCTATGTTTCATCGTCAATAAGAATGTCCAACGGATACAGTAAACCTGAAGTGAAGCATCGGAATCTATAACTAGTGTCACAGGACTGGTTCAAATCATAGACAGTAAGAAGAGTCAGTCTTCTTGTACTTAAGTCGGCAATGTTCGAAATCTATAACTAATGTCACAGGAATCGTTCAAAGCATAGACAGTAGAAAGAGTCAGTCTTCTTGTACTTAAGTCGGCATTGTGCCTTTTGTATTTAATTCCGAAGCAATTTCAGTGTTTCATCGTCAAAAAGAAGGTCGGAGGGATATAGTAAACCTAAAGTGAAGCATCGGAATCTATAACTAGTGTCACAGGAATGGTTCAAAACATAGACCGTAAGAAGAGTCCGTCTTCTTGTACTTAAGTCGGCATTGTGCCTTTTCTATTTAATTCCGATGCAATTTCTGTGTTGCATCGACAATAAGAAGGTCAGAGGGATACAGTAAACCAGAAGTGAAGCATCGGAATCTATAACTAGTGTCACAGGAATGGTTCAAAACATAGTCAGTAAGAAGGGTCAGTCTTCTTGTACTTAAGTCGGCATTGTGCCTTTAGTACTTAATTGTGTTGCAATATCTGTGTTTCATCGTCAATAAGGAGGTGCCAGGGATACAGTAAACCTGAAGTGAAGCATCGGAATCTATAACTAATGTCACAGGAATCGTTCAAAGCATAGACAGTAGAAAGAGTCAGTCTTCTTGTACTTAAGTCGGCATTGTGCCTTTTGTATTTAATTCCGATGCAATTTCTGTATTTCATCGTCAAAAAGAAGGTCGGAGGGATACAGTAAACCTAAAGTGAAGCATCGGAATCTATAACTAGTGTCACAGGAATGGTTCAAAACATAGACAGTAAGAAGAGTCCGTCTTCTAGTACTTATGTCGGCAATGTGCCTTTTGTATTTAAATCCGATGCATTTTCTGTGATTCATCGTCAATAAGAAGGTCCAGGGGATACAGTAAACCAGAAGTGAAGCATCGGAATCTGTAACTAGTGTCACAGGAATGGTTCCAAACATAGTCAGTAAGAAGGGTCGGTCTTTCTGTACTTAAGTCGTCATTGTGCTTTTTGTATTTAATTCTGATGCAATTTCTGTGTTTCATCGTTAATAAGAAAGTGCAAGGGATACAGTAAGCCTAAAGTGAAGCATCGGAATCTATAACTAGTGTCACAGGAATGGTTCAAAACATAGACAGTAAGAAGAGTCAGTCTTCTTGTACTGAAGTCGGCAATGTGCCTTTTGTATTTAATTCCGATGCAATCTCTGTGTTTCATCGTCAATAAGAAGGTGAGAGGGATACAGTAAACCTGAAGTGAAGCATCGGAATCTGTAACTAGCGTCACAGGAATGGTTCAAAGCATAGACAGAAAGGAGAGTCAGTCTTCTTGTACTTAAGTCGGCATTGTGCCTTTTCTATTTAATTCCGATGCAATTTCTGTAATTCGTCGCCAATAAGAAGGTCCAAAGGATACAGTAAACCTGAAGTAAAGCATCGGAATCAATAACTAATGTCACAGGAATCGTTCAAACATAGACAGTAGGAAGAGTCAGTCTTCTTGTACTTATGTTGGCATTGTGCCTTTTGTATTTAATTCCGATGCAATTTCTATGTTTCATCGTCAAAAAGAAGGTTAGTGGGTTTCATCTTCAATAAGAAGGTCAGAGGGATACAGTAAACCTGAAGTGAGGCATCGTAATCTATAACTAGTGTCACAGGAATGGATCCAAACAAAGTCAGTAAGAAGAGTCAGTCTTCTTGTACTTAAGTCGGCATTGTGCCTCTTCTATTTAATTCCGATTCAATATCTGTGTCTCATCGTCAATAAGAAGGTCCAAGGGATACAGCAAACCTGAAGTGAATCTACGTAACCTATAACTAGTGTCACAGGAATGGTTCAAATCATAGTCAGTCTTCTTGTACATAAGTCGGCATTGTGCCTTTTGTATTTAATTCCGATGCAATTTCTGTGTTTCATCGTCAATAAGAATGTCAGAGGGATACAGTAAACCAGAAGTGATGCATCGGAATCTATAACTAGTGTCACAGGAATGGTTCTAAACACAGACAGTAAGAAGGGTCAGTCTTCTTGTACTTAAGTCGGCATTGTGCCTTTTGTATTTAATTCCGATGCAATATCTGTGTTTCATCGTAAATAAGAAGGTCAGAGGGAAACAGTAAACCTGAAGTGAAGCATCGGAAGCTATAGCTAGTCTCACAGGAATGGTTCAAAACAGTCAGTAAAAAGAGTCAATCTTCTTGTACTTAAGTCGGCATTGTGCCTTTTGTATTTAATTCCGATGCATTTTCTGGGTTCATCGTCAATAAGAAGGTCCAAGGGATACAGTAAACCTGAAGTGAAGCATCGGAATCTATAACTAGTGTCACAGGAATGATTCAAATCATAGACAGTAAGAAGAGTCAGCCTTCTTGTACTTGAGTCGGCAATGTGAGTTTTGTATTTAATTCCAATGCAATTTCTGTATTTCGTCGCCAATAAGAAGGTCCAAAGGATACAGTAAACCTGAAGTGAAGAATCGGAATCTATAACTAGTGTCACAGGAATGGTTCAAAACAGTCAGTAAGAAGAGTCAGTCTTCTTGTACATAAGTCGGCATTGTGCCTTTTGTATTTAATTCCGATGCAATTTCTGTACTTCGTCGCCAATAAGAAGGTCCAAAGGATACAGTAAACCTTAGGTGAAGCGTCGGAATCTATAACTAATGTCACAGGAATCGTTCAAAACATAGACAGTAAGAAGTGTCAGTCTTCTTGTACTTAAGTCGGCATTGTGCCTTTTGTATTTAAGTCCGATGAAATTTCTGTGTTTCATCGTCAAAAAGAGGGTCAGAGGGATACAGTAAACCTGAAGTGAAGCATCGGAATCTGTAACTAGTGTCACAGGAATGATTCAAAACACAGATAGTAGGAAGAGTCAGTCTTTTTGTACTTAAGTCTGCATTGTGCCTTTTGTATTTAATTCCGATGCAATTTCTCTGTTTCATCGTCAATAAGAATGTCAGAGGGATACAGTAACCCTGAAGTGAATTATCGGAATCTGTAACTAGTGTCACAGGAATGGTTCAAAACATAGACAGTAAGAAGAGTCAGTCTTCTTGTACTTAAGTCGGCATTGTGCCTTTTCTATTAATTCCGATGCAATTTCTGTGTTTCGTCGTCAATAAAAAGGTCACAGGGATACAGTAAACCTGAAGTGAAACATCGGAATTTATAACTAGTGTCACAGGAATAGTTCAAAACATAGCCAGTAGGAAGAGTCAGTCTTCTTGTACTTAAGTCGGCATTGTGCCTTTTCTATTTAATTCCGATGCAATTTCTGTGTTTCGTCGTCAATAAAAAGGTCACAGGGATACAGTAAACCTGAAGTGAGTCATCGGAATCTATAACTAGTGTCACAGGAATGGTTCAAAACATAGTCAGTACAAAGAGTCAGTCTTCTTGTACTTAAGTCGGCATTGTGCCTTTTCTATTTTTTTCCAAAGCAATTTCTGTGTTTCATCGTCAATAAGAAGGTCCAAGGGATACAGTAAACCTGAAGTGAATCATCGTAATCTATAACTAGTGTCACAGGAATGGTTCAAAACATAGTCAGTACGAAGAGTCAGTCTTCTTGTACCTAAGTCGGCATTGTGCCTTTTGTATTTAATTCCGATGCAATGTCTGTACTTCGTCGCCAATAAGAAGGTCCAAAGGATACAGTAAGCCTGAAGTGAAGCGTCAGAATCTATAACTAATGTCACAGGAATCGTTCAAAACATAGACAGTAGGAAGTGTCAGTCTTCTTGTACTTAAGTCGGCATTGTGCCTTTTGTATTTAAGTATGATGAAATTTCTGGGTTTCATCGTCAAAAAGAAAGTCAGAGGGATACAGTAAACCTGAAGTGAAGCATCGGAATCTGTAACTAGTGTCACAGGAATGATTCAAACGATAGACAGTAGGAAGAGTCAGTCTTTTTGTACTTAAGTCGGCATTGTGCCTTTTGTATTTAATTCCGATGCAATTTCTCTGTTTCATCGTCAATAAGAATGTCAGAGGGATACAGTAACCCTGAAGTGAAGCATCGGAATCTGTAACTAGCGTAACAGGAATGGTTCAAAACATAGTCAGAAGGAAGAGTCAGTCTTCTTGTACTTAAGTCGGCATTGTGCATTTTCTATGTAATTCCGATGCAATATCTGTGTTTCGTCGTCAATAAAAAGGTCACAGGGATACAGTAAACCTCAAGTGAAACATCGGAATTTATAACTAGTGTCACAGGAATGGTTCAAAACATAGTCAGTAAGAAGAGTCAGTCTTCCTGTACTTAAGTCGGCATTGTGCCTTATCTATTTAATTCCGATGCAATATCTGTGTTTCATCGTCAATAAGAAGGTCAGAGGGATACAGTAAACCTGAAGGGAATCATCGTAATCTATAACTAGTGTCACAGGAATGGTTCAAAACATAGTCAGTACGAAGAGTCAGTCTTCTTGTACTTAAGTCGGCATTGTGCCTTTTGTATTTAATACCGATGCTATTTCTGTGTTTCATGGTCAATAAGAAGGTCAGAGGGATACAGTAAACCTGAAGTGAAGCATCGGAAATTATAACTAGTGTCACAGGAACGGTTCAAAACATAGACATTAAGAAGGGTTAGTCTTCTTGTACTTAAGTCGGCATTGTGCCTTTTGTACATAATTCCGATGCAATATCTGTAATTCATCGTCAATAAGAAGGTGCAAGGTTATACAGTAAATCTGAAGTGAAGCATCGAAATCTATAACTAGTGTCACAGGATTGCTTCAAAACTTAGACAGTAAGAAGAGTCAGTCTTCTTGTACTTAAGTTGGCATTGTGCCTTTTGTATTTAATTCCGATGCAATTTCTGTGTTTCATCGTCAAAAAGAAGGTCAGAGGGATACAGTAAACCTGAAGTGAAGCCACGGAATCTATAACAAGTGTCACAGGAATGGTTTAAAACAGTCAGTAAGCAGAGTCAGTCTTCTGGTACTTAAGCCGGCATTGTGCCTTTTGTATTTAATTCCGAAGCTATTTCTGCATTTCGTCGCCAATTAGAAGGTCCAAAGGATACAGTAAACCTGAAGTGAAGCATCGGAATCAATAATTAATGTCACAGGAATCGTTCAAAACATAGACAGTAGGAAGAGTCAGTCTTCTTGTACTTAAGTCGGCATTGTGCCTTTTGTATTTAATTCCGATGCAATTTCTGTGTTTCATCGTCAAAAAGAAGGTCAGAGGGATACAGTAAACCTGAAGTGAAGCTTCGGAATCCGTAACTAGTGTCACAGGAATGGTTCAAAACATAGCCAGTAGGAAGAGTCAGTCTTCTTGTACTTAATTCGGCATTGTGCCTTTTCTATTTAATTCCGATGCAATTTCTGTGTTTCGTCGTCAATAAAAAGGTCACAGGGATACAGTAAACCTGAAGTGAAACATTGTAATTTATAACTAGTGTCACACTAATGGTCCCAAACATAGTCAGTAAGAAGAATCAGTCTTCTTGTACTTAAGTCAGCATTGTGCCTTTTCTATTCTTTTCCGATGCAATTTCTGTGTTTCATCGTCAATAAGAAGGATCCAAGGGATGCAGTAAACCTGAAGTGAATCATCGTAATCTATAACTAGTGTCACAGGAATGGTTCAAAACATAGTCAGTACGAAGAGTCAGTCTTCTTGTACTTAAGTCGGCATTGTGCCTTTTGTATTTAATTCCGATGCAATTTCTGTCTTTCATCGTCAAAACGAAGGTCAGAGGGATACAGTAAACCTGAAGTGAAGCCACGGAATCTATAACAAGTGTCACAGGAATGGTTCAAAACAGTCAGTAAGAAGACTCAGTCTTCTTGTACTTAAGTCGGCATTTTGAGTTTGCATTTAATTCCGGAGCTATTTCTGCATTTCGTCGCCAATTAGAAGGTCCAAAGGATACAGTAAACCTGAAGTGAAGCATCGGAATCAATAACTAATGTCACAGGAATCGTTCAAAACATAGACAGTAGGAAGAGTCAGTCTTCTTGTACTTAAGTCGGCATTGTGCCCTTTGAATTTAATTCCGATGCAATTTCTGTGTTTCATCGTCAAATAGAAGGTCAGAAGGATACAGTACACCTGAAGTGAAGCATCGGAATCCGTAACTAGTGTCAGAGGAATGGTTCAAAGCATAGCCAGTAGGAAGAGTCAGTCTTTTTGTACTTAAGTCGGCATTGTGCCTTTTGTATTTAATTCCGATGCAATATCTGTGTTTCATCGTCAATAAGAAGGTCCAAGGGATACAGTAAACCTGAAGTGAAGCATCAGAATCTGTAACTAGCGTCACAGGAATGGTTCAAAACATAGTCAGTAAGAAGAGTCTGTCATCTTGTACTTAAGTCGGCATTGTCGCTTTTCTATTTAATTCCGATGCAATTTCTGTGTTTCATCATCAATAAGAACGTCCAAGGGATACAGTAAACCTGAAGTGGAGCTTCGGAATATAAAAACTAGTGTCACAGGAATGGTTCAAAACAAAGACAGTAGGATGAGTCAGTCTTATTGTACTTAAGTCGGTATTGGACCTATTCTATTTAACTTCGATGCAATTTTAGTGTTTCATCGTCAATAAGAATGTCAGAGGGATACACTAACCCAGAAGTGAAGCATCGGAATCCGTAACTAGCGTCACAAGAATGGTTCAAAACATAGACAGATAGAAGAGTCAGTCTTCTTGTACTTAAGTCGGCATTGTGCCTTTTCTATTTAATTCCGATGCAATATCTGTGTTTCATCGTCAAAAAGAAGGTCAAAGCTATACAGTAAACCTGAAGTAAAGCATCGGAATCTGTAACTAGCGTCACAGGAATGGTTCAAAACATAGTCAGTAAGAAGAGTCAGTCTTCTTGTACTTAAGTCGGCATTGTGCCTTTTCTATTTAATTCCGATGCAATATCTGTGTTTCATCGTCAAAAAGAAGGTCACAGGGATACAGTAAACCTGAAGTGAAACATCGGAATGTATAACTAGTGTCACAGGAATGGTTCCAAACATAGTCAGCAAGAAAAATCAGTCTTCTTGTACTTAAGTCGGCATTGTGCCTTTTCTATTTTTTTCCGATGCAATTTCTGTGTTTTATCGTCAATAAGAAGGTCCAAGGGATACAGTAAACCTGAAGTGAATCATCGTAATCTATAACTAGTGTCACAGGAATGGTTCAAAACATAGTCAGTACGAAGAGTCAGTCTTCTTGTACTTAAGTCGGCATTGTTCCTTTTGTATTTAATTCCGATGCAATTTCTGTCTTTCATCGTAAAAAAGAAGGTCAGAGGGATACAGTAAACCTGAAGTGAAGCCACGGAATCTATAACAAGTGTCACAGGAATGGTTCAAAACAGTCAGTAAGAAGAGTCAGTCTTCTTGTACTTAAGTCGGCATTGTGCCTTTTGTATTTAATTCCGAAGCTATTTCTGCATTTCGTCGCCAATTAGAAGGTCCAGAGGATACAGTAAACCTGAAGTGAAGCATCGGAATCAATAACTAACGTCACAGGAATCGTTCAAAACATAGACAGTAGGAAGTGTCAGTCTTCTTGTACTTAAGTCGGCATTGTCGCTTTTCTATTTAATTCCGATGCAGTTTCTGTGTTTTATCATTAATAAGAACGTCCAAGGGATACAGTAAACCTGAAGTGAAGCTTCGGAATCCATAACTAGTGTCACAGGAATGGTTCAAAACATAGACAGTAGAATGAGTCAGTCTTATTGTACTTAAGTCGGCATTAGACTTTGCTATTTAATTCCGATGCAATATCAGTGTTTCATCGTCAATAAGAATGTCAGAGGGATACAGTAACCCTGAAGTGAAGCATCGGAATCTGTAAATAGCGTCACAGGAATGGTTCAAAACATAGACAGAAAGAAGAGTCAGTCTTCTTGTACTTAAGTCGGCATTGTGCCTTTTCTATTTAATTCCGATGCAATTTCTGTGTTTCATCGTCAATAAGAAGGTCCAAGGGATACAGTAAACCTGAAGTGAAGCATCGGAATCTATAACTAGTGTCACTGGAAAGGTTCAAAACATGGACAGTAAGAACAGTCAGTCTTCTTGTACTTAAGTCGGCATTGTGCCTTTTGTATTTAATTCCGATGCATGTTCTGTGTTTCATCGTCAATAAGAAGGTCCATAGGATACAGTAAACCTGAAGTGAAGCATCGGAATCTATAATTAATGTCACAGGAATCGTTCAAAACATAGACAGTAGGAAGAGTCAGTCTTCTTGTACTTAAGTCGGCATTGTTCCTTTTCTATTTAATTCCGGTGCAATTTCTGTGTTTCATCCTCAAAAATAAGGTCAGAGGGATACAGTAACCCCGAAGTGAAGCATCGGAATCTGTAACTAGCGTCACAGGAATGGTTCAAAACATAGACAGAAAGAAGTGTCAGTCTTCTTGTACTTAAGTCGGCATTGTGCCTTTTCTATTTAATTCCGATGCAATTTCTGCGTTTCATCGTCAATACGAAGGTCCAAGGGATACAGTAAACCTGAAGTGAAACATCGGAATCCATAACTAGAGTCATAGGAATGGTTCAAACATAGACAGTAAGAAGAGTCAGTCTTCTTGTACTTAAGTCGGCATTGTGCCTTTTGTATTTAATTCCGATGCAATTTCTGTGTTTCATCGTCAATAAGAATGTCATAGGGATACAGTAAACCAGAAGTGATGCATCGGAATCTATAAGTAGTGTCACAGGAATCGTTCTAAACATAGACAGTAAGAAGGGTCAGTCTTCTTGTACTTAAGTCGGCATTGTGCATTTTGTATTTAATTCCGATGCAATATCTGTGTTTCATCGTAAATAAGAAGGTGCAAGGGATACAGTAAACCTGAAGTGAAGCCACGGAATCTATAACAAGTGTCACAGGAATGGTTCAAAACAGTCAGTAAGCAGAGTCAGTCTTCTTGTACTTATGTCGGCATAGTGCCTTTTGTATTTAATTCCGAAGCTATTTCTGCATTTCGTCGTCAATAAGAAGGTCCAAGGGATACAGTAAACCTGAAGTGAATCATCGTAATCTATAACTAGTGTCACAGGAATGGTTCAAAACATAGTCAGTACGAAGAGTCAGTCTTCTTGTACTTAAGTCGGCATTGTTCCTTTTGTATTTAATTCCGATGCAATTTCTGTCTTTCATCGTCAAAAAGAAGGTCAGAGGAATACAGTAAACCTGAAGTGAAGCCACGGAATCTATAACAAGTGTCACAGGAATGGTTCAAAACAGTCAGTAAGAAGAGTCAGTCTTCTTGTACTTAAGTCGGCATTGTGCATTTTGTATTTAATTCCGAAGCTATTTCTGCATTTCGCCGCCAATTAGAAGGTCCAGAGGATACAGTAAACCTGAAGTGAAGCATCGGAATCAATAACTAACGTCACAGGAATCGTTCAAAACATAGACAGTAGGAAGAGTCAGTCTTCTTGTACTTAAGTCGGCATTGTCGCTTTTCTATTTAATTCCGATGCAGTTTCTGTGTTTCATCATTAATAAGAACGTCCAAGGGATACAGTAAACCTGAAGTGAAGCTTCGGAATCCATAACTAGTGTCACAGGAATGGTTCAAAACATTGACAGTAGAATGAGTCAGTCTTATTGTACTTAAGTCGGCATTGGACCTTTTCTATTTAATTCCGATGCAATATCAGTGTTTCATCGTCAATAAGAATGTCAGAGGGATACAGTAACCCTGAAGTGAAGCATCGGAATCTGTAAATAGCGTCACAGGAATGGTTCAAAGCATAGACAGAAAGAAGAGTCAGTCTTCTTGTACTTAAGTCGGCATTGTGCCTTTTCTATTTAATTCCGATGCAATTTCTGTGTTTCATCGTCAATAAGAATGTACAAGGGATACAGTAAACCTGAAGTGAAGCATCGGAATCTATAACTAGTGTCACTGGAAAGGTTCAAAACATGGACAGTAAGAACAGTCAGTCTTCTTGTACTTAAGTCGGCATTGTGCCTTTTGTATTTAATTCCGATGCATTTTCTGTGTTTCATCGTCAATAAGAAGGTCCATAGGATACAGTAAACCTGAAGTGAAGCATCGGAATCTATAATTAATGTCACAGGAATCGTTCAAAACATAGACAGTAGGAAGAGTCAGTCTTCTTGTACTTAAGTCGGCATTGTTCCTTTTCTATTTAATTCCGGTGCAATTTCTGTGTTTCATCCTCAAAAAAAAGGTCAGAGGGATACAGTAACCCTGAAGTGAAGCATCGGAATCTGTAACTAGCGTCACAGGAATGGTTCAAAACATAGACAGAAAGAAGTGTCAGTCTTCTTGTACTTAAGTCGGCATTGTGCCTTTTCTATTTAATTCCGATGCAATTTCTGCGTTTCATCGTCAATACGAAGGTCCAAGGGATACAGTAAACCTGAAGTGAAACATCGGAATCCATAACTAGAGTCATAGGAATGGTTCAAACATAGACAGTAAGAAGAGTCAGTCTTCTTGTACTTAAGTCGGCATTGTGCCTTTTCTATTTAATTCCGATGCAATTTCTGTGTTTCATCGTCAATAAGAAGGTCAGACGGATACAGTAAACCTGATGTGAGGCATCGGAATCTATAACTAGTGTCACAGGAATGGATCCAAAGAAAGTCAGTAAGAAGAGTCAGTCTTCTTGTACTTAAGTCGGCATTGTGCCTTTTCTATTTAATTCCGATGCAATATCTGTGTTTCATCGTCAATAAGAAGGTCCAAGGGATACAGTAAACCTGAAGTGAATCATCGTAACCCATAACTAGTGTCACAGGAATGGTTCAAATCATAGTCAGTCCTAAGAGTCAATCTTCTTGTACTTAAGTCGGCATTGTGCCTTTTGTATTTAATTCCGATGCAATTTCTGTGTTTCATCGTCAATAAGAATGTCATAGGGATACAGTAAACCAGAAGTGATGCATCGGAATCTATAAGTAGTGTCACAGGAATCGTTCTAAACATAGACAGTAAGAAGGGTCAGTCTTCTTGTACTTAAGTCGGCATTGTGCATTTTGTATTTCATTCCGATGCAATATCTGTGTTTCATCGTAAATAAGAAGGTGCCAGGGATACAGTAAACCTGAAGTGAAGCCACGGAATCTATAACAAGTGTCACAGGAATGGTTCAAAACAGTCAGTAAGCAGAGTCAGTCTTCTTGTACTTATGTCGGCATAGTGCCTTTTGTATTTAATTCCGAAGCTATTTCTGCATTTCGTCGCCAATTAGAAGGTCCAAAGGATACAGTAAACCTGAAGTGAAGCATCGGAATCATTAACTAATGTCACAGGAATCGTTCAAAACATAGACAGTAGGATGAGTCAGTCTTCTTGTACTCAAGTTGGCATTGTGCCTTTTGTACTTAATTCCGATGCAATTTCTGTGTTTCATCGTCAAAAAGAATCACAGAGGGATACAGTAAACCTAACGTAAAGCATCGGAATCTGTAACTAGTGACACAGGAGTGGTTCAAAACATAGACAGTAGTAAGAGTCAGTCTTCTTGTACTTAAGTCGGCATTGTGCCTTTTGTATTTAATTCAGATGCAATATCTGTGTTTCATCGTCAATAAGAAGGTCCAAGGGATACAGTAAACCTGAAGTAAAGCATCGGAATCTGTAACTAGCGTCAAGGGAATGGTTCAAAACATAGTCAGTAAGAAGAGTCAGTCTTCTTGTACTTAAGTCGGCATTGTGCCTTTTGTATTTAATTCGGAAGCTATTTCTGCATTTCGTCGCCAATTAGAAGGTCCAAAGGATACAGTAAACCTGAAGTGAAGCATCGGAATCAATAACTAATGTCACAGGAATCGTTCAAAACGTAGACAGTAGGAAGAGTCAGTCTTCTTGTACTTAAGTCAGCATTGTGCCTTTTGTATTTAATTCCGATGCAATTTCTGTGTTTCATCGTCAAAAAGAAGGTCAGAAGGATACAGTACACCTGAAGTGAAGCATTGGAATCCGTAACTAGTGTCAGAGGAATGGTTCATAACATAGCCAGTAGGGAGAGTCAGTCTTATTGTACTTAAGTCGGCATTGTGCCTTTTGTATTTATTTCCGATGCAATATCTGTGTTTCATCGTCTATAAGAAGGTCCAAGGGATACAGTAAACCTGAAGTGAAGCATCGGAATCTGTAACTAGCGTCACAGGAATGGTTCAAAGCATAGTCAGTAAGAAGAGTCAGTCTTCTTGTACTTAAGTCGGCATTGTCGCTTTTCTATTTAATTCCGATGCAATTTCTGTGTTTCATCATCAATAAGAACGTCCAAAGGATACAGTAAACCTGAAGTGAAGCTTCGGAATCTATAACTAGTGTCACAGGAATGGTTCAAAACATAGACAGTAGGATGAGTCAGTCTTATTGTACTTAAGTCGACATTGGACCTTTTCTATTTAATTCCGATGCAATTTCAGTGTTTCATCGTCAATAAGAATGTCAGAGGGATACAGTAACCCTGAAGTGAAGCATCGGATTCTGTAACTAGCCTCACAGGAATGGTTCAAAACATAGACAGAAAGAAGAGTCAGTCTGCTTGTACTTAAGTCGGCATTGTGCCTTTTCTATTTAATTCCGATGCAATCTCTGTGTTTCATCGTCAATGAGAAGGTGAGAGGGATACAGTAAACCTGAAGAGAAACATCGGAATCTATAACTAATGTAACAGGAATCGTTCAAAAACATAGACAGTAGGAAGAGTCAGTCTTCTTGTACTTATGTCGGCATTGTGTCATTTGTATTTAATTCCGATGCAATTTCTGTGTTTCATCGTCAATAAGAAGGTCCAAGTGATACAGCAAACCTGAAGTGAAGCATCGGAATCTATAACTAGTGTCACAGGAATGGTTCAAATCATAGACTGTAAGAAGAGTCAGCCTTCTTGTACTTCAGTCGGCAATATGAGTTTTGTATTTAATTCCAATGCAATTTCTGTATTTCGTCGCCAATAAGAAGGACCAAAGGATACAGTAAACATGAAGTGAATCATCGGAATCTATAACTAGTGTCACAGGAATGGTTCTAAACAGTCAGTAAGAAGAGTCAGTCTTCTTGTACTTAAGTCGGCATTGTGCCTTTTGTATTTAATTCCGATGCAATATCTGTGTTTCATCGTAAATAAGAAGGTGCAAGTGATACAGTCAACCTGAAGTGAAGCATCGGAATCTATTACTAGTGTCACAGGAATAGGTCAAAACATAGACAGTAAGAAGAGTCAGTCTTCTTGTACTTAAGTCGGCATTGTGCCTTTTGTATTTAATTCCGATGCAATTTCTGTGTTTCATCGTCTATAAGAAGGTCCGAGGGAAACAGTAAACCTGAAGTGAAGCATCGGAATCTATAGCTAGTGTCACAGGAATGGTTCAAAGCAGTCAGTAAGAAGAGTCAATCTTCTTGTACTTAAGTCGGCATCGTGCCTTTTGTTTTTAATTCCGATGCATTTTCTGTGTTTCATCGTCAATAAGAAGGTCCAAGGGATACAGTAAACCTGAAGTGAAGCATCGGAATCTATAACTAGTGTCACAGGAATGGTGCAAATCATAGACTGTAAGAAGAGTCAGCCTTCTTGTACTTCAGTCGGCAATGTGAGTTTTGTATTTAATTCCAATGCAATTTCTGTATTTCGTCGCCAATAAGAAGGACCAAAGGATACAGTAAACATGAAGTGAAGCATCGGAATCTATAACTAGTGTCACAGGAATGGTTCTAAACAGTCAGTAAGAAGAGGCAGTCTTCTTGTACATAAGTCGGCATTGTCCCTTTTGTATTTAATTCCGATGCAATTTCTGTACTTCGTCGCCAATAAGAAGGTCCAAAGGACACAGTAAACCTGAAGTGAAGCGTCGGAATCTATAACTAATGTCACAGGAATCGTTCAAAACATAGACAGTAGGAAGTGTCGGTCTTCTTGTACTTAAGTCGGCATTGTGCCTATTGTATTTAAATCCGATGAAATTTCTGTGTTTCATCGTCAAAAAGAAGGTCAGAGGGATACAGTAAACCTGAAGTGAAGCATCGGAATCTGTAACTAGTGTCACAGGAATGGTTCAAAACATAGACAGTAAGAAGAGTCAGTCTTCTTGTACTTAAGTCGGCATATTGCCTTTTCTATTAATTCCGATGCAATTTCTGTGTTTCGTCGTCAATAAAAAGGTCACAGGGATACAGTAAACCTGAAGTGAAACATCGGAATTTATAACTAGTGTCACAGGAATGGTTCAAAACATAGTCAGTAAGAAGTGTCAGTCTTCTTGTACTTAAGTCGGCATTGTGCCTTATCTATTCAATTCCGATGCAATATCTGTGTTTCATCGTCAAGGTCAGAGGGATACAGTAAACCTGAAGTGAGCCATCGTAATGTATAACTAGTGTCACATGAATGGTTCAAAACATAGTCAGTACGAAGAGTCAGTCTTCTTGTACTTAAGTCGGCATTGTGCCTTTTGTATTTAATACCGATGCTATTTCTGTGTTTCATGGTCACTAAGAAGGTCAGAGGGATACAGTAAACCTGAAGTGAAGCATCGGAATCTATAACTAGTGTCACAGGAATGGTTCAAATTATAGACATTAAGAAGGGTTAGTCTTCTTGTACTTAAGTCGGCATTGTGCCTTTTGTACATAATTCCGATGCAATATCTGTAATTCATCGTCAATAAGAAGGTGCAAGGTTATACAGTAAATCTGAAGTGAAGCATCGAAATCTATAACTAGTGTCACAGGATTGGTTCAAAACTTAGACAGTAAGAATAGTCAGTCTTCTTGTACTTAAGTCGGCATTGTGCCTTTTGTATTTAATTCCGATGCATTTTCTGTGTTTCATCGTCAATAAGAAGGTCCATAGGATACAGTAAACCTGAAGTGAAGCATCGGAATCTAAAATTAATGTCACAGGAATCGTTCAAAACATAGACAGTAGGAAGAGTCAATCTTCTTGTACTTAAGTCGGCATTGTGCCTTTTGTATTTAATTCCGATGCAATTTCTGTGTTTCATCGTCAAAAAGAAGGTCAGAGGGATACAGTTAACCTGAAACGAAGCCACGGAATCTATAACAAGTGTCACAGGAATGGTTCAAAACAGTCAGTAAGCAGAGTCAGTCTTCTTGTACATAAGTCGGCATTGTGCCTTTTGTATTTAATTCCGAAGCTATTTCTGCATTTCGTCGCCTATTAGAAGGTCCAAAGGATACAGTAAACCTGAAGTGAAGCATCGGAATCAATAACTAATGTCACAGGAATCGTTCAAAACATAGACAGTAGGATGAGTCAGTCTTCTTGTACTTAAGTCGGCATTGTGCCTCTTGTATTTGATTCTGATGCAATTTCTGTGTTTCATCGTCAAAAAGAAGGTCAGAGGGATACAGTAAACCTGAAGTGAAGCATCGGGATCTGTAACTAGTGACACAGGAATGGTTCAAAACATAGACAGTAGTAAGAGTCAGTCTTCTTGTACTTAAGTCGGCATTGTGCCTTTTCTATTTATTTCCGATGCAATATCTGTGTTTCATCGTCAATAAGAAGGTCCAAGGGTTACAGTAAACCTGAAGTGAAGCATCGGAATCTGTAACTAGCGTCTCAGGAATGGTTCAAAACATAGTCAGTAAGAAGAGTCAGTCTTCTTGTACTTAAGTCGGCATTGTGCCTTTTGTATTTAATTCCGATGCAATTTCTGTGTTTCATCGTCAAAAAGAAGGTCAGAGGGATACAGTAAACCTGAAGTGAAGCATCGGAATCCGTAACTAGTGTCACAGGAATGGTTCAAAGCATAGCCAGTAGGAAGAGTCAGTCTTCTTGTACTTAAGTGGGCATTGTGCCTTTCTATTTAATTCCGATGCAATTTCTGTGTTTCGTCGTCAATAAAAAGGTCACAGGGATACAGTAAACCTGAAGTGAAACATCGGAATTTATAACTAGTGTCACAGGAATGGTTCCAAACATAGTCAGTAAGAAGAATCAGTCTTGTTGTACTTAAGTCGGCATTGTGCCTTTTCTATTTTTTTCCGATGCAATTTCTGTGTTTCATCGTCAATAAGAAGTTCCAAGGGATACAGTAAACCTGAAGTGAATCATCGTAATCTATAACTAGTGTCACAGGAATGGTTCAAAACATAGTCAGTACGAAGAGTCGGTCTTCTTGTACTTAAGTCGGCATTGTGCCTTTTGTATTTAATTCCGATGCAATTTCTGTGTTTCGTTGCCAAAAAGAAGGTCAGAGGGATACAGTAAACCTGAAGTGAAGCCACGGAATCTATAACAAGTGTCACAGGAATGGCTCAAAACAGTCAGTAAGAAGAGTCAGTCATCTTGTACTTAAGTCGGCATTGTGCCTTTTGTATTTAATTCCGAAGCTATTTCTGCATTTCGTCGCCAATTAGAAGGTCCAAAGGATACAGTAAACCTGAAGTGAAGCATCGGAATCAATAACTAATGTCACAGGAATCGTTCAAAACATTGACAGTAGGAAGAGTCAGTCTTAGTGTACTTAAGTCGGCAATGGACCTTTTCTATTTACTTCCGATGCAATTTCAGTGTCTCATCGTCAATAAGAATGTCAGAGGGATACAGTAACCCTGAAGTGAAGCATCGGAATCTGTAACTAACGTCACAGGAATGGTTCAAAACATAGACAGAAAGAAGAGTCAGTCTGCTTGTACTTAAGTCGGCATTGTGCCTTTTCTATTTAATTCCGATGCAATATCTGTGTTTCATCGTCAATAAGAACGTCCAAGGGATACAGTAAACCTGAAGTGAATCATCGTAACCTATAACTAGTGTCACAAGAATGGTTCAAATCATTGTCAGTACTAAGAGTCAGTCTTCTTGTACTTAAGTCGGCATTGTGCCTTTTGTATTTAATTCCGATGCAATTTCAGTGTTTCATCGTCAATAAGAATGTGAGAGGGATACAGTAAACCAGAAGTGATGCATCGGAATCTATAACTAGTGTCACAGGAATGGTTCTAAACATAGACAGTAAGAAGGGTCAGTCTTCTTGTACTTAAGTCGGCATTGTGCCTTTTGTATTTAATTCCGATGCAATATCTGTGTTTCATCGTAAACAAGAAGGTGCAAGTGATACAGTAAACCTGAAGTGAAGCATCGGAATCTATAACTAGTGTCACAGGAATAGGTCAAAACATAGACAGTAAGAAGAGTCAGTCTTCTTGTACTTAAGTCGGTATTGTGCCTTTTGTATTTAATCCGATGCAATTTCTGTGTTTCATCGTCAATAAGAAGGTCCGAGGGAAACAGTAAACCTGAAGTGAAGCATCGGAATCTTTAGCTAGTGTCACAGGAATGGTTCAAAGCAGTCAGTAAGAAGAGTCAATCTTCTTGTACTTAAGTCGGCATCGTGCATTTTGTATTTAATTCCGATGCATTTTCTGTGTTTCATCGTCAATAAGAAGGTCCAAGGGATACAGTAAACCTGAAGTGAAGCATCGGAATCTATAACTAGTGTCACAGGAATGGTTCAAATCATAGACTGTAAGAAGAGTCAGCCTTCTTGTACTTAAGTCGGCAATGTGAGTTTTGTATTTAATTCCAATGCAATTTCTGTATTTCGTCGCCAAAAAGAAGGACCAAAGGATACAGTAAACATGAAGTGAAGCATCGCATTCTATAACTAGTGTCACAGGAATGGTTCTAAACAGTCAGTAAGAAGAGTCAGTCTTCTTGTACATAAGTCGGCATTGTCCCTTTTGTATTTAATTCCGATGCAATTTCTGTACTTCGTCGCCAATAAGAAGGTCCAAAGGACACAGTAAACCTGAAGTGAAGCGTCGGAATCTATAACTATTGTCACAGGAATCGTTCAAAACATAGACAGTAGGAAGTGTCAGTCTTCTTGTACTTAAGTCGGCATTGTGCCTTTTGTATTTAAGTCCGATGAAATTTCTGTGTTTCATCGTCAAAAAGAAGGTCAGAGGGATACAGTTAACCTGAAGTGAAGCAGCGGAATCTGTAACTAGTGTCACAGGAATGATTCAAAACATAGACAGTAAGAAGAGTCAGTCTTCTTGTACTTAAGTCGGCATTGTGCCTTATCTATTCAATTCCGATGCAATATCTGTGTTTCATCGTCGAGGTCAGAGGGATACAGTAAATCTGAAGTGAGTCATCGTAATGTATAACTAGTGTCACAGGAATGGTTCAAAACATAGTCAGTACGAAGGGTCAGTCTTCTTGTACTTAAGTCGTCATTGTGCCTTTTGTATTTAATACCGATGCTATTTCTGTGTTTCATGGTCAATAAGAAGGTCAGAGGGATACAGTAAACCTGAAGTGAAGCATCGGAATCTATAACTAGTGTCACAGGAATGGTTCAAAACATAGACATTAAGAAGGGTTAGTCTTCTTGTACTTAAGTCGGCATTGTGCCTTTTGTACTTAATTCCGATGCAATATCTGTGTTTCATCGTCAATAAGAAGGTGCAAGGTTATACAGTAAATCTGAAGTGAAGCATCGAAATCTATAACTAGTGTCACAGGATTGGTTCAAAACTTAGACAGTAAGAAGAGTCAGTCTTCTTGTACTTACGTCGGCATTGTGCTTTTTGTATTTAATTCCGATGCATTTTCTGTGTTTCATCGTCAATAAGAAGGTCCATAGGATACAGTAAACCTGAAGTGAAGCATCGGAATCTATAATTAATGTCACAGGAATCGTTCAAAACATAGACAGTAGGAAGAGTCAGTCTTCTTGTACTTAAGTCGGCATTGTGCCTTTTGTATTTAATTCCGATGCAATTTCTGTGTTTCATCGTCAAAAAGAAGGTCAGAGGGATACAGTTAACCTGAAACGAAGCCACGGAATCTATAACAAGTGTCACAGGAATGGTTCAAAACAGTCAGTAAGCAGAGTCAGTCTTCTTGTACTTAAGTCGGCATTGTGCCTTTTGTATTTAATTCCGAAGCTATTTCTGCATTTCGTCGCCAATTAGAAGGTCCAAAGGATACAGTAAACCTGAAGTGAAGCATCGGAATCAATAACTAATGTCACAGGAATCGTTCAAAACATAGACAGTAGGATGAGTCAGTCTTCTTGTACTTAAGTCGGCATTGTGCCTTTTCTATTTAATTCCGATGCAATTTCTGTGTTTTATTGTCAATGAGAAGGTCAGAGGGATACAGTAAACCTGAAGTGAAGCATCGGAATCTGTAACTAGCGTCACAGGAATGGTTCAAAACATAGACAGAAAGAAGAGTCAGTCTGCTTGTACTTAAGTCGGCATTGTGCCTTTTCTATTTAATTCCGATGCAATTTCTGTGTTTTATTGTCAATGAGAAGGTCAGAGGGATACAGTAATCCTGAAGTGAAGCATCGGAATCTATATCTAATGTCACAGGAATCGTTCAAAAACATAGACAGTAGGAAGAGTCAGTCTTTTTGTAGTTATGTCGGCATTGTTTTTTTGTATTTAATTCCGATGTAATTTCTGTGTTTCATCGTCAATAAGAAGGTCCAAGGGATACAGTAAACATGAAGTGAAGCATCGGAATCTATAACTAGTGTCACAGGAATGGTTCAAAACATAGACAGTAGGAAGAGTCAGTCTTCTTGTACTTAAGTCGGCATTGTACCTTTTCTATTTCATTCCGATGCAATATCAGTGTTTCATCGTCAATAAGAATGTCAGACATATACAGTAACCCTGAAGTGAAGCATCGGAATCTGTAACTAGCGTCACAGGAATGGTTCAAAGCATAGACTGAAAGAAGAGTCAGTCTTCTTGTACTTAAGTGGGCATTGTGCCTTTTCTATTTAATTCCGATGCAATTTCTGTCTTTCATCGTCGATAAGAAGGTCCAAGGGATACAGTAAACCTGAAGTGAAGCATCGGAATCTATAACTAATGTCACTGGAATAGTTAATAACATAGACAGTAAGAAGAGTCAGTCCTCTTTTACTTAAGTCAGCATTGTGCCTTATCTATTTAATTCCGATGCAATATCTGTGTTTCATCGTCAATAAGAAGGTCAGAGGAATACAGAAATCCTGAAGTGAGGCATCGGAATCTATAACTAGTGTCACAGGAATGGTTCCAAACATAGTCAGTAAGAAGAGTCAGTCATCTTGTACTTAAGTCGGCATTGTGCCTTTTCTATTTTTTTCCCACGCAATTTATGTGTTTCGTCGTCAATAAGAAGGTCCAAGGGATACAGTAAACCTGAAGTGAATCATCGTAATCTATAACTAGTGTCACAGGAATGGTTCAAAACATAGTCAGTACGAAGAGTCAGTCTTCTTGTACTTAAGTCGGCATTGTGCCTTTTGTATTTAATACCGATGCTATTTCTGTGTTTCATGGTCAATAGGAAGGTCAGAGGGATACAGTAAACTTGAAGTGAAGCATCGGAATCTATAACTAGTGTCACAGGAATGGTTCAAAACATAGACATTAAGAAGGGTTAGTCTTCTTGTACTTAAGTCGGAATTGTGCCATTTGTACTTAATTCCGATGCAATTTCTGTGTTTCATCGTCAATAAGATGGTGCAAGGTTATACAGTAAACCTGAAGTGAAGCATCGGAATCTATAATTAGTGTCACAGGATTGGTTCAAAACTTAGACAGTAAGAAGAGTCAGTCTTCTTGTACTTAAGTCGGCATTGTGCCTTTTGTATTTAATTCCGATGCATTTTCTGTGTTTCATCGTCAATAAGAAGGTCCATAGGATACAGTAAACCTGAAGTGAAGCATCGGAATCTATAATTAATGTCACTGGAATCGTTCAAAGCATAGACAGTAGGAAGAGCCAGTCTTCTTGTACTTAAGTCGGCATTGTGCCACTTGTATTTAATTCCGGTGCAGTTTCTGTGTTTCATCGTCAAAAAAAAGGTCAGAGGGATACAGTAAACCTGAAGTGAAGCCACGGAATCTATAACAAGTGTCACAGGAATGGTTCAAAGCAGTCAGTAAGAAGAGTCAATCTTATTGTACTTAAGTCGGCATTGTGCCGTTTGTATTTAATTCTGAAGCAATTTCTGCATTTCGTCGCCAATTAGAAGGTCCAAAGGATACAGTAAACCTGAAGTGAAGCATCGGAATCAATGACTAATGTCACAGGAATCGTTCAAAACATAGACAGTGGGAAGAGTCAGTCTTCTTGTACTTAAGTCGGCATTGTGCCTTTTGTATTTAATTCCGATGCAATTTCTGTGTTTCATCGTCAAAAAGAAGGTCAGAGGGATACAGTAAACCTGAAGTGAAGCATCGGAATCTGTAACTAGTGACACAGGTATGGTTCAAATCATAGCCAGTAGTAAGAGTCAGTCTTCTTCTACTTAAGTCGGCATTGTGCCTTTTGTATTTAATTCCGATGCAATATCTGTGTTTCATCGTCAATAAGAAGGTCCAAGGGATACAGTAAACCTGAAGTAAAGCATCGGAATCTGCAACTAGCGTCACAGGAATGGTTCAAAATATAGTCAGTAAGAAGAGTCAGTCTTCTTGTACTTAAGTCGGCATTGTGCCTTTTGTATTTTATTCCGATGCAATTTCTGTGTTTCTTCGTCAAAAAAAAGGTCGGAGGGATACAGTAAACCTGAAGTGAAGCATCGGAATCCGTAACTAGTGTCACAGGAATGGTTCAAAACATAGCCAGTAGGAAGAGTCAGTCTTTTTGTACTTAAGTCGGCATTGTGCCTTTTGTATCTAATTCCGATGCAATATCTGTGTTTCATCGTCAATAAGAAGGTCAGAGGGATACAGTAAAAATGAAGTGAAGCATCGGAATCTATAACTGGTGTCACAGGAATGGTTCAAAACATAGACAGTAAGAAGAGTCAGTTTTCTTGTACTTAAGTCGTCATTGTGCCATTTGTATTTAGTTCCGACGCAATATCTGTGTTTCATCGTCAATAAGAAGGTCAGAGGGATACAGTAAACCTGAAGTGAAGCATCGGAATCTATAACTGGTGTCACAGGAATGGTTCAAAGCATAGACTGTAAGAAAAGTCAGTTTTCTTGTACTTAAGTCGACATTGTTCCTTTTGTATTTAACTCCGATGCAATTTCTGTGTTTCATCGTCAATATGAAGGTCAGAGGGATACAGTAAACCAGAAGTGAAGCATCGGAATATATAACTAGTGTCACAGGAATGGTTCAAAACATAGACAGTAAAGAAGAGTCAGTTTTCTTGTACTTAAGTCGGCATTGTGCATTTTGTATTTAATTCCGATGCAATTTCTGTGTTTCATCGTCAATAAGAAGGTCAGAGGGATACAGTAAAAATGAAGTGGAGCATCGGAATCTATAACTGGTGTCACATGAATGGTTCAACACATAGACAGTAAGAAGAGTCAGTTATCTTGTACTTAAGTCGGCATTGTGCCTTTTGTATTTAATTCCGATGCTATCTCTGTGTTTCATCGTCAATAAGAAGGTCAGAGGGATACAGCAAACCGGAAGTGAAGCATCGGAATCTATAACTAGTGTCACAGGAACGGTTCAAAACATAGACAGTAACAAGAGTCAGTATTCTTGTACTTAAGTCGGCATTGTGCCTTTTGTATTTAATTCCGATGCAATTTCTGTGTTTCCTCGTCAATAAGAAGGACAGAGGGATACAGTAAACCTGAAGTGAAAAATCGGAATCTATAACTAGTGTCACAGGAATGGTTAAAATATAGACAGTAAGAAGAGTCAGTTTTCTTGTACTTAAGTCGGCATTGTGCCTTTTGTATTTAATTTCGATGCAATTTCTGTGATTCATCGTCAATAAGAAGGTCGGAGGGATACAGTAAAATTGTAGTGAAGCATCGGAATCTATAACTGGTGTCACATGAATGGCAGAACACATAGACAGTAAGAAGAGTCAGTTATCTTGTACCTAAGTCGGCATTGTGCCTTTTGTATTTAATTCCGAAGCTATTTCTGTGTTTCATCGTCAATAAGAAGGTCAGAGGGATACAGTAAACCGGATGCGAAGCAACGGAATCTATAACTAGTGTCACAGGAATGGTTCAAAACACAGACAGTAAGAAGAGTCAGTTTTCTTGTACTTAAGTCGGCATTGTGCCTTTTGTATGTAATTCCGACGCAATTTCAGTGTTTCATCGTCAATAAGAAGGTCAGAGGGATACAGTAAACCTGAAGTGAAGCATCGGAATCACTATTTAGTGTCACAGGAATGGTTCAAACATAGACAGTAAGAAGAGTCAGTCTTCCTGTACTTAATTCGGCATTGTTCCTTTTCTATTTAATTCCGATGCAATTTCTATGTTTCATCGTCAATAAGAAGGTCGGAGGGATACAGTAAACCTGAAGTGAAGCATCGGAATCCACAACTAGTGTCACAGGAGTGGATCAAATCATAGACAGTAAGAAGAGTCAGTTTTCTTGTACTTAAGTCGGCATTGTGCCTTTTTTATTTAATTCCGGTGCAATTTCTGTGTTTCATCAACAATAAGAAGGTCAGAGGTATGCAGTAAACCTGAAGTGAAGAATCGGCAACTATAACTAGTGTCAGAGGAATGGTTCAAAACATAGACAGTAAGAAGAGTCAGTTTCCTTGTACTTAAGTCGGCAATGTGCCTTTTGTATTTAATTCCGATGCAATTTCTGTGTTTCATCGTCAATAAGACGGTCAGAGGGATACAGTAAACCTAAAGTTATGCATCGGAATTTATAAGTAGTGTCACAGGAATAGTTCAAAACATAGACAGTAAGAAGAGTCAGTTTTCTTGTACTTATGTCGGCATTGTGCCTTTTGTATTTAATTCCGATGCAATTTCTGTCTTTCATCGTCACTAAGAGGGTCAGAGGAATACAGTAAACTTGAAATGAAGCATCGGAATCTGTAACTAGTGTCACAGGATTGGTTTAAGCATAGACTGTTAGAAGAGTCAGTTTTCTTGCACTTAAGTCGGCATTGTTTCGTTTGTATTTAACTCCGATGCAATTTCTGTGTTTCATCGTCAATATGAAGGTCAGAGGGATACAGTAAACTAGAAGTGAAGCATCGGAATATATAACTAGTGTCACAGAAATGGTTGAAAACATAGACAGTAAAGAAGAGTCAGTTTTCTTGTACTTAAGTCGGCATTGTGCATTTTGTATTTAATTCCGATGCAATTTCTGTACTTCGTCGCCAATAAGAAGGTCCAAAGGATACAGTAAACCTGAAGTGAAACATCGGAATCCACAACTAGTGTCACAGGAGTGGATCAAATCATAGACAGTAAGAAGAGTCAGTTTTCTTGTACTTAAGTCGGCGTTGTGCCTTTTGTATTTAATTCCGGTGCAATTTCTATGTTTCATCAACAATAAGAAGGTCATAGGTATGCAGTAAACCTGAAGTGAAGAGTCGGCAACTATAACTAGTGTCACAGGAATGATGCAAAACATAGACAGTAAAAAGAGTCAGTCTTTTTGTACTTAAGTCGGCATTGTGCCTTTTGTATTTAATTCCGATGCAATTTCTCTGTTTCATCGTCAATAAGAATGTCAGAGGGATACAGTAACCCTGAAGGGAAGCATCGGAATCTGTAACTAGCGTCACAGGAATGGTTCAAAACATAGACAGAAAGAAGAGTCAGTCTTCTTGCACTTAAGTCGGCATTGTGCCTTTTCTATGTAATTCCGATGCAATGTCTGTGTTTCATCGTCAATAAGAAGGTCCCAGGGATACAGTAAACCTGAAGTGAAGCATCGGAATCTATAACTAGTGTCACAGGAATGGTTCAAAACATAGACAGTAAGAAGAGTCAGTCTTCTTGTACTTAAGTCGGCATTGTGCCTTTTCTATTAATTCCGATGCAATTTCTGTGTTTCGTCGTCAATAAAAAGGTCACAGGGATACAGTAAACCTGAAGTGAAACATCGGAATTTATAACTAGTGTCACAGGAATGGTTCAAAACATAGTCAGTAAGAAGAGTCAGTCTTCTTGTACTTAAGTCGGCATTGTACCTTATCTATTTAATTCCGATGCAATATCTGTGTTTCATCGTCAATAAGAAGGTCAGAGGGATACAGTAAACCTGAAGTGAATCATCGTAATATATAACTAGTGTCACAGGAATGGTTCAAAACATAGTCAGTACGAAGAGCCAGTCTACTTGTACTTATGTCGGCATTGTGCCTTTTGTACTTAATACCGATGCTATTTCTGTGTTTCATGGTCAATAAGAAGGTCAGAGGGATACAGTAAACCTGAAGTGAAGCCACGGAATCTATAACAAGTGTCACAGGAATGGTTCAAAGCAGTCAGTAAGAAGAGTCAGTCTTCTTGTACTTAAGTCGGCATTGTGCCTTTTGTATTTAAATCCGAATCTATTTCTGCATTTCGTCGCCAATTAGAAGGTCCAAAGGATCCAGTAAACCTGAAGTGAAGCATCGGAATCAATAACTAATGTCACAGGAATCGTTCAAAACATAGACAGTAGGAAGAGTCAGTCTTCTTGTACTTAAGTCGGCATTGTGCCTTTTGTATTTAATTCCGATGCAATTTCTGTGTTTCATCGTCAAAACGAAGCTCAGAGGGATACAGTAAACCTGAAGTGAAGCATCGGAATCTGTATCTAGTGACACAGGAATGGTTCAAAACATGGACAGTAGTAAGGGTCAGTCTTCTTGTACTTAATTCGGCATTTTGCTTTTTGTATTTAATTCCGATGCAATATCTGTGTTTCATCGTCAATAAGAAGGTCCGAGGGATACAGTAAACCTGAAGTAAAGCATCGGAATCTGTAACTAGCGTCACGGGAATGGTTCAAAACATAGTCAGTAAGAAGAGTCAGTCTTCTTGTACTTAAGTCGGCATTGTGCCTTTTGTATTTAATTCCGATGCAATTTCTGTCTTTCGTCATCAAAAAGAAGGTCAGAGGGATACAGTAAACCTGAAGTGAAGCATCGGAATCCGTAACTAGCGTCACAGGAATGGTTCAAAACATAGCCAGTAGGAAGAGTCAGTCTTCTTGTACTTAAGTCGGCATTGTGCCTTTTCTATTTAATTCCGATGCTATTTCTGTGTTTCGTCGTCAATAAAAAGGTCACAGGGATACAGTAAACCTGAAGTGAAACATCGGAATTTATAACTAGTGTCACAGGAATGGTTCCAAGCACAGTCAGTAAGAAGAATCAGTCTTCTTGTACTTAAGTCGGCATTGTGCCTTTTCTATTTTTTCCGATGCTATTTCTGTATTTCATCGTCAATAAGAAGGTCCAAGGGATACAGTAAACCAGAAGTGAATCATCGTAATCTATAACTAGTGTCACAGGAATGGTTCAAAACATAGTCAGTGCGAAGTGTCAGTCTTCTTGTACTTAAGTCAGCATTGTGCCATTTGTATTTAATTCCAATGCAATTTCTGTGTTTCATCGTCAAAAAGAAGATCAGAGGGATACAGTAAACCTGAAGTGAAGCCATGGAATCTATAACAAGTGTCACAGGAATAGTTCAAAACCGTCAGTAAGAAGTGTCAGTCTTCTTGTACTTAAGTCGGTATTGTGCCTTTTGTATTTAATTCCGAAGCTATTTCCACATTTCGTCGCCAATTAGAAGGTCCAAAGGATACAGTAAACCTGAAGTGTAGCATCGGAATCAATAACTAATGTCACAGGAATCGATCAAAACATTGACAGTAGGGAGAGTCAGTCTTCTTGTACTTAAGTCGGCATTGTGCCTTTTGTATTTAATTCCGATGCAATTTCTGTGTTTCATCGTCAAAAAGAAGGTCAGAAGGATACAGTACACCTGAAGTGAAGCATCGGTATCCGTAACTAGTGTCAGAGGAATGGTTCAAAACATAGCCAGTAGGAAGAGTCAGTCTTTTTGTACTTAAGTCGGCATTGGGACTTTTCTATTTAATTCCGATGCAATATCTGTGTTTCATCGTCAATAAGAATGTCAGAGTTATACAGAAAACCTGAAGTGAGGCATCGGAACCTATAACTAGTGTCACAGGAATGGTTCCAAACATAGTCAGTAAGAAGAGTCAGTCTTCTGGTACTTAAGTCGGCATTGTGCCTTTTCTATTTTTTTCCCATGCAATTTCTGTGTTTCATCGTCAATAAGAAGGTCCAAGGGATACAGTAAACCTGAAGTGAATCATCGTAATCTATAACTAGTGTCACAGGAATGGTTCAAACATAGTCAGTACTAAGAGTCAGTCTTCTAGTACTTAAGTCGGCATTGTGCCTTTCGTATTTAATACCGATGCTATTTCTGTGTTTCATGGTCAATAGGAAGGTCAGAGGGATACAGTAAACCTGTAGTGAAGCATCGGAATCTATAACTAGTGTCACAGGAGTGGTTCAAGACATAGACATTAAGAAGGGTTTGTCTTCTTGTATTTAAGTCGGCATTGTGCCTTTTGTACTTAATTCCGATGCAATATCTGTGTTTCATCGTCAATAAGAAGGAGCAAGGTTATACAGTAAATCTGAAGTGAAGCATCGGAATCTATAACTAGTGTCACAGGATTGGTTCAAAACTTAGACAGTAAGAAGAGTCAGTCTTCTTGTACTTAAGTCGGCATTGTGCCTTTTGTATTTAATTCCGGTGCAATTTCTGTATTTCATCGTCAAAAAAAAGGTCAGAGGGATACAGTAAACCTGAAGTGAAGCCACGGAATCTATAACAAGTGTCACAGGGCTGGTTCAAAACAGACAGTAAGAAGAGTCAGTCTTCTTGTACTTAAGTCGGCATTGTGCCTTTTGAATTTAATTCCGAAGCTATTTCTGCACTTCGTCGATAATTAGAAGGTCCAAAGGATACAGTAAACCTAAAGTGAAGCATCGGAATCAATAACTAATGTCACAGGAATCATTCAAATCATAGACAGTAGGAAGAGTCAGTCTTCTTGTACTTAAGTCGGCATCGTGCCTCTTGTATTTAATTCCGATGCAATTTCTGTGTTTCATCGTCAAAAAGAAGGTCAGAGGGATTCAGTAAACCTGATGTGAAGCATCGGAATCTGTAACTAGTGACACAGGAATGGTTCAAAACATAGACAGTAGTAAGAGTCTGTCTTCTTGTACTTAAGTCGGCATTTTGCCTTTTGTATTTAATTCCGATGCAATATCTGTGTTTCATCCTCAATAAGAAGGTCCCAGGGATACAGTAAACCTGAAGTGAAGCATCGGAATCTGTAACTAGCGTCACAGGAATGGTTCAAAACGTAGTCAGTAAGAAGAGTCAGTCTTCTTGTACTTAAGTCGGCATTGTGCCTTTTGCATTTAATTCCGATGCAATTTCTGTGTTTTATCATCAATAAGAACGTCCAAGGGATACAGTAATCTTGAAGTGAAGCATCGGAATCTATAACTAGTGTCACAGGGATGGTTCAAAATATAGACAGTAGGATGAGTCAGTCTTCTTGTACTTAAGTCGGCATTGGACCTTTTCTATTTAATTCCGATGCAATTTCAGTGTTTCATCGTCAATAAGGATGTCAGAGGGATACAGTAACCCTGAAGTGAAGCATCGGAATCTGTAACTAGTGACACAGGAATGGTTCAAAACATAGACAGTAAGAAGAGTCAGTCTTCTTGTACTTAAGTCGACATTGTGCCTTTTGTATTTACTTCCGAAGCAATTTCTGTGTTTCATCGTCAGAAAGAAGGTCAGAGGGATACAGTAAACCTGAAGTGAAGCATCGGAATCTATAACTGGTGTCACAGGAATGGTTCAAAACAGTCAGTAAGAAGAGTCAGTCTTCTTATACATAAGTCGGCATTGTGCCTTTTGTGTTTAATTCCGATGCAATTTCTGTGTTTCATCGTCAGTAAAAATGTCAGAGGGATACAGTAACCCTGAAGTGAAGCATCGGAATCTGTAACTAGCGTCACAGGAATGGTTCAAATCATAGACAGAGAGAAGAGTCAGTCTTCTTGTACTTAAGTCGGCATTGTGCCTTTTCTATTTAATTCCGATGCAATTTCTGTGTTTCGTCGTCAATAAGAAGGTCACAGGGATACAGTGAACCTGAAGTGAAACATCGGAATCTATAACTAGTGTCACAGGAGTGGTTCAAAACATAGTCAGTAAGAAGAGTCAGCCTTCTTGTACTTAAGTCGGCATTGTGCCTTATATATTTAATTCCGAGGCAATATCTGTGATTGATCGTCAATAAGAAGGTCAGAGGGATACAGCAAACCTTAAGTGAGGCATCGGAATCTATAACTAGTGTCACAGGAATGGTTCCAAACATGGTCAGTAAGAAGAGTCAGTCTTCTTGTACTTAAGTCGGCATTGTGCTTTTTCTAATTTTTTCCGATGCAATTTCTGTATTTCATCGTCAATAAGAAGGTCCAAGGGATACAGTAAACCTGTAGTGAATCATCGTAATCTGTAACTAGTGTCACAGGAATGGTTCAAAACATAGTCAGTAAGAAGTGTCAGTCTTCTTGTACTTAAGTCGGCATTGTGCCATTTGTATTTAATAGCGATGCTATTTCTGTGCCTCATGGTCAATAAGAAGCTCAGAGGGATACAGTAAACCTGAAGTGAAGCCACGGAATCTATTACAAGTGTCACAGGAATGGTTCAAAACAGACAGTAAGAAGAGTCAGTCTTCTTGTACTTAAGTCGGCATTGTGCCTTTTGTATTTAATTCCGAAGCTTTTTCTGCATTTCGTCGCCAATTAGACGGTCCAAAGGATACAGTAAACCTGAAGTGAAGCATCGGAATCTGTAACTAGTGACACAGGAATGGTTCAAAACACAGACAGTAGTAAGAGTCAGTCTTCTTGTACTTAAGTCGGCATTGTGCCTTTTGTATTTAATTCTGATGCAATATCTGTGTTTCATCGTCAATAAGAAGGTCCAAGGGATACAGTAAACCTGAAGTGAAGCATCGGAATCTGTAACTAGCGTCACAGGAATGGTTCAAAACATAGTCAGTAAGAAGAGTCAGTCTTCTTGTACTTAAGTCGGCATTGTGCCTTTTCTATTTAATTCCGATGCAATTTCTGTGTTTCATCGTCAATAAGATCGTCCAAGGGATACATTAAACCTGAAGTGAAGCATTGGAATCTATAACTAGTGTCACAGGAATGGTTCAAAGCATAGACAGTAGGAAGAGTCAGTCTTCTTGTACTTAAGTCGGCATTGTGCCTTTTCTATTTAATTCCGATGCAATTTCAGTGTTTCATCGTCAATAAGAATGTCAGAGGGATACAGTAACCCTGAAGTGGAGCATTGGAATCTGTAACTAGCGTCACAGGAATGGTTCAAAACATAGACAGAAAGAAGTGTCAGTCTTCTTGTACTTAAGTCGGCATTGTGCCTTTTCAATTTAATTCCGATGCAATTTCTGTGTTTCATCGTCAATAAGAAGGTCCAAGGGATACAGTAAACCTGAAGTGAAGCATCGGAATCTATAACTAGTGTCTCAGGAATGGTTCAAAACATAGACAGTAAGAAGAGTCAGTCTTCTTGTACTTAAGTCAGCATTGTGCCTTTTCTATTTACTTCCGATGCAATTTCTGTGTTTCATCGTCAATAAGAAGGTCAGAGGGATTGAGTAAACCTGAAGTGAAGCATCGGAATCTATAACTAGTGGCACAGGAATGGTTCAAAACATAGTCAGTAAGAAGAGTCAGTCTTCTTGTACTTAAGTCGGCATTGTGCCTTTTTTATTTAATTCCGATGCAATATCTGTGTTTCATCGTCAATAAGAAGGTCCAAGGGATACAGTAAACCTGAAGTGAATCATCGTAATCTATAAGTAGTGTCACAGGAATGGTTCAAAACATGGTCAGTACGAAGAGTCAGTCTTCTTGTACTTAAGTCGGCATTGTGAATTTTGTATTTAATTCCGATGCAATTTCTGTATTTCATCGTCAAAAAGAAGGTCAGAGGGATACAGTAAACCAGAAGTGAAGCATCGGAATTTATAACAAGTGTCACAGGAATGGTTCAAAACAGTCAGTAAGAAGAGTCAGTCTTCTTGTACTTAAGTCGGCATTGTGCCTTTTGTATTTAGTTTCGAAGCTATTTCTGCATTTCGTCGCCAATTAGAAGGTCCAAAGGATACAGTAGACCTGAAGTGAAGCATCGGAATCAATAACTAATGTCACTGAAATCGTTCAAAACATAGACAGTAGGAAGAGTCAGTCTTCTTGTACTTAAGTCGGCATTGTGCCTTTTGTATTTAATTCCGATGCAATTTCAGTGTTTCATCGTCAATAAGAATGTCAGAGGGATACAGTAAACCTGAAGTGAATCATCGTAATCTATAGTGTCACAGGAATGGTTCCAAACATGGTCAGTAAGAAGAGTCAGTCTTCTTGTACTTAAGTCGGCATTGTGCCATTTGTATTTAATACCGATGCAATTTCTGTGCCTCATGGTCAATAAGAAGGTCAGAGGGATACAGTAAACCTGAAGTGAAGCATCGGAATCTATAACTAGTGTCACAGAAATTTTTCAAAACATAGACATTAAGAAGGGTCAGTCTTCTTGTACTTAAGTCGGCATTGTGCCTTTTGTATTTAATTCCGATGCATTTTCTGTGTTTCATCGTCAATAAGAAAGTCCATATGATACAGTAAACCTGAAGTGAATCATCGGAATCTATAATTAATGTCACAGGAATCGTTCAAATCATAGACAGTAGGAAGAGTCAGTCTTCTTGTACTTAAGTCGGCATTGTGCTTTTTGTATTTAATTCCGATGCAATTTCTGCGGTTCATCGTCAAAAAGAAGGTCAGAGGGATACAGTAAACCTGAAGTGAAGCCACGGAATTTATAACAAGTGTCACAGGAATGGTTCAAAACAGACAGTAAGAAGAGTCAGTCTTCTTGTACTTAAGTCGGCATTGTGCCTTTTGTATTTTATTCCGAAGCTTTTTCTGCATTTCGTCGCCAATTAGACTGTCCAAAGGATACAGTAAACCTGAAGTGAAGCATCGGAATCTATAACTAGTGTCACAGGAATGGTTCAAAACATAGACAGTAGTAAGAGTCAGTCTTCTTGTACTTAAGTCGGCATTGTGCCTTTTGTATTTAATTCCGATGCAATTTCAGTGTTTCATCGTCAATAAGAATGTCAGAGGGATACAGTAAACCTGAAGTGAATCATCGTAATCTATAACTAGTGTCACAGGAATGGTTCAAAACATGGTCAGTACGAAGAGTCAGTCTTCTTGTACTTAGGTCGGCATTGTGCATTTTGTATTTAATTCCGATGCAATCTCTGTATTTCATCGTCAAAAAGAAGGTCAGAGGGATACAGTTAACCTGAAGTGAAGCATCGGAATCTATAACAAGTGTCACAGGAATGGTTTAAAACAGTCAGTAAGAAGAGTCAGCCTTCTTGTACTTAAGTCGGCATTGTGCCTTTTGTATTTAATTTCGAAGCTATTTCTGCATTTCGTCGCCAATTAGAAGGTCCAAAGGATACAGTAAACCTGAAGTGAAGCATCGGAATCAATAACTAATGTCTCAGAAATCGTTCAAAACGTAGACAGTAGGAAGAGTCAGTCTTCTTGTACTTAAGTCGGCATTGTGCCTTATAAATTTAATTCCGATGCAATATCTGTGTTTCATCGTCAATAAGAAGGTCCAAGGGATACAGTAACCCTGAAGTGAAGCATCGGAATCTGTAACTAGCGTCATAGGAATGGTTCAAAACATAGACAGATAGAAGAGTAGGTCTTCTTGTACTTAAGTCGGCATTGTGCCTTTTCTATTTAATTCCGATGCTATTTCTGTGTTTCATCGTCAATAAGAAGGTCCATGGGATACAGTATACCTGAAGTGAATCATCGTAATCTATAACTAGTGTCACAGGAATGGTTCAAAACACAGTCAGTAAGAAGGGTCAGTCTTCTTGTCCTTAAGTCGGCATTGTGCCTTTTGTATTTAATTCCGATGCAATATCTGCGTTTCATCCTGAATAAGAAGGTGCAAGGGATACAGTAAACCTGAAGTGAAGCATCGGAATCTGTAACTAGTGACACAGGAATGGTTCAAAACACAGACAGTAGTAAGAGTCAGTCTTCTTGTACTTAAGTCGGCATTGTGCCTTTTGTATTTAATTCTGATGCAATATCTGTGTTTCATCGTCAATAAGAAGGTCCAAGGGATACAGTAAACCTGAAGTGAAGCATCGGAATCTGTAACTAGCGTCACAGGAATGGTTCAAACCATAGTCAGTAAGATGAGTCAGCCTTCTTGTACTTAAGTCGGCATTGTGCCTTTTCTATTTAATTCCGATGCAATTTCTGTGTTTCATCGTCAATAAGAAGGTCCAAGGGATACAGTAAACCTGAAGTGAAGCATCGGAATCTGTAACTAGCGTCACAGGAATGGTTCAAACCATAGTCAGTAAGATGAGTCAGTCTTCTTGTACTTAAGTCGGCATTGTGCCTTTTCTATTTAATTCCGATGCAATTTCTGTGTTTCATCGTCAATACGAACGTCCAAGGGATACAGTAAACCTGAAGTGAAGCATCGGAATCTATAACTAGTGTCACAGGAATGGTTCAAAACATAGACAGTAGGAAGAGTCAGTCTTCTTGTACTTAAGTCGGCATTGTGCCTTTTGTATTTATTTCCAATGCAATTTCTGTATTTCATCGTCAAAAGGAAGGTCAGAGGGATACAGTAAACCTGAAGTGAAGCATCGGAATCTATAACAAGTGTCACAGGAATGGTTCAAAACAGTCAGTAAGAAGAGTCAGTCTTCTTGTACTTAAGTCGGCATTGTGCCTTTTGTATTTAGTTTCGAAGCTATTTCTGCATTTCGTCGCCAATTAGAAGTTCCAAAGGATACAGTAAACCTGAAGTGAAGCATCGGAATCAATAACTAATGTCACAGAAATCGTTCAAAACATAGACAGTAGGAAGAGTCAGTCTTCTTGTACTTAAGTCGGCATTGTGCCTTTTGTATTTAATTCTGATGCAATATCTGTGTTTCATCGTCAATAAGAAGGTCCAAGGGATACAGTAAACCTGAAATGAAGCATCGGAATCTGTAACTAGCGTCACAGGAATGGTTCAAACCATAGTCAGTAAGCTGAGTCAGTCTTCTTGTACTTAAGTCGGCATTGTGCCTTTTCTATTTAATTCCGATGCAATTTCTGTGTTTCATCGTCAATAAGAAGGTCCAAGGGATACAGTAAACCTGAAGTGAAGCATCGAAATCTATAACTAGTGTCACAGGAATGGTTCAAAACATAGACAGTAGGAAGAGTCAGTCTTCTTGTACTTAAGTCGGCATTGTGCCTTTTGTATTTAATTCCGATGCAATCTCTGTATTTCATCGTCAAAAAGAAGGTCAGAGGGATACAGTTAACCTGAAGTGAACCATCGGAATCTATAACAAGAGTCACAGGAATGGTTCAAAACAGTCAGTAAGAAGAGTCAGCCTTCTTGTACTTAAGTCGGCATTGTGCCTTTTGTATTTAATTTCGAAGCTATTTCTGCAATTCGTCGCCAATTAGAAGGTCCAAAGGATACAGTAAACCTGAAGTGAAGCATCGGAATCAATAACTAATGTCTCAGAAATCGTTCAAAACGTAGACAGTAGGAAGATTCAGTCTTCTTGTACTTAAGTCGGCATTGTGCCTTATGTATTTAATTCCGATGCAATATCTGTGTTTCATCGTCAATAAGAAGGTCCAAGGGATACAGTAACCATGAAGTGAAGCATCGGAATCTGTAACTAGCGTCACAGGAATGGTTCAAAACATAGACAGATAGAAGAGTAGGTCTTCTTGTACTTAAGTCGGCATTGTGCCTTTTCTATTTAATTCCGATGCTATTTCTGTGTTTCATCGTCAATAAGATGGTCCAAGGGATACAGTAAACCTGAAGTGAATCATCGTAATCTATAACTAGTGTCACAGGAATGGTTCAAAACATAGTCAGTAAGAAGGGTCAGTCTTCTTGTCCTTAAGTCGGCATTGTGCCTTTTGTATTTAATTCCGATGCAATTGCAGTGTTTCATCGTCAATAAGAATGTCAGAAGGATACAGTAACCCTGAAGTGGAGCATTGGAATCTGTAACTAGCGTCACAGGAATGGTTCAAAACATAGACAGAAAGAAGTGTCAGTCTTCTTGTACTTAAGTCGGCATTGTGCCTTTTCTATTTAATTCCGATGCAATTTCTGTGTTTCATCGTCAATAAGAAGGTCCAAGGGGTACAGTAAACCTGAAGTGAAGCATCGGAATCTATAACTAGTGTCACAGGAATGGTTCAAAACATAGACAGTAAGAAGAGTCACTCTTCTTGCACTTAAGTCAGCATTTTGCCTTTTCTATTTACTTCCGATTCAATTTCTGTGTTTCATCGCCAATAAGAAGGTCAGAGGGATTGAGTAAACCTGAAGTGAAGCATCGGAATCTATAACTAGTGTCACAGGAATGGTTCAAAACATAGTCAGTAAGATGAGTCAGTCTTCTTGTACTTAAGTCGGCATTCTGCCTTTTCTATTTAATTCCGATGCAATATCTGTGTTTCATCGTCAATAAGAAGGTCCAAAGGATACAGTAAACCTGAAGTGAATCATCGTAATCTATAACTACTGTCACAGGAATGGTTCAAAACAAGGTCAGTACGAAGAGTCAGTCTTCTTGTACTTAAGTCGGCATTGTTCCTTTTGTATTTAATTCCGATGCAATTTCTGTATTTCATCGTCAAAAAGAAGGACAGAGGGATACAGTAAACCTGAAGTGAAGCAACGGAATCTATAACAAGTGTCACAGGAATGGTTCAAAACAGTCAGTAAGAAGAGTCAGTCTTCTTGTACTTAAGTCGTTATTGTACCTTTTGTATTTAGTTTCGAAGCTATTTCTGCATTTCGTCGCCAATTAGATGGTCCAAAGGATACAGTAAACCTGAAGTGAAGCATCGGAATCAATAACTAATGTCACAGAAATCGTTCAAAACATAGACAGTAGGAAGAGTCAGTCTTCTTGTACTTAAGTCGGCATTGTGCCTTTCGTATTTAATTCTGATGCAATATCTGTGTTTCATCGTCAATAAGAAGGTCCAAGGGATACAGTAAACCTGAAGTGAAGCATCGGAATCTGTAACTAGCGTCACAGGAATGGTTCAAACCATAGTCAGTAAGAAGAGTCAGTCTTCTTGTACTTAAGTAGGCATTGTGCCTTTTCTATTTAATTCCGATGCAATTTCTGTGTTTCATCGTCAATATTACGTCCAAGGGATACAGTAAACCTGAAGTGAAGCATCGGAATCTATAACTAGTGTCACAGGAATTTTCCAAAACATAGACAGTAGGAAGAGTCAGTCTTCTTGTACTTAAGTCGGCATTGTGCCTTTTGTATTTAATTCCGATGCAATTTCAGTGTTTCATCGTCAATAAGAATGTCAGAGGGATACAGTAAACCTGAAATGAATCATCGTAATCTATAACTAGTGTCACAGGAATGGTTCAAAACATGGTCAGTACGAAGAGTCAGTCTTCTTCTACTTAGGTCGGCATTGTGCATTTTGTATTTAATTAGGATGCAATCTCTGTATTTCATCGTCAAAAAGAAGGTCAGAGGGATACAGGAAACCTGAAGTGAAGCATCGGAATCTGTAACTAGCGTCACAGGAATGGTTCAAACCATAGTCAGTAAGAAGAGTCAGTCTTCTTGTACTTAAATCGGCATTGTGCATTTCCTATTTAATTCCGATGCAATTTCTGTGTTCTTCGGCAATACGAAGGTCCAAGGGATACAGTAAACCTAAAGTGAAGCGTTGGAATTTACAACTAGTGTCACAGGAATGGTTCAAAACGTAGACAGTAAGAAGGGTCAGTCTTCTTGTATATAAGTCGGCATTGTGCCTTTTGTATTTAATTCCGATGCAATATCTGTGTTTCACCGTCAATAAGAAGGTGCAAGGGATACAGTAAACCTGAAGTGAAGCATCGGAATCTAAAACTAGTGTCGCAGGAATGGTTCAAACCAGTCAGTAAGAAGAGTCAATCTTCTTGTACTTAAGTCGGCATTGTGCCTTTTGTATTTAATTCCGATGCAATATCTGTTTTTCATCGTCAATAAGAATGTCCTAGGGATAGTGTAAACCTGAAGTGAAGCATCGGAATCTATAACTAGTGTCACAGGATTGGTTGAAAACATATTCAGTAAGAAGAGTCAGTCTTCTTGTACTTAAGTCGGCATTGTGCCTTTTGTATAAAGTTCCGATGCAATTTCTGTGTTTCATCGTCAATAAGAAGGTCCTAAGGATAGAGTAAACCTGAAGTGAAGCATCGGAATCTATAACTAGTGTCACAGGAATGGTTCAAAACATAGACAGTAAGAAGGGTCAGTCTTCTTGTACATAAGTCGGCATTGTGGCTTTTGTATTTAATTCCGATGCAATATCTGTGTTTCACCGTCAATAAGAAGGTGCAAGGGATACAGTAAACCTGAAGTGAAGCGTTGGAATCTATAACTAGTGTCACAGGAATGGTTCAAAACATAGTCAGTAAGAAGAGTCAGTCTTCTTGTGCTTACGTCGGCATTGTGCCTTTTCTATTTAATTCCAATGCAATATCTGTGTTTCATCGTCAATAAGGTCAGAGGGATATAGTAAACCTGAAGTGAAGCCTCGGAATCTATAACAAGTGTCACAGGAATGGTTCAAAGCAGTCACTAAGAAGAGTCAGTCTTCTTGTACTAAAGTCGGCATTGTGCCTTTTGTATTTAATTTCGAAGCTATTTCTGCATTTCGTCGCCAATTAGAAGGTCCAAAGGATACAGTGAACCTGAAGTGAAGCATCGGAAATAATAACTAATGTCACAGTAATCGTTCAAACATAGACAGTAGGAAGAGTCAGTCTTCTTGTACTTAAGTCGGCATTGTGCCTTTTGTATTTAATTCCGATGCAATTTCTGTGTTTCATCGTCAAATAGAAGTTCAGAGGGATACAGTAAACCTGAAGTGAAGCATCGGAATCTGTAACTAGCGTCACAGGAATGGTTCAAAACATAGACAGAAAGAAGAGTCAGTCTTCTTGTACTTAAGTCGGCATTGTGACTTTTCTATTTAATTCCGATGCAATTTCTGTGTTTCATCGTCAATAAGAAGGTCCAAGGGATACAGTAAACCTGAAGTGAAGCATCGGAATCTATAACTAGAACCACAGGAATGGTTCAAAACGTAGACAGTAAGAAGAGTCAGTCTTCTTGTACTTAAGTCGGCATTGTGCCTTTTCTATTTAATTCCGATGCAATTTCTGTGTTTCATCGTCAATAAGAAGGTCAGACGGATACAGTAAACCTGAAGTGAAGCATCGGAATCCATAACTAGTGTCACAGGAATGGTTCAAATCATAGTCAGTAAGAAGAGTCAGTCTTCTTGTACTTAAGTCGGCATTGTGCCTTTTCTATTTAATTCCGATGCAATATCTGTGTTTCATCGTCAATAAGAAGGTCAGAGGGATACAGTAAACCTGAAGTGAGGCATCGGAATCTATAACTAGTGTCACAGGAATGGTTCTAAACATAGACAGGAAGAAGGGTCAGTCTTCTTGTACTTAAGCCGGCATTGTGCCTTTTGTATTTAATTCCGATGCAATATCTGTGTTTCATCGTCAATAAGAAGGTGCAAGGGATGCAGTAAACATGAAGTGAAGCATCGGAATCTATAACTAGAGTCACAGGAATGGTTCTAAACATAGACAGTAAGAAGGGTCAGTCTTCTTGTACTTAAGTCGGCATTGTGCCTTTTGTATTTAATTCCGATGCAATTTCTGTGTTTCATCGTCAATAACAAGGTCAGAGGGATACAGTAAAGCTGAAGTGATGCATCGGAATCTATGACTAGTGTCACTGGAATGGTTCAAAACAGTCAGTAAAAGAGTCAATCTTCTTGTACTTAAGTCGGCATTGTGCCTTTTGTACATAATTCTGATGCATTTTCTGTGTTGCATCGTCAATAAGAAGGTCCCAGGGATACAGTAAACCTTAATTGAAGCATCGGAATCTATAACTAGTGTCACAGGAGTGGTTCTAAACATAGACAGTAAGAAGGGTAAGTCTTCTTGCACTTAAGTCGGCATTGTGCCTTTTCTATTTATTTCCGATGCAATTTCTGTGTTTCATCGTCAATAAGTAGGTCCTAGGGATAGAGTAAACTTGAAGTGAAGCATCTGAATCTATAACTAGTGTCACAGGAATGGTTCAAAACATATTCAGTAAGAAGAGTCAATCTTCTTGTATTTAAGTCGGCATTGTGCCTTTTGTATTTAGTTCCGATGCAATTTCTGTGTTTCATCGTCAATAAGAAGGTCCTTGGGGTAGAGTAAACCTGAAGTGAAGCATCGGAGTCTATAACTAGTGTCACAGGAATGTTTCTAAGCATAGACAGTAAGAAGGGTCAGTCTTCTTGTACAAAAGTCGGCATTGTGCCTTTTGTATTTAATTCCGATGCAATTTCTGTGTTTCATCGTCAATAACAAGGTGAGAGGGATACAGTAAACCTGAAGTGAAGCATCGGAATCTATAACTAGTGTCACAGGAATGGTTCAAAACAGTCAGTAAGAAGAGTCAATCTTCTTGTACTTAAGTCGGCATTGTGCCTTTTTTATTTAATTCCGATGCATTTTCTGTGTTTCATCGTCAATAAGAAGGTCCAAGGGATACAGTAAACCTGAAGTGAAGCCTCGGAATCTATAACAAGTGTCACAGGATTGGTTCAAAACAGTCAGTAAGAAGAGTCAGTCTTCTTGTACTTAAGTCGGCATTGTGCCTCTCGTATTTAATTCCGAAGCTATTTCTGCATTTCGCCGCCAGTTAGAAGGTCCAAAGGATACAGTAAACCTGAAGTGAAGCATCGGAATCAATAACTAATGTCACAGGAATGGTTCTAAACATAGACAGTAAGAAGGGTCAGTCTTCTTGTACTTAAGTCGGCATTGTGCCTTTTGTATTTAATTCCGATGCAATATCTGTGTTTCATCGTCAATAAGAAGGTCAGAGGGATACAGTAAACCTGTAGTGAGGCATCGGAATCTATAACCAGTGTCACAGGAATGGTTCCAAACATAGTCAGAAGAAGAATCAGTCTTCTTGTACTTAAGGCGGCATTGTGCCTTTTCTATTTAATTCCGATGCAAATTCTGTGTTTCATCGTCAATGAGAAGGTCCAAGGGATACAGTAAACCTGAAGTGAAGCATCGGAATCTATAACTAGTGTCACAGGAATGGTTCGAAACATAGACAGTAAGAAGGGTCAGTCTTCTTGTACTTAAGCCGGCATTGTGCCTTTTGTATTTAATTCCGATGCAATATCTGTGTTTCATCGTCAATAAGAAGGTGCAAGGGATACAGTAAACATGAAGTGAAGCATCGGAATCTATAACTAGTGTCACAGGAATGGTTCTAAACATAGACAGTAAGAAGGGTCAGTCTTCTTGTACTTAAGTCGGCATTGTGCCTTTTGTATTTAATTCCGATGCAATTTCTGTGTTTCATCGTCAATAAGAAGGTCAGAGGGATACAGTAAACCTGAAGTGAAGCATCGGAATCTATAACTAGTGTCACAGGATTGGTTGAAAACATATTCAGTAAGAAGAGTCAGTCTTCTTGTACTTAAGTCGGCATTGTGCCTTTTGTATTTAGTTCCGGTGCAATTTCTGTGTTTCATCGTCAATAAGAAGGTCCTAGGGATAGAGTAAACCTGAAGTGAAGCATCGGATTCTATAACTAGCGTCACAGGAATGGTTCAAAACATAGACAGTAAGAAGGGTCAGTCTTCTTGTACATAAGTCGGCATTGTGGCTTTTGTATATAATTCCGATGCAATATCTGTGTTTCACCGTCAATAAGAAGGTGCAAGGGATACAGTAAACCTGAAGTGATGCGTTGGAATCTATAACTAGTGTCACAGGAATGGTTCAAAACATAGTCAGTAAGAAGAGTCAGTCTTCTTGTGCTTACGTCGGCATTGTGCCTTTTCTATTTAATTCCAATGCAATATCTGTGTTTCATCGTCAATAAGGTCAGAGGGATATAGTAAACCTGAAGTGAAGCCTCGGAATCTATAACAAGTGTCACAGGAATGGTTCAAAGCAGTCACTAAGAAGAGTCAGTCTTCTTGTACTAAAGTCGGCATTGTGCCTTTTGTATTTAATTTCGAAGCTATTTCTGCATTTCGTCGCCAATTAGAGGGTCCAAAGGATACAGTAAACCTGAAGTGAAGCATCGGAAATAATAACTAATGTCACAGTAATCGTTCAAACATAGACAGTAGGAAGAGTCAGTCTTCTTGTACTTAAGTCGGCATTGTGCCTTTTGTATTTAATTCCGATGCAATTTCTGTGTTTCATCGTCAAATAGAAGTTCAGAGGGATACAGTAAACCTGAAGTGAAGCATCGGAATCTGTAACTAGCGTCACAGGAGTGGTTCAAAACATAGACAGAAAGAAGAGTCAGTCTTCTTGTACTTAAGTCGGCATTGTGACTTTTCTATTTAGTTCCGATGCAATTTCTGTGTTTCATCGTCAATAAGAAGGTCCAAGGGATACAGTAAACCTGAAGTGAAGCATCGGAATCTATAACTAGTGCCACAGGAAAGGTTCAAAACGTAGACAGTAAGAAGAGTCAGTCTTCTTGTACTTAAGTCGGCATTGTGCTTTTTCTATTTAATTCCGATGCAATTTCTGTGTTTCATCGTCTATAAGAAGGTCAGACGGATACAGTAAACCTGAAGTGAAGCACCGGAATCCACAACTAGTGTCACAGGAATGGTTCAAATCGTAGTCAGTAAGAAGAGTCAGTCTTCTTGTACTTAAGTCGGCATTGTGCCTTTTCAATTTAATTCCGATGCAATATCTGTGTTTCATCGTCAATAAGAAGATCAGAGGGATACAGTAAACCTGAAGTGAGGCATCGGAATCTATAACTAGTGTCACAGGAATGGTTCCAAACATAGTCAGAAGAAGAATCAGTCTTCTTGTACTTAAGGCGGCATTGTGCCTTTTCTATTTAATTCCGATGCAATTTCTGTGTTTCATCGTCAATGAGAAGGTCCAAGGGATACAGTAAACCTGAAGTGAAGCATCGGAATCTATAACTAGTGTCACAGGAATGGTTCTAAACATAGACAGTAAGAAGGGTCAGTCTTCTAGTACTTAAGCAGGCATTGTGCCTTTTGTATTTAATTCCGATGCAATATCTGTGTTTCATCGTCAATAAGAAGGTGCAAGGGATACAGTAAACGTGAAGTGAAGCATCGGAATCTATAACTAGTGTCACAGGAATGGTTCTAAACATAGACAGTAAGTAGGATCAGTCTTCTTGTACTTAAGTCGGCATTGTGCCTTTTGTATTTAATTCCGATGCAATATCTGTGTTTCATCGTCAATAACAAGGTCACAGGGATACAGTAAAGCTGAAGTGATGCATCGGAATCTATGACTAGTGTCACTGGAATGGTTCAAAACAGTCAGTAAAAGAGTCAATCTTCGTGTACTTAAGTCGGCATTGTGCCTTTTTTACATAATTCTGATGCATTTTCTGTGTTGCATCGTCAATAAGAAGGTCCAAGGGATACAGTGAACCTTATCTGAAGCATCGGTATCTATAACTAGTGTCACAGGAATGGTTCTAAACATAGACAGTAAGAAGGGTCAGTCTTCTTGTACTTAAGTCGGCATTGTGCCTTTTGTATTTAATTCTGATGCAATTTCTGTGTATCATCGTAAATAAGTAGGTCCTAGGGATAGAGTGAACTTGAAGTGAAGCCTCGGAATCTATAACAAGTGTCACAGGATTGGTTCAAAACAGTCAGTAAGAATAGTCAGTCTTCTTGTACTTAAGTCGGCATTGTGCCTTTCGTATTTAATTCCGAAACTATTTCTGCATTTCGCCGCCAGTTAGAAGGTCCAAAGGATACAGTAAACCTGAAGTGAAGCATCGGAATCAATAACTAATGTCACAGGAATCGTTCAAAACATAGACAGTAGGAAGAGTCAGTCGCCTTGTACTTAAGTCGACATTGTGCCTTTTGTATTTAATTCCGATGCAATTTCTGTGTTTCATCGTCAATAAGAAGGTCACAGGGATTCAGTAAACCTGAAGTGAAGCATCGGAATCTATAACTAGTGTCACAGGAATGGTTCAAAACATATTTAGTAAGAAGAGTCAGTCTTCTTGTACTTAAGTCGGCGTTGTGCCTTTTGTATTTAATTCCGATGAAATTTCTGTGCTTTATTGTCAAAATGAAATTCAGAGGGATACAGTAAACCTGAAGTGAAGCATAGGAATCTGTAACTAGTGTCACAGGAATGGTTCAAAACATAGTCAGTAAGAAGAGTCACTCTTCTTGTACTTAAGTCGGCATTGTGCCTTTTCTATTTAATTCCGATGAAATTTCTGCGCTTTATTGTCAAAATGAAATTCAGAGGGATACAGTAAACCTGAAGTGAAGCATTGGAATCTGTAACTAGTGTCACAGGAATGGTTCAAAACATAGACAGTAGGAAGAGTCAGTCTTCTTGTACTTAAGTCGGCATTGTGCTATTTCTATTTAATTCCGATGCAATTTCTGTATTTCATCGTCAATAAGTAGAACCAAGGGATACAGTAAACCTGAAGTGACGCATCGGAATCGATAACTAGTGTCACAGGAATGGTTCAAAACATAGACAGTAAGAAGAGTGAGTCTTCTTGTACTTATGTCGGCATTGTGCCTTTTCTATTTAATTCCGATGCAATTTCTGTGTTTCATCGTCAAAAAGAAGGTCAGAGGGATACAGTAAACCTGAAGTGAGGCATCGGAATCTATAACTAGTGTCACAGGAATGGTTCAAAACATAGTCAGTAAGAAGAGTCAGTCTTCTTGTACTTAAGTCGGCATTGTGCCTTTTCTATTTAATTCCGATGCAATATCTGTGTTTCATCGTCAATAAGAAGGTCAGAGGGATACAGTAAACCTGAAGTGAGGCATCGGAATCTATAACTAGTGTCACAGGAATGGTTCCAAACATAGTCAGTAAGAAGAATCTGTCTTCTTGTACTTAAGTCGGCATTGTGCCTTTTGTATTTAATTCCGATGCATTTTCTGTGTTTCATCGTCAATAAGAAGGTCCAAGGGATACTGTAAACCTGAAGTGAAGCATCGGAATCTATAACTAGTGTCACAGGAATGGTTCTAAACAGTCAGTAAGAAGAGTCAATCTTCTTGTACTTAAGTCGGCATTGTGCCTTTTGTATTTAATTCCAATGCATTTTCTGTGTTTCGTCGTCATTAAGAATGTCCAAGGGATACTGTAAACCTGAAGTGAAGCATCGGAATCTATAACTAGTGTCACAGGAATGGTTCTAAACAGTCAGTAAGAAGAGTCAATCTTCTTGTACTTACGTCGGCAATGTGCGTTTTCTATTTAATTCCAATGCAATTTCTGTATTTCGTCGCCAATAAGAAAGTCCAAAGGATATAGTAAACCTGAAGTGAAGCATCGGAATCTATAACTAATGTCACAGGAATCGTTCAAACATAGACAGTAAGAAGAGTCAGTCCTCTTGTACTTAAGTGGGCATTGTGCAATTTGTGTTTAATTCCGATGCAATTTCTGTGTTTCATCGTCAAAAAGAAGGTCAGAGGGATAAAGTGAACTTAAGGTGAAGCATCGGAATCTATAACTAGTGTCACAGTAATGGTTCAAAACATAGACAGGAGGAAGAGTCAGTCTTCTTGTACTTAAGTCTGCATTGTGCCTTTTCTATTTAATTCCGATGCAATTTCTGTGTTTCATCGTCAGTAAGAAGGTCGTAGGGATAGAGCAAACCTGAAGTGAAGCATCGGAATCTATAACAAGTGTCACAGGGATGGTTTAAAACAGTCAGTAAGAAGAGTCAGTCTTCTTGTACTTAAGTCGGCATTGTGCCTTTTATATTTAATTTCGAAGCTATTTCTGCATATCGTCGCCTATTAGAAGGTCCAAAGGATACAGTAAACCTAAAGTGAAGCATCGGAATCAATAACTAATGTCACAGGAATCGTTCAAAACATAGACAGTGGGAAGAGTCAGTCTTCTTGTACTTAAGTCGGCATTGTGCCTTTTGTATTTCATTCCGATGCAATTTCTGTGTTTCAACGTGAAAAAGAAGGTCAGAGGGATACAGTAAACCTGAAGTGAAGCATCGGAATCTGTAACTAGTGTCACAGGAATGGTTCAAAACATAGACAGTAGGAAGAGTCAGTCTTCTTGTACTTAAGTCGGCATTGTGCCACTTGCATTTAATTCCGATGCAATATCTGTGTTTCATCGTGAATAAGAAGGTCCAAGGGATACAGTAACCCTGAAGTGATGCATCGGAATCTGTAACTAGCGTCACAGGAATGGTTCAAATCATAGACAGCAAGAAGAGTCCGTCATCTTGTACTTAAGTCGGCATTGTGCCTTTTCTATTTAATTCCGGTGCAAATTCTGTGTTTCATCGTCAATACGAAGGACAGAGGGATACAATAAACGTGAAGTGAAGCATCGGAATCTATAACTAGTGTCACAGGAATGGTTCCAAACATAGTCAGTAAGAAGAGTCAGTCTTCTTGTACTTAAGTCGGCACTGTGCCTTTTCTATTTAATTCCAATGCAATTTCTGTGTTTCATCGTCAATACGACGGTCCAAGGAATACTGTAAACCTGAAGTGAATCATCGTAATCTAAAACTAGTGTCACAGGAATGGTTCAAATCATAGACAGCAAGAAGAGTCCGTCTTCTTGTACTTAAGTCGGCATTGTGCGTTTTGTATTTATATCCGATGCAATATCTGTGTTTCATCGTCAATAAGAAGGTGCAAGGGATACAGTAAACCTGAAGTGAAGCATAGGAATCTATAACTAGTGTCACAGGAATGGTTCTAAACATAGACGGTAAGAAGGGTCAGACTTCTTGTACTTAAGTCGGCATTGTGCCTTTTGTATTTAATTCCGATGAAATTTCTGTGTTTCATCGTCAAAAAGAAGTTCAGAGGGATACAGTAAACCTGAAGTGAAGCATCGGAATCTCTAACTAGTGTCACAGGAATGGTTCAAAACATGGACATTAGGAAGAGTCAGTCTTGTTGTACTTAAGTCGGCATTGTGCCTTTTGTATTTAATTCCGATGCAATATCTGTGTTTCATCGTCAATAAGAAGGTCCAAGGGAAACGGTAACTTTGAAGTGAAGCATCGGAATCTGTAACTAGCGTCACAGGAATGGTTCAAAACATAGACAGAAAGAAGAGTCAGTCTTCTTGTACTTAAGTCGGCATTGTGCCTTTTCTATTGAATTCCGACGCAATTTCTGTGTTTCATAGTCAATAAGAAGGTCCAAGGGATACAGTAACCCTGAAGTGATGCATCGGAATCTGTAACTAGCGTCACAGGAATGGTTCAAATCATAGACAGCAAGAAGAGTCCGTCTTCTTGTACTTAAGCCGGCATTGTGCCCTTTCTATTTAATTCCGATGCAATAACTGTGTTTCATCGTCAATAAGAGGGTCAGAGGGATACAGTGAACCCTAAGTGAGGCATCGGAATCTATAACTAGTGTCACAGGAATTGTTCCAAACATAGTCAGTAAGAAGAATCAGTCTTCTTGTACTTAAGTCGGCATTGTGCCTTTTCTATTTAATTCCGATGCAATTTCTGTGTTTCATCGTCAATACGACGGTCCAAGGAATACTGTAAACCTGAAGTGAATCATCGTAATCTAAAACTAGTGTCACAGGAATGGTTCAAAACATAGTCAGTACGAAGAGTCAGTCTTCTTGTACTTAAGTTGGCATTGTGCCTTTTGTATTTAATTCCGATGCAATTTCTGTGTTTCGACATCAATAAGAAGGTCAGAGGGATACAGTAAACTTGAAGTGAAGCATCGGAATCTATAACTAGTGTCACAGGATTGGTTCATAACATAGACAGTAAGAAGAGTCAGTCTACTTGTACTTAAGTCGGCATTGTGCCTTTTGCATTTAATTCCGATGCAATATCAGTGTTTCATCGTCAATAAGAAGGTGCAAGGGATACAGTAAACCTGAAGTGAAGCATCGGAATCTATAACTAGTCTCACAGGAATGGTTCTAAACATAGACAGTAAGAAGGGTCAGTCTTCTTGTACTTAAGTCGGCATTGTGCCTTTTGTATATAGTTCCGATGCAATGTCTGTGTTTCATCGTCAAAAAGAAGGTCAGAGGGATACAGTAATCCTGAAGTGAAGCATCGGAATCTATAACTAGTGTCATAGGAATGGTTCAGAACAGTCAGTAAGAAGAGACAATCTTCTTGTACATAAGTCGGTATTGTGCCTTTTGTATTTAATTCCGATGCATTTTCGGTGTTTCATCGTCAATAAGAAAGTCCAAGGGATACAGTAAACCTGAAGTGAAGCATCGGAATCTGTAACTAGCGTCACAGGATTGGTTCAAAACATAGACAGAAAGAAGAGTCAGTCTTCTTGTACTTAAGTCGGCATTGTGCCTTTTCTATTTACGTCCGATGCAATTTCTGTGTTTCATCGTCAATAAGAAGGTCCAAGGGATACAGTAAACCTGAAGTGAAGCATCAGAATCAGTAACTAGCGTCACAGGAATGGTTCAAAACATAGACAGTAAGAAGAGTCAGTCTTCTTGTACTTACGTCGGCAATGTGCCTTTTCTATTTAATTCCAATGCAATTTCTGTATTTCGATGCCAATATAAAAGTCCAAAGGATATAGTAAACCTGAAGTGAAGCATCGGAATCTATAACTAATGTCACAGGAATCGTTCAAACATAGACAGTAGGAAGAGTCAGTCTTCTTGTACTTAAGTCGGCATTGTGCCTTTTGTATTTAGTTCCGATGCAATTTCTGTGTTTCATCGTCAATAAGAAGGTCCTAGGGATAGAGTAAACCTGAAGTGAGGCATCGGAATCTATAACTAATGTCACAGGATTCGTTCAAAACATAGACAGTAGGAAGAGTCAGTCATCTTGAACTTAAGTCGGCATTGTGCCTCTTGTATTTAGTTCCGATGCAATTTCTGTGTTTCATCGTCTATAAGAAGGTCCAAAGGATACAGTAAACCTGATGTGAATCATCGGAATCTATAACTAATGTCACAGGAATCGTTCAAAACATAGACAGTAGGAAGAGTCAGTCTTCTAATACTTAAGTCGGATTTGTGCCTTCTGTATTTCATTGCGATGCAATTTCTGTGTTTCATCGTCAAAAAGAAGGTCAGAGGGATACAGTATACCTGACGTGAAGCCTCGGAATCTATAACAAGTGTCACAGGAATGGTTCAAAACAGTCAGTACTAAGAGTCAATCTTCTTGTACTTAAGTCGGCATTGTGCCTTTTGTATTAAATTCCGAAGCTATTTCTGCATTTCGTCGCCAATTAGAAGGTCCAAAGGATACAGTAAACCTGAAGTGAAGCATCGGAATCAATAACTAATGTCACAGGAATCGTTGAAAATATAGAGAGTAGGAAGAGTCAGTCTTCTTGTACTTAAGTCGGCATTGTGCCTTTTGTATTTAATTCCGGTGCAATTCCTGTGTTTCATCGTCAAAAAGAAGGTCAGAGGGATACAGTAAACCTGAAGTGAAGCATCGGAATCTGTAACTAGTGTCACAGGAATGGTTCAAATCATAGACAGTAAGAAGAGTCAGTCTTCTTGTACTTAAGTCGGCATTGTGCCTTTTCTATTTAATTCCGATGCAATTTCAGTGTTTCATCGTCAATAAGAAGGTCCAACGGATACAGTAAACATGAAGTGAAGCATCGGAATCTATAACTAGTGTCACAGGAATGGTTCAAATCATAGACAGTAAGAAGAGTCAGTCTTCTTGTACTTAAGTCGGCATTGTGCCTTTTCTATTTAATTCCGATGCAATTTCTGTGTTTCATCGTCAATAAGAAGGTCCAACGGATACAGTAAACATGAAGTGAAGCATCGGAATCTATAACTAGTGTCACAGGAATGGTTCAAATCATAGACAGTAAGAAGAGTCAGTCTTCTTGTACTTAAGTCGGCATTGTGCCTTTTCTATTTAATTCCGATGCAATTTCTGTGTTTCATCGTCAATAAGAAGGTCCAACGGATACAGTAAACATGAAGTGAAGCATCGGAATCTATAACTAGTGTCACAGGAATGGTTGAAAACATAGACAGTAAGAAGGGTCAGTCTTCTTGTACTTAAGTCGGCATTGTGCGTTTTGTATTTAATTCCGATGCAATATCTGTGTTTTACCGTCAATAAGAAAGTGCAAGGGATACGGTAAACCTGAAGTGGAGCATCGGAATCTATAACTAGTGTCACAGGAATGGTTCAAGACATAGTCATTAAGAAGAGTCAGTCTTCTTGTGCTTAAGTCGGCATTGTGCCTTTTCTATTTAATTCCAATGCAATATCTGTGTTTCATCGTCAATAAGAGGGTCAGAGGGATACAGTAAACCTGAAGTGAAGCCTCGGAATCTATAACACGTGTCACAGGAATGGTTCAAAACAGTCAGTTAGAGGACTCAGTCATCTTGTACTTAAGTCGGGATTGTGCATTTTGTATTTAATTCCGAAGCTATTTAGGCATTTCGTCGCCAATTAGAAGGTCCAAAGGATACAGTAAACCTGAAGTGAAGCATCGGAATCAATAACTAATGACACATGAGTGGTTCAAAACATAGACAGTAGGAAGAGTCAGTCTTCTTGTACTTAAGTCGGCATTGTGCCTTTTGTATTAAATTCCGATTCAATATCTGTGTTTCATCGTCAATAAGAAGGTCCAAGGGATACAGTAAACCTGAAGTGAAGCATCGGAATCTATATCTAATGTCACACGAATCGTTCAAATCGTAGACAGTAGGAAGAGTCAGTCTTCTTGTGCTTATGTCGGCATTGTGCCTTTTGTATTTAATTCCGATGAAATTTCTGTGTTTCATCGCCAATAAGAAAGTCCAAGGGATACAGTAAACCTGAAGTGAAGTATCGGAATCTGTAACTAGCGTCAGAGGAATGGTTCAAAACATAGACAGTAAGAAGAGTCAGTCTTCTTGTACTTATGTCGGGATTGTGCCTTTTGTATTAAATTCCGATGCAATTTCTGTGTTTCATCGTCAATAAGAAGGTCAGAGGGATACAGTAAACCTGAAGTGAAGCATCGGAATCTATTACTAGTGTCACAGGAATGGTTCAAAACAGTCAGTAAGAAGAGTCAATCTTCTTGTACTTAAGTCGGCATTGTACCCTTTGTATTTAATTCCGATGCAATATCTGTGATTCATCGTCAATAAGAAGGTCCAAGGGATACAGTAAACCTGAAGTGAAACATCGGAATCTATATCTAATGTCACAGGAATCGTTCAAATCGTAGACAGTAGGAAGAGTCAGTCTTCTTGTGCTTAAGTCGGCATTGTGCCTTTTGTATTTAATTCCGATGCAATTCCTGTTTTTCATCGCCAATAAGAAGGTCCAAGGGATACAGTAAACCTGAAGTGAAGCATCGGAATCTGTAACTAGCGTCACAGGAATGGTTCAAAACATAGACAGAAAGAAGAGTCAGTCTTCTTGTACTTAAGTCGGCTTTGTGCCTTTTCTATTTAATTCCGAAGCAATTTCTGTGTTTCATCGTCAATCAGAAGGTCCAAGGGATACAGTAAACCTGAAGTGAAGCATCGGAATCTATAACTAGTGTCACAGGAATGGTTCAAATCATAGACAGTAAGAAGAGTCAGTCTTCTTGTACTTAAGTCGGCATTGTGCCTTTTCTATTTAATTCCGATGCAATTTCTGTGTTTCATCGTCAATAAGAAGGTCCAACGGATACAGTAAACATGAAGTGAAGCATCGGAATCTATAACTAGTGTCACAGGAATGGTTGAAAACATAGACGGTAAGAAGGGTCAGTCTTCTTGTACTTAAGTCGGAATTGTGCGTTTTGTATTTAATTCCGATGCAATATCTGTGTTTTACCGTCAATAAGAAGGTGCAAGGGATACGGTAAACCTGAAGTGGAGCATCGGAATCTATAACTAGTGTCACAGGAATGGTTCAAGACATAGTCATTAAGAAGAGTCAGTCTTCTTGTGCTTAAGTCGGCATAGTGCCTTTTCTATTTAATTCCAATGCAATATCTGTGTTTCATCGTCAATAAGAGGGTCAGAGGGATACAGTAAACCTGAAGTGAAGCCTCGGAATCTATAACACGTGTCACAGGAATGGTTCAAAACAGTCAGTTAGAAGACTCAGTCATCTTGTACTTAAGTCGGCATTGTGCATTTTGTATTTAATTCCGAAGCTATTTCGGCATTTCGTCGCCAATTAGAAGGTCCAAAGGATACAGTAAACCTGAAGTGAAGCATCGGAATCAATAACTAATGACACAGGAATGGTTCAGAACATAGACAGTAGGAAGAGTCAGTCTTCTTGTACTTAAGTCGGCATTGTGCCTTTTGTATTAAATTCCGATTCAATATCTGTGTTTCATCGTCAATAAGAAGGTCCAAAGGATACAGTAAACCTGTTGTGAAGCATCGGAATCTATAACTAATGTCACAGGAATTATTCAAAACATAGGCAGTAGGAAGAGTCAGTCTTCTTGTACTTACGTCGGCATTGTGCCTTTTGTATTTAATTCCGATGCAATTTCTGTGTTTCATCGTCAAAAAGAAGGTCAGAGGGATACAGTGAACCTGAAGTGAAGCATCGGAATCTATAACTAGTGTCACTGGAAAGGTTCAAAGCATAGACAGTAAAAAGAGTCAGTCTTCTTGTACTTACGTCGGCAATGTGCCTTTTCTATATAATTCCAATGCAATTTCTGTATTTCGTCGCCAATAAGAAAGTCAAAAGGATATAGTAAACCTGAAGTGAAGCATCGGAATCTATAACTAATGTCACAGGAATCGTTCAAACATAGGCAGTAGGAAGAGTCAGTCTTCTTGTACTTAAGTCGGCATTGTGCCTTTTATATTTAATTCCGATGCAATTTCTGTGTTTCATCGTCAAAAAGAAGCTCAGAGGGATAGAGTATACCTGAAGTGAAGCATCGGAATCTATAACAAGTGTCACAGGAATGGTTCAAAACAGTCAGTAAGAAGAGTCAGTCTTCTTGTACTTAAGTCGGCATTGTGCCTTTTGTATTTAGTTCCGATGCAATTTCTGTGTTTTATCGTCAATAAGAAAGTCAAAAGGATATAGTAAACCTGAAGTGAAGCATCGGAATCTATAACTAATGTCACAGGAATCGTTCAAACATAGGCAGTAGGAAGAGTCAGTCTTCTTGTACTTAAGTCGGCATTGTGCCTTTTGTATCTAGTTCCGATGCAATTTCTGTGTTTCATCGTCAATAAGAAGGTCCTAGGGATAGAGTAAACCTGAAGTGAAGCATCGGAATCCATAACTAGTGTCACTGGAATGGTTCAAAACATAGTCAGTAAGAAGAGTCAGTCTTCTTGTACTTAAGAGGGCATTGTGCCATTTGTATTTAATTCCGTTGCAATTTCTGTGTTTCATCGTCAAAAAGAAGGTCAGAGGGATACAGTGAACCTGAAGTGAAGCATCGGAATCAATAACTAGTGTCACAGGAATGGTTCAAAACATAGACAGTGGGAAGAGTCAGTCCTCTTGTACTTAAGTCGGCATTGTGCCATTTGTATTTAATTCCGATGCAATTTCTGTGTTTCATCGTCAAAAAGAAGCTCAGAGGGATAGAGTAAACCTGAAGTGAAGCATCGGAATCTATAACAAGTGTCACAGGAATGGTTCAAAGCAGTCAGTAAGAAGAGTCAGGCTTCTTGTACTTAAGTCGGAATTGTGCCTTTTGTATTTAATATCGAAGCTATTTCTGCATTTCGTCGCCAATTAGAAGGTCCAAAGGATACAGTAAACCTGAAGTGAAGCATCGAAATCAATAACTAATGTCACAGGAATTCGGTCAAAACATAGACAGTAGGAAGAGTCAGTCTTCTTGTACTTAAGTCGACATTGTGCCTTTTGTATTTCATTCCGATGCAATTTTTGTGTTTAATCGTGAAAAAGAAGGTCAGAGGGATACAGAAAACCTGAAGTGAAGCATCGGAATATGTATCTAGTGTCACAGGAATGGTTCAAAACGTAGACAGTAGTAAGAGTCAGACTTCTTGTACTTAAGTCGGCATTGTGCCATTTGCATTTAATTCCGATGCAATATCTGTGTTTCATCGTGAATAAGAAGGTCCAAGGGTTACAGTAACCCTAAAGTGAAGCATCGGAATCTGTAACTAGCGTCACAGGAATGGTTCAAATCATAGACAGCAAGAAGTGTCAGTCTTCTTGTACTTAAGTCGGCATTGTGCCTTTTGTATTTAATTCCGATGCATTTTTTGTGTTTCATCGTCAATAAGAAGGTCCAAGGGATACAGTAAACCTGAAGTGAATCATCGGAATCTATAACTAGTGTCACAGGAAAGGTTCAAAACATAGACAGTAAGAACAGTCAGTCTTCTTGTACTTACGTCGGCAATGTGCCTTTCCTATTTAATTCCAATGCAATTTCTGTATTTCGTCGCCAATAAGAAAGTCCAAAGGATATAGTAAACCTGAAGCGAAGCATCGGAATCTACAACTAATGTCACAGGAATCGTTCAGACATAGACAGTAGGAAGAGTCAGTCTTCTTGTACTTAGGTCGGAATTGTGCCTTTTGTATTTAGATCCGACGCAATTTCTGTGTTTCATCGTCAATAAGAAGGTCCTAGGGATACAGTAGACCTGAAGTGAAGCATCGGAATCTATAACTAGTGTCACAGGAATGGTTCAAAACATATTCAGTAGGAAGAGTCAGTCTTCTTGTACTTAATTCGGCATTGTGCCTTTTCTATTTAATTCCGATGGAATTTCTGTGTTTCATCGTCAATAAGAAGGTCAGAGGGATACAGTAAACCTGAAGTGTAGCATCGGAATCTATAACTAGTGTCACAGGAATTGTTCAAAACATAGTCAGTATGAAGAGACGGTCTTCTTGTACTTAAGTCGGCATTGTGCCTTTTGTATTTAATTCCGATGCAATTTCTGTGTTTCATCGTCAATAAGAAGGTCAGAGGGATACAGTAAACCTGAAGTGAAGCATCGGAATCTATAACTAGTGTCACAGGAATGGTTCAAAACAGTCAGTAAGAAGAGTCAATCTTCTTGTACTTAGTCGGCATTGTGCCTTTTGCATTTAATTCCGATGCATTTTCTGTGTTTCATCGTCAATATAAATGTCCACGGGATACAGTAAACCTGAAGTGAAACATCGGAATCTATAACTAGTGTCACAGAAATGGTTCAAAACAGTCGGTAAGAAGGGTCAGTCATCTTGTACTTATGTCGGCATTGTGCCTTTTGTATTTCATTCCGATGCAATTTCTGTACTTCGTCGCCAATAAGAAGGTCCAAAGGATACTGTAAACCGTAAGTGAAGCATCGGAATGTATAACTAATATCACAGGTATCGTTCAAAACATAGACAGTAGGAGGAGTCAGTCTTCTTGTACTTAAGTCAGCATTGTACCTTTTGTATTTAACTCCGATGCAATTTCTGTGTTTCATCGTCTAAACGAAGGTCAGAGGGATACAGTAAACCTGAAGTGAAGCATCGGGATCTGTAACTAGCGTCACAGGAATGGTTCAAAACATAGTCAGTAAGAAGAGTCAGTCTTCTTGTACTTAAGTCGGCATTGTGCCTTTTCTATTTAATTCCGATGCAATTTCTGTGTTTCTTCGTCAAAAAGAACGTCCAAGGGATACAGTAAACCTGAAGTGAAGCATCGGAATCTATAACTAGTGTCACATGAATGGTTCAAAACATAAACAGTAGGAAGAGTCAGTCATCTTGTACTTAAGTCGGCATTGTGCCTTTTCCATTTAATTCCAATGCAATATCTGTGTTTCATCGTCAATAAGAAGGTAAGAGGTATACAGTAAACCTGAAGTGAGGCATCGGAATCTATAACTAGTGTCACAGGAATGGTTCAATACATAGACAGTAAGAAGGGTCAGTCTTCTAGTACTGAAGTCGGCATTCTGCCATTTATATTTAATTCCGATGCAATTTCTGTGTTTCATCGTCAATAAGAAGGTGCAAGGGATACAGTAAACCTGAAGTGAAGCATCGGAATCTATAACTAGTGTCACACGAATGGTTCAAATCACAGACAGTAAAAAGAGTCAGTCTTCTTGTACTTAAGTAGGCATTGTGCCTTTTGTATTTAATTCCGATGCATTATCTGTGTTTAATCGTCAATAAGAAGGTCCAAGGGATACAGTAAACCAGAATTGAAGCATCGGAATCTATAACTAGTGTCACAGGAATGGTTCAAAACATAGACAGTAAGAAGAGTCAGTCTTCTTGTACTTAAGTCGGCATTGTGCCTTTTCTATTTAATTCCAATGCAATATCTGTGTTTCATCGTCAATAAGAAGGTCAGAGGGATACAGTAAACCTGAAGTGAAGCATCGGAATCTATAACTAGTGTCACACGAATGGTTCAAATCACAGACAGTAAGAAGAGTCAGTCTTCTTGTACTTAAGTCGGCATTGTGCATTTTCTATTTAATTCCGATGCAATTTCTGTGTTTCATCGCCAATAAGAAGGTCAGAGGGATACAGTAAACCTGAAGTGAAGCATCGGAATCAATAACTAATGTCACAGGAATGGTTCAAAACATAGACAGTAGGCGGAGTCAGTCTTCTTGTACTCTAAGTCGGCATTGTGCCTTCGGTATTTAGTTCCGATGCAATTTCTGTGTTTCATCGTCAATAAGAAGGTCCTATGGATAGAGTAAACGTGAAGTGAAGAATCGGAATCTATAACTAGTGTCACTGGAATGGTTCAAAACATAGTCAGTAAGAAGAGTCAGTCTTCTTGTACTTACGTCGGCATTGTGCCTTTTGTATTTAATTCCGTTGCAATTTCTGTGTTTCATCGTCAAAAAGAAGGTCAGAGGGATACAGTGAACCTGAAGTGAAGCATCGGAATCTATAACTAGTGACACAGGAATGGTTCAAAACATAGACAGTAGGAAGGGTCAGTCTTCTTGTACTTAAGTCGGCATTGTGCCTTTTGTATTTAATTCCGATGCAATTTCTGTGTTTCATCGTCAATAAGAAGGTCCTAGGGATAGAGTAAACCTGAACTGAAGCATCGGAATCTATAACTAATGTCACAGGAATCGTTCAAAACATAGACAGTAGGAAGAGTCAGTCTTCTTGTACTTAAGTCGGCATTGTGCCTTTTGTATTTAGTTCCGATGCAATTTCTGTGTTTTATCGTCAATAAGAAGGTCCAAAGGATACAGTAAACCTGTTGTGAAGCATCGGAATCTATAACTAATGTCACAGGAATCATTCAAAACATAGACAGTAGGAAGAGTCAGTCTTCTAGTACTTAAGTCGGCATTGTGCCTTTTGTATTTAATTCCGGTGCAATTTCTGTGTTTCATCGTCAAAAAGAAGGTCAGAGGGATACAGTAAACCAGAAGTGAAGCATCGGAATCTATAACTAGTGTCACAGGAAAGGTTTAAAGCATAGACAGTAAAAAGAGTCAGTCTTCTTGTACTTACGTCGGCAATGTGCCTTTTCTATTTAATTCCAATGCAATTTCTGTATTTCGTCGCCAATAAGAAAGTCAAAAGGAAATAGTAAACCTGAAGTGAAGCATCGGAATCTATAACTAATGTCACAGGAATCGTTCAAACATAGACAGTAGGAAGAGTCAGTCTTCTTGTACTTAAGTCGGCATTGTGCCTTTTGTATTTAGTTCCAAAGCAATTTCTGTGTTTCATCGTCAATAAGAAGGTCCTAGGGATAGAGTAAACCTGAAGTGAAGCATCGGACTCCATAACTAGTGTCACTGGAATGGTACAAAACATAGTCAGTAAGAAGAATCAGTCTTCTTGTACTTAAGTGGGCATTGTGCCATTTGTATGTAATTCCGATGCAATTTCTGTGTTTGATCGTCAAAAAGAAGGTCAGAGGGATACAGTGAACCTGAAGTGAAGCATCGGAATCTATAACTAGTGTCACAGGAATGGTTCAAAACATAGACAGTAGGAAGAGTCAGTCTTCTTGTACTTAAGTCGACATTGTGCCTTTTGTATTTCATTCCGATGCAATTTTTGTGTTTAATCGTGAAAAAGAAAGTCAGAGGGATACAGTAAACCTGAAGTGAAGCATCGGAATCTGTAACTAGTGTCACAGGAATGGTTCAAAACGTAGACAGTAGGAAGAGTCAGTCTTCTTGTACTTAAGTCGGCATTGTGCCATTTGCATTTAATTCCGATGCAATATCTGTGTTTCATCGTGAATAAGAAGGACCAAGGGTTACAGTAACCCTAAAGTGAAGCATCGGAATCTTTAACTAGCGTCACAGGAATGGTTCAAATCATAGACGCAAAAAGAGTCAGTCTTCTTGTACTTAAGTCGGCATTGTGCCTTTTCTATTTAATTCCGATGCAATTTCTGTGTTTCATCGTCAATTAGAAGGTCAGACGGATACAGTAAACCTGAAATGAAGCATCGGAATCTGTAACTAGTGTCACAGGAATGGTTCAAAACATAGACAGTGAGAAGGGTCAGTCTTCTTGTACTTAAGTCGGCGTTGTGCCTTTTGTAAATAATTTCGATGCAATATCTGTGTTTCATCGTCAATAAGAAGGTGCAAGGGATACAGTAAACCTGAAGTGAAGCATCGGAGACTATAACTAGTGTCACAGGAATTGTTCTAAACATAGACGGTAAGAAGGGTCAGTCTTCTTGTACTTAAGTCGGCATTGTGCCTTTTGTATTTAATTCCGATGCAATTTGTGTGTTTCATCGTCAATAAGTAGGTCAGAGGGACACAGTAATCCTGAAGTGAAGCATCGGAATCTATAACTAGTGTCACAGGAAAGGTTCAAAACAGTCAGTAAGAAGAGTCAACCTTCTTGTACTTAAGTCGGCATTGTCCCTTTTGTATTTAATTCCGATGCATTTTCTGTGTTTCATCGTCAATAAGAAGGTCCAAGGTATACAGTAAACCTGAAGTGAAGCATCGGAATCTATAACTAGTGTCACAGGATAGGTTCAAAACATAGACAGTAAGAAGAGTCAGTCTTCTTGTACTTTCGTCGGCAATGTGCCTTCTCTATTTAATTCCAATGCGATTTCTGTATTTCGTCGCCAATAAGAAAGTCCAAAGGATATAGTAAACCTGAAGCAAAGCATCGGAAGCTATAACTAATGTCACAGGAATCGTTCAAACAGAGACACTAGGAAGAGTCAGTCTTCTTGTACTTAAGTCGGCATTGTGCCTTTTGTATTTTGTTCCGATGCAATTTCTGTGTTTCATCGTCAATAAGAAGGTCCTAGGGATACAGTAGACCTGAAGTGAAGCATCGGAATCTATAACTAGTGTCACAGGAATGGTTCAAAACATATTCAGTAACAACAGTCAGTCTTCTTGTACTTAAGTCGGCATTGTGCCTTTTGTTTTTAATTCCGATGCAATTTCTGTGTTTCATCGTCGAATAGAAGGTCAGAGGGATACAGTAAACCTGAAGTGAAGCATCGGAATCTATAACAAGTGTCACAGGAATGGTTTAAAACATAGACAGTAGGAAGAGTCAGTCTTCTTGTACTTAAGTCGGCATTGTGCCATTTCTAATTAATTCCGATGCAATTTCCGTGTTCTTCGTCAATAAGAAGGTCCAAGGGATGCATAACCTAAAGTGAAGCATCGGAATCAATATCTAGTGTCACAGGAATGATTCAAAACATAGGCAGTACGAAGAGTCAGTCTTCTTGTACTTAGGTCGGCAATGTGCCTTTTCTATTTAATTCCAATGCAATTTCTGTATTTCGTCGCCAATAAGAAGGTCCACAGGATATAGTAAACCTGAAGTGTAGCATCGGAATCTATAACTAATGTCACAGGAATCGTTCAAACATAGGCAGTAGGAAGAGTCAGTCTTCTTGTACTTAAGTCGACATTGTGCCTTTTGTATTTAGTTCCGATGCAATTTCTGTGTTTCATCGTCAATATGAATGTCAGAGGAATACAGTAACCCTGAAGTGAAGCATAGGAATCTATAACTAGTGTCACAGGAATGGTTTAAAACATAGACAGTAAGAAGGGTCAGTCTTCTTGTACTTAAGTTGGCATTGTGCGTTTTGTATTTAATTCCGATGCAATATCTGTGTTTCACCGTCAACAAGAAGGTGCAAGGGATACAGTAAACCTGAAGTGGAGCATCGGAATCTATAACTAGTGTCACAGGAATGGTTCAAGACATAGTCAGTAAGAAGAGTCTGTCTTCTTGTACTTAAGTCGGCATTGTGCATTTTGTATTTAAATCCGAAGCTATTTCGGCATTTCGTCGCCAATTAGAAGGTCCAAAGGATACAGTAAACCTGAAGTGAAGCATCGGAATCAATAACTAATGTCACAGGAATTATTCAAAACATAGACAGTAGGAAGAGTCAGTCTTCTTGTACTTAAGTCGGCATTGTACCTTTTATATTAAATTCCGACACAATTTCTGTGTTTCATCGTCAATAAGAAGGTCCAAGGGATACAGTAAACCTGAAGTGAAGCATCGGAATCTGTAACTAGTGTCACAGGAATGGTTCAAAACATAGACACTAAGAAGAGTCAGTCTTCTTGTACTTAGGTCGGCATTGTGCCTTTTCTATTTAATTCCGATGCAATTTCTGTGTTTCATCGTCAATACGAAGGTGCAAGGGATACAGTAAACCTGAAGTGAAGCATCGGAATCTATAACTAGTGTCACAGGAATGGTTCTAAACATAGACGGTAAGAAGGGTCAGTCTTCTTGTACTTAAGTCGGCATTGTGCCTTTTGTATTTAATTCCGATGCAATTTCTGTGTTTCATCGTCAATAAGAAGGTCAGAGGGATACAGTAATCCTGAAGTGAAGCGCCGGAATCTATAACTAGTGTCACAGGAAAGGTTCAAAACAGTCAGTAAGAAGAGTCAACCTTCTTGTACTTAAGTCGGCATTGTGCCTTTTGTATTTAATTCCGATGCATTTTCTGTGTTTCATCGTCAATAAGAAGGTCCAAGGGATACAGTAAACCTGAAGTGAAGCATCGGAATCTATAACTAGTGTCACAGGAAAGGTTCAAAACATAGACAGTAACAAGAGACAGTCTTCTTGTACTTACGTCGGCAATGTGCCTTTTCTATTTAATTCCAATGCAATTTCTGTATTTCGTCGCCAATAAGGAAGTCCAAAGGATATAGTAAACCTGAAGTGAAGCATTGGAATCTATAACTAATGTCACAGGAATCGTTCAAACATAGACAGTAGGAAGAGTCAGTCTTCTTGTACTTACGTCGACATTGTGCCTTTTGTATTTAGTTCCGATGCAATTTCTGTGTTTCATCGTCAATAAGAATGTCAGAGGAATACAGTAAACCTGAAGCGAAGCATCGGAATCTATAACTAATGTCACAGGAATCGTTCAAACATAGACAGTAGGAAGAGTCAGTCTTCTTGTACTTAAGTCGGCATTGTGCATTTTGTATTTAGTTCCGATGCAATTTCTGTGTTTCATCGTCAATAAGAAGGTCCTAGGGATACAGTAAACCTGAAGTGAAGCATCGGAATCTATAACTAGTGTCACAGGAATGGTTCAAAACATATTCAGTAAGAAGAGTCAGTCTTCTTGTGCTTAAGTCGGCATTGTGCCTTTTCTATTTAATTCCGATGCAATTTCTGTGTTTCATCGTCAATAAGAAGGTCAGAGGGATACAGTAAACCTGAAGTGAAGCCTCGGAATCTATAACACGTGTCACAGGAATGGTTCAAAACAGTCAGTAAGAAGAGTCAGTCATCTTGTACTTAAGTCGGCATTGTGCATTTTGTATTTAATTCCGAAGCTATTTCGGCATTTCGCCGCCAATTAGAAGGTCCAAAGGATACAGTAGACCTGAAGTGAAGCATCGGAATCAATAACTAATGTCACAGGAATGGTTCAAAACATAGACAGTAGGCAGAGTCAGTCTTCTTGTACTTAAGTCGGCATTGTGCCTTTTGTATTTAATTCCGATGCAAAATCTGTGTTTCATCGTGAAAAAGAATGTCAGCGGGATACAGCGAACCTGAAGTGAAGCATCGGAATCTATAACTAGTGTCACAGGAATGGCTCAGAACATAGACTGTAAGAAGAGTCAGTCTTCTTGTACTTACGTCGGCAATGTGCCTTTTCTATTTAATTCCAATGCAATTTCTGTACTTCGTCGCCAATAAAAAAGTCCAAAGGATATAGTAAACCTGAAGTGAAGCATCGGAATCTATAACTAATGTCACAGGAATCGTTCAAACATAGACAGCAGGAAGAGTCAGTCTTCTTGTACTTCAAACGGCATTGTGCCTTTTGTATTTAGTTCCGATGCAATTTCTGTGTTCCATCGTCAATAAGAAGGTCCTAGGGATAGAGTAAACGTGAATTGCAGCATCGGAATCTATAACTAGTGTCACAGCAATGGTTCAAAACATAGTCGGTAAGAAGAGTCAGTCTTCTTGTACTTAAGTCGGCATTGTGAGTTTTGTATTTAATTCCGATGCAATCTCTGTGTTTCATCGTCAAAAAGAAGGTCAGAGGGATACAGTGAACCTGAAGTGTAGCATCGGAATCTATAACTAGTGTCACAGGAATGGTTCAAAACATAGACAGTAGGAAGAGTCAGTCTTGTTGTACTTAAGTCGGCATTGTGCTTTTCTATTTAATTCCGATGCAATTTCTGTGTTTCATCGTCAATAAGAAGGTCCTAGGGATAGAGTAAACCTGAAGTGAAGCATCGGAATCTATAACTAATTTCACAGGAATCGTTCAAAACATAGACAGTAGGAATGGACAGTCTTCTTGTACTTAAGTCGGCATTGTGGCTTTTGTATTTAGTTCCGATGCAATTTCTGTGTTTTATCGTCAATAAGAAGGTCCAAAGGATACAGTAAACCCGATGTGAAGCATCGGAATCTATAACTAATGTCACAGGAATCGCTCAAAACATAGACACTGGGAAGAGTCAGTCTTCAAGTACTTAAGTCGGCATTGTGCCTTTTCTATTTAATTCCGATGCAATTTCAGTGTTTCATCGTCAATAAGAAAGCCAGAGGGATACAGTAAACCTGAAATGAGGCATCGGAATCTATAACTAGTGTCACAGGAATGGTTCCAAACATAGTCAGTAAGAAGAGTCAGTCTTCTTGTACTTAAGTCGGCATTGTGCATTTTCCATTTAATTCCGATGCAATTTCTATGTTTCATCGTCAATAAGAAGGTCCAAGGGATACAGTAAACCTGAGTGAAGCATCGGAATCTATAACTAGTGTCACAGGAACGGTTCAAAACATAGACAGTAATAAGAGTTAGTCTTCTTGTACTTAAGTCGGCATTGTGCCTTTTGTATTTAATTCCGATGCAATTTCTGTGTTTCATCGTCAATAAGAAGGTCAGAAGGATACAGTAAACCTGAAGTTAAGCATCGGAATCTATAACTAGTGTCACATGAATGGTTCAAAACTTAGTCAGTAAGAAGAGTCAGTCTTCTTGTTCTTAAGTCGGCATTGTGCCTTTTCTATTTAATTCCGATGCAATATCTGTGTTTCATCGTCAATAAGAAGGTCACAGGGATACAGTAAACCTGAAGTGAGGCATCGGAATCTATAACTAGGGTCACAGAAATGGTTCCAAACATAGTCAGTAAGAAGAGTCAGTCTTCTTGTACTTAAGTCGGCATTGTGCCTTTTCTATTTAATTCCGATGCAATTTCTGTGTTTCATCGTCAATAAGAAGGTCCAACGGATACAGTAAACCTGAACTGAATCATCGTAATCTATAACTAGTGTCACAGGAATGGTTCAAAACATAGTCAGTACGACGAGTCAGTCTTCTTGTACTTAAGTCGGCATTGTGCATTTTGTATTTAATTCCGATGCAATTTCTGTATTTCATCGTCAAAAAGAAGGTCAGAGGGATACAGTAAACCTGAAGTGAAGCATCGGAATCTATAACAAGTGTCACAGGAATTGTTCAAAACAGTCAGTAAGAAGAGTCAGTCTTCTTGTACTTAAGTCGGCATTGTGCCTTTTGTATTTAATTCCGATGCAATTTCTGTGTTTCATCGTCAATAAAAAGGTCCAAGGGATACAGTAACCCTGAAGTGAAGCATCGGAATCTGTAACTAGCGTCACAGGAATGGTTCAAATTATAGACAGGAAGAAGTGTCAGTCTTCTTGTACTTAAGTCGGCATTGTGCCTTATCTATTTAATTCCGATGCAATCTCTGTGTTTCATCGTCAATAAGAAGGTCCAAGGGATACAGTAAACCTGAAGTGAAGCATCGGAATCTATAACTAGTGTCACAGGAAAGGTTCAAAACATAGACAGTAACAAGAGACAGTCTTCTTGTACTTACGTCGGCAATGTGCCTTTTCTATTTAATTCCAATGCAATTTCTGTATTTCGTCGCCAATAAGGAAGTCCAAAGGATATAGTAAACCTGAAGTGAAGCATTGGAATCTATAACTAATGTCACAGGAATCGTTCAAACATAGACAGTAGGAAGAGTCAGTCTTCTTGTACTTACGTCGACATTGTGCCTTTTGTATTTAGTTCCGATGCAATTTCTGTGTTTCATCGTCAATAAGAATGTCAGAGGAATACAGTAAACCTGAAGCGAAGCATCGGAATCTATAACTAATGTCACAGGAATCGTTCAAACATAGACAGTAGGAAGAGTCAGTCTTCTTGTACTTAAGTCGGCATTGTGCATTTTGTATTTAGTTCCGATGCAATTTCTGTGTTTCATCGTCAATAAGAAGGTCCTAGGGATACAGTAAACCTGAAGTGAAGCATCGGAATCTATAACTAGTGTCACAGGAATGGTTCAAAACATATTCAGTAAGAAGAGTCAGTCTTCTTGTGCTTAAGTCGGCATTGTGCCTTTTCTATTTAATTCCGATGCAATTTCTGTGTTTCATCGTCAATAAGAAGGTCAGAGGGATACAGTAAACCTGAAGTGAAGCCTCGGAATCTATAACACGTGTCACAGGAATGGTTCAAAACAGTCAGTAAGAAGAGTCAGTCATCTTGTACTTAAGTCGGCATTGTGCATTTTGTATTTAATTCCGAAGCTATTTCGGCATTTCGCCGCCAATTAGAAGGTCCAAAGGATACAGTAGACCTGAAGTGAAGCATCGGAATCAATAACTAATGTCACAGGAATGGTTCAAAACATAGACAGTAGGCAGAGTCAGTCTTCTTGTACTTAAGTCGGCATTGTGCCTTTTGTATTTAATTCCGATGCAAAATCTGTGTTTCATCGTGAAAAAGAATGTCAGCGGGATACAGCGAACCTGAAGTGAAGCATCGGAATCTATAACTAGTGTCACAGGAATGGCTCAGAACATAGACTGTAAGAAGAGTCAGTCTTCTTGTACTTACGTCGGCAATGTGCCTTTTCTATTTAATTCCAATGCAATTTCTGTACTTCGTCGCCAATAAAAAAGTCCAAAGGATATAGTAAACCTGAAGTGAAGCATCGGAATCTATAACTAATGTCACAGGAATCGTTCAAACATAGACAGCAGGAAGAGTCAGTCTTCTTGTACTTCAAACGGCATTGTGCCTTTTGTATTTAGTTCCGATGCAATTTCTGTGTTCCATCGTCAATAAGAAGGTCCTAGGGATAGAGTAAACGTGAATTGCAGCATCGGAATCTATAACTAGTGTCACAGCAATGGTTCAAAACATAGTCGGTAAGAAGAGTCAGTCTTCTTGTACTTAAGTCGGCATTGTGAGTTTTGTATTTAATTCCGATGCAATCTCTGTGTTTCATCGTCAAAAAGAAGGTCAGAGGGATACAGTGAACCTGAAGTGTAGCATCGGAATCTATAACTAGTGTCACAGGAATGGTTCAAAACATAGACAGTAGGAAGAGTCAGTCTTGTTGTACTTAAGTCGGCATTGTGCTTTTCTATTTAATTCCGATGCAATTTCTGTGTTTCATCGTCAATAAGAAGGTCCTAGGGATAGAGTAAACCTGAAGTGAAGCATCGGAATCTATAACTAATTTCACAGGAATCGTTCAAAACATAGACAGTAGGAATGGACAGTCTTCTTGTACTTAAGTCGGCATTGTGGCTTTTGTATTTAGTTCCGATGCAATTTCTGTGTTTTATCGTCAATAAGAAGGTCCAAAGGATACAGTAAACCCGATGTGAAGCATCGGAATCTATAACTAATGTCACAGGAATCGCTCAAAACATAGACACTGGGAAGAGTCAGTCTTCAAGTACTTAAGTCGGCATTGTGCCTTTTCTATTTAATTCCGATGCAATTTCAGTGTTTCATCGTCAATAAGAAAGCCAGAGGGATACAGTAAACCTGAAATGAGGCATCGGAATCTATAACTAGTGTCACAGGAATGGTTCCAAACATAGTCAGTAAGAAGAGTCAGTCTTCTTGTACTTAAGTCGGCATTGTGCATTTTCCATTTAATTCCGATGCAATTTCTATGTTTCATCGTCAATAAGAAGGTCCAAGGGATACAGTAAACCTGAGTGAAGCATCGGAATCTATAACTAGTGTCACAGGAACGGTTCAAAACATAGACAGTAATAAGAGTTAGTCTTCTTGTACTTAAGTCGGCATTGTGCCTTTTGTATTTAATTCCGATGCAATTTCTGTGTTTCATCGTCAATAAGAAGGTCAGAAGGATACAGTAAACCTGAAGTTAAGCATCGGAATCTATAACTAGTGTCACATGAATGGTTCAAAACTTAGTCAGTAAGAAGAGTCAGTCTTCTTGTTCTTAAGTCGGCATTGTGCCTTTTCTATTTAATTCCGATGCAATATCTGTGTTTCATCGTCAATAAGAAGGTCACAGGGATACAGTAAACCTGAAGTGAGGCATCGGAATCTATAACTAGGGTCACAGAAATGGTTCCAAACATAGTCAGTAAGAAGAGTCAGTCTTCTTGTACTTAAGTCGGCATTGTGCCTTTTCTATTTAATTCCGATGCAATTTCTGTGTTTCATCGTCAATAAGAAGGTCCAACGGATACAGTAAACCTGAACTGAATCATCGTAATCTATAACTAGTGTCACAGGAATGGTTCAAAACATAGTCAGTACGACGAGTCAGTCTTCTTGTACTTAAGTCGGCATTGTGCATTTTGTATTTAATTCCGATGCAATTTCTGTATTTCATCGTCAAAAAGAAGGTCAGAGGGATACAGTAAACCTGAAGTGAAGCATCGGAATCTATAACAAGTGTCACAGGAATTGTTCAAAACAGTCAGTAAGAAGAGTCAGTCTTCTTGTACTTAAGTCGGCATTGTGCCTTTTGTATTTAATTCCGATGCAATTTCTGTGTTTCATCGTCAATAAAAAGGTCCAAGGGATACAGTAACCCTGAAGTGAAGCATCGGAATCTGTAACTAGCGTCACAGGAATGGTTCAAATTATAGACAGGAAGAAGTGTCAGTCTTCTTGTACTTAAGTCGGCATTGTGCCTTATCTATTTAATTCCGATGCAATCTCTGTGTTTCATCGTCAATAAGAAGGTCCAAGGGATACAGTAAACCTGAAGTGAAGCATCGGAATCTATAACTAGTGTCACAGGAATGGCACAAAACATAGACAGTAAGAAGGGTCAGTCTTCTTGTACGTAAGGCGTCATTCCCCTATTCTATTTAATTCCGATGCAATATCTGCGTTTCATCGTCAATAAGAAGGTTAGAGGGATACAGTAAACCTGAAGTGCAGAATCGGAATCTATAACTAGTGTCACAGGAATGGTTCTAAACATAGACAGTAAGAATGGTCAGTCTTCTTGTACTTAAGTCGGCATTGTGCTTTTGGATTTAATTCCGATGCAATATCTGTGTTTTATCGTCAAAAAGAAGGTCAGAGGGATACAGTGAACCTGAAGTGAAGCATCGTAATCTATAACTAGTGTCACAGGAATGGTTCAAAACATAGACAGTAGGAAGAGTCAGTCTTCTTGTACTTAAGTCGGCATTGTGCTTTTTGTATTTCATTCCGATTGCAATTTCTGTACATCGTCGCCAATAAGAAGGTCCAAAGGATACAGTAAACCTGAAGTGAAGCATCGGAATCAATAACAAATGTCACAGGAATCGTTCAAAACATAGACAGTAGGAAGAGTCAGTCTTCTTGTACTTAAGTCGGCATTGTGCCCTTTGTATTTAATTCCGATGCAATTTCTGTATCTCATCGTCAATAAGAAGGTCAGAGGGATACAGTAAACCTGAAGTGAAGCATCGGAATCTATAACTAGTGTCACAGGAATGGTTCAAAACATAGACAGCAGGATGAGTCAGTTTTCTTGTACTTAAGTCAGCATTGTACCTTTTCTATTTAATTCCGATGCAATTTCAGTGTTTCATCGTCAAAAAGAATGTCAGAGGGATACAGTAACCCTGAAGTGAGGCATCGGAATCTGTGACTAACGTCACAGGAATGGTTCAAAACATAGACAGAAAGAAGAATCAGTCTGCTGGTACTAAAGTCGGCAATGTGCCTTTTCTATTTAATTCCGATGCAATTTCTGTGTTTCATCGTCAATAAGAATGCCCAAGGGATACAGTAAACCTGAAGTGAAGCATCGGAATCTATAACTAGTGTCACAGGAATGGTTCAAAACGTAGACAGTAAGAAGAGTCAGTCTTCTTGTACTTAAGTCGGCATTGTGCCTTTTCTTTTTAATTCCGATGCAATTTCTGTGTTCCATCGTCAATAAGAAGGTCTGAGGGATACAGTAAACCTGAAGTGAATCATCGGAATTTGTAACTAGTGTCACAGGAATGGTTCCAAACGTAGTCAGTAAGAAGAGTCAGTCTTCTTGTACTTATGTCAGCATTGTGCCTTTTCTATTCAATTCAGATGCAATTTCTGTGTTTCATCGCCAATAAGAAGGTCAGAGGGATACAGTAAACCTGAAGTGAAGCATCGGAATCTATTACTAGTGTCACTGGAATGGTTCAAACATAGTCAGTAAGAAGAGTCAATCTTCTTGTACTTAAGTCGGCATTGTGCCTTTTGTATTTAATTCCGATGCAATATCTGTGTTTCATCGTCAATAAGAAGGTCCAAGGGATACAGTAAACCTGAAGTGAAGCATCGGAATCTATAACTAATGTCACAGGAATCGTTCAGAACATAGACAGTAGGAAGAGTCAGTCTTCTTGTACTTAAGTCGGCATTGTGCCTTTTGTATTTAATTCCGATGCAATTTCTGTGTTTCATCGCCAATAAGAAGGTCCAAGGGATACAGTAAACATGAAGTGAAGCATCGGAATCTATAACTACTGTCACAGGAATGGTTCAAAACATAGACAGTAGGAAGAGTCAGTCTTCTTGTACTTAAATCGGCATTGTAACTTTTCTATTTAATTCCGATGCAATTTCAGTGTTTCATCGTCAATAAGAATGTCAGAGGGATACAGTAACCCTTAAGTGAAGCATCGGAATCTGTAACTAGCGTCACAGGAATTGTTCAAAACATAGACAGAAAGAATAATCAGTCTTCTTGCACTTAAGTCGGCATTGTGCCATTTCTATTTAATTCCGATGCAATTTCTGTGTTTCATCGTCAATAAGAAGGTTTAAGGGATACAGTAAAAGTGAAGTGAATCATCGTAATCTATAACTAGTGTCACAGGAATGGTTCAAAACATAGTCAGTAAGAAGAGTCAATCTTCTTCTACTTAAGTCGGCATTATGCCTTCTCTATTTAATTCCGATGCAATATCTGTGTTTCATCGTCAATAATAAGGTAAGAGGGATACAGTAAACCTGAAGTGAGGCTTCGGAATCTATAACTAGTGTCACAGGAATGGTTCCAAACATAGTCAGTAAGAAGAGTCAGTCTTCTTGTACTTAAGTCAGCATTGCACCTTTTCTATTTAATTCCGATGCAATTTCAGTGTTTCATCGTCAATAAGAATGTCAGAGGGATACAGTAACCCTGATGTGAAGCATCGGAATCTGTAACTAGCGTCACAGGAATGGTTCAAACATAGACAGAAAGATGAGTCGGTCTTCTTGTACTTAAGTCGACATTGTGCCTTTTCTATTTAATTCCGATGCAATTTCTGTGTTTCATCGTCAATAAGAAGGTCCAAGGGATACAGTAAACCTGAAGTGAAGCATCGGAATCTATAACTAGTGTCACAGGAATGGTTCCAAACATAGTCAGTAAGAAGAGTCAGTCTTCATGTACTTAAGTCGGCATTGTGCCTTTTCTATTTAATTCCGATGCAAATTCTGTGTTTCATCGTCAATAAGAAGGTCCAAGGGATACAGTAAACCTGAAGTGAATCATTGTATTCTATAACTAGTGTCACAGGAATTTTTCAAAACATAGTGAGTACGAAGAGTCAGTCTTCTTGTACTTAAGTCGGCATTGTGCCTTTTCTATTTAATTCCGATGCAATATCTGTGTTTCATCGTCAATAAGAAGGTCAGAGGGATACAGTAAACCTGAAGTGAGGCATCGGAAACTATAACTACTGTCACAGGAATGGATCCAAATATAGTCAGTAAGAAGAGTCAGTCTTCTTGTACTTAAGTCGGCATTGTGCCTTTTCTATTTAATTCCGATGCAATTTCTGTGTTTCATGGTCAATAAGAAGGTCAGAGGGATACTGTAAAGGTGAAGTGTACCATCGGAATCTATAACTAGAGTCACAGGAATGGTTCAAAAGATAGACAGTAAGATGGGTCAGTCTTCTTGTACTTAAGTGGGCATTGTGCCTTTTGTATTTAATTCCAATGCAATATCTGTGTTTCATCGTCAATAAGAAGGTGCAAGGGATACAGTAAACCGGAAGTGAAGCATCGGAATCTATAACTAGTGTCACAGGAATGGTTCAAAACATAGACAGTAAGAAGAGTCAGACCTCTTGTACTTAAGTCGGCAATGTGCCTTTTCTATCTAATTCCAATGCAATTTCTGTATTTCGTCGCCAATAAGAAGGTCCAAAGGATACAGTAAACCTGAAGTGAAGCATCGGAATCTGTAACTAATGCCACAGGAATCGTTCAAATCATAGACAGTAGGAAGAGTCAGTCTTCTAGTACTTAAGTCGGCATTGTGCCTCTTGTATTTAATTCCGATGCATTTTCTGTTATTCATCGTCAATAAGAAGGTCCAAGGGATACAGTAAACCTGAAGTAAAGCATCGGAATCTATAACTAGTGTCAAACGAATGGTTCAAATAATAGACGGTAAGAAGAGTCAGTCTTCTTGTACTTAAGTCGGCAATGTGCCTTTTGTATTTAATTCCAATGCAATTTCTGTATTTCGTCGCCAATAAGAAGGTCCAAAGGATACAGTAAACCAGAAGTGAAGCATCGGAATCTATAACTAGTGTCACAGGAATGGTTCAAAACAGGCAGTAAGAAGAGTGAGTCTTCTTGTACAGAAGTCGGCATTGTGCCTATTGTATTTAATTCCGATGCAATATCTGTGTTTAGTCGTCAATAAGAAGGTCCAAGGGATACAGTAAACCTGAAGTGAATCATCGGAATCGATAACTAGTGTCACAGGAATATTTCGAAACATAGTCAGTAAGAAGAGTCAGTCTTCTTGTACTTATGTCAGCATTGTGCCTTTTCTATTTAATTCAGATGCAATTTCTGTGTTTCATCGTCAATAAGAAGGTCAGAGGGATACAGTAAACCTGAAGTGAAGCATCGGAATCTATTACTAGTGTCACTGGAATGGTTCAAAGCAGTCAGTAAGAAGAGTCAATCTTCTTGTACTTAAGTCGGCATTGTGCCTTTTGTATTTAATTCCGATGCAATATCTGTGTTTCATCGTCAATAAGAAGGTCCAAGGAATACAGTAAACCTGAAGTGAAGCATCGGAATCTATAACTAATGTCATAGGAATCGTTCAGAACATAGACAGTAGGAAGAGTCAGTCTTCTTGTACTTAAGTCGGCATTGTGCCTTTTGTATTTAATTCCGATGCAATTTCTGTGTTTCATCGCCAATAAGAAGGTCCAAGGGATACAGTAAACATGAAGTGAAGCATCGGAATCTATAACTAGTGTCACAGGAATGGTTCAAAACATAGACAGTAGGAAGAGTCAGTCTTCTTGTACTTATGTCGGCATTGTACCTTTTCTATTTAATTCCGATGCAATTTCAGTGCTTCATCGTCAATAAGAATGTCAGAGGGATACAGTAACCCTGAAGTGAAACATCGGAATCTGTAACTAGCGTCACAGGAATGGTTCAAAACATAGACAGAAAGAAGAATCAGTCTTCTTGTACTTAAGTCGGCATTGTGCCATTTCTATTTAATTCCGATGCAATTTCTGTGTTTCATCGTCAATAAGAAAGTCCACGGGATACAGTAAACATGAAGTGAATCATCGTAATCTATAACTAGTGTCACAGGAATGGTTCAAAACATAGTCAGTAAGAAGAGTCAGTCTTGTTGTACTTAAGTCGGCATTATGCCTTTTCTATTTAATTCCGATGCAATTTCTGTGTTTCATCGCCAATAAGAAGGTCCAAGGGATACAGTAAACATGAAGTGAAGCATCGGAATCTATAACTATTGTCACTGGAATCGTTCAAAACATAGACAGTAGGAAGAGTCAGTCTTCTTGTACTTATGTCGGCATTGTGCCTTTTGTATTAAATTCTGATGCAATTTCTGTGTTTCATCGTCAATAAGAAGGTCCAACGGATACAGTAAACATGAAGTAAAGCAACGGAATCTATAACTAGCGTCACAGGAATGGTTCAAAACATAGACAGTAGGAAGAGTCAGTCTTCTTGTACTTAAGTCGGCATTGTACCTTTTCTATTTAATTCCGATGCAATTTCAGTGTTTCATCGTCATTAAGAAGGTCCAAGGGATACAGTAAACGTGAAGTGAAGCATCGGAATTTATAACTAGTGTCAGAGGAATGGTTCAAAACATAGACAGTAAGAAGAGCCAGTCTTCAAGTACTTAAATCGGCATTGTGCGTTTTCTATTTAATTCCGATGCAATTTCTGTGTTTCATCGTCAATAGGAAGGTCAGAGGGATACAGTAAACCTGAAGTGAAGCATCCGAATCTATAACTAGTGTCACAGGAATGGTTCAAATCATAGTCAGTAAGAAGAGTCGGTCTTCTTGTACTTAAGTCGGCATTGTGCCTTTTCTATTTAATTCCGATGCAATATCTGTGTTTCATCGTCAATAAGAAGGTCAGAGGGACACAGTAAACCTGAAGTGAGGCATCGGAAACTATAACTACTGTCACAGGAATGGATCCAAATATAGTCAGTAAGAAGAGTCGGTCTTCTTGTACTTAAGTCGGCATTGTGCCTTTTCTATTTAATTCCGATGCAATTTCAGTGTTTCATCGTCAAAAAGAATGTCAGAGGGATACAGTAGCCCTGAAGTGAGGCATCGGAATCTGTGACTAACGTCACAGGAATGGTTCAAAACATAGACAGAAAGAAGAATCAGTCTGCTTGTACTTAAGTCGGCAATGTGCCTTTTCTTTCTAATTCCGATGCAATTTCTGTGTTTCATCGTCAATAAGAATGCCCAAGGGATACAGTAAACCTGAAGTGAAGCATCGGAATCTATAACTAGTGTCACAGGAATGGTTCAAAACATAGACAGAAAGAAGAATCAGTCTTCTTGTACTTAAGTCGGCATTGTGCCATTTCTATTTAATTCCGATGCAATTTCCGTGTTTCATCGTCAATAAGAAGGTCCAAGGGATACAGTAAACCTGAAGTGAATCATCGTAATCTATTACTAGTGTCACTGGAATGGTTCAAAGCAGTCAGTAAGAAGAGTCAATCTTCTTGTACTTAAGTCGGCATTGTGCCTTTTGTATTTAATTCCGATGCAATATCTGTGTTTCATCGTCAATAAGAAGGTCCAAGGGATACAGTAAACCTGAAGTGAAGCATCGGAATCTATAACTAATGTCACAGGAATCGTTCAGAACATAGACAGTAGGAAGAGTCAGTCTTCTTGTACTTAAGTCGGCATTGTGCCTTTTGTATTTAATTCCGATGCAATTTCTGTGTTTCATCGCCAATAAGAAGGTCCAAGGGATACAGTAAACATGAAGTGAAGCATCGGAATCTATAACTAGTGTCACAGGTATGGTTCAAAACATAGACAGTAGGAAGAGTCAGTCTTCTTGTACTTATGTCGGCATTGTAGCTTTTCTATTTAATTCCAATGCAATTTCAGTGTTTCATCGTCAATAAGAATGTCAGAGGGATACAGTAACCCTGAAGTGAAGCATCGGAATCAGTAACTAGCGTCACAGGAATGGTTCAAAACATAGACAGAAAGAAGAATCAGTCTTCTTGTACTTAAGTCGGCATTGTGCCATTTCTATTTAATTCCGATGCAATTTCCGTGTTTCATCGTCAATAAGAAGGTCCAAGGGATACAGTAAACCTGAAGTGAATCATCGTAATCTATAACTAGTGTCACAGGAATGGTTCAAAACATAGTCAGTAAGAAGAGTCAGTCTTCTTGTACTTAAGTCGGCATTATGCCTTTTCTATTTAATTCCGATGCAATATCTGTGTTTCATCGTCAATAAGAAGGTAAGAGGGATACAGTAAACCTGAAGTGAGGCATCGGAATCTATAACTAGTGTCATAGGAATGGTTACAAACATAGTCAATAAGAAGAGTCAGTCTTCCTGTACTTAAGTCGGCATTGTGCCTTTTGTATTTAATTCCGATGAATTTTCTGTGTTTCATCGTCAATGAGAAGGTCCAAGGGGTACAGTAAACCAGAAGTGCAGCATCGGAATCTATAACTAGTGTCACAGGAATGGTTCAAAACATAGACAGTAAGAAGCGTCAGTCCTCTTGTACTTAAGTCGGCAATGTGCCTTTTCTATTTAATTCCAATGCAATTTCTGTATTTCGTCGCTAATAAGAAAGTCCAACGGAAACAGTAAACCTGAAGTGAAGCATCGGAATCTATAACTATTGTCACTGGAATCGTTCAAATCTTGGACAGTAGGAAGAGTCAGCCTTCTTGTACTTATGTCGGCATTGTGCCTTTTGTATTTAATTCTGATGCAATTTCTGTGTTTCATCGTCAATAAGAAGGTCCAACGGATACAGTAAACATGAAGTAAAGCATCGGAATCTATAACTAGCGTCACAGGAATGGTTCAAAACATAGACAGTAGGAATAATCGGTCTTCTTGTACTTAAGTCGGCATTGTACCTTTTCTATTTAATTCCGATGCAATTTCAGTGTTTCATCGTCAATAAGAAGGTCCAAGGGATACAGTAAACCTGAAGTGAAGCATCGGAATTTATAAATAGTGTCACAGGAATGGTTCAAAACATAGACAGTAAGAAGATTCAGTCTTCTTGTACTTAAATCGGCATTGTGCCTTTTCTATTTAATTCCGATGCAATTTCTGTGTTTCATCGTCAATAAGAAGGTCAGAGGGATACAGTAAACCTGAAGTGAAGCATCTGAATCCATAACTAGTGTCACAGGAATGGTTCAAATCATAGTCAGTAAGAAGAGTCGGTCTTCTTGTACTTAAGTCGGCATTGTGCCTTTTCTATTTAATTCCGATGCAATATCTGTGTTTCATCGTCAATAAGAAGGTCAGAGGGATACAGTAAACCTGAAGTGAGGCATCGGAAACTATAACTACTGTCACAGGAATGGATCCAAATATAGTCAGTAAGAAGAGTCAGTCTTCTTGTACTTAAGTCGGCATTGTGCCTTTTCTATTTAATTCCGATGCAATTTCTGTGTTTCATGGTCAATAAGAAGGTCAGAGGGATACTGCAAACCTGAAGTGTAGCATCGGAATCTATAACTAGAGTCACAGGAATGGTTCAAAACATAAACAGTAAGATGGGTCAGTCTTCTTGAACTTAAGTGGGCATTGTGCCTTTTGTATCTAATTCCAATGCAATATCTGTGTTTCATCGTCAATAAGAAGGTCAGAGGGATACAGTAAACCTGAAGTGAGGCATCGGAATCTATAACTAGTGTCACAGGAATGGTTCCAAACATAGTCAGTAAGAAGAGTCAAACTTCTTGTACTTAAGTCAGCATTGTACCTTTTATATTTAATTCTGATGCAATTTCAGTGTTTCATCGTCAATAAGAATGTCAGAGGGATACAGTAACCCTGATGTGAAGCATGGGAATCTGTAACTAGTGTCACAGGAATGGTTCAAACATAGACAGAAAGAAGAGTCAGTCTTCTTGTACTTAAGTCGGCATTGTGCCTTTTCTATTTAATTCCGATGCAATTTCTGTGTTTCATCGTCAATAAGAAGGTCCAAGGGATACAGTAAACCTGAAGTGAAGCATCGGAATCTATAACTAGTGTCACAGGAATGGTTCCAAACATAGTCAGTAAGAAGAGTCAGTCTTCTTGTACTTAAGTCGGCATTGTGCCTTTTCAATTTAATTCCGATGCAAATTCTGTGTTTCATCGCCAATAAGAAGGTCCAAGGGATACAGTAAATCTGAAGTGAATCATTGTAATGTATAACTAGTGTCACAGGAATGGTTCAAAACATAGTGAGTACGAAGAGTCAGTCTTCTTGTACTTAAGTCGGCATTGCGCCTTTTGTATTTCATTCCGTTGCATTTTCTGTGTTTCATCGTCAATTTGAAGGTCCAAGGGGTACAGTAAACCAGAAGTGCAGCATCGGAATCTATAACTAGTGTCACAGGAATGGTTCAAAACATAGACAGTAAGAAGCGTCAGTCCGCTTGTACTTAAGTCGGCAATGTGCCTTTTCTATTTAATTCCAATGCAATTTCTGTATTTCGTCGCCAATAAGAAAGTCCAACGGAAACAGTAAACCTGAAGTGAAGCATCGGAATCTATAACTATTGTCACTGGAATCGTTCAAAATATAGACAGTAGGAAGAGTCAGTGTTCTTGTACTTATGTCGGCATTGTGCCTTTTGTATTTAATTCTGAAGCAATTTATGTGTTTCATCGTCAATAAGAAGGTCCAACGGATACAGTAAACATGAAGTAAAGCATCGGAATCTATAACTAGCCTCACAGGAAAGGTTCAAAAGATAGACAGTAGGAAGAGTCAGTCTTCTTGTACTTAAGTCGGCATTGTACCTTTTCTATTTAATTCCGATGCAATTTCAGTGTTTCATCGTCAATAACAAGGTCCAAGGGATACAGTAAACCTGAAGTGAAGCATCTGAATCTATAACTAGTGTCACAGGAATGTTTCAAATCATAGTCAGTAAGAAGAGTCGGTCTTCTTGTACTTAAGTCGGCATTGAGCCTTTTCTATTTAATTCCGATGCAATATCTGTGTTTCATCGTCAATAAGAAGGTCAGAGGAATACAGTAAACCTGAAGTGAAGCATCGGAATCTATAACTAGTGTCACAGGAATGGTTCAAAACATAGACAGCAGGATGAGTCAGTCTTCCTGTACTTAAGTCAGCATTGTACATTTTCTATTTAATTCCGATGCAATTTCAGTGTTTCATCGTCAAAAAGAATGTCAGAGTAATACAGTAGCCCTGAAGTGAGGCATCGGAATCTGTGACTAACGTCACAGGAATGGTTCAAAACATAGACAGAAAGAAGAATCAGTCTGCTTGTACTTAAGTCGGCAATGTGCCTTTTCTTTCTAATTCCGATGCAATTTCTGTGTTTCATCGTCAATAAGAATGCCCAAGGGATACAGTAAACCTGAAGTGAAGCATCGGAATCTATAACTAGTGTCACAGGAATGGTTCAAAACGTAGAGAGTAAGAAGAGTCAGTCTTCTTGTACTTAAGTCGGCATTGTGCCTTTTCTTTTTAATTCCGATGCAATTTCTGGTTTTCATCGTCAATAAGAAGGTCTGAGGGATACAGTAAACCTGAAGTGAAGCATCGGAATCTATTACTAGTGTCACTGGAATGGTTCAAAGCAGTCAGTAAGAAGAGTCAATCTTCTTGTACTTAAGTCGGCATTGTGCCTTTTGTATTTAATTCCGATGCAATATCTGTGTTTCATCGTCAATAAGAAGGTCCAAGGGATACAGTAAACCTGAAGTGAAGCATCGGAATCTATAACTAATGTCACAGGAATCGTTCAGAACATAGACAGTAGGAAGAGTCAGTCTTCTTGTACTTAAGTCGGCATTGTGCCTTTTGTATTTAATTCCGATGCAATTTCTGTGTTTCATCGCCAATAAGAAGGTCCAAGGGATACAGTAAACATGAAGTGAAGCATCGGAATCTATAACTAGTGTCACAGGTATGGTTCAAAACATAGACAGTAAGATGGGTCAGTCTTCTTGAACTTAAGTGGGCATTGTGCCTTTTGTATTTAATTCCAATGCAATATCTGTGTTTCATCGTCAATAAGAAGGTCAGAGGGATACAGTAAACCTGAAGTGAGGCATCGGAATCTATAACTAGTGTCACAGGAATGGTTCCAAACATAGTCAGTAAGAAGAGTCAAACTTCTTGTACTTAAGTCAGCATTGTACCTTTTATATTTAATTCCAATGCAATATCTGTGTTTCATCGTCAATAAGAAGGTGCAAGGGATACAGTAAACCTGAAGTGAAGCATCGGAATCTATAACTAGTGTCACAGGATTGGTTCAAAACATAGACAGTAACAAGAGTCAGACCTCTTGTACTTAAGTCGGCAATGTGCCTTTTCTATCTAATTCCAATGCAATTTCTGTATTTCGTCGCCAATAAGAAGGTCCAAAGGATACAGTAAACCTGAAGTGAAGCATCGGAATCTGTAACTAATGCCACAGGAATCGTTCAAAACATAGACAGTAGGAAGAGTCAGTCTTCTTGTACTTAAGTCGGCATTGTGCCTCTTGTATTTAATTCCGATGCATTTTCTGTTATTCATCACCAATAAGAAGGTCCAAGGGATACAGTAAACCTGATGTAAAGCATCGGAATCTATAACTAGTGTCAAACGAATGGTTCAAATAATAGACGGTAAGAAGAGTCAGTCTTCTTGTACTTAAGTCGGCAATGTGCCTTTTGTATTTAATTCCAATGCAATTTCTGTATATCGTCGCCAATAAGAAGGTCCAAAGGATACAGTAAACCAGAAGTGAAGCATCGCAATCTATAACTAGTGTCACAGGAATGGTTCAAAACAGGCAGTAAGAAGAGTCAGTCTTCTTGTACATAAGTCGGCATTGTGCAATTTGTATTTAATTCCGATGCAATTTCTGTACTTCGTCGCCAATACGAAGGTCCAAAGGATACAGTAAACCTGAAGTGAAGCATCAGTATCTATAACTAATGTCACAGGAATCGTTCAAAACATAGACAGTAGGAAGAGTCAGTCTTCTTGTACTTAAGTCAGCATTGTGCCTTTTGTATGGAATTCCGATGCAATTTCTGTGTTTCATCGTCAAAAGGAAGGTCAGAAGGATACAGTAAACCTGAAGTGAAGCATCGGAATCTGTAACTAGTGTCACAGGAATGGTTCAAAACATAGACAGTATTGAGAGTCAGTCTTTTTGTACTTAAGTCGGCATTGCGCCTATTGTATCTAATGCCGATGCAATTTCTGTGTTTCATCGTCAATAAGAAGGTCCAAGGGATACAGTAAACCTGAAGTGAATCATCGTAATCTATAACTAGTGTCACAGGAATGGTTCAAAACATAGTCAGTAAGAAGAGTCAGTCTTCTTGTACTTAAGTCGGCATTATGCCTTTTCTATTTAATTCCGATGCAATATCTGTGTTTCATCGTCAATAAGAAGGTAAGAGGGATACAGTAAACCTGAAGTGAGGCATCGGAATCTATAACTAGTGTCACAGGAATGGTTACAAACATAGTCAGTAAGAAGAGTCAGTCTTCTTGTACTTAAGTCGGCATTGTGCCTTTTGTATTTAATTCCGATGTATTTTCTGTGTTTCATCGTCAATGAGAAGGTCCAAGGAGTACAGTAAACCAGAAGTGCAGCATCGGAATCTATAACTAGTGTCACAGGAATGGTTCAAAACATAGACAGTAAGAAGCGTCAGTCCTCTTGTACTTAAGTCGGCAATGTGCCTTTTCTATTTAATTCCAATGCAATTTCTGTATTTCGTCGCCAATAAGAAAGTCCAACGGAAACAGTAAACCTGAAGTGAAGCATCGGAATCTATAACTATTGTCACTGGAATCGTTCAAATCTTGGACAGTAGGAAGAGTCAGCCTTCTTGTACTTATGTCGGCATTGTGCCTTTTGTATTTAATTCTGATGCAATTTCTGTGTTTCATCGTCAATAAGAAGGTCCAACGGATACAGTAAACATGAAGTAAAGCATCGGAATCTATAACTAGCGTCACAGGAATGGTTCAAAACATAGACAGTAGGAATAGTCGGTCTTCTTGTACTTAAGTCGGCATTGTACCTTTTCTATTTAATTCCGATGCAATTTCTGTGTTTCATGGTCAATAAGAAGGTCAGAGGGATACTGCAAACCTGAAGTGTAGCATCTGAATCTATAACTAGTGTCACAGGAATGGTTCAAATCATAGTCAGTAACAAGAGTCGGACTTCTTGTATTAAAGTCGGCATTGTGCCTTTTCTATTTAATTCCGATGCAATATCTGTGTTTCATCGTCAATAAGAAGGTCAGAGGGAAACAGTAAACCTGAAGTGAGGCATCGGAAACTATAACTACTGTCACAGGAATGGATCCAAATATAGTCAGTAAGAAGAGTCAGTCTTCTTGTACTTAAGTCGGCATTGTGCCTTTTCTATTTAATTCCGATGCAATTTCTGTGTTTCATGGTCAATAAGAAGGTCAGAGGGATACTGCAAACCTGAAGTGTAGCATCGGAATCTATAACTAGAGTCACAGGAATGGTTCAAAACATAGACAGTAAGATGGGTCAGTCTTCTTGAACTTAAGTGGGCATTGTGCCTTTTGTATTTAATTCCAATGCAATATCTGTGTTTCATCGTCAATAAGAAGGTCAGAGGGATACAGCAAACCTGAAGTGAGGCATCGGAATCTATAACTAGTGTCACAGGAATGGTTCCAAACATAGTCAGTAAGAAGAGTCAAACTTCTTGTACTTAAGTCAGCATTGTACCTTTTATATTTAATTCTGATGCAATTTCAGTGTTTCATCGTCAATAAGAATGTCAGAGGGATACAGTAACCCTGATGTGAAGCATGGGAATCTGTAACTAGCGTCACAGGAATGGTTCAAACATAGACAGAAAGAAGAGTCAGTCTTCTTGTACTTAAGTCGGCATTGTGCCTTTTCTATTTAATTCCGATGCAAATTCTGTGTTTCATCGTCAATAAGAAGGTCCAAGGGATACAGTAAACCTGAAGGGAAGCATCGGAATCTACAACTAGTGTCACAGGAATGGTTCCAAACATAGTCAGTAAGAAGAGTCAGTCTTCTTGTACTTAAGTCGGCATTGTGCCTTTTCAATTTAATTCCGATGCAAATTCTGTGTTTCATCGTCAATAAGAAGGTCCAAGGGATACAGTAACCTGAAGTGAATCATTGTAATCTATAACTAGTGTCACAGGAATGGTTCAAAACATAGTGAGTACGAAGAGTCAGTCTTCTTGTACTTAAGTCGGCATTGCGCCTTTTGTATTTCATTCCGTTGCATTTTCTGTGTTTCATCGTCAATTAGAAGGTCCAAGGGGTACAGTAAACCAGAAGTGCAGCATCGGAATCTATAACTAGTGTCACAGGAATGGTTCAAAACATAGACAGTAAGAAGCGTCAGTCCGCTTGTACTTAAGTCGGCAATGTGCCTTTTCTATTTAATTCCAATGCAATTTCTGTATTTCGTCGCCAATAAGAAAGTCCAACGGAAACAGTAAACCTGAAGTGAAGCATCGGAATCTATAACTATTGTCACTGGAATCGTTCAAAACAAAGACAGTAGGAAGAGTCAGGGTTCTTGTACTTATGTCGGCATTGTGTCTTTTGTATTTAATTCTGAAGCAATTTCTGTGTTTCATCGTCAATAAGAAGGTCCAACGGATACAGTAAACTTGAAGTAAAGCATCGGAATCTATAACTAGCCTCACAGGAAAGGTTCAAAAGATAGACAGTAGGAAGAGTCAGTCTTCTTGTACTTAAGTCGGCATTGTACCTTTTCTATTTAATTCCGATGCAATTTCAGTGTTTCATCGTCAATAACAAGGTCCAAGGGATACAGTAAACCTGAAGTGTAGCATCTGAATCTATAACTAGTGTCACAGGAATGTTTCAAATCATAGTCAGTAAGAAGAGTCGGTCTTCTTGTACTTAAGTCGGCATTGTGCCTTTTCTATTTAATTCCCATGCAATATCTGTGTTTCATCGTCAATAAGAAGGTCAGAGGGATACAGTAAACCTGAAGTGAGGCATCGGAAACTATAACTACTGTCACAGGAATGGATCCAAATATAGTCAGTAAGAAGAGTCAGTCTTCTTGTACTTAAGTCGGCATTGTGCCTCTTCTATTTAATTCCGATGCAATTTCTGTGTTTCATGGTCAATAAGAAGGTCAGAGGGATACTGTAAACCTGAAGTGTAGCATCGGAATCTATAACTAGTGTCACAGGAATGGTTCAAAACATAGACAGTAGGAAGAGTCAGTCTTCTTGTACTTAAGTCGGCATTGTACCTATTCTATTAAATTCCAAAGGAATTTCAGTGTTTCATCGTCAATAAGAATGTCAGAGGGATACAGTAACCCTGAAGTGAAGCATCGGAATCTGTAACTAGCGTCACAGGATTGGTTCAAAACATAGACAGAGAGAAAAGTCAGTCTTCTTGTACTTTAGTCGGCATTGTTCCTTTTCTATTTAATTCCGATGCAATTTCTGTGTTTCATCGTCAATGAGAAGGTCCAGGGGATACAGTAAACCTGAGGTGGAGCATCGGAACCTATAACTAGTGTCACAGGAATGGTTCAAAACATAGACAGTAGGAAGAGTCAGTCTTCTTGTACTTATGTCGGCATTGTACCTTTTCTATTTAAGTCCGATGCAATTTATGTGTTTCATCGTCAATAAGAAGGTCAGAGGGATACAGTAAACCTGAAGTGAAGCATCGGAATCTATAACTAGTGTCACAGGAATGGTTCAAAACATAGTCAGTAAGAAGAGTCAGTCTTCTTGTACTTAAGTCGGCATTGTGCCTTTTCTATTTAATTCCGATGCAATATCTGTGTTTCATCATATATAAGAAGGTCAGAGGGATACAGTAAACCTGAAGTGAGGCATCGGAATCTATAACTAGTGTCACAGGAATGGTTCCAAACATAGTCAGTAAGAAGAGTCAGTCTTCTTGTACTTAAGTCGGCATTGTGCCTTTTCTATTTAATTCCGATGCAATTTCTGTGTTTCATCGTCAATAAGAAGGTCCAAGGGATACAGTAAACCTGAAGTGAATCATCGTAATCTATAACTAGTGTCACAGGAATGGTTCAAAACATAGACAGTAAGAAGGGTCAGTCTTCTTGTACTTAAGTCGGCATTGTGCCTTTTATACTAAATACCGATGCAATATCTGTGTTTCATCGTCAATAAGAAGGTGCAAGTGATACAGTAAATCTGAAGTGTAGCATCGGAATCTATACCTAGTGTCACAGGAATGGTCAAAACTTAGACAGTAAGAAGAGTCAGTCTTCTTGTACCTAAGTCGGCATTGTGCCTTTTATATGTAATTCCGATGCAATTTCTGTGTTCATCGTCAATATGAAGGTCAGAGGGATACAGTAAACCTGAAGTGAAGCATCGGACTCCATAACTAGTGTCACAGGGTTGGTTCAAAACAGTCAGTAAGAAGAGTCAATCTTCTTGTACTTAAGTCGGCATAGTGCTTTTTGTATTTAATTCCGATGCTTTTTCTGTGTTTCATCGTCAATAAGAAGGTCCAAAGGACACAGTAAACCTGAAGTGAAGCATCGGAATCTATAACTAATGTCACAGGAATCGTTCAAAACATAGACAGTAGGAAGAGTCAGTCTTCTTGTACTTAAGTCGGCATTGTGCCTTTTGTATTTAATTCCGATGCAATTTCTGTGTGTCATCGTCAAAAAGAAGGTCAGAGGGATACAGTAAACCTGAAGTGAAGCATCGGAATCCATAACAAGTGTCACAGGAATGGTTCAAAACAGTCAGTAAGTAGAGTCAGTCTTCTTGTACTTAAGTCGGCATTGTGCCTTTTGTATTTAATTCCGAAGTTATTTCTGCATTTCGTCGCCAATTAGAAGGTCCAAAGGATACAGTAAACCTAAAGTGAAGCATCGGAATCTGTAACTAATGTCACAGGAATCGTTCAAAACATTGACAGTAGGAAGTGTCAGTCTTCTTGTACTTAAGTCGGCATTGTGCCTCTTTTATTTAATTCCGATGCATTTTCTGTTATACATCGTCAATAAGAAGGTCCAAGGGATACAGTAAACCTGAAGTGAAGCATCGGAAACTATAACTAGTGTCAAAGGAATGGTTCAAATAATAGACAGTAAGAAGAGTCAGTCTTCTTGTACTTAAGTCGGCAATGTGCCTTTTGTATTTAATTCCAATGCAATTTCTGTATTTCGTCGCCAATAAGAAGGTCCAAAGGATACAGTAAACCTGAAGTGAAGCATCGGAATCTATAACTAGTGTCACAGGAATGGTTCAAAACAGTCAGTAAGAAGAGTCAGTCTACTTGTACATAAGTCGGCATTGTGCCTTTTGTATTTAATTCCGATGCAATTTCTGTACTTCGTCGCCAATAAGAAGGTCCAAAAGATACAGTAAACCTGAAGTGAAGCATCGGTATCTATAACTAACGTCACAGGAATCGTTCAAAACATAGACAGTAGGAAGAGTCAGTCTTCTTGTACTTAAGTCGGCATTGTGCATTTTCTATTTAATTCCGATGCAATTTCTGTGTTTCATCGTCAATAAGAACGTCCAAGGGATACAGTAACCCTGAAGTGAAGCATCGGAATCTGTAACTAGCGTCACAGGATTGGTTCAAAACATAGACAGAGAGAAGAGTCAGTCTTCTTGTACTTAAGTCGGCATTGTGCATTTTCTATTTACGTCCGATGCAATTTCTGTGTTTCATCGTCAATAAGAAGGTCAGAGGGATACAGTAAACCTTTAGTGAAGCATCGGAATCTGTAACTAGTGTCACAGGAATGGTTCAAAACATAGTCAGTAAGAAGAGTCAGTCCTCTTGTACTTAAGTCGGCATTGTGCCTTTTCTATTTAATTCCGATGCAATATCTGTGTTTCATCATCTATAAGAAGGTCAGAGGGATACAGTAAACCTGAAGTGAGGCATCGGAATCTATAACTAGTGTCACAGGAATGGTTCAAAACATAGTCAGTAAGAAGAGTCAGTCTTCTTGTACTTAAGTCGGCATTGTGCATTTTCTATTTAATTCCGATGCAATTTCTGTGTTTCATCGTCAATAAGAAGGTCCAAGGGATACAGTAAACCTGAAGTGAATCATCGTAATCTATAACTAGTGTCACAGGAATGGTTCAAAACATTGACAGTAAGAAGGGTCAGTCTTCTTGTAGTTCAGTCGGCATTGTGCCTTTTGTATTTAATTCCGATGCCTTTTCTGTGTTTCATCGTCAATAAGAAGGTCCAAAGGATACAGTAAACCTGAAGTGAAGCATCGGAATCTATAACTAATGTCACAGGAATCGTTCAAAACATAGACAGTAGGAAGAGTCAGTCTTCTTGTACTTAAGTCGGCATTGTGCCTTTTGTATTTGAATCCGATGCAATTTCTGTGTTTCATCGTCAAAGAGAAGGTCAGAGGGATACAGTAAACCTGAAGTGAAGCATGGGAATATATAACAAGTGTCACAAGAATGGTTCAAAACAGTCAGTAAGTAGAGTCAGTCTTCTTGTTCTTAAGTCGGCATTGTGCCTTTTGTATTTAATTCCGAAGCTATTTCTGCATTTCGTCGCCAATTAGAAGGTCCAAAGGATACAGTAAACCTGAAGTGAAGCATCGGAATCGATAACTAATGTCACAGGAATCGTTCAAATCATAGACAGTAGGAAGAGTCAGTCTTCTTGTACTTAAGTCGGCATTGTGCCTTTTGTATTTAATTCCGATGCAATTTCTGCGCTTCATCGTTAAAAGAAGGTAAGAGGGATACCGAAAACATGAAATGAAGCATCGGAATCTGTAACTAGTGTCACAGGAATGGTTCAAAACATAGACAGTAGGAAGAGTCAGTCCTCTTGTACTTAAGTCGGCATTGTGCCTTTTGTATTTAATTCCGATGCAATATCTGTTTTCATCGTCAACAAGAAGGTCCAAGGGATACAGTAAACCTGAAGTGAAGCATAGGAATCTGTAACTAGCGTCACAGGAATAGTTCAAAACATAGTCAGTAAGAAGAGTCAGTCTTCTTGTTCTTAAGTCGGCATTGTGCCTTTTGTATTTAATTCCGATGCAATTTCTGTGTTTCATCGTCAATAAGAACTTCCAAGGGTTACAGTAAACCTGAAGTGAAGCATCGGAATCTATAACTAGTGTCACAGGAATGGTTTAAAACATAGACAGTAGGAAGAGTCAGTCTTCTTGTACTTAAGTCGGCATTGTGCCTTTTCTATTTAATGCCGATGCAATTTCAGTGTTTCATCGTCAATAAGAATGTCGGAGGGATACAGTAACCCTGAAGTGAAGCATCGGAATCTGTAACTAGCGTCACAGGAATGGTTCAAAGCATAGACAGAAAGAAGAGTCAGTCTTCTCGTACTTAAGTCGGCATTGTGCCTTTTGTATTTAATTCCGTTGCAATTTCTGTGTTTCATCGTCAATAAGAAGGTCCAAGGGATACAGTAAACCTGAAGTGAAGCATCGGAATCTATAACTAGTGTCACAAGAATGGTTCAAAACATAGACAGTAAGAAGAGTCAGTCTTCTTGTACTTAAGTCGGCATTGTGCCTTTTGTATTTAATTCCGATGCAATTTCTGTGTTTCATCGTCAATAAGAAGGTCAGAGGGATACAGTAAACCTGAAGTGAAGCATCGGATTCCATAACTAGTGTCACAGGAATGGTTCCAAACATAGTCAGTAAGAAGAGTCAGTCTTCTTGTACTTTAGTCGGGATTGTGCCTTTTCTATTTAATTCCGATGCAATTTTTGTGTTTCATCGTCAATAAGAAGGTCCAAAGGATACAGTAATCCTGAAGTGAATCATCGTAATCTATAACTAGTGTCACAGGAATGGTTCAAAACATAGTCAGTACGAAGGGTCAGTCTTCTTGTACTTAAGTCGGCATTGTGATTTTTCTATTTAATTCCGATGCAATTTCTGTGTTTCATCGTTAATAAGAAGGTCAGAGGGATACAGTAAACCTGAAGTGAAGCATCGGAATCTGTAACTAGCGTCACAGGAATGGTTCAAAACAGTCAGTAAGAAGAGACAATCTTCTTGTACTTAAGTCGGCATTGTGCCTTTTGTATTTATTTCCGATTCATTTTCTGTGTTTCATCGTTAATAAGAAGGTCCAAAGGATACAGTAAACCTGAAGTGAAGCATCGGAATCAATAACTAATGTCACAAGTATCGTTCAAAACATAGACAGTAGGAAGAGTCAGTCTTCTTGTACTTAAGTCGGCATTGTGCTTTTTCTATTTAATTCCGATGCAATTTCAGTGTTTCATCGTCAATAAGAATGTCAGAGGGATACAGTATCCCTGCAGTGAAGCATCGGAATCTGTAACTAGCGTCACAGGAATGGTTCAAAGCATAGACAGAAAGAAGAGTCAGTCTTCTTGTACTTAAGTCCTCATTGTCCCTTTTCTATTTAATTCCGATGCAATTTCTGTGTTTCATCGTCAATAAGAAGGTCAGAGGGATACAGTAAACCTGAAGTGAAGCATCGGAATCCATAACTAGTGTCACAGGAATGGTTCAAAACATAGTCAGTAAGAAGAGTCAGTCCTCTTGTACTTAAGTCGGCATTGTGCCTTTTCTATTTAATTCCGATGCAATATCTGTGTTTCATCGTCAATATGAAGGTCAGAGGGATACAGTAAACCTGAAGTGAAGCATCGGAATCTATAACTAGTGTTACAGGAATGGTTAAAAACTGTCAGTAAGAAGAGTCAATCTTCTTGTACTTAAGTCGGCATTGTGCCTTTTGTATTTAATTCCGATGCTTTTTCTGTGTTTCATCGTCAATAAGAAGGTCCAAAGGATACAGTAAACCTGAAGTGAAGCATCGGAATCAAATACTAATGTCACAGGAATCGTTCAAAACATAGACAGTAGGAAGAGTCAGTCTTCTTGTACTTAAGTCGGCATTGTGCCTTTTGTATTTAATTCCGATGCAATTTCTGTGTTTCATCGTCAAAGAGAAGGTCAGAGGGATACAGTAAACCTGAAGTGAAGCATGGGAATATATAACAAGTGTCACAGGAGTGGTTCAAAACAGTCAGTAAGTAGAGTCAGTCTTCTTGTTCTTAAGTCGGCATTGTGCCTTTTGTATTTAATTCCGAAGCTATTTCTGCATTTCGTCGCCAATTAGAAGTTCCAAAGGATACAGCAAACCTGAAGTGAAGTATCGGAATCGATAACTAATGTCACAGGAATCGTTCAAATCATAGACAGTAGGAAGAGTCAGTCTTCTTGTACTTAAGTCGGCATTGTGCCTTTTGTATTTAATTCCAATGCTATTTCTGTGTTTCATCGTTAAAAGAAGGTCAGAGGGATACCGAAAGCCTGAAATGAAGCATCGGAATCTGTAACTAGTGTCACAGGAATGGTTCAAAACATAGACAGTAGGAAGAGTCAGTCCTCTTGTACTTAAGTCGGCATTGTGCCTTTTCTATTTAATTCCGATGCAATTTCAGTGTTTCATCGTCAATAAGAATGTCGGAGGGATACAGTAAACCTGAAGTGAAGCATCGGCATCTATAACTAGTGTCACAGGAATGGTTCAAAACATAGACAGTAAGAAGAGTCAGTCTTCTTGTACTTAAGTCGGCATTGTGCCTTTTGTATTTATTTCCGATGCAATTTCTGTGTTTCATCGTCAAAAAGAAGGTCAGAGGGATACAGTAAACCTGAAGTGAACCACCGGAATCCATAAGTAGTGTCACAGGAATGGTTCAAAACATAGTCAGTAAGAAGAGTCAGTCTTCTTGTACTTAAGTCGGCATTGTGCCTTTTCTATTTAATTCCGATGCAATATCTGTGTTTCTTCGTCAATAAGAAGGTCAGATGGAAACAGTAAACCTGAAGTGAGGCATGGGACTCTATAACTAGTGTCACAGGAATGGTTCCAAACATAGTCAGTAAGAAGAGTCAGTCTTCTTGTACTTTAGTCGGCATTGTGCCTTTTCTATTTAGTTCCGATGCAATTTCTGTGTTTCATCGTCAATAAGAAGGTCCAAAGGATACAGTAATCCTGAAGTGAATCATCTTAATCTATAACTAGTGTCACAGGAATGGTTCAAAACATAGTCAGTACGAAGAGTCAGTCTTCTTGTACTTAAGTCGGCATTGTGCCTTTTCTATTTAATTCCGATGCAATATCTGTGTTTCATCGTCAAAGAGAAGGTCAGAGGGATACAGTAAACCTGAAGGGAAGCATCGGAATCTATAACAAGTGTCACAGGAATGGTTCAAAACAGTCAGTGAGAAGAGTCAGTCTTCTTGTTCTTAAGTCGGCATTGTGCCTTTTGTATTTAATTCCGATGCAATTTCTATGTTTCATCGTCAATATGAACGTCCAAGGGATACAGTAAACCTGAAGTGAAGCATCGGAATCTATAACTAGTGTCACTGGAATGGTCCAAAACATAGACAGTAGGAAGAGTCAGTCTTCTCGTACTTATGTCGGCATTGTGCCTTTTCTATTTAATTCCGATGCAATTTCAGTGTTTCATCGTCAATAAGAATGTCAGAGGGATACAGTAACCCTGAAGTGAGGCATCGGAATCTGTAACTAGCGTCACAGGAATGGTTCAAACCATAAACAGAAAGAAGAGTCAGTCTTCTTGTACTTAAGTCGGCATTGTGCTTTTTCTATTTAATTCCGATGCAATTTCAGTGTTTCATCGTCAATAAGAATGTCAGAGGGATACAGTATCCCTGCAGTGAAGCATCGGAATCTGTAACTAGCGTCACAGGAATGGTTCAAAGCATAGATAGAAAGAAGAGTCAGTCTTCTTGTACTTAAGTCGGCATTGTCCCTTTTGTATTTAATTCCGATGCAATTTCTGTGTTTCATCGTCAATAAGAAAGTCCAAGGGATACAGTAAACCTGAAGTGAAGCATCGGAATCTATAACTAGTGTCACAGGAATGGGTCTAAACATAGACAGTAGGAAGAGTCTGTCTTCTTGTACATAAGTCGGCATTGTGCCTTTTGTATTTAATTCCGATGCAATTTCTGTGTTTCATCGTCAATAAGAAGATCACAGGGATACAGTAAACCTGAAGTGAAGCATCGGAATCCATAACTAGTGTCACAGGAATGGTTCAAAACACAGTCAGTAAGAAGAGTCAGTCTTCTTGTACTTAAGTCGGCATTGTGCCTTTTCTATTTAATTCCGATGCAATATCTGTGTTTCATCGTCAATAAGAAGGCCAGAGGGATACAGTAAACCTGAAGTGAGGCATTGGAATCTATAACTAGTGTCACAGGAATGGTTCCAAACATAGTCAGTAAGAAGAGTCAGTCTTCTTGTACTTTAGTCGGCATTGTGCCTTTTCTATTTAATTCCGGTGCAATTTCTGTGTTTCATCGTCAATAAGAAGGTCCAACGGATACAGTAATCCTGAAGTGAATCATCGTAATCTATAACTAGTGTCACAGGAATGGTTCAAAACATAGTCAGTACGAAGAGTCAGACTTCTTGTACTTAAGTCGGCATTGTGCCTTTTGTATTTAATTCCGATGCAATTTCTGTGTTTCATCGTCAATAAGAAGGTCAGAGGGATACAGTAAACCTGAAGTGAAGCATCGGAATCTAAAACTAGTGTCACAGGAATGGTTCAAAACAGTCAGTAAGAAGAGATAATCTTCTTGTACTTAAGTCGGCATTGTGCCTTTTGTATTTAATTCCGATGCATTTTCTGTGTTTCATCGTCAATAAGAAGGTCCAAAGAATACAGTAAGCCTGAAGTGAAGCATCGGAATCGACAACTAATGTCACAGGAATCGTTCAAAACAGTCAGTAAGTAGAGTCAGTCTTCTTGTACTTAAGTCGGCATTGTGCCTTTTGTATTTAATTCCGATGCAATTTCTGTGTTTCATCGTCAATACGAAGGTCAGAGGGATACAGTAAACCTGAAGTCAAGCATCGGAATCTATAACTAAAGTCACAGGAATCGTTTAAAACATAGACAGTAGGAAGAGTCAGTCTTCTTGTACTTAAGTCGGCATTGTGCCTTTTGTATTTAATTCCGATGCAATTTCTGTGTTTCATCGTCAAAGAGAAGGTCAGAGGGATACAGTAAACCTGAAGTGAAGCATCGGAATCTATAACAAGTGTCACAGGAATGGTTCAAAACAGTCAGTAAGTAGAGTCAGTCTTCTAGTACTTAAGTCGGCATTGTGCTTTTTGTATTTAATTCCGAAGCTATTTCTGCATTTCGTCGCCAATTAGAAGGTCCAAAGGATACAGTAAACCTGAAGTGAAGCATCGGAATCAATAACTAATGTCACAGGAATCGTTCAAAACATAGACAGTAGGAAGAGTCAGTCTTTTTGTACTTAAGTCGGCATTGTGCCTTTTGTATTTAATTCCGATGCAATTTCTGTGTTTCATCGTCAAAAAGAAGATCAGACGGATACAGTAAACCTGAAGGGAAGCATCGGAATCTATAACAAGTGTCACAGGAATGGTTCAAAACAGTCAGTAAGAAGAGTCAGTCTTCTTGTTCTTAAGTCGGCATTGTGCCTTTTGTATTTAATTCCGATGCAATTTCTGTGTTTCATCGTCAATAAGAACGTCCAAGGGATACAGTAAACCTGAAGTGAAGCATCGGAATCTATAACTAGTGTCACTGGAATGGTTCAAAACATAGACAGTAGGAAGAGTCAGTCCTCTTGTACTTAAGTCGGCATTGTGCCTTTTCTATTTAATTCCGATGCAATTTCAGTGTTTCATCGTCAATAAGAATGTCAGAGTGATACAGTAACCCTGAAGTGAAGCATTGGAATCTGTAACTAGCGTCACAGGAATGGTTCCAAACATAGTCAGTAAGAAGAGTCAGTCTTCTTGTACTTTAGTCGGCATTGTGCCTTTTCTATTTAGTTCCGATGCAATTTCTGTGTTTCATCGTCAATAAGAAGGTCCAAAGGATACAGTAATCCTGAAGTGAATCATCTTAATCTATAACTAGTGTCACAGGAATGGTTCAAAACATAGTCAGTACGAAGAGTCAGTCTTCTTGTACTTAAGTCGGCATTGTGCCTTTTCTATTTAATTCCGATGCAATATCTGTGTTTCATCGTCAAAGAGAAGGTCAGAGGGATACAGTAAACCTGAAGGGAAGCATCGGAATCTATAACAAGTGTCACAGGAATGGTTCAAAACAGTCAGTGAGAAGAGTCAGTCTTCTTGTTCTTAAGTCGGCATTGTGCCTTTTGTATTTAATTCCGATGCAATTTCTGTGTTTCATCGTCAATATGAACGTCCAAGGGATACAGTAAACCTGAAGTGAAGCATCGGAATCTATAACTAGTGTCACTGGAATGGTCCAAAACATAGACAGTAGGAAGAGTCAGTCTTCTCGTACTTATGTCGGCATTGTGCCTTTTCTATTTAATTCCGTTGCAATTTCAGTGTTTCATCGTCAATAAGAATGTCAGAGGGATACAGTAACCCTGAAGTGAGGCATCGGAATCTGTAACTAGCGTCACAGGAATGGTTCAAACCATAAACAGAAAGAAGAGTCAGTCTTCTTGTACTTAAGTCGGCATTGTGCTTTTTCTATTTAATTCCGATGCAATTTCAGTGTTTCATCGTCAATAAGAATGTCAGAGGGATACAGTATCCCTGCAGTGAAGCATCGGAATCTGTAACTAGCGTCACAGGAATGGTTCAAAGCATAGACAGAAAGAAGAGTCAGTCTTCTTGTACTTAAGTCGGCATTGTCCGTTTTGTATTTAATTCCGATGCAATTTCTGTGTTTCATCGTCAATAAGAAAGTCCAAGGGATACAGTAAACCTGAAGTGAAGCATCGGAATCTATAACTAGTGTCACAGGAATGGGTCTAAACATAGACAGTAGGAAGAGTCTGTCTTCTTGTACATAAGTCGGCATTGTGCCTTTTGTATTTAATTCCGATGCAATTTCTGTGTTTCATCGTCAATAAGAAGATCAGAGGGATACAGTAAACCTGAAGTGAAGCATCGGAATCCATAACTAGTGTCACAGGAATGGTTCAAAACATAGTCAGTAAGAAGAGTCAGTCTTCTTGTACTTAAGTCGGCATTGTGCCTTTTCTATTTAATTCCGATGCAATATCTGTGTTTCATCGTCAATAAGAAGGCCAGAGGGATACAGTAAACCTGAAGTGAGGCATTGGAATCTATAACTAGTGTCACAGGAATGGTTCCAAACATAGTCAGTAAGAAGAGTCAGTCTTCTTGTACTTTAGTCGGCATTGTGCCTTTTCTATTTAATTCCGGTGCAATTTCTGTGTTTCATCGTCAATAAGAAGGTCCAACGGATACAGTAATCCTGAAGTGAATCATCGTAATCTATAACTAGTGTCACAGGAATGGTTCAAAACATAGTCAGTACGAAGAGTCAGACCTCTTGTACTTAAGTCGGCATTGTGCCTTTTGTATTTAACTCCGATGCAATTTCTGTGTTTCATCGTCAATAAGAAGGTCAGAGGGATACAGTAAACCTGAAGTGAAGCATCGGAATCTAAAACTAGTGTCAGAGGAATGGTTCAAAACAGTCAGTAAGAAGAGATAATCTTCTTGTACTTAAGTCGGCATTGTGCCTTTTGTATTTAATTCCGATGAATTTTCTGTGTTTCATCGTCAATAAGAAGGTCCAAAGAATACAGTAAGCCTGAAGTGAAGCATCGGAATCGACAACTAATGTCACAGGAATCGTTCAAAACAGTCAGTAAGTAGAGTCAGTCTTCTTGTACTTAAGTCGGCATTGTGCCTTTTGTATTTAATTCCGATGCAATTTCTGTGTTTCATCGTCAATACGAAGGTCAGAGGGATACAGTAAACCTGAAGTCAAGCATCGGAATCTATAACTAAAGTCACAGGAATCGTTTAAAACATAGACAGTAGGAAGAGTCAGTCTTCTTGTACTTAAGTCGGCATTGTGCCTTTTGTATTTAATTCCGATGCAATTTCTGTGTTTCATCGTCAAAGAGAAGGTCAGAGGGATACAGTAAACCTGAAGTGAAGCATCGGAATCTATAACAAGTGTCACAGGAATGGTTCAAAACAGTCAGTAAGTAGAGTCAGTCTTCTTGTACTTAAGTCGGCATTGTGCTTTTTGTATTTAATTCCGAAGCTATTTCTGCATTTCGTCGCCAATTGGAAGGTCCAAAGGATACAGTAAACCTGAAGTGAAGCATCGGAATCAATAACTAATGTCACAGGAATCGTTCAAAACATAGACAGTAGGAAGAGTCAGTCTTTTTGTACTTATGTCGGCATTGTGCCTTTTGTATTTAATTCCGATGCAATTTCTGTGTTTCATCGTCAAAAAGAAGATCAGAGGGATACAGTAAACCTGAAGGGAAGCATCGGAATCTATAACAAGTGTCACAGGAATGGTTCAAAACAGTCAGTAAGAAGAGTCAGTCTTCTTGTTCTTAAGTCGGCATTGTGCCTTTTGTATTTAATTCCGATGCAATTTCTGTGTTTCATCGTCAATAAGAACGTCCAAGGGATGCAGTAAACCTGAAGTGAAGCATCGGAATCTATAACTAGTGTCACTGGAATGGTTCAAAACATAGACAGTAGGAAGAGTCAGTCCTCTTGTACTTAAGTCGGCATTGTGCCTTTTCTATTTAATTCCGATGCAATTTCAGTGTTTCATCGTCAATAAGAATGTCAGAGTGATACAGTAACCCTGAAGTGAAGCAACGGAATCTGTAACTAGCGTCACAGGAATGGTTCAAAACATAGACAGAAGGAAGAGTCAGTCTTCTTGTACTTAAGTCGGCATTGTGCCTTTTCTATTTAATTCCGATGCAATTTCAGTGTTTCATCGTCAATAAGAATGTCAGAGGGATACAGTAACCATGAAGTGAAGCATCGGAATCTGTAACTAGCGTCACAGGAATGGTTCAAAGCATAGACAGAAAGAAGCGTCAGTCTTCTTGTACTTAAGTCGGCATTGTGCCTTTTGTATTTAATTCCGATGCAATTTCTGTGTTTCATCGTCAATAAGAAGGTCAGAGGGATACAGTAAACCTGAAGTGAAGCATCGGAATCCATAACTAGTGTCACAGGAATGGTTCAAAACATAGTCAGTAAGAAGAGTCAGTCTTCTTGTACGTAAGTCGGCATTGTGCCTTTTCTATTTAATTCCGATGCAATATCTGTGTTTCATCGTCAATAAGAAGGTCAGAGGGATACAGTAAACCTGAAGTGAGGCATGGGAATCTATAACTAGTGTCACAGGAATGGTTCCAAACATAGTCAGTAAGAAGAGTTATTCTTCTTGTACTTTAGTCGGCATTATGCCTTTTCTATTTAATTCCGATGCAATTTCCGTGTTTCATCGTCAATAAGAAGGTTTAAGGGATACAGTAATCCTGAAGTGAATCATCGTAATCTATAACTAGTGTCACAGGAATGATTCAAAACGTAGTCAGTACGAAGAGTCAGTCTTCTTGTACTTAAGTCGGCATTGTGCCTTTTGTATTTAATTCCGATGCAATTTCTGTGTTTCATCGTCAATAAGAAGGTCAGAGGGATACAGTAAACCTGAAGTGAAGCATCGGAATCTATAACTAGTGTCACAGGAATGGTTCGAAACAGTCAGTAAGAAGAGACAATCTTCTTGTACTTAAGTCGGCATTGTGCCTTTTGTATTTAATTCCGATGCATTTTCTGTGTTTCATCGTCAATAAGAAGGTCCAAAGGATACAGTAAACCTGAAGTGAAGCAACGGAATCTATAACTTATGTCACAGGAATCGTTCAAAACATAGACAGTAGGAAGAGTCAGTCCTCTTGTACTTAAGTCGACATTGTGCCTTTTGTATTTAATTCCGATGCAATTTCTGTGTTTCATCGTCAAAATGAAGGTCAGAGGGATACAGTAAACCTGAAGGGAAACATCGGAATCTATAACAAGTGTCACAGGAATGGTTCAAAACAGTCAGTAAGAAGAGTCAGTCGTCTTGTACTTGAGTCGGCATTGTGCCTTCTGTTTTTCATTCCGAAGCTATTTCTGCAATTCGTCGCCAATTAGAAGGTCCAAAGGATACAGTAAACCTGAAGTGAAGCATCGGAATCTGTAACTAGTGTCACAGGAATGGGTCAAAACATAGACAGTAGGAAGAGTCAGTCCTCTTGCACTTAAGTCGGCATTGTGCCTTTTGTATTTAATTCCGATGCAATATCTGCTTTCATCGTCAACAAGAAGGTCCAAGGGATACAGTAAACCTGAAGTGAAGCATCGGAATCTGTAACTAGCGTCACAGGAATGGTTCAAAACATTGTCAGTAAGAAGAGTCAGTCTTCTTGTTCTTAAGTCGGCATTGTGCCTTTTGTATTTAATTCTGATGCAATTTCTGTGTTTCATCGTCAATAAGAACATCCAAGGGATACAGTAAACTTGAAGTGAAGCATCGGAATCTATAACTAGTGTCACTGGAATGGTTCAAAACATAGACAGTAGGAAGAGTCAGTCTTCTTGTACTTAAGCCGGCATTGTGCTTTTTCTATTTAATTCCGATGCAATTTGAGTGTTTCATCGTCAATAAGAATGTCAGAGGGATACAGTAACCCTGAAGTGAAGCATCGGAATCTGTAACTAGCGTCACAGGAATGGTTCAAAACATAGACAGAAAGAAGAGTTAGTCCTTGTACTTAAGTCGGCATTGTGCCTTTTGTATTTAATTCCGATGCAATTTCTGTGTTTCATCGTCAATAAGAAGGTCCAAGGGATACAGTAATCCTGAAGTGATTCATCGTAATCTATAACTAGTGTCACAGGAATGGTTCAAACATAGTCAGTACGAAGAGTCAGTCTTCTTGTACTTAAGTCGGCATTGTGCCTTTTGCATTTCATTCCGATGCAAATTCTGTGTTTCATCGTCAATAAGAAGGTCAGAGGGATACAGTAAACCTGAAGTGAAGCATCGGAATCTATAACTAGTGTCACAGGAATGGTTCAAAACAGTCAGTAAGAAGAGACAATCTTCTTGTACTTATGTTGGCATTGTGCCTTTTGTATTTAATTCCGATGCAATTTCTGTGTTTCATCGTCGAAAAGAAGGTCAGAGGGATACAGTAAACCTGAAGTGAAGCATCGGAATCTTTAACTACTGTCACAGGAATGGTTCAAAACATAGACAGTAGCAAGAGTCAGTCTTCTTGTACTTAAGTCGGCATTGTGCCTTTTGTATTTCATTCCAATGCAATATCTGTGTTTCATCGTCAATAAGAAGGTCCAAGGGATACGGTAAACCTGAAGTGAATCATCGTAATCTATAACTAGTGTCACAGGAATGGTTCAAAACATAGTCAGTACGAAGAGTCAGTCTTCTTGTACTTAAGTCGGCATTGTGCCTTTTGTATTTAATTCCTATGCAATTTCTGTGTTTCATTGTGAATAAGAAGGTCCAAGGGATACGGTAAACCTGAAGTGAATCATCGGAATCTATAACTAGTGTCAAAGGAATGGTTCAAATAATAGACAGTAAGAAGAGTCAGTCTTCTTGTACTTAAGTCGGCAATGTGCATTTTGTATTTAATTCCAATGCAATTTCTGTATTTCGTCGCCAATAAGAAGGTCCAAAGGATACAGTAATTCTGAAGTGAAGCTTCGGAATCTATAACTAGTGTCACAGGAATGGTTCAAAACAGTCAGTAAGAAGAGTCAGTCTTCTTGTACATAAGTCGGCATTGTGCCTTTTGTATTTAATTCCGATGCAATTTCTGTACCTCGTCGCCAATAAGAAGGTCCAAAGGATACAGTAAACCTGAAGTGAAGCATCGGTATCTTGAACTAATGTCACAGGAATCGTTCAAAACATAGACAGTAGGAAGAGTCAGTCTTCTTGTACTTAAGTCGGCATTGTGCCTTTTGTATGGAATTCCGATGCAATTTCTGTGTTTCATCGTCAAAAAGAAGGTCAGAAGGTTAGAGTAAACCTGAAGTGAAGCATCGGAATCTGTAACTAGTGTCACAGGAATGGTTCCAAACATAGTCAGTAAGAAGAGTCAGTCTTCTTGTACTTAAGTCGGCATTGTGCCTTTTCTATTTAATTCCGATGCAATATCTGTGTTTCATCATCCATAAAAAGTTCAGAGGGATACAGTAAACCTGAAGTGAGGCATCGGAATCTATAACTAGTGTCACAGGAATGGTTCCAAACATAGTCAGTAAGAAGAGTCAGTCTTCTTGTACTTATGTCGGCATTGTGCCTTTTGTATTTCATTCCGATGCAATTTCTGTATTTCATCGTCAATATGAAGGTCCAACGGATACAGTAAACCTGAAGTGAAGCATCGGAATCTATAACTAGTGTCACAGGAATGGTTCAAAACATAGAGAGTAAGAAGAGTCGGTCTTCTTGTACTTAAGTCGGCATTGTGCCTTTTGTATTTAATTCCAATGCAATTTCTGTGATTCATCGTCAATATGAAGGTCAGAGGGATACAGTAAACCTGAAGTGAAGCATCGGAATCCATAACTAGTGTCACAGGAATGGTTCAAACATAGTCAATAAGAAGAGTCAGTCTTCTTGTACTTAAGTCGGCATAGTGCCTTTTCTATTTAATTCCGATGCAGTATCTGTGTTTCATCGTCAATAAGAAGGTCCAAGGGATACAGTAAACCGGAAGTAAAGCATCGGAATCTATAACTAATGTCACAGGAATCGTTCAATACATAGACAGTAGGAAGAGTCAGTCTTCTTGTACTTATATCGGCATTGTGCCTTTTGTAATTAATTCCGATGCGATTTCTGTGTTTCATCGTCAATAACAATGTCCAAGGGATACAGTAAACCTGAAGTGAAGCATCGGAATCTATAACTAGTGTCACAGGAATGGTTCAAAACATAGACAGTAGGAAGAGTCAGTCTTCTTGTACTTAAGTCGGCATTGTGCCTTTTCTATTTAATTCCGATGCAATTTCAGTGTTTCATCGTCAATAAGAATGTCAGAGGGATACAGTAACCCTGAAGTGAAGCATCGGAATCTGTATCTAGCGTCACAGGAATGGTTCAAAGCATAGACAGAAAGAAGAGTCAGTCTTCTTGTACTTAAGTCGGCATTGTGCCTTTTGTATTTCATTCCGATGCAATTTCTGTATTTCATCTTCAATAAGAAGGTCCAACGGATACAGTAAACCTGAAGTGAAGCATCGGAATCTATAACTAGTGTCACAGGAATGGTTCAAAACATAGAGAGTAAGAAGAGTCGGTCTTCTTGTACTTAAGTCGGCATTGTGCCTTTTGTATTTAATTCCAATGCAATTTCTGTGATTCATCGTCAATATGAAGGTCAGAGGGATACAGTAAACCTGAAGTGAAGCATCGGAATCCATAACTAGTGTCACAGGAATGGTTCAAACATAGTCAATAAGAAGAGTCAGTCTTCTTGTACTTAAGTCGGCATAGTGCCTTTTCTATTTAATTCCGATGCAGTATCTGTGTTTCATCGTCAATAAGAAGGTCCAAGGGATACAGTAAACCTGAAGTGAAGCATCGGAATCTATAACTAGTGTCACAGGAATGGTTCAAAACATAGACAGTAGGAAGAGTCAGTCTTCTTGTACTTAAGTCGGCATTGTGCCTTTTCTACTTAATTCCGATGCAATTTTAGTGTTTCATCGTCAATAAGAATATCAGAGGGATATAGTAACCCTGAAGTGAAGCATCGGAATCTGTAACAAGCGTCAAAGGAATGGTTCAAAGCATAGACAGAAAGAAGAGTCAGTCTTCTTGTACTTAAGTCGGCATTGTGCCTTTTGTATTTAATTCCGATGCGATTTCTGTGTTTCATCGTCAATAAGAAGGTCCAAGGGATACAGTAAACCTGAAGTGAAGCATCGGAATCTATAACTAGTGTCACAGGAATGGTTCAAAACATAGACAGTAAGAAGAGTCTGTATTCTTGTACTTATGTCGGCATTGTGCCTTTTGTATTTAATTCCGATGCAATTTCTGTGTTTCATCGTCAATAAGAAGGTCAGAGGGATACAGTAAACCTGAAGTGAAGCATCGGAATCCATAACTAGTGTCACAGGAATGGTTCAAAACATAGTCAGTAAGAAGAGTCAGTCTTCTTGTACTTATGTCGGCATTGTGCCTTTTCTATTTAATTCCGATGCAATATCTGTGTTTCACCGTCAATAAGAAGGTCATAGGGATACAGTAAACCTGAAGTGAGGCGTGGGAATCTATAACTAGTGTCACAGGAATGGTTCCAAACATAGTCAGTAAGAAGAGTCAGTCTTCTTGTACTTTAGTCGGCATTGTGCCTTTTCTATTTAATTCCGATGCGATTTCTGTGTTTCATCGTCAATAAGAAGGTCCAAGGGATACAGTAAACCTGAAGTGAAGCATCGGAATCTATAACTAGTGTCACAGGAATGGTTCAAAACATAGACAGTAAGAAGAGTCTGTATTCTTGTACTTATGTCGGCATTGTGCCTTTTGTATTTAATTCCGATGCAATTTCTGTGTTTCATCGTCAATAAGAAGGTCAGAGGGATACAGTAAACCTGAAGTGAAGCATCGAAATCTGTAACTAGCGTCACAGGAATGGTTCAAAACATAGTCAGTAAGAAGAGACAATCTTCTTGTACTTAAGTCGGCATTGTGCCTTATGTATTTAATTCCGATGCATTTTCTGTGTTTCATCGTCAATAAGAAGGTCCAAAGGATACAGTAAACCTGAAGTGAAGCATCGGAATCTATAACTAATGTCACAGGAATCGTTCAAAACATAGACAGTAGGAAGAGTCAGTCTTCTTGTACTTAAGTCGGCATTGTCCCTTTTCTATTTAATTCCGATGCAATTTCAGTGTTTCATCGTCAATAAGAATGTCAGAGGGATACAGACACCCTGAAGTGAAGCATCGGAATCTGTAACTAGCGTCACAGGAATGGTTCAAAACATAGACAGAAAGAAGAGTCAGTCTTCTTGTACTTAAGTCGGCATTGTGCCTTTTGTATTTAATTCCGATGCAATTTCTGTGTTTCATCGTCAATAAGAAGGTCAGAGGGATACAGTAAACCTGAAGTGAAGCATCGGAATCCATAACTAGTGTCACAGGAATGGTTCAAAACATAGTCAGTAAGAAGAGTCAGTCTTCTTGTACTTAAGTTGGCATTGTGCATTTTCTATTTAATTCCGATGCAATATCTGTGTTTCATCGTCAATAAGAAGGTCAGAGGGATACAGTAAACCTGAATCGAGGCATGGGAATCTATAACTAGTGTCACAGGAATGCTTCCAAACATAGTCAGTAAGAAGAGATATTCTTCTTGTACTTTAGTCGGCATTATGCCTTTTCTATTTAATTCCGATGCAATTTCCGTGTTTCATCGTCAATAAGAAGGTCCAAGGGATACAGTAATCCTGAAGTGAATCATCGTAATCTATAACTAGTGTCACAGGAATGATTCAAAACGTAGTCAGTACGAAGAGTCAGTCTTCTTGTACTTAAGTCGGCATTGTGCCTTTTGTATTTAATTCCGATGCAATTTCTGTGTTTCATCGTCAATAAGAAGGTCAGAGGGATACAGTAAACCTGAAGTGAAGCATCGGAATCTATAACTAGTGTCACAGGAATGGTTCGAAACAGTCAGTAAGAAGAGACAATCTTCTTGTACTTAAGTCGGCATTGTGCATTTTGTATTTAATTCCGATGCATTTTCTGTGTTTCATCGTCAATAATAAGGTCCAAAGGCTACAGTAAACCTGAAGTGAAGCAACGGAATCTATAACTTATCTCACAGGAATCGTTCAAAACATAGACAGTAGGAAGAGTCAGTCCTCTTGTACTTAAGTCGACATTGTGCCTTTTGTATTTAATTCCGATGCAATTTCTGTGTTTCATCGTCAAAATGAAGGTCAGAGGGATACAGTAAACCTGAAGGGAAACATCGGAATCTATAACAAGTGTCACAGGAATGGTTCAAAACAGTCAGTAAGAAGGGTCAGTCGTCTTGTACTTAAGTCGGCATTGTGCCTTTTGTTTTTCATTCCGAAGCTATTTCTGCATTTCGTCGCCAATTAGAAGGTCCAAAGGATACAGTAAACCTGAAGTGAAGCATCGGAATCAATAACTAATGTCACAGGAATCGTTCAAAACATAGACAGTAGGAAGATTCAGCCTTCTTGTACTTAGGTCGGCATTGTGCCTTTTGTATTTAATTCCGATGCAATATCTGTGTTTTATCGTCAATAAGTAGGTCAGAGGGATACAGTAAACCTGAAGTGAAGCATCGGAATCTGTAACTAGTGTCACAGGAATGGGTCAAAACATAGACAGTAGGAAGAGTCAGTCCTCTTGCACTTAAGTCGGCATTGTGCCTTTTGTATTTAATTCCGATGCAATATCTGTTTTCATCGTCAACAAGAAGGTCCAAGGGATACAGTAAACCTGAAGTGAAGCATCGGAATCTGTAACTAGCGTCACAGGAATGGTTCAAAACATTGTCAGTAAGAAGAGTCAGTCTTCTTGTTCTTAAGTCGGCATTGTGCCTTTTGTATTTAATTCCGATGCAATTTCTGTGTTTCATCGTCAATAAGAACGTTCAAGGGATACAGTAAACCTGAAGTGAAGCATCGGAATCTATAACTAGTGTCACTGGATTGGTTCAAAACATAGACAGTAGGAAGAGTCAGTCTTCTTGTACTTAAGTCGGCATTGTGCTTTTTCTATTTAATTCCGATGCAATTTGAGTGTTTCATCGTCAATAAGAATGTCAGAGGGATACAGTAACCCTGAAGTGAAGCAACGGAATCTGTAACTAGCGTCACAGGAATGGTTCAAAACACTGACAGAAAGAAGAGTCAGTCTCCTTGTACTTCAGTCGGCATTGTGCCTTTTGTATTTAATTCCGATGCAATTTCTGTGTTTCATCGTCAATAAGAAGGTCCAAGGGATACAGTAATCCTGAAGTGATTCATCGTAATCTATAACTAGTGTCACAGGAATGGTTCAAACATAGTCAGTACGAAGAGTCAGTCTTCTTGTACTTAAGTCGGCATTGTGCCTTTTGCATTTCATTCCGATGAAATTTCTGTGTTTCATCGTCAATAAGAAGGTCAGAGGGATACAGTAAACCTGAAGTGAAGCATCGGAATCTATAACTAGTGTCACAGGAATGGTTCAAAACAGTCAGTAAGAAGAGACAATCTTCTTGTTCAAATGGTTCAAATGGCTCTGAGCACTATGGGACTCAACTGCTGAGGTCATTAGTCCCCTAGAACTTAGAACTAATTAAACCTAACTAACCTAAGGACATCACAAACATCCATGCCCGAGGCAGGATTCGAACCTGCGACCGTAGCGGTCTTGCGGTTCCAGGCTGCAGCGCCTTTAACCGCACGGCCACTTCGGCCGGCCCAATCTTCTTGTACTTATGTCGGCATTGTGCCTTTTGTATTTAATTCCGATGCCATTTCTGTGTTTCATCTTCGAAAAGAAGGTCAGAGGGATACAGTAAACCTGAAGTGAAGCATCGGAATCTGTAACTACTGTCACAGGAATGGTTCAAAACATAGACAGTACGAAGAGTCAGTCTTCTTGTACTTAAATCGGCATTGTGCCTTTTGTATTTAATTCCGATGAAATTTCTGTGTTTCATTGTCAATAAGAAGGTCCAAGGGATACGGTAAACCTGAAGTGAATCATCGGAATCTATAACTAGTGTTAAAGGAATGGTTCAAATAATAGACAGTAAGAAGAGTCAGTCTTCTTGTACTTAAGTCGGCATTGTGACTTTTGTATGGAATTCCGATGCAATTTCTGTGTTTCATCGTCAAAAAGAAGGTCAGAAGGGTAGAGTAAACCTGAAGTGAAGCATCGGAATCTGTAACTAGTGTCACAGGAATGGTTCAAAACATAGACAGTAGGAAGAGTCATTCTTCTTGCACTTAAGTCGGCATTGTGCCTTTTATATTTAATTCCAATGCAATTTCTGTGTTTCACCGTCAATATGAAGGTCAGAGGGATACAGTAAACCTGAAGTGAAGCATCGGAATCTATAACTAGTGTCACAGGAATGGTTCAAATCAGTTAGTAAGAAGAGTCAATCTTCTTGTGCTTAAGTCGGCATTGTGCCTTTTGTATTTAATTCCGATGCTTTTTCTGTGTTTCATCGTCAATAAGAAGGTCCAAAGGATACAGTAAACCTGAAGTGAAGCATCGGAATCTATAACTAATGTCACAGGAATGGTTCAAAACATAGACAGTAGGAAGAGTCAGTCTTCTTGTACTTAAGTCGGCATTGTGCCTTTTGTATTTAATTCCGATGCAATTTCTGTGTTTCATCGTCAAAAAGAAGGTCAGAGATATACAGTAAACCTGAAGTGAAGCATCGGAATCTATAACTAGTGTCACAGGAATGGTTCCAAACATAGTCAGTAAGAAGAGACAGTCTTCTTGTACTAAAGTCGGCATTGTGCCTTTTGTATTTAATTCTGATGCAATTTCTGTTTTCATCGTCAACAAGAAGGTCCAAGGGATACAGTAAACCTGAAGTGAAGCATCGGAATCTGTAACTAGCGTCACAGGTATGGTTCAAAACATAGTCAGTAAGAAGAGTCAGTCTTCTTGTTCTTAAGTCGGCATTGTGCCTTTTGTAATTAATTCCGATGCAATTTCTGTGTTTCATCGTCAACAAGAACGTCCAAGGGAAACAGTAAACCTGAAGTGAAGCATCGGAATCTATAACTAGTGTCACAGGAATGGTTCAAAACATAGACAGTAGGAAGAGACAGTCTTCTTGTACTTAAGTCGGCATTGTGCCTTTTCTATTTAATTCCGATGCAATTTCAGTGTTTCATCGTCAATAAGAATCTCAGAGGGATACAGTAACCCTGAAGTGAAGCATCGGAATCTGTATCTAGCGTCACAGGAATGGTTCAAAGCATAGACAGAAAGAAGAGTCAGTCTTCTTGTACTTAAGTCGGCATTGTGCCTTTTGTATTTCATTCCGATGCAATTTCTGTGTTTCATCGTCAATAAGAAGGTCCAACGGATACAGTAATCCTGAAGTGAAGCATCGGAATCTATAACTGGTGTCACAGGAATGGTTCAAAACATAGAGAGTAAGAAGAGTCTGTCTTCTTGTACTTAAGTCGGCATTGTGCCTTTTGTATTGAATTCCAATGCAATTTCTGTGATTCATCGTCAATATGAAGGTCAGAGGGATACAGTACACCTGAAGTGAAGCATCGGAATCCATAACTAGTGTCACAGGAATGGTTCAAACATAGTCAGTAAGAAGAGTCGGTCTTCTTGTACTTAAGTCGGCATAGTGCCTTTTCTATTTAATTCCGATGCAGTATCTGTGTTTCATCGTCAATAAGAAGGTCCAAGGGATACAGTAAACCTGAAGTGAAGCATCGGAATCTATAACTAATGTCACAGGAATCGTTCAATACATAGACAGTAGGAAGAGTCAGTCTTCTTGTACTTATATCGGCATTGTGCCCTTTGTATTTAATTCCGATGCAATTTCTGTGTTTCATCGTCAAAAAGAAGGTCAGGGGGATACAGTAAACCTGAAGTGAATCATCGTAATCTATAACTAGTGTCACAGGAATGGTTCAAAACATAGTCAGTACGAAGAGTCAGACTTCTTGTACTTAAGTCGGCATTGTGCCTTTTGTATTTAATTCAGATGCAATTTCTGTGTTTCATCGTCAATATGAAGGTCAGAGGGATACAGTAAACCTGAAGTGAAGCATCGGAATCTATAACTAGTGTCACAGGAATGGTTCAAAACAGTCAGTAAGAAGAGACAATATTCTTGTACTTAAGTCGGTATTGTGCATTTTGTATTTAATTCCGATGCATTTTCTGTGTTTCATCGTCAATAAGAGGGTCCAAAGGATACAGTAAACCTGAAGTGAAGCATCGGAATCTACAACTAATGTCACAGGAATCGTTCAAAACAGTCAGTAAGTGGAGTCAGTCTTCTTGTACTTAAGTCGGCATTGTGCCTTTTGTATTTAATTCCGATGCAATTTCTGTGTTTCATCGTCAATACGAAGGTCAGAGGGATACAGTAAACCTGAAGTGAAGCATCGGAATCTATAACTATTGTCACAGGAATTGTTCAAAACATAGAGAGTAGGAAGAGTCAGTCTTCTTGTACTTAAGTCGGCGTTGTGCCTTTTGTATTTAATTCCGATGCAATTTCTGTGTTTCATCGTCAAAAAGAAGGTCAGAGGGATACAGTAAACCTGAAGGGAAGCATCGGAATCTATAACAAGCGTCGCAGGAATGGTTCAAAACAGTCAGTAAGAAGAGTCAGTCGTCTTGTACTTAAGTAGGCATTGTGCCTTTTGTATTTAATTCCGAAGCAATTTCTGCATTTCGTCGCCAATTAGAAGGTCCAAAGGGTACAGTAAACCTGAAGTGAAGCATCGGAATCAGTAACTAATGTCACAGGAATCGTTCAAAACATAGACAGTAGGAAGAGTCAGTCTTCTTGTACTTAAGTCGGCATTGTGCCTTTTGTATTTAATTCCGATGCATTTTCTGTTTTCATCGTCAACAAGAAGGTTTAAGGGATACAGTAAACCTGAAGTGAAGCATCGGAATCTGTAACTAGCGTCACAGGTATGGTTCAAAACATAGTCAGTAAAAAGATTCAGTCTTCTTGTTCTTAAGTCGGCATTGTGCCTTTTGTATTTAATTCCGATGCAATTTCTGTGTTTCATCGTCAACAAGAACGTCCAAGGGATACAGTAAACCTGAAGTGACGCATCGGAATCTATAACTAGTGTCACAGGAATGGTTCAAAACATAGACAGTAGGAAGAGTCAGTCTTCTTGTACTTAAGTCGGCATTGTGCCTTTTCTATTTAATTCCGATGCAATTTCAGTGTTTCATCGTCAATAAGAATGTCAGAGGGATACAGTAACCCTGAAGAGAAGCATCGGAATCTGTATCTAGCGTCACAGGAATGGTTCAAAGATAGACAGAAAGAAGAGTCAGTCTTCTTGTACTTAAGTCGGCATTGTGCCTTTTGTATTTCATTCCGATGCAATTTCTGTCTTTCATCGTCAATAAGAAGGTCCAACGGATACAGTAAACCTGAAGTGAAGCATCGGAATCTATAACTAGTGTCACAGGAATGGTTCAAAACATAGACAGTAAGAAGAGTCTGTCTTCTTGTACTTAAGTCGGCATTGTGCCTTTTGTATTTAATTCCGATGCAATTTCTGTGATTCCTCGTCAATAAGAAGTTGAGAGGGATACAGTAAACCTGAAGTGAAGCATCGGAATACATAACTAGTGTCACAGGAATGGTTCAAACATAGTCAGTAAGAAGAGTCAGTCTTCTTGTACTTAAGTCTGCATAGTGCCTTTTTTATTTAATTCCGATGCAGTATCTGTGTTTCATCGTCAATAAGAAGGTCAGAGGGATACAGTAAACCTGAAGTGAGGCATGGGAATCTATAACTAGTGTCACAGGAATGGTTCCAAACATAGTCAGTAAGAAGAGTCAGTCTTCTTGTACTTTAGTCGGCATTGTCCCTTTTCTATTTAATTCCGATGCAATTTCTGTGTTTCATCGTCAATAAGAAGGTCCAAGGGATACAGTAATCCTGAAGTGAATCATCGTAATCTATAACTAGTGTCACAGGAATGGTTCAAATTATAGTCAGTACGAAGAGTCAGACTTCTTGTACTTAAGTCGGCATTGTGCCTTTTGTATTTAATTCCGATTGCAATTTCTGTGTTTCATCGTCAATAGGAAGGTCAGAGGGATACAGTAAACCTGAAGTGAAGCATCGGAATCTATAACTAGTGTCACAGGAATGGTTCCAAACAGTCAGTAAGAAGAGACAATCTTCTTGTACTTAAGTCGGCATAGTGCATTTTGTATTTAATTCCGATGCAATATCTTTGTTTCATCGTCAATAAGAAGGTTAGAGGGATACAGTAAACCTGAAGTGAGGCATCGGAATCTATAACTAGTGTCACAGGAATGGTTCCAAACATAGTCAGTAAGAAGAGTCAGTCTTCTTGTACTTAAGTCGGCATTGTGCCTCTTCTATTTAATTCCGACGCAATTTCTGTGTTTCTTCGTCAATAAGAAGGTCCAAGGGATACAGTAATGCTGAAGTGATTCATCGTAATCTATAACTAGTGTCACAGGAATGGTTCAAACATAGTCAGTACGAAGAGTCTGTCTTCTTGTACTTAAGTCGGCATTGTGCCTTTTGCATTTCATTCCGATGCAATTTCTGTGTTTCATCGTCAATAAGAATGTCAGATTGATACAGTAAACCTGAAGTGAAGCATCGGAATCCATAACTAGTGTTACAGGAATGGTTCAAAACAGTCAGTAAGAAGAGACATTCTTCTTGTACTTAAGTCGGCATTGTGCCTTTTGTATTTAATTCCGATGCAATTACTGTGTTTCATCGTCAAAAAGAAGGTCAGAGGGATACAGTAAACCTGAAGTGAAGCATCGGAATCTATAACTAGTGTCACAGGAATGGTTCAAAACATAGACAGAAAGAAGAGTCAGTCTTCTTGTACTTAAGTCGACATTGTGCCTTTTCTATTTAATTCCGATGCAATTTCTGTGTTTCATCGTCAATAAGAAGGTCAGAGGGATACAGTAAACCTGAAGTGAAGCATCGGAATCCATAACTAGTGTCACAGGAATGGTTCATAACGTAGTCAGTAAGAAGAGTCGGTCTTCTTGTACTTAAGTCGGCACTGTGCCTTCTCTATTTAATTCCGATGCAATATCTGTGTTTCATCGTCAGTAAGAACGTCAGAGGGATACAGTAAACCTGAAGTGAGGCATCGGAATCTATAACTAGTGTCACAGGAATGGTTCCAAACATAGTCAGTAAGAAGAGTCAGTCTTCTTGTACTTAAGTCAGCATTGTGCCTTTTCTATTTAATTCCGATGCAATTTCTTTATTTCACCGTCAATAAGAAAGTGCAAGGAATACAGTAATCCTGAAGTGAATCATCATAATCTATAACTAGTGTCACAGGAATGGTTATATACATAGTCAGTACGAAGAGTCAGTCTTCTTGTACTTAAGTCGGCATTGTGCCTTTTCTATTTAATTCCGATGCAATTTTTGTGTTTCATCGTCAATAAGAGGGTCCAAGGGATACAGTAAACCTCAAGTGAATCATCGTAATCTATAACTAGTGTCACAGGAATGGTTCAAAACATAGTCAGTACGAAGAGTCAGTCTTCTTGTACTTAAGTCGGCATTGTGCCTTTTCTATTTAATTCCGATGCAATTTCTGTGTTTCATCGTCAATACGAACGTCCAAGGGATACAGTAAACCTGAAGTGAAGCATCGGAATCTATAACTAGTGTCACTGGAATGGTTCAAAACATAGACAGTGGGAAGAGTCAGTCTTCTTGTACTTAAGTCGACATTGTGCCTTTTCTATTTACTTCCGATGCAATTTCAGTGTTTCATCGTCAATAAGAATGTCAGAGGGATACAGTAACCCTGAAGTGAAGCATCGGAATCTGTAACTAGCGTCACAGGAATGGTCCAAAGCATAGACAGAAAGAAGAGTCAGTCTTCTTGTACTTAAGTCGGCATTGTGCCTTTTCTATTTAATTCCGATGCAATTTCTGTGTTTCATCGTCAATAAGAAGGTCCAAGGGATACAGTAAACCTGAAGTGAAGCATCGGAATCTATAACTAATGTCACAGGAATCGTTCAATGCATAGACAGTAGGAAGAGTCAGTCTTCTTGTACTTATATCGGCATTGTGCCTTTTGTTTTTAATTCCGATGCAATTTCTGTGTTTCATCGTCAAAAAGAAGGTCAGAGGGATACAGTAAACCTGAAGTGAAGCATCGGAATCTATAACAAGTGTCACAGGAATGGTTCAAAACAGTTAGTAAGAAGAGTCAGTCATCTTGTACTTAAGTCGGCATTGTGCCTTTTGTATTTAATTCCGAAGCTATTTCTGTATTTCGCCACCAGTTAGAAGGTCCAAAGGATACAGTAAACCTGAAGTGAAGCATCGGAATCAATAACAAATGTCACAGGAATCGTTCAATACATAGACAGTAGGAATAGTCAGTCTTCTTGTACTTAAGTCGGCATTGTGCCTTTTGTATTTAATTCCGATGCAATTTCTGTGTTGCATCGTTAAAAGAAGGTCAGAGGGATACCGTAAACCTGAAGTGAAGCATCGGAATCTGTAACTAGTGTCACAGGAATGGTTCAAAACATAGACAGTAAGAAGAGTATGTCCTCTTGTACTTAAGTCGGCATTGTGCCTTTTCTATTTCATTCCGATGCAATTTCTGTGTTTCATCGTCTATAAGAATGTCAGAGGGATACAGTAAACCTGAAGTGAAGCATCGGAATCTATAACTAGTGTTACAGGAATGGTTCAAAACGGTCAGTAAGAAGAGACAATCTTCTTGTACTTTAGTCGGCATTGTGCCTTTTGTATTTAATTCCGATGCAATTTCTGTGTTTCATCGTCAAAAAGAAGGTCAGAGGGATACAGTAAACCTGAAGTGAAGCATCGGAATCTGTAACTACTGTCACAGGAAAGGTTCAAAGCATAGACAGTAGGAAGAGTCAGTCTTCTTGTACTTAAGTCGGCATTGTGCCTTTTGTATTTAATTCCGATGCAATATCTGTGTCTCATCGTCAATAAGAAGGTCCAAGGGATACAGTAAACCTGAAGTGAAGCATCGTAATCTGTAACTAGCGTCACAGGAATGGTTCAAAACATAGTCAGTTAGAAGAGTCAGTCTTTTTGTACTTAAGTCGTCATTGTGCCTTTTCTATTTAATTCCGATGCAATTTCTGTGTTTCATCGTCAATAAGAAGGTCCAAGTGATACGTAAACCTGAAGTGAATCATCATAATCTATAACTAGTCTCCCAGGAATGGTTCAAAACATAGTCAGTACGAAGAGTCAGTCTTCTTGTACTTAAGTCGGCATTGTGCCTTTTGTATTTAATTCCGATGCAATTTCTGTGTTTCATCGTCAATAAGAAGGACAGAGAGATCCAGTAAACCTGAAGTGAAGCATCGGAATCTATAACTAGTGTCACAGGAATGGTTCTAAACATAGACAGTAAGAAGGGTTAGTCTTCTTGTACTTAAGTCGGCATTGTGCCTTTTGTATTTATATCCGATGCAATATCTGTGTTTCATCGTCAATAAGAAGGTGCAAGGGATACAGTAAACCTGAAGTGAAGCATTGGAATCTATATTTAGTGTCACAGGAATGGTTCAAATCATAGACAGTAAGAAGAGTCAGTCTTTTTGTACTTAAGTCGGCATTGTGCCTTTTGTATTTAATTCCGATGCAATTACTGTGTTTCAACGTCAATAAGAACGTCCAGGGGATACAGTAACCCTGAAGTGAAGCATCGGAATCTATAACTAGTGTCACAGGAATGGTTCAAAACATAGACAGTAGGAAGAGTCAGTCTTCTTGTACTTATGTCGGCATTGTACCTTTTGTATTTAATTCTGATGCAATTTCTGTGTTTCATCGTCAATAAGAATGTCAGAGGGATACAGTAACCCTGAAGTGAAGCATGGGAATCTGTAACTAGCGTCACAGGAATGGTTCAAAGCATAGACAGAAAGAAGAGTCGGTATTCTTGTACTTAAGTCGGAATTGTTCGTTTTCTATTTAATTCCGATGCAATTTCTGTGTTTCATCGTCAATAAGAAGGTCCAAGGGATACAGTAAACCTGAAGTGAAGCATCGGAATCTATAACTAGTGTCACAGGAATGGTTCAAAACATAGACAGTAAGAAGAGTCAGTCTTCTTGTACTTAAGTCGTCATTGTGCCTTTTCTATTTAATTCCGATGCAATTTCTGTGTTTCATCGTCAATAAGAAGGTCAGTGGGATACAGTAAACCTGAAGTGAAGCATCGGAATCTATAACTAGTGTCACAGGAATGGTTCCAAACATAGTCAGTAAGAAGAGTCAGTCTTTTTCTACTTAAGTCGGCATTGTGCCTTTTCTATTTAATTCCGATGCAATTTCTGTGTTTCATCGTCAATAAGAAGGTCCAAGGGATACAGTAAACCTGAAGTGTAGCATCGGAATCTATAACTAATATCACAGGAATCGTTCAATACATAGACAGTAGGAAGAGTCAGTCTTCTTGTACTTATATCGGCATTGTGCCTTTTGTATTTAATTCCGATGCAATTTCTGTGTTTCATCGTCAAAAAGAAGGTCAGAGGGATACAGTAAACCTGAAGTGAAGCATCGGAATCTATAACAAGTGTCACAGGAATGGTTCAAAACAGTTAGTAAGAAGAGTCAGTCATCTTGTACTTAAGTCGGCATTGTGCCTTTTGTATTTAATTCCGAAGCTATTTCTGTATTTAGCCGCCAGTTAGAAGGTCCAAAGGATACAGTAAACCTGAAGTGAAGCATCGGAATCAATAACAAATGTCACAGGAATCGTTCAATACATAGACAGTAGGAAGAGTCAGTCTTCTTGTACTTAAGTCGGCATTGTGCCTTTTGTATTTAATTCCGATGCAATTTCTGTGTTTCATCGTTAAAAGAAGGTCAGAGGGATAACGTAAACCTGACGTGAAGCATCGGAATCTGTAACTAGTGTCACAGGAATGGTTCAAAACATAGACAGTAGGAAGAGTCAGTCCTCTTGTACTTAAGTCTGCATTGTGCCTTTTGTATTTAATTCCTATGCAATATCTGTGTTTCATCGTCGACAAGAAGGTCCAAGGGATACAGTAAACCTGAAGTGAAGCATCGGAATCAGTAACTAGCGTCACAGGAATGGCTCAAAGCATAGTCAGTAAGAAGAGTCAGTCTTCTTGTTCTTAAGTCAGCATTGTGCCTTTTGTATTTAATTCCGATGCAATTTCTATGTTTCATCGTCAATAAGAACGTCCAAGGGATACAGTAAACCTGAAGTGAAGCATCGGAATCTATAACTAGTGTCACAGGAATGGTTCAAAGCATAGACAGTAGGAAGAGTCAGTCTTCTTGTACTTAAGTCGGCATTGTGCCTTTTCTAACTAATTCCGATGCAATTTCAGTGTTTCATCGTCAATAAGAATGTCAGAGGGATACAGTAATCCTGAAGTAAAGCATCGGAATCTGTAACTAGCGTCACAGGAATGGTTCAAAACATAGACAGAAAGAAGAGTCAGTCTTCTTGTACTTCAGTCGGCAGTGTGCTTTTTGTATTTAATTCCGATGCTATTTCTATGTTTAATCGTCAATAAGAAGGTCCAAGGGATACAGTAAACCTGAAGTGAAGCATCGGAATCTATAACTAGTGTCACAGGAATGGTTCAAAACATAGACAGTAAGAAGAGTCAGTCTTCTTGTACTTAAGTCGACATTGTGCCTTTTCTATTTAATTCCGATGCAATATCTGTGTTTCATCGTCAATAAGAAGGTCAGAGGGATACAGTAAACCTGAAGTGAGGCATCGGAATCTATAACTAGTGTCACAGGAATGGTTCCAAACATAGTCAGTAAGAAGAGTCCGTCTTCTTGTACTTAAGTCGGCATTGTGCCTTTTCTATTTAATTCCGATGCAATTTCTGTATTTCACCGTCAATAAGAAAGTGCAAGGAATACAGTAATCCTAAAGTGAATCATCATAGTCTATAACTAGTGTCACAGGAATGGTTATAAACATAGTCAGTACGAAGAGTCAGTCTTCTTGTACTTAAGTCGGCATTGTGCCTTTTCTATTTAATTCCGATGCAATTTCTGTGTTTCATCGTCAATAAGAAGATCCAAGGGATACAGTAAACCTCAAGTGAATCATCGTAATCTATAACTAGTGTCACAGGAATGGTTCAAAACATAGTCAGTACGAAGAGTCAGTCTTCTTGTACTTAAGTCGGCATTGTGCCTTTTCTATTTAATTCCGATGCTATTTCTGTGTTTCATGGTCAATAAAATGGTCAGAGGGATACAGTAAACCTCAAGTGAAGCATCGGAATCTATAACTAGTGTCACAGGAATGGTTCCAAACATAGTCAGTAAGAAGAGTCAGTCTTCTTGTACTTAAGTCAGCATTGTGCCTTTTCTATTTAATTCCGATGCAATTTCTTTATTTCACCGTCAATAAGAAAGTGCAAGGAATACAGTAATCCTGAAGTGAATCATCATAATCTATAACTAGTGTCACAGGAATGGTTATATACATAGTCAGTACGAAGAGTCAGTCTTCTTGTACTTAAGTCGGCATTGTGCCTTTTCTATTTAATTCCGATGCAATTTTTGTGTTTCATCGTCAATAAGAGGGTCCAAGGGATACAGTAAACCTCAAGTGAATCATCGTAATCTATAACTAGTGTCACAGGAATGGTTCAAAACATAGTCAGTACGAAGAGTCAGTCTTCTTGTACTTAAGTCGGCATTGTGCCTTTTCTATTTAATTCCGATGCAATTTCTGTGTTTCATCGTCAATAAGAACGTCCAAGGGATACAGTAAACCTGAAGTGAAGCATCGGAATCTATAACTAGTGTCACTGGAATGGTTCAAAACATAGACAGTGGGAAGAGTCAGTCTTCTTGTACTTAAGTCGACATTGTGCCTTTTCTATTTACTTCCGATGCAATTTCAGTGTTTCATCGTCAATAAGAATGTCAGAGGGATACAGTAACCCTGAAGTGAAGCATCGGAATCTGTAACTAGCGTCACAGGAATGGTCCAAAACATAGACAGAAAGAAGAGTCAGTCTTCTTGTACTTAAGTCGGCATTGTGCCTTTTCTATTTAATTCCGATGCAATTTCTATGTTTAATCGTCAATAAGAAGGTCCAAGGGATACAGTAAACCTGAAGTGAAGCATCGGAATCTATAACTAGTGTCACAGGAATGGTTCAAAACATAGACAGTAAGAAGAGTCAGTCTTCTTGTACTTAAGTCGACATTGTGCCTTTTCTATTTAATTCCGATGCAATATCTGTGTTTCATCGTCAATAAGAAGGTCAGAGGGATACAGTAAACCTGAAGTGAGGCATCGGAATCTATAACTAGTGTCACAGGAATGGTTCCAAACATAGTCAGTAAGAAGAGTCCGTCTTCTTGTACTTAAGTCGGCATTGTGCCTTTTCTATTTAATTCCGATGCAATTTCTGTATTTCACCGTCAATAAGAAAGTGCAAGGAATACAGTAATCCTAAAGTGAATCATCATAGTCTATAACTAGTGTCACAGGAATGGTTATAAACATATCCAGTACGAAGAGTCAGTCTTCTTGTACTTAAGTCGGCATTGTGCCTTTTCTATTTAATTCCGATGCAATTTCTGTGTTTCATCGTCAATAAGAAGATCCAAGGGATACAGTAAACCTCAAGTGAATCATCGTAATCTATAACTAGTGTCACAGGAATGGTTCAAAACATAGTCAGTACGAAGAGTCAGTCTTCTTGTACTTAAGTCGGCATTGTGCTTTTTCTATTTAATTCCGATGCTATTTCTGTGTTTCATGGTCAATAAAATGGTCAGAGGGATACAGTAAACCTCAAGTGAAGCATCGGAATCTATAACTAGTGTCACAGGAATGGTTCCAAACATAGTCAGTAAGAAGAGTCAGTCTTCTTGTACTTAAGTCAGCATTGTGCCTTTTCTATTTAATTCCGATGCAATTTCTTTATTTCACCGTCAATAAGAAAGTGCAAGGAATACAGTAATCCTGAAGTGAATCATCATAATCTATAACTAGTGTCACAGGAATGGTTATATACATAGTCAGTACGAAGAGTCAGTCTTCTTGTACTTAAGTCGGCATTGTGCCTTTTCTATTTAATTCCGATGCAATTTTTGTGTTTCATCGTCAATAAGAGGGTCCAAGGGATACAGTAAACCTCAAGTGAATCATCGTAATCTATAACTAGTGTCACAGGAATGGTTCAAAACATAGTCAGTACGAAGAGTCAGTCTTCTTGTACTTAAGTCGGCATTGTGCCTTTTCTATTTAATTCCGATGCAATTTCTGTGTTTCATCGTCAATAAGAACGTCCAAGGGATACAGTAAACCTGATGTGAAGCATCGGAATCTATAACTAGTGTCACTGGAATGGTTCAAAACATAGACAGTGGGAAGAGTCAGTCTTCTTGTACTTAAGTCGACATTGTGCCTTTTCTATTTACTTCCGATGCAATTTCAGTGTTTCATCGTCAATAAGAATGTCAGAGGGATACAGTAACCCTGAAGTGAAGCATCGGAATCTGTAACTAGCGTCACAGGAATGGTCCAAAACATAGACAGAAAGAAGAGTCAGTCTTCTTGTACTTAAGTCGGCATTGTGCCTTTTCTATTTAATTCCGATGCAATTTCTGTGTTTCATCGTCAATAAGAAGGTCCAAGGGATACAGTAAACCTGAAGTGAAGCATCGGAATCTATAACTAATGTCACAGGAATCGTTCAATGCATAGACAGTAGGAAGAGTCAGTCTTCTTGTACTTATATCGGCATTGTGCCTGTTGTTTTTAATTCCGATGCAATTTCTGTGTTTCATCGTCAAAAAGAAGGTCAGAGGGATACAGTAAACCTGAAGTGAAGCATCGGAAACTATAACAAGTGTCACAGGAATGGTTCAAAACAGTTAGTAAGAAGAGTCAGTCATCTTGTACTTAAGTCGGCATTGTGCCTTTTGTATTTAATTCCGAAGCTATTTCTGTATTTCGCCACCAGTTAGAAGGTCCAAAGGATACAGTAAACCTGAAGTGAAGCATCGGAATCAATAACAAATGTCACAGGAATCGTTCAATACATAGACAGTAGGAATAGTCAGTCTTCTTGTACTTAAGTCGGCATTGTGCCTTTTGTATTTAATTCCGATGCAATTTCTGTGTTGCATCGTTAAAAGAAGGTCAGAGGGATACCGTAAACCTGAAGTGAAGCATCGGAATCTGTAACTAGTGTCACAGGAATGGTTCAAAACATAGACAGTAAGAAGAGTATGTCCTCTTGTACTTAAGTCGGCATTGTGCCTTTTCTATTTCATTCCGATGCAATTTCTGTGTTTCATCGTCTATAAGAATGTCAGAGGGATACAGTAAACCTGAAGTGAAGCATCGGAATCTATAACTAGTGTTACAGGAATGGTTCAAAACGGTCAGTAAGAAGAGACAATCTTCTTGTACTTTAGTCGGCATTGTGCCTTTTGTATTTAATTCCGATGCAATTTCTGTGTTTCATCGTCAAAAAGAAGGTCAGAGGGATACAGTAAACCTGAAGTGAAGCATCGGAATCTGTAACTACTGTCACAGGAAAGGTTCAAAGCATAGACAGTAGGAAGAGTCAGTCTTCTTGTACTTAAGTCGGCATTGTGCCTTTTGTATTTAATTCCGATGCAATATCTGTGTCTCATCGTCAATAAGAAGGTCCAAGGGATACAGTAAACCTGAAGTGAAGCATCGTAATCTGTAACTAGCGTCACAGGAATGGTTCAAAACATAGTCAGTTAGAAGAGTCAGTCTTCTTGTACTTAAGTCGTCATTGTGCCTTTTCTATTTAATTCCGTTGCAATTTCTGTGTTTCATCGTCAATAAGAAGGTCCAAGTGATACGTAAACCTGAAGTGAATCATCATAATCTATAACTAGTCTCCCAGGAATGGTTCAAAACATAGTCAGTACGAAGAGTCAGTCTTCTTGTACTTAAGTCGGCATTGTGCCTTTTGTATTTAATTCCGATGCAATTTCTGTGTTTCATCGTCAATAAGAAGGACAGAGAGATCCAGTAAACCTGAAGTGAAGCATCGGAATCTATAACTAGTGTCACAGGAATGGTTCTAAACATAGACAGTAAGAAGGGTTAGTCTTCTTGTACTTAAGTCGGCATTGTGCCTTTTGTATTTATATCCGATGCAATATCTGTGTTTCTTCGTCAATAAGAAGGTGCAAGGGATACAGTAAACCTGAAGTGAAGCATTGGAATCTATATTTAGTGTCACAGGAATGGTTCAAATCATAGACAGTAAGAAGAGTCAGTCTTTTTGTACTTAAGTCGGCATTGTGCCTTTTGTATTTAATTCCGATGCAATTACTGTGTTTCAACGTCAATAAGAACGTCCAGGGGATACAGTAACCCTGAAGTGAAGCATCGGAATCTATAACTAGTGTCACAGGAATGGTTCAAAACATAGACAGTAGGAAGAGTCAGTCTTCTTGTACTTATGTCGGCATTGTACCTTTTGTATTTAATTCTGATGCAATTTCTGTGTTTCATCGTCAATAAGAATGTCAGAGGGATACAGTAACCCTGAAGTGAAGCATGGGAATCTGTAACTAGCGTCACAGGAATGGTTCAAAGCATAGACAGAAAGAAGAGTCGGTATTCTTGTACTTAAGTCGGAATTGTTCGTTTTCTATTTAATTCCGATGCAATTTCTGTGTTTCATCGTCAATAAGAAGGTCCAAGGGATACAGTAAACCTGAAGTGAAGCATCGGAATCTATAACTAGTGTCACAGGAATGGTTCAAAACATAGACAGTAAGAAGAGTCAGTCTTCTTGTACTTAAGTCGTCATTGTGCCTTTTCTATTTAATTCCGATGCAATTTCTGTGTTTCATCGTCAATAAGAAGGTCAGTGGGATACAGTAAACCTGAAGTGAAGCATCGGAATCTATAACTAGTGTCACAGGAATGGTTCCAAACATAGTCAGTAAGAAGAGTCAGTCTTTTTCTACTTAAGTCGGCATTGTGCCTTTTCTATTTAATTCCGATGCAATTTCTGTGTTTCATCGTCAATAAGAATGTCCAAGGGATACAGTAAACCTGAAGTGTAGCATCGGAATCTATAACTAATATCACAGGAATCGTTCAATACATAGACAGTAGGAAGAGTCAGTCTTCTTGTACTTATATCGGCATTGTGCCTTTTGTATTTAATTCCGATGCAATTTCTGTGTTTCATCGTCAAAAAGAAGGTCAGAGGGATACAGTAAACCTGAAGTGAAGCATCGGAATCTATAACAAGTGTCACAGGAATGGTTCAAAACAGTTAGTAAGAAGAGTCAGTCATCTTGTACTTAAGTCGGCATTGTGCCTTTTGTATTTAATTCCGAAGCTATTTCTGTATTTCGCCGCCAGTTAGAAGGTCCAAAGGATACAGTAAACCTGAAGTGAAGCATCGGAATCAATAACAAATGTCACAGGAATCGTTCAATACATAGACAGTAGGAAGAGTCAGTCTTCTTGTACTTAAGTCGGCATTGTGCCTTTTGTATTTAATTCCGATGCAATTTCTGTGTTTCATCGTTAAAAGAAGGTCAGAGGGATAACGTAAACCTGACGTGAAGCATCGGAATCTGTAACTAGTGTCACAGGAATGGTTCAAAACATAGACAGTAGGAAGAGTCAGTCCTCTTGTACTTTAGTCTGCATTGTGCCTTTTGTATTTAATTCCTATGCAATATCTGTGTTTCATCGTCAACAAGAAGGTCCAAGGGATACAGTAAACCTGAAGTGAAGCATCGGAATCTGTAACTAGCGTCACAGGAATGGCTCAAAGCATAGTCAGTAAGAAGAGTCAGTCTTCTTGTTCTTAAGTCAGCATTGTGCCTTTTGTATTTAATTCCGATGCAATTTCTGTGTTTCATCGTCAATAAGAACGTCCAAGGGATACAGTAAACCTGAAGTCAAGCATCGGAATCTATAACTAGTGTCACAGGAATGGTTCAAAGCATAGACAGTAGGAAGAGTCAGTCTTCTTGTACTTAAGTCGGCATTGTGCCTTTTCTAACTAATTCCGATGCAATTTCAGTGTTTCATCGTCAATAAGAATGTCAGAGGGATACAGTAATCCTGAAGTAAAGCATCGGAATCTGTAACTAGCGTCACAGGAATGGTTCAAAACATAGACAGAAAGAAGAGTCAGTCTTCTTGTACTTCAGTCGGCAGTGTGCTTTTTGTATTTAATTCCGATGCTATTTCTATGTTTAATCGTCAATAAGAAGGTCCAAGGGATACAGTAAACCTGAAGTGAAGCATCGGAATCTATAACTAGTGTCACAGGAATGGTTCAAAACATAGACAGTAAGAAGAGTCAGTCTTCTTGTACTTAAGTCGACATTGTGCCTTTTCTATTTAATTCCGATGCAATATCTGTGTTTCATCGTCAATACGAAGGTCAGAGGGATACAGTAAACCTGAAGTGAGGCATCGGAATCTATAACTAGTGTCACAGGAATGGTTCCAAACATAGTCAGTAAGAAGAGTCCGTCTTCTTGTACTTAAGTCGGCATTGTGCCTTTTCTATTTAATTCCGATGCAATTTCTGTATTTCACCGTCAATAAGAAAGTGCAAGGAATACAGTAATCCTAAAGTGAATCATCATAGTCTATAACTAGTGTCACAGGAATGGTTATAAACATAGTCAGTACGAAGAGTCAGTCTTCTTGTACTTAAGTCGGCATTGTGCCTTTTCTATTTAATTCCGATGCAATTTCTGTGTTTCATCGTCAATAAGAAGATCCAAGGGATACAGTAAACCTCAAGTGAATCATCGTAACCTATAACTAGTGTCACAGGAATGGTTCAAAACATAGTCAGTACGAAGAGTCAGTCTTCTTGTACTTAAGTCGGCATTGTGCCTTTTCTATTTAATTCCGATGCTATTTCTGTGTTTCATGGTCAATAAAATGGTCAGAGGGATACAGTAAACCTCAAGTGAAGCATCGGAAACTATAACTAGTGTCACAGGAATGGTTCAAAACATAGACAGTAAGAAGGGTTAGTCTTCTTGTACTTAAGTCGGCATTGTGCCTTTTGTACTTAATACCGATGCAATATCTGTGTTTCATCGTCAATAAGAAGGTGCAAGGGATACAGTAAATCTGAAGTGAAGCATCGGAATCTATAACTAGTGTCACAGGAATGGTTCAAAACTAAGACAGTAAGAAGATTAGTCTTCTTGTACTTAAGTCGGCATTGTGCCTTTTATATTTAATTCCGATGCAATTTCTAAGTTTCATCGTCAATATGAAGGTCAGAGGGATACAGTAAACCTGAAGTGAAGCATCGGAATCTATAACTAGTGTCACAGGAATGGTTCAAAACAGTCAGTAAGAAGAGTCAATCTTCTTGTACTTGGGTCGGCATTGTGCCTTTTGTATTTAATTCCGATATATTTTCTGTGTTTCATCGTCAATAAGAAGGTCCAAAGGATACAGTAAACCCGAAGTGAAGCATCGGAATCTGTAACTAGCGTCACAGTAATGGTTCAAAACATAGACAGAAAGAAGAGTCAGTCTTCTTGTACTTCAGTCGGCAGTGTGAATTTTGTATTTAATTCCGATGCTATTTCTGTGTTTCATCGTCAATAAGAAGGTCCAAGGGATACAGTAAACCTGAAGTGAAGCATCGGAATCTATAACTAGTGTCACAGGAATGGTTCAAAACATAGACAGTAAGAAGAGTCAGTCTTCTTGTACTTAAGTCGGCATTGTGCCATTTCTATTTAATTCCGATGCAATATCTGTGTTTCATCGTCAATAAGAAGGTCAGAGGGATACAGTAAACCTGAAGTGAAGCATCGGAATCCATAACTAGTGTCACAGGAATGGTTCAAAACATAGTCAGTAAGAAGAGTCGGTCTTCTTGTACTTAAGTCTGCATTGTGCCTTTTCTATTTGATTCCGATGCAATATCTGTAGTTCATCGTCAATAAGAATGTTAGAGGGATACAGTAAACCTGAAGTGAGGCATCGGAATCTATAACTAGTGTCACAGGAATGGTTCCAAACATAGTCAGTAAGAAGAGTCAGTCTTCTTATACTAAAGTCGGCATTGTGCCTTTTCTATTTAATTCCGATGCAATTTCTGTGTTTCATCGTCAATAAGAAAGTGCAAGGAATACAGTAATCCTGAAGTGAATCATCATAATCTATAACTAGTGTCACAGTAATGGTTCAAAACATAGTCAGTACGAAGAGTCAGTCTTCTTGTACTTAAGTCGGCATTGTGCCTTTTCTATTTAATTCCGATGCTATTTCTGTGTTTCATGGTCAATAAAAAGGTCAGAGGGATACAGTAAACCTTAAGTGAAGCATCGGAATCTATAACTAGTGTCACAGGAATGGTTCAAAACATAGGCAGTAAGAAGGGTCAGTCTTCATGTACTTAAGTCGGCATTGTGCCTTTTGTACATAATACCGATGCAATATCTATGTTTCATCGTCAATAAGAAGGTGCAAGGGATACAGTAAATCTGAAGTGAAGCATTGGAATCTATAACTAGTGTCACAGGAATGGTTCAAAACTTAGACAGTAAGAAGAGTCAGTCTTCTTGTACTTAAGTCGGCATTGTGCCTTTTATATTTAATTCCGATGCAATTTCTGTGTTTCATCGTCAATATGAAGGTCAGAGGGATACAGTAAACCTGAAGTGATACTTCGGAATCTATAACTAGTGTCACAGGAATGGTTCAAAACAGTCAGTAAGATGAGTCACTCTTCTTGTACTTAGGTCGGCATTGTGCCTTTTGTATTTAATTCCGATGCATTTTCTGTGTTTCATCGTCAATAAGAAGGTCCAAAGGATACAGTAAACCTGAAGTGAAGCATCGGAATCTATAATTAATGTCACATGAATCGTTCAAAACATAGACAGTAGGAAGAGTCAGTCTTCTTGTACTTAAGTCGGCATTGTGCCTTTTGTATCTAATTATGATGCAATTTCTGTGTTTCATCGTCAAAAAGAAGGTCAGAGGGATACAGTAAACCTGAAGTGAAGCATCGGAATCTATAACAAGTGTCACAGGAATGGCTCAAAACAGACAGTAAGAAGAGTCAGTCTTCTTGTACTTAAGTCGGCATTGTGCTTTTTGTATTTAATTCCGAAGCTATTTCTGCATTTCGTCGCCAGTTAGAAGGTCTAAAGGATACAGTAAACCTGAAGTGAAGCATCGGAATCAATAACTAATGTCACAGGAATCGTTCAAACATAGACATTAGGAAGAGTCAGTTTTCTTGTACTTAAGTCGGCATTGTGCCTTTTCTATTTAATTCCGATGCAATTTCTGTGTTTCATCGCCAATAAGAAAGTGCAAGGAATACAGTAATCCTGAAGTGAATCATCATAATCTATAACTAGTGTCACTGGAATGGTTCAAAACATAGTCAGTACGAAGAGTCAGTATTCTTGTACTTAAGTCGGCATTGTGTCTTTTCTATTTAATTCCGATGCAATTTCTGTGTTTCATCGTCAATAAGAAGGTCCAAGGGATACAGTAAACCTGAAGTGAATCATCGTAATGTATAACTACTGTCACAGTAATGGTTCAAAACATAGTCAGTACGAAGAGTCAGTCTTCTTGTACTTAATTCGGCATTGTGCCTTTGGTATTTAATTCCGATGCAATATCTGTGCTTCATCGTCAACAAGAAGGTCCAAGGGATACAGTAAACCTGAAGTGAAGCATCGGAATCTGTAACTAGCGTCACAGGAATGGTTCAAAGCATAGTCAGTAAGAAGAGTCAGTCTTCTTGTTCTTAAGTCGGCATTGTGCTTTTTGTATAAAATTCCGATGAAATTTCTGTGTTTCATCGTCAATAAGAACGTCCAACGGATAGAGTAAACCTGAAGTGAAGCATCGGTATCTATAACTAGTGTCACAGGAATGGTTCAAAACATAGACAGTAGGAAGAGTCAGTCTTCTTGTACTTCAGTCGGCATTGTGCCTTTTCTATCTAATTCCGATGCAATTTCAGTGTTTCATCGTCAATAAGAATGTCAGAGGGATACAGTAACCCTGAAGTGAAGCATCGGAATCTGTAACTAGCGTCACAGGAATGGTTTAAAACATAGACACAAAGATGAGTCAGTCTTCTTGTACTTCAGTCGGCAGTGTGCGTTTTGTATTTAATTCCGATGCAATTCATGTGTTTCATCGTCAATAAGGAGGTCAGAGGGATACAGTAAACCTGAAGTGAAGCATCGGAATCTATAACTAGTGTCACAGGAATGGTTCAAAACAGTCAGTAAGAAGAGACAATCTTCTTGTACGTAAGTCGGCATTGTGCCCTTTGTATTTCATTCCGATTCATTTTCTGTGTTTCATCGTCAATAAGAAGGTCCAAAGGATACAGTAAACCTGAAGTGAAGCATCGGAATCTATAACTAATGTCACAGGAATCGTTCAAAACATAGACAGTAGGATGAGTCAGTCTTCTTGTACTTAAGTCGGCATTGTGCCTTTTGTATTTAATTCCGATGCAATTTCTGTGTTTCATCGTCAAAAAGAAGGTCAGAGGGATACAGTAAACCTGAAGTGAAGCATCGGAATCTATAACAAGCGTCACAGGAATGGTTCAAAACAGTCTGTAAGAAGAGTCAGTCGTCTTGTACTTACGTCGGCATTGTACCTTTTGTTTTTCATTCCGAAGCTATTTCTGCATTTCGTCGCCAATTACAAGGTCCAAAGGATACAGTAAACCTGAAGTGAAGCATCGGAATCAATAACTAATGTCACAGGAATCGTTCAAAACATAGACAGTAGGAAGAGTCAGTATTCTTGTACTTAAGACAGCATTGTGCCTTTTGTATTTAATTCCGATGCAATTTCTGTGTTTCATCGTCAAAAAGAAGGTCAGAGGGATACAGTTAACCTGAAGTGAAGCATCGGAATCTGTAACTAGTGTCATAGGAATGGTTCAAAACATAGAAAGTAGGAAGAGTCAGTCCTCTTGTACTTAAGTCGGCATTGTGCCTTTTGTATTTAATTAAGATGCAGTATCTGTGTTTCATCGTCAACAAAAAGGTCCAAGGGATACAGTAAACCAGAAGTGAAGCATCGGAATCTGTAACTAGCGTCACATTAATGGTTCAAAACATAGTCAGTAAGAAGAGTCAGTCTTCTTGTACTTAAGTCGGCATTGTGCCTTTTCTATTTAATTCCGATGGAATTGTTTCATCGTCAATAAGAAGGTCCAAGGGATACAGTAAACCTGAAGTGAAGCATCGGAATCTATAACTAGTGTCACAGGAATGGTTCAAAACATAGACAGCAAGAAGAGTCATTCTTCTTGTACTTAAGTCGGCATTGTGCCTTTTCTATTTAATTCCGATGGAATTTCAGTGTTTCATCGTCAATAAGAATGTCAGAGAGATACAGTAACCATGAAGTGAAGCATCGAAATCTGTAACTAGCGTCACAGGAATGGTTCAAAACATAGACAGAAAGAGGAGTCAGTCTTCTTGTACTTCAGTCGGCAGTGTGCCTTTTGTATTTAAATCCGATGCTATTTCTGTGTTTCATCGTCAATAAGAAGGTCCAAGGGATACAGTAAACCTGACGTGAAGCATCGGAATCTATAACTAGTGTCACAGGAATGGTTCAAAACATAGACAGTAAGAAGAGTCAGTCTTCTTGTACTTAAGTCGGCATTGTGCTTTTTCTATTTAATTCCGATGCACTTTCTGTGTTTCATCGTCAATAAGGGAGTCAGAGGGATACAGTAAACCTGAAGTGAAGCATCGGAATCCGTAACTAGTGTCACAGGAATGGTTCAAAACATAGTCAGTAAGAAGAGTCAGTCTTCTTGTATTTACGTCGGCATTGTGCCTTTTCTATTTAATTCCGATGCAATATCTGTGTTTCATCGTCAATAAGATGGCCAGAGGGATACAATAAACCTGAAGTGAGGCATCGGAATCTATAACTAGTGTCACAGGAATGGTACCAAACATAGTCAGTAAGAAGAGTCAGTCTTCTTGTACTCAAGTCGGCATTGTGCCTTTTCTATTTAATTCCAATACAATTTCTGTGTTTCATCGTCAATAAGAAGGTCCAAGGGATACAGTAATCCTGAAGTGAATCATCATAATCTATAACTAGTAACACAGGAATGGTTCAAAACATAGTCAGTACGAAGAGTCATTCTTCTTGTACTTAAGTCGGCATTGTGCCTTTTGTGTTTCATACCGATGCAATGTCGGTGTTTCATCGTCAATAAGAAGGTCAGAGGGATACAGTAAACCTGATGTGAAGCATCGGAATCTATAACAAGTGTCACAGGAATGGTTCAAAACAGTCAGTAAGAAGAGTCAGTCTTCTTGTACTTAAGTCGGCATTGTGCCTTTTGTATTTAATTCCGATGCAATTTCTGTGTTTCATCGTCAATAAGAAGGTCAGAGGGATACAGTAAACCTGAAGTGAAGCATCGGAATCTATGACTAGTGTCACAGGAATGGTTCAAAGCAGTCAGTAAGAAGAGACAATCTTCTTGTACGTAAGTCGGCATTGTGCCTTTTGTATTTAATACCGATGCATTTTCTGTGTTTCATCGTCAATAAGAAGGTCCAAACGATACAGTAAACCTGAAGTGAAGCATCGGAATCTATAACTAATGTCGCAGGAATCGTTCAAAACATAGACAGTAGGATGAGTCAGTCTTCTTGTACTTAAGTCGGCATTGTGCCGTTTGTATTTAATTCCGACGCAATTTCTGTGTTTCATCGTCAAAAAGAAGGTCAGAGGGATACAGTAAACCTGAAATGAAGCATCGGAATCTATAAGAAGCGTCACAGGAATGGTTCAAAACAGTCCGTAAGAAGTGTCAGTCGTCTTGTACTTAAGTCGGCATTGTGCCTTTTGTTTTTCATTCCGAAGATATTTCTGCATTTCGTCGCCAATTACAAGGTATAAGGATACAGTAAACCTGAAGTGAAGCATCGGAATCAATAACTAATGTCACAGGAATCGTTCAAAACATAGACAGTAGGAAGAGTCAGTATTCTTGTACTTAAGTCATCATTGTGCCTTTTGTATTTAATTCCGATGCAATTTCTGTGTTTCATCGTCAAAAAGAAGGTCAGAGGGATACAGTTAACCTGAAGTGAAGCATCGGAATCTGTAACTAGTGTCACAGGAATGGTTCAAAACATAGACAGTAGGAAGAGTCAGTCCTCTTGTACTTAAGTCGGCATTGTGCCTTTTGTATTTAATTAAGATGCAGTATCTGTGTTTCATCGTCAACAAGAAGGTCCAAGGGATACAGTAAACCTGAAGTGAAGCATCGGAATCTGTAACTAGCGTCACATTAATGGTTCAAAACATAGTCAGTAAGAAGAGTCAGTCTTCTTGCACTTAAGTCGGCATTGTGCCTTTTCTATTTAATTCCGATGCAATTTCTGTGTTTCATCGTCAATAAGAACGTCCAAGGGATACAGTAAACCTGACGTGAAGCATCGGAATCTATACCTAGTGTCACAGGAATGGTTCAAATCATAGACAGCAGTAAGAGTCAGTCTTCTTGTACTTAAGTCGGCATTGTGCCTTTTCTATTTAATTCCGATGCAATTTCAGTGTTTCATCGTTAATAAGAATGTCAGAGGGATACAGTAACGGTGAAGTGAAGCATCGGAATCTGTAACTAGCGTCACAGGAATGGTTCAAAACATAGACAGAAAGATGAGTCAGTCTTCTTGTACTTAAGTCGGCATTGTGCCTTTTGTACTTAATTCCGATGCAATTTCTGTGTTTCATCGTCAATAAGAAGGTCAGAGGGATACAGTAAACCTAAAGTGAGGCATCGGAATCTATAACTGGTGTCACCGGAATGGTTCCAAACATGGTCAGTAAGAAGAGTCAGTCTTCTTGTACTTAAGTCGGCATTGTGCCTTTTCTATTTAATTCTGATGCAATTTCTGTTTTTCATCGTCAATATGAAGGGCCAAGGGATACAGTAATCCTTAAGTGAATCATCGTAATCTATAACTAGTGTCACAGGAATGGTTCAAAACATAGTCAATACGAAGAGTCTGTCTTCTTGTACTTAAGTCGGCATTGTGCCTTTTGTATTTAATTCCGAAGCTACTTATGCATTTCGTCGGCAATTAGAAGTTCCAAAGGATACAGTAAACCTGAAGTGAAGCATCGGAATAAATAACTAATGTCACAGGAATCGTTCAAAACATAGACAGTAGGAAGAGTCAGTCTTCTTGTACTTAAGCCGGCATTGTGCCTTTTGTATTTAATACCGATGCGATGTCTGTGTTTCATCGTCAAAACGAAGGTCAGAGGGATACAGTAAAGCTGAAGTGAAGCATCGGAATCTGTAACTACTGTCACAGGAATGGTTCAAAACATAGACAGTAGGAAGAGTCAGTCTTCTTGTACTTAAGGCGGCATTGTGCCTTTTGTATTTAATTCCGATGCAATATCTGTGTTTCATCGTCAATAAGAAGGTCCAAGGGATACAGTAAACCTGAAGTGAAGCATCGGAATCTGTAACTAGCGTCACAGGAGTGGTTCAAATCATAGTCAGTACGAAGAGTTAGTCTTCTTGTACTTAAGTCGTCAATGTGTCTTTTGTATTTAATTCCGATGCAATTTCTGTGTTTCATCGTCAATAAGAAGGTCAGAGGGATACAGTAAACCTGAAATGCAGCATCGGAATCTATAACTAGTGTCACAGGAATGGTTCTAAACATAGACAGTAAGAAGGGTCAGTCTTCTTGTACTTAAGTCGGCATTGTGCCTTTTTTATTTAATTCCGATGCATTTTCCGTGTTTCATCGTCAATAAGAAGGTCCAAGGGATACAGTAAACCTGAAGTGAAGCATTGGAATCTATTACTTGTGTCACAGGAATGGTTCGAAACAGTCAGTAAGAAGAGTCAATCTTCTTGTACTTAAGTCGGCATTGTGCCTTTTGTATTTAATTCCGATGCATTTTCTGTGTTTCATCGTCAATAAGAAGGTCCAAGGGATACAGTAAACCTGAAGTGAAGAATCGGAATCTATAACTAGTGTCACAGGAATGGTTCAAAACATAGACAGTAAGAAGAGTCAGTCTTCTTGTACTTATGTTGGCATTGTGCCTTTTGTATTTAATTCCGATGCAATTTCTGTGTTTCATCGTCAATAAGAAGGTCAGAGGGATACAGTAAACCTGATGGGAATCATCGGAATCTATAACTAGTGTCACAGGAATGGTTCAAAGCAGTCAGTAAGAAGAGTCAGTCCTCTTGTACTTATGTCGGCATTGTGCAATTGTGTATTTAACTCCGACGCAATATTTGTGTTTCATCGTCAATAATAAGGTCAGAGGGATACAGTAAACCTGAAGTGAGGCATCGGAATCTATAACTAGTGTCACAGGAATGGTTCCAAACATAGTCAGTAAGAAGAGTCAGTCTTCTTGTACTTGAGTCGGCATTGTGCCGTTTCTATTTAATTCCGATGCAATTTTTGTGTTTCGTCGTCAATAATAAATTCAGAGGGATACAGTAAACCTGAAGTGAATCATCGTAATCTATAACAAGTGTCACAGGAATGGTTCAAAACAGTCAGTAAGAAGAGTCAGTCTTCTTGTACTTAAGTCGGCATTGTGCCTTTTGTATTTAATTCCGAAGCTATTTCTGCATTTCGTCGCCAATTAGAAGGTCCAAAGGATACAGTAAACCTGAAGTGAAGCATCGGAATCAATAACTAATGTCACAGTAATCATTCAAAACATAGACAGTAGGAAGAGTCAGTCTTCTTGTACTTAAGTCGGCATTGTGCCTTTTGTATCTAATTCCGATGCAATTTCTGTGTTTCATCGTCAATAAGAAGGTCAGAGGGATACAGTAAAGCTGAAGTGAAGCATCGGAATCTGTAAATAGTGTCACAGGAATGGTTCAAAACATAGTCAGTAAGAAGAGTCAGTCTTCTTGTACTTACGTCGGCATTGTGCCTTTTCTATTTAATTCCGATGCAATATCTGTGTTCATCGTCAATAGGAAGGTCAGAGGGATACAGTAAACCTGAAGTGAGGCATCGGAATCAATAACTAGTGTCACAGGAATGGTTCCAAACATAGTCAGTAAGAAGAGTCAGTCTTCTTGTACTTAAGTCGGCATTGTGCCTTTTGTATTTAATTCCGATGCAATTTCTGTGTCTCATCGTCAATTAGAAGGTGAGAGGGATACAGTAAACCTGAAGTGAAGCATCTGAATCTATAACCTGTGTCACAGGAAGGGTTCTAAACATAGACAGTAAGATCGGTCAGTCTTCTTGTACTTAAGTCGGCATTGTGCCTTTTGTATTTAATTCCGATGTAATATCTGTGTTTCATCGTCAATACGAAGGTGCAAGGGATACAGTAAACCTGCGGTGAAGCATCGGAATCTATAACTAGTATCACAGGAATGGTTCAAAACATAGACAGTAAGAAGAGTAAGTCTTCTTGTACTTAAGGCCGCATTGTCCATTTTGTATTTAATTCCGATGCAACTTCTGTGCTTCATCGTCAATGAGAAGGTCAGAGGGATACAGTAAACCTGAAGTGAAGCATCGGAATCTATAACTAGTGTCACAGGAATGGTTCAAAACATAGTCAGTAAGAAGAGTCAGTCTTCTTGTACTTAAGTCGGCATTGTGCCGTTTCTATTTAATTCCGATGCAATATCTGTGTTTCATCGTCAATAAGGAGGTCAGAGGAATACAGTAAACCTGAAATGAAGCATCGGAATCTATAACTAGTGTCACAGGAATGGTTCAAAACATACTCAGTAAGAAGAGTGAGTCTTCTTGTACTTAAGTAAGCATTGTGCCTTTTCTATTTAATTCCGATGCAATATCTGTGTTTCATCGTCAATAAGAAGGTCAGAGGGATAGAGTAAACCTGAAGTGAGGCATCGGAATCTATAACTAGTGTCACAGGAATGGTTCCAAACATAGTCAGTAAGAAGAGTCAGTCTTCTTGTACTTAAGTCGGCATTGTGCCTTTTGTATTTAATTCCGATGCAATTTCTGTGTCTCATCGTCAATAAGAAGGTCAGAGGGATACAGTAAACCTGAAGTGAAGCATCGGAATCTATAACTAGTGTCACAGGAATGGTTCAAAACATAGACAGTAAGAAGAGTCAGTCTTCTTGTACTAAAGTCGGCAATGTGCCTTTTCTATTTAATTCCAATGCAATTTCTGTATTTCGTCGCCAATAAGAAGGTCCAAAGGATATAGTAAACCTGAAGTGAAGCATCGGAATCTATACCCTATGTCACAGGAATTGTGCAAAGATAGACTGTAGGAAGGGTCAGTCTTCTTGTACTTAAGTCGGCATTGTGCCTTTTGTATTTAGTTCCGATGCAATTTCTGTGTTTCATCGTCAATACGAAGGTCCTAGGGATAGCGTAAACCTGAAGTGAGCCATCGGAATCTATAACTAATGTCACAGGAATGGTGCAAAACATAGTCAGTAAGAAGAGTCAGTCTTCTTGTACTTATGTTGGCATTGTGCCTTTGGATTTAATTCCGATGCAATTTCTGTGTTTCATCGTCAATTAGAAGGTCAGAGGGAAACAGTAAACCTGATGTGAATCATCGGAATCTATAACTAGTGTCACAGGAATGGTTCAAAACAGTCAGTAAGAAGAGTCAGTCCTCTTGTACTTATGTCGGCATTGTGCAATTGTGTATTTAATTCCGATGCAATATCTGTGTTTCATCGTCAATAATAAGGTCAGAGGGATACAGTAAACCTGAAGTGAGGCATCGGAATCTATAACTAGTGTCACAGGAACGGTTCCAAACATAGTCAGTAAGAAGGGTCAGTCTTCTTGTACTTAAGTCGGCATTGTGCCGTTTCTATTCAATTCCGATGCAATTTCTGTGTTTCATCGTCAATAAGAAGGTCAGAGGGATACAATAACCTCAAGTGAATCATCGTAATCTATAACAAGTGTCACAGGAATGGTTCAAAACAGTCAGTAAGAAGAGTTAGTCTTCTTGTACTTAAGTCGGCATTGTTCCTTTTGTATTTAATTCCGAAGCTATTTCTGCATGTCGTCGCCAATTAGAAGGTCCAAAGGATACAGTAAACCTGAAGTGAAGCATCGGAATCAATAACTAATGTCACAGTAATCATTTAAAACATAGACAGTAGGAAGAGTCAGTCTTCTTGTACTTATGTTGGCATTGTGCATTTTGTATTTAATTCCGATGCAATATCTGTGTTTCATCGTCAATAAGAAGGTCAGAGGGATACAGTAAACCTGAAGTGAGGCATCGGAATCTATAACTAGTGTCACAGGAATGGTTCCAAACATAGTCAGTAAGAAGAGTCAGTCTTCTTGTACTTAAGTCGGCATTGTGCCTTTTGTATTTAATTCCGATGCAATTTCTGTGTCTCATCGTCAATAAGAAGGTAAGAGGGATACAGTAAACATGAAGTGAAGCATCGGAATCTATAACTTGTGTCACAGGAATGGTTCTAAACATAGACAGTAAGATCGGTCAGTCCTCTTGTACTTAAGTCGGCATTGTGCCTTTTGTATTTAATTCCGATGTAATATCTGTGTTTCATCGTCAATACGAAGGTGCAAGGGATACAGTAAACCTGAGGTGAAGCATCGGAATCTATAACTAGTGTCACAGGAATGGTTCCAAACATAGACAGTAAGAAGAGTCAGTCTTCTTGTACTTAAGTCGGCATTGTGCATTTTGTATTTATATCCGATGCAACTTCTGTGCTTCATCGCCAATAAGAAGGTCAGAGGGATACAGTAAACCTGAAGTGATGCATCGGAATCTATAACTAGTGTCACAGGAATGGTTCAAAACATAGTCAGTAAGAAGAGTCAGTCTTCTTGTACTTAAGTCGGCATTGTGCCGTTTCTATTTAATTCCGATGCAATTTCTGTGTTTCATTGTCAATAAGAAGCTCCAAGGGATACAGTAAACCTGAAGTGAATCATCGTAATCTATAACAAGTGTCACAGGAATGGTTCAAAACAGTCAGTAAGAAGAGTCTGTCTTCTTGTACTTAAGTCGGCATTGTGCCTTTTGTATTTAATTCCGAAGCTATTTCTGCATTTCGTCGCCAATTAGAAGACCCAAAGGATACAGTAAACCTGATGTGAAACATCGGAATCAATAACTAATGTCACAGGAATCGTTCAAAACATAGACAGTAGGAAGAGTCAGTCTTCTTGTACTTAAGTCGGCATTGTGCCTTTTGTATTTAATTCCGATGCAATTTCTGTGTTTCATCGTCAAAAAGAAGGTCAGAGGGATACAGTAAAGCTGAAGTGAAGCATCGGAATCTGTATATAGTGTCACAGGAATGGTTCAAAACATAGACAGTTGGAAGAGTCAGTCTTCTTGTACTTATTTAGGCATTGTGCCTTTTCTATTTAATTCCGATGCAATATCTGTGTTTCATCGCCAATAAGAAGGTAAGAGGGATAGAATAAACCTGAAGTGAGGCATCGGAATCTATAACTAGTGTCACAGGGATGGTTCCAAACATAGTCAGTAAGAAGAGTCAGTCTTCTTGTACTTAAGTTGGCATTGTGCCCTTTGTATTTAATTCCGATGCAATTTCTGTGTCTCATCGTCAATAAGAAGGTCAGAGGGATATAGTAAACCTGAAGTGAAGCATCGGAATCTATAACTAGTGTCACAGGAATGCTTCTAAACATAGACAGTAAGATCGGTCAGTCTTCTTGTAGTTAAATCGGCATTGTGCCTTCTGTATTTATTTCCGATGTAATATCTGTGTTTCATCGTCAATACGAAGGTCAAAGGGATACAGTAAACTTGAAGTGAAGCATCGGAATCTATAACTACTGTCACAGGAATGGTTCAAAACATAGACAGTAAGAAGAGTCAGTCTTCTTGTACTTAAGTCGGCATTGTGCATTTTGTATTTAATTCCGATGCAACATCTGTGCTTCATCGTCAGTAAGAAGGTCAGAGGGATACAGTAAACCTGAAGTGAAGCATCGGAATCTATTACTAGTGTCACAGGAATGGTTCAAAACATAGTCAGTAAGAAGAGTCAGTCTTCTTGTACTTAAGTCGGCATTGAGCCTTTGGTATTTAATTCCGATGCACTTTCTGTGTTTCATCGTCAATAAGAAGGTCCAAGGGATACAGTAAACCTGAAGTGAAGCATCGGAATCTGTAACTAGCGTCACAGGAATGGTTCAAATCATAGTCAGTAAGAAGAGTCAGTCTTCTTGTACATAAGTCGTCATTGTGCCCTTTGTATTTAATTCCGATGCAATTTCTGTGTTTCATCGTCAATAAGAAGGTCCAAGGGATACAGTAAACCTGAAGTGAATCATCGTAATCTATAACTAGTGTCACAGGAATGGTTCAAAACATAGTCAATACGAAGAAACAGTCTTCTTCTACTTAAGTCGGCATTGTGCCTTTTGTATTTAATTCCGATGCAATTTCTGTGTTTCATCGTCAATAAGAAGGTCAGAGGGATACAGTAAACCTGAAGTGAAGCATCGGAATCTATAACTAGTGTCACAGGAATGGTTCAAAACATAGACAGTAAGAAGAGTCAGTCTTCTTGTACTAAAGTCGGCAATGTGCCTTTTCTATTTAATTCCAATGCAATTTCTGTATTTCGTCGCCAATAAGAAGGTCCAAAGGATATAGTAAACCTGAAGTGAAGCATCGGAATCTATAACCAATGTCACAGGAATCGTGCAAACATAGACAGTAGGAAGGGTCAGTCTTCTTGTACTTAAGTCGGCATTGTGCCTCTTGTATTTAGTTCCGATGCAATTTCTGTGTTTCATCGTCAATACGAAAGTCCTAGGGATAGAGTAAACCTGAAGTGAAGCATCGGAATCTATAACTAATGTCACAGGAATGGTGCAAAACATAGTCAGTAAGAAGAGTCAGTTTTCTTGTACTTATGTTGGAATTGTGCCTTTTGTATTTAATTCCGATGCAATTTCTGTGTTTCATCGTCAATAAGAAGGTCAGACGGATACAGTAAACCTGAAGTGAATCATCGGAATCTATAACTAGTGTCACAGGAATGGTTCAAAACAGTCAGTAAGAAGAGTCAGTCCTCCTGTACCTATGTCGGCATTGTGCAATTGTGTATTTAATTCCGATGCAATATCTGTGTTTCATCGTCAATAATAAGGTCAGAGGGATACAGTAAACCTGAAGTGAGGCATCGGAATCTATAACTAGTGTCACAGGAATGGTTCCAAACATAGTCAGTAAGAAGAGTCAGTCTTCTTGTACTTAAGTCGGCATTGTGCCGTTTCTATTTAATTCCGATGTAATCTCTGTGTTTCATCGTCAATAAGAAGGTCAGAGGGATACAGTAAACCTGAAGTGAATCATCGTAATCTATAACAAGTGTCACAGGAATGGTTCAAAACAGTCAGTAAGAAGAGTCAGTCTTCTTGTACTTAAGTCGGCATTGTGCCCTTTGTATTTAATTCCGATGCAATTTCTGTATCTCATCGTCAATAAGAAGGTCAGAGGGATACAGTAAACCTGAAGTGAAGCATCGGAATCTATAACTAGTGTCACAGCAATGGTTCTAAACATAGACAGTAAGATCGGTCAGTCTTCTTGTACTTAAGTCGGCATTGTGCCTTTTGTATTTATTTCCGAAGTTATTTCCGCATTTCGTCGCCAATTAGAAGGTCCAAAGGATACAGTAAACCTGAAGTGAAACATCGAATCAATAACTAATGTCACAGTAATCATTCAAAACATAGACAGTAGGAAGAGTCAGTCTTCTTGTACTTAAGTCGGCATTGTGCCTTTTCTATTTAATTCCGATGCAATATCTGTGTTTCATCGTCAATAAGAAGGTCAGAGGGATACAGTAAACCTGAAGTGAGGCATCGGAATCTTTAACTAGTGTCACAGGAATGGTTCCAAACATAGTCAGTAAGAAGAGTCAGTCTTCTTGTACTTAAGTCGGCATTGTGCCTTTTGTATTTAATTCCGATGCAATTTCTGTGTCTCATCGTCAATAAGAAGGTGAGAGGGATACAGTAAATATGAAGTGAAGCATCGGAATCTATAACTAGTGTCACAGGAATGGTTCAAAACATAGACAGTAAGAAGAGTCAGTCTTCTTGTACTTAAGTCGGCATTTTGCATTTTGTATTTAGTTCCGATGCAACTTCTGTGCTTCATCGTCAATAAGAAGGTCAGAGGGATACAGTAAACCTGAAGGGAAGCATCGGAATCTATAACTAGTGTCACAGGAATGGTTCAAAACATAGTCAGTAAGATGAGTCAGTCATCTTGTACTTAAGTCGGCATTGTGCCGTTTCTATTTAATTCCGATGCAATTTCTGTGTTTCATCGTCAATAAGAAGGTCCAAGGGATACAGTAGACCTGAAGTGAATCATCGTACTCTATAACAAGTGTCACAGGAATGGGTCAAAACAGTCAGTAAGAAGAGTCAGTCTTCTTGTACTTAAGTCGGCATTGTGAATTTTGTATTTAATTCCGATGCAATATCTGTGTTTCATCGTCAATAAGGAGGTCAGAGGGATACAGTAAACCTGAAGTGAAGCATCGGAATCTATAACTGGTGTCACAGGAATGGTTCAAAACATAGTCAGTTAGAAGAGTCAGTCTTCTTGTACTTAAGTAGCCATTGTGCCTCTTCTATTTAATTCCGATGCAATATCTGTGTTTCATCGTCAATAAGAAGGTCAGAGGGATAGAGTAAACCTGAAGTGAGGCATCGGAATCTATAACTAGTGTCACAGGAATGGTTCCAAACACAGTCAGTAAGAAGGGTCAGTCTTCTTGTACTTAAGTCGGCATTGTGCCTTTTTTATTTAATTCCGATGCATTTTCCGTGTTTCATCGTCAATAAGAAGGTCCAAGGGATACAGTAAACCTGAAGTGAAGCATTGGAATCTATTACTTGTGTCACAGGAATGGTTCGAAACAGTCAGTAAGAAGAGTCAATCTTCTTGTACTTAAGTCGGCATTGTGCCTTTTGTATTTAATTCCGATGCATTTTCTGTGTTTCATCGTCAATAAGAAGGTCCAAGGGATACAGTAAACCTGAAGTGAAGAATCGGAATCTATAACTAGTGTCACAGGAATGGTTCAAAACATAGACAGTAAGAAGAGTCAGTCTTCTTGTACTTATGTTGGCATTGTGCCTTTTGTATTTAATTCCGATGCAATTTCTGTGTTTCATCGTCAATAAGAAGGTCAGAGGGATACAGTAAACCTGATGGAATCATCGGAATCTATAACTAGTGTCACAGGAATGGTTCAAAACAGTCAGTAAGAAGAGTCAGTCCTCTTGTACTTATGTCGGCATTGTGCAATTGTGTATTTAATTCCGACGCAATATCTGTGTTTCATCGTCAATAATAAGGTCAGAGGGATACAGTAAACCTGAAGTGAGGCATCGGAATCTATAACTAGTGTCACAGGAATGGTTCCAAACATAGTCAGTAAGAAGAGTCAGTCTTCTTGTACTTGAGTCGGCATTGTGCCGTTTCTATTTAATTCCGATGCAATTTTTGTGTTTCGTCGTCAATAAGAAATTCAGAGGGATACAGTAAACCTGAAGTGAATCATCGTAATCTATAACAAGTGTCACAGGAATGGTTCAAAACAGTCAGTAAGAAGAGTCAGTCTTCTTGTACTTAAGTCGGCATTGTGCCTTTTGTATTTAATTCCGAAGCTATTTCTGCATTTCGTCGCCAATTAGAAGGTCCAAAGGATACAGTAAACCTGAAGTGAAGCATCGGAATCAATAACTAAAGTCACAGTAATCATTCAAAACATAGACAGTAGGAAGAGTCAGTCTTCTTGTACTTAAGTCGGCTTTGTGCCTTTTGTATCTAATTCCGATGCAATTTCTGTGTTTCATCGTCAATAAGAAGGTCAGAGGGATACAGTAAAGCTGAAGTGAAGCATCGGAATCTGTAAATAGTGTCACAGGAATGGTTCAAAACATAGTCAGTAAGAAGAGTCAGTCTTCTTGTACTTACGTCGGCATTGTGCCTTTTCTATTTAATTCCGATGCAATATCTGTGTTTCATCGTCAATAGGAAGGTCAGAGGGATACAGTAAACCTGAAGTGAGGCATCGGAATCAATAACTAGTGTCACAGGAATGGTTCCAAACATAGTCAGTAAGAAGAGTCAGTCTTCTTGTACTTAAGTCGGCATTGTGCCTTTTGTATTTAATTCCGATGCAATTTCTGTGTCTCATCGTCAATTAGAAGGTGAGAGGGATACAGTAAACCTGAAGTGAAGCATCTGAATCTATAACTTGTGTCACAGGAATGGTTCTAAACATAGACAGTAAGATCGGTCAGTCTTCTTGTACTTAAGTCGGCATTGTGACTTTTGTATTTAATTCCGATGTAATATCTGTGTTTCATCGTCAATACGAAGGTGCAAGGGATACAGTAAACCTGCGGTGAAGCATCGGAATCTATAACTAGTATCACAGGAATGGTTCAAAACATAGACAGTAAGAAGAGTAAGTCTTCTTGTACTTAAGGCCGCATTGTCCATTTTGTATTTAATTCCGATGCAACTTCTGTGCTTCATCGTCAATGAGAAGGTCAGAGGGATACAGTAAACCTGAAGTGAAGCATCGGATTCTATAACTAGTGTCACAGGAATGGTTCAAAACATAGTCAGTAAGAAGAGTCAGTCTTCTTGTACTTAAGTCGGCATTGTGCCGTTTCTATTTAATTCCGATGCAATATCTGTGTTTCATCGTCAATAAGGAGGTCAGAGGAATACAGTAAACCTGAAATGAAGCATCGGAATCTATAACTAGTGTCACAGGAATGGTTCAAAACATACTCAGTAAGAAGAGTGAGTCTTCTTGTACTTAAGTAGGCATTGTGCCTTTTCTATTTAATTCCGATGCAATATCTGTGTTTCATCGTCAATAAGAAGGTCAGAGGGATAGAGTAAACCTGAAGTGAGGCATCGGAATCTATAACTAGTGTCACAGGAATGGTTCCAAACATAGTCAGTAAGAAGAGTCAGTCTTCTTGTACTTAAGTCGGCATTGTGCCTTTTGTATTTAATTCCGATGTAATATCTGTGTTTCATCGTCAATACGAAGGTGCAAGGGATACAGTAAACCTGAGGTCAAGCATCGGAATCTATAACTAGTGTCACAGGAATGGTTCCAAACATAGACAGTAAGAAGAGTCAGTCTTCTTGTACTTAAGTCGGCATTGTGCATTTTGTATTTAATTCCGATGCAACTTCTGTGCTTCATCGTCAATAAGAAGGTCAGAGGGATACAGTAAACCTGAAGTGATGCATCGGAATCTATAACTAGTGTCACAGGAATGGTTCAAAACATAGTCAGTAAGAAGAGTCAGTCTTCTTGTACTTAAGTCGGCATTGTGCCGTTTCTATTTAATTCCGATGCAATTTCTGTGTTTCATTGTCAATAAGAAGCTCCAAGGGATACAGTAAACCTGAAGTGAATCATCGTAATCTATAACAAGTGTCACAGGAATGGTTCAAAACAGTCAGTAAGAAGAGTCTGTCTTCTTGTACTTAAGTCGGCATTGTGCCGTTTGTATTTAATTCCGAAGCTATTTCTGCATTTCGTCGCCAATTAGAAGACCCAAAGGATACAGTAAACCTGATGTGAAGCATCGGAATCAATAACTAATGTCACAGGAATCGTTCAAAACATAGACAGTAGGAAGAGTCAGTCTTCTTGTACTTAAGTCGGCATTGTGCCTTTTGTATTTAATTCCGATGCAATTTCTGTGTTTCATCGTCAAAAAGAAGGTCAGAGGGATACAGTAAAGCTGAAGTGAAGCATCGGAATCTGTATATAGTGTCACAGGAATGGTTCAAAACATAGACAGTTGGAAGAGTCAGTCTTCTTGTACTTATTTAGGCATTGTGCCTTTTCTATTTAATTCCGATGCAATATCTGTGTTTCATCGCCAATAAGAAGGTAAGAGGGATAGAATAAACCTGAAGTGAGGCATCGGAATCTATAACTAGTGTCACAGGGATGGTTCCAAACATAGTCAGTAAGAAGAGTTAGTCTTCTTGTACTTAAGTCGGCATTGTGCCCTTTGTATTTAATTCCGATGCAATTTCTGTGTCTCATCGTCAATAAGAAGGTCAGAGGGATATAGTAAACCTGAAGTGAAGCATCGGAATCTATAACTAGTGTCACAGGAATGCTTCTAAACATAGACAGTAAGATCGGTCAGTCTTCTTGTACTTAAATCGGCATTGTGCCTTCTGTATTTATTTCCGATGTAATATCTGTGTTTCATCGTCAATACGAAGGTCAAAGGGATACAGTAAACTTGAAGTGAAGCATCGGAATCTATAACTACTGTCACAGGAATGGTTCAAAACATAGACAGTAAGAAGAGTCAGTCTTCTTGTACTTAAGTCGGCATTGTGCATTTTGTATTTAATTCCGATGCAACATCTGTGCTTCATCGTCAGTAAGAAGGTCAGAGGGATACAGTAAACCTGAAGTGAAGCATCGGAATCTATTACTAGTGTCACAGGAATGGTTCAAAACATAGTCAGTAAGAAGAGTCAGTCTTCTTGTACTTAAGTCGGCATTGAGCCTTTGGTATTTAATTCCGATGCAATTTCTGTGTTTCATCGTCAATAAGAAGGTCCAAGGGATACAGTAAACCTGAAGTGAAGCATCGGAATCTGTAACTAGCGTCACAGGAATGGTTCAAATCATAGTCAGTAAGAAGAGTCAGTCTTCTTGTACATAAGTCGTCATTGTGCCCTTTGTATTTAATTCCGATGCAATTTCTGTGTTTCATCGTCAATAAGAAGGTCCAAGGGATACAGTAAACCTGAAGTGAATCATCGTAATCTATAACTAGTGTCACAGGAATGGTTCAAAACATAGTCAATACGAAGAAACAGTCTTCTCTACTTAAGTCGGCATTGTGCCTTTTGTATTTAATTCCGATGCAATTTCTGTGTTTCATCGTCAATAAGAAGGTCAGATGGATACAGTAAACCTGAAGTGAAGCATCGGAATCTATAACTAGTGTCACAGGAATGGTTCAAAACATAGACAGTAAGAAGAGTCAGTCTTCTTGTACTAAAGTCGGCAATGTGCCTTTTCTATTTAATTCCAATGCAATTTCTGTATTTCGTCGCCAATAAGAAGGTCCAAAGGATATAGTAAACCTGAAGTCAAGCATCGGAATCTATAACCAATGTCACAGGAATCGTGCAAACATAGACAGTAGGAAGGGTCAGTCTTCTTGTACTTAAGTCGGCACTGTGCCTTTTGTATTTAGTTCCGATGCAATTTCTGTGTTTCATCGTCAATACGAAAGTCCTAGGGATTGAGTAAACCTGAAGTGAAGCATCGGAATCTATAACTAATGTCACAGGAATGGTGCAAAACATAGTCAGTAAGAAGAGTCAGTTTCTTGTACTTATGTTGGCATTGTGCCTTTTGTATTTAATTCCGATGCAATTTCTGTGTTTCATCGTCAATAAGAAGGTCAGACGGATACAGTAAACCTGATGTGAATCATCGGAATCTATAACTAGTGTCACAGGAATGGTTCAAAACAGTCAGTAAGAAGAGTCAGTCCTCCTGTACCTATGTCGGCATTGTGCAATTGTGTATTTAATTCCTATGCAATATCTGTGTTTCATCGTCAATAATAAGGTCAGAGGGATACAGTAAACCTGAAGTGAGGCATCGGAATCTATAACTAGTGTCACAGGAATGGTTCCAAACATAGTCAGTAAGAAGAGTCAGTCTTCTTGTACTTAAGTCGGCATTGTGCCGTTTCTATTTAATTCCGATGTAATCTCTGTGTTTCATCGTCAATAAGAAGGTCAGAGGGATACAGTAAACCTGAAGTGAATCATCGTAATCTATAACAAGTGTCACAGGAATGGTTCAAAACAGTCAGTAAGAAGAGTCAGTCTTCTTGTACTTAAGTCGGCATTGTGCCCTGTGTATTTAATTCCGATGCAATTTCTGTATCTCATCGTCAATAAGAAGGTCAGAGGGATACAGTAAACCTGAAGTGAAGCATCGGAATCTATAACTAGTGTCACAGGAATGGTTCTAAACATAGACAGTAAGATCGGTCAGTCTTCTTGTACTTAAGTCGGCATTGTGCCTTTTGTATTTAATTCCGAAGTTATTTCCGCATTTCGTCGCCAATTAGAAGGTCCAAAGGATACAGTAAACCTGAAGTAAAGCATCGAATCAATAACTAATGTCACAGTAATCATTCAAAACATAGACAGTAGGAAGAGTCAGTCTTCTTGTACTTAAGTCGGCATTGTGCCTTTTCTATTTAATTCCGATGCAATATCTGTGTTTCATCGTCAATAAGAAGGTCAGAGGGATACAGTAAACCTGAAGTGAGGCATCGGAATCTTTAACTAGTGTCACAGGAATGGTTCCAAACATAGTCAGTAAGAAGAGTCAGTCTTCTTGTACTTAAGTCGGCATTGTGCCTTTTGTATTTAATTCCGATGCAATTTCTGTGTCTCATCGTCAATAAGAAGGTGAGAGGGATACAGTAAATCTGAAGTGAAGCATCGGAATCTATAACTTGTGTCACAGGAATGGTTCTAAACATAGACAGTAAGATCGGTCAGTCCTCTTGTACTTAAGTCGGCATTGTGCCTTTTGTATTTAATTCCGATGTAATATCTGTGTTTCATCGTCAATACGAAGGTGCAAGGGATACAGTAAACCTGAGGTGAAGCATCGGAATCTATAACTAGTGTCACAGGAATGGTTCCAAACATAGACAGTAAGAAGGGTCAGTCTTCTTGTACTTAAGTCGGCATTGTGCCTTTTGTATTTAATTCCGATGCAATTTCTGTGTCTCATCGTCAATAAGAAGGTAAGAGGGATACAGTAAACATGAAGTGAAGCATCGGAATCTATAACTTGTGTCACAGGAATGGTTCTAAACATAGACAGTAAGATCGGTCAGTCCTCTTGTACTTAAGTCGGCATTGTGCCTTTTGTATTTAATTCCGATGTAATATCTGTGTTTCATCGTCAATACGAAGGTGCAAGGGATACAGTAAACCTGAGGTGAAGCATCGGAATCTATAACTAGTGTCACAGGAATGGTTCCAAACATAGACAGTAAGAAGAGTCAGTCTTCTTGTACTTAAGTCGGCATTGTGCATTTTGTATTTAATTCCGATGCAACTTCTGTGCTTCATCGTCAATAAGAAGGTCAGAGGGATACAGTAAACCTGAAGTGATGCATCGGAATCTATAACTAGTGTCACAGGAATGGTTCAAAACATAGTCAGTAAGAAGAGTCAGTCTTCTTGTACTTAAGTCGGCATTGTGCTGTTTCTATTTAATTCCGATGCAATTTCTGTGTTTCATTGTCAATAAGAAGCTCCAAGGGATACAGTAAACCTGAAGTGAATCATCGTAATCTATAACAAGTGTCACAGGAATGGTTCAAAACAGTCAGTAAGAAGAGTCTGTCCTCTTGTACTTAAGTCGGCATTGTGCCGTTTGTATTTAATTCCGAAGCTATTTCTGCATTTCGTCGCCAATTAGAAGACCCAAAGGATACAGTAAACCTGATGTGAAGCATCGGAATCAATAACTAATGTCACAGGAATCGTTCAAAACATAGACAGTAGGAAGAGTCAGTCTTCTTGTACTTAAGTCGGCATTGTGCCTTTTGTATTTAATTCCGTTGCAATTTCTGTGTTTCATCGTCAAAAAGAAGGTCAGAGGGATACAGTAAAGCTGAAGTGAAGCATCGGAATCTGTATATAGTGTCACAGGAATGGTTCAAAACATAGACAGTTGGAAGAGTCAGTCTTCTTGTACTTATTTAGGCATTGTGCCTTTTCTATTTAATTCCGATGCAATATCTGTGTTTCATCGCCAATAAGAAGGTAAGAGGGATAGAATAAACCTGAAGTGAGGCATCGGAATCTATAACTAGTGTCACAGGGATGGTTCCAAACATAGTCAGTAAGAAGAGTTAGTCTTCGTGTACTTAAGTCGGCATTGTGCCCTTTGTATTTAATTCCGATGCAATTTCTGTGTCTCATCGTCAATAAGAAGGTCAGAGGGATATAGTAAACCTGAAGTGAAGCATCGGAATCTATAACTAGTGTCACAGGAATGCTTCTAAACATAGACAGTAAGATCGGTCAGTCTTCTTGTACTTAAATCGGCATTGTGCCTTCTGTATTTATTTCCGATGTAATATCTGTGTTTCATCGTCAATACGAAGGTCAAAGGGATACAGTAAACTTGAAGTGAAGCATCGGAATCTATAACTACTGTCACAGGAATGGTTCAAAACATAGACAGTAAGAAGAGTCAGTCTTCTTGTACTTAAGTCGGCATTGTGCATTTTGCATTTAATTCCGATGCAACATCTGTGCTTCATCGTCAGTAAGAAGGTCAGAGGGATACAGTAAACCTGAAGTGAAGCATCGGAATCTATTACTAGTGCCACAGGAATGGTTCAAAACATAGTCAGTAAGAAGAGTCAGTCTTCTTGTACTTAAGTCGGCATTGAGCCTTTGGTATTTAATTCCGATGCAATTTCTGTGTTTCATCGTCAATAAGAAGGTCCAAGGGATACAGTAAACCTGAAGTGAAGCATCGGAATCTGTAACTAGCGTCACAGGAATGGTTCAAATCATAGTCAGTAAGAAGAGTCAGTCTTCTTGTACATAAGTCGTCATTGTGCCCTTTGTATTTAATTCCGATGCAATTTCTGTGTTTCATCGTCAATAAGAAGGTCCAAGGGATACAGTAAACCTGAAGTGAATCATCGTAATCTATAACTAGTGTCACAGGAATGGTTCAAAACATAGTCAATACGAAGAAACAGTCTTCTTCTACTTAAGTCGGCATTGTGCCTTTTGTATTTAATTCCGATGCAATTTCTGTGTTTCATCGTCAATAAGAAGGTCAGATGGATACAGTAAACCTGAAGTGAAGCATCGGAATCTATAACTAGTGTCACAGGAATGGTTCAAAACATAGACAGTAAGAAGAGTCAGTCTTCTTGTACTAAAGTCGGCAATGTGCCTTTTCTATTTAATTCCAATGCAATTTCTGTATTTCGTCGCCAATAAGAAGGTCCAAAGGATATAGTAAACCTGAAGTCAAGCATCGGAATCTATAACCAATGTCACAGGAATCGTGCAAACATAGACAGTAGGAAGGGTCAGTCTTCTTGTACTTAAGTCGGCATTGTGCCTTTTGTATTTAGTTCCGATGCAATTTCTGTGTTTCATCGTCAATACGAAAGTCCTAGGGATAGAGTAAACCTGAAGTGAAGCATCGGAATCTATAACTAATGTCACAGGAATGGTGCAAAACATAGTCAGTAAGAAGAGTCAGTTTCTTGTACTTATGTTGGCATTGTGCCTTTTGTATTTAATTCCGATGCAATTTCTGTGTTTCATCGTCAATAAGAAGGTCAGACGGATACAGTAAACCTGATGTGAATCATCGGAATCTATAACTAGTGTCACAGGAATGGTTCAAAACAGTCAGTAAGAAGAGTCAGTCCTCCTGTACCTATGTCGGCATTGTGCAATTGTGTATTTAATTCCGATGCAATATCTGTGTTTCATCGTCAATAATAAGGTCAGAGGGATACAGTAAACCTGAAGTGAGGCATCGGAATCTATAACTAGTGTCACAGGAATGGTTCCAAACATAGTCAGTAAGAAGAGTCAGTCTTCTTGTACTTAAGTCGGCATTGTGCCGTTTCTATTTAATTCCGATGTAATCTCTGTGTTTCATCGTCAATAAGAAGGTCAGAGGGATACAGTAAACCTGAAGTGAATCATCGTAATCTATAACAAGTGTCACAGGAATGGTTCAAAACAGTCAGTAAGAAGAGTCAGTCTTCTTGTACTTAAGTCGGCATTGTGCCCTTTGTATTTAATTCCGATGCAATTTCTGTATCTCATCGTCAATAAGAAGGTCAGAGGGATACAGTAAACCTGAAGTGAAGCATCGGAATCTATAACTAGTGTCACAGGAATGGTTCTAAACATAGACAGTAAGATCGGTCAGTCTTCTTGTACTTAAGTCGGCATTGTGCCTTTTGTATTTAATTCCGAAGTTATTTCCGCATTTCGTCGCCAATTAGAAGGTCCAAAGGATACAGTAAACCTGAAGTGAAGCATCGAATCAATAACTAATGTCACAGTAATCATTCAAAACATAGACAGTAGGAAGAGTCAGTCTTCTTGTACTTAAGTCGGCATTGTGCCTTTTCTATTTAATTCCGATGCAATATCTGTGTTTCATCGTCAATAAGAAGGTCAGAGGGATACAGTAAACCTGAAGTGAGGCATCGGAATCTTTAACTAGTGTCACAGGAATGGTTCCAAACATAGTCAGTAAGAAGAGTCAGTCTTCTTGTACTTAAGTCGGCATTGTGCCTTTTGTATTTAATTCCGATGCAATTTCTGTGTCTCATCGTCAATAAGAAGGTGAGAGGGATACAGTAAATCTGAAGTGAAGCATCGGAATCTATAACTAGTGTCACAGGAATGGTTCAAAACATAGTCAGTAAGAAGAGTCAGTCTTCTTGTACTTAAGTCGGCATTTTGCATTTTGTATTTAATTCCGATGCAACTTCTGTGCTTCATCGTCAATAAGAAGGTCAGAGGGATACAGTAAACCTGAAGGGAAGCATCGGAATCTATAACTAGTGTCACAGGAATGGTTCAAAACATAGTCAGTAAGATGAGTCAGTCATCTTGTACTTAAGTCGGCATTGTGCCGTTTCTATTTAATTCCGATGCAATTTCAGAGTTTCATCGTCAATAAGAAGGTCCAAGGGATACAGTAGACCTGAAGTGAATCATCGTACTCTATAACAAGTGTCACAGGAATGGTTCAAAACAGTCAGTAAGAAGAGTCAGTCTTCTTGTACTTAAGTCGGCATTGTGCCTTTTGTATTTAATTCCGAAGCTATTTCTGCATTTCGTCGCCAATTAGAAGGCCCAAAGGATACAGTAAACCTGATGTGAAGCATCGGAATCAATAACTAATGTCACAGGAATCGTTCAAAACATAGACAGTAGGAAGAGTCAGTCTTCTTGTACTTAAGTCGGCATTGTGCCTTTTGTATTTAATTCCGATGCAATTTCTGTGTTTCATCGTCAAAAAGAAGGTCAGAGGGATACAGTAAAGCTGAAGTGAAGCATCGGAATCTGTGAATAGTGTCACAGGAATGGTTCAAAACATAGACAGTTGGAAGAGTCAGTCTTCTTGTACTTAAGTCGGCATTGTGCATTTTGTATTTATTCCGATGCAATATCTGTGTTTCATCGTCAATAAGGAGGTCAGAGGGATACAGTAAACCTGAAGTGAAGCATCGGAATCTATAACTGGTGTCACAGGAATGGTTCAAAACATAGTCAGTTAGAAGAGTCAGTCTTCTTGTACTTAAGTAGCCATTGTGCCTCTTCTATTTAATTCCGATGCAATATCTGTGTTTCATCGTCAATAAGAAGGTCAGAGGGATAGAGTAAACCTGAAGTGAGGCATCGGAATCTATAACTAGTGTCACAGGAATGGTTCCAAACACAGTCAGTAAGAAGAGACAGTCTTCTTGTACTTAAGTCGGCATTGTGCCCTTTGTATTTAATTCCGATGCAATTTCTGTGTCTCATCGTCAATAAGAAGGTCAGAGGGATACAGTAAACCTGAAGTGAAGCATCGGAATCTATAACTAGTGTCACAGGAATGATTCTAAACATAGACAGTAAGATCGGTCAGTCTTCTTGTACTTAAGTCGGCATTGTGCCTTTTGTATTTAATTCCGATGTAATATCTGTGTTTCATCGTCAATACGAATGTCAGAGGGATACAGTAAACCTGAAGTGAAGCATCGGAATCTATAACTGGTGTCACAGGAATGGTTCAAAACATAGTCAGTTAGAAGAGTCAGTCTCCTTGTACTTAAGTAGCCATTGTGCCTCTTCTATTTAATTCCGATGCAATATCTGTGTTTCATCGTCAATAAGAAGGTCAGAGGGATAGAGTAAACCTGAAGTGAGGCATCGGAATCTATAACTAGTGTCACAGGAATGGTTCCAAGCACAGTCAGTAAGAAGAGTCAGTCTTCTTGTACTCAAGTCGGCATTGTGCATTTTGTAATTAATTCCGATGCAACATCTGTGCTTCATCGTCAATAAGAAGTTCAGAGGGATACAGTAAACCTGAAGTGAAGCATCGGAATCTATAACTAGTGTCACAGGAGTGGTTCAAAACCTAGTCAGTAAGAAGAGTCAGTCTTCTTTTCCTTAAGTCGGCATTGTGCCTTTTGCATTTAATTCCGATGCAATTTCTGTGTTTCATCGTCAATTCGAAGGTCCAAGGGATACAGTAAACCTAAAGTGAAGCATCGGAATCAATAACTAGTGTCACAGGAATGGTTCAAACCATAGGCAGTAAGAAGAGTCAGTCTTCTTGTACTTAAGTCGGCATTGTGCCTTTTGTACTTAATTCCGATGCAATTTCTGTGTTTCATCGTCAATAAGAACGTCCAAGGGATACAGTAAACCTGAAGTGAAGCATCGGAATCTATAACTAGTGTCACAGGAATGGTTCAAATCATAGACTGTAGGAAGAGTCGGTCTTCTTGTACTTATGTCGGCATTGTGCCTTTTCTATTTAATTCCGATGCAATTTCAGTGTTTCATCGTCAATAAGAATGTGAGAAGGATACAGCAACCCTGAAGTGAAGCATCGGAATCTGTAACTAGCGTCACAGGAATGGTTCAAAACATAGACAGAAAGAAAAGTCATTCTTCTTGTACTTAAGTCGTCATTGTGCCTTTTGTATTTAATTCCGATGCAATATCTGTGTTTCATCGTCAATACGAAGGTCAGAGGGATACAGTAAACCCGAAGTGAGGCATCGGAATCTATAACTAGTTACACAGGAATTGTTCCAAACATAGTCAGTAAGAAGAGTCAGTCTTCTTGTACTTAAGTCGGCATTGTGCCTTTTCTATTTAATTCCGATGCAATTTCTGTGTTTCATCGACAATAAGAAGGGCCAAGGGATACAGTAATCCCGAAGTGAGTCATCGTAATCTATAACTAGTGTCACAGGAATGGTTCAAAACATAGTCAATACGAATAGTCAGTCTTCTTGTACTTAAGTCGGCATTGTGCCTTTTGTATTTAATTCCGATGCATTTTCTGTGTTTCATCGTCAAAAAGAAGGTCAGAGGGATACAGTAAACCTGAAGTGAAGCATCGGAATCTGTAACAAGTGTCACAGGAATGGTTCAAAACAGCCAGTAAGAAGAGTCAATCTTCTTGTACTTAAGTCGGCATTGTGCCTTTTGTATTTAATTCCGAAGCTATTTATGCATTTCGTCGCCAATTAGAAGGTCCAAAGGATACAGTAAACCTGAAGTGAAGCATCGGAATCAATAACTAATGTCACAGGAATCGTTCAAAACATAGACAGTAGGAAGAGTGAGTCTTCTTGTACTTAAGTCGGCATTGTGCCTTTTGTATTTAATACCGATGCAATTTCTGTGTCTCATCGTCAATAAGAAGGTCAGAGGGATACAGTAAACCTGAAGTGAAGCATCGGAATCTATAACTAGTGTCACAGGAATGGTTCTAAACATAGACAGTAAGATCGGTCAGTCTTCTTGTACTTAAGTCAGCATTGTGCTTTTGTATTTAATTCCGATGTAATATCTGTGTTTCATCGTCAATACGAAGGTCAGAGGGATACAGTAAACCTGAAGTGAAGCATCGGAAACTGTAAATAGTGTCACAGGAATGGTTCAAAACATGGACAGTAGGAAGAGTCAGTCCTCTTGTACTTAAGTCGGCATTGTGCCTTTTGAATTTAATTCCGATGCAATATCTGTATTTCATCGTCAATACGAAGGTGCATGGGATACAGTAAACCTGAAGTGAATCATCGGAATCTATAACTAGTGTCACAGGAATGGTTCAAACATAGACAGTAAGAAGAGTCAGTCTTCTTGTACTTAAGTCGGCATTGTGCCTTTTGTATTTAATTCCGATGCAATTTCTGTGTTTCATCGTCAATAAGAAGGTCAGAGGGATACAGTAAAGCTGAAGTGAAGCATCGGAATCTATAACTAGTGTCACAGGAATGGTTCTAAACATAGACAGTAAGAAGGGTCAGTCTTCTTGTATTTAAGTCGGCATTTTGCCTTTTGTATTTAATTCCGATGCTATATCTGTGTTTCATCGTCAATAAGAAGGTGCAAGGGATACAGTATACCTGAAGTGAAGCATCGGAATCTATAACAAGTGTCACAGGAGTGGTTCAAAACAGTGAGTAAGAAGAGTCAGTCTTCTTGTACTTATTTCGGCATTGTGCTTTTTGTATTTGTTTCCGATGCAATTTCTGTGTTTCATCGTCAATAAGAAGGTGCAAGTGATATAGTAAACGTGATGTGAAGCATCGCAATCTATAACTAGTGTCACAGGAATGGTTCAAAACATAGACAGTAAGAAGAGTCAGTCTTCTTATACTTAAGTCGGCATTGTGCGTTTTCTATTTAATTCCGATGCAATTTCTGAGTTTAATCGTCAAAAAGAAGGTCAGGGGGATAGAGTAAACCTGAAGCGAATAATCGGAATCTATAACTAGTGTCACAGGAATAGTTCAAAACATAGACAGTAGGAAGAGTCAGCCTTCTTGTACTTAATTCGGCATTGTGCCCTTTGCATTTAATTCCTATGCAATTAGTGTGTTTCATCGTCAATAAGAAGGTCAGAGGGATACAGTTAACCTGAAGTGAAGCATCGGAATCTATAACTAGTGTCATAGGAATGGTTCAAAACATAGTCAGTAACGAGAGTCAGTCTGCTTGTACTTAAGTCGGCATTGTGCCTTTTGTTTTTAATTCCGATGCAATTTCTGTGTCTCATCGTCAATATGAAGGTCCAAGGGATACAGTAAACCTGAAGTGGAGCATCGGAATCTATAACTAGTGTCACAGTGATGGTTCAAAACATAGACAGTAAGAAGAGTCAGTCTTTTTGTACTTAAGTCGGCATTGTGCCATTTTCAATTTAATTCCGATGCAGATAGTGTGTTTCATCGTCAATAAGAAGGTCAGAGGGATACAGTAAACCTGAAGTGAAGCATCGGAATCTATAACTAGATTCACAGGAATGGTCCAAAACATAGACAGTAGGAAGAGTCAGTTTTCTCGTACTTAAGTCGGCATTGTGCCTTTTCTATTTAATTCCGATGCAATTTCTGTGTTTCATAGTCAATAAGAAGGACCAAGGACTACAGTAAACCTGAAGTGAATCATCGTAATCTATAACTAGTGTCACAGGAATGGTTCAAAACATAGACAGTGGGAAGAGTCAGCCTTCTTGTACTTAATTCGGCATTGTGCCCTTTGTATTTAATTCCTATGCAATTAGTGTGTTTCATCGTCAATAAGAAGGTCAGAGGGATACAGTAAACCTGAAGTGAAGCATCGGAATCTATAACTAGTGTCACAGGAATGGTTCCAAACATAGTCAGTAAGAAGAGTCAGTCTTCTTGTACTTAAGTCGGCATTGTGCCGTTTCTATTTAATTCCGATGCAATTTCCGTGTTTCATCGTCAATAAGAAGGTCCAAGGGATACAGTAAACCTGAAGTGAATCATCGTAATCTATAACAAGTGTCAGGGGATTGGTTCAAAACAGTCAGTAAGAAGAGTCAGTTTTCCTGTACTTAAGTCGGCATTGTGCCTTTTGTATTTAATTCCGAAGCTATTTGTGCATTTCGTCGCCGATTAGAAGGTCCAACGGATACAGTAAACCTGAAGTGAAGCATCGGAATCAATAACTAATGTCACAGGAATCGTTCAAAACATAGACAGTAGGAAGAGTCAGTCTTCTTGTACTGAAGTCGGCATTGTGCCTTTTGTATTTAATTCCGATGCATTTTCTGTGTATCATCGTTAATAAGAAGGTCCAAGGGATACAGTAAACCTGAAGTGAAGCATCGGAATCTATAACTAGTGTCCCAGGAATGGTTCAAAACATAAACAGTAAGAAGAGTCAGTGTTCTTGTACTTCAGTCGGCAATGTGCCTTTTCTATTTAATTCCAATGCAATTTCTGTATTTCGTCGCCAATAAGAAGGTCCAAAGGATATAGTAAACCTGAGGTAAAGCATCGGAAACTATAACCAATGTCACAGGAATCGTTCAAACATAGACAGTAGGAAGGGTCAGTTTTCTTGTACATAAGTCGGCATTGTGCCTTTTGTATTTAGTTCCGATGCAATTTCTGTGGTTCATCGTCAATAAGAAGGTCCTAGGGATAGAGTAAACCTGAAGTGAAGCATCGGAATCTGTAACTAATGTCACAGGAATGGATCAAAATATAGTCAGTAAGAAGAGTCAGTCTTCTTGTACTTAAGTCGGCATTGTGCCTTTTGTATCTAATTCCGATGCAATTTCTGTGTTTCATCGTCAATAGCAAGGTCCAAGGGATACAGTAAACCTAAAGTAAAGCATCGGAATCTATAAGTAGTGTCACAGGAATGGTTCAAAACATAGTCAGTAAGAAGAGTCAGTCTTCTTGTACTTATGTTGGCATTGTGCCTTTTGTATTTAATTCCGATGCAATTTCAGTGTTTCATCGTCAATAAGAAAGTCAGAGGGACACAGCAACCCTGAAGTGAAGCATCGGAATCTGTAACTAGCGTCACAGGAATGGTTTAAAACATAGACAGAAAGAAGAGTCACTCTTCTTGTACTTAAGTCGGCATTGTGCCTTTTGTATTTAATTCCGATGCAATTTCTGTGTATCATCGTCAATAAGAAGGTCCAAATGATACAGTAAACCTGAAGTGAAGCATCGGAATCTATAACTAGTGACACAGGAATGGTTCAAAACATAGACAGCAAGAAGAGTCAGTCTTCTTGTACTTAAGTCGGCATTGTGCCTTTTCTATTTAATTCCGATGCAATTTCTGTGTTTCATCGTCAATAAGAAGGTCAGAGGGATACAGTAAACCTGAAGTGAGGCATCGGAATCTATAACTAGTGTCACAGGAATGGTTCCAAACATAGTCAGTAAGAAGAGTCAGTCTTCTTGTACTTAAGTCGGCATTGTGCCTTTTCTATTTAATTCCGATGCAATTTCTGTGTTTCATCGTCAATAAGAAGGGCCAAGGGATACAGTAATCCTGAAGTGAATCATCGTAATCTATAACTAGTGTCACAGGAATGGTTCAAAACATAGTCAATACGAAGAGTCAGTCTTCTTGTACTTTAGTCGGCATTGTGCCTTTTGTATTTAATTCCGATGCAATTTCTGTGTTTCATCGTCAAAAAGAAGGTCAGAGGGATGCAGTAAACCTGAAGTGAAGCATCGGAATCTGTAACAAGTGTCACAGGAATGGTTCAAAACAGCCAGTAAGAAGAGTCAGTCTTCTTGTACTTAAGTCGGCAGTGTGCCTTTTGTATTTAATTCCGAAGCTATTTATGCATTTCGTCGCCAAGTAGAAGGTCCAAAGGATACAGTGAACCTGAAGTGAAGCATCGGAATCTGTAACTAATGTCACAGGAATGGTTCAAAACATAGACAGTAGGAAGAGTCAGTCTTCTTGTACTTAAGTCGGCATTGTGCCTTTTGTATTTAATTCCGATGCAATATCTGTGTTTCATCGTCAATAAGAAGGTCCAAGGGATACAGTAAACCTGAAGTGAAGCATCGTAATCTGTAACTAGCGTCACAGGAATGGTTCAAATCATAGTCAGTAAGAAGAGTCAGTCTTCTTGTACGTAAGTCGTCATTGTGCCTTTTGTATTTAATTCCGATGCAATATCTGTGTTTCATCGTCAATAAGAAGGTCAGAGGGATACAGTAAACCTGAAGTGAAGCATCGGAATCTATAACTAGTGTCACAGGAATGGTTCTAAACATAGACAGTAAGAAGGGTCAGTCTCCTTGTACTTAAGTCGGCATTGTGCCTTTTGTATTTAATTGCGATGCAATATCTGTGTTTCATCGTCAATAAGAAGTTGCAAGGGATACAGTAAACCTGAAGTGAAGCATCGGAATCTATAACTAGTGTCACAGGAATGGTTCAAATCATAGACAGTAAGAAGAGTCAGTCTTCTTGTACTTAAGTCGGCATTGTGCCTTTTGTATTTAATTCCGATGCAATTTCTGTGCTTCATCGTCAATAAGAAGGTCAGAGGGGTACAGTAAACATGAAGTGAAGCATCGGAATCTATAACAAGTGTCACAGGAATGGTTCGAAACAGTCAGTAAGAAGAGTCAATCTTCTTGTACTTAAGTCGGCATTGTGCCTTTTGTATTTAATTCCGATGCATTTTCTGTGTATCATCGTCAATAAGAAGGTCCAAGGGATACAGTAAACCTGAAGTGAAGCATCGGAATCTATAACTAGTGTCCCAGGAATGGTTCAAAACATAGACAGTAAGAAGAGTCAGTCTTCTTGTACTTAAGTCGGCAATGTGCCTTTTCTATTTAATTCCAATGCAATTTCTGTATTTCGTCGCCAATAAGAAGGTCCAAAGGATATAGTAAACCTGAAGTAAAGCATCGAAACTATAACCAATGTCACAGGAATCGTTCAAACATAGACAGTAGGTAGGGTCAGTCTTCTTGTACTTAAGTCGGCATTGTACCTTTTGTATTTAGTTCCGATGCAATTTCTGTGTTTCATCGTCAATAAGAAGGTCCTAGGGATAGAGTAAACCTGAAGTGAAGCATCGGAATCTGTAACTAATGTCACAGGAATGGATCAAAACATAGTCAGTAAGAAGAGTCAGTCTTCTTCTACTTAAGTCGGCATTGTGCCTTTTGTATCTAATTCCGATGCAATTTCTGTGTTTCATCGTCAATACCAATGTCCAAGGGATACAGTAAACCTAAAGTAAAGCATCGGAATCTATAAGTAGTGTCACAGGAATGGTACAAAACATAGTCAGTAAGAAGAGTCAGTCTTCTTGTACTTATGTTGGCATTGTGCCTTTTGTATTTAATTCCGATGCAATTTCTGTGTTTCATCGTCAATAAGAAGGTCAGAGGGATACAGTAAACCTGAAGTGAATCATCGGAATCTATAACTAGTGTCACAGGAATGGTTCAAAACAGTCAGTAAGAAGAGTCAGTCCTCTTGTACTTAATCGGCATTGTGCATTTTGTATTTAATTCCGATGCAATATCTGTGTTTCATCGTCAATAAGAAGGTCAGAGGGATACAGTAAACCTGAAGTGAGGCATCGGAATCTATAACTAGTGTCACAGGAATGGTTCCAATCATAGTCAGTAAGAAGAGTCAGTCTTCTTGTTCTTAAGTCGGCATTGTGTCGTTTCTATTTAATTCCGATGCAATTTCTGTGTTTCATCGTCAATAAGAAGGTCCAAGGGATACAGTAAACCTGAAGTGAATCATCGTAATTTATAACAAGTGTCACAGGAATGGGTCAAAACAGTCAGTAAGAAGAGTCAGTCTTCTTGTACTTAAGTCGGCATTGTGCCTATTGTATTTAATTCCGAAGCTATTTCTGCATTTCGTCGCCAATTAGAAGGTCCAAAGGATTCAGTAAACCTGAAGGGAAGCATCGGAATCAATAGCTAATGCCACAGGAATCGTTCAAAACACAGACAATAGGAAGAGTCAGTCTTCTTGTACTTAAGTCGGCATTGTGCCTTTTGTATTTAATTCCGATGCAATTTCTGTGATTCATCGGCAAAAAGAAGGTCAGAGGGATACAGTAAACCTGAAGTGAAGCATCGGAAACTGTAAATAGTGTCACAGGAATGGTTCAAAACATGGACAGTAGGAAGAGTCAGTCCTCTTGTACTTAAGTCGGCATTGTGCCTTTTGAATTTAATTCCGATGCAATATCTGTGTTTCATCGTCAATACGAAGGTGCATGAGATACAGTAAACTTGAAGTGAATCATCGGAATCTATAACTAGTGTCACAGGAATGGTTCAAACATAGACAGTAAGAAGAGTCAGTCTTCTTGTACTTAAGTCGGCATTGTGCCTTTTGTATTTAATTCCGATGCAATTTCTGTGTTTCATCGTCAATAAGAAGGTCAGAGGGATACAGTAAAGCTGAAGTGAAGCATCGGAATCTATAACTAGTGTCACAGGAATGGTTCTAAACATAGACAGTAAGAAGGGTCAGTCTTCTTGTATTTAAGTCGGCATTTTGCCTTTTGTATTTAATTCCGATGCTATATCTGTGTTTCATCGTTAATAAGAAGGTGCAAGGGATACAGTATACCTGAAGTGAAGCATCGGAATCTATAACAAGTGTCACAGGAATGGTTCAAAACAGTGAGTAAGAAGAGTCAGTCTTCTTGTACTTATGTCGGCATTGTGCCTTTTGTATTTATTTCCGATGCAATTTCTGTGTTTCATCGTCAGTAAGAAGGTGCAAGTGATATAGTAAACGTGATGTGAAGCATCGCAATCTATAACTAGTGTCACAGGAATGGTTCAAAACATAGACAGTAAGAAGAGTCAGTCTTCTTATACTTAAGTCGGCATTGTGCGTTTTCTATTTAATTCCGATGCAATTTCTGAGTTTAATCGTCAAAAAGAATGTCAGGGGGATAGAGTAAACCTGAAGCGAATAATCGGAATCTATAACTAGTGTCACAGGAATAGTTCAAAACATAGACAGTAGGAAGAGTCAGCCTTCTTGTACTTAATTCGGCATTGTGCCCTTTGCATTTAATTCCTATGCAATTAGTGTGTTTCATCGTCAATAAGAAGGTCAGAGGGATACAGTTAACCTGAAGTGAAGCATCGGAATCTATAACTAGTGTCACAGGAATGGTTCAAAACATAGTCAGTAACGAGAGTCAGTCTGCTTGTACTTAAGTCGGCATTGTGCCTTTTGTTTTTAATTCCGATGCAATTTCTGTGTCTCATCGTCAATATGAAGGTTCAAGGGATACAGTAAACCTGAAGTGGAGCATCGGAATCTATAACTAGTGTCACAGTGATGGTTCAAAACATAGACAGTAAGAAGAGTCAGTCTTTTTGTACTTAAGTCGGCATTGTGCCATTTTCAATTTAATTCCGATGCAGATAGTGTGTTTCATCGTCAATAAGAAGGTCAGAGGGATACAGTAAACCTGAAGTGAAGCATCGGAATCTATAACTAGATTCTCAGGAATGGTCCAAAACATAGACAGTAGGAAGAGTCAGTTTTCTTGTACTTAAGTCGGCATTGTGCCTTTTCTATTTAATTCCGTTGCAATTTCTGTGTTTCATAGTCAATAAGAAGGTCCAAGGGCTACAGTAAACCTGAAGTGAATCATCGTAATCTATAACTAGTGTCACAGGAATGGTTCAAAACATAGACAGTGGGAAGAGTCAGCCTTCTTGTACTTAATTCGGCATTGTGCCCTTTGTATTTAATTCCTATGCAATTAGTGTGTTTCATCGTCAATAAGAAGTTCAGAGGGATACAGTAAACCTGAAGTGAAGCATCGGAATCTATAACTAGTGTCACAGGAATGGTTCCTAACATAGTCAGTAAGAAGAGTCAGTCTTCTTGTACTTAAGTCGGCATTGTGCCGTTTCTATTTAATTCCGATGCAATGTCCGTGTTTCATCGTCAATAAGAAGGTCCAAGGGATACAGTAAACCTGAAGTGAATCATCGTAATCTATAACAAGTGTCAGGGGATTGGTTCAAAACAGTCAGTAAGAAGAGTCAGTCTTCCTATACTTAAGTCGGCATTGTGCCTTTTGTATTTAATTCCGAAGCTATTTCTGCATTTCGTCGCCAATTAGAAGGTCCAACGGATACAGTAAACCTGAAGTGAAGCATCGGAATCAATAACTAATGTCACAGGAATCGTTCAAAACATAGACAGTAGGAAGAGTCAGTCTTCTTGTACTTAAGTCGGCATTCTGCCTATTGTATTTATTCCGATGCAATTTCTGTGTTTCATCGTCAAAAAGAAGGTCAGAGAGATATAGTAAACCTGAAGTGAAGCATCGGAATCTGTAATTAGTGTCACAGGAATGGTTCAAAACACAGACAGTAGGAAGAGTCAGTCTTCTTGTACTTAAGTCGGCATTGTGCCTTTTGTATTTAATTCCGATGCAATATCTGTGTTTCATCCACAATAAGAAGGTCCAAGGGATACAGTAAACCTGAAGTGATGCATCGGAATCTATAACTAGTGTCACAGGAATGGTTCTAAACATAGACAGTAAGACCGGTCAGTCTTATTGTACTTAACTCGGCATTGTGCCTTTTGTATTTAATTCCGATGTAATATCTGTAATTCATCGTCAATACGAAGGTGCAAGGGATACAGTAAACCTGAAGTGAAGCATCGGAATCTATAACTAGTGTCACAGGAATGGTTCAAAACATAGACAGTAAGAAGAGTCATTCTTCTTGTACTTAAGTCGGCATTGTGCCTTTTGTATTTAATTCCGATGCAATTTCTGTGCTTCATCGTCAATAAGAAGGTCAGAGGGATACAGTAAACCTGAAGTGAAGCATCGGAATCTATAACTAGTGTCGCAGGATTGGTTCAAAACAGTCATTAAGAAGAGTCGATCTTCTTTTACTTAAGTCGGCATTGTGTCTTTTGTATTTAATTCCGATGCTTTTTCTGTGTTTCATCGTCAATAAGAAGGTCCAAGGGATACAGTAAACCTAAAGTGAAGCATCGGAATCTATAACTAGTGTCGCAGGAATGGTTCAAAACATAGACAGTAAGAAGAGTCAGTCTTCTTGTACTTAAGTCGGCAATGTGCCTTTTCTATTTAATTCCAATTCAATTTCTGTATTTCGTCGCCAATAAGAAGGTCCAAAGGATATAGCAAACCTGAAGTGAAGCATCGGAATCTATAACTAGTGTCACAGGAATCGTTCAAACATAGACAGTAGGAAGAGTCAGTCTTCTTGTACTTAAGTCTGCAATGTGCCTTTTCTATTTAATTCCAATGCAATTTCTGTGTTTCATCGTCAAAAGAAGGTCCAAGGGATACAGTAAACCTGAAGTGAAACATCGGAATCTATAACTAGTGTCACAGGAATGGTTCAAAACATAGACAGTAGGAAGAGTCAGTCTTCTTGTACTTAAGTCGGCATTGAGCCTTTTCTATTTAATTCGGATGCAATTTCTGTGTTTCATCGTCAATAAGAAGGTCAGAGGGATACAGTAAAAATGAAGTGAAGCATCGGAATCTACAACTAGTGTCACAGGAATGGTTCAAAACATAGCAGTAACAAGAGTCAGTCTGCTTGTACTTAAGTCGGCATTGTGCCTTTTGTTTTTAATTCCGATGCAATTTCTGTGTCTCATCGTCAATATGAAGGTCCAAGGGATACAGTAAACCTGAAGTGGAGCATCGGAATCTATAACTAGTGTCACAGGGATGCTTCAAAACATAGACAGTAAGAAGAGTCAGTCTTTTTGTACTTAAGTCGGCATTGTGCCATTTTCAATTTAATTCCGATACAGATAGTGTGTTTCATCGTCAATAAGAAGGTCAGAGGGATACAGTAAACCTGAAGTGAAGCATCGGAACCTCTATCTAGTGTCACAGGAATGGTATAAAACATAGTCAGCAAGAAGAGTCAGTGTTCTTACACCTAAGTCGGCATTGTGCCTTGTGTACTTAATTCCGATGCAATTTCTGTGTTTCATCGTCAATAAGAAGGTCCAAGGGATACAGTAAACCTGAAGTGAAGCATCGGAATCTGTAACTAGCGTCACAGGAATGGTTCTAAACATAGACACTAAGAAGAGTCAGTCTGCTTGTACTTAAGACGGCATTGTGCCATTTCTATTTAATTCCGATGCTATTTCTGTGTTTCATCATCAATAAGAAGGTCAGAGGGATACAGTGAACCTGAGGAGAAGCATCGGAATCTATAAATAGTGTCACAGGAATGGTTCAAAACATAGACAGTAAGAAGAGTCAGTCTTTTTGTACTTAAGTCGGCATTGTGCCATTTTCAATTTAATTCCGATGCAGATAGTGTGTTTCATCGTCAATAAGAAGGTCAGAGGGATACAGTAAACCTGAAGTGAAGCATCGGAATCTATAACTAGATTCTCAGGAATGGTCCAAAACATAGACAGTAGGAAGAGTCAGTTTTCTTGTACTTAAGTCGGCATTGTGCCTTTTCTATTTAATTCCGTTGCAATTTCTGTGTTTCATAGTCAATAAGAAGGTCCAAGGGCTACAGTAAACCTGAAGTGAATCATCGTAATCTATAACTAGTGTCACAGGAATGGTTCAAAACATAGACAGTGGGAAGAGTCAGCCTTCTTGTACTTAATTCGGCATTGTGCCCTTTGTATTTAATTCCTATGCAATTAGTGTGTTTCATCGTCAATAAGAAGTTCAGAGGGATACAGTAAACCTGAAGTGAAGCATCGGAATCTATAACTAGTGTCACAGGAATGGTTCCTAACATAGTCAGTAAGAAGAGTCAGTCTTCTTGTACTTAAGTCGGCATTGTGCCGTTTCTATTTAATTCCGATGCAATGTCCGTGTTTCATCGTCAATAAGAAGGTCCAAGGGATACAGTAAACCTGAAGTGAATCATCGTAATCTATAACAAGTGTCAGGGGATTGGTTCAAAACAGTCAGTAAGAAGAGTCAGTCTTCCTATACTTAAGTCGGCATTGTGCCTTTTGTATTTAATTCCGAAGCTATTTCTGCATTTCGTCGCCAATTAGAAGGTCCAACGGATACAGTAAACCTGAAGTGAAGCATCGGAATCAATAACTAATGTCACAGGAATCGTTCAAAACATAGACAGTAGGAAGAGTCAGTCTTCTTGTACTTAAGTCGGCATTCTGCCTATTGTATTTATTCCGATGCAATTTCTGTGTTTCATCGTCAAAAAGAAGGTCAGAGAGATATAGTAAACCTGAAGTGAAGCATCGGAATCTGTAATTAGTGTCACAGGAATGGTTCAAAACACAGACAGTAGGAAGAGTCAGTCTTCTTGTACTTAAGTCGGCATTGTGCCTTTTGTATTTAATTCCGATGCAATATCTGTGTTTCATCCACAATAAGAAGGTCCAAGGGATACAGTAAACCTGAAGTGATGCATCGGAATCTATAACTAGTGTCACAGGAATGGTTCTAAACATAGACAGTAAGACCGGTCAGTCTTATTGTACTTAACTCGGCATTGTGCCTTTTGTATTTAATTCCGATGTAATATCTGTAATTCATCGTCAATACGAAGGTGCAAGGGATACAGTAAACCTGAAGTGAAGCATCGGAATCTATAACTAGTGTCACAGGAATGGTTCAAAACATAGACAGTAAGAAGAGTCATTCTTCTTGTACTTAAGTCGGCATTGTGCCTTTTGTATTTAATTCCGATGCTATTTCTGTGCTTCATCGTCAATAAGAAGGTCAGAGGGATACAGTAAACCTGAAGTGAAGCATCGGAATCTATAACTAGTGTCGCAGGATTGGTTCAAAACAGTCATTAAGAAGAGTCGATCTTCTTTTACTTAAGTCGGCATTGTGTCTTTTGTATTTAATTCCGATGCTTTTTCTGTGTTTCATCGTCAATAAGAAGGTCCAAGGGATACAGTAAACCTAAAGTGAAGCATCGGAATCTATAACTAGTGTCGCAGGAATGGTTCAAAACATAGACAGTAAGAAGAGTCAGTCTTCTTGTACTTAAGTCGGCAATGTGCCTTTTCTATTTAATTCCAATTCAATTTCTGTATTTCGTCGCCAATAAGAAGGTCCAAAGGATATAGCAAACCTGAAGTGAAGCATCGGAATCTATAACTAGTGTCACAGGAATCGTTCAAACATAGACAGTAGGAAGAGTCAGTCTTCTTGTACTTAAGTCTGCAATGTGCCTTTTCTATTTAATTCCAATGCAATTTCTGTGTTTCATCGTCAAAAGAAGGTCCAAGGGATACAGTAAACCTGAAGTGAAACATCGGAATCTATAACTAGTGTCACAGGAATGGTTCAAAACATAGACAGTAGGAAGAGTCAGTCTTCTTGTACTTAAGTCGGCATTGAGCCTTTTCTATTTAATTCGGATGCAATTTCTGTGTTTCATCGTCAATAAGAAGGTCAGAGGGATACAGTAAAAATGAAGTGAAGCATCGGAATCTACAACTAGTGTCACAGGAATGGTTCAAAACATAGCAGTAACAAGAGTCAGTCTGCTTGTACTTAAGTCGGCATTGTGCCTTTTGTTTTTAATTCCGATGCAATTTCTGTGTCTCATCGTCAATATGAAGGTCCAAGGGATACAGTAAACCTGAAGTGGAGCATCGGAATCTATAACTAGTGTCACAGGGATGCTTCAAAACATAGACAGTAAGAAGAGTCAGTCTTTTTGTACTTAAGTCGGCATTGTGCCATTTTCAATTTAATTCCGATACAGATAGTGTGTTTCATCGTCAATAAGAAGGTCAGAGGGATACAGTAAACCTGAAGTGAAGCATCGGAACCTCTATCTAGTGTCACAGGAATGGTATAAAACATAGTCAGCAAGAAGAGTCAGTGTTCTTACACCTAAGTCGGCATTGTGCCTTGTGTACTTAATTCCGATGCAATTTCTGTGTTTCATCGTCAATAAGAAGGTCCAAGGGATACAGTAAACCTGAAGTGAAGCATCGGAATCTGTAACTAGCGTCACAGGAATGGTTCTAAACATAGACACTAAGAAGAGTCAGTCTGCTTGTACTTAAGACGGCATTGTGCCATTTCTATTTAATTCCGATGCTATTTCTGTGTTTCATCATCAATAAGAAGGTCAGAGGGATACAGTGAACCTGAGGAGAAGCATCGGAATCTATAAATAGTGTCACAGGAATGGTTCAAAACATAGACAGTAGGAAGAGTCAGTCTTCTTTTACTTAAGTCGGCATTGTGCCTTTTGTATTTAATTCCGATGCAATTTCTGTGTTTCATCGTCATAAAGAAGGTCAGAGGGATACAGTAAACCTGAAGTGAAGCATCGGAATCTATAACTAGAGTCACAGGAATGGTCCAAAACATAGACAGTAGGAAGAGTCAGTCTTCTTGTAGTTAAGTCGGCATTGTGCCATTTCTATTAAATTCCGATGCAATTTCTGTGTTTCATCGTCAATAAGAAGGGCCAAGGGCTACAGTAAACCTGAAGTGAATCATCGTAATCTATAACTAGTGTCACAGGAATGGTTCAAAACATAGTCAGTACGAAGAGTCAGTCTTCTTGTACTTAAGTCGGCATTGTGCCTTTTGTATTTAATTACGATGCAATTTCTGTGCTTCATCGTCAATAAGAAGGTCAGAGGGATACAGTAAACCTGAAGTGAAGCATCAGAATCTATAACTAGTGTCACAGGAATGGTTCAAAACAGTCATTAAAAAGAGTCAATCTTCTTGTACTTAAGTCGGCATTGTGCCTTTTGTATTTAATTCCGATGCATTTTCTGTGTTTCATCGTCAATAAGAAGGTCCAAGGGATACAGTAAACCTGAAGTGAAGCATCGGAATCTATAACTAGTGTCACAGGAATGGTTCAAAACATACACAGTATGAAGAGTCAGTCTTCTTGTACTTAAGTCGGCAATGTGCCTTTTCAATTTAATTCCAATGCAATTTCTGTATTTCGTCGCCAATAAGAAGGTCCTAGGGATAGAGTAAACCTGAAGTGAAGCATCGGAATATAAAACTAGTGTCACAGGAATGGTTCAAAACATAGTCAGTAAGAAGAGTCAGTCTTCTTGTACTTATCGGCATAGTGCCTTTTGTATTTAATTCCGATGCAATTTCTGTGTTTCATCGTCAATACGAAGGTCCAAGGGATACAGTAAACCTGAAGTGAAACATCGGAATCTATAAGTAGTGTCACAGGAATGGTTCAAAACATAGTCAGTAAGAAGAGCCAGTCTTCTTGTACTTATTTTGGCATTGTGCCTTTTGTATTTATTTCCGATGCAATTTCTGTGTTTCATCGTCAATACGAAGGTCAGAGGGATACAGTAAACCTGAAGTGAAGCATCGGAATCTATACTAGTGTCACAGGAATGGTTCAAAACATAGTCAGTAAGAAGGGTAAGTCTTCTTGTACTTAAGTCGGCATTGTGACTTTTGTATTTAATTCCGATGGAATTTCTGTGTTTCTTCGTCAATAAGAAGGTCCAAGGGATACAGTAAACCTCCAGTGGAGCATCGGTATCTATAACTAGTGTCACAGGAATGGTTCAAATCATAGACAGTAAGAAGAGTCAGTCTTCTTGTACTTAAGTCGGCATTGTGCCTTTTGTATTTAATTTCGATGTAATTTCTGTGTTTCATCGTCAAAAAGAAGGTCAGAGGGATACAGTGATCCTGAAGTGAAGCATCGGATTCTATACCTAGTGTCACTGGAATGGTTCAAAACATAGACAGTAGGAAGAGTCAGGCTTCTTGTACTTAAGTCGGCATTGTGCCTTTTCTATTTAATTCCGATGCAATTTCTGTTATCTTCGTCAATAAGAAGGTCCAAGGGATACAGTAAACCTAAAGTGAAGCATCGGAATCTATAACTAGTGTCACAGGAATGGTTCAAACCATAGGCAGTAAGAAGAGTCAGTCCTCTTGTACTTAAGTCGGCAAAGTGCCTTTTCTATTTAATTCCAATGCAATTTCTGTGTTTCAACGTCAAAAGAAGGTCCAAGGGATACAGTAAACCTGAAGTGAAGCATCGGAATCTATAACTAGTGTCACAGGAATGGTTCAATGCATAGACAGTAGGAAGAGTCAGTCTTCTTGTACTTAAGTCGGCATTGTGCCTTTTGTATTTAATTCCGATGCAATTTCTGTGTTTCATCGTCAATAAGAAGGTCCAAGGGATATAGTAAACGTGATGTGAGGCATCGGAATCTATAACTAGTGTCACAGGAATGGTTCAAAACATAGACAGTAAGAAGAGTTAGTCTTCTTGTACTTATGTCGGCATTGTGCCCTTTCTATTTAATTTCGATGCAATTTCTGTGTTTCATCGTCAAAACGAAGGTCAGGGGGATAGAGTAAACCTGAAGCGAATAATCGTAATCTATAACTAGTGTCACAGGAATGGTTCAAAACATAGACAGTAGGAAGAGTCAGCCTTCTTGTACTTAAGTCGGCATTGTGCCTTTTGTATTTAATTCCTAAGCAATTAGTGTGTTTCATCGTCAATAAGACGGTCAGAGGGATACAGTTAACCTGAAGTAAGGCTTCGGAATCTATAACTAGTGTCACAGGAATGGTTCAAAACATAGTCAGTAAGAAGAGTCAGTCTGCTAGTACTTAAGTCGCCATTGTGCCTTTTGTTTTTAATTCCGATGCAATTTCTGTGTCTCATCGTCTATAAGAAGGTAAAAGGGATACAGTAAACCTGAAATGGAACATCAGAATCTATAACTAGTGTCACAGGGATGTTTCAAAACATAGACAGTAAGAAGAGTCAGTCTTTTTGTACTTAAGTCGGCATTGTGCCATTTACAATTTAATTCCGATGCAAGTAGTGTGTTTCATCGTCAATAAGAAGGTCAGAGGGATACAGTAAACCTGTAGTGAAGCATCGGAATCTCTAACTAGTGTCACAGGAATGGTTTAAAACATAGTAAGCAAGAAGAGTATGTGTTCTTGTACCTATGTCGGCATTGTGCCTGTTGTACTTAATTCCGATGCAATTTCTGTGTTTCATCGTCAATAAGAAGGTCCAAGGGATACAGTAAACCTGAAGTGAAGCATCGGAATCTATAACTAGTGCACACAGGAATGGTTCAAAACATAGACAGTAAGAAGAGTCAATCTTCTTGTACTTAAGTCGGCATTGTGCCTTTTGTATTTAATTCCGATGCAATTTCTGTTCTTCATCGTCAATAAGAAGGTCAGAGGGATACAGTAAACCTGAAGTGAAGCATCGGAATCTATAACTAGTGTAACAGGAATGGTTCAAAACAGTCATTAAGATGAGTCAATCTTCTTGTACTTAAGTCGGCATTGTGCCTTTTGTATTTGATTCCGATGCATTTTCTGTGTTTCATCGTCAATAAGAAGGTCCAAGGGATACAGTGAACCTGAAGTGAAGCATCGGAATCTATAACTAGTGTCACAGGAATGGTTCTAAACATACACAGTAAGAAGAGTCAGTCTTCTTGTACTTAAGTCGGCAATGTGCCTTTTCTATTTAATTCCAATGCAATTTCTGTATTTCGTCGCCAATAAGAAGGTCCAAAGGATATAGCAAACCTGAAGTGAAGCATCGGAATCTATAACTAGTGTCACAGGAATGGTTCAAAACATACACAGTAAGAAGAGTCAGTATTCTTGTACTTAAGTCGGCAATGTGCCTTTTCTATTTAATGCCAATGCAATTTCTGTATTTCGTCGCCAATAAGAAGGTCCAAAGGATATAGCAAACCTGAAGTGAAGCATCGGAATCTATAACTAATGTCACAGGAATCGTTCAAACATAGACAGTACTAAGAGTCAGTCGTCTTGTACTTAAGTCGGCATTGTGCCTTTTGTATTTAATTCCGATGCAATTTCTGTGTTTCATCGTCAAAAGGAGGTCCAAGGGATACAGTAAACCTGAAGTGAAGCATCGGAATCTATAACTAGTGTCACAGGAATGGTTCAAAACATAGACAGTAAGAGGAGTCAGTCTTCTTGTACTTAAGTCGGCATTGTGCCTTTTGTATTTAATTCCGATGCAATTTCTGTGTTTCATCATCAATAAGAAGGTCAGAGGGATACAGTAGACCTGAAGTGAGGCATCGGAATCTATAACTAGTGTCACAGGAATGGTTCAAAACAGTCAGTACGAAGAGTCAGTCTTCTTGTACTTAAGTCGGCATTGTGCATTTTGTATTTAATTCCGATGGAATTTCTGTGTTTCTTCGTCAATAAGAAGGTCCAACCTATACAGTAAACCTCAAGTGAAGCATCGGTATCTATAACTAGTGTCACAGGAATGGTTCAAAACATAGACAGTAAGAAGAGTCAGTCATCTAGTACTTCAGTCGGCATTGTGCCTTTTGTATTTAATTCCGATGTAATTTCTGTGTTTCATCGTCAAAAAGAATGTCAGAGGGATACAGTGAACCTGAAGTGAAGCATCGGAATCTATACCTAGTGTCACTGGAATGGTTCAAAAGATAGACAGTAGGAAGAGTCAGGCTGCTTGTACTTAAGTCGGCATTGTGCCTTTTCTATTTAATTCCAATGCAATTTCTGTGTTCTTCGTCAATAAGAAGGTCCAAGGGATACAGTAAACCTAAAGTGAAGCATCGGAATCTATAACTAGTGTCACAGGAATGGTTCAAACCATAGGCAGTAAGAAGAGTCAGTCTTCTTGTACTTAAGTCGGCAATGTGCCTTTTCTATTTAATTCCAATACAATTTCTGCGTTTCATCGTCAAAAGGAGGTCCAAGGGATACAGTAAACCTGAAGTGAAGCATCGGAAACTATAACTAGTGGCACAGGAATGGTTCAAAGCATAGACAGTAGGAAAAGTCAGTCTTCTTGTACTTAAGTCGGCATTGTGCCTTTTGTATTTAATTCCGATGCAATTTCTGTGTTTCATCGTCAATAAGAAGGTCCAAGGGATATAGTAAACGTGATGTGAGGCATCGGAATCTATAACTAGTGTCACAGGAATGGTTCAAAACATAGACAGTAAGAATAGTTAGTCTTCTTGTACTTATGTCGGCATTGTGGCTTTTCTATTTAATTCCGATGCAATTTCTGTGTTTCATCGTCAAAACGAAGGTCAGGGGGATAGAGTAAACCTGAAGCGAATATCGTAATCTATAACTAGTGTCACTGGAATGGTTCAAAACATAGACAGTAGGAAGGGTCAGCCTACTTGTACTTAAGTCGGCATTGTGCCTTTTGTATTTAATTCCTAAGCAATTAGTGTGTTTCATCGTCAATAAGAAGGTCAGAGGGATACAGTAAACCTGAAGTGAAGCATCGGAATCTATAACTAGTGTCACAGGAATGGTTCAAAACATAGTCAGTAAGAAGAAACAGTCTGCTTGTACTTAAGTCGGCATTGTGCCTTTTGTTTTTAATTCCGATGCAATTTCTGTGTCTCATCGTCAATAAGAAGGTCCAAGGGATACAGTAAACCTGAAATGGAACATCAGAATCTATAACTAGTGTCACAGGGATGGTTCAAAGCATAGACAGTAAGAAGAGTCAGCCTTTTTGTACTTAAGTCAGCATTGTGCCATTTACAATTTAATTCCGATGCAAGTAGTGTGTTTCATCGTCAATAAGAAGGTCAGAGGGATACAGTAAACCTGAAGTGAAGCATCGGAATCTCTAACTAGTGTCACAGTATTGGTTTAAAACATAGTCAGCAAGAAGAGTCTGTGTTCTTGTACCTAAGTCGGCATTGTGCCTGTTGTACTTAATTCCGATGCAATTTCTGTGTTTCATCGTCAATAAGAAGGTCCAAGGGATACAGTAAACGTGAAGTGAAGCATCGGAATCTATAACTAGTGTCACAGGAATTGTTCAAAACAGTCATTAAGATGAGTCAATCTTCTTGTACTTAAGTCGGCATTGTGCCTTTTGTATTTAATTCCGATGCATTTTCTGTGTTTCATCGTCAATAAGAAGGTCCAAGGGATACAGTAAACCTGAAGTGAAGCATCGGAATCTATAACTAGTGACACAGGAATGGTTCAAAGCATAGACAGTAGGAAGAGTCAGTCTTCTAGTACTAAAGTCGGCATTGTGCCTTTTGTATTTAATTCCGATGCAATTTCTGTGTTTCATCGTCAATAAGAAGGTCCAAGGGATATAGTAAACGTGATGTGAGGCATCGGAATCTATAACTAGTGTCACAGGAATGGTTCAAAACATAGACAGTAAGAAGAGTTAGTCTTCTTGTACTTGTGTCGGCATTGTGCCTTTTCTATTTAATTCCGATGCAATTTCTGTGTTTCATCGTCAAAACGAAGGTCAGGGGGATAGAGTAAACCTGAAGCGAATAATCGTAATCTATAACTAGTGTCACTGGAATGGTTCAAAACATAGATAGTAGGAAGGGTCAGCCTTCTTGTACTGAAGTCGGCATTGTGCCTTTTGTATTTAATTCCTAAGCAATTAGTGTGTTTCATCATCAACAAGATGGTCAGAGGGATACAGTAAACCTGAAGTGAAGCATCGGAATCTATAACTAGTGTCACAGGAATGGTTCAAAACATAGTCAGTAAGAAGAGTCAGTCTGCTTGTACTTAAGTCGGCATTGTGCCTTTTGTTTTTAATTCCGATGCAATTTCTGTGTCTCATCGTCAATAAGAAGGTCCAAGGGATACAGTAAACCTAAAATGGAACATCAGAATCTATAACTAGTGTCACAGGGATGGTTCAAAACATGGACAGTAAGAAGAGTCAGCCTTTTTGTACTTAAGTCGGCATTGTGCCATTTACAATTTAATTCCGATGCAAGTAGTGTGTTTCACCGTCAATAAGAAGGTCAGAGGGATACAGTACACCTGAAGTGAAGCGTCGGAATCTCTAACTAGTGTCGCAGGAATGGTTTAAAACATAGTCAGCAAGAAGAGTCTGTGTTCTTGTACCTAAGTCGGCATTGTGCCTGTTGTACTTAATTCCGATGCAATTTCTGTGTTTCATCGTCAATAAGAAGGTCCAAGGGATACAGTAAACGTGAAGTGAAGCATCGGAATCTATAACTAGTGTCACAGGAATGGTTCGAAACAGTCATTAAGATGAGTCAATCTTCTTGTACTTAAGTCGGCATTGTGCCTTTTGTATTTAATTCCGATGCATTTTCTGTGTTTCATCGTCAATAAGAAGGTCCAAGGGATACAGTAAACCTGAAGTGAAGCATCGGAATCTATAACTAGTGTCGCAGGAATGGTTCAAAGCATAGACAGTAGGAAGAGTCAGTCTTCTTGTACTTAAGTCGGCATTGTGCCTTTTGTATTTAATTCCGATGCAATTTCTGTGTTTCATCGTCAATAAGATGGTCCAAGGGATATAGTAAACGTGATGTTAGGAATCGGAATCTTTAACTAGTGTCACAGGAATGGTTCAAAACATAGACAGTAAGAAGAGTTAGTCTTCTTGTACTTATGTCGGCATTGTGCCTTTTCTATTTAATTCCGATGCAATTTCTGTGTTTCATCGTCAAAACGAAGGTCAGGGGCATAGAGTAAACCTGAAGCGAATAATCTTAATCTATAACTAGTGTCACTGGAATGGTTCAAAACATAGACAGTAGGAAGAGTCAGCCTACTTGTACTTATGTCGGCATTGTGCTTTTTGTATTTAATTCCTAAGCAATTAGTGTGTTTCATCGTCAATAAGAAGGTCAGAGGGATACAGTAAACCTGAAATGGAACATCAGAATCTATAACTAGTGTCACAGGGATGGTTCAAAACATAGACAGTAAGAAGCGTCAGCCTTTTTGTACTTAAGTCGGCATTGTGCCATTTACAATTTAATTCCGATGCAAGTAGTGTGTTTCATCGTCAATAAGAAGGTCAGAGGGATACAGTAAACGTGAAGTAAAGCATCGGAATCTCTAACTAGTGTCACAGGAATGGTTTAAAACATAGTCAGCAAGAAGAGTCTGTGTTCTTGTACCTAAGTCGGCATTGTGCCTGTTGTACCTAATTCCGATGCAATTTCTGTGTTTCATCGTCAATAAGAAGGTCCAAGGGATACAGTAAACCTGAAGTGAAGCATCGGAATCTGTAACTAGCGTCACAGGTATGGTTCTAAACATAGACACTAAGAAGAGTCAGTCTGCTTGTATTTAAGACGGCATTGTGCCATTTCTGTTTAATTCCGATGCTATTTCTGATTTTCGTCTTCAATGAGAAGGTCAGAGGGATACAGTGAACCTGAGGAGAAGCATCGGAATCTATAAATAGTGTCACAGGAATGGTTCAAAACATAGACAGTAGGAAGAGTCAGTAATCTTTTACTTAAGTCGGCATTGTGCCTTTTGTATTTAATTCCGATGCAATTTCTGTGTTTCATCGTCATAAAGAAGGTCAGAGGGATACAGTAAACCTGAAGTGAAGCATCGGAATCTAAAACTAGTGTCACAGGAATGGTTCAAAACATAGTCAGTAAGTAGAGTCAGTCTTCTTGTACTTAAGTCGGCATAGTGCCTTTTGTATTTAATTCCGATGCAATTTCTGTGTTTCATCGTCAATACGAAGGTCCAAGGGATACAGTAAACCTGAAGTGAAGCATCGGAATCTATAAGTAGTGTCACAGGAATTGTTCAAAACATAGTCAGTAAGAAGAGTCAGTCTTCTTTTACTTATGTTGGCATTGTGCCTTTTGTATTTAATTCCGATGCATTTTCTGTGTTTCATCGTCAATAAGAAGGTCGGAGGGATACAGTAGACCTGAAGTGAAGCATCGGAATCTATAACTAGTGTCACAGGAATGGTTCAAAACAGTCAGGACGAAGAGTCAGTCTTCTTGTACTTAAGTCGGCATTGTGCATTTTGTATTTAATTCCGATGGAATTTCTGTGTTTCTTCGTCAATAAGAAGGTCCAAGGGATACAGTAAACCTCAAGTGAAGCATCAGTATCTATAACTAGTGTCACAGGAATGGTTCAAAGCATAGACAGTAAGAAGAGTCAGTCTTCTTGTACTTAAGTCGGCATTGTGCCTTTTGTATTTAATTCCGATGTAATTTCTGTGTTTCATCGTCAAAAAGAAGGTCAGAGCGATACAGTGAACCTGAAGTGAAGCATCGGAAACTATACCTAGCGTCACTGGAATGGTTCAAAACATAGACAGTTGGAAGAGTCAGGCTTCTTGTACTAAAGTCGGCATTGTGATTTTTCTATTTAATTCCAATGCAATTTCTGTGTTCTTCGTCAATAAGAAGGTCCAAGGGATACAGTAAACCTAAAGTGAAGCATCGAAATCTATAACTAGTGTCACAGGAATGGTTCAAACCATAGGCAGTAAGAAGAGTCAGTCTTCTTGTATTTAAGTCGGCAATGTGCCTTTTCTATTTAATTCGGATGCAATTTCTGTGTTTCATCGTCAATAAGAAGGTCAGAGGGATACAGTAAACCTGAAGTGAAGCATCGGAATCTAAAACTAGTGTCACAGGAATGTTTCAAACATAGACAGTAAGAAGGGTCAGTCTTCTTGTACTTAAGTCGGCATTGTGCCTTTTGTACTTAATTCCGATGCAATATCTGTATTTCATCGCCAATAAGAAGGTCCAAGGGATACAGTAAACCTGAAGTGAAGCATCGGAATCCATAACTAGTGTCACAGGAATGGTTCAAAACATAGACAATAAGAAGAGTTAGTCTTCTTGTACTTATGTCCGCATTGTGCCTTTTCTATTTAATTCCGATGCAATTTCTGTGTTTCATCGTCAAAACGAATGTCAGGGGGATAGAGTAAACCTGAAGCGAATAATCGTAATCTATAACTAGTGTCACAGGAATGGTTCAAAACATAGACAGTAGGAAGAGTCAGCCTTCTTATACTTAAGTCAGCATTGTGCCATTTGTATTTAATTCCCAAGCAATTAGTGTGTTTCATCGTCAATAAGAAGGTCAGAGGGATACAGTAAACCTGAAGTGAACCATCGGAATCTATAACTAGTGTCACAGGAATGGTTCAAAACATAGTCAGTAAGAAGAGTCAGTCTGCTTGTACTTAAGTCGGCATTGTGCCTTTTGTTTTTAATTCCGATGCAATTTCTGTGTCTCATCGTCAATAAGAAGGTCCAAGGGATACAGTAAACGTGAAATGGAACATCGGAATCTATAACTAGTGTCACAGGGATGGTTCAAAACATAGACAGTAAGAAGAGTCAGTCTTTTTGTACTTAAGTCGGCATTGTACCATTTTCAATTTAATTCCGATGCAAGTAGTGTGTTTCATCGTCAATAAGAAGGTCAGAGGGAGACAGTAAACCTGAAGTGAAGCATCGGAATCTCTTACTAGTGTCACAGGAATGGTTTAAAACATAGTCAGCAAGAGGAGTCTGTGTTCTTGTACCTAAGTCGGCATTGTGCCTTTTGTACTTAATTCCGATGCAATTTCTGTGTTTCATCGTCAATAAGAAGGTCCAAGGGATACAGTAAACCTGAAGTGAAGCATCGGAATCTGTAACTAGCGTCACAGGAATGGTTCTAAACATAGACGCTAAGAAGAGTCAGTCTGCTTGTACTTAAGACGGCATTGGGCCATTTCTATTTAATTCCGATGCTATTTCTGTGTTTCATCTTCAATAAGAAGGTCAGAGGGATACAGTGAACCTGAGGAGAAGCATCGGAATCTATAAATAGTGTCACAGGAATGGTTCAAAACATAGACAGTAGGAAGAGTCAGTCTTCTTTTATATAAGTCGGCATTGTGCCTTTTGTATTTAATTCCGATGCAATATCTGTGTTTCATCGTCATAAAGAAGGTCAGAGGGATACAGTAAACCTGAAGTGAAGCATCGGAATCTGTAACTAGTGTCACAGGAATGGTCCAAAACATAGACAGTAGGAAGAGTCAGTCTTCTTGTACTTAAGTCAGCATTGTGCCTTTTGTATTTAATTCCGAAGCAATTTCTGAGTTTTATCGTCAATATGAATGTCAGAGGGATACAGTAACCTTGAAGTGAAGCATCGGAATCTGTAACTAGCGTCACTGGAATGGTTCAAAACATAGACAGTAAGAAGTGTCAGTCTTCTTGTACTTAAGTCGGCATTGTGCCTTTTCTATTTAATTCCTATGCAATTTCGGTGTTTTATCGTCAATAAGAAGGTCCAAGGGATACAGTAAACCTGAAGTGAAGCATCGGAATCTATAACTAGTGTCACTGGATTGGTTCAAAACATAGACAGTAAGAAGAGTCAGTCTTCTTGTACTTAAGTCGGCATTGTGCCTTTTGTATTTAATTCCGATGTAATTTCTGTCTTTCATCGTCAAAAAGAAGGTCAGAGGGATACAGTGAACCTGAAGTGAAGCATCGGAATCTATACTTAGTGTCACTGGAATGGTTCAAAACATAGTCAGTAGGAAGAGTCAGGCTTCTTGTACTTAAGTCGGCATTGTGCCTTTTCTATTTAATTCTGATGCAATTTCTGTGTTCTTCGTCAATAAGAAGGTCCAAGGGATACAGTAAACCTAAAGTGAAGCATCGGAATCTGTAACTAGTGTCACAGGAATGGTTCAAACCATAGGCAGTAAGAAGAGTCAGTCTTCTTGTACTTAAGTCGGCATTGTGCCTTTTGTACTTAATTCCGATTCAATATCTGTATTTCATCGCCAATAAGAAGGTCCAAGGGATACAGTAAACCTGAAGTGAAGCATCGGAATCCATAACTAGTGTCACAGGAATGGTTCAAAACATAGACAGTAAGAAGAGTCAGTCCTCTTGTACTTAAGTCTGCATTGTGCCTTTTGTATTTAATTCCGATCCAATTTCTGTGTTTCATCGTCAATAAGAAGGTCAGAGGGATACAGTAAACCTGAAGTAAAGCATCGGAATCTATAACTAGTGTCACAGGAATGGTCCAAAACAGTGAGTAAGAAGAGTCAGTCTTCTTGTACTTAAGACGGCATTGTGCCTTTTGTACTTAATTCCGATGCAATTTCTGTGTTTCATCGTCAATAAGAAGGTCCAAGGGATACAGTAAACCTGAAGGGAAGCATCGGAATCTGTAACTAGCGTCACAGGAATGGTTCTAAACATAGACACTAAGAAGAGTCAGTCTGCTTGTACTTAAGACGGCATTGTGCCATTTCTATTTAATTCCGATGCTATTTCTGTGTTTCATCTTCAATAAGAAGGTCGGAGGGATACAGTGAACCTGAGGAGAGGCATCGGAATCTATAAATAGTGTCACAGGAATGGATCAAAACATAGACAGTAGGAAGAGTCAGTCTTCTTTTACTTAAGTCGGCATTGTGCCTTTTGTATTTAATTCCGATGCAATTTCTGTGTTTCATCGTCATAAAGAAGGTCAGAGGGATACAGTAAGCCTGAAGTGAAGCATTGGAATCTGTAACTAGTGACACAGGTATGGTGCAAAACATAGACAGTAGGAAGAGTCAGTCTTCGTGTACTTAAGTCGGCATTGTGCCTTTTGTATTTAATTACGATGCAATATTTGTGTTTCATCGTCAAAAAGAAGGTCCAAGGGATACAGTAAACCTGAAGTGAAGCATCGGAATCTGTAACTAGCGTCACAAGAATGGTTCAAAACATAGTCAGTAAGAAGAGTCAGTCTTCTTGTACTTAAGTCGGCATTGTGCCTTTTCTATTTAATTCCGATGCAATTTCTGTGTTTCATCGACAATAAGAACGTCCAAGGGATACAGTAAACCTGAAGTGAAGAATGGGAATCTATAACTAGTGTCACAGGAATGGTTCAAACCATAGAAAGTAGGAAGAGTCAGTCTTCTTGTACTTAAATCGGCATTGTGCCATTTCTATTTAATTCCGATGCAATTTCTGAGTTTTATCGTCAATATTAATGTTAGAGGGATACAGTAACCCTGATGTGAAGCATCTGAATCTGTAACTAGCGTCACAGGAATGGTTCAAATCATAGACAGTAAGAAGCGTCAGTCTTCTGGTACTTAAGTCGGCATTGTGCCTTTTCTATTAAATTCCGATGCAATTTCGGTGTATCATCGTCAATAAGAAGGTCCAAGGGATACAGTAAACCTGAAGTGAAGCATCGGAATCTATAACTAGTGTCACAGGAATGGTTCAAAACATAGACAGTAAGAAGAGTCAGTCTTCTTGTACGTAAGTCGGCATTGTGCTTTTTCTATTTAATTCCGATGCAATTTCTGTGTTTCGTCGTCAATAATAAGGTCAGATGGATACAGTAAACCTGATGTGAAGCATCGGAATATATTACTAGTGTCACAGGAATGGTTCAAACATAGTCAGTAAGAAAAATCAGTCTTCTTGTACTTAAGTCGGCATTGTGCCTTTTCTATTTAATTCAGATGCAATATCTGTGTTTCATCGTCAATAAGAAGGAGCAAGGGATACAGTAAACCTGAAGTAAAGCTTCGGAATCTATAACTAGTGTCACAGGAATGGTTCAAAACATAGACAGTAAGAAGAGTCAGTCTTCTTGTACTTAAGTCGGCATTGTGCCTTTTCTATTTAATTCCGATCCAATTTCTGTGTTTCATCGTCAATAAGAAGGTCAGAGGGATACAGTAAACCTGAAGTGAAGCATCGGAATCTATTACTAGTGTCACAGGAATGGTTCAAAACAGTCAGTAAGAAGAGTCAATCTTCATGTAATAAGTCGGCATTGTGCCTTTTGTATTTAATTCCGTTGCATGTTCTGTGTTTCATCGTCAATAAGAATGTCCAAGGGATACAGTAAACCTGAAGTGAAGCATCGGAATCTATAACTAACGTCACAGGAATCGTTCAAAACATAGACGGTAGGAAGAGTCAGTCTTCTTGTACTTAAGTCGGCATTGTGTTTTTTGTATTTAGTTTCGATGCAATTTCTGTGTTTCATCGTCAATACGAAGGTCCAAGGGACACAGTAAACCTGAAGTGAAGCATCGGAATCTATAACTAGTGTCACAGGAATGGTTCTAAACACAGTCAGTAAGAAGGGTCAGTCTTCTTGTACTTAAGTCGGCATTGTGCCTTTTGTATTTAATTCAGATGCGTTATCTGTGTTTCATCTGCAATAAGAAGGTGCAAGGGATACAGTAAACCTGAAGTAAAGCTTCGGAATCTATAACCAGTGTCATAGGAATGGTTCAAAACATAGACAGTAAGAAGAGTCAGTCTTCTTGTACTTAAGTCGGCATCGTGCCTTTTTTTTAATTCCGATGCAATTTCTGTATTTCGTCGCCAATAAGAAGGTCCAATGGATACAGTAAACCTGAAGTGAAGCATCGGAATCTATAACTAATGTCACAGGAATCGTTCAAAACATAGACAGTAGGAGGAGTCAGTCTTCTTGTACTTAAGTCGGCATTGTGCCTTTTGTATTTAGTTCCGATGCAATTTCTGTGTTTCATCGTCAATAAGAAGGTCCTAGGGATAGAGTAACCCTGAAGTGAAGCATCGGAATCTATAACTAGTGTCACAGGAATGGTTCAAAACATAGTCAGCAAGAAGAGTCAGTCTTCTTGTACTTAAGTCGGCATTGTGCCTTTTGTATTTAATTCCGAAGCAATTTCTGTGTTTCATCGTCAATACGAAGGTCCAAGGGATACAGTAAATCTGAAGTGAAGCATCGGAATCTATAACTAGTGTCACAGGAATGGTTGAAAAAAATAGTCAGCTAGAGGAGTTAGTCTTCTTGTACTTATGTTGGCATTGTGCTTTTTTATTTAATTCCGATGCAATTTCTGTGTTTCATCGTCAATAAGAAGGTCGGAGGGATTCAGTAAACCTGAAGTGAAGCATCGGAATCTATAACTAACGTCACAGGAATCGTTCAAAACATAGACGGTAGGAAGAGTCAGTCTTCTTGTACTTAAGTCGGCATTGTGTTTTTTGTATTTAGTTTCGATGCAATTTCTGTGTTTCAACGTCAATAAGAAGGTCCAAGGGATACAGTTAACCTGAAGTGAAGCATGGGAATGTATAACTAGTGTCACAGGAATGGTTCAAAACATAGACAGTAAGAAGAGTCAGTCTTCTTGTACTTAAGTCGGCATCGTGCCTTTTGTATTTAATTCCGATGCAATTTCTGTGTTTAATCGTCAAAAATAGGGTCAGAGGGATACAGTAAACCTAAAGTGAAGCATCGGAATCTATAACTAGTGTCACAGGAATGGTTCAAAGCATAGACAGTAGGACAAGTCAGTCTTCTTGTACTTAAGTCGGCATTGTGACTTTTCTATTTAATTCCGATGCAATTTCTGTTTTTCATAGTCAAAAACAAGGTCAGAGGGATACAGTAAACCTGAAGTGAAGCATCAGAATCTATAACTAGTGTCACAGGAATGGTTCAAAACATAGGCAGTAGGGAGAGTCAGCCTTCTTGTACTTAAATCGGCATTGTGCCTCTTCTATTTATTTCCGATGCACTATCTGTGTTCCATCGTCAATAAGAAGATCCAAGGGATACAATATACCTAAAATGAAGCATCGGAATCTATAACTAGTGTCACAGGAATGGTTCAAAACATAGACAGTAGGAAGATGCACTCTACATGTACTTAAGTCGGCATTGTGCCTTTTCTATTTAATTCCGATGCAATTTCTGTGTTTCATCGTCAAAAATAAGGTCAGAGGGATACAGTACACCTGACGTGAATCATCGGAATCTATAACTAGTGTCACAGGAATGGTTCAAAACGTAGACAGTAGGACGAGCCAGTCTTCTTGTACTTAAGTCGGCATTGTGCCTTTTCTATTTAATTCCGATGCAATTTCTGTGTTTCATAGTCAATAAGAAGGTCAGAGGGATACAGTAAACCTGAAGTGAAGCATCGGAATCTATAACTAGTGTCACAGGAATGGTTCAAACTTAGACAGTAAGAAGGGTCAGTTTTCTTGTACTTAAGTCGGCATTGTGCCTTTTGTATTTATTTCCGATGCAATTTCTGTTTTTCATCGTCAATAAGGAGGTCCAAGGGATACAGTAAACCTGAAGTGAAGCATCGGAATCAATAACTAGTGTCACAGGATTGGTTCAAAACATAGACAGTAAGAAGAGTCAGTCTTCTTGTACTTAAGTCGGCATTGTGCCTTTTGTATTTAATTCCGATCCAAATTCTGTGTTTCATCGTCAATAAGAAGGTCAGAGGGATACAGTAAACCTGAAGTGAAGCATCGGAATCTATAACTAGTGTCACAGGAATGGTTCAAACAGTCAGTAAGAAGAGTCAGTCTTCTTGTACTTAGGTCGGCATTGTGCCTTTTGTATTTATTTCCGATGCACCATCTGTGTTCCATCGTCAATAAGAAGATCCAAGGGATACAGTAAACCTGAAATGAAGCATCGGAATCTATAACTAGTGTCACAGGAGTGGTTCAAATCATAGACAGTAGGAAGATTCACTCTACATGTACTTAAGTTGGCATTGTGCCATTGGTATTTATTTCCGATGCAATTTCTGTGTTTCATCGTCAATATGAAGGTCAGAGGGAAACAGTAAACCTGAAGTGAAGCATCGGAATCTATAACTAGTGTCACAGGAATGGTTCAAAACATAGTCGGTAAGAAGAGTCAGTCTTCTTGTACTTAAGTCGGCATTGTGCCTTATGTATTTAATTCCGATGAAATTTCTGTGTTTCATCGTCAATAAGAAGGTCCAAGGGATACAGTCAACCTGATGTGAAGCATCGGAATCTGTAACTAGCGTCACACGAATGTTTCAAACATAGACACTAAGAAGAGTCAGACTGCTTGTACTTAAGACGGCATTGTGCCTTTTCTATTTATGTCCGATGCAAATTCTGTATTTCATCTTCAATAAGAAGGTCAGAGGGATACAGTGAACCTGAGGTGAAGCATCGGAATCTATAACTAGCGTCACAGGAATGGTTCAAAACATAGACAGTAAGAAGAGTCAGTCTTTTTGTACTTAAGTCGGCATTGTGCCATTTTCAATTTAATTACGATGCAATTAGTGTGTTTCATCGTCAATAAGAAGGTCAGAGGGATACTGTTAACCTGAAGTGAAGCATCGGAATCTCTAACTAGTGTCACAGGAATGATTCAAAACATAGACAGTAGGGAGTGTCAGCCTTCTTGTACTTAAGTCGGCATTGTGCCTCTTCTGTTTATTTCCGATGCACTATCTGTGTTCCATCGTCAATAAGAAGATCCAAGGGATACAGTAAACCTGAAATGAAGCAGCGAAATCTATAACTAGAGTCCCAGGAATGTTTCAAACATAGACAGAAAAAGGAGTCAGTCTTCTTGTACTGAAGTCGGCATTGTGCCTTTTGTATTTAATTCCGATGCAATTTTGTGTTTCATCGTCAATAAGAAGGTCAGAGGGATACGGTAAACCTGAAGTAAAGCATCGAATCTATAACTAGTGTCACAGGACTGGTTTAAAACAGTCAGTAAGAAGAGTCAATCATCATGTACTTAAGTCGGCATCGTGACTTTTCTATTTAATTCCGATGCAATTTCTGTATTTCGTCGTCAATAATAAGGTCAGATGGATACAGAAAACCTGAAGTGAAGCATCGGAATCTATAAGTAATGTCACAGGAATCGTTCAAAACATAGACAGTAAGAAGAGTCAGTTTACTTGTACTTAAGTCGGCATTGTGCCTTATGTATTTTGTTTCGATGCAATTTCTGTGTTTCATCGTCAATAAGAAGGTCCTAGGGATAGAATAAACCTGAAGTGTAGCATCGGAATCTGTAACTAGTGTCACAGGAATGGTTCAAAAATAGACAGTAAGAAGAGTCAGTCTTCTTGTACGTAAGTCGGCATTGTGCCTTTTCTATTTAATTCCGATGCAATTTCTGTGTTTCGTCATCAATAATAAGGTCAGAGGGATACGGTAAACCTGAAGTAAAGCATCGAATCTATAACTAGTGTCACAGGACTGGTTTAAAACAGTCAGTAAGAAGAGTCAATCATCATGTACTTAAGTCGGCATCGTGCCTTTTCTATTTAATTCCGATGCAATTTCTGTATTTCGTCGCCAATAAGAAGGTCCAATGGATACAGAAAACCTGAAGTGAAGCATCGGAATCTATAAGTAATGTCACAGGAATCGTTCAAAACATAGACGGTAGGAAGAGTCAGTCTTCTTGTACTTAAGTCGGCATTGTGTTTTTTGTATTTAGTTTCGATGCAATTTCTGTGTTTCATCGTCAATACGAAGGTCCAAGGGATACAGTAAACCTGAAGGGAAGCATCGGAATCTATTACTAGTGTCACAGGAATGGTTCAAACATAGTCAGTAAGAAAAGTCAGTCTTCTTGTACATAAGTTGGCATTGTGAATTTTCTATTTCATTCAGGTGCGATATCTGTGTTTCATCGTCTATAAGAAGGTGCAAGGGATACAGTAATCCTGAAGTAAAGCTTCGGAATCTATAACTAGTGGCACAGGAATGGTTCAAAACATAGACAGTAAGAATAGTCAGTCTTCTTGTACTTAAGTCGGCATTGTGCCTTTTCTATTTAATTCCGATGCATGTCCTGTGTTTCATCGTCAATAAGATGGTCCAAGGGATACAGTAAACCTGAAGTGAAGCATCGGAATCTATAACTAACGTCACAAGAATCGTTCAAAACATAGACAGTAGGAAGAGTCAGTCTTCTTGCACTTAAGTCGGCATTGTGTTTTTTGTATTTAGTTGCGATGCAATATCTGTGTTTCATCGTCAATTAGAAGGTCCTAGGGATAGAGTAAACCTGAAGTGAAGCATCGTAATCAATAACTAGCGTCACAGGAATGGTTCAAAACATAGTCAGTAAGAAGAGTCAGTCTTCTTGTACTTAAGTCGGCATTGTGCCTTTTGTATTTAATTCCGATGCAATTTCTGTGTTTCATCGTCAATACGAAGGTCCAAGGGATACAGTAAATCTGAAGTGAAGCATCGGAATCTATAACTAGTGTCACAGGAATGGTTGAAAAAAATAGTCAGCTAGAGGAGTTAGTCTTCTTGTACTTATGTTGGCATTGTGCTTTTTTATTTAATTCCGATGCAATTTCTGTGTTTCATCGTCAATAAGAAGGTCGGAAGGATTCAGTAAACCTGAAGTGAAGCATCGGAATCTATAACTAGTGTCACAGGAATGGTTAGAAACAGTCAGTAAAAAGAGTCAGTCTTCTTGTACTTCAGTCTGCATCGTGCATTTTGTATTTAATTCCAATGCATTTTCTGTGTTTCAACGTCAATAAGAAGGTCCAAGGGATACAGTTAACCTGAAGTGAAGCATGGGAATGTATAACTAGTGTCACAGGAATGGTTCAAAACATAGACAGTAAGAAGAGTCAGTCTTCTTGTACTTAAGTCGGCATCGTGCCTTTTGTATTTAATTCCGATGCAATTTCTGTGTTTAATCGTCAAAAATAGGGTCAGAGGGATACAGTAAACCTAAAGTGAAGCATCGGAATCTATAACTAGTGTCACAGGAATGGTTCAAAGCATAGACAGTAGGACGAGTCAGTCTTCTTGTACTTAAGTCGGCATTGTGACTTTTCTATTTAATTCCGATGCAATTTCTGTTTTTCATAGTCAAAAACAAGGTCAGAGGGATACAGTAAACCTGAAGTGAAGCATCAGAATCTATAACTAGTGTCACAGGAATGGTTCAAAACATAGGCAGTAGGGAGAGTCAGCCTTCTTGTACTTAAATCGGCATTGTGCCTCTTCTATTTATTTCCGATGCACTATCTGTGTTCCATCGTCAATAAGAAGATCCAAGGGATACAATATACCTGAAATGAAGCATCGGAATCTATAACTAGTGTCACAGGAATAGTTCAAAACATAGACAGTAGGAAGATGCACTCTACATGTACTTAAGTCGGCATTGTGCCTTTTCTATTTAATTCCGATGAGATTTCTGTGTTTCATCGTCAAAAATAAGGTCAAAGGGATACAGTACACCTGACGTGAATCATCGGAATCTATAACTAGTGTCACAGGAATGGTTCAAAACGTAGACAGTAGGACGAGCCAGTCTTCTTGTACTTAAGTCGGCATTGTGCCTTTTCTATTTAATTCCGATGCAATTTCTGTGTTTCATAGTCAATAAGAAGGTCAGAGGGATACAGTAAACCTGAAGTGAAGCATCGGAATCTATAACTAGTGTCACAGGAATGGTTCAAACTTAGACAGTAAGAAGGGTCAGTTTTCTTGTACTTAAGTCGGCATTGTGCCTTTTGTATTTATTTCCGATGCAATTTCTGTTTTTCATCGTCAATAAGGAGGTCCAAGGGATACAGTAAACCTGAAGTGAAGCATCGGAATCAATAACTAGTGTCACAGGATTGGTTCAAAACATAGACAGTAAGAAGAGTCAGTCTTCTTGTACTTAAGTCGGCATTGTGCCTTTTGTATTTAATTCCGATCCAATTTCTGTGTTTCATCGTCAATAAGAAGGTCAGAGGGATACAGTAAACCTGAAGTGAAGCATCGGAATCTATAACTAGTGTCACAGGAATGGTTCAAACAGTAAGTAAGAAGAGTCAGTCTTCTTGTACTTAAGTCGGCATTGTGCCTTTTGTATTTATTTCCGATGCACCATCTGTGTTCCATCGTCAATAAGAAGATCCAAGGGATACAGTAAACCTGAAATGAAGCATCGGAATCTATAACTAGTGTCACAGGAGTGGTTCAAATCATAGACAGTAGGAAGATTCACTCTACATGTACTTAAGTTGGCATTGTGCCATTGGTATTTATTTCCGATGCAATTTCTGTGTTTCATCGTCAATATGAAGGTCAGAGGGAAACAGCAAACCTGAAGTGAAGCATCGGAATCTATAACTAGTGTCACAGGAATGGTTCAAAACATAGTCGGTAAGAAGAGTCAGTCTTCTTGTACTTAAGTCGGCATTGTGCCTTATGTATTTAATTCCGATGAAATTTCTGTGTTTCATCGTCAATAAGAAGGTCCAAGGGATACAGTCAACCTGATGTGAAGCATCGGAATCTGTAACTAGCGTCACACGAATGTTTCAAACATAGACACTAAGAAGAGTCAGACTGCTTGTACTTAAGACGGCATTGCGCCTTTTCTATTTATGTCCGATGCAAATTCTGTATTTCATCTTCAATAAGAAGGTCAGAGGGGTACAGTGAACCTGAGGTGAAGCATCGGAATCTATAACTAGCGTCACAGGAATGGTTCAAAACATAGACAGTAAGAAGAGTCAGTCTTTTTGTACTTAAGTCGGCATTGTGCCATTTTCAATTTAATTACGATGCAATTAGTGTGTTTCATCGTCAATAAGAAGGTCAGAGGGATACTGTTAACCTGAAGTGAAGCATCGGAATCTCTAACTAGTGTCACAGGAATGGTTCAAAACATAGACAGTAGGGAGTGTCAGCCTTCTTGTACTTAAGTCGGCATTGTGCCTCTTCTGTTTATTTCCGATGCACTATCTGTGTTCCATCGTCAATAAGAAGATCCAAGGGATACAGTAAACCTGAAATGAAGCATCGAAATCTATAACTAGAGTCACAGGAATGTTTCAAACATAGACAGAAAAAGAGTCAGTCTTCTTGTACTGAAGTCGGCATTGTGCCTTTTGTATTTAATTCCGATGCAATTTTGTGTTTCATCGTCAATAAGAAGGTCAGAGGGATACGGTAAACCTGAAGTAAAGCATCGAATCTATAACTAGTGTCACAGGACTGGTTTAAAACAGTCAGTAAGAAGAGTCAATCATCATGTACTTAAGTCGGCATCGTGCCTTTTCTATTTAATTCCGATGCAATTTCTGTATTTCGTCGTCAATAATAAGGTCAGATGGATACAGTAAACCTGAAGTGAAGCATCGGAATCTATTACTAGTGTCACAGGAATGGTTCAAACATAGTCAGTAAGAAAAGTCAGTCTTCTTGTACCTAAGTTGGCATTGTGAATTTTCTATTTCATTCAGGTGCGATATCTGTGTTTCATCGTCTATAAGAAGGTGCAAGGGATACAGTAATCCTGAAGTAAAGCTTCGGAATCTATAACTAGTGGCACAGGAATGGTTCAAAACATAGACAGTAAGAATAGTCAGTCTTCTTGTACTTAAGTCGGCATAGTGCCTTTTCTATTTAATTCCGATGCATGTCCTGTGTTTCATCGTCAATAAGATGGTCCAAGGGATACAGTAAACCTGAAGTGAAGCATCGGAATCTATAACTAACGTCACAGGAATCGTTCAAAACATAGACAGTAGGAAGAGTCAGTCTTCTTGCACTTACGTCGGCATTGAGTTTTTTGTATTTAGTTGCGATGCAATTTCTGTGTTTCATCGTCAATAAGAAGGTCCTAGGGATAGAGTAATCCTGAAGTGAAGCATCGTAATCAATAACTAGTGTCACAGGAATGGTTCAAAACATAGTCAGTAAGAAGAGTCAGTCTTCTTGTACTTAAGTCGGCATTGTGCCTTTTGTATTTAATTCCGATGCAATTTCTGTGTTTCATCGTCAATACGAAGGTCCAAGGGATACAGTAAACCTGAAGTGAAGCATCGGAATCTATAACTAGTGTCACAGGAATGGTTCTAAACATAGTCAGTAAGAAGGGTTTGTCTTCTTGTACTTAAGTCGGCATTGTGCCTTTTGTATTTAATTCAGATGCAATATCTGTGTTTCATCGTCAATAAGAAGGTGCAAGGGATACAGTAAATCTGAAGTAAAGCTTTGGAATCTATAACTAGTGTCACAGGAATGGTTAAAACATAGACAGTAAGAAGAGTCAGTCTTCTTGTACATAAGTCGGCATTGTGCCTTTTGTATTTAGTTCCGATGCAATTTCTGTGTTTCATCGTCAATAAGTAGGTCCTAGGGATAGAGTAAACCTGAAGTGAAGCATCGGAATCTATAACTAGTGTCACAGGAGTGGTTCAAAACATAGTCAGTAAGAAGAGTCAGTCTTCTTGTACTTAAGTCGGCATTGTGCCTTTTGTATTTAATTCCGATGCAATTTCTGTGTTTCATCGTCAATACGAAGGTCCAAGGGATACAGTAAACCTGAAGTGAAGCATCGGAATCTATAACTAGTGTCACAGGAATGGTTCAAAACATAGTCAGCAAGAGGAGTTAGTCTTCTTGTACTTATGTTGGCATTGTGCTTTTTTATTTAATTCCGATGCAATTTCTGTGTTTCATCGTCAATAAGAAGGTCGGAGGGATTCAGTAAACCTGAAGTGAAGCATCGGCATCTATAACTAGTGTCACAGGAATGGTAAAAAACAGTCAGTAAGAAGAGTCAGTCTTCTTGTACTTAAGTCGGCATCGTGCATCTTGTATTTAATTCCAAAGCATTTTCTGTGTTTCAACGTCAATAAGAAGGTCCAAGGGATACAGTTAACCTGAAGTGAAGCATCGGAATCTATAACTAGTGTCACAGGAATGGTTCAAAACATAGACATTAAGAAGAGTCAGTCTTCTTGTACCTAAGTCGGCATTGTGCTTTTTGTATTTAATTCCGATGCAATTTCTGTGTTTAATCGTCAAAAATAGGGTCAGAGGGATACAGTAAACCTAAAGTGAAGCATCGGAATCTATAACTAGTGTCACAGAAATGGTTCAAAACATAGACAGTAGGACGAGTCAGTCTTCTTGTACTTAAGTCGGCATTGTGACATTTCTATTTAATTCCGATGCAATTTCTGTTTTTCATAGTCAAAAAGAAGGTCAGAGGGATACAGTAAACCTGAAGCGAAGCATCGGAATCTATAACTAGTGTCACAGGAATGGTTCAAAACATAGGCAGTAGGGAGAGTCAGCCTTCTTGTACTTAAATCGGCATTGTGCCTCTTCTATTTATTTCCGATGCACTATCTGTGTTCCATCGTCAATAAGAAGCTCCAAGGGATACAGTAAACCTGAAATGAAGCATCGGAATCTATAACTAGTGTCACAGGAATGGTTCAAAACATAGACAGTAGGAAGATGCATTCTACATGTACTTAAGTCGGCACTGTGCCTTTTCTATTTAATTACGATGCAATTTCTGTGTTTCATCGTCAAAAATAAGTTCAGAGGGATACAGTAAACCTGTAGTGAAGCATCGGAATATATAACTAGTGTCACAGGAATGGTTCAAAAAGTAGACAGTAGGACGAGTCAGTCTTCTTGTACTTAAGTCGGCATTGTGCCTTTTCTATTTAATTCCGATGCAATTTCTGTGTTTCATAGTCAAAAACAAGGTCAGAGGGATACAGTAAACCTGAAGTGAAGCATCGGAATCTATAACTAGTGTCACAGGAATGGTTCAAAACATAGACTGTAGGAAGAGTCAGTCTTCTTGTACTTAAGTCGGCATTGTGCCTTTTCTATTTAATTCTGATGCAATTTCTGTGTTTCATCGTCAATAAGAAGGTCAGAGTGATACAGTAAACCTGAAGTGAAGCATCGGAATCTATAACTAGTGTCACAGGAATGGTTCAAACATAGACAGTAAGAAGGGTCAGTTTTCTTGTACTTAAGTCGGCATTGTGCCTTTTGTTTTTAATTCCGATGCAATTTCTCTTTTTCATCGTCAATAAGAAGGTCCAAGGGATACAGTAAACCTGAAGTGAAGCATCGGAATCAATAACTAGTGTCACAGGATTGGTTCAAAACATAGACAGTAAGTAGAGTCAGTCTTCTTGTACTTAAGTCGGCATTGTGCCTTTTGTATTTAATTCCGATCCAATTTCTGTGTTTCATCGTCAATAAGAAGGTCAGAGGGATACAGTAAACCTGACGTGAAGCATCGGAATCTATAACTAGGGTCACAGGAATAGTTCAAACAGTCAGTAAGAAGAGGCAGTCTTCTTGTACTTAAGTCGGCATTGTGCCTTTTGTATTTATTTCCGATGCACTATCTGTGTTCCATCGTCAACAAGAAGATCCAAGGGATACAGTAAACCTGAAATGAAGCATCGGAATCTATAACTAGTGTCACAGGAGTGGTTTAAAACATAGACAGTAGGAAGATTCACTCTACATGTACTTAAGTTGGCATTGTGCCTTTAGTATTTATTTCCGATGCAATTTCTGTGTTTCATCGTCAATAAGAAGGTCAGAGGGAAACAGTAAACCTGAAGTGAAGCATCGGAATCTATAACTAGTGTCACCGGAATGGTTCAAAACATAGTCGGTAAGAAGAGTCAGTCTTCTTGTACTTAAGTCGGCATTGTGCCTTTTGTATTTAATTCCGATGAAATTTCTGTGTTTCATCGTCAATAAGAAGGTCCGAGGGATACAGTCAACCTGATGTGAAGCATCGGAATCTGTAACTAGCGTCACAGGAATGGTTCAAACATAGACACTAAGAAGAGTCAGTCTGCTTGTACTTAAGACGGCATTGTGCCTTTTCTATTTATGTCCGATGCAAAGTCTGTATTTCATCTTCAATAAGAAGGTCAGAGGGATACTGTTAACCTGAAGTGAAGCATCGGAATCTCTAACTAGTGTCACAGGAATGGTTCAAAACATAGACAGTAGAGAGTGTCAGCCTTCTTGTACTTAAGTCGGCATCGTGCCTCTTCTATTTATTTCCGATGCACTATCTGTGTTCCATCGTCAATAAGAAGATCCAAGGGATACAGGAAACCTGAAATAAAGCATCGAAATCTATATCTAGTGTCACAGGAATGGTTCAAAACATAGACAGAAAAAGAGTCAGTCTTCTTGTACTGAAGTCGGCATTTTGCCTTTTGTATTTAATTCCGATGCAATTTCTGTGTTTCATCGTCAATACGGAGGTCAGAGGGATACAGTAAACCTGAAGTAAAGCATCGAATCTATAACTAGTGTCACAGGAATGGTTAAAAACAGTCAGTAGGAGGAATCAGTCTTCTTGTACTTAAGTCTGCATCGTGCATTTTGTATTTAATTCCAATGCATTTTCTGTGTTTCAACGACAATAAGAAGGTCCAAGGGATACAGTTAACCTGAAGTGAAGCATCGGAATGTATAACTAGTGTCACAGGAATGGTTCAAAACATAGACAGTAAGAAGAGTCAGTCTTCTTGTACTTAAGTCGGCATCGTGCCTTTTGTATTTAATTCCGATGCAATTTCTGTGTTTAATCGTCAAAAATATGGTCAGAGGGATACAGTAAACCTAAAGTGAAGCATCGGAATCTATAACTAGTGTCACAGGAATGGTTCAAAGCATAGACAGTAGGACGAGTCAGTCTTCTTGTACTTAAGTCAGCATTGTGACTTTTTTATTTAATTCCGATGCAATTTCTGTTTTTCATAGTCAAAAACAAGGTCAGAGGGATACAGTAAACCTGAAGTGAAGCATCGGAATCTATAACTAGTGTCACAGGAATGGTTCAAAACATAGGCAGTAGGGAGAGTCAGCCTTCTTGTACTTAAATCGGCATTGTGCCTCTTCTATTTATTTCCGATGCACTATCTGTGTTCCATCGTCAATAAGAAGAACCAAGGGATACAGTAAACCTGAAATGAAGCATCGGAATCTATAACTAGTGTCACAGGAATGGTTCAAAACATAGACAGTAGGAAGATGCACTCTACATGTACTTATGTCGGCATTGTGCCTTATGTATTTAATTCCGATGAAATTTCTGTGTTTCATCGTCAATAAGAAGGTCCAATGGATACAGAAAACCTGAAGTGGAGCATCGGAATCTATAAGTAATGTCACAGGAATCGTTCAAAACATAGACAGTAGGAAGAGTCAGTCTTCTTGTACTTAAGTCGGCATTGTGCCTTATGTATTTAGTTTCGATGCAATTTCTGTGTTTCATCGTCAATAAGAAGGTCCTAGGGATAGAGAAAACCTGAAGTGTAGCATCGGAATCTATAACTAGTGTCACAGGAATGGTTCAAAAATAGACAGTAAGAAGAGTCAGTCTTCATGTACGTAAGTCGGCATTGTGCCTTTTCTATGTAATTCCGATGCAATTTCTGTGTTTCGTCGTCAATAATAAGGTCAGATGGATACAGTAAACCTGAAGTGAAGCATTGGAATCTATTACTAGTGTCACAGGAATGGTTCAAACATAGACAGTAAGAAGAGTCAGTCTTCTTGTACTTAAGTCGGCATTCTGCCTTTTCTATTTAATTCCGATGCATGTTCTGTGTTTCATCGTCAATAAGAAGGTCCAAGGGATACAGTAAACCTGAAGTGAAGCATCGGAATCTATAACTAACGTCACAGGAATCGTTCAAAACATAGACAGTAGGAAGAGTCAGTCTTCTTGCACTTAAGTCGGCATTGTGTTTTTTGTATTTAGTTCCGATGCAATTTCTGTGTTTCATCGTCAATAAGAAGGTCCTATGGATAGAGTAAACCTGAGGTGAAGCATCGTAATCAATAACTAGTGTCACAGGAATGGTTCAAAACATAGTCAGTAAGAAGAGTCAGTCTTCTTGTACTTAAGTCGGCATTGTGCCTTTTGTATTTAATTCCGATGCAATTTCTGTGTTTCATCGTCAATACGAAGGTCCAAGGGATACAGTAAACCTGAAGTGAAGCATCGGAATCTATAACTAGTGTCACAGGAATGGTTCTAAACATAGTCAGTAAGAAGGGTCAGTCTTCTTGTACTTAAGTCGGCATTGTCCCTTTTCTATATAATTCAGATGCAATATCTGTGTTTCATCGTCAATAAGAAGGTGCAAGGGATACAGTAAATCTGAAGTAAAGCTTCGGAATCTATAACTAGTGTCACAGGAATGATTAAAACATAGACAGTAAGAAGAGTCAGTCTTCTTGTACTTAAGTCGGCATTGTGCCTTTTGTATTTAGTTCCAATGCAATTTCTGTGTTTCATCGTCAATAAGAAGGTCCTAGGGATAGAGTAAACCTGAAGTGAAGCATCGGAATCTATAACTAGTGTCACAGGAATGGTTCAAAACATAGTCAGTAAGAAGAGTCAGTCTTCTTGTACTTAAGTCCGCATTGTGCCTTTTGTATTTAATTCCGATGCAATTTCTGTGTTTCATCGTGAATACGAAGGTCCAAGGGATACAGTAAACCTGAAGTGAAGCATCGGAATCTATAACTAGTGTCACAGGAATGGTTCAAAACATAGTCAGCAAGAGGAGTTAGTCTTCTTGTACTTATGTTGGCATTGTGCTTTTTTATTTAATTCCGATGCAATTTCTGTGTTTCATCGTCAATAAGAAGGTCGGAGGGATTCAGTAAACCTGAAGTGAAGCATCGGCATCTATAACTAGTGTCACAGGAATGGTTAAAAACAGTCAGTAAGAAGAGTCAGTCTTCTTGTACTTAATTCGGCATCGTGTATTTTGTATTTAATTCCAAAGCATTTTCTGTGTTTCAACGTCAATAAGAAGGTCCAAGGGATACAGTTAACCTGAATTGAAGCATCGGAATCTATAACTAGTGTCACAGGAATGGTTCAAAACATAGACAGTAAGAAGAGTCAGTCTTCTTGTACTTAAGTCGGCATTGTGCTTTTTGTATTTAATTCCGATGCAATTTCTGTGTTTAATCGTCAAAAATAGGGTCAGAGGGATACAGTAAACCTAAAGTGAAGCACCGGAATCTATAACTAGTGTCACAGGAATGGTTCAAACATACACAGTAGGACGAGTCAGTCTTCTTGTACTTAAGTCGGCATTGTGATTTTTCTATTTAATTCCGATGCAATTTCTGTTTTTCATAGTCAAAAAGAAGGTCAGAGGGATACAGTAAACCTGAAGCGAAGCATCGGAATCTATAACTAGTGTCACAGGAATGGTTCAAAACATAGGCAGTAGGGAGAGTCAGCCTTCTTGTACTTAAATCGGCATTGTGCCTCTTCTGTTTATTTCCGATGCACTATCTGTGTTCCATCGTCAATAAGAAGCTCCAAGGGATACAGTAAACCTGAAATGAAGCATCGGAATCTATAACTAGTGTCACAGGAATGGTTCAAAACATAGACAGTAGGAATATGCATTCTACATGTACTTAAGTCGGCACTGTGCCTTTTCTATTTAATTACGATGCAGTTTCTGTGTTTCATCGTCAAAAATAAGGTCAGAGGGATACAGTAAACCTGAAGTGAAGCATCGGAATATATAACTAGTGTCACAGGAATGGTTCAAAAAGTAGACAGTAGGACGAGTCAGTCTTCTTGTACCTAAGTCGGCATTGTGCCTTTTGTATTTAATTCCGATCCAATTTCTGTGTTTCATCGTCAATAAGAAGGTCAGAGGGATACAGTAAACCTGAAGTGAAGCATCGGAATCTATAACTAGATTCACAGGAATGGTTCAAACAGTCAGTAAGAAGAGGCAGTCTTCTTGTACTTAAGTCGGCATTGTGCCTTTTGTATTTATTTCCGATGCACTATCTGTGTTCCATCGTCAACAAGAGAATCCAAGGGATACAGTAAACCTGAAATGAAGCATCGGAATCTATAACTAGTGTCACAGGAGTGGTTCAAAACATAGACAGTAGGAAGATTCACTCTACATGTACTTAAGTTGGCATTGTGCCTTTAGTATTTATTTCCGATGCAATTTCTGTGTTTCATCGTCAATAAGAAGGTCAGAGGGAAACAGTAAACCTGAAGTGAAGCATCGGAATCTATAACTGGTGTCACCGGAACGGTTCAAAACATAGTCGGTAAGAAGAGTCAGTCTTCTTGTACTTAAGTCGGCATTGTGCCTTTTGTATTTAATTCCGATGAAATTTCTGTGTTTCATCGTCAATAAGAAGGTCCGAGGGATACAGTCAACCTGATGTGAAGCATCGGAATCTGTAACTAGCGTCACAGGAATGGTTCAAACATAGACACTAAGAAGAGTCAGTCTGCTTGTACTTAAGACGACATTGTGCCTTTTCTATTTATGTCCGATGCAAATTCTGTATCTCATCTTCAATAAGAAGGTCAGAGGGATACTGTTAACCTGAAGTGAAGCATCGGAATCTCTAACTAGTGTCACAGGAATGGTTCAAAACATAGACAGTAGGGAGTGTCAGCCTTCTTGTACTTAAGTCGGCATCGTGCCTCTTCTATTTATTTCCGATGCACTATCTGTGTTCCATCGTCAATAAGAAGATCCAAGGGATACAGGAAACCTGAAATAAAGCATCGAAATCTATATCTAGTTTCACAGGAATGGTTCAAACATAGACAGAAAAAGAGTCAGTCTTCTTGTACTGAAGTCGGCAATTTGCCTTTTGTATTTAATTCCGATGCAATTTCTGTGTTTCATCGTCAATAAGAAGGTCAGAGGGACGCAGTAAACCTGAAGTAAAGCATCGAATCTATGACTAGTGTCACAGGAATAGTTTAAAACAGTCAGTAAGAAGAGTCAATCTTCATGTACTTAAGTCGGCATCGTGCCTTTTCTATTTAATTCCGATGCAATTTCTGTATTTCGTCGCCAATAAGAAGGTCCAATGGATACAGAAAACTTGAAGTGAAGCATCGGAATCTATAAGTAATGTCACAGGAATCGTTCAAAACATAGACAGTGGGAAGAGTCAGTCTTCTTGTACTTAAGTCGGCATTGTGCCTTATGTATTTAGTTTCGATGCAGTTTCTGTGTTTCATCGTCAATAAGAAGGTCCTAGGGATAGAGTAAACCTGAAGTGAAGCATCGGAATCTATAACTAGTGTCACAGGAATGGTTCAAAAATAGTCAGTAGGAAGGGTCAGTCTTCTTGTACTTAATGCGGCATTGTGCCTTTTGTATTTACTTCCGATGCAATTTCTGTGTTTCATCGTCAATACGAAGGTCCAAGGGATACAGTAAACCTGAAGTGAAGCATCGGAATCTATAACTAGTGTCACATTAATGTTGCAAAACATAGTCAGTAAGAGGAGTTAGAATTCTTGTACCTATGTTGGCATTGTGCTTTTTATTTAATTCCGATGCAATTTCTGTGTTTCATCGCCAATAAGAAGGTCGGAGGGATACAGTAAACCTGAAATGAAGCATCGGAATCTATAACTAGTGTCACAGGAATGGTTAAAAACAGTCAGTAAGAAGAGTCAGTCTTCTTGTACTTAAGTCGGCATCGTGCATTTTGTATTTAATTCCGATGCATTTTCTGTGTTTCAACGTCAATAAGAAGGTCCAAAGGATGCAGTTAACCTGAAGTGAGGCATCGGAATCCATAACTAGTGTCACAGGAATGCTTCAAAACATAGACAGTAAGAAGAGTCAGTCTTCATGTACTTAAGTCGGCATTGTGCTTTTTGTCTTTAACTCCGATGCAATTTCTGTGTTTCATCGTCAAAAATAAGGTCAGAGGGATACAGTAAACCTGAAGTGAAGCATCGGAATCTATAACTAGTGTCACAGGAATGGTTCAAAACATAGACAGTAGACGAGTCAGACTTCTTGTACTTAAGTCGGCATTGCGCCTCTTCTATTTATTTCCGATGCAATTTCTGTGTTTCATAGTCAAAAAGAAGGTCAGAGGGATACAGTAAACCTGAAGTGAAGCATCGGAATCTATAACTAGTGTCACAGGAATGGTTCCAAACATAGACAGTAGGGAGAGTCAGCCTTCTTGTACTTAAGTCGGCATTGTGCCTCTTCTATTTATTTCCGATGCACTATCTGTGTTCCATCGTCAATAAGAAGATCCAAGGTATACAGTAAACCTGAAATGAAGCATCGGAATCTATAACTAGTGTCACAGGAATGGTTCAAATCATAGACAGTAGGAAGATTCACTATACATGTACTTAAGTCGGCATTGTGCCTTTTCTATTTAATTCCGATGCAATTTCTGTGTTTCATCGTCAAAAATAAGGTCAGAGGGATACAGTAAACCTGAAGTGAAGCATCGGAATCTATAACTAGTGTCACAGGAATGGTTCAAAACATAGACAGTAGGACGAGTCAGTCTTCTTGTACTTAAGTCGGCATTGTGCCTTTTCTATTTAATTCCGAAGCAATTTCTGTGTTTCATAGTCAAAAAGAAGGTCAGAGGGATACAGTAAACCTGAAGTAAAGCATCGGAATCTATAACTAGTGTCACAGGAATGGTTCAAACATAGACAGTAAGAAGGGTCAGTTTTCTTGTACGTAAGTCGGCATTGTGCCTTTTGTATTTAATTTCGATGCAATTTCTGCGTTTCATCGTCAATAAGAAGGTCAGAGGGATACAGTAAACCTAAAGTAAAGCATCGGAATCTATAACTAGTGTCACAGGAATGGTTCAAAACAGTCAGTAAGAAGAGTCAATCTTCATGTACTTTAGTCGGCATTGTGCCTTTTGTATTTAATTCCGATGCATGTTCTGTGTTTCATCGTCAATAAGAAGGTCCAAGGGATACAGTAAACCTGAAGTGAAGCATCGCAATCTATAAATAGTGTCACAGGAATGGTTAAAACTTAGACAGTAAGAAGAGTCAATCTTCATGTACTTAAGTCGGCATCGTGCCTTTTCTATTTAATTCCGATGCAATTTCTGTATTTCGTCGCCAATAAGAAGGTCCAATGGATACAGAAAACCTGAAGTGAAGCATCGGAATCTATAAGTATTGTCACAGGAATCGTTCAAAGCATAGACAGTGGGAAGAGTCAGTCTTCTTGTACTTAAGTCGGCATTGTGCCTTATGTATTTAGTTTCGATGCAATTTATGTGTTTCATCGTCAATAAGAAGGTCCTAGGGATAGAGTAAACCTAAAGTGAAGCATGGGAATCTATAACTAGTGTCACAGGAATGGTTCAAAAATAGTCAGTAAGAAGGGTCAGTCTTCTTGTACTTAATTCGGCATTGTGCCTTTTGTATTTACTTCCGATGCAACTTCTGTGTTTCATCGTCAATACGAAGGTCCAGGGGATACAGTAAACCTGAAGTGAAGCATCGGAATCTATAACTAGTGTCACATTAATGTTTCAAAACATAGTCAGTAAGAGGAGTTAGTGTTCTTGTACTTATGTTGGCATTGGGCTTTTTATTTAATTCCGATGCAATTTCTGTGTTTCTTCGCCAATAAGAAGGTCGGAGGGATACAGTAAACCTGAAATGATGCATCGGAATCCATAACTAGTGTCACAGGAATGGTTAAAAACAGTCAGTAAGAAGAGTCAGTCTTCTTGTACTTAACCCGCATTGTGCCTTTTCTATTTAAGTCCGATGCAATTTCTGTGTTTCATAGTCAAAAAGAAGGTCAGAGGGATACAGTAAACCTGAAGTGAAGCATCGGAATCTATAACTAGTGTCACAGGAATGGTTCAAAACATAGACAGTAGGGAGAGTCAGCCTTCTTGTACTTAAGTCGGCATTGTGCCTCTTCTATTTATTTCCGATGCACTATCTGTGTTCCATCGTCAATAAGAAGATCCAAGGTATACAGTAAACCTGAATTGAAGCATCGGAATCTATAACTAGTGTCACAGGAATGGTTCAAATCATAGACAGTAGGAAGATTCACTATACATGTACTTAAGTCGGCATTGTGCCTTTTATATTTAATTCCGATGCAATTTCTGTGCTTCATCGTCAAAAATAAGGTCAGAGGGATACTGTTAACCTGAAGTGAAGCATCGGAATCTCTAACTAGTGTCACAGGAATGGTTCAAAACATAGGCAGTAGGGAGTGTCAGCCTTCTTGTACTTAAGTCGGCATTGTGCCTCTTCTATTTATTTCCGATGCACTATCTGTGTTCCATCGTCAATAAGAAGATCCAAGGGATACAGTAAACCTGAAACAAAGCATCGAAATCTATATCTAGTGTCACAGGAATGGTTCAAAACATAGACAGAAAAAGAGTCAGACTTCTTGTACTTAAGTCGGCATTGTGCCTTTTCTATTTAATTCGGATGCAATTTCTGTGTTTCATCGTCAATAAGATGGTCTAAGGGATACAGTAAACCTGAAGTGAAGCATCGGAATCTATAACTAGTGTCACAGGAATGGTTCAATTATAGACAGTAAGAAGGGTCAGTTTTCTTGTACTTAAGTCGGCATTGTGCCTTTTGTATTTAATTCCGATGCAATTTCTGTGTTTCATCGTCAATAAGAAGGTCAGAGGGATACAGTAAACCTGAAGTAAAGCATCGGAATCCATAACTAGTGTCACAGGAATGGTTCAAAACAGTCAGTAAGAAGAGTCAATCTTCATGTACTTTAGTCGGCATTGTGCCTTTTGTATTTAATCCGATGCATGTTCAGTGTTTCATCGTCAATAAGAAGGTCCAAGGGATACAGTAAACCTGAAGTGAAGCATCGCAATCTATAAATAATGTCACAGGAATGGTTAAAACATAGACAGTAAGAAGAGTCAATCTTCATGTACTTAAGTCGGCATCGTGCCTTTTCTATTTAATTCCGATGCAATTTCTGTATTTCGTCGCCAATAAGAAGGTCCAATGGATACAGAAAACCTGAAGTGAAGCATCGGAATCTATAAGTAATGTCACAGGAATCGTTCAAATCATAGACAGTGGGAAGAGTCAGTCTTCTTGTACTTAAGTCGGCATTGTGCCTTATGTATTTAGTTTCGATGCAATTTCTGTGTTTCATCGCCAATAAGAAGGTCCTAGGGATAGAATAAACCTGAAGTGAAGCATCGGAATCTATAACTAGTGTCACATTAATGTTTCAAAACATAGTCAGTAAGAGGAGTTAGTCTTCTTGTACTTATGTTGGCATTGTGCTTTTTATTTAATTCCGATGCAATTTCTGTGTTTCATCGCCAATAAGAAGGTCGGAGGGATACAGTAAACCTGAAATGAAGCATCGGAATCTATAACTAGTGTCACAGGAATGGTTCAAAACATAGACAGTAGGGAGAGTCAGCCTTCTTGTACTTACGTCGGCATTGTGCCTCTTCTATTCATTTCCGATGCACTATCTGTGTTCCATCGTCAATAAGAAGATCCAAGGTATACAGTAAACCTGAAAAGAAGCATCGGAATCTATAACTAGTGTCACAGGAATGGTTCAAATCATAGACAGTAGAAAGATTCACTATACATGTACTTAAGTCGGCATTGTGCCTTTTCTATTTAATTCCGATGCAATTTCTGTGTTTCATCGTCAAAAATAAGGTCAGAGGGATACAGTAAACCTGAAGTAAAGCATCGGAATCAATAACTAGTGTCACAGGAATGGTTCAAAACATAGACAGTAAGAAGAGTCAATCTTCATGTACTTAAGTCGGCATCGTGACTTTTCTATTTAATTCCGATGCAATTTCTGAATTTCGTGGCCAATAAGAAGGTCCAATGGATACAGAAAACCTGAAGTGTAGCATCGGAATCTATAAATAGTGTCACATTAATGTTTCAAAACATAGTCAGTAAGAGGAGTTAGTCTTCTTGTACTTATGTTGGCATTGTGCTTTTTATTTAATTCCGATGCAATTTCTGTGTTTCATCGCCAATAAGAAGGTCGGAGGGATACAGTAAACCTGAAATGAAGCATCGGAATCTATAACTAGTGTCACAGGAATGGTTAAAAACAGTCAGTAAGAAGAGTCAGTTTTCTTGTACTTAAGTCGGCATCGTGCATTTTGTATTTAATTACGATGCATTTTCTGTGTTTCAACGTCAATAAGAAGGTCCAAAGGATACAGTTAACCCGAAGTGAAGCATCGGAATCCATAACTAGTGTCACAGGAATGGTTCAAAACATAGACAGTAAGAAGAGTCAGTCTTCATGTACTTAAGTCGGCATTGTGCTTTTTGTATTTAATTCCGATGCAATTTCTGTGTATCATCGTCAAAAATAAGGTCAGAGGGATACAGTAAACCTGAAGTGAAGCATCGGAATCTATAACTAGTGTCACAGGAATGGTTCACACCATAGACAGTAGGACGAGTCAGTCTTCTTGTACTTAAGTCGGCATTGTGCCTTTTCTATTTAATTCCGATGCAATTTCTGTGTTTCATAGTCGAAAAGAAGGTCAGAGGGATACAGTAAACCTGAAGTGAAGCATCGGAATCTATAACTAGTGTCACAGGAATGGTTCAAAACATAGACAGTAGGGAGAGTCAGCCTTCTTGTACTTAAGTCGGCATTGTGCCTCTTCTATTTATTTCCGATGCACTATCTGTGTTCCATCGTCAATAAGAAGATCCAAGGTATACAGAAAACCTGAAATGAAGCATCGGAATCTATAACTAGTGTCACAGGAATGGTTCAAATCATAGACAGTAGGAAGATTCACTATACATGTACTTAAGTCGGCATTGTGGCTTTTCTATTTAATTCCGATGCAATTTCTGTGTTTCATCGTCAAAAATAAGGTCAGAGGGATACAGTAAACCTGAAGTAAAGCATCGGAATCCATAACTAGTGTCACAGGAATGGTTCAAAACAGTCAGTAAGAAGAGTCAATCTTCATGTAGTTTAGTCGGCATTGTGCCTTTTGTATTTCATTCCGATGCATGTTCTGTGTTTCATCGTCAATAAGAAGGTCCAAGGGATACAGTAAACCTGAAGTGAAGCATCGCAATCTATAAATAATGTCACAGGAATGGTTAAAACATAGACAGTAAGAAGAGTCAATCTTCATGTACTTAAGTCGGCATCGTGCCTTTTCTATTTAATTCCGATGCAATTTCTGTATTTCGTCGCCAATAAGAAGGTCCAATGGATACAGAAAACCTGAAGTGAAGCATCGGAATCTATAAGTAATGTCACAGGAATCGTTCAAATCATAGACAGTGGGAAGAGTCAGTCTTCTTGTACTTAAGTCGGCATTGTGCCTTATGTATCTAGTTTCGATGCAATTTCTGTGTTTCATCGCCAATAAGAAGGTCCTAGGGATAGAATAAACCTGAAGTGAAGCACCGGAAGCTATAACTAGTGTCACATTAATGTTTCAAAACATAGTCAGTAAGAGGAGTTAGTCTTCTTGTACTTATGTTGGCATTGTGCTTTTTATTTAATTCCGATGCAATTTCTGTGTTTCATCGCCAATAAGAAGGTCGGAGGGATACAGTAAACCTGAAGTAAAGCATCGGAATCTATAACTAGTGTCACAGGAATGGTTCAAAACATAGACAGTAGGAAGAGTCAGTCTTCTTGTACTTAAGTCGGCATTGTGCCTTTTCTATTTAATTCCGATGCAATTTCTGTGTTTCATCGTCAATAAGAAGGTCTGAGGGATACAGTAAACCTGAAGTGAAGCATCGGAATCTATAACTAGTGTCACAGGAATGGTTCAAACATAGACAGTAAGAAGGGTCAGTTTTCTTGTACGTAAGTCGGCATTGTGCCTTTTGTATTTAATTTCGATGCAATTTCTGCGTTTCGTCGTCAATAAGAAGGTCAGAGGGATACAGTAAACCTAAAGTAAAGCATCGGAATCTATAACTAGTGTCACAGGAATGGTTCAAAACAGTCAGTAAGAAGAGTCAATCTTCATGTACTTTAGTCGGCATTGTGCCTTTTGTATTTAATTCCGATGCATGTTCTGTGTTTCATCGTCAATAAGAAGGTCCAAGGGATACAGTAAACCTGAAGTGAAGCATCGCAATCTATAAATAGTGTCACAGGAATGGTTAAAACTTAGACAGTAAGAAGAGTCAATCTTCATGTACTTAAGTCGGCATCGTGCCTTTTCTATTTAATTCCGATGCAATTTCTGTATTTCGTCGCCAATAAGAAGGTCCAATGGATACAGAAAACCTGAAGTGAAGCATCGGAATCTATAAGTATTGTCACAGGAATCGTTCAAAGCATAGACAGTTGGAAGAGTCAGTCTTCTTGTACTTAAGTCGGCATTGTGCCTTATGTATTTAGTTTCGATGCAATTTATGTGTTTCATCGTCAATAAGAAGTTCCTAGGGATAGAGTAAACCTAAAGTGAAGCATGGGAATCTATAACTAGTGTCACAGGAATGGTTCAAAAATAGTCAGTAAGAAGGGTCAGTCTTCTTGTACTTAATTCGGCATTGTGCCTTTTGTATTTACTTCCGATGCAACTTCTGTGTTTCATCGTCAATACGAAGGTCCAAGGGATACAGTAAACCTGAAGTGAAGCATCGGAATCTGTAACTAGTGTCGCATTAATGTTTCAAAACATAGTCAGTAAGAGGAGTTAGTGTTCTTGTACTTATGTTGGCATTGGGCTTTTTATTTAATTCCGATGCAATTTCTGTGTTTCTTCGCCAATAAGAAGGTCGGAGGGATACAGTAAACCTGAAATGATGCATCGGAATCCATAACTAGTGTCACAGGAATGGTTAAAAACAGTCAGTAAGAAGAGTCAGTCTTCTTGTACTTAACCCGCATTGTGCCTTTTCTATTTAAGTCCGATGCAATTTCTGTGTTTCATAGTCAAAAAGAAGGTCAGAGGGATACAGTAAACCTGAAGTGAAGCATCGGAATCTATAACTAGTGACACAGGAATGGTTAAAAACATAGACAGTAGGGAGAGTCAGCCTTCTTGTACTTAAGTCGGCATTATGCCTCTTCTATTTATTTCCGATGCACTATCTGTGTTCCATCGTCAATAAGAAGATCCAAGGTACACAGTAAACCTGAATTGAAGCATCGGAATCTATAACTAGTGTCACAGGAATGGTTCAAATCATAGACAGTAGGAAGATTCACTATACATGTACTTAAGTCGGCATTGTGCCTTTTATATTTAATTCCGATGCAATTTCTGTGCTTCATCGTCAAAAATAAGGTCAGAGGGATACTGTTAACCTGAAGTGAAGCATCGGAATCTCTAACTAGTGTCACAGGAATGGTTCAAAACATAGGCAGTAGGGAGTGTCAGCCTTCTTGTACTTAAGTCGGCATTGTGCCTCTTCTATTTATTTCCGATGCACTATCTGTGTTCCATCGTCAATAAGAAGATCCAAGGGATACAGTAAACCTGAAGTGAAGCATCGGAATCTATAACTAGTGTCACAGGAATGGTTCAATTATAGACAGTAAGAAGGGTCAGTTTTCTTGTACTTAAGTCGGCATTGTGCCTTTTGTATTTAATTCCGATGCAATTTCTGTGTTTCATCGTCAATAAGAAGGTCTAAGGGATACAGTAAACCTGAAGTGAAGCATCGGAATCTATAACTAGTGTCACAGGAATGGTTCAATTATAGACAGTAAGAAGGGTCAGTTTTCTTGTACTTAAGTCGGCATTGTGCCTTTTGTATTTAATTCCGATGCAATTTCTGTGTTTCATCGTCAATAAGAAGGTCAGAGGGATACAGTAAACCTGAAGTAAAGCATCGGAATCCATAACTAGTGTCACAGGAATGGTTCAAAACAGTCAGTAAGAAGAGTCAATCTTCATGTACTTTAGTCGGCATTGTGCCTTTTGTATTTAATCCGATGCATGTTCTGTGTTTCATCGTCAATAAGAAGGTCCAAGGGATACAGTAAACCTGAAGTGAAGCATCGCAATCTATAAATAATGTCACAGGAATGGTTAAAACATAGACAGTAAGAAGAGTCAATCTTCATGTACTTAAGTCGGCATCGTGCCTTTTCTATTTAATTCCGATGCAATTTCTGTATTTCGTCGCCAATAAGAAGGTCCAATGGATACAGAAAACCTGAAGTGAAGCATCGGAATCTATAAGTAATGTCACAGGAATCGTTCAAATCATAGACAGTGGGAAGAGTCAGTCTTCTTGTACTTAAGTCGGCATTGTGCCTTATGTATTTAGTTTCGATGCAATTTCTGTGTTTCATCGCCAATAAGAAGGTCCTAGGGATAGAATAAACCTGAAGTGAAGCATCGGAATCTATAACTAGTGTCATATTAATGTTTCAAAACATAGTCAGTAAGAGGAGTTAGTCTTCTTGTACTTATGTTGGCATTGTGCTTTTTATTTAATTCCGATGCAATTTCTGTGTTTCATCGCCAATAAGAAGGTCGGAGGGATACAGTAAACCTGAAATGAAGCATCGGAATCTATAACTAGTGTCACAGGAATGGTTCAAAACATAGACAGTAGGGAGAGTCAGCCTTCTTGTACTTACGTCGGCATTGTGCCTCTTCTATTTATTTCCGATGCACTATCTGTGTTCCATCGTCAATAAGAAGATCCAAGGTATACAGTAAACCTGAAAAGAAGCATCGGAATCTATAACTAGTGTCACAGGAATGGTTCAAATCATAGACAGTAGAAAGATTCACTATACATGTACTTAAGTCGGCATTGTGCCTTTTCTATTTAATTCCGATGCAATTTCTGTGTTTCATCGTCAAAAATAAGGTCAGAGGGATACAGTAAACCTGAAGTAAAGCATCGGAATCAATAACTAGTGTCACAGGAATGGTTCAAAACATAGACAGTAGGAAGAGTCAGTCTTGTTGTACTTAAGTCGGCATTGTGCCTTTCCTATTTAATTCGGATGCAATTTCTTTGTTTCATCGTCAATAAGAAGGTTTGAGGGATACAGTAAACCTGAAGTGAAGCATCGGAATCTATCACTAGTGTCACAGGAATGGTTCAAGCATAGACAGTAAGAAGGGTCAGTTTTCTTGTACTTAAGTCGGCATTGTGCCTTTTGTATTTAATTCCGATGCAATTTCTGTGTTTCATCGTCAATAAGAAGGTCCAAGTGATACAGTAAACCTGAAGTGAAGCATCGCAATCTATAAATAGTGTCACAGGAATGGTTAAAACATAGACAGTAAGAAGAGTCAATCTTCATGTACGTAAGTCGGCATCGTGACTTTTCTATTTAATTCCGATGCAATTTCTGAATTTCGTGGCCAATAAGAAGGTCCAATGGATACAGAAAACCTGAAGTGAAGCATCGGAATCTATAAATAGTGTCACATTAATGTTTCAAAACATAGTCAGTAAGAGGAGTTAGTCTTCTTGTACTTATGTTGGCATTGTGCTTTTTATTTAATTCCGATGCAATTTCTGTGTTTCATCGCCAATAAGAAGGTCGGAGGGATACAGTAAACCAGAAATGAAGCATCGGAATCTATAACTAGTGTCACAGGAATGGTTAAAAACAGTCAGTAAGAAGAGTCAGTTTTCTTGTACTTAAGTCGGCATCGTGCATTTTGTATTTAATTACGATGCATTTTCTGTGTTTCAACGTCAATAAGAAGGTCCAAAGGATACAGTTAACCCGAAGTGAAGCATCGGAATCCATAACTAGTGTCACAGGAATGGTTCAAAACATAGACAGTAAGAAGAGTCAGTCTTCATGTAAATAAGTCGGCATTGTGCTTTTTGTATTTAATTCCGATGCAATTTCTGTGTATCATCGTCAAAAATAAGGTCAGAGGGATACAGTAAACCTGAAGTGAAGCATCGGAATCTATAACTAGTGTCACAGGAATGGTTCACACCATAGACAGTAGGACGAGTCAGTCTTCTTGTACTTAAGTCGGCATTGTGCCTTTTCTATTTAATTCCGATGCAATTTCTGTGTTTCATAGTCGAAAAGAAGGTCAGAGGGATACAGTAAACCTGAAGTGAAGCATCGGAATCTATAACTAGTGTCACAGGAATGGTTCAAAACATAGACAGTAGGGAGAGTCAGCCTTCTTGTACTTAAGTCGGCATTGTGCCTCTTCTATTTATTTCCGATGCACTATCTGTGTTCCATCGTCAATAAGAAGATCCAAGGTATACAGAAAACCTGAAATGAAGCATCGGAATCTATAACTAGTGTCACAGGAATGGTTCAAATCATAGACAGTAGGAAGATTCACTATACATGTACTTAAGTCGGCATTGTGGCTTTTCTATTTAATTCCGATGCAATTTCTGTGTTTCATCGTCAAAAATAAGGTCAGAGGGATACAGTAAACCTGAAGTAAAGCATCGGAATCCATAACTAGTGTCACAGGAATGGTTCAAAACAGTCAGTAAGAAGAGTCAATCTTCATGTAGTTTAGTCGGCATTGTGCCTTTTGTATTTCATTCCGATGCATGTTCTGTGTTTCATCGTCAATAAGAAGGTCCAAGGGATACAGTAAACCTGAAGTGAAGCATCGCAATCTATAAATAATGTCACAGGAATGGTTAAAACATAGACAGTAAGAAGAGTCAATCTTCATGTACTTAAGTCGGCATCGTGCCTTTTCTATTTAATTCCGATGCAATTTCTGTATTTCGTCGCCAATAAGAAGGTCCAATGGATACAGAAAACCTGAAGTGAAGCATCGGAATCTATAAGTAATGTCACAGGAATCGTTCAAATCATAGACAGTGGGAAGAGTCAGTCTTCTTGTACTTAAGTCGGCAATGTGCCTTATGTATCTAGTTTCGATGCAATTTCTGTGTTTCATCGCCAATAAGAAGGTCCTAGGGATAGAATAAACCTGAAGTGAAGCACCGGAAGCTATAACTAGTGTCACATTAATGTTTCAAAACATAGTCAGTAAGAGGAGTTAGTCTTCTTGTACTTATGTTGGCATTGTGCTTTTTATTTAATTCCGATGCAATTTCTGTGTTTCATCGCCAATAAGAAGGTCGGAGGGATACAGTAAACCTGAAATGAAGCATCGGAATCTATAACTAGTGTCTCAGGAATGGTTCAAAACATAGACAGTAGGGAGAGTCAGCCTTCTTGTACTTAAGTCGGCATTGTGCCTCTTCTATTTATTTCCGATGCACTATCTGTGTTCCATCGTCAATAAGAAGATCCAAGGTATACAGTAAACCTGAAAAGAAGCATCGGAATCTATAACTAGTGTTACAGGAATGGTTCAAATCATAGACAGTAGGAAGATTCACTATACATGTACTTAAGTCGGCATTGTGCCTTTTCTATTTAATTCCGATGCAATTTCTGTGTTTCATCGTCAAAAATAAGGTCGGAGGGATACAGTAAACCTGAAGTGAAGCATCGGAATCTATAACTAGTGTCACAGGAATGGTTCAAAACATAGACAGTAGGACGAGTCAGTCTTCTTGTACTTAAGACGGCATTGTGCCTTTTCTGTTTAATTCCGAAGCAATTTCTGTGTTTCATAGTCAAAAAGAAGGTCAGAGGGATAGAGTAAACCTGAAGTAAAGCATCGGAATCTATAACTAGTGTCACAGGAATGGTTCAAAACATAGACAGTAGGAAGAGTCAGTCTTGTTGTACTTAAGTCGGCATTGTGCCTTTCCTATTTAATTCGGATGCAATTTCTGTGTTTCATCGTCAATAAGAAGGTTTGAGGGATACAGTAAACCTGAAGTGAAGCATCGGAATCTATCACTAGTGTCACAGGAATGGTTCAAGCATAGACAGTAAGAAGGGTCAGTTTTCTTGTACTTAAGTCGGCATTGTGCCTTTTGTATTTAATTCCGATGCAATTTCTGTGTTTCATCGTCAATAAGAAGGTCCAAGTGATACAGTAAACCTGAAGTGAAGCATCGCAATCTATAAATAGTGTCACAGGAATGGTTAAAACATAGACAGTAAGAAGAGTCAATCTTCATGTACGTAAGTCGGCATCGTGACTTTTCTATTTAATTCCGATGCAATTTCTGAATTTCGTGGCCAATAAGAAGGTCCAATGGATACAGAAAACCTGAAGTGAAGCATCGGAATCTATAAATAGTGTCACATTAATGTTTCAAAACATAGTCAGTAAGAGGAGTTAGTCTTCTTGTACTTATGTTGGCATTGTGCTTTTTATTTAATTCCGATGCAATTTCTGTGTTTCATCGCCAATAAGAAGGTCGGAGGGATACAGTAAACCAGAAATGAAGCATCGGAATCTATAACTAGTGTCACAGGAATGGTTAAAAACAGTCAGTAAGAAGAGTCAGTTTTCTTGTACTTAAGTCGGCATCGTGCATTTTGTATTTAATTACGATGCATTTTCTGTGTTTCAACGTCAATAAGAAGGTCCAAAGGATACAGTTAACCCGAAGTGAAGCATCGGAATCCATAACTAGTGTCACAGGAATGGTTCAAAACATAGACAGTAAGAAGAGTCAGTCTTCATGTAAATAAGTCGGCATTGTGCTTTTTGTATTTAATTCCGATGCAATTTCTGTGTATCATCGTCAAAAATAAGGTCAGAGGGATACAGTAAACCTGAAGTGAAGCATCGGAATCTATAACTAGTGTCACAGGAATGGTTCACACCATAGACAGTAGGACGAGTCAGTCTTCTTGTACTTAAGTCGGCATTGTGCCTTTTCTATTTAATTCCGATGCAATTTCTGTGTTTCATAGTCGAAAAGAAGGTCAGAGGGATACAGTAAACCTGAAGTGAAGCATCGGAATCTATAACTAGTGTCACAGGAATGGTTCAAAACATAGACAGTAGGGAGAGTCAGCCTTCTTGTACTTAAGTCGGCATTGTGCCTCTTCTATTTATTTCCGATGCACTATCTGTGTTCCATCGTCAATAAGAAGATCCAAGGTATACAGAAAACCTGAAATGAAGCATCGGAATCTATAACTAGTGTCACAGGAATGGTTCAAATCATAGACAGTAGGAAGATTCACTATACATGTACTTAAGTCGGCATTGTGGCTTTTCTATTTAATTCCGATGCAATTTCTGTGTTTCATCGTCAAAAATAAGGTCAGAGGGATACAGTAAACCTGAAGTAAAGCATCGGAATCCATAACTAGTGTCACAGGAATGGTTCAAAACAGTCAGTAAGAAGAGTCAATCTTCATGTAGTTTAGTCGGCATTGTGCCTTTTGTATTTCATTCCGATGCATGTTCTGTGTTTCATCGTCAATAAGAAGGTCCAAGGGATACAGTAAACCTGAAGTGAAGCATCGCAATCTATAAATAATGTCACAGGAATGGTTAAAACATAGACAGTAAGAAGAGTCAATCTTCATGTACTTAAGTCGGCATCGTGCCTTTTCTATTTAATTCCGATGCAATTTCTGTATTTCGTCGCCAATAAGAAGGTCCAATGGATACAGAAAACCTGAAGTGAAGCATCGGAATCTATAAGTAATGTCACAGGAATCGTTCAAATCATAGACAGTGGGAAGAGTCAGTCTTCTTGTACTTAAGTCGGCAATGTGCCTTATGTATCTAGTTTCGATGCAATTTCTGTGTTTCATCGCCAATAAGAAGGTCCTAGGGATAGAATAAACCTGAAGTGAAGCACCGGAAGCTATAACTAGTGTCACATTAATGTTTCAAAACATAGTCAGTAAGAGGAGTTAGTCTTCTTGTACTTATGTTGGCATTGTGCTTTTTATTTAATTCCGATGCAATTTCTGTGTTTCATCGCCAATAAGAAGGTCGGAGGGATACAGTAAACCTGAAATGAAGCATCGGAATCTATAACTAGTGTCTCAGGAATGGTTCAAAACATAGACAGTAGGGAGAGTCAGCCTTCTTGTACTTAAGTCGGCATTGTGCCTCTTCTATTTATTTCCGATGCACTATCTGTGTTCCATCGTCAATAAGAAGATCCAAGGTATACAGTAAACCTGAAAAGAAGCATCGGAATCTATAACTAGTGTTACAGGAATGGTTCAAATCATAGACAGTAGGAAGATTCACTATACATGTACTTAAGTCGGCATTGTGCCTTTTCTATTTAATTCCGATGCAATTTCTGTGTTTCATCGTCAAAAATAAGGTCGGAGGGATACAGTAAACCTGAAGTGAAGCATCGGAATCTATAACTAGTGTCACAGGAATGGTTCAAAACATAGACAGTAGGACGAGTCAGTCTTCTTGTACTTAAGACGGCATTGTGCCTTTTCTGTTTAATTCCGAAGCAATTTCTGTGTTTCATAGTCAAAAAGAAGGTCAGAGGGATAGAGTAAACCTGAAGTAAAGCATCGGAATCTATAACTAGTGTCACAGGAATGGTTCAAAACATAGACAGTAGGAAGAGTCAGTCTTGTTGTACTTAAGTCGGCATTGTGCCTTTCCTATTTAATTCGGATGCAATTTCTGTGTTTCATCGTCAATAAGAAGGTTTGAGGGATACAGTAAACCTGAAGTGAAGCATCGGAATCTATCACTAGTGTCACAGGAATGGTTCAAGCATAGACAGTAAGAAGGGTCAGTTTTCTTGTACTTAAGTCGGCATTGTGCCTTTTGTATTTAATTCCGATGCAATTTCTGTGTTTCATCGTCAAAAATAAGGTCGGAGGGATACAGTAAACCTGAAGTGAAGCATCGGAATCTATAACTAGTGTCACAGGAATGGTTCAAAACATAGACAGTAGGACGAGTCAGTCTTCTTGTACTTAAGTCGGCATTGTGCCTTTTCTGTTTAATTCCGAAGCAATTTCTGTGTTTCATAGTCAAAAAGAAGGTCAGAGGGATAGTGTAAACCTGAAGTAAAGCATCGGAATCTATAACTAGTGTCACAGGAATGGTTCAAAACATAGACAGTAGGAAGAGTCAGTCTTGTTGTACTTAAGTCGGCATTGTGCCTTTCCTATTTAATTCGGATGCAATTTCTGTGTTTCATCGTCAATAAGAAGGTTTGAGGGATACAGTAAACCTGAAGTGAAGCATCGGAATCTATCACTAGTGTCACAGGAATGGTTCAAGCATAGACAGTAAGAAGGGTCAGTTTTCTTGTACTTAAGTCGGCATTGTGCCTTTTCTATTTAATTCCGATGCAATTTCTTTTTTTCATCGCCAATAAGAAGGTCGGAGGGATACAGTAAACCTGAAATGAAGCATCGGAATCTATAACTAGTGTCACAGGAATGGTTAAAAACAGTCAGTAAGAAGAGTCAGTTTTCTTGTACTTAAGTCGGCATCGTGCATTTTGTATTTAATTCCGATGCATTTTCTGTGTTTCAACGTCAATAAGAAGGTCCAAAGGATACAGTTAACCCGAAGTGAAGCATCGGAATCCATAACTAGTGTCACAGGAATGGTTCAAAACATAGACAGTAAGAAGAGTCAGTCTTCATGTACTTAAGTCGGCATTGTGCTTTTTGTATTTAATTCCGATGCAATTTCTGTGTTTCATCGTCAAAAATAAGGTCAGAGGGATACAGTAAACCTGAAGTGAAGCATCGGAATCTATAACTAGTGTCACAGGAATGGTTCAAACATAGACAGTAAGAAGGGTCAGTTTTCTTGTACTTAAGTCGGCATTGTGCCTTTTGCATTTAATTCCGATGCAATTTCTGTGTTTCATCGTCAATAAGAAGGTCAGAGGGATACAGTAAACCTGAAGTAAAGCATCGGAATCTATAACTAGTGTCACAGCAATGGTTCAAAACAGTCAGTAAGAAGAGTCAATCTTCATGTACTTTAGTCGGCATTGTGCCTTTTGTATTTAATTCCGATGAATGTTCTGTGTTTCATCGTCAATAAGAAGGTCCAAGGGATACAGTAAACCTGAAGTGAAGCTTCGCAATCTATAAATAGTGTCACAGGAATGGTTAAAACATAGACAGTAAGAGGAGTCAGTCTTCTTGTACTTAAGTCGGCATCGTGCCTTTTCTTTTTAATTCCGATGCAATTTCTGTATTTCGTCGCCAATAAGAAGGTCCAATGGATACAGAAAACCTGAAGTGAAGCATCGGAATCTATAAGTAATGTCACAGGAATCGTTCAAACATAGACAGTAAGAAGAGTCAGTCTTCTTGTACTTAAGTCGGCATTGTGCCTTTTGTATTTAGTTCCGATGCAATATCTGTGTTTCATCGTCAATAAGAAGGTCCTAGGGATAGAGTAAACCTGAAGTGAAGCATCGGAATCTATAACTAGTGTCACAGGAATGGTTCAAAACATAGTCAGTAAGAAGGGTCAGTCTTCTTGTACTTAATTCGGCATTGTGCCTTTTGTATTTAATTCCGATGCAATTTCTGTGTTTCATCGTCAATACGAAGGTCCAAGGGATACAGTGAACCTGAAGTGAAGCATCGGAATTTATAACTAGTGTCACATTAATGATTCAAAACATAGTCAGTAAGAGGAGTTAGTCTTCTTGTACTTATGTTGGCATTGTGCTTTTTATTTAATTCCGATGCAATTTCTGTGTTTCATCGCCAATAAGAAGGTCGGAGGGATACAGTAAACCTGAAATGAAGCATCGGAATCTATAACTAGTGTCACAGGAATGGTTAAAAACAGTCAGTAAGAAGAGTCAGTCTTCTTGTACTTACGTCGGCATCGTGCATTTTGTATTTAATTCCGATGCATTTTCTGTGTTTCAACGTCAATAAGAAGGTCCAAGGGATACAGTTAACCTGATGTGAAGCATCGGAATCCATAACTAGTGTCACAGGAATGGTTCAAAACATAGACAGTAAGAAGAGTCAGTCTTCTTGTACTTAAGTCGGCATTGTGCTTTTTGTATTTATTTCCGATGCAATTTCTGTGTTTCATCGTCAAAAATAAGGTCAGAGGGATACAGTAACCCTGAAGTGAAGCATCGGAATCTATAACTAGTGTCACAGGAATGGTTCAAACCATAGACAGTAGGACGAGTCAGTCTTCTTGTACTTAAGTCGGCATTGTGCCTTTTCTAATTAATTCCTATGCAATTTCTGTGTTTGATAGTGAAAAAGAAGGTCAGAGGGATACAGTAAACATGAAGTGAAGCATCGGAATCTATAACTAGTGTCACAGGAATGGTTCAAAACATAGACAGTAGGAAGAGTCAGTCTTGTTGTACTTAAGTCGGCATTGTGCCTTTTCTATTTAATTCCGATGCAATTTCTGTGTTTCATCGTCAATAAGAAGGTCAGAGGGATACAGTAAACCTGAAGTGAAGCATCGGAATCTATAACTAGTGTCACAGGAATGGTTCAAACATAGACAGTAAGAAGGGTCAGTTCTCTTGTACTTAAGTCGGCATTGTGCCTTTTGTAATTAATTCCGATGCAATTTCTGTGTTTCATCGTCAATAAGAAGGTCAGAGGGATACAGTAAACCTGAAGTAAAACATCGGAATCTATAACTAGTGTCACAGGAATGGTTCAAAACAGTCAGTAAGAAGAGTCAATCTTCATGTACTTTAGTCGGCATTGTGCCTTTTGTATTTAATTCCGATGAATGTTCTGTGTTTCATCGTCAATAAGAAGGTCCAAGGGATACAGTAAACCTGAAGTGAAGCTTCGCAATCTATAAATAGTGTCACAGGAATGGTTAAAACATAGACAGTAAGAAGAGTCAGTCTTCTTGTACTTAAGTCGGCATCGTGCCTTTTCTTTTTAATTCCGATGCAATTTCTGTATTTCGTCGCCAATAAGAAGGTCCAATGGATACAGAAAACCTGAAGTGAAGCATCGGAATCTATAAGTAATGTCACAGGAATGGTTCAAAACATAGTCAGTAAGAAGGGTCAGTCTTCTTGTACTTAATTCGGCATTGTGCCTTTTGTATTTAATTCCGATGCAATTTCTGTGTTTCATCGTCAATACGAAGGTCCAAGGGATACAGTGAACCTGAAGTGAAGCATCGGAATTTATAACTAGTGTCACATTAACGATTCAAAACATAGTCAGAAAGAGGAGTTAGTCTTCTTGTACTTATGTTGGCATTGTGCTTTTTATTTAATTCCGATGCAATTTCTGTGTTTCATCGCCAATAAGAAGGTCGGAGGGATACAGTAAACCTGAAATGAAGCATCGGAATCTATAACTAGTGTCACAGGAATGGTTAAAAACAGTCAGTAAGAAGAGTCAGTCTTCTTGTACTTACGTCGGCATCGTGCATTTTGTATTTAATTCCGATGCATTTTCTGTGTTTCAACGTCAATAAGAAGGTCCAAGGGATACAGTTAACCTGATGTGAAGCATCGGAATCCATAACTAGTGTCACAGGAATGGTTCAAAACATAGACAGTAAGAAGAGTCAGTCTTCTTGTACTTAAGTCGGCATCGTGCCTTTTCTATTTAATTCCGATGCTATTTCTGTATTTCGTCGCCAATAAGAAGGTCCAATGGATACAGAAAACCTGAAGTGAAGCATCGGAATCTATAAGTAATGTCGCAGGAATCGTTCAAACATAGACAGTAAGAAGAGTCAGTCTTCTTGTACTTAAGTCGGCATTGTGCCTTTTGTATTTAGTTCCGATGCAATTTCTGTGTTTCATCGTCAATAAGAAGGTCCTCGGGATAGAGTAAACCTGAAGTGAAGCATCGGAATCTATAACTAGTGTCACAGGAATGGTTCAAAACATAGTCAGTAAGAAGGGTCAGTCTTCTTGTACTTAATTCGGCATTGTGCCTTTTGTATTTAATTCAGATGCAATTTCTGTGTTTCATCGTCAATACGAAGGTCCAAGGGTACAGTAAACCTGAAGTGAAGCATCGGAATCTATATCTAGTGTCACATAAATGATTCAAAACATAGTCAGTAAGAGGAGTTAGTCTTCTTGTACTTATGTTGGCATTGTGCTTTTTTATTTAATTCCGATGCAATTTCTGTGTTTCATCGCCAATAAGAAGGTCGGAGGGATACAGTAAACCTGAAATGAAGCATCGGAATCTATAACTAGTGTCACAGGAATGGTTAAAAACAGTCAGTAAGAAGAGTCAGTCTTCTTGTACTTACGTCGGCATCGTGCATTTTGTATTTAATTCCGATGCATTTTCTGTGTTTCAACGTCAATAAGAAGGTCCAAGGGATACAGTTAACCTGTAGTGAAGCATCGGAATCCATAACTAGTGTCACAGGAATGGTTCAAAACATAGACAGTAAGAAGAGTCAGTCTTCTTGTACTTAAGTCGGCATTGTGCTTTTTGTATTTAATTCTGATGCAATTTCTGTGTTTCATCGTCAAAAATAAGGTCAGAGGGATACAGTAAACCAGAAGTGAAGCATCGGAATCCATAACTAGTGTCACAGGAATGGCTCAAACCATAGACAGTAGGACGAGTCAGTCTTCTTGTACTGAAGTCGGCATTGTGCCTTTTCTAATTAATTCCTATGCAATTTCTGTGTTTCATAGTCAAAACGAAGGTCAGAGGGATACAGTAAACCTGAAGTGAAGCATCGGAATCTATAACTAGTGTCACAGGATTGGTTCAAATCATAGACAGTAGGGAGAGTCAGCCTTCTTGTACTTAAGTCGGCATTGTGCCTCTTCTATTTATATCCGATGCACTATCTGTGTTCCATCGTCAATAAGAAGATCCAAGGGATACAGTAAACCTGAAATGAAGCATCGGAATCTATAACTGGTGTCACAGGAATGGTTCAAATCATAGACAGTAGGAAGATTCACTATACATGTACTTAAGTCGGCATTGTAAGTTTTCTATTTAATTCCGATGCAATTTCTGTGTTTCATCGTTAAAAATAAGGTCAGAGGGAAACAGTAAACCTGAAGTGAAGCATCGGAATCTATAACTAGTGTCACAGGAATGGTTCAAAACATAGACAGTAGGACGCGTCAGTCTTCTTGTACTTAAGTCGGCATTATGCCTTTTCTATTCAATTCCGAAGCAATTTCTGTGTTTCACAGTCAAAAAGAAGTTCAGAGGGATACAGTAAATCGAAGTGAAGCATCGGAATCTATAACTAGTGTCACAGGAATGGTTCAAAACATAGACAGTAGGAAGAGTCAGTCATCTTGTACTTAAGTTGGCATTGTGCCTTTTCTATTTAATTCCGATGCAATTTCTGTGATTCATCGTCAATAAGAAGGTCAGAGGGATACAGTAAACCTGAAGTGAAGCATCGGAATAGATAACTCGTGTCACAGGAATGGTTCAAACATAGACAGTAAGAAGGGTCAGTTTTCTTGTACTTAAGTCGGCATTGTGCCTTTTGTATTTAATTCCGATGCAATTTCTGTGTTTCATCGTCAATAAGAAGGTCAGAGGGATACAGTAAACCTGAAGTAAAGCATCGCAATCTATAACTAGTGTCACAGGAATGGTTAAAAACAGTCAGTAAGAAGAGTCAGTCTTCTTGTACTTACGTCGGCATCGTGCATTTTGTATTTAATTCCGATGCATTTTCTGTGTTTCAACGTCAATAAGAAGGTCCAAGGGATACAGTTAACCTGAAGTGAAGCATCGGAATCCATAACTAGTGTCACAGGAATGGTTCAAAACATAGACAGTAAGAAGAGTCAGTCTTCTTGTACTTAAGTCGGCATTGTGCTTTTTGTATTTAATTCTGATGCAATTTCTGTGTTTCATCGTCAAAAATAAGGTCAGAGGGATACAGTAAACCAGAAGTGAAGCATCGGAATCCATAACTAGTGTCACAGGAATGGCTCAAACCATAGACAGTAGGACGAGTCAGTCTTCTTGTACTGAAGTCGGCATTGTGCCTTTTCTAATTAATTCCTATGCAATTTCTGTGTTTCATAGTCAAAAAGAAAGTCAGAGGGATACAGTAAACCTGAAGTGAAGCATCGGGATCTATAACTAGTGTCACAGGAATGGTTCAAAACATAGACAGTAGGGAGAGTCAGCCTTCTTGTACTTAAGTCGGCATTGTGCCTCTTCTATTTATATCCGATGCACTATCTGTGTTCCATCGTCAATAAGAAGATCCAAGGGATACAGTAAACCTGAAATGAAGCATCGGAATCTATAACTGGTGTCACAGGAATGGTTCAAATCATAGACAGTAGGAAGATTCACTATACATGTACTTAAGTCGGCATTGTAAGTTTTCTATTTAATTCCGATGCAATTTCTGTGTTTCATCGTTAAAAATAAGGTCAGAGGGATACAGTAAACCTGAAGTGAAGCATCGGAATCTATAACTAGTGTCACAGGAATGGTTCAAAACATAGACAGTAGGACGCGTCAGTCTTCTTGTACTTAAGTCGGCATTATGCCTTTTCTATTCAATTCCGAAGCAATTTCTGTGTTTCATAGTCAAAAAGAAGTTCAGAGGGATACAGTAAATTGAAGTGAAGCATCAGAATCTATAACTAGTGCCACAGGAATGGTTCAAAACATAGACAGTAGGAAGAGTCAGTCATCTTGTACTTAAGTTGGCATTGTGCCTTTTCTATTTAATTCCGATGCAATTTCTGTGTTTCATCGTCAATAAGAAGGTCAGAGGTATACAGTAAACCTGAAGTGAAGCATCGGAATATATAACTCGTGTCACAGTAATGGTTCAAACATAGACAGTAAGAAAGGTCAGTTTTCTTGTACTTAAGTCGGCATTGTGCCTTTTGTATTTAATTCCGATGCAATTTCTGTGTTTCATCGTCAATAAGAAGGTCAGAGGGATACAGTAAACCTGAAGTAAAGCATCGCAATCTATAACTAGTGTCACAGGAATGGTTCAAAACAGTCAGTAAGAAGAGTCAATCTTCATGTACTTAAGTCGGCATTGTGCCTTTCGTATTTAATTCTGATGCATGATCTGTGTTTCATCGTCAATAAGAAGGTCCAAGGGATACAGCAAACCTGAAGTGAAGCATCGGAATCTATAAATAGTGTCACAGGAATGGTTAAAACATAGACAGTTGAAGAGTCAGTCTTCTTGTACTTAAGTCGGCATCGTGCCTTTCCTATTTAATTCCGATGCAATTTCTGTATTTCGTCGCCAATAAGATGGTCCAATGGATACAGAAAACCTGAAGTGAAGCATCTGAATCTATAAGTAATGTCACAGGAATCGTTCAAACATAGACAGTAAGAAGAGTCAGTCTTCTTGTACTTAAGTCGGCATTGTGCCTTTTGTATTTAGTTCCGATGCAATTTCTGTGTTTCATCGTCAATAAGAAGGTCATAGAGATAGAGTAACCCCGAAGTGAAGCATCGGAATCTATAACTAGTGTCACAGGAATGGTTCAAAACATAGACAGTAGGGAGAGTCAGCCTTCTTGTACTTAAGTCGGCATTGTGCCTCTTCTATTTATTTCCGATGCACTATCTGTGTTCCATCGTCAATAAGAAGATCCAAGGGATACAGTAAACCTGAAATGAATCATCGGAATCTATAACTAGTGTCACAGGAATGGTTCAAATCATAGACAGTAGGAAGATTCACTATACATGTACTTAAGTCGGCATTGTGAATTTTCTATTTAATTCCGATGCAATTTCTGTGTTTCATCGTTAAAAATAAGGTCAGAGGGATACAGTAAACCTGAAGTGAAGCATCGGAATCTATAACTAGTGTGACAGGAATGGTTCAAATCATAGACAGTAGGACGAGTCAGTCTTCTTGTACTTAAGTCGGCATTATGCCTTTTCTATTCAATTCCGGAGCAATTTCTGTGTTTCATAGTCAAAAAGAAGGTCAGGGGGATACAGTAAATTGAAGTGAAGCATCGGAATCTATAACTAGTGTCACAGGAATGGTTCAAAACATAGACAGTAGGAAGAGTCAGTCTTCTTGTACTTAAATCGGCATTGTGCCTATTCTATTTAATTTCGATGCAATTTCTGTGTTTCATCGTCAATAAGAAGGTCAGAGGGATACAGTAAACCTGAAGTGAAGCATCGGAATCTATAACTCGTGTCACAGGAATGGTTCAAACATAGACAGTAAGAACGGTCAGTTTTCTTGTACTTAAGTCGGCATTGTGCCTTTTGTATTTAATTCCGATGCAATTTCTGTGTTTCATCGTCAATAAGAAGGTCAGAGGGATACAGGAAACCTGAAGTAAAGCATCGGAATCTATAACTAGTGTCACAGGAATGGTTCAAAACAGTCAGTAAGAAGAGTCAATCTTCATGTACTTAAGTCGGCATTGTGCCTTTTGTATTTAATTCCGATGCATGTTCTGTGTTTCATCGTCAATAAGAAGGTCCAAGGGATACAGTAAACCTGAAGTGGAGCATCGGAATCTATAAGTAGTGTCACAGGAATGGTTAAATCATAGACAGTAAGAAGAGTCAGTCTTCTTGTACTTAGTTCGGCATCGTGACTTTTCTATTTAATTCCGATGCAATTTCTGTATTTCGTCGCCAATAAGAAGGTCCAATGGATACAGAGAACCTGAAGTGAAGCATCGGAATCTATAAGTAATGTCACAGGAATCGTTCAAAACATAGACAGTAGGAAGAGTCAGTCTTCTTGTACTTAAGTAGGCATTGTGCCTTTTGTATTCAGTTCCGATGCAATTTCTGTGTTTCATCGTCAATAAGAAGGTCCTAGGGATAGAGTAAACCTGAAGTGAAGCATCGGAATCTATAACTAGTGTCACAGGAATGGTTAAAAACATAGTCAGTAAGAAGGGACAGTCTTCTTGTACTTAATTCGGCATTGTGCCTTTTGTATTTAATTCCGATGCAATTTCTGTGTTTCATCGTCAATACGAAGGTCCAAGGGATACAGTAAACCTGAAGTGAAGCATCGGAATCTATAACTAGTGTCACATTAATGATTCAAAACATAGTCAGTAAGAGGAGTTAGTCTTCTTGTACTTATGTTGGCATTGTGCTTTTTTATTTAATTCCGATGCAATTTCTGTGTTTCATCGCCAATAAGAAGGTCGGAGGGATAGAGTAAACCTGAAATGAAGCATCGGAATCTATAACTAGTGTCACAGGAATGGTTCAAAACAGTCAGTAAAAAGAGTCAATCTTCATGTACTTAAGTCGGCATTGTGCCTTTTGTATTTAATTCTGATGCATGTTCTGTGTTTCATCGTCAATAAGAAGGTCCAAGGGATACAGCAAACCTGAAGTGAAGCATCGGAATCTATAAATAGTGTCACAGGAATGGTTAAAACATAGACAGTAAGAAGAGTCAGTCTTCTTGTACTTAAGTCGGCATCGTGCCTTTTCTATTTAATTCCGATGCAATTTCTGTATTTCGTCGCCAATAAGAAGGTCCAATGGATACAGAAAACCTGAAGTGAAGCATCGGAATCTATAAGTAATGTCACAGGAATCGTTCAAACATAGACAGTAAGAAGAGTCAGTCTTCTTGTACTTAAGTCGGCATTGTGCCTTTTGTATTTAGTTCCGATGCAATTTCTGTGTTTCATCGTCAATAAAAAGGTCCTAGGGATAGAGTAAACCTGACGTGAAGCATCGGAATCTATAACCTGTGTCACAGGAATGGTTCAAAACATAGTCAGTAAGAAGGGTCAGTCTTCTTGTACTTAATTCGGCATTGTGCCTTTTGTATTTAATTCCGATGCAATTTCTGTGTTTCATCGTCAATACGATGGTCCAAGGGATACAGTAAAACTGAAGTGAAGCATCGGAATCTATAACTAGTGTCACATAAATGATTCAAAACATAGTCAGTAAGAGGAGTTAGTCTTCTTGTACTTATGTTGGCATTGTGCTTTTTTATTTAATTCCGATGCAATTTCTGTGTTTCATCGCTAATAAGAAGGTCGGAGGGATACAGTAAACCTGAAATGAAGCATCGGAATCTATAACTAGTGTCACAGGAATGGTTAAAAACAGTCAGTAAGAAGAGTCAGTCTTCTTGTACTTACGTCGGCATCGTGCATTTTGTATTTAATTCCGATGCATTTTCTGTGTTTCAACGTCAATAAGAAGGTCCAAGGGATGCAGTTAACCTCAAGTGAAGCATCGGAATCCATAACTAGAGTCACAGGAATGGTTCAAACATAGACAGTAAGAAGAGTCAGTCTACTTGTACTTAAATCGGCATTGTGCTTTTTGTATTTAATTCCGATGCAATTTCTGTGTTTTATCGTCAAAAATATTTTCACAGGGATACAGTAAACTAGAAGTGAAGCATCGGAATCTATAACTAGTGTCCCAGGGATGGCTCAAACCATAGACAGTAGGACGAGTCAGTCCTCTTGTACTTAAGTCGGCATTGTGCCTTTTCTAATTAATTCCTATGCAATTTCTGTGTTTCATAGTCAAAAAGAAGGTCAGAGGGATACAGTAAACCTGAAGTGAAGCATCGGAATCTATAACTAGTGTCACAGGAATGGTTCAAAACATAGACAGTAGGGAGAGTCAGCCTTCTTGTACTTAGGTCGGCATTGTGCCGCTTCTATTTATTTCCGATGCAGTATCTGTGTTTCATCGTCAATAAGAAGATCCAAGGGATTCAGTAAACCTGAAATGAAGCATCGGAATCTATAACTAGTGTCACAGGAATGGTTCAAATCATAGACAGTAGGAAGATTCACTATACATGTACTTAAGTCGGCATTGTGAATTTTCTATTTAATTCCGATGCAATTTCTGTGTTTCATCGTTAAAAATAAGGTCAGAGGGATACAGTAAACCTGAAGTGAAGCATCGGAATCTATAACTAGTGTCACAGGAATGGTTCAAAACTTGGACAGTAGGACGAGTCAGTCTTCGTGTACTTAAGTCGGCATTATGCCTTTTCTATTCAATTCCGAAGCAATTTCTGTGTTTCATAGTCAAAAAGAAGGTCAGAGGGATACAGTAAATTGAAGTGAAGCATCGGAATCTATAACTAGTGTCACAGGAATGGTTCCAAGCAGTCAGTAAGAAGAGTCAATCTTCATGTACTTAAGTCGGCATTGTGCCTTTTGTATTTAATTCCGATGCATGTTCTGTGTTTCATCGTCAATAAGAAGGTCCAAGGGATACAGTAAACCTGAAGTGGAGCATCGGAATCTATAAATAGTGTCACAGGAATGTTTAAAACATAGACAGTAAGAAGAGTCAGTCTTCTTGTACTTATGTCGGCATCGTGCCTTTTCTATTTAATTCCGATGCAATTTCTGTATTTCGTCGCCAATAAGAAGGTCCAATGGATACAGAGAACATGAAGTGAAGCATCGGAATCTGTAAGTAATGTCACAGGAATCGTTCAAAACATAGACAGTAGGAAGAGTCAGTCTTCTTGTACTTAAGTCGGCATTGTGCCTTTTGTATTTAGTTCCGATGCAATTTCTGTGTTTCATCGTCAATAAGAAGGTCCTAGGGATAGAGTAAACCTGAAGTGAAGCATCGGAATCTATAACTAGTGTCACAGGAATGGTTCAAAACATAGTCAGTAAGAAGGGACAGTCTTCTTGTACTTAATTCGGCATTGTGCCTTTTGTATTTAATTCCGATGCAATTTCTGTGTTTCATCGTCAATACGAAGGTCAAAGGGATACAGTAAACCTGAAGTGAAGCATCGGAATCTATAACTAGTGTCACATTAATGATTCAAAACATAGTCAGTAAGAGGAGTTAGTCTTCTTGTACTTATGTTGGCATTGTGCTTTTTTATTTAATTCCGATGCAATTTCTGTGTTTCATCGCCAATAAGAAGGTCGGAGGGATAGAGTAAACCTGAAATGAAGCATCGGAATCTATAACTAGTGTCACAGGAATGGATAAAAAACAGTCAGTAAGAAGAGTCAGTCTTCTTGTACTTAAGTCGGCATCGTGCTTTTTGTATTTAATTCCGATGCATTTTCTGTGTTTCAAGGTCAATAAGAAGGTCAAAGGGATACAGTTAACCTGAAGTGAAGCATCGGAATCCATAACTAGTGTCACAGGAATGGTTCAAAACATAGACAGTAAGAAGAGTCAGTCTGCTTGTACTTAAGTCGGCATTGTGCTTTTTGTATTTAATTCCGATGCAATTTCTGTGTTTCATCGTCAAAAATAAGGTCGGAGGGATACAGTAAACCTGAAGTGAAGCATCGGGATCTATAACTAGTGTCACAGGAATGGTTCAAAACATAGACAGTAGGGAGAGTCAGCCTTCTTGTACTTAAGTCGGCATTGTGCCTCTTCTATTTATTTCCGATGCACTATCTGTGATCCGTCGTCAATAAGAAGATCCAAGGGATACAGTAACACCTGAAATGAAGCATCGGAATCTATAACTAGTGTCACAGGAATGGTTCAAATCATAGACAGTAGGAAGATTCACTCTACATGTACTTAAGTCGGCATTGTGCCTCTTCTATTTAATTCCGATGCAATTTCTGTGTTTCATCGTCAAAAATAAGGTCAGAGGGATACAGTAAACCTGATGTGAAGCATCGGAATCTATAACTAGTGTCACAGGAGTGGTTCAAAACATAGACAGTAGGACGAGTCAGTCTTCTTGTACTTAGGTCGGCATTGTGCATTTTCTATTTAATTCCGAAGCAATTTCTGTGTTTCATAGTCAAAAAGAAGGTCAGAGGGATACAGTAAACCTGAAGTGAAGCATCGGAATCTATAACTAGTGTCACAGGAATGGTTCAAAACATAGACAGTGGGAAGAGTCAGTCTTCTTGTACTTAAGTCGGCATTGTGCCTTTTCTATTTAATTCCGATGCAATTTCTGTGTTTCATCGTCAATAAGAAGGTCAGAGGGATACAGTAAACCTGAAGTGAAGCATCGGAATCTATAACTAGTTTTACAGGAATGGTTCAAACATAGACAGTAAGAAGGGTCAGTTTTCTTCTACTTAAGTCGGCATTGTGCCTTTTGTATTTAATTCCGATGCAATTTCTGTTTTTCATCGTCAATAAGACGGTCCAAGGGATACAGTAAACCTGAAGTGAAGCATCGGAATCAATAACTAGTGTCACAGGATTGGTTCAAATCATAGACAGTAAGAAGAGTCAGTCTTCTTGTACTGAAGTCGGCATTGTGTCTATTGTATTTAATTCCGATCCAATTTCTGTGTTTCATCGTCAATAAGAAGGTCAGAGGGATACAGTAAACCTGAAGTGAAGCATCGGAATCTATAACTAGTGTCACAGGAATGGTTCAAAACAGTCAGTAAGAAGAGTCAGTCTTCTTGTACTTAAGTCGGCATTGTGCCTTTTGTATTTATTTCCGATGCACTATCTGGGTTCCATCGTCAAAAAGAAGATCCAAGGGATACAGTAAACCTGAAATGAAGCATCGGAATCCATAACTAGTGTCACAGGAGTGGTTCAAAACATAGACAGTAGGAAGATTCACTCTACATGTAATTAAGTCGGCATTGTGCCTTTTGTATTGATTTCCGATGCATTTTCTGTGTTTCATCGTCAATAAGAAGGTCAGAGGGAAACAGTGAACCTGAGGTGAAGCATCGGAATCTGTAACTAGCGTCACAGGAATGGTTCAAAACATAGACAGTAAGGAGAGTCAGTCTTTTTGTACTTAAGTCGGCATTGTGCCATTTTCAATTTAATTCCGATTTAATTAGTGTATTTCATCGTCAATAAGAAGGTCAGAGGGATACTGTTAACCTGAAGTGAAGCATCGGAATCTCTAACTAGTGTCACAGGAATGGTTCAAAACACAGTCGGTAAGAAGAGTCAGTCTTCTTGTACTGAAGTCAGCATTGTGCCTTTTGTATTTAATTCCGATGCAATTTCTGTGTTTCATCGTCAATAAGAAGTTCCAAGGGATACAGTGAACCTGAAGTGAAACATCGGAATCTATAACTAGTGTCACAGGAATGGTTCAAACATAGACAGTAAGAAGGGTCAGTTTTCTTGTAGTTAAGTCGGCATTGTGCCTTTTGTATTTAATTCCGATGCAATTTCTGTTTTTCATCGTCAATAAGAAGGTCCAAGGGATACAGTAAACCTGAAGTGAAGCATCGGAATCAATAACTAGTGTTACAGGATTGGTTCAAACCATAGACAGTAAGAAGAGTCAGTCTTCTTGTACTTAAGTCGGCATTGTGCCTTTTGTATTTAATTTCGATCCAATTTCTGTGTATCATCGTCAATAAGAAGGTCAGAGGGATACAGTAAACCTGAAGTGAAGCATCGGAATCAATAAATAGTGTCACAGGAATGGTTCAAAACAGTCAGTAAGAAGAGTCAGTCTTCTTGTACTTAAGTCGGCATTGTGCCCTTTTCAATTTAATTCCGATGCAATTACTGTGTTTCATAGTCAATAAGAAGGTCAGAGGGATACTGTAAACCTGACGTGAAGCATCGGAATCTCTAACTAGTGTCACAGGAATGGTTCAACACATAGTCAGTAAGAAGTGTTAGTCTTCTTGTACTTAAGTCGGCATTGTGCCTTTTGTATTTAATTCCGATGCAATTTCTGTGTTTCATCGTCAATAAGAAGGTCCAAGGGATACAGTAAACCGGAAGTGAAGCATCGGAATGTGTACCTAGCGTCACAGGGATGGTTCGAAAAATAGACACTAAGAAGAGTCAGTCTGCTTGTACAATGACGACATTGTGCCTTTTCTATTTAATTCCGATGCAATTTCTGTGTTTCATCGTCAGTAAGAAGGTCACAGGGACACAGTGAACCTGAGGTCAAGCATCGGAATCTATAACTAGTGTCGCAGGAATGGTTGAAAACATAGACAGTAAGAAGCGTCAGTCTTCTTGTACTTAAGTCGGCATTGTGCCTTTTCTATTTAATTCCGATGCAATTTCTGTATTTCGTCGCCAATAAGAAGGTCAGAGGGATACAGTGAACCTGAAGTGAATCATCGGATCCTATAACTAGTGTCACAGGAATGGTTCAAAGCATAGACATTAGGGAGAGTCAGTCTTCTTGTACTTATGTCGGCATTGTGCCTTTTCAATTTAATTCCGAAGCAATGTCTGTGTTTCGTCGCCAATAAGAAGGTCCAAAGGATACAGTAAACCCGAAGTGAAGCATCATAATCCATAACTGATGTCACAGGAATCGTTCAAAACATAGACAGTAGGAAGAGTCAGTCCTCTTGTACTTAAGTCGGCATTGTGCCTTTTGTATTTAATTCAGAAGCAATTTCTGTGGTTCATCGTCAATAAGAAGGTCCAAGAGATACAGTAAACCTGAAGTTAAGCATCAGAATTTCTAACTAGTATCACAGGAATGAAGCAAGATATAGTCAGTAAGAAGAGTCAGTCTTCTTGTACTTAAGTCGGCATTGTGCCTTTTCTATTTAATTCCGATGCAATGTCTGTGATTCATCGTCAATAAGGAGGTCAGAGGGATTCAGTAAACCTGAAGTGAACCATCGGAATCACTAACTAGTGTCACAGGAATGGTTTAACACATAGTCAGTAGGAAGAGTTAGTCTTATTGTACTTAAGTCGGCATTGTGCCTTTTGTATTTCATTCCCATGCAATTTCTGTGTTTCATCGTCAATATGAAGGTCCAAGGGATACAGTAAACCGGAAGTGAAAATCGGAATGTGTAACTAGCGTCACAGGAATGGTTCAAAAAATAGACACTAAGAAGGGTCAGTCTGCTTGTACTTAAGACGTCATTGTGCCTTTCCTATTTAATTCCGATTCAATTTCTGTGTTATATCGTCAATAAAAAGGTCAGAGGGATACAGTGAACCTGAGGTGAAGCATCGGAATCTATGACTAGTGTCACAGGAATGGTTCAAAACATAGACAGTAAGAAGAGTCAGTCTTCTTGTACTTAAGTCGGCATTGTGCCTTTTCTATTTAATTCCGATACAATTTCTGTATTTCGTCGTCAAAAAGAAGGTCAGAGGGATACAGTAAACATGAAGTGAAGCATCGAAATCTATAACTAGTGTCACAGGAATGGTTCAAACATAGACAGTAAGAAGTGTCGGTCTTCTTGTACTTAAGTCGGCATTGCGCCTTTTCTATTTAATTCCGATGCAATTTCTGTACTTTGTCGCCAATAAGAAGGTCCAAAATATACAGTAAACCTGAAGTGAAGCATCTGAATCTATAACTAATGTCACAGGAATCGTTCAAAACATAGACAGTACGAAGAGTCAGTCTTCTTGTACTTAAGTTGGCATTGTGCCTTTTCTATTTAGTTCCGATGCAATTTTTGTGTTTCATCGTCAATAAGAAGGTCCTAGGGATAGAGTAAACCTGATGTGAAGCATCGGAATCTATAACTAGTGTCACAGGAATGGTTCAAATCATAGTCAGTAAGAAGAGTCAGTCATCTTGTAGTTATGTCGGCATTGTGCCTTTTCTATTTAATTCCGATGCAATTTCTGTGTTTCATGGTCAATAAGAAGGTCCAAGGGATACAGTAAACCTGAAGTGAAGCATCGGAATCTATAACTTGTGTCACAGGAATGGTTAAAAATATAGACAGGAGGAAGAGTCAGTATTCTTGTACTTAAGTCTGCATTGTGCCTTTTGTATTTAATTCCGATGCAATTTCTGTGTTTCATCGTCAATAAGAAAGTCAGAGGGATACAGTAAACCTGAAGTGAAGCATCGGAATCTATAACTAGTGTCACAGGAATGGTTCAAACATAGACAGTAAGAAGGGTCAGTCTTCTTATACTTAAGTCGGTATTGTGCCTTTTGTATTTAATTCCGATGCAATTTCTGTGTTTCATCGTCAATAAGAAGGTCCAAGGGATACAGTAAACCAGAAGGGAAGCATCGGAATCTATAACTAGTGTCACAGGAATGGTTCAGAACATAGACAGTAAGAAGGGTCAGTCTTCTTGAACTTAAGTCGGCATTGTGCCTTTTGTATTTAATTCCGATCCAATATCTGTGTTTCACCGTCAAAGGGAAGGTCAGAGGAATACAGTAAACCTGAAGTAAAGCATCGGAATCTATAACTAGTGTCACAGGAATGGTTCAAATCTTAGACAGTAGAAAGTGTCAGTCTTCTTGTACTTAGGTTGGCATTGTGCCTTTTCTATTTACTTCCGATGCAATTTCCGTGTTTCGTCGTCAATAAGAAGGTCCAAGGGATACAGTAAACTTGAAGTGAATCATCGAAATCTGTAACTAGTGTCACAGGAATGGTTCAAAACATGGACAGTGGGAAGAGTCAGTCTTCTTGTACATAAGTCGGCATTGTGCCTTTTCTATTTCATTCCGATGCAATTTCTTTGTTTCATCGTCAATAGGAAGGTCGGAGGGATACAGTAAACCTGAAGTGAGGCATCGGAATCTATAACTGGTGTCACAGGAATGGTTCAAACATAGACAGTGAGAAGGGTCAGTCTTCTTGCACTTAATTCGGCATTGTGAATTTTGTATTTAATTCCGATGCAATTTCTGTGTTTCATCGTCAATAAGAAGGTCCAAGGGATACAGTAAACCTAAAGTGACGCATCAGAATTTATAATTAGTGTCACAGGAATGGTTCGAAACATACACAGTAAGTAGAGTCAGTCTTCTTGTACATAAGTCGGCATTGTGCCTTTTGTATTATTTCCGATTTAATTTATGTGTTTTATCGTCAATAAGAAGGTCACAGGGATGCAGTAAACCTGAAGTGAAGCATCGGAATCTATAACTAGTGTAACACGAATGGTTCAAAAAAGTCAGTAAGAACAGTCAGTCTTCTTGTACTCAAGTCGGCATTGTGCCTCTTGTATTTAATTCCGATGCAATTTCTGTGTTTCAACATCAATAAGAAGGTCCAAGGGAAACAGTAAACGTGAAGTGAAGCATTGGAATCTATAACTAGTGTCACAGGAATGGTTCAAAACATAGACAGTAAGAAGAGTCAGTCTTCTTGTACTTAAGTCGGCATTGTACCTTTTCTATTTAATTCCGATGCAATTTCTGTGTTTCATCGTCAAAACGAAGGTCAGAGGGATACAGTAAACCTGAAGTGAAGCATCAAAATCTATAACTAGTGTCACAGGAATGGTCCAGAACATAGAGAGTAAGAAGAGTCAGTTTTCTTGTACTTAAGTTGGCATTGTGCCTTTTCTATTTAATTCCGATGCAATTTCTGTGTTTCGTTTTCAAAAAGAAGGTCAGAGGAATACAGTAAACATGAAGAGAAGCATCGGAATCTATAAGTAGTGTCACAGGAATGATTCAAAACATAGACAGTGGAAACAGTCAGTCTTCTTGTACTTAAGTCGGCATTGTGCCTTTTCTATTTAATTCCGATGCCATTTCTGTGTTTCATCGTCAAAAAGAAGGTCAGAGGGATACAGTAAACCTAAAGTGAAGCATCGGAATCTATTACTAGTGTCACAGAAATGTTTCAAAACATAGACAGTAGGAAGAGTCAGACTTCTTGTACTCAAGTCGGCATTGTGCCTCTTCTATTTAATTCCGATGCAATTTCTGTGTTTCATCGTCAATAAGAAGGTCAGAGGGATACAGTAAACCTGAAGTGAAGCATCGGAATCTATAACTAGTGTCACAGGAATGGTTCAAAACGTAGTCAGTAAGAAGAGTCAGTATTCTTGTACTTAAGTCGGCATTGTGCCTTTTTTATTTATTTCCGATTCAATTTCTGTGATTCATCGTCAATAAGAAGGTCAGAGCGATACAGTAAACCTGAAGTGAAGCGTCGGAATCTATAACTAGTGTCACAGGAATGGTTCAAATCAGTCAGTAAGAAGAGTCAGTCTTCTTGTACTTATGTCGGCATTGTGCATTTTGTATTTAATTCCGATGCAATTTCTGTGTTTCATCGTCAATAAGAAGGTCCAAGGTATACAGTAAACCTTAAGTGAAGCATCGGAATCTATAACAAGTGTCACAGGAATGATTCAAAACATAGACTGTAGGAAGAGTCAGTCTTCTTGTACTTAAGTCGGCATTGTGCCTTTTGGATTTACTTCCTATGCAATTTCTGTGTTTCATCGTCAAAAAGAAGTTCAGAGGGATACAGTAAACCTGAAGTGATGCATCGAAATCTAGAACTAGTGTCACAGGAATGGTTCAAAACATAGACAGTAGGAACAGTCAGTCTTCTTGTCCATATGTCGGCATTGTGCCGTTTCTTTTTAATTCCTATGCAATTTCTGTGTTTCATCCTCAAAAAGAAGGTCAGAGGGATACAGTAAACCTGAAGTGAAGCATCGGAATCTATAACTAGTGTCACAGGAAAGTTCAAAACATAGACAGTAGGAAGAGTCAGTCTTCTTGTACTTAAGTCGGCATTGTACCTTTTCTATTTACTTCCGATGCAATTCCTGTGTTTCGTCGTCAATAAGAAGGTCCAAGGTATACAGTAAACCTTATGTGAAGCATCGGAATCTATAACTAGTGTCACAGGAATGGTTCAAAACAGTCAGTAAGAAGAGTCAGTCTTCTTGTACTTAAGTCGGCATTGTGCCTTTCGTATATAATTCCGATGCAATTTCTGTGTTTCATCGTCAATAAGAAGGTCCAAGGGATACAGTAAACGTGAAGTGAAGCATCAGAAACTATAACTAGTGTCACAGGAATGGTTCAAAACATAGACAGTAAGAAGAGTCAGTCTTCTTTACTTAAGTCGGCATTGTGCCTTTTCTATTTAATTCCGATGCAATTTCTGTGTTTCATCGTCAAAAAGAAGGTCAGAGGGATAGAGTAAACCTGAAGTGAATAATCGGAATCTATAACTAGTGACTCAGGAATGGTTCAAACATAGACAGTAGGAAGAGTCAGTCTTCATGTACTTAAGTCGGCATTGTGCCTTTTGTATTTAATTCCGATGCACTATCTGTGTTTCATCGTCAATACGAAGATCCAAGGGATACAGTAAACCTGAAATGAAGCATCGGAATCTGTAACTAGTGTCACAGGAATGGTTCAAACCATAGTCAGTAGGAAGATTCAGTCTACATGTACTTAAGTCATCATTGTGCCTTTTGTATTTATTTCCATTGCAATTTCTGTGTTTCATCGTCAATACGAAGGTCAGAGGGAAACAGTAAACCTGAAGTGAAGCATCGGAATCTATACTAGTGTCACAGGAATGGTTCAAAACATAGTCAGTAAGAAGGGTAAGTCTTCTTGTACTTAAGTCGGCATTGTGACTTTTGTATTTAATTCCGATGCAATTTCTGTGTTTCATCGTCAATAAGAAGGTCTAAGGGATACAGTAAACCTGAAGTGGAGCATCGGAATCTATAACTAGTGTGACAGGAATGGTTCAAAGCATAGTCAGTGAGAAGAGTCAGTCTTCTTGTACTTAAGTCGGCATTTTGCCTTTTCTATTTAATTCCGATAGAATTTCTGTGTTTCATCGTCAAAAAGAAGGTCAGAGGGATACAGTAAACCTGAAGTGAAGCATCGGAATTTATAACTAGTGTCACAGGAGTGGTTCAAATAATAGACAGTAGGGTGAGTCAGTCTTCTTGTACTTATGTTGGCACAGTGCCTTTTGTATTTAATTCCGATGCAATTTCTGTGTTTCGTCGCCAATAAGAAGGTCCAATGGATACAGCAAACCTGAAGTGAAGTATCGGAATCCATAACTAATGTAACAGGAATCGTTCAAAACATAGACAGTAGGAAGAGTCAGTCTTCTTGTACTTAAGTCGGCATTGTGCCTTTTGTATTTAATTTCGATGCACTATCTGTGTTTAATCGTCAATACGAAGGTCCAAGGGATACAGTAAACCAGAAATGAAGCATCGGAATCTGTAACTAGTGTCACACTAATGGTTCAAAACATAGACAGTAGCAAGATTCAGCCTACATGTACTTAAGTCGGCATTGTGCCTTTTGTATTTATTTCCGATGCAGTTTCTGTGTCTCATCGTCAATACGAAGGTAAGAGGGATACAGTAAACCTGAAGTGAAGCATCGGAATCTATAACTAGTGTCACAGGAATGGATCAAGGTATAGTCAGTAAGAAGAGTCAGTCTTCTTGTACTTAAGTCGGCATTTTGCCTTTTCTATTTAATTCCGATAGAATTTCTGTGTTTCATCGTCAAAAAGAAGGTCAGAGGGATACAGTAAACCTGAAGTGAAGCATCGGAATCTATAACTAGTGTCACAGGAGTGGTTCAAAACATAGACAGTAGAGAGAGTCAGTCTTCTTGTACTTAAGTTAGCATTGTGCCTTTTGTATTTAATTCCGATGCACTAGTTGTGTTTCATCGTCAATAAGAAGGTCCAAGGGATAGAGTGAACCTGAAATGAAGCATCGGAATCTATAACTAGTGTCACAGGAATGGTTCAAAACATAGACAGTAGGAAGATTCTGTCTTCATGTACTTATGTCGGCTTTGTGCCTTTTGTATTTATATCCGATGCAATTGCTGTGTTTCAACGTCAATAAGAAGGTCAAAGGGAATCAGTAAACCTGAAGTGAACCATCGGAATCTATAACTAGTGTCACAGGAATGGTTCAAAACATAGTCAGTAAGAAGAGTCAGTCTTCTTGTACTTAAGTCACCACTGTGCCATTTGTATTTAATTCCGATGAAATTTCTGTGTTTCATCGTCAATAAGAAGGTCCAAGGGATACAGTAAACCTGAAGTGGTGCATCGGAATCTATAACTAGTGTCACAGGAATGTTTCAAAACATAGACAGTAAGAAGAGTCAGTCTTCTAGTACTTAAGTCGGCATTGTGCCCTTTTCAATTTAATTCCGATGCGATTACTGTGTTTCATCGTCAATAAGAAGGCCAGAGGGATACAGTAAAACTGAAGTGAAGCATCGGAATCTCTAAATAGTGTCACATGAATGGTTCAACACATAGTCAGTAAGAAGAGTCAGTCTTCTTGTACTTAAGTCGGCATTGTGCCTTTTGCATTTAATTCCGATGCAATTTCTGTGTTTCATCGTCAATAAGAAGGTCCAAGGGATACAGTAAACCTGAAGTGAAGCATCGGAATGTGTAACTAGCGGCACAGGAATGGTTTAAACATAGACACTAAGAAGAGTCAGACTGCTTGTACTTAAGACGGCATTGTGCCTTTTCTATTTAATTCCGATGCAATTTCTGTGTTTCATCGTCAATAAGAAGGTCAGAGGGATACAGTGAACCTGAGGTGAAGCATCGGAATCTGTAACTAGTGTCACAGGAATAGTTCAAAACATAGACTGTAGGAAGAGTCAGTCTTCTTGTACTTAAGTCAACATTGTGCTTTTTCTGTTTAATTCCGATGCAATTTCTTTGTTTCGTCGCCAATAAGAAGGTCCAAAGGATACAGCAAACCTGAAGTGAAGCATCGGAATCCATAACTAATGTAATAGGAATCGTTCAAAACATAGACAGTAGGAAGAGGCAGTCTTCTTGTACTTAAGTCGGCATTGTGCCTTTTGTATTTAGTTACGATGCAATTTCTGTGTTTCATCGTCAATAAGAAATTCCAAGGGATACAGTAAACCTGAAGCGGAGCATCGGAAACTATAAATAGTGTCACAGGAATGGTTCAAAACATAGACTGTAAGAAGAGTCAGTCTTCTTGTACTTAAGTCGGCATTGTCGCCTTTTCAACTTAATTCCGATGCAATTACTGTGTTTCATCGTCAATAAGAGGGTCAGAGGGATACAGTAAACCTGAACTGAAGCATCGGAATCTCTAACTAGTGTCACAGAAATGGTTCAACACATAGTCAGTAAGAAGAGTCAGTCTTCTTGTACTTAAGTCGGCATTGTGCCTTTTGTATTTACTTCCAATGCAATTTCTGTGTTTCATCGTCAATAAGAAGGTCAGAGGGATACAGAAAACCTGAAGTGAAGCATCGAAATCTAGAACTAGTGTCACAGGAATGGTTCAAAACATAGACAGTAGGAACAGTCAGTCTTCTTGTACATATGTCGGCATTGTGCCCTTTCTTTTTAATTCCTATGCAATTTCTGTGTTTCATCCTCAAAAAGAAGGTCACAGGGATACAGTAAACCTGAAGTGAAGCATCGGAATATATAACTAGTGTCACAGGAATGTTCAAAACATAGACAGTAGGAAGAGTCAGTCTTCTTGTGCTTAAGTCGGCATTATGCCTTTTCTATTTACTTCCGATGCAATTCCTGTGTTTCGTCGTCCATAAGAAGGTCCATGGTAAACAGTAAACCTTATGTGAAGCATCGGAATCTATAACTAGTGTCACAGGAATGGTTCAAAACAGTCAGTAAGAAGAGTCTGTCTTCTTGTACTTAAGTCGGCATTGTGCCTTTTGCTTATAATCCCGATGCAATTTCTGTGTTTCATCGTCAATAAGATGGTCCAAGGGATACAGTAAACGGGAAGTGAAGCATCGGAATCTATAACTAGTGTCACAGGAATGGTTCAAAACATAGACAGTAAGAAGAGTCAGTCTTCTTGTACTTAAGTCGGCATAGTGCCTTTTCTATTTAATTCCGATGCAATTTCTGTGTTTCATCGTCAAAAAGAAGGTCAGAGGGAGACAGTAAACCTGAAGTGAATAATCGGAATCTATAACTAGTGACTCAGGAATGGTTCAAAACATAGACAGTAGGAAGAGTCAGTCTTCATGTACATAAGTCGGCATTGTGCCTTTTGTATTTAATTTCGATGCACTATCTGTGTTTCATCCTCAATACGAAGATCCAAGGGATACAGTAAAGCTGAAATGAAGCATCGGAATCTATAACTAGTGTCACAGAAATGGTTCAGAACATAGACAGTAGGAAGATTCAGTCTACATGTACTTAAGTCATCATTGTGCCTTTTGTATTTATTTCCGATGCAATTTCTGTGTTTCATCGTCAATAACAAGGTCAGAGGGATACAGTAAACCTGAAGTGAAGCATCGGAATCTATACTAGTGTCACAGGAATGGTTCAAAACATAGTCAGTAAGAAGAGTAAGTCTTCTTGTACTTAAGTCGGCATTGTGCCTTTTGTATTTAATTCCGATGCAATTTCTGTGTTTCATCGTCAATAAGAAGGTCTAAGGGATACAGTAAACCTGAAGTGGAGCATCAGAATCTATAACTAGTGTGAAAGGAATGGTTCATAGCATAGTCAGTGAGAAGAGTCAGTCTTCTTGTACTTAAGTCGGCATTGTGCCTTTTCTATTTAATTCCGAATCAATTTCTGTGTTTCATCGTCAATAAGAAGGTCCAAGGGATACAGTAAACCTGAAGTGAAGCATCGGAGTCTGTAACTAGCGTCACAGGAGTGGTTCAAAACATAGACACTAAGAAGAGTCAGTCTGCTTGTACTTAAGACGGCATTGTGCCTTTTCTATTTAATTCCGATGCAATTTCGGTGTTTGGTCGCCAATAAGAAGGTCCAAAGGATACAGTAAACCTGAAGTGAAGCATCGGAATCTATAACTAATGTCACAGGATTCGTTCAAAACATAGACAGTAGGAAGAGTCAGTCTTGTGGTACTTGAGTCGGCATGGTGCCTTTTGTATTTGGTTCCGATGCAATTTCTGTGTTTCATCGTCACTAAGAAGGTCCTAGGGATACAGTAAACCTGAAGTGAAGCATCGGAATGTATAACTAGTGTCACAGGAATGGTTAAAAACATGGTCAGTATGAAGAGTCAGTGTTCTTGTACTTAAGTCGGCATTGTGCCTTTTGTATTTAATTCCGATGCATTTTTTGTGTTTCATCGTCAATACGAAGGTCCGAGGGATACAGTAAATCAGAAGTGAAGCATCTGACTCTATAACTTGTGTCACAGGAATGGTTCAAAACATAGTCAGTAAGAAGAGTAAGTCTTCTTGTACTTAAGTCGGCATTGTGCCTTTTGTATATAATTCCGATGCAATTTCTGTGTTTCATCGTCAATAAGAAGGTCTAAGGGATACAGTAAACCTGAAGTGGAGCATCAGAATCTATAACTAGTGTGACAGGAATGGTTCATAGCATAGTCAGTGAGAAGAGTCAGTCTTCTTGTACTTAAGTCGGCATTGTGCCTTTTCTATTTAATTCCGATTCAATTTCTGTGTTTCATCGTCAATAAGAAGGTCCAAGGGATACAGTAAACCTGAAGTGAAGCATCGGAGTCTGTAACTAGCGTCACAGGAGTGGTTCAAAACATAGACACTAAGGAGAGTCAGTCTGCTTGTACTTAAGACGGCATTGTGCCTTTTCTATTTAATTTCGATGCAATTTCTGTGTTTCATCTTCTATAAGAAGATCAGAGGGATACAGTGAACCTGAGGTGAAGCATCGGAATCTATAACTAGTGTCACAGAAATGGTTCAAATCATAGACAGTAGGAAGAGTCAGTCTTCTTTTACGTATGTCGGCATTGTGACTTTTATATTTAGTTCCGATGCAATTTCTGTGTTTCATCGTCAATAAGAAGGTCCACGGGATACAGTAAACCTGAAGTGAAGCATCGGAATCTATAACTAGTGTCACAGGAATGGATCAAGGTATAGTCAGTAAGAAGAGTCAGTCTTCTTGTACTTAAGTCGGCATTTTGCCATTTCTATTTAATTCCGATAGAATTTCTGTGTTTCATCGTCAAAAAGAAGGTCAGAGGGATACAGTAAACCTGAAGTAAGGCATCGGAATCTATAACTAGTGTCACAGGAATGGTTCAAAACATAGACAGTAGGGAGAGACAGTCTTTTTGTACTTAAGTTAGCATTGTGCCTTTTGTATTTAATTACGATGCACTATCTGTGTTTCATCGTCAATAAGAAGGTCCAAGGGATAGAGTAAACCTGAAATGAAGCATCGGAATTTATAACTAGTGTCACAGGAATGGTTCAAAACATAGACAGTAGGAAGATTCGGTCTACATGTACTTATGTCGGCTTTGTGCCTTTTGTATTTATATCCGATGCAATTGCTGTGTTTCATCGTCAATAAGAAGGTCCAAGGGATTCAGTACACCTGAAGTGAAGCATCGGAATCTATAACTAGTGTCACAGGAATGGTTCAAAACATAGTCAGTAAGAAGAGTCACTCTTCTTGTACTTAAGTCGGCACTGTGCCATTTGTATTTAATTCCGATGAAATTTCTGTGTTTCATCGTCAATAAGAAGGTCCAAGGGATACAGTAAACCTGAAGTGGAGCATCGGAATCTATAACTAGTTTCACAGGAATGTTTAAAAACATAGACAGTAAGAAGAGTCAGTCTTCTAGTACTTATGTCGGCATTGTGCCCTTTTCAATTTAATTCCGATGCGATTACTGTGTTTCATCGTCAATAAGATGGTCCAAGGGATACAGTAAACCTGAAGTGAAGCATCGGAATCTCTAACTAGTGTCACATGAATGGTTCAACACATAGTCAGTAAGAAGAGTCACTCTTCTTGTACTTAAGTCGGCATTGTGCCTTTTGCATCTAATTCCGATGCAATTTCTGTGTTTCATCGTCAATAAGAAGGTCCAAGGGATACCGTAAACCTGAAGTGAAGCATCGGAATGTGTAACTAGCGTCACAGGAATGGTTTAAACATAGACTCTAAGGAGAGTCAGACTGCTTGTACTTAAGACGGCATTGTGCCTTTTCTATTTTATTCCGATGCAATTTCTGTGTTTCATCGTCAATAAGAAGGTCAGAGGGATACAGTGAACATGAGGTGAAGCATCGGAATCTGTAACTATTGTCACAGGAATAGTCAAAAACATAGACTGTAGGAAGAGTCAGTCTTCTTGTACTTAAGTAACATTGTGCCTTTTCTATTTAATTCCGATGCAATTTCTGTGTTTCGTCGCCAATAAGAAGGTCCAAAGAATACAGCAAACCTGAAGTGAAGCATCGGAATCCATAACTAATGTAACAGGAATCGTTCAAAACATAGACAGTAGGAAGAGTCAGTCTTCTTGTATTTAAGTCGGCATTGTGCCTTTTGTATTTAGTTCCGATGCAATTTCTGTGTTTCATCGTCAATAAGAAGGTCCTAGGGTTAAAGTAAAGCTGAAGTGAAGCATCGGAGTTTACAACTAGTGTCACAGGAATGGTTCAAAGCATAGTCAGTAAGAAGAGTCAGTCTTCTTGTACTTAAGTCGGCATTGTGCCTTTTGTTTTTAATTCTGACGCAATTTCTGTGTTTCATCGTCAATAAGTAGGTCCAAGGGATACAGTAAACCTGAAGTGAAGCATCGGAATCTATAACTAGTGTCACAGGAATGGATTAAGATATAGTCAGTAAGAAGAGGTAGTCTTCCTGTACTTAAGTCGGCATTGTGGCTTTTCTATTTAATTCTGATGCAATTTCTGTGTTTCATCGTCAATAAGTAGGTCCAAGGGATACAGTAAACCTGAAGTGAAGCATCGGAATCTATAACTAGTGTCACAGGAATGGATCCAGATATAGTCAGTAAGAAGAGCCAGTCTCTTCTTGTACTTAAGTCGGCATTGTGCCTTTTCTATTTAATTCCAATGCAATTTCTGTGTTTCATCGTCAATAAGAAAGTCCAAGGGATACTGTAAACCTGAAGCGAAGCATCGGAAACTATAAATAGTGTCACAGGAATGGTTCAAAACATAGACTGTAAGAAGAGTCAGTCTTCTTGTACTTAAGTCGGCATTGTCCCCTTTTCAACTTAATTCCGATGCAATTACTGTGTTTCATCGTCAATAAGAAGGTCAGAGGGATACAGTAAACCTGAAGTGAAGCATCGGAATCTATAACTAGTGTCACAGGAATGGTTCAAAACTTAGTCAGTAAGAAGAGTCAGTCTTCTTGTACTTAAGTCGGCATTGTGCCTTTTGTATTTAATTCCGATGCAATTTCTGTGTTTCATCGTCAATAAGAAAGTCCAAGGGATACTGTAAACCTGAAGCGAAGCATCGGAAACTATAAATAGTGTCACAGGAATGGTTCAAAACATAGACTGTAAGAAGAGTCAGTCTTCTTGTACTTAAGTCGGCATTGTCCCCTTTTCAACTTAATTCCGATGCAATTACTGTGTTTCATCGTCAATAAGAAGGTCAGAGGGATACAGTAAACCTGAAGTGAAGCATCGGAATCTTTAACTAGTGTCACAGAAATGGTTCAACACATAGTCAGTAAGAAGAGTCAGTCTTCTTGTACTTAAGTCGGCATTGTGCCTTTTGTATTTAATTCCGATGCAATTACTGTGTTTCATCGTCAATAAGAATGTCCAAGGGATACAGTAGATTTGAAGTGAAGCATCGGAATCTGTAACTAGCGTCACAGGATTGGTTCAAAACATAGACACTAAGAAGAGTCAGTCTGCTTGTACTTAAGACGGCATTGTGAGTTTTCTGTTGCATTCCGATGCAATTTCTGTGTTTCATCGTCAATAAGAAGGTCAGAGGGATACAGTGAACCTGAGGTGAAGCATCGGAATCTATAACTAGTGTCTCAGGAATGGTTCAAAATATAGACAGTAGGAAGAGCCTGTTTTCTTGTACTTAAATCGGCATTGTTCCTTTTCTATTTAATTCCGATGCAATTTCATTGTTTCGTCGCCAATAAGAAGGTCCAGAGGATACAGTAAACCTGAAGTGAAGCATCGGAATCTATAACTAATGTCACAGGATTCGTTCAAAACATAGACAGTAGGAAGAGTCAGTCTTGTGGTACTTGAGTCGGCATGGTGCCTTTTGTATTTGGTTCCGATGCAATTTCTGTGTTTCATCGTCACTAAGAAGGTCCTAGGGATACAGTAAACCTGAAGTGAAGCATCGTAATCTATAACTAGTGTCACAGGAATGGTTCAAAACATGGTCAGTAAGAAGAGGCAGTGTTCTTGTACTTAAGTCGGCATTGTGCCTTTTGTATTTAATTCCGTTGCAATTTTTGTGTTTCATCGTCAATACGAAGGTCCGAGGGATACAGTAAACCAGAAGTGAAGCATCTGACTCTATAACTTGTGTCACAGGAATGGTTCAAAACATAGTCAGGAAGAAGAGTCAGTCTTCATGTACTTAAGTCGGCATTGTGCCTTTTCTATGTAATTCTGATGCAATTTCTGTGTTTCATCTTCAATAAGTAGGTCCAAGGGATACAGTAAACCTGAAGTGAAGCATCGGAATCTATAACTAGTGTCACAGGAATGGATCAAGATATAGTCAGTAAGAAGAGTCAGTCTTCTTGTAATTAAGTCGGCATTGTGCCTCTTCTATTTAATTCCGATGCAATTTCTGTGTTTCATCGTCAAAAAGAAGGTGAGAGGGTACAGTAAACCTGAAGTTAAGCAGCGGAATCTATAACCAGTGTCACAGTAATGGTTCGAAACATAGACAGTAGGAAGAGGCAGTCTTCTTTAACTTAAGTTGCCATTGTGATTTTTGTATTTAATTTCGATGCACTATCTGTGTTTAATCGTCAATAAGATGGTCCAAGGGATACAGTAAACCAGAAATGAAGCATCGGAATCCGTAACTAGTGTCACACTAATGGTTCAAAACATAGATTAGTAGCAAGATTCAGTCTACATGTACTCATGTTGGCATTGTGCCTTTTGTATTTATTTCCGATGCCGTTTCTGTGTCTCATCGTCAACACGAAGGTCAGAGGCATACAGTAAACCTGAAGTGAAGCATCGGAATCTCTAACCAGTGTCACAGGAATGGTTCAAAACTTAGTCAGTAAGAAGAGTCAGTCTTCCTGTACTTAAGTCGGCATTGTGCCTTTTGTATTTAATTCCGATGCAATTTCTGTGTTTCATCGTCAATAAGAAAGTCCAAGGGATACAGTAAACCTGAAGCGGAGCATCGGAAACTATAAATAGTGTCACAGGAATGGTTCAAAACATAGACTGTAAGAAGAGTCAGTCTTGTTGTACTTAAGTCGGCATTGTCCCCTTTTCAACTTAATTCCGATGCAATTACTGTGTTTCATCGTCAATACGAAGGTCAGAGGGACACAGTGAACCTGAGGTGAAGCATCGGAATCTATAACTAGTGTCTCAGGAATAGTTCAAAAAACAGACAGTAGGAAGAGTCAGTTTTCTTGTACTTAAGTCGGCATTGTGCCTGTTCTATTTAATTCCGATGGATTTTCGGTGTTTGGTCGCCAATAAGAAGGTCCAAAGGATACAGTAAACCTGAAGTGAAGCATCGGAATCTATAACTAATGTCACAGGATTCGTTCAAAACATAGACAGTAGGAACAGTCAGTCTTGTGGTACTTGAGTAGGCATGGTGCCTTTTGTATTTGGTTCCGATGCAATTTCTGTGTTTCATCGTCACTAAGAAGGTCCTAGGGATACAGTGAACCTGAAGTGAAGCATCAGAATCTATAACTAGTGTCACAGGAATGGTTAAAAACATGGTCAGTAAGAAGAGTCAGTGTTCTTGTACTTAAGTCGGCATTGTGCGTTTTGTATTTAATTCCGATGCAATTTTTGTGTTTCATCGTCAATACGAAGGTCCGAGGGATACAGTAAACCAGAAATGAAGCATCTGACTCTATAACTTGTGTCACAGGAATGGTTCAAAACATAGTCAGTAAGAAGAGTAAGTCTTCTTGTACTTAAGTCGGCATTGTGCCTTTTGTATTTAATTCCGATGCAATTTCTGTGTTTCATCGTCAATAAGAATGTCTAAGGGATACAGTAAACCTGAAGTGGAGCATCAGAATCTATAACTAGTGTGACAGGAATGGTTCATAGCATAGTCAGTGAGAAGAGTCAGTCTTTTTGTACTTAAGTCGGCATTGTGCCTTTTCTATTTAATTCCGATTCAATTTCTGTGTTTCATCGTCAATAAGAAGGTCCAAGGGATACAGTAACCCTGAAGTGAAGCATCGGAGTCTGTAACTAGCGTCACAGGAATGGTTCAAAACATAGACACTAAGTTGAGTCAGTCTGCTTGTACTTAAGACGGCATTGTGCCTTTTCTATTTTATTCCGATGCAATTTCTGTGTTTCATCTTCTACAAGAAGGTCAGAGGGATACAGTGAACCTGACGTGAAGCATTGGAATCTATAACTAGTGTCACAGGAATGGTTCCAATCATAGACAGTAGGAAGAGTCAGTCTTCTTTTACGTATGTCGGCATTGTGCCTTTTCTATTTAGTTCCGATGCAATTTCTGTGTTTCATCGTCAACAAGAAGGTCCACGGGATACAGTAAACCTGAAGTGAAGCATCGGAATCTATAACTAGTGTCACAGGAATGGATTAAGGTATAGTCAGTAAGAAGAGTCAGTCTTCATGTACTTAAGTCGGCATTTTGCCATTTCTATTTAATTCCGATTGAATTTCTGTGTTTCATCGTCAAAAAGAAGGTCAGAGGGATACAGTAACCCTGAAGTGAAGCATCGGAATCTATAACTAGTGTCACAGGAATGGTTCAAAACATAGACAGTAGGGAGAGTCAGTCTTCTTGTACTTAAGTTAGCATTGTGCCATTTGTATTTAATTACGATGCACTATCTGTGTTTCATTGTCAATAAGAAGGTCCAAGGGATAGAGTAAACCTGAAATGAAGCATCGGAATCTATAACTAGTGTCACAGGAATGGTTCAAAACATAGTCAGTAAGAAGAGTCAGTCTTCTTGTACTTAAGACGGCATTGTGCCTTTTCTATTTAATTCCGATGCAATTTCTGTGTTTCATCGTTAATAAGAAGGTCAGAGGGATACAGTGAACATGAGGTGAAGCATCGGAATCTGTAACTAGTGTCACAGGAATAGTTCAAAACATAGACTGTAGGAAGAGTCAGTCTTCTTGTACTTCAGTCAACATTGTGCCTTTTCTATTTAATTCCGATGCAATTTCTGTGTTTCGTCGCTAATAAGAAGGTCCAAAGGATACAGCAAACCTGAAGCGAAGCATCGGAATCCATAACTAATGTAACAGGAATCGTTCAAAACATAGACAGTAGGAAGAGTCAGTCTTCTTTAACTTAAGTTGGCATTGTGATTTTTGTATTTAATTTCGATGCACTATCTGTGTTTAATCGTCAATAAGAAGGTCCAAGGGATACAGTAAACCAGAAATGAAGCATCGGAATCTGTAACTAGTGTCGCACTAATGGTTCAAAACATAGACAGTGGCAGGATTCAGTCTACATGTACTAATGTCGGCATTGTGCCTTTTGAATTTATTTCCGATGCAGTTTTTGTGTCTCATCGTCAATACGAAGGTCAGAGGTATACAGTAATCCTGAAGTGAAGCATCGGAATCTATAACTAGTGTCACAGGAATGGTTCAAAACTTAGTCAGTAAGAAGAGTCAGTCTTCTTGTACTGAAGTCGGCATTGTGCCTCTTGTATTTAATTCCGATGCAATTTCTGTGTTTCATCGTCAATACGAAAGTCCAAGGGATACAGAAAACCTAAAGCGGAGCATCGGAAACTATAAATAGTGTCACAGGCATGGTTCAAAACATAGACTGTAAGAAGAGTCAGTCTTCTTGTACTTAAGTCGGCATTGTCCCCTTTTCAACTTAATTCCGATGCAATTACTGTGTTTCATCGTCAATAAGAAGGTCAGAGGGATACAGTAAACCTGAAGTGAAGCATCGGAATCTTTAACTAGTGTCACAGAAATGGTTCAACACATAGTAAGTAAGAAGAGTCAGTCTTCTTGTACTTAAGTCGGCATTGTGCCTTTTGTATTTAATTCCGATGCAATTACTGTGTTTCATCGTCAATAAGAAGGTCCAAGGGATACAGTAGATTTGAAGTGAAGCATCGGAATCTGTAACTAGCATCACAGGATTGGTTCAAAACATAGACACTAAGAAGAGTCAGTCTGCTTGTACTTAAGACGGCATTGTGCCTTTTCTGTTTCATTCCGATGCAATTTCTGTGTTTCATCGTCTATAAGAAGGTCGGAGGGATACAGTGAACCTGAGGTGAAGCATCGGAATCTATAACTAGTGTCTCAGGAATGGTTCAAAATATAGACAGTAGGAAGAGTCAGTTTTCTTGTACTTCAGTGGGCATTGTGCCTTTTCTATTTAATTCCGATGCAATTTCGGTGTTTCGTCGCCAATAAGAAGGTCCAAAGGATACAGTTCAAAACAAAAGTAGGAAGAGTCAGTCTTGTGGTACTTGAGTTGGCATGGTGCCTTTTGTATTTGGTTCCGATGCAATTTCTGTGTTTCATCGTCACTAAGAAGGTCCTAGGGATACAGTAAACCTGAAGTGAAGCATAGGAATCTATAACTAGTGTCACAGGAATGGTTCAAAACATAGTCAGTAAGAAGAGTCAGTGTTCTTGTACTTAAGTCGGCATTGTGCCTTTTGTATTTAATTCCGATGCAATTTTTGTGTCTCATCGTCAATACGAAGGTCCGAGGGATACAGTAAACCAGAAGTGAAGCATCTGACTCTATAACTTGTGTCACAGGAATGGTTCAAAACATAGTCAGTAAGAAGAGTCAGTCTTCTTGTACTTAAGTCGGCATTGTGCCTTTTGTATTTAATTCCGATGCAATATCTGTGTTTCATCGTTAATAAGATGGTCAGAGGGATACTGTAAACCTGAAGTGAAGCATCGGAATCCACAACTAGTCACACAGGAATGGTTCAAATCATAGTCAGTAAGAGCAGTCATACTTCTTGTACCTAAGTCGGCATTGTGCGTTTTCTATTTAATTCCGAAGCAATTACTGTGTTTCATCGTCAATAAGAAAGTCCAAGGGATATAGTTAACCTGAAGTGAAGCATCGGAATCTATAACTAGTGTCACAGGAATGGATCAAGATATAGTCAGTAAGAAGAGTCAGTCTTCTTGTACATAAGTCAGCATTGAGCCTTTTCTATTTAATTCCGATGCAATTTCTGTGTTTCGTCATCAATAGGAAGGACCAAGGGAGACAGTAAACCTGAAGTGAAGCATCGGAATCTATAAATGGCGTCACAGGAATGGTTCAAAACATAGACTGTAAGAAGAGTCAGTCTTCTTGTACTTAACTCGGCATTTTGCCTTTTATATTTATTTCCGGTGCAACTGCTGAGTTTCATCGTCAATAAGAAGGTCCAAGGGATATAATTAACCTGAAGTAAAGCATCGGAATCTATAACTAGTGTCACAGGAATGGATCAAGATATAGTCAGTAAGAGGAGTCAGTCTTCCTGTACTTAAGTGGCATTGTGCCTTTTGTATTTAATTCCGATCCTATTTCTGTGTTTCATCGCCAATAAGAAAGTCCAAGGGATATAGTTAACCTGAAGTGAAGCATCGGAATCTATAACTAGTGTCACAGGAATGGATCAAGATATAGTCAGTAAGAGGAGTCAGTCTTCCTGTACTTAAGTGGCATTGTGCCTTTTGTATTTAATTCCGATATTATTTCTGTGTTTCATCGTCAATAAGAAAGTCAGAGGCACACAGTAAACCAGAAGTGAAGCATCGGAATCTATAACTAGTGTCACAGGAATGGTTCCAAACATAGTCAGTAAGAAGAGTCAGTCTTCTTGTACTTAAGTCGGCATTGTGCCTTTCCCATTTAATTGCGATGCAATTTCAGTGTTTCATCGTCAATAAGAAGGTCCAAGAAATACAGTAAAGCTGAAGTGAAGCATCGGAATCTATAACTAGTGTCACAGGAATGGTTCAAAACATAGTCAGTAAGATGAGTCAGTCTCCTTGTATTTAAGTCGGCATTGTGCCTTTTGTATTTAATTCCGATTCAATTTCTGTGTTTCATCGTCAATAAGTAGGTCCAAGGGATACAGTAAACCTGAAGTGAAGCATCGGAATCTATAACTAGTGTCACAGGAATGGATCAAGATATAGTCAGTAAGAAGAGTCAGTCTTCCTGTACATAAGTCGGCATTGTGCCTTTTCTATGTAATTCTGATGCAATTTCTGTGTTTCATCTTCATTAAGTAGGTCCAAGGGATACAGTAAACCTGAAGTGAAGCATCGGAATCTATAACTAGTGTCACAAGAATGGATCAAGATATAGTCAGTAAAAAGAGTCAGTCTTCTTGTACTTAAGTCGGCATTGTGCCTTTTGTATTTAATTCCGATGCAATTTCTGTGTTTCATCGTCAATAAGAAGGTCTAAGGGATACAGTAAACCTGAAGTGGAGCATCAGAATCTATAACTAGTGTGACAGGAATGTTTCATAGCATAGTCAGTGAGAAGAGTCAGTCTTTTTGTACTTAAGTCGGCATTGTGCCTTTTCTATTTAATTCCGATTCAATTTCTGTGTTTCATCGTCAATAAGAAGGTCCAAGGGATACAGTAAACCTGAAGTGAAGCATCGGAGTCTGTAACTAGCGTCACAGGAATGGTTCAAAACATAGACACTAAGTTGAGTCAGTCTGCTTGTACGTAAGACGGCATTGTACCTTTTCTATTTAATTCCGATGCAATTTCTGTGTTTCATCTTCTACAAGAAGGTCAGAGGGATACAGTGAACCTGAGGTGAAGCATTGGAATCTATAACTAGTGTCACAGGAATGGTTCAAATCATAGACAGTAGGAAGAGTCAGTCTTCTTTTACGTATGTCGGCATTGTGCCTTTTCTATTTAGTTCCGATGCAATTTCTGTGTTTCATCGTCAATAAGAAGGTCCACGGGATACCGTAAACCAGAAGTGAAGCATCGGAATCTATAACTAGTGTCACAGGAATGGATCAAGGTATAGTCAGTAAGAAGAGTCAGTCTTCTTGTACTTAAGTCGGCATTTTGCCATTTCTATTTAATTCCGATAGAATTTCTGTGTTTCATCGTCAAAAAGAAGGTCAGAGGGATACAGTAAACCTGAAGTGAAGCATCGGAATCTATAACTAGTGTCACAGGAATGGTTCAAAACATAGACAGTAGGGAGAGTCAGTCTTCTTGTACTTAAGTTAGCATTGTGCCATTTGTATTTAATTACGATGCACTATCTGTGTTTCATCGTCAATAAGAAGGTCCAAGGGATAGAGTAAACCTGAAATGAAGCATCGGAATCTATAACTAGTGTCACAGGAATGGTTCAAAACATAGTCAGTAAGAAGAGTCAGACTTCTTGTACTTAAGACGGCATTGTGCCTTTTCTATTTAATTCCGATGCAATTTCTGTGTTTCATCGTTAATAAGAAGGTCAGAGGGATACAGTGAACATGAGGTGAAGCATCGGAATCTGTAACTAGTGTCACAGGAATAGTTCAAAACATAGACTGTAGGAAGAGTCAGTCTTCTTGTACTTCAGTCAACATTGTGCCTTTTCTATTTAATTCCGATGCAATTTCTGTGTTTCGTCGCCAATAAGAAGGTCCAAAGGATACAGCAAACCTGAAGTGAAGCATCGGAATCCATAACTAATGTAACAGGAATCGTTCAAAACATAGACAGTAGGAAGAGTCAGTCTTCTTGTACTTAAGTCGGCATTGTGCCTTTTGTATTTAGTTCCGATGCAATTTCTGTGTTTCATCGTCAATAAGAAGGTCCTAGGGATAAAGTAAAGCTGAAGTGAAGCATCGGAGTTCACAACTAGTGTCACAGGAATGGTTCAAAACATAGTCAGTAAGAAGAGTGAGTCTTCTTGTACTTAAGTCGGCATTGTGCCTTTTGTATTTAATTCTGACGCAATTTCTGTGTTTCATCGTCAATAAGAAGGTCCAAGGGTTACAGTAAACCTGAAGTGAAGCATCGGAATCTATAACTAGTGTCACAGGAATGGATCAAGATATAGTCAGTAAGAACAGTCAGTCTTCTTTTACTTAAGTCGGCATTGTGCCTTTTCAATTTAATTCCAATGCAATTTCTGTGTTTCATCGTCAAAAAGAAGGTCAGAGGGTACAGTAAACCTGAAGTGAAGCAGCGGAATCTATAACCAGTGTCACAGTAATGGTTCGAAACATAGACAGTAGGAAGAGGCAGTCTTCTTTAACTTAAGTTGGCATTGTGATTTTTGTATTTAATTTCGATGCACTATCTGTGTTTAATCGTCAATAAGAAGGTCCAAGGGATACAGTAAACCAGAAATGAAGCATCGGAATCTGTAACTAGTGTCGCACTAATGGTTCAAAACATAGACAGTAGCAGGATTCAGTCTACATGTACTAATGTCGGCATTGTGCCTTTTGAATTTATTTCCGATGCAGTTTCTGTGTCTCATCGTCAATACGAAGGTCAGAGGTATACAGTAAACCTGAAGTGAAGCATCGGAATCTATAACTAGTGTCACAGGAATGGTTCAAAACTTAGTCAGTAAGAAGAGTCAGTCTTCTTGTACTGAAGTCGGCATTGTGCCTTTTGTATTTAATTCCGATGCAATTTCTGTGTTTCATCGTCAATAAGAAAGTCCAAGGGATACAGTAAACCTGAAGCGGAGCATCGGAAACTATAAATAGTGTCACAGGTATGGTTCAAAACATAGACTGTAAGAAGAGTCAGTCTTCTTGTACTTAAGTCGGCATTGTCCCCTTTTCAACTTAATTCCGATGCAATTACTGTGTTTCATCGTCAATAAGAAGGTCAGAGGGATACAGTAAACCTGAAGTGAAGCATCGGAATCTTTAACTAGTGTCACAGAAATGGTTCAACACATAGTAAGTAAGAAGAGTCAGTCTTCTTGTACTTAAGTCGGCATTGTGCCTTTTGTATTTAATTCCGATGCAATTACTGTGTTTCATCGTCAATAAGAAGGTCCAAGGGATACAGTAGATTTGAAGTGAAGCATCGGAATCTGTTACTAGCATCACAGGATTGGTTCAAAACATAGACACTAAGAAGAGTCAGTCTGCTTGTACTTAAGACGGCATTGTGCCTTTTCTGTTTCATTCCGATGCAATTTCTGTGTTTCATCGTCAATAAGAAGGTCAGAGGGATACAGTGAACCTGAGGTGAAGCATCGGAATCTATAACTAGTGTCTCAGGAATGGTTCAAAATATAGACAGTAGGAAGAGTCAGTTTTCTTGTACTTAAGTCGGCATTGTGCCTTTTCTATTTAATTCCGATGCAATTTCGGTAATTCGTCGCCAATAAGAAGGTCCAAAGGATACAGTAAACCTGAAGTGAAGCATCGGAATCTATAACTAATGTCACAGGATTCGTTCAAAACATAGACAGTAGGAAGAGTCAGTCTTGTGGTACTTGAGTCGGCATGGTGTCTTTTGTATTTGGTTCCGAAGCAATTTCTGTGTTTCATCGTCACTAAGAAGGCCCTAGGGATACAGTAAACCTGAAGTGAAGCATTGTAATCTATAACTAGTGTCACAGGAATTGTTCAAAACATGGTCAGTAAGAAGAGTCAGTGTTCTTGTACTTAAGTCGGCATTGTGCCTTTTGTATTTAATTCCGATGCAATTTTTGTGTTTCATCGTCAATACGAAGGTCCGAGGGATAAAGTAAACCAGAAGTGAAGCATCTGACTCTATAACTTGTGTCACAGGAATGGTTCAAAGCATAGTCAGTAAGAAGAGTCAGTCTTCTTGTACATAAGTCGGCATTGCGCCTTTTCTATTTAATTCCGATGCAATATCTGTGATTCGTCATCAATAAGAAGGTCCAAGGGAGACAGTAAACCTGAAGTGAAGCATCGGAATCTATAAATGGCGTCACAGGAATGGTTCAAAACATAGACTGTAAGAAGAGTCAGTCTTCTTGTACTTAAGTCGGCATTGTCCCCTTTTCAACTTAATTCCGATGCAATTACTGTGTTTCATCGTCAATAAGAAGGTCAGAGGGATACAGTGAACATGAGGTGAAGCATCGGAATCTCTAACTAGTGACACAGAAATGGTTCAACACATTGTCAGTAAGAAGAGTCAGTCTTCTTGTACTTAAGTCGGCATTGTGCCTTTTGCATTTAATTCCGATGCAATTACTGTGTTTCATCGTCAATAAGAAGGTCCAAGGGATAAAGTAGATTTGAAGTGAAGCATCGGAATCTGTAACTAGCGTCACAGGATTGGTTCAAAACATAGACACTAAGAAGAGTCAGTCTGCTTGTACTTAAGACGGCATTGTGCCTTTTCTGTTTCATTCCGATGCAATTACTGTGTTTCATCGTCAATAAGAAGGTCAGAGGGATACAGTGAACCTGACGTGAAGCATCGGAATCTATAACTAGTGTCTCAGGAATGGTTCAAAATATAGACAGTAGAAAGAGTCAGTTTTCTTGCACTTAAGTCGGCATTGTGCCTTTTCTATTTAATTCCGATGCAGTTTCGGTGTTTCGTCGCCAATAAGAAGGTCCAAAGGATACAGTAAACCTGAAGTGAAGCATAGGAATCTATATCTAGTGTCACAGGAATGGTTCAAAACATAGTTAGTAAGAGGAGTCAGTCTTCCTGTATTTAAGTGGCATTGTGCCTTTTGTATTTAATTCCGATCCTATTTCTGTGTTTCATCGTCAATAAGAAAGTCAGAGGCACACAGTAAACCTGAAGTGAAGCATCGGAATCTATAACTAGTGTCACAGGAATGGTTCCAAACATAGTCAGTAAGAAGAGTCAGTCTTCTTGTACTTAAGTCGGCATTGTGCCTTTCCCATTTAATTGCGATGCAATTTCAGTGTTTCATCGTCAATAAGAAGGTCCAAGAAATACAGTAAAGCTGAAGTGAAGCATCGGAATCCATAACTAGTGTCACAGGAATGATTCTAAACATAGTCAGGAAGATGAGTCAGTCTTCTTGTATTTAAGTCGGCATTGTGCCTTTTGTATTTAATTCCGATGCAATATCTGTGTTTCATCGTTAATAAGATGGTCAGAGGGATACTGTAAACCTGAAGTGAAACCATCGGAATCCACAACTAGTCACACAGGAATGGTTCAAATCATAGTCAGTAAGAGCAGTCATACTTCTTGTTCCTAAGTCGGCATTGTGCCTTTTCTATTTAATTCCGAAGCAATTACTGTGTTTCATCGTCAATAAGAAAGTCCAAGGGATATAGTGAACCTGAAGTGAAGCATCGGAATCTATAACTAGTGTCACAGGAATGGATCAAGATATAGTCAGTAAGAAGAGTCAGTCTCCTTGTACAGAAGTCGGCATTGAGCCTTTTCTATTTAATTCCGATGCAATTTCTGTGTTTCGTCATCAATAGGAAGGACCAAGGGAGACAGTAAACCTGAAGTGAAGCATCGGAATCTATAAATGGCGTCACAGGAATGGTTCAAAACATAGACTGTAAGAAGAGTCAGTCTTCTTGTACTTAACTCGGTATTTTGCCTTTTATATTTATTTCCGGTGCAACTGCTGAGTTTCATCGTCAATAAGAAGGTCCAAGGGATACAGTAAATCTGAAGTGAAGCATCGGATTCTATAACTAGTGTCACAGGGATGATTCAAAACATAGTCAGTAAGAGGAGTCAGTCTTCCTGTACTTAAGTGGCATTGTGCCTTTTGTATTTAATTCCGATCCTATTTCTGTGTTTCATCGTCAATAAGAAAGTCAGAGGCACACAGTAAACCAGAAGTGAAGCATCGGAATCTATAACTAGTGTCACAGGAATGGTTCCAAACATAGTCAGTAAGAAGAGTCAGTCTTCTTGTACTTAAGTCGGCATTGTGCCTTTCCTATTTAATTGCGATGCAATTTTAGTGTTTCATCGTCTATAAGTAGGTCCAAGGGATACAGTAAACCTGAAGTGAAGCATCGGAATCTATAACTAGTGTCACAGGAATGGATCAAGATATAGTCAGAAAGAAGAGTCAGTCTTCCTGTACATAAGTCGGCATTGTGCCTTTTCTATGTAATTCTGATGCAATTTCTGTGTTTCATCTTCATTAAGTAGGTCCAAGGGATACAGTAAACCTGAAGTGAAGCATCGGAATCTATAACTAGTGTCACAGGAATGGATCAAGATATAGTCAGTAAAAAGAGTCAGTCTTCTTGTAATTAAGTCGGCATTGTGCCTTTTCTATTTAATTCCGATGCAATTTCTGTGTTTCATCGTCAAAAAGAAGGTCAGAGGGTACAGTAAACCTGAAGTGAAGCAGCGGAATCTATAACCAGTGTCACAGTAATGGTTCGAAACATAGACTGTAGGAAGAGGCAGTCTTCTTTAACTTAAGTTGGCATTGTGATTTTTGTATTTAATTTCGATGCACTATCTGCGTTTAATCGTCAATAAGAAGGTCCAAGGGATACAGTAAACCAGAAATGAAGCATCTGAATCTGTAACTAGTGTCACACTAATGGTTCAAAACATAGATAGTTGCAAGATTCAGTCTACATGTACTTATGTCGGCATTGTGCCTTTTGTATTTATTTCCGATGCCGTTCCTGTGTCTCATCGTCAATACGAAGGTCAGAGGGATACAGTAAACCTGAAGTGAAGCATCGGAATCTATAACTAGTGTCACAGGAATGGTTCAAATCTTAGTCAGTAAGAAGAGTCAGTCTTCATGTACTTAAGTCGGCATTGTGCCTTTTGTATTTAATTCCGATGCAATTTCTGTGTTTCATCGTCAATAAGAAAGTCCGAGGGATACAGTAAACCTGAAGCGGAGCATCGGAAACTATAAATAGTGTCACAGGAATGGTTCAAAACATAGACTGTAAGAAGAGTCAGTCTTCTTGTACTTAAGTCGGTATTGTCCCCTTTTCAACGTTAATTCCGATGCAATTACTGTGTTTCATCGTCAATAAGAAGGTCAGAGGGATACAGTGAACCTGAGGTGAAGCATCGGAATCTATAACTAGTGTCTCAGGAATGGTTCAAAATATAGACAGTAGGAAGAGTCAGTTTTCTTGTACTTAAGTCGGCATTGTGCCTTTTCTATTTAATTCCGATGCAATTTCGGTGTTTCGTCGCCAATAAGAAGGTCCAAAGGATACAGTAAACCTGAAGTGAAGCATCGGAATCTATAACTAATGTCACAGGATTCGTTCAAAACATAGACAGTAGGAAGAGTCAGTCTTGTGGTACTTGAGTCGGCATGGTGCCTTTTGTATTTGGTTCCGATGCAATTTCTGTGTTTCATCGTCACTAAGAAGGTCCTAGGTATACAGTTAACCTGAAGTGAAGCAGCGGAATCTATAACTAGTGTCACAGGAATGGTTAAAAACATGGTCAGTAAGAAGAGTCAGTGTTCTTGTACTTAAGTCGGCATTGTGCCTTTTGTATTTAATTCCGATGCAATTTTTGTGTTTCATCGTCAATACGAAGGTCCGAGGGATACAGTAAACCAGAAGTGAAGCATCTGACTCTATAACTTGTGTCACAGGAATGGTTCAAATCATAGACAGTAGGAAGAGTCAGTCTTCTTTTACGTATGTCGGCATTGTGCCTTTTCTATTTAGTTCCGATGCAATTTCTGTGTTTCATCGTCAATAAGAAGGTCCACGGGATACAGTAAACCTGAAGTGAAGCATCGGAATCTATAACTAGTGTCACAGGAATGGATCAAGGTATAGTCAGTAAGAAGAGTCAGTCTTCTTGTACTTAAGTCGGCATTTTGCAATTTCTATTTAATTCCGATAGAATTTCTGTGTTTCATCGTCAAAAAGAATGTCAGAGGGATACAGTAAAGCTGAAGTGAAGCATCGGAATCTATAACTAGTGTCACAGGAATGGTTCAAAACATAGACAGTAGGGAGAGTCAGTCTTCTTGTACTTAAGTTAGCATTGTGCCTTTTGTATTTAATTACGATGCACTATCTGTGTTTCATCGTCAATAAGAAGGTCCAAGGGATAGAGTAAACCTGAAATGAAGCATCGGAATCTATAACTAGTGTCACAGGAATGGTTCAAAACATTGACAGTAGGAAGATTCAGTCTACATGTACTTATGTCGGCTTTGTGCCTAGTGTATTTATATCCGATGCAATTGCTGTGTTTCATCGTCAATAAGAAGGTCCAAAGGATTCAGTAAACCTGACGTGAAGCATCGGAATCTATAACTAGTGTCACAGGAATGGTTCAAAACATAGTCAGTATAAAGAGTCAGTCTTCTAGTACTTAAGTCGGCATTGTGCCCTTTTCAATTTAATTCCGATGCTATTACTGTGTTTCATCGTCAATAAGAAGGTCCAAGGGATACAGTAAACCTGAAGTGAAGCATCGAAATCTCTAACTAGTGTCACATGAATGGTTCAACACATAGTCAGTAAGAAGAGTCAGTCTTCTTGTACTTAAGTCAACATTGTGCCTTTTCTATTTAATTCCGATGCAATTTCTGTGTTTCGTCGCCAATGAGAAGGTCCAAAGGATACAGCAAACCTGAAGTGAAGCATCGGAATCCATAACTAATGTAACAGGAATCGTTCAAAACATAGACAGTAGGAAGAGTCAGTCTTCTTGTACTTAACTCGGCATTGTGCCTTTTGTATTTAGTTCCGATGCAATTTCTGTGTTTCATCGTCAATAAGAAGGTCCTAGGGTTAAAGTAAAGCTGAAGTGAAGCATCGGAGTTTACAACTATTGTCACAGGAATGGTTCAAAACATAGTCAGTAAGAAGAGTCAGTCTTCTTGTACTTAAGTCGGCATTGTGCCTTTTGTATTTAGTTCTGACGCAATTTCTGTGTTTCATCGTCAATAAGTAGGTCCAAGGGATACAGTAAACCTGAAGTGAAGCATCGGAATCTATAACTAGTGTCACAGGAATGGATTAAGATATAGTCAGTATAAAGAGTCAGTCATCCTGTACTTAAGTCCGCATTGCGCCTTTTCTATTTAATTCTGTTGCAATTTCTGTGTTTCATCCTCAATAAGTAGGTCCAAGGGATACAGTAAACCTGAAGTGAAGCATCGGAATCTATAACTAGTGTCACAGGAATGGATCAAGATATAGTCAGTAAGAAGAGTCAGTCTTCTTGTACTTAAGTCGGCATTGTGCCTTTTCTATTTAATTCCAATGCAATTTCTGTGTTTCTTCGTGAAAAAGAAGGTCAGAGGGTACAGTAAACCTGAAGTGAAGCAGCGGAATCTATAACCAGTGTCACAGTAATGGTTCGAAACATAGACAGTAGGAAGAGGCTGTCTTCTTTAACTTAAGTTGGCATTGTGATTTTTGTATTTAATTTCGATGCACTATCTGTGTTTAATCGTCAATAAGAAGGTCCAAGGGATACAGTAAACCAGAAATGAAGCATCGGAATCTGTAACTAGTGTCACACTAATGGTTCAAAACATAGAGAGTAGCAGGATTCAGTCTACATGTACTTATGTCGGCATTGTGCCTTTTGAATTTATTTCCGATGCAGATTCTGTGTCTCATCGTCAATACGAAGGTCACAGGGATACAGTAAACCTGAAGTGAAGCATCGGAATATATAACTAGTGTCATAGGAATGGTTCAAAACTAAGTCAGTAAGAAGAGTCAGTCTTCTTGTACTGAAGTCGGCATTGTGCCTTTTGTATTTAATTCCGATGCAATTTCTGTGTTTCATCGTCAATAAGAAAGTCCAAGGGCTACAGTAAACCTGAAGCGGAGCATCGGAAACTATAAATAGTGTCACAGGAATGGATCAAAACATAGACTGTAAGAAGTGTCAGTCTTCTTGTACTTAAGTCGGCATTGTCCCCTTTTCAACTTAATTCCGATGCAATTACTGTGTTTCATCGTCAATAAGAAGGTCAGAGGGATACAGTAAACCTGAAGTGAAGCATCGGAATCTTTAACTAGTGTCACAGAAATGGTTCAACACATAGTCAGAAAGAAGAGTCAGACTTCTTGTACTTAAGTCGGCATTGTGCTTGTTGTATTTAATTCCGATGCAATTACTGTGTTTCATCGTCAATAAGAAGGTCCAAGGGATACAGTAGATTTGAAGTGAAGCATCGGAATCTGTAACTAGCGTCACAGGATTGGTTCAAAACATAGACACTAAGAAGAGTCAGTCTGCTTGTACATAAGACGGCATTGTGCCTTTTCTGTTTCATTCCGATGCAATTTCTGTGTTTCATCGTCAATAAGAAGGTCAGAGGGATACAGTAAACCTGAAGTGAAGCATCGGAATCTATAACTAATGTCACAGGATTCGTTCAAAACATAGACAGTAGGAAGAGTCAGTCTTGTGGTACTTGAGTCGGCATGGTGCCTTTTGTATTTGGTTCCGATGCAATTCCTGTGTTTCATCGTCACTAAGAAGGTCCTAGGGATACAGTAAACCTGAAGTGAAGCATCGCAATCTATAACTAGTGTCACAGGAATGGTTCAAAACATAGTCAGTAAGAAGAGTCAGTCTTCTTGTACTTAAGTCGGCATTGTACCTTTTGTACTTAATTACGATGCAATATCTGTGTTTCATCGTTAATAAGAAGGTCAGAGGGATACTGTAAACCTGAAGTGAAGTATCGGAATCCACAACTAGTCACACAGGAATGGTACAAATCATAGTCAGTAAGAGCAGTCATACTTCTTGTACCTAAGTCGGCATTGTGCCTTTTCTATTTAATTCCGAAGCAATTACTGTGTTTCATCGTCAATAAGAAAGTCGAAGAAATACAGTAAAGCTGAAGTGAAGCATCGGAATCTATAACTAGTGTCACAGGAATGGATCAAGATATAGTCAGTAAGAAGAGTCAGTCTTCTTGTACATAAGTCGGCATTGCGCCTTTTCTATTTAATTCCGATGCAATTTCTGTGTTTCGTCATCAATTAGAAGGTCCAAGGGAGACAGTAAGCCTGAAGTGAAGCATCGGAATCTATAAATGGCGTCACAGGAATGGTTCAAAACATAGACTGTAAGAAGAGTCAGTCTTCTTGTACTTAACTCGGCATTTTGCCTTTTATATTTATTTCCGATGCAATTGCTGAGTTTCATCGTCAATAAGAAGGTCCAAGGGAAACAGTAAACCTGAAGTGAAGCATCGAAATCTCTAACTAGTGTCACATGAATGGTTCAACACATAGTCAGTAAGAAGAGTCAGTCTTCTTGTACTTAAGTCAACATTGTGCCTTTTCTATTTAATTCCGATGCAATTTCTGTGTTTCGTCGCCAATGAGAAGGTCCAAAGGATACAGCAAACCTGAAGTGAAGCATCGGAATCCATAACTAATGTAACAGGAATCGTTCAAAACATAGACAGTAGGAAGAGTCAGTCTTCTTGTACTTAACTCGGCATTGTGCCTTTTGTATTTAGTTCCGATGCAATTTCTGTGTTTCATCGTCAATAAGAAGGTCCTAGGGTTAAAGTAAAGCTGAAGTGAAGCATCGGAGTTTACAACTATTGTCACAGGAATGGTTCAAAACATAGTCAGTAAGAAGAGTCAGTCTTCTTGTACTTAAGTCGGCATTGTGCCTTTTGTATTTAGTTCTGACGCAATTTCTGTGTTTCATCGTCAATAAGTAGGTCCAAGGGATACAGTAAACCTGAAGTGAAGCATCGGAATCTATAACTAGTGTCACAGGAATGGATTAAGATATAGTCAGTATAAAGAGTCAGTCATCCTGTACTTAAGTCCGCATTGCGCCTTTTCTATTTAATTCTGTTGCAATTTCTGTGTTTCATCCTCAATAAGTAGGTCCAAGGGATACAGTAAACCTGAAGTGAAGCATCGGAATCTATAACTAGTGTCACAGGAATGGATCAAGATATAGTCAGTAAGAAGAGTCAGTCTTCTTGTACTTAAGTCGGCATTGTGCCTTTTCTATTTAATTCCAATGCAATTTCTGTGTTTCTTCGTGAAAAAGAAGGTCAGAGGGTACAGTAAACCTGAAGTGAAGCAGCGGAATCTATAACCAGTGTCACAGTAATGGTTCGAAACATAGGCAGTAGGAAGAGGCTGTCTTCTTTAACTTAAGTTGGCATCGTGATTTTTGTATTTAATTTCGATGCACTATCTGTGTTTAATCGTCAATAAGAAGGTCCAAGGGATACAGTAAACCAGAAATGAAGCATCGGAATCTGTAACTAGTGTCACACTAATGGTTCAAAACATAGACAGTAGCAGGATTCAGTCTACATGTACTTATGTCGGCATTGTGCCTTTTGAATTTATTTCCGATGCAGATTCTGTGTCTCATCGTCAATACGAAGGTCACAGGGATACAGTAAACCTGAAGTGAAGCATCGGAATATATAACTAGTGTCATAGGAATGGTTCAAAACTTAGTCAGTAAGAAGAGTCAGTCTTCTTGTACTGAAGTCGGCATTGTGCCTTTTGTATTTAATTCCGATGCAATTTCTGTGTTTCATCGTCAATAAGAAAGTCCAAGGGATACAGTAAACCTGAAGCGGAGCATCGGAAACTATAAATAGTGTCACAGGAATGGATCAAAACATAGACTGTAAGAAGTGTCAGTCTTCTTGTACTTAAGTCGGCATTGTCCCCTTTTCAACTTAATTCCGATGCAATTACTGTGTTTCATCGTCAATAAGAAGGTCAGAGGGATACAGTAAACCTGAAGTGAAGCATCGGAATCTTTAACTAGTGTCACAGAAATGGTTCAACACATAGTCAGAAAGAAGAGTCAGTCTTCTTGTACTTAAGTCGGCATTGTGCTTTTTGTATTTAATTCCGATGCAATTACTATGTTTCATCGTCAATAAGAAGGTCCAAGGGATACAGTAGATTTGAAGTGAAGCATCGGAATCTGTAACTAGCGTCACAGGATTGGTTCAAAACATAGACACTAAGAAGAGTCAGTCTGCTTGTACATAAGACGGCATTGTGCCTTTTCTGTTTCATTCCGATGCAATTTCTGTGTTTCATCGTCAATAAGAAGGTCAGAGGGATACAGTAAACCTGAAGTGAAGCATCGGAATCTATAACTAATGTCACAGGATTCGTTCAAAACATAGACAGTAGGAAGAGTCAGTCTTGTGGTACTTGAGTCGGCATGGTGCCTTTTGTATTTGGTTCCGATGCAATTCCTGTGTTTCATCGTCACTAAGAAGGTCCTAGGGATACAGTAAACCTGAAGTGAAGCATCGCAATCTATAACTAGTGTCACAGGAATGGTTCAAAACATAGTCAGTAAGAAGAGTCAGTCTTCTTGTACTTAAGTCGGCATTGTACCTTTTGTATTTAATTACGATGCAATATCTGTGTTTCATCGTTAATAAGAAGGTCAGAGGGATACTGTAAACCTGAAGTGAAGTATCGGAATCCACAACTAGTCACACAGGAATGGTACAAATCATAGTCAGTAAGAGCAGTCATACTTCTTGTACCTAAGTCGGCATTGTGCCTTTTCTATTTAATTCCGAAGCAATTACTGTGTTTCATCGTCAATAAGAAGGTCCAAGGGATACAGTAGATTTGAAGTGAAGCATCGGAATCTGTAACTAGCGTCACAGGATTGGTTCAAAACATAGACACTAAGAAGAGTCAGTCTGCTTGTACTTAAGACGGCATTGTGCGTTTTCTGTTTCATTCCGATGCAATTTCTGTGTTTCATCGTCAATAAGAAGGTCAGAGGGATACAGTGAAACTGAGGGGAAGCATCGGAATCTATAACTTGTGTCTCAGGAATGTTTCAAAATATAGACAGTAGGAAGAGTCAGTTTTCTTGTACTTGATTCGGCATTGTGCCTTTTCTATTTAATTCCAATGCAATTTCGGTGTTTCGTCGCCAATAAGGAGGTCCAAAGGATACAGTAAACCTGAAGGGAAGCATCGGAATCTATAACTAATGTCACAGGATTCGTTCAAAACATAGACAGTAGGAAGAGTCAGTCTTGTGGTACTTGAGTTGGCATGGTGCCTTTTTTATTTGGTTCCGATGCAATTTCTGTGTTTCATCGTCAATAAAAAGGTCCAAGGGAAACAGTAATTCTGAAGTGAAGCATCGGAATCTATAACTAGTGTCACAGGAATGGTTCAAAACATAGTCAGTAAGAGGAGTCAGTCTTCCTGTACTTAAGTAGCATTGTGCCTTTTGTATTTAATTCCGATGCAATATCTGTGTTTCATCGTTAATAAGAAGGTCAGAGGGATACTGTAAACCTGAAGTGAAGCATCGGAATCCACAACTAGTCATACACGAATGGTTCAAATCATAGTCAGTAAGAGCAGTCATACTTCTTGTACCTAAGTCGGCATTGTGCCTTTTCTATTTAATTCCGAAGCAATTACTGTGTTTCATCGTCAATAAGAAAGTCGAAGAAATACAGTAAAGCTGAAGTGAAGCATCGGAATCTATAACTAGTGTCACAGGAATGGATCAAGATATAGTCAGTAAGAAGAGTCAGTCTTCTTGTACATAAGTCGGCATTGCGCCTTTTCTATTTAATTCCGATGCAATTTCTGTGTTTCGTCATCAATTAGAAGGTCCAAGGGAGACAGTAAGCCTGAAGTGAAGCATCGGAATCTATATATGGCGTAACAGGAATGGTTCAAAACATAGACTGTAAGAAGAGTCAGTCTTCTTGTACTTAACTCGGCATTTTGCCTTTTATATTTATTTCCGATGCAATTGCTGAGTTTCATCGTCAATAAGAAAGTCCAAGGGAAACAGTAATTCTGAAGTGAAGCATCGGAATCTATAACTAGTGTCACAGGGATGATTCAAAACATAGTCAGTAAGAGGAGTCAGTCTTCCTGTACTTAAGTGGCATTGTGCCTTTTGTATTCAATTCCGATCTTATTTCTGTGTTTCATCGTCAATAAGAAAGTCAGTGGCACACAGTAAACCTGAAGTGAAGCATCGGAATCTATAACTAGTGTCACAGGAATGGTTCCAAACATATTCAGTAAGAAGAGTCAGTCTTCTTGCACTTAAGTCGGCATTGTGCCTTTCCCATTTAATTCCGATGCAATTTCAGTGTTTCATCGTCCATAAGAAGGTCCAAGGGATACAGTAAACCTGACGTGAAACAAAGGAATCTATAACTAGTGTCACAGGAATGGTTCAAACATAGTCAGTAAGAAGAGTCAGTCTTCTTGTACTTAAGTCCGCATTGTGCTTTTTGTATTTCATTCCGATTCAATTTCTGTGTTTCATCGTCAATTAGAAGGTCCAAGGGATACAGTAAACATGAAGTGAAGCATCGGAATTTACAACTAGTGTCACAGGAATTCTTCAAACATAATCAGTAAGAAGAGTAAGTCTTCTTGTACTGAAGTCGGCATTGTGTCTTTACTATTTAATTCCGATGCAATTTCTGTGTTTCATCGTCAATAAGAAGGTCAGAGGGATACAGGAAACCTGAGGTGAAGCATCGGAGTCTATAACTAGTGTCACAGGAATGGTTCAAAACATAGTCAGTAAGGAGAGTCAGTCTTCTTGTACTTAGGTCGGCATTGTGGCTTTTCGATTAGATTCCGATGCAATTTCTGTGTTTCATCGTCAATAAGAAGGTCGAAAAAATACAGTAAACCTGAAGTGAACCATCGAAATCTGTAACTAACGTCACAGGAATGGTTCAAAACATAGACAGTAAAAAGAGTCAGTCTTCTTGTACATAAGTCGGCATTATGCCTTTTGTATTTAATTCCGATGCCATTTCTGTGTTTCATCGTCAATAAAAATGTCCAAGGGATACAGTAAACCTGAAGTGAAGCATCGGAATCTACAACTAGTGTCACAGGAATGATTCAAAGCATAGTCAGTAAGAAGAGTCAGTCTTCTTGTACTTAAGTCGGCATTGTGCCTTTTCTATTTAATTCCGATGCAATTTCTGTGTTTCATCGTCAATAAGAATGTCCAAGGGATACAGTAAACCTGAAGTGAAGCATCGGAATCCAAAGCTAGTGTCACAGGAATGGTACAAAGCATAGTCAGTGAGAAGAGTGAGTCTTCTTGTACTTAATTCGGCATTGTGCCTTTTCTATTTAATTCCGATGTAATTTCTGTGTTTCATCATCAATAAGTAGGTCCAAGGGATACAGTAAACCTGGAGTGAAGCATCGGAAACTATAACTAGTGTCACAGGAATGGTTCAAAACATAGACAGTAAGAAGAGTCAGTCTTCTTGTACTTAAGTCGGCTTTGTGCCTTTTCAGTTTCATTCCGATGCAATTTCTGTGTTTCATCGTCAATAAAAATGTCCAAGGGATACAGTAAACCTGAAGTGAAGCATCGGAATCTACAGCTAGTGTCACAGGAATGATTCAAAGCATAGTTAGTAAGAAGAGTCAGTCTTCTTGTACTTAAGTCGGCATTATGCCTTTTGAATTATTTCCAATGCAATTTCTGTGCTTCATCGTCAATAAGAAGGTTCAACGGATACAGTAAACCTGAAGTGAAGCATCGGAATCTATAACTAGTGTCACAGGAATGGTACAAATCATAGACAGTAGGAAGAGATAGTCTTCTAGTACTTAAGTCGGCCTTGTGCCTTTTCTATTTAATTCCGACGCTTTTTCTGTGTTTCGTCGTCAATAAGAAGGTCCAAGTGATACAGTAAACCTGAAGTGAAGCATCGAAATCTATAACTAGTGTCACAGGATTGTTTCATAACATAGACAGTACGAAGAGTCAGTCTTCTTGTACTTAAGTCGGCATTGTGCCTTTTCAATTTAATTCCGATGCAATTTCTGTGTTTCATCGTCAATAAGAAGGTCCAAGGGATACAGTAAACCTGATGTGTAGCATCGGAATCTATAACTAGTGTCACAGGAATGGTTCAAAACATAGACAGTAGGAAGAGTCAGCCTTCTTGTACTTAAGTCGGCATTGTGCCGTTTGTATTCAATTCCGATGCAATTTCTGTGTATCATCGTCAATAAGACGGTGAGAGGGATACAGTAAACCTGAAGTGAAGCATCGGAATCTAAAACTAGTGTCACAGGAATGGTTCAAAACATAGACTGTAGGAAGAGTCAGTCTTTTTGTACTTAAGTCGGCATTGTGCCTTTTGTATTAAATTCCGATGCAATTTCTGTGTTTCATCGTCAATAAGAATCTCCAAGGGATACAGTAAACCTGAAGTGAAGCGTCGGAATCCAAAGCTAGTGTCACAAGGAATGGTTCAAAGCATAGTCAGTGAGAAGAGTGCGTCTTCTTGTACTTAATTCGGCATTGTGCCTTTTCTATTTAATTCCGATGTAATTTCTGTGTTTCATCGTCAATAAGTAGGTCCAAGGGATACAGTAAACCTGGAGTGAAGCATCGGAAACTATAACTAGTGTCACAGGAATGGTTCAAAACATAGACAGTAAGAAGAGTCAGTCTTCTTGTACTTAAGTCGGCTTTGTGCCTTTTGAATTTCATTCCGATGCAATTTCTTTGTTTCATTGTCAATCAGAAGATCCAAGGGATACAGTAAACCGGAAGTGAAGCATCGGAATCTATAACTAGTGTCACAGGAATGGTTCAAAACACAGTCAGTAAGAAGAGTCAGTCTTCATGTACTTACGACGGCATTGTGCCTTTTGTATTTAATTCCGATACAATTTCTGTGTTTCATCGTGAATACGAAGGTCCAAGGGATACAGTAAACCTGAAGTGAAGCAACAGAATCTATAACTAGTGGCACAGGAATGGTTCAAAACATAGTTAGTAACAAGAGTCAGTCGTCTTGTACCTAGGTCGGCTTTGTGCCTTTTCTATTTAATTCCGATGCAATATCTGTGTTTCATCGTCAATTAGAGGGTCCAAGGGATACAGTAAACCTGAAGTGAAGCATCGGAATCTATAACTAGTGTCACAGGAATGGTTCAAAGCAAGGCAGTAAGAAGAGTCAGTCTTCTTGTCCTTAAGTCGGCATTGTGCCTTTTGTATTTAAGTCTGATGCCATTTCTGTGTTTCATCGTCAATAAGAAGGTCCAAGGAATTCAGTAAACCTGAAGTGTCGCATTGGAATCTATAACTAGTGTCACAGGAAAGGTTCAAAATATAGACAGTAGGAAGAGTCAGTCTTCTTGTACTTAAGTCGGCATTGTGCCGTTTGTATTTAATTCCGATTCATTTTCTGTGTTTCATCGTCAATAAGAATGTCAGAGGGATACAGTAAACCTGAAGTGAGGCATCGGAATCTAAAACTAGTGTCACAGGAATGGTTCAAAACATAGTCAGTAAGAAGAGTCAATCTTCATGTACTTAAGTCGGCATTGTGTATTTTGTATTTAATTCCGATGCAATTTCATTATATCGTCGTCAATAAGAAGCTCCAAGGAAAACAGTAAACCTGAAGTGAAGCATCGGAATCTATAACTAGCGTCAATGGAATGGTTCAAACATAGACAGTAGGAAGAGTCAGTCTTCTTGTACTTAAGTCGGCATTGTGCCTTTTGTATTTAATTCCGAGGCAATTTCTGTGTTTCATCGTCAATAAGAAGGTCCAAGGGATACGGTAAACCTGAAGTAAAGCATCGGAATCTATAACTAGTGTCACAGGAATGGTTCAAAACATAGAGAGAAGGAAGAGTCAGTCTTCTTGTACTTAAGTCAGCATTGTGCCGTTTGTATTTAATTCCGATGCAATTTCTGTGGTTCATCGTCAATAAGCAGGTCAGAGGGATACAGTAAACCTGAAGTGAAGCATCGGAAGGTATAACTAGTGTCACAGAAATGGTTCAAAACATAGGCAGTAGGAAGAGTCAGTCTTCTTGTACTTAAGACGGCATTGTGCCTTTTGTATTTAATTCCGAAGCAATTTCTGTGTTTCATCGTCAATATGAAGGTCCAAGGGATACACTAAACCTGAAGTGAAGCATCGGAATCTATAACTAGTGTCACAGGAACGGTTCAAAACACAGTCAGTGAGAAGAGTGAGTCTTCTTGAACTTAAGTCGGCATTGTGCCTATTCTATTTAATTCCAATGCAATTTCTGTGTTACTTCGTCAATAAGAAGGTCCAAGGGATACAGTAAACCTGGAGTAAAGCATCGGAATCTGTAACTAGTGTCACTTTAATGGTTCAAAACATAGACAGTAAGAAGAGTCAGTCTTCTTGTTCTTAAGTCGACATTGTGTCTTTGGTATTTAATTCCGATGCAATTTCTGTGTTTCAAAGTCAATAACAAGATCCAAGGGATACAGTAAACCGGAAGTGAAGCATCGGAATCTATAACTAGTGTCACAGGAATGGTACAAAGCAAAGTCAGTGAGAAGAGTGAGTCTTCTTGTACTTAATTCGGCATTGTGCCTTTTCTATTTAATTCCGATGTAATTTCTGTGTTTCATCGTCAATAAGTAGGTCCAAGGGATACAGTAAACCTGGAGTGAAGCATCGGAAACTATAACTAGTGTCACAGGAATGGTTCAAAACATAGACAGTAAGAAGAGTCAGTCTTCTTGTACTTAAGTCGGCTTTGTGCCTTTTCAATTTCATTCCGATGCAATTTCTGTGTTTCATCGTCAATAAAAATGTCCAAGGGATACAGTAAACCTGAAGTGAAGCATCGGAATCTACAACTAGTGTCACAGGAATGATTCAAAGCATAGTTAGTAAGAAGAGTCTTCTTGTACTTAAGACGGCATTATGCCTTTTGAATTATTTCCAATGCAAATTCTGTGCTTCATCGTCAATAAGAAGGTTCAACGGATACAGTAAACCTGAAGTGAAGCATCGGAATCTATAACTAGTGTCACAGGAATGGTACAAATCATAGACAGTAGGAAGAGATAGTCTTCTAGTACTTAAGTCGGCATTGTGCCTTTTCTATTTAATTCCGATGCAATATCTGTGTTTCATCGTCAATAAAAAGGTCCAAGGGTTTCAGTAAACCTGAAGTGAAGCAACCGAATCTATAACTAGTGTCACAGGAATGGTTCAAAAGATAGTCTGTAAGAAGAGGCAGTCTTCTTGTACTTAAGTCGGCATTGTGCCTTCTGTATTTAATTCCGATGCAATTTCTGTGTTTCATCGTCAATAAGAAGGTCCAAGGGATACAGTAAACCTGATGTGTAGCATCGGAATCTATAACTAGTGTCACAGGAATGGTTCAAAACATAGACAGTAGGAAGAGTCAGCCTTCTTGTACTTAAGTCGGCATTGTGCCATTTGTATTCAATTCTGATGCAATTTCTGTGTATCATCGTCAATAAGACGGTCAGAGGGATACAGTAAACCTGAAGTGAAGCATCGGAATCTAAAACTAGTGTCACAGGAATGGTTCAAAACATAGACTGTAGGAAGAGTCAGTCTTTTTGTACTTAAGTCGGCATTGTGCCTTTTGTATTAATTTCCGATGCAATTTCTGTGTTTCATCGTCAATAAGAATGTCCAAGGGATACAGTAAACCTGAAGTGAAGCATCGGAATCCAAAGCTAGTGTCACAGGAATGGTTCAAAGCATAGTCAGTGAGAAGAGTGAGTCTTCTTGTACTTAATTCGGCATTGTGCCTTTTCTATTTAATTCCGATGTAATTTCTGTGTTTCATCGTCAATAAGTAGGTCCAAGGGATACAGTAAACCTGGAGTGTAGCATCGGAAACTATAACTAGTGTCACAGGAATGGTTCAAAACATAGACAGTAAGAAGAGTCAGTCTTCTTGTACTTAAGTCGGCTTTGTGCCTTTTCAATTTCATTCCGATGCAATTTCTGTGTTTCATCGTCAATCAGAAGATCCAAGGGATACAGTAAACCGGAAGTGAAGCTTCGGAATCTATAACTAGCGTCACAGGAATGGTTCAAAACATAGTCAGTAAGAAGAGTCAGTCTTCATGTACTTACGACGGCATTGTGCCTTTTGTATTTAATTCCGATACAATTTCTGTGTTTCATCGTCAATAAGAAGGTCCAAGGGATACAGTAAACCTGAAATGAAGCAACAGAATCTATATTTAGTGTCACAGGAATGGTTCAAAACATAGTCAGTAACAAGAGTCAGTCGTCTTGTACCTAGGTCGGCTTTGTGCCTTTTCTATTTAATTCCGATGCAATATCTGTGTATCATCGTCAATTAGAGGGTCCAAGGGATACAGTAAACCTGAAGTGAAGCATCGGAATCTATAACTAGTGTCACAGGAATGGTTCAAAGCAAGGCAGTAAGAAGAGTCAGTCTTCTTGTCCTTAAGTCGGCATTGTGCCTTTTGTATTTAATTCCGATGCCATTTCTGTGTTTCATCGTCAATAAGAAGGTCCAAGGAATTCAGTAAACCTGAAGTGTCGCATTGGAATCTATAACTAGTGTCACAGGAAAGGTTCAAAATATAGACAGTAGGAAGAGTCAGTCGTCTTGTACTTAAGTCGGCATTGTGCCGTTTGTATTTAATTCCGATTCATTTTCTGTGTTTCATCGACAATAAGAATGTCAGAGGGATACAGTAAACCTGAAGTGAGGCATCGGAATCTAAAACTAGTGTCACAGGAATGGTTCAAAACATAGTCAGTAAGAAGAGTCAATCTTCATGTACTTAAGTCGGCATTGTGCATTTTGTATTTAATTCCGTTGCAATTTCATTATATCGTCGTCAATAAGAAGCTCCAAGGAAAACAGTAAACCTGAAGTGAAGCATCGGAATCTATAACTAGCGTCAATGGAATGGTTCAAACATAGACAGTAGGAAGAGTCAGTCTTCTTGTACTTAAGTCGGCATTGTGCCTTTTGTATTTAATTCCGAGGCAATTTCTGTGTTTCATCGTCAATAAGAAGGTCCAAGGGATACGGCAAACCTGAAGTAAAGCATCGGAATCTATAACTAGTGTCACAGGAATGGTTCAAAACAAAGAGAGAAGGAAGAGTCAGTCTTCTTGTACTTAAGTCGGCATTGTGCCGTTTGTATTTAATTCCGATGCAATTTCTGTGGTTCATCGTCAATAAGCAGGTCAGAGGGATACAGTAAACCTGGATTGAAGCATCAGAAGGTATAACTAGTGTCACAGAAAAGGTTAAAAGCATAGGCAGTAGGAAGAGTCAGTCTTCTTGTACTTAAGACGGCATTGTGCCTTTTGTATTTAATTCAGAAGCAATTTCTGTGTTTCATCGTCAATATGAAGGTCCAAGGGATACACTAAACCTGAAGTGAAGCATCGGAATCTATAACTAGTGTCACAGGAACGGTTCAAAACACAGTCAGTGAGAAGCGTGAGTCTTCTTGAACTTAAGTCGGCATTGTGCCTATTCTATTTAATTCCAATGCAATTTCTGTGTTACTTCGTCAATAAGAGGGTCCAAGGGATACAGTAAACCTGGAGTAAAGCATCGGAATCTGTAACTAGTGTCCCTTTAATGGTTCAAAACAAAGACAGTAAGAAGAGTCAGTCTTCTTGTTCTTAAGTCGACATTGTGTCTTTGGTATTTAATTCCGATGCAATTTCTGTGTTTCATAGTCAATAAGAAGATCCAAGGGGTACAGTAAACCGGAAGTGAAGCATCGGAATCTATAACTAGTGTCACAGGAATGGTTCAAAACATAGAGAGAAGGAAGAGTCAGTCTTCTTGTACTTAAGTCGGCATTGTGCCGTTTGTATTTAATTCCGATGCAATTTCTGTGGTTCATCGTCAATAAGCAGGTCAGAGGGATACAGTAAACCTGAAGTGAACCATCGGAAGGTATAACTAGTGTCACAGGAATGGTTCAAAACATAGACAGTAAGAAGAGTCAGTCTTCTTGTATTTAAGTCGACTTTGTGCCTTTTCAGTTTCATTCCGATTCAATTTCTGTGTTTCATCGTCAATAAAAATGTCCGAGGGATACAGTAAACATGAAGTGAAGCAACGGAATCTACAACTAGTGTCACAGGAATGATTCAAAGCATATTTAGTAAGAAGAGTCAGTCTTCTTGTACTTAAGTCGGCATTATGCCTTTTGAATTATTTCCAATGCAATATCTGTGCTTCATCGTCAATAAGAAGGTTCAACGGATACAGTAAACCTGAAGTGAAGCATCGGAATCTATAACTAGTGTCACAGGAATGGTACAAATCATAGACAGTAGGAAGAGATAGTCTTCTAGTACTTAAGTCGGCATTGTGCCTTTTCTATTTAATTCCGATGCTTTTTCTGTGTTTCGTCGTCAATAAGAAGGTCCAAGTGATACAGTAAACCAGAAGTTAAGCATCGAAATCTATAACTAGTGTCACAGGATTGTTTCATAACATAGACAGTACGAAGAGTCAGTCTTTTTGTACTTAAGTCGGCATTGTGCCTTTTCTATTTAATTCCGATGCAATTTCTGTGTTTCATCGTCAATAAAAAGGTCCAAGGGTTTCAGTAAACCTGAAGTGAAGCAACCGAATCTATAACTAGTGTCACAGAAATGGTTCAAAAGATAGTCTGTAAGAAGAGGCAGTCTTCTTGTACTTAAGTCGGCATTGTGCCTTCTGTATTTAATTCCGATGCAATTTCTGTGTTTCATCGTCAATAAGAAGGTCCAAGGGATACAGTAAACCTGATGTGTAGCATCGGAATCTATAACTAGTGTCACAGGTATGGTTCAAAACATAGACAGTAGGAAGAGTCAGCCTTCTTGTACTTAAGTCGGCATTGTGCCGTTTGTATTCAATTCCGATGCAATTTCTGCTTATCATCGTCAATAAGACGGTCAGAGGGATACAGTAAACCTGAAGTGAAGCATCGGAATCTAAAACTAGTGTCACAGGAATGGTTCAAAACATAGACTGTAGGAAGAGTCAGTCTTTTTGTACTTAAGTCGGCATTGTGCCTTTTGTATTAATTTCCGATGCAATTTCTGTGTTTCATCGTCAATAAGAATGTCCAAGGGATACAGTGAACCTGAAGTGAAGCATCTGAATCCAAAGCTAGTGTCACAGGAATGGTTCAAAGCATAGTCAGTGAGAAGAGTGAGTCTTCTTGTACTTAATTCGGCAATGTGCCTTTTCTATTTAATTCCGATGTAATTTCTGTGTTTCATCGTCAATAAGTAGGTCCAAGGGATACAGTAAACCTGGAGTGAAGCATCGGAAACTATAACTAGTGTCACAGGAATGGTTCAAAACATAGACAGTAAGAAGAGTCAGTCTTCTTGTACTTAAGTCGGCTTTGTGCCTTTTCAATTTCATTCCGAAGCAATTTCTGTGTTTCATCGTCAATCAGAAGATCCAAGGGATACAGTAAACCGGAAGTGAAGCATCGGAATCTATAACTAGCGTCACAGGAATGGTTCAAAACATAGTCAGTAAGAAGAGTCAGTCTTCATGTACTTACGACGGCATTGTGCCTTTTGTATTTAATTCCGATACAATTTCTGTGTTTCATCGTCAATAAGAAGGTCCAAGGGATACAGTAAACCTGAAGTGAAGCAACAGAATCTATAACTAGTGTCACAGGAATGGTTCAAAACATAGTCAGCAACAAGTGTCAGTCGTCTTGTACCTAGGTCGGCTTTGTGCCTTTTCTATTTAATTCCGATGCAATATCTGTGTTTCATCGTCAATTAGAGGGTCCAAGGGATACAGTAAACCTGAAGTGAAGCATCGGAATCTATAACTAGTGTCACAGGAATGGTTCAAAGCAAGGCAGTAAGAAGAGTCAGTCTTCTTGTCCTTAAGTCGGCATTGTGCCTTTTGTATTTAATTCCGATGCCATTTCTGTGTTTCATCGTCAATAAGAAGGTCCAAGGAATTCAGTAAACCTGAAGTGTCGCATTGGAATCTATAACTAGTGTCACAGGAAAGGTTCAAAATATAGACAGTAGGAAGAGTCAGTCTTCTTGTACTTAAGTCGGCATTGTGCATTTTGTATTTAATTCCGAAGCAATTTCTGTTTTTCATCGTCAATATGAAGGTCCAAGGGATACACTAAACCTGAAGTGAAGCATCGGAATCTATAACTAGTGTCACAGGAACGGTTCAAAACACAGTCAGTGAGAAGAGTGAGTCTTCTTGAACTTAAGTCGGCATTGTGCCTATTCAATTTAATTCCAATGCAATTTCTGTGTTACTTCGTCAATAAGAAGGTCCAAGGGATACAGTAAACCTGGAGTAAAGCATCGGAATCTGTAACTAGTGTCACTTTAATGGTTCAAAACATAGACAGTAAGAAGAGTCAGTCTTCTTGTTCTTAAGTCGACATTGTGTCTTTGGTATTTAATTCCGATGCAATTTCTGTGTTTCATAGTCAATAAGAAGATCCAAGGGGTACAGTAAACGGGAAGTGAAGCATCGGAATCTATAACTAGTGTCACAGGAATGGTTCAAAACATAGAGAGAAGGAAGAGTCAGTCTTCTTGTACTTAAGTCGGCATTGTGCCGTTTGTATTTAATTCCGATGCAGTTTCTGTGGTTCATCGTCAATAAGCAGGTCAGAGGGATACAGTAAACCTGAAGTGAAGCATCGGAAGGTATAACTAGTGTCACAGGAATGGTTCAAAACATAGACAGTAAGAAGAGTCAGTCTTCTTGTACTTAAGTCGGCTTTGTGCCTTTTCAATTTCATTCCGATGCAATTTCTGTGTTTCATCGTCAATAAAAATGTCCGAGGGATACAGTAAACCTGAAGTGAAGCATCGGAATCTACAACTAGTGTCACAGGAATGATTCAAAGCATAGTTAGTAAGAAGAGTCAGTCTTCTAGTACTTAAGTCGGCGTTATGCCTTTTGAATTATTTCCGATGCAATTTCTGTGCTTCATCGTCAATAAGAAGGTTCAACGGATACAGTAAACCTGAAGAGAAGCATCGGAATCTATAACTAGTGTCACAGGAATGGTACAAATCATAGACAGTAGCAAGAGATAGTCTTCTAGTACTTAAGTCGGCATTGTGCCTTTTCTATTTAATTCCGACGCTTTTTCTGTGTTTCGTCGTCAATAAGAAGGTCCAAGTGATACAGTAAACCAGAAGTTAAGCATCGAAATCTATAACTAGTGTCACAGGATTGTTTCATAACATAGACAGTACGAAGAGTCAGCCTTCTTGTACTTAAGTCGGCATTGTGCCTTTTCTATTTAATTCCGATGCAATTTCTGTGTTTCATCGTCAATAAAAAGGTCCAAGGGTTTCAGTAAACCTGAAGTGAAGCAACCGAATCTATAACTAGTGTCACAGGAATGGTTCAAATGATAGTCTGTAAGAAGAGGCAGTCTTCTTGTACTTAAGTCGGCATTGTGCCTTCTGTATTTAATTCCGATGCAATTTCTGTGTTTCATCGTCAATAAGAAGGTCCAAGGGATACAGTAAACCTGATGTGTAGCATCGGAATCCATAACTAGTGTCACAGGAATGGTTCAAAACATAGACAGTAGGAAGAGTCAGCCTTCTTGTACTTAAGTCGGCATTGTGCCGTTTGTATTCAATTCCGATGCAATTTCTGTGTATCATCGTCAATAAGACGGTCAGAGGGATACAGTAAACCAGAAGTGAAGCACCGGAATCTAAAACTAGTGTCACAGGAATGGTTCAAAACATAGACTGTAGGAAGAGTCAGTCTTTTTGTACTTAAGTCGGCATTGTGCCTTTTGTATTAATTTCCGATGCAATTTCTGTGTTTCATCGTCAATAAGAATGTCCAAGGGATACAGTGAACCTGAAGTGAAGCATCTGAATCCAAAGCTAGTGTCACAGGAATGGTTCAAAGCATAGTCAGTGAGAAGAGTGAGTCTTCTTGTACTTAATTCGGCATTGTGCCTTTTCTATTTAATTCCGATGTAATTTCTGTGTTTCATCGTCAATAAGTAGGTCCAAGGGATACAGTAAACCTGGAGTGAAGCATCGGAAACTATAACCAGTGTCACAGGAATGGTTCAAAACATAGACAGTAAGAAGAGTCAGTCTTCTTGTACTTAAGTCGGCTTTGTGCCTTTTCAATTTCATTCCGATGCAATTTCTGTGTTTCATCGTCAATCAGAAGATCCACGGGATACAGTAAACCGGAAGTGAAGCATCGGAATCTATAACTAGCGTCACAGGAATGGTTCAAAACATAGTCAGTAAGAAGAGTCAGTCTTCATGTACTTACGACGGCATTGTGCCTTTTGTATTTAATTCCGATACAATTTCTGTGTTTCATCGTGAATAAGAAGGTCCAAGGGATACAGTAAACCTGAAGTGAAGCAACAGAATCTATAACTAGTGTCACAGGAATGGTTCAAAACATAGTCAGCAACAAGAGTCAGTCGTCTTGTACCTAGGTCGGCTTTGTGCCTTTTCTATTTAATTCCGATGCAATATCTGTGTTTCATCGTCAATTAGAGGGTCCAAGGGATACAGTAAACCTGAAGTGAAGCATCGGAATCTATAACTAGTTTCACAGGAATGGTTCAAATCAAGGCAGTAAGAAGAGTCAGTCTTCTTGTCCTTAAGTCGGCATTGTGCCTTTTGTATTTAATTCCGATGCCATTTCTGTGTTTCATTGTCAATAAGAAGGTCCAAGGAATTCAGTAAACCTGAAGTGTCGCATTGGAATCTATAACTAGTGTCACAGGAAAGGTTCAAAATATAGACAGTAGGAAGAGTCAGTCTTCTTGTACTTAAGTCGGCATTGTGCCGTTTGTATTTAATTCCGATTCATTTTCTGTGTTTCATCGTCAATAAGAATGTCAGAGGGATACAGTAAACCTGAAGTGAGGCATCGGAATCTAAAACTAGTGTCACAGGAATGGTTCAAAACATAGTCAGTAAGAAGAGTCAATCTTCATGTACTTAAGTCGGCAATGTGCATTTTGTATTTAATTCCGTTGCAATTTCATTATATCGTCGTCAATAAGAAGCTCCAAGGAATACAGTAAACCTGAAGTGAAGCATCGGAATCTATAACTAGCGTCAATGGAATGGTTCAAACATAGACAGTAGGAAGAGTCAGTCTTCTTGTACTTAAGTCGGCATTGTGCCTTTTGTATTTAATTCCGAGGCAATTTCTGTGTTTAATCGTCAATAAGAAGGTCCAAGGGATACGGTAAACCTGAAGTAAAGCATCGTTATCTATAACTAGTGTCACAGGAATGGTTCAAAACATAGAGAGAAGGAAGAGTCAGTCTTCTTGTACTTAAGTCGGCATTGTGCCGTTTGTATTTAATTCCGATGCAATTTCTGTGGTTCATCGTCAATAAGCAGGTCAGAGGGATACAGTAAACCTGAAGTGAAGCATCAGAAGGTATAACTGGTGTCACAGAGAAGGTTAAAAGCATAGGCAGTAGGAAGAGTCAGTCTTCTTGTACTTAAGACGGCATTGTGCCTTTTGTATTTAATTCCGAAGCAATTTCTGTGTTTCATCGTCAATATGAAGGTCCAAGGGATACACTAAACCTGAAGTGAAGCATCGGAATCTATAACTAGTGTCACAGGAACGGTTCAAAACACAGTCAGTGAGAAGAGTGAGTCTTCTTGAACTTAAGTCGGCATTGTGCCTATTCTATTTAATTCCAATGCAATTTCTGTGTTACTTCGTCAATAAGAAGGTCCAAGGGATACAGTAAACCTGTAGTCAAGCATCGGAATCTGTAACTAAAGTGACTTTAATGGTTCAAAACATAGACAGTAAGAAGAGTCAGTCTTCTTGTTCTTAAGTCGACATTGTGTCTTTGGTATTTAATTCCGATGCAATTTCTGTGTTTCATAGTCAATAAGAAGATCCAAGGGATACAGTAAACCGGAAGTGAAGCATCGGAATCTATAGCTAGTGTCAATGGAATGGTTCAAAACATAGACAGTAAGAAGAGTCAGTCTTCTTGTACTTAAGTCGGCATTGTGGTTTTTGTATTTAATTCCGGTGCAATTTCTGTGTTTCATCGTCAATAAGAAGGTCCAAGGGATACAGTAAACCAGAAGTGAAGCATCGGAATCTGTAACTAGTGTCACAGGAATGGTTCAAAACATAGTTAGTAAGAAGAGTCAGTCCTCTTGTCCTTAAGTCGGCATTGTGCCTTTTGTATTTAATTCCGATGATATTTCTGTGTTTCATCGTCAATAAGAACGTCAGAGGAATACAGCAAACCTGAAGTGAAGCATCGGAATCTATAACTAGTGTCACAGGAATGGTTCAAAACATAGACAGGAAGAAGAGTCAGTGTTCTTGTACTTAAGTCAGCATTGTGCCTTTTGTATTTCATTCCGATGCAATTTCTGTGTTTCATCGTCAATAAGAAGGTCCAAGGGATACAGTAAACCTGAAGTGAAGCATCGGAATCTATAACTAGTGTCACAGGAATGGTTCAAATATAGTCAGTAAGAAGAGTCTGTCTTCACGTACATATGTCGCATTGTGCCTTTTGTATTTAATTCCGATGCAATATCTGTGTTTCATCGTCAATAAGAAGGTCCAAACGGTACAGTAAACATGAAGTGAAGCATCGAAACTTATAATTAGTGTCACAGGAATGGTTCAAAACATAGTCAGTAAGAAGAGTCAGTCTTCTTGTACTCAAGTCGGCATTTTGCCTAATCTATTTAATACCAATGCAATTTCAGTGTTTCATCGTCAATAAGAAGGTCCAAGATATGCTGTAAACCAGGCGTGAAGCATCGGAATCTATAACTAGTGTCAATGGAATGGTTCAAAACATAGACAGTAAGAAGAGTCAGTCTTCTTGTACTTAAGTCGGCATTGTGGTTTTTGTATTTAATTCCGGTGCAATTTCTGTGTTTCATCGTCAATAAGAAGGTCCAAGGGATACAGTAAACCAGAAGTGAAGCATCGGAATCTGTAACTAGTGTCACAGGAATGGTTCAAAACATAGTTAGTAAGAAGAGTCAGTCCTCTTGTCCTTAAGTCGGCATTGTGCCTTTTGTATTTAATTCCGATGATATTTCTGTGTTTCATCGTCAATAAGAACGTCAGAGGAATACAGCAAACCTGAAGTGAAGCATCGGAATCTATAACTAGTGTCACAGGAATGGTTCAAAACATAGACAGGAAGAAGAGTCAGTGTTCTTGTACTTAAGTCAGCATTGTGCCTTTTGTATTTCATTCCGATGCAATTTCTGTGTTTCATCGTCAATAAGAAGGTCCAAGGGATACAGTAAACCTGAAGTGAAGCATCGGAATCTATAACTAGTGTCACAGGAATGGTTCAAATATAGTCAGTAAGAAGAGTCTGTCTTCACGTACATATGTCGCATTGTGCCTTTTGTATTTAATTCCGATGCAATATCTGTGTTTCATCGTCAATAAGAAGGTCCAAACGGTACAGTAAACATGAAGTGAAGCATCGAAACTTATAATTAGTGTCACAGGAATGGTTCAAAACATAGTCAGTAAGAAGAGTCAGTCTTCTTGTACTCAAGTCGGCATTTTGCCTAATCTATTTAATACCAATGCAATTTCAGTGTTTCATCGTCAATAAGAAGGTCCAAGATATGCTGTAAACCAGGCGTGAAGCATCGGAATCTATAACTAGTGTCAATGGAATGGTTCAAAACATAGACAGTAAGAAGAGTCAGTCTTCTTGTACTTAAGTCGGCATTGTGCCTTTTGTATTTCATTCCGGTGCAATTTCTGTGTTTCATCGTCAATAAGAAGGTCAGAGGGATACAGTAAACCTGGAGTGAAGCATCGGAATCTATAACTAGTGTCACAGGAATGGTTCAAAACATAGACAGTAAGAAGATACAGGTTTGTTGTACTTAAGTCAGCATTGTGCCTTTTGTATTTAATTCCGATGCAATTTCTGTGTTTCATCGTCAATAAGAAGGTCCATGGGATACTGTAAACCTGAACCCAAGCATCGGTATCTATAACTAGTGTCACATTAATGGTTCAATACATGGTCAGTAAGAAGAGTCAGTCTTCTTGTACCTAAGTCGGCATTGTGCCTTTTGTATTTAATTCCGATGCAATTTCTGTGCTTCATCGTCAATAAGATGGTCCATGGCATACAGTAAACCTGAAGTGAAGCATCGGAATCTATAAGAAATGTCACAGGAATGGTTCAAAACATAGTCAGTAAGAAGAGTGAGTCTTCTTGTACTTAAGTCGGCATTGTGCCTTTTCTATTTCATTCCGATGCAATTTCAGGGTCTCATCGTCAATAAGAAGGTCCGAGGGATACAGTAAACTTGGAGTGAAGCATCGTAATCTATAACTAGTGTCAATGGAATGGTTCAAATCATAGACAGTAAGAAGAGTCAGTCTTCTTGTACTTAAGTCGGCAATGTGGCTTTTGTATTTAATTCCGATGCAATTTCTGTGTCTCATCGTCAATAAGAAGGTCCAAACGGTACAGTAAACATGAAGTGAACCATCGGAACCTATAACTAGTGTCACAGGAATGGTTCAAGACATAGTCGGTAAGAAGAGTCAGTCTTCTTGTACGTAAGTCGGCATTTTGCATAATCTATTTAATACCAATGCAATTTCAGTGTTTCATCGTCAATAAGAAGGTCCAAGGAATGCAGTAAACCTGGCGTGAAGCATCGGAATCTATAAATGGTGTCAATGGAATGGTTCAAAACATAGACAGTAAGAAGAGCCAGTCTGCTTGTACTTGAGTCGGCATTGTGCCTTTTTTATTTAATTCCGATGCAATTTCTGTGTTTCATCGTCAATAAGAAGGTCCAAGGGATACAGTAAACCTGAAGTGAAGCATCGGAATCTATAACTAGTGTTACAGGAACGGTTCAAAACATAGTCAGTTCGAAGAGTCGGTCTTCATGTACTTAAGTCGGCATTGTGCCTTTTGTATTTATTTCCGGTGCGATGTCTGTGTTTCATCGTCAATAAGAAAGTCAGAGGGATACAGTAAACTTGGTGTGAAGCATCGGAATCCAGAACTAGTGTCACTGGAATGGTTCAAAACATAGTCAGTAAGAAGAGTCAGTCTTCTTGTCCTTAAGTCGGCATTGTGCTTTTTGTATTTAATTCCGATGCAATTTCTGTGTTTCATCGTCAATAAGAAGGTCCAAGGGATACAGTAAACCTGGAGTGAAGCATCGGAATCTATAACTAGTGTCACATGAATGGTTCAAATCATAGACAATAAGAAGATACAGTTTTGTTGTACTTAAGTCAGCATTGTGCCTTTTGTATTTAATTCGGATGCAATTTCTGTGTTTCATCGTCAATAAGAAGGTCCATGGCATACAGTAAACCTGAACTCAAGCATCGGAATCTATAACTAGTGTCACATTAATGGTTCAATAGATGGTCAGTAAGAAGAGTCAGTCTTCTTTTACCTAAGTCGGCATTGTGCCTTTTGCATTTAATTCCGATGCAATTTCTGTGCTACATCGTCAATAAGAAGGTCCATGGGATACAGTAAACCTGAAGTGAAGCATCGGAATCTATAACAAGTGTCACAGGAATGGTTCAAAACATAGTCAGTAAGAAGAGTGAGTCTTCTTGTACATAAGTCGGCATTGTGCCATTTCTATTTATTTCCGATGCAATTTCAGTGTCTCATCGGCAATAAGAAGGTCCAAGGGATACAGTAAACCTGGAGTGAAGCATCGTAATCTATAACTAGTGTCAATGGAATGGTTCAAAACATAGACAGTAAGAAGAGTCACTCTTCTTGTACTTAAGTCGGCATTGTGCCTTTTGTATTTCATTCCGGTGCAATTTCTGTGTTTCATCGTCAATAAGAAGGTCAGAGGGATACAATAAACCTGAAGTGAAGCATCGGAATCTATAACTAGTGTCACAGGAATGGTTCAAAACATAGTCAGTAAGAAGAGTCTGACTCTTGTCCTTAAGTCGGCCTTGTGCCTTTTGTATTTAATTCTGATGCAATTTCTGTGTTTCATCGTCAATAAGAAGGTCCAAGGGATACAGTAAACCTGAAGTGAAGCATCGGAATCTATAACTAGTGTCACAGGAATGGTTCAAACATAGTCAGTAAGATGAGTCGGTCTTCACGTACTTATGTCGCATTGTGCCTTTTGTATTTAATTCCGATGCAATATCTGTGTTTCATCGTCAATAAGAAGGTCCAAACGGTGCAGTAAACATGAAGTGAAGCATTGAAACCTATAACTAGTGTCACAGGAATGGTTCAAAACATAGTCAGTAAGAAGAGTCAGTCTTCTTGTACTCAAGTCGGCATTTTGCCTAATCTATTTAATACCAATGCAATTTCAGTGTTTCATCGTCAATAAGAAGGTCCAAGGAATGCAGTAAACCAGGCGTGAAGCATCGGAATCTATAACTAGTGTCAATGGAATGGTTCAAAACATAGACAGTAAGAAGAGTCAGTCTTCTTGTACTTAAGTCGGCATTGTGCCTTTTGTTTTTCATTCGGGTGCAATTTCTGTGTTTCATGGTCAATAAGAAGGTCAGAGGGATACAGTAAACCTGGAGTGAAGCATTGGAATCTATAACTAGTGTCACAGGAATGGTTCAAAACATAGACAGTAAGAAGATACAGGTTTGTTGTACTTAAGTCAGCATTGTGCCTTTTGTATTTAATTCCGATGCAATTTCTGTGTTTCATCGTCAATAAGAAGGTCCATGGGATACTGCAAACCTGAACTCAAGCATCGGAATCTATAACTAGTGTCACATTAATGGTTCAATACATGGTCAGTAAGAAGAGTCAGTCTTCTTGTACCTAAGTCGGCATTGTGCCTTTTGTATTTAATTCCGATGCAATTTCTGTGCTTCATCGTCAATAAGAAGGTCCATGGGATACAGTAAACCTGAAGTGAAGCATCGGAATCTATAACAAATGTCACAGGAATGGTTCAAAACATAGTCAGTAAGAAGAGTGAGTCTTCTTGTACTTAAGTCGGCATTGTGCCTTTTCTATTTAATTCCGATGCAATTTCAGTGTCTCATCGTCAATAAGAAGGTCCGGGGGATACAGTAAACCTGGAGTGAAGCATCGTAATCTATAACTAGTGTCAATGGAATGGTTCAAATCATAGACAGTAAGAAGAGTCACTCTTCTTGTACTTAAGTCGGCATTGTGCCTTTTGTATTTCATTCCGGTGCAATTTCTGTGTTTCATCGTCAATAAGAAGGTCAGAGGGATACAATAAACCTGAAGTGAAGCATCGGAATCTATAACTAGTGTCACAGGAATGGTTCAAAACATAGTCAGTAAGAAGAGTCAGACTTCTTGTACTTAAGTCGGCCTTGTGCCTTTTGTATTTAGTTCTGATGCAATTTCTGTGTTTCATCGTCAATAAGAAGGTCCAAGGGATACAGTAAACCTGGAGTGAAGCATCATATTCTATAACTAGTGTCACAGGAATGGTTCAAATCATAGTCAGTACTTAAGACGGCATTGTGCCTTTTGCATTTATTTCCGAAGCAATTTCTCTGTTTCATCGTCAATAAGAAGGTCCAAGGGATACAGTAAACCTGAAGTGAAGCACCGGAATCTATAAGTAGTGTCACAGGAATGGTTTAAAACATAGTCAGTAAGAAGAGACGGTCTTCATGTACTTAAGTCGGCATGTTGCCTTTTGTATTTAACTCCGATGCAATTTCTGTGTTCCATCGTCAATAAGAAGGTCCAAGGGATACAGTAAACCTGAAGTGAAGCATCGGAATCTATAACTAGTGTCACAGGAATGGTTCAAATCATAGTCAGAAAGAAGAGTCAGTCTTCTTGTCATTAAGTCTTCATTGTGCCTTTTGTATTTAATTCCGATGCAATTTCTGTGTTTCATCGTCAATAAGAAGGTCCAAGGGATACTATAAACCTGGAATGTAGCATCGGAATCTATAACTAGTGTCACAGGAGTGGTTCAAAACATAGTCAGTAAGTAGAGTGAGTTTTCTTGTACTTAAGTCGGCACTGTGCCGTTTCTATTTAATTCCGATGCAATTTCAGTGTTTCATCGTCTATAATAAGGTCCAAGGAATACAGTAAACCTGGAGTGAAGCATCGAAATCTACAACTAGTGTCAATGGAATGGTTCAAAACATAGACAGTAAGAAGAGTCAGTCTTCTTGTACTTAAGTCGGCAATGTGGCTTTTGTAATTAATTCCGATGCAATTTCTGTGTCTCATCGTCAATAAGAAGGTCCAAACGGTACAGTTAACATGAAGTGAAGCATCGGAACCTATAACTAGTGTCACAGGAATGGTTCAAGACATAGTCAGTAAGAAGAGTCTGTCTTCTTGTACGTAAGTCGGCATTTTGCATAATCTATTTAATACCAATGCAATTTCAGTGTTTCATCGTCAATAAGAAGGTCCAAGGAATGCAGTAAACCTGGCGTGAAGCATCGGAATCTATAACTAGTGTCAATGCAATGTTTCAAAACATAGACAGTAAGAAGAGTCAGTCTGCTTGTACTTGAGTCGGCATTGTGCCTTTTTTATTTAATTCCGATGCAATTTCTGTGTTTCATCGTCAATAAGAAGGTCCAAGGGATACAGTACACCTGAAGTGAAGCATCGGAATCTATAACTAGTGTTACAGGAACGGTTCAAAACATAGTCAGTACGAAGAGTCGGTCTTCATGTACTTAAGTCGGCATTGTGCCTTTTGTATTTAATTCCCGTGCAATTTCTGAGTTTCATCGTCAATGAGAACGTCAGAGGGGTTCTGTAAACCTAATGTGAAGCATCGGAATCTATAACTAGTGTCACAGGAATGGTTCAAAACATAGTCAGTAAGAAGAGTCGGTCTTCATGTACTTATGTCGGCATTGTGCCTTTTGTATTTATTTCCGGTGCGATTTCTGTGTTTCATCGTCAATAAGAAAGTCAGAGGGATACAGTAAATTTGGTGTGAAGCATCGGAATCCAGAACTAGCGTCACAGGAAAGGTTCAAAACATAGTCAGTAAGAAGAGTGAGTCTTCCTGTACATAAGTCGGCATTGTGCCATTTCTATTTAATTCCGATGCAATTTCAGTGTCTCACCGACAATAAGAAGGTCCAAGGGATACAGTAAACCTGGAGTGAAGCATCGTAATCTATAACTAGTGTCAATGGAATGGTTCAAAACATAGACAGTAAGAAGAGTCACTCTTCTTGTACTTAAGTCGGCATTGTGCCTTTTGTATTTCATTCCGGTGCAATTTCTGTGTTTCATCGTCAATAAGACGGTCAGAGGGATACAATAAACCTGAAGTGAAGCATCGGAATCTATAACTAGTGTCACAGGAATGGTTCAAAACATAGTCAGTAAGAAGAGTCTGACTTCTTGTCCTTAAGTCGGCCTTGTGCCTTTTGTATTTAATTCTGATGCAATTTCTGTGTTTCATCGTCAATAAGAAGGTCAAAGGGATACAGTAAACCTGGAGTGAAGCATCGGATTCTATAACTAGTGTCACAGGAATGGTTCAAATCATAGTCAGTACATAAGTCGGCATTGTGCCTTTTGTATTTAATTCCGATGCAATTTCTGTGTTTCATCGTGAATAAGTAGGTCAGAGGGATACAGTAACCCTGTAGTGAAGCATCGGAATCTATAACAAGTGTCTCTGAAATGGTTCAAAAAATAGTCAGTAAGAAGAGTCAGTCTTCTTGTACTCAAGTCGGCATTGTGCCTTTTGTATTTAATTCCGATGATATTTCTGTGTATCATCGTCAATAAGAAGGTCATAGGGACACAGTAAACCTGAAGTTAAGCATCGGAATTTATAACTAGTGTCACAGGAATGGTTCAAAGCATAGACAGTAAGAAGAGTCAGTCTTCTTGTACTTAAGTCGGCATTGTGCCATTTCTATTTAATTTCGATGCAATATCTGTGTTTCATCGTCAATAAGAAGGTCAGAGCGATACAGTAAACCTGAAGTGAAGCATCGGAATCTATAACTAGTGTCACAGGAATGGTTCAAAACATAGTCATAAAGAAGAGTCAGTCTTCTTGTCCTAAAGTCTTCATTGTGCCTTTTGTATTTAATTCCGATGCAATTTCTGTGCTTCATCGTCAATAAGAAGGTCCAAGGGATACTATAAACCTGGAGTGTAGCATCGGAATCTATAACTAGTGTCACAGGAACGGTTCAAATCATAGTCAGTAAGAAGAGTGAGTCTTCTTGTACTTAAGTCGGCATTGTGCCATTTCTTTTTAATTCCAATGCAATTTCAGTGTTTCATCGTCTATAATAAGGTCGAAGGGATACAGTAAACCTGGAATGTAGCATCGGAATCTATAACTAGTGTCAATGGAATGTTTCAAATCATAGACAGTAAGAGGAGTCAGTCTTCTTGTACTTAAGTCGGCATTGTGGCTCTTGTATTTAATTCCGGTGCAATTTCTGTGTTCATCGTCAATAAGAAGATCAGAGGGATACAATAAACCTGAAGTGAAGCATCGGAATCTATAACTAGTGTCACAGGAATGGTTCAAAACATAGTCAGTAAGAAGAGTCAGTCTTCTTGTCCTTAAGGCGGCCTTGTGCCTTTTGTATTTGATTCCGATGCAATTTCTGTGTCTCATCGTCTATAAGAAGGTCTAAGGGATACAGTAAACCTGGAGTGAAGCATCGGAATCTACAAGTAGTGTCGCTGGAATGGTTCAAAACATAGACAGTACTTAAGTCGGCATTGCGCCTTTTGTATTTAATTGCGAAACAATTTCTGTGTTTCATCGTCAATAAGAAGGTCCAAGGCATACAGTAAACCTGAAGTGAAGCATCGGAATCTATAACTAGTGTCACAGGAATGGTTCAAACATAGTCAGTAAGAAGAGTCGGTCTTCATGTACTTATGTCGCATTGTGCCTTTTGTATTTAATTCCGATGAAATATCTGTGTTTCATCGTCAATAAGAAGGTCCAAGGGATACAGTGAACATGAAGTGAAGCATCGGAACCTATAACTAGTGTCACAGGAATGGTTCAAGACATAGTCAGTAAGAAGAGTCAGTCTTCTTGTACTTAAGTCGGCATTTTGCCTAATCTATTTAATTCCAATGCAATTTCAGTGTTTCATCGTCAATAACAAGGTCCAATGGATGCAGTAAACCTGGCGTGAAGCATCGGAATCTATAACTAGTGTCAATGGAATGGTTCAAATCATAGACAGTAAGAAGAGTCAGTCTTCTTGTACTTAAGTCGGCATTGTGCCTTTTGTATTTCATTCCGGTGCAAATTCTGTGTTTCATCGTCAATAAGAAGGTCACAGGTATACAGTAAACCTGAAGTGAAGCATCGGAATCTATAACTAATGTCACAGGAGTGGTTCAAAACATAGTCAGTAAGAAGAGTCAGTGTTCTTGTCCTTATGTCGGCATTGTGCCTTTTGTTTCTATTTCCGATGCAATTTCTGTGTTTCATCGTCAATACGAAGGTCCAAGAGATACAGTAAACCTGGAGTGAATCATCGGAGTCTATAACTAGTGTCACAGAAATGGTTCAAAACATAGACAGTAAGAAGAGCCAGTCTGCTTGTACTTGAGTCGGCATTGTGACTTTTTTATTTAATTCCGATGCAATTTCTGTGTTTCATCGTCAATAAGAAGGTCCAAGGGATACAGTAAACCTGAAGTGAAGCATCGGAATCTATAACTAGTGTTACAGGAACGGTTCAAAACATAGTCAGTTTGAAGAGTCGGTCTTCATGTACTTAAGTCGGCATTGTGCCTTTTGTATTTCATTCCGGTGCTATTTCTGTGTTTCATCGTCAATAAGAAGGTCAGAGGGATACAGTAAACCTAATGTAAACCATCGGAATGGTTCAAAACATAGTCAGTAAGAAGAGTCAGTCTTCATGTTCTTAAGTCGGCATTGTGCCTTTTGTATTTAATTCCGGTGCAATTTCTGTGTTTCATCGTCAATAAGAAGGTCAGAGGGATACGGTAAACCTGATGTGAAGCATCGGATTCCATAACTAGTGTCACAGGAATGGTTCAAAACATAGTCAGTAAGAAGAGTCAGTCTTCCTGTCCTTAAGACGGCATTGTGCCTTTTGTATTTAATTCCGATGCAATTTCTGTGTTTCATCGTCAATAAGAAGGTCCAAGGGATACAGTAAACCCGGAGTGCAGCATCGGAATCTATAACTAGTGTCACAGGAATGGTTCAAAACATAGACAGTAAGAAGATACAGTTTTGTTGTACTTAAGTCGGCATTGTGTCTTTTGTATTTAATTCCGATGCAATTTCTGTGTTTCATCATCAATAAGAAGGTCCAAGGGATACAGTAAACCTGAAGTGAGGCATCGGTATCTATAACTAGTGTCACAGGAATGGTTCAAACCATCGTCAGAAAGAAGAGTCAGTCTTCTTATCCTTAAGTTGGCATTGTGCCTTTTGTATTTAATTCCGATGCAATTTCTGTGTTTCATCGTCAATAAGAATGTCCATGAGATACATTAAACCTGAAGTCAAGCATCGGAATCTATAACTAGTGTCACATTAATGGTTCAAAACATAGTCAGTAAGAAGAGTCAGTCTTCTTGTCCTTATGTCGGCATTTTGCCTTTTGTATTTAGTTCCGATGCAAATTCTGTGTTTCAACGTCAATAAGAAGGTCCAAGGGATACAGTAAACCTGAAGTGAAGCATCGGAATCTATAACTAGTGTTACAGGAACGGTTCAAAACATAGTCAGTTTGAAGAGTCGGTCTTCATGTACTTAAGTCGGAATTGTGCCTTTTGTATTTAATTCCGGTGCAATTTCTGTGTTTCATCGTCAATAAGAAGGTCAGAGGTATACAGTAAACTTAATGTGAAGCATCGGAATCTATAACTAGTGTCACAGGAATGGTTCAAAACATAGTCAGTACAAAGAGTCGGTCTTCATGTACTTAAGTCGGCATTGTGCCTTTTGTATTTAATTCCGGTGCAATTTCTGTGTTTCATCGTCAATAAGAAGGTCCAAGGGATACAGTGAACATGAAGTGAATCATCGGAACCTATAACTAGTGTCACAGGAATGGTTCAAGACATAGTCAGTAAGAAGAGTCAGTCTTCTTGTACTTAAGTCGGCATTTTGCCTAATCTATTTAATTCCAATGCAATTTCAGTGTTTCATCGTCAATAACAAGGTCCTATGGATGCAGTAAACCTGGCGTGAAGCATCGGAATCTATAACTAGTGTCAATGGAATGGTTCAAATCATAGACAGTAAGAAGAGTCAGTCTTCTTGTACTTAAGTCGGCATTGTGCCTTTTGTATTTCATTCCGGTGCAAATTCTGTGTTTCATCGTCAATAAGAAGGTCACAGGTATACAGTAAACCTGAAGTGAAGCATCGGAATCTATAACTAATGTCACAGGAGTGATTCAAAACATAGTCAGTAAGAAGAGTCAGTGTTCTTGTCCTTATGTCGGCATTGTGCCTTTTGTTTTTATTTCCGATGCAATTTCTGTGTTTCATCGTCAATACGAAGGTCCAAGAGATACAGTAAACCTGGAGTGAATCATCGGAGTCTATAACTAGTGTCACAGAAATGGTTCAAAACATAGACAGTAAGAAGAGCCAGTCTGCTTGTACTTGAGTCGGCATTGTGACTTTTTTATTTAATTCCGATGCAATTTCTGTGTTTCATCGTCAATAAGAAGGTCCAAGGGATACAGTAAACCTGAAGTGAAGCATCGGAATCTATAACTAGTGTTACAGGAACGGTTCAAAACATAGTCAGTTTGAAGAGTCGGTCTTCATGTACTTAAGTCGGCATTGTGCCTTTTGTATTTCATTCCGGTGCTATTTCTGTGTTTCATCGTCAATAAGAAGGTCACAGGGATACAGTAAACCTAATGTAAACCATCGGAATCTATAACTAGTGTCACAGGAATGGTTCAAAACATAGTCAGTAAGAAGAGTCAGTCTTCATGTTCTTAAGTCGGCATTGTGCCTTTTGTATTTAATTCCGGTGCAATTTCTGTGTTTCATCGTCAATAAGAAGGTCAGAGGGATACGGTAAACCTGATGTGAAGCATCGGATTCCATAACTAGTGTCACAGGAATGGTTCAAAACATAGTCAGTAAGAAGAGTCAGTCTTCCTGTCCTTAAGACGGCATTGTGCCTTTTGTATTTAGTTCCGATGCAATTTCTGTGTTTCATCGTCAATAAGAAGGTCCAAGGGATACAGTAAACCCGGAGTGCAGCATCGGAATCTATAACTAGTGTCACAGGAATGGTTCAAAACATAGACAGTAAGAAGATACAGTTTTGTTGTACTTAAGTCGGCATTGTGTCTTTTGTATTTAATTCCGATGCAATTTCTGTGTTTCATCATCAATAAGAAGGTCCAAGGGATACAGTAAACCTGAAGTGAGGCATCGGTATCTATAACTAGTGTCACAGGAATGGTTCAAACCATCGTCAGAAAGAAGAGTCAGTCTTCTTATCCTTAAGTTGGCATTGTGCCTTTTGTATTTAATTCCGATGCAATTTCTGTGTTTCATCGTCAATAAGAATGTCCCTGAGATACATTAAACCTGAAGTCAAGCATCGGAATCTATAACTAGTGTCACATTAATGGTTCAAAACATAGTCAGTAAGAAGAGTCAGTCTTCTTGTCCTTATGTCGGCATTTTGCCTTTTGTATTTAGTTCCGATGCAATTTCTGTGTTTCAACGTCAATAAGAAGGTCCAAGGGATACAGTAAACCAGAAGTGAAGCATCGGAATCTATAACTAGTGTTACAGGAACGGTTCAAAACATTGTCAGTTTGAAGAGTCGGTCTTCTTGTACTTAAGTCGGAATTGTGCCTTTTGTATTTAATTCCGGTGCAATTTCTGTGTTTCATCGTCAATAAGAAGGTCAGAGGTATACAGTAAACTTAATGTGAAGCATCGGAATCTATAACTAGTGTCACAGGAATGGTTCAAAACATAGTCAGTACAAAGAGTCGGTCTTCATGTACTTAAGTCGGCATTGTGCCTTTTGTATTTAATTCCGGTGCAATTTCTGTGTTTCATCGTCAATAAGAAGGTCCAAGGGATACAGTAAACCTGAAGTGAAGCATCGGAATCTATAACTAGTGTCACAGGAATGGATCAAAACAAAAACAGTAAGAAGAGTCAGTCTTCTTGTACTTAAGTCGGCATTGTGCCTTTTGTATTTAATTCCGATGCAATTTCTGTGTTTCATCGTGAATAAGAAGGTCACAGGGATACAGTAACCCTAAAGTGAAGCATCGGAATCTATAACTAGTGTCACAGAATTGGTTCAAAACATAGTCAGTAAGAAGAGACAGTCTTCTTGTACTTAAGTCGGCATTGTGCCTTTTGTATTTAATTCCGATGTTATTTCTGTGTTTCATCGTCAATAAGAAGGTCGGAGGAATACAGTAAACCTGAAGTGAGGCATCGGAATCTATAACTAGTGTCACAGGAATGGTTCAAATTATAGACAGAAAGAAGAGTCAGTCTTCTTGTACTTAAGTCGGCATTGTGCCTTTTGTATTAAATTCCGATGCAATTTCAGTGTTTCATCGTCAACAAGAAGGTCCTAGGGACACAGTAAAACTGAAGTCAAGCATCGGAATTTATAACTAGTGTCACAGGAATGGTTCAAATCATAGACAGTAAGAAGAGTCAGTCTTCTTGTACTTAAGTCGGCATTGTGCCTTTTACATTTAATTCCGATGCAATTACAGTGTTTCATCGTCTATACTAAGATCCAAGGGATACAGTAAACCTGCAGTGAAGCATCGGAATCTATAACTAGTGTCAATGGAATGGTTCAAAACAAAGTCAGTAAGAAGAGTCAGTCTTCTTGTACTTAAGTCGGCATTGTGGCTTTTGTATTTAATTCCGGTGCAATTTCTGTGTTCATCGTCAATAAGAAGATCAGAGGGATAAAATTAACCCTGAAGTGAAGCTTCGCAATCTATAACTAGTGTCACAGGAATGGTTCAAAACATTGTCAGTAAGAAGAGTCAGTCTTCTTGTACTTAAGTCGGCATTTTGCCTAATCTATTTAATTCCAATGCAATTTCAGTGTTTCATCGTCAATAAGAAGGTCCAAGGGATGCAGTAAACCTGGAGTGAAGCATCGGAATCTACAAGAAGTGTCACAGGAATGGTTCAAAGCATAGACAGTACTTAAGTCGGCATTGTGCCTTTTGCATTTAATTCCGAAACAATTTCTGTGTTTCACCGTCAATAAGAAGGTACAAGGGATACAGTAAACCTGAAGTGAAGCATCGGAATCTATAACTAGTGTCACAGGAATGGTTCAAACACAGTCAGTAAGAAGAGTCGGTCTTCATGTACTTATGTCGCATTGTGCCTTTTGTATTTAATTCCGATGCAATATCTGTGTTTCATCGTCAATAAGAAGGTCCAAGGGATACAGTAAACTTGAAGTGAAGCATCGGAACCTATAACTAGTGTCACAGGAATGGTTTAAAACATAGTCAGCAAGAAGAGTCAGTCTTCTTGTATTTAAGTCGGCATTTTGCCTAATCTATTTAATTCCAATGCAATTTCAGTGTTTCATCGTCAATAAGAAGGTCCAAGGGATGCTGTAAACCTGGTGTGAAGCATCGGAACCTATAACTAGTGTCAATGGAATGGTTCAAAACATAGACAGTAAGAAGAGCCAGTCTTCTTGTACTTAAGTCGGCATTGTGCCTTTTGTATTTCATTCCGGTGCAATGTCTGTGTTTCATCGTCAATAAGAAGGTCAGAGGGATACAGTAAACCTGATGTGAAGCATCGGAACCTATAACTAGTGTCACAGAAATGGTTCAAAACATAGACAGTAAGAAGAGCCAGGCTGCTTGTACTTGAGTCGGCATTGTGCCTTTTTTATTTAATTCCGATGCAATTTATGTGTTTCATCGTCAATAAGAAGGTCCAAGGGATACAGTAAACCTGAAGTGAAGCATCGGAATCTATAACTAGTGTTACAGGAACGGTTCAAAACATAGTCAGTATGAAGAGTCGGTCTTCATGTACTTAAGTCGGCATTGTGCCTTTTGTATTTAATTCCGATGCAATATCTGTGTTTCATCGTCAATAAGAAGGTCAGAGGGATCCAGTAAACCTAATGTGAAGCATCGGAATCTATAAGTAGTGTCACAGGAATGGTTCAAAACATAGTCAGTAAGAAGAATCGGTCTTCATGTACTTAAGTCGGCATTGTGTCTTTTGTATTTAATTCCGGTGCAATTTCTGTGTTTCATCGTCAATATGCAGGTCAGAGGGATACAGTAAACCTGATGTGAAGCATCGGAATCCATAACTAGTGGCACAGGAATGGTTCAAAACATAGTCAGTAAGAAGAGTCAGTCTTCTTGTCCTTAAGTCGGCATAGTGCCTTTTGTATTTAATTCCGATCCAATTTCTGTGTTTCATCGTCAATAAGAAGGTCCAAGGGATACAGTAAACCTGGAGTGAAGCATCGGAATCTATAACTAGTGTCACAGGATTGGTTCAAAACATAGACAGTAAGAAGATACAGTTTTGTTGTACTTAGGTCGGCATTGTGCCTTTTGTATTTAATTCCGATGCAATTTCTGTGTTTCATCGTCAATAAGAAGGTGCATGGGATACAGTAAACCTGAACTCAAGCATCGGAATCTATAACTAGTGTCACATTAATGGTTCAATACATGGTCAGTAAGAAGAGTCAGTCTTCTTGTACTGAAGTCGGCATTGTGCCTTTTGTATTTAAATCCGATGCAATTTCTGTGCTCCATCGTCAATTAGAAGGTCCATGGGATACAGTAAACCTGAAGTGAAGCATCGGAATCTATAACTAGTGTCACAGGAATGGTTCAAAACATAGTCAGTAAGAAGAGTTTGTCTACTTGTCCTTAAGGCGGCCTTGTGCCTTTTGTATTTAATTCCGATGCAATTTCTGTGTTTCATCGTCAATAAGAAGGTCCAAGGGATATAGTAAACCTGGAGTGAAGCATCGGAATCTACAAGTAGTGTCGCTGGAATGGTTCAAAACATAGACAGTACTTAAGTCGGCATTGCGCCTTTTGTATTTAATTCCGAAACAATTTCTGTGTTTCATCGTCAATAAGAAGGTCCAAGGCATACAGTAAACCTGAAGTGAAGCATCGGAATCTATAACTAGTGTTACAGGAACGGTTCAAAACATAGTCAGTTTGAAGAGTCGGTCTTCATGTTCTTAAGTCGGCATTGTGCCTTTTGTATTTAATTCCGGTGCAATTTCTGTGTTTCATCGTCAATAAGAAGGTCAGAGGGATACGGTAAACCTGATGTGAAGCATCGGATTCCATAACTAGTGTCACAGGGATGGTTCAAAACATAGTCAGTAAGAAGAGTCAGTCTTCTTGTACTTAAGTCGGCATTGTGCTTTTGTATTTAATTCCGGTGCAATTTCTGTGTTTCATAGTCAATAAGAAGGTCCAAGGGATACAGTTGACCCGGAGTGAAGCATCGGAATCTATAACTAGTGTCAGAGGAATGGTTCAAAACATAGACAGTAAGAAGATACAGTTTTGTTGTAGTTAAGTCGGCATTGTGTCTTTTGTATTTAATTCCGATGCAATTTCTGTGTTTCATCATCTATAAGAAGGTCCAAGGGATACAGTAAACCTGAAGTGAGGCATCGGAATCTATAACTAGTGTCACAGGAATGGTTCAAAACATAGTCAGAAAGAAGAGTCAGTCTTCTTATCCTTAAGTTGGCATTGTGCTTTTTGTATTTAAGACCGATGCAATTTCTGTGCTTCATCGTCAATAAGAATGTCCATGAGATACAGTAAACCTGAAGTCAAGCATCGGAATCTATAACTAGTGTCACATTAATGGTTCAAAACATAATCAGTAAGAAGAGTCAGTCTTCTTGTCCTTATGTCGGCATTTTGCCTTTTGTATTTAATTCCGATGCAATTTCTGTGTTTCATCGTCAATAAGAAGGTCCAAGGGATACAGTAAACCTGAAGTGAAGCATCGGAATCTATAACTAGTGTTACAGGAACGGTTCAAAACATAATCAGTTTGAAGAGTCGGTCTTCATGTACTTAAGTCGGAATTGTGCCTTTTGAATTTAATTCCGGTGCAAATTCTGTGTTTCATCGTCAATAAGAAGGTCAGAGGGATACAGTAAACTTAATGTAAAGCATCGGAATCTGTAACTAGTGTCACAGGAATGGTACAAACATAGTCAGTAAGAAGAGTCGGTCTTCATGTACTTAAGTCGGCATTGTGCCTTTTGTATTTACTTCCGGTGCAATTTCTGTGTTTCATCGTCAATAAGAAGGTCAGAGGGATAGAGTAAACCTGATGTGAAGCATCGGAATCCATAACTAGTGTCACAGGAATGGTTCAAAACATAGTCAGTAAGAAGAGTCAGTCTTCTTGTCCATAAGTCGGCATTGTGCCTTTTGTATTTAATTCCGATGCAATTTCTGTGTTTCATCGTCAATAAGAAGGTCCAAGGGATACAGTAAACCTGGAGTGAAGCATCGCAATCTATAACTAGTGTCACAGGAATGGTTCAAAACATAGACAGTAAGAAGATACAGTCTTCTTGTACTTAAGTCGGCATTGTGACTTTTGTAGTTAATTCCGATGCAATTTCTGTACTTCATCGTCAATTAGAAGGTCCCAGGGATACAGTAAAACTGAAGTCAAGCATCGGAATTTATAACTAGTGTCACAGGAATGGTTCAAATCATAGACAGTAAGAAGAGTCAGTCTTCTTGTACTTAAGTCGGCATTGTGCCTTTTCTATTTAATTCCGATGCAATTTCTGTGTTTCATCGTCAATAAGAAGGTCAGAGCGATACAGTTAACCTGAAGTGAAGCATCGGAATCTATAACTAGTGTCACAGGAATGGTTCAAAACATAGTCAGAAAGAAGAGTCAGTCTTCTTGTCCTTAAGTCTTCATTGTGCCATTTGTATTTAATACCGATGCAATTTCTGTGTTTCATCGTCAATAAGAAGGTCCAAGGGATACTATAAACCTGGAGTGTAGCATCGGAATCTATAACTAGTGTCACAGAAATGGTTCAAAACATAGTCAGTAAGTAGAGTGAGTCTCCTCGTACTTAAGTCAGCATTGAGCCTTTTCTATTTAATTCCGATGCAATTTCAGTGTTTCATCGTCTATACTAAGATCCAAGGGATACAGTCAACCTGGAGTGAAGCATCGGAATCTATAACTAGTGTCAATGGAATGGTTCAAAACATAGTCAGTAAGAAGAGTCAGTCTTCTCGTACTTAAGTCGGCATTGTGGCTTTTGTATTTAATTCCGGTGCAATTTCTGTGTTCATCGTCAATAAGAAGATCAGAGGGATAAAATAAACCTGAAGTGAAGCATCGGAATCTATAACTAGTGTCACAGGAATGGTTCAAAACATTGTTAGTAAGAAGAGTCAGTCTTCTTGTACTTAAGTCGGCATTTTGCCTAATCTATTTAATTCCAATGCAATTTCAGTGCTTCATCGTCAATAAGAAGGTCCAAGGGATGCAGTAAACCTGGCGTGAAGCATCGGAATCTATAACTAGTGTCAATGGAATGGTTCAAAACATAGACAGTAAGAAGAGTCAGTCTTCTTGTACTGAAGTCGGCATTGTGCCTTTTGTATTTAATTCCGATGCAATTTCTGTGTTTCATCGTTAATAAGAAGGTCCAAGGGATACAGTAAACCTGGAGTGAAGCATCGGAATCTACAAGTAGTGTCACAGGAATGCTTCAAAGCATAGACAGTACTTAAGTCGGCATTGTGCCTTTTGCATTTAATTCCGAAACAATTTCTGTGTTTCATTGTTAATAAGAAGGTAAAAGGGATACAGTAAACCTGACGTGAAGCATCGGAATCTATAACTAGTGTCACAGGAATGGTTCAAACATAGTCAGTAAGAAGAGTCGGTCTTCATGTACTTATGTCGCATTGTGCCTTTTGTATTTAATTCCGATGCAATATCTGTGTTTCATCGTCAATAAGAAGGTCCAAGGGATACAGTAAACTTGAAGTGAGGCATCGGAACCTATAACTAGTGTCACAGGAATGGTTTAAAACATAGTCAGCAAGAAGAGTCAGTCTTCTTGTATTTAAATCGGGCATTTTGCCTAATCTATTTAATTCCAATGCAATTTCAGTGTTTCATCGTCAATAAGAAGGTCCTAGGGATGCTGTAAACCTGGTGTGAAGCATCGGAATCTATAACTACTGTCAATGGAATGGTTCAAAACATAGACAGTAAGAAGAGTCAGTCTTCTTGTACTTAAGTCGGCATTTTGCCTTTTGTATTTCATTCCGCTGCAATGTCTGTATATCATCGTCAATACGAAGGTCAGAGGGATACAGTAAACCTGATGTGAAGCATCGGAACCTATAACTAGTGTCACAGAAATTGTTCAAAAGATAGACAGTAAGAAGAGCCAGTCTGGTTGTACTTGAGTCGGCATTGTGCCTTTTTTATTTAATTCCGATGCAATTTATGTGTTTCATCGTCAATAAGAAGGTCCAAGGGATACAGTAAACCTGAAGTGAAGCATCGGAATTTATAACTAGTGTTACAGGAACGGTTCAAAACATAGTCAGTTTGAAGAGTCGGTCTTCATGTACTTAAGTCAGCATTGTGCCTTTTGTATTTAATTCCGATGCAATATCTGTGTTTCATCGTCAATAAGAAGGTCCAAGGAATACAGTAAACTTGAAGTGAAGCATCGGAACCTATAACTAGTGTCACAGGAATGGTTCAAAACATAGACAGTAAGAAGATACAGTTTTGTTGTACTTAAGTCGGCATTGTGTCTTTTGTATTTAATTCCGATGCAATTTCTGTGTTTCATCATCAATAAGAAGGTCCAAGGGATACAGTAAACCTGAAGTGAGGCATCGGAATCTATAACTAGTGTCACAGGAACGGTTCAAAACATAGTCAGAAAGAAGAGTCAGTTTTCTTATCCTTAAGTTGGCATTGTGCCTTTTGTATTTAAGACCGATGCAATTTCTGTGCTTCATCGTCAATAAGAATGTCCATGAGATACAGTAAACCTGAAGTCAAGCATCGGAATCTATAACTAGTGTCACATTAATGGTTCAAAACATAGTCAGTAAGAAGAGTCAGTCTTCTTGTCCTTATGTCGGCATTTTGCCTTTTGTATTTAATTCCGATGCAATTTCTGTGTTTCATCGTCAATAAGAAGGTCCAAGGGATACAGTAAACCTGAAGTGAAGTATCGGAATCTATAACTAGTGTTACAGGAACGGTTCAAAACATAGTCAGTTTGAAGAGTCGGTCTTCATGTACTTAAGTCGGAATTGTGCCTTTTGAATTTAATTCCGGTGCAATTTCTGTGTTTCATCGTCAATAAGAAGGTCAGAGGGATACAGTAAACTTAATGTAAAGCATCGGAATCTGTAACTAGTGTCACAGGAATGGTTCAAACATAGTCAGTAAGATGAGTCGGTCTTCATGTACTTAAGTCGGCATTGTGCCTTTTGTATTTACTTCCGGTGCAATTTCTGTGTTTCATCGTCAATAAGAAGGTCAGAGGGATAGAGTAAACCTGATGTGAAGCATCGGAATCCATAACTAGTGTCACAGGAATGGTTCAAAACATAGTCAGTAAGAAGAGTCAGTCTTCTTGTCCTTAAGTCGGCATTGTGCCTTTTGTATTTAATTCCGATGCAATTTCTGTGTTTCATCGTCAATAAGAAGGTCCAAGGGATACAGTAAACCTGGAGTGAAGCATCGCAATCTATAACTAGTGTCACAGGAATGGTTCAAAACATAGACAGTAAGAAGATACAGTCTTCTTGTACTTAAGTCGGCATTGTGACTTTTGTAGTTAATTCCGATGCAATTTCTGTACTTCATCGTCAATTAGAAGGTCCCAGGGATACAGTAAACCTGAAGTGAAGCATCGGAATCTATAACTAGTGTCACAGGAATGGATCAAAACATAAACAGTAAGAAGAGTCAGTCTTCTTGTACTTAAGTCGGCATTGTGCCTTTTGTATTAAATTCCGATGCAATTTCAGTGTTTCATCGTCAACAAGAATGTCCTAGGGACACAGTAAAACTGAAGTCAAGCATCGGAATTTATAACTAGTGTCACAGGAATGGTTCAAATCATAGACAGTAAGAAGAGTCAGTCTTCTTGTACTTAAGTCGGCATTGTGCCTTTTCTATTTAATTCCGATTCAATTTCTGTGTTTCATCGTCAATAAGAAGGTCAGAGCGATACAGTTAACCTGAAGTGAAGCATCGGAATCTATAACTAGTGTCACAGGAATGGTTCAAAACATAGTCAGAAAGAAGAGTCAGTCTTCTTGTCCTTAAGTCTTCATTGTGCCATTTGTATTTAATACCGATGCAATTTCTGTGTTTCATCGTCAATAAGAAGGTCCAAGGGATACTATAAACCTGGAGTGTAGCATCGGAATCTATAACTAGTGTCACAGAAATGGTTCAAAACATAGTCAGTAAGTAGAGTGAGTCTCCTCGTACTTAAGTCAGCATTGAGCCTTTTCTATTTAATTCCGATGCAATTTCAGTGTTTGATCGTCTATACTAAGATCCAAGGGATACAGTAAACCTGGAGTGAAGCATCGGAATCTATAACTAGTGTCAATGGAATGGTTCAAAACATAGTCAGTAAGAAGAGTCAGTCTTCTCGTACTTAAGTCGGCATTGTGGCTTTTGTATTTAATTCCGGTGCAATTTCTGTGTTCATCGTCAATAAGAAGATCAGAGGGATAAAATAAACCTGAAGTGAAGCATCGGAATCTATAACTAGTGTCACAGGAATGGTTCAAAACATTGTTAGTAAGAAGAGTCAGTCTTCTTGTACTTAAGTCGGCATTTTGCCTAATCTATTTAATTCCAATGCAATTTCAGTGCTTCATCGTCAATAAGAAGGTCCAAGGGATGCAGTAAACCTGGCGTGAAGCATCGGAATCTATAACTAGTGTCAATGGAATGGTTCAAAACATAGACAGTAAGAAGAGTCAGTCTTCTTGTACTGAAGTCGGCATTGTGCATTTTGTATTTAATTCCGATGCAATTTCTGTGTTTCATCGTTAATAAGAAGGTCCAAGGGATACAGTAAACCTGGAGTGAAGCATCGGAATCTACAAGTAGTGTCACAGGAATGCTTCAAAGCATAGACAGTACTTAAGTCGGCATTGTGCCTTTTGCATTTAATTCCGAAACAATTTCTGTGTTTCATTGTTAATAAGAAGGTACAAGGGATACAGTAAACCGGACGTGAAGCATCGGAATTTATAACTAGTGTCACAGGAATGGTTCAAACATAGTCAGTAAGAGGAGTCGGTCTTCATGTGCTTATGTCGCATTGTGCCTTTTGTATTTAATTCCGATGCAATATCTGTGTTTCATCGTCAATAAGAAGGTCCATGGATACAGTAAACTTGAAGTGAAGCATCGGAACCTATAACTAGTGTCATAGGAATGGTTTAAAACATAGTCAGCAAGAAGAGTCAGTCTTCTTGTATTTAAGTCGGGCATTTTGCCTAATCTATTTAATTCCAATGCAATTTCAGTGTTTCATCGTCAATAAGAAGGTCCTAGGGATGCTGTAAACCTGGTGTGAAGCATCGGAATCTATAACTACTGTCAATGGAATGGTTCAAAACATAGACAGTAAGAAGAGTCAGTCTTCTTGTACTTAAGTCGGCATTTTGCCTTTTGTATTTCATTCCGGTGCAATGTCTGTATTTCATCGTCAATAAGAAGGTCAGAGGGATACAGTAAACCTGATGTGAAGCATCGGAACCTATAACTAGTGTCACAGAAATAGTTCAAAAGATAGACAGTAAGAAGAGCCAGTCTGGTTGTACTTGAGTCGGCATTGTGCCTTTTTTATTTAATTCCGATGCAATTTATGTGTTTCATCGTCAATAAGAAGGTCCAAGGGATACAGTAAACCTGAAGTGAAGCATCAGAATTTATAACTAGTGTTACAGGAACGGTTCAAAACATAGTCAGTTTGAAGAGTCGGTCTTCATGTACTTAAGTCAGCATTGTGCCTTTTGTATTTAATACCGATGCAATATCTGTGTTTCATCGTCAATAAGAAGGTCAGAGGGATACAGTAAACCTGAAGTGAAGCATCGGAACCTATAACTAGTGTCACAGAAATAGTTCAAAAGATAGACAGTAAGAAGAGCCAGTCTGGTTGTACTTGAGTCGGCATTGTGCCTTTTGTATTTAATTCCGATCCAATTTCTGTGTTTCATCGTCAATAAGAGGGTCCAAGGGATACAGTAAACCTGGAGTGAAGCATCGGAATCTATAACTAGTGTCACAGGATTGGTTCAAAACATAGACAGTAAGAAGATACAGTTTTGTTGTACTTAAGTCGGCATTGTGCCTTTTGTATTTAATTCCGATGCAATTTCTGTGTTTCATCGTCAATAAGAAGGTGCATGGGATACAGTAAACCTGAACTCAAGCATCGGAATCTATAACTAGTGTCACATTAATGGTTCAATACATGGTCAGTAAGAAGAGTCAGTCTTCTTGTACCTAAGTCGGCATTGTGCCTTTTGTATTTAATTCCGATGTAATTTCTGTGCTCCATCGTCAATACGAAGGTCCATGGGATACAGTAAACCTGAAGTGAAGCATCGGAATCTATAACAAGTGTCACAGGAATGGTTCAAAACATAGTCAGTAAGAAGAGTGAGTCTTCTTGTACTTAAGTCGGCATTGTGCCTTTTCTATTTAATTCCGATGCAATTTCAGTGTCTCATCGTCAATAAGAAGGTCCAAGGGATACAGTAAACCTGGAGTGAAGCATCGGAATCTATAACTAGTGTCAATGGAATGGTTCAAAACATAGACAGTAAGAAGAGTCACTCTTCTTGTACTTAATTCGGCATTGTGCCTTTTGTATTTAATTCCGGTGCAATTTCAGTGTTTCATCGTCAATAAGAAGGTCAGAGGGATACAATAAACCTGAAGTGAAGCATCGGAATCTATAACTAGTGTCACAGGAATGGTTCAAAATATAGTCAGTAAGAAGAGTCAGACTTCTTGTACTTAAGTCGGCCTGGTGCCTTTTGTATTTAATTCTGATGCAATTTCTGTGTTTCATCGTCAATAAGAAGGTCCAAGGGATACAGTAAACCTGAAGTGAAGCATCGGAATCTATAACTAGTGTCACAGGAATGGTTCAAAACATAGTCAGTAAGAAGTGTCGGTCTTCATGTACTTACGTCGGCATGGTGCCTTTTGTATTTAACTCCGATGCAATTTCTGTGTTTCATCGTCAATAAGAAGGTCCAAGGGATACAGTAAACCTGAAGTGAAGCATCGGAATCTATAACTAATGTCACAGGAATGGTTCAAAACTAGTCAGTGAGAAGAGTCATTCTTCATGTACTTATGTTGGCATTGTGCCTTTTGTATTTAATTCCGATGCAATTTCTGTGTTTCATCGTCAATCAGAAGGTCCAAGGCATACAGTAAACATGAAGTGAAGCATCGGAATCTATAACTAGTGTCACAGGAATGGTTCAAAACATAGTCAGTAAGAAGAGTCAGTCTTCATGTACTTAAGTCGGCTTTATGCCTATTCTATTTAATTCCAATGCAATTTCAGTGTTTCATCGTCAATAAGGAGGTCAGAGCGATACAGTAAACCTGAAGTGAAGCATTGGAATCTATAACTAGTGTCACAGGAATGGTTCAAGACATAAACAGTAAGAAGAGTCAGTCTTCTTGTACTTAAGTCGGCATTGTGCCTTTTGTATTTAATTCCGATGCAATTTCTGTGTTTCATCGTGAATAAGAAGGTCAGAGGGATACAGGAACCCTGAAGTGAAGCATCGGAATTTATAACTAGTGTCACAGAAATAGTTCAAAACATAGTCAGTAAGAAGATACAGTCTTCTTGTACTTTATTCGGCATTGTGCCTTTTGTATTTAATTCCGATGATATTTCTGTGTTTCATCGTCAATGAGAAGGTCAGAGGAATACAGTAAACTTGAAGTGAAGCATCGGAATCTATAACTAGTGTCACAGGAATGGTTCAAAACATAGACAGGAAGATGCGTCAGTCTTCCTGTACTTGAGTCGGCATTGTGCCCTTTGTATCAAATTCCGATGCAATTTCAGTGTTTCATCGTCAACAAGAAGCTCAGAGCGATACAGTAAACCTGAAGTGAAGCATCGGAATCTATAACTAGTGTCACAGGAATGGTTCAAACCATAGTCAGAAAGAAGAGTCAGTCTTCTTGTCCTTAAGTCTTCATTGTGCCATTTGTATTTAATACCGATGCAATTTCTGTGTTTCATCGTCAATAAGAAGGTCCAAGGGATACTATAAACCTGCAGTGTAGCATCGGAATCTATAACTAGTGTCACAGAAATGGTTCAAAACATAGTCAGTATGTAGAGTGAGTCTTCCTGTACTTAAGTCGGCATTGTGCCTTTCTATTTAATTCCGATGCAATTTCAGTGTTTCATCGTCTATACTAAGATCCAAGGTATACAGTAAACCTGGAGTGAAGCATCGGAATCTATAACTAGTGTCACAGGAATGGTTCAAAACATAGACAGGAAGAAGCGTCAGTCTTCCTGTACTTGAGTCGGCATTGTGCCCTTTGTATCAAATTCCGATGCAATTTCAGTGTTTCATCGTCAACAAGAAGCTCAGAGCGATACAGTAAACCTGAAGTGAAGCATCGGAATCTATAACTAGTGTCTCAGGAATGGTTCAAAACATTGTCAGTAAGAAGAGTCAGTCTTCTTGTACTTAAGTCAGCAATTTCTAATCTATTTAATTCCAATGCTATGTCAGTGTTTCATCGTCAATAAGAAGGTTCAAGGGATGCAGTAAACCTGATGTGAAGCATCGGAACCTATAAGTAGTGTCACAGAAATGGTTCGAAACATAGACAGTAAGAAGAGCCAGTCTGCTTGTACTTGAGTCCGCATTGTGCCTTTTTTATTTAATTCCGATGCAATTTATGTGTTTCAACGTCAATAAGAAGGTCAGAGCGATACAGTAAACCTGAAGTGAAGCATCGGAATCTATAACTAGTGTCACAGGAATGGTTCAAAACATAAACAGTAAGAAGAGTCAGTCTTCTTGTACTTAAGTCGGCATTGTGCCTTTTGTATTTAATTCCGATGCAATTTCTGTGTTTCATCGTGAATAAGAAGGTTAGAGGGATACAGTAACCCTGAATTGAAGCATCGGAATCCATAACTAGTGTCACAGAAATGGTTCAAAACATAGTAAGTATGAAGAGTCAGTCTTCTTGTACTTAAGTCAGCATTGTGCCTTTTGTATTTAACTCCGATGCAATATTCTGTGTTTCATCGTCAATAAGAAGGTCCAAGGGATACAGTAAACCTGGAGTGAATCATCGGAATCTATAACTAGTGTCACAGAAATGGTTCAAAACATAGACAGTAAGAAGAGCCAGTCTGCTTGTACTTGAGTCGGCATTGTGCCTTTTTTATTTAATTCCGATGCAATTTCTGTGTTTCATCGTCAATAAGAAGGTCCAAGGGATACAGTAAACCTGAAGCGAAGCATGGGAATCTATAACTAGTGTTACAGGAACGGTTCGAAACATAGTCAGTTTGAAGAGTCGGTCTTCATGTACTTAAGACTTCAATGTGATTTTTGTATTTAATTCCGGTGCAATTTCTGTGTTTCATCGTCAATAAGAAGGTCAGAGGGATACAGTAAACCTACTGTGAAGCATCGGAATCTATAACTAGTGTCACAGGAATGGTTCAATGCATAGTCAGTAAGAAGAGTCGGTCTTCATGTACTTAAGTCGGCCTTGTGCCTTTTGTTTTTAATTCCGGTGCAATTTCTGTGTTTCATCGTCAATACGAAGTTCAGAGGGATACAGTAAACCTGATGTGAAGCACCGGAATCCATAGCTAGTGTCATAGGAATGGTTCAAAACATAGTCAGTAAGAAGAGTCAGTCTTCTTGTCCTTAAGTCGGGATTGTGCCTTTTGTATTTAATTCCGATGCAATTTCTGTGTTTCATCGGCAATAAGAAGGTCCAAGGGATACAGTAAACCTGGAGTGAAGCATCGGAATCTATAACTAGTGTCACAGGTACGGTTCAAAACATAGACAGTAAGAAGATACAGTTTTGTTGTACTTAAGACGGCATGGTGCCTTTTGTATTTAATTCCGATGCAAATTCTGTGTTTCATCGTCAATCAGAAACTCCAAGGCATACAGTAAACATGAAGTGAAGCATCGGAATCTATAACTAGTGTCACAGGAATGGTTCAAAACATAGTCAGTAAGAAGAGTCCGTGTTTATGTACTTAAGTCGGCTTTATGCCTAATCTATTTAATTCCGATGCAATATCAGTGTTTCATCGTCAATAAGAAAGTCAGAGGGATGCAGTAAACCTGAAGTGAAGCATCGGAATCTATAACTAGTGTCACAGGAATGGATCAAAACATAATCTGTAAGAAGAATCGGTCTTCATGTACTTAAGTCGGCATTGTGCCTTTTGTATTTATTTCCGGTGCAATTCCTGTGTTTCATCGTCAATAGGGAGGTCAGAGGGATACAGTAAACCTGATGTGAAGCATCGGAATCTACAACTAGTGTCACAGGAATGGTTCAAAACATAGTCAGTAAGAAGTGTCGGTCTTCATGTACTTAAGTCGGCATGGTGCCTTTTGTATTTAACTCCGATGCAATTTCTGTGTTTCATCGTCAATAAGAAGGTCCAAGGGATACAGTAAACCTGAACTGAAGCATCGGAATCTATAACTAGTGTCACAGGAATGGTTCAAAACATAGTCAGTTAGAAGAGTCAGTCCTCATGTACTTATGTCGGCATTGTGCCTTTTGTATTTAATTCCGATGCAATTTCTGTGTTTCATCGACAATCACAAGGTCCAAGGCATACAGTAAACATGAAGTGAAGCAACGGAATCTATAACTAGTGTCACAGGAATGGTTCAAAACATAGTCAGTAAGAAGAGTCAGTCTTCATGTACTTAAGTCGGCTTTATGCCTAATCTATTTAATTCCAATGCAATTTCAGTGTTTCATCGTCAATAAGAAGGTCAGAGGGATACAGTAAACCTGAAGTGATGCATCGGAATCTATAACTAGTGTCACAGGAATGGTTCAAAACATAGTCAGCAAGAAGAGTCGGTCTTCATGTACTTAAGTCGGCATTTTGCCTTTTGCATTTAATTCCGGTGCAATTTCTGTGTTTCTTCGTCAATAAGAAGGTCAGAGGGATACAGTGAACCTGATGTGAAGCATCGGAATCTATAACTAGTGTCACAGGACTGGTTCAAAACATAGTCAGTAAGAAGAGTCGGTCTTCATGTACTTAAGTCGGTATTGTGCCTTTTGTATTTAATTCCGGTGCAATTTCTGTGTTTCATCGTCAATAAGAAGGTCAGAGGGATACAGTAAACCTGATGTGAAGTATCGGAATCTATAACTAGTGTCACAGGAATGTTTCAAAACATATTCAGTAAGAAGAGTCAGTCTTCTTGTCATTAAGTCGGCATTGTGCCTTTTGTATTTAATTCCGATGCAATTTCTGTGTTTCAACGTCAATAAGAAGGTCAGAGCGATACAGTAAACCTGAAGTGAAGCATCGGAATCTATAAATAGTGTCACAGGAATGGTTCAAAACATAAACAGTAAGAAGAGTCAGTCTTCTTGTACTTAAGTCGGCATTGTGCCTTTTGTATTTAATTCCGATGCAATTTCTGTGTTTCATCGTGAATAAGAAGGTTAGAGGGATACAGTAACCCTGAATTGAAGCATCGGAATCCATAACTAGTGTCACAGAAATGGTTCAAAACATAGTAAGTATGAAGAGTCAGTCTTCTTGTACTTAAGTCGGCATTGTGCCTTTTGTATTTAACTCCGATGCAAATTTCTGTGTTTCATCGTCAATAAGAAGGTCCAAGGGATACAGTAAACCTGGAGTGAATCATCGGAATCTATAACTAGTGTCACAGAAATGGTTCAAAACATAGACAGTAAGAAGAGCCAGTCTGCTTGTACTTGAGTCGGCATTGTGCCTTTTTTATTTAATTCCGATGCAATTTCTGTGTTTCATCGTCAATAAGAAGGTCCAAGGGATACAGTAAACCTGAAGTGAAGCATCGGAATCTATAAGTAGTGTTACAGGAACGGTTCGAAACATAGTCAGTTTGAAGAGTCGGTCTTCATGTACTTAAGACTTCAATGTGATTTTTGTATTTAATTCCGGTGCAATTTCTGTGTTTCATCGTCAATAAGAAGGTCAGAGGGATACAGTAAACCTACTGTGAAGCATCGGAATCTATAACTAGTGTCACTGGAATGGTTCAATGCATAGTCAGTAAGAAGAGTCGGTTTTCATGTACTTAAGTCGGCCTTGTGCCTTTTGTATTTAATTCCGGTGCAATTTCTGTGTTTCATCGTCAATACGAAGTTCAGAGGGATACAGTAAACCTGATGTGAAGCATCGGAATCCATAGCTAGTGTCATAGGAATGGTTCAAAACATAGTCAGTAAGAAGAGTCAGTCTTCTTGTCCTTAAGTCGGGATTGTGCCTTTTGTATTTAATTCCGATGCAATTTCTGTGTTTCATCGGCAATAAGAAGGTCCAAGGGATACAGTAAACCTGGAGTGAAGCATCGGAATCTATAACTAGTGTCACAGGTATGGTTCAAAACATAGACAGTAAGAAGATACAGTTTTGTTGTACTTAAGACGGCATTGTGCCTTTTGTATTTAATTCCGATGCAAATTCTGTGTTTCATCGTCAATCAGAAACTCCAAGGCATACAGTAAACATGAAGTGAAGCATCGGAATCTATAACTAGTGTCACAGGAATGGTTCAAAACATAGTCAGTAAGAAGAGTCCGTGTTTATGTACTTAAGTCGGCTTTATGCCTAATCTATTTAATTCCGATGCAATATCAGTGTTTCATCGTCAATAAGAAAGTCAGAGGGATGCAGTAAACCTGAAGTGAAGCATCGGAATCTATAACTAGTGTCACAGGAATGGATCAAAACATAATCTGTAAGAAGAATCGGTCTTCATGTACTTAAGTCGGCATTGTGCCTTTTGTATTTATTTCCGGTGCAATTCCTGTGTTTCATCGTCAATAAGGAGGTCAGAGGGATACAGTAAACCTGATGTGAAGCATCGGATTCTACAACTAGTGTCACAGGAATGGTTCAAAACATAGTCAATAAGAAGAGTCAGTCTTCTTGTACTTGAGTCGGCGTTGTGCCTTTTGCATTTAATTCCGATGCAATTTCTGTGTTTCATCGTCAATAAGAAGGTCCAAGAGATACAGTAAACCTGGAGTGAAACATCGGAATCTATAACTAGTGTCACAGGAATGGTTCAAAACATAGACAGTAAGAAGATATAGTCTTGTTGTACTTAAGTCGGCATTGTGCCTTTTGTATTTAATTCCGATGCAATTTCTGTGTTTCATCGTCAATAAGAAGGTCCCAGGGATACAGTAAACCTGAAGTGAAGCATCGGAATCTATAACTAGTGTCACAGGAATGGTTCAAAACATAGTCAGAAAGAAGAGTCAGTCTTCTTGTCCTTATGTCGGCATTGTGCCTTTTGTATTTAATTCCGATGCAATTTCTGTGTTTCACCGTCAGTAAGAAGGTCCAAGGGATACAGTAATCCTGAAGTGAAGCATCGGAATCTATAACTAGTGTCACAGGAATGGTTCAAAACATAGTCAGTAAGAAGAGTCAGTCTTCATGTACTTAAGCCGGCATTGTGCCTTTTGTATTTAATTCCGATGCAATTTCTGTGTTTCATCGTCAATAAGAAGGTCAAAGGCATACGGTAAACATGAAGTGAAGCATCGGAATCTATAACTAGAGTCACAGGAATGGTTCAAAACATAGTCAGTAAAAAGAGTCAGACTTCTTGTACTTAAGGCGGCATTATGCCTAATCTATTTAATTCCGATGCAAAATCAGTGTTTCATCGTCAATAAGAAGGTCAGAGGGATACAGTAAACCTGAAGTGAAACATCGGAGTCTATAACTAGGGTCACAGGAATAGTTCAAATCATAGACAGTAGGAAGATTCAGTCTTCTTGTACTTTAGGCGGCATTGTGCCTTTTGTATATAATTCCGATGCAATCTACGTGTTTCATCGTCAATAAGAAGGTCAGAGGGATACAGTAAACCTGAAGTGAAGCATCGGAATCTATAACTAGTGAAACAGGAAAGGTTCAAAACATAGACAGTAAGAAGAGTCAGTTTTCTTGTACTTAAGTCGACATTGTGCCTTTTGTATTTAATTCCGATGCAATTTCTGTGTTTCATCGTCAATAAGAAGGGCACAGGGATACAGTAAACCCGAAATGAAGCATCGGAATCCATAACTAGTGTCACAGGAATGGTTCAAAACATAAACAGTAAGAAGAGTCAGTTTTCTTGTACTTAGGTCGGCATTGTGCCTTTTGTATTTAATTCCGATGCAATTTCTGTGTTTCATCGTCAATAAGAAGGTCAGAGGGATACGGTGAACCTGAAGTGAAGCATCGGAATTTATAACTAGTGCCACAGGAATGGTCCAAAACATAGACAGAAAGAGGGGTCAGTCTTCTTGTACTTAAGTGGGCATAGTGCCTTTTGTATTTAATTCCGATGCAATATCTGTGTTTCTTCGTCAATAAGAAGGTCAGAGGGATACAGTAAACCTGAAGTGAAGCTTCGGAATCTATAACTATTGTCACAGAAATGGTTCAAAATAGACAGTAAGAAGAGCCAGTCTTCTTGTACTTGAGTCGGCAATGTGCCTTTTGTATTTAATTCCGATGCAATTTCTGTGTTTCATCGTCAATAAGAAGGTCAAAGGGATACAGTAAACCTGAAGTGAAGCATCTGAATCTATATCTAGTGTCACAGGAATGGTTCAAAATATAGACAGTAAGAATAGTCAGTCTTCTTGTACTTAAGTCGGCATTGTGCCTTTTGTATTAAATTCCGATGCAATTTACGTGTTTCATCGTCAATAAGAAGGTTAGAGGGATACATTAAACCTGAAGTGAAGCATCGGAATCTATAACTAGTGTCACAGGAATGGTTCAAAACATAGACAGTAAGGTGAGTCAGTCTTCTTGTACTTAAGTCGGCATTGTGCCTTTTGTATATAATTCCGATGCAGTTTCTGTGTTTCATCGACAATAAGAAGGTCAGCTGGATACAGTAAACCTGAAGTGAAGCATCGGAATCTATAACTAGTGTCACCGGAGTGGTAGAAAACATTGACAGTAAGAAGAGTCAGTCTTATCGTACTTAAGTCGGCATTGTGGCTTTTGTATTTTATTAAGATGCAAATTCTGTGTTTCATCGTCAATAAGGAGGTCGGAGGGATACAGAAAACCTGAAGTGAAGCATCGGAATCCAAAACTAGTGTCACAGAAGTGGTTCAAAACATAGACAGTAGGAAGAGTCAGTCTCCTTGTACTTAGGTCGGCATTGTGCCTTTTGTATTTAATTCCGATGCATTTTCTGTGCTTCATCGTCACTAAGAAGGTCAGCTGGATACAGTAAACCTGAAGTGTAGCATCGGAATCTATAACTAGTGTCACAGGAATGGTTCAAAAGATAGACAGTAAGAAGAGTCGGTCTTCATGTACTTAAGTCGGCATGGTGCCTTTTGTATTTAATTCCCATGCAATTTCTGTGTTTCATCGTCAATCAGAAGCTCCAAGGCATACAGTAAACATGAAGTGAAGCATCGGAATCTATTACTAGTGTCACAGGAATGGTTCAAACATAGACAGTAAGAAGAGTCAGTCTTCTTGTACTTACGTCTGCATTGTGCCTTTTGTATTTAATTAAGATGCCATTTCTGTGTTTCATCGTCAATAAGAAGGTCAGAGGGATACAGTTAACCTGATGTGAAGCATCGGAATGTATAACTAGTATCACAGAAATGGTTCAAAACATAGACAGTAAGAAGAGCCAGTCTTCTTGTACTTTAGTCGGCATTGTGCCTTTTGTATTTAATTCCGATGCCATTTATGTGTTTCTTCATCAATAAGAAGGTCAGAGGGATACAGTAAACTTGAAGTCAAGCATAGGAATCTATAACTAGCGTCACAGGAATGGTTCAAAACATAGACGGTAAGAAGAGACAGTGTTCTTGTACTTGGGTCGGCATTGTGCCTTTTGTATTTAATTCGGATGCAATTTCTGTGTTTCATCGTCAATAAGAAGGTCAGTGGGATACAGTAAACCAGAAGTGAAGCATCGGAATCTATAACTAGTGTCTCAAAAATGGTTCAAAGCATAGACAGTAAGAAGAGTCAGTCTTCTTGTACTTAAGTCGGCATTGTGCCTTTTGTATTTAATTCCTATGCAATTTCTGTGTTTCGTCTTCAATAAGAAGGTCAGAGGGATACAGTAAACCTGAAGTGAAACATCGGAATCTATAACTAGTGTCACAGGAATGGATCAAAACATAGACAGTAAGAAGAGTCAGTTTTCTTGTACTTAAGTCGGCATTGTGCCTTTTGTATTTAATTCCGATGCAATTTCTGTGTTTCATCGTCAATAAGAAGGTCAGCTGGATACAGTAAACCTGAAGTGAAGCATCGGAATCTATATCTAGTGCCACAGGAATGGTTCAAATCATACACAGTAAGTAGAGTCAGTCTTCTTCTACTTTTATCGGCATTGTGAATTTTGTATTACATTCCGATGCAATTTATGTGCTTCATTGTCAATTAGAAGGTCAGCTGGATACAGTAAACTTGAAGTGAAGCATCGGAATCTATAACTAGTGTCACAGGAATGGTTGAAAATATAGACAGTAAGAAGAGCCAGTCTTCTTGTACCTCAGTCAGCATTGTGCCTTTTGTATTTAATTCCGATTCAATTTCTGTGTTTCATCGTCAATCAGAAGGTCAGAGGGATACAGTAGACCTGAAGTGAAGCATCGGAATTTATAACTAGTGTCACAGGAATGGTTCAAAACATAGACAGTAAGAAGAGTCAATTTTCTTGTACTTAAGTCGGCATTGTGCCTTTTCCATTTAATTCCGATGCAATTTCTGTGTTTCGGCGTCAATAAGAAGGTCCAAGGTATGCAGTAAACTTGAAGTGAAGCATCGGAATCTAAAACCGGTCTCAGAGGAAAGGTTCACATCATAGACAGTAAGAAGAGCCAGTCTTCTTGTACATGAGTCGGCATTGTGCCTTTTGTATTTAATTCCGATGCAATTTCTGTGTTTAATCGTCAATATGAAGGTCGGCTGGTTACAGTAAACCTGAAGTGAAGCATCGGAATCTATAACTAGTGTCACAGGAATGGTTCAAAACATAGACAGGAAGTATAGCCAGTCTTCTTGTACTTGAGTCGGCATTGTGCCTTTTGTATTTAATTCCGATGCAATTTCTGTGTTTCATCGTCAATAAGAAGGTCATCTGGATACAGTTAACCTGAAGTGAAGCATTGGAATCTATAACTAGTGTCACAGGAATGGTTCAAAATATAAACAGTAATTAGAGTCAGTCTTCTTGTACTTTAGTTGGCATTGTGCCTTTTGTATTTCATTCCGATTCAATTTATGCGCTTCATCGTCAATAAGAATGTCAGCTGGATACAGTAAACCTCATGTGAAGCATCGAAATCTATAACTAGTGTCCCAGGAATGGTTCAAAACATAGAAAGTAAGAAGAGCCAGTCATCTTGTACTTCAGTCGGCATTGTGCCTTTTGTATTTAATTCCGATGAATTTTCTGAAGTTGATCGTCAATAAGAAGGTCAGAGGGATACAGCAAACCGGAAGTGAGGCATCGGAAACTATAACTAGTGTCAATGGAATGGTTCAAAACATAGACAGTAAGAAGAGTCAGTCTTCTTGTACTTAAGTCGGCATTGTGCCTTTTGTATTTCATTCCGGTGCAATTTCTGTGTTTCATCGTCAATAAGAAGGTCAGAGGTATACAGTAAACCTGAAGTGAAGCATCGGAATTTATAACTAGTGTCACAGGAATGGTTAAAAGCATAGTCAGTAAGAAGAGTCAGTCTTCATGTCCTTTTGTCGGCATTGTGCCTTTTGTATTTAATTCCGATGCAATTTCTGTGTTTCATCGTCAATAAGAAGGTCCAAGGGATACAGTAAACCTGGAGTGAAGCATCGGAATCTATAACTAGTGTCACAGGAATGGTTCAAAACATAGACAGTAAGAAGATACAGTTTTGTTGTACTTAAGACGGCATGGTGCCTTTTGTATTTAATTCCGATGCAATTTCTGTGTTTCATCGTCAATAAGAAGGTCCAAGGGATACAGTAAACCTGAAGTGAGGCATCGGAATCTATAACTAGTGTCACAGGAATGGTTCAAAACATAGTCAGAAAGAAGAGTCAGTCTTCTTGTCTTTAAGTCGGCATTGTGCCTTTTGTATTTAATTCCGATGCAATTTCTGTGTTTCATCGTCAATAAGAAGGTCCATGAGATACAGTAAACCTGAAGTCAAGCATCGGAATCCATAACTAGTGTCACATTAATGGTTCAATACATGGTCAGTAAGAATAGTCAGTCTTCATGTCCTTTTGTCGGCATTGTGCCTTTTGTATTTAATTACGATGCAATTTCTGTGTTTCATCGTCAACAAGAAGGTCCAAGGGATACAGTAAACCTGGAGTGAATCATCGGAATCTATAACTAGTGTCACAGAAATGGTTCAAAACATAGACAGTAAGAAGAGCCGTTCTGCTTGTACTTGAGTCGGCATTGTGCCTTTTGTATTTAATTCCGATGCAATTTCTGAGTTTCATCGTCAATAAGAAGGTCAGAGGGATACAGTAAACCTACTGTGAAGCATCGGAATCTATAACTAGTGTCACAGGAATGGTTCAATGCATAGTCAGTAAGAAGAGTCGGTCTTCATGTACTTAAGTCGGCTTTGTGCCTTTTGTATTTAATTCCGGTGCAATTTCTGTGTTTCATCGTCAATACGAAGGTCAGAGTGATACAGTAAACCTGATGTGAAGCATCGGAATCCATAACTAGTGTCACAGGAATGGTTCAAAACATAGTCAGTAAGAAGAGCCAGTCTTCTTGTCCTTAAGTCGGCATTGTGCCTTTTGTATTTAATTCCGATGCAATTTCTGTGTTTCATCATCAATAAGAAGGTCCTAGGGATACAGTAAACCTGGAGTGACGCATCGGAATCTATTACTAGTGTCACAGGAATGGTTCAAAACATAGTCAGTAAGAAGAGTCAGTCTTCATGTACTTAAGTCGGCTTTATGCCCAATCTATTTAATTCCGATGCCATATCAGTGTTTCATCGTCAATAAGAGGGTCAGAGGGATACAGTAAACCTGCAGTGAAGCATCGGAATCTATAACTAGTGTCACAGGAATGGTTCAAAACATAATCAGTAAGAAGAGTCGGTCTTCATGTACTTAATTCGGCATTGTGTCTTTTGTATTTATTTCCGGTGCAATTTCTGTGTTTCATCGTCAATAAGAAGGTCAGAGGGATGCAGTAAACCTGATGTGAAGCATCGGAATCTATAACTAGTGTCACAGGAATGGTTCAAAACATAGTCAGTAAGAAGAGTCGGTCTTCATGTACTTAAGTCGGCATTGTGCCTTTTGCATTTAATTCCGATGCAATTTCTGTGTTTCATCGTCAATAAGACGGTCCAAGGGATACAGCAAACCTGGAGTGAAACATCGGAATCTATAACTAGTGTCACAGGAATGGTTCAAAACATAGACAGTAAGAAGATACAGTCTTGTTGTACTTAAGTCGGCATTGTGCCTTTTGTGTTTAATTCCGATGCAATTTCTGTGTTTCATCGTCAATAAGAAGGTCCAATATATACAGTAAACCTGAAGTGAAGCATCGGAATCTATAACTAGTGTCACAGGAATGGTTCAAAACATAGTCAGAAAAAAGAGTCAGTCTCCTTGTCATTATGTCGCCGTTGTGCCTTTTGTATTTAATTCCGATGCAATTTCTGTGTTTCACCGTCAGAAAGAAGGTCCAAGGGATACAGTTAACCTGAAGTGAAGCATCGGAATCTATAACTAGTGTCACAGGAATGGTTCAAAACATAGTCAGTAAGAAGAGTCGGTCTTCATGTATATATGTCGGCATGGTGCCTTTTGTATTTAATACCCATGCAATTTCTGTGTTTCATCGTCAATAAGAAGGTCCAAGGGATACAGTAATCCTGAAGTGAAGCATCGGAATCTATAACTAGTGTCACAGGAATGGTTCAAAACATAGTCAGTAAGAAGAGTCAGTCTTCTTGTACTTAAGTCGGCATTGTGCCTTTTGTATTTAATTTCGATGCAATTTCTGTGTTTCATCGTCAATAAGAGGGTCAAAGGCATACGGTAAACATGAGGTGAAACATCGGAATCTATAACTAGTGTCACAGGAATGCTTCAAAGCATAGTCAGTAAAAAGAGTCAGACTTCTTGTACTTAAGTCGGGATTATGCCTAATCTATTTAATTCCGATGCAATATCAGTGTTTCATCGTCAATAAGAAGGTCAGAGGGATACAGTAAACCTGTAGTGAAACATCGGAATCTATAACTAGGGTCACAGGAATTGTTCAAATCATAGACAGTATGAAGAGTCAGTCTACTTGTACTTTAGGCGGCATTGTGCTTTTTGTATTTAATTCCGATGCAATTTACGTGTTTCATCGTCAATAAGAAGGTCAGAGGGATACAGTAAACCTGAAGTGAAGCTTCGGAAACTATAACTATTGTCACAGAAATGGTTCAAAATAGACAGTAAGAAGAGCCAGTCTTCTTGTACTTGAGTCGGCATTGTACCTTTTGTATTTAATTCAGATGCAATTTCTGTGTTTCATCGTCAAAAAGAAGGTCAGATAGATACAGTAAACCTGAAGTGAAGCATCTGAATCTATAACTAGTGTCACAGGAATGGTTCAAAACATAGACAGTAAGAAGAGTCAGTCTTCTTGTACTTAAGTCGGCATTGTGCCTTTTGTATTAAATTCCGATGCAATTTACGAGTTTCATCGTCAATAAGAAGGTTACAGGGAAACATTAAACCTGAAGTGAAGCATCGGAATCTATAACTAGTGTCACAGGAATGGTACAAAACTTAGACAGTAAGATGAGTCAGTCTTCTTGTACTTGAGTCGGCATTGTGCCTTTCGTATTTAACTCCGATGAATTTTCTGTGTTTGATCGTCAATAAGAAGGTGAGAGGGATACAGTAATCCTGAAGTGAAGCATCGGAATCTATTACTAGTGTCACAGGAATGGTTCAAACATAGACAGTAAGAAGAGTCAGACTTCCTGTACTTACGTCTGCATTGTGCCTTTTGTATTTAATTAAGATGCCATTTCTGTGTTTCATCGTCAATAAGAAGGTCAGAGGGGTACAGTAAACCTGAAGTGAAGCATCGGAATCTAAAACTAGTGTCACAGGAATGGTTCAAACATAGACAGTAAGAAGAGTCAGTTTTCTTGTACTTAAGTCGGCATTTGGCCTTTTGTATATAATTACGATGCAATTTCTGTGTTTCATCGTCAATAAGAAGGTCAGAGGGATACAGTTAACATGATGTGAAGCATCGGAATGTATAACTAGTGTCACAGAAATGGTTCAAAACATAGACAGTAAGAAGAGCCAGTCTTCTTGTACTTTAGTCGGCATTGTGCCTTTTGTATTTAATTCCGATGCAATTTATGTGTTTCTTCGTCAATAAGAAGGTCAGAGGGATACAGTAAACTTGAAGTCAAGCATCGGAATCTATAACTAGTGTCACAGGAATGGTAAAAAACATAGACAGTAAGAAGAGCCAGTGTTCTTGTACTTGGGTCGGCATTGTGCCTTTTGTATTTAATTCGGATGCAATTTCTGTGTTTCATCGTCAATAAGAAGGTCATCTGGATACAGTAAACCTGAAGTGAAGCATCGGAATCTATAACTAGTGCCACAGGAATGGTTCAAATCATAAACAGTAAGTAGAGTCAGTCTTCTTCTACTTTTGTCAGCATTGTGAATTTTGTATTACATTCCGATGCAATTTATGTGCTTCATCGTCAATTAGAAGGTCAGCTGGATACAGTAAACCTGAAGTGAAGCATCGGAATCTATAACTAGTGTCACAGGAATGGTTGAAAACATAGACAGTAAGAAGAGCCAGTCTTCTTGTACCTCAGTCAGCATTGTGCCTTTTGTATTTAATTCCGATGCAATTTCTGTGTTTCATCGTCAATCAGAAGGTCAGAGGGATACAGTAAACCTGATGTGAAGCATCGGAATCTATAACTAGTGTCACAGGAATGGTTCAAAACATAGACAGTAAGAAGAGGCATTCTTCTTGTACTTAAGTCGGCAATTTGCCTTTTCTATTTAATTCCGATGCAATTTCTGTGTTTCGGCGTCAATAAGAAGGTCCAAGGGATGCAGTAAACTAGAAGTGAAGCATCGGAATCTAAAACCGGTCTCAGAGGAAAGGTTCACATAATAGACAGTAAGAAGAGCCAGTCTTCTTGTACATGAGTCGGCATTGTGCCTTTTGTATTTAATTCCGATGCAATTTCTGTGTTTCATCGTCAATAAGAAGGTCAGCTGGTTACAGTAAACCTGAAGTGAAGCATCGGAATCTATAACTAGTGTCACAGAAATGGTTCAAAACATAGACAGGAAGTATAGCCAGTCTTCTTGTACTTCAGTCGGCATTTTGCCTTTTGTATTTAATTCCGATGCAATTTCTGTGTTTCATCGTCAATATGAAGGTCAGAGGGATACAGTAAACATGAAGTGAAGCATCGGTATCTATAACTAGTGTCACTGGAATGGTTCAAAACATAGACAGCAAGAAGGGTCAGTCTTCTTGTATTTAAGTCGGCATTGTGCCTTTTTTATTTAATTCCGATGCAATATCTGTGTTTCTTCGTCAGTAAGAAGGTCAGAGGGTTACAGTAAACCTGAAGTGAAGCATCGGAATCTATAACTAGTGTCACAGAAATGGTTCAAAACATAGACAGTAAGATGAGCCAGTCTTCTTGTACTTGAGTCGGCAATGTGCCTTCTGTATTTAATTCCGATGCAATTTCTGAGTTTCGTCGTCAATAAGAAAGTCAGAGGGATACAGTAAACCTGAAGTGAAGCATTGGAATCTATAACTAGTGTCACAGGAATGGTTCAAAACATGGACAGTAAGAAGAGGCATTCTTCTTGTACTTAAGTCGGCAATTTGCCTTTTGTATTTAATTCCCTTGCAATTTACGTGCTTCATCGTCAATAAGATGGTCAGAGGGATACAGTAAACCTGAAGTGTAGCATCGGAATCTATAACTAGTGTCACAGGAATGGTTCAAAACATAGACAGTAAGAAGAGTCAATTTTATTGACCTTAAATCGGCATTGTGCCTCTTCTATTTCATTCCGATGCAATTTCTGTGTTTCGGCGTCACTAAGAAGGTCCAAGGGATACAGTAAACCTGAATTGAAGCATCGGAATCTAAAACCGGTCTCAGAGGAAAGGTTCAAAACATAGACAGTAAGAAGAGCCAGACTTCTTCTACATGTGTCGGCATTGTGCCTTTTGTATTTAATTCCGATGCAATTTCTGTGTTTCATCGTCAATAAGAAAGTCAGCTGGATACAGTAAACCTGACGTGAAGCATCGGAATCTATAACTAGTGTCACAGGAATGGTTAAAAACATAGACAGGAAGTTTAGCCGGTCTTCTTGCACTTGAGTCGGCATTGTGCATTTTGTATTTAATTCCGATGCAATTTCTGTGTTTCATACTCAATACGACGGTCAGAGTGGATACAGTAAACCTTAAGTGAAGCATCGGAAACTATAACTAGTGTCACAGGAATGGTTCAAAACATAGACAGTAAGAAGAGTCAGTCTTCTAGTACTTACGTCGGCGTTGTGCCTTTTGTATTTAATTCCGATGCATTTTCGGTGTTTCATCGTGAATAAGAGGGTCAGAGGGATACAATAAACCTGAAGTGATGCATCGGAATTTTATAACTAGTGTCACAGGAATGGTTCAAAACATAGATATTAAGAAGAGTCTGTTTTCTTGTACTTAAGTCAGCATTGTGCCTTTTCTATTTAATTCCGATGCCATTTCTGTGTTTCGTCGTTAATAACATGGTCCAAGGGATACAGTAAACCTGAAGTGAAGCATTGGAATCTAAAACCGGTCTCACAGGAATGGTTCAAAACATGGACAGTAAGAAGAGCCAGTCTCCCTGTACTTGAGTCGGCATTGTGATTTTTGTATTTAATTCTGATGCAATTTCTGTGTTTAATCGTCAGTACGACGGTCAGAGGGATACAGTTAACCTGAAGTGAAGCATCGGAATCTATAACTTGTGTCACAGGAATGGTTCATAACATAGACAGTAAAAAGTGTTAGTCTTCTTGTACTTAAGTCTGCATTGTGCCTTTTGTATATATTTCCGATGCAATTTCTGTGATTCATTGTCAATAAGAAGCTCAGAGGGATACAGTAAACCTGAAGTGAAACATCGGAATCTATAACTAGTGTCACAGGAATGGTTCAAAACATAGACAGTAAGAAGAGTCAGTTTTCTTGTACTTAAGTCGGCATTGTGCCTTTTGTATATAATTCCGACTCAATTTCTGTCTTTCTTCGTCAATAAGAAGGTCAGAGCGATACAGTAAACCTGAAGTGAAGCATCAGAATCTATAACTAGTGTCACAGGAATGGTTCAAAACATAGACAGTAAGAAGAGTCAGTCTTTTAGTACTTAAGTCGGCATTATGCCTTTTGTATTTAATTCCGATGCAATTTCTGTGTTTCATCGTCAATACGAAGGTCAGAGGGATACAATAAACCTGAAATGAAGCATCGGAATCTATAACTATTGTCACAGGAATGGTTCAAATCATAGACAGTAAGAAGAGTCAGTCTTCTTGTACTTAAGTCGGCATTGTGCTTTTTGTATTTCATTCCGATATAATTTACGTGTTTCATCGTCAATACGAATGTCAGAGGGATACAGTAAACCTGAAGTGAAGCTTCGGAATCTATAACTAGTGTCTCAGGAATGGTTCAAAACATAGACAGTAAGAAGAGTCAGTCTTCTAGTACTTAAGTCGGGTTTGTGACTTTTGCATTTAATTCCGATGCATTTTCTGTGTTTCATCGTGAACGAGAGGGTCAGAGGGACACAGTTAACCTGAAGTGATGCATCGGAATCTATAACTAGTGTCACAGGAGTGGTTCAAAACAGAGATATTAAGAAGAGTCTGTTTTCTTGTACGTAAGTCGGCATTGTGCCTTATCTATTTAATTCCGATGCAATTTCTGTGTTTCGTCGTTAATAACAAGGCCCAAGGGATACAGTAAACCTGAAGTGAGGCATCGGAATCTAAAACCGGTCTCACAGGAAAGGTTCAAAACATGGACAGTAAGAAGAGCCAGTCTTCTTGTACTTGAGTCGGCATTGTGCCTTTTGTATTTAATTCCGATGCAATTTCTGTGTTTCATCGACAATAAGAAGGTCAGAGGGATACAGTTAACCTGGAGTGAAGCATCGGAATCTATAACTAGTGTCACAGGAATGGTTCAAAGCATAAACAATAAGAAGAGTCAGTCTTCTTGTACTTAAGTCGGTATTGGGCCTTTTCTATTTAATTCCGATGCAATATCTGTGTTTCATCCTCAATAAGAAGGTCCAAGGGATACAGTAAACCTGAAGTGAAGCATCGGAATCTACAGCTAGTGTCACAGGAATGGTTCAAAACATAGTCAGTAAGAAGCGTCAGTCTTCTTGTACTTAAGTCGGCATTGTGCCTTTTCTATTTAATTCCGATGCAATATCTGTGTTTCATCCTCAATACGAAGGTCCAAGGGATACAGTAAACCTGAAGTGAAGCATCGGAATCTCTAACTAGAGTCACAGGAATGGTTCAAAACATTGACAGTAAAAAAGGTCAGTCTTCTTGTACTTAAGTCTGCATTGTGCCTTTTGTATATAATTCCGATGCAATTTCTGTGTTTCATCGTCAATAAGAAGCTCAGAGGGATAATGTAAATCTGAAGTGAAGCATCGGAATCTATAACAAGTGTCACAGGAATGGTTCAAAACATAGACAGTAAGAAGTGTTATAGTCTTCTTGTACTTAAGTCTGGATTGTGCCTTATGTATATATATCCGATGCAATTTCTGTGATTCATCGTCAATAAGAAGCTCAGAGGGATACAGTAAACCTGAAGTGAAGCATCGGAATCTATAACTAGTGTCACAGGAATGGTTCAAAACATAGACAGTAAGAAGAGTCAATTTTATTGACCTTAAATCGGCATTGTGCCTCTTCTATTTCATTCCGATGCTATTTCTGTGTTTCGGCGTCACTAAGAAGGTCCAAGGGATACAGTAAACCTGAATTGAAGCATCGGAATCCAAAACCGGTCTCAGAGGAAAGGTTCAAAACATAGACAGTAAGAAGAGCCAGTCTTCTTGTACATGTGTCGGCATTGTGCCTTTTGTATTTAATTCCGATGCAATTTCTGTGTTTCATCGTCAATAAGAAAGTCAGCTGGATACAGTAAACCTGACGTGAAGCATCGGAATCTATAACTAGTGTCACAGGAATGGTTAAAAACATAGACAGGAAGTTTAGCCGGTCTTCTTGCACTTGAGTCGGCATTGTGCATTTTGTATTTAATTCCGATGCAATTTCTGTGTTTCATACTCAATACGACGGTCAGAGTGGATACAGTAAACCTTAAGTGAAGCATCGGAAACTATAACTAGTGTCACAGGAATGGTTCAAAACATAGACAGTAAGAAGAGTCAGTCTTCTAGTACTTACGTCGGCTTTGTGCCTTTTGTATTTAATTCCGATGCATTTTCGGTGTTTCATCGTGAATAAGAGGGTCAGAGGGATACAATAAACCTGAAGTGATGCATCGGAATTTTATAACTAGTGTCACAGGAATGGTTCAAAACATAGATATTAAGAAGAGTCTGTTTTCTTGTACTTAAGTCAGCATTGTGCCTTTTCTATTTAATTCCGATGCCATTTCTGTGTTTCGTCGTTAATAACATGGTCCAAGGGATACAGTAAACCTGAAGTGAAGCATTGGAATCTAAAACCGGTCTCACAGGAATGGTTCAAAACATGGACAGTAAGAGGAGCCAGTCTCCCTGTACTTGAGTCGGCATTGTGATTTTTGTATTTAATTCTGATGCAATTTCTGTGTTTCATCGTCAGTACGACGGTCAGAGGGATACAGTTAACCTGAAGTGAAGCATCGGAATCTATAACTTGTGTCACAGGAATGGTTCATAACATAGACAGTAAAAAGTGTTAGTCTTCTTGTACTTAAGTCTGCATTGTGCCTTTTGTATATATTTCCGATGCAATTTCTGTGATTCATTGTCAATAAGAAGCTCAGAGGGATACAGTAAACCTGAAGTGAAACATCGGAATCTATAACTAGTGTCACAGGAATGGTTCAAAACATAGACAGTAAGAAGAGTCAGATTTCTTGTACTTAAGTCGGCATTGTGCCTTTTGTATATAATTCCGACTCAATTTCTGTCTTTCTTCGTCAATAAGAAGGTCAGAGCGATACAGTAAACCTGAAGTGAAGCATCAGAATCTATAACTAGTGTCACAGGAATGGTTCAAAACATAGACAGTAAGAAGAGTCAGTCTTTTAGTACTTAAGTCGGCATTATGCCTTTTGTATTTAATTCCGATGCAATTTCTGTGTTTCATCGTCAATACGAAGGTCAGAGGGATACAATAAACCTGAAATGAAGCATCGGAATCTATAACTATTGTCACAGGAATGGTTCAAATCATAGACAGTAAGAAGAGTCAGTCTTCTTGTACTTAAGTCGGCATTGTGCTTTTTGTATTTCATTCCGATATAATTTACGTGTTTCATCGTCAATACGAATGTCAGAGGGATACAGTAAACCTGAAGTGAAGCTTCGGAATCTATAACTAGTGTCTCAGGAATGGTTCAGAACATGGACAGTAAGAAGAGTCAGTCTTCTAGTACTTAAGTCGGGTTTGTGACTTTTGCATTTATTTCCGATGCATTTTCTGTGTTTCATCGTGAACGAGAGGGTCAGAGGGACACAGTTAACCTGAAGTGATGCATCGGAATCTATAACTAGTGTCACAGGAGTGGTTCAAAACAGAGATATTAAGAAGAGTCTGTTTTCTTGTACTTAAGTCGGCATTGTGCCTTATCTATTTAATTCCGATGCAATTTCTGTGTTTCGTCGTTAATAACAAGGCCCAAGGGATACAGTAAACCTGAAGTGAGGCATCGGAATCTAATACCGGTCTCACAGGAAAGGTTCAAAACATGGACAGTAAGAAGAGCCAGTCTTCTTGTACTTGAGTCGGCATTGTGCCTTTTGTATTTAATTCCGATGCAATTTCTGTGTTTCATCGACAATAAGAAGGTCAGAGGGATACAGTTAACCTGGAGTGAAGCATCGGAATCTATAACTAGTGTCACAGGAATGGTTCAAAACATAAACAATAAGAAGAGTCAGTCTTCTTGTACTTAAGTCGGTATTGGGCCTTTTCTATTTAATTCCGATGCAATATCTGTGTTTCATCCTCAATAAGAAGGTCCAAGGGATACAGTAAACCTGAAGTGAAGCATCGGAATCTACAGCTAGTGTCACAGGAATGGTTCAAAACATAGTCAGTAAGAAGCGTCAGTCTTCTTGTACTTAAGTCGGCATTGTGCCTTTTCTATTTAATTCCGATGCAATATCTGTGTTTCATCCTCAATACGAAGGTCCAAGGGATACAGTAAACCTGAAGTGAAGCATCGGAATCTCTCACTAGAGTCACAGGAATGGTTCAAAACATTGACAGTAAAAAAGGTCAGTCTTCTTGTACTTAAGTCTGCTTGTGCCTTTTGTATATAATTCCGATGCAATTTCTGTGTTTCATCGTCAATAAGAAGCTCAGAGGGATAATGTAAATCTGAAGTGAAGCATCGGAATCTATAACTAGTGTCACAGGAATGGTTCAAAACATAGACAGTAAGAAGTGTTAGTCTTCTTGTACTTAAGTCTGGATTGTGCCTTATGTATATATATCCGAAGCAATTTCTGTGATTCATCGTCAATAAGAAGCTCAGAGGGATACAGTAAACCTGAAGTGAAGCATCGGAATCTATAACTAGTGTCACAGGAATGGTTGAAACATAGACAGTAAGAAGAGTCAGTTTTCTTGTACTTAAGTCGGCATTGTGCCTTTTGCATATAATTCCGATTCAATTTCTGTGTTTCTTCGTCAATAAGAAGGTCAGAGGAATACAGTAAACCCGAAGTGAAGCATCGGAATCTATAACTAGTGTCACAGGAATGGTTCAAAACATAGACAGTAAGAAGAGTCAGACTTTTAGTACTTAAATCGGCAATGTGCCTTTTGTATTTAATTCCGATGCAATTTCTGTGTTTCATCATCAATACGAAGGTCAGAGGGATACAATAAACCTGAAATGAAGCATCGGAATCTATAACTAGTGTCACAGGAGTGGTTCAAATCATAGACAGTAAGAAGAGTCAGTCTTCTTGTACTTAAGTCGGCATTGTGACTTTTGAATTTAATTCCGATGCAATTTACGTGTTTCATCGTCAATAAGAAGGTCAGAGGGATACAGTAAACCTGAAGTGAAGCATCGGAATCTATAACTAGTGTCACAGGAATGGTTCCAAACATAAACAGTAAGAAGAGTCAGTTTTCTTGTTCTTAGGTCGGCATTGTGCCTTTTGTATTTAATTCCGATGCAATTTCTGTGTTTCATCGTCAGTACGACGGTCAGAGGGATACAGTAAACCTGAAGTGAAGCATCGGAATCTATAACTAGTGTCGCAGGAATGGTTCAAAACGCAGACAGTAAGAAGAGTCAGTCTTCTAGTACTTAAGTCGGCTTTGTGCCTTTTGTATTTAATTCCGATGCAATTTCTGTGTTTCATCGACAATAAGAAGGTCAGAGGGATACAGTTAACCTGGAGTGAAGCATCGGAATCTATAACTAGTGTCACAGGAATGGTTCAAAACATAAACAATAAGAAGAGTCAGTCTTCTTGTACTTAAGTCGGCATTGTGCCTTTTCTATTTAATTCCGATGCAATATCTGTGTTTCATCCTCAATAAGAAAGTCCAAGGGATACAGTAAACCTGAAGTGAAGCATCGGAATCTATAACTTGTGTCACAGGAATGGTTCAAAACATAGTCAGTAAGAAGCGTCAGTCTTCTTGTACTTAAGTCGGCATTGTGCCTTATATATTTAATTCTGATGCAATATCTGTGGTTCATCGTCAATTAGAAGGTCCAAGGGATACTGTAAACCTGGAGTGAAGCATCGGAGTCTGTAACTAGTGTCACAGGAATGGTTCAAAACATAGACAGTAAGAAAAGTCAGTCTTTTTGTACTTAAATCGGCATTGTGCCTTTTGTATTTAATTCCGATGCAATTTCTGTGTTTCATCATCAATACGAAGGTCAGAGGGATACAATAAACCTGAAATGAAGCATCGGAATCTATAACTAGTGTCACAGGAGTGGTTCAAATCATAGACAGTAAGAAGAGTCAGTCTTCTTGTACTTAAGTCGGCATTGTGACTTTTGAATTTAATTCCGATGCAATTTACGTGTTTCATCGTCAATAAGAAGGTCAGAGGGATACAGTAAACCTGAAGTGAAGCATCGGAATCTATAACTAGTGTCACAGGAATGGTTCCAAACATAAACAGTAAGAAGAGTCAGTTTTCTTGTTCTTAGGTCGGCATTGTGCCTTTTGTATTTAATTCCGATGCAATTTCTGTGTTTCATCGTCAGTACGACGGTCAGAGGGATACAGTAAACCTGAAGTGAAGCATCGGAATCTATAACTAGTGTCGCAGGAATGGTTCAAAACGCAGACAGTAAGAAGAGTCAGTCTTCTAGTACTTAAGTCGGCTTTGTGCCTTTTGTATTTAATTCCGATGCAATTTCTGTGTTTCATCGACAATAAGAAGGTCAGAGGGATACAGTTAACCTGGAGTGAAGCATCGGAATCTATAACTAGTGTCACAGGAATGGTTCAAAACATAAACAATAAGAAGAGTCAGTCTTCTTGTACTTTAGTCTGCATTGTGCCCTTTGTATATAATTCCCATGCAATCTTTTTGTTTCATCGTCAATAAGAAGGTCCAAGGAATACAGTAGACCTGGAGTGAAGCATCGCAATCTATAACTAGTGTCACAGGAATGGTTCAAACATAGACAGTAAGAAGCGTCAGTCTTCTTGTACTTAACTCAGCATTGTGCCTTTTGTATTTAATTCCGATGCAATTTCTGTGTTTCATCGTCAATAGGAAGGTCTAAGAGATACAGTAAACCTGAAGTGAAGCATCGGTATTTATAACTGGTGTCACAGGAATGGTTCAAAACATAGTCAGTAAGAAGAGTCAGTCTTCTTGTTCTTAAGTCGACATTGTGCCTTTTGTATTTAGTTCCGATGCAATTTCTGTGTTTCTTCGTCAATAAGAAGGTCCAAGAGATACAGTAAACCTTGAGTGAAGCATCGGAGTCTATAACTAGTGTCACAGGAATGATTCAAAGCATAGACAGTAAGAAGAGTCAGTCTTCTTATACTTAATTTGGCATTGTGCCTTTTGTATTTAATTCCGATGCAATTTCTGTGTTTCATCGTCAATAAGACGGTCAGAGGGATACAGTAAACTTGAAGTGAAGTATCAGAATCTATAACTAGTGTCACAGGAATGGTTCAAAACATTGTTAGTAAGAAGAGTCTGTCTTCTTGTACTTAAGTCGGAATTGTGCCTTTTGTATTTAATTCCGATGCAATTTCTGTGTTTCATCGTCAATAAGAAGGTCCAAGGGATACAGTAAACCTGGAGTGAAGCATCGGAATCTGTAACTAGTGACACAGGGACGGTTCAAATCATAAAAAATAAGATGAGTCGGTATTCTTGTACTTAAGTCGGCATTGTGCCTTTTCTACTTAATTCCGATGCCATTTCTGTGTCTCATCGTCAATAAGAAGGTCCAAGGGATACAGTAAACCGGAGTGAAGCATCGGAATCTATAACTAGTGTCACAGGAATGGTTCAAAACATAGACAGTAAGAAAAGTCAGACTTCTTTTACTTAAGTCGGCATTGTGACTTTTGTATTTAATTCCGATGCAGTTTCTGTGTTTCTTCGTCAATAAGAATGTCCAAGGGATACAGTAAACCTGGAGTGAAGCATCGGAATCCGTAACTAGTGACACAGGGACGGTTCAAATCATAAACAGTAAGATGAGTCGGTATTCTTGTACTTAAGCTGGCATTGTGCCTTTTCTACTTAATTCCGATGCCATTTCTGTGTCTCATCGTCAATAAGAAGGTCCAAGGGATACAGTAAACCGGAGTGAAGCTTCGGAATCTATAACTAGTGTCACAGGAATGGTTCGAAACATAAACAGTAAGAAGAGTCAGTTTTCTTGTTCTTAGGTCGGCATTGTGCCTTTTGTATTTAATTCCGATGCAATTTCTGTGTTTCATCGTCAGTACGACGGTCAGAGGGATACAGTAAACCTGAAGTGAAGCATCGGAATCTATAACTAGTGTCACAGGAATGGTTCAAAACATTGTTAGTAAGAAGAGCCTGTCTTCTTGTACTTAAGTTGGCATTGTGCCTTTTGTATTTAATTACGATGCAATTTCTGTGTTTCATCGTCAATAAGAAGGTCTTAGGGATACAGTAAACCTGGAGTGAAGCATCGGAATCCATAACTTGTGTCACAGGTATGGTTCAAAACACAGACAGTAAGAAAAGTCAGACTTCTTTCACTTAAGGCGGCATTGTGACTTTTGTATTTAATTCCGATGCAGTTTCTGTGTTTCATCGTCAATAAGAAGGTCCATGGGATACAGTAAACCTGGAGTGAAGCACCGGAGTCTATAACTAGTGTCACAGGAATGGCTCAAAACATGGACAGTAAGAAGAGTCAGTCCTCTTGTACTTAAGTCGGCATTGTGCCTTTTGAATTTAATTCCGGTGCAATTTCTGTGTTTCATCGTCAATAAGAAGGTCCAAGAGTACAGTAAACCTGAAGTGACGCATCGGAATCTATAACTAGTGTCACAGGAATGGTTCAAAACATTGACAGTAGGAAGAGTCAGTCCTCTTGTGCTTAAGTCGGCATTGTGCGTTTTGTATTTAATTCCGATCCAATTTCTGTGTTTCATCGTCAATAAGAAGGTAAGAGGGATACAGTAAACCTGCAGTGAAGCATCAGAAACTATAACTAGTGTCACAGGAATGGTTCAAAACATAGTCAGTAAGAAGAGTCAGTCTTCTTGTACTTAAGTCGGCATTGTGCCTTTTGAATTTAATTCCGATGCAATTTCTGTGTTTCATCGTCAATACGAAGGTCCAAGGGATACAGTAAACCTGAAGTGAAGCATCGGAATCTATAACTAGTGTCACAGGAATGGTTCAAATCATTGACAGTAGGAAGAGTCAGTCCTCTTGTGCTTAAGTCGGCATTGTGCCTTTTGTATTTAATTCCGATCCAATTTCTGTGTTTCATCGTCAATAAGAAGGTCAGAGGGATACAGTATACCTGGAGTGAATCATCGGAGTCTATAACTAGTGTCACAGGAATGGTTCAAAACATAGTCAGTAAGAAGAGTCAGTCTTCTTGTACTTAAGTCGGCATTGTGCCTTTTGTATTTAATTCCGATGCAATTTCTGTGTTTCATCGTCAGTACGACGGTCAGAGGGATACAGTTAACCTGGAGTGAAGCTTCGGAATCTATAACTAGTGTCACAGGAATGGTTCAAAATATAAACACTAAGAAGAGTCAGTCTTCTTGTACTTAAGTCGGCATTGTGCCTTTTCTATTTAATTCCGATGCAATATCTATGTTTCATCCTCAATAAGAAGGTCCAAGGGATACAGTAAACCTGAAGTGAAGCATCGGAATCTATAACTAGTGTCACAGGAACGGTTCAAAACATAGTCAGTAAGAAGCGTCAGTCTTCTTGTACTTAAGTCGGCATTGTGCCTTATATATTTAATTCTGATGCAATATCTGTCTTTCATCGTCAATTAGAAGGTCCAAGGGATACTGTAAACCTGGAGTGAAGCACCGGAATGCATAACTAGTGTCACAAGAACGGTTCAAATCATAGACTGTAATAAGAGTCAGTCTCCTTGTACTTTAATCGGCATTGTGCCCTTTGTATATAATTCCCATGCAATTTCTGTGTTTCATCGTCAATAAGAAGGTCCAAGGAATACACTAGACCTGGAGTGAAGCATCGGAATCTATAACTAGTATCACAGGAATGGTTCAAACATAGACAGTAAGAAGCGTCAGTCTTCTTGTACTTAACTCTGCATTGTGCCTTTTGTATTTAATTCCGATGCAATTTCTGTGTTTCATCGTCAATAGGAAGGTCCAAGAGATACAGTAAACCAGAAGTGAAGCATCGGTATTTATAACTAGTGCCACAGGAATGGTTCAAAACATAGTCAGAAAGAAGAGTCAGTCTTCTTGTACTTAAGTCGGCATTGTGCCTTTTGTATTTAGTTCCGATGCAATTTCTGTGTTTCTTCGTCTATTAGAAGGTCCAAGGGATACAGTGAACCTGGAGTGAAGCATCGGAGTCTATAACTAGTGTCACAGGAATGGGTCAAAGCATAGACAGTAAGAAGAGTCAGTCTTCTTATACTTAATTCGGCATTGTGCCTTTTGTATTTAATTCCGATGCAGTGTCTGTGTTTCTTCGTCAATAAGAAGGTCCAAGGGATACAGTAAACCAGGAGTGAAGCACCGGAGTCTAAAATTAGTGTCACAGGAATGGCTCAAAACATGGACAGTATGAATAGTCAGTCTTCTTGTACTTAATTCGGCATTGTGCCTTTTGTATATAATTCCGATGCAATTTCTGTGTTTCATCGTCAAAAAGAAGGTCAGAGGGATACAGTAAACCTGAAGTGAAGCATCAGAAACTATAACTAGTGTCACAGGAATGGTTCAAATCATAGTCAGTAAGAAGAGTCATCCTTCTTGTACTTAAGTCGGCATTGTGCCTTTTGAATTTAATTCCGATGCAATTTCTGTGTTTGTGCCTTTTGTATTTAATTCCGATGCAATTTCTGTGTTTCATCGTCAGTACGACGGTCAGAGGGATACAGTTATCCCGAAGTGAAGCTTCGGAATCTCTAACTAGTGTCACAGGAATAGTTCAAAACATAGACAGTAAGAAGTGTCAGTCTTCTTGTACTTAAGTCTGCATTGTGCCTTTTGTATATAATTCCGATGCAATTTCTGTGTTTCATCGTCAATAAGAAGCTCAGAGGGATAATGTAAATCTGAAGTGAAGCATCGGAATCTATAACTAGTGTCACAGGAATGGTTCAAGGCATAGACAGTAAGAGGAGTCAGTTTTCTTGTACTTAAGTCGGCATTGTGCCTTTTGTATTTAATTCCTATGCAATTTCTGTGTTTCGTCGGCAATAAGAAGGTCACATGGATACACTAAACCTGAAGTGAAGCATCGGAATCTATAACTAGTGTCACAGGAATGGTTCAAAACATAAACAGTAAGCAGAGTCAGTTTTCTTGTTCTTAGGTCGGCATTGTGCCTTTTGTATTTAATTCCGCTGCAATTTCTGTGTTTCATCGACAGTACGACGGTCAGAGGGATACAGGTAACCTGAAGTGAAGCATCGGAATCTCAAACTAGTGTCACAGGAATGGTTCAAAACATAGACAGTAAGAAGAGTCAGTCTTCTTGTACTTAAGTCGGCATTGTGCCTTTTGTATTTAGTTACGATGCAATTTCTGTATTTCTTCGTCAATAAGAAGGTCCAAGGGATACAGTAAACCTGGAGTGAAGCATCGGAGTCTATAACTAGTGTCACAGGAATGGTTCAAAGCATAGACAGTAAGAAGAGTCAGTCTTCTCATACTTAATTCGGCATTGTGCCTTTTGTATTTAATTCCGATGCAAGTTCTGGGTTTCATCGTCAATAAGACGGTCAGAGGTATACAGTAAACTTGAAGTGAAGTATCAGAATCTATAACTAGTGTCACAGGAATGGTTCAAAACATTGTTAGTAATAGGAGTCTGTCTTCTTGTACTTAAGTTGGCATTGTGCCTTTTGTATTTAATTACGATGCAATTTCTGTGTTTCATCGTCAATAAGAAGGTCTTAGGGATACAGTAAACCTGGAGTGAAGCATCGGAATCCATAACTTGTGTCACAGGTATGGTTCAAAACACAGACAGTAAGAAAAGTCAGACTTCTTTCACTTAAGGCGGCATTGTGACTTTTGTATTCAATTCCGATGCAGTTTCTGTGTTTCATCGTCAATAAGAAGGTCCATGGGATACAGTAAACCTGGAGTGAAGCACCGGAGTCTATAACTAGTGTCACAGGAATGGCTCAAAACATGGACAGTAAGAAGAGTCAGTAGTCTTGTACTTAAGTCGGCATTGTGCCTTTTGAATTTAATTCCGGTGCAATTTCTGTGTTTCATCGTCAATAAGAAGGTCCAAGAGTACAGTAAACCTGAAGTGAAGCATCGGAATCTATAACTAGTGTCACAGGAATGGTTCAAAACATTGACAGTAGGAAGAGTCAGTCCTCTTGTGCTTAAGTCGGCATTGTGCCTTTTGTATTTAATTCCGATCCAATTTCTGTGTTTCATCGTCAATAAGAAGGTCAGAGGGATACAGTATACCTGGAGTGAATCATCGGAGTCTATAACTAGTGTCACAGGAATGGTTCAAAACATAGGCAGTGAGAAGAGTCAGCCTTCTTGTACTTAAGTCGGCATTGTGCCTTTTGTATTTAATTCCGATGCAATATCTGTGTTTCTTCGTCAATAAGAAGGTCAGAGGGATACAGTAAACCTGAAGTGATGCATCGGAATCTATAACTAGTGTCACAGGAATGGTTCAAAGCATAGTCAGTAAGAAGAGTCAGTCATCTAATACTTGAGTCGGCACTGTGCCTTTTGTATTTAATTCCGATGCAATATCTGTGTTACATCGTCAATAAGATGGTACAAGGGATACAGTAAACCTGGAGTGAAGCATCGGAATCTATAGCTAGTGCCGCAGGGACGGTTCAAAACATAGACAGTAAGATGAGTCAGTATTCTTGTACTTAAGTCGGCATTGTGCCTTTTCTATTTAATTCCGATGCAATATCTGTGTTACATCGTCAATAAGATGGTACAAGGGATACAGTAAACCTGGAGTGAAGCATCGGAATCTATAGCTAGTGCCGCAGGGACGGTTCAAAACATAGACAGTAAGATGAGTCAGTATTCTTGTACTTAAGTCGGCATTGTGCCTTTTCTATTTAATTCCGATGCATTTTTTGTGTTTCATCGTCAATATGGCGGTCCAAGGGATACAGTAAACCTGGAGTGAACCATCGGAATCTATAACTATTGTCACAGGAATGGTTCAAAACATAGACAGTAGGAAGAGTCAGTCTTCTTGTACTTAAGTCGGCATTGTGCCTTTTGTATTTTATTCCGATGCAATTTCTGTGTTTCATCGTCAATAAGAAGGTCAGAGGGATACAGTAAACATGGAGTGAAGCATCGGAGTCTATAACTTGTGTCACAGGAATGGGTCAAAACATAGGCAGTAAGAAGAGTCAGCCTTCTTGTACTTAATTCGGCATTGTGCCTTTTGTATTTAATTCCGATGCAATTTCTGTGTTTCACCATCAATAAGAAGGTCCAAGGGATACAGTAAACCTGAAGTGAAGCATCGGAGTCTATAACTAGTGTCAGAGGAATGGTTCAAAACATAGACAGTAGCAAGAGTCCGTCTACTTGTACTTAAGTCGGCATTGTGAATATTGTATTTCATTCCGGTGCAATTTCTGTGTTTCATCGTCAATAAGAAGGTCCAAGGGACACAGTAAACCTGGAGTGAAGCAACGGAATCTATAACTAGTGTCACAGGAATGGTTCAAACATAGACAGTAGGAAGAGTCAGTCTTCTTGTACTTAAGTCGGCATGTGCCTTTTGTATTTAATTCCGATGCAATTTCTGCGTTTCATCGTCAATAAGAAGGTCAGAGGGATACAGTAATCCCGAAGTTAAACATCAGAATCTATAACTAGAGTCACAGGAATGGTTCAAAGCATAGTCAGTAAGAAGAGTCAGTCTTCTTGTAGTTAATTCGGCATTGTGCAGTTTGTATTTAATTCCGATGCAATTTCTGTGTTTCATTGTCATTAAGAAGGTCCAAGGGGTACAGTAAACCTGAAGTGAAGCATCGGAATCTATAACTAGTGTCACAGGAATGGTTCAAATCATACACAGTAGGAAGAGTCAGTCTTCTAGTACTTAAGTCGCCATTGTGCATTTTCTATTTAATTCCGATGCAATTTCTGTGTTTCATCGTCATTAAGACGGTCAGAGGGATACAGTAAACCTGAAGTGAAGCATCGGAATCTATAACTAGTGTCACAGGAATGGTTCAAAACACAGACAGTTGGATGAGTCAGTCTTCTTGTACGTAAGACGGCATTGTGCCTTTTGTATTTAATTCCGATGCAATTTCTGTGTTTCATCGTGAATGAGAGGGTCAGAGGGACACAGTAAACCTGAAGTGATGCATCGGAATCTATAACTAGTGTCACAGGAGTGGTTCAAAACAGAGATATTAAGAAGAGTCTGTTTTCTTGTACTTAAATCGGCATTGTTTCTTATCTATTTAATTCCGATGCAATTTCTGTGTTTCGTCGTTAATAACAAGTTCCAAGGGATACAGTAAACCTGAAGTGGGGCATCGGAATCTAAAACCGGTCTCACAGGAAAGGTTCAAATCATGGACAGTAAGAAGAGCCAGTCTTCTTGTACTTGAGTCGGCATTGTGCCTTTAGTATTTAATTCCGATGCAATTTCTGTGTTTCATCGTCAGTACGACGGTCAGAGGGATACAGGTAACCTGAAGTGAAGCACCGGAATCTCCAACTAGTGTCACAGGAATGGTTCAAAACATAGACAGTAAGAAGAGTCAGTCTTCTTGTACTTAAGTCGGCATTGTGCCTTTTGTATTTAGTTACGATGCAATTTCTGTATTTCTTCGTCATAAAGAAGGTCCAAGGGATACAGTAAACCTGGAGTGAAGCATCGGAGTCTATAACTAGTGTCACAGGAATGGTTCAAAGCATAGACAGTAAGAAGAGTCAGTCTTCTCATACTTAATTCGGCATTGTGCCTTTTGTATTTAATTCCGATGCAAGTTCTGTGTTTCATCGTCAATAAGACGTTCAGAGGTATACAGTAAACTTGAAGTGAAGTATCAGAATCTATAACTAGTGTCACAGGAATGGTTCAAAACATTGTTAGTAAGAAGAGTCTGTCTTATTGTACTTAAGTTGGCATTGTGCCTTTTGTATTTAATTACGATGCAATTTCTGTGTTTCATCGTCAATAAGAAGGTCTTAGGGATACAGTAAACCTAGAGTGAAGCATCGGAATCTATAACTAGTGACACAGGGACGGTTCAAAACATAGACAGTAAGATGAGTCGGTATTCTTGTACTTAAGTCGGCATTGTGCCTTTTATACTTAATTCCGATGCCGTTTCTGTGTCTCACCGACAATAAGAAGGTCTAAGGGATACAGTAAACCTGGAGTGAAGCATCGCAATCCATAACTTGTGTCACAGGTATGGTTCAAAACATAGACAGTAAGAAAAGTCAAACTTCTTCTACTTAAGGCGGCATTGTGACTTTTGTATTTAATTCCGATGCAGTTTCTGTGTTTCATCGTCAATAAGAAGGTCCATGGGATACAGTAAACCTGGAGTGAAGCACCGGAGTCTATAACTAGTGTCACAGGAATGGCTCAAATCATGGACAGTAAGAAGAGTCAGTCCTCTTGTACTTAAGTCGGCATTGTGCCTTTTGAATTTAATTCCGGTGCAATTTCTGTGTTTCATCGTCAATAAGGAGGTCCAAGGGATACAGTAAACCTGAAGTGAAGCATCGGAATCTATAACTAGTGTCACAGGAATGGTTCAAAACATTGACAGTAGGAAGAGTCAGTCCTCTTGTGCTTAAGTCGGCATTGTGCCTTTGTATTTAATTCCGATCCAATTTCTGTGTTTCATCGTCAATAAGAAGGTAAGAGGAATACAGTAAACCTGCAGTGAAGCATCAGAAACTATAACTAGTGTCACAGGAATGGTTCAAAACATAGTCAGTAAGAAGAGTCAGTCTTCTTGTTCTTAAGTCGGCATTGTGCCTTTTGAATTTAATTCCGATGCAATTTCTGTGTTTCATCGTCAATACGAAGGTCCAAGGGATACAGTAAACCTGAAGTGAAGCATCGGAATCTATAACTAGTGTCACAGGAATGGTTCAAATCATTGACAGTAGGAAGAGTCAGTCCTCTTGTGCTTAAGTCGGCATTGTGCCTTTTGTATTTAATTCCGATCCAATTTCTGTGTTTCATCGTCAATAAGAAGGTCAGAGGGATACAGTATACCTGGAGTGAATCATCGGAGTCTATAACTAGTGTCACAGGAATGGTTCAAAACATAGGCAGTGAGAAGAGTCAGCCTTCTTGTACTTAAGTCGGCATTGTGCCTTTTGTATTTAATTCCGATGCAATATCTGTGTTTCTTCGTCAATAAGAAGGTCAGAGGGATACAGTAAACCTGAAGTGATGCATCGGAATCTATAACTAGTGTCACAGGAATGGTTCAAAGCATAGTCAGTAAGAAGAGTCAGTCTTCTAATACTTGAGTCGGCATTGTGCCTTTTGTATTTAATTCCGATGCAATATCTGTGTTACATCGTCAATAAGAAGGTACAAGGGATACAGTAAACCTGCAGTGAAGCATCAGAAACTATAACTAGTGTCACAGGAATGGTTCAAAACATAGTGAGTAAGAAGAGTCAGTCTTCTTGTACTTAAGTCGGCATTGTGCCTTTTGAATTTAATTCCGATGCAATTTCTGTGTTTCATCGTCAATACGAAGGTCCAAGGGATACAGTAAACCTGAAGTGAAGCATCGGAATCTATAACTAGTGTCACAGGAATGGTTCAAATCATTGACAGTAGGAAGAGTCAGTCCTCTTGTGCTTAAGTCGGCATTGTGCCTTTTGTATTTAATTACGATGCAATTTCTGTGTTTCATCGTCAATAAGAAGGTCTTAGGGATACAGTAAACCTAGAGTGAAGCATCGGAATCTATAACTAGTGACACAGGGACGGTTCAAAACATAGACAGTAAGATGAGTCGGTATTCTTGTACTTAAGTCGGCATTGTGCCTTTTATACTTAATTCCGATGCCGTTTCTGTGTCTCACCGACAATAAGAAGGTCTAAGGGATACAGTAAACCTGGAGTGAAGCATCGCAATCCATAACTTGTGTCACAGGTATGGTTCAAAACATAGACAGTAAGAAAAGTCAAACTTCTTCTACTTAAGGCGGCATTGTGACTTTTGTATTTAATTCCGATGCAGTTTCTGTGTTTCATCGTCAATAAGAAGGTCCATGGGATACAGTAAACCTGGAGTGAAGCACCGGAGTCTATAACTAGTGTCACAGGAATGGCTCAAATCATGGACAGTAAGAAGAGTCAGTCCTCTTGTACTTAAGTCGGCATTGTGCCTTTTGAATTTAATTCCGGTGCAATTTCTGTGTTTCATCGTCAATAAGGAGGTCCAAGGGATACAGTAAACCTGAAGTGAAGCATCGGAATCTATAACTAGTGTCACAGGAATGGTTCAAAACATTGACAGTAGGAAGAGTCAGTCCTCTTGTGCTTAAGTCGGCATTGAGCCTTTGTATTTAATTCCGATCCAATTTCCGTGTTTCATCGTCAATAAGAAGGTAAGAGGAATACAGTAAACCTGCAGTGAAGCATCAGAAACTATAACTAGTGTCACAGGAATGGTTCAAAACATAGTCAGTAAGAAGAGTCAGTCTTCTTGTTCTTAAGTCGGCATTGTGCCTTTTGAATTTAATTCCGATGCAATTTCTGTGTTTCATCGTCAATACGAAGGTCCAAGGGATACAGTAAACCTGAAGTGAAGCATCGGAATCTATAACTAGTGTCACAGGAATGGTTCAAATCATTGACAGTAGGAAGAGTCAGTCCTCTTGTGCTTAAGTCGGCATTGTGCCTTTTGTATTTAATTCCGATCCAATTTCTGTGTTTCATCGTCAATAAGAAGGTCAGAGGGATACAGTATACCTGGAGTGAATCATCGGAGTCTATAACTAGTGTCACAGGAATGGTTCAAAACATAGGCAGTGAGAAGAGTCAGCCTTCTTGTACTTAAGTCGGCATTGTGCCTTTTGTATTTAATTCCGATGCAATATCTGTGTTTCTTCGTCAATAAGAAGGTCAGAGGGATACAGTAAACCTGAAGTGATGCATCGGAATCTATAACTAGTGTCACAGGAATGGTTCAAAGCATAGTCAGTAAGAAGAGTCAGTCTTCTAATACTTGAGTCGGCATTGTGCCTTTTGTATTTAATTCCGATGCAATATCTGTGTTACATCGTCAATAAGAAGGTACAAGGGATACAGTAAACCTGCAGTGAAGCATCAGAAACTATAACTAGTGTCACAGGAATGGTTCAAAACATAGTGAGTAAGAAGAGTCAGTCTTCTTGTACTTAAGTCGGCATTGTGCCTTTTGAATTTAATTCCGATGCAATTTCTGTGTTTCATCGTCAATACGAAGGTCCAAGGGATACAGTAAACCTGAAGTGAAGCATCGGAATCTATAACTAGTGTCACAGGAATGGTTCAAATCATTGACAGTAGGAAGAGTCAGTCCTCTTGTGCTTAAGTCGGCATTGTGCCTTTTGTATTTAATTCCGATCCAATTTCTGTGTTTCATCGTCAATAAGAAGGTCAGAGGGATACAGTATACCTGGAGTGAATCATCGGAGTCTATAACTAGTGTCACAGGAATGGTTCAAAACATAGGCAGTGAGAAGAGTCAGCCTTCTTGTACTTAAGTCGGCATTGTGCCTTTTGTATTTAATTCCGATGCAATATCTGTGTTTCTTCGTCAATAAGAAGGTCAGAGGGATACAGTAAACCTGAAGTGATGCATCGGAATCTATAACTAGTGTCACAGGAATGGTTCAAAGCATAGTCAGTAAGAAGAGTCAGTCATCTAATACTTGAGTCGGCACTGTGCCTTTTGTATTTAATTCCGATGCAATATCTGTGTTACATCGTCAATAAGATGGTACAAGGGATACAGTAAACCTGGAGTGAAGCATCGGAATCTATAGCTAGTGCCGCAGGGACGGTTCAAAACATAGACAGTAAGATGAGTCAGTATTCTTGTACTTAAGTCGGCATTGTGCCTTTTCTATTTAATTCCGATGCATTTTTTGTGTTTCATCGTCAATATGGCGGTCCAAGGGATACAGTAAACCTGGAGTGAACCATCGGAATCTATAACTATTGTCACAGGAATGGTTCAAAACATAGACAGTAGGAAGAGTCAGTCTTCTTGTTTTTAAGTCGGCATTGTGCCTTTTGTATTTTATTCCGATGCAATTTCTGTGTTTCATCGTCAATAAGAAGGTCAGAGGGATACAGTAAACCTGGAGTGAAGCATCGGAGTCTATAACTTGTGTCACAGGAATGGGTCAAAACATAGGCAGTAAGAAGAGTCAGCCTTCTTGTACTTAATTCGGCATTGTGCCTTTTGTATTTAATTCCGATGCAATTTCTGTGTTTCACCATCAATAAGAAGGTCCAAGGGATACAGTAAACCTGAAGTGAAGCATCGGAGTCTATAACTAGTGTCACAGGAGTGGTTCAAAAGATAGACAGTAGCAAGAGTCCGTCTACTTGTACTTAAGTCGGCATTGTGAATATTGTATTTCATTCCGGTGCAATTTCTGTGTTTCATCGTCAATAAGAAGGTCCAAGGGACACAGTAAACCTGGAGTGAAGCAACGGAATCTATAACTAGTGTCACAGGAATGGTTCAAACATAGACAGTAGGAAGAGTCAGTCTTCTTGTACTTAAGTCGGCATGTGCCTTTTGTATTTAATTCCGATGCAATTTCTGCGTTTCATCGTCAATAAGAAGGTCAGAGGGATACAGTAATCCCGAAGTTAAACATCAGAATCTATAACTAGAGTCACAGGAATGGTTCAAAGCATAGTCAGTAAGAAGAGTCAGTCTTCTTGTAGTTAATTCGGCATTGTGCAGTTTGTATTTAATTCCGATGCAATTTCTGTGTTTCATTGTCATTAAGAAGGTCCAAGGGGTACAGTAAACCTGAAGTGAAGCATCGGAATCTATAACTAGTGTCACAGGAATGGTTCAAATCATACACAGTAGGAAGAGTCAGTCTTCTAGTACTTAAGTCGCCATTGTGCATTTTCTATTTAATTCCGATGCAATTTCTGTGTTTCATCGTCATTAAGACGGTCAGAGGGATACAGTAAACCTGAAGTGAAGCATCGGAATCTATAACTAGTGTCACAGGAATGGTTCAAAACATAGACAGTTGGATGAGTCAGTCTTCTTGTACGTAAGACGGCATTGTGCCTTTTGTATTTAATTCCGATGCAATTTCTGTGTTTCATCGTGAATGAGAGGGTCAGAGGGACACAGTAAACCTGAAGTGATGCATCGGAATCTATAACTAGTGTCACAGGAGTGGTTCAAAACAGAGATATTAAGAAGAGTCTGTTTTCTTGTACTTAAATCGGCATTGTTTCTTATCTATTTAATTCCGATGCAATTTCTGTGTTTCGTCGTTAATAACAAGTTCCAAGGGATACAGTAAACCTGAAGTGGGGCATCGGAATCTAAAACCGGTCTCACAGGAAAGGTTCAAATCATGGACAGTAAGAAGAGCCAGTCTTCTTGTACTTGAGTCGGCATTGTGCCTTTAGTATTTAATTCCGATGCAATTTCTGTGTTTCATCGTCAGTACGACGGTCAGAGGGATACAGGTAACCTGAAGTGAAGCACCGGAATCTCCAACTAGTGTCACAGGAATGGTTCAAAACATAGACAGTAAGAAGAGTCAGTCTTCTTGTACTTAAGTCGGCATTGTGCCTTTTGTATTTAGTTACGATGCAATTTCTGTATTTCGTCGTCATAAAGAAGGTCCAAGGGATACAGTAAACCTGGAGTGAAGCATCGGAGTCTATAACTAGTGTCACAGGAATGGTTCAAAGCATAGACAGTAAGAAGAGTCAGTCTTCTCATACTTAATTCGGCATTGTGCCTTTTGTATTTAATTCCGATGCAAGTTCTGTGTTTCATCGTCAATAAGACGTTCAGAGGTATACAGTAAACTTAAAGTGAAGTATCAGAATCTATAACTAGTGTCACAGGAATGGTTCAAAACATTGTTAGTAAGAAGAGTCTGTCTTATTGTACTTAAGTTGGCATTGTGCCTTTTGTATTTAATTACGATGCAATTTCTGTGTTTCATCGTCAATAAGAAGGTCTTAGGGATACAGTAAACCTAGAGTGAAGCATCGGAATCTATAACTAGTGACACAGGGACGGTTCAAAACATAGACAGTAAGATGAGTCGGTATTCTTGTACTTAAGTCGGCATTGTGCCTTTTATACTTAATTCCGATGCCGTTTCTGTGTCTCACCGACAATAAGAAGGTCTAAGGGATACAGTAAACCTGGAGTGAAGCATCGCAATCCATAACTTGTGTCACAGGTATGGTTCAAAACATAGACAGTAAGAAAAGTCAGACTTCTTCTACTTAAGGCGGCATTGTGCCTTTGTATTTAATTCCGATCCAATTTCTGTGTTTCATCGTCAATAAGAAGGTAAGAGGGATACAGTAAACCTGCAGTGAAGCATCAGAAACTATAACTAGTGTCACAGGAATGGTTCAAAACATAGTCAGTAAGAAGAGTCAGTCTTCTTGTACTTAAGTCGGCATTGTGCCTTTTGAATTTAATTCCGATGCAATTTCTGTGTTTCATCGTCAATACGAAGGTCCAAGGGATACAGTAAACCTGAAGTGAAGCATCGGAATCTATAACTAGTGTCACAGGAATGGTTCAAATCATTGACAGTAGGAAGAGTCAGTCCTCTTGTGCTTAAGTCGGCATTGTGCCTTTTGTATTTAATTCCGATCCAATTTCTGTGTTTCATCGTCAATAAGAAGGTCAGAGGGATACAGTATACCTGGAGTGAATCATCGGAGTCTATAACTATAGTCACAGGAATGGTTCAAAACATAGGCAGTGAGAAGAGTCAGCCTTCTTGTACTTAAGTCGGCATTGTGCCTTTTGTATTTAATTCCGATGCAATATCTGTGTTTCTTCGTCAATAAGAAGGTCAGAGGGATACAGTAAACCTAAAGTGATGCATCGGAATCTATAACTAGTGTCACAGGAATGGTTCAAAGCATAGTCAGTAAGAAGAGTCAGTCTTCTAATACTTGAGTCGGCATTGTGCCTTTTGTATTTAATTCCGATGCAATTTCTGTGTTTCATCGTCAATAAGAAGGTCAGAGGGATACAGTAAACCTGGAGTGAAGCATCGGAGTCTATAACTTGTGTCACAGGAATGGGTCAAAACATAGGCAGTAAGAAGAGTCAGCCTTCTTGTACTTAATTCGGCATTGTGCCTTTTGTATTTAATTCCGATGCAATTTCTGTGTTTCACCATCAATAAGAAGGTCCAAGGGATACAGTAAACCTGAAGTGAAGCATCGGAGTCTATAACTAGTGTCACAGGAATGGTTCAAAACATAGACAGTAGCAAGAGTCCGTCTACTTGTACTTAAGTCGGCATTGTGAATATTGTATTTCATTCCGGTGCAATTTCTGTGTTTCATCGTCAATAAGAAGGTCCAAGGGACACAGTAAACCTGGAGTGAAGCAACGGAATCTATAACTAGTGTCACAGGAATGGTTCAAACATAGACAGTAGGAAGAGTCAGTCTTCTTGTACTTAAGTCGGCATGTGCCTTTTGTATTTAATTCCGATGCAATTTCTGCGTTTCATCGTCAATAAGAAGGTCAGAGGGATACAGTAATCCCGAAGTTAAACATCAGAATCTATAACTAGAGTCACAGGAATGGTTCAAAGCATAGTCAGTAAGAAGAGTCAGTCTTCTTGTAGTTAATTCGGCATTGTGCAGTTTGTATTTAATTCCGATGCAATTTCTGTGTTTCATTGTCATTAAGAAGGTCCAAGGGGTACAGTAAACCTGAAGTGAAGCATCGGAATCTATAACTAGTGTCACAGGAATGGTTCAAATCATACACAGTAGGAAGAGTCAGTCTTCTAGTACTTAAGTCGCCATTGTGCATTTTCTATTTAATTCCGATGCAATTTCTGTGTTTCATCGTCATTAAGACGGTCAGAGGGATACAGTAAACCTGAAGTGAAGCATCGGAATCTATAACTAGTGTCACAGGAATGGTTCAAAACATAGACAGTTGGATGAGTCAGTCTTCTTGTACGTAAGACGGCATTGTGCCTTTTGTATTTAATTCCGATGCAATTTCTGTGTTTCATCGTGAATGAGAGGGTCAGAGGGACACAGTAAACCTGAAGTGATGCATCGGAATCTATAACTAGTGTCACAGGACTGGTTCAAAACAGAGATATTAAGAAGAGTCTGTTTTCTTGTACTTAAATCGGCATTGTTTCTTATCTATTTAATTCCGATGCAATTTCAGTGTTTCGTCGTTAATAACAAGTTCCAAGGGATACAGTAAACCTGAAGTGGGGCATCGGAATCTAAAACCGGTCTCACAGGAAGGGTTCAAATCATGGACAGTAAGAAGAGCCAGTCTTCTTGTACGTGAGTCGGCATTGTGCCTTTAGTATTTAATTCCGATGCAATTTCTGTGTTTCATCGTCAGTACGACGGTCAGAGGGATACAGGTAACCTGAAGTGAAGCACCGGAATCTCCAACTAGTGTCACAGGAATGGTTCAAAACATAGACAGTAAGAAGAGTCAGTCTTCTTGTACTTAAGTCGGCATTGTGCCTTTTGTATTTAGTTACGATGCAATTTCTGTATTTCTTCGTCATAAAGAAGGTCCAAGGGATACAGTAAACCTGGAGTGAAGCATCGGAGTCTATAACTAGTGTCACAGGAATGGTTCAAAGCATAGACAGTAAGAAGAGTCAGTCTTCTCATACTTAATTCGGCATTGTGCCTTTTGTATTTAATTCCGATGCAATTTCTGTGTTTCATCGTCAATAAGACGTTCAGAGGTATACAGTAAACTTGAAGTGAAGTATCAGAATCTATAACTAGTGTCACAGGAATGGTTCAAAACATTGTTAGTAAGAAGAGTCTGTCTTATTGTACTTAAGTTGGCATTGTGCCTTTTGTATTTAATTACGATGCAATTTCTGTGTTTCATCGTCAATAAGAAGGTCTTAGGGATACAGTAAACCTAGAGTGAAGCATCGGAATCTATAACTAGTGACACAGGGACGGTTCAAAACATAGACAGTAAGATGAGTCGGTATTCTTGTACTTAAGTCGGCATTGTGCCTTTTATACTTAATTCCGATGCCGTTTCTGTGTCTCACCGACAATAAGAAGGTCTAAGGGATACAGTAAACCTGGAGTGAAGCATCGCAATCCATAACTTGTGTCACAGGTATGGTTCAAAACATAGACAGTAAGAAAAGTCAGACTTCTTCTACTTAAGGCGGCATTGTGCCTTTTGAATTTAATTCCGATGCAATTTCTGTGTTTCATCGTCAATACGAAGGTCCAAGGGATACAGTAAACCTGGAGTGAAGCATCGGAATCTATAACTAGTGTCACAGGAATGGTTCAAAACATTGACAGTAGGAAGAGTCAGTCCTCTTGTGCTTAAGTCGGCATTGTGCCTTTGTATTTAATTCCGATCCAATTTCTGTGTTTCATCGTCAATTAGAAGGTAAGAGGGATACAGTAAACCTGCAGTGAAGCATCAGAAACTATAACTAGTGTCACAGGAATGGTTCAAAACATAGTCAGTAAGAAGAGTCAGTCTTCTTGTACTTAAGTCGGCATTGTGCCTTTTGAATTTAATTCCGATGCAATTTCTGTGTTTCATCGTCAATACGAAGGTCCAAGGGATACAGTAAACCTGAAGTGAAGCATCGGAATCTATAACTAGTGTCACAGGAATGGTTCAAATCATTGACAGTAGGAAGAGTCAGTCCTCTTGTGCTTAAGTCGGCATTGTGCCTTTTGTATTTAATTCCGATCCAATTTCTGTGTTTCATCGTCAATAAGAAGGTCAGAGGGATACAGTATACCTGGAGTGAATCATCGGAGTCTATAACTAGTGTCACAGGAATGGTTCAAAACATAGGCAGTGAGAAGAGTCAGCCTTCTTGTACTTAAGTCGGCATTGTGCCTTTTGTATTTAATTCCGATGCAATATCTGTGTTTCTTCGTCAATAAGAAGGTCAGAGGGATACAGTAAACCTGAAGTGATGCATCGGAATCTATAACTAGTGTCACAGGAATGGTTCAAAGCATAGTCAGTAAGAAGAGTCAGTCTTCTAATACTTGAGTCGGCATTGTGCCTTTTGTATTTAATTCCGATGCAATATCTGTGTTACATCGTCAATAAGAAGGTACAAGGGATACAGTAAACCTGCAGTGAAGCATCAGAAACTATAACTAGTGTCACAGGAATGGTTCAAAACATAGTCAGTAAGAAGAGTCAGTCTTCTTGTACTTAAGTCGGCATTGTGCCTTTTGAATTTAATTCCGATGCAATTTCTGTGTTTCATCGTCAATACGAAGGTCCAAGGGATACAGTAAACCTGAAGTGAAGCATCGGAATCTATAACTAGTGTCACAGGAATGGTTCAAATCATTGACAGTAGGAAGAGTCAGTCCTCTTGTGCTTAAGTCGGCATTGTGCCTTTTGTATTTAATTCCGATCCAATTTCTGTGTTTCATCGTCAATAAGAAGGTCAGAGGGATACAGTAAACCTGAAGTGATGCATCGGAATCTATAACTAGTGTCACAGGAATGGTTCAAAGCATAGTCAGTAAGAAGAGTCAGTCTTCTTGTACTTAAGTCGGCATTGTGCCTTTTGTATTTTATTCCGATGCAATTTCTGTGTTTCATCGTCAATAAGAAGGTCAGAGGGATACAGTAAACCTGGAGTGAAGCATCGGAGTCTATAACTTGTGTCACAGGAATGGGTCAAAACATAGGCAGTAAGAAGAGTCAGCCTTCTTGTACTTAATTCGGCATTGTGCCTTTTGTATTTAATTCCGATGCAATTTCTGTGTTTCACCATCAATAAGAAGGTCCAAGGGACACAGTAAACCTGGAGTGAAGCAACGGAATCTATAACTAGTGTCACAGGAATGGTTCAAACATAGACAGTAGGAAGAGTCAGTCTTCTTGTACTTAAGTCGGCATGTGCCTTTTGTATTTAATTCCGATGCAATTTCTGCGTTTCATCGTCAATAAGAAGGTCAGAGGGATACAGTAATCCCGAAGTTAAACATCAGAATCTATAACTAGAGTCACAGGAATGGTTCAAAGCATAGTCAGTAAGAAGAGTCAGTCTTCTTGTAGTTAATTCGGCATTGTGCAGTTTGTATTTAATTCCGATGCAATTTCTGTGTTTCACTGTCATTAAGAAGGTCCAAGGGGTACAGTAAACCTGAAGTGAAGCATCGGAATCTATAACTAGTGTCACAGGAATGGTTCAAATCATACACAGTAGGAAGAGTCAGTCTTCTAGTACTTAAGTCGCCATTGTGCATTTTCTATTTAATTCCGATGCAATTTCTGTGTTTCATCGTCATTAAGACGGTCAGAGGGATACAGTAAACCTGAAGTGAAGCATCGGAATCTATAACTAGTGTCACAGGAATGGTTCAAAACATAGACAGTTGGATGAGTCAGTCTTCTTGTACGTAAGACGGCATTGTGCCTTTTGTATTTAATTCCGATGCAATTTCTGTGTTTCATCGTGAATGAGAGGGTCAGAGGGACACAGTAAACCTGAAGTGATGCATCGGAATCTATAACTAGTGTCACAGGAGTGGTTCAAAACAGAGATATTAAGAAGAGTCTGTTTTCTTGTACTTAAATCGGCATTGTTTCTTATCTATTTAATTCCGATGCAATTTCTGTGTTTCGTCGTTAATAACAAGTTCCAAGGGATACAGTAAACCTGAAGTGGGGCATCGGAATCTAAAACCGGTCTCACAGGAATGGTTCAAATCATGGACAGTAAGAAGAGCCAGTCTTCTTGTACTTGAGTCGGCATTGTGCCTTTAGTATTTAATTCCGATGCAATTTCTGTGTTTCATCGTCAGTACGACGGTCAGAGGGATACAGGTAACCTGAAGTGAAGCACCGGAATCTCCAACTAGTGTCACAGGAATGGTTCAAAACATAGACAGTAAGAAGAGTCAGTCTTCTTGTACTTAAGTCGGCATTGTGCCTTTTGTATTTAGTTACGATGCAATTTCTGTATTTCTTCGTCATAAAGAAGGTCCAAGGGATACAGTAAACCTGGAGTGAAGCATCGGAGTCTATAACTAGTGTCACAGGAATGGTTCAAAGCATAGACAGTAAGAAGAGTCAGTCTTCTCATACTTAATTCGGCATTGTGCCTTTTGTATTTAATTCCGATGCAAGTTCTGTGTTTCATCGTCAATAAGACGTTCAGAGGTATACAGTAAACTTGAAGTGAAGTATCAGAATCTATAACTAGTGTCACAGGAATGGTTCAAAACATTGTTAGTAAGAAGAGTCTGTCTTATTGTACTTAAGTTGGCATTGTGCCTTTTGTATTTAATTACGATGCAATTTCTGTGTTTCATCGTCAATAAGAAGGTCTTAGGGATACAGTAAACCTAGAGTGAAGCATCGGAATCTATAACTAGTGACACAGGGACGGTTCAAAACATAGACAGTAAGATGTGTCGGTATTCTTGTACTTAAGTCGGCATTGTGCCTTTTATACTTAATTCCGATGCCGTTTCTGTGTCTCACCGACAATAAGAAGGTCTAAGGGATACAGTAAACCTGGAGTGAAGCATCGCAATCCATAACTTGTGTCACAGGTATGGTTCAAAACATAGACAGTAAGAAAAGTCAGACTTCTTCTACTTAAGGCGGCAATGTGACTTTTGTATTTAATTCCGATGCAGTTTCTGTGTTTCATCGTCAATAAGAAGGTCCATGGGATACAGTAAACCTGGAGTGAAGCACCGGAGTCTATAACTAGTGTCACAGGAATGGCTCAAATCATGGACAGTAAGAAGAGTCAGTCCTCTTGTACTTAAGTCGGCATTGTGCCTTTTGAATTTAATTCCGGTGCAATTTCTGTGTTTCATCGTCAATAAGGAGGTCCAAGGGATACAGTAAACCTGAAGTGAAGCATCGGAATCTATAACTAGTGTCACAGGAATGGTTCAAAACATTGACAGTAGGAAGAGTCAGTCCTCTTGTGCTTAAGTCGGCATTGTGCCTTTGTATTTAATTCCGATCCAATTTCTGTGTTTCATCGTCAATAAGAAGGTAAGAGGGATACAGTAAACCTGCAGTGAAGCATCAGAAACTATAACTAGTGTCACAGGAATGGTTCAAAACATAGTCAGTAAGAAGAGTCAGTCTTCTTGTACTTAAGTCGGCATTGTGCCTTTTGAATTTAATTCCGATGCAATTTCTGTGTTTCATCGTCAATACGAAGGTCCAAGGGATACAGTAAACCTGAAGTGAAGCATCGGAATCTATAACTAGTGTCACAGGAATGGTTCAAATCATTGACAGTAGGAAGAGTCAGTCCTCTTGTGCTTAAGTCGGCATTGTGCCTTTTGTATTTAATTCCGATCCAATTTCTGTGTTTCACCGTCAATAAGAAGGTCAGAGGGATACAGTATACCTGGAGTGAATCATCGGAGTCTATGACTAGTGTCACAGGAATGGTTCAAAACATAGGCAGTGAGAAGAGTCAGCCTTCTTGTACTTAAGTCGGCATTGTGCCTTTTGTATTTAATTCCGATGCAATATCTGTGTTTCTTCGTCAATAAGAAGGTCAGAGGGATACAGTAAACCTGAAGTGATGCATCGGAATCTATAACTAGTGTCACAGGAATGGTTCAAAGCATAGTCAGTAAGAAGAGTCAGTCTTCTAATACTTGAGTCGGCATTGTGCCTTTTGTATTTAATTCCGATGCAATATCTGTGTTACATCGTCAATAAGAAGGTACAAGGGATACAGTAAACCTGGAGTGAAGCATCGGAATCTATAGCTAGTGCCGCAGGGACGGTTCAAAACATAGACAGTAAGATGAGTCAGTATTCTTGTACTTAAGTCGGCATTGTGCCTTTTCTATTTAATTCCGATGCATTTTTTGTGTTTCATCGTCAATATGGAGGTCCAAAGGATACAGTAAACCTGGAGTGAACCATCGGAATCTATAACTATTGTCACAGGAATGGTTCAAAACATAGACAGTAGGAAGAGTCAGTCTTCTTGTACTTAAGTCGGCATTGTGCCTTTTGTATTTTATTCCGATGCAATTTCTGTGTTTCATCGTCAATAAGAAGGTCAGAGGGATACAGTAAACCTGGAGTGAAGCATCGGAGTCTATAACTAGTGTCACAGGAATGGGTCAAAACATAGGCAGTGAGAAGAGTCAGCCTTCTTGTACTTAATTCGGCATTGTGCCTTTTGTATTTAATTCCGATGCAATTTCTGTGTTTCACCGTCAATAAGAACGTCCAAGGGATACAGTAAACCTGAAGTGAAGCATCGGAATCTATAACTAGTGTCACAGGAATGGTTCAAAACATAGACAGTAGCAAGAGTCAGTCTACTTGTACTTAAGTCGGCATTGTGCCTATTGTATTTCATTCCGGTGCAATTTCTGTGTTTCATCGTCAATAAGAAGGTCCAAGGGACACAGTAAACCTGGAGTGAAGCAACGGAATCTACAACTAGTGTCACAGGAATGGTTCAAACATAGACAGTAGGAAGAGTCAGTCTTCTTGTACTTAAGTCGGCATGTGCCTTTTGTATTTAATTCCGATGCAATTTCTGCGTTTCATCGTCAATAAGAAGGTCAGAGGGATACAGTAATCCCGAAGTTAAACATCAGAATCTATAACTAGAGTCACAGGAATGGTTCAGAGCATAGTCAGTAAGAAGAGTCAGTTTTCTTGTAGTTAATTCGGCATTGTGCAGTTTGTATTTAATTCCGATGCAATTTCTGTGTTTCATTGTCATTAAGAAGGTCCAAGGGGTACAGTAAACCTGAAGTGAAGCATCGGAATCTATAACTAGTGTCACAGGAATGGTTCAAATCATACACAGTAGGAAGAGTCAGTCTTCTAGTACTTAAGTCGCCATTGTGCATTTTCTATTTAATTCCGATGCAATTTCTGTGTTTCATCGTCATTAAGACGGTCAGATTGATACAGTAAACCTGAAGTGAAGCATCGGAATCTATAACTAGTGTCACAGGAATGGTTCAAAACATAGACAGTTGGAAGAGTCAGTCTTCTTGTACTTAAGTCGGCATTGTGCCTTTTGTATTTAATTCCGATGCAATTTCTGTGTTTCATCGTGAATGAGAGGGTCAGAGGGACACAGTAAACCTGAAGTGATGCATCGGAATCTATAACTAGTGTCACAGGAGTGGTTCAAAACAGAGATATTAAGAAGAGTCTGTTTTCTTGTACTTAAGTCGGCATTGTGCCTTATCTATTTAATTCCGATGCAATTTCTGTGTTTCGTCGTTAATAACAAGTTCCAAGGGATACAGTAAACCTGAAGTGGGGCATCGGAATCTAAAACTGGTCTCACAGGAAAGGTTCAAATCATGGACAGTAAGAAGAGCCAGTCTTCTTGTACTTGAGTCGGCATTGTGCCTTTTGTATTGAATTCCGATGCAATTTCTGTGTTTCATCGTCAGTACGACGGTCAGAGGGATACAGTTAACCTGAAGTGAAGCTTCGGAATCTCTAACTAGTGTCACAGGAATGGTTCAAAACATAGACAGTGAGAAGAGTCAGTCTTCTTATACTTAAGTCTGCATTGTGCCTTTTGTATATGATTCCGATGCAATTTCCGTGTTTCATCGTCAATAAGAAGCTCAGAGGGATAATGTAAATCTGAAATGAAGCATCAGAATCTATAACTAGTGCCACAGGAGTGGTTCAAATCATAGACAGTAAGAAGAGTCAGTCTTCTTGTACTTAAGTCGGCATTGTGACTTTTGTATTTAATTCCGATGCAATTTACGTGTTTCATCGTCAATAAGAAGGTCAGAGGGATACAGTAAACCTGAAGTGAAGCATCAGAATCTATAACTAGTGTCACAGGAATGGTTCTAAACTTAGACAGTAAGAAGAGTCAGTTTTCTTGTATTTAAGTCGGCATTGTGCCTTTTGTATTTAATCCCGGTGCAATTTCTGTGTTTCGTCGTCAATAAGAAGGTCACATGGATACAGTAAACCTGAAGTGAAGCATCGGAATCTATAACTAGTGTCACAGGAATGGTTCCAAACATAAACAGTAAGAAGAGTCAGTTTTCTTGTTCTTAGGTCGGCATTGTGCCTTTTGTATTTAATTCCGATGCAATATCTGTGTTTCATCGTCAGTACGACGGTCAGAGGGATACAGTAAACCTGAAGTGAAGCATCGGAATCTATAACTACTGTCACAGGAATGGTTCAAAACGTAGACAGTAAGAAGAGTCAGTCTTCTAGTACTTAAGTCGGCTTTATGCCTTTTGTATTTAATTCCGATGCATTTTCTGTGTTTCATCGTGAATAAGAGGGTCAGAGGGATACAGTAAATATGAAGTGATGCATCGGGATCTATAACTAGTGCCACAGTAGTGGTTCAAAACATAGACAGTAAGAAGAGTCAGTCTTCTTATACTTAATTCGGCATTGTGCCTTTTGTATTTAATTCCGATGCAATTTCTGTGTTTCATTGTCATTAAGAAGGTCCAAGGGATACAGTAAACCTGAAGTGAAGCATCGGAATCTATAACTAGTGTCACAGGAATGGTTCAAAACATAGACAGCAAGAAGTGTCAGGTTTCTCGTACTGAAGTCGGCATTGTGCCTTTTGTATTTAATTCCGATGTAATTTCTGTGTTTCATACTCAATACGACGGTCAGAGTGGATACAGTAAACCTGAAGTGATGCATAGGAATCTATAACTAGTGTCACAGGAATGGTTCAAAACATAGACAGTAAGAAGTGTTAGTCTTCTTGTACATAAGTCTGGATTGTGCCTTTTGTATATATTTCCGATGCAATTTCTGTGATTCATCGTCAATAAGAAGCTCAGAGGGATACAGTAAACCTGAAGTGAAGCATCGGAATCTATAACTAGTGTCACAGGAATGGTTCAAAACATAGACAGTAAGAAGAGTCAGTTTTCTTGTACTTAAGTCGGCATTGTGCCTTTTGTATATAATTCCGATTCAATTTCTGTGTTTCTTCGTCAATAAGAAGGACAGAGGAATACAGTAAACCTGAAGTGAAGCATCGGAATCTATAACTACTGTCACAGGAATGGTTCAAACATAGACAGTAAGAAGAGTCAGTCTTTTTGTACTTAAGTCGGCATTGTGCCTTTTGTATTTAATTCGGATGCAATTTCTGTGTTTCATCATCAATACGAAGGTCAGAGGGATACAGTAAACCTGGAGTGAAGCATCGGAATCCATAACTTGTGTCACAGGTATGGTTCAAAACACAGACAGTAAGAAAAGTCAGACTTCTTTCACTTAAGGCGGCATTGTGACTTTTGTATTCAATTCCGATGCAGTTTCTGTGTTTCATCGTCAATAAGAAGGTCCATGGGATACAGTAAACCTGGAGTGAAGCACCGGAGTCTATAACTAGTGTCACAGGAATGGCTCAAAACATGGACAGTAAGAAGAGTCAGTCCTCTTGTACTTAAGTCGGCATTGTGCCTTTTGAATTTAATTCCGGTGCAATTTCTGTGTTTCATCGTCAATAAGAAGGTCCAAGAGTACAGTAAACCTGAAGTGAAGCATCGGAATCTATAACTAGTGTCACAGGAATGGTTCAAAACATTGACAGTAGGAAGAGTCAGTCCTCTTGTGCTTAAGTCGGCATTGTGCCTTTTGTATTTAATTCCGATCCAATTTCTGTGTTTCATCGTCAATAAGAAGGTAAGAGGGATACAGTAAACCTGCAGTGAAGCATCAGAAACTATAACTAGTGTCACAGGAATGGTTCAAAACATAGTCAGTAAGAAGAATCAGTCTTCTTGTACTTAAGTCGGCATTGTGCCTTTTGAATTTAATTCCGATGCAATTTCTGTGTTTCATCGTCAATACGAAGGTCCAAGGGATACAGTAAACCTGAAGTGAAGCATCGGAATCTATAACTAGTGTCACAGGAATGGTTCAAATCATTGACAGTAGGAAGAGTCAGTCCTCTTGTGCTTAAGTCGGCATTGTGCCTTTTGTATTTAATTCCGATCCAATTTCTGTGTTTCATCGTCAATAAGAAGGTCAGAGGGATACAGTATACCTGGAGTGAATCATCGGAGTCTATAACTAGTGTCACAGGAATGGTTCAAAACATAGGCAGTGAGAAGAGTCAGCCTTCTTGTACTTAAGTCGGCATTGTGCCTTTTGTATTTAATTCCGATGCAATATCTGTGTTTCTTCGTCAATAAGAAGGTCAGAGGGATACAGTAAACCTGAAGTGATGCATCGGAATCTATAACTAGTGTCACAGGAATGGTTCAAAGCATAGTCAGTAAGAAGAGTCAGTCATCTAATACTTGAGTCGGCACTGTGCCTTTTGTATTTAATTCCGATGCAATATCTGTGTTACATCGTCAATAAGATGGTACAAGGGATACAGTAAACCTGGAGTGAAGCATCGGAATCTATAGCTAGTGCCGCAGGGACGGTTCAAAACATAGACAGTAAGATGAGTCAGTATTCTTGTACTTAAGTCGGCATTGTGCCTTTTCTATTTAATTCCGATGCATTTTTTGTGTTTCATCGTCAATATGGCGGTCCAAGGGATACAGTAAACCTGGAGTGAACCATCGGAATCTATAACTATTGTCACAGGAATGGTTCAAAACATAGACAGTAGGAAGAGTCAGTCTTCTTGTACTTAAGTCGGCATTGTGCCTTTTGTATTTTATTCCGATGCAATTTCTGTGTTTCATCGTCAATAAGAAGGTCAGAGGGATACAGTAAACCTGGAGTGAAGCATCGGAGTCTATAACTTGTGTCACAGGAATGGGTCAAAAACATAGGCAGTAAGAAGAGTCAGCCTTCTTGTACTTAATTCGGCATTGTGCCTTTTGTCTTTAATTCCGATGCAATTTCTGTGTTTCACCATCAATAAGAAGGTCCAAGGGAGACAGTAAACCTGAAGTGAAGCATCGGAGTCTATAACTAGTGTCACAGGAATGGTTCAAAACATAGACAGTAGCAAGAGTCCGTCTACTTGTACTTAAGTCGGCATTGTGAATATTGTATTTCATTCCGGTGCAATTTCTGTGTTTCATCGTCAATAAGAAGGTCCAAGGGACACAGTAAACCTGGAGTGAAGCAACGGAATCTATAACTAGTGTCACAGGAATGGTTCAAACATAGACAGTAGGAAGAGTCAGTCTTCTTGTACTTAAGTCGGCATGTGCCTTTTGTATTTAATTCCGATGCAATTTCTGCGTTTCATCGTCAATAAGAAGGTCAGAGGGATACAGTAATCCCGAAGTTAAACATCAGAATCTATAACTAGAGTCACAGGAATGGTTCAAAGCATAGTCAGTAAGAAGAGTCAGTCTTCTTGTAGTTAATTCGGCATTGTGCAGTTTGTATTTAATTCCGATGCAATATCTGTGTTTCATTGTCATTAAGAAGGTCCAAGGGGTACAGTAAACCTGAAGTGAAGCATCGGAATCTATAACTAGTGTCACAGGAATGGTTCAAATCATACACAGTAGGAAGAGTCAGTCTTCTAGTACTTAAGTCGCCATTGTGCATTTTCTATTTAATTCCGATGCAATTTCTGTGTTTCATCGTCATTAAGACGGTCAGAGGCATACAGTAAACCTGAAGTGAAGCATCGGAATCTATAACTAGTGTCACAGGAATGGTTCAAAACATAGACAGTTGGATGAGTCAGTCTTCTTGTACGTAAGACGGCATTGTGCCTTTTGTATTTAATTCCGATGCAATTTCTGTGTTTCATCGTGAATGAGAGGGTCAGAGGGACACAGTAAACCTGAAGTGATGCATCGGAATCTATAACTAGTGTCACAGGAGTGGTTCAAAACAGAGATATTAAGAAGAGTCTGTTTTCTTGTACTTAAATCGGCATTGTTTCTTATCTATTTAATTCCGATGCAATTTCTGTGTTTCGTCGTTAATAACAAGTTCCAAGGGATACAGTAAACCTGAAGTGGGGCATCGGAATCTAAAACCGGTCTCACAGGAAAGGTTCAAATCATGGACAGTAAGAAGAGCCAGTCTTCTTGTACTTGAGTCGGCATTGTGCCTTTAGTATTTAATTCCGATGCAATTTCTGTGTTTCATCGTCAGTACGACGGACAGAGGGATACAGGTAACCTGAAGTGAAGCACCGGAATCTCCAACTAGTGTCACAGGAATGGTTCAAAACATAGACAGTAAGAAGAGTCAGTCTTCTTGTACTTAAGTCGGCATTGTGCCTTTTGTATTTAGTTACGATGCAATTTCTGTATTTCTTCGTCATAAAGAAGGTCCAAGGGATACAGTAAACCTGGAGTGAAGCATCGGAGTCTATAACTAGTGTCACAGGAATGGTTCAAAGCATAGACAGTAAGAAGAGTCAGTCTTCTCATACTTAATTCGGCATTGTGCCTTTTGTATTTAATTCCGATGCAAGTTCTGTGTTTCATCGTCAATAAGACGTTCAGAGGTATACAGTAAACTTGAAGTGAAGTATCAGAATCTATAACTAGTGTCACAGGAATGGTTCAAAGCATTGTTAGTAAGAAGAGTCTGACTTATTGTACTTAAGTTGGCATTGTGCCTTTTGTATTTAATTACGATGCAATTTCTGTGTTTCATCGTCAATAAGAAGGTCTTAGGGATACAGTAAACCTAGAGTGAAGCATCGGAATCTATAACTAGTGACACAGGGACGGTTCAAAACATAGACAGTAAGATGAGTCGGTATTCTTGTACTTAAGTCGGCATTGTGCCTTTTATACTTAATTCCGATGCCATTTCTGTGTCTCACCGTCAATAAGAAGGTCTAAGGGATACAGTAAACCTGGAGTGAAGCATCGCAATCCATAACTTGTGTCACAGGTATGGTTCAAAACATAGACAGTAAGAATAGTCAGACTTCTTCTACTTAAGGCGGCATTGTGACTTTTGTATTTAATTCCGATGCAGTTTCTGTGTTTCATCGTCAATAAGAAGGTCCATGGGATACAGTAAACCTGGAGTGAAGCACCGGAGTCTATAACTAGTGTCACAGGAATGGCTCAAATCATGGACAGTAAGAAGAGTCAGTCCTCTTGTACTTAAGTCGGCATTGTGCCTTTTGAATTTAATTCCGGTGCAATTTCTGTGTTTCATCGTCAATAAGGAGGTCCAAGGGATACAGTAAACCTGAAGTGAAGCATCGGAATCTATAACTAGTGTCACAGGAATGGTTCAAAACATTGACAGTAGGAAGAGTCAGTCCTCTTGTGCTTAAGTCGGCATTGTGCCTTTGTATTTAATTCCGATCCAATTTCTGTGTTTCATCGTCAATAAGAAGGTAAGAGGGATACAGTAAACCTGCAGTGAAACATCAGAAACTATAACTAGTGTCACAGGAATGGTTCAAAACATAGTCAGTAAGAAGAGTCAGTCTTCTTGTACTTAAGTCGGCATTGTGCCTTTTGAATTTAATTCCGATGCAATTTCTGTGTTTCATCGTCAATACGAAGGTCCAAGGGATACAGTAAACCTGAAGTGAAGCATCGGAATCTATAACTAGTGTCACAGGAATGGTTCAAATCATTGACAGTAGGAAGAGTCAGTCCTCTTGTGCTTAAGTCGGCATTGTGCCTTTTGTATTTAATTCCGATCCAATTTCTGTGTTTCATCGTCAATAAGAAGGTCAGAGGGATACAGTATACCTGGAGTGAATCATCGGAGTCTATAACTAGTGTCACAGGAATGGTTCAAAACATAGGCAGTGAGAAGAGTCAGCCTTCTTGTACTTAAGTCGGCATTGTGCCTTTTGTATTTAATTCCGATGCAATATCTGTGTTTCTTCGTCAATAAGAAGGTCCGAGGGATACAGTAAACCTGAAGTGATGCATCGGAATCTATAACTAGTGTCACAGGAATGGTTCAAAGCATAGTCAGTAAGAAGAGTCAGTCTTCTAATACTTGAGTCGGCATTGTGCCTTTTGTATTTAATTCCGATGCAATATCTGTGTTACATCGTCAATAAGAAGGTACAAGGGATACAGTAAACCTGGAGTGAAGCATCGGAATCTATAGCTAGTGCCGCAGGGACGGTTCAAAACATAGACAGTAAGATGAGTCAGTATTCTTGTACTTAAGTCGGCATTGTGCCTTTTCTATTTAATTCCGATGCATTTTTTGTGTTTCATCGTCAATATGGAGGTCCAAAGGACACAGTAAACCTGGAGTGAACCATCGGAATCTATAACTATTGTCACAGGAATGGTTCAAAACATAGACAGTAGGAAGAGTCAGTCTTCTTGTACTTAAGTCGGCATTGTGCCTTTTGTATTTTATTCCGATGCAATTTCTGTGTTTCATCGTCAATAAGAAGATCAGAGGGATACAGTAAACCTGGAGTGAAGCATCGGAGTCTATAACTAGTGTCACAGGAATGGGTCAAAACATAGGCAGTGAGAAGAGTCAGCCTTCTTGTACTTAATTTGGCATTGTGCCTTTTGTATTTAATTCCGATGCAATTTCTGTGTTTCACCGTCAATAAGAAGGTCCAAGGGATACAGTAAACCTGAAGTGAAGCATCGGAATCTATAACTAGTGTCACAGGAATGGTTCAAAACATAGACAGTAGCAAGAGTCAGTCTACTTGTACTTAAGTCGGCATTGTGCCTATTGTATTTCATTCCGGTGCAATTTCTGTGTTTCATCGTCAATAAGAAGGTACAAGGGACACAGTAAACCTGGAGTGAAGCAACGGAATCTACAACTAGTGTCACAGGAATGGTTCAAACATAGACAGTAGGAAGAGTCAGTCTTCTTGTACTTAAGTCGGCATGTGCCTTTTGTATTTAATTCCGATGCAATTTCTGCGTTTCATCGTCAATAAGAAGGACAGAGGGATACAGTAATCCCGAAGTTAAACATCAGAATCTATAACTAGAGTCACAGGAATGGTTCAGAGCATAGTCAGTAAGAAGAGTCAGTTTTCTTGTAGTTAATTCGGCATTGTGCAGTTTGTATTTAATTCCGATGCAATTTCTGTGTTTCATTGTCATTAAGAATGTCCAAGGGGTACAGTAAACCTGAAGTGAAGCATCGGAATCTATAACTAGTGTCACAGGAATGGTTCAAATCATACACAGTAGGAAGAGTCAGTCTTCTAGTACTTAAGTCGCCATTGTGCATTTTCTATTTAATTCCGATGCAATTTCTGTGTTTCATCGTCATTAAGACGGTCAGATTGATACAGTAAACCTGAAGTGAAGCATCGGAATCTATAACTAGTGTCACAGGAATGGTTCAAAACATAGACAGTTGGAAGAGTCAGTCTTCTTGTACTTAAGTCGGCATTGTGCCTTTTGTATTTAATTCCGATGCAATTTCTGTGTTTCATCGTGAATGAGAGGGTCAGAGGGACACAGTAAACCTGAAGTGATGCATCGGAATCTATAACTAGTGTCACAGGAGTGGTTCAAAACAGAGATATTAAGAAGAGTCTGTTTTCTTGTACTTAAGTCGGCATTGTGCCTTATCTATTTAATTCCGATGCAATTTCTGTGTTTCGTCGTTAATAACAAGTTCCAAGGGATACAGTAAACCTGAAGTGGGGCATCGGAATCTAAAACTGGTCTCACAGGAAAGGTTCAAATCATGGACAGTAAGAAGAGCCAGTCTTCTTGTACTTGAGTCGGCATTGTGCCTTTTGTATTGAATTCCGATGCAATTTCTGTGTTTCATCGTCAGTACGACGGTCAGAGGGATACAGTTAACCTGAAGTGAAGCTTCGGAATCTCTAACTAGTGTCACAGGAATGGTTCAAAACATAGACAGTGAGAAGAGTCAGTCTTCTTGTACTTAAGTCTGCATTGTGCCTTTTGTATATGATTCCGATGCAATTTCTGTGTTTCATCGTCAATAAGAAGCTCAGAGGGATAATGTAAATCTGAAATGAAGCATCAGAATCTATAACTAGTGCCACAGGAGTGGTTCAAATCATAGACAGTAAGAAGAGTCAGTCTTCTTGTACTTAAGTCGGCATTGTGACTTTTGTATTTAATTCCGATGCAATTTACGTGTTTCATCGTCAATAAGAAGGTCAGAGGGATACAGTAAACCTGAAGTGAAGCATCAGAATCTATAACTAGTGTCACAGGAATGGTTCTAAACTTAGACAGTAAGAAGAGTCAGTTTTCTTGTATTTAAGTCGGCATTGTGCCTTTTGTATTTAATCCCGGTGCAATTTCTGTGTTTCGTCGTCAATAAGAAGGTCACATGGATACAGTAAACCTGAAGTGAAGCATCGGAATCTATAACTAGTGTCACAGGAATGGTTCCAAACATAAACAGTAAGAAGAGTCATTTTCTTGTTCTTAGGTCGGCATTGTGCCTTTTGTATTTAATTCCGATGCAATATCTGTGTTTCATCGTCAGTACGACGGTCAGAGGGATACAGTAAACCTGAAGTGAAGCATCGGAATCTATAACTACTGTCACAGGAATGGTTCAAAACGTAGACAGTAGCAAGAGTCAGTCTACTTGTACTTAAGTCGTCATTGTGCCTATTGTATTTCATTCCGGTGCAATTTCTGTGTTTCATCGTCAATAAGAAGGTACAAGGGACACAGTAAACCTGGAGTGAAGCAACGGAATCTACAACTAGTGTCACAGGAATGGTTCAAACATAGACAGTAGGAAGAGTCAGTCTACTTGTACTTAAGTCGGCATTGTGCCTATTGTATTTCATTCCGGTGCAATTTCTGTGTTTCATCGTCAATAAGAAGGTACAAGGGACACAGTAAACCTGGAGTGAAGCAACGGAATCTACAACTAGTGTCACAGGAATGGTTCAAACATAGACAGTAGGAAGAGTCAGTCTTCTTGTACTTAAGTCGGCATTGTGCCTTTTGTATTTTATTCCGATGCAATTTCTGTGTTTCATCGTCAATAAGAAGGTCAGAGGGATACAGTAAACCTGGAGTGAAGCATCGGAGTCTATAACTAGTGTCACAGGAATGGGTCAAAACATAGGCAGTGAGAAGAGTCAGCCTTCTTGTACTTAATTCGGCATTGTGCCTTTTGTATTTAATTCCGATGCAATTTCTGTGTTTCACCGTCAATAAGAAGGTCCAAGGGATACAGTAAACCTGAAGTGAAGCATCGGAATCTATAACTAGTGTCACAGGAATGGTTCAAAACATAGACAGTAGCAAGAGTCAGTCTACTTGTACTTAAGTCGGCATTGTGCCTATTGTATTTCACTCCGGTGCAATTTCTGTGTTTCATCGTCAATAAGAAGGTACAAGGGACACAGTAAACCTGGAGTGAAGCAACGGAATCTACAACTAGTGTCACAGGAATGGTTCAAACATAGACAGTAGGAAGAGTCAGTCTTCTTGTACTTAAGTCGGCATGTGCCTTTTGTATTTAATTCCGATGCAATTTCTGCGTTTCATCGTCAATAAGAAGGTCAGAGGGATACAGTAATCCCGAAGTTAAACATCAGAATCTATAACTAGAGTCACAGGAATGGTTCAGAGCATAGTCAGTAAGAAGAGTCAGTTTTCTTGTAGTTAATTCGGCATTGTGCAGTTTGTATTTAATTCCGATGCAATTTCTGTGTTTCATTGTCATTAAGAAGGTCCAAGGGGTACAGTAAACCTGAAGTGAAGCATCGGAGTCTATAACTAGTGTCACAGGAATGGTTCAAATCATACACAGTAGGAAGAGTCAGTCTTCTAGTACTTAAGTCGCCATTGTGCATTTTCTATTTAATTCCGATGCAATTTCTGTGTTTCATCGTCATTAAGACGGTCAGATTGATACAGTAAACCTGAAGTGAAGCATCGGAATCTATAACTAGTGTCACAGGAATGGTTCAAAACATAGACAGTTGGAAGAGTCAGTCTTCTTGTACTTAAGTCGGCATTGTGCCTTTTGTATTTAATTCCGATGCAATTTCTGTGTTTCATCGTGAATGAGAGGGTCAGAGGGACACAGTAAACCTGAAGTGATGCATCGGAATCTATAACTAGTGTCACAGGAGTGGTTCAAAACAGAGATATTAAGAAGAGTCTGTTTTCTTGTACTTAAGTCGGCATTGTGCCTTATCTATTTAATTCCGATGCAATTTCTGTGTTTCGTCGTTAATAACAAGTTCCAAGGGATACAGTAAACCTGAAGTGGGGCATCGGAATCTAAAACTGGTCTCACAGGAAAGGTTCAAATCATGGACAGTAAGAAGAGCCAGTCTTCTTGTACTTGAGTCGGCATTGTGCCTTTTGTATTGAATTCCGATGCAATTTCTGTGTTTCATCGTCAGTACGACGGTCAGAGGGATACAGTTAACCTGAAGTGAAGCTTCGGAATCTCTAACTAGTGTCACAGGAATGGTTCAAAACATAGACAGTGAGAAGAGTCAGTCTTCTTGTACTTAAGTCTGCATTGTGCCTTTTGTATATGATTCCGATGCAATTTCTGTGTTTCATCGTCAATAAGAAGCTCAGAGGGATAATGTAAATCTGAAATGAAGCATCAGAATCTATAACTAGTGCCACAGGAGTGGTTCAAATCATAGACAGTAAGAAGAGTCAGTCTTCTTGTACTTAAGTCGGCATTGTGACTTTTGTATTTAATTCCGATGCAATTTACGTGTTTCATCGTCAATAAGAAGGTCAGAGGGATACAGTAAACCTGAAGTGAAGCATCAGAATCTATAACTAGTGTCACAGGAATGGTTCTAAACTTAGACAGTAAGAAGAGTCAGTTTTCTTGTATTTAAGTCGGCATTGTGCCTTTTGTATTTAATCCCGGTGCAATTTCTGTGTTTCGTCGTCAATAAGAAGGTCACATGGATACAGTAAACCTGAAGTGAAGCATCGGAATCTATAACTAGTGTCACAGGAATGGTTCCAAACATAAACAGTAAGAAGAGTCATTTTCTTGTTCTTAGGTCGGCATTGTGCCTTTTGTATTTAATTCCGATGCAATATCTGTGTTTCATCGTCAGTACGACGGTCAGAGGGATACAGTAAACCTGAAGTGAAGCATCGGAATCTATAACTACTGTCACAGGAATGGTTCAAAACGTAGACAGTAAGAAGAGTCAGTCTTCTAGTACTTAAGTCGGCTTTATGCCTTTTGTATTTAATTCCGGTGCATTTTCTGTGTTTCATCGTGAATAAGAGGGTCAGAGGGATACAGTAAATATGAAGTGATGCATCGGGATCTATAACTAGTGCCACAGTAGTGGTTCAAAACATAGACAGTAAGAAGAGTCAGTCTTCTTATACTTAATTCGGCATTGTGCCTTTTGTATTTAATTCCGATGCAATTTCTGTGTTTCATTGTCATTAAGAATGTCCAAGGGATACAGTAAACCTGAAGTGAAGCATCGGAATCTATAACTAGTGTCACAGGAATGGTTCAAAACATAGACAGCAAGAAGTGTCAGGTTTCTCGTACTGAAGTCGGCATTGTGCCTTTTGTATTTAATTCCGATGTAATTTCTGTGTTTCATACTCAATACGACGGTCAGAGTGGATACAGTAAACCTGAAGTGATGCATAGGAACCTATAACTAGTGTCACAGGAATGGTTCAAAACATAGACAGTAAGAAGTGTTAGTCTTCTTGTACATAAGTCTGGATTGTGCCTTTTGTATATATTTCCGATGCAATTTCTGTGATTCATCGTCAATAAGAAGCTCAGAGGGATACAGTAAACCTGAAGTGAAGCATCGGAATCTATAACTAGTGTCACAGGAATGGTTCAAAACATAGACAGTAAGAAGAGTCAGTTTTCTTGTACTTAAGTCGGCATTGTGCCTTTTGTATATAATTCCGATTCAATTTCTGTGTTTCTTCGTCAATAAGAAGGACAGAGGAATACAGTAAACCTGAAGTGAAGCATCGGAATCTATAACTAGTGTCACAGGAATGGTTCAAACATAGACAGTAAGAAGAGTCAGTCTTTTTGTACTTAAGTCGGCATTGTGCCTTTTGTATTTAATTCGGATGCAATTTCTGTGTTTCATCATCAATACGAAGGTCAGAGGGATACAGTAAACCTGAAGTGAAGCATCGGAATCTATAACTAGTGTCACAGGAATGGTTCCAAACATAAACAGTAAGAAGAGTCAGTTTTCTTGTTCTTAGGTCGGCATTGTGCCTTTTGTATTTAATTCCGATGCAATTTCTGTGTTTCATCGTCAGTACGACGGTCAGAGGGATACAGTAAACCTGAAGTGAAGCATCGGAATCTATAACTAGTGTCACAGGAATGGTTCAAAACGTAGACAGTAAGAAGAGTCAGTCTTCTAGTACTTAAGTCGGCTTTATGCCTTTTGTATTTAATTCCGATGCATTTTCTGTGTTTCATCGTGAATAAGAGGGTCAGAGGGATACAGTAAATATGAAGTGATGCATCGGAATCTATAACTAGTGTCACAGTAGTGGTTCAAATAAGAGATAATAAGAAGAGTCTGTTTTCTTGTACTTAAGTCGGCATTGTGCCTTATCTATTTAATTCCGATTCAATTTCTGTGTTTCGTCGTAAATAACAAGGTCCAAGGGATACAGTAAACCTGAAGTGAGGCATCGGAATCTAAAACCGGTCTCACAGGAAAGGTTCAAAGCATGGACAGTAAGAAGAGCCAGTCTTCTTGTACTTGAGTCGGCATTGTGCCTTTTGTATTTAATTTCGATGCAATTTCTGTGTTTCATCGTCAGTACGACGGTCATAGGGATACAGTTAACCTGAAGTGAAGCATCGGAATCTCAAACTAGTGTCACAGGAATGGTTCAAAGAATAGACAGTAAGAAGAGCCAGTCTTCTTGTACTTAAGTCGGCATTGTGACTTTTGTATTTAAGTCTGATGTATTATCTGTGTTTCATCGTAAATATGAGGGTCAGAGGGATACAGTAAACCTGAAGTGAAGCATCGGAATCCATAACTAGTGTCACAGGAATGGTTCAAAACATAAACAATAAGAAGAGTCAGTCATCTTGTACTTTAGTCGGCATTGTGATTATTCTATTCAATTCCGATGCAATATCTGTGTTTCATCCTCAATAAGAAGGTCCAAGGGATACAGTAAACCTAAAGTAAAGCATCGAAATCTATGACTAGTGTCACAGGAGTGGTTCAAAACATAGTCAGTAAGAAGCGTCAGTCTTCTTGTACTTAAGTCGGCATTGTGCCTTATATATTTAATTCTGATGCAATATCTGTGTTTCATCGTCAATTAAAAGGTCCAAGGGATACTGTAAACCTAGAGGGAAGCACCGGAATCCATAACTAGTGTCACAAGAACGGTTCAAAACATAGACAGTAGCAAGAGTCAGTCTACTTGTACTTAAGTCGGCATTGTGAGTATTGTATTTAATTCCGATGCAATTTCTGTGTTTCATCGTCAATAAGAAGGTCCAAGGGATACAGTAAACCTGGAGTGAAACATCGGAGTCTATAACTAGTGTCACAGGAATGGTTCAAAGCATAGACAGTAAGAAGAGTCAGTCTTCTTATACTTAATTCGGCATTGTGCCTTTTGTATTTAATTCCGATGCAATTTCTGTGTTTCATTGTCATTAAGAAGGTCCAAGGGATACAGTAAACCTGAAGTGAAGCATCGGAATCTATAACTACTGTCACAGGAATGGTTCAAAACATACACAGTAGGAAGAGTCAGTCTTCTAGTACTTAGGTCGCCATTGTGCATTTTCTATTTAATTCCGATGCAATTTCTGTGTTTCATCGTCATTAAGACGGTCAGAGGCATACAGTAAACCTGAAGTGAAGCATCGGAATCTATAACTAGTGTCACAGAAATGGTTCAAAACATAGACAGTTGGAAGAGTCAGTCTTCTTGTACTTAAGTCGGCATTGTGCCTTATCTATTTAATTCCGATCCAATATCTGTGTTTCGTCGGTAATAACAAGGTCCAAGGGATACAGTAAACCTGAAGTGGGGCATCGGAATCTAAAACCGGTCTCACAGGAAAGGTTCAAAACATGGACAGTAAGAAGAGCAAGTCTTCTTGTACTTGAGTCGGCATTGTGCCTTTTGTATTTAATTCCGATGCAATTTCTGTGTTTCATCGACAGTACGACGGTCAGAGGGATACAGTTAACCTGAAGTGAAGCTTCGGAATCTCTAACTAGTGTCACAGGAATGGTTCAAAACATAGACAGTAAGAAGAGTCGGTCTTCTTGTACTTAAGTCTGCATTGTGCCTTTTGTATATGATTCCGATTTAATTTCTGTGTTTCATCGTCAATATGAAGCTCAGAGGGATAATGTAAATCTGAAGTGAAGCATCGGAATCTATAACTAGTGTCACAGGAATGGTTCAAAACATAGACAGTAAGAAGTGTCAGTCTTCTAGTACTTAAGTCGGCTTTTTGCCTTTTGTATTTAATTCCGATGCATTTTCTGTGTTTCATCGTGAATGAGAGGGTCGGAGGGATACAGTAAACCTGAAGTGATGCATCGGAGTCTATAACTAGTGTCACAGTAGTGGTTCAAAACAGAGATAATAAGAAGAGTCTGTTTTCTTGTACTTAAGTCGGCATTGTGCCTTATCTATTTAATTCCGATGCAATTTCTGTGTTTCGTCGTTAATAACAAGGTCCAAGGGATACAGTAAACCTGAAGTGAGGCATCGGAATCTAAAACCGGTCTCACAGGAAAGGTTCAAAACATGGACAGTATGAAGAGCCAGTCTTCTTGTACTTGAGTCGGCATTGTGCCTTTTGTATTTAATTCCGATGCAATTTCTGTGTTTCATCGTCAGTACGACGGTCAGAGGGATACAGTTAACCTGAAGTAAAGCATCGGAATCTCTAACTAGTGTCACAGGAATGGTTCAAAACATAGACAGTAAGAAGAGCCAGTCTTCTTGTACTTAAGTCGGCATTGTGCCTTTTGTATTTAAGTCTGATGTATTTTCTGTGTTTCATCGTCAATAAGAGGGTCAGAGGGATACAGTAAACCTGGAGTGAAGCATCGGAATCTATAACTAGAGTCACAGGAATGGTTCAAAACATAAACAATAAGAAGAGTCAGTCTACTTGTACTTAAGTCGGCATTGTGCCTTTTCTATTTATTTCCGATGCAATATCTGTGGTTCATCCTCAATAAGAAGGTCCAAGGGATACAGTAAACCTGAAGTGAAGCATTGGAATCTATAACTAGTGTCACAGGAATGGTTCAAAACATAGTCCGTAAGAAGCGTCAGTCTTCTTGTACTTAAGTCGGCATTGTGCCTTATATATTTACTTCTGATGCAATATCTGTGTTTCATCGTCAATTAGAAGGTCCAAGGGATACTGTAAACCTGGAGTGTAGCACCGGAATCTATAACTAGTGTCACAAGAACGGTTCAAAACGTAGACTGTAATAAGAGTCAGTCTTCTTGTAGTTTAGTCGGCATTTTGCCTTTTGTATATAATTCCCATGCAATTTCTGTGTTTCATCGTCAATAAGAAGGACCAAGGGATACAGTAAACCTGGAGTGAAGCATCGGAATCTATAACTAGTGTCACAGGGATTGTTCAAAACATAGACAGTAAGAAAAGTCAGTCTTCTTGTACTTAAGTCGGCATTGTGCCTTTTGTATTTAGTTCCGATGCAATTTCTGTGTTTCTTCGTCAATAAGAAGGTCCAAGGGATACAGTAAACCTGGAGTGAAGCATCGGAGTCTATAACTAGTGTCACAGGAATGGTTCAAAGCATAGACAGTAAGAAGAGTCAGTCTTCTTATACTTAATTCGGAATTGTGCCTTTTGTATTTAATTCCGATGCAATTTCTGTGTTTCATCGTCAATAAGACGGTCAGAGGGATACAGTAAACTTGAAGTGAAGTATCAGAATCTATAACTAGTGTCACAGGAATGGTTCAAAACATTGTTAGTAAGAAGAGTCTGTCTTCTTGTACTTAAGTCGGCATTGTGCCTTTTGTATTTAATTACGATGCAATTTCTGTGTTTCATCGTCAATAAGAAGGTCCAAGGGATACAGTAAACCTGGAGTGAAGCATCGGAATCTATAACTAGTGACACAGGGACGGTTCAAATCATAGACAGTAAGATGAGTCGGTATTCTTGTACTTAAGTCGGCATTGTGCCTTTTCTACTTAATTCCGATGCCATTTCTGTGTCTCATCGTCAATAAGAAGGTCCAAGGGATACAGTAAACCTGGAGTGAAGCATTGGAATCTATAACTAGTGTCACAGGAATGGTTCAAAACATAGACAGTAAGAAAAGTCAGACTTCTTTTACTTAAGTCGGCATTGTGACTTTTGTATTTAATTCCGATGCAGTTTCTGTGTTTCATCGTCAATAAGAAGGTCCAAGGGATACAGTAAACCTGGAGTGAAGCACCGGAGTCTATAACTAGTGTCACAGGAATGGCTCAAAACATGGACAGTAAGAAGAGTCAGTCCTCTTGTACTTAAATCGGCATTGTGCCTTTTGTATATAATTCCGATGCAATTTCTGTGTTTCATCGTCAAAAAGAAGGTCAGAGGGATACAGTAAACCTGAAGAGAAGCGTCAGAAACTATAACTAGTGTCACAGGAATGGTTCAAAACATAGTCAGTAGGAAGAGTCAGTCTTCTTGTACTTAAGTCGGCATTGTGCATTTTGAATTTAATTCCGATGCATTTTCTGTGTTTCATCGTCAATAAGAAGGTCCAAGGGATACAGTAAACCTGAAGTGAAGCATCGGAATCTATAACTAGTGTCACAGGAATGGTTCAAAACATTGACAGTAGCAAGAGTCAGTCTAATTGTACTTAAGTCGGCATTGTGCCTATTGTCTTTAATTCCGATGCAATTTCTGTTTTTCATCGTCAATAAGAAGGTCCAAGGGACACAGTAAATCTGGAGTGAAGCATCGGAATATATAACTAGTGTCACAGGAATTGTTCAAAACATGGACAGTAGGAAGAGTCAGTCCTCTTGTGCCTAAGTCGGCATTGTGCCTTTTGTATTTAATTCCGATCCAATTTCTGTGTTTCATCGTCAATAAGAAGGTCAGAGGGATATAGTGTACCTGGAATGAATCATCGGAGTCTATAACTAGTGTCACAGGAATGGTTCAAAACATAGGCAGTAAGAAGAGTCAGCCTTCTTGTACTTATGTCGGCATTGTGCCTTTTGTATTTAATTCCGATGCAATATCTGTGTTTCTTCGTCAATAAGAAGGTCAGAGGGATACAGTAAACCTGAAGTGAAGCATCGGAATCTATAACTAGTGTCACAGGAATGGTTCAAAGCATAGTCAGTAAGAAGAGTCAGTCTTCTAGTACATAAGTCGGTATTGTGCCTTTTGTATTTAATTCCGATGCAATATCTGTGTTACATCGTCAATAAGAAGGTACAAGGGATACAGTAAACCTGGAGTGAAGCATCGGAATCTATAACTAGTATCACAGGAATGGTTCAAAACATAGACAGTAGCAAGAGTCAGTCTACTTGTACTTAAGTCGGCATTGTGCCTATTGTATTTAATTCCGGTGCAATTTCTGTGTTTCATCGTATACAAGAAGGTCCAAGGGACACAGTAATCCAGGAGTGAAGCAACGGAATCTATAACTAGTGTCACAGGAATGGTTCAAAACATAGACAGTAGGAAGAGTCAGTCTTCTTGTACTTAAGTCGGCATGTGCCTTTTGTATTTAATTCCGATGCAATTTCTGCGTTTCATCGTCAATAAGAGGGTCAGAGGGATACAGTAAACCTGGAGTGAAGCATCGGAGTCTATAACTAGTATCACAGGAATGGTTCAAAACATAGGCAGTAAGAAGAGTCAGACTTCTTGTACTTAATTCGGCATTGTTCCTTTTGTATTTAATTCCGATGCAATATCTGCGATTCTTCGTCAATAAGAAGGTCAGAGGGATACAGTAAAACTCATGTGAAGCATCGCAGTCTATAACTAGTGTCACAGGAATGGTTCAAAACATATACAGTAAGAAGAGTCAGTCTTCTTGTACTTAATTCGCCATTGTGCCTTTTGTATCTAATTCCGATGCAATGTCTGTGTTTCATCGTCAATAAGAAGGTCAGAGGGTTACAGTAAACCTGAAGTGAAGCATCGGAATCTATAACTGGAGTCACAGGAATGGCTCAAATTATAGTCAGCAAGAAGAGTCAGTCTCCTTGTACTTATGTCGACATTGTGCCTTTTGTATTTAATTCCGATGCAATATCTGTGTTTCATCCTCAATAAGAAGGTCCAAGGGATACAGTAAACCTGAAGTGAGGCATCGGAATCTAAAACCGGTCTCACAGGAAAGGTTCAAACATGGACAGTAAGAAGAGCCAGTGTTCTTGTACTTGAGTCGGCATTGTGCCTTTTGTATTTAATTTCGATGCAATTTCTGTGTTTCATCGTCAGTACGACGGTCAGTGGGATACAGTTAACCTGAAGTGAAGCATCGGAACCTCTAATTAGTGTCACAGGAATGGTTCAAAACATAGACAGTAAGATGAGCCAGTCTTCTTGTACTTAAGTCGGCATTGTAACTTTTGTATTTAAGTCTGATGTATTCTCTGTGTTTCATCGTCAATAAGAGGGTCAGAGGGATACAGTAAACCTGGAGTGAAGCATCGGAATCTATAACTAGTGTCACAGGAATGGTTCAAAACATAAACAATAAGAAGAGTCAGTCTTCTTGTGTTAAGTCGGCATTGTGCCTTTTCTATTTATTTCCGATGCAATATCTGTGTTTCATCCTCAATAAGAAGGTCCAAGGGATACAGTAAACCTGAAGTGAGGCATCGGAATCTAAAACCGGTCTCACAGGAAAGGTTCAAAGCATGGACAGTAAGAAGAGCCAGTCTTCTTGTACTTGAGTCGGCATTGTGCCTTTTGTATTTAATTTCGATGCAATTTCTGTGTTTCATCGTCAGTACGACGGTCATAGGGATACAGTTAACCTGAAGTGAAGCATCGGAATCTCAAACTAGTGTCACAGGAATGGTTCAAAGAATAGACAGTAAGAAGAGCCAGTCTTCTTGTACTTAAGTCGGCATTGTGACTTTTGTATTTAAGTCTGATGTATTATCTGTGTTTCATCGTAAATATGAGGGTCAGAGGGATACAGTAAACCTGAAATGAAGCATCGGAATCTATAACTAGTGTCACAGGAATGGTTCAAAACATAAACAATAAGAAGAGTCAGTCATCTTGTACTTTAGTCGGCATTGTGCCTATTCTATTCAATTCCGATGAAATATCTGTGTTTCATCCTCAATAAGAAGGTCCAAGGGATACAGTAAACCTAAAGTAAAGCATCGAAATCTATGACTAGTGTCACAGGAGTGGTTCAAAACATAGTCAGTAAGAAGCGTCAGTCTTCCTGTACTTAAGTCGGCATTGTGCCTTATATATTTAATTCTGATGCAATATCTGTGTTTCATCGTCAATTAAAAGGTCCAAGGGATACTGTAAACCTAGAGGGAAGCACCGGAATCCATAACTAGTGTCACAAGAACGGTTCAAAACATAGACAGTAGCAAGAGTCAGTCTACTTGTACTTAAGTCGGCATTGTGAGTATTGTATTTAATTCCGATGCAATTTCTGTGTTTCATCGTCAATAAGAAGGTCCAAGGGATACAGTAAACCTGGAGTGAAACATCGGAGTCTATAACTAGTGTCACAGGAATGGTTCAAAGCATAGACAGTAAGAAGAGTCAGTCTTCTTATACTTAATTCGGCATTGTGCCTTTTGTATTTAATTCCGATGCAATTTCTGTGTTTCATTGTCATTAAGAAGGTCCAAGGGATACAGTAAACCTGAAGTGAAGCATCGGAATCTATAACTACTGTCACAGGAATGGTTCAAAACATACACAGTAGGAAGAGTCAGTCTTCTTGTACTTAAGTCGGCATTGTGCCTTATCTATTTAATTCCGATCCAATATCTGTGTTTCGTCGGTAATAACAAGGTCCAAGGGATACAGTAAACCTGAAGTGGGGCATCGGAATCTAAAACCGGTCTCACAGGAAAGGTTCAAAACATGGACAGTAAGAAGAGCAAGTCTTCTTGTACTTGAGTCGGCATTGTGAATTTTGTATTTAATTCCGATGCAATTTCTGTGTTTCATCGACAGTACGACGGTCAGAGGGATACAGTTAACCTGAAGTGAAGCTTCGGAATCTCTAACTAGTGTCACAGGAATGGTTCAAAACATAGACAGTAAGAAGAGTCAGTCTTCTTGTACTTAAGTCTGCATTGTGCCTTTTGTATATGATTCCGATGCAATTTCTGTGTTTCATCGTCAATATGAAGCTCAGAGGGATAATGTAAATCTGAAGTGAAGCATCGGAATCTGTAACTAGTGTCACAGGAATGGTTCAAAACATAGACAGTAAGAAGTGTCAGTCTTCTAGTACTTAAGTCGGCTTTTTGCCTTTTGTATTTAATTCCGATGCATTTTCTGTGTTTCATCGTGAATGAGAGGGTCGGAGGGATACAGTAAACCTCAAGTGATGCATCGGAGTCTATAACTAGTGTCACAGTAGTGGTTCAAAACAGAGATAATAAGAAGAGTCTGTTTTCTTGTACTTAAGTCGGCATTGTGCCTTATCTATTTAATTCCGATGCAATTTCTGTGTTTCGTCGTTAATAACAAGGTCCAAGGGATACAGTAAACCTGAAGTGAGGCATCGGAATCTAAAACCGGTCTCACAGGAAAGGTTCAAAACATGGACAGTATGAAGAGCCAGTCTTCTTGTACTTGAGTCGGCATTGTGCCTTTTGTATTTAATTCCGATGCAATTTCTGTGTTTCATCGTCAGTACGACGGTCAGAGGGATACAGTTAACCTGAAGTGAAGCATCGGAATCTCTAACTAGTGTCACAGGAATGGTTCAAAACATAGACAGTAAGAAGAGCCAGTCTTCTTGTACTTAAGTCGGCATTGTGCCTTTTGTATTTAAGTCTGATGTATTTTCTGTGTTTCATCGTCAATAAGAGGGTCAGAGGGATACAGTAAACCTGGAGTGAAGCATCAGAATCTATAACTAGAGTCACAGGAATGGTTCAAAACATAAACAATAAGAAGAGTCAGTCTACTTGTACTTAAGTCGGCATTGTGCCTTTTCTATTTATTTCCGATGCAATATCTGTGGTTCATCCTCAATAAGAAGGTCCAAGGGATACAGTAAACCTGAAGTGAAGCATTGGAATCTATAACTAGTGTCACAGGAATGGTTCAAAACATAGTCCGTAAGAAGCGTCAGTCTTCTTGTACTTAAGTCGGCATTGTGCCTTATATATTTACTTCTGATGCAATATCTGTGTTTCATCGTCAATTAGAAGGTCCAAGAGATACTGTAAACCTGGAGTGTAGCACCGGAATCTATAACTAGTGTCACAAGAACGGTTCAAAACGTAGACTGTAATAAGAGTCAGTCTTCTTGTAGTTTAGTCGGCATTTTGCCTTTTGTATATAATTCCCATGCAATTTCTGTGTCTCATCGTCAATAAGAAGGACCAAGGGATACAGTAAACCTGGAGTGAAGCATCGGAATCTATAACTAATGTCACAGGGATTGTTCAAAACATAGACAGTAAGAAAAGTCAGTCTTCTTGTACTTAAGTCGGCATTGTGCCTTTTGTATTTAGTTCCGATGCAATTTCTGTGTTTCTTCGTCAATAAGAAGGTCCAAGGGATACAGTAAACCTGGAGTGAAGCATCGGAGTCTATAACTAGTGTCACAGGAATGGTTCAAAGCATAGACAGTAAGAAGAGTCAGTCTTCTTATACTTAATTCGGAATTGTGCCTTTTGTATTTAATTCCGATGCAATTTCTGTGTTTCATCGTCAATAAGACGGTCAGAGGGATACAGTAAACTTGAAGTGAAGTATCAGAATCTATAACTAGTGTCACAGGAATGGTTCAAAACATTGTTAGTAAGAAGAGTCTGTCTTCTTGTACTTAAGTCGGCATTGTGCCTTTTGTATTTAATTACGATGCAATTTCTGTGTTTCATCGTCAATAAGAAGGTCCAAGGGATACAGTAAACCTGGAGTGAAGCATCGGAATCTATAACTAGTGACACAGGGACGGTTCAAATCATAGACAGTAAGATGAGTCGGTATTCTTGTACTTAAGTCGGCATTGTGCCTTTTCTACTTAATTCCGATGCCATTTCTGTGTCTCATCGTCAATAAGAAGGTCCAAGGGATACAGTAAACCTGGAGTGAAGCATTGGAATCTATAACTAGTGTCACAGGAATGGTTCAAAACATAGACAGTAAGAAAAGTCAGACTTCTTTTACTTAAGTCGGCATTGTGACTTTTGTATTTAATTCCGATGCAGTTTCTGTGTTTCATCGTCAATAAGAAGGTCCAAGGGATACAGTAAACCTGTAGTGAAGCACCGGAGTCTATAACTAGTGTCACAGGAATGGCTCAAAACATGGACAGTAAGAAGAGTCAGTCTTCTTGTACTTAAATCGGCATTGTGCCTTTTGTATATAATTCCGATGCAATTTCTGTGTTTCATCGTCAAAAAGAAGGTCAGAGAGATACAGTAAACCTGAAGAGAAGCGTCAGAAACTATAACTAGTGTCACAGGAATGGTTCAAAACATAGTCAGTAGGAAGAGTCAGTCTTCTTGTACTTAAGTCGGCATTGTGCATTTTGAATTTAATTCCGATGCATTTTCTGTATTTCATCGTCAATAAGAAGGTCCAAGGGATACAGTAAACCTGAAGTGAAGCATCGGAATCTATAACTAGTGTCACAGGAATGGTTCAAAACATTGACAGTAGCAAGAGTCAGTCTACTTGTACTTAAGTCGGCATTGTGCCTATTGTCTTTAATTCCGATGCAATTTCTGTTTTTCATCGTCAATAAGAAGGTCCAAGGGACACAGTAAATCTGGAGTGAAGCAACGGAATATATAACTAGTGTCACAGGAATTGTTCAAAACATGGACAGTAGGAAGAGTCAGTCCTCTTGTGCTTAAGTCGGCATTGTGCCTTTTGTATTTAATTCCGATCCAATTTCTGTGTTTCATCGTCAATAAGAAGGTCAGAGGGATATAGTGTACCTGGAATGAATCATCGGAGTCTATAACTAGTGTCACAGGAATGGTTCAAAACATAGGCAGTAAGAAGAGTCAGCCTTCTTGTACTTATGTCGGCATTGTGCCTTTTGTATTTAATTCCGATGCAATATCTGTGTTTCTTCGTCAATAAGAAGGTCAGAGGGATACAGTAAACCTGAAGTGAAGCATCGGAATCTATAACTAGTGTCACAGGAATGGTTCAAAGCATAGTCAGTAAGAAGACTCAGTCTTCTAGCACATAAGTCGGTATTGTGCCTTTTGTATTTAATTCCGATGCAATATCTGTGTTACATCGTCAATAAGAAGGTACAAGGGATACAGTAAACCTGGAGTGAAGCATCGGAATCTATATCTAGTGTCACAGGAATGGTTCAAAACATAGACAGTAGCAAGAGTCAGTCTACTTGTACTTAAGTCGGCATTGTGCCTATTGTATTTAATTCCGGTGCAATTTCTGTGTTTCATCGTCAACAAGAAGGTCCAAGGGACACAGTAATCCAGGAGTGAAGCAACGGAATCTATAACTAGTGTCACAGGAATGGTTCAAAACATAGACAGTAGGAAGAGTCAGTCTTCTTGTACTTAAGTCGGCATGTGCCTTTTGTATTTAATTCCGATGCAATTTCTGCGTTTCATCGTCAATAAGAAGGTCAGAGGGATACAGTAAACCTGGAGTGAAGCATCGGAGTCTATAACTAGTATCACAGGAATGGTTCAAAACATAGGCAGTAAGAAGAGTCAGACTTCTTGTACTTAATTCGGCATTGTTCCTTTTGTATTTAATTCCGATGCAATATCTGCGATTCTTCGTCAATAAGAAGGTCAGAGGGATACAGTAAAACTCATGTGAAGCATCGCAGTCTATAACTAGTGTCACAGGAATGGTTCAAAACATATACAGTAAGAAGAGTCAGTCTTCTTGTACTTAATTCGCCATTGCGCCTTTTGTATCTAATTCCGATGCAATGTCTGTGTTTCATCGTCAATAAGAAGGTCAGAGGGATACAGTAAACCTGAAGTGAAGCATCGGAATCTATAACTGGAGTCACAGGAATGGCTCAAATTATAGTCAGCAAGAAGAGTCAGTCTCCTTGTACTTATGTCGACATTGTGCCTTTTGTATTTAATTCCGATGCAATATCTGTGTTTCATCCTCAATAAGAACGTCCAAGGGATACAGTAAACCTGAAGTGAGGCATCGGAATCTAAAACCGGTCTCACAGGAAATTTTCAAAACATGGACAGTAAGAAGAGCCAGTCTTCTTGTACTTGAGTCGGCATTGTGCCTTTTGTATTTAATTTCGATGCAATTTCTGTGTTTCATCGTCAGTACGACGGTCAGTGGGATACAGTTAACCTGAAGTGAAGCATCGGAACCTCTAACTAGTGTCACAGGAATGGTTCAAAACATAGACAGTAAGATGAGCCAGTCTTCTTGTACTTAAGTCGGCATTGTAACTTTTGTATTTAAGTCTCATGTATTCTCTGTGTTTCATCGTCAATAAGAGGGTCAGAGGGATACAATAACCTGGAGTGAAGCATCGGAATCTATAACTAGTGTCACAGGAATGGTTCAAAACATAAACAATAAGAAGAGTCAGTCTTCTTGTACTTAAGTCGGCATTGTGCCTTTTCTATTTATTTCCGATGCAATATCTGTGTTTCATCCTCAATAAGAAGGTCCAAGGGATACAGTAAACCTGAAGTGAAGCATCGGAATCTATAACTAGTGTCACAGGAATGGTTCAAAACATAGTCAGTAAGAAGCGTCAGTCTTCTTGTACTTAAGTCGGCATTGTGCCTTATATATTTAATTCTGATGCAATATCTGTGTTTCATCGTCAATTAGAAGGTCCAAGGGATACTGTAAACCTGGAGTGAAGCACCGGAATCTATAACTAGTGTCACAAGAACGGTTCAAAACATAGACTGTAATATGAGTCAGTCTTCTTGTAATTTAGTCGGCATTGTGCCCTTTGTATATAATTCCCATGCAATTTCTGTGTTTCATCGTCAATAAGAAGGTCCAAGGGATACAGTAAACCTGAAGTGAAGCATCGGAATCTATAACTAGTGTCACAGGAATGATTCAAAACATAGACAGTAGCAAGAGACAGTCTACTTGTACTTAAGTCGGCATTGTGCCTATTGTATTTAATTCCGATGCAATTTCTGTGTTTCATCCTCAATAAGAAGGTCCAAGGGATACAGTAAACCTGGAGTGAAGCATCGCAGTCTATAACTAGTGTCACAGGAATGGTTCAAAGCATAGACAGTAAGAAGAGTCAGTCTTCTAATACTTAATTCGGCATTGTGCCTTTTGTATGTAATTCCGATGCAATTTCTGTGTTTCATCGTCAATAAGACGGTCAGAGGGATACAGTAAACTTGAAGTGAAGTATCAGAATCTATAAATAGTGTCACAGGAATGGTTCAAAAAATTGTTGGTAAGAAGAGTCTGTCTTCTTGTACTTAAGTCGGCATTGTGCCTTTTGTATTTAATTCCGATGCAATTTCTGTGTTTTATCGTCAATAAGAGGGTCCAAGGGATACAGTAAACCTAGAGTGAAGCATCGCAATCTATAACTAGTGACACAGGGACGGTTCAAAACATAGACAGTAAGAAGTGTCAGTCTTCTAGTACTTAAGTCGGCTTTTTGCCTTTTGTATTTAATTCCGATGCAATTTCTGTGTTTCATCGTCAATAAGACGGTCAGAGGGATACAGTAAACTTGAAGTGAAGTATCAGAATCTATAAATAGTGTCACAGGAATGGTTCAAAACATTGTTGGTAAGAAGAGTCTGTCTTCTTGTACTTAAGTCTGCATTGTGCCTTTTGTATATGATTCCGACGCAATTTCTGTGTTTCATCGTCAATATGAAGCTCAGAGGGATAATGTAAATCTGAAGTGAAGCATCTGAATCTATAACTAGTGTCACAGGAATGGTTGAAAACATAGACAGTAAGAAGTGTCAGTCTTCTAGTACTTAAGTCGGCTTTTTGCCTTTTGTATTTAATTCCGATGCATTTTCTGTGTTTCATCGTGAATGAGAGGGTCGGAGGGATACAGTAAACCTGAAGTGATGCATCGGAGTCTATAACTAGTGTCACAGTAGTGGTTCAAAACAGAGATAATAAGAAGAGTCTGTTTTCTTGTACTTAAGTCGGCATTGTGCCTTATCTATTTAATTCCGATGCAATTTCTGTGTTTCGTCGTTAATAACAAGGTCCAAGGGATACAGTAAACCTGAAGTGAGGCATCGGAATCTAAAACCGGTCTCACTGGAAAGGTTCAAAACATGGACAGTATGAAGAGCCAGTCTTCTTGTACTTGAGTCGGCATTGTGCCTTTTGTATTTAATTCCGATGCAATTTCTGTGTTTCATCGTCAGTACGACGGTCAGAGGGATACAGTTAACCTGAAGTGAAGCATCGGAATCTCTAACTAGTGTCACAGGAATGGTTCAAAACATAGACAGTAAGAAGAGCCAGTCTTCTTGTACTTAAGTCGGCATTGTGCCTTTTGTATTTAAGTCTGATGTATTTTCTGTGTTTCATCGTCAATAAGAGGGTCAGAGGGATACAGTAAACCTGGAGTGAAGCATCGGAATCTATAACTAGAGTCACAGGAATGGTTCAAAACATAAACAATAAGAAGAGTCAGTCTTCTTGTACTTAAGTCGGCATTGTGCCTTTTCTATTTAATTCCGATGCAATATCTGTGGTTCATCCTCAATAAGAAGGTCCAAGGGATACAGTAAACCGGAAGTGAAGCATTGGAATCTATAACTAGTGTCACAGGAATGGTTCAAAACATAGTCCGTAAGAAGCGTCAGTCTTCTTGTACTTAAGTCGGCATTGTGCCTTATATATTTACTTCTGATGCAATATCTGTGTTTCATCGTCAATTAGAAGGTCCAAGGAATACTGTAAACCTGGAGTGTAGCACCGGAATCTATAACTAGTGTCACAAGAACGGTTCAAAACATAGACTGTAATAAGAGTCAGTCTTCTTGTAGTTTAGTCGGCATTTTGCCTTTTGTATATAATTCCCATGCAATTTCTGTGTTTCATCGTCAATAAGAAGGACCAAGGGATACAGTAAACCTGGAGTGAAGCATCGGAATCTATAACTAGTGTCACAGGGATTGTTCAAAACATAGACAGTAAGAAAAGTCAGTCTTCTTGTACTTAAGTCGGCATTGTGCCTTTTGTATTTAGTACCGATGCAATTTCTGTGTTTCTTCGTCAATAAGAAGGTCCAAGGGATACAGTAAACCTGGAGTGAAGCATCGGAGTCTATAACTAGTGTCACAGGAATGGTTCAAAGCATAGACAGTAAGAAGAGTCAGTCTTCTTATACTTAATTCGGAATTGTGCCTTTTGTATTTAATTCCGATGCAATTTCTGTGTTTCATCGTCAATAAGACGGTCAGAGGGATACAGTAAACTTGAAGTGAAGTATCAGAATCTATAACTAGTGTCACAGGAATGGTTCAAAACATTATTAGTAAGAAGAGTCTGTCTTCTTGTACTTAAGTCGGCATTGTGCCTTTTGTATTTAATTACGATGCAATTTCTGTGTTTCATCGTCAATAAGAAGGTCCAAGGGATACAGTAAACCTGGAGTGAAGCATCGGAATCTATAACTAGTGACACAGGGACGGTTCAAATCATAGACAGTAAGATGAGTCGGTATTCTTGTACTTAAGTCGGCATTGTGCCTTTTCTACTTAATTCCGATGCCATTTCTGTGTCTCATCGTCAATAAGAAGGTCCAAGGGATACAGTAAACCTGGAGTGAAGCATTGGAATCTATAACTAGTGTCACAGGAATGGTTCAAAACATAGACAGTAAGAAAAGTCAGACTTCTTTTACTTATGTCGGCATTGTGACTTTTGTATTTAATTCCGATGCAGTTTCTGTGTTTCATCGTCAATAAGAAGGTCCAAGGGATACAGTAAACCTGGAGTGAAGCACCGGAGTCTATAACTAGTGTCACAGGAATGGCTCAAAACATGGACAGTAAGAAGAGTCAGTCTTCTTGTACTTAAATCGGCATTGTGCCTTTTGTATATAATTCCGATGCAATTTCTGTGTTTCATCGTCAAAAAGAAGGTCAGAGGGATACAGTAAACCTGAAGAGAAGCGTCAGAAACTATAACTAGTGTCACAGGAATGGTTCAAAACATAGTCAGTAGGAAGAGTCAGTCTTCTTGTACTTAAGTCGGCATTGTGCATTTTGAATTTAATTCCGATGCAATTTCTGTGTTTCATCGTCAATAACAAGGTCCAAGGGATACAGTAAACCTGAAGTGAAGCATCGGAATCTATAACTAGTGTCACAGGAATGGTTCAAAACATTGACAGTAGCAAGAGTCAGTCTACTTGTACTTAAGTCGGCATTGTGCCTATTGTCTTTAATTCCGATGCAATTTCTGTTTTTCATCGTCAATAAGAAGGTCCAAGGGACACAGTAAATCTGGAGTGAAGCATCGGAATATATAACTAGTGCCACAGGAATTGTTCAAAACATGGACAGTAGGAAGAGTCAGTCCTCTTGTGCTTAAGTCGGCATTGTGCCTTTTGTATTTAATTCCGATCCAATTTCTGTGTTTCATCGTCAATAAGAAGGTCAGAGGGATATAGTGTACCTGGAATGAATCATCGGAGTCTATAACTAGTGTCACAGGAATGGTTCAAAACATAGGCAGTAAGAAGAGTCAGCCTTCTTGTACTTATGTCGGCATTGTGCCTTTTGTATTTAATTCCGATGCAATATCTGTGTTTCATCGTCAACAAGAAGGTCCAAGGGACACAGTAATCCAGGAGTGAAGCAACGGAATCTATAACTAGTGTCACAGGAATGGTTCAAAACATAGACAGTAGGAAGAGTCAGTCTTCTTGTACTTAAGTCGGCATGTGCCTTTTGTATTTAATTCCGATGCAATTTCTGCGTTTCATCGTCAATAAGAAGGTCAGAGGGATACAGTAAACCTGGAGTGAAGCATCGGAGTCCATAACTAGTATCACAGGAATGGTTCAAAACATAGGCAGTAAGAAGAGTCAGACTTCTTGTACTTAATTCGGCATTGTTCCTTTTGTATTTAATTCCGATGCAATATCTGCGATTCTTCGTCAATAAGAAGGTCAGAGGGATACAGTAAAACTCATGTGAAGCATCGCAGTCTATAACTAGTGTCACAGGAATGGTTCAAAACATATACAGTAAGAAGAGTCAGTCTTCTTGTACTTAATTCGCCAATGCGCCTTTTGTATCTAATTCCGATGCAATTTCTGTGTTTCATCGTCAATAAGAAGGTCAGAGGGATACAGTAAACCTGAAGTGAAGCATCGGAATCTATAACTGGAGTCACAGGAATGGCTCAAATTATAGTCAGCAAGAAGAGTCAGTCTCCTTGTACTTATGTCGACATTGTGCCTTTTGTATTTAATTCCGATGCAATATCTGTGTTTCATCCTCAATAAGAAGGTCCAAGGGATACAGTAAACCTGACGTGAGGCATCGGAATCTAAAACCGGTCTCACAGGAAATGTTCAAAACATGGACAGTAAGAAGAGCCAGTGTTCTTGTACTTGAGTCGGCATTGTGCCTTTTGTATTTAATTTCGATGCAATTTCTGTGTTTCATCGTCAGTACGACGGTCAGTGGGATACAGTTAACCTGAAGTGAAGCATCGGAACCTCTAACTAGTGTCACAGGAATGGTTCAAAACATAGACAGTAAGATGAGCCAGTCTTCTTGTACTTAAGTCGGCATTGTAACTTTTGTATTTAAGTCTGATGTATTCTCTGTGTTTCATCGTCAATAAGAGGGTCAGAGGGATACAGTAAACCTGGAGTGAAGCATCGGAATCTATAACTAGTGTCACAGGAATGGTTCAAAACATAAACATTAAGAAGAGTCAGTCTTCTTGTACTTAAGTCGGCATTGTGCCTTTTCTATTTATTTCCGATGCAATATCTGTGTTTCATCCTCAATAAGAAGGTCCAAGGGATACAGTAAACCTGAAGTGAAGCATCGGAATCTATAACTAGTGTCACAGGAATGGTTCAAAACATAGTCAGTAAGAAGCGTCAGTCTTCTTGTACTTAAGTCGGCATTGTGCCTTATATATTTAATTCTGATGCAATATCTGTGTTTCATCGTCAATTAGATGGTCCAAGGGATACTGTAAACCTGGAGTGTAGCACCGGAATCTATAACTAGTGTCACAAGAACGGTTCAAAACATAGACTGTAATAAGAGTCAGTCTTCTTGTAGTTTAGTCGGCATTTTGCCTTTTGTATATAATTCCCATGCAATTTCTGTGTTTCATCGTCAATAAGAAGGACCAAGGGATACAGTAAACCTGGAGTGAAGCATCGGAATCTATAACTAGTGTCACAGGGATTGTTCAAAACATAGACAGTAAGAAAAGTCAGTCTTCTTGTACTTAAGTCGGCATTGTGCCTTTTGTATTTAGTTCCGATGCAATTTCTGTGTTTCTTCGACAATAAGAAGGTCCAAGGGATACAGTAAACCTGGAGTGAAGCATCGGAGTCTATAACTAGTGTCACAGGAATGGTTCAAAGCATAGACAGTAAGAAGAGTCAGTCTTCTTATACTTAATTCGGAATTGTGCCTTTTGTATTAAATTCCGATGCAATTTCTGTGTTTCATCGTCAATAAGACGGTCAGAGGGATACAGTAAACTTGAAGTGAAGTATCAGAATCTATAACTAGTGTCACAGGAATGGTTCAAAACATTGTTAGTAAGAAGAGTCTGTCTTCTTGTACTTAAGTCGGCATTGTGCCTTTTGTATTTAATTACGATGCAATTTCTGTGTTTCATCGTCAATAAGAAGGTCCAAGGGATACAGTAAACCTGGAGTGAAGCATCGGAATCTATAACTAGTGACACAGGGACGGTTCAAATCATAGACAGTAAGATGAGTCGGTATTCTTGTACTTAAGTCGGCATTGTGCCTTTTCTACTTAATTCCGATGCCATTTCTGTGTCTCATCGTCAATAAGAAGGTCCAAGGGATATAGTAAACCTGGAGTGAAGCATTGGAATCTATAACTAGTGTCACAGGAATGGTTCAAAACATAGACAGTAAGAAAAGTCAGACTTCTTTTACTTAAGTCGCCATTGTGACTTTTGTATTCAATTCCGATGCAGTTTCTGTGTTTCATCGTCAATAAGAAGGTCCAAGGGATACAGTAAACCTGGAGTGAAGCACCGGAGTCTATAACTAGTGTCACAGGAATGGCTCAAAACATGGACAGTAAGAAGAGTCAGTCTTCTTGTACTTAAATCGGCATTGTGCCTTTTGTATATAATTCCGATGCAATTTCTGTGTTTCATCGTCAAAAAGAAGGTCAGAGGGATACAGTAAACCTGAAGAGAAGCGTCAGAAACTATAACTAGTGTCACAGGAATGGTTCAAAACATAGTCAGTAGGAAGAGTCAGTCTTCTTGTACTTAAGTCGGCATTGTGCATTTTGAATTTAATTCCGATGCAATTTCTGTGTTTCATCGTCAATAAGAAGGTCCAAGGGATACAGTAAACCTGAAGTGAAGCATCGGAATCTATAACTAGTGTCACAGGAATGGTTCAAAACATTGACAGTAGCAAGAGTCAGTCTACTTGTACTTAAGTCGGCATTGTGCCTATTGTCTTTAATTCCGATGCAATTTCTGTTTTTCATCGTCAATAAGAAGGTCCAAGGGACACAGTAAATCTGGAGTGAAGCATCGGAATATATAACTAGTGTCACAGGAATTGTTCAAAACATGGACAGTAGGAAGAGTCAGTCCTCTTGTGCTTAAGTCGACATTGTGCCTTTTGTATTTAATTCCGATCCAATTTCTGTGTTTCATCGTCCATAAGAAGGTCAGAGGGATATAGTGTACCTGGAATGAATCATCGGAGTCTATAACTAGTGTCACAGGAATGGTTCAAAACATAGGCAGTAAGAAGAGTCAGCCTTCTTGTACTTATGTCGGCATTGTGCCTTTTGTATTTAATTCCGATGCAATATCTGTGTTTCATCGTCAACAAGAAGGTCCAAGGGACACAGTAATCCAGGAGTGAAGCAACGGAATCTATAACTAGTGTCACAGGAATGGTTCAAAACATAGACAGTAGGAAGAGTCAGTCTTCTTGTACTTAAGTCGGCATGTGCCTTTTGTATTTAATTCCGATGCAATTTCTGCGTTTCATCGTCAATAAGAAGGTCAGAGGGATACAGTAAACCTGGAGTGAAGCATCGGAGTCTATAACTAGTATCACAGGAATGGTTCAAAACATAGGCAGTAAGAAGAGTCAGACTTCTTGTACTTAATTCGGCATTGTTCCTTTTGTATTTAATTCCGATGCAATATCTGCGATTCTTCGTCAATAAGAAGGTCAGAGGGATACAGTAAAACTCATGTGAAGCATCGCAGTCTATAACTAGTGTCACAGGAATGGTTCAAAACATATACAGTAAGATTAGTCAGTCTTCTTGTACTTAATTCGCCAATGCGCCTTTTGTATCTAATTCCGATGCAATTTCTGTGTTTCATCGTCAATAAGAAGGTCAGAGGGATACAGTAAACCTGAAGTGAAGCATCGGAATCTATAACTGGAGTCACAGGAATGGCTCAAATTATAGTCAGCAAGAAGAGTCAGTCTCCTTGTACTTATGTCGACATTGTGCCTTTTGTATTTAATTCCGATGCAATATCTGTGTTTCATCCTCAATAAGAAGGTCCAAGGGATACAGTAAACCTGAAGTGAGGCATCGGAATCAAAAACCGGTCTCACAGGAAAGGTTCAAAACATGGACAGTAAGAAGAGCCAGTCTTCTTGTAGTTGAGTCGGCATTGTGCCTTTTGTATTTAATTTCGATGCAATTTCTGTGTTTCATCGTCAGTACGACGGTCAGTGGGATACAGTTAACCTGAAGTGAAGCATCGGAACCTCTAACTAGTGTCACAGGAATGGTTTAAAACATAGACAGTAAGATGAGCCAGTCTTCTTGTACTTAAGTCGGCATTGTAACTTTTGTATTTAAGTCTGATGTATTCTCTGTGTTTCATCGTCAATAAGAGGGTCAGAGGGATACAGTAAACCTGGAGTGAAGCATCGGAATCTATAACTAGTGTCACAGGAATGGTTCAAAACATAAACAATAAGAAGAGTCAGTCTTCTTGTACTTAAGTCGGCATTGTGCCTTTTCTATTTATTTCCGATGCAATATCTGTGTTTCATCCTCAATAAGAAGGTCCAAGGGATACAGTAAACCTGAAGTGAAGCATCGGAATCTATAACTAGTGTCACAGGAATGGTTCAAAACATAGTCAGTAAGGAGCGTCAGTCTTCTTGTACTTAAGTCGGCATTGTGCCTTATATATTTAATTCTGATGCAATATCTGTGTTTCATCGTCAATTAGAAGGTCCAAGGGATACTGTAAACCTGGAGTGAAGCACCGGAATCTATAACTAGTGTCACAAGAACGGTTCAAAACATAGACTGTAATAAGAGTCAGTCTTCTTGTAATTTAGTCGGCATTGTGCCCTTTGTATATAATTCCCATGCAATTTCTGTGTTTCATCGTCAATAAGAAGGTCCAAGGGATACAGTAAACCTGAAGTGAAGCATCGGAATCTATAACTAGTGTCACAGGAATGATTCAAAACATAGACAGTAGCAAGAGACAGTCTACTTGTACTTAAGTCGGCATTGTGCCTATTGTATTTAATTCCGATGCAATTTCTGTGTTTCATCCTCAATAAGAAGGTCCAAGGGATACAGTAAACCTGGAGTGAAGCATCGCAGTCTATAACTAGTGACACAGGGACGGTTCAAAACATAGAGAGTAAGATGAGTCGGTATTCTTGTACTTAAGTCAGCATTGTGAATTTTCTACTTAATTCCGATGCCATTTCTGTGTCTCATCGTCAATAAGAAGGTCTAAGGGATTCAGTAAACCTGGAGTGAAGCATCGGAATCTATAACTAGTGTCACAGGAATGGTTCAAAACATAGACAGTAAGAAAAGTCTGACTTCTTTTACTTAAGTCGGCATTGTGACTTTTGTATTTAATTCCGATGCAGTTTCTGTGTTTCATCGTCAATAAAAAGGTCCAAGGGATACAGTAAACCTGGAGTGAAGCACCGGAGTCTATAACTAGTGTCACAGGAATGGCTCAAAACATGGACAGTAAGAAGAGTCAGTCTTCTTGTACTTAATTCGGCATTGTGCCTCTTGTATATATTGTTCCGATGCAATATCTGTGTTTCATCGTCAAAAAGCAGGTCAGAGGGATACAGTAAATCTGAAGTGAAGCATCAGAAACTATAACTAGTGTCACAGGAATGGTTCAGAACATAGTCAGTAAGAACAGTCAGTCTTCTTGTACTTAAGTCGGCATTGTGCCTTTTGAATTTAATTCCGATGCAATTTCTGTGTTTCATCGTCAATAAAAAGGTCCAAGGGATACAGTAAACCTGAAGTGAAGCATCGGAATCTATAACTAGTGTCACAGGAATGGTTCAAAACATAGACAGTAGGAAGAGTCAGCCATCTTGTACTTAAGTCGGCATTGTGAATTTTGTATTTAATTCCGATGCAATTTCTGTGTCTCATCGTCAATAAGAAGGTCCAATGGATACAGTAAACCTAAAGTGAAGCATCGGAACCTATAACTAGTGTCACAGCAATGGTTCAAAACATAGACTGTCAGAAGAGTCAATCTTCTTGTACTTAAGTCGGCATTGTGCCTTTTGTATTTAATTCCGATGCAATTTCTGTGTTTCATCGTCAATAAGAAGGTCAGAGGGATACAGTAAACCTGAAGTGAAGCTTCGGAATCTATAACTAGTGTCTCAGGAATGGTTCAAGGCATAGGCAGTAAGAAGAGTCAGTCCTCTAGTACTTAAGTCGGCTTTGTGCCTTTTGTATTTAATTCCGATGCATTTTCTATGTTTCATCGTGAATGAGAGGGTCAGAGGGATACAGTAAACCTGAAGTGATGCATCGGAATCTATAACTAGTGTCACAGGAGTGGTTCAAAACAGAGATAATAGGAAGAGTCAGTTTTCTTGTACTTAAGTCGGCATTGTGCCTTATCTATTTAATTCCGATGCAATTTCTGTGTTTCGTCGTTAATAACAAGGTCCAAGGGATGCAGAAAAACCTGAAGTGGGGCATCGGAATCTAAAACCGGTCTCACAGGTAAGGTTCAAAACATGGACAGTAAGAAGAGCCAGTCTTCTTGTACTTGTGTCGGCATTGTGCCTTTTGTATTTAATTCCGATGCAATTTCTGTGTTTCATCGTCAGTACGACGGTCAGAGGGATACAGTTAACCTGAAGTGAAGCTTCAGAATCTCTAACTAGTGTCACAGGAATGGTTCAAAACATAGACAGTAAGAAGAGTCAGTCCTCTTGTACTTAAGTCTGCATTGTGCCTTTTGTATATAATTCCGATGCAATTTCTGTGTTTCATCGTCAATAAGAAGCTCAGAGGGATAATGTAAATCTGAAGTGAAGCATTGGAATCTATAACTAGTGTCACAGGAATGTTTCAAAGCATAGACAGCAAGAAGTGTCAGGTTTCTTGTACTGAAGTCGGCATTGTGCCTTTTGTATTTAATTCCGATGCAATTTCTGTGTTTCAAACTCAATACGACGGTCAGAGTGGATACAGTAAACCTGAAGTGAAGCATCGGAATGTATAACTAGTGTCACAGGAATGGTTCAAAACATAGACAGTAAGAAGAGTCAGTCTTCTAGTACTTAAGTGGCTTTGTGCCTTTTGTATTTAATTTTGATGCATTTTCGGTGATTCATCGTGAATAAGAGTGTCAGAGGGATACAGTAAACCAGAAGAGAAGCATACGAATCTATAACTAGTGTCACAGGAATGGTTCAAAGCATAGACAGTAAGAAGTGTTAGTCTTCTTGTACTCAAGTCTGGATTGTGCCTTTTGTATATATTTCCGATGCAATTTCTGTGATTCATCGTCAATAAGAAGCTCAGAGGGATACAGTAAACCTGAAGTAAAGCATCGGAATCTATAACTAGTGTCACAGGAATCGTTCAAAACATAGACAGTAAGAAGAGTCAGTTTTCTTGTACTTAAGTCGGCATTGTGCCTTTTGTATATAATTCCGATTCAATTTCTGTGTTTCTTCGTCAATAAGAAGGTCAGAGGAATTCAGTAAACCTGAAGTGAAGCATCGGAATGTATAACTAGTGTCATTGGAATGGTTCAAAACATAGACAGTAAGAAGAGTCAGTCTTCTAGTACTTAAGTCGGCTTTTTGCCTTTTGTATTTAATTCCGATGCATTTTCTGTGTTTCATCGTGAATGAGAGGGTCAGAGGGATACAGTAAACCTGAAGTGATGCATCGGAGTCTATAACTAGTGTCACAGTAGTGGTTAAAAACAGAGATAATAAGAAGAGTCTGTTTTCTTGTACTTAAGTCGGCATTGTGCCTTATCTATTTAATTCCGATGCAATTTCTGTGTTTCGTCGTTAATAACAAGGTCCAAGGGATGCAGTAAACCTGAAGTGAGGCATCGGAATCTAAAACCGGTCTCACAGGAAAGGTTCAAAACATGGACAGTATGAAGAGCCAGTCTTCTTGTACTTGAGTCGGCATTGTGCCTTTTGTATTTAATTCCGATGCAATTTCTGTGTTTCATCGTCAGTACGACGGTCAGAGGGTTACAGTTAACCTGAAGTGAAGCATCGGAATCTCTAACTAGTGTCACAGGAATGGTTCAAAACAAAGACAGTAAGAAGAGCCAGTCATCTTGTACTTAAGTCGGCATTGTGCCTTTTGTATTTAAGTCTGATGTATTTTCTGTGTTTCATCGTCAATAAGAGGGTCAGAGGGATACAGTAAACCTGGAGTGAAGCATCGGAATCTATAACTAGAGTCACAGGAATGGTTCAAAACATAAACAATAAGAAGAGTCAGTCTTCTTGTACTTATGTCGGCATTGTGCCTTTTCTATTTAATTCCGATGCAATATCTGTGGTTCATCCTCAATAAGAAGGTCCAAGGGATACAGTAAACCTGAAGTGAAGCATTGGAATCTATAACTAGTGTCACAGGAATGGTTCAAAACATAGTCCGTAAGAAGCGTCAGTCTTCTTGTACTTAAGTCGGCATTGTGCCTTATATATTTACTTCTGATGCAATATCTGTGTTTCATCGTCAATTAGAAGGTCCAAGGGATACTGTAAACCTGGAGTGTAGCACCGGAATCTATAACTAGTGTCACAAGAACGGTTCAAAACATAGACTGTAATAAGAGTCAGTCTTCTTGTAGTTTAGTCGGCATTTTGCCTTTTGTATATAATTCCCATGCAATTTCTGTGTTTCATCGTCAATAAGAAGGACCAAGGGATACAGTAAACCTGGAGTGAAGCATCGGAATCTATAACTAGTGACACAGGGACGGTTCAAATCATAGACAGTAAGATGAGTCGGTATTCTTGTACTTAAGTCGGCATTGTGCCTTTTCTACTTAATTCCGATGCCATTTCTGTGTCTCATCGTCAATAAGAAGGTCCAAGGGATACAGTAAACCTGGAGTGAAGCATTGGAATCTGTAACTAGTGTCACAGGAATGGTTCAAAACATAGACAGTAAGAAAAGTCAGACTTCTTTTACTTAAGTCGGCATTGTGACTTTTGTATTTAATTCCGATGCAGTTTCTGTGTTTCATCGTCAATAAGAAGGTCCAAGGGATACAGTAAACCTGGAGTGAAGCACCGGAGTCTATAACTAGTGTCACAGGAATGGCTCAAAACATGGACAGTAAGAAGAGTCAGTCTTCTTGTACTTAAATCGGCATTGTGCCTTTTGTATATAATTCCGATGCAATTTCTGTGTTTCATCGTCAAAAAGAAGGTCAGAGGGATACAGTAAACCTGAAGAGAAGCGTCAGAAACTATAACTAGTGTCACAGGAATGGTTCAAAACATAGTCAGTAGGAAGAGTCAGTCTTCTTGTACTTAAGTCGGCATTGTGCATTTTGAATTTAATTCCGATGCAATTTCTGTGTTTCATCGTCAATAAGAAGGTCCAAGGGATACAGTAAACCTGAAGTGAAGCATCGGAATCTATAACTAGTGTCACAGGAATGGTTCAAAACATTGACAGTAGCAAGAGTCAGTCTACTTGTACTTAAGTCGGCATTGTGCCTATTGTCTTTAATTCCGATGCAATTTCTGTTTTTCATCGTCAATAAGAAGGTCCAAGGGACACAGTAAATCTGGAGTGAAGCATCGGAATATATAACTAGTGTCACAGGAATTGTTCAAAACATGGACAGTAGGAAGAGTCAGTCCTCTTGTGCTTAAGTCGGCATTGTGCCTTTTGTATTTAATTCCGATCCAATTTCTGTGTTTCATCGTCAATAAGAAGGTCAGAGGGATATAGTGTACCTGGAATGAATCATCGGAGTCTATAACTAGTGTCACAGGAATGGTTCAAAACATAGGCAGTAAGAAGAGTCAGCCTTCTTGTACTTATGTCGGCATTGTGCCTTTTGTATTTAATTCCGATGCAATATCTGTGTCTCATCGTCAACAAGAAGGTCCAAGGGACACAGTAATCCAGGAGTGAAGCAACGGAATCTATAACTAGTGTCACAGGAATGGTTCAAAACATAGACAGTAGGAAGAGTCAGTCTTCTTGTACTTAAGTCGGCATGTGCCTTTTGTATTTAATTCCGATGCAATTTCTGCGTTTCATCGTCAATAAGAAGGTCAGAGGGATACAGTAAACCTGGAGTGAAGCATCGGAGTCTATAACTAGTATCACAGGAATGGTTAAAAACATAGGCAGTAAGAAGAGTCAGACTTCTTGTACTTAATTCGGCATTGTTCCTTTTGTATTTAATTCCGATGCAATATCTGCGATTCTTCGTCAATAAGAAGGTCAGAGGGATACAGTAAAACTCATGTGAAGCATCGCAGTCTATAACTAGTGTCACAGGAATGGTTCAAAACATATACAGTAAGAAGAGTCAGTCTTCTTGTACTTAATTCGCCAATGCGCCTTTTGTATCTAATTCCGATGCAATTTCTGTGTTTCATCGTCAATAAGAAGGTCAGAGGGATACAGTAAACCTGAAGTGAAGCATCGGAATCTATAACTGGAGTCACAGGAATGGCTCAAATTATAGTCAGCAAGAAGAGTCAGTCTCCTTGTACTTATGTCGACATTGTGCCTTTTGTATTTAATTCCGATGCAATATCTGTGTTTCATCCTCAATAAGAAGGTCCAAGGGATACAGTAAACCTGAAGTGAGGCATCGGAATCTAAAACCGGTCTCACAGGAAAGGTTCAAAACATGGACAGTAAGAAGAGCCAGTCTTCTTGTACTTGAGTCGGCATTGTGCCTTTTGTATTTAATTTCGATGCAATTTCTGTGTTTCATCGTCAGTACGACGGTCAGTGGGATACAGTTAACCTGAAGTGAAGCATCGGAACCTCTAACTAGTGTCACAGGAATGGTTCAAAACATAGACAGTAAGATGAGCCAGTCTTCTTGTACTTAAGTCGGCATTGTAACTTTTGTATTTAAGTCTGATGTATTCTCTGTGTTTCATCGTCAATAAGAGGGTCAGAGGGATACAGTAAACCTGGAGTGAAGCATCGGAATCTATAACTAGTGTCACAGGAATGGTTCAAAACATAAACAATAAGAAGAGTCAGTCTTCTTGTACTTAAGTCGGCATTGTGCCTTTTCTATTTATTTCCGATGCAATATCTGTGTTTCATCCTCAATAAGAAGGTCCAAGGGATACAGTAAACCTGAAGTGAAGCATCGGAATCTATAACTAGTGTCACAGGAATGGTTCAAAACATAGTCAGTAAGAAGCGTCAGTCTTCTTGTACTTAAGTCGGCATTGTGCCTTATATATTTAATTCTGATGCAATATCTGTGTTTAATCGTCAATTAGAAGGTCCAAGGGATACTGTAAACCTGGAGTGAAGCACCGGAATCTATAACTAGTGTCACAAGAACGGTTCAAAACATAGACTGTAATAAGAGTCAGTCTTCTTGTAATTTAGTCGGCATTGTGCCCTTTGTATATAATTCCCATGCAATTTCTGTGTTTCATCGTCAATAAGAAGGTCCAAGGGATACAGTAAACCTGAAGTGAAGCATCGGAATCTATAACTAGTGTCACAGGAATGATTCAAAACATAGACAGTAGCAAGAGACAGTCTACTTGTACTTAAGTCGGCATTGTGCCTATTGTATTTAATTCCGATGCAATTTCTGTGTTTCATCCTCAATAAGAAGGTCCAAGGGATACAGTAAACCTGGAGTGAAGCATCGCAGTCTATAACTAGTGTCACAGGAATGGTTCAAAGCATAGACAGTAAGAAGAGTCAGTCTTCTAATACTTAATTCGGCATTGTGCCTTTTGTATTTAATTCCGATGCAATTTCTGTGTTTCATCGTCAATAAGACGGTCAGAGGGATACAGTAAACTTGAAGTGAAGTATCAGAATCTATAAATAGTGTCACAGGAATGGTTCAAAACATTGTTGGTAAGAAGAGTCTGTCTTCTTGTACTTAAGTCGGCATTGTGCCTTTTGTATTTAATTCCGATGCAATTTCTGTGTTTTATCGTCAATAAGAGGGTCCAAGGGATACAGTAAACCTAGAGTGAAGCATCGCAATCTATAACTAGTGACACAGGGACGGTTCAAAACATAGAGAGTAAGATGAGTCGGTATTCTTGTACTTAAGTCAGCATTGTGAATTTTCTACTTAATTCCGATGCCATTTCTGTGTCTCATCGTCAATAAGAAGGTCTAAGGGATTCAGTAAACCTGGAGTGAAGCATCGGAATCTATAACTAGTGTCACAGGAATGGTTCAAAACATAGACAGTAAGAAAAGTCAGACTTCTTTTACTTAAGTCGGCATTGTGACTTTTGTATTTAATTCCGATGCAGTTTCTGTGTTTCATCGTCAATAAAAAGGTCCAAGGGATACAGTAAACCTGGAGTGAATCACCGGAGTCTATAACTAGTGTCACAGGAATGGCTCAAAACATGGACAGTAAGAAGAGTCAGTCTTCTTGTACTTAATTCGGCATTGTGCCTCTTGTATATATTGTTCCGATGCAATATCTGTGTTTCATCGTCAAAAAGAAAGTCAGAGGGATACAGTAAATCTGAAGTGAAGCATCAGAAACTATAACTAGTGTCACAGGAATTTTTCAGAACATAGTCAGTAAGAACAGTCAGTCTTCTTGTACTTAAGTCGGCATTGTGCCTTTTGAATTTAATTCCGATGCAATTTCTGTGTTTCATCGTCAATAAAAAGGTCCAAGGGATACAGTAAACCTGAAGTGAAGCATCGGAATCTATAACTAGTGTCACAGGAATGGTTCAAAACATAGGCAGTAGGAAGAGTCAGCCATCTTGTACTTAAGTCGGCATTGTGAATTTTGTATTTAATTCCGATGCAATTTCTGTGTCTCATCGTCAATAAGAAGGTCCAATGGATACAGTAAACCTAAAGTGAAGCATCGGAACCTATAACTAGTGTCACAGCAATGGTTCAAAACATAGACTGTCAGAAGAGTCAATCTTCTTGTACTTAAGTCGGCATTGTGCCTTTTGTATTTAATTCCGATGCAATTTCTGTGTTTCATCGTCAATAAGAAGGTCAGAGGGATACAGTAAACCTGAAGTGAAGCTTCGGAATCTATAACTAGTGTCTCAGGAATGGTTCAAGGCATAGGCAGTAAGAAGAGTCAGTCCTCTAATACTTAAGTCGGCTTTGTGCCTTTTGTATTTAATTCCGATGCATTTTCTATGTTTCATCGTGAATGAGAGGGTCAGAGGGATACAGTAAACCTGAAGTGATGCATCGGAATCTATAACTAGTGTCACAGGAGTGGTTCAAAACAGAGATAATAGGAAGAGTCAGTTTTCTTGTACTTAAGTCGGCATTGTGCCTTATCTATTTAATTCCGATGCAATTTCTGTGTTTCGTCGTTAATAACAAGGTCCAAGGGATGCAGAAAAACCTGAAGTGGGGCATCGGAATCTAAAACCGGTCTCACAGGTAAGGTTCAAAACATGGACAGTAAGAAGAGCCAGTCTTCTTGTACTTGTGTCGGCATTGTGCCTTTTGTATTTAATTCCGATGCAATTTCTGTGTTTCATCGTCAGTACGACGGTCAGAGGGATACAGTTAACCTGAAGTGAAGCTTCAGAATCTCTAACTAGTGTCACAGGAATGGTTCAAAACATAGACAGTAAGAAGAGTCAGTCCTCTTGTACTTAAGTCTGCATTGTGCCTTTTGTATATAATTCCGATGCAATTTCTGTGTTTCATCGTCAATAAGAAGCTCAGAGGGATAATGTAAATCTGAAGTGAAGCATTGGAATCTATAACTAGTGTCACAGGAATGTTTCAAAGCATAGACAGCAAGAAGTGTCAGGTTTCTTGTACTGAAGTCGGCATTGTGCCTTTTGTATTTAATTCCGATGCAATTTCTGTGTTTCAAACTCAATACGACGGTCAGAGTGGATACAGTAAACCTGAAGTGAAGCATCGGAATGTATAACTAGTGTCACAGGAATGGTTCAAAACATAGACAGTAAGAAGAGTCAGTCTTCTAGTACTTAAGTGGCTTTGTGCCTTTTGTATTTAATTCCGATGCATTTTCGGTGATTCATCGTGAATAAGAGTGTCAGAGGGATACAGTAAACCAGAAGAGAAGCATACGAATCTATAACTAGTGTCACAGGAATGGTTCAAAGCATAGACAGTAAGAAGTGTTAGTCTTCTTGTACTCAAGTCTGGATTGTGCCTTTTGTATATATTTCCGATGCAATTTCTGTGATTCATCGTCAATAAGAAGCTCAGAGGGATACAGTAAACCTGAAGTGAAGCATCGGAATCTATAACTAGTGTCACAGGAATCGTTCAAAACATAGACAGTAAGAAGAGTCAGTTTTCTTGTACTTAAGTCGGCATTGTGCCTTTTGTATATAATTCCGATTCAATTTCTGTGTTTCTTCGTCAATAAGAAGGTCAGAGGAATTCAGTAAACCTGAAGTGAAGCATCGGAATCTATAACTAGTGTCATTGGAATGGTTCAAAACATAGACAGTAAGAAGAGTCAGTCTTCTAGTACTTAAGTCGGCTTTTTGCCTTTTGTATTTAATTCCGATGCATTTTCTGTGTTTCATCGTGAATGAGAGGGTCAGAGGGATACAGTAAACCTGAAGTGATGCATCGGAGTCTATAACTAGTGTCACAGTAGTGGTTAAAAACAGAGATAATAAGAAGAGTCTGTTTTCTTGTACTTAAGTCGGCATTGTGCCTTATCTATTTAATTCCGATGCAATTTCTGTGTTTCGTCGTTAATAACAAGGTCCAAGGGATGCAGTAAACCTGAAGTGAGGCATCGGAATCTAAAACCGGTCTCATAGGAAAGGTTCAAAACATGGACAGTATGAAGAGCCAGTCTTCTTGTACTTGAGTCGGCATTGTGCCTTTTGAATTTAATTCCGATGCAATTTCTGTGTTTCATCGTCAGTACGACGGTCAGAGGGTGACAGTTAACCTGAAGTGAAGCATCGGAATCTCTAACTAGTGTCACAGGAATGGTTCAAAACATAGACAGTAAGAAGAGCCAGTCTTCTTGTACTTAAGTCGGCATTGTGCCTTTTGTATTTAAGTCTGATGTATTTTCTGTGTTTCATCGTCAATAAGAGGGTCAGAGGGATACAGTAAACCTGGAGTGAAGCATCGGAATCTATAACTAGTGACAGGAATGGTCCAAAACATAGTCCGTAAGAAGCGTCAGTCTTCTTGTACTTAAGTCGCCATTGTGCCTGATATATTTAATTACGATGCAATTTCTGTGTTTCATCGTCAATAAGAAGGTCCAAGGGATACAGTAAACCTGGAGTGAAGCATCGGAATCTATAACTAGTGACACAGGGACGGTTCAAGACATAGACAGTAAGATGAGTCGGTATTCTTGTACTTAAGTCGGCATTGTGCCTTTTATATATAATTCCGATGAAATTTCTGTGTTTCATCGTCAGAGAGAAGGTCAGAGGGATACAGTAAACCTGAAGTGAAGCATCAGAAACTATAACTAGTGTCACAGGAATGGTTCAAAACAAAGTCAGTAGGAAGAGTCAGTCTTCTTGTACTTAAGTCGGCATTGTGCATTTTGAATTTAATTCCGATGCAATTTCTGTGTTTAATCGTCAATAAGAAGGTCCAAGGGATACAGTAAACCTGGAGCGAAGCATCGGAATCTATAACTAGTGTCACAGGAATAGTTCAAAACATAGACAGTAAGAAAAGTCAGACTTCTTTTACTTAAGTCGACATTGTGACTTTTGTATTTAATTCCGATGCAGTTTCTATGTTTCATCGTCAATAAGAAGGACCAAGGGATACAGTAAACCTGGAGTGAAGCACCGGAGTCTATAACTAGTGTCACAGGAATGGCTCAAAACATGGACAGTAAGAAGAGTCAGTCTTCTTGTACTTAATTCGGCATTGTGCCTTTTATATATAATTCCGATGAAATTTCTGTGTTTCATCGTCAGAAAGAAGGTCAGAGGGATACAGTAAACCTGAAGTGAAGCATCAGAAACTATAACTAGTGTCACAGGAATGGTTCAAAACAAAGTCAGTAGGAAGAGTCAGTCTTCTTGTACTTAAGTCGGCATTGTGCATTTTGAATTTAATTCCGATGCAATTTCTGTGTTTCATCGTCAATAAGAAGGTCCAAGGGATACAGTAAACCTGAAGTGAAGCATCGGAATCTATAACTAGTGTCACAGGAATGGTTCAAAACATTGACAGTAGCAAGAGTCAGTCTACTTGTACTTAAGTCGGCATTGTGCCTATTGTCTTTAATTCCGATTCAATTTCTGTGTTTCATCGTCAATAAGAAGGTCCAAGGGACACAGTAAACCTAGAGTGAACCATCGGAATATATAACTAGTGTCACAGGAATGGTTCAAAACATGGACAGTAGGAAGAGTCAGTCCTCTTGTGCTTAAGTCGGCAATGTGCCTTTTGTATTTAATTCCGATCCAATTTCTGTGTTTCATCGTCAATAAGAAGGTCAGAGGGATATAGTATACCTGGAGTGAATCATTGGAGTCTATAACTAGTGTCACAGGAATGGTTCAAAACATAGGCAGTAAGAAGAGTCAGCCTTCTTGTACTTAAGTCGGCATTGTGCCTTTTGTATTTAATTCCGATGCAATATCTGTGTTTCTTCGTCAATAAGAAGGTCAGAGGGATACAGTAAACCTGAAGTGAAGCATCGGAATCTATAACTAGTGTCACAGGAATGGTTCAAAGCATAGTCAGTAAGAAGAGTCAGTCTTCTAGTACTTAAGTCGGTATTGTGCCTTTTGTACTTAATTCCGATGCAATATCTGTATTACATCGTCAATAAGAAGGTACAAGGGATACAGTAAACCTGGAGTAAAGCATCGGAATCAATAGCTAGTGTAACAGGGACGGTTCAAAACATAGACAGTAAGATGAGTCTGTATTCTTGTACTTAAGTCTTCATTGTGCCTTTTCTATTTAATTCCGATGCATTTTCTGTGTTTCATCGTCAATATGGAGGTCCAAGGGATACAGTAAACCTGGAGTGAAGCATCGGAATCTATAACTATTGTCACAGGAATGGTTCAATACATAGACAGTAGGAAGGGTCAGTCTTCTTGTACTTAAGTCGGCATTGTGCCTTTTGTATTTTATTCCGATGCAATTTCTGTGTTTCATCGTCAATAAGAAGGTCAGAGGGATACAGTAAACCTGGAGTGAAGCATCGGAGTCTATAACTAGTGTCACAGGAATGGGTCAAAACATAGGCAGTAAGAAGAGTCAGCCTTCTTGTACTTAATTCGGCATTGTGCCTTTTGTATTTAATTCCGATGCAATTTCTGTGTTTCACCGTCAATAAGAAGGTCCAAGGGATACAGTAAACCTGAAGTGAAGCATCGGAATCTATAACTAGTGTCACAGGAATGGTTCAAAACATAGACAGTAGCAAGAGTCAGTCTACTTGTACTTAAGTCGGCATTGTGGCTATTGTATTTAATTCCGGTGCAATTTTTGTGTTTCATCGTCAATAAGAAGGTCCAAGGGACACAGTAATCCAGGAGTGAAGCAACGGAATCTGTAACTAGTGTCACAGGAATGGTTCAAAACATAGTCAGTAAGAAGCGTCAGTCTTCTTGTACTTAAGTCGGCATTATGCCTTTTCTATTTAATTCTGATGCAATATCTGTGTTTCACCGTCAATAAGAAGGTCCAAGGGATACTGTAAACTTGGAGTGAAGCACCGGAATCTATAACTAGTGTCACAAGAACGGTTGAAAACATAGACCGTAATAAGGGTCAGTCTTCTTGTACTTTAGTCGGCATTGTACCTTTTGTATTTAATTCCGATGCAATTTCTGTGTTTCATCGTCAACACGAAGGTCCAAGGGATACAGTAAACCTGGAGTGAAGCATCGGAAACTATAACTAGTGTCACAGGAATGGTTCAAAACATAGTCAGTAAGAAGGGTCAGTCTTCTTGTACTTAAGTCGGCATTGTGCCTCTTGTATTTAATTCCGACGCAATTTCTGTGTTTCATCGTCAATAAGAAGGACCAAGGGATACAGTAATCCTGAAGTTTAGCATCGGAACCTATGACTAGTGTCACAGGAATGGTTCAAAACATAGTCAGTAAGAAGAGTCAGTCTTCTTGTACTTAAGTCGGTTTTGTGCCTTTTGTATTTTATTCCGATGCAATTTCTGTGTTTCATCGTCAATAAGAAGGTCCAAGGGATACAGTAAACCTGAAGTGAAGCATCGAAATGTATAACTAGTGTCACAGAAATGGGCAAAACATAGACAGTAGCAAGAGTCAGTCCTCTTGTACTTAAGTTGGCATTGTGCCTATTGTATTTAATTCCGTTGCAATTTCTGTGTTTCATCGTTAATAAGATGGACCAAGGGACACAGTAAACCTGGAGTGAAGCATCGAAATCTATAACTAGTGTCACAGGAATGGTTCAATACATAGACAGTAGGAAGAGTCAGTCTTCTTGTACTTAAGTCGGCATTGTGCCTTTTGTATTTAATTCCGATGCAATATCTGTGTTTCATCGTCAATAAGAAGGTCCAAGGGATACAGTAAACCTGAACTAAAGCGTCGTAATCTGTAACTAGTGTCACAGGAATGGTTCAAAACATAGTCAGTAAGAAGCGTCAGTCTTCTTGTACTTAAGTCGGCATTATGCCTTTTCTATTTAATTCTGATGCAATATCTGTGTTTCACCGTCAATAAGAAGGTCCAAGGGATACTGTAAACTTGGAGTGAAGCACCGGAATCTATAACTAGTGTCACAAGAACGGTTGAAAACATAGACTGTAATAAGGGTCAGTCTTCTTGCACTTTAGTCGGCATTGTGCCTTTTGTATTTAATTCCGATGCCATTTCTGTGTCTCATCGTCAATAAGAAGGTCCAAGGGATACAGTAAACCTGGAGTGAAGCATCGGAATCTATAACTAGTGTCACAGGAATGGTTCAAAACATAGACAGTAAGAAAAGTCAGACTTCTTTTACTTAAGTCGGCATTGTGACTTTTGTATTTAATTCCGATGCAGTTTCTATGTTTCATCGTCAATAAGAAGGTCCAAGGGATACAGTAAACCTGGAGTGAAGCACCGGAGTCTATAACTAGTGTCACAGGAATGGCTCAAAACATGGACAGTAAGAAGAGTCAGTCTTCTTGTACTTAATTCGGCATTGTGCCTTTTATATATAATTCCGATGAAATTTCTGTGTTTCATCGTCAGAAAGAAGGTCAGAGGGATACAGTAAACCTGAAGTGAAGCATCAGAAACTATAACTAGTGTCACAGGAATGGTTCAAAACATAGTCAGTAGGAAGAGTCAGTCTTCTTGTACTTGAGTCGGCATTGTGCATTTTGAATTTAATTCCGATGCAATTTCTGTGTTTCATCGTCAATAAGAAGGTCCAAGGGATACAGTAAACCTGAAGTGAACATCGGAATCTATAACTAGTGTCACTGGAATGGTTCAAAACATTGACAGTAGCAAGAGTCAGTCTACTTGTACTTAAGTCGGCATTGTGCCGATTGTCTTTAATTCCGATGCAATTTCTGTGTTTCATCGTCAATAAGAAGGTCCAAGGGACACAGTAAACCTAGAGTGAACCATCGGAATATATAACTAGTGTCACAGGAATGGTTCAAAACATGGACAGTAGGAAGAGTCAGTCCTCTTGTGCTTAAGTCGGCAATGTGCCTTTTGTATTTAATTCCGATCCAATTTCTGTGTTTCATCGTCAATAAGAAGGTCAGAGGGATATAGTATACCTGGAGTGAATCATCGGAGTCTATAACTAGTGTCACAGGAATGGTTCAAAACATAGGCAGTAAGACGAGTCAGCCTTCTTGTACTTAAGTCGGCATTGTGCCTTTTGTATTTAATTCCGATGCAATATCTGTGTTTCTTCGTCAATAAGAAGGTCAGACGGATACAGTAAACCTGAAGTGAAGCATCGGAATCTATAACTAGTGTCACAGGAATGGTTCAAAGCATAGTCAGTAAGAAGAGTCAGTCTTCTAGTACTTAAGTCGGTATTGTGCCTTTTGTACTTAATTCCGATGCAATATCTGTATTACATCGACAATAAGAAGGTACAAGGGATACAGTAAACCTGGAGTAAAGCATCGGAATCAATAGCTAGTGTAACAGGGACGGTTCAAAACATAGACAGTAAGATGAGTCAGTACTCTTGTACTTGAGTCGGCATTGTGCCTTTTCTATTTAATTCCGATGCATTTTCTGTGTTTCATCGTCAATATGGAGGTCCAAGGGATACAGTAAACCTGGAGTGAAGCATCGGAATCTATAACTATTGTCACAGGAATGGTTCAATACATAGACAGTAGGAAGGGTCAGTCTTCTTGTACTTAAGTCGGCATTGTGCCTTTTGTATTTTATTCCGAAGCAATTTCTGTGTTTCATCGTCAATAAGAAGGTCAGAGGGATACAGTAAACCTGGAGTGAAGCATCGGAGTCTATAACTAGTGTCACAGGAATGGGTCAAAACATAGGCAATAAGAAGAGTCAGCCTTCTTGTACTTAATTCGGCATTGTGCCTTTTGTATTTAATTCCGATGCAATTTCTGTGTTTCACCGTCAATAAGAAGGTCCAAGGGATACAGTAAACCTGAAGTGAAGCATCGGAATCTATAACTAGTGTCACAGGAATGGTTCAAAACATAGACAGTAGCAAGAGTCAGTCTACTTGTACTTAAGTCGGCATTGTGGCTATTGTATTTAATTCCGGTGCAATTTTTGTGTTTCATCGTCAATAAGAAGGTCCAAGGGACACAGTAATCCAGGAGTGAAGCAACGGAATCTGTAACTAGTGTCACAGGAATGGTTCAAAACATAGACAGTAGGAAGAGTCAGTCTTCTTGTACTTAAGTCGGCATGTGCCTTTTGTATTTAATTCCGATGCAATTTCTGCGTTTCATCGTCAATAAGAAGGTCAGAGGGATACAGTAAACCCGGAGTGAAGCATCGGAGTCTATAACTAGTATCACAGGAATGGTTTAAAACATAGGCAGTAAGAAGAGTCAGTCTCCTTGTACTTATGTCGACATTGTGCCTTTTGTATTTAATTCCGATGCAGTTTCTGTACTTCATCGTCAATACGAAGGTGCAAGGGATACATTAAACCTGGAGTGAAGCATCAGAATCAATAACCAGAGTAACACTGACGGTTCAAAACGTAGACAGTAAGATGAGTCAGTATTCTTGTACTTAAGTCGGCATTGTGAATTTTTTATTTAATTCCGTTGCAATTTCTGTGTTTCATCGTCAATAAGAAGGACCAAGGGATACAGTAAACCTGAAGGGAAGCATCGTAATCTATAACTAGTGTCACAGGAATGGTTCAAAACATAGTCAGTAAGAAGCGTCAGTCTTGTTGTACTTAAGTCGGCATTGTGCCTTTTCTATTTAATTCTGATGCAATATCTGTGTTTCATCGTCAATATGAAGGTCCAAGGGATACTGTAAACTTGGAGTGAAGCACCGGAATCTATAACTAGTGTCACAAGAACGGTTCAAAACATAGACTGTAATAAGAGTCAGTCTTCTTGTACTTTAGTCGGCATTGTACCTTTTGTATTTAATTCCGATGCAATTTCTGTGTTTCATCGTCAACACGAAGGTCCAAGGGATACAGTAAACCTGGAGTGAAGCATCGGAATCCATAACTAGTGTCACAGGAATGGTTCAAAACATAGTCAGTAAGAAGAGTCAGTCTTCTTGTACTTAAGTCGGCATTGTGCCTCTTGTATTTAATTCCGATGCAATTTCTGTGTTTCATCGTCAATAAGAAGGACCAAGGGATACAGTAATCCTGAAGTTTAGCATCGGAACCTATGACTAGTGTCACAGGAATGGTTCAAAACATAGTCAGTAAGAAGAGTCAGTCTTCTTGTACTTAAGTCGGTTTTGTGCCTTTTGTATTTTATTCCGATGCAATTTCTGTGTTTCATCGTCAATAGGAAGGTCCAAGAGATACAGTAAACCAGAAGTGAAGCATCGGTATTTATAACTAGTGCCACAGGAATGGTTCAAAACATAGTCAGAAAGAAGAGTCAGTCTTCTTGTACTTAAGTCGGCATTGTGCCTTTTGTATTTAGTTCCGATGCAATTTCTGTGTTTCTTCGTCTATTAGAAGGTCCAAGGGATACAGTGAACCTGGAGTGAAGCATCGGAGTCTATAACTAGTGTCACAGGAATGGGTCAAAGCATAGACAGTAAGAAGAGTCAGTCTTCTTATACTTAATTCGGCATTGTGCCTTTTGTATTTAATTCCGATGCAGTGTCTGTGTTTCTTCGTCAATAAGAAGGTCCAAGGGATACAGTAAACCAGGAGTGAAGCACCGGAGTCTAAAATTAGTGTCACAGGAATGGCTCAAAACATGGACAGTATGAATAGTCAGTCTTCTTGTACTTAATTCGGCATTGTGCCTTTTGTATATAATTCCGATGCAATTTCTGTGTTTCATCGTCAAAAAGAAGGACAGAGGGATACAGTAAACCTGAAGTGAAGCATCAGAAACTATAACTAGTGTCACAGGAATGGTTCAAATCATAGTCAGTAAGAAGAGTCATCCTTCTTGTACTTAAGTCGGCATTGTGCCTTTTGAATTTAATTCCGATGCAATTTCTGTGTTTGTGCCTTTTGTATTTAATTCCGATGCAATTTCTGTGTTTCATCGTCAGTACGACGGTCAGAGGGATACAGTTATCCCGAAGTGAAGCTTCGGAATCTCTAACTAGTGTCACAGGAATAGTTCAAAACATAGACAGTAAGAAGTGTCAGTCTTCTTGTACTTAAGTCTGCATTGTGCCTTTTGTATATAATTCCGATGCAATTTCTGTGTTTCATCGTCAATAAGAAGCTCAGAGGGATAATGTAAATCTGAAGTGAAGCATCGGAATCTATAACTAGTGTCACAGGAATGGTTCAAGGCATAGACAGTAAGAGGAGTCAGTTTTCTTGTACTTAAGTCGGCATTGTGCCTTTTGTATTTAATTCCTATGCAATTTCTGTGTTTCGTCGGCAATAAGAAGGTCACATGGATACACTAAACCTGAAGTGAAGCATCGGAATCTATAACTAGTGTCACAGGAATGGTTCAAAACATAAACAGTAAGCAGAGTCAGTTTTCTTGTTCTTAGGTCGGCATTGTGCCTTTTGTATTTAATTCCGCTGCAATTTCTGTGTTTCATCGACAGTACGACGGTCAGAGGGATACAGGTAACCTGAAGTGAAGCATCGGAATCTCAAACTAGTGTCACAGGAATGGTTCAAAACATAGACAGTAAGAAGAGTCAGTCTTCTTGTACTTAAGTCGGCATTGTGCCTTTTGTATTTAGTTACGATGCAATTTCTGTATTTCTTCGTCAATAAGAAGGTCCAAGGGATACAGTAAACCTGGAGTGAAGCATCGGAGTCTATAACTAGTGTCACAGGAATGGTTCAAAGCATAGACAGTAAGAAGAGTCAGTCTTCTCATACTTAATTCGGCATTGTGCCTTTTGTATTTAATTCCGATGCAAGTTCTGGGTTTCATCGTCAATAAGACGGTCAGAGGTATACAGTAAACTTGAAGTGAAGTATCAGAATCTGTAACTAGTGTCACAGGAATGGTTCAAAACATAGTCAGTAAGAAGCGTCAGTCTTCTTGTACTTAAGTCGGCATTATGCCTTTTCTATTTAATTCTGATGCAATATCTGTGTTTCACCGTCAATAAGAAGGTCCAAGGGATACTGTAAACTTGGAGTGAAGCACCGGAATCTATAACTAGTGTCACAAGAACGGTTGAAAACATAGACTGTAATAAGGGTCAGTCTTCTTGTACTTTAGTCGGCATTGTGCCTTTTGTATTTAATTCCGATGCAATTTCTGTGTTTCGTCGTCAATAAGAAGGTCCAAGAGACACAGTAAACCTGGAGTAAAGCATCGGAATCTATAACTAGTGTCACAGGAATGGTTCAAATCATAGACAGTAGGAAGAGTCAGTCCTCTTGTGCTGAAGTCGGCATTGTGCCTTTTGTATTTAATTCCGATGCAATTTCTGTGATTCATCGTCAATAAGACGGTCAGAGGGATACAGTAAGCTTGAAGTGAAGTATCAGAATCTATAACTAGTGTCACAGGAATGGTTCAAAACACAGTCAGTAAGAAGAGTCAGTCTTCTTCTACTTAAACGGCATTGTGCCTTTTGTATTTAATTCCGATGCAATATCTGTGTTTCATCGACAATAAGAAGGTCCAAGGGATACAGTAATCCAGGAGTGAAGCATCGGAATCTATAACTAGTGTCACAGGAATGGTTCAAAAGCATATACAGTAAGAAGAGTCAGTCTTCTTCTACTTAAACGGCATTGTGCCTTTTGTATGTAATTCCGATGCAATATCTGTGTTTCATCGACAATAAGAAGGTCCAAGGGATACTGTAAACTTGGAGTGAAGCACCGGATTCTATAACTAGTGTCACAAGAACGGTTCAAAACATAGACTGTAATAAGAGTCAGTGTTCTTGTCCTTTAGTCGGCATTGTGCCTTTTGTATTTAATTCCGATGCAATTTCTGTGTTTCGTCGTCAATAAGAAGGTCAAAGAGACACAGTAAACCTGGAGTAAAGCATCGGAATCTATAACTAGTGTCACAGGAATGGTTCAAAACATAGACAGTAGGAAGAGTCAGTCCTCTTGTGCTGAAGTCGGCATTGTGCCTTTTGTATTTAATTCCGATGCAATTTCTGTGATTCGCCGTCAATAAGAAGCCTGAGGGATACAGTATACCTGGAGTGAATCATCGGAGTCTATAACTAGTGTCACAGGAATGGTTCAAAACATAGGCAGTAAGAAGAGTCAGCCTTCTTGTACTTAATTCGGCATTGTGCCTTTTGTATTTAATTCCGATGCAATTTCTGTGATTCTTCGTCAATAAGAAGGTCAGAGGGATACAGTAAACCTGTAGTGAAGCATCGGAATCTATAACTAGTGTCACAGGAATGGTTCAAAACATAGTCAGTAAGAAGAGTCAGACTTCTTGTACTTAAACAGCATTGTGCCTTTTGTATTTAATTCCGATGCAATATCTGTGTTTCATCGACAATAAGAAGGTCCAAGGGATACAGTAAACCTGGAGTGAAGCATCGGAATCTATAACTAGTGTCATAGGGACGGTTCAAAACATAGACAGTAAGATGAGTCAGTATTCTTGTACTTAAGTCGGCATTGTGCCTTTTCCATTTAATTCCGATGCAATTTCTGTGTTTCATCGTCAATAAGGAGGTCCAAGGGATACAGTAAACGTGGAGTGAAGCATCGGAATCTATAACTAGTGACACAGGAATGGTTCAAAACATAGACAGTAGGAAGAGTCAGTCCTCTTGTGCTGAAGTCGGCATTGTGCATTTTGAATTTAATTGCGATGCAATTTCTGTGTTTCATCGTCAATAAGAAGGTCGGAGGGACACAGTAAACCTGGAGTGCAGCATCGGAGTATATAACTAGTGTCTCAGGAATGGTTCAAAACATAGGCAGTAAGAAGAGTCAGCCTTCTTGTACTTAATTCGGCATTGTGCCTTTTGTACTTAATTCCGATGCAATTTCTGTGTTTCATCGTCAATAAGAAGCGGCAAGGGATACAGCAATCCTGAGGTTAAGCATCGGAATCTATAACTAGTGTCACAGGAATGGTTCAAAACATAGTCAGTAAGAAGAGTCAGTCTTCTTGTACTTATGTCGGTATTGTGCCTTTTGTATTTAATTCCGATGCAATTTCTGTGTTTCATCGTCATAAGAGGGTCCAAGGGATACAGTAAACCTGAAGTGAAGCATCGGAATCTATACCTAGTGTCACAGGAATGGTTCAAAACATAGACAGTAGCAAGAGTCAGTCTACTTGTACTTAAGTCGGCATTGTGCCTATTGTATTTAATTCCGGTGCAATTTCTGTGTTTCATCGTCAATAAGAAGGTCCAAGGGACACAGTAAACCTGGAGTGAAGCATCGGAATCTATAACTAGTGTCACAGGAATGGTTCAAAACATAGACAGTAGGAAGAGTCAGTCTTCTTGTACTTAAGTCGGCATTGTGCCTTTTGTATTTAATTCCGATGCAATTTCTGTGTTTCATCGTCAATAAGAAGGTCAGAGGGATACAGTAAACCTGGAGTGAAGCATAGGAGTCTATAACTAGTGTCACAGGATTGGTTCAAAACATAGGCTGTAAGAAGAGTCAGACTTCTTGTTCTTAATTCGGCATTGTGCCTTTTGTATTTAATTCCGATGCAATTTCTGTGTTTCATCGTCAATAAAAGGGTCCAAGGGATACAGTAGACCTGAATTGAAGCATCGGAATCTATAACTAGTGTCACAGGATTGGTTCAAATCATAGACAGTAGGAAGAGTCAGTCTTCTTGTACTTAAGTCGGCATTGTGAATTTTGTATTTAATTCCAGCGCAATGTCTGTGTTTCATCGTCAATAAGAAGGTCAGAGGGATACAGTAAACCTGAAGTGAAGCATCGGAATCTATAACTAGAGTCACAGGAATGGTTCAAGACGTAGACAGTAAGAAGAGTCAGTCCTCTTGTACTTAAGTCGGCATTGTGCCTTTTGTATTTAATTCCAAAGCAATTTCTGTGTTTCATCGTCAATAAGAAGGTTTAAGGGATACAAGAGACCTGAAGTGAAGCATCGGAATCTATAGCTAGTGTCACAAGAATGGTTCAAAACATAGTCAGTAAGAAGAGTCAGTCTTCTTGTACTTATGTCGGTAATGTGCCTTTTATATTTAATTCCGATGCAATTTCTGTGTTTCATCGTCATAAGAGGATCCAAGGGATACAGTAAACCTGGAGTGAAGCATCGGAATCTATAACTAGTGTCACAGGAATGGTTCAAAACATAGACAGTAAGAAAAGTCAGACTTCTTTTACTTAAGTCGGCATTGTGACTTTTGTATTTAATTCCGATGCAGTTTCTATGTTTCATCGTCAATAAGAAGGTCCAAGGGATACAGTAAACCTGGAGTGAAGCACCGGAGTCTACAACTAGTGTCACAGGAATGGCTCAAAACATGGACAGTAAGAAGAGTCAGTCTTCTTGTACTTAATTCGGCATTGTGCCTTTTATATATAATTCCGATGAAATTTCTGTGTTTCATCGTCAGAAAGAAGGTCAGAGGGATACAGTAAACCTGAAGTGAAGCATCAGAAACTATAACTAGTGTCACAGGAATGGTTCAAAACATAGTCAGTAGGAAGAGTCAGTCTTCTTGTACTTAAGTCGGCATTGTGCATTTTGAATTTAATTCCGATGCAATTTCTGTGTTTCATCGTCAATAAGAAGGTCCAAGGGATACAGTAAACCTGAAGTGAAGCATCGGAATCTATAACTAGTGTCACAGGAATGGTTCAAAACATTGACAGTAGCAAGAGTCAGTCTACTTGTACTTAAGTCGGCATTGTGCCTATTGTCTTTAATTCCGATGCAATTTCTGTGTTTCATCGTCAATAAGAAGGTCCAAGGGACACAGTAAACCTAGAGTGAACCATCGGAATATATAACTAGTGTCACAGGAATGGTTCAAAACATGGACAGTAGGAAGAGTCAGTCCTCTTGTGCTTAAGTCGGCAATGTGCCTTTTGTATTTAATTCCGATCCAATTTCTGTGTTTCATCGTCAATAAGAAGGTCAGAGGGATATAGTATACCTGGAGTGAATCATCGGAGTCTATAACTAGTGTCACAGGAATGGTTCAAAACATAGGCAGTAAGAAGAGTCAGCCTTCTTGTACTTAAGTCGGCATTGTGCCTTTTGTATTTAATTCCGATGCAATATCTGTGTTTCTTCGTCAATAAGAAGGTCAGAGGGATACAGTAAACCTGAAGTGAAGCATCGGAATCTATAACTAGTGTCACAGGAATGGTTCAAAGCATAGTCAGTAAGAAGAGTTAGTCTTCTAGTACTTAAGTCGGTATTGTGCCTTTTGTACTTAATTCCGATGCAATATCTGTATTACATCGTCAATAAGAAGGTACAAGGGATACAGTAAACCTGGAGTAAAGCATCGGAATCAATAGCTAGTGTAACAGGGACGGTTCAAAACATAGACAGTAAGATGAGTCAGTATTCTTGTACTTAAGTCGGCATTGTGCCTTTTCTATTTAATTCCGATGCATTTTCTGTGTTTCATCGTCAATATGGAGGTCCAAGGGATACAGTAAACCTGGAGTGAAGCATCGGAATCTATAACTATTGTCACAGGAATGGTTCAATACATAGACAGTAGGAAGGGTCAGTCTTCTTGTACTTAAGTCGGCATTGTGCCTTTTGTATTTTATTCCGATGCAATTTCTGTGTTTCATCGTCAATAAGAAGGTCAGAGGGATACAGTAAACCTGGAGTGAAGCATCGGAGTCTATAACTAGTGTCACAGTAATGGGTCAAAACATAGGCAGTAAGAAGAGTCAGCCTTCTTGTACTTAATTCGGCATTGTGCCTTTTGTATTTAATTCCGATGCAATTTCTGTGTTTCACCGTCAATAAGAAGGTCCAAGGGATACAGTAAACCTGAAGTGAAGCATCGGAATCTATAACTAGTGTCACAGGAATGGTTCAAAACATAGACAGTAGCAAGAGTCAGTCTACTTGTACTTAAGTCGGCATTGTGGCTATTGTATTTAATTCCGGTGCAATTTTTGTGTTTCATCGTCAATAAGAAGGTCCAAGGGACACAGTAATCCAGGAGTGAAGCAACGGAATCTGTAACTAGTGTCACAGGAATGGTTCAAAACATAGACAGTAGGAGGAGTCAGTCTTCTTGTACTTAAGTCGGCATGTGCCTTTTGTATTTAATTCCGATGCAATTTCTGCGTTTCATCGTCAATAAGAAGGTCAGAGGGATACAGTAAACCCGGAGTGAAGCATTGGAGTCTATAACTAGTATCACAGGAATGGTTCAAATCATAGGCAGTAAGAAGAGTCAGTCTCCTTGTACTTATGTCGACATTGTGCCTTTTGTATTTAATTCCGATGCAATTTCTGTACTTCGTCGTCAATACGAAGGTGCAAGGGATACATAAAACCTGGAGTGAAGCATCAGAATCAATAACCAGAGTAACAGGGACGGTTCAAAACGTAGACAGTAAGATGAGTCAGTATTCTTGTACTTAAGTCGGCATTGTGAATTTTTTATTTAATTCCGTTGCAATTTCTGTGTTTCATCGTCAATAAGAAGATCCAAGGGATACAGTAATCCTGAAGTTAAGCATCGGAATATATAACTAGTGTCACAGGAATGGGCAAAACATAGACAGTAGCAAGAGTCAGTCCTCTTGTACTTAAGTTTGCATTGTGCCTAATGTATTTAATTCCGTTGCAATTTCTGTGTTTCATCGTTAATAAGAAGGGCCAAGGGACACAGTAAACCTGGAGTGAAGCATCGGAATCTATAACTAGTGTCACAGGAATGGTTCAAAACATAGACAGTAGGAAGAGTCAGTCTTCTTGTACTTAAGTCGGCATTGTGCCTTTTGTATTTAATTCCAATGCAATATCTGTGTTTCATCCTCAATAAGAAGGACCAAGGGATACAGTAAACCTGAAGGGAAGCATCGTAATCTATAACTAGTGTCACAGGAATGGTTCAAAACATAGTCAGTAAGAAGCGTCAGTCTTGTTGTACTTAAGTCGGCATTGTGCCTTTTCTATTTATATCTGATGCAATATCTGTGTTTCATCGTCAATATGAAGGTCCAAGGGATACTGTAAACTTGGAGTGAAGCACCGGAATCTATAACTAGTGTCACAAGAACGGTTCAAAACATAGACTGTAATAAGAGTCAGTCTTCTTGTACTTTAGTCGGCATTGTACCTTTTGTATTTAATTCCTATGCAATTTCTGTGTTTCATCGTCAACACGAAGGTCCAAGGGATACAGTAAACCTGGAGTGAAGCATCGGAAACTATAACTAGTGTCACAGGAATGGTTCAAAACATAGTCAGTAAGAAGAGTCAGTCTTCTTGTACTTAAGTCGGCATTGTGCCTCTTGTATTTAATTCCGATGCAATTTCTGTGTTTCATCGTCAATAAGAAGGACCAAGGGATACAGTAATCCTGAAGTTTAGCATCGGAACCTATGACTAATTTCACAGGAATGGTTCAAAACATAGTCAGTAAGAAGAGTCAGTCTTCTTGTACTTAAGTCGGCATTGTGCCTTTTGTATTTAATTCCGATGCAATATCTGTGTTTCATCGTCAATAAGAAGGTCCAAGGGATACAGTAAACCTGAACTAAAGCGTCGTAATCTGTAACTAGTGTCACAGGAATGGTTCAAAACATAGTCAGTAAGAAGCGTCAGTCTTCTTGTACTTAAGTCGGCATTATGCCTTTTCTATTTAATTCTGATGCAATATCTGTGTTTCACCGTCAATAAGAAGGTCCAAGGGATACTGTAAACTTGGAGTGAAGCACCGGAATCTATAACTAGTGTCACAAGAACGGTTGAAAACATAGACCGTAATAAGGGTCAGTCTTCTTGTACTTTAGTCGGCATTGTGCCTTTTGTATTTAATTCCGATGCAATTTCTGTGATTCATCGTCAATAAGACGGTCAGAGGGATACAGTAAACTTGAAGTGAAGTATCAGAATCTATAACTAGTGTCACAGGAATGGTTCAAAACACAGTCAGTAAGAAGAGTCAGTCTTCTTCTACTTAAACGGCATTGTGCCTTTTGTATTTAATTCCGATGCAATATCTGTGTTTCATCGACAATAAGAAGGTCCAAGGGATACAGTAAACCAGGAGTGAAGCATCGGAATCTATAACTAGTGTCATAGGGACGGTTTAAAAACATAGACAGTAAGATGAGTCAGTATTCTTGTACTTAAGTCGGCATTGAGCCTTTTCCATTTAATTCCGATGCAATTTCTGTGTTTCATCGGCAATAAGGAGGTCCAAGGGATACAGTAAACGTGGAGTGAAGCATCGGAATCTATAACTAGTGACACAGGAATGGTTCAAATCATAGACAGTAGGAAGGGTGAGTCCTCTTGTACTTAAGTCGGCATGTGCCTTTTGTATTTAATTCCGATGCAATTTCTGCGTTTCATCGTCAATAAGAAGATCCAAGGGATACAGTAATCCTTAAATTAAGCATCGGAATCTATGACTAGTGTCACAGGAAAGGTTCAAAACATAGTCAGTAAGAAGAGTCAGTCTTTTTGTACTTAAGTCGATTTTGTGCCTTTTGTATTTAATTCCGATGCAATTTCTGTGTTTCATCGTCATTAAGACGGTCAGAGGGATACAGTAAACCTGAAGTGAAGCATCGGAATCTATAACTAGTGTCACAGGAATGGTTCAAAACATAGACAGTAAGAAGAGTCAGTCTTCTTCTACTTAAACGGCATTGTGCCTTTAGTTTTTAATTCCGATGCAATATCTGTGTTTCATCGACAATAAGAAGGTCCAAGGGATACTGTAAACTTGGAGTGAAGCATCGGAATCTATAGCTAGTGTCACAAGAATGGTTAAAAACATAGTCAGTAAGAAGAGTCAGTCTTCTTGTACTTATGTCGGTAATGTGCCTTTTGTATTTAATTCCGATGCAATTTCTGTGTTTCATCGTCATAAGAGGGTCCAAGGGATACAGTAAACCTGAAGTGAAGCATCGGAATCTATAACTAGTGTCACAGGAATGGTTCAAAACATAGACAGTAGGAAGAGTCAGTCCTATTGTGCTGAAGTCGGCATTGTGCCTTTTGTATTTAATTGCGATGCAATTTCTGTGTTTCATCGTCAATAAGAAGGTCGGAGGGACACAGTAAACCTGAAGTGAAGCATCGGAATCTATAACTAGAGTCACAGGAATGGTTCAAGACATAGACAGTAAGAAGAGTCAGTCCTCTTGTACTTAAGTCGGCATTGTGCCTTTTGTATTTAATTCCAAAGCAATTTCTGTGTTTCATCGTCAATAAGAAGGTTTAAGGGATACAAGAGACCTGAAGTGAAGCATCGGAATCTATAGCTAGTGTCACAAGAATGGTTCAAAACATAGTCAGTAAGAAGAGTCAGTCTTCTTGTACTTATGTCGGTATTGTGCCTTTTGTATTTAATTCCGATGCAATTTCTGTGTTTCATCGTCATAAGAGGGTCCAAGGGATACAGTAAACCTGTCGTGAAGCATCGGAATCTATAACTAGTGACACAGGAATGGTTCAAAACATAGACAGTAGGAAGAGTCAGTCCTCTTGTGCTGAAGTCGGCATTGTGCCTTTTGTATTTAATTGCGATGCAATTTCTGTGTTTCATCGTCAATAAGAAGGTCGGAGGGACACAGTAAACCTGGAGTGCAGCATCGGAGTATATAGCTAGTGTCTCAGGAATGGTTCAAAACATAGGCATTAAGAAGAGTCAGCCTTCTTGTACTTAATTCGGCATTGTGCCTTTTGTACTTAATTCCGATGCAATTTCTGTGTTTCATCGTCAATAAGAAGCGGCAAGGGATACAGTAATCCTGAAGTTAAGCATCGGAATCTATAACTAGTGTCACAGGAATGGTTCAAAACATAGTCAGTAAGAAGAGTCAGTCTTCTTGTACTTATGTCGGTATTGTGCCTTTTGTATTTAATTCCGATGCAATTTCTGTGTTTCATCGTCATAAGAGGGTCCAAGGGATACAGTAAACCTGAAGTGAAGCATCGGAATCTATAACTAGTGTCACAGGAATAGTTCAAAACATAGACAGTAGCAAGAGTCAGTCTACTTGTACTTAAGTCGGCATTGTGCCTATTGTATTTTATTCCGGTGCAATTTCTGTGTTTCATCGTCAATAAGAAGGTCCAAGGGACACAGTAAACCTGGAGTGAAGCATCGGAATCTATTACTAGTGCCACAGGAATGGTTCAAAACATAGACAGTAGGAAGAGTCAGTCTTCTTGTACTTAAGTCGGCATTGTGCCTTTTGTATTTAATTGCGATGCAATTTCTGTGTTTCATCGTCAATAAGAAGGTCAGAGGGATACAGTAAACCAGGAGTGAAGCATAGGAGTCTATAACTAGTGTCACAGGAATGGTTCAAAACATAGACTGTAAGAAGAGTCAGACTTCTTGTTCTTAATTCGGCATTGTGCCTTTTGTATTTAATTGCGATGCAATATCTGTGTTTCATCGTCAATAAGAAGGTCCAAGGGATACAGTAAACCTGAAATGAACCATCGGAAACTATAACTAGTGTCACAGGAATGGTTCAAAACATAGACAGTAGGAAAAGTCAGTCTACATGTACATAAGTCGGCATTGTGCCCTTTGTACTTAATTCCGATGCAATTTGTGTGTTTCATCGTCAATAAGGAGGTCAGAGGGATACAGTTAACCTGAAGTGAAGCATCGGAATCTCTAACTAGTGTCACAGGAATGGTTCAAAACACAGACAGTAAGAAGAGCCAGTCTTCTTGTACTTAAGTCGGCATTGTGCCTTTAGTATTTAAGTCTGATGTATTTTCTTTGTTTCATCGTCAATAAGAGGGTCAGAGGGATACAGTAAACCTGGAGTGAAGCATCGGAATCTATAACTAGTGTCACAGGAATGGTTCAAATCATAAACAATAAGAAGAGTCAGTCTTCTTGTACTTAAGTCGGCATTGTGCCTTTTCTATTTAATTCCGATGCAATATCTGTGTTTCATCCTCAATAAGAAGGTCCAAGGGATACAGTAAACCTGAAGTGAAGCATCGGAATCTATAACTAGTGTCACAGGAATGGTTCAAAACATAGTCCGTAAGAAGCGTCAGTCTTCTTGTACTTAAGTCGGCATTGTGCCTTATATATTTACTTCTGATGCAATATCTGTGTTTCATCGCCAATTAGAAGGTCCAAGGGATACTGCAAACCTGGAGTGAAGCACCGGAATCTATAACTAGTGTCACAAGAACGGTTCAAAACATAGACTGTAATAAGAGTCAGCCTTCTTGTAGTTTAGTCGGCATTTTGCCTTTTGTATATAATTCCCATGCAATTTCTGTGTTTCATCGTCAATAGGAAGGTCCAAGAGATACAGTAAACCTGAAGTGAAGCATCGGTATTTATAACTAGTGTCACAGGAATGGTTCAAAGCATAGTCAGTAAGAAGAGTCAGTCTTCTTGTACTTAAGTGGGCATTGTACCTTTTGTATTTAATTCCGATGCAATTTCTGTGTTTCATCGTCAATAAGAAGGACCAAGGGATACAGTAAACCTGGAGTGAAGCATCGGAATCTATAACTAGTGTCACAGGGATGGTTCAAAGCATAGACAGTAAGAAAAGTCAGTCTTCTTGTACTTAAGTCGGCATTGTGCCTATTGTATTTAATTCCGATGCAATTTCTGTGTTCCTTCGTCAATAAGAAGGTCCAAGGGATACAGTAAACCTGGAGTGAAGCATCGGAGTCTATAACTAGCGTCACAGGAATGGTTCATACATAGACAGTAAGAGGAGTCAGTCTTCTTATACTTAATTCGGAATTGTGCCTTTTGTATTTAATTCCGATTCAATTTCTGTGTTTCATCGTCAATAAGACGGTCAGAGGGATACAGTAAACCTGGAGTGAAGCATCGGAATCTATAACTAGTGACACAGGGCGGTTCAAGACATAGACAGTAAGATGAGTCGGTATTCTTGTACTTAAGTCGGCATTGTGCCTTTTCTACTTACTTCCGATGCCATTTCTGTGTCTCATCGTCAATAAGAAGGTCCAAGGGATACAGTAAACCTGGAGTGAAGCATCGGAATCTATAACTAGTGTCACAGGAATGGTTCAAAGCATAGACAGTAAGAAAAGTCAGACTTCGTTTACTTAAGTCGGCATTGTGACTTTTGTATTTAATTCCGATGCAGTTTCTGTGTTTCATCGTCAATAAGAAGGTCCAAGGGATACAGTAAACCTGGAGTGAAGCACCGGAGTCTATAACTAGTGTCACAGGAATGGCTCAAAACATGGACAGTAAGAAAAGTCAGTCTTCTTGTACTTAATTCGGCATTGTGCCTTTTGTATATAATTCCGATGCAATTTCTGTGTTTCATCGTCAAAAAGAAGGTCAGAGGGATACAGTAAACCTGAAGTGAAGAAGCATCAGAAACTATAACTAGTGTCACAGGAATGGTTCAAAACATAGTCAGTAGGAAGAGTCAGTCTTCTTGTACTTAAGTCGGCATTGTGCATTTTGAATTTAAATCCGATGCAAATTCTGTGTTTCATCGTCAATAAGAAGGACCAAGGCATACAGTAAACCTGAAGTGAAGCATCGGAATCTATAACTAGTGTCACAGGAATGGATCGAAACATTGACAGTAGCAAGAGTCAGTCTACTTGTACTTAAGTCGGCATTGTGCCTATTGTCTTTAATTATGATGCAATTTCTGTGTTTCATCGTCAATAAGAAGGTCCAAGGGATACAGTAAACCTGAAATGAACCATCGGAAACTATAACTAGTGTCACAGGAATGGTTCAAAACATAGACAGTAGGAAAAGTCAGTCTACATGTACTTAAGTCGGCATTGTGCCCTTTGTACTTAATTCCGATGCAATTTGTGTGTTTCATCGTCAATAAGAAGGTCAGAGGGATACAGTAAACCTGATGTGAAGCATCGGAATCTATGAGTAGTGTCACAGGAATGGTACAAAACATAGTCAGTAAGAAGAGTCGGTCTTCTTGTACTTAAGTCGGCATTGTAACTTTTGTATTTAATTCCGATGCAATTTCTGTGTTTCATCGTCAATAAATAGGGTCCAAGGGATACAGTAGACCTGAATTGAAGCATCGGAATCTATAACTAGTGTCACAGGATTGGTTCAAATCATAGACAGTAGGAAGAGTCAGTCTTCTTGTACTTAAGTCGGCATTGTGAATTTTGTATTTAATTCCAATGCAATTTCTGTGTTTCATCGTCAATAAGAAGGTCAGAGGGATAAAGTAAACCTCAAGTGAAGCATCGGAATCTATAACTAGAGTCACAGGAATGGTTCAAGACATAGACAGTAAGAAGAGTCAGTCCTCTTGTACTTAAGTCGGCATTGTGCCTTTTGTATTTAATTCCAAAGCAATTTCTGTGTTTCATCGTCAATAAGAAGGTTTAAGGGATACAAGAGACCTGAAGTGAAGCATCGGAATCTATAGCTAGTGTCACAAGAATGGTTCAAAACATAGTCAGTAAGTAGAGTCAGTCTTCATGTACTTAAGTAGACATTGTGCCTTTTGTATTTAATTCCGATGCAATTTCTGTGTTTCATCGTCAATAAGAAGGTCCAATGGATACAGTAAACCTAAAGTGAAGCATCGGAACCTATAAGTAGTGTCACAGGAATGGTTCAAGACATAGACAGTAAGAAGAGTCAGTCCTCTTGTACTTAATTCGGCATTGTGCCTTTTGTATTTAATTGCGATGCAATTTCTGTGTTTCATCGTCAATAAGAAGGTTTAAGGGATACAAGAGACCTGAAGTGAAGCATCGGAATCTATAGCTAGTGTCACAAGAATGGTTCAAAACATAGTCAGTAAGAAGAGTCAGTCTTCTTGTACTTATGTCGGTAATGTGCCTTTTGTATTTAATTCCGATGCAATTTCTGTGTTTCATCGTCATAAGAGGGTCCAAGGGATACAGTAAACCTGGAGTGAAGCATCGGAATCTATAACTAGTGTCACAGGAATGGTTCAAAACATAGACTGTCAGAAGAGTCAATCTTCTTGTACTTAAGTCGTCATTGTGCCTTTTGTATTTAATTCCGATGCAATTTCTGTGTTTCATCGTCAATAAGAAGGTCAGAGGGATACAGTAAACCTGAAGTGAAGCTTCGGAATCTATAACTAGTGTCTCAGGAATGGTTCAAAACATAGACAGTAAGAAGAGTCAGTCTTCTAGTACTTAAGTCGGCTTTGTGCCTTTTGTATTTAATTCCGATGCATTTTCTGTGTTTCATCGTGAATGAGAGGGTCAGAGGGATACAGTAAACCTGAAGTGATGCATCGGAATGTATAACTAGTGTCACAGGAGTGGTTCAAAACAGAGATAATAGGAAGAGTCAGTTTTCTTGTACTTAAGTCGGCATTGTGCCTTATCTATTTAATTCCGATGCAATTTCTGTGTTTCGTCGTTAATAACGACGTCCAAGGGATGCCGTAAACGTGAAGTGGGGCATCGGAATCTAAAACCGGTCTCACAGGTAAGGTTCAAAACATGGACAGTAAGAAGAGCCAGTCTTCTTGTACTTGTGTCTGCATTGTGCCTTTTGTATTTAATTCCGATGCAATTTCTGTGTTTCATCGTCAGTACGACGGTCAGAGGGATACAGTTAACATGAAGTGAAGCTTCGGAATCTCTAACTAGTGTCACAGGAATGGTTCAAAACATAGACAGTAAGAAGAGTCAGTCTTCTTGTACTTAAGTCTGCATTGTGCCTTTTGTATATAATTCCGATGCAATTTCTGTGTTTCATCGTCAATAAGAAGCTCAGAGGGATAATGTAAATCTGAAGTGAAGCATTGGAATCCATAACTAGTGTCACAGGAATGTTTCAAAGCATAGACAGCAAGAAGTGTCAGGTTTGTTCTAATGAAGTCGGCATTGTGCCTTTTGTATTTAATTCCGATGCAATTTCTGTGTTTCATCGTCATAAGAGGGTCCAAGGGATACAGTAAACCTGGAGTGAAGCATCGGAATCTATAACTAGTGTCACAGGAATGGTTCAAAGCATAGACAGTAAGAAAAGTCAGACTTCGTTTACTTAAGTCGGCATTGTGACTTTTGTATTTAATTCCGATGCAGTTTCTGTGTTTCATCGTCAATAAGAAGGTCCAAGGGATACAGTAAACCTGGAGTGAAGCACCGGAGTCTATAACTAGTGTCACAGGAATGGCTCAAAACATGGACAGTAAGAAAAGTCAGTCTTCTTGTACTTAATTCGGCATTGTGCCTTTTGTATATAATTCCGATGCAATTTCTGTGATTCATCGTCAATAAGAAGCTCAGAGGGATACAGTAAACCTGAAGTGAAGCATCGGAATCTATAACTAGTGTCACAGGAATCGTTCAAAACATAGACAGTAAGATGAGTCAGTTTTCTTGTACTTAAGTCGGCATTGTGCCTTTTGTATATAATTCCGATTCAATTTCTGTGTTTCTTCGTCAATAAGAAGGTCAGAGGAATACAGTAAACCTGAAGTGAAGCATCGGAATCTATAACTAGTGTCATTGGAATGGTTCAAAACATACACAGTAAGAAGAGTCAGACTTCTAGTACTTAAGTCGGCTTTTTGCCTTTTGTATTTAATTCCGATGCATTTTCTGTGTTTCATCGTGAATGAGAGGGTCAGAGGGATACAGTAAACCTGAAATGATGCATCGGAGTCTATAACTAGTGTCACAGTAGTGGTTCAAATAGAGATAATAAGAAGAGTCTGTTTTCTTGTACTTGAGTCGGCATTGTGCCTTTTGTATTTAATTCCGATGCAATTTCTGTGTTTCATCGTCAGTACGACGGTCAGAGGGATACAGTTAACCTGAAGTGAAGCATCGGAATCTCTAACTAGTGTCACAGGAATGGTTCAAAACACAGACAGTAAGAAGAGCCAGTCTTCTTGTACTTAAGTCGGCATTGTGCCTTTAGTATTTAAGTCTGATGTATTTTCTTTGTTTCATCGTCAATAAGAGGGTCAGAGGGATACAGTAAACCTGGAGTGAAGCATCGGAATCTATAACTAGTGTCACAGGAATGGTTCAAATCATAAACAATAAGAAGAGTCAGTCTTCTTGTACTTAAGTCGGCATTGTGCCTTTTCGATTTAATTCCGATGCAATATCTGTGTTTCATCCTCAATAAGAAGGTCCAAGGGATACAGTAAACCTGAAGTGAAGCATCGGAATCTATAACTAGTGTCAGGGGAATGGTTCAAAACATAGTCCGTAAGAAGCGTCAGTCTTCTTGTACTTAAGTCGACATTGTGCCTTATATATTTACTTCTGATGCAATATCTGTGTTTCATCGTCAATTAGAAGGTACAAGGGATACTGCAAACCTGGAGTGAAGCACCGGAATCTATAACTAGTGTCTCAAGAACGGTTCAAAACATAGAGTGTAATAAGAGTCAGCCTTCTTGTAGTTTAGTCGGCATTTTGCCTTTTGTATATAATTCCCATGCAATTTCTGTGTTTCATCGTCAATAGGAAGGTCCAAGAGATACAGTAAACCTGAAGTGAAGCATCGGTATTTATAACTAGTGTCACAGGAATGGTTCAAAGCATAGTCAGTAAGAAGAGTCAGTCTTCTTGTACTTAAGTGGGCATTGTGCCTTTTGTATTTAATTCCGATGCAATTTCTGTGTTTCATCGTCAATAAGAAGGACCAAGGGATACAGTAAACCTGGAGTGAAGCATCGGAATCTATAACTAGTGTCACAGGGATGGTTCAAAACATAGACAGTAAGAAAAGTCAGTCTTCTTGTACTTAAGTCGGCATTGTGCCTTTTGTATTTAGTTCCGATGCAATTTCTGTGTTCCTTCGTCAATAAGAAGGTCCAAGGGATACAGTAAACCTGGAGTGAAGCATCGGAGTCTATAACTAGCGTCACAGGAATGGTTCAAAGCATAGACAGTAAGAAGAGTCAGTCTTCTTATACTTAATTCGGAATTGTGCCTTTTGTATTTAATTCCGATTCAATTTCTGTGTTTCATCGTCAATAAGACGGTCAGAGGGATACAGTAAACCTGGAGTGAAGCATCGGAATCTATAACTAGTGACACAGGGCGGTTCAAGACATAGACAGTAAGATGAGTCGGTATTCTTGTACTTAAGTCGGCATTGTGCCTTTTCTACTTACTTCCGATGCCATTTCTGTGTCTCATCGTCAATAAGAAGGTCCAAGGGATACAGTAAACCTGGAGTGAAGCATCGGAATCTATAACTAGTGTCACAGGAATGGTTCAAAGCATAGACAGTAAGAAAAGTCAGACTTCGTTTACTTAAGTCGGCATTGTGACTTTTGTATTTAATTCCGATGCAGTTTCTGTGTTTCATCGTCAATAAGAAGGTCCAAGGGATACAGTAAACCTGGAGTGAAGCACCGGAGTCTATAACTAGTGTCACAGGAATGGCTCAAAACATGGACAGTAAGAAAAGTCAGTCTTCTTGTACTTAATTCGGCATTGTGCCTTTTGTATATAATTCCGATGCAATTTCTGTGTTTCATCGTCAATAAGAAGGTCCAAGGGACACAGTAAACCTGGAGTGAAGCATCGGAATATATAACTAGTGTCACAGGAATGGTTCAAAACATGGACAGTAAGAAAAGTCAGACTTCGTTTACTTAAGTCGGCATTGTGACTTTTGTATTTAATTCCGATGCAATATCTGTGTTACATCGTCAATAAGAAGGTACAAGGGATACAGTAAACCTGGAGTGAAGCATCGGAATCTATAGCTAGTGCCACAGGGACGGTTCAAAACATAGACAGTAAGATGAGTCAGTATTCTTGTACTTAAGTCGGCATTGTGCCTTTTCTATTTAATTCCGATGCATTTTCTGTGTTTCATCGTCAATATGGAGGTCCAAGGGATACAGTAAACCTGGAGTGAAGCATCGGAATCTATAACTATAGTCACAGGAATGGTTCAAAACATAGACAGTAGGAAGAGTCAGTCTTCTTGTACTTAAGTCGGCATTGTGCCTTTTGTATTTTATTCCGATGCAATTTCTGTGTTTCATCGTCAATAAGAAGGTCAGAGGGATACAGTAAACCTGGAGTGAAGCATCGGAGTCTATAACTGGTGTCACAGGAATGGGTCAAAACATATGCAGTAAGAAGAGTCAGCCTTCTTGTACTTAATTCGGCATTGTGCCTTTTGTATTTAATTCCGATGCAATTTATGTGTTTCACCGTCAATAAGAAGGTCCAAGGGATACAGTAAACCTGAAGTGAAGCATCGGAATCTATAACTAGTGTCACAGGAATGTTTCAAAACATAGACAGTAGCGAGAGTCAGTCTACTTGTACTTAAGTCGGCATTGTGCCCATTGTATTTAATTCCGGTGCAATTTCTGTGTTTCATCGTCAATAAGAAGGTCCAAGGGACACAGTAATCCAGGAGTGAAGCAACGGAATCCATAACTAGTGTCACAGGAATGGTTCAAAACATAGACAGTAGGAAGAGTGAGTCTTCTTGTACTTAAGTCGGCACATGCCTTTTGTAGTTAATTCCGATGCAATTTCTGCGTTTCATCGTCAATAAGAAGGTCAGAGGGATACAGTAAACCTGGAATGAAGCATCGGAGTCTATAACTAGTATCACAGGAATGGTTCAAAACATAGGCAGTAAGAAGAGTCAGACTTCTTGTACTTAATTCGGCATTGTGCCTTTTGTATTTAATTCCGATGCAATATCTGCGATTCTTCGTCAATAAGAAGGTCAGAGGGATACAGTAAAACTGATGTGAAGCATCGCAATCTGTAACTAGTGTCACAGGAATGGTTCAAAACATAAACAGTAAGAAGAGGCAGTCTTCTTGTACTTAATTCGCCATTGCGCCTTTAGTATTTAATTCCGATGCAATTTCTGTGTTTCATCGTCAATAAGAAGGTCAGAGGGATACAGTAAACCTGAAGTGAAGCATCGGAATCTATAACTGGTGTCACAGGAATGGTTCGAATTATAGTCAGTAAGAAGAGTCAGTCTCCTTGTACTTATGTCGACATTGTGCCTTTTGTATTTAATTCCGATGCAATTTCTGTACTTCATCGTCAATACGAAGGTCCAAGGGATACATTAAACCTGGAGTGAAGCATCGGAATCAATAACTAGAGTAACAGGGACGGTTCAAAACGTAGACAGTAAGATGAGTCAGTATTCTTGTACTTAAGTCGGCATTGTGAATTTTGTATTTAATTCCGTTGCAATTTCTGTGTTTCATCGTCAATAAGAAGATCCAAGGGATACAGTAATCCTGAAGTTAAGCATCGGAATCTAGGACTAGTGTCACAGGAAAGGTTCAAAGCATAGTCAGTAAGAAGAGTCAGTCTTTTTGTACTTAAGTCGATTTTGTGCCTTTTGTATTTAATTCCGATGCAATTTCTGTGTTTCATCGTCATTAGGACGGTCACAGGGATACAGTAAACCTGAAGTGAAGCATCGGAATCTATAACTAGTGTCACAGGAATGGTTCAAAACATAGACAGTTGGAAGTGTCAGTCTTCTTGTACTTAAGTCGGCATTGTGCCTTTTGTATTTAATTCCGATGCAATTTCTGTGTTTCGTCGTCAATAAGAAGGTCCAAGGGATTCAGTAAACCTGAAAGGAACCATCGGAATCTATAACTAGTGTCACAGGAATGGTTCAAAACATAGACAGTAGGAAAAGTCAGTCTACATGTGCTTAAGTCGGCATTGTGCCTTTTGTACTTAATTCCGATGCAATTTCTGTGTTTCATCGTCAATAAGAAGGTACAAGGGATACAGGAGACCTGAATTGAAGCATCGGAATCTATAACTAGCGTCCCAGGAATGGTTCAAATCATAGACAGTAGTTAGAGTCAGTCTTCTTGTACTTAAGTCGGCATTGTGAATTTTGTATTTAATTCCGATGCAATTTCTGTGTTTCATCGTCAATAAGAAGGTCCAAGGGATACAGTAAAAATGAAGTGAAGCATCGGAATATATAACTAGTGTCACAGGAATGGGCAAAACATAGACAGTAGCAAGAGTCATTCCTCTTGTACTTAAGTTGGCATTGTGCCTAATGAATTTAATTCCGTTGCAATTTCTGTGTTTCATCGTTAATAAGAAGGGCCAAGGGACACAGTAAACCTGGAGTGAAGCATCGGAATCTATAACTAGTGTCACAGGAATGGTTCAAAACATAGACAGTAGGAAGAGTCAGTCTTCTTGTACTTAAGTCGGCATTGTGCCTTTTGTATTTAATTCCAATGCAATATCTGTGTTTCATCCTCAATAAGAAGGACCAAGGGATACAGTAAACCTGAAGTGAAGCATCGTAATCTATAACTAGTGTCACAGGATAGGTTCAAAACATAGTCAGTAAGAAGCGTCAGTCTTCTTGTACTTAAGTCGGCATTGTGCCTTTTCTATATAATTCTGATGCAATATCTGTGTTTCATCGTCAATAAGAAGGTCCAAGGGATACTGTAAACTTGGAGTGAAGCACCGGAATCTATAACTAGTGTCACAAGAACGGTTCAAAACATAGACTGTAATAAGAGTCAGTCTTCTTGTACTTTAGTCGGCATTGTACCTTTTGTATTTAATTCCGATGCAATTTCTGTGTTTCATCGTCAATAAGAAGGTCCAAGGGATACAGTAAACCTGAAGTGAAGCATCGGAATATATAACTAGTGTCACAGGAATGGGCAAAACAAAGACAGTAGCACGAGTCAGTCCTCTTGTACTTAAGTTGGCATTGTGCCTATTGTATTTAATTCCGTTGCAATTTCTGTGTTTCATCGTTAATAAGATGGACCAAGGGACACAGTAAACCTGGAGTGAAGCATCGGAATCAATAACTAGTGTCACAGGAATGGTTCAATACATAGACAGTAGGAAGAGTCAGTCTTCTTGTACTTAAGTCGGCATTTTGCCTTTTGTATTTAATTCCGATGCAATATCTGTGTTTCATCCTCAATAAGAAGGTCCAAGGGATACAGTAAACCTGAAGTGAAGCATCGTAATCTATAACTAGCGTCACAGGAATGGTTCAAAACATAGTCAGTAAGAAGCGTCAGTCTTGTTGTACTTAAATCGGCATTGTACCTTTTCTATTTAATTCTGATGCAATATATGTGTTTCATCGTCAATAAGAAGGTCCCAGGGATACTGTAAACTTGGAGTGAAGCACCGGAATCTATAACGAGTGTCACAAGAACTGGTCAAAACATAGACTGTAATAAGTGTCAGACTTCTTGTACTTTAGTCGGCATTGTGCCTCTTGTATTTAGTTCCGATGCAATTTCTGTGTTTCATCGTCAATAAGACGGTCAGAGGGATACAGTAAACCTGAAGTGAAGCCTCGGAATCTATAACTAATGTCACAGGAATGGTTCATAACACAGACAGTAGGAAAAGTCAGTCTACATGTACTTAAGTCGGCATTGTGCCTTTTGCACTTAATTCCGATGCAATTTCTGTGTTTCACCGTCAATAAGAAGGTCCAAGGGATACAGTAGACCTGATTTGAAGCATCGGAATCTATAACTAGTGTCACAGGAATGGTTCAAATCATAGACAGTAGGAAGAGTCATTCTTCTTGTACTTAAGTCGGCATTGTGCTTTTTGTATTTAATTCCGATGCAATTTCTGTGTTTCATCGTCAATAAGAAGGTCAGAGGGATACAGTACACCTGAGGTGAAGCTTTGGAATCTATAACTAGAGTCACAGGAATGGTTCAAACATAGACAGTAAGAAGAGTCAGTCCTCTTGTACTTAAGTCGGCATTGTGCCTTTTGTATTTAATTCCAAAGCAATTTCTGTGTTTCATCGTCAATGAGAAGGTTTAAGGGATACAGTAAACCTGAAGTGAAGCATCGGAATCAATAGCTAGTGTCACAAGAATGGTTCAGAACATAGTCAGTAAGTAGAGTCAGTCTTCATGTACTTAAGTCGGCATTGTGAATTTTGTATTTAATTCCGTTGCAATTTCTGTGTTTCATCGTCAATAAGAAGATCCAAGGGATACAGTAATCCTGAAGTTAAGCATCGGAATCTATGACTAGTGTCACAGGAAAGGTTCAAAACATAGTTAGTAAGAAGAGTCAGTCTTTTTGTACTTAAGTCGATTTTGTGCCATTTGTATTTAATTCCGATGCATTTTATGTGTTTCATCGTCAATAAGAAGGTCCAAGGGATACAGTAAACCTGAAATGAAGCATCGGAATATATAACTAGTGTCACAGGAATGGGTAAAACATAGACAGTAGCAAGAGTCAGTCCTCTTGTACTTAAGTTGGCATTGTGCCTATTGTATTTAATTCCGTTGCAATTTCTGTGTTTCATCATTAATAAGAAAGGCCAAGGGATACAGTAAACCTGGAGTGAAGCATCGGAATCTATAACTAGTGTCACAGGAATGGTTCAAAACATAGACAGTAGGAAGAGTCATTCTTCTTGTACTTAAGTCGGCATTGTGCTTTTTGTATTTAATTCCGATGCAATATCTGTGTTTCATCATCAATAAGAAGGTCCAAGGGATACAGTAAACCTGAACTGAAGCATCGTAATCTGTAACTAGTGTCACAGGAATGGTTCAAACCATGGTCAGTAAGAAGCGTCAGTCTTCTTGTACTTAAGTCGGCATTGTGCCTTTTCTAATTAATTCTGATGCAATATCTGTGTTTCTCCGTCAATAAGAACATCCAAGGGATACTGTAAACTTGGAGTGAAGCACCGGAATCTATAACTAGTGTCAGAAGAACGGTTGAAAACATAGACTGTACTAAGGGTAAGTCTTCTTGTACTTTAGTCGGCATTGTGCCTTTTGTATTTAATTCAGATGCAATTTCTGTGTTTCGTCGTCAATAAGAAGGTCCAAGAGACACAGTAAACCTGGAGTAAAGCATCGGAATCTATAACTAGTGTCACAGGAATGGTTCAAAACACAGGCAGTAAGAAGAGTCAGCCTTCTTCTACTTGATTCGGCATTGTGCCTTTTGTATTTAATTGCGATGCAATTTCTGTGATTCTTCGTCAATAAGAAGGTCAGAGGGATACAGTAAATCTGTAGTGAAGCATCGGAATCTATAACTAGTGTCACAGGAATGGTTCAAAACATAGTCAGTAAGAAGAGTCAGTCCTCTTGTACTTAAACGGCATTGTGCCTTTTGTATTTAATTCCGATACAATATCTGTGTTTCATCGACAATAAGAAGGTCCAAGGGATACAGTAAATGTGGAGTGAAGCATCGGAGTCTATAACTAGAATAACAGGAATGGTTCAAAACATAGGCAGTAAGAAGAGTCAGACTTCTTGTACTTAATTCGGCATTGTGCCATTTGTATTTAATTCCGATGCAATATCTGCGATTCTTCGTCAATAAGAAGGTCAGAGGGATACAGTAAAAATGATGTGAAGCATCGCAATCTATAACTAGTGTCACAGGAATGGTTCAAAACATATACAGTAAGAAGAGTCAGTCTTCTTGTACTTAATTCGCCACTGCGCCTTTTGTATTTAATTCCGATGCAATTTCTGTGTTTCATCGTCAATAAGAAGGTCCGAGGGATACAGTAAACCTGAAGTGAAGCATCGGAATCTATAACTGGTGTCACAGGAATGGTTCAAATTATAGTCAGTAAGAAGAGTCAGTCTCCTTGTACTTATGTCGACATTGTGCCTTTTGTATTTAATTCCGATGCAATTTCTGTGCTTCATCGCCAATACGAAGGTCCAAGAGATACATTAAACCTGGAGTGAAGCATCGGAATCAATAACTAGAGTAACAGGGACGGTTCAAAACGTAGACAGTAAGATGAGTCAGTATTCTTGTACTTAAGTCGGCATTGTGAATTTTGTATTTAATTCCGTTGCAATTTCTGTGCTTTATCGTCAATAAGAAGATCCAAGGGATACAGTAATCCTTAATTTAAGCATCGGAATCTATGACTAGTGTCACAGGAAAGGTTCAAAACATAGTCAGTTAGAAGAGTCAGTCTTTTTGTACTTAAGTCGATTTTGTGCCTTGTGTATTTAATCCCGATGCAATTTCTGTGTTTCATCGTCATTAAAACGGTCAGAGGGATACAGTAAACCTGAAGTGAAGCATCGGAATCTATAACTAGTGTCACAGGAATGGTTCAAAACATAGACAGTTGGAAGAGTCAGTCTTCTTGTACTTAAGTCGGCATTGTGCCTTTTGTGTTTAAGTCCGATGCAATTTCTGTGTTTCATCGTCAATAAGACGGTCCAAGGGATACAGTAAACCTGAAAAGAACCATCGGAATCTGTAACTAGTGTCACAGGAATGGTTCAAAACATAGACTGTAGGAAAGGTCAGTCTACATGTGCTTAAGTCGGCATTGTGCCTTTTGTACTTAATTCCGATGCAATTTCTGTGTTTCATCGTCAATAAGAAGGTACAAGGGATACAGTAAACCTGAACTGAAGCATCGTAATCTATAACTAGTGTCACAGGAATGGTTCAAAACATAGTCAGTAAGAAGCGTCAGTCTTCTTGTACTTAAGTCGGCATTGTGCCTTTTCTATTTAATTCTGATGCAATATCTGTGTTTCACCGTCAATAAGAAGGTCCAAGGGATACTGTAAACTTGGAGTGAAGCACCGGAATCTATAACTAGTGTCAGAAGAACGGTTGAAAACATAGACTGTAATAAGGGTCAGTCTTCTTTTACTTTAGTCGGCATTGTGCCTTTTGTATTTAATTCCGATGCAATTTCTGTGTTTCGTCGTCAATAAGAAGGTCCAAGAGACACAGTAAACCTGGAGTAAAGCATCGGAATCTATAACTAGTGTCACAGGAATGGTTCAAAACACAGGCAGTAAGAAGAGTCAGCCTTCTTGTACTTAAATCGGCATTGTGCCTTTTGTATTTAATTCCGATGCAATTTCTGTGATTCTTCGTCAATAAGAAGGTCAGAGGGGTACAGTAAATCTGTAGTGAAGCATCGGAATCTATAACTAGTGTCACAGGAATGGTTCAAAACATAGTCAGTAAGAAGAGTCAGTCTTCTTGTACTTAAACGACATTGGGCCTTTTGTATTTAATTCCGATGCAATAACTGTGTTTCATCGACAATAAGAAGGTCCAAGGGATACAGTAAACCTGGAGTGAAGCATCGGAATCTATAACTAGTGTCATAGGGACGGTTCAAAACATAGACAGTAAGATGAGTCAGTATTCTTGCACTTAAGTCGGCATTGTGCCTTTTCCATTTAATTCCGATGCAATTTCTGTGTTTCATCGTCAATAAGGAGGTCCAAGGGATACAGTAAACGTGGAGTGAAGCATCGGAATCTATAACTAGTGACACAGGAATGGTTCAAATCATAGACAGTAGGAAGGGTCAGTCTTCTTGTACTTAAGTCGCCATGTGCCTTTTGTATTTAATTCCGATGCAATTTCTGCGTTTCATCGTCAATAAGAAGGTCAGAGGGATACAGTAAACCTGGAGTGAAGCATCGGAGTCTATAACTAGAATAACAGGAATGGTTCAAAGCATAGGCAGCAAGAAGAGTCAGACTTCTTGTACTTAATTCGGCATTGTGCCATTTGTATTTAATTCCGATGCAATATCTGCGATTCTTCGTCAATAAGAAGGTCAGAGGGATACAGTAAAAATGATGTGAAGCATCGCAATGTATAACTAGTGTCACAGGAATGGTTCAAATTATAGTCAGTAAGAAGAGTCAGTCTCCTTGTACTTATGTCGACATTGTGCCTTTTGTATTTAATTCCGATGCAATTTCTGTGCTTCATCGTCAATACGAAGGTCCAAGAGATACATTAAACCTGGAGTGAAGCATCGGAATCAATAACTAGAGTAACTGGGACGGTTCAAAACGTAGACAGTAAGATGAGTCAGTATTCTTGTACTTAAGTCGGCATTGTGAATTTTGTATTTAATTCCGTTGCAATTTCTGTGTTTCATCGTCAATAAGAAGATCCAAGGGATACAGTAATCCTTAATTTAAGCATCGGAATCTATGACTAGTGTCACAGGAAAGGTTCAAAACATAGTCAGTTAGAAGAGTCAGTCTTTTTGTATTTAAGTCGATTTTGTGCCTTTTGTATTTAATTCCGATGCAATTTCTGTGTTTCATCGTCATTAAGACGTCAGAGGGATACAGTAAACCTGAAGTGAAGCATCGGAATCTATAACTAGTGTCACAGGAATGGTTCAAAACATAGTCAGTAAGAAGAGTCAGTCTTCTTGTACTTAAGTCGGTTTTGTGCCTTTTGTATTTAATTCCGATGCAATATCTGTATTTCATCGTCAATAAGAAGGTCCAAGGGATACAGTAAACCTGGAGTGAAGCATCGGAATCTATAACTATTGTCACAGGAATGGTTCAAAACATAGTCAGTAAGAAGAGTCAGTCTTCTTGTACTTAAGTCGGCATTGTGCCTTTTGTATTTAATTCCGATGCAATTTCTGTGTTTCATCGTCAATAAGAAGGACCAAGGGATACAGTAATCCTGAAGTTAAGCATCGGAACCTATGACTAGTGTCACAGGAATGGTTCAAAACATAGTCAGTAAGAAGGGTCAGTCTTCTTGTACTTAAGTCGGTTTTGTGCCTTTTGTATTTAATTCCGATGCAATATCTGTATTTCATCGTCAATAAGAAGGTCCAAGGGATACAGTAAACCTGAAGTGAAGCATCGGAATATATAACTAGTGTCACAGGAATGGGCAAAACATAGACAGTAGCAAGAGTCAGTCCTCTTGTACTTAAGTTGCCATTGTGCCTATTGTATTTAATTCCGTTGCAATTTCTGTGTTTCATCGTTAATAAGATGGACCAAGGGACACAGTAAACCTGGAGTGAAGCATCGGAATCTATAACTAGTGTCACAGGAATGGTTCAATACATAGACAGTAGGAAGAGTCAGTCTTCTTGTACTTAAGTCGGCATTGTGCCTTTTGTATTTAATTCCGATGCAATATCTGTGTTTCATCGTCAATAAGAAGGTCAAAAGGATACACTAAACCTGAAGTGAAACATCGTAATCTATACCTAGCGTCACAGGAATGGTTCAAAACATAGTCAGTAAGAAGCGTCAGTCTTGTTGTACTTAATTCGGCATTGTGCCTTTTCTATTTAATTCTCATGCAATATATGTGTTTCATCGTCAATAAGAAGGTCCAAGGGATACTGTAAACTTGGACTGAAGCACTGGAATCTATAACGAGTGTCACAAGAACTGGTCAAAACATAGACTGTAATAAGTCTCAGACTTCTTGTACTTTAGTCGGCATTGTGCCTCTTGTATTTAATTCCGATGCAATTTCTGTGCTTCATCGTCAATACGAAGGTCCAAGGGATACATTAAACCTGGAGTGAAGCATCGGAATCAATAACTAGAGTAACAGGGACGGTTCAAAACGTAGACAGTAAGATGAGTCAGTATTCTTGTACTTAAGTCGGCATTGTGAATTTTGTATTTAATTCCGTTGCAATTTCTGTGTTTCATCGTCAATAAGAAGATCGAAGGGATACAGTAATCCTTAAGTTAAGCATCGGAATCTATGACTAGTGTCACAGGAATGGTTCAAAACATAGACAGTTGGAAGAAACAGTCTTCTTGTACTTAAGTCGGCATTGTGCCTTTTGTATTTAATTCCGATCCAATTTCTGTGTTTCATCGTCAATAAGAAGGTCCAAGGGATACAGTAAACCTGAAAAGAACCATCGGAATCTATAACTAGTGTCACAGGAATGGGCAAAACATAGACAGTAGCAAGAGTCAGTCCTCTTGTACTTAAGTTGGCATTGTGCCTAATGTATTTAATTCCGTTGCAATTTCTGTGTTTCATCGTTAATAAGATGGGCCAAGGGACACAGTAAACCCGGAGTGAAGCATCGGAATCTATAACTAGTGTCACAGGAATGGTTCAAAACATAGACAGTAGGAAGAGTCAGTCTTCTTGTACTTAAGTCGGCATTGTGCCTTTTGTTTTTAATTCCAATGCAATATCTGTGTTTCATCCTCAATAAGAAGGACCAAGGGATACAGTAAACCTGAAGTGAAGCATCGTAATCTATAACTAGTGTCACAGGAATGGTTCAAAACATAGTCAGTAAGAAGCGTCAGTCTTGTTGTACTTAAGTCGGCATTGTGCCTTTTCTATTTAATTCTGATGCAATATCTGTATTTCATCGTCAATAAGAAGGTCCAAGGGATACTGTAAACTTGGAGTGAAGCACCGGAATCTATAACTAGTGTCACAAGAACGGTTCAAAACATAGACTGTAATAAGAGACAGTCTTCTTGTACTTTAGTCGGCATTGTGGCTTTTGTATTTAATTCCGATGCAATTTCTGTGTTTCACTGTCAATACGAAGGTCCGAGGGATACAGTAAACCTGGAGTGAAGCATCGGATTCTATAACTAGTGTCACAGGAATGGTTCAAAACATAGTCAGTAAGAAGAGTCGGTCTTCTTGTACTTAAGTCGGCATTGTGCTTTTTGTATTTAATTCCGATGCAATTTCTGTGTTTCATCGTCAATAAGAAGGACCAAGGGATACAGTAATCCTGAAGTTAAGCATCGGAACATATGACTAGTGTCACACGAATGGTTCAAAACATAGTCAGTAAGAAGAGTCAGTCCTCTTGTACTTAAGTCGGTTTTGTGCCTTTTGTATTTAATTCCGATGCAATATCTGTGTTTCATCGTCAATAAGAAGGTCCAAGGGATACAGTAAACCTGAAGTGAAGCATCGGAATATATAACTAGTGTCACAGGAATGGGCAAAACATAGACAGTAGGAAGAGTCAGTCCTCTTGTACTTAAGTTGGCATTGTGCCTATTGTATTTAATTCCGTTGCAATTTCTGTTTTTCATCGTTAATAAGATGGACCAAGGGACACAGAAAACCTGGAGTGAAGCATCGGAATCTATAACTAGTGTCACAGGAATGGTTCAATTCATAGACAGTAAGAAGAGTCAGTCTTCTTGTACTTAAGTCGGCATTGTGCCTTTTGTATTTAATTCCGATGAAATATCTGTGTTTCATCCTCAATAAGAAGGTCCAAAGGATACAGTAAACCCGAAGTGAAGCATCGTAATCTATAACCAGCGTCACAGGAATGGTTCAAACATAGTCAGTAAGAAGCGTCAGTCTTGTTGTACTTAATTCGGCATTGTGCCTTTTCTATTTAATTCTCATGCAATATATGTGTTTCATCGTCAATAAGAAGGTCCAAGGGATACTTTAAACTTGGAGTGAAGCACCGGAATCTATAACGAGTGTCACAAGAACTGGTCAAACATAGACTGTAATAAGTGTCAGACTTCTTGTACTTTAGTCGGCATTGTGCCTCTTGTATTGAATTCCGATGCAATTTCTGTGTTTCATCGTCAATAAGACGGTCAGAGGGATACAGTAAACCTGAAGTAAAGCATCGCAATCTATAACTAATGTCACAGGAATGGTTCATAACACAGACAGTAGGAAAAGTCAGTCTACATATACTTAAGTCGCCATTGTGCCTTTTGTACTTAATTCCGATGCAATTTCTGTGTTACACCGTCAATAAGAAGGTCCAAGGGATACAGTAGACCGGATTTGAAGCATCGGAATCTATAACTAGTGTCACAGGAACGGTTCAAATCATAGACAGAAGGAAGAGTCAGCCTTCTTGTACTTTAGTCGGCATTGTGAATTTTGTATTTAATTCCGATGCAATTTCTGTGTTTCATCGTCAATAAGAAGGTCGGAGGGATACAGTACACCTGAGGTGAAGCATTGGAATCTGTAACTAGAGTCACAGGAATGGTTCAAAACATAGACAGTAAGAAGAGTCAGTCCTCTTGTACTTAAGTCGCCGTTGTGCCTTTTCTATTTTATTCTGATGCAATATCTGTGTTTCATCGTCAATAAGAAGGTCCAAGGGATACTGTAAACTTGAAGTGAAGCACCGGAATCTATAACTAGTGTCACAGGAATGGTTCAAAACATAGACAGTAGGAAGAGTCAGTCCTCTTGTGCTGAAGTCGGCATTGTGCCTTTTGTATTTGATTCCGATGCAATTTCTGTGATTCATCGTCAATAAGAAGCCAGAGGGATACAGTATACCTGGAGTGAATCATCGGAGTCTATAACTAGTGTCACAGGAATGGTTCAAAACATAGGCAGTAAGAAGAGTCAGCCTTCTCGTACTTAATTCGGCATTGTGCCTTTTGTATTTAATTCCGACGCAATTTCTGTGATTCTTCGTCAATAAGAAGGTCAGAGGGATACAGTAAACCTGTAGTGAAGCATCGGAATCTATAACTAGTGTCACAGGAATGGTTCAAAACATAGTCAGTAAGAAGAGTCAGACTTCTTGTACTTAAACGGCATTGTGCCTTTTGTGTTTAATTCCGATGCAATATCTGTGTTTCATCGACAATAAGAAGGTCCAAGGGATACAGTAAACGTGGAGTGAAGCATCGGAATCTATAACTAGTGACACAGGAGTGGTTCAAATCATAGACAGTAGGAAGAGTCAGTCCTCTTGTGCTGAAGTCGGCATTGTGCCTTTTGTATTTAATTGCGATGCAATTTCTGTGTTTCATCGTCAATAAGAAGGTCGGAGGGACACAGTAAACCTGGAGTGCAGCATCGGAGTCTATAACTAGTGTCTCAGGAATGGTTCAAAACATAGGCAGTAAGAAGAGTCAGCCTACTTGTACTTTATTCGGCATTGTGCCTTTTGTACTTAATTCCGATGCAATTTCTGTGTTTCATCGTCAATAAGAAGCGGCAAGGGATACAGTAATCCTGAAGTTAAGCATCGGAATCTATGACTAGTGTCACAGGAATGGTTCAAAACATAGACAGTAAGAAGAGTCAGTCCTCTTGTACTTAAGTCGCCATTGTGCCTTTTCTATTTTATTCTGATGCAATATCTGTGTTTCATCGTCAATAAGAAGGTCCAAGGGATACTGTAAACTTGAAGTGAAGCACCGGAATCTATAACTAGTGTCACAGGAATGGTTCAAAGCATAGACAGTAGGAAGAGTCAGTCCTCTTGTGCTGAAGTCGGCATTGTGCCTTTTGTATTTGATTCCGATGCAATTTCTGTGATTCGTCGTCAATAAGAAGCCAGAGGGATACAGTATACCTGGAGTGAATCATCGGAGTCTATAACTAGTGTCACAGGAATGGTTCAAAACATAGGCAGTAAGAAGAGTCAGCCTTCTCGTACTTAATTCGGCATTGTGCCTTTTGTATTTAATTCCGACGCAATTTCTGTGATTCTTCGTCAATAAGAAGGTCAGAGGGATACAGTAAACCTGTAGTGAAGCATCGGAATCTATAACTAGTGTCACAGGAATGGATCAAAACATAGTCAGTAAGAAGAGTCAGACTTCTTGTACTTAAACGGCATTGTGCCTTTTGTGTTTAATTCCGATGCAATATCTGTGTTTCATCGACAATAAGAAGGTCCAAGGGATACAGTAAACGTGGAGTGAAGCATCGGAATCTATAACTAGTGACACAGGAGTGGTTCAAATCATAGACAGTAGGAAGAGTCAGTCCTCTTGTGCTGAAGTCGGCATTGTGCCTTTTGTATTTAATTGCGATGCAATTTCTGTGTTTCATCGTCAATAAGAAGGTCGGAGGGACACAGTAAACCTGGAGTGCAGCATCGGAGTCTATAACTAGTGTCTCAGGAATGGTTCAAAACATAGGCAGTAAGAAGAGTCAGCCTACTTGTACTTTATTCGGCATTGTGCCTTTTGTACTTAATTCCGATGCAATTTCTGTGTTTCATCGTCAATAAGAAGCGGCCAGGGATACAGTAATCCTGAAGTTAAGCATCGGAATCTATGACTAGTGTCACAGGAATGGTTCAAAACATAGTCAGTAAGAAGAGTCAGTCTTCTTGTACTTATGTCGGTATTGTGCCTTTTGTATTTAATTCCGATGCAATTCCTGTGTTTCATCGTCATAAGAAGGTCCAAGGGATACAGTAAACCTGAAGTGAAGCATCGGAATCTATAACTAGTGTCACAGGAATGGTTCAAAACATAGACAGAAGCAAGAGTCAGTCTACTTGTACTTAAGTCGGCATTGTGCCTATTGTATTTAATTCCGGTGCAATTTCTGTGTTTCATCGTCAATAAGAAGGTCCAAGGGACACAGTAAACCTGCAGTGAAGCATCGGAATCTATAACTAGTGTCACAGGAATGGTTCAAAACATAGACAGTAGGAAGAGTCAGTCTTCTTGTACTTAAGTCGGCATTGTGCCTTTTGTATTTAATTCCGATGCAATTTCTGTGTTTCATCGTCAATAAGAAGGTCAGAGGGATACAGTAAACCTGGAGTGAAGCATAGGAGTCTATAACTAGTGTCACAGGAATGGTTCAAACATAGGCTGTAAGAAGAGTCAGACTTCTTGTTCTTAATTCGGCATTGTGCCTTCTGTATTTAATTCCGATGCAATATCTGTGTTTCATCGTCAATAAGAAGGTCCAAGGGATACAATAAACCTGAGATGAACCATCGGAAACTATAACTAGTGTCACAGGAATGGTTCAAAACATAGACAGTAGGAAAAGTCAGTCTACATGTACTTAAGTCGGCATTGTGCCCTTTGTACTTAATTCCGATGCAATTTGTGTGTTTCATCGTCAATAAGAAGGTCAGAGGGATACAGTAAACCTGATGTGAAGCATCGGAATCTATGAGTAGTGTCACAGGAATGGTACAAACATAGTCAGTAAGAAGAGTCGGTCTTCTTGTACTTAAGTCGGCATTGTAACTTTTGTATTTAATTCCGATGCAATTTCTGTGTTTCATCGTCAATAAAAGGGTCCAAGGGATACAGTAGACCTGAATTGAAGCATCGAAATCTATAACTAGTGTCACAGGATTGGTTCAAATCATAGACAGTAGGAAGAGTCAGTCTTCTTGTACTTAAGTCGACATTGTGAATTTTGTATTTAATTCCAATGCAATTTCTGTGTTTCATCGTCAATAAGAAGGTCAGAGGGATACAGTAAACCTGAAGTGAAGCATCGGAATCTATAACTAGAGTCACAGGAATGGTTCAAGACATAGACAGTAAGAAGAGTCAGTCCTCTTGTACTTAAGTCGGCATTGTGCCTTTTGTATTTAATTCCAAAGCAATTTCTGTGTTTCATCGTCAATAAGAAGGTTTAAGGGATACAAGAGACCTGAAGTGAAGCATCGGAATCTATAGCTAGTGTCACAAGAATGGTTCAAAACATAGTCAGTAAGTAGAGTCAGTCTTCATGTACTTAAGTAGACATTGTGCCTTTTGTATTTAATTCCGATGCAATTTCTGTGTTTCATCGTCAATAAGAAGGTCCAATGGATACAGTAAACCTAAAGTGAAGCATCGGAACCTATAACTAGTGTCACAGGAATGGTACAAACATAGTCAGTAAGAAGAGTCAGTCTTCTAGTACTTAAGTCGGCTTTGTGCCTTTTGTATTTAATTCCGATGCATTTTCTGTGTTTCATCGTGAATGAGAGGGTCAGAGGGATACAGTAAACCTGAAGTGATGCTTCGGAATCTATAACTAGTGTCACAGGAGTGGTTCAAAACAGAGATAATAGGAAGAGTCAGTTTTCTTGTACTTAAGTCGGCATTGTGCCTTATCTATTTAATTCCGATGCAATTTCTGTGTTTCGTCGTTAATAACAAGGTCCAAGGGATGCCGTAAACCTGAAGTGGGGCATCGGAATCTAAAACCGGTCTCACAGGTAAGGTTCAAAACATGGAGATTAAGAAGAGCCAGTCTTCTTGTACTTGTGTCGGCATTGTGCCATTTGTATTTAATTCCGATGCAATTTCTGTGTTTCATCGTCAGTACGACGTTCAGAGGGATACAGTTAACATGAAGTGAAGCTTCGGAATCTCTAACTAGTGTCACAGGAATGGTTCAAATCATAGACAGTAAGAAGAGTCAGTATTCTTGTACTTAAGTCTGCATTGTGCCTTTTGTATATATTTCCGATGCAATTTCTGTGTTTCATCGTCAATAAGAAGTTCAGAGGGATAATGTAAATCTGAAGTGAAGCATTGGAATCTATAACTAGTGTCACAGGAATGTTTCAAAGCATAGACAGCAAGAAATGTCAGGTTTCTTGTACTGAAGTCGGCATTGTGCCTTTTGTATTTAATTCTGATGCAATTTCTGTGTTTCAAACTCAATACGACGGTCAGAGTGGAAACAGTAAACCTGAAGTGAAGCATCGGAATCTATTACTAGTGTCACAGGAATGGTTCAAAACATAGACAGTAAGAAGAGTCAGTCTTCTAGTACTTAAGTGGCTTTGTGCCTTTTGTATTTAATTCCGATGCATTTTCGGTGTTTCATCGTGAATAAGAGTGTCAGAGGGATACAGTAAACCAGAAGTGAAGCATACGAATCTATAACTAGTTTCACAGGAATGGTTCAAATCGTAGACAGTAAGAAGTGTTAGTCTTCTTGTACTCAAGTCTGGATTGTGCCTTTTGTATATATTTCCGATACAATTTCTGTAATTCATCGTCAAGAAGAAGCTCAGAGGGATACAGTAAACCTGAAGTGAAGCATCGGAATCTATAACTAGTGTCACAGGTATCGTTCAAAACATGGACAGTATGAAGAGCCAGTCTTCTTGTACTTGAGTCGGCATTGTGCCTTTTGTATTTAATTCCGATGCAATTTCTGTGTTTCATCGTCAGTACGACGGTCAGAGGGATACAGTTAACCTGAAGTGAAGCATCGGAATCTCTAACTAGTGTCACAGGAATGGTTCAAAACATAGACACTAAGAAGAGCCAGTCTTCTTGTACTTAAGTCGGCATTGTGCCTTTTGTATTTAAGTCTGATGTATTTTCTGTGTTTCATCGTCAATAAGAGGGTCAGAGGGATACAGTAAACCTGGAGTGAAGCACCGGTATCTATAACTAGTGTCACAGGAATGGTTCAAAACATAAACAATAAGAAGAGTCAGTCTTCTTGTACTTAAGTCGGCATTGTGCCTTTTCTATTTAATTCCGATGCAATATCTGTGTTTCATCCTCAATAAGAAGGTCCAAGGGATACAGTAAACCTGAAGTGAAGCATCGGAATCTATAACTAGTGTCACAGGAATGGTTCAAAACATAGTCCGTAAGAAGCGTCAGTCTTCTTGTACTTAAGTCGGCATTGTGCCTTTTCTATTTAATTCCGATGCAATATCTGTGTTTCATCGTCAATTAGAAGGTCCAAGGGATACTGTAAACCTGGAGTGAAGCACCGGAATCTATAACTAGTGTCACAAGAACGGTTCAAAACATAGACTGTAATAAGAGTCAGTCTTCTTGTAGTTTAGTCGGCATTTTGCCTTTTGTATATAATTCCCAAGCAATTTCTGTGTTTCATCGTCAATAGGAAGGTCCAAGAGATACAGTAAACCTGAAGTGAAGCATCGGTATTTATAACTAGTGTCACAGGAATGGTTCAAAGCATAGTCAGTAAGAAGAGTCAGTCTTCTTGTACTTAAGTGGGCATTGTGCCTTTTGTATTTAATTCCGATGCCATTTCTGTGTTTCATCGTCAATAAGAAGGACCAAGGGATACAGTAAACCTGGAGTGAAGCATCGGAATCTATAACTAGTGTCACAGCGATGGTTCAAAACATAGACAGTAAGAAAAGTCAGTCTTCTTGTACTTAAGTCGGCATTGTGCCTTTTGTATTTAGTTCCGATGCAATTTCTGTGTTCCTTCGTCAATAAGAAGGTCCAAGGGATACAGTAAACCTGGAGTGAAGCATCGGAGTCTATAACTAGTGTCACTTGAATGGTTCAAAGCATAGACAGTAAGAAGAGTCAGTCTTCTTATACTTCATTCGGAATTGTGCCTTTTGTATTTAATTCCGATGCAATATCTGTGTTTCATCCTCAATAAGAAGGTCCAAGGGATACAGTAAACCTGAAGTGACGCATCGGAATCTATAACTAGTGTCACAGGAATGGTTCAAAACATAGTCCGTAAGAAGCGTCAGTCTTCTTGTACTTAAGTCGGCACTGTGCCCTATATATATTTACTTCTGATGCAATATCTGTGTTTCATCGTCAATTAGAAGGTCCAAGGGATACTGTAAACCTGGAGTGAAGCACCGGAATCTATAACTAGTGTCACAAGAACGGTTCAAACCATAGACTATAATAAGAGTCAGTCCTCTTGTAGTTTAGTCGGCATTTTGCCATTTGTATATAATTCCCATGCAATTTCTGTGTTTCATCGTCAATAGGAAGGTCCACGAGATACAGTAAACCTGAAGTGAAGCATCGGTATTTACAACTAGTGTCACAGGAATGGTTCAAAGCATAGTCAGTAAGAAGAGTCAGTCTTCTTGTACTTAAGTGGGCATTGTGCATTTTGAATTTAATTCCGATGCAATTTCTGTGTTTCATCGTCAATAAGAAGGTCCAAGGGATACAGTAAACCTGAAGTGAAGCATCGGAATCTATAACTAGTGTCACAGGAATGGTTCGAAACATTGACAGTAGCAAGAGTCAGTCTACTTGTACTGAAGTCGGCATTGTGCCTATTGTATTTAATTCCGGTGCAATTTCTGTGTTTCATCGTCAATAAGAAGGTCCAAGGGACACAGTAATCCAGGAGTGAAGCAACGGAATCTATAACTAGTGTCACAGGAATGGTTCAAAACATAGACAGTAGGAAGAGTCAGTCTCCTTGTACTTAAGTCGGCACATGCCTTTTGTATTTAATTCCGATGCAATTTCTGCGTTTCATCGTCAATAAGAAGGTCAGAGGGATACAGAAAACCTGGAGTGAAGCATCGGAGTCTATAACTAGTATCACAGGAATGGTTCAAAACATAGGCAGTAAGAAGAGTCAGACTTCTTGTACTTAATTTGGCATTGTGCCTTTTGTATTTAATTCCGATGCAATATCTGCGATTCTTCGTCAATAAGAAGGTCAGAGGGATACAGTAAAACTGATGTGAAGCATCGCAATCTATAACTAGTGTCACAGGAATGGTTCAAAACATAAACAGTAAGAAGAGTCAGTCTTCTTGTACTTAATTCGCCATTGCGCCTTTTGTATTTAATTCCGATGCAATTTCTGTGTTTCATCGTCAATAAAAAGGTCAGAGGGATACAGTAAATCTGAAGTGAAGCATCGGAATCTATAACTGGTGTCACAGGAATGGTTCAAATTATAGTCAGTAAGAAGAGTCAGTCTCCTTGTACTTATGTCGACATTGTGCCTTTTGTATTTAATTCCGATGCAATTTCTGTACTTCATCGTCAATACGAAGGTCCAAGGGATACATTAAAACTGGAGTGAAGCATCGGAATCAATAACTAGAGTAACAGGGACGGTTCAAAACGTAGACAGTAAGATGAGTCAGTATTATTCTACTTAAGTCGGCATTGTGAATTTTGTATTTAATTCCGTTGCAATTTCTGTGTTTCATCGTCAATAAGAAGATCCAAGGGATACAGTAATCCTGAAGTTAAGCATCGGAATCTATGACTAGTGTCACAGGAAAGGTTCAAAACATAGTCAGTAACAAGAGTCAGTCTTTTTGTACTTAAGTCGATTTTGTGCCTTTTGTATTTAATTCCGATGCAATTTCTGTGTTTCATCGTCATTAAGACGGTCAGAGGGATACAGTAAACCTGAAGTGAAGCATCGGAATCTGTAACTAGTGTCACAGGAATGGTTCAAAACATAGACAGTTGGAAGAGTCAGTCTTCTTGTACTTAAGTCGGCATTGTGCCTTTTGTATTTCTTTTCCGATGCAATTTCTGTGTTTCATCGTCAATAAGAAGGTCCAAGGGATACAGTAAACCTGAAAAGAACCATCGGAAACTATAACTAGTGTCACAGGAATGGTTCAAAACATAGACAGTAGGAAAAGTCAGTCTACATGTGCTTAAGTCGGCATTGTGCCTTTTGTACTTAATTCCGATGCAATTTCTGTGTTTCATCGTCAATAAGAAGGTCCAAGGGATACTGTAAACTTGGAGTGAAGCACCGGAATCTATAACTACTGTCACAAGAACGGTTCAAAACATAGACCGTAATAAGGGTCAGTCTTCTTGTACTTTAGTCGGCATTGTACCTTTTGTATTTAATTCCGATGCAATTTCTGTGTTTCATCGTCAACACGAAGGTCCAAGGTATACAGTAAACCTGAAGTGAAGCATCGGAATATATAACTAGTGTCACAGGAATGGGCAAAACATAGACAGTAGCAAGAGTCAGTCCTCTTGTACTTAAGTTGGCATTGTGCCTATTGTATTTAATTCCGTTGCAATTTCTGTGTTTCATCGTTAATAAGATGGACCAAGGGACACAGTAAACCTGGAGTGAAGCATCGGACTCTATAACTAGTGTCACAGGAATGATTCAATACATAGACAGTAGGAAGAGTCAGTCTTCTTGTACTTAAGTCGGCATTGTGCCTTTTGTATTTAATTCCGATGCAATATCTGTGTTTCATCCTCAATAAGAAGGTCCAAGGGATACAGTAAACCGGAAGTGAAGCATCGTAATCTATAACTAGCGTCACAGGAATGGTTCAAAACATAGTCAGTAAGAAGCGTCAGTCTTGTTGTAATTAATTCGGCATTGTGCCTTTTCTATTTAATTCTGATGCAATATATGTGTTTCATCTTCAATAAGAAGGTGCAAGGGATACTGTAAACTTGGAGTGAAGCACCGGAAACTATAACGAGTGTCAGAAGAACTGGTCAAAACATAGACTGTAATAAGTGTCAGACTTCTTGTACTTTAGTCGGCATTGTGCTTCTTGTATTTAATTCCGATGCAATTTCTGTGTTTCATCGTCAATAAGACGGTCAGAGGGATACAGTAAACCTGAAGTGAAGCATCGGAATCTATAACTAATGTCACAGGAATGATTCATAACACAGACAGTAGGAAAAGTCAGTCTACTTGTACTTAAGTCGGCATTGTGCCTTTTGTACTTAATTCCGATGCAATTTCTGTGTTTCACCGTCAATAAGAAGGTCCAAGGGATACAGTAGACCTGATTTGAAGCATCGGAATCTATGACTAGTGTCACAGGAATGGTTCAAATCATAGTTAGTAGGAAGAGTCAGCCTTCTTGTACTTAAGTCGGCATTGTGAATTTTGTATTTAATTCCGTTGCAATTTCTGTGTTTCATCGTCAATAAGAAGGTCAGAGGGATACAGTACACCTGAGGTGAAGCATTGGAATCTATAACTAGAGTCACAAGAATGGTTCAAAACATAGACAGTAAGAAGAGTCAGTCCTCTTGTACTTAAGTCGGCATTGTGCCTTTTGTATTTAATTCCAAAGCAATTTCTGTGTTTCATCGTCAATGAGAAGGTTTAAGGGATACAGTAAACCTGAAGTGAAACATCGGAATCAATAGCTAGTGTCACAAGAATGGTTCATAACATAGTCAGTAAGTAGAGTCAGTCTTCATGTACTTAAGTCGGCATTGTGAATTTTGTATTTAATTCCGTTGCAATTTCTGTGTTTCATCGTCAATAAGAAGATCCAAGGGATACAGTAATCCTGAAGTTAAGCATCGGAATCTATGACTAGTGTCACAGGAAAGGTTCAAAACATAGTTAGTAAGAAGAGTCAGTCTTTTTGTGCTTAAGTCGATTTTGTGCCATTTGTATTTAATTCCGATGCAATTTATGTGTTTCATCGTCAATAAGAAGGTCCAAGGGATACAGTAAACCTGAAATGAAGCATCGGAATATGTAACTAGTGTCACAGGAATGGGTAAAACATAGACAGTAGCAAGAGTCAGTCCTCTTGTACTTAAGTTGGCATTGTGCCTACTGTATTTAATTCCGTTGCAATTTCTGTGTTTCATCGTTAATTAGAAAGGCCAAGGGACACAGTAAACCTGGAGTGAAGCATCGGAATCTACAACTAGTGTCACAGGAATGGTTCAAAACATAGACAGTAGGAAGAATCAGTCTTCTTGTATTTAAGTCGGCATTGTGCTTTTTGTATTTAATTTCGATGCAATATCTGTGTTTCATAATCAATAAGAAGGTCCAAGGGATACAGTAAACCTGAACTGAAGCATCGTAATCTGTAACTAGTGTCACAGGAATGGTTCAAAACATAGTCAGTAAGAAGCGTCAGTCTTCTTGTACTTAAGTCGGCATTGTGCCATTTCTATTTAATTCTGATGCAATATCTGTGTTTCACCGTCAATAAGAAGGTCCAAGGGATACTGTAAACTTGGAGTGAAGCACCGGAATCTATAACTAGTGTCAGAAGAACGGTTGAAAACATAGACTGTAATAAGGGTCAGTCTTCTTGTACTTTAGTCGGCATTGTGCCTTTTGTATTTAATTCCGATGCAATTTCTGTGTTTCGTCGTGAATAAGAAGGTCCAAGAGACACAGTAAACCTGGAGTAAAGCATCGGAATCTAAAACTAGTGTCACAGGAATGGTTCAAATCATAGACAGTAGGATGAGTCAGTCCTCTTGTGCTGAAGTCGGCATTGTGCCTTTTGTATTTAATTCCGATGCAATTTCTGTGTTTCATCGTCAATAAGAAGCCAGAGGGATATAGTATACCTGGAGTGAATCATCGGAGTCTATAACTAGTGTCACAGGAATGGTTCAAAACATAGGCAGTAGGAAGAGTCAGCCTTCTTGTACTTAATTCGGCATTGTGCCTTTTGTATTTAATTCCGATGCAATTTCTGTGATTCTTCGTCAATAAGAAGGTCAGAGGGATACAGTATAACTGTAGTGAAGCATCGGAATCTATAACTAGTGTCACAGGAATGGTTCAAAACATAGTCAGTAAGAAGAGTCAGTCTTCTTGTACTTAAACGGCATTGTGCCTTTTGTATTTAATTCCGATGCAATATCTGTGTTTCATCGACAATAAGAAGGTCCAAGGGATACAGTAAACCTGGAGTGAAGCATCGGAATCTATAACTAGTGTCATAGGGACGGTTCAAAACATAGACAGTAAGATGAGTCAGTATTCTTGTACTTAAGTCGGCATTGTGCCTTTTCCATTTAATTCCGATGCAATTTCTGTGTTTCATCGTCAATAAGGAGGTCCAAGGGATACAGTAAACGTGGAGTGAAGCATCGGAATCTATAACTAGTGACACAGGAATGGTTCAAATCATAGACAGTAGGAAGGGTCAGTCTTCTTGTACTTAAGTCGCCATGTGCCTTTTGTATTTAATTCCGATGCAATTTCTGCGTTTCATCGTCAATAAGAAGGTCAGAGGGATACAGTAAACCTGGAGTGAAGTATCGGAGTCTATAACTAGTGTCACTTGAATGGTTCAAAGCATAGACAGTAAGAAGAGTCAGTCTTCTTATACTTCATTCGGAATTGTGCCTTTTGTATTTCATTCCGATGCAATATCTGTGTTTCATCCTCAATAAGAAGGACCAAGGGATACAGTAAACCTGGAGTGAAGCATCGGAATCTATAACTAGTGTCACAGCGATGGTTCAAAACATAGACAGTAAGAAAAGTCAGTCTTCTTGTACTTAAGTCGGCATTGTGCCTTTTGTATTTAGTTCCGATGCAATTTCTGTGTTCCTTCGTCAACAAGAAGGTCCAAGGGATACAGTAAACCTGGAGTGAAGCATCGGAGTCTATAACTAGTGTCACTTGAATGGTTCAAAGCATAGACAGTAAGAAGAGTCAGTCTTCTTATACTTCATTCGGAATTGTGCCTTTTGTATTTAATTCCGATGCAATATCTGTGTTTCATCCTCAATAAGAAGGTCCAAGGGATACAGTAAACCTGAAGTGACGCATCGGAATCTATAACTAGTGTCACAGGAATGGTTCAAAACATTGTCCGTAAGAAGCGTCAGTCTTCTTGTACTTAAGTCGGCATTGTGCCTTATATATTTACTTCTGATGCAATATCTGTGTTTCATCGTCAATTAGAAGGTCTAAGGGATACTGTAAACCTGGAGTGAAGCACCGGAATCTATAACTAGTGTCACAAGAACGGTTCAAATCATAGACTATAATAAGAGTCAGTCTTCTTGTAGTTTAGTCGGCATTTTGCCTTTTGTATATAATTCCCATGCAATTTCTGTGTTTCATCGTCAATAGGAAGGTCCAAGAGATACAGTAAACCTGAAGTGAAGCATCGGTATTTATAACTAGTGTCACAGGAGTGGTTCAAGGCATAGTCAGTAAGAAGAGACAGTCTTCTTGTACTTAAGTGGGCATTGTGCATTTTGAATTTAATTCCGATGCATTTTCTGTGTTTCATCGTCAATAAGAAGGTCCAAGGGATACAGTAAACCTGAAGTGAAGCATCGGAATCTATAACTAGTGTCACAGGAATGGTTCGAAACATTGACAGTAGCAAGAGTCAGTCTACTTGTACTTAAGTCGGCATTGTGCCTATTGTCTTTAATTCCGATGCAATTTCTGTGTTTCATCGTCAATAATAAGGTCAGAGGGATACAGTAAACCTGGAGTGAAGCATCGGAGTCTGTAACTAGTGTCACAGGAATGGGTCAAAACATAGGCAGTAAGAAGAGTCTGCCTTCTTGTACTTAATTCGGCATTGTGCCTTTTGTATTTCATTCCGATGCAATTTATGTGTTTCACCGTCAATAAGAAGGTCCAAGGGATACAGTAAATCTGAAGTGAAGCATCGGAATCTATAACTAGTGTCACAGGACAGGTTCAAAACATAGACAGTAGCAAGAGTCAGTCTACTTGTACTTAAGTCGGCATTGTGCCTATTGTATTTAATTCCGGTGCAATTTCTGTGTTTCATCGTCAATAAGAAGGTCCAAGGGACACAGTAATCCAGAAGTGAAGCAACGGAATCTATAACTAGTGTCACAGGAATGGTTCAAAACATAGACAGTAGGAAGAGTCAGTCTTCTTGTACTTAAGTCGGCACATGCCTTTTGTATTTAATTCCGATGCAATTTCTGCGTTTCATCGTCAATAAGAAGGTCAGAGGGATACAGAATACCTGGAGTGAAGCATCGGAGTCTATAACTAGTATCACAGGAATGGTTCAAAACATAGGCAGTAAGAAGAGTCAGACTTCTTGTACTTAATTCGGCATTGTGCCTTTTGTATTTAATTCCGATGCAATATCTGCGACTCTTCGTCAATAAGAAGGTCAGAGGGATACAGTAAAACTGATGTGAAGCATCGCAATCTATAACTAGTGTCACAGGAATGGTTCAAAACATAAACAGTAAGAAGAGTCAGTCTTCTTGTACTTAATTCGCCATTGCGCCTTTTGTATTTAATTCCGATGCAATTTCTGTGTTTCATCGTCAATAAAAAGGTCAGAGGGATACAGTAAATCTGAAGTGAAGCATCGGAATCTATAACTGGTGTCACAGGAATGGTTCAAATTATAGTCAGTAAGAAGAGTCAGTCTCCTTGTACTTATGTCGACATTGTGCCTTTTGTATTTAATTCCGATGCAATTTCTGTACTTCATCGTCAATACGAAGGTCCAAGGGATACATTAAAACTGGAGTGAAGCATCGGAATCAATAACTAGAGTAACAGGGACGGTTCAAAACGTAGACAGTAAGATGAGTCAGTATTCTTCTACTTAAGTCGGCATTGTGAATTTTGTATTTAATTCCGTTGCAATTTCTGTGTTTCATCGTCAATAAGAAGATCCAAGGGATACAGTAATCCTGAAGTTAAGCATCGGAATCTATGACTAGTGTCACAGGAAAGGTTCAAAACATAGTCAGTAAGAAGAGTCAGTCTTTTTGTACTTAAGTCGATTTTGTGCCTTTTGTATTTAATTCCGATGCAATTTCTGTGTTTCATCGTCATTAAGACGGTCAGAGGGATACAGTAAACCTGAAGTGAAGCATCGGAATCTGTAACTAGTGTCACAGGAATGGTTCAAAACATAGACAGTTGGAAGAGTCAGTCTTCTTGTACTTAAGTCGGCATTGTGCCTTTTGTATTTCTTTTCCGATGCAATTTCTGTGTTTCATCGTCAATAAGAAGGTCCAAGGGATACAGTAAACCTGAAAAGAACCATCGAAACTATAACTAGTGTCACAGGAATGGTTCAAAACATAGACAGTAGGAAAAGTCAGTCTACATGTGCTTAAGTTGGCATTGTGCCTAATGTATTTAATTCAGTTGCAATTTCTGTGTTGCATCGTTAATAAGAAGGGCCAAGGGACACAGTAAACCTGGAGTGAAGCATCGGAATCTATAACTAGTGTCACAGGAATGGTTCATAACATAGTCAGTAAGAAGCGTCAGTCTTGTTGTACTTAAGTCGGCATTGTGCCTTTTCTATTTAATTCTGATGCAATATCTGTGTTTCATCGTCAATAAGAAGGTCCAAGGGATACTGTAAACTTGGAGTGAAGCACCGGAATCGATAACTAGTGTCACAAGAACGGTTCAAAACATAGACTGTAATAAGGGTCAGTCTTCTTGTACTTTAGTCGGCATTGTACCTTTTGTATCTAATTCCGATGCAATTTCTGTGTTTCATCGTCAACACGAAGGTCCAAGGGATACAGTAAACCTGGAGTGAAGCATCGGAATCTATAACTAGTGTTACAGGAATGGTTCAAAACATAGTCAGTAAGAAGAGTCAGTCTTCTTGTACTTAAGTCGGCATTGTGCCTTTTGTATTTAATTCCGATGCAGTTTCTGTGTTTCATCGTCAATAAGAAGGACCAAGGGATACAGTAATCCTGAAGTTAAGCATCGGAACCTATGACTAGTGTAACAGGAATGGTTCAAAACATAGTGAGTAAGAAGAGTCAGTCTTCTTGTACTTAAGTCGGTTTTGTGCCTTTTGTATTTAATTCCGATGCAATTTCTGTGTTTCATCGTCAATACGAAGGTCCAAGGGATACAGTAAACCTGAAGTGAAACATCGGAATATATAACTAGTGTCACAGGAATGGGCAAAACATAGACAGTAGCAAGAGTCAGTCCTCTTGTACTTAAGTTGGCATTGTGCTTCTTGTATTTAATTCCGATGCAATTTCTGTGTTTCATCGTCAATAAGACGGTCAGAGGGATACAGTAAACCTGAAGTGAAGCATCGGAATCTATAACTAATGTCACAGGAATGATTCATAACACAGACAGTAGGAAAAGTCAGTCTGCTTGTACTTAAGTCGGCATTGTGCCTTTTGTACTTAATTCCGATGCAATTTCTGTGTTTCACCGTCAATAAGAAGGTCCAAGGGATACAGTAGACCTGATTTGAAGCATCGGAATCTATGACTAGTGTCACAGGAATGGTTCAAATCATAGTTAGTAGGAAGAGTCAGCCTTCTTGTACTTAAGTCGGCATTGTGAATTTTGTATTTAATTCCGTTGCAATTTCTGTGTTTCATCGTCAATAAGAAGGTCAGAGGGATACAGTAAACCTGAAGTGAAGCATAGGAATATATAACTAGTGTCACAGGAATGGGCAAAACATAGACAGTAGCAAGAGTCAGTCCTCTTGTACTTAAGTCGGCATTGTGCCTTTTGTATTTAATTCCAAAGCAATTTCTGTGTTTCATCGTCAATGAGAAGGTTTAAGGGATACAGTAAACCTGAAGTGAAACATCGGAATCAATAGCTAGTGTCACAAGAATGGTTCAGAACATAGTCAGTAAGTAGAGTCAGTCTTCATGCACTTAAGTCGGCATTGTGAATTTTGTATTTACTTCCGTTGCAATTTCTGTGTTTCATCGTCAATAAGAAGATCCAAGGGATACAGTAATACTGAAGTTAAGCATTGGAATCTATGACTAGTGTCACAGGAAAGGTTCAAAACATAGTCAGTAAGAAGAGTCAGTCTTTTTGTGCTTAAGTCGATTTTGTGCCATTTGTATTTAATTCCGATGCAATTTATGTGTTTCATCGTCAATAAGAAGGTCCAAGGGATACAGTAAACCTGAAATGAAGCATCGGAATATGTAACTAGTGTCACAGGAATGGGTAAAACATAGACAGTAGCAAGAGTCTGTCCTCTTGTACTTAAGTTGGCATTGTGCCTATTGTATTTAATTCCGTTGCAATTTCTGTGTTTCATCGTTAATTAGAAAGGCCAAGGGACACAGTAAACCTGGAGTGAAGCATCGGAATCTACAACTAGTGTCACAGGAATGGTTCAAAACATAGACAGTAGGAAGAGTCAGTCTTCTTGTATTTAAGTCGGCATTGTGCTTTTTGTATTTAATTCCGATGCAATATCTGTGTTTCATAATCAATAAGAAGGTCCAAGGGATACAGTAAACCTGAACTGAAGCATCGTAATCTGTAACTAGTGTCACAGGAATGGTTCAAAACATAGTCAGTAAGAAGCGTCAGTCTTCTTGTACTTAAGTCGGCATTGTGCCATTTCTATTTAATTCTGATGCAATATCTGTGTTTCACCGTCAATAAGAAGGTCCAAGGGATACTGTAAACTTGGAGTGAAGCACCGGAATCTATAACTAGTGTCAGAAGAACGGTTGAAAACATAGACTGTAATAAGGGTCAGTCTTCTTGTACTTTAGTCGGCATTGTGCCTTTTGTATTTAATTCCGATGCAATTTCTGTGTTTCGTCGTGAATAAGAAGGTCCAAGAGACACAGTAAACCTGGAGTAAAGCAACGGAATCTATAACTAGTGTCACAGGAATGGTTCAAATCATAGACAGTAGGATGAGTCAGTCCTCTTGTGCTGAAGTCGGCATTGTGCCTTTTGTATTTAATTCCGATGCAATTTCTGTGATTCATCGTCAATAAGAAGCCAGAGGGATATAGTATACCTGGAGTGAATCATCGGAGTCTATAACTAGTGTCACAGGAATGGTTCAAAACATAGGCAGTAAGAAGAGTCAGCCTTCTTGTACTTAATTCGGCATTGTGCCTTTTGTATTTAATTCCGATGCAATTTCTGTGATTCTTCGTCAATAAGAAGGTCAGAGGGATACAGTATATCTGTAGTGAAGCATCGGAATCTATAACTAGTGTCACAGGAATGGTTCAAAACATAGTCCGTAAGAAGAGTCAGTCTTCTTGTACTTAAACGGCATTGTGCCTTTTGTATTTAATTCCGATGCAATATCTGTGTTTCATCGACAATAAGAAGGTCCAAGGGATACAGTAAACCTGGAGTGAAGCATCGGAATCTATAACTAGTGTCATAGGGGCGGTTCAAAGCATATACAGTAATAAGAGTCAGTCTTCTTGTACTTAATTCGCCACTGCGCCTTTTGTATTTAATTCCGATGCAATTTCTGTGTTTCATCGTCAATAAGAAGGCCAGAGGGATACAGTAAACCTGAAGTGAAGCATCGGAATCTATAACTGGTGTCACAGGAATGGTTCAAATTATAGTCAGTAAGAAGAGTCAGTCTCCTTGTACTTATGTCGACATTGTGCCTTTTGTATTTAATCCGATGCAATTTCTGTGTTTCATCCTCAATAAGAAGGTCCAAGGGATACAGTAAACCTGAAAAGAACCATCGGAATCTATAACTAGTGTCACAGGAATGGTTCAAAACATAGACAGTAGGAAAAGTCAGTCTACATGTGCTTAAGTCGGCATTGTGCCTTTTGTACTTAATTCCGATGCAATTTCTGTGTTTCATCGTCAATAAGAAGGTACAAGGGATACAGGAGACCTGAATTGAAGCATCGGAATTTATAACTAGCGTCACAGGAATGGTTCAAATCATAGACAGTAGAAAGAGTCAGTCTTCTTGTACTTAACTTGGCATTGTGAATTTTGTATTTAATTCCGATGCAATTTCTGTGTTTCATCGTCAATAAGATGGTCTAAGGGATACAGTAAACCTGAAGTGAAGCATAGGAATATATAACTAGTGTCACAGGAATGGGCAAAACATAGACAGTAGCAAGAGTCAGTCCTCTTGTACTTAAGTTGGCATTGTGCCTAATGTATTTAATTCCGTTGCAATTTCTGTGTTTCATCGTTAATAAGAAGGGCCAAGGGACACAGTAAACCTGGAGGGAAGCATCGGAATCTATAACTAGTGTCACAGGAATGGTTCAAAACATAGACAGTAGGAAGAGTCAGTCTTCTTGTACTTAAGTCGGCATTGTGCCTTTTGTATTTAATTCCAATGCAATATCTGTGTTTCATCCTCAATAAGAAGGACCAAGGGATACAGTAAACCTGAAGTGAAGCATCGTAACCTATTACTAGTGTCACAGGAATGGTTCAAAACATAGTCAGCAAGAAGCGTCAGTCTTGTTGTACTTAAGTCGGCATTGTGCCTTTTCTATTTAATTCTGATGCAATATCTGTGTTTCATCGTCAGTAAGAAGGTCCAAGGGATACTGTAAACTTGGGGTGAAGCACCGGAATCTATAACTAGTGTCACAAGAACGGTTCAAAACATAGACTGTAATAAGAGTCAGTCTTCTTGTACTTTAGTCGGCATTGTGCCTTTTGTATTTAATTCCAAAGCAATTTCTGTGTTTCATCGTCAATGAGAAGGTTTAAGGGATACAGTAAACCTGAAGTGAAGCATCGGAATCAATAGCTAGTGTCACAAGAATGGTTCAGAACATAGTCAGTAAGTAGAGTCAGTCTTCATGTACTTAAGTCGGCATTGTGAATTTTGTATTTAATTCCGTTGCAATATCTGTGTTTCATCGTCAATAAGAAGATCCAAGGGATACAGTAATCCTGAAGATAAGCATCGGAATCTATGACTAGTGTCACAGGCAAGGTTCAAAACATAGTCAGTACGAAGAGTCAGTCTCTTTGTACTTAAGTCGATTTTGTGCCATTTGTATTTGATTCCGATGCAATTTCTGTGTTTCATCGTCAATAAGAAGGTCCAAGGGATACAGTAAACCTGAAATGAAGCATCGGAATATATAACTAGTGTCACAGGAATGGGCAAAACATAGACAGTAGCAAGAGTCAGTCCTCTTGTACTTAAGTTGGCATTGTGCATATTGTATTTAATTCCGTTGCAATTTCTGTGTTTCATCGTTAATAAGAAAGGCCAAGGGACACAGTAAACCTGGAGTGAAGCATCGGAATCTATAACTAGTGTCACAGGAATGGTTCAAAACATAGACAGTAGGAAGAGTCAGCCTTCTTGTACTTAAGTCGGCATTGTGCTTTTTGTATTTAATTCCGATGCAATATCTGTGTTTCATCATCAATAAGAAGGTCCAAGGGATACAGTAAACCTGAACGGAAGCATCGTAATCTGTACCTAGTGTCACAGGAATGGTTCAAAACATAGTCAGTAAGAAGCGTCAGTCTTCTTGTCCTTAAGTCGCCATTGTGCCTTTTCTATTTAATTCTGATGCAATATCTGTGTTTCATCGTCAATAAGAAGGTCCAAGGGATACTGTAAACTTGGAGTGAAGCACCGGAATCTATAACTAGTGTCACAAGAACGGTTCAAAACATAGACTGTAATAAGAGTCAGTCTTCTTGTACTTTAGTCGGCATTGTGCCTTTTGTATTTAATTCCGATACAATTTCTGTGTTTCGTTCACAATAAGAAGGTCCAAGAGACACAGTAAACCTGGAGTAAAGCATCGGAATCTATAACTAGTGTCACAGGAACGGTTCAAGACATAGACAGTAGGAAGAGTCAGTCCTCTTGTGCTGAAGTCGGCATTGTGCCTTTTGTGTTTAATTCCCATGCAATTTCTGTGATTCATCGTCAATAAGAAGCCAGAGGGATACAGTATACCTGGAGTGAATCATCGGAGTCTATAACTAGTGTCACAGGAATGGTTCAAAACATCTTCTTGTACTTAATTCGGCATTGTGCCTTTTGAATTTAATTCCGATGCTATTTCTGTGATTCTTCGTCAATAAGAAGGTCCAAGGGATACAGTAAACGTGGAGTGAAGCATCGGAATCTATAACTAGTGTCATAGTGACGGTTCAAAACAGAGACAGTAAGATGAGTCAGTATTCTTGTACTTACGTCGGCATTGTGACTTTTCCATTTAATTCCGATGCAATTTCTGTTATTCGTCGTCAATAAGGAGGTCCAAGGGATACAGTAAACGTGGAGTGAAGCATCGGAATCTATAACTAGTGACACAGGAATGGTTCAAATCATAGACAGTAGGAAGAGTCAGTCTTCTTGTACTTAATACGGCATTGTGCCTTTTGAATTTAATTGCGATGCAATTTCTGTGTTTCATCGTCAATAAGAAGGTCGGAGGGACACAGTAAACCTGGAGTGAAGCATCGGAGTCTATAACTAGTGTCTCAGGAATGGTTCAAAACATAGGCAGTAAGAAGAGTCAGCCTTCTTGTACTTAATCCGGCATTGTGCGTTTTGTATTTAATTCCGATGCAATTTCTGTGATTCTTCGTCAATAAGAAGGTCAGAGGGATACAGTAAACCTGTAGTGAAGCATCGGAATCTATACCTAGTGTCACAGGAATGGTTCAAACTATAGACAGTAAGAAGAGTCAGTCTTCTTGTACTTAAACGGCATTGTGCCTTTTGTATTTAATTACGACGCAATTTCTGTGTTTCATCGTCAATAAGAAGCGGCAAGGGATACAGTAATCCTGAAGTTAAGCATCGGAATCTATGACTAGTGTCACAGGAATGGTTCAAAACATAGTCAGTAAGAAGAGTCAGTCTTCATGTACTTATGTCGGTATTGTGCCTTTTGTATTTAATTCCGATGCAATTTCTGTGTTTCATCGTCAATAAATGGGTCCAAGGGATACAGTAGACCTGAATTGAAGCATCGGAATCTATAACTAGTGTCACAGGACTGGTTCAAATCGTAGACAGTTGGCAGAGTCAGTCTTCTTGTACTTAAGTCGGCATTGTGAATTTTGTATTTAATTCCAATGCAATTTCTGTGTTTCATCGTCAATAAGAAGGTCAGAGTTATACAGTAAACCTGAAGTGAAGCATCGGAATCTATAACTAGAGTCACAGGAATGGTTCAAGACATAGGCAGTAAGAAGAGTCAGTCCTCTTGTACTTAAGTCGGCATATTGCCTTTTGTGTTTAATTCCAAAGCAATTTCTGTGTTTCATCGTCAATAAGAAGGTTTAAGGGATACAAGAGACCTGAAGTGAAGCATCGGAATCTATAGCTAGTGTCACAAGAATGGTTAAAAACATAGTCAGTAAGTAGAGTCAGTCTTCATGTACCTAAGTAGGCATTGTGCCTTTTGTATTTAATTCCGATGCAATTTCTGTGTTTCATCGTCAATAAGAAGGTCGGAGGGATACAGTAAACCTGTAGTGCAGCATCAGGGTCTATAACTAGTGTCACAGGAATGGTTCAAAACATAGGCAGTAAGAAGAGTCAGCCTTCTTGTACTTAATTCGGCATTGTGCCTTTTGCATTTAATTCCGATGCAATTTTTGTGATTCATCGTCAATAAGAAGCGCCAAGGGATACAGTAATCCTGAAGTTAAGCATCGGAATCTATGACTAGTGTCAAAGGAATGGTTCAAAACATAGTCAGTAAGAAGAGTCAGTCTTCTTGTACTTATGTCGGTATTGTGCCTTTTGTATTTAATTCCGATGCAATTTCTGTGTTTCATCGTCAATAAGAAGGACCAAGGGATACAGTAAACCTGAAGTGAAGCATCGGAATCTATAACTAGTGTCTCAGGAATGGTTCAAAACATAGACAGTAGCAAGAGTCAGTCTACTTGTACTTAAGTCGGCATTGTGCCTATTGTATTTAATTCCGGTGCAATTTCTGTGTTTCATCGTCAATAAGAAGGTCCAAGGGACACAGTAAACCTGGAGTGAAGCATCGGAATCTATAACTAGTGTCACAGGAATAGTTCAAAACATACACAGTAGGAAGTGTCAGTCTTCTTGTACTTAAGTCGGCATTGTGCCTTTTGTATTAATTTCCGATGCAATTTCTGTGTTTCATCGTCAATAAGAAGGTCAGAGGGATACAGTAAACCTGGAGTGAAGCATCGGAGTCTATAACTAGTGTCACAGGAATGGTTCAAAACGTAGACAGTAGGAAAAGTCACTCTACATGTACTTAAGTCGGCATTGTGCCATTTGTACTTAATTCCAAAGCAATTTCTGTGTTTCATCGTCAATAAGAAGGTTTAAGGGATACAAGGAACCTGAAGTGAAGCATCGGAATCTATAGCTAGTGTCACAAGAATGGTTCAAAACATAGTCAGTGAGTAGAGTCTGTCTTCATGTACTGAAGTGGGCATCGTGCCTTTTGTATTTAATTCCGATGCAATTGCTGTGTTGCATCGTCAATAGGAAGATCCATGGGATACAGTAATCCTGAAGTTAAGCATCGGTATCTAGAACTAGTGTCACAGGCACGGTTCAAAACATAGACAGTTAGATGAGTCAGTATTCTTGTACTTAAGTCGGCATTGTGCTTTTTTTATTTAATTCCGATGCAATTTCCGTGTTTCATCGTCAATAACAAGGTCCAAAGGATACAGTAAACCTGAACTGAACCATCGGAATCTATAACTAGTGTCACAGGAATGGTTGAATACATAGACAGTAGGAAAAGGCAGTCTACATGTACATAAGTCGGCATTGTGCCTTTTGTATTTTATTCCGATGCAATATATGTGTTTCATCGTCAATAAGAAGGTCCAAGGGATACAGTAAACCTGATATGAACCATCGGAATCTATGACTAGTGTCACAGGAATGGTTCAAAGCATAGTCAGTAAGAAGAGTCAGTCTTCTTGTACTGAAGTCGGAATTGTGCCTTTTGTATTTAATTCCGATGCAATTTCTGTGTTTCATCGTCAATAGGAAGGTCCAAGGGATACAGTAATTCTGAAGTGAAGCATCGGAATCTATAACTGGTGTCACAGGAATGGTTCAAAACATAGACAGTAGCAAGAGTCAGTCTTCTTGTACTTAAGTCGGCATTGTGCCTATTGTATTTAATTCCGATGCAATTTCTGTGTTTCTTCGTCAATAAGAAGGTGCAAGGGACACGGTAAACCTGGAGTGAAGCATCGGAATCTATAACTAGTGTCACAGGAATGGTTCAAAACATAGACAGTAGGAAGACTCAGTCTTCTTGTACTTAAGTCGGCATTGTGCCATTTGTATTTAATTCCGATGCAATTTCTGTGCTTCATCGTCAATAAGAAGGTCAGAGGGATACAGTAAACCTGGAGAGAACATCGGAGGCTATAACTAGTGTCACAGGAATGGTTCAAAACATAGACAGTAAGAAGAGTCATCCTTCTTTTACTTATGTCGGCATTGTGCCTTTTGTATTTAATTCCGATGCAATTTCTGTGTTTCATAGTCAATAAGAAGGTCCAAGGGATACAGTAAACCTGGAGTGAAGCATCGGAGTCTAATACTAGTGTCACAGGAATGGTTCAAGACATAGACAGTAAGAAGAGTCAGTCTTCTTGTACTTAATTCGGCATTGTGCCATTTGTATTTAATTCCGATACAATATCTGTGTTTCATCGTCAATAAGAAGGTCAGAGGGATACAGTAAACCTGAAGTGAAGCATCGGAATCTATAACTAGTGTCACAGGAATGGTTCAAACATAGTCAGTAAGAAGAGTCAGTCTTCTTGTACTTAAGTCGGCATTGTGCCTTTTGTATTCAATTCCGATGCAATTTCTGTGTTTCATCGTCAATAAGAAGGTCCAAGGGATAAATTAAACCTGGAGTGAAGCATCGGAATCAGTAACTAGTGTCAAAGGAATGGTTCAAAACGTAGTCAGTAAGGAGAGTCAGTCTCCTTGTACTTAAGTCGACATTGTGCCTTTTGTAATTAATTCCGATGCAATTTCTGTGTTTCATCGTCAATAGGAAGGTCCAAGGGATACATTAAACCTGGAGTGATGCATCGGAATTTATAACTACAGTCACAGGGACGGTTCAAAAAATAGACAGCAAGATGAGTCAGTATTCTTGTACTTAAGTCGGCATTGTGCCTTTTGTATTTATTTCCGATGCAATTTCTGTGTTTCATCGTCACTAAGAAGGTCAGAGGGATGCAGTAATCCTGAAGTTAAGCATCGGAATCTATAACTAGTGTCACAGGAATGGTTCAAAGCATAGTCAGTAAGAAGCGTCAGTCTTCTTGTACTTAAGTCGGCATTGTGCCTTTTCTATTTCATTCTGATGCAATATCTGTGTTTCATCGTCAATAGGAAGGTCCAAGGGATACAGTAAACCTGAAATGAAGCATCGGAATATATAATTAGTGTCACAGGAATGGGCAAAACATAGACAGTAGCAAGTGTCAGTCCTCTTGTACTTAAGTTGGCATTGTGCCTATTGGATTTAATTCCGTTGCAATTTCTGTGTTTCATCGTTAATAAGGAAGGCCAAGGGACACAGTAAACCTGGAGTGAAGCATCGGAATCTATAACTAGTGTCACAGGAATGATTCAAAACATAGACAGTAGGAAGAGTCAGTCTTCTTGTACTTAAGTCGGCATTGTGCTTTTTGTATTTAATTCCGATGCAATATCTGTGTTTCATCATCAATAAGAAGGTCCAAGGGATACGGTAAACCTGAACTGAAGCATCGTAATCTGTAACTAGTGTCACAGGAATGGTTCAAATCATAGTCAGTAAGAAGCGTCAGTCTTCTTGTACTTAAGTCGGCAATGTGCCTTTTCTATTTCATTCTGATGCAATATCTGTGTTTCATCGTCAATAAGAAGGTCCAAGGGATACTGTAAACTTGGAGTGAAGCACCGGAATCTATAACTAGTGTCACAAGAACGGTTCGAAACATAGACTGTAATAAGAGTCAGTCTTCTTGTTTTTTAGTCGGCATTGTGCCTTTTGTATTTAATTCCGATGCAATTTCTGTGTTTCGTCGTCAATAAGAAGGTCCAAGAGACACAGTAAACCTGGAGTAAAGCATCGGAATCTATAACTAGTGTCACAGGAATGGTTCAAAACATAGACAGTAGGAAGAGTCAGTCCTCTTGTGCTGAAGTCGGCATTGTGCCTTTTGTATTTAATTCCGATGCAATTTCTGTGATTCATCGTCAATAAAAAGCCAGAGGGATACAATATACCTGGGGTGAATCATCGGAGTCTATAACTAGTGTCACAGGAACGGTTCAAAAGATAGGCAGTAAGAAGAGTCAGCCTTCTTGTACTTAATTCGGCATTGTGCCTTTTGTATTTAATTCCGATGCAATTTCTGTGATTCTTCGTCAATAAGAAGGTCAGAGGGATACAGTAAACCTGTAGTGAAGCATCGGAATCTATAACTAGTGTCACAGGAATGGTTCAAAACATAGTCAGTAAGAAGAGTCAGTCTTCTTGTACTTAAACGGCATTGTGCCTTTTGTATTTAATTCCGATGCAATATCTGTGATTCATCGACAATAAGAAGGTCCAAGGGATACAGTAAACCTGGAGTGAAGCATCGGAATCTATAACTAGTGTCACAGGGACGGTACAAAACATAGACGGTAAGATGAGTCAGTATTCTTGTACTTAAGTCGGCATTGTGCCTTTTCCATATATTTCCGATGCAATTTCTGTGTTTCATCGTCAATAAGGAGGTCCAAGGGACACAGTAAACGTGGAGTGAAGCATCGGAATCCATAACTAGTGACACAGGAATGGTTCAAATCATAGACAGTAGGAAGAGTCAGTCTTCTTGTACTTAATACGGCATTGTGCCTTTTGTATTTAATTGCGATGCAATTTATGTGTTTCATCGTCACTAAGAAGGTCGGAGGGATACAGTAAACCTGGAGTGCAGCATCGGAATCTATAACTAGTGTCTTAGGAATGGTTCAAAACATAGGCAGTAAGAAGAGTCAGCCTTCTTGTCCTTAATTCGGCATTGTGCCTTTTGTACTTAATTCCGATGCAATTTCTGTGTTTCATCGTCAATAAGAAGCGGCAAGGGATACAGTAATCCTGAAGTTATGCATCGGAATCTATGACTAGTGTCACAGGAATGGTTCAAAACGTAGTCAGTAAGAAGAGTCAGTCTTCTTGTACTTATGTCCGTATGGTGCCTTTTGTATTTAATTCCGATGCAATTTCTGTGTTTCATCGTCAATAAGAAGGTCCAAGGGATACAGTAAACCTGAAGTGAAGCATCGGAATCTATAACTAGTATCACAGGAATGGTTCAAAACATAGACAGTAGCAAGAGTCAGTCTACTTGTACTTAAGTCTGCGTTGTGCCTATTGTATTTATTTCCGGTGCAATTTCTGTGTTTCATCGTCAATAAGAAGGTCCAAGGGACGCAGTAAACCTGGAGTGAAGCATCGGAATCTATAACTAGTGTAACAGGAATGGTTCAAAACATAGACAGTAGGAAGAGTCAGTCTTCTTGTACTTAGGTCGGCATTGTGCCTTTTGTATTTAATTGCGATGCAATTTCTGTGTTTCATCGTCAATAAGAAGGTCAGAGGGATACAGTAAACCTGGAGTGAAGCATAGGAGTCTATAACTAGTGTCGCAGGATTGGTTCAAAACATAGGCTGTAAGAAGAGTCAGACTTCTTGTACTTAATTCGGCATTGTGCCTTTTGTATTTAATTCCGATGCAATATCTGTATTTCCTCGTCAATAAGAAGGTCCAAGGGATACAGTAAACCTGAAATGAACCATCGGAAACTATAAATAGTGTCACAGGAATGGTTCAAAACATAGACAGTAGGAAAAGTCAGTCTACATGTACTTAAGTCGGCATTTTGCCCTTTGTACTTAATTCCGATGCAATTTGTGTGTTTCATCGTCAATAAGAAGGTCAGAGGGATACAGTAAACCTAATGTGAAGCATCGGAATCTATAAGTAGTGTCACAGGAATGGTACAAAGCATAGTCAGTAAGAAGAGTCGGTCTTCTTGTACTTAAGTCGGCATTGTAACTTTTGCATTTAATTCCGATGCAATTTCTGTGTTTCATCGTCAATAAGAAGGTCGGAGGGATACAATAAACCTGGAGTGAAGCATCGGAGTCTATAACTAGTGTCACAGGAATGGTTCAAAACATAGGCAGTAAGAAGAGTCAGCCATCTTGTACTTAATTCGGCATTGTGCTTTTTGTATTTAATTCCGATGCAATTTCTGTGATTCATCGTCAATAAGAAGCGCCAAGGGATACAGTAAACCTGAACTGAAGCATCGTAATCTGTAACTAGTGTCACAGGAATGGTTCAAAACATAATCAGTAAGAAGCGTCAGTCTTCTTGTACTTAAGTCGGCATTGTAACTTTTGCATTTAATTCCGATGCAATTTCTGTGTTTCATCGTCAATAAGAAGGTCGGAGGGATACAATAAACCTGGAGTGAAGCATCGGAGTCTATAACTAGTGTCACAGGAATGGTTCAAAACATAGGCAGTAAGAAGAGTCGGCCTTCTTGTACTTAATTCGGCATTGTGCCTTTTGTATTTAATTCCGATGCAATTTCTGTGATTCTTCGTCAATAAGAAGGTCAGAGGGATACTGTAAACTTGGAGTGAAGCACCGGAATCTATAACTACTGTCACAAGAACGGTTCAAAACATAGACTGTAATAAGGGTCAGTCTTCTTGTACTTTAGTCGGCATTGTACCTTTTGTATTTAATTCCGATGCAATTTCTGTGTTTCATCGTCAACACGAAGGTCCAAGGGATACAGTAAACCTGAAGTGAAGCATCGGAATATATAACTAGTGTCACAGGAATGGGCAAAACATAGACAGTAGCAAGAGTCAGTCCTCTTGTACTTAAGTTGGCATTGTGCCTATTGTATTTAATTCCGTTGCAATTTCTGTGTTTCATCGTTAATAAGATGGACCAAGGGACACAGTAAACCTGGAGTGAAGCATCGGACTCTGTAACTAGTGTCACAGGAATGATTCAATACATAGACAGTAGGAAGAGTCAGTCTTCTTGTACTTAAGTCGGCATTGTGCCTTTTGTATTTAATTCCGATGCAATATCTGTGTTTCATCCTCAATAAGAAGGTCCAAGGGATACAGTAAACCTGAAGTGAAGCATCGTAATCTATAACTAGCGTCACAGGAATGGTTCAAAACATAGTCAGTAAGAAGCGTCAGTCATGTTGTACTTAATTCGGCATTGTGCCTTTTCTATTTAATTCTGATGCAATATATGTGTTTCATCGTCAATAAGAAGGTGCAAGGGATACTGTAAACTTGGAGTGAAGCACCGGAAACTATAACGAGTGTCACAAGAACTGGTCAAAACATAGACTGTAATAAGTGTCAGACTTCTTGTACTTTAGTCGGCATTGTGCTTCTTGTATTTAATTCCTATGCAATTTCTGTGTTTCATCGTCAATAAGACGGTCAGAGGGATACAGTAAACCTGAAGTGAAGCATCGGAATCTATAACTAATGTCACAGGAATGATTCATAACACAGACAGTAGGAAAAGTCAGTCTACTTGTACTTAAGTCGGCATTGTGCCTTTTGTACTTAATTCCGATGCAATTTCTGTGTTTCACCGTCAATAAGAAGGTCCAAGGGATACAGTAGACCTGATTTGAAGCATCGGAATCTATGACTAGTGTCACAGGAATGGTTCAAATCATAGTTAGTAGGAAGAGTCAGCCTTCTTGTACTTAAGTCGGCATTGTGAATTTTGTATTTAATTCCGTTGCAATTTCTGTGTTTCATCGTCAATAAGAAGGTCAGAGGGATACAGTACACCTGAGGTGAAGCATTGGAATCTATAACTAGAGTCACAAGAATGGTTCAAAACATAGACAGTAAGAAGAGTCAGTCCTCTTGTACTTAAGTCGGCATTGTGCCTTTTGTATTTAATTCCAAAGCAATTTCTGTGTTTCATCGTCAATGAGAAGGTTTAAGGGATACAGTAAACCTGAAGTGAAACATCGGAATCAATAGCTAGTGTCACAAGAATGGTTCATAACATAGTCAGTAAGTAGAGTCAGTCTTCATGTACTTAAGTCGGCATTGTGAATTTTGTATTTAATTCCGTTGCAATTTCTGTGTTTCATCGTCAATAAGAAGATCCAAGGGATACAGTAATCCTGAAGTTAAGCATCGGAATCTATGACTAGTGTCACAGGAAAGGTTCAAAACATAGTCAGTAAGAAGAGTCAGTCTTTTTGTGCTTAAGTCGATTTTGTGCCATTTGTATTTAATTCCGATGCAATTTATGTGTTTCATCGTCAATAAGAAGGTCCAAGGGATACAGTAAACCTGAAATGAAGCATCGGAATATGTAACTAGTGTCACAGGAATGGGTAAAACATAGACAGTAGCAAGAGTCAGTCCTCTTGTACTTAAGTTGGCATTGTGCCTACTGTATTTAATTCCGTTGCAATTTCTGTGTTTCATCGTTAATTAGAAAGGCCAAGGGACACAGTAAACCTGGAGTGAAGCATCGGAATCTACAACTAGTGTCACAGGAATGGTCCGAAACATAGACAGTAGGAAGAATCAGTCTTCTTGTATTTAAGTCGGCATTGTGCTTTTTGTATTTAATTCCGATGCAATATCTGTGTTTCATAATCAATAAGAAGGTCCAAGGGATACAGTAAACCTGAACTGAAGCATCGTAATCTGTAACTAGTGTCACAGGAATGGTTCAAAACATAGTCAGTAAGAAGCGTCAGTCTTCTTGTACTTAAGTCGGCATTGTGCCATTTCTATTTAATTCTGATGCAATATCTGTGTTTCACCGTCAATAAGAAGGTCCAAGGGATACTGTAAACTTGGAGTGAAGCACCGGAATCTATAACTAGTGTCAGAAGAACGGTTGAAAACATAGACTGTAATAAGGGTCAGTCTTCTTGTACTTTAGTCGGCATTGTGCCTTTTGTATTTAATTCCGATGCAATTTCTGTGTTTCGTCGTGAATAAGAAGGTCCAAGAGACACAGTAAACCTGGAGTAAAGCATCGGAATCTAAAACTAGTGTCACAGGAATGGTTCAAATCATAGACAGTAGGATGAGTCAGTCCTCTTGTGCTGAAGTCGTCATTGTGCCTTTTGTATTTAATTCCGATGCAATTTCTGTGATTCATCGTCAATAAGAAGCCAGAGGGATATAGTATACCTGGAGTGAATCATCGGAATCTATAACTAGTGACACAGGAATGGTTCAAATCATAGACAGTAGGAAGGGTCAGTCTTCTTGTACTTAAGTCGCCATGTGCCTTTTGTATTTAATTCCGATGCAATTTCTGCGTTTCATCGTCAATAAGAAGGTCAGAGGGATACAGTAAACCTGGAGTGAAGTATCGGAGTCTATAACTAGTGTCACTTGAATGGTTCAAAGCATAGACAGTAAGAAGAGTCAGTCTTCTTATACTTCATTCGGAATTGTGCCTTTTGTATTTCATTCCGATGCAATATCTGTGTTTCATCCTCAATAAGAAGGACCAAGGGATACAGTAAACCTGGAGTGAAGCATCGGAATCTATAACTAGTGTCACAGCGATGGTTCAAAACATAGACAGTAAGAAAAGTCAGTCTTCTTGTACTTAAGTCGGCATTGTGCCTTTTGTATTTAGTTCCGATGCAATTTCTGTGTTCCTTCGTCAACAACAAGGTCCAAGGGATACAGTAAACCTGGAGTGAAGCATCGGAGTCTATAACTAGTGTCACTTGAATGGTTCAAAGCATAGACAGTAAGAAGAGTCAGTCTCCTTATACTTCATTCGGAATTGTGCCTTTTGTATTTAATTCCGATGCAATATCTGTGTTTCATCCTCAATAAGAAGGTCCAAGGGATACAGTAAACCTGAAGTGACGCATCGGAATCTATAACTAGTGTCACAGGAATGGTTCAAAACATAGTCCGTAAGAAGCGTCAGTCTTCTTGTACTTAAGTCGGCATTGTGCCTTATATATTTACTTCTGATGCAATATCTGTGTTTCATCGTCATTTAGAAGGTCTAAGGGATACTGTAAACCTGGAGTGAAGCACCGGAATCTATAACTAGTGTCACAAGAACGGTTCAAATCATAGACTATAATAAGAGTCAGTCTTCTTGTAGTTTAGTCGGCATTTTGCCTTTTGTATATAATTCCCATGCAATTTCTATGTTTCATCGTCAATAGGAAGGTCCAAGAGATACAGTAAACCTGAAGTGAAGCATCGGTATTTATAACTAGTGTCACAGGAATGGTTCAAAGCATAGTCAGTAAGAAGAGTCAGTCTTCTTGTACTTAAGTGGGCATTGTGCATTTTGAATTTAATTCCGATGCAATTTCTGTGTTTCATCGTCAATAAGAAGGTCCAAGGGATACAGTAAACCTGAAGTGAAGCATCGGAATCTATAACTAGTGTCACAGGAATGGTTCGAAGCATTGACAGTAGCAAGAGTCAGTCTACTTGTACTTAAGTCGGCATTGTGCCTATTGTCTTTAATTCCGATGCAATTTCTGTGTTTCATCGTCAATAATAAGGTCAGAGGGATACAGTAAACCTGGAGTGAAGCATCGGAGTCTATAACTAGTGTCACAGGAATGGGTCAAAACATAGGCAGTAAGAAGAGTCAGCCTTCTTGTACTTAATTCGGCATTGTGCCTTTTGTATTTCATTCCGATGCAATTTATGTGTTTCACCGTCAATAAGAAGGTCCAAGGGATACAATAAATCTGAAGTGAAGCATCGGAATCTATAACTAGTGTCACAGGACAGGTTCAAAACATAGACAGTAGCAAGAGTCAGTCTACTTGTACTTAAGTCGGCATTGTGCCTATTGTATTTAATTCCGGTGCAATTTCTGTGTTTCATCGTCAATAAGAAGGTCCAAGGGACACAGTAATCCAGAAGTGAAGCAACGGAATCTATAACTAGTGTCACAGGAATGGTTCAAAACATAGACAGTAGGAAGAGTCAGTCTTCTTGTACTTAAGTCGGCACATGCCTTTTGTATTTAATTCCGATGCAATTTCTGCGTTTCATCGTCAATAAGAAGGTCAGAGGGATACAGAAAACCTGGAGTGAAGCATCGGAGTCTATAACTAGTATCACAGGAATGGTTCAAAACATAGGCAGTAAGAAGAGTCAGACTTCTTGTACTTAATTCGGCATTGTGCCTTTTGTATTTAATTCCGATGCAATATCTGCGATTCTTCGTCAATAAGAAGGTCAGAGGGATACAGTAAAACTGATGTGAAGCATCGCAATCTATAACTAGTGTCACAGGAATGGTTCAAAACATAAACAGTAAGAAGAGTCAGTCATCTTGTACTTAATTCGCCATTGCGCCTTTTGTATTTAATTCCGATGCAATTTCTGTGTTTCATCGTCAATAAAAAGGTCAGAGGGATACAGTAAATCTGAAGTGAAGCATCGGAATCTATAACTGGTGTCACAGGAATGGTTCAAATTATAGTCAGTAAGAAGAGTCAGTCTCCTTGTACTTATGTCGACATTGTGCCTTTTGAATTTAATTCCGATGCAATTTCTGTACTTCATCGTCAATACGAAGGTCCAAGGGATACATTAAAACTGGAGTGAAGCATCGGAATCAATAACTAGAGTAACAGGGACGGTTCAAAACGTAGACAGTAAGATGAGTCAGTATTCTTCTACTTAAGTCGGCATTGTGAATTTTGTATTTAATTCCGTTGCAATTTCTGTGTTTCATCGTCAATAAGAAGATCCAAGGGATACAGTAATCCTGAAGTTAAGCATCGGAATCTATGACTAGTGTCACAGGAAAGGTTCAAAACATAGTCAGTAAGAAGAGTCAGTCTTTTTGTACTTAAGTCGATTTTGTGCCTTTTGTATTTAATTCCGATGCAATTTCTGTGTTTCATCGTCATTAAGACGGTCAGAGGGATACAGTAAACCTGAAGTGAAGCATCGGAATCTGTAACTAGTGTCACAGGAATGGTTCAAAACATAGACAGTTGGAAGAGTCAGTCTTCTTGTACTTAAGTCGGCATTGTGCCTTTTGTATTTCTTTTCCGATGCAATTTCTGTGTTTCATCGTCAATAAGAAGGTCCAAGGGATACAGTAAACCTGAAAAGAACCATCGGAAACTATAACTAGTGTCACAGGAATGGTTCAAAACATAGACAGTAGGAAAAGTCAGTCTACATGTGCTTAAGTCGGCATTGTGCCTTTTGTACTTAATTCCGATGCAATTTCTGTGTTACATCGTCAATAAGAAGGTCCAAGGGATACAGTAAACCTGAAGTGAAGCATCGGAATATATAACTAGTGTCACAGGAATGGGCAAAACATAGACAGTAGCAAGAGTCAGTCCTCTTGTACTTAAGTTGGCATTGTGCCTAATGTATTTAATTCAGTTGCAATTTCTGTGTTGCATCGTTAATAAGAAGGGCCAAGGGACACAGTAAACCTGGAGTGAAGCATCGGAATCTATAACTAGTGTCACAGGAATGGTTCAAAACATAGTCAGTAAGAAGCGTCAGTCTTGTTGTACTTAAGTCGGCATTGTGCCTTTTCTATTTAATTCTGATGCAATATCTGTGTTTCATCGTCAATAAGAAGGTCCAAGGGATACTGTAAACTTGGAGTGAAGCACCGGAATCTATAACTAGTGTCACAAGAACGGTTCAAAACATAGACTGTAATAAGGGTCAGTCTTCCTGTACTTTAGTCGGCATTGTACCTTTTGTATCTAATTCCGATGCAATTTCTGTGTTTCATCGTCAACACGAAGGTCCAAGGGATACAGTAAACCTGGAGTGAAGCATCGGAATCTATAACTAGTGTCACAGGAATGGTTCAAAACATAGTCAGTAAGAAGAGTCAGTCTTCTTGTACTTAAGTCGGCATTGTGCCTTTTGTATTTAATTCCGATGCAGTTTCTGTGTTTCATCGTCAATAAGAAGGACCAAGGGATACAGTAATCCTGAAGTTAAGCATCGGAACCTATGACTAGTGTAACAGGAATGGTTCAAAACATAGTGAGTAAGAAGAGTCAGTCTTCTTGTACTTAAGTCGGTTTTGTGCCTTTTGTATTTAATTCCGATGCAATTTCTGTGTTTCATCGTCAATAAGAAGGTCCAAGGGATACAGTAAACCTGAAGTGAAACATCGGAATATATAACTAGTGTCACAGGAATGGGCAAAACATAGACAGTAGCAAGAGTCAGTCCTCTTGTACTTAAGTTGGCATTGTGCTTCTTGTATTTAATTCCGATGCAATTTCTGTGTTTCATCGTCAATAAGACGGTCAGAGGGATACAGTAAACCTGAAGTGAAGCATCGGAATCTATAACTAATGTCACAGGAATGATTCATAACACAGACAGTAGGAAAAGTCAGTCTGCTTGTACTTAAGTCGGCATTGTGCCTTTTGTACTTATTTCCGATGCAATTTCTGTGTTTCACCGTCAATAAGAAGGTCCAAGGGATACAGTAGACCTGATTTGAAGCATCGGAATCTATGACTAGTGTCACAGGAGTGGTTCAAATCATAGTTAGTAGGAAGAGTCAGCCTTCTTGTACTTAAGTCGGCATTGTGAATTTTGTATTTAATTCCGTTGCAATTTCTGTGTTTCATCGTCAATAAGAAGGTCAGAGGGATACAGTACACCTGAGGTGAAGCATTGGAATCTATAACTAGAGTCACAGGAATGGTTCAAAACATAGACAGTAAGAAGAGTCAGTCCTCTTGTACTTAAGTCGGCATTGTGCCTTTTGTATTTAATTCCAAAGCAATTTCTGTGTTTCATCGTCAATGAGAAGGTTTAAGGGATACAGTAAACCTGAAGTGAAACATCGGAATCAATAGCTAGTGTCACAAGAATGGTTCAGAACATAGTCAGTAAGTAGAGTCAGTCTTCATGTACTTAAGTCGGCATTGTGAATTTTGTATTTACTTCCGTTGCAATTTCTGTGTTTCATCGTCAATAAGAAGATCCAAGGGATACAGTAATACTGAAGTTAAGCATCGGAATCTATGACTAGTGTCACAGGAAAGGTTCAAATCATAGTCAGTAAGAAGAGTCAGTCTTTTTTGCTTAAGTCGATTTTGTGCCATTTGTATTTAATTCCGATGCAATTTATGTGTTTCATCGTCAATAAGAAGGTCCAAGGGATACATTAAACCTGAAATGAAGCATCGGAATATGTAACTAGTGTCACAGGAATGGGTAAAACATAGACAGTAGCAAGAGTCTGTCCTCTTGTACTTAAGTTGGCATTGTGCCTATTGTATTTAATTCCGTTGCAATTTCTGTGTTTCATCGTTAATTAGAAAGGCCAAGGGACACAGTAAACCTGGAGTGAAGCATCGGAATCTACAACTAGTGTCACAGGAATGGTTCAAAACATAGACAGTAGGAAGAGTCAGTCTTCTTGTATTTAAGTCGGCATTGTGCTTTTTGTATTTAAATCCGATGCAATATCTGTGTTTCATAATCAATAAGAAGGTCCAAGGGATACAGTAAACCTGAACTGAAGCATCGTAATCTGTAACTAGTGTCACAGGAATGGTTCAAAACATAGTCAGTAAGAAGCGTCAGTCTTCTTGTACTTAAGTCGGCATTGTGCCATTTCTATTTAATTCTGATGCAATATCTGTGTTTCACCGTCAATAAGAAGGTCCAAGGGATACTGTAAAATTGGAGTGAAGCACCGGAATCTATAACTAGTGTCAGAAGAACGGTTGAAAACATAGACTGTAATAAGGGTCAGTCTTCTTGTACTTTAGTCGGCATTGTGCCTTTTGTATTTAATTCCGATGCAATTTCTGTGTTTCGTCGTGAATAAGAAGGTCCAAGAGACACAGTAAACCTGGAGTAAAGCAACGGAATCTATAACTAGTGTCACAGGAATGGTTCAAATCATAGACAGTAGGATGAGTCAGTCCTCTTGTGCTGAAGTCGGCATTGTGCCTTTTGTATTTAATTCCGATGCAATTTCTGTGATTCATCGTCAATAAGAAGCCAGAGGGATATAGTATACCTGGAGTGAATCATCGGAGTCTATAACTAGTGTCACAGGAATGGTTCAAAACATAGGCAGTAAGAAGAGTCAGCCTTCTTGTACTTAATTCGGCATTGTGCCTTTTGTATTTAATTCCGATGCAATTTCTGTGATTCTTCGTCAATAAGAAGGTCAGAGGGATACAGTATATCTGTAGTGAAGCATCGGAATCTATAACTAGTGTCACAGGAATGGTTCAAAACATAGTCAGTAAGAAGAGTCAGTCTTCTTGTACTTAAACGGCATTGTGCCTTTTGTATTTAATTCCGATGCAATATCTGTGTTTCATCGACAATAAGAAGGTCCAAGGGATACAGTAAACCTGGAGTGAAGCATCGGAATCTATAACTAGTGTCATAGGGGCGGTTCAAAACATAGACAGTAAGATGAGTCAGTATTCTTGTACTTAAGTCGGCATTGTGCCTTTTCCATTTAATTCCGATGCAATTTCTGTGTTTCATCGTCAATAAGGAGGTCCAAGGGATACAGTAAACGTGGAGTGAAGCATCGGAATCTATAACTAGTGACACAGGAATGGTTCAAATCATAGACAGTAGGAAGGGTCAGTCTTCTTGTACTTAAGGCGCCATGTGCCTTTTGTATTTAATGCCGATGCAGTATCTGCGTTTCATCGTCAATAAGAAGGTCAGAGGGATACAGTAAACCTGGAGTGAAGATTCGGAGTCTATAACTAGTATCACAGGAGTGGTTCAATACATAGGCAGTAGGAAGAGTCAGACTTCTTGTACTTAATTCGGCATTGTGCCATTTGTATTTAATTCCGATGCAATATCTGCGATTCTTCGTCAATAAGAAGGTCAGAGGGATACAGTAAAACTAATGTGAAGCATCGCAATCTATAACTAGTGTCACAGGAATGGTTCAAAGCATATACAGTAATAAGAGTCAGTCTTCTTGTACTTAATTCGCCACTGCGCCTTTTGTATTTAATTCCGATGCAATTTCTGTGTTTCATCGTCAATAAGAAGGTCAGAGGGATACAGTAAACCTGAAGTGAAGCATCGGAATCTATAACTGGTGTCACAGGAATGGTTCAAAACATAGACAGTAGGAAAAGTCAGTCTACATGTGCTTAAGTCGGCATTGTGCCTTTTGTACTTAATTCCGATGCAATTTCTGTGTTTCATCGTCAATAAGAAGGTACAAGGGATACAGGAGACCTGAATTGAAGCATCGGAATTTATAACTAGCGTCACAGGAATGGTTCAAATCATAGACAGTAGAAAGAGTCAGTCTTCTTGTACTTAACTTGGCATTGTGAATTTTGTATTTAATTCCGATGCAATTTCTGTGTTTCATCGTCAATAAGATGGTCTAAGGGATACAGTAAACCTGAAGTGAAGCATAGGAATATATAACTAGTGTCACAGGAATGGGCAAAACATAGACAGTAGCAATAGTCAGTCCTCTTGTACTTAAGTTGGCATTGTGCCTATTGTGTTTAATTCCGTTGCAATTTCTGTGTTTCATCGTCAATAAGAAGGTCCAAGGGATACAGTAAACCTGAAATGAAGCATCGGAATATATAACTAGTGTCACAGGAATGGGCAAAACATAGACAGTAGCAAGAGTCAGTCCTCTTGTACTTAAGTTGGCATTGTGCTTCTTGTATTTAATTCCGATGCAATTTCTGTGTTTCATCGTCAATAAGACGGTCAGAGGGATACAGTAAACCTGAAGTGAAGCATCGGAATCTATAACTAATGTCACAGGAATGATTCATAACACAGACAGTAGGAAAAGTCAGTCTGCTTGTACTTAAGTCGGCATTGTGCCTTTTGTACTTAATTCCGATGCAATTTCTGTGTTTCACCGTCAATAAGAAGGTCCAAGGGATACAGTAGACCTGATTTGAAGCATCGGAATCTATGACTAGTGTCACAGGAATGGTTCAAATCATAGTTAGTAGGAAGAGTCAGCCTTCTTGTACTTAAGTCGGCATTGTGAATTTTGTATTTAATTCCGTTGCAATTTCTGTGTTTCATCGTCAATAAGAAGGTCAGAGGGATACAGTACACCTGAGGTGAAGCATTGGAATCTATAACTAGAGTCACAGGAATGGTTCAAAACATAGACAGTAAGAAGAGTCAGTCCTCTTGTACTTAAGTCGGCATTGTGCCTTTTGTATTTAATTCCAAAGCAATTTCTGTGTTTCATCGTCAATGAGAAGGTTTAAGGGATACAGTAAACCTGAAGTGAAACATCGGAATCAATAGCTAGTGTCACAAGAATGGTTCAGAACATAGTCAGTAAGTAGAGTCAGTCTTCATGTACTTAAGTCGGCATTGTGAATTTTGTATTTACTTCCGTTGCAATTTCTGTGTTTCATCGTCAATAAGAAGATCCAAGGGATACAGTAATACTGAAGTTAAGCATCGGAATCTATGACTAGTGTCACAGGAAAGGTTCAAAACATAGTCAGTAAGAAGAGTCAGTCTTTTTTGCTTAAGTCGATTTTGTGCCATTTGTATTTAATTCCGATGCAATTTATGTGTTTCATCGTCAATAAGAAGGTCCAAGGGATACATTAAACCTGAAATGAAGCATCGGAATATGTAACTAGTGTCACAGGAATGGGTAAAACATAGACAGTAGCAAGAGTCTGTCCTCTTGTACTTAAGTTGGCATTGTGCCTATTGTATTTAATTCCGTTGCAATTTCTGTGTTTCATCGTTAATTAGAAAGGCCAAGGGACACAGTAAACCTGGAGTGAAGCATCGGAATCTACAACTAGTGTCACAGGAATGGTTCAAAACATAGACAGTAGGAAGAGTCAGTCTTCTTGTATTTAAGTCGGCATTGTGCTTTTTGTATTTAAATCCGATGCAATATCTGTGTTTCATAATCAATAAGAAGGTCCAAGGGATACAGTAAACCTGAACTGAAGCATCGTAATCTGTAACTAGTGTCACAGGAATGGTTCAAAACATAGTCAGTAAGAAGCGTCAGTCTTCTTGTACTTAAGTCGGCATTGTGCCATTTCTATTTAATTCTGATGCAATATCTGTGTTTCACCGTCAATAAGAAGGTCCAAGGGATACTGTAAAATTGGAGTGAAGCACCGGAATCTATAACTAGTGTCAGAAGAACGGTTGAAAACATAGACTGTAATAAGGGTCAGTCTTCTTGTACTTTAGTCGGCATTGTGCCTTTTGTATTTAATTCCGATGCAATTTCTGTGTTTCGTCGTGAATAAGAAGGTCCAAGAGACACAGTAAACCTGGAGTAAAGCAACGGAATCTATAACTAGTGTCACAGGAATGGTTCAAATCATAGACAGTAGGATGAGTCAGTCCTCTTGTGCTGAAGTCGGCATTGTGCCTTTTGTATTTAATTCCGATGCAATTTCTGTGATTCATCGTCAATAAGAAGCCAGAGGGATATAGTATACCTGGAGTGAATCATCGGAGTCTATAACTAGTGTCACAGGAATGGTTCAAAACATAGGCAGTAAGAAGAGTCAGCCTTCTTGTACTTAATTCGGCATTGTGCCTTTTGTATTTAATTCCGATGCAATTTCTGTGATTCTTCGTCAATAAGAAGGTCAGAGGGATACAGTATATCTGTAGTGAAGCATCGGAATCTATAACTAGTGTCACAGGAATGGTTCAAAACATAGTCAGTAAGAAGAGTCAGTCTTCTTGTACTTAAACGGCATTGTGCCTTTTGTATTTAATTCCGATGCAATATCTGTGTTTCATCGACAATAAGAAGGTCCAAGGGATACAGTAAACCTAGAGTGAAGCATCGGAATCTATAACTAGTGTCATAGGGGCGGTTCAAAACATAGACAGTAAGATGAGTCAGTATTCTTGTACTTAAGTCGGCATTGTGCCTTTTCCATTTAATTCCGATGCAATTTCTGTGTTTCATCGTCAATAAGGAGGTCCAAGGGATACAGTAAACGTGGAGTGAAGCATCGGAATCTATAACTAGTGACACAGGAATGGTTCAATCATAGACAGTAGGAAGGGTCAGTCTTCTTGTACTTAAGTCGCCATGTGCCTTTTGTATTTAATGCCGATGCAATTTCTGCGTTTCATCGTCAATAAGAAGGTCAGAGGGATACAGTAAACCTGGAGTGAAGATTCGGAGTCTATAACTAGTATCACAGGAGTGGTTCAATACATAGGCAGTAGGAAGAGTCAGACTTCTTGTACTTAATTCGGCATTGTGCCATTTGTATTTAATTCCGATGCAATATCTGCGATTCTTCGTCAATAAGAAGGTCAGAGGGATACAGTAAAACTGATGTGAAGCATCGCAATCTATAACTAGTGTCACAGGAATGGTTCAAAGCATATACAGTAATAAGAGTCAGTCTTCTTGTACTTAATTCGCCACTGCGCCTTTTGTATTTAATTCCGATGCAATTTCTGTGTTTCATCGTCAATAAGAAGGTCAGAGGGATACAGTAAACCTGAAGTGAAGCATCGGAATCTATAACTGGTGTCACAGGAATGGTTCAAAACATAGACAGTAGGAAAAGTAAGTCTACATGTGCTTAAGTCGGCATTGTGCCTTTTGTACTTAATTCCGATGCAATTTCTGTGTTTCATCGTCAATAAGAAGGTACAAGGGATACAGGAGACCTGAATTGAAGCATCGGAATTTATAACTAGCGTCACAGGAATGGTTCAAATCATAGACAGTAGAAAGAGTCAGTCTTCTTGTACTTAACTTGGCATTGTGAATTTTGTATTTAATTCCGATGCAATTTCTGTGTTTCATCGTCAATAAGATGGTCTAAGGGATACAGTAAACCTGAAGTGAAGCATAGGAATATATAACTAGTGTCACAGGAATGGGCAAAACATAGACAGTAGCAATAGTCAGTCCTCTTGTACTTAAGTTGGCATTGTGCCTATTGTATTTAATTCCGTTGCAATTTCTGTGTTTCATCGTCAATAAGAAGGTCCAAGGGATACAGTAAACCTGAAATGAAGCATCGGAATATATAACTAGTGTCACAGGAATGGGCAAAACATAGACAGTAGCAAGAGTCAGTCCTCTTGTACTTAAGTTGGCATTGTGCCTATTGTATTTAATTCCGTTGCAATTTCTGTGTTTCATCGTTAATAAGAAAGGCCAAGGGACACAGTAAACCTGGAGTGAAGCATCGGAATCTATAACTAGTGTCACAGGAATGGTTCAAAACATAGACAGTAGGAAGAGTCAGCCTTCTTGTACTTAAGTCGGCATTGTGCTTTTTGTATTTAATTCCGATGCAATATCTGTGTTTCATCATCAATAAGAAGGTCCAAGGGATACAGTAAACCTGAACGGAAGCATCGTAATCTGTAACTAGTGTCACAGGAATGGTTCAAAACATAGTCAGTAAGAAGCGTCAGTCTTCTTGTCCTTAAGTCGCCATTGTGCCTTTTCTATTTAATTCTGATGCAATATCTGTGTTTCATCGTCAATAAGAAGGTCCAAGGGATACTGTAAACTTGGAGTGAAGCACCGAAATCTATAACTAGTGTCACAAGAACGGTTCAAAACATAGACTGTAATAAGAGTCAGTCTTCTTGTACTTTAGTCGGCATTGTGCCTTTTGTATTTAATTCCGATGCAATTTCTGTGTTTCGTTCACAATAAGAAGGTCCAAGAGACACAGTAAACCTGGAGTAAAGCATCGGAATCTATAACTAGTGACACAGGAATGGTTCAAATCATAGACAGTAGGAAGAGTCAGTCTTCTTGTACTTAATGCGGCATTGTGCCTTTTGAATTGAATTGCGATGCAATTTCTGTGTTTCATCGTCAATAAGAAGGTCAGAGGGATACAGTAAACCTGTAGTGAAGCATCGGAATCTATACCTAGTGTCACAGGAATGGTTCAAACTATAGACAGTAAGAAGAGTCAGTCTTCTTGTACTTAAACGGCATTGTGCCTTTTGTATTTAATTCCGACGCAATTTCTGTGTTTCATCGTCAATAAGAAGCGGCAAGGGATACAGTAATCCTGAAGTTAAGCATCGGAATCTATGACTAGTGTCACAGGAATGGTTCAAAACATAGTCAGTAAGAAGAGTCAGTCTTCTTGTACTTATGTCGGTATTGTGCCTTTTGTATTTAATTCCGATGCAATTTCTGTGTTTCATCGTCAATAAATGGGTCCAAGGGATACAGTAGACCTGAATTGAAGCATCGGAATCTATAACTAGTGTCACAGGACTGGTTCAAATCATAGACAGTTGGAAGAGTCAGTCTTCTTGTACTTAAGTCGGCATTGTGAATTTTGTATTTAATTCCAATGCAATTTCTGTGTTTCATCGTCAATAAGAAGGTCAGAGGGATACAGTAAACCTGAAGTGAAGCATCGGAATCTATAACTAGAGTCACAGGAATGGTTCAAGACATAGGCAGTAAGAAGAGTCAGTCCTCTTGTACTTAAGTCGGCATTGTGCCTTTTGTGTTTAATTCCAAAGCAATTTCTGTGTTTCATCGTCAATAAGAAGGTTTAAGGATACAAGAGACCTGAAGTGAAGCATCGGAATCTATAGCTAGTGTCACAAGAATGGTTAAAAACATAGTCAGTAAGTAGAGTCAGTCTTCATGTACCTAAGTAGGCATTGTGCCTTTTGTATTTAATTCCGATGCAATTTCTGTGTTTCATCGTCAATAAGAAGGTCGGAGGGATACAGTAAACCTGTAGTGCAGCATCAGGGTCTATAACTAGTGTCACAGGAATGGTTCAAAACATAGGCAGTAAGAAGAGTCAGCCTTCTTGTACTTAATTCGGCATTGTGCCTTTTGCATTTAATTCCGATGCAATTTCTGTGATTCATCGTCAATAAGAAGCGCCAAGGGATACAGTAATCCTGAAGTTAAGCATCGGAATCTATGACTAGTGTCAAAGGAATGGTTCAAAACATAGTCAGTAAGAAGAGTCAGTCTTCTTGTACTTAAGTCATCATTGTGCATTTTCTATTTAATTCTGATGCAATTTCTGTGTTTCATCGTCAATAAGAAGGTCCAAGGGATACAGTAAGTCTGGAGTGAAGCATCGGAATCTATAACTAGTGTCACAGGAATGGTTCAAAACATAGACAGTAAGAATTGTCAGTATCCTTGAACTTAAGCCGACATTGTGCCTTTTGTATTAATTTCCGATGCAATTTCTGTGTTTCATCGTCAATAAGAAGGTCAGAGGGATACAGTAAACCTGGAGTGAAGCATCGGAGTCTATAACTAGTGTCACAGGAATGGTTCAAAACGTAGACAGTAGGAAAAGTCACTCTACATGTACTTAAGTCGGCATTGTGCCATTTGTACTTAATTCCAAAGCAATTTCTGTGTTTCATCGTCAATAAGAAGGTTTAAGGGATACAAGGAACCTGAAGTGAAGCATCGGAATCTATAGCTAGTGTCACAAGAATGGTTCAAAACATAGTCAGTGAGTAGAGTCTGTCTTCATGTACTGAAGTAGGCATCGTGCCTTTTGTATTTAATTCCGATGCAATTTCTGTGTTGCATCGTCAATAGGAAGATCCAAGGGATACAGTAATCCTGAAGTTAAGCATCGGAATCTATGACTAATGTCACAGGAATGGTTCAAAACATAGTCAGTAAGAAGAGTCAGTCTTCTTGTACTTAAGTCATCATTGTGCATTTTCTATTTAATTCTGATGCAATTTCTGTGTTTCATCGTCAATAAGAAGGTCCAAGGGATACAGTAAGTCTGGAGTGAAGCATCGGAATCTATAACTAGTGTCACAGGAATGGTTCAAAACATAGACAGTAAGAATTGTCAGTATCCTTGAACTTAAGCCGACATTGTGCCTTTTGTATTTCATTCCGATGCAATATCTGTGTTTCATCGTCAATAAGAAGGTCCAAGGGATACATTAAACCCGGAGTGTCACAGGCACGGTTCAATACATAGACAGTTAGATGAGTCAGTATTCTTGTACTTAAGTCGGCATTGTGTTTTTTTATTTAATTCCGATGCAATTTCCGTGTTTCATCGTCAATAACAAGGTCCAAAGGATACAGTAAACCTGAACTGAACCATCGGAATCTATAACTAGTGTCACAGGAATGGTTGAATACATAGACAGTAGGAAAAGGCAGTCTACATGTACATAAGTCGGCATTGTGCCTTTTGTATTTTATTCCGATGCAATATATGTGTTTCATCGTCAATAAGAAGGTCCAAGGGATACAGTAAACCTGATATGAACCATCGGAATCTATGACTAGTGTCACAGGAATGGTTCAAAGCATAGTCAGTAAGAAGAGTCAGTCTTCTTGTACTGAAGTCGGAATTGTGCCTTTTGTATTTAATTCCGATGCAATTTCTGTGTTTCATCGTCAATAGGAAGGTCCAAGGGATACAGTAATTCTGAAGTGAAGCATCGGAATCTATAACTGGTGTCACAGGAATGGTTCAAAACATAGACAGTAGCAAGAGGCAGTCTTCTTGTACTTAAGTCGGCATTGTGCCTATTGTATTTAATTCCGATGCAATTTCTGTGTTTCTTCGTCAATAAGAAGGTGCAAGGGACACGGTAAACCTGGAGTGAAGCATCGGAATCTATAACTAGTGTCACAGGAATGGTTCAAAACATAGACAGTAGGAAGAGTCAGTCTTCTTGTACTTAAGTCGGCATTGTGCCATTTGTATTTAATTCCGATGCAATTTCTGTGCTTCATCGTCAATAAGAAGGTCAGAGGGATACAGTAAACCTGGAGAGAACATCGGAGGCTATAACTAGTGTCACAGGAATGGTTCAAAACATAGACAGTAAGAAGAGTCATCCTTCTTTTACTTATGTCGGCATTGTGCCTTTTGTATTTAATTCCGATGCAATTTCTGTGTTTCATAGTCAATAAGAAGGTCCAAGGGATACAGTAAACCTGGAGTGAAGCATCGGAGTCTACTACTAGTGTCACAGGAATGGTTCAAGACATAGGCAGTAAGAAGAGTCAGTCTTCTTGTACTTAATTCGGCATTGTGCCATTTGTATTTAATTCCGATACAATATCTGTGTTTCATCGTCAATAAGAAGATCAGAGGGATACAGTAAACCTGAAGTGAAGCATCGGAATCTATAACTAGTGTCACAGGAATGGTTCAAACATAGTCAGTAAGAAGAGCCAGTCTTCTTGTACTTAAGTCGGCATTGTGCCTTTTGTATTCAATTCCGATGCAATTTCTGTGTTTCATCGTCAATAAGAAGGTCCAAGGGATAAATTAAACCTGGAGTGAAGCATCGGAATCAGTAACTAGTGTCAATGGAATGGTTCAAAACATAGTCAGTAAGGAGAGTCAGTCTCCTTGTACTTAAGTCGACATTGTGCCTTTTGTAATTAATTCCGATGCAATCTCTGTGTTTCATCGTCAATAGGAAGGTCCAAGGGATACATTAAACCTGGAGTGATGCATCGGAATTTATAACTACAGTCACAGGGACGGTTCAAAAAATAGACAGCAAGATGAGTCAGTATTCTTGTACTTAAGTCGGCATTGTGCCTTTTGTATTTATTTCCGATGCAATTTCTGTGTTTCATCGTCACTAAGAAGGTCAGAGGGATGCAGTAATCCTGAAGTTAAGCATCGGAATCTATAACTAGTGTCACAGGAATGGTTCAAACATAGTCAGTAAGAAGCGTCAGTCTTCTTGTACTTAAGTCGGCATTGTGTCTTTTCTATTTCATTCTGATGCAATATCTGTGTTTCATCGTCAATAAGAAGGTCCAAGGGATACAGTAAACCTGAAATGAAGCATCGGAATATATAATTAGTGTCACAGGAATGGGCAAAACATAGACAGTAGCAAGAGTCAGTCCTCTTGTACTTAAGTTGGCATTGTGCCTATTGTATTTAATTCCGTTGCAATTTCTGTGTTTCATCGTTAATAAGGAAGGCCAAGGGACACAGTAAACCTGGAGTGAAGCATCGGAATCTATAACTAGTGTCACAGGAATGATTCAAAACATAGACAGTAGGAAGAGTCAGTCTTCTTGTACTTAAGTCGGCATTGTGCTTTTTGTATTTAATTCCGATGCAATATCTGTGTTTCATCATCAATAAGAAGGTCCAAGGGATACGGTAAACCTGAACTGAAGCATCGTAATCTGTAACTAGTGTCACAGGAATGGTTCAAATCATAGTCAGTAAGAAGCGTCAGTCTTCTTGTACTTAAGTCGGCAATGTGCCTTTTCTATTTCATTCTGATGCAATATCTGTGTTTCATCGTCAATAAGAAGGTCCAAGGGATACAGTAAACCTGGAGTGAAGCATCGGAATCTATAACTAGTGTCACAGGGACGGTACAAAACATAGACGGTAAGATGAGTCAGTATTCTTGTACTTAAGTCGGCATTGTGCCTTTTCCATATATGTCCGATGCAATTTCTGTGTTTCATCGTCAATAAGGAGGTCCAAGGGATACAGTAAACGTGGAGTGAAGCATCGGAATCTATAACTAGTGACACAGGAATGGTTCAAATCATAGACAGTAGGAAGAGTCAGTCTTCTTGTACTTAATACGGCATTGTGCCTCTTGTATTTAATTGCGATGCAATTTATGTGTTTCATCGTCACTAAGAAGGTCGGAGGGATACAGTAAACCTGGAGTGCAGCATCGGAATCTATAACTAGTGTCTTAGGAATGGTTCAAAACATAGGCAGTAAGAAGAGTCAGCCTTCTTGTCCTTAATTCGGCATTGTGCCTTTTGTACTTAATTCCGATGCAATTTCTGTGTTTCATCGTCAATAAGAAGCGGCAAGGGATACAGTAATCCTGAAGTTATGCATCGGAATCTATGACTAGTGTCACAGGAATGGTTCAAAACGTAGTCAGTAAGAAGAGTCAGTCTTCTTGTACTTATGTCCGTATGGTGCCTTTTGTATTTAATTCCGATGCAATTTCTGTGTTTCATCGTCAATAAGAAGGTCCAAGGGATACAGTAAACCTGAAGTGAAGCATCGGAATCTATAACTAGTGTCACAGGAATGGTTCAAAACATAGACAGTAGCAAGAGTCAGTCTACTTGTACTTAAGTCTGCATTGTGCCTATTGTATTTGATTCCGGTGCAATTTCTGTGTTTCATCGTCAATAAGAAGGTCCAAGGGACGCAGTAAACCTGGAGTGAAGCATCGGAATCTATAACTAGTGTAACAGGAATGGTTCAAAACATAGACAGTAGGAAGAGTCAGTCTTCTTGTACTTAAGTCGGCATTGTGCCTTTTGTATTTAATTGCGATGCAATTTCTGTGTTTCATCGTCAATAAGAAGGTCAGAGGGATACAGTAAACCTGGAGTGAAGCATAGGAGTCTATAACAAGTGTCGCAGGATTGGTTCAAAACATAGGCTGTAAGAAGAGTCAGACTTCTTGTACTTAATTCGGCATTGTGCCTTTTGTATTTAATTCCGATGCAATATCTGTATTTCCTCGTCAATAAGAAGGTCCAAGGGATACAGTAAACCTGAAATGAACCATCGGAAACTATAAATAGTGTCACAGGAATGGTTCAAAACATAGACAGTAGGAAAAGTCAGTCTACATGTACTTATGTCGGCATTTTGCCCTTTGTACTTAATTCCGATGCAATTTGTGTGTTTCATCGTCAATAAGAAGGTCAGAGGGATACAGTAAACCTAATGTGAAGCATCGGAATCTATAAGTAGTGTCACAGGAATGGTACAAAACATAGTCAGTAAGAAGAGTCGGTCTTCTTGTACTTAAGTCGGCATTTTAACTTTTGCATTTAATTCCGATGCAATTTCTGTGTTTCATCGTCAATAAGAAGGTCGGAGGGATACAATAAACCTGGAGTGAAGCATCGGAGTCTATAACTAGTGTCACAGGAATGGTTCAAAACATAGGCAGTAAGAAGAGTCAGCCATCTTGTACTTAATTCGGCATTGTGCTTTTTGTATTTAATTCCGATGCAATTTCTGTGATTCATCGTCAATAAGAAGCGCCAAGGGATACAGTAATCCTGAAGTTAAGCATCGGAATCTATGACTAGTGTCAAAGGAATGGTTCAAAACATAGTCAGTAAGAAGAGTCAGTCTTCTTGTACTTATGTCGGTATTGTGCCTTTTGTATTTAATTCCGATGCAATTTCTGTGTTTCATCGTCAATAAGAAGGACCAAGGGATACAGTAAACCTGAAGTGAAGCATCGGAATCAATAACTAGTGTCACAGGAATGGTTCAAAACATAGACAGTAGCAAGAGTCAGTCTACTTGTACTTAAGTCGGAATTGTGCCTATTGTATTGAATTCCGGTGCAATTTCTGTGTTTCATCGTCAATAAGAAGGTCCAAGGGACACAGTAAACCTGGAGTGAAGCATCGGAATCTATAACTAGTGTCACAGGAATAGTTCAAAACATAGACAGTAGGAAGAGTCAGTCTTCTTGTACTTAAGTCGGCATTGTGCCTTTTGTATTTAATTCCGATGCAATTTCTGTGTTTCATCGTCAATAAGAAGGTCGGAGGGATACAGTAAACCTGGAGTGAAGCGTCGGAGTCTATAACTAGTGTCACAGGAATGGTTCAAAACATAGGCAGTAAGAAGAGTCAGACTTCTTGTACTTAATTCGGCATTGTGTATTTGTATTTAATTCCGATGCAATTTCTGTGTTTCATCGTCAATAACAAGGTCCAAGGGATACAGTAAACCTGAAATGAACCATCGGAAACAATAACTAGTGTCACAGGGATGGTTCAAAACGTAGACAGTAGGAAAAGTCAGTCTACATGTACTTAAGTCGGCATTGTGCCTTTTGTACTTAATTCCGATGCAATTTGTGTGTTTCATCGTCAATAAGAAGGTCAAAGGGATACAGTAAACCTGATGTGAAGCATTGGAATCTATAACTAGTGTCACAGGAATGGTACAAAACATAGTCAGTAAGAAGAGTCGGTCTTCTTGTTCTAATGTCGGCATTGTGCCTTTTGTATTTAATTCCGATGCAATTTGTGTGTTTCATCGCCAATAAGAAGGTCAAAGGGATACAGTAAACCTGATGTGAAGCATCGGAATCTATAACTAGTGTCACAGGAATGGTACAAAACATAGTTAGCAAGAAGAGTCGGTCTTCTTGTACTAAAGTCGGCATTGTGCCTTTTGTATTTAATTCCGATGCAATTTCTGTGTTTCATCGTCAATACGAAGGACCAAGGGATACAGTAGACCTGAATTGAAGCATCGGAATCTATAACTAGTGTCACAGGAATGGTTCAAATCATAGACAGTAGGAAGAGTCAGTCTTCGTGTATTTAAGTCGGCATTGTGAATTTTGTATTTAATTCCAATGCAATTTCTGTGTTTCATCGTCAATAAGAAGGTCAGAGGGATACAGTAAACCTGAAGTGAAGCATCGGAATCTATAACTAGAGTCACAGGAATGGTTCAAAACATAGACAGTAAGAAGAGTCAGTCCTCTTGTACATAAGTCGGCATTGTGCCTTTTGTATCTAATTCCAAAGCAATTTCTGTGTATCATCGTCAATAAGAAGGTCCAAAGGATACAGTAAACCTGAAATGAACCATCGGAATCTATTACTAGTGTCACAGGAATGGTTGAATACATAGACAGTAGGAAAAGTCAGTCTACATGTACATAAGTCGGCATTGTGCCTTTTGTATTTTATTCCGATGCAATTTATGTGTTTCATCGTCAATAAGAAGGTCAGAGGGATTCAGTAATCCCGAAGTTAAGCGTCTGAATCTATAACTAGTGTCACAGGAATGGTTCAAAGCATAGTCAGAAAGAAGAGTCAGTCTTCTTGTAGTTAATTCGGCATAATGCCGTTTGTATTTAATTCCGATGCAATTTCTGTGTTTCATCGTCAATAAGAAGGTCCAAGGGATACAGTAAACCTGAAGTGAAGCATCGGAATTTATAACTAGTGTCACAGTAATGGTTCAAAACATACACAGTAGGAAGAGTCAGTCTTCTAGTACTTAAGACGGCATTGTTCATTTTCTATTTAATTCCGATGCAATTTCTGTGTTTCATCGTCAATAAGACGGTCAGACGGATACAGTAAACCTGAAGTGAAGCATCGGAATCTATAACTAGTGTCACTGGTATGGTTCAAATCATAGACATTCGGAAGAGTCAGTCTTCTTGTACTTAATTCGGCATTGTGTCTTTTGTATTTAATTCCGATGCAATTTAAGTGTTTCATCGTCAATAAGAAGGTCCAAGGGATACAGTAAACCTGGAGTGAAGCACCGGAGTCTATAACTAGTGTCACAGGAATGGCTCAAAACATGGACAGTAAGAAGAGTCAGTCTTCTTGTACTTAATTCGGCATTGTGCCTTTTGTATGTAATTCCGATGCAATTTCTGTGTTTCATCGTCAAAAAGAAGGTCAGAGGGATACAGTAAACATGAAGTGAAGAAGCATCAGAAGCTATAACTAGTGTCACAGGAATGGTTCAAAACATAGTCAGTAGGAAGAGTCAGTCTTCTTCTACTTAAGTTTTCATTGTGCATTTTGAATTTAATTCCGATGCAATTTCTGTGTTTCATCGTCAATAAGAAGGTCCAAGGGAAACAAGGAACCTGAAGTGAAGCATCGGAATCTATAGCTAGTGTCACAAGAATGGTTCAAAACATAGTCAGTAAGTAGAGTCTGTCTTCATGTACTTAAGTAGGCATTGTGCCTTTTGTATTTAATTCCGATGCAATTTCTGTGCTTCATCGTCAATAAGAAGATCCAAGGGATACAGTAATCCAGAAGTTAAGCATCGGAATCTATGACTAATGTCACAGAAATGGTTCAAAACATAGTCAGTAAGAAGAGTCAGTCTTCTTGTACTTAAGTCATCATTGTGCATTTTCTATTTAATTCTGATGCAATTTCTGTGTTTCATCGTCAATAAGAAGGTCCAAGGGATACAGTAAGTCTGGAGTGAAGCATCGGAATCTATAACTAGTGTCACAGGAATGGTCAAAACATAGTCAGTAAGAAGGGTGAGTCTCCTTGAACTTAAGCCGACATTGTGCCTATTGTATTTAATTCCGATGCAATTTCTGTGTTTCATCGTCAATAAGAAGGTCCAAAGGATACATTAAACCTGGAGTGAAGCATCGGAATCTAGAACTAGAGTCACAGGCACGGTTCAAAACATAGACAGTTAGATGAGTCAGTATTCTTGTACTTAAGTCGGCATTGTGCTTTTTTTATTCAATTCCGATGCAATTTCTGTGTTTCATCGTCAATAAGAAGGTCCAAAGGATACAGTAAACCTGAAATGAACCATCGGAATCTATAACTAGTGTCACAGGAATGGTTGAATACATAGACAGTAGGAAAAGTCAGTCTACATGTACATAAGTCGGCATTGTGCCTTTTGTATTTTATTCCGATGCAATTTATGTGTTTCATCGTCAATAAGAAGGTCAGAGGGATTCAGTAATCCCGAAGTTAAGCGTCTGAATCTATAACTAGTGTCACAGGAATGGTTCAAAGCATAGTCAGTAAGAAGAGTCAGTCTTCTTGTAGTTAATTCGGCATTGTGCCGTTTGTATTTAATTCCGATGCAATTTCTCTGTTTCATCGTCAATAAGAAGGTCCAAGGGATACAGTAAACCTGAAGTGAAGCATCGGAATTTATAACTAGTGTCACAGTAATGGTTCAAAACATACACAGTAGGAAGAGTCAGTCTTCTAGTACTTAAGACGGCATTGTTCATTTTCTATTTAATTCCGATGCAATTTCTGTGTTTCATCGTCAATAAGACGGTCAGACGGATACAGTAAACCTGAAGTGAAGCATCGGAATCTATAACTAGTGTCACTGGTATGGTTCAAATCATAGACATTTGGAAGAGTCAGTCTTCTTGTACTTAATTCGGCATTGTGTCTTTTGTATTTAATTCCGATGCAATTTATGTGTTTCATCGTCAATAAGAAGGTCCAAGGGATACATTAAACCTGGAGTGAAGCATCGGAATCTATAACTAGTGTCACAGGAATGGTTCAAAACATCGTCAGTAAGGAGAGTCAGTCTCCTTGTACTTAAGTCGACATTGTGCCTTTTGTATTGAATTCCGATGCAATTTCTGTGTTTCATCGTCAATAGGAAGGTCCAAGGGATACATTAAACCTGGAGTTATGCATCGGAATTTATAACTAGTGTCACAGGAATGGTTCAAAACATAGTCAGTAGGAAGAGTCAGTCTTCTTCTACTTAAGTCGGCATTGTGCATTTTGAATTTAATTCCGATGCAATTTCTGTGTTTCATCGTCAATAAGAAGGTCCAAGGGATACAGTAAACCTGAAGTGAAGCATCGGATCTATAACTAGTGTCACAGGAATGGTTCACAACATTGACAGTAGCAAGAGTCAGTCTACTTGTACTTAAGTCGGCAATGTGCCTATTGTCTTTAATTCCGATGCAATTTCTGTGTTTCATCGTCAATAAGAAGGTCCAAGGGACACAGTAAACCTGTAGTGAAGCATCGGAATATATAACTAGTGTCACAGGAATGGTTCAAGACATAGACAGTAAGAAGAGTCAGTCTTCTTGTACTTAATTCGGCATTGTGCCATTTGTATTTAATTCCGGTGCAATTTCTGTGTTTCATCGTCAATAAGAAGGTCCAAGGGATACATTAAACCTGGAGTGAAGCATCGGAATCTATAACTAGTGTCACAGGAATGGTTCAAAACATCGTCAGTAAGGAGAGTCAGTCTCCTTGTACTTAAGTCGACATTGTGCCTTTTGTATTGAATTCCGATGCAATTTCTGTGTTTCATCGTCAATAGGAAGGTCCAAGGGATACATTAAACCTGGAGTTATGCATCGGAATTTACAACTAGTGTCACAGGAATGGTTCAAAACATAGACAGTAGGAAGAGTCAGTCCTCTTGTGCTGAAGTCGGCATTGAGCCTTTTGTATTTAATTCCGATGCAATTTCTGTGATTCATCGTCAATAAGAAGCCAGAGGGATACAGTATACCTGGAGTGAATCATCGGAGTCTATAACTAGTGTCACAGGAATGGTTCAAAACATAGGCAGTAAGAAGAGTCAGCCTTCTTGTACTTAATTAGGCATTGTGCCTTTTGTATTTAATTCCGATGCAATTTCTGTGATTCTTCGTCAATAAGAAGGTCAGAGGGATACAGTAAACCTGTAGTGAAGCATCGGAATCTATAACTAGTGTCACAGGAATGGTTCAAAACATAGTCAGTAAGAAGAGTCAGTCTTTTTGTACTTAAACGGCATTGTGCATTTTGTATTTAATTCCGATGCAATATCTGTGTTTCATCGACAATAAGAAGGTCCAAGGGATACAGTAAACCTGGACTGAATCATCGGAGTCTATAACTAGTGTCACAGGAATGGTTCAAAACATAGACAGTAAGAAGAGTCAGTCTTCTTGTACCTAATTCGGCATTGTGCCTATTGTATTTAATTCCGATGCGATTTCTGTGTTTCATCGTCAATAAGGAGGTCCAAGGGATACAGTAAACGTGGAGTAAGCATCGGAATCTACAACTAGTGACACAGGAATGGTTCAAATCATAGACAGTAGGAAGAGTCAGTCTTCTTGTACTTAATACGGCATTGTGCCTTTTGTATTTAATTGCGATGCAATTTCTGTGTTTCATCGTCAATAAGAAGGTCGGACTGATACAGTAAACCTGGAGAGCAGCATCGGAGTCTATAACTAGTGTCTCAGGAATGGTTCAAAACACAGGCAGTAAGAAGAGTCAGCCTTCTTGTACTTAATTCGGCATTGTGCCTTTTGTACTTAATTCTGATGCAATTTCTGTGTTTCATCGTCAATAAGAAGCGGCAAGGGATACAGTAATCCTGAAGTTAAGCATCGGAATCTATGACTAGTGTCACAGGAATGGTTCAAAACATAGTCAGTAAGAAGAGTCAGTCTTCTTGTACTTATGTCGGTATTGTGCCTTTTGTATTTAATTCCGATGCAATTTCTGTGTTTCATCGTCAATAAGAAGGTCCAAGGGATACAGTAAACCAGAAGTGAAGCATCGGAATCTATAACTAGTGTCACAGGAATGGTTCAAAACATAGGCAGTAGCATGAGTCAGTCTACTTGTACTTAAGTCGGCATTGTGCCTATTGTATTTAATTCCGGTGCAATTTCTGTGTTTCATCGTCAATAAGAAGGTCCAAGGGACACAGTAAACCTGGAGTGAAGCATCGGAATCTATAACTAGTGTCACAGGAATGGTTCAAAACATAGACAGTAGGAAGAGTCAGTCTTCTTGTACTTAAGTCGGCATTGTGCCTTTTGTATTTAATTCCGATGCAATATCTGTGTTTCATCGACAATAAGAAGGTCAGAGGGATACAGTAAACCTGGAGTGAAGCGTAGGAGTCTATAACTAGTGTCACAGGAATGGTTCAACATAGTCAGTAAGAAGAGTCGGTCTTTTTGTACTTAAGTCGGCATTGTAACTTTTGCATTTAATTCCGATGCAATTTCTGTGTTTCATCGTCAATAAAAGGGTCCAAGGGATACAGTAGACCTAAATTGAAGCATCGGAATCTATAACTAGTGTCACAGGATTGGTTCAAATCATAGACAGTAGGAAGAGTCAGTCTTCTTGTACTTAAGTCGGCATTGTGAATTTTGTATTTAATTCCAATGCAATTTCTGTGTTTCATCGTCAATAAGAAGGTTTAAGGGATACAAGAGACCTGAAGTGAAGCATCGGAATCTATAGCTAGTGTCACAAGAATGGTTCAAAACATAGTCAGTAAGTAGAGTCAGTCTTCATGTACCTAAGTAGGCATTGTGCTTTTTGTATTTAATTCCGATGCAATTTCTGTGTTTCATCGTCAATAAGAAGATCCAAGGGAAACAGTAATCCTGAAGTTAAGCATCGGAATCTATGACTAGTGACACAGGAATGGTTCAAAACATAGTCAGTAAGAAGAGTCAGTCTTCTTGTACTTAAGTCGGTTTTGTGCCTTTTGTATTTAATTCCGATGCAATATCTGTGTTTCATCGTCAATAAGAAGGTCCAAGGGATACAGTAAACCTGGAGTGAAGCATCGGAATCTATAACTAGTGTCACAGGGACGGTTCAAAGCATAGACAGTAAGATGAGTCAGTATTCTTGTACTTAAGTCGGCATTGTGCCTTTTGTATTTAATTCCGATGCAATTTCTGTGTTTCATCGTCAATAAGAAGGTCGGAGGGATACAGTAAACCTGGAGTGCAGCATCCGAGTCTATAACTAGTGTCACAGGAATGGTTCAAATCATAGGCAGTAAGAAGGGTCAGCCTTCTTGTACTTAATTCGGCATTGTGCCTTTTGTATTTAATTCCGATGCAATTTCTGTGATTCATGGTCAATAAGAAGCGCCAAGGGATACAGTAAACCTGAAGTTAAGCATCGGAATCTATGACTAGTGACACAGGAATGGTTCAAAACATAGTCAGTAAGAAGAGTCAGTCTTCTTGTACTTAAGTCGGTTTTGTGCCTTTTGTATTTAATTCCGATGCAATATCTGTGTTTCATCGTCAATAAGAAGGTCCAAGGGATACAGTAAACCTGAAGTGAAGCATCGGAATCTATAGCTAGTGTCTCAAGAATGGTTCAAAACATAGTCAGTAAGTAGAGTCAGTCTTCATGTGCCTAAGTAGGCATTGTGCTTTTTGTATTTAATTCCGATGCAACTTCTGTGTTTCATCGTCAATAAGAAGATCCAAGGGAGACAGTAATCCTGAAGTTAAGCATCGGAATCTATGACTAGTGACACAGGAATGGTTCAAAACATAGTCAGTAGGAAGAGTCAGTCTTCTTGTACTTAAGTCGGCATTGTGCCTTTTGTATTTAATTCCGATGCAATTTCTGTGTTTCATCGTCAATAAGAAGGTCGGAGGGATACAGTAAACCTGGAGTGAAGCATCGGAGTCTATACCTAGTGTCACAGGAATGGTTCAAAGCATAGGCAGTAAGAAGAGTCAGACTTCTTGTACTTAATTCGGCATTGTGTATTTGTATTTAATTCGGATGCAATTTCTGTGTTTCATCGTCAATAAGAAGGTCCAAGGGATACAGTAAACCTGAAATGAACCATCGGAAACTATAACTAGTGTCACAGGAATGGTTCAAAACGTAGACAGTAGGAAAAGTCAGTCTACATGTACTTAAGTCGGCATTGTGCCTTTTGTACTTAATTCCGATGCAATTTGTGTGTTTCATCGTCAATAAGAAGGTCAAAGGGATACAGTAAACCTGATGTGAAGCATCGGAATCTATAACTAGTGTCACAGGAATGGTACAAAACATTGTCAGTAAGAAGAGTCGGTCTTCATGTACTAAAGTCGGCATTGTGCCTTTTGTATTTAATTCCGATGCAATTTCTGTGTTTCATTGTCAATAAGAAGGTCCAAGGGATACAGTGGACCTGAATTGAAGCATCGGAATCTATAACTAGTGTCACAGGAATGGTTCAAAACATAGACTTTCAGAAGAGTCAGTCTTCTTGTACTTTAGTCGGCATTGTGCCTTTAGTATTTAATTCCGATGCAATTTCTGTGTTCCATCGTCTATATGAAAGGTCCAATGGATACAGTAAACCTGGAGTGAAGCATCGGAATCTATAACTAGAGTCACAGGAATGGTTCAAAACATAGACAGTAAGAAGAGTCAGTCCTCTTGTACTTAAGTCGGCATTGTGGCTTTTGTATTTAATTCCAAAGCAATTTCTGTGTTTCATCGTCAATAAGAAGGTTTAAGGGATACAAGAAACACGAAGTGAAGCATCGGAATCTATAGCTAGTGTCACAAGAATGGTTCAAAACATAGTCAGTAAGTAGAGTCTGTCTTCATGTACTTAAGTAGGCATTGTGCCTTTTGTATTTAATTCCGATGCAATTTCTGTGTTTCATCGTCAATAAGAAGATCCAAGGGATACAGCAATCCTGAAGTTAAGCATCGGAATCTATGACTAATGTCACAGGATTGGTTCAAAACATAGTCAGTAAGAAGAGTCAGTCTTCTTGTACTTAAGTCATCATTGTGCATTTTCTATTTAATTCTGATGCAATTTCTGTGTTTCATCATCAATAAGAAGGTCCAACGGATACAGTAAGTTTGGAGTGAAGCATCGGAATCTAAAACTAGTGTCACAGGAATGGTTCAAAACATAGACAGTAAGAAGAGTCAGACTTCTTTTACTTCAGTCGGCATTGTGCCTTTTGTATTTAATTCCGATGCAATTTCTGTGTTTCATAGTCAATAAGAAGGTCAGAGGGATACAGTAAACCTGGAGTGAAGCATCGGAGTCAATAACTAGTGTCACAGGAATGGTTCAAAACATAGACAGTAAGAAGAGTCAGTCTTCTTGTACTTAATTCGGCATTGCGCCTTTTGTATTTAATGCTGATGCAATTTCTGTCTTTCACCGTCAATAAGAAGGTCAGAGGGATACAGTAAACCTGGAGTGAAGCATAGGAGTCTATAACTAGTGTCGCAGGATTGGTTCAAAACATAGGCTGTAAGAAGAGTCAGACTTCTTGTACTTAATTCGGCATTGTGCCTTTTGTATTTAATTCCGATGCAATATCTGTATTTCATCGTCAATAAGAAGGTCCAAGGGATACAGTAAACCTGAAATGAACCATCGGAAACTATAAATAGTGTCACAGGAATGGTTCAAAACATAGACAGTAGGAAAAGTCAGTCTACATGTACTTAAGTCGGCATTGTGCCCTTTGTACTTAATTCCGATGCAATTTGTGTGATTCATCGTCAATAAGAAGGTCAGAGGGATACAGTAAACCTAATGTGAAGCATCGGAATCTATAAGTAGTGTCACAGGAATGGTACAAAGCATAGTCAGTAAGAAGAGTCGGTCTTCTTTTACTTAAGTCGGCATTGTAACTTTTGCTTTTAATTCCGATGCAATTTCTGTGTTTCATCGTCAATAAGAAGGTCGGAGGGATACAATAAACCTGGAGTGAAGCATCGGAGTCTATAACTAGTGTCACAGGAATGGTTCAAAACATAGGCAGTAAGAAGAGTCAGCCATCTTGTACTTAATTCGGCATTGTGCTTTTTGTATATAATTCCGATGCAATATCTGTGATTCATCGTCAATAAGAAGCGCCAAGGGATACAGTAATCCTGAAGTTAAGCATCGGAATCTATGACTAGTGTCAAAGGAATGGTTCAAAACATAGTCAGTAAGAAGAGCCAGTCTTCTTGTACTTATGTCGGTATTGTGCCTTTTGTATTTAATTCCGATGCAATTTCTGTGTTTCATCGTCAATAAGAAGGACCAAGGGATACAGTAAACCTGAAGTGAAGCATCGGAATCTATAACTAGTGTCACAGGAATGGTTCAAAACATAGACAGTAGCAAGAGTCAGTCTACTTGTACTTAAGTCGGAATTGTGCCTATTGTATTGAATTCCGGTGCAATTTCTGTGTTTCATCGTCAATAAGAAGGTCCAAGGGACACAGTAAACCTGGAGTGAAGCATCGGAATCTATAACTAGTGTCACAGGAATAGTTCAAAACATAGACAGTAGGAAGAGTCAGTCTTCTTGTACTTAAGTCGGCATTCTGCCTTTTGTATTTAATTCCGATGCAATTTCTGTGTTTCATCGTCAATAAGACGGTCGGAGGGATACAGTAAACCTGGAGTGAAGCGTCGGAGTCTATAACTAGTGTCACAGGAATGGTTCAAAACATAGGCAGTAAGAAGAGTCAGACTTCTTGTACTTAATTCGGCATTGTGTATTTGTATTTAATTCCGATGCAATTTCTGTGTTTCATCGTCAATAAGAAGGTCCAAGGGATACAGTAAACCTGAAATGAACCATCGGAATCTATAACTAGTGTCACAGGGATGGTTCAAAACGTAGACAGTAGGAAAAGTCAGTCTACATGTACTTAAATCGGCATTATACCTTTTGTACTTAATTCCGATGCAATTTGTGTGTTTCATCGTCAATAAGAAGGTCAAAGGGATACAGTAAACCTGATGTGAAGCATTGGAATCTATAACTAGTGTCACAGGAATGGTACAAAACATAGTCAGTAAGAAGAGTCGGTCTTCTTGTTCTAATGTCGGCATTGTGCCTTTTGTATTTAATTCCGATGCAATTTGTGTGTTTCATCATCAATAAGAAGGTCAAAGGGATACAGTAAACCTGATGTGAAGCATCGGAATCTATAACTAGTGTCACAGGAATGGTACAAAACATAGTCAGTAAGAAGAGTCGGTCTTCTTGTACTAAAGTCGGCATTGTGCCTTTTGTATTTAATTCCGATGCAATTTCTGTGTTTCATCGTCAATAAGAAGGTCCAAAGGATACAGTAAACCTGAAATGAACCATCGGAATCTATAACTAGTGTCACAGGAATGGTTGAATACATAGACAGTAGGAAAAGTCAGTCTACATGTACATAAGTCGGCATTGTGCCTTTTGTATTTTATTCCGATGTAATTTATGTGTTTCATCGTCAATAAGAAGGTCAGAGGGATTCAGTAATCCCGAAGTTAAGCGTCTGAATCTATAAGTAGTGTCACAGGAATGGTTCAAAGCATAGTCAGTAAGAAGAGTCAGTCTTCTTGTAGTTAATTCGGCATTGTGCCGTTTGTATTTAATTCCGATGCAATTTCTGTGTTTCATCGTCAATACGAAGGTCAAAGGGATAAAGTAAACCTGAAGTGAAGCATCGGAATTTATAACTAGTGTCACAGTAATGGTTCAAAACATACACAGTAGGAAGAGTCAGTCTTCTAGTACTTAAGACGGCATTGTTCATTTTCTATTTAATTCCGATGCAATTTTTGTGTTTCATCGTCAATAAGACGGTCAGACGGATACAGTAAACCTGAAGTGAAGCATCGGAATCTATAACTAGTGTCACTGGTATGATTCAAATCATAGACATTTGGAAGAGTCAGTCATCTTGTACTTAATTCGGCATTGTGTCTTTTGTATTTAATTCCGATGCAATTTATGTGTTTCATCGTCAATAAGAAGGTCCAAGGGATACAGTAAACCTGGAGTGAAGCACCGGAGTCTATAACTAGTGTCACAGGAATGGCTCAAAACATGGACAGTAAGAAGAGTCAGTCTTCTTGTACTTAATTCGGCATTGTGCCTTTTGTACGTAATTCCGATGCAATTTCTGTGTTTCATCGTCAAAAAGAAGGTCAGAGGGATACAGTAAACCTGAAGTGAAGAAGCATCAGAAACTATAACTAGTGTCACAGGAATGGTTCAAAACATAGTCAGTAGGAAGAGTCAGTCTTCTTCTACATAAGTCGGCATTGTGCATTTTGAATTTAATACCGATGCAATTTCTGTGTTTCATCGTCAATAAGAAGGTCCAAGGGATACAAGGAACCTGAAGTGAAGCATCGGAATCTATAGCTAGTGTCACAAGAATGGTTCAAAACATAGTCAGTAAGTAGAGTCTGTCTTCATGTACTTAAGTAGGCATTGTGCCTTTTGTATTTAATTCCGATGCAATTTCTGTGTTTCATCGTCAATAAGAAGATCCAAGGGATACAGTAATCCAGAAGTTAAGCATCGGAATCTATGACTAATGTCACAGGAATGGTTCAAAACATAGTCAGTAAGAAGAGTCAGTCTTCTTGTACTTAAGTCATCATTGTGCATTTTCTATTTAATTCTGATGCAATTTCTGTGTTTCATCGTCAATAAGAAGGTCCAAGGGATACAGTAAGTCTGGAGTGAAGCATCGGAATCTATAACTAGTGTCACAGGAATGGTTCAAAACATAGTCAGTAAGAAGAGTCAGTCTCCTTGAACTTAAGCCGACATTGTCCCTTTTGTATTTAATTCCGATGCAATTTCTGTGTTTCATCGTCAATAAGAAGGTCCAAGGGAAACATTAAACCTGGAGTGAAGCATCGGAATCTAGAACTAGAGTCACAGGCACGGTTCAAAACATAGACAGTTAGATGAGTCAGTATTCTTGTACTTAAGTCGGCATTGTGCTTTTTTTATTCAATTCCGATGCAATTTCTGTGTTTCATCGTCAATAAGAAGGTCCAAAGGATACAGTAAACCTGAAATGAACCATCGGAATCTATAAGTAGTGTCACAGGAATGGTTGAATACATAGACAGTAGGAAAATTCAGTCTACATGTACATAAGTCGGCATTGTGCCTTTTGTATTTTATTCCGATGCAATTTATGTGTTTCATCGTCAATAAGAAGGTCAGAGGGATTCAGTAATCCCGAAGTTAAGCGTCTGAATCTATAACTACTGTCACAGGAATGGTTCAAAGCATAGTCAGTAAGAAGAGTCAGTCTTCTTGTAGTTAATTCGGCATTGTGCCGTTTGTATTTAATTCCGATGCAATTTCTGTGTTTCATCGTCAATAAGAAGGTCCAAGGGATACAGTAAACCTGACGTGAAGTATCGGAAATTATAACTAGTGTCACAGTAATGGTTCAAAACATACACAGTAGGAAGAGTCATTCTTCTAGTACTTAAGACGGCATTGTTCATTTTCTATTTAATTCTGATGCAATTTCTGTGTTTCATCGTCAATAAGACGGTCAGACGGATACAGTAAACCTGAAGTGAAGCATCGGAATCTATAACTAGTGTCACTGGTATGGTTCAAATCATAGACATTTGGAAGAGACAGTCTTCTTGTACTTAATTCGGCATTGTGTCTTTTGTATTTAATTCGGATGCAATTTATGTGTTTCATCGTCAATAAGAAGGTCCAAGGGATACAGTAAACCTGGAGTGAAGCACAGGAGTCTATAACTAGTGTCACAGGAATGGCTCAAAACATGGACAGTAAGAAGAGTCAGTCTTCTTGTACTTAATTCGAAATTGTGCCTTTTGTATGTAATTCGGATGCAATTTCTGTGTTTCATCGTCAAAAAGAAAGTCAGAGGGATACAGTAAACCTGAAGTGAAGAAGCATCAGAAATTATAACTAGTGTCACAGGAATGGTTCAAAACATAGTCAGTAGGAAGAGTCAGTCTTCTTCTACTTAAGTCGGCATTGTGCATTTTGAATTTAATTCCGATGCAATTTCTGTGTTTCATCGTCAATAAGAAGGTCCAAGGGATACAGTAAACCTGAAGTGAAGCATCGGAATCTATAACTAGTGTCACAAGAATGGTTCACAACATTGACAGTAGCAAGAGTCAGTCTACTTGTACTTAAGTCGGCAATGTGCCTATTGTCTTTAATTCCGATGCAATTTCTGTGTTTCATCGTCAATAAGAAGGTCCAAGGGACACAGTTAACCTGGAGTGAAGCATCGGAATATATAACTAGTGTCACAGGAATGGTTCAAAACATGGAAAGTAGGAAGAGTCAGTCCTCTTGTGCTGAAGTCGGCAATGTGCCTTTTGTATTTAATTCCGATGCAATTTCTGTGTTTCATCGTCAATAAGAAGGTCCAAGGGATACAGTAAACCTGGAGTGAAGCATCGGAGTCTACTACTAGTGCCACAGGAATGGTTCAAGACATAGACAGTAAGAAGAGTCAGTCTTCTTGTACTTAATTCGGCATTGTGCCATTTGTATTTAATTCCGATGCAATTTCTGTGTTTCATCGTCAATAAGAAGGTCCAAGGGATACATTAAACCTGGAGTGAAGCATCGGACTCTATAACTAGGGTCACAGGAATGGTTCAAAACATCGTCAGTAAGGAGAGTCAGTCTCCTTGTACTTAAGTCGACATTGTGCCTTTTGTATTTAATTCCGATGCAATTTCTGTGTTTCATCGTCAATAGGAAGGTCCGAGGGATACATTAAACCTGGAGTGATGCATCGGAATTTATAACTACAGTCACAGGGACGGTTCAAAACGTAGACAGTTAGATGAGTCAGTATTCTTGTACTTAAGTCGGCATTGTGCCTTTTGTATTTAATTCCGATGCAATTTCTGTGTTTCATCGTCACTAAGAAGGTCAGAGGGATGCAGTAATCCTGAAGTTAAGCATCGGAATCTATAACTAGTGTCACAGGAATGGTCCAAAGCATAGTCAGTAAGAAGAGTCAGTCTTCTTGTAGTTGAGTCCGCATTGTGCCATTTGTATTTAATTCCGATGCAATTTCTGTGTTTCATCGTCAATAAGAAGGTCCAAGGGATACAGTAAACCTGGAGTGAAGCATCGGAATCTATAACTAGTGTCACAGGAATGGTTTAAAACATAGACAGTTAGAAGAGTCTGTTTTCTTGTACTTAAGTCGGCATTGTGCCTATTGTATTTAATTCCGTTTCAATTTCTGTGTTTCATCGTTAATAAGAAAGGCCAAGGGACACAGTAAACCTGGAGTGAAGCATCGGAATCTATAACTAGTGTCACAGGAATGGTTCAAAACATAGACAGTAGGAAGAGTCTGTCCTCTTGTGCTGAAGTCGGCATTGTGCCTTTTGTATTTAATTCCGATGCAATTGCTGTGATTCATCGTCAATAAGAAGCCAGAGGGATACAGTATACCTGGAGTGAATCATCGGAGTCTATAACTAGTGTCACAGGAATGGTTCAAAACATGGGCAGTAAGAAGAGTCAGCCTTCTTGTACTTAATTCGGCATTGTGCCTTTTGTATTTAATTCCGATGCAATTTCTGTGATTCTTCGTCAATAAGAAGGTCAGAGGGATACAGTAAACCTGTAGTGAAGCATCGGAATCTATAACTAGTGTCACAGGAATGGTTCAAAACATAGTCAGTAAGAAGAGTCAGTCTATTTGTACTTAAACGGCATTGTGCCTTTTGTATTTAATTCCGATGCAATATCTGTGTTTCATCGACAATAAGAAGGTCCAAGGGATACAGTAAACCTGGAGTGAATCATCGGAGTCTATAACTAGTGTCACAGGAATGGTTCAAAACATAGACAGTAAGAAGAGTCAGTCTTCTTGTACCTAATTCGGCATTGTGCCTTTTGTATTTAATTCCGATGCGATATCTGTGTTTCATCGTCAATAAGGAGGTCCAAGGGATACAGTAAACGTGGAGTGAAGCATCGGAATCTACAACTAGTGACACAGGAATGGTTCCAATCATAGACAGTAGGAAGAGTCAGACTTCTTGTACTTAATACGGCATTGTGCCTTTTGTATTTAATTGCGATGCAATTTCTGTGTTTCATCGTCAATAAGAAGGTCGGAGGGATACAGTAAACCTGGAGAGCAGCATCGGAGTCTATAACTAGTGTCTCAGGAATGGTTCAAATCATAGGCAGTAAGAAGAGTCAGCCTTCTTGTACTTAATTCGGCATTGTGCCTTTTGTACTTAATTCCGATGCAATTTCTGTGTTTCATCGTCAATAAGAAGCGGCAAGGGTTACAGTAATCCAGAAGTTAAGCATCGGAATCTATGACTAGTGTCACAGGAATGGTTCAAAACATAGTCAGTAAGAAGAGTCAGTCTTCTTGTACTTATGTCGGTATTGTGCCTTTTGTATTTAATTCCGATGCAATTTCTGTGTTTCATCGTCAATAAGAAGGTCCAAGGGATACAGTAAACCAGAAGTGAAGCATCGGAATCTATAACTAGTGTCACAGGAATGGTTCAAAACATAGGCAGTAGCAAGAGACAGTCTACTTGTACTTAAGTCGGCATTGTGCCTATTGTATTTAATTCCGGTGCAATTTCTGTGTTTCATCGTCAATAAGAAGGTCCAAGGGACACAGTAAACCTGGAGTGAAGCATCGGAATCTATAACTAGTGTCACAGGAATGGTTCAAAACATAGACAGTAGGAAAAGTCAGTCTTCTTGTACTTAAGTCGGCATTGTGCCTTTTGTATTTAATTCCGATGCAATATCTGTGTTTCATCGTCAATAAGAAGGTCGGAGGGATACAGTAAACCTGGAGAGCAGCATCGGAGTCTATAACTAGTGTCTCAGGAATGGTTCAAATCATAGGCAGTAAGAAGAGTCAGCCTTCTTGTACTTAATTCGGCATTGTGCCTTTTGTACTTAATTCCGATGCAATTTCTGTGTTTCATCGTCAATAAGAAGCGGCAAGGGTTACAGTAATCCAGAAGTTAAGCATCGGAATCTATGACTAGTGTCACAGGAATGGTTCAAAACATAGTCAGTAAGAAGAGTCAGTCTTCTTGTACTTATGTCGGTATTGTGCCTTTTGTATTTAATTCCGATGCAATTTCTGTGTTTCATCGTCAATAAGAAGGTCCAAGGGATACAGTAAACCAGAAGTGAAGCATCGGAATCTATAACTAGTGTCACAGGAATGGTTCAAAACATAGGCAGTAGCAAGAGACAGTCTACTTGTACTTAAGTCGGCATTGTGCCTATTGTATTTAATTCCGGTGCAATTTCTGTGTTTCATCGTCAATAAGAAGGTCAGAGGGATACAGTAAACCTGGAGTGAAGCATAGGAGTCTATAACTAGTGTCACAGGAATGGTTCAACATAGGCTGTAAGAAGAGTCAGACTTCTTGTACTTAATTCGGCATTGTGCCTTTTGTATTTAATTCCGATGCAATATCTGTGTTTCATCGTCAATAAGAAGGTCCAATGTATACAGTAAACCTGAAATGAACCATCGGAAACTATAAATAATGTCACAGGAATGGTTCAAAACATAGACAGTAGGAAAAGTCAGTCTACATGTACTTAAGTCGGCATTGTGCCCTTTGTATGTAATTCCGATGCAATTTGTGTGTTTCATCGTCAATAAGAAGGTCCAAGGGATACAGTAAACCTGGAGTGAAGCATCGGAATCTATAACTAGTGTCACAGGGACGGTTCAAAGCATAGACAGTAAGATGAGTCAGTATTCTTGTACTTAAATCGGCATTGTGCCTTTTGTATTTAATTCCGATGCAATTTCTGTGTTTCATCGTCAATACGAAGGTCGGAGGGATACAGTAAACCTGGAGTGCAGCATCCGAGTCTATAACTAGTGTCACAGGAATGGTTCAAAACATAGGCAGTAAGAAGGGTCAGCCTTCTTCTACTTAAATCGGCATTGTGCCTTTTGTATTTAATTCCGATGCAATTTCTTTGATTCATGGTCAATAAGAAGCGCCAAGGGATACAGTAATCCTGAAGTTAAGCATCGGAATCTATGACTAGTGTCAAAGGAATGGTTCAAAACATAGTCAGTAAGAAGAGTCAGTCTTCTTGTACTTATGTCGGTATTGTGCCTTTTGTATTTAATTCCGATGCAATTTCTGTGTTTCATCGTCAATAAGAAGGACCAAGGGATACAGTAAACCTGAAGTGAAGCATCGGAATCTATAACTAGTGTCACAGGAATGGTTCAAAACATAGACAGTAGCAAGAGTCAGTGTACTTGTACTTAAGTCGGCATTGTGCCTATTGTATTTAATTCCGGTGCAATTTCTGTGTTTCATCGTCAATGAGAAGGTCCAAGGGACACAGTAAACATGGAGTGAAGCATCGGAATCTATAACTAGTGTCACAGGATAAGTTCAAAACATAGACAGTAGGAAGAGTCAGTCTTTTGTACTTAAGTTGGCATTGTGCCTTTTGTATTTAATTCCGATGCAATTTCTGTGTTTCATCGTCAATAAGAAGGTCGGAGGGATACAGTAAACCTGGAGTGAAGCATCGGAGTCTATAACTAGTGTCACAGGAATGGTTCAAAGCATAGGCAGTAAGAAGAGTCAGACTTCTTGTACTTAATTCGGCATTGTGTATTTGTATTTAATTCCGATGCAATTCCTGTGTTTCATCGTCAATAAGAAGGTCCAAGGGATACAGTAAACCTGAAATGAACCATCGGAAACTATAACTAGTGTCACAGGAATGGGTAAAACGTAGACAGTAGGAAAAGTCAGTCTACATGTACTTACGTCGGCATTGTGCCTTTTGTACTTAATTCCGATGCAATTTGTGTGTTTCATCGTCAAGAAGAAGGTCAAAGGGATACAGTAAACCTGATGTGAAGCATCGGAATCTATAACTAGTGTCACAGGAATGGTACAAAACATTGTCAGTAAGAAGAGTCGGTCTTCATGTACTAAAGTCGGCATTGTGCCTTTTGTATTTAATTCCGATGCAATTTCTGTGTTTCATCGTCAATAAGAAGATCCAAGGGATACAGCAATCCTGAAGTTAAGCATCGGAATCTATGACTAATGTCACAGGATTGGTTCAAAACATAGTCAGTAAGAAGAGTCAGTCTTCTTGTACTTAAGTCATCATTGTGCATTTTCTATTTAATTCTGATGCAATTTCTGTGTTTCATCATCAATAAGAAGGTCCAAGGGATACAGTAAGTTTGGAGTGAAGCATCGGAATCTAAAACTAGTGTCACAGGAATGGTTCAAAACATAGACAGTAAGAAGAGTCAGACTTCTTTTACTTCAGTCGGCATTGTGCCTTTTGTATTTAATTCCGATGCAATTTCTGTGTTTCACCGTCAATAAGAAGGTCAGAGGGATACAGTAAACCTGAAGTGAAGCACCGGAATCTATAACTAGTGTCACAGGAATGTTTCAAAACATAGTCAGTAAGAAGAGTCTGTCTCCTTGAACTTAAGCCGACATTGTGCCTTTTGTATTCAATTCCGATGCAATTTCTGTGTTTCATCGTCAATAAGAAGGTCCGAGGGATACATTAAACCTGGAGTGAAGCATCGGAATCTAGAACTAGAGTCACAGGGACGGTTCAAAACATAGACAGTTAGACGAGTCAGTATCCTTGTACTTAAGTCGGCATTGTGCTTTTTTTATTTAATTCCGATGCAATTTCTGTTTTTCATCGTCAATAAGAAGGTCCAAAGGATACAGTAAACCTGAAATCAACCATCGGAATCTATAACTAGTGTCACAGGAATGGTCGAATACATAGACAGTAGGAAAAGTCAGTCTACATGTACATAAGTCGGCATTGTGCCTTTTGTATTTAATTCCGATGCAATTTCTGTGTTTCATCGTCAATAAGAAGGTCCAAGGGATACAGTAAAACTGAAGTGAAGCATCGGAATTTATAACTAGTGTCACAGTTATGGTTCAAAACATACACAGTAGGAAGAGTCAGTCTTCTAGAACTTAAGTCGGCATTGTTCATTTTCTATTTAATTCCGATGCAATTTCTGTGTTTCATCGTCAATAAGACGGTCAGACGGATACAGTAAACCTGAAGTGAAGCATCGGAATCTATAACTAGTGTCACAGGAATGGTTTAAAACATAGAAAGTTAGAAGAGTCTGTTTTCTTGTACTTAAGTCGGCATTGTGCCTATTGTATTTAATTCCGTTTCAATTTCTGTGTTTCATCGTTAATAAGAAAGGCCAAGGGACACAGTAAACCTGGAGTGAAGCATCGGAATCTATAACTAGTGTCACAGGAATGGTTCAAAACATAGACAGTAGGAAGAGTCAGTCCTCTTGTGCTGAAGTCGGCATTGTGCCTTTTGTATTTAATTCCGATGCAATTTCTGTGATTCATCGTCAATAAGAAGCCAGAGGGATACAGTATACCTGGAGTGAATCATCGGAGTCTATAACTAGTGTCACAGGAATGGTTCAAAACATAGGCAGTAAGAAGAGTCAGCCTTCTTGTACTTAATTCGGCATTGTGATTTTTGTATTTAATTCCGATGCAATTTCTGTGATTCTTCGTCAATAAGAAGGTCAGAGGGATACAGTAAACCTGTAGTGAAGCATCGGAATCTATAACTAGTGTCACAGGAATGGTTCAAAACATAGTCAATAAGAAGAGTCAGTCTTTTTGTACATAAACGGCATTGTGCCTTTTGTATTTAATTCCGATGCAATATCTGTGTTTCATCGACAATAAGAAGGTCCAAGGGATACAGTAAACCTGGAGTGAAGCATCGGAATCTACAACTAGTGTCACAGGAGTGGTTCAAAACATAGACAGTAGGAAGAGTCAGTCTTCTTGTACTGAAGTCGGCATTGTGCCTTTTGTATTTAATTCCGATCCAATATCTGTGTTTCATCGTCAATAAGAAGGTCAGAGGGATACAGTAAACCTGGAGTGAAGCATAGGAGTCTATAACTAGTGTCACAGGAATGGTTCAACATAGGCTGTAAGAAGAGTCAGACTACTTGTACTTAATTCGGCATTATGCCTTTTGTATTTAATTCCGATGCAATATCTGTGTTTCATCGTCAATAAGAAGGTCCAAGGTATACAGTAAACCTGAAATGAACCATCGGAAACTATAAATAGTGTCACAGGAATGGTTCAAAACATAGACAGTAGGAAAAGTCAGTCTACATGTACTTAAGTCGGCATTGTGCCCTTTGTATTTAATTCCGATGCAATTTGTGTGTTTCATCGTCAATAAGAAGGTCAGAGGGATACAGTAAACCTAATGTGAAGCATCGGAATCTATTAGTAGTGTCACAGGAATGGTACAAAACATAGTCAGTAAGAAGAGTCGGTCTTCTTGTACTTAAGTCGGCATTGTAACTTTTGCATTTAATTCCGATGCAATTTCTGTGTTTCATCGTCAATAAAAGGGTCCAAGGGATACAGTAGACCTAAATTGAAGCATCGGAATCTATAACTAGTGTCACAGGATTGGTTCAAAACATAGTCAGTAAGAAGAGTCAGTCTTCTTGTACTTAAGTCGGTTTTGTGCCTTTTGTATTTAATTCCGATGCAATATCTGTGTTTCATCGTCAATAAGAAGGTCCAAGGGATACAGTAAACCTGGAGTGAAGCATTGGAATCTATAACTAGTGTCACAGGGACGGTTCAAAGCATAGACAGTAAGATGCGTCAGTATTCTTGTACTTAAGTCGGCATTGTGCCTTTTGTATTTAATTCCGATGCAATATCTGTGTTTCATCATCAATAAGAAGGTCGGAGGGATACAGTAAACCTGGAGTGCAGCATCCGAGTCTATAACTAGTGTCACAGGAATGGTTCAAAACATAGGCAGTAAGAAGGGTCAGCCTTCTTGTACTTAATTCGGCATTGTGCCTTTTGTATTTAATTCCGATGCAATTTCTGTGATTCATTGTCAATAAGAAGCGAAAAGGGATACAGTAATCCTGAAGTTAAGCATCGGAATCTATGACTAGTGTCAAAGGAATGGTTCAAAACATAGTCAGTAAGAAGAGTCAGTCTTCTTGTACTTATGTCGGTATTGTGCCTTTTGTATTTAATTCCGATGCAATTTCTGTGTTTCATCGTCAATAAGAAGGACCAAGGGATACAGTAAACCTGAAGTGAAGCATCGGAATCTATAACTAGTGTCACAGGAATGGTTCAAAACATAGACAGTAGCAAGAGTCAGTCTACTTGTACTTAAGTCGGCATTGTGCCTATTGTATTTAATTCCGGTGCAATTTCTGTGTTTCATCGTCAATAAGAAGGTTGGAGGGATACAGTAAACCTGGAGTGAAGCATCGGAGTCTATAACTAGTGTCACAGGAATGGTTCAAAGCATAGGCAGTAAGAAGAGTCAGACTTCTTGTACTTAATTCGGCATTGTGTATTTGTATTTAATTCCGATGCAATTCCTGTGTTTCATCGTCAATAAGAAGGTCCAAGGGATACAGTAAACCTGAAATGAACCATCGGAAACTATAACTAGTGTCACAGGAATGGTTCAAAACGTAGACAGTAGGAAAAGTCAGTCTACATGTACTTACGTCGGCATTGTGCCTTTTGTACTTAATTCCGATGCAATTTGTGTGTTTCATCGTCAATAAGAAGGTCAAAGGGATACAGTAAACCTGATGTGAAGCATCGGAATCTATAACTAGTGTCACAGGAATGGTACAAAACATTGTCAGTAAGAAGAGTCGGTCTTCATGTACTAAAGTCGGCATTGTGCCTTTTGTATTTAATTCCGATGCAATTTCTGTGTTTCATCGTCAATAAGAAGGTCCAAGGGATACAGTGGACCTGAATTGAAGCATCGGAATCTATAACTAGTGTCACAGGAATGGTTCAAAACATAGACTTTCAGAAGAGTCAGTCTTCTTGTACTTTAGTCGGCATTGTGCCTTTAGTAATTAATTCCGATGCAACTTCTGTGTTTCATCGTCAATATGAAAGGTCCAATGGATACAGTAAACCTGGAGTGAAGCATCGGAATCTATAACTAGAGTCACAGGAATGGTTCAAAACATAGACAGTAAGAAGAGTCAGTCCTCTTGTACTTAAGTCGGCATTGTGCCTTTTGTATTTAATTCCAAAGCAATTTCTGTGTTTCATCGTCAATAAGAAGGTTTAAGGGATACAAGAAACCTGAAGTGAAGCATCGGAATCTATAGCTGGTGTCACAAGAATGGTTCCAAACATAGTCAGTAAATAGAGTCTGTCTTCATGTACTTAAGTAGGCATTGTGCCTTTTGTGTTTAATTCCGATGCAATTTCTGTGTTTCATCGTCAATAAGAAGATCCAAGGGATACAGCAATCCTGAAGTTAAGCATCGGAATCTATGACTAATGTCACAGGATTGGTTCAAAGCATAGTCAGTAAGAAGAGTCAGTCTTCTTGTACTTAAGTCATCATTGTGCATTTTCTATTTAATTCTGATGCAATTTCTGTGTTTCATCATCAATAAGAAGGTCCAAGGGATACAGTAAGTTTGGAGTGAAGCATCGGAATCTAAAACTAGTGTCACAGGAATGGTTCAAAACATAGACAGTAAGAAGAGTCAGACTTCTTTTACTTCAGTCGGCATTGTGCCTTTTGTATTTAATTCCGATGCAATTTCTGTGTTTCATAGTCAATAAGAAGGTCAGAGGGATACAGTAAACCTGGAGTGAAGCATCGGAGTCAATAACTAGTGTCACAGGAATGGTTCAAAACATAGACAGTAAGAAGAGTCAGTCTTCTTGTACCTAATTCGGCATTGCGCCTTTTGTATTTAATGCCGATGCAATTTCTGTGTTTCACCGTCAATAAGAAGGTCAGAGGGATACAGTAAACCTGAAGTGAAGCACCGGAATCTATAACTAGTGTCACAGGAATGTTTCAAAACATAGTCAGTAAGAAGAGTCTGTCTCCTTGAACTTAAGCCGACATTGTGCCTTTTGTATTTAATTCCGATGCAATTTCTGTGTTTCATCGTCAATAAGAAGGTCCAAGGGATACATTAAACCTGGAGTGAAGCATCGGAATCTAGAACTAGAATCACAGGGACGGTTCAAAACATAGACAGTTAGATGAGTCAGTATTCTTGTACTTAAGTCGGCATTGTGCTTTTTTTATTTAATTCCGATGCAATTTCTGTGTTTCATCGTCAATAAGAAGGTCCAAAGGATACAGTAAACCTGAAATCAACCATCGGAATCTATAACTAGTGCCACAGGAATGGTTCAAAACATAGACTTTCAGAAGAGTCAGTCTTCTTGTACTTTAGTCGGCATTGTGCCTTTAGTAATTAATTCCGATGCAATTTCTGTGTTTCATCGTCAATATGAAAGGTCCAATGGATACAGTAAACCTGGAGTGAAGCATCGGAATCTATAACTAGAGTCACAGGAATGGTTCAAAACATAGACAGTAAGAAGAGTCAGTCCTCTTGTACTTAAGTCGGCATTGTGCCTTTTGTATTTAATTCCAAAGCAATTTCTGTGTTTCATCGTCAATAAGAAGGTTTAAGGGATACAAGAAACCTGAAGTGAAGCATCGGAATCTATAGCTGGTGTCACAAGAATGGTTCCAAGCATAGTCAGTAAATAGAGTCTGTCTTCATGTACTTAAGTAGGCATTGTGCCTTTTGTATTTAATTCCGATGCAATTTCTGTGTTTCATCGTCAATAAGAAGATCCAAGGGATACAGCAATCCTGAAGTTAAGCATCGGAATCTATGACTAATGTCACAGGATTGGTTCAAAACATAGTCAGTAAGAAGAGTCAGTCTTCTTGTACTTAAGTCATCATTGTGCATTTTCTATTTAATTCTGATGCAATTTCTGTGTTTCATCATCAATAAGAAGGTCCAAGGGATACAGTAAGTTTGGAGTGAAGCATCGGAATCTAAAACTAGTGTCACAGGAATGGTTCAAAACATAGACAGTAAGAAGAGTCAGACTTCTTTTACTTCAGTCGGCATTGTGCCTTTTGTATTTAATTCCGATGCAATTTCTGTGTTTCATAGTCAATAAGAAGGTCAGAGGGATACAGTAAACCTGGAGTGAAGCATCGGAGTCAATAACTAGTGTCACAGGAATGGTTCAAAACATAGACAGTAAGAAGAGTCAGTCTTCTTGTACCTAATTCGGCATTGCGCCTTTTGTATTTAATGCCGATGCAATTTCTGTGTTTCACCGTCAATAAGAAGGTCAGAGGGATACAGTAAACCTGAAGTGAAGCACCGGAATCTATAACTAGTGTCACAGGAATGTTTCAAAACATAGTCAGTAAGAAGAGTCTGTCTCCTTGAACTTAAGCCGACATTGTGCCTTTTGTATTTAATTCCGATGCAATTTCTGTGTTTCATCGTCAATAAGAAGGTCCAAGGGATACATTAAACCTGGAGTGAAGCATCGGAATCTAGAACTAGAGTCACAGGGACGGTTCAAAACATAGACAGTTAGATGAGTCAGTATTCTTGTACTTAAGTCGGCATTGTGCTTTTTTTATTTAATTCCGATGCAATTTCTGTGTTTCATCGTCAATAAGAAGGTCCAAAGGATACAGTAAACCTGAAATCAACCGTCGGAATCTATAACTAGTGCCACAGGAATGGTCGAATACATAGACAGTAGGAAAAGTCAGTCTACATGTACATAAGTCGGCATTGTGCCTTTTGTATTTAATTCCGATGCAATTTCTGTGTTTCATCGTCAATAAGAAGGTCCAAGGGATACAGTAAAACTGAAGTGAAGCATCGGAATTTATAACTAGTGTCACAGTAATGGTTCAAAACATACACAGTAGGAAGAGTCAGTCTTCTAGTACTTAAGTCGGCATTGTTCATTTTCTATTTAATTCCGATGCAATTTCTGTGTTTCATCGTCAATAAGGCGGTCAGACGGATACAGTAAACCTGAAGTGAAGCATCGGAATCTATAACTAGTGTCACTGGTATGGTTCAAAACATAGACATTTGGAAGAGTCAGTCTTCTTGTACTTAATTCGGCATTGTGTCTTTTGTATTTAATTCCGATGCAATTTATGTGTTTCATCGTCAATAAGAAGGTCCAAGGGATACAGTAAACCTGATATGAACCATCGGAATCTATGACTAGTGTCACAGGAATAGTTCAAAACATAGTCAGTAAGAAGAGTCAGTCTTCTTGTACTGAAGTCGGCATTGTGCCTTTTGTATTTAATTCCGATGCAATTTCTGTGTTCCATCGTCTATAAGAAGGTCCAAGGGATACAGTAAACCTGAAGTGAAGCCTCGGAATCTATAACTGGTGTCATAGGAATGGGTCAAAACATAGACAGTAGCAAGAGTCAGTCTTCTTGTACTTAAGTCGGCATTGTGCCCATAGTATTTAATTCCGATGCAATTTCTGTGTTTCATCGTCAATAAGAAGGTCCAAGGGACACGGTAAACCTGGAGTGAAGCATCGGAATCTATAACTAGTGTCACAGGAATGGTTCAAAACATAGACAGTAGGAAGGGTCAGTCTTCTTGTACTTAAGTCGGCATTGTGCCTTTTGTATTTAATTCCGATGCTATTTCTGTGCTTCATCGTCAATAAGAAGGTCAGAGGGATACAGTAAACCTGGACAGAACATCGGAGGCTATAACTAGTGTCACAGGAATGGTTCAAAACATAGACAGTAAGAAGAGTCATCCTTCTTTTACTTAAGTCGGCATTGTGCCTTTTGTATTTAATTCCGATGCAATTTCTGTGTTTCATCGCCAATAAGAAGGTACAAGGGATACAGTAAACCTGGAGTGAAGCATCGGAGTCTACTACTAGTGCCACAGGAATGTTTCAAGACATAGACTGTAAGAAGAGTCAGTCTTCTTGTACTTAATTCGGCATTGTGCCATTTGTATTTAACTCCGATGCAATTTCTGTGTTTCATCGTAAATAAGAAGGTCAGAGGGATACAGTAAACCTGAAGTGAAGCATCGGAATCTATAACTAGTGTCACAGGAATGGTTCCAAACATAGACATTTGGAATAGTCAGTCTTCTTGTACTTAAGTCGGCATTGTGCCTTTTGTATTTAATTCCGATGCAATTTCTGTGTTTCATCGTCAATAAGAAGGTCCAAGGGATACAGTAAACCTGAAGTGAAGCAACGGAATCTATAACTGGTGTCACGGGAATGGATCAAAACATAGACAGTTGCAAGAGTCAGTCTTCTTGTACTTAAGTCGGCATTGTGCCTATTGTATTTAATTCCGATGCAATTTCTGTGTTTCATCGTCAATAAGAAAGTCCAAGGGACACAGTAAACCTGGAGTGACGCATCGGAATCTATAACTAGTGTCACAGGAATGGTTCAAAGCATAGACAGTAGGAAGAGTCAGTCTTCTTGTACTTAAGTCGGCATTGTGCCCTTTGTATTTAATTCCGATGCAATTTCTGTGCTTCATCGTCCATAAGAAGGTCAGAGGGATACAGTAAACCTGGAGTGAAGCATCGAAGTCTATAACTAGTGTCACAGGAATGGTTCAAAACATAGACAGTAAGAAGAGTCAGTCTTCTTGTACCTAATTCGGCATTGTGCCTTTTGTATTTAATTCCGATGCGATTTCTGTGTTTCATCGTCAATAAGAAGGTCAGAGGGATACAGTAAGCCTGAAGTGAAGCATCGGATCTATAACTAGTGTCACAGGAATGGTTCAAAACATAGTCAGCAAGAAGAGTCAGTCTTCTTGTACTTAAGTCGGCATTGTGCATTTTCTATTTAATTCTGATCAAATTTCTGTGTTTCATCGTCAATAAGAAGGTCCAAGGGATACATTAAACCTGGAGTGAAGCATCGGCATCTATAACTACAGTCACAGGGACGGTTTAAATCATGGACAGTGAGATGAGTCAGTATTCTTGTACTTAAGTCGGCATTGTGCTTTTTGTATTTAATTCCGATGCAATTTCTGTGTTTCATCGTCAATTAGAAGGTCCAAGGGATACAGTAAACCTGGAGTAAAGCATCATAGTCTACAACTAGTGTCACTGGAATGGTTCAAGACATAGACAGTATGAAGAGTCAGCCTTCTTGTACTTAATTCGGCATTGTGCCTTTGTATTTAATTCCGATGCAACTTCTGTGTTTCATCGTCAATAAGAAGGTGAGAGGGATACAGTAATCCTGAGGTGAAGCATCGGAATCTATAACTAGTGTCACAGGAATGGTTCAAAACATAGTCATTAAGAAGAGTCTGTCTTCTTGTAATTAAGTCGGCATTGTGCCTTTTGTATTTAATTCCGATTCAATTTCTGTGTTTCATGGTCAATAAGAAGGTCCAATGGATACAGTAAGCCTAAAGTGAAGCATCGGAATCTATAACTAGTGTCACAGGAATGGTTCAAAACATAGACTTTCAGAAGAGTCAGCCTTCTTGTACTTTAGTCGGCATTGTGCCTTTAGAATTTAATTCCGATGCAATTTCTGTGTTTCATCGTCAATATGAAAGGTCCAATGGATACAGTAAACCTGGAGTGAAGCATCGGAATCTATTACTAGTGTCACAGGATTGGTTCAAATCATAGTCAGTTGGAAGAGTCACTCTTCTTGTACTTAAGTCGGCATTGTGTTTTGTATTTAATTCCGATGCAATTTCTGAGTTTCATCGTCAATAAGAAGGTCCAAGGGATACAGTAAGCATGAAATGAACCATCGGAATCTATAACTAGTGTCATAGGAATGGTTTAAACCATAGACAGTAGGAAAAGTCAGTCTACATGTACTTAAGTCGGCATTGTGCCTTTTGTATTTTATTCCGATGCAATTTCTGTGTTTCATCGTCAATAAGAAGGTCAGAGGGATACAGTAATCCCGAAGTTAAGCATCACAATCTATAACTAGTGTCACAGGAATGGTTCAAAACATAGTCAGTAAGAAGAGTCAGACTTCTTGTACTTAAGTCGGCATTGTGCCTTTTGTATTTAATTCCGATGCAATTTCTGTGTTTCATCGTCAATAAGAAGGTCCAAGGGATACTGTAAACCTGGAGTGAAGCATCGGAATGTATAACTAGTGTCACAGGAATGGTTCAAAACATAGACAGTAGGAAGAGTCCTTCTTCTTGTACTTAAGTCGGCATTGTGCCTTTTGTATTTAATTCCGATGCAATTTCTGTTCTTCATCGTCTACAAGAAGGTCAGAAGGATACAGTAAACCTGGAGTGAAGCATCGGAGTCTATAACTAGTGTCACGGGAATGGTTCAAACAAAGACAGTAAGAAGAGTCAGTCTACTGGTACTTAAGTCGGCATTGTGCCTTTTGTATTTAATTCCGATGCAATTTCAGTGTTTCTTCGTCAATAACAAGGTCCAAGGGATACAGTAAACCTGGAGTGAATCATCGGCATCTGTAACTAGTGTCACAGGAATGGTTCAAAAGATAGACAGTAAGATGAGTCAGTATTCTTGTACTTAAGTCGGCATTGTGCCTTTTGTATTTAATTCCGATGCAATTTCTGTGCTTCATCGTCAATAAGAAGGTCAGAGGAATACAGTAAGCCTGAAGTCAAGCATCGGATCTATAACTAGTGTCACAGGTATGGTTCAAAACATAGTCAGTAAGATGTGTCAGTCTTCTTGTACTTAAGTCGGCATTGTGCCTTTTGTATTTAATTCCGATGCTATTTCTGTGTTTCTTCGTCAATAAGAAGGTCCAAGGGATACAGTATACCTGGAGTGAATCATCGGCATCTATAACTAGTGTCACAGGGACGGTTCAAAACATAGACAGTAAGATGAGTCAGTATTCTTGTACTTAAGTCGGCATTGTGCCTTTTCTATTAATTCCGATGCAATTTCTGTGTTTCATCGTCAATAAGAAGGTCCAAGGGATACAGTAAACCTGAAGTGAAGCATCGGAATCTATAACTAGTGTCACAGGAATGGTTCAAAACATAGTCAGTAAGAAGAGTCAGTATTCTTGTACTTAAGTCATCATTGTGCATTTTCTATTTAATTCTGATCCAATTTCTGTGTTCCATCGTCAATACGAAAGTCCAAGGGATACAGTAAACCTGGAGTGTAGCATCGGAATCTATAACTACTGTCACAGGAATAGTTCAAAACTTAGACAGTAAGAAGAGTCAGACTTCTTTTACTGAAGTCGGTATTGTGCCTTTTGTATTTACTTCCGATGCAATTTCTGTGTTTCATCGTCAATAAGAAGGTCCATGGGATACAGTAAACCTGGAGTGAAGTATCATAGTCTACAACTAGTGTCACATTAATGGTTCAAGACATAGACAGTAAGAAGAGTCAGTCTTCTTGTACTTAATTCGGCATTGTGCCTTTTGTACTTAATTCCGATGCAATATCTGTGTTTCATCGACAATAAGAAGGTCAGAGGGATACAGTAAACCTGAAGTGAAGCATCGGAATCTATAACTAGTGTCACAGGAATGGTTCAAAACATAGTCAGTAAGAAGAGTCAGTCTTCTTGTACCTAATTCGGCTTAGAGCCTTTGGTATTTAATTCCGATGCGATATCTGTGTTTCATCGTCCATAATAAGTTCGGAGGGATACAGTAAGCCTGAAGTGAAGCATCGGATCTATGACTAGTGTCACAGGAATGGTTCAAAACATAGTCAGTAAGAAGAGTCAGTCTTCTTGTACTTGTGTCGGCATTGTGCCTTTTCTATTTAATTCCGATGCAATTTCTGTGTTTCATCGTCAATGAGAAGGTCCTAGGGATACAGTAAAGCTGAAATGAACCATCGGAATCTGTAACTGGTGTCACAGGAATGGTTCAAAACATAGACAGTTGCAAGAGTCAGTCTTCTTGTACTTAAGTCGGCATTGTGCCTATTGTATTTAATTCCGATGCAATTTCTGTGTTTCATCGTCAATAAGAAGGTCCAAGGGATACAGTTAACCTGGAGTGAGGCATCGGAATCTATAACTAGTGTCACAGGAATGGTTCAAAACATAGACAGTAGGAAGAGTCAGTCTTCTTGTACTTAAGTCGGCATTGTGCCTTTGGTATTTAATTCCGATGCAATGTCTGTGCTTCATCATCAATAAGAAAGTCAGATGGATATAGTAAACCTGGAGTGAAGCATCGGAGTCTATAACTAGTGTCACAGGAATGGTTCAAAACATAGACAGTAAGAAGAGTTAGTCTTCTTGTACCTAATTCGGCATTGTGCCTTTTGTACATAATTCCGATGCGATTTCAGTGTTTCATCGTCAATAAGAAGGTCAGAAGGATACAGTAAGCCTGAAGTGAAGCATCGGATATATAACTAGTGTCACAGGTATGGTTCAAAACATAGTCAGTAAGAAGAGTCAGTCTTCTTGTACTTAAGTCGGCATTGTGCCTTTTGTATTTAATTCCGTTGCAATTTCTGTGTTTCATCGTCAATAAGAAGGTCCAAGGGATACAGTAAACCTGTAGAGAATCATCGGCATCTATAACTAGAGTCACAGGGACGGTTCAAAACATAGACAGTAAGATGAGTCAGTATTCATTTACTTAAGTCGGCATTGTGCCTTTTCTATTTAATTACGATGCAATATCTGTGTTTCATCGTCAATAAGAATGTCCAAGGGATACAGTAAACCTGAAGTGAAGCATCGGAATCTATAACTAGTGTCACAGGAATGGTTCAAAACATAATCAGTAAGAAGAGTCAGTCTTCTTGTACTTATGTCATCATTGTGCATTTTCTATTTAATTCTGATCCAATTTCTGTGTTTCATCGTCAATAAGAAGGTCCAAGGGATACAGTAAACCTGGAGTGAAGCATCGGAATCTATAACTAGTGTCACAGGAATGGTTCAAAACATAGACAGTAAGAAGAGTCAGTCTTCTTGTACCTAATTCGGCATTGTGCCTTTTGTATTTAATTCCGATGCGATTTCAGTGTTTCATCGTCAATAAGAAGGTCAGAGGGATACAGTAAGCCTGAAGTGAAGCATCGGATCTATAACTAGTGTCACAGATATGGTTCAAAACATAGTCAGTAAGATGAGTCAGTCTTCTTGTACTTAAGTCGGCATTGTGCCTTTTGTATTTAATTCCGTTGCAATTTTTGTGTTTCATCGTCAATAAGGAGGCCCAAGGGATACAGTAAACCTGGAGTGAATCATCGGCATCTATAACTAGAGTCACAGGGAAGGTTCAAAACATAGACAGTAAGAAGAGTCAGTATTCTTGTACTTAAGTCGGCATTGTGCCTTTTCTATTTAATTCCGAAGCAATTTCTGTGTTTCATCGTCAATAAGAAGGTCCAAGGGATACAGTAAACCTGAAGTGATGCATCGGAATCTATAACTAGTGTCACAGGAATGGTTCAAAACATAGTCAGTAAGAAGAGTCAGTCTTCTTGTACCTAATTCGGCTTAGTGCCTTTGGTATTTAATTCCGATGCGATTTCTGTGTTTCATCGTCCATAATAAGTTCGGAGGGATACAGTAAGCCTGAAGTGAAGCATCGGATCTATGACTAGTGTCACAGGAATGGTTCAAAACATAGTCAGTAAGAAGAGTCAGTCTTCTTATACTTGTGTCGGCATTGTGCCTTTTCTACTTAATTCCGATGCAATTTCTGTGTTTCATCTTCAATGAGAAGGTCCTAGGGATACAGTAAACCTGAAATGAACCATCGGAATCTGTAACTGGTGTCACAGGAATGGTTCAAAACATAGACAGTTGCAAGAGTCAGTCTTCTTGTACTTAAGTCGGCATTGTGCCTATTGTATTTAATTCCGATGCAATTTCTGTGTTTCATCGTCAATAAGAAGGTCCAAGGGATACAGTTAACCTGGAGTGAGGCATCGGAATCTATAACTAGTGTCACAGGAATGGTTCAAAACATAGACAGTAGGAAGAGTCAGTCTTCTTGTACTTAAGTCGGCATTGTGCCTTTGGTATTTAATTCCGATGCAATGTCTGTGCTTCATCATCAATAAGAAAGACAGATGGATATAGTAAACCTGGAGTGAAGCATCGGAGTCTATAACTAGTGTCACAGGAATGGTTCAAAACATAGACAGTAAGAAGAGTCAGTTTTCTTGTACCTAATTCGGCATTGTGCCTTTTGTACATAATTCCGATGCGATTTCAGTGTTTCATCGTCAATAAGAAGGTCAGAGGGATACAGTAAGCCTGAAGTGAAGCATCGGATATATAACTAGTGTCACAGGTATGGTTCAAAACATAGTCAGTAAGAAGAGTCAGTCTTCTTGTACTTAAGTCGGCATTGTGCCTTTTGTATTTAATTCCGTTGCAATTTCTGTGTTTCATCGTCCATAAGAAGGTCCAAGGGATACAGTAAACCTGTAGTGAATCATCGGCATCTATAACTAGAGTCACAGGGACGGTTCAAAACATAGACAGTAAGATGAGTCAGTATTCATTTACTTAAGTCGGCATTGTGCCTTTTCTATTTAATTACGATGCAATTTCTGTGTTTCATCGTCAATAAGAATGTCCAAGGGATACAGTAAACCTGAAGTGAAGCATCGGAATCCATAACTAGTGTCACAGGAATGGTTCAAAACATAGTCAGTAAGAAGAGTCAGTCTTCTTGTACTTATGTCATCATTGTGCATTTTCTATTTAATTCTGATCCAATTTCTGTGTTTCATCGTCAATAAGAAGGTCCAAGGGATACAGTAAACCTGGAGTGAAGCATCGGAATCTATAACTAGTGTCACAGGAATGGTTCAAAACATAGACAGTAAGAAGAGTCAGTCTTCTTGTACCTAATTCGGCATTGTGCCTTTTGTATTTAATTCCGATGCGATTTCAGTGTTTCATCGTCAATAAGAAGGTCAGAGGGATACAGTAAGCCTGAAGTGAAGCATCGGATCTATAACTAGTGTCACAGGTATGGTTCAAAACATAGTCAGTAAGATGAGTCAGTCTTCTTGTACTTAAGTCGGCATTGTGCCTTTTGTATTTAATTCCGTTGCAATTTCTGTGTTTCATCGTCAATAAGGAGGCCCAAGGGATACAGTAAACCTGGAGTGAATCATCGGCATCTATAACTAGAGTCACAGGGAAGGTTCAAAACATAGACAGTAAGAAGAGTCAGTATTCTTGTACTTAAGTCGGCATTGTGCCCTTTCTATTTAATTCCGAAGCAATTTCTGTGTTTCATCGTCAATAAGAAGGTCCAAGGGATACAGTAAACCTGAAGTGAAGCATCGGAATCTATAACTAGTGTCACAGGAATGGTTCAAAACATAGTCAGTAAGAAGAGTCAGTCTTCTTGTACCTAATTCGGCTTAGTGCCTTTGGTATTTAATTCCGATGCGATTTCTGTGTTTCATCGTCCATAATAAGTTCGGAGGGATACAGTAAGCCTGAAGTGAAGCATCGGATCTATGACTAGTGTCACAAGAATGGTTCAAAACATAGTCAGTAAGAAGAGTCAGTCTTCTTGTACTTGTGTCGGCATTGTGCCTTTTCTATTTAATTCCGATGCAATTTCTGTGTTACATCGTCAATAAGAAGGTCCTAGGGATACAGTAAACCTGAAATGAACCATCGGAATCTGTAACTGGTGTCACAGGAATGGTTCAAAACATAGACAGTTGCAAGAGTCAGTCTTCTTGTAATTAAGTCGGCATTGTGCCTATTGTATTTAATTCCGATGCAATTTCTGTGTTTCAGCGTCAATAAGAAGGTCCAAGGGATACAGTTAACCTGGAGTGAGGCATCGGAATCTATAACTAGAGTCACAGGGAAGGTTCAAAACATAGACAGTAAGAAGAGTCAGTATTCTTGTACTTAAGTCGGCATTGTGCCTTTTCTATTTAATTCCGATGCAATTTCTGTGTTTCATCGTCAATAAGTTGGTCCAAGGGATACAGTAAACCTGAAGTGAAGCATCGGAATCTATAACTAGTGTCACAGGAATGGTTCAAACGATAGTCAGTAAGAAGAGTCAGTCTTCTTGTACTTCAGTCATCATTGTGCATTTTCTATTTAATTCTGATCAAATTTCTGTGTTTCATCGTCAATAAGAAGGTCCAAGGGATACAGTAAACCTGGAGTGAAGCATCGGAATCTCTAACTAGTGTCACAGGAATGGTTGAAGACACAGACAGTAAGAAGAGTCAGTCTTCTTGTACTTAATTCGGCATTGTGCCTTTTGTATTTAATTCCGATGAAATATCTGTGTTTCATCGTCAATAGGAAGGTCAGAGGGATACAGTAAACCTGAAGTGAAGCATCGGATCTATAACTAGTGTCACAGGAATGGTTCAAATCATAGACAGTAGGAAGAGTCAGCCATCTTGTACTTAAGTCGGCATTGTGAATTTTGTATTTAATTCGGATGCAATTTCAGTGTTTCATCGTCAATAAGAAGGTCCAATGGATACAGTAAACCTAAAGTGAAGCATCGGAATCTATAACTAGTGTCACAGGAATGGTTCAAAACATAGAGTGTCAGAAGAGTCAGTCTTCTTGTACTTAAGTCGGCATTGTGCCTTTTGTATTTAATTCCGATGCAATTTCTGTGTTTCATCGTCAATAAGAAGGTCCAAGGGATACAGTAAACCTGAAATGAACCATCGGAATCTATAGTGTCACAGGAATGGTTGAAAACATAGACAGTAGGAAAAGTCAGTCTACATGTACTTAAGTCGGCATTGTTCCTTTTGTATTTTATTCCTATGCAATTTATGTGTTTCATCGTCAATAAGAAGGTCAGAGGGATACAGTAATCCCGAAGTTAAGCATCAGAATCTATAACTAGTGTCACAGGAATGGTTCAAAGTATAGTCAGTAAGAAGAGTCAGTCTTCTTGTAGTTAATTCGGCATTGTGCCGTTTGTATTTCATTCCGATCCAATTTCTGTGTTTCATCGTCAATAAGAAGGTCCAAGGGATACAGTAAACCTGAAGTGAAGCATCGGAATTTATAACTAGTGACACAGGCATGGTTCAAAACATACACAGTAGGAAGAGTCAGTCTTCTAGTACTTAAGTCGGCATTGTGCAATTTCTATTTAATTCCGATGCAATTTCTGTGTTTCATCGTCAATAAGAAGGTCCAAGGGATACAGTAAACCTGAAGTGAAGCATCGGAATCTATAACTGGTGTCACAGGAATGGTTCAAAACATAGACAGTAGCAAGAGTCAGATATCTTGTACTTAAGTCTTCATTGTGCCTATTGTATTTAATTCCGATGCAATTTCTGTGTTTCATCGTCAATAAGAAGGTCCACGGGACACAGTAAACCTGGAGTGAAGCATCGGAATCTATAACTAGTGTCACAGGAATGGTTCAAAACATAGACAGTAGGAAGAGTCAGTCTTCTTGTACTTAAGTCGGCATTGTGCCTTTTGTATTTAATTCCGATGCAATTTCTGTGCTTCATCGTCAATAAGAAGGTCGGAGGGATACACTAAACCTGGAGTGAAGCATCGGAGTCTATAACTAGCGTCACAGGAATGGTTCAAAACATAGACAGTAAGAAGAGTCAGTCTTCTTGTACCTAATTCGGCATTGTGCCTTTTGTATTTAATTCCGATGCGATTTCTGTGTTTCATCGTCAATAGGAAGGTCAGAGGGATGCAGTAAGCCTGAAGTGAAGCATCGGATCTATAACTAGTGTCACAGGAATGGTTCAAAACATAGACAGTAGGAAGAGTCAGTCTTCTTGTACTTAAGTCGGCATTGTGCCTTTGGTATTTAATTCCGATGCAATTTCTGTGTTTCATCAGTCAATAATAAGGTCCAAGGGATACAGTAAACCTGGAGTGAAGCATCGGAATCTATAACCAGTGTCACAGGGACGGTTCAAAACATAGACAGTAAGATGAGTCAGTATTCTTGTACTTAAGTCGGCATTATGCCTTTTCTATTTAATTCCGATGCAATTTCTGTGTTTCATCGTCAATAAGAAGGTCCAAGGGATACAGTAAACATGAAGTGAAGCATCGGAATCTATAACTAGTGTCACAGAAATGGTTCAAACCATATTCAGTAAGAAGAGTCAGTCTTCTTGTATTTAAGTCATCATTGTGCATTTTCTATTTAATTCTGATCCAATTTCTGTAATTCATCGTCAATAAGAAGGTCCAAGGGATACAGTAAACCTGGAGTGAAGCATCGGAATCTATAACTAGTGTCACAATAATGGTTCAAAACATAGACAGTAAGAAGAGTCAGACTTCTTTTACTTAAGTCGGCATTGTGCCTTTTGTATTTAATTCCGATGCAATTTCTGTGTTTCATCGTCAATAAGAAGGTCCAAGGGATACAGTAAACTTGGAGTGAAGCATCGTAGTCTACAACTAGTGTCACAGGAATGGTTCAAGACATAGACAGTAAGAAGAGTCAGTCTTCTTGTACTTAATTCGGCATTGTGCCTTTTGTATATAATTCCGATGACATATCTGTGTTTCATCGTCAATAAGAAGGTCAGAGGGATACAGTAAACCTGAAGTGAAGCATCGGAATCTATAACTAGTGTCACAGAAATGGTTCAAAACATAGTCAGTAAGAAGAGTCAGTCTACTTGTACTTAAGTCGGCATTGTGCCTTTTGTATTTAATTCCGATGCAATTTCTGTGTATCATCGTCAATAAGAAGGTCCAAGGGATACATTAAACCTGGAGTGATGCATCGGATCTATAACTAGTGTCACAGGAATGGTTCAAATCATAGACAGTATTAAGAGTCAGCCATCTTGTACTTAAGTCGGCATTGTGCATTTTCTATTTAATTCTGATCAAATTTCTGTGTTTCATCGTCAATAGGAAGGTCCAAGGGATACAGTAAACCTGAAGTGAAGCATCGGAATTTATAACTAGTGACACAGGCATGGTTCAAAACATACACAGTAGGAAGAGTCAGTCTTCTAGTACTTAAGTCGGCATTGTGCAATTTCAATTTAATTCCGATGCAATTTCTGTGTTTCATCGTCAATAAGAAGGTCCGAGGGATACAGTAAACCTGAAGTGAAGCATCGGAATCTATAACTGGTGTCACAGGAATGGTTCAAATCATAGACAGTAGCAAGAGTCAGTCTTCTTGTACTTAAGTCGGCATTGTGCCTATTGTATTTAATCCCGATGCAATTTCTGTGTTTCACCGTCAATAAGAAGGTCCACGGGACACAGTAAACCTGGAGTGAAGCATCGCAATCTATAACTAGTGTCACAGGAATGGTTCAAAACATAGACAGTAGGAAGAGTCAGTCTTCTTGTACTTAAGTCGGCATTGCGCCATTTTTATTTAATTCCGATGCAATTTCTGTGCTTCATCGTCAATAAGAAGGTCGGAGGGAAACACTAAACCTGGAGTGAAGCATCAAAGTATATAACTAGTGTCACAGGAATGGTTCAAAACATAGACAGTAAGAAGAGTAAGTCTTCTTGTACCTAATTCAGCATTGTGCCTTTTGTATTTAATTCCGATGCGATTTCTTTGTTTCATCGTCAATAGGAAGGTCAGAGGGATGCAGTAAGCCTGAAGTGAAGCATCGGATCTATACCTAGTGTCACAGGAATCGTTCAAAACATAGTCAGTAAGAAGAGTCAGTCTTCTTGTACTTGTGTCGGCATTGTGCCTTTTGTATTTAATTCCGATGCAATTTCTGTGTTTCATCGTCAATAAGAAGGTCCAAGGGATACAGTAAACCTGGAGTGAAGCATCGGAATCTATAACTAGTGTCACAGGGACGGTTCAAAGCATAGACAGTAAGACGAGTCAGTATTCTTGTACTTAAGTAGGCATTGTGCCTTTTTTATTTAATCCCGATGCAATTTCTGTGTTTCATCGTCAATAAGAAGGTCCAAGGGATACAGTAAACCTGAAGTGAAGCATCGGAATCTATAACTAGTGTCACAGGAATGGTTCAAAACATAGCCTGTAAGAGGAGTCAGTCTTCTTGTACGTAAGTCATCATTGTGCATTTTCTATTTAATTCTGATCCAATTTCTGTGTTTCATCGTCAATAAGAAGGTGAGAGGGATACAGTAAACCTGAAGTGAAGCATCGGAATCTATAACTAGTATCACAGGAATGGTTCAAGACATAGTCAGTTAGAAGAGTCAGTCTTCATGTACTTAAATCGGCATTGTGCCTTTTGTATTTTATTCCGATGCAATTTCTGTGTTTCATCGTCAATAAGAAGGTCCAAGGGATACAGTACACCTGAAATGAACCATCGGAATCTATAACTAGTCTCATAGGAATGGTTGAAAACATAGACAGTAGGACTAGTCAGTCTACATGTACTTAAGTCGTCATTGTGACATTTGTATTTTATTCCGATGCAATTCCTGTGTTTCATCGTCAATAAGAAGGTCAGAGGGATACAGTTATCCCGAAGTTAAGCATCAGAATTTAATACTAGTGTCACAGGAATTGTTCAAAGCATAGTCAGTAAGAAGAGTCAGTCTTCTGGTAGTTAATTCGACATTGTGCGGTTTGTATTTCATTCCGATCCAATTTCTGTGTTTCATCGTCAATAAGAGGTCCAAGGGACACAGTAAACCTGGAGCGAAGCATCGGAATCTATAACTAGTGTCACAGGAATGGTTCATAACATAGACGGTAGGAAGAGTCAGTCTTCTTGTACTTAAGTCGGCATTGTGCCTTTTGTATTTAATTCCGATGCAATTTCTGTGTTTCATCGTCAATAAGAAGGTCCAAGGGATACAGTAAACCTGAAGAGAAGCATCGAAATCTATAACTAGTATTACAGGAATGGTTCAAAACATAGACTGTCAGAAGAAACAATCTTCTTGTACTTTAGTCGGCATTGTGCCTTTTGTATTTAATTCCGATGCAATCTCTGTGTTTCATCGTCAATAAGAAGGTCCAAGGGATACAGTAAACCTGGAGTGAAGCATCGGAATCTGTAACTAGTGTCACAGGAATGGTTCAAAACATAGACAGGTGGAAGAGTCAGTCTTCTTGTACTGAAGTCGGTATTGTGCCGTTTGTATTTAATTCCGATGCAATTTCTGTGTTTCATTGTCAATAAGAAGGTCCAAGGGATACAGTAAACATGAAGTGAAGGATCGGAATTTATAACTAGTGTCACAGGAATAGTTCAAAACATACACAGTATGAAGAGTCAGTCTTCTAGTACTTAAGTCGGCATTGTGCATTTTCTATTTAATTCCGATGCAATTTCTGTGTTTCATCGTCAATAAAACGGTCAGAGGGATACAGTAAACCTGAAGTGAAGCATCAGAACCTATAACTAGTGTCACAGGAATGGTTCAAAACTGAGACAGTTGGAAGAGTCAGTCTTCTTGTACTTAAGTCGTCATTGTGCCTTTTGTATTTAATTCCGATGCAATTTCTATGTTTCATCGTCAATAAGAAGGTCCACGGGATACGGTAAACCTGAAATGAACCATCGTAATCTATGACTAGTGTCACAGGAATGGTTCAAAACATAGTTAGTAAGAAGAGTCAGTCTTCTTGTACAGAAGTCGGTATTGTGCCTTTTGTATTTAATTCCGATGCAATTTCTGTGTTTCACCGTCAATAAGAAGGTCCAAGGGATACAGTAAACCTGAAGTGAAGCATCGGAATCTATAACTGGTGTCACAGGAATGGTTCAAAACATAGACAGTTGCAAGAGTCAGTCCTCTTGTACTTAAGTCGGCATTGTGCCTTTTGTATTTAATTCCGATGCAATTTCTGTGTTTCATCGTCAATACGAAGGTCCAAGGGATACATTAAACCTGGAGTGAAGCATCGGAATCTATAACTAGTGTCACAGGAATGGTTCAAAACATAGACTGTCAGAAGAGTCAGTCTTCTTGTACTTAAGTCGGCATTGTGCCTATTGTATTTCATTCCGATGCAATTTCTGTTTTTCATCGTCATTAAGGAAGTCCAAAGGACACAGTATACCTGGAGTGACGCATCGGAATCTATAACTAGTGTCACAGGAATGGTTCAAAACATAGACAGTAGGAAGAGTCAGTCTTCTTGTACTTAAGTCGGCATTGTGCCTTTTGTATTTAATTCCGATGCAATGTCTGTGCTTCATCGTCAATAAGAAGGTCAGAGGGATACAGTAAACCTGGAGTGAAGCATCGAAGTCTATAACTAGTGTCAAAGGAATGGTTCAAAACATAGACAGGTGGAAGAGTCAGTCTTCTTGTACCTAATTTGGCATTGTGCCATTTGTATTTAATTCCGATGCAATATCTATGTTTCATCGTCAATAAGAAGGTCCGAGGGATACAGTAAACCTGAAGTTAACCATCGGAATCTATAACTAGTGTCACAGGAATGGTTCAAAGCATAGACAGTTGGAAGAGTCAGTCTTCTTGTACTTAAGTCGGCATTGTGCCTTTTGTATTTAATTCCGATGCAATTTCTGTGTTTCATCGTCAATAAGAGGGTCCAAGGGATACAGTAAACCTGGAGTGAAGCATCGTAGTCTACAACTAGTGTCACAGGAATGGTTCACAACATAGACAGTAAGAAGAGTCAGTCTTCTTGTACTTAATTCGGCATTGTGCCTTTTGTATTTAACTCCGATGCAATATCTGTGTTTCATCGTCAATGAGAAGGTCAGAGTGATACAGTAAACCTGAAGTGAAGCATCGGAATCTATAACTAGTGTCACAGGAATGGTTCAAAACATAGTCAGTAAGAAGAGTCAGTCTTCTTGTACTTAAGTCGGCATTGTGCCTTTTGTATTTAATTCCGATGCAATTTCTGTGTTTCATCGTCAATACGAAGGTCCAAGGGATACATTAAACCTGAAGTGAAGCATCGGAATCTATAACTAGTGTCACAGGAATGGTTCAAATCATAGACAGTAGGAAGAGTCAGCCTTCTTGTACTCAAGTCGGCATTGTGAATTTTGTATTTAATTCCGATGCAATTTCTGTGTTTCATCGTCAATACGAAGGTCAGAGGTATACAGTAAACCTGAAGTGAAGCATCGGAAACTATAACTAGTGTCACAGGAATGGTTCAAAGCATAGAAAGTAAGAAAAGTCAGTTTTCTTGTACTTAAGCCGGCATCGTGCCTTTTATATTTAATTCCGATGCAATTTCTGTGTTTCATCGTCAATACGAAGGTCAGAGGGATACAGTAAACCTGAAGTGAAGCATCGGAATCTATAACTAGTGTCACAGGAATGGTTCAAAACATAGACAGGAAGAAGAGTCAGTTATCTTGTACTTAACTCGGTATTGCGAATTTTGTATTTAATTCCGAAGCAAATTCTGTGTCTCATCGTCAATAAGAAGGTCAGAGGGATACAGTAAACCTGAAGTAAAGCTTCGGAATCTATAACGAGTGTCACATGAATGGGTCAAAACATAGTCAGTAAGAAGCGTCAGTCTACTTGTACTTAAGTCGGCATTGTGCCTTTTGTATTTAATTCCGATGCAACTTCTGTGTATCATCATCAATAAAAAGGTCCAAGGGATACATTAAACCTGGAGTGAAGCATGAGATCTATAACTAGTGTCACAGGAATGGTTCAAATCATAGACAGTATTAATAGTCAGCCATCTTGTACTTAAGTCGGCATTGTGCATTTTCTATTTAATTCTGGTCAAATTTCTGTGTTTCATCGTCAATAACAAGGTCCAAGGGATACAGTAAACCTGAAGTGAAGCATCGGAATTTATAACTAGTGACACAGGCATGGTTCAAAACATACACAGTAGGAGGAGTCAGTCTTCTAGTACTTAAGTCGGCATTGTGCAATTTCTATTTAATTCCGATGCAATTTCTGTGTTTCATCGTCAATAAGAAGGTCCAAGGGACACAGTAAACCTGAAGTGAAGCATCGGAATCTATAACTGGTGTCACAGGAATGGTTCAAAACATAGACAGTTGCAAGAGTCAGTCCTCTTGTACTTAAGTCGGCATTGTGCCTATTGTATTTCATTCCGATGCAAATTCTGTTTTTCATCGTCATTAAGAAAGTCCAAGGGACACAGTATACCTGGAGTGACGCATCGGAATCTATAACTAGTGTCACAGGAATGGTTCAAAACATAGACTGTCAGAAGAGTCAGTCTTCTTGTACTTAAGTCGGCATTGTGCCTATTGTATTTCATTCCGATGCAATTTCTGTTTTTCATCGTCATTAAGAAAGTCCAAGGGACACAGTATACCTGGAGTGACGCATCGGAATCCATAACTAGTGTCACAGGAATGGTTCAAAACATAGACAGTAGGAAGAGTCAGTCTTCTTGTACTTAAGTCGGCATTGTGCCTTTTGTATTTAATTCCGATGCAATGTCTGTGCTTCATCGTCAATAAGAAGGTCAGAGGGATACAGTAAACCTGGAGTGAAGCATCGAAGTCTATAACTAGTGTCAAAGGAATGGTTCAAAACATAGACAGGTGGAAGAGTCAGTCTTCTTGTACCTAATTTGGCATTGTGCCATTTGTATTTAATTCCGATGCAATATCTTTGTTTCATCGTCAATAAGAAGGTCCGAGGGATACAGTAAACCTGAAGTGAACCATCGGAATCTATAACTAGTGTCACAGGAATGGTTCAAAGCATAGACAGTTGGAAGAGTCAGTCTTCTTGTACTTAAGTCGGCATTGTGCCTTTTGTATTTAATTCCGATGTAATTTCTGTGTTTCATCGTCAATAAGAGGGTCCAAGGGATACAGTAAACCTGGAGTGAAGCATCGTAGTCTACAACTAGTGTCACAGGAATGGTTCAAAACATAGACAGTAAGAAGAGTCAGTCTTCTTGTACTTAATTCGGCATTGTGCCTTTTGTATTTAATTCCGATGCAATATCTGTGTTTCATCGTCAATGAGAAGGTCAGAGTGATACAGTAAACCTGAAGTGAAGCATCGGAATCTATAACTAGTGTCACAGGAATGGTTCAAAACATAGTCAGTAAGAAGAGTCAGTCTTCTTGTACTTAAGTCGGCATTGTGCCTTTTGTATTTAATTCCGATGCAATTTCTGTGTTTCATCGTCAATACGAAGGTCCAAGGGATACATTAAACCTGAAGTGAAGCATCGGAATCTATAACTAGTGTCACAGGAATGGTTCAAATCATAGACAGTAGGAAGAGTCAGCCTTCTTGTACTTAAGTCGGCATTGTGAATTTTGTATTTAATTCCGATGCAATTTCTGTGTTTCATCGTCAATAAGAAGGTCCAATGGATACAGTAAACCTAAAGTGAAGCATCAGAAGCTAATACTAGTGTCACAGGAATGGTTCAAAGCATAGTCAGTAAGAAGAGTCAGTCTTGTTGTAGTTAATTCGGCATTGTGCCGTTTGTATTTCATTCCGATCCAATTTCTGTGTTTCATCGTCAATAAGAAGGTCCAAGGGATACAGTAACCTGAAGTGAAGCATCGGAAATTACAACTAGTGTCACAGGAATGGTTCATAACATACACAGTAGGAAGAGTCAGTCTTCTAGTAGTTAAGTCGGCATTGTGCATTTTCTATTTATTTCCGATGCAATTTCTGTGTTTCATCGTCAATAAGAAGGTCCAAGGGACACAGTAAACCTGGAGTGAAGCATCGGAATCTATAACTAGTGTCACAGGAATGGTTCAAAACACAGACGGTAGGAAGAGTCAGTCTTCTTGTACTTAAGTCGGCATTGTGCCTTTTGTATTTAATTCCGATGCAATTTCTGTGCTTCATCGTCAATACGAACGTCAGAGGGATACAGTAAACCTGAAGTGAAGCATCGGAATCCATAACTGGTCTCACAAGAATAGTTCAAAGCATAGACAGTAGCAAGAGTCAGTCCTCTTGTACTTAAGTCAGCATTGTGCCTATTGTATTTAATTCCGATGCAATTTCTGTGTTTCATCGTCAATAAGAAGGTCCAAGGGACACAGTAAACCTGGAGTGAAGCATCGGAATCTATAACTAGTGTCACAGGAATGGTTCAAAACATAGACGGTAGGAAGAGTCAGTCTTCTTGTACTTAAGTCGGCATTGTGCCTTTTGAATTTAATTCCGATGCAATTTCTGTGTTTCATCGTAAATAAGAAGGTCAGAGGGATACAGTTAACCTGCAGTGAAGCATCGGAATCTATAACTAGTGTCACATGAATGGTTCAAAACATAGACAGTAAGAAGAGTCAGTTTTCTTGTACTTAAGTCGGCATTGTGCCTTTTGTATTTAATTTCGATGCCATTTCTGTGTTTCATCGTCAATAAGAAGGTCAGAGGTATACAGTAAACCTGAAGTGAAGCATCGGAAACTATAACTAGTGTCACAGGAATGGTTCAAAGCATAGAAAGTAAGAAAAGTCAGTTTTCTTGTACTTAAGCCGGCATCGTGCCTTTTATATTTAATTCCGATGCAATTTCTGTGTTTCATCGTCAATACGAAGGTCAGAGGGATACAGTAAACCTGAAGTGAAGCATCGGAATCTATAACTAGTGTCACAGGAATGGTTCAAAACATAGACAGGAAGAAGAGTCAGTTATCTTGTACTTAAGTCGGTATTGCGAAATTTGTATTTAATTCCGAAGCAAATTCTGTGTCTCATCGTCAATAAGAAGGTCAGAGGGATACAGTAAACCTGAAGTAAAGCTTCGGAATCTATAACGAGTGTCACATGAATGGGTCAAAACATAGTCAGTAAGAAGCGTTAGTCTACTTGTACTTAAGTCGGCATTGTGCCTTTTGTATTTAATTCCGATGCAATTTCTGTGTATCATCTTCAATAAGAAGGTCCAAGGGATACATTAAACCTGGAGTGAAGCATCAGATCTATAACTAGTGTCACAGGAATGGTTCAAATCATAGACAGTATTAAGAGTCAGCCATCTTGTACTTAAGTCGGCATTGTGCATTTTCTATTTAATTCTGATCAAATTTCTGTGTTTCATCGTCAATAACAAGGTCCAAGGGATACAGTAAACCTGAAGTGAAGCATCGGAATCTATAACTAGTGTCACAGGAATGGTTAAAACATAGTCAGTATGAAGGGTCAGTCTTCTTGTACTTAAGTCGGCATTGTGCCTTTTGTATTTAATTCCGATGCAATTTCTGTGTTTCATCGTCAATACGAAGGTCCAAGGGATACATTAAACCTGGAGTGAAGCATCGGAATCTATAACTAGTGTCACAGGAATGGTTCAAAACATAGACTGTCAGAAGAGTCAGTCTTCTTGTACTTAAGTCGGCATTGTGCCTATTGTATTTCATTCCGATGCAATTTCTGTTTTTCATCGTCATTAAGAAAGTCCAAGGGACACAGTATACCTGGAGCGACGCATCGGAATCTATAACTAGTGTCACAGGAATGGTTCAAAACATAGACAGTAGGAAGAGTCAGTCTTCTTGTACTTAAGTCGGCATTGTGCCTTTTGTATTTAATTCCGATGCAATGTCTGTGCTTCATCGTCAATAAGAAGGTCAGAGGGATACAGTAAACCTGGAGTGAAGCATCGAAGTCTATAACTAGTGTCAAAGGAATGGTTCAAAACATAGACAGGTGGAAGAGTCAGTCTTCTTGTACCTAATTTGGCATTGTGCCATTTGTATTTAATTCCGATGCAATATCTTTGTTTCATCGTCAATAAGAAGGTCCGAGGGATACAGTAAACCTGAAGTGAACCATCGGAATCTATAACTAGTGTCACAGGAATGGTTCAAAGCATAGACAGTTGGAAGAGTCAGTCTTCTTGTACTTAAGTCGGCATTGTGCCTTTTGTATTTAATTCCGATGCAATTTCTGTGTTTCATCGTCAATAAGAGGGTCCAAGGGATACAGTAAACCTGGAGTGAAGCATCGTAGTCTACAACTAGTGTCACAGGAATGGTTCAAAACATAGACAGTAAGAAGAGTCAGTCTTCATGTACTTAATTCGGCATTGTGCCTTTTGTATTTAATTCCGATGCAATATCTGTGTTTCATCGTCAATGAGAAGGTCAGTGTGATACAGTAAACCTGAAGTGAAGCATCGGAATCTATAACTAGTGTCACAGGAATGGTTCAAAACATAGTCAGTAAGAAGAGTCAGTCTTCTTGTACTTAAGTCGGCATTGTGCCTTTTGTATTTAATTCCGATGCAATTTCTGTGTTTCATCGTCAATACGAAGGTCCAAGGGATACATTAAACCTGAAGTGAAGCATCGGAATCTATAACTAGTGTCACAGGAATGGTTCAAATCATAGACAGTAGGAAGAGTCAGCCTTCTTGTACTTAAGTCGGCATTGTGAATTTTGTATTTAATTCCGATGCAATTTCTGTGTTTCATCGTCAATAAGAAGGTCCAATGGATACAGTAAACCTAAAGTGAAGCATCAGAAGCTAATACTAGTGTCACAGGAATGGTTCAAAGCATAGTCAGTAAGAAGAGTCAGTCTTGTTGTAGTTAATTCGGCATTGTGCCGTTTGTATTTCATTCCGATCCAATTTCTGTGTTTCATCGTCAATAAGAAGGTCCAAGGGATACAGTAACCTGAAGTGAAGCATCGGAAATTATAACTAGTGTCACAGGAATGGTTCATAACATACACAGTAGGAAGAGTCAGTCTTCTAGTAGTTAAGTCGGCATTGTGCATTTTCTATTTATTTCCGATGCAATTTCTGTGTTTCATCGTCAATAAGAAGGTCCAAGGGACACAGTAAACCTGGAGTGAAGCATCGGAATCTATAACTAGTGTCACAGGAATGGTTCAAAACATAGACGGTAGGAAGAGTCAGTCTTCTTGTACTTAAGTCGGCATTGTGCCTTTTGGATTTAATTCCGATGCAATTTCTGTGTTTCATCGTAAATAAGAAGGTCAGAGGGATACAGTTAACCTGCAGTGAAGCATCGGAATCTATAACTAGTGTCACATGAATGGTTCAAAACATAGACAGTAAGAAGAGTCAGTTTTCTTGTACTTAAGTCGGCATTGTGCCTTTTGTATTTAATTTCGATGCCATTTCTGTGTTTCATCGTCAATAAGAAGGTCAGAGGTATACAGTAAACCTGAAGTGAAGCATCGGAAACTATAACTAGTGTCACAGGAATGGTTCAAAGCATAGAAAGTAAGAAAAGTCAGTTTTCTTGTACTTAAGCCAGCATCGTGCCTTTTATATTTAATTCCGATGCAATTTCTGTGTTTCATCGTCAATACGAAGGTCAGAGGGATACAGTAAACCTGAAGTGAAGCATCGGAATCTATAACTAGTGTCACAGGAATGGTTCAAAACATAGACAGGAAGAAGAGTCAGTTAGCTTGTACTTAAGTCGGTATTGCGAATTTTGTATTTAATTCCGAAGCAAATTCTGTGTCTCATCGTCAATAAGAAGGTCAGGGGGATACAGTAAACCTGAAGTAAAGCTTCGGAATCTATAACGAGTGTCACATGAATGGGTCAAAACATAGTCAGTAAGAAGAGTCAGTCTACTTGTACTTAAGTCGGCATTGTGCCTTTTGTATTTAATTCCGATGCAATTTCTGTGTATCATCTTCAATAAGAAGGTCCAAGGGATACTTTAAACCTGGAGTGAAGCATCAGATCTATAACTAGTGTCACAGGAATGGTTCAAATCATAGACAGTATTAAGAGTCAGCCATCTTGTACTTAAGTCGGCATTGTGCATTTTCTATTTAATTCTGATCAAATTTCTGTGTTTCATCGTCAATAGCAAGGTCCAAGGGATACAGTAAACCTGAAGTGAAGCATCGGAATTTATAACTAGTGACACAGTCATGGTTCAAAACATACACAGTAGGAAGAGTCAGTCTTCTAGTACTTAAGTCGGCATTGTGCAATTTGTATTTAATTCCGATGCAATTTCTGTGTTTCATCGTCAATAAGAAGGTCCACGGGACACAGTAAACCTGGAGTGAAGCATCGGAATCTATAACTAGTGTCACAGGAATGGTGCAAAACATAGACAGTAGGAAGAGTCAGTCTTCTTTTACTTAAGTCGGCATTGTGCCTTTTGTATTTAATTCCGATGCAATTTCTGTGCTTCATCGTCAATAAGAAGGTCGGAGGGATACACTAAACCTGGAGTGAAGCATCAAAGTATATAACTAGTGTCACAGGAATGGTTCAAAACATAGACAGTAAGAAGAGTCAGTCTCCTTGTACTTAATTCAGCATTGTGCCTTTTGTATTTAATTCCGATGCGATTTCTTTGTTTCATCGTCAATAGGAAGGTCAGATTGATGCAGTAAGCCTGAAGTGAAGCATCGCATCTATACCTAGTGTCACAGGAATCGTTCAAAACATAGTCAGTAAGAAGAGTCAGTCTTCTTGTACTTGTGTCGGCATTGTGCCTTTTGTATTTAATTCCGATGCAATTTCTGTGTTTCATCGTCAATAAGAAGGTGCAAGGGATACAGTAAACCTGGAGTGAAGCATCGGAATCTATAACTAGTGTCACAGGGACGGTTCAAAACATAGACAGTAAGATTAGTCAGTATTCTTGTACTTAAGTAGGCATTGTGCCTTTTCTATTTAATCCCGATGCAATTTCTGTGTTTCATCGTCAATAAGAAGGTCCAAGGGATACAGTAAACCTGAAGTGAAGCATCGGAATCTATAACTAGTGTCACAGGAATGGTTCAAAACATAGCCAGTAAGAAGAGTCAGTCTTCTTGTACGTAAGTCATCATTGTGCATTTTCTATTTAATTCTGATCCAATTTCTGTGTTTCATCGTCAATAAGAAGGTGAGAGGGATACAGTAAACCTGAAGTGAAGCATCGGAATCTATAACTAGTATCACAGGAATGGTTCAAGACATAGTCAGTAAGAAGAGTCAGTCTTCTTGTACTTAAATCGGCATTGTGCCTTTTGTATTTTATTCCGATGCAATTTCTGTGTTTCATCGTCAATAAGAAGGTCCAAGGGATACAGTATTCCCTGAAATGAACCATCGGAATCTAAAACTAGTCTCATAGGAATGGTTGAAAACATAGACAGTAGGACTAGTCAGTCTACATGTACTTAAGTCGGCATTGTGACTTTTGTATTTTATTCCGATGCAATTCCTGTGTTTCATCGTCAATAAGAACGTCAGAGGGATACAGTAATACCGAAGTTAAGCATCAGAATCTAATACTAGTGTCACGGGAATGGTTCAAAGCATAGTCAGTTAGAAGAGTCAGTCTTCTTGTAGTTAATTCGACATTGTGCGGTTTGTATTTCATTCCGATCCAATTTCTGTGTTTCATCGTCAATAAGAAGGTCCAAGGGATACAGTAAACCTAAAGTGAAGCATCGGTATTTACAACTAGTGTCACAGGAATGGTTCAAAACATACACAGTAGGAAGAGTCAGTCATCTAGTAGTTAAGTCGGCATTGTGCATTTTCTATTTAATTCCGATGCAATTTCTGTGTTTCATCGTCAATAAGAAGGTCCAAGGGATACAATAAACCTGAAGTGAAGCATCGGAATCTATAACTGGTGTCACAGGAATGGTTCAAAACATAGACAGTAGCAAGAGTCAGTCCTCTTGTACTTAAGTCGGCATTGTGCCTATTGTATTTAATTCCGATGCAATTTCTGTGTTTCAACGTCAATAAGAAGGTCCAAGGGACACAGTAAACCTGGAGTGAAGCATCATAATCTATAACTAGTGTCACAGGAATGGTTCATAACATAGACGGTAGGAAGAGTCAGTCTTCTTGTACTTAAGTCGGCATTGTGCCTTTTGTATTTAATTCCGATGCAATATCTGTGTTTCATCGTCAATAAGAAGGTCCAAGGGATACAGTAAACCTGAAGAGAAGCATCGAAATCTATAACTAGTATTACAGGAATGGTTCAAAACATAGACTGTCAGAAGAAACAGTCTTCTTGTACTTTAGTCGGCATTGTGCCTTTTGTATTTAATTCCGATGCAATCTCTGTGTTTCATCGTCAATAAGAAGGTCCAAGGGATACAGTAAAACTGGAGTGAAGCATCGGAATCTGTAACTAGTGTCACAGGAATGGTTCAAAACATAGACAGTTGGAAGAGTCAGTCTTCTTGTACTGAAGTCGGTATTGTGCCGTTTGTATTTAATTCCGATGCAATTTCTGTGTTTCATTGTCAATAAGAAGGTCCAAGGGATACAGTAAACATGAAGTGAAGGATCGGAATTTATAACTAGTGTCACAGGAATAGTTCAAAACATACACAGTATGAAGAGTCAGTCTTCTAGTACTTAAGTCGGCATTGTGCATTTTCTATTTAATTCCGATGCAATTTCTGTGTTTCATCGTCAATAAGACGGTCAGAGGGATACAGTAAACCTGAAGTGAAGCATCAGAACCTATAACTAGTGTCACAGGAATGGTTCAAAGCATAGAAAGTAAGAAAAGTCAGTTTTCTTGTACTTAAGCCGGCATCGTGCCTTTTATATTTAATTCCGATGCAATTTCTGTGTTTCATCGTCAATACGAAGGTCAGAGGGATACAGTAAACCTGAAGTGAAGCATCGGAATCTATAACTAGTGTCACAGGAATGGTTCAAAACATAGACAGGAAGAAGAGTCAGTTATCTTGTACTTAAGTCGGTATTGCGAATTTTGTATTTAATTCCGAAGCAAATTCTGTGTCTCATCGTCAATAAGAAGGTCAGAGGGATACATAAACCTGAAGTAAAGCTTCGGAATCTTTAACGAGTGTCACATGAATGGGTCAAAACATAGTCAGTAAGAAGAGTCAGTCTACTTGTACTTAAGTCGGCATTGTGCCTTTTGTATTTAATTCCGATGCAATTTCTGTGTATCATCTTCAATAAGAAGGTCCAAGGGATACTTTAAACCTGGAGTGAAGCATCAGATCTATAACTAGTGTCACAGGAATGGTTCAAATCATAGACAGTGTTAAGAGTCAGCCATCTTGTACTTAAGTCGGCATTGTGCATTTTCTATTTAATTCTGATCAAATTTCTGTGTTTCATCGTCAATAGCAAGGTCCAAGGGATACAGTAAACCTGAAGTGAAGCATCGGAATTTATAACTAGTGACACAGGCATGGTTCAAAACATACACAGTAGGAAGAGTCAGTCTTCTAGTACTTAAGTCAGCATTGTGCAATTTGTATTTAATTCCGATGCAATTTCTGTGTTTCATCGTCAATAAGAAGGTCCACGGGACACAGTAAACCTGGAGTGAAGCATCGGAATCTATAACTACTGTCACAGGAATGGTGCAAAACATAGACAGTAGGAAGAGTCAGTCTTCTTGTACTTAAGTCGGCATTGTGCCTTTTGTATTTAATTCCGATGCAATTTCTGTGCTTCATCGTCAATAAGAAGGTCGGAGGGATACACTAAACCTGGAGTGAAGCATCAAAGTATATAACTAGTGTCACAGGAATGGTTCAAAACATAGACAGTAAGAAGAGTCAGTCTTCTTGTACCTAATTCAGCATTGTGCCTTTTGTATTTAATTCCGATGCGATTTCTTTGTTTCATCGTCAATAGGAAGGTCAGATTGATGCAGTAAGCCTGAAGTGAAGCATCGCATCTATACCTAGTGTCACAGGAATCGTACAAAACATAGTCAGTAAGAAGAGTCAGTCTTCTTGTACTTGTGTCGGCATTGTGCCTTTTGTATTTAATTCCGATGCAATTTCTGTGTTTCATCGTCAATAAGAAGGTCCAAGGGATACAGTAAACCTGGAGTGAAGCATCGGAATCTATAACTAGTGTCACAGGGACGGTTCAAAACATAGACAGTAAGATTAGTCAGTATTCTTGTACTTAAGTAGGCATTGTGCCTTTTCTATTTAATCCCGATGCAATTTCAGTGTTTCATCGTCAATACGAAGGTCCAAGGGATACAGTAAACCTGAAGTGAAGCATCGGAATCTATAACTAGTGTCACAGGAATGGTTCAAAACCTAGCCAGTAAGAAGAGTCAGTCTTCTTGTACGTAAGTCATCATTGTGCATTTTCTATTTAATTCTGATCCAATTTCTGTGTTTCATCGTCAATAAGAAGGTGAGAGGGATACAGTAAACCTGAAGTGAAGCATCGGAATCTATAACTAGTATCACAGGAATGGTTCAAGACATAGTCAGTAAGAAGAGTCAGTCTTCTTGTACTTAAATCGGCATTGTGCCTTTTGTATTTTATTCCGATGCAATTTCTGTGTTTCATCGTCAATAAGAAGGTCCAAGGGATACAGTATTCCCTGAAATGAACCATCGGAATCTAAAACTAGTCTCATAGGAATGGTTGAAAACATAGACAGTAGGACTAGTCAGTCTACATGTACTTAAGTCGGCATTGTGACTTTTGTATTTTATTCCGATGCAATTCCTGTGTTTCATCGTCAATAAGTACGTCAGAGGGATACAGTAATCCCGAAGTTAAGCATCAGAATCTAATACTAGTGTCACGGGAATGGTTCAAAGCATAGTCAGTTAGAAGAGTCAGTCTTCTTGTAGTTAGTTCGACATTGTGCGGTTTGTATTTCATTCCGATCCAATTTCTGTGTTTCATCGTCAATAAGAAGGTCCAAGGGATACAGTAAACCTAAAGTGAAGCATCGGAATTTATAACTAGTGTCACAGGAATGGTTCAAAACATACACAGTAGGAAGAGTCAGTCATCTAGTAGTTAAGTCGGCATTGTGCATTTTCTATTTAATTCCGATGCAATTTCTGTGTTTCATCGTCAATAAGAAGGTCCAAGGGATACAATAAACCTGAAGTGAAGCATCAGAATCTATAACTGGTGTCACAGGAATGGTTCAAAACATAGACAGTAGCAAGAGTCAGTCCTCTTGTACTTAAGTCGGCATTGTGCCTATTGTATTTAATTCCGATGCAATTTCTGTGTTTCAACGTCAATAAGAAGGTCCAAGGGACACAGTAAACCTGGAGTGAAGCATCATAATCTATAACTAGTGTCACAGGAATGGTTCATAACATATACGGTAGGAAGAGTCAGTCTTCTTGTACTTAAGTCGGCATTGTGCCTTTTGTATTTAATTCCGATGCAATATCTGTGTTTCATCGTCAATAAGAAGGTCCAAGGGATACAGTAAACCTGAAGAGAAGCATCGAAATCTATAACTAGTATTACAGGAATGGTTCAAAACATAGACTGTCAGAAGAAACAGTCTTCTTGTACTTTAGTCGGCATTGTGCCTTTTGTATTTAATTCCGATGCAATCTCTGTGTTTCATCGTCAATACGAAGGTCCAAGGGATACAGTAAAACTGGAGTGAAGCATCGGAATCTGTAACTAGTGTCACAGGAATGGTTCAAAACATAGACAGGTGGAAGAGTCAGTCTTCTTGTACTGAAGTCGGTATTGTGCCGTTTGTATTTAATTCCGATGCAATTTCTGTGTTTCATTGTCAATAAGAAGGTCCAAGGGATACAGTAAACATGAAGTGAAGGATCGGAATTTATAACTAGTGTCACAGGAATAGTTCAAAACATACACAGTATGAAGAGTCAGTCTTCTAGTACTTAAGTCGGCATTGTGCATTTTCTATTTAATTCCGATGCAATTTCTGTGTTTCATCGTCAATAAGACGGTCAGAGGGATACAGTAAACCTGAAGTGAAGCATCAGAACCTATAACTAGTGTCACAGGAATGGTTCAAATCTTAGACAGTTGGAAGAGTCAGTCTTCTTGTACTTAAGTCGGCATTGTGCCTTTTGTATTTAATTCCGATGCAATTTCTATGTTTCATCGTCAATAAGAAGGTCCACGGGATACGGTAAACCTGAAATGAACCATCGGAATCTATGACTAGTGTCACAGGAATGGTTCAAAACATAGTTAGTAAGAAGAGTCAGTCTTCTTGTACTGAAGTCGGTATTGTGCCTTTTGTATTTATTTCCGATGCAATTTCTGTGTTTCATCGTCAATAAGAAGGTCCAAGGGATACAGTAAACCTGAAGTGAAGCATCGGAATCTATAACTGGTGTCACAGGAATGGTTCAAAACATAGACAGTTGCAAGAGTCAGTCCTCTTGTACTTAAGTCGGCATTGTGCCTATTGTATTTCATTCCGATGCAAATTCTGTTTTTCATCGTCATTAAGAAAGTCCAAGGGACACAGTATACCTGGAGTGACGCATCGGAATCTATAACTAGTGTCACAGGAATGGTTCAAACATAGACAGTAGGAAGAGTCAGTCTTCTTGTACTTAAGTCGGCATTGTGCCATTTGTATTTAATTCCGATGCAATTTCTGTGCTTCATCGTTAATAAGAAGGTCAGAGGGATACAGTAAACCTGGAGTGAAGCATCGAAGTCTATAACTAGTGTCAAAGGAATGGTTCAAATCATAGACAGGTGGAAGAGTCAGTCTTCTTGTACCTAATTCGGCATTGTGCCTTTTGTATTTAATTCCGATGCGATTTCTGTGTTTCATCGTCAATAAGAAGGTCAGAGGGATACAGGAAACCTGGAGTGAAGCATCGGAATCTATAACTAGTGTCACAGGAATGGTTCAAAACATAGACAGTAAGATGAGTCAGTATTCTTGTACTTAAGTCGGCACTGTGCCTTTTGTAGTTAATTCCGATGCAATTTCTGTGTTTCATCGTCAATAAGAAGGTCCCAGGGATACAGTAAACCTGGAGTGAAGCATCGTAGTCTACAACTAGTGTCACAGGTATGGTTCAAGACATAGACAGTAAGAAGAGTCAGTCTTCTTGTACTTAATTCGGCATTGTGCCTTTTGTATTTAATTCCGATGCAATATCTGTGTTTCATCGTCAATGAGAAGGTCAGAGGGATACAGTAAACCTGAAGTGAAGCATCGGAATCTATAACTAGTGTCACAGGAATGGTTCAAAACATAGACAGTTGCAAGAGTCAGTCCTCTTGTACTTAAGTCGGCATTGTGCCTATTGTATTTCATTCCGATGCAAATTCTGTTTTTCATCGTCATTAAGAAAGTCCAAGGGACACAGTATACCTGGAGTGACGCATCGGAATCTATAACTAGTGTCACAGGAATGGTTCAAAACATAGACAGTAGGAAGATTCAGTCTTCTTGTACTTAAGTCGGCAGTGTGCCTTTTGTATTTAATTCCGATGCAATTTCTGTGCTTCATCGTCAATAAGAAGGTCAGAGGGATACAGTAAACCTGGAGTGAAGCATCGAAGTCTATAACTAGTGTCAAAGGAATGGTTCAAAACATAGACAGGTGGAAGAGTCAGTCTTCTTGTACCTAATTCGGCATTGTGCCTTTTGTATTTATTTCCAAGTCGATTTCTGTGTTTCATCGTCAATAAGAAGGTCAGAGGGATACAGTAAGCCTGAAGTGAAGCATCGCATCTATAACTAGTGTCACAGGAATTAATCAAAACATAGTCAGCAAGAAGAGTCAGTCTTCTTGCACTTAAGTCGGCATTGTGCCATTTGTATTTAATTCCGATGCAATATCTGTGTTTCATCGTCAATAAGAAGGTCCGAGGGATACAGTAAACCTGAAGTGAAGCATCGGAATCTATAACTAGTGTCACAGGAATGGTTCAAAGCATAGACAGTTGGAAGAGTCAGTCTTCTTGTAATTAAGTCGGCATTGTGCCTTTTGTATTTAATTCCGATGCAATTTCTGTGTTTCATCGTCAATAAGAGGGTCCAAGGGATACAGTAAACCTGGAGTGAAGCATCGTAGTCTACAACTAGTGTCACAGGAATGGTTCAAAATATAGACAGTAAGAAGAGTCAGTCTTCTTGTACTTAATTCGGCATTGTGCCTTTTGTATTTAATTCCGGTGCAATATCTGTGTTTCATCGTCAATGAGAAGGTCAGAGTGATACAGTAAACCTGAAGTGAAGCATCGGAATCTATAACTAGTGTCACAGGAATGGTTCAAAACATAGTCAGTAAGAAGAGTCAGTCTTCTTGTACTTAAGCCGGCATTGTGCCTTTTGTATTTAATTCCGATGCAATTTCTGTGTTTCATCGTCAATACGAAGGTCCAAGGGATACATTAAACCTGAAGTGAAGCATCGGAATCCATAACTGGTGTCACAATAATAGTTCAAAGCATAGACAGTAGCAAGAGTCAGTCCTATTGTACTTAAGTCTGCATTGTGCCTATTGTATTTAATTCCGATGCAATTTCTGTGTTTCATCGTGAATAAGAAGGTCCAAGGGATACAGTAAACCTGGAGTGAAGCATCGTAGTCTACAACTAGTGTCACAGGAATGGTTCAAAATATAGACAGTAAGAAGAGTCAGTCTTCTTGTACTTAATTCGGCATTGTGCCTTTTGTATTTAATTCCGGTGCAATATCTGTGTTTCATCGTCAATGAGAAGGTCAGAGTGATACAGTAAACCTGAAGTGAAGCATCGGAATCTATAACTAGTGTCACAGGAATGGTTCAAAACATAGTCAGTAAGAGGAGTCAGTCTTCTTGTACTTAAGTCGGCATTGTGCCTTTTGTATTTAATTCCGATGCAATTTCTGTGTTTCATCGTCAATAAGAAGGTCCAAGGAATACAGTAAACCTGGAGTGAAGCATCGGAATCTATAACTAGTGTCACAAGGACGGTTCAAAACATAGACAGTAAGATGAGTCAGTGTTCTTGTACTTAAGTCGGCATTGTGCCTTTTCTATTTAAGTCTGATGCAATTTCTGTGTTTCATCGTCAATAAGAAGGTCCAAGGGATACAGTAAACCTGAAGTGTAGCATCGGAATCTATAACTAGTGTCACAGGAATGGTTCAAAACATAATCAGTAAGAGGAGTCAGTCTTCTTTTACTTAAGCCGGCATTGTGCCTTTTGTATTTAATTCCGATGCAATTTCTGTGTGTCATCGTCAATAAGAAGGTCCAAGGGATACAGTAAACCTGGAGTGAAGCATCGGAGTCTACTACTAGTGTCACAGGAATGGTTGAAGCCATAGACAGTAAGAAGCGTCAGTCTTCTTGTAATTAATTCGGCATTGTGCCATTTGTATTTTATTCCGATGCAATTTCTGTGTTTCATCGTCAATAAGAAGTTCCAAGGGATACAGTAAACCTGATGTGAAGCATCGGAATCTATAACTAGTGTCACAGGAGTGGTTCAAAACATAGTCAGTAAGAAGAGTCAGTCTTCTTGTACTTAAGTCGGCATTGTGCCTTTTGTATTTAATTCCGATGCAATTTCTGTGTTTCATCGTAACTAAGAAGGTCAGAAGGATACAGTAATCCTGAAGTTAAGCATCGTAATCTATAACTAGTGTCACACAAATGGTTCAAAGCATAGTCAGTAAGAAGAGTCAGTCTTCTTGTAGTTAAGTCGGCATTGTGCCTTTTGTATTTAATTCCGATGCAATTTCTGTGTTTCATCGTCAATAAGAAGGTCCAAGGGATACAGTAAACCTGAAGTGAAGCATCGGAATCTATAACTAGTGTCACAGGAATGGTTCAAAACATAGACTGTCAGAAGAGTCAGTCTTCTTGTAGTTAAGTCGGCATTGTGCCTTTTGTATATAATTCCGATGCAATTTCTGTGTTTCATCGCCAATAAGATGGTCCAAGGGATACAGTAAACCTGGAGTGAAGCATCGGAAACTATAACTAGTGTCACAGGGACGGTTCAAAACATAGACAGTAAGATGAGTCAGTATTCTTTTACTTAAGTCGGCATTGTGCCTTTTCTATTTAAATCCGATGCAATTTCTGTGTTTGATCCTCAATAAGAAGGTCCAAGGGATACAGTAAACCTGAAGTGAAGCATCGGAATCTATAACTTGTGTCACAGGAATGGTTCCAAACATTCTCAGTAAGAAGAGTCAGTCTCCTTGTACTTAAGTCATCATTGTGCATTTTCTATTTATTTCTGATCAAATTTCTGTATTTCATCGTCAATAAGAAGGTCCAAGGGATACAGTAAACCTGGAGTGAAGCATCGGGATCTATAACTAGTGTGACAGGAATGGTTCAAAACATAAACAGTAAGAAGAGTCAGACGTCTTTTAATTAAGTCGGCATTGTGCCTTTTGTATTTAATTCCGAAGCAATTTCTGTCTTTCATCGTCAATAAGAAGGTCCAAGGGATATAGTAAACCTGGAGTGAAGCATCGTAGTCTACAACTAGTTTCACAGGAATGGTTCAAGACATAGACAGTAAGAAGTATCAGTCTTCTTGTACTTAATTCGGCATTGTGCCTTTTGTATTTAATTCCGATGCAATATCTGTGTTTCATCGTCAATAAGAAGGTCAGAGGATACAGTACACCTGAAGTGAAGCATCGGATCTATAACTAGTGTCACAGGAATGGTTCAAAACAGAGTCAGTAAGATGGGTCAGTCTTCTTGTACTTATGTCGGCATTGTGCCTTTTGTATTTAATTCCGATGCAATTTCTGTGTTTCATCGTCAATAAGAAGGTCCAAGGGATACAGTAAACCTCGAGTGAAGCATCGGAGTCTACTACTAGTGTCACAGGAATGGTTGAAGACATAGACAGTAAGAAGCGTCAGTCTTCTTGTACTTAATTCGGCATTGTGCCATTTGTATTTTATTCCGATGCAATTTCTGTGTTTCATCGTCAATAAGAAGGTCCAAGGGATACAGTAAACCTGAAGTGAAGCATCGGAATCTATAACTAGTGTCACAGGAATGGTTCAAAACATAGTCAGTAAGAAGAGTCAGTCTTCTTGTACTTAAGTCGGCTTTGTGCCTTTTGTATTTAATTCCGATGCAATTTCTGTGTTTCATCGTCAATAATAAGGTCCAAGGGATACATTAAACCTGCAGTGAAGCATCGGAATATATAACAAGTGTCACAGGAATGGTTCAAAACATATTCAGTAAGAAGAGTCAGTCTCCTTGTACTTAAATCGACATTGTGCCTTTTGTATTTAATTCCGATGCAATTTCTGTGTTTCATCGTCAATAAGAAGGTCCAAGGGATACATTAAACCTGGAGTGAAGCATCGGAATTTATAACTAGAGTCACAGGGACAGTTCAAAACATAGACAGTAAGATGAGTCAGTATTCTGGTACTTAAGTCGGCATTGTGCTTTTTGAATTTAATTCCGATGCAATTTCTGTGTTTCATCGTCACTAAGAAGGTCAGAGGGATACAGTAATCCTGAAGTTAAGCATCGGAATCTATAACTAGTGTCACGCAAATGGTTCAAAACATAGTCAGTAAAAAGAGTCAGTCTTCTTGTAGTTAAGTCGGCATTGTGCCTTTTGTATTTAATTCCGATGCAATTTCTGTGTTTCATCGTCATTAAGAAGGTCCAAGGGATACAGTAAACCTGGAGTGAAGCATCGGAAACTATTACTAGTGTCACAGGAATGGTTCAAAACATAGAATGTCAGAAGAGTCAGTCTTCTTGTACTTAAGTCGGCATTGTGCCTTTTGTATTTAATTCCGATGCAATTTCTGTGTTTCATCGCCAATAAGATGGTCCAAGGGATACAGTAAACCTGGAGTGAAGCATCGGAATCTATAACTTGTGTCACAGGAATGGTTCAAAACATACTCAGTAAGAAGAGTCAATCTCCTTGTACTTAAGTCATCATTGTGCATTTTCTATTTAAGTCTGATCAAATTTCTGTATTTCATCGTCAATAAGAAGGTCCAAGGGATACAGTAAACCTGGAGTGAAGCATCGGAATCTATAACTAGTGTCACAGGAATGGTTCGAAACATAGACAGTAAGAAGAGTCAGACTTCTTTTACTTAAGTCGGCATTGTGCCTTTTGTATTTGATTCCGAAGCAATTTCTGTCTTTCATCGTCAATAAGAAGGTCCAAGGGATATAGTAAACCTGGAGTGAAGCATCGTAGTCTACAACTAGTTTCACAGGAATGGTTCAAAACATAGTCAGTAAGAAGAGTCAGTCTTCTTGTACTTATGTCGGCATTGTGCCTTTTGTATGTAATTCCGATGCAATTTCTGTGTTTCATCGTCAATAAGAAGGTCAGAGGGATACAGTAATCCCGAAGTTAAGCATCAGAAACTAATACTAGTGTCACAGGAATTGTTCAAAGCATAGTCAGTAAGAAGAGTCAGTCTTCTTGTAGTTAATTCGGCATTGTGCCGTTTGTATTTCATTCCGATCCAATTTCTGTGTTTCATCGTCAATAAGAAGGTCCATGGGATACAGTAAACCTGAAGTGAACCATCGGAAATTATAACTAGTGTCACAGGAATGGTTCATAACATACACAGTAGGAAGAGTCAGTCTTCTAGTAGTTAAGTCGGCATTGTGCATTTTCTATTTATTTCCGATGCAATTTCTGTGTTTCATCGTCAATAAGATGGTCCAAGGAATACAGTAAACCTGAAGTGAAGCATCGGAATCTATAACTGGTGTCACAGGAATAGTTCAAAACATAGACAGTAGCAAGAGTCAGTCCTCTTGTACTTAAGTCAGCATTGTGCCTATTGTATTTAATTCCGGTGCAATTTCTGTGTTTCATCGTCAATAAGAAGGTCCAAGGGACACAGTAAACCTGGAGTGAAGCATCGGAATCTATAACTAGTGTCACAGGAATGTTTCAAAACATAGACGGTAGGAAGAGTCAGTCTTCTTGTACTTAAGTCGGCATTGTGCCTTTTGTATTTAATTCCGATGCAATTTCTGTGCTTCATCGTCAATAAGAAGGTCAGAGGGATAAAGTAAGCCTGAAGTGAGCATCGGATCTATAACTAGTGTCACAGGAATGGTTCAAAACATAGTCAGTAAGAAGAGTCAGTCTTCTTGTACTTAAGTCGGCATTGTGCCTTTTGTATTTAATTCCGATGCAATTTCTGTGTTTCATCGTCAATAAGAAGGTCCAAGGAATACAGTAAACCTGGAGTGAAGCATCGGAATCTATAACCAGTGTCACAGGGACGGTTCAAAACATAGACTGTAAGATGAGTCAGTATTCTTGTACTTAAGTCGGCATTGTGCCTTTTCTATTTAATTCTGATGCAATTTCTGTGTTTCATCGTCAATAAGAAGGTCCAAGGGATACAGTGAACCTGAAGTGTAGCATCGGAATCTATAACTAGTGTCACAGGAATGGTTCAAAACATAATCAGTAAGAAGAGTCAGACTTCTTTTACTTAAGCCGGCATTGTGCCTTTTGTATTTAATTCCGATGCAATATCTGTGTTTCATCGTCAATAAGAAGGTCCAAGGGATACAGTAAACCTCGAGTGAAGCATCGAAGTCTACTACTAGTGTCACAGGAATGGTTGAAGACATAGACAGTAAGAAGCGTCAGTCTTCTTGTACTTAATTCGGCATTGTGCCATTTGTATTTTATTCCGATGCAATTTCTGTGTTTCATCGTCAATAAGAAGGTCCAAGGGATACATTAAACCTGCAGTGAAGCATCGGAATATATAACAAGTGTCACAGGAATGGTTCAAAACATATTCAGTAAGTAGAGTCAGTCTCCTTGTACTTAAATCGACATTGTGCCTTTTGTATTTAATTCCGATGCAATTTCTGTGTTTCATCGTCAATAATAAGGTCCAAGGGATACATTAAACCTACAGTGAAGCATCGGAATATATAACAAGTGTCACAGGAATGGTTCAAAACATATTAGGTAAGTAGAGTCAGTCTCCTTGTACTTAAATCGACATTGTGCCTTTTGTATTTAATTCCGATCCGATTTCTGTGTTTCATCGTCAATAAGAAGGTCCAAGGGATACAGTAAACCTGAAGTGAAGCATCGGAATCTATAAGTAGTGTCACAGGAATGGTTCAAAACATAGACTGTCAGAAGAGACAGTCTTCTTGTAGTTAAGTCGGCGTTGTGCCTTTTGTATTTCATTCAGATGCAATTTCTGTGTTTCATCGCCAATAAGATGGTCCATAGGATACAGTAAACCTGGAGTGAAGCATCGGAAACTATAACTAGTGTCACAGGGACGGTTCAAAACATTGACAGTAAGATGAGTCAGTATTCTTTTACTTAAGTCGGCATTGTGCCTTTTCTATATAAATCCGATGCAATTTCTGTGTTTCATCCTCAATAAGAAGGTCCAAGGGATACAGTAAATCTGAAGTGAAGCATTGGAATCTATAACTTGTGTCACAGGAATGGTTCAAAACAAACTCAGTAAGAAGAGTCAGTCTCCTTGTACTTAAGTCATCATTGTGCATTTTCTATTTAATTCTGATAAAATTTCTGTATTTCATCGTCAATAAGAAGGTCCAAGGGATACAGTAAACCTGGAGTGAAGCATCGGGATCTATAACTAGTGTCACAGGAATCGTTCAAAACATAGACAGTAAGAAGAGTCAGACTTCTTTTACTTAAGTCGGCATTGTGCCTTTTGTATTTAATTCCGAAGCAATTTCTGTCTTTCATCGTCAATAAGAAGGTACAAGGGATATAGTAAACCTGGAGTGAAGCATCGTAGTCTACAACTAGTTTCACAGGAATGGTTCAAGACATAGACAGTAAGAAGAATCAGACTTCTTCTACTTAATTCGGCATTGTGCCTTTTGTATTTAATTCCGATGCAATATCTGTGTTTCATCGTCAATAAGAAGGTCAGAGGGATACTGTAAACCTCAAGTGTAGCATCGGATCTATAACTAGTGTCACAGGAATGGTTCAAATCGTAGACAGGAGGAAGAGGCAGTCTTCTTGTACTTACGTCGGCATTGTGAATTTTGCATTTAATTCCGATGCAATATCTGTGTTTCATCGTCAATAAGAAGGTCAGAGGGATACATTAAACCTGAAGTGAAGCATCGGAATCTATAACTAGAGTCACAGGAATGGTTCAAAGCATAGTCAGTAAGAAGAGTCAGTCTTCTTGTACTTAAGACGACATTGTGCCTTTTGTATTTAATTCCTAAGCAATTTCTGTGTTCCATCGTCAATAAGAAGGTTTAAGGGATACAGTAAACCTGAAGTGAAGCAACGGAATCTATAGCTAGTGTCACAAGAAAGGTTCAAAACATAGTCAGTAAGAAGAGTCAGTCTTCCTGTACTGAAGTCGGCATTGTGCCTTTTGTATTTAATTGCGATGCAATTTCTGTGTTTCATCGTCAATAAGAAGGTCCAAGGGATACAGTAAACCTGAAGTGAAGCATCGGAATCTATAACTGGTGTCACGGGAATAGTTCAAATCATAGACAGTAGCAAGAGTCAGTCCTCTTGTACTTAAGTCAGCATTGTGCCTATTGTATTTAATTCCGATGCAATTTCTGTGTTTCATCGTCAATAAGAAGGTCCAAGGGACACAGTATACCTGGAGTGAAGCATCGGAATCTATAACTAGTGTCACAGGAATGGTTCAAAACATAGACGGTAGGAAGAGTCAGTCTTCTTGTACTTAAGTCGGCATTGTGCCTTTTGTACTTAATTCCGATGCAATTTCTGTGCTTCATCGTCAATAAGAAGGTCAGATGGATACAGTAAACCTGGAGTGAAGCAACGGAGTCTATAACTAGTGTCACAGGAATGGTTCAAAACATAGACAGTAAGAAGAGTCAGTCCTCCTGTACCTAATTCGGCATTGTGCCTTTTGTATTTGATTCCGATGCGATGTCTGTGTTTCATCGTCAATAAGAACGTCAGAGGGATACAGTAAGCCTGAAGTGAAGCATCGGATCTATAACTAGTGTCACAGGAATGGTTCAAAACATAGTCAGTAAGAAGAGCCAGCCTTCTTGTACTTAAGTCGGCATTGTGCATTTTGTATTTAATTCCGATGCAATTTCTGTGTTTCATCGTGAATAAGAAGGTCCAAGGAATACAGTAAACCTGGAGTGAAGCATCGGAATCTATAACTAGTGTCACAGGGACGGTTCAAAACATAGACAGTAAGATTAGTCAGTATTCTTGTACTTAAGTCGGCATTGTGCCTTTTCTATTTAATTCTGATGCAATTTCTGTGTTTCATCGTCAATAAGAAGATCCAAGGGATACAGTAAACCTGAAGTGTAGCATCGGAATCTATAACTAGTGTCACAGGAATGGTTCAAAACATAATCAGTAAGAAGAGTCAGACTTCTTTTACTTAAGCCGGCATTGTGCTTTTTGTATTTAATTCCGATGCATTATCTGTGTTTAATCGTCAATAAGAAGGTCCAAGGGATACAGTAAACCTCGAGTGAAGCATCGGAGTCTACTACTAGTGTCACAGGAATGGTTGAAGACATAGAAAGTAAGAAGCGTCAGTCTTCTTGTACTTAATTCGGCATTGTGCCGTTTGTATTTTATTCCGATGCAATTTCTGTGTTTCATCGTCAATATAAAGGTCCAAGGGATACAGTAAACCTGATGTGAAGCATCGGAGTCTATAACTAGTGTCACAGGAGTGGTTAAAAACATCGTCAGTAAGAAGAGTAAGTCTTCTTGTACTTAAGTCGGCATTGTGCCTTTTGTATTTTATTCCGATGCAATTTCTGTGTTTCATCGTCAATAATAAGGTCCAAGGGATACATTAAACCTGCAGTGAAGCATCGGAATATATAACAAGTGTCACAGGAATGGTTCAAAACATATTCAGTAAGTAGAGTCAGTCTCCTTGTACTTAAATCGACATTGTGCCTTTTGTATTTAATTCCGATGCAATTTCTGTGTTTCATCGTCAATAAGAAGGTCCAAGGGATACATTAAACCTGGAGTGAAGCATCGGAATTTATAACTAGAGTCACAGGGACGGTTCAAAACATAGACAGTAAGATGAGTCAGTATTCTTGTACTTAAGTCGGCATTGTGCTTTTTGTATTTAATTCCGATGCAATTTCTGTGTTTCATCGTCACTAAGAAGGTCAGAGGGATACAGTAATCCTGAAGTTAAGCATCGGAATCTATAACTAGTGTCACACAAATGGTTCAAAGCATAGTCAGTAAGAAGAGTTAGTCTTCTTGTAGTTATGTCGGCATTGTGCCTTTTGTATTTAATTCCGATGCAATTTCTGTGTTTCATCGTCAATAAGAAGGTCCAAGGGATACAGTAAACCTGAAGTGAAGCATCGGAATCTATAACTAGTGTCACAGGAATGGTTCAAAACATAGACTGTCAGAAGAGTCAGTCTTCTTGTAGTTAAGTCGGCATTGTGCCTTTTGTATTTAATTCCGATGCAATTTCTGTGTTTCATCGCCAATAAGATGGTCCAAGGGATACAGTAAACCTGGAGTGAAGCATCGGAAACTATAACTAGTGTCACAGGGACGGTTCAAAACATAGACAGTAAGATGAGTCAGTATTCTTTTACATAAGTCGGCATTGCGCCTTTTCTATTTAAATCCGATGCAATTTCTGTGTTTCATCCTCAATAAGAAGGTCCAAGGGATACAGTAAACCTGAAGTGAAGCATCGGAATCTATAACTAGTGTCACAGGAATGGTTCAAAACATAGTCAGTAAGAAGAGTCAGTCTTCTTGTACTTAAGTCGGCATTGTGCCTTTTGTATTTAATTCCGATGGAATTTCTGTCTTTCATCGGCAATAATAAGGTCCAAGGGATACATTAAACCTGCAGTGAAGCATCGGAATATATAACAAGTGTCACAGGAATGGTTCAAAACATATTCAGTAAGAAGAGTCAGTCGCCTTGTCCTTAAAACGACATTGTGCCTTTTGTATTTAATTCCGATGCAATTTCTGTGGTTCATCGTCAATAAGAAGGTCCAAGGGATACATTAAACCTGGAGTGAAGCATCGGAATTTATAACTAGAGTTACAGGGACGGTTCAAAACATAGACAGTAAGATGGGTCAGTATTCTCGTACTTAAGTCGGCATTGTGCTTTTTGTATTTAATTCCGATGCAATTTCTGTGTTTCATCGTCACTAAGAAGGTCAGAGGCATACAGTAATCCTGAAGTTAAGCATCGGAATCTATAACTAGTGTCACACAAATGGTTCAAAACATAGTCAGTAAGAAGAGTCAGTCTTCTTGTAGTTAAGTCGGCATTGTGCCTTTTGTATTTAATTCCGATGCAATTTCTGTGTTTCATCGTCAATAAGAAGGTCCAAGGGATACAGTAAACCTGAAGTGAAGCATCGGAATCTATAACTAGTGTCACAGGAATGGTTCAAAACATAGACTGTCAGAAGAGTCAGTCTTCTTGTACTAAGTCGGCATTGTGCCTTTTGTATTTAATTCCGATGCAATTTCTGTGTTTCATCGCCAATAAGATGGTCCAAGGGATACAGTAAACCTGGAGTGAAGCATCGGAAACTATAACTAGTGTCACTGGGACGGTTCAAAACATAGACAGTAGGATGAGTCAGTATTCTTTTACTTAAGTCGGCATTGTGCCTTTTCTATTTAAATCCGATGCAATTTCTGTGTTTCATCCTCAATAAGAAGGTCCATGGGATACATTAAACCTGATGTGAAGCATCGGAATCTATAACTTGTGTCACAGGAATGGCTCAAAACATACTCAGTAACAAGAGTCAGTCTCCTTGTACTTAAGTCATCATTGTGCATTTTCTATTTAATTCTGATCAAATTTCTGTATTTCATCGTCAATAAGAAGGTCCAAGGGATACAGTAAACCTGGAGTGAAGCATCGGAATCTATAACTAGTGTTACAGGAATGGTTCAAAACATAGACAGTAAGAAGAGTCAGACTTCTTTTACTTAAGTCGGTATTGTGCCTTTTGTATTTAATTCCGAAGCAATTTCTGTCTTTCATCGTCAATAAGAAGGTCCAAGGGATATAGTAAACCTGGAGTGAAGCATCGTAGTCTACAACTAGTTTCACAGGAATGGTTCAAGACATAGACAGTAAGAAGAATCAGTCTTCTTGTACTTAATTCGGCATTGTGACTTTTGTATTTAATTCCGATGCAATATCTGTGTTTAATCGTCAATAAGAAGGTCAGAGGGATACAGTAAACCTGAAGTGAAGCATCGGATCTATAACTAGTGTCACAGGAATGGTTCAAACCATAGTCAGTAGGAAGAGTCAGTCTTCTTGTACTGATGTCGGCATTGTGCCTTTTGTATTTAATTCCGATGCAACTTCTGTGTTTCATCGTCAATAAGAAGGTCCAAGGTATACAGTAAACCTGGAGTGAAGCATCGGAATCTATAACTAGTGTCACAGGGACGGTTCAAAGCATAGACAGTAAGATGAGTCAGTATTCTTGTACTTAAGTAGGCATTGTGCCTTTTCTATTTAATCCCAATGCAATATCTGTGTTTCATCGTCAATAAGAAGGTCCAACGGATACAGTAAACCGGAAGCGAAGCATTTGGAAACTATAACTAGTGTCACAGGAATGGTTCAAAACATAGCCAGTAAGAAGAGTCAATCTTCTTGTACTTAAGTCATCATTGTGCCTTTTCTATTTAATTCTGATCCAATTTCTGTGTTTCATCGTCAATAAGAAGGTCCAAGGGATACAGTAAACCTGGAGTGAAGCATCGGAATCTATAACTAGTGTCACAGGAATGGTTCAAATCATAGACAGTAAGAAGAGTCAGACTTCTTTTACTTAAGTCGGCATTGTGCCTTTTGTATTTAATTCCGATGCAATTTCTGTGTTTCATCGTCAATAAGAAGGTCCAAGGGATACAGTAAACCTAGAGTGAAGCATCGGAGTCTACACCTAGTGTCACAGGAATGGTTCAAGACATAGACAGTAAGAAGAGTCAGTCTGCTTGTACTTAATTCGGCATTGTGCCTATTGTATTTAATTCCGATGCAATTTCTGTGTTTCATCGTCAATAAGAAGGTCAGAGGGATGCAGTAAACCTGAAGTCAAGCATCGGAATCTATAACTAGTGTCACAGGAATGGTTCAAAACGTAGTCAGTAAGAAGAGTCAGTCTTCTTGTACTTAAGTCGGCATTGTGCCTTTTGTATTTAATTCCGATGCAATTTCTGTGTTTCATCGTCAATACGAAGGTCCAAGGGATACAATAAACCTGGAGTGAAGCTTCGGAATCTATAACTAGTGTCACAGGAATGGTTCAAATCGTAGACAGGAGGAAGAGTCAGTCTTCCTGTACTTACGTCGGCATTGTGAATTATGCATTTAATTCCGATGCAATTTCTGTTTTTCATCGTCAATAAGAAGGTCAGAGGGATACATTAAACCTGAAGTGAAGCATCGGAATCTATAACTAGAGTCACAGGAATGGTTCAAAACATAGTCAGTAAGAAGAGTCAGTCTTCTTGTACTTAAGTCGACATTGTGCCTTTTGTATTTATTTCCGAAGCAATTTCTGTGTTTCATCGTCAATAAGAAGGTTTAAGGGATACAGTAAACCTGAAGTGAAGCAACGGAATCTATAGCTAGTGTCACAAGAATGGTTCACAACATAGTCAGTAAGAAGAGTCAGTCTTCTTGTACTTATGTCGGCATTGTGCCTTTTCTATTTAATTGCCATGCAATTTCTGTGTTTCATCGTCAATAAGAAGGTCAGAGGGATACAGTAAACCTGAAGTGAAGCCTCGGATTCTATAACTTGTATCACAGGTATGGTTCAAAACATTGTCAGTAAGAAGAGTCAGTCTTCTTGTACATAAGTCGGCATTGTGCCTTTTGTATTTATTTCCGTTGCAATTTCTGTGTTTCATCGTCAATTAGAAGGTCCAATTGACACATTAAACCTCGAGTGAAGCATCGGAATCTGTAACTAGTGTCACAGGGACGGTTCAAAACATAGACAGTAAGATGAGTCAGTATTCTTGTACTTTAGCCGGCATTGTGCCTTTTGTATTTGATTCCGATGCAATTTCTGTGTTTCATCGTCAGTAAGAAGGTCAGAGGGATACAGTAAACCTGATGTGAAGCATCGGAATCTATAACTAGTGTCACAGGAATGGTTCAAAACATAGTCAGTAAGAAGAGTCAGTCTTCTTGTACTTAAGTCGGCATTGTGCCTTTTGTATTTAATTCCGATGCAATATCTGTGTTTCATCGTCAGTAAGAAGGTCAGAGGGATACAGTAAACCTGATGTGAAGCATCGGAATCTATAACTAGTGTCATAGGAATGGTTCAAAACATAGCCAGTAAGAAGGGTCAGTCTTCTTGTACTGAAGTCGGCATTGTCCCTTTTGTATTTAATTCCGATGCAATATCTGTGTTTCATCGTCAATAAGAAGGTCCAAGGGATACATTAAACCTGGAGTGAAGCATCAGAATCAATAACAAGTGTAACAGGAATGGTTCAAATCATAGACAGTAGGAAGAGTCAGTCTTCTTGTACTTACGTTGGGATTGTGAATTTTGTATTTAAATCCGATGCAATTTCTGTCTTTCATCGTCAATAAGAAGGTCAGCGGGATACATTAAACCTGAAGTGATGCGTCGGAATCTATAACTAGCGTCACAGGATTGGTTCAAAACATAGTCAGTAAGAAGAGTCAGTCTTCTTGTACTTAAGTCGGCACTGTGCCTTTTGTATTTAATTGCGATGCAATTTCTGTGTTTCATCGTCAATATGAAGGTCCAAGGGATACAGTAATCCTGAAGTGAAGCATCGGAATCTATAACTAGTGTCAAAGGAAAGGTTCAAAACATAGACAGTAGCAAGAGTCAGTCTTCTTTTACTTAAGTCGGCATTGTGCCTATTGTATTTAATTCCGATGCTATTTCTGTGCTTTATCGTCAATAAGAAGGTCAAAGGTACACAGTAAACCTGGAGTGAAGCCTCGGAATCTATAACTAGTGTCACAGGAATGGTTCCAAACATAGACAGTAGGAAGAGTCAGTCTTCCTGTACTTAAGTCGGTATTTGCCTTTTGTATTTCATTCCGATGCAATTTCTGTGTTTCATCGTCAATAAGAAGGTCCAAGGGATGCATTAAACCTGGAGTGAAGCATTGGAATCTATCACTAGTGTCACAGGGACGGTTCAAAACATAGACAGTAAGATGAGTCAGTATTCTTGTACTTAAGTCGGCATTGTGCCTTTTCTATTTAATTCCGATGCAATTTCTGTGTTTTATCGTCAATAAGAAGGTCCAAGGGATACAGTAAACCTGAAGCATCGGAATCTATAACTAGTGTCACAGGAATGGTTCAAAACATAGTCAGTAAGAAGAGTCAGTCTTCTTGTACTTAAATCATCATTGTGCATTTTCTATTTAATTCTGATCCAATTTCTGTGTTTCATTGTCAATAAGAAGGTCCAAAGGATACAGTAAACTTGGAGTGAAGCATCGGAATCCATAACTAGTGTCACAGGAATGGTTCAAAACATAGACAGTAAGAAGAGTCAGACTTCTTTTACTTACGTCGGCATTGTGCCTTTTGTATTCATTTCCGATGCAATCTCTGTGTTTCATCGTCAATCAGAAGGTCCAAAGGATACAGTAAAATTTTAGTGAAGCATCGGAGTCTACATCTAGTGTCACAGGAATGGTTCAAGACATAGACAGTAAGAAGCGTCAGTCTTCTTGTACTTAATTCGGCATTGTGCCTTTTGTATTTAATTCCGATGCAATATCTGTGTTCCATCGTCAATAAGAAGGTCCAAGGGATACAGTAAACCTGGAGTGAAGCATCGGAATCTATAACTAGTGTCACAGGAATGGTTCAAATCATAGACAGTAACAAGAGTCAGACTTCTATTACTTAAGTCGTCATTGTGCCTTTTGTATTTAATTCCGATGCAATTTCTGTGTTTCATCGTCTATAAGAAGGTCCAAGGGATACAGGAAACCTAGAGTGAAGCATCGGAGTCTACAACTAGTGTCACAGGAAGGGTTAAAACATAGTCAGTAAGAAGAGTCAGTCTTCTTGTACTTAAGTCGGCATTGTGCCTTTTGTATTTAATTCCGATGCAATTTCTGTGTTTCATCGTCAATAAGAAGGTTTAAGGGATACAGTAAACCTGAAGTGAAGCAACGGAATCTATAGCTAGTGTCACAAGAATGGTTCAAACATAGTCAGGAAGAAGAGTCAGTCTTCCTGTACTTAAGTCGGCATTGTGCCTTTTCTATTTAATTGCGATGCAATTTCTGTGTTTCATCGTCAATAAGAAGGTCAGAGGGATACAGTAAACCTGAAGTGAAGCATCCGAATCTATAACTAGTGTCACAGGTATGGTTCAAAACATTGTCAGTAAGAAGAGTCAGTCTTCTTGTACATAAGTCGGCATTGTGCCTTTTCTATTTAATTCCGATGCAATTTCTGTGTTTCATCGTCAATAAGTAGGTCCAATTGATACATTACACCTGGAGTGAAGCATCGGAATCTATAACTAGTGTCACAGGGACGGTTCAAAACATAGACAGTAAGATGAGTCAGTATTCTTGTACTGTAGTCGGCATTGTGCCTTTTGTATTTGATTCCGATGCAATTTCTGTGTTTCATCGTCAGTAAGAAGGTCAGAGGGATACAGTAAACCTGATGTGAAGCATCGGAGTCTACAACTAGTGTCACAGCAATGGTTCAAAACATAGACAGTAAGAAGAGTCAGTCTTCTTGTACTTAATTCGGCATTGTGCCTATTGTATTTAATTCCGATGCAATTTCTGTGTTTCATCGTCAGTAAGAAGGTCAGAGGGATACAGTAAACCTGATGTGAAGCATCGGAATCTATAACTAGTGTCATAGGAATGGTTCAAAACATAGTCAGTAAGAAGAGTCAGTCTTCTTGTACTTAAGTCGGCGTTGTGCCTTTTGTATTTAATTCCGATGCAATATCTGTGTTTCATCGTCAATAACAAGGTCCAAGGGATACAGTAAACCTGGAGTGAAGCATCGGAATCCATAACTAGTGTACAGGGATGGTTCAAAACATAGACTGTCAGAAGAGTCAGTCTTCTTGTCCCTAGTTCGGCATTGTGCCTTTTGTATTTAATTCTGATGCGATTTCTGTGTTTCATCGTCAATAGGAAGGTCAGAGGGATACAGTAAGCCAGAAGTGAAGCATCTGATCTATAACTAGTGTCACAGGAATGGTTCAAAACATAGCCAGTAAGAAGAGTCAGTCTTCTTGTACTTAAGTCATCATTGTGCGTTTTCTATTTAATTCTGATCCAATTTCTGTGTTTCATCGTCAATAAGAAGGTCCAAGGGATACAGTAAACCTGGAGTGTAGCATCGGAATCTATAACTAGTGTCACAGGGATGCTTCAAAAGATAGACTGTCAGACGAGTCAGTCTTCTTGTACCTAGTTCGGCATTGTGCCTTTTGTATTTAATTCCGATGCGATTTCTGTGTTTCATCGTCAATAGGAAGGTCAGAGGGATACAGTAAGCCTGAAGTGAAGCATCGGATCTATAACTAGTGTCACAGGAATGGTTCAAAACATAGCCAGTAAGAAGAGTCAGTTTTCTTGTACTGAAGTCGGCATTGTCCCTTTTGTATTTAATTCCGATGCAATTTCTGTGTTTCATAGTCAATAAGAAGGTCCAAGGGATACATTAAACCTGGAGTGAAGCATCAGAATCCATAACAAGTGTAACAGGAATGGTTCAAATCATAGACAGTAGGAAGAGTCACTCTTCTTGCACTTACGTTGGGATTGTGAATTTTCTATTTAAATCCGATGCAATTTCTGTGTTTCATCGTCATTAAGAAGGTCAGCGGGATACATTAAACCTGAAGTGATGCATCGGAATCTATAACTAGAGTCACAGGAATGGTTCAAATCATAGACAGTAAGAAGAGTCAGTCTTCTTGTACTTAAGTCGACATGTGCCTTTTGTATTTAATTCCGAAGCAATTTCTGTGTTTCATCATCAATAAGAAGGTTTAAGGGATACAGTAAACCTGAAGTGGAGCATCTGAATCTGTAGCTAGTGTCACTAGAATGGTTCAAAACATAGTCAGTAAGAAGAGTCAATCTTCTTGTACTTCAGTCGGCATTGTGCCTTTTGTATTTAATTGCGATGAAATTTCTGTGTTTCATCGCCAATATGAAGGTCCAAGGGATACAGTAATCCTGAAGTTAAACATCGGAATCTATGACTAGTGTCACAGGAATGGTTCAAAACATAGTCAGTAAGAAGAGTCAGTCTTCTTGTACTGAAGTCGGCATTGTCCCTTTTGTATTTAATTCCGATGCAATTTCTGTGTTTCATCGTCAATAAGAAGGTCCAAGGGATACATTAAACCTGGAGTGAAGCATCAGAATCTATAACAAGTGTAACAGGAATGGTTCAAATCATAGACAGTAGGAAAAGTCAGTCTTCTTGTACTTACGTTGGGATTGTGAATTTTGTATTTAAATCCGATGCAATTTCTGTGTTTCATCGTCAATAAGAAGGTCAGCGGGATACATTAAACCTGAAGTGATGCATCGGAATCTATAACTAGAGTCACAGGAATGGTTCAAATCATAGACAGTAAGAAGAGTCAGTCTTCTTGTACTTAAGTCGACATGTGCCTTTTGTATTTAATTCCGAAGCAATTTCTGTGTTTCATCGTCAATAAGAAGGTTTAAGGGATACAGTAAACCTGAAGTGGAGCATCGGAATCTATAGTTAGTGTCACAAGACTGGTTCAAAACATAGTCAGTAAGAAGATTCAGTCTTCTTGTACTTAAGTCGGCATTGTGCCTTTTGTATTTAATTGCGATGCAATTTCTGTGTTTCATCGACAATAAGAAGGTCCAAGGGACACAGTAAACCTGAAGTGAAGCATCGGAATCTATAACTACTGTCACAGGAATGGTTCAAAACATAGACAGTAAGAAGAGTCAGACTTCTTTTACTTACGTCGGCATTGTGCCTTTTGTATTTAATTCCGATGCAATTTCTGTGTTCCATCGTCAATAAGAGGGTCCAAGGGATACAGTAAACCTGGAGTGAAGCATCGGAATCTATAACTAGAGTCACAGGAATGGTTCAAATCATAGACAGTAAGAAGGGTCAGACTTCTTTTACTTAAGTCGGCATTGTGCCTCTTGTATTTAATTCCGATGCAATTTCTGTGTTTCATCGTCAATAAGAAGGTCCAAGGGATACAGTAAACCTAGAGTGAAGCATCGCAGTCTACAACTAGTGTCACAGGAATGGTTCAAGACATAGACAGTAAGAAGAGTCAGTCTTCTTGTACTTAATTCGGCATTGTGCCTATTGTATTTATTCCGATGCAATTTCTGTGTTTCATCGTCAATAAGAAGGTCCAATGGATACAGTAAACCTGAAGTGAAGCATCGGAATCTATAACTAGTGTCACAGGAATGGTTCAAAACATAGTCAGTAAGAAGAGTCAGTCTTCTTGTACTTAAGTCGGCATTGTGCCTTTTGTATTTAATTCCGATGCAATTTCTGTGTTTCATCGTCAATACGAAGGTCCAAGGGATACATTTAACCTGAAGTGAAGCATCGGAATCTATAACTAGTGTCACAGGAATGGTTCAAATCGTAGACAGGAGGAAGAGTCAGTCTTCCTGTACTTACGTCGGCATTGTGAATTTTGCATTTAATTCCGATGCAATTTCTGTGCTTCATCGTCAATAAGAAGGTCAGAGGGATACATTAAACCTGAAGTGAAGCATCGAAATCTATAACTAGAGTCACAGGAATGGTTCAAACATAGTCAGTAAGAAGAGTCAGTCTTCTTGTACTTAAGTCGACATTGTGCCTTTTGTATTTAATTCCGAAGCAATTTCTGTGTTTCATCGTCAATAAGAAGGTTGAAGGGATACAGTAAACCTGAAGTGAAGCAACGGAATCTATAGCTAGTGTCACAAGAATGGTTCAAAACATAGTCAGTAAGAAGAGTCAGTCTTCTTGTACTTAAGTCGGCATTGTGCCTTTTCTATCTAATTGCGATGCAATTTCTGTGTTTCATCGTTAATAAGAAGGTCAGAGGGATACAGTAAACCTGAAGTGAAACATCGGATTCTATAACTAGTGTCACAGGTATGGTTCAAAACATTGTCAGTAAGAAGAGTCAGTCTTCTTGTACATAAGTCGGCATTGTGCCTTATGTATTTAATTCCGATGCAATTTCTGTGTTTCATCGTCAATAAGTAGGTCCAATTGATACATTACACCTGGAGTGAAGCATCGGAATCTATAACTAGTGTCACAGGGACGGTTCAAAACATAGACAGAAAGATGAGTCGGTATTCTTGTACTTTAGTCGGCATTGTGCCTTTTGTATTTGATTCCGATGCAATTTCTGTGTTTCATCGTCAGTAAGAAGGTCAGAGGGATACAGTAAACCTGATGTGAAGCATCGGAATCTATAACTAGTTTCACAGGAATGGTTCAAAACATAGTCAGTAAGAAGAGTCAGGCTTCTTGTACTTAAGTCGGCGTTGTGCCTTTTGTATTTAATTCCGATGCAATTTTTGTGTTTTTCTTCGTCAATAAGAAGGTCAGAGGGATACAGTAAGCCTGAATTGAAGCATCTGATCGATAACTAGTGTCACAGGAATGGTTCAAAACATAGCCAGAAAGAAGAGTCAGTCTTCTTGTACTTAAGTCATCATTGTGCATTTTCCATTTAATTCTGATCCAATTTCTGTGTTTCATCGTCAATAAGAAGGGCCAAGGGATACAGTAAACCTGGAGTGAAGCATCGGAATCTATAACTAGTGTCACAGGGATGGTTCAAAACATAGACTGTCAGACGAGTCAGTCTTCTTGTACCTAGTTCGGCATTGTTCCTTTTGTATTTAATTCCGATGCGATATCTGTGTTTCATCGTCAATAGGAAGGTCAGAGGATACAGTAAGCCTGAAGTGAAGCATCGGATCTATAACTAGTGTCACAGGAATGGTTCAAAACATAGCCAGTAAGAAGAGTCAGTCTTCTTGTACTGAAGTCGGCATTGTCCCTTTTGTATTTAATTCCGATGCAATTTCTGTGTTTCATCGTCAATAAGAAGGTCCAAGGGATACATTAAACCTGGAGTGAAGCATCAGAATTTATAACAAGTGTAACAGGAATGGTTCAAATCATAGACAGTAGGAAGAGTCAGTCTTCTTGTACTTACGTTGGGATTGTGAATTTTGTATTTAAATCCGATGCAATTTCTGTGTTTCATCGTCAATAAGAAGGTCAGCGGCATACATTAAACCTGAAGTGATGCAGCGGAATCTATAACTAGAGTCACAGGAATGGTTCAAATCATAGACAGTATGAAGAGTCAGTCTTCTTGTACTTAAGTCGTCATGTGCCTTTTGTATTTAATTCCGAAGCAATGTCTGTGTTTCATCGTCAATAAGAAGGTTTAAGGGATACAGTAAACCTGAAGTGGAGCATCGGAATCTATAGCTAGTGTCACAAGAATGGTTCAAAACATAGTCAGTAAGAAGAGTCAGTCTTCTTGTACATAAGTCGACATGTGCCTTTTGTATTTAATTCCGAAGCAATTTCTGTGTTTCATCGTCAATAAGGTGGTCCAAGGAATACAGTAAACCTGAATTGAAGCATCGGAATCTATAACTAGTGTCAAAGGAAAGGTTCAAAACATAGACAGTAGCAAGAGTCAGTCTTCTTGTGCTTAGGTCGGCATTGTGCCTATTGTATTTAATTCCGATGCTATTTCTGTGCTTTATCGTCAATAAGAAGGTCAATGGGACACAGTAAACCTGGAGTGAAGCCTCGGAATCTATAACTAGTGTCACAGGAATGGTTCTAAACATAGACAGTAGGAAGAGTCAGTCTTCTTGTACTTAAGTCGGCATTGTGCCTTTTGTATTTAATTCCGATGCATATTCTGTGTTTCATCGTCAATAAGAAGGTCCATGGGATACAGTAAACCTGGAGTGAATCATCGGAATCTATAACTAGTGTCACAGGAATGGTTCAAAACATAGACAGTAAGAAGAGTCAGACTTCTTTTACTTACGTCGGCATTGTGCCTTTTGTATTTAATTCCGATGCAATCTCTGTGTCTCATCGTCAATCAGAAGGTCCAAAGGATACAGTAAAATTTTAGTGAAGCATCGGAGTCTACATCTAGTGTCACAGGAATGGTTCAAGACATAGACAGAAAGAAGCGTCAGTCTTCTTGTACTTAATTCGGCATTGTGCCTTTTGTATTTGATTCCGATGCAATTTCTGTGTTCCATCGTCAATAAGAAGGTCCAAGGGATACAGTAAACCTGGAGTGAAGCATCGGAATCCATAACTAGTGTCACAGGAATGGTTCAAATCATAGACAGTAAGAAGAGTCAGACTTCTTTTACTTAAGTCGGCATTGTGCCTCTTGTATTTAATTCCGATGCAATTTCTGTGTTTCATCGTCAATAAGAAGGTCCAAGGGATACAGTAAACCTAGAGTGAAGCATCGGAGTCTACAACTAGTGTCACAGGAATGGTTCAAGACATAGACAGTAAGAAGAGTCAGTCTTCTTGTACTTAATTCGGCATTGTGCCTATTGTATTTAATTCCGATACAATTTCTGTGTTTCATCGTCCATAAGAAGGTCAGAGGGATACAGTAAACCTGAAGTGAAGCATCGGAATCTATAACTAGCGTCACAGGAATGGTTCAAAACATAGTCAGTAAGAAGAGTCAGTCTTCTTGTACTTATGTCGGCATTGTGCCTTTTGTATTTAATTCCGATGCAATTTCTGTGTTTCATCGTCAATACGAAGGTCCAAGGGATACATTAAACCTGGAGTGAATCATCGGAATCTATAACTAGTGTCACAGGAATGGTTCAAATCGTAGACAGGAGGAAGAGTCAGTCTTCCTGTACTTACGTCGGCATTGTGCCTTTTGTATTTAATTCCGATACAATTTCTGTGTTTCATCGTCAATAAGTAGGTCCAATTGATACATTACACCTGGAGTGAAGCATCGGAATCTATAACTAGTGTCACAGGGACGGTTCAAAACATAGACAGTAAGATAAGTCAGTATTCTTGTACTTTAGTCGGCATTGTGCCTTTTGTATTTGATTCCGATGCAATTTCTGTGTTTCATCGTCAGTAAGAAGGTCAGAGGGATACAGTAAACCTGATGTGAAGCATCGGAATCTATAACTAGTTTCACAGGAATGGTTCAAAACATAGTCAGTAAGAAGAGTCAGTCTTCTTGTACTTAAGTCGGCGTTGTGCCTTTTGTATTTAATTCCGATGCAATTTTTGTGTTTTTCTTCGTCAATAAGAAGGTCTGAGGGATACAGTAAGCCTGAAGTGAAGCATCTGATCTATAACTAGTGTCACAGAAATGGTTCAAAACATAGCCAGTAAGAAGAGTCAGTCTTCTTGTACTTAAGTCATCATTGTGCATTTTCTATTTAATTCTGATCCAATTTCTGTGTTTCATCGTCAATAAGAAGGTCCAAGGGATACAGTAAACCTGGAGTGAAGCATCGGAATCTATAACTAGTGTCTCAGAGATGGTTCAAAACATAGACTGTCAGACGAGTCAGTCTTCTTGTACCTAGTTCGGCATTGTGCCTTTTGTATTTAATTCCGATGCGATATCTGTGTTTCATCGTCAATAGGAAGGTCAGAGGGATACAGTATGCCTGAAGTGAAGCATCGGATCTATAAGTAGTGTCACAGGAATGGTTCAAAACATAGCCAGTAAGAAGAGTCAGTCTTCTTGTACTGAAGTCGGCATTGTCCCTTTTGTATTTAATTCCGATGCAATTTCTGTGATCCATCGTCAATAAGAAGGTCCAAGGGATACATTAAACCTGGAGTGAAGCATCAGAATCCATAACAAGTGTAACAGGAATGGTTCAAATCATAGACAGTAGGAAGAGTCAGTCTTCTTGTACTTACGTTATGATTGTGAATATTGTATTTAAATCCGATGCAATTTCTGTGTTTCATCGTCAATAAGAAGGTCAGCGGCATACATTAAACCTGAAGTGATGCATCGGAACCTATAACTAGAGTCACAGGAATGGTTCAAATCATAGACAGTAAGAAGAGTCAGTCTTCTTGTACTTAAGTCGACATGTGCCTTTTGTATTTAATTCCGAAGCAATTTCTGTGTTTCATCGTCGATAAGAAGGTTTAAGGGATACAGTAAACCTGAAGTGGAGCATCGGAATCTATAGCTAGTGTCACAAGAATGGTTCAAAACATAGTCAGTAAGAAGAGTCAGTGTTCTTGTACTTAAGTCGGCATTGTGCCTTTTGTATTTAATTGCGATGCAATTTCTGTGTTTCATCGTCAATATGAAGGTCCAAGGGATACAGTAATCCTGAAGTTAAGCATCGGAATCTATGACTAGTGTCACAGGAATGGTTCAAAACATAGTCAGTAAGAAGCGTCTGTCTTCTTGTACTTAAGTCGGCGTTGTGCCTTTTGTATTTAATTCCGATGCAATTTTTGTGTTTTTCTTCGTCAATAAGAAGGTCAGAGGGATACAGTAAGCCTGAAGTGAAGCATCTGATCTATAACTAGTGTCACAGGAATGGTTCAAAACATAGCCAGTAAGAAGAGTCAGTCTTCTTGTACTTAAGTCATCATTGTGCATTTTCTATTTAATTCTGATCCAATTTCTGTGTTTCATCGTCAATAAGAAGGTCCAAGGGATACAGTAAACCTGGAGTGAAGCATCGGAATCTATAACTAGTGTCACAGGGATGGTTCAAAACATAGACTGTCAGACGAGTCAGTCTTCTTGTACCTAGTTCGGCATTGTGCCTTTTGTATTTAATTCCGATGCGATATCTGTGTTTCATCGTCAATAGGAAGGTCAGAGGGATACAGTAAGCCTGAAGTGAAGTATCGGATCTATAACTAGTGTCACAGGAATGGTTCATAACATAGCCAGTAAGAAGAGTCAGTCTTCTTGTACTGAAGTCGGCATTGTCCCTTTTGTATTTAATTCCGATGCAATTTCTGTGTTTCATCGTCAATAAGAAGGTCCAATGGATACAGTAAACCTGAAGTGAAGCATCAGAATCCATAACAAGTGTAACAGGAATGGTTCAAATCATAGACAGTAGGAAGAGTCAGTCTTCTTGTACTTACGTTGGGATTGTGAATTTTGTATTTAAATCCGATGCAATTTCTGTGTTTCATCGTCAATAAGAAAGTCCAAGGAATACAGTAAACCTGAATTGAAGCATCGGAATCTATAACTAGTGTCAAAGGAAAGGTTCAAAACATAGACAGTAGCAAGAGTCAGTCTTCTTGTACTTAGGTCGGCATTGTGCCTATTGTATTTAATTCCGATGCTATTTCTGTGCTTTATCGTCAATAAGAAGGTCCAAGGGATACAGTAAACCTGAAGTGAAGCATCGGAATCTATAACTAGTGTCACAGGAATGGTTCAAAACATAGTCAGTAAGAAGAGTCAGCCTTCTTGTACTTAAGTCATCATTGTGCATATTCTATTTAATTCTGACCCAATTTCTGTGTTTCATTGTCAATAAGAAGGTCCAAAGGATACAGTAAACCTGGAGTGAAGCATCGGAATCTATAACTAGTGTCACAGGAATGGTTCAAAACATAGACAGTAAGAAGAGTCAGACCAATTTTACTTACGTCGGCATTGTGCCTTTTGTATTTAATTCCGATGGAATTTCTGTGTTTCATCGTCAATCAGAAGGTCCAAAGGATACACTAAAATTTTACTGAAGCATCGGAGTCTACATCTAGTGTCACAGGAATGGTTCAAAACATAGACTGCAAGAAGCGTCAGTCTTCTTGTACATAATTCGGCAATGTGCCTTTTGTATTTAATTCTGACGCAATTTCTGTGTTTCATCGTCAATAAGAAGGTCAGAGGGATACAGTAAACCTGAAGTGAACCATCGGAATCTATAACTAGTGTCACAGGTATGGTTCAAAGCATAGTCAGTAAGAAGAGTCAGTCTTCTTGTACTTATGTCGGCATTGTGCCTTTTGTATTTAATTCCGATGCAATTTCAGTGTTTCATCGTCAATAAGAAGGTCCAACTGATACATTAAACCAGGAGTGAAGCATCGGAATCTATAACTAGTGCCACAGGGACGGTTCAAAACATAGACAGTAAGATGAGTCAGTATTCTTGTACTTTAGTCGGCATTGTGCTTTTCGTATTTTATTCCGATGCAATTTCGGTGTTTCATCGTCAGTAAGAAGGTCAGAGGGATACAGTAAACCTGATGTGAAGCATCGGAATCTATAACTAGTGTCACAGGAATGGTTCAAAACATAGTCAGTAGGAAGAGTCAGTCTTCTTGTACTTAAGTCGGCATTGTGCCTTTTGTATTTAATTCCGATGCAATTTCTGTGTATCATCGTCAATAAGAAGGTCCAAGGGATACAGTAAACCTGGAGTGAAGCATCGGAATCTATAACTAGTGTCACAGGGATGGTTCAAAACATAACCTGTCAGAAGAGTCAGTCTTCTAGTACCTAGTTCGGCATTGTGTCTTTTATATTTAATTCCGATGCGATTTCTACGTTTCATCGTCAATAGGAAGGTCAGAGGGATACAGTAAACCTGAAGTATAGCATCGGATCTATAACTAGTGTCACAGGAATGGTTCAAAATATAGTCAGTAAGAAGAGTCAGTCTTCTTTATCTTCAGTCGGCATTGTGCCTTTTGTATTTAATTCCAATGCAATTTCTGTGTTTCATCGTCAATAAGAAGGTCAGAGGGATACAGTAAACCTGAAGTGAAGCATCGGAATCTATAACTAGTGTCACAGGAGTGGTTCAAAACATAGTCAGTAAGAGGAGTCAGTCTTCTTGTACTTAAGTCGGCATTGTGCCTTTGTATTTAATTCCGGTTGCAATTTCTGTGTTTCATCGTCAATAAGAAGGTCCAAGGGATACATTAAACCTGAAGTGAAGCATCGGAATCTATTGCTAGTGTCACATGAATGGTTCAAAACATAGTCAGTAAGAAGAGTCAGTCTTCTTGTACGTAAGTCGGCATTGTGCCTTTTGTATTTAATTGCGTTGCAATTTATGTGTTTCATCGTCAATAAGTAGGTCCAAGGGATACAGTAATCCTGAAGTTAAGCATCGGAATCTATGACTAGTGTCACAGGAATGGTTCAAAACACAGTCAGTAAGAAGAGTCAGTTTTCTTGTACTTAAGTCGGTATTGTGCCCTTTGTATTTAATTCCGATGCAATTTCTGTGTTTCATCGTCAATAAGAAGGTCCAAGGGATACAGTAAACCTGAAGTGAAGCATCGGAATCTATAACTGGTGTCAAAGGAAAGGTTCAAAACATAGGCAGTAGCAAGAGTCAGTCTTCTTGTACTTAAGTCGGCATTGTGCCTATTCTATTTAATTCCGATGCTATTTCTGTGCTTCATCGTCAATAAGAAGGTCCAAGGGACACATTAAACCTGGAGTGAAGCAACGGAATCTATAACTAGTGTCACAGGAATGGTTCAAAACATAGACAGTAAGAAGAGTCAGTCTTCTTGTACTTAATTCGGCATTGTGCATTTTGTATTTAATTCCGATGCAATTTCTGTGTTTCATCGTCAGTAAGAAGGTCAGAGGGATACAGTAAACCTGAAGTGAAACATCGGGTCTATAACTAGTGTCACAGGAATGCTTCAAAACATAGTCAGTAAGAAGAGTCAGTCTTCTTGTACTTAAGTCGGTATTATGCCTTTTGTATTTAATTACGATGCAATTTCTGTGTTTCATCGTCAATAAGAAGGTCCAAGGGATACAGTAAACATGGAGTGAAGCATTGGAATCTATAACTAGTGTCACAGAGAGGGTTCAAAACATAGACAGTAAGATGAGTCAGTATTCTTGTACTTAAGTCGGCATTGTGCCTTTTCTATTTAATTCCGATGCAATTTCTGTGTTTCATCGTCAATAAGATGGTCCATGGGATACAGTAAACCTGAAGTGAGGCATCGGAATCTATAACTAGTGTCACAGGAATGGTTCAAAACCTAGTCAGTAAGAAGAGTCAGTCTTCTTGTACTGAAGTAATCATTGTTCATTTTCTATTTAATTCTGATCCAATTTCTGTGTTTCATCGTCAATAAGGGAGTCCAACGGATACAGTTAACCTGGAGTGAAGCATCGGAATCTATAACTATTGCCACAGGAATGGTTCAAATCATAGACAGTAAGAAGGGTCAGACTTCTTTTACTTACGTCGGCGTTGTGCCTTTTGTATTTAATTCCGATGCAATTTCTGTGTTTCATCGACAATCAGAAGGTCCAAACGATACTGTAAACCTGGAGTGAAGCATCAGAGTCTACAACTAGTGTCACAGAAGTGGTTCAAGACATAGGCAGTAAGAAGCGTCAGTCTTCTTGTACTTAATTCGGCATTGTGCCTTTTGTATTTAATTCCGATGCAATTTCTGTGTTTCATCGTCAATAAGAAGGTCCAAGGGATACAGTAAACCTGAAGTGAAGCATCGGAATCTGTAACTAGTGTCACAGGAATGGTTCAAAACATAGTCAGTAAGAAGAGTCAGCCTTCTTGTACTTAAGTCATCATTGTGCATTTTCTATTTAATTCTGACCCAATTTCTGTGTTTCATTGTCAGTAAGAACGTCCAAAGGATACAGTAAACCTGGAGTGAAGCATCGGAATCTATAACTAGTGTCACAGGAATGGTTCAAAACATAGACAGTAAGAAGAGTCAGACCGGATTTACTTACGTCGGCATTGTGCCTTTTGTATTTAATTCCGATGCAATTTCTGTGTTTCATCGTCAATCAGAAGGTCCAAAGGATACACTAAAATTTAACTGAAGCATCGGAGTCTACATCTAGTGTCACAGGAATGGTTCAAAACATAGACAGTAAGAAGCGTCAGTCTTCTTGTACTTAATTCGGCAATGTGCCTTTTGTATTTAATTCCGACGCAATTTCTGTGTTTCATCGTCAATAAGAAGGTCAGAGGGATACAGTAAACCTGAAGTGAAGCATCGGAATCTATAACTAGTGTCACAGGTATGGTTCAAAGCATAGTCAGTAAGAAGAGTCAGTCTTCTTGTACTTATGTCGGCATTGTGCCTTTTGTATTTAATTCCGATGCAATTTCTGTGTTTCATCGTCAATAAGAAGGTCCAACTGATGCATTAAACCAGGAGTGAAGCATCGGAATCTATAACTAGTGCCACAGGGACGGTTCAAAACATAGACAGTAAGATGAGTCAGTATTCTTGTACTTTAGTCGGCATTGTGCTTTTCGTATTTTATTCCGATGCAATTTCTGTGTTTCATCGTCAGTAAGAAGGTCAGAGGGATACAGTAAACCTGATGTGAAGCATCGGAATCTATAACTAGTGTCACAGGAATGGTTCAAAACATAGTCAGTAAGAAGAGTCAGTCTTCTTGTACTTAAGTCGGCATTGTGCCTTTTGTATTTAATTCCGATGCAATATCTGTGTATCATCGTCAATAAGAATGTCCAAGGGATACAGTAAACCTGGAGTGAAGCATCGGAATCTATAACTAGTGTCACAGGGATGGTTCAAAACATAACCTGTCAGAAGAGTCAGTCTTCTAGTACCTAGTTCGGCATTGTGCCTTTTGTATTTAATTCCGATGCGATTTCTACGTTTCATCGTCAATAGGAAGGTCAGAGGGATACAGTAAACCTGAAGTATAGCATCGGATCTATAACTAGTGTCAAAGGAATGGTTCAAAATATATTCAGTAAGAAGAGTCAGTCTTCTTTATCTTTAGTCGGCATTGTGCCTTTTGTATTTAATTCCAATGCAATTTCTGTGTTTCATCGTCAATAAGAAGGTCCAAGGGATACAGTAAACCTGGAGTGAAGCATCGGAATCTATAACTAGTGTCACAGGGACGGTTCATAACATAGACAGTAAGATGAGTCAGTATTCTTGTACTTAAGTAGGCATTGTGCATTTTCTATTTAATTCCGATGCAGTTTCTGTGTTTCATCGTCAATAAGAGGGTCCAAGGGATACAGTAAACCTGAAGTGAAGCATCGGAATCTATAACTAAGGTCACAGGAATGGTTCAAAACATAGCCAGTAAGAAGAGTCAGTTTTCTTGTACTTAAGTCATCACTGTGCATTTTCTATTTAATTCTAATCCAATTTCTGTGTTTCATCGTCAATAAGAAGGTCCAAGGGATACAGTAAACCTGGAGTGAAGCATCGGAATCTATAACTAGTGTCACAGGAATGGTTCAAATCATAGACAGTAAGAAGAGTCAGACTTCTTTTACTTAAGTCGGCATTGTGCCTTTTGTATTTAATTCCGATGCAATTTCTGTGTTTCATCGTCAATAGGAAGGTCCAAGGGATACAGTAAACATAGAGTGAAGCATCGGAGTCTACAACTAGTGTCACAGGAATGGTTCAAGACATAGACAGTAAGAAGAGTCAGCCTTCTTGTACTTAATTCGGCATTGTGCCTTTTGTATTTAATTCCGATGCAATTTCTGTGTTTCATCGTCAATAAGAAGGTCAGAGGGATACAGTAAACCTGAAGTGAAGCATCGGAATCTATAACTAGTGTCACAGGAGTGGTTCAAAACATAGTCAGTAAGAGGAGTCAGTCTTCTTGTACTTAAGTCGGCATTGTGCCTTTGTATTTAATTCCGGTTGCAATTTCTGTGTTTCATCGTCAATAAGAAGGTCCAAGGGATACATTAAACCTGGAGTGAAGCATCGGAATCTATAACTAGTGTCACAGGAATGGTTCAAATCATAGTCATTTGGAACAGTCAGTCTTCTTGTACTTACGTCGGCATTGTGAATTTTGTATTTAATTCCGATGCAATTTCTGTGTTTCATCGTCAATAAGAAGGTCAGAGGGATATATTAAACCTGAAGTGAAGCATCGGAATCTATAACTAGAGTCACAGGAATGGTTCAAATCATAGACAGTAAGAAGAGTCAGTCTTCTTGTACTTAAGTCGGCATTGTGCCTTTTTTATTTCCTTCCGAAGCAATTTCTGTGTTTCATCGTCAATAAGAAAGTTTAAGGGATACAGTAAACCTAAAGTGAAGCATCGGAATCTATTGCTAGTGTCACATGAATGGTTCAAAACATAGTCAGTAAGAAGAGTCAGTCTTCTTGTACGTAAGTCGGCATTGTGCCTTTTGTATTTAATTGCGATGCAATTTTCTGTGTTTCATCGTCAATAAGTAGGTCCAAGGGATACAGTAATCCTGAAGTTAAGCATCGGAATCTATGACTAGTGTCACAGGAATGGTTCAAAACATAGTCAGTAAGAAGAGTCAGTTTTCTTGTACTTAAGTCGGTATTGTGCCCTTTGTATTTAATTCCGATGCAATTTCTGTGTTTCATCGTCAATAAGAAGGTCCAAGGGATACAGTAAACCTGAAGTGAAGCATCGGAATCTATAACTGGTGTCAAAGGAAAGGTTCAAAACATAGACAGTAGCAAGAGTCGGTCTTCGTGTACTAAGTCGGCATTGTGCCTATTCTATTTAATTCCGATGCTATTTCTGTGCTTCATCGTCAATAAGAAAGTCCAAGGGACACATTAAACCTGGAGTGAAGCAACGGAATCTATAACTAGTGTCACAGGAATGGTTCAAAACATAGACAGTAAGAAGAGTCAGTCTTCTTGTACTTAATTCGGCATTGTGCCTTTTGTATTTAATTCCGATGCAATTTCTGTGTTTCATCGTCAGTAAGAAGGTCAGAGGGATACAGTAAACCTGAAGTGAAACATCGGATCTATAACTAGTGTCACAGGAATGCTTCAAAACATAGTCAGTAAGAAGAGTCAGTCTTCTTGTACTTAAGTCGGTATTATGCCTTTTGTATTTAATTACGATGCAATTTCTGTGTTTCATCGTCAATAAGAAGGTCCAAGGGATACAGTAAACCTGGAGTGAACCATTGGAATCTATAACTAGTGTCACAGAGAGGGTTCAAAACATAGACAGTAACATGAGTCAGTATTCTTGTACTTAAGTCGGCATTGTGCCTTTTCTATTTAATTCCGATGCAATTTCTGTGTTTCATCGTCAATAAGATGGTCCAAGGGATACAGTAAACCTGAAGTGAGGCATCGGAATCTATAACTAGTGTCACAGGAATGGTTCAAAACATAGTCAGTAAGAAGAGTCAGTCTTCTTGTACTGAAGTCATCATTGTTCATTTTCTATTTAATTCTGATCCAATTTCTGTGTTTCATCGTCAATAAGAGGGTCCAACGGATACAGTAAACCTGGAGTGAAGCATCGGAATCTATAACTATTGCCACAGGAATGGTTCAAACCATAGACAGTAAGAAGGGTCAGACTTCTTTTACTTACGTCTTCGTTGTGCCTTTTGTATTTAATTCCGATGCAATTTCTGTGTTTCATCGTCAATAAGAAGGTCCAAGTGATACAGTAAACCTGAAGTGAAGCATCGGAATCTATAACTTGTGTCACAGGAATGGTTCAAAACATACTCAGTAAGAAGTGTCAGTCTCCTTGTACTTAAGTCATCATTGTGCATTTTCTATTTAATTCTGATCAAATTTCTGTGTTTCATCGTCAATAAGAAGGTCCAAGGGATACAGTAAACCTATAGTGAAGCATCGGAATCTATAACTAGTGTCACAGGAATGGTTCAAAACGTAGACAGTAAGAAGAGTCAGACTTCTTTTACTTAAGTCGGCATTGTGCCTTTTCTATTTAATTCCGATGCAATTTCTGTCTTTCATCGTCAATAAGAAGGTCCAAGTGATACAGTAAACCTGAAGTGAAGCATCGGAATCTATAACTTGTGTCACAGGAATGGTTCAAAACATACTCAGTAAGAAGAGTCAGTCTCCTTGTACTTAAGTCATCATTGTGCATTTTCTATTTAATTCTGATCAAATTTCTGTGTTTCATCGTCAATAAGAAGGTCAGAGGGATACAGTAAACCTGGAGTGAAGCATCGGAAACTATAACTAGTGTCACAGGGACGGTTCAAAACATAGACAGTAAGATGAGTCAGTATTCTTTTACTTAAGTCGGCATTGTGCCTTTTCTATTTAATTCCGATGCAATTTCTGTGTTTCATCGTCAATAAGAAGGTCCAAGTGATACAGTAAACCTGAAGTGAAGCATCGGAATCTATAACTTGTGTCACAGGAATGGTTAAAAACATACTCAGTAAGAAAAGTCAGTCTCCTTGTACTTAAGTCATCATTGTGCATTTTCTATTTAATTCTGATCAAATTTCTGTGTTTCATCGTCAATAAGAAGGTCAGAGGGATACAGTAAACCTGAAGTGAAGGATCGGAATCTATAACTTGTGTCACAGGAATGGTTCAAAACATAGTCAGTAAGATGAGTCAGTCTTCTTGTACTTAAGTCGGCATTGTGCCGTATGTATTTAATTCCGATGCAATTTCTGTGTTTCATCGTCAATAAGAAGGTCCAAGAGATACAGTAAACCTGAAATGAATCATCTGAATCTATAACTAGTGTCACAGGAATGGTTCAAAACATATACAGTAGGAAGAGTCAGTCTTCTTGTACTTAAGTGGGCATTGTGCCCTTTGTATTTAATTCTGATGCAATTTCTGTGCTTCATCGTCAATAAGAAGGTCAGAGGGATACACTAAACCTGGAGTGAAGCATCGGAGTCTATAACTAGTGTCACAGGAATGGTTCAAAACATAGACAGTAAGAAGAGTCAGTCTTCTTCTACCTAATTCGGCATTGTGCCTTTTGTATTTAATTCCGATGCGATTTCCGTGTTTCATCGTCAATAGGAAGGTCAGAGGGATACAGTAAGCCTGAAGTGAAGCATCGGAATCTATTACTAGTGTCACAGGAATGGTTCAAATCATAGCCAGTAAGAAGAGTCAGTCTTCTTGTACATAAGTCATCATTGTGCATTTTCAATTTAAGTCTGATCCAATTTCTGTGTTTCATCGTCAATAAGAAGGTCCAAGGGATACAGTAACCCTGGAGTGAAGCATCGGAATCTATTACTAGTGTCACAGGAATGGTTCAAATCATAGACAGTAAGAAGAGTCAGACTTCTTTTACTTAAGTCGGCATTGTGCCTTTTGTATTTAATTCCGATGCAATTTCTGTGTTTCATCGTCAATAAGATGGTCCATGGGATACAGTAAACCTAGAGTGAAGCATCGGAGTCTACAACTAGTGTCACAGGAATGGTTCAAGACATTGATAGTAAGAAGAGTCAGTCTTCTTGTACTTATTTCGGCATTGTGCCTATTGTATTTAATTCCGATGCAATTTCTGTTTTTCATCGTCAATAAGAAGGTCAGAGGGATACAGTAAACCAGAAGTGAAGCATCGGAATCCATAACTAGTGTCACAGGAATGGTTCAAAGCATAGTCAGTAAAAAGAGTCAGTCTTCTTGTACTTAAGTAGGCATTGTGCCTTTTGTATTTAATTCCGATGCAATTTCTGTGTTTCATCGTCAATAGGAAGGTCCAAGGGACACAGTAAACCTGGAGTGAAGCATCGGAATCTATAACTAGTGTCACAGGATTGGTTCAAAGCATAGACAGTAGGAAGAGTCAGTCTTCCTGTACTTAAGTCGGCATTGTGCCTTTTGTATTTAATTCCGATGCTATTTCTGTGCTTCATCGTCAATAAGAAGGTCGGAGGGATACAGTAAACCTGGAGGAAGCAACGGAATCTATAGCTTGTGTCACAGGAAAGGTTCAAAACATACTCAGTAAGAAGAGTCAGTCTCCTTGTACTTAAGTCATCATTGTGCATTTTCTATTTAATTCTGATCAAATTTCTGTGTTTCATCGTCAATAAGGAGGTCCAAGGGATACAGTAAACCTGGAGTGAAGCATCGGAACCTATAACTAGTGTCACAGGAATGGTTCAAATCATAGACAGTAGGAAGAGTCAGTCTTCTTGTACTTACGTCGGCGTTGTGAATTTTGCATTTAATTCCGATGCAATTTCTGTGTTTCATCGTCAATAAGAAGGTCAGAGGGACACATTAAACCTGAAGTGAAGCATCGGAATCTATAACTAGAGTCACAGGCATGGTTCAAAACATAGTCAGTAAGAAGAGTCAGTCTTCTTGTACATAAGTCGGCATTGTGCCTTTTGTATTTAATTTCGATGCAATATCTGTATTTCATCGTCAATAAGAAGGTCAGGGGGATACAGTAAACCTGAAGTGAAGCATCGGAATCTATAACTTGTGTCACTGGAATGGTTCAAAACATAGTCAGTAAGAAGAGTCAGTCTTCTTGTACTTAAGTCGGCATTGTGCCTTTTGTATTTAATTCCGATTTAATTTCTGTGTTCCATCGTCAATAAGAAGGTCAGAGGGATACAGTAATCCCGAAGGTAAGCATCAGAATCTATAACTAGTATCACAGGAAGGGTTCCGAGCATAGTCAGTAAGAAGAGTCAGTCTTCTTGCAATTAATTCGGCATTGTGCCGTTTATATTTCATTCCGGTCCAATTTCTGCGTTTCATCGTCAATAAGAAGGTTCAAGGGATACAGTAAACGTGAAGTGAAGCATCGGAATTTATAACTAGTGTCACAGGAATGGTTCAAATCATAGACAGTAGGAAGAGTCAGCCTTCATGTACTTAAGTCGGAATTGTGAATTTTGTATTTAATTCCGATGCAATTTCTGTGTTTCATCGTCAATAAGAAGGTCCAATGGATACAGTAAACCTAAAGTGAAGCATCGGAATCTATAACAAGTGTCACAGGTATGGTTCAAAACATAGACTGTCAGAAGAGTCAGTCTTCTTGTACATAAGTCGGCATTGTGCCTTTCGTATCTAATTCCGTTGCAATTTCTGTGTTTCATCGTCAATAAGAAGGTCAAAGGGACGCAGAAAAACCTGGAGTGAAGCATCAGAATCTATAACTGGTGTCACAGGAATGGTTCAAAACATAGACAGTAGGAAGAGTCAGTCTTCTTGTACTTAAGTCGGCATTGTGCAATTTCTATTAAATTCTGATCAAATTTCTATGTTTCATCATCAGTAAGAAGGTCCAAGGGATACAGTAAACCTATAGTGAAGCATCGGAATCTATAACTAGTGTCACAGGAATGGTTCAAAACATAGACAGTAAGAAGAGTCAGACTTCTTTTACTTAAGTCGGCATTGTGCCTTTTGTATTTAATTCCGATGCAATTTCTGTGTTTCATCGTCAATACGAAGGTCCAAGTGATACAGTAAACCTGAAGTGAAGCATTGGAATCTATAACTTGTGTCACAGGAATGGTTCAAAACATACTCAGTAAGAAGAGTCAGTCTCCTTGTACTTAAGTCATCATTGAGCATTTTCTATTTAATTCTGATCAAATTTCTGTGTTTCATCGTCAATAAGAAGGTCAGAGGGACACAGTAAACCTGGAGTGGAGCATCGGAAACTATAACTAGTGTCACAGTGACGGTTCAAAACATAGACAGTAAGATGAGTCAGTATTCTTTTACTTAAGTCGGCATTGTGCCTTTTCTATTTAATTCCGATGCAATTTCTGTGTTTCATCGTCAATAAGAAGGTCCAAGTGATACAGTAAACCTGAAGTGAAGCATCGGAATCTATAACTTGTGACACAGGAATGCTTAAAAACATACTCAGTAAGAAGAGTCAGTCTCCTTGTACTTAAGTCATCATTGTGCATTTTCTATTTAATTCTCATCAAATTTCTGTGTTTCATCGTCAATAAGAAGGTCAGAGGGATACAGTAAACCTGAAGTGAAGCATCGGAATCTATAACTTGTGTCACAGGAATGGTTCAAAACATAGTCAGTAAGAAGAGTCAGTCTTCTTGTACTTAAGTCGGCATTGTGCCGTTTGTATTTAATTCCGATGCAATTTCTGTGTTTCATCGTCAATAAGAAGGTCCAAGAGATACAGTAAACCTGAAATGAACCATCGGAATCTATAACTAGTGTCACAGGAATGGTTGAAAACATGGACAGTAGGAAAAGTCAGTCTACATGTACCTAAGTCGGCATTGTGCTTTTTGTATTTTATTCCGATGCAATTTCTGTGTTTCATCGTCAATAAGAAGGTCCAAGGGACACAGTAAACCTGGAGTGAATCATCTGAATCTATAACTAGTGTCACAGGAATGGTTCAAAACATATACAGTAGGAAGAGTCAGTCTTCTTGTACTTAAGTCGGCATTGTGCAATTTCTATTAAATTCTGATCAAATTTCTATGTTTCATCATCAATAAGAAGGTCCAAGGGATACAGTAAACCTATAGTGAAGCATCGGAATCTATAACTAGTGTCACAGGAATGGTTCAAAACATAGACAGTAAGAAGAGTCAGACTTCTTTTACTTAAGTCGGCATTGTGCCTTTTGTATTTAATTCCGATGCAATTTCTGTGTTTCATCGTCAATACGAAGGTCCAAGTGATACAGTAAACCTGAAGTGAAGCATTGGAATCTATAACTTGTGTCACAGGAATGGTTCAAAACATACTCAGTAAGAAGAGTCAGTCTCCTTGTACTTAAGTCATCATTGAGCATTTTCTATTTAATTCTGATCAAATTTCTGTGTTTCATCGTCAATAAGAAGGTCAGAGGGACACAGTAAACCTGGAGTGGAGCATCGGAAACTATAACTAGTGTCACAGTGACGGTTCAAAACATAGACAGTAAGATGAGTCAGTATTCTTTTACTTAAGTCGGCATTGTGCCTTTTCTATTTAATTCCGATGCAATTTCTGTGTTTCATCGTCAATAAGAAGGTCCAAGTGATACAGTAAACCTGAAGTGAAGCATCGGAATCTATAACTTGTGACACAGGAATGCTTAAAAACATACTCAGTAAGAAGAGTCAGTCTCCTTGTACTTAAGTCATCATTGTGCATTTTCTATTTAATTCTCATCAAATTTCTGTGTTTCATCGTCAATAAGAAGGTCAGAGGGATACAGTAAACCTATAGTGAAGCATCGGAATCTATAACTAGTGTCACAGGAATGGTTCAAATCATAGACAGTAAGAAGAGTCAGACTTCTTTTACTTAAGTCGGCATTGTGCCTTTTGTATTTAATTCCGATGCAATTTCTGTGTTTCATCGTCAATAAGAAGGTCCAAGGGATACAGTAAACCTAGAGTGAAGCATTGGAGTCTACAACTAGTGTCACAGGAATGGTTCAAGGCATAGACAGTAAGAAGAGTCAGTCTTCTTGTACTTAATTCGGCATTGTGCCTATTGTATTTAATTCCGATGCAATTTCTGTGTTTCATCGTCAATAAGAAGGTCAGAGGGATACAGTAAACCAGAAGTGAAGCATCGGAATCCATAAGTAGTGTCAGAGGAATGGTTCAAAGCATAGTCAGTAAGAAGAGTCAGTCTTCTTGTACTTAAGTCGGCATTGTGCCTTTTGTATTTAATTGCGATGCAATTTCTGTGTTTCATCGTCAATAAGAAGGTCAGAGGGATACAGTAAACCTTAAGTGAAGCATCGGAGTCTATAACTAGTGTCACAGGTATGGTTCAAAACATTGTCAAAAAGAAGAGTCAGTCTTCTTGTACATAAGTAGGCATTGTGCTTTTTGTATTTAATTCCGATGCAATTTCTGTGTTTCATCGTCAATAGGAAGGTCCAAGGGACAGAGTAAACCTGGAGTGAAGCATCGGAAACTATAACTAGTGTCACAGGAATGGTTCAAAGCATAGACAGTAGGAAGAGTCAGTCTTCCTGTACTTAAGTCGGCATTGTGCCTTTTTTATTTAATTCCGATGCTATTTCTGTGCTTCATCGTCAATAAGAAGGTCGGAGGGATACAGTAAACCTGGAGTGAAGCAACGGCATCTATAGCTTGTGTCACAGGAATGGTTCAAAACATACTCAGTAAGAAGAGTCAGTCTCCTTGTACTTAAGTCATCATTGTGCATTTTCTATTTAATTCTGATCAAATTTCTGTGTTTCATCGTCAATAAGAAGGTCCAAGGGATACAGTAAACCTGGAGTGAAGCATCGGAATCTATAACTAGTGTCACACCAATGGTTCAAATCATAGACAGTAGGAAGAGTCAGTCTTCTTGTACTTACGTCGGCATTGTGAATTTTGTATTTAATTCCGATGCAATTTCTGTGTTTCATCGTCAATAAGAAGGTCAGAGGGATACATTAAACCTGAAGTGAAGCATCGGAATCTATAACTAGAGTCACAGGCATGGTTCAAAACATAGTCAGTAAGAAGAGACAGTCTTCTTGTACAAAAGTCGGCATTGTGCCTTTTGTATTTAATTTCGATGCAATATCTGTATTCCATCGTCAATAAGAAGGTCAGGGGCATACAGTAAACCTGAAGTGAAGCATCGGAATCTATAACTTATGTCACTGGAATGGTTCAAAACATAGTCAGTAAGAAGAGTCAGTCTTCTTGTACTTAAGTCGGCATTGTGCCTTTTGTATTTAATTCCGATGCAATTTCTGTGTTCCATCGTCAATAAGAAGGTCAGAGGGATACAGTAATCCCGAAGGTAAGCATCAGAATCTATAACTAGTATCACAGGAAGGGTTCCGAGCATAGTCAGTAAGAAGAGTCAGTCTTCTTGCAGTTAATTCGGCATTGTGCCGTTTGTATTTCATTCCGATCCAATTTCTGTGTTTCATCGTCAATAAGAACGTCCAGGGGATACAGTAAACCTGAAGTGAAGCATCGGAATTTATAACTAGTGTCACAGGAATGGTTCAAATCATAGACAGTAGGAAGAGTCAGCCTTCTTGTACTTAAGTCGGCATTGTGAATTTTGTAATTAATTCCGATGCAATTTCTGTGTTTCATCGTCAATAAGAAGGTCCAATGGATACAGTAAACCTAAAGTGAAGCATCGGAATCTATAACTAGTGTCACATGCATGGTTCAAAACATAGACAGTAAGAAGAGTCAGACTTCTTTTACTTAAGTCGGCATTGTGCCTTTTGTATTTAATTCCGATGCAATTTCTGTCTTTCATCGTCAATAAGAAGGTCCAAGGGATACAGCAAACCTGGAGTGAAGCATCGTAGTCTACAACTAGTATCACGGGAATGGTTCAATACATAGACAGTAAGAAGAATCAGTCTTCTTGTACTTAATTCGGCATTGTGCCTTTTGTATTTAATTCCGATGCAATTTCTGTGTTTCATCGTCAATAAGAAGGTCCAAGTGATACAGTAAACCTGAAGTGAAGCATCGGAATCTATAACTTGTGTCACAGGAATGGTTCAAAACATACTCAGTAAGAAGAGTCAGTCTCCTTGTAGTTAAGTCATCATTGTGCATTTTCTATTTAATTCTGATCAAATTTCTGTGTTTCATCGTCAATAAGAAGGTCAGAGGGACACAGTAAACCTGGAGTGAAGCATCGGAAACTATAACTAGTGTCACAGTGACGGTTCAAAACATAGACAGTAAGATGAGTCAGTATTCTTTTACTTAAGTCGGCATTGTGCCTTTTCTATTTAATTCCGATGCAATTTCTGTGTTTCATCGTCAATAAGAAGGTCCAAGTGATACAGTAAACCTGAAGTGAAGCATCGGAATCTATAACTTGTGTCACAGGAATGCTTAAAAACATACTCAGTAAGAAGAGTCAGTCTCATTGTACTTAAGTCATCATTGTGCATTTTCTATTTAATTCTGATCAAATTTCTGTGTTTCATCGTCAATAAGAAGGTCAGAGGGATACAGTAAACCTTAAGTGAAGCATCGGAATCTATAACTTGTGTCACAGGAATGGTTCAAAACATAGTCAGTAAGAAGAGTCAGTCTTCTTGTACTTAAGTCGGCATTGTGCCGTTTGTATTTAATTCCGATGCAATTTCTGTGTTTCATCGTCAATAAGAAGGTCCAAGAGATACAGTAAACCTGAAATGAACCATCGGAATCTATAACTAGTGTCACAGGAATGGTTGAAAACATAGACAGTAGGAAAAGTCAGTCTACATGTACTTAAGTCGGCATTGTGCTTTTTGTATTTTATTCCGATGCAATTTCTGTGTTTCATCGTCAATAAGAAGGTCCAAGGGACACAGTAAACCTGGAGTGAATCATCTGAATCTATAACTAGTGTCACAGGAATGGTTCAAAACATATACAGTAGGAAGAGTCAGTCTTCTTGTACTTAAGTGGGCATTGTGCCCTTTGTATTTAATTCCGATGCAATTTCTGTGCTTCATCGTCAATAAGAAGGTCAGAGGGATACACTAAACCTGGAGTGAAGCATCGGAGTCTATAACTAGTGTCACAGGAATGGTTCAAAACATAGACAGTAAGAAGAGTCAGTCTTCTTCTACCTAATTCGGCATTGTGCCTTTTGTACTTAATTCCGATGCGATTTCCGTGTTTCATCGTCAATAGGAAGGTCAGAAGGATACAGTAAGCCTGAAGTGAAGCATCGGAATCTATTACTAGTGTCACAGGAATGGTTCAAAACATAGCCAGTAAGAAGAGTCAGTCTTCTTGTCCTTAAGTCATCATTGTGCATTTTCTATTTAATTCTGATCCAATTTCTGTGTTTCATCGTCAATAAGAAGGTCCAAGGGATACAGTAACCCTGGAGTGAAGCATCGGAATCTATTACTAGTGTCACAGGAATGGTTCAAATCATAGACAGTAAGAAGAGTCAGACTTCTTTTACTTAAGTCGGCATTGTGCCTTTTGTATTTAATTCCGATGCAATTTCTGTGTTTCATCGTCAATAAGAAGGTCCAAGGGATACAGTAAACCTAGAGTGAAGCATCGGAGTCTACAACTAGTGTCAGAGGAATGGTTCAAGGCATAGACAGTAAGAAGAGTCAGTCTTCTTGTACTTAATTCGGCATTGTGCCTATTGTATTTAATTCCGATGCAATTTCTGTGGTTCATCGTCAATAAGAAGGTCAGAGGGATACAGTAAACCAGAAGTGAAGCATCGGAATCCATAAGTAGTGTCACAGGAATGGTTCAAAGCATAGTCAGTAAGAAGAGTCAGTCTTCTTGTACTTAAGTCGGCATTGTGCCTTTCGTATTTAATTGCGATGCAATTTCTGTGTTTCATCGTCAATAAGAAGGTCAGAGGGATACAGTAAACCTTAAGTGAAGCATCGGAGTCTATAACTAGTGTCACAGGTATGGTTCAAAACATTGTCAAAAAGAAGAGTCAGTCTTCTTGTACATAAGTAGGCATTGTGCCTGTTGTATTTAATTCCGATGCAATTTCTGTGTTTCATCGTCAATAGGAAGGTCCAAGGGATACAGTAAACCTGGAGTGAAGCATCGGAATCTATAACTAGTGTCACAGGAATGGTTCAAATCATAGACAGTAGGAAGAGTCAGTCTTCTTGTACCTACGTCGGCATTGTGAATTTTGTATTTAATTCCGATGCAATTTCTGTGTTTCATCGTCAATAAGAAGGTCAGAGGGATACATTAAACCTGAAGTGAAGCATCGGAATCTATAACTAGAGTCACAGGCATGGTTCAAAACATAGTCAGTAAGAAGAGTCAGTCTTCCTGTACATAAGTCGGCATTGTGCCTTTTGTATTTAATTTCGATGCAATATCTGTATTTCATCGTCGATAAGAAGGTCAGGGGCATACAGTAAACCTGAAGTGAAGCATCGGAATCTATAACTTGTGTCACTGGAATGGTTCAAAACATAGTCAGTAAGAAGAGACAGTCTTCTTGTACTTAAGTCGGCATTGTGAATTTTGTATTTAATTCCGATGCAATTTCTGTGTTTCATCGTCAATAAGAAGGTCCAATGGATACAGTAAACCTAAAGTGAAGCATCGGAATCTATAACTAGTGTCACAGGAATGGTTCAAAACATAGACTGTCAGAAGAGTCAGTCTTCTTGTACTTAAGTCGGCATTGTGCCTTTTGTATTTAATTCCGATGCAATGTCTGTGTTTCATCGTCAATAAGAAGGTCCAAGGGATACAGTAAACCTGAAATGAACCATCGGAATCTATAACTAGTGCCACAGGACTGGTTGAAAACATAGACAGTAGGAAAAGTCAGTCTACATGTACTTATGTCGGCCTTGTGCCTTTTGTATTTTATTCCGATGCAATTTCTGTGTTTCATCGTCAATAAGAAGGTCAGAGGGATACAGTAAATCTTAAGTGAAGCATCGGAGTCTATAACTAGTGTCACAGGTATGGTTCAAAACATTGTCAGTAAGAAGAGTCAGTCTTCTTGTACATAAGTAGGTATTGTGCCATTTGTATTTAATTCCGATGCAATTTCTGTGTTTCATCGTCAATAGGAAGGTCCAAGGGACACAGTAAACCTGGAGTGAAGCATCGGAATCTATAACTTATGTCACTGGAATGGTTCAAAACATAGTCAGTAAGAAGAGTCAGTCTTCTTGTACTTAAGTCGGCATTGTGCCTTTTGTATTTAATTCCGATGCAATTTCTGTGTTCCATCGTCAATAAGAAGGTCAGAGGGATACAGTAATCCCGAAGGTAAGCATCAGAATCTATAACTAGTATCACAGGAAGGGTTCCGAGCATAGTCAGTAAGAAGAGTCAGTCTTCTTGCAGTTAATTCGGCATTGTGCCGTTTGTATTTCATTCCGATCCAATTTCTGTGTTTCATCGTCAATAAGAACGTCCAGGGGATACAGTAAACCTGAAGTGAAGCATCGGAATTTATAACTAGTGTCACAGGAATGGTTCAAATCATAGACAGTAGGAAGAGTCAGCCTTCTTGTACTTAAGTCGGCATTGTGAATTTTGTATTTAATTCCGATGCAATTTCTGTGTTTCATCGTCAATAAGAAGGTCCAATGGATACAGTAAACCTTAAGTGAAGCATCGGAGTCTATAACTAGTGTCACAGGTATGGTTCAAAACATTGTCAGTAAGAAGAGTCAGTCTTCTTGTACATAAGTAGGCATTGTGCCATTTGTATTTAATTCCGATGCAATTTCTGTGTTTCATCGTCAATAGGAAGGTCCACGGGACACAGTAAACCTGGAGTGAAGCATCGGAATCTATAACTAGTGTCACAGGAATGGTTCAAAGCATAGACAGTAGGAAGAGTCAGTCTTCCTGTACTTAAGTCGGCATGTGCCTTTTGTATTTAATTCCGATGCTATTTCTGTGCTTCATCGTCAATAAGAAGGTCGGAGGGATACAGTAAACCTGAAGTGAAGCAACGGAATCTATAGCTTGTGTCACAGGAATGGTTCAAAACATACTCAGTAAGAAGAGTCAGTCTCCTTGTACTTAAGTCATCATTGTGCATTTTCTATTTAATTCTGATCAAATTTCTGTGTTTCATCGTCAATAAGAAGGTCCAAGGGATACAGTAAACCTGGAGTGAGGCATCGGAATCTATAACTAGTGTCACAGGAATGGTTCAAATCATAGGCAGTAGGAAGAGTCAGTCTTCTTGTACTTACGTCGGCATTGTGAATTTTGTATTTAATTCCGATGCAATTTCTGTGTTTCATCGTCAATAAGAAGGTCAGAGGGATACATTAAACCTGAAGTGAAGCATCGGAATCTATAACTAGAGTCACAGGCATGGTTCAAAACATAGTCAGTAAGAAGAGACAGTCTTCTTGTACTTAAGTCGACATTGTGCCTTTTGTATTTAATTCCGGAGCAATTTCTGTGTTTCATCGTCAATAAGAGGGTTTAAGGGATACAGTAAACCTGAAGTGAAGCATCGGAATCTATAGCTAGTGTCACATGAATGGTTCAAAACATAGTCAGTAAGAAGAGTCAGTCTTCTTGTACTTAAGTCGGTATTGTGCCTTTAGTATTTAATTGCGATCCAATTTCTGTGTTTCATCGTCAATAAGAAGGTCAGAGGGATACAGTAAAACTGAAGTGAAGCATCGGAATCTATAACTAGTGTCACAGGTATGCTTCAAAACATTGTCAGTAAGAAGAGTCAGTCTTCTTGTACATAAGTCGGCATTGTGCCTTTTGTATTTAATTTCGATGCAATATGTGTATTTCATCGTCAATAAGAAGGTCAGGGGGATACAGTAAACCTGAAGTGAAGCATCGGAATCTATAACTTGTGTCACTGGAATGGTCCAAAAACATAGTCAGTAAGAAGAGTCAGTCTTCTTGTACTTAAGTCGGCATTGTGCCTTTTGTATTTAATTCCGATGCAATTTCTGTGTTCCATCGTCAATAAGAAGGTCAGAGGGATACAGTAATCCCGAAGGTAAGCATCAGAATCTATAACTAGTATCACAGGAAGGGTTCCGAGCATAGTCAGTAAGAAGAGTCAGTCCTCTTGCAGTTAATTCGGCATTGTGCCGTTTATATTTCATTCCAATCCAATTTCTGTGTTTCATCGTCAATAAGATGGTCCAAGGGATACAGTAAACCTGAAGTGAAGCATCGGAATTTATAACTAGTGTCACAGGAATGGTTCAAATCATAGACAGTAGGAAGAGTCAGCCTTCTTGTACTTAAGTCGGCATTGTGAATTTTGTATTTAATTCCGATGCAATATCTGTGTTTCATCGTCAATAAGAAGGTCCAATGGAAGCAGTAAACCTAAAGTGAAGCATCGGAATCTATAACTAGTGTCACAGGAATGGTTCAAAACATAGACTGTCAGAAGAGTCAGTCTTCTAGTACTTAAGTCGGCATTGTGCCTTTTGTATTTAATTCCGATGCAATTTCTGTGTTTCATCGTCAATAAGAAGGTCCAAGGGATACAGAAAACCTGAAATGAACCATCGGATTCTGTAACTAGTGTCACAGGAATGGTTGAAAGCATAGACAGTAGGAAAAGTCAGTCTACATGTACTTATGTCGGCATTGTGCCTTTTGTATTTTATTCCGATGCAATTTCTGTGTTTCATCGTCAATAAGAAGGTCCAAGGGACACAGTAAACCTGGAGTGAAGCATCAGAATCTATAACGAGTGTCACAGGAATGGTTCAAAACACAGTCAGTAAGAAGAGTCAGTCTTCTTGTACTTAAGTCGGCATTGTGCCTTTTGTATTTAATTCCGATGCAATTTCTGTGTTCCATCGTCAATAAGAAGGTCAGAGGGATACAGTAATCCCGAAGGTAAGCATCAGAATCTATAACTAGTGTCACAGGAAGGGTTCCGAGCATAGTCAGTAAGAAGAGTCAGTCTTCTTGCAGTTAATTCGGCATTGTGCCTATTGTATTTCATTCCGATCCAATTTCTGTGTTTCATCGTCAATAAGAAGGTCCAAGGGACACAGTAAACCTGGAGTGAAGCATCGAAATCTATAACTAGTGTCACAGGAATGGTTCAAAACATATACAGTAGGAAGAGTCAGTCTTCTTGTACTTAAGTCGGCATTGTGCCTTTTGTATTTAATTCCGATGCAATTTCTGTGTTTCATCCTCAATAAGAAGGTCCAAGGGACACAGTAAACCTGGAGTGAAGCATCGAAATCTATAACTAGTGTCACAGGAATGGTTCAAAACATATACAGTAGGAAGAGTCAGTCTTCTTGTACTTAAGTCGGCATTGTGCCTTTTGTATTTAATTCCGATGCAATTTCTGTGTTTCATCGTCAATAAGAAGGTCCAAGGGATACAATAAACCTGAAACGAACCATCGGAATCTATAACTAGTGTCACAGGAATGGTTGAAAACATAGACTGTAGGAAAAGTCAGTCTACATGTACTTAAGTCGGCATTGTGTCTTTTGTATTTTATTCCGATGCAATTTCTGTGATTCATCGTCAATAAGAAGGTCCAAGGGACACAGTAAACCTGGAGTGAAGCATCGAAATCTATAACTAGTGTCACAGGAATGGTTCAAAACATATACTGTAGGAAGAGTCAGTCTTCTTGTACTTAAGTCGGCATTGTGCCTTTTGTATTTAATTCCGATGCAATTTCTGTGCTTCATCGTCAATAAGAAGGTCTGAGGGATACACTAAAGCTGGAGTGAAGCATCGGAAACTATTACTAGTGTCACAGGAATGGTTCAAAACATAGACAGTAAGAAGATACAGTCTTCTTGTACCTAATTCGGCATTGTGCCTTTTCTATTTAATTCCGATGCGATTTCTGTGTTTCGTCGTCAAAAGGAGGGTCAGAGGGATACAGTAAGCCTGAAGTCAAGCATCGGAATCTATTACTAGTGTCACAGGAATGGTTTAAACATAGCTAGTAAGAAGAGTTAGTCTTCTTGTACTTAAGTCATCATTGTGCATTTTCTATTTAATTCTGATCCAATTTCTGTGTTTCATCGTCAATAAGAAGGTCCAAGGGATACATTAAACCTGGAGTGAAGCATCGGAATCTATAACTAGTGTCACAGGAATGGTTCAAATCATAGACAGTAAGAAGAGTCAGACTTCTTTTACTTAAGTCGGCATTGTGCCTTTTGCATTTAATTCCGATGCAATTTCTGTGTTTCATCGTAAATAAGAAGGTCCATGGGATACAGTAAATCTAGAGTGAAGCATCGGAGTCTACAACTAGTGTCACAGGAATGGTTCAAGACATAGACAGTAAGAAGAGTCAGTCTTCTTGTACTTAATTCGGCATTGTGCCTATTGTATTTAATTCCGATGCAGTTTCTGTGTTTCATCGTCAATAAGAAGGTCAGAGGGATACAGTAAACCTGAAGTGAAGCATCGGAATCTATAACTAGTGTCACAGGAATGGTTCAAAACATAGTCAATAAGAAGAGTCAGTCCTCTTGTACTTAAGTCGGCATTGTGCCTTTTGCATTTAATTGCGATGGAATTTCTGTGTTTCATCGTCAATAAGAAGGTCGGAGGGATACAGTAAACCTGAAGTGAAGCATCGGAATCTATAACTAGTGTCATAGGTATGGTTCAAAACGTTGTCAGTAAGAAGAGTCAGTCTTCTTGTACATAAGTCGGCATTGTACCTTTTGTATTTAATTCCGATGCAATTTCTGTGTTTCATCGTCAATAAGAAGGTCCAAGGGACACAGTAAACCTGGAGTGAAGCATCGGAATCTATAACTAGTGTCACAGGAATGGTTCAAAAGCATAGACAGTAGCAAGAGTCAGTCTTCTTGTACTTAAGTCGGCATTGTGCCTTTTGTATTTAATTCCGATGCAATTTCTGTGTTTCATCGTCAATAAGAAGGTCAGAGGGATACAGTAATCCCGAAGTTAAGCATCAGAATCTATAACTAGTGTCACAGAATGGTTCAAAGCATAGTCAGTAAGAAGAGTCAGTCTTCTTGCAGTTAATTCGGCATTGTGCCGTTTGTATTTCATTCCGATCCAATTTCTGTGTTTCATCGTCAATAAGAAGGTCCAAGGGATACAGTAAACCTGAAGTGAAGCATCGGAATTTATAACTAGTGTCACAGGAATGGTTCAAATCATAGACAGTAGGAAGAGTCAGCCTTCTTGTACTTAAGTCGGCATTGTGAATTTTGTATTTAATTCCGATGCGATTTCAGTGTTTCATCGTCAATAAGAAGGTCAGAGGGATACAGTAAGCCTGAAGTGAAGCATCGGATCTATAACTAGTGTCACAGGTATGGTTCAAAACATATTCAGTAAGAAGAGTCAGTCTTCTTGTACTTAAGTCGGCATTGTGCCTTTTGTATTTAATTCCGATGCAATTTCTGTGTTTCATCGTCAATAAGATGGTCCAAGGGATACAGTAAAGCTGGAGTGAAGCATCGGAATCTATAACTAGTGTCACAGGAATGGTTCAAAACATAGACTGTCAGAAGAGTCAGTCTTCTTGTACTTAAGTCGGCATTGTGCCTTTTGTATTTAATTCCGATGCAATTTCTGGGTTTCATCGTCAATAAGAAGGTCCAAGGGATACAGTAAACCTGAAATGAACCATCGGAATCTATAACTAGTGTCACAGGAATGGTTGAAATCATAGACAGTAGGAAAAGTCAGTCTACATGTACTTAAGTCGGCATTGAGCCTTTTGTATTTTATTCCGATGCAATTTCTGTGTTTCATCGTCAATAAGAAGGTCCAAGGGACACAGTAAACCTGGAGTGAAGCATCAGAATCTATAACGAGTGTCACAGGAATGGTTCAAAACATAGTCAGTAAGAAGTGTCAGTCTTCTTGTACTTAAGTCGGCATTGTGCCTTTTGTATTTAATTCCGATGCAATTTCCGTCTTCCATCGTCAATAAGAAGGTCAGAGGGATACAGTAATCCCGAAGGTAAGCATCAGAATCCATAACTAGTGTCACAGGAAGGGTTCCGATCATAGTCAGTAAGAAGAGTAAGTCTTCTTGCAGTTAATTCGGCATTGTGCCTTTTGTATTTCATTCCGATCCAATTTCTGTGTTTCATCGTCAATAAGAAGGTCCAAGGGATACAGTAAACCTGAAGTGAAGCATCGGAATTTATAACTAGTGTCACAGGAATGGTTCAAATCATAGACAGTAGGAAGAGTCAGCCTTCTTGTACTTAGGTCGGCATTGTGAAGTTTGTATTTAATTCCGATGCAATTCATGTGTTTCATCGTCAATAAGAAGGCCCAATGGATCAAGTAAACCTAAAGTGAAGCATCGGAATCTATAACTAGTGTCACAGGAATGGTTCAAAACATAGACTGTCAGAAGAGTCAGGCTTCTTGTACTTAACTCGGCATTGTACCTTTTGTATTTAATTCCGATGCAATATCTGTGTTTCATCGTCAATAATCAGGTCCAAGGGATACAGTAAACCTGAAATGAACCATCGGAACCTATAACTAGTGTCACAGGAAAGGTTGAAAACATAGACAGTAGGAAAAGTCAGTCTACATGTACTTAAGTCGGCATTGTGCCTTTTGTATTTTATTCCGATGCAATTTCTGTGTTTCATCGTCAATAAGAAGGTCGGAGGGATACAGTAAACCTGAAGTGAAGCATCGGAATATATAACTAGTGTCACAGGTATGGATCAAAACGTTGTCACTAAGAAGAGTCAGTCTTCTTGTACATAAGTCGGCATTGTACCTTTTCTATTGAATTCCGATGCAATTTCTGTGTTTCATCGTCAATTAGAAGGTCCAAGGGACACAGTAAACCTGGAGTGAAGCATCGGAATCTATAACTAGTGTCACAGGAATGGTTCAACAGCATAGACAGTAGCAAGAGTCAGTCTTCTTGTACATAAGTCGGCATTGTGCCATTTGTATTTAATTCCGATGCAATTTCTGTGCTTCATCGTCAATAAGAAGGTCAGAGCGATACAGTAAACCTGGTGTGAAGCATCGGAGTCTATAACTAGTGTCACAGGAATGGTTCAAAACATAGACAGTAAGAAGAGTCAGTCTTCTTGTACCTAATTCGGCATTGTGCCTTATGTATTTAATTCCGATGCGATTTAAGTAATTCATCGTCAATAAGAAGGTCAGAGGGATACAGTAAGCCTGAAGTGAAGCATCGGATCTATAACTAGTGTCACAGGTATGGTTCAAAACATAGTCAGTAAGAAGAGTCAGTCTTCTTGTACTTAAGTCGGCATTGTGCCTTTTGTAATTTATTCCGATGCAATTTCTGTGTTTCATTGTCAATAAGATGGTCCAAGGGATACAGTAAAGCTGGAGTGAAGCATCGGAAACTATAACTAGTGTCACAGGGACGGTTCAAAACATAGACAGTAAGATGAGTCAGTATAATTTTACTTGAGTCGGCATTGTGCCTTTTCTATTTCATTCCGATGCAATTTCTGTGTTTCAGCGTCAATAAGAAGGTCCAAGGGATACAGTAAACCTGAAGTGAAGCATCGGAATCTATAGCTTGTGTCACAGGAATGGTTCAAAACATACTCAGTAAGAAGAGTCAGTCTCCTTGTACTTAAGTCATCATTTTGCATTTTCTATCTAATTCTGATCAAATTTCTGTGTTTCATCGTCAATAAGAAGGTCAGAGGGATACAGTAATCCCGAAGTTAAGCATCAGAATCTATAACTAGTGTCACAGGAATGGTTCAAAGCATAGTCAGTTAGAAGAGTCAGTCTTCTTTCAGTTAATTCGGCATTGTGCCGTTTGTATTTCATTCCGATCCAATTTCTGTGTTTCATCGTCAATAAGAAGGTCCAAGGGATACAGTAAACCTGAAGTGAAGCATCGGAATTTATAACTAGTGTCACAGGAATGGTTCAAATCATAGACAGTAGGAAGAGTCAGCCTTCTTGTACTTAAGTCGGCATTGTGAATTTTGTATTTAATTCCGATGCGATTTCAGTGTTTCATCGTCAATAAGAAGGTCAGAGGGATACAGTAAGCCTGAAGTGAAGCATCGGATCTATAACTAGTGTCACAGGTATGGTCCAAAACATAGTCAGTAAGAAGAGTCAGACTTCTTGTACATAAGTCGGCATTGTGATTTTTGTATTTAATTCCGATGCAATTTCTGTGTTTCATCGTCAATAAGATGGTCCAAGGGATACAGTAAAGCTGGAGTGAAGCATCGGAAACTATAACTAGTGTCACAGGGACGGTTCAAAACATAGACAGTAAGATGAGTCAGTATTCGTTTACTTAAGTCGGCATTGTGCCTTTTCTATTTCATTCCGATGCAATTTCTGTGTTTCATCGCCAATAAGAAGGTCCAAGGGATACAGTAAGCCTGAAGTGAAGCATCGGAACTATAACTAGTGTCACAGGTATGGTTCAAAACATAGTCAGTAAGAAGAGTCAGTCTTCTTGTACTTAAGTCGGCATTGTGCCTTTTGTATTTAATTCCGATGCAATTTCTGTCTTTCATCGTCAATTAGAAGGTCCAAGGGATACAGTAAACCTGGAGTGAAGCATCGTAGTCTACAACTAGTGTCACAGGAATGGTTCAAGACATAGACAGTAAGAAGAATCGGTCTTCTTGTACTTAATTCGGCATTGTGCCTTTTGTATTTAATTCCGATGCAATATCTGTGTTTCATCGTCAATAAGAAGGTCAGAGGGATACAGTAAACCTGAAGTGAAGCATCGGACTCTATAACTTGTGTCACAGGAATGGTTAAAAACATAGTCAGTAAGAAGAGTCAGTCTTCTTGTACTTAAGTCGGCATTGTGCCTTTTTTGTATTTATTTCCGATGCAATTTCTGTGTTTCATCGTCAATAAGAAGGTCAGAGGGATACAGTAATCCCGAAGTTAAGCATCAGAATCTATAACTAGTGTCACAGGAATGGTGCAAAGCATAGTCAATAAGAAGAGTCAGTCTTCTTGCAGTTAATTCGGCATTGTGCCGTTTGTATTTCATTCCGATCCTATTTCTGTGTTTCATCGTCAATAAGAAGGTCCAAGGGATACAGTAAACCTGAAGTGAAGCATCGGAATTTATAACTAGTGTCACAGGGATGGTTGAAATCATAGACAGTAGGAAGAGTCAGCCTTCATGTACTTACGTCGGCATTGTGAATTTTGTATTTAATTCCGATGCAATTTCTGTGTTTCATCGTCAATAAGAAGGTCCAATTAATACAGTAAAGCTAAAGTGAAGCTTCGGAATCTATAACTAGTGTCACAGGAATGGTTCAAAACATAGACTGTCAGAAGAGTCAGTCGTCTTGTACTTAAGTCGGCATTGTGCCTTTTGTATTTAATTCCGATGCAATTTCTGTGTTTCATCGTCAACAAGAAGGTCCAAGGGATACAGTAAACCTGAAATGAACCATCGTAATCGATAACTAGTGTCACAGGAATGGTTGAAATTATAGACAGTAGGAAAAGTCAGTCTACATGTACTTAAGTCGGCATTGTGCCTTTTGTATTTTATTCCGATGCAATTTCTGTGTTTCATCGTCAATAAGAAGGTCAGAGGGATACAGTAATCCCGAAGTTAAGCATCAGAATCTATAACTAGTGTCACAGGAATGGTTCAAAGCATAGTCAGTAAGAAGAGTCAGTCTTCTTGCAGTTAATTCGGCATTGTGCCGTTTGTATTTCAATCCGACCCAATTTCTGTGTTTCATCGTCAATAAGATGGTCCAAGGGATACAGTAAACCTGAAGTGAAGCATCGGAATTTATAACTAGTGTCACAGGAATGGTTCAATACATACACAGTAGGAAGAGTCAGTCTTCTAGTACTTAAGTCGGCATTGTGCAATTTCAATTTTATTCAGATGCAATTTCTGTGTTTCATCGTCAATAAGAAGGTCCAAGGAATACAGTAAACCTGAAGTGAAGCATCGGAACCTATAACTGGTGTCACAGGAATGGTTCAAAACATAGACAGTAGCAAGAGTCAGTCTTCTTGTACTTAAGTCGGCATTGTGCCTGTTGTATTTAATTCCGATGCAATTTCTGTGTTTCATCGTCAATAAGAAGGTCCAAGGGACACAGTAAACCTGGAGTGAAGCATCGGAATCTATAACTAGTGTCACAGGAATGGTTCAAAACATAGACAGTAGGAAGAGTCAGTCTTCTTGTACTTAAGTCGGCATTGTGCCTTTTGTATTAAATTCCGATGCAATTTATGTGCTTTATCGTCAATAAGAAGGTCTGAGGGATACACGAAACCTGGAGTCAAGCATCGGAGTCCATAACTAGTGTCACAGGAATGGTTCAAAACATAGACAGTAAGAAGAGTCAGTCTTCTTGTACCTAATTCGGCATTGTGCCTTTTGTATTTAATTCCGATGCGATTTCTGTGTTTCATCGTCAATAAGAAGGTCCAAGGGATACAGTAAACCTGAAGTGAAGCATCGGAATCTATAGCTAGTGTCACAAGAATGGTTCAAAACATAGTCAGTAAGAAGAGTCAGTCTTCTTGTACTTAAGTCGGCATTGTGCCTTTTGTATTTAATTGAGATGCAATTTCTGTGTTTCATCGTCAATAAGAAGGTCAGAGGGATACAGTAAACCTGAAGTGAAGCATGGAATCTATAACTAGTGTCACAGGGACGGTTCGAAACATAGACTGTCAGAAGAGTCAGTCTTCTTGTACTTAACTCGGCATTGTACCTTTTGTATTTAATTCCGATGCAATATCTGTGTTTCATCGTCAATAATCAGGTCCAAGGGATACAGTAAACCTGAAATGAACCATCGGAACCCATAACTAGTGTCACAGGAATGGTTGAAAACATAGACAGTAGGAACAGTCAGTCAACATGTACTTAAGTCGGCATTGTGCCTTTTGTATTTTATTCCGATGCAATTTCTGTGTTTCATCGTCAATAAGAAGGTCCAAGGGAAACAGTAAACCTGGAGTGAAGCATCGAAATCTATAACTAGTGTCACAGGAATGGTTCAAAACATATACAGTAGGAAGAGTCAGTCTTCTTGTACTTAAGTCGGCATTGTGCCTTTTGTATTTAATTCCGATGCAATTTCTGTGCTTCATCGTCAATAAGAAGGTCAGAGGGATACACTAAACCTGGAGTGAAGCATCGGAAACTATAACTAGTGTCACAGGAATGGTTCAAAACATAGACAGTAAGAAGAAACAGTCTTCTTGTACCTAATTCGGCATTGTGCCTTTTGTATTTAATTGCGATGCGATTTCTGTGTTTCATCGTCAAATGGAAGGTCAGAGGGATACAGTAAGCCTGAAGTCAAGCATCGGAATCTATAACTAGTGTCACAGGAATGGTTCAAATCATAGACAGTAAAAGGAGTCAGACTTCTTTTACTTAAGTCGGCATTGTGCCTGTTGTATTTAATTCCGATGCAATTTCTGTGTTTCATCGTCAATAAGAAGGTCCAAGGGACACAGTAAACCTGGAGTGAAGCATCGGAATCTATAACTAGTGTCACAGGAATGGTTCAAAACATAGACAGTAGGAAGAGTCAGTCTTCTTGTACTTAAGTCGGCATTGTGCCTTTTGTATTAAATTCCGATGCAATTTCTGTGCTTTATCGTCAATAAGAAGGTCTGAGGGATACACGAAACCTGGAGTCAAGCATCGGAGTCCATAACTAGTGTCACAGGAATGGTTCAAAACATAGACAGTAAGAAGAGTCAGTCTTCTTGTACCTAATTCGGCATTGTGCCTTTTGTATTTAATTCCGATGCGATTTCTGTGTTTCATCGTCAATAAGAAGGTCCAAGGGATACAGTAAACCTGAAGTGAAGCATAGGAATCTATAGCTAGTGTCACAAGAATGGTTCAAAACATAGTCAGTAAGAAGAGTCAGTCCTCTTGTACTTAAGTCGGCATTGTGCCTTTTGTATTTAATTGAGATGCAATTTCTGTGTTTCATCGTCAATAAGAAGGTCAGAGGGATACAGTAAACCTGAAGTGAAGCATGGAATCTATAACTAGTGTCACAGGGACGGTTCGAAACATAGACTGTCAGAAGAGTCAGTCTTCTTGTACTTAACTCGGCATTGTACCTTTTGTATTTAATTCCGATGCAATATCTGTGTTTCATCGTCAATACTCAGGTCCAAGGGATACAGTAAACCTGAAATGAACCATCGGAACCTATAACTAGTGTCACAGGAATGGTTGAAAACATAGACAGTAGGAACAGTCAGTCAACATGTACTTAAGTCGGCATTGTGCCTTTTGTATTTTATTCCGATGCAATTTCTGTGTTTCATCGTCAATAAGAAGGTCCAAGGGAAACAGTAAACCTGGAGTGAAGCATCGAAATCTATAACTAGTGTCACAGGAATGGTTCAAAACATATACAGTAGGAAGAGTCAGTCTTCTTGTACTTAAGTCGGCATTGTGCCTTTTGTATTTAATTCCGATGCAATTTCTGTGCTTCATCGTCAATAAGAAGGTCAGAGGGATACACTAAACCTGGAGTGAAGCATCGGAAACTATAACTAGTGTCACAGGAATGGTTCAAAACATAGACAGTAAGAAGAAACAGTCTTCTTGTACCTAATTCGGCATTGTGCCTTTTGTATTTAATTCCGATGCGATTTCTGTGTTTCATCGTCAAATGGAAGGTCAGAGGGATACAGTAAGCCTGAAGTCAAGCATCGGAATCTATAACTAGTGTCACAGGAATGGTTCAAATCATAGACAGTAAGAGGAGTCAGACTTCTTTTACTTAAGTCGGCATTGTGCCTTTTGTATTTAATTCCGATGCAATTTCTGTGTTTCATCGTAAATAAGAAGGTCCAAGGGATACAATGAACCTAGAATGAAGCATCGGAGTCTACAACTAGTGTCACAGGAATGGTTCAAGACATAGACAGTAAGAAGAGTCAGTCTTCTTGTACTTAATTCGGCATTGTGCCTATTGTATTTAATTCCGATGCAATTTCTGTGTTTCATCGTCAATAAGAAGGTCAGAGGGATACAGTAAACCTGAAGTGAAGCATCGGAATCTATAACTAGTGTCACAGGAATGGTTCAAAACATAGTCAGTAAGAAGAGTCAGTCTTCTTGTACTTAAGTCGGCATTGTGCCTTTTGCATTTAATTGCGATGCAATTTCTGTGTTTCATCGTCAATAAGAAGGTCGGAGGGATACAGTAAACCTGAAGTGAAGCAACGGAATCTATAACTAGTGTCACAGGTATGGATCAAAACGTTGTCACTAAGAAGAGTCAGTCTTCTTGTACATAAGTCGGCATTGTACCTTATCTATTGAATTCCGATGCAATTTCTGTGTTTCATCGTCAATTAGAAGGTCCAAGGGACACAGTAAACCTGGAGTGAAGCATCGGAATCTATGACTAGTGTCACAGGAATGGTTCAACAGCATAGACAGTAGCAAGAGTCAGTCTTCTTGTACATAAGTCGGCATTGTGCCTTTTGTATTTAATTCCGATGCAATTTCTGTGCTTCATCGTCAATAAGAAGGTCAGAGGGATACAGTAAACCTGGTGTGAAGCATCGGAGTCTATAACTAGTGTCACAGGAATGGTTCAAAACATAGACAGTAAGAAGAGTCAGTCTTCTTGTACCTAATTCGGCATTGTGCCTTTTGTATTTAATTCCGATGCGATTTAAGTGTTTCATCGTCAATAAGAAGGTCAGAGGGATACAGTAAGCCAGAAGTGAAGCATCGGATCTATAACTAGTGTCACAGGTATGGTTCAAAACATAGTCAGTAAGAAGAGTCAGTCTTCTTGTACTTAAGTCGGCATTGTGCCTTTTGTATTTTATTCCGATGCAATTTCTGTGTTTCATTGTCAATAAGATGGTCCAAGGGATACAGTAAAGCTGGAGTGAAGCATCGGAAACTATAACTAGTGTCACAGGGACGGTTCAAAACATAGACAGTAAGATGAGTCAGTATAATTTTACTTAAGTCGGCATTGTGCCTTTTCTATTTCATTCCGATGCAATTTCTGTGTTTCAGCGTCAATAAGAAGGTCCAAGGGATACAGTAAACCTGAAGTGAAGCATCGGAATCTATAGCTTGTGTCACAGGAATGGTTCAAAACATACTCAGTAAGAAGAGTTAGTCTCCTTGTACTTAAGTCATCATTTTGCATTTTCTATCTAATTCTGATCAAATTTCTGTGTTTCATCGTCAATAAGAAGGTCAGAGGGATACAGTAATCCCGAAGTTAAGCATCAGAATCTATAACTAGTGTCACAGGAATGGTTCAAACATAGTCAGTTAGAAGAGTCAGTCTTCTTTCAGTTAATTCGGCATTGTGCCGTTTGTATTTCATTCCGATCCAATTTCTGTGTTTCATCGTCAATAAGAAGGTCCAAGGGATACAGTAAACCTGAAGTGAAGCATCGTAATTTATAACTAGTGTCACAGGAATGGTTCAAATCATAGACAGTAGGAAGAGTCAGCCTTCTTGTACTTAAGTCGGCATTGTGAATTTTGTATTTAATTCCGATGCGATTTCAGTGTTTCATCGTCAATAAGAAGGTCAGAAGGATACAGTAAGCCTGAAGTGAAGCATCGGATCTATAACTAGTGTCACAGGTATGGTTCAAAACATAGTCAGTAAGAAGAGTCAGACTTCTAGTACATAAGTCGGCATTGTGCCTTTTGTATTTAATTCCGATGCAATTTCTGTGTTTCATCGTCAATAAGATGGTCCAAGGGATACAGTAAAGCTGGAGTGAAGCATCGGAAACTATAACTAGTGTCACAGGGACGGTTCAAAACATAGACAGTAAGATGAGTCAGTATTCGTTTACTTAAGTCGGCATTGTGCCTTTTCTATTTCATTCCGATGCAATTTCTGTGTTTCATCGTCAATAAGAAGGTCCAAGGGATACAGTAAGCCTGAAGTGATGCATCGGAACTGTAACTAGTGTCACAGGTATGGTTCAAAACATAGTCAGTAAGAAGAGTCAGTCTTCTTGTACTTAAGTCGGCATTGTGCCTTTTGTATTTAATTCCGATGCAATTTCTGTCTTTCATCGTCAATAAGAAGGTCCAAGGGATACAGTAAACCTGGGGTGAAGCATCGTAGTCTACAACTAGTGTCACAGGAATGGTTCAAGACATAGACAGTAAGAAGAATCGGTCTTCTTGTACTTAATTCGGCATTGTGCCTTTTGTATTTAATTCCGATGCAATATCTGTGTTTCATCGTCAATAAGAAGGTCAGAGGGATACAGTAAACCTGAAGTGAAGCATCGGACTCTATAACTTGTGTCACAGGAATGGTTAAAAACATAGTCAGTAAGAAGAGTCAGTCTTCTTGTACTTAAGTCGGCATTGTGCCTTTTTTGTATTTAATTCCGATGCAATTTCTGTGTTTCATCGTCAATAAGAAGGTCAGAGGGATACAGTAATCCCGAAGTTAAGCATCAGAATCTATAACTAGTGTCACAGGAATGGTTCAAAGCATAGTCAGTAAGAAGAGTCAGACTTCTTGCAGTTAATTCGGCATTGTGCCGTTTGTATTTCAATCCGATCCAATTTCTGTGTTTCATCGTCAATAAGATGGTCCAAGGGATACAGTAAACCTGAAGTGAAGCATCGGAATTTATAACTAGTGTCACAGGAATGGTTCAATACATACACAGTAGGAAGAGTCAGTCTTCTAGTACTTAAGTCGGCATTGTGCAATTTCAATTTTATTCCGATGCAATTTCTGTGTTTCATCGTCAATAAGAAGGTCCAAGGGATACAGTAAACCTGAAGTGAAGCATCGGAACCTATAACTGGTGTCACAGGAATGGTTCAAAACATAGACAGTAGCAAGAGTCAGTCTTCTTGTACTTAAGTCGGCATTGTGCCTGTTGTATTTAATTCCGATGCAATTTCTGTGTTTCATCGCCAATAAGAAGGTCCAAGGGACACAGTAAACCTGGAGTGAAGCATCGGAATCTATAGTTGGTGTCACAAGAATGGTTCAAAACATAGTCAGTAAGAAGAGTCAGTCTTCTTGTACTTAAGTCGGCATTGTGCCTTTTGTATTTAATTGAGATGCAATTTCTGTGTTTCATCGTCAGTAAGAAGGTCAGAGGGATACAGTAAACCTGAAGTGAAGCATGGAATCTATAACTAGTGTCACAGGGACGGTTCAAAACATAGACAGTAAGATGAGTCAGTATTCTTGTACTTAAGTAGGCATTGTGCCTTTTCTATTTAATCCCAATGCAATTTCTGTGTTTCATCGTCAATAAGAAGGTACAACGGATACAGTAAACCTGAAGTGATGCATCGGAATCTATAACTGGTGTCACAGGAATGGTTCAAAACATAGACAGTAGCAAGAGTCAGTCTTCTTGTACTTAAGTCGGCATTGTGCCTGTTGTATTTAATTCCGATGCAATTTCTGTGTTTCATCGTCAATAAGAAGGTCCAAGGGACACAGTAATCCTGGAGTGAAGCATCGGAATCTATAACTAGTGTCACAGGAATGGTTCAAAACATAGACAGTAGGAAGAGTCAGTCTTCTTGTACTTAAGTCGGCATTGTGCCTTTTGTATTTAATTCCGATGGAATTTCTGTGCTTTATCGTCAATAAGAAAGTCTGAGGGATACACAAAACCTGGAATGAAGCATCGGAGTCTATAACTAGTGTCACAGGAATGGTTCAAAACATAGACAGTAAGAAGAGTCAGTCTTCTTGTACCTAATTCGGCATTGCGCCTTTTGTATTTAATTCCGATGCGATTTCTGTGTTTCATCGTCAATAAGAAGGTTTAAGGGATACAGTAAACCTGAAGTGAAGCATCGGAATCTATAACTAGTGTCACAGGAATGGTTCAAATCATAGACAGTAAGAAGAGTTAGACTTCTTTTACCTAAGTCGGCATTGTGCCTTTTGTATTTAATTCCGATGCAATTTCTGTGTTTCATCGTCAATAAGAATGTCCAAGGGATACATTAAACCTAGAGTGGAGCATCGGAGCCTACAACTAGTGTCACAGGAAAGGTTCAAGACATAGACAGTAAGAAGAGTCAGTCTTCTTGTACTTAATTCGGCATTGTGCCTATTGTATTTAATTCCGATGCAATTTCTGTGTTTCATCGTCAATAAGAAGGTCAGAGGGATACAGTAAACCTGAAGTGAAGCATCAGAATCTATAACTAGTGTCACAGGAATGGTTCAAAACATAGTCAGTAAGACGAGTCAGTCTTCTTGTACTTAAGTCGGCATTGTGCCTTTTGTATTTAATTCCGATGCAATTTCTGTGTTTCATCGTCAATAAGAAGGTCCAAGGGATACATTAAACCTGGAGTGAAGCATCGGAATCTATAACTAGTGTCACAGGAATGGTTCAAATCATAGACAGTAGGATGAGTCAGTCTTCTTGTACTTACGTCGGCATTGTGAATTTTGCATTTAATTCCGATGCAATTTCTGTGTTTCATCGTCAATAAGACGGTCAGAGGGATACATAAAACCTGAAGTGAGGCATCGGAATCTATAACTAGTGTCACAGGAATGGTTCAAGACATAGACAGTAAGAAGTGTCAGTGTTTTTGTACTTAATTCGGCATTGTGCTTTTTGTATTTAATTCCGATGCAATTTCTGTGTTTCATCGACAATAAGAAGGTTTAAGGGATACAGTAAACCTGAAGTGAAGCATCGGAATCAACAGCTAGTGTCACAAGAATGGTTCAAAGCATAGTCAGTAAGAAGTGTCAGTCTTCTTGTACTTAAGTCGGCATTGTGCCTTTGTATATAATTGCGATGCAATTTCTGTGTTTCATCGTCAATAAGAAGGTCAGGGGGATACAGTAAACCTGAAGTGAAGCATCGGAATCTATAACTAGTGTCACAGGAATGGTTCAACACATAGCCAGTATGAAGAGTCAGTCTTCTTGTACTTAAGTCATCATTGTGCATTTTCTATTCAATTCTGATCCAATTTCTGTGTATCATCGTCAATAAGAAGGTCCAAGGGATACAGTAAACCTGGAGTGAAGCATCGGAATCTATAACTAGTGTCACAGGAATGGTTCAAATCATAGACAGTAAGAAGAGTTAGACTTCTTTTACTTAAGTCGGCATTGTGCCTTTTGTATTTAATTCCGATGCAATTTCTGTGTTTCATCGTCAATAAGAATGTCCAAGGGATACAGTAAACCTAGAGTGAAGCATCGGAGCCTACAACTAGTGTCACAGGAATGGTTCAAGACATAGACAGTAAGAAGAGTCAGTCTTCTTGTACTTAATTCGGCATTGTGCCTATTGTATTTAATTCCGATGCAATTTCTGTGTTTCATCGTCAATAAGAAGGTCAGAGGGATACAGTAAACCTGAAGTCAAGCATCAGAATCTATAACTAGTGTCACAGGAATGGTTCAAAACATAGTCAGTAAGAAGAGTCAGTCTTCTTGTACTTAATTCGGCATTGTGCCTTTTGTATTTAATTCCGATGCAATTTCTGTGTTTCATCGTAAATAAGAATGTCCAAGGGATACATTAAACCTGGAGTGAAGCATCGGAATCTATAACTAGTGTCACAGGAATGGTTCAAATCATAGACAGTAGGAAGAGTCAGTCTTCTTGTACTTACGTCGGCATTGTGAATTTTGCATTTAATTCCGATGCAATTTCTGTGTTTCATCGTTAATAAGACGGTCAGAGGGATACATTAAACCTGAAATGAAGCATCGGAATCTATAACTAGTGTCACAGGTATGGTTCAAAACATTGTCAGTAAGAAGAGTCAGTCTTCTTGTACATAAGTCGGCATTGTGCCTTTTGTATTTAATTCCGATGCAATTTCTGTGTTTCATCGTCAATAAGAAGGTCCAATTGATACATTAAACATGGAGTGAAGCATCGGAAACTATAACTAGTGTCACAGGGACGGTTCAAACATAGACAGTAAGATGAGTCAGTATTCTTGTACTTTAGTCGGCATTGTGCCTTTTGTATTTAATTCCGATGCAATTTCTGTGTTTCATCGTCAGTAAGAAGGTCAGAGGGATACAGTAAATCTGATGTGAAGCATCGGAATCTAAAACTAGTGTCACAGGAATGGTTCAAAACATAGTCAGTAAGAAGAGTCAGTCTTCTGGTACTTAAGTCGGCATTGTGCCTTTTGTATTTCATTCCGATGCAATTTCTGAGTTTCATCGTCAATAAGAAGGTCCAAGGGATACAGTAAACCTGGAGTGAAGCATCGGAATCTATAACTAGTGTCACAGGGATGGTTCAAAACATAGACTGTCAGAAGAGTCAGTCTTCTTGTACCTAGTTCGGCATTGTGCCTTTTGTATTTAATTCCGATGCAATTTGTGTGTTTCATCGTCAATAAGAAGGTCAGAGGGATACAGTAAACCTGAAGTGAAGCATCGGATATATAACTAGTGCCACAGGAATGGTTCAAAACATAGTCAGTAAGAAGAGTCAGTCTTCTTGTACTTAAGTCATCATTGTGCATTTTCTATTTAATTCTGATCCAATTTCTGTGTTTCATCGTCAATAAGAAGGTCCAAATTATACAGTAAACCTGGAGTGAAGCATCGGAATCTATAACTAGTGTCACAGGAATGGTTCAAAACATAGTCAGCAAGAAGAGTCAGCCATCTTGTACTTAAGTCGGCATTGTGACTTTTGTATCTAATTCCGATGCAATTTCTGTGTTTCATCGTCAATAAGAAGGTCCAATTGATACATTAAACCTGGAGTGAAGCATCGGAATCTATTACTAGTGTCACAGGGACGGTTCAAAACACAGACAGTAAGATGAGTCAGTATTCTTGTACTTTAGTCGGCATTGTGCCTTTAGTATTTAATTCCGATGCAATTTCTGTGTTTCATCGTCAGTAAGAAGGTCAGAGTGGTACAGTAAACCTGATGTGAAGCATCGGAATCTATAACTAGTGTCACAGAAATGGTTCAGAACATAGTCTGTAAGAAGAGTCTGTCTTCTTGTACTTATGTCGGCATTGTGCCTTTTGTATTTAATTCCGATGCCCTTTCTGTGTTTCATCGTCAATAAGAAGGTCCAAGGGATACAGTAGACCTGAACTGAAGCATCGGTATCTATAACTAGTGTCACAGGAATGGTTCAAAACATAGACTGTCAGAAGAGTCAGTCTCCTTGTACTGAAGTCGGCATTGTGCCTTTTGTAATTAATTCCGATGCAGTTTCTGTGTTTCATCGTCAATAAGAAGGTCCAAGGGATACAGTAAACCTGAAGTGAAGCATCAGAATCTATAACGAGAGTCACAGGAATGGTTCAGATCATAGGCAGTAAGAAGAGTCAGTCTTCTTGTACTTAAGTCGGAATTGTGCCTTTTGTATTTACTTCCGAAGCAATTTCTGTGTTTCATCGTCACTAAGAAGGTTTAAGGGATGCAGTAAACCTGAAGTGAAGCATCGGAATCTATTGCTAGTGTCACAAGAATGGTTCAAAACATAGTCAGTAAGAAGAGTCAGTCTTCTTGTACATAAGTCGGCATTGTGCCTTTTGTATTTAATTGCGATGCAATTTCTGTGTTTCATCGTCAATAAGTAGGTCAAGGGATACAGTAATCCTGAAGTGAAGCTTCGGAATCTATGACTAGTGTCACAGGAATGGTTCAAAACATAGTCAGTAAGAAGAGTCAGTTTTCTTGTACTTAAGTCGGATTGTGCCTATTCTATTTAATTCCGATGCTATTTCTGTGCTTCATCGTCAATAAGAAGGTCCAAGGGACACAGTAAACCTGGAGTGAAGCAGCGGAATCTATAACTAGTGTCACAGGAATGGTTCAAAACATAGTCAGTAAGAAGAGTCGGTCTTCTTGTACTGAAGTCATCATTGTTCATTTTCTATTTAATTCTGATCCAATTTCTGTGTTTCATCGTCAATACGAAGGTCCAAGGGATACAGTAGACCTGAACTGAAGCATCGGAATCTATAACTAGAGTCGCAGGAATGGTTCAAAACATAGACAGTAAGAAGAGTCAGTCTTCTTGTACTTAAGTCGGCATTGTGCCATTTGTATTTAATTCCGAAGCAATTTCTGTGTTTCATCGTCAATAAGAATGTCAGAGGGATACAGTAATCCTGAAGTTAAGCATCGGAATCTATGACTAGTGTCACAGGAGTGGTTCAAAACATAGTCAGTAAGAAGAGTCAGACTTCTTGTACTTAAGTCGGTATTGTGCCTTTTGTATTTAATACCGATGCAATTCCTGTGTTTTATCGTCAATAAGAAGGTCCAAGGGATACAGTAAACCTGAAGTGAAGCGTCGGAATCTATGACTTGCGTCACAGGAATGGTGCAAAACATAGAGAGTAGGAAGAGTTAGTCTTCTTGTACTTAAGTCGGCATTGTGCTTTCTGTATTTAATTCCGATGCAATTTCTGTGTCTCATCGTCAATAAGAAGGTCAAAGGGATGCAGTAAACCTGAAGTGAAGCATCGGAATCTATAACTAGAGTCACAGGAATGGTTCAAAGCATAGACAGTAAGAAGAGTCAGTCTTCTTGTACTTAAGTCGGCATTGTGCCTTTTGTATTTACTTCCGAAGCAATTTCTGTGTTTCATCATCAATAAGAAGGTTTAAGGGATACAGTAAACCTGAAGTGAAGCATCGGAATCTATAGCTAGTGTCACAAGAATGGTTCAAAACATAGTCAGTAAGAAGAGTCAGTCTTCTTGTACATAAGTCGGCATTGTGCCTTTTGTGTTTAATTACGATGCAATTTCTGTGTTTCTTCGTCAATAAGTAGGTCCAAGGGATACAGTAATCCTGAAGTTAAGCATCGGAATCTATGACTAGTGTCACAGGAATGGTTCAAAACATAGTCAGTAAGAAGAGTCAGTTTTCTTGTACTTAAGTCAGATTGTGCCTATTCTATTTAATTCCGATGCTATTTCTGTGCTTCATCGTCAATAAGAAGGTCCAAGGGACACAGTGAACCTGGAGTGAAGCAGCGGAATCTATAACCAGTGTCACAGGAATGGTTCAAAACATAGACAGTAGGAAGAGTCAATCTTCTTGTACTTAAGTCGGTATTGTGCCTTTTGTATTTAATTCCGATGCAATCTCTGTGTTTCATCGTCAATAAGAAGGTCCAAGGGATACAGTTAACCTCGAGTGAAGCACTGGAATCTATAACTAGTGTCACAGGGACGGTTCAAAGCATAGAAAGTAAGATGAGTCAGTATTCGTGTACTTAAGTCGGCATTGTGCGTTTTCTATTTAATTCCGATGCAATTTCTGTGTTTCATCGTCAATAAGAAGGTCCAAGGGATACAGTAAACCTGATGTGAGGCATCGGAATCTATAACTAGTGTCACAGGAATGGTTCAAAACATAGTCAGTAAGAAGAGTCGGTCTTCTTGTACTGAAGTCATCATTGTTCATTTTCTATTTAATTCTGATCCAATTTCTGTGTTTCATCGTCAATAAGAAGGTCCAAGGGATACAGTAGACCTGAACTGAAGCAACGGAATCTATATCTAGAGTCACAGGAATGGTTCAAAACATAGACAGTAAGAAGAGTCAGTCTTATTGTACTTAAGTCGGCATTGTGCCTTTTGTATTTAATTCCGAAGCAATTTCTGTGTTTCATCGTCAAGAAGAATGTCAGAGGGATACAGTAATCCTGAAGTTAAGCATCGGAATCTATGACTAGTATCACAGGAATGGTTCAAAACATAGTCAGTAAGAAGAGTCAGACTTCTTGTACTTAAGTCGGTATTGTGCCTTTTGCATTTAATTCCGATGCAATTCCTGTGTTTTATCGTCAATAAGAAGGTCCAAAGGATACAGTAAACCTGAAGTGAAGCGTCGGAATCTATGACTTGCGTCACAGGAATGGTGCAAAACATAGAGAGTAGGAAGAGTCAGTCTTCTTGTACTTAAGTCGGCATTGTGCTTTTTGTATTTAATTCCGATGCAATTTCTGTGTCTCATCGTCAATAAGAAGGTCAAAGGGATACAGTAATCCTGAAGTTAAGCATCGGAATCTATGACTAGTGTCACAGGAATGGTTCAAAACATAGTTAGTAAGAAGAGTCAGTTTTCTTGTACTTAAGTCGGTATTGTGCCTTTTGTATTTAATTCCAATGCAATTTCTGTGTTTCATCGTCAATAAGAAGGTCCAAGGGATACAGTAAACCTGAAGTGAAGCATCGGAATCTATAACTAGTGTCAATGGGAAGGTTCAAAACATAGACAGTAGCAAGAGTCAGTCTTCTTGTACTTAAGTCGGCATTGTGCCTATCGTGTTTAATTCCGATGCTATTTCTGTGCTTCATCGTCCATAAGAAGGTCCAAGGGACACAGTAAACCTGGAGTGAGGCATCGGAATCTATAACTAGTGTCACAGGGACGGTTCAAAACATAGACAGTAAGAAGAGTCAGTCTTCTTCTACTTAATTCGGCATTGTGCCTTATGTATTTAATTCTGATGCAATTTCTGTGTTTCATCGTCAATAAGAAGGTCAGAGGGATGCAGAAAACCTAAAGAGAAGCATCGGAATCTATAACTAGTGTCACAGGAATGGTTCAAAGCATACTCAGTAAGAAGAGTCTGTCTTCTTGTACTTAAGTCGGCATTGTGCCTTTGGTATTTAATTCCGATGCAATTTCTGTGTTTCATCGTCAATAAGAAGGTCCAAGGGATACAGTAATCCTGAAGTTAAGCATCGGAATCTATGACTAGTGTCACAGGAGTGGTTCAAAACATAGTCAGTAAGAAGAGTCAGACTTCTTGTACTTAAGTCGGTATTGTGCCTTTTGTATTTAATACCGATGCAATTCCTGTGTTTTATCGTCAATAAGAAGGTCCAAGGGATACAGTAAACCTGAAGTGAAGCGTCGGAATCTATGACTTGCGTCACAGGAATGGTGCAAAACATAGAGAGTAGGAAGAGTTAGTCTTCTTGTACTTAAGTCGGCATTGTGCTTTCTGTATTTAATTCCGATGCAATTTCTGTGTCTCATCGTCAATAAGAAGGTCAAAGGGATGCAGTAAACCTGAAGTGAAGCATCGGAATCTATAGCTAGTGTCACAAGAATGGTTCAAAACATAGTCAGTAAGAAGAGTCAGTCTTCTTGTACATACGTCGGCATTGTGCCTTTTGTGTTTAATTACGATGCAATTTCTGTGTTTCATCGTCAATAAGTAGGTCCAAGGGATACAGTAATCCTGAAGTTAAGCATCGGAATCTATGACTAGTGTCACAGGAATGGTTCAAAACATAGTCAGTAAGAAGAGTCAGTTTTCTAGTACTTAAGTCAGATTGTGCCTATTCTATTTAATTCCGATGCTATTTCTGTGCTTCATCGTCAATAAGAAGGTCCAAGGGACACAGTGAACCTGGAGTGAAGCAGCGGAATCTATAACCAGTGTCACAGGAATGGTTCAAAACATAGACAGTAGGAAGAGTCAATCTTCTTGTACTTAAGTCGGTATTGTGCCTTTTGTATTTAATTCCGATGCAATCTCTGTGTTTCATCGTCAATAAGAAGGTCCAAGGGATACAGTTAACCTCGAGTGAAGCACTGGAATCTATAACTAGTGTCACAGGGACGGTTCAAAGCATAGAAAGTAAGATGAGTCAGTATTCGTGTACTTAAGTCGGCATTGTGCGTTTTCTATTTAATTCCGATGCAATTTCTGTGTTTCATCGTCAATAAGAAGGTCCAAGGGATACAGTAAACCTGTTGTGAGGCATCGGATTCTATAACTAGTGTCACAGGAATGGTTCAAAACATAGTCAGTAAGAAGAGTCGGTCTTCTTGTACTGAAGTCATCATTGTTCATTTTCTATTTAATTCTGATCCAATTTCTGTGTTTCATCGTCAATAAGAAGGTCCAAGGGATACAGTAGACCTGAACTGAAGCAACGGAATCTATATCTAGAGTCACAGGAATGGTTCAAAACATAGACAGTAAGAAGAGTCAGTCTTATTGTACTTAAGTCGGCATTGTGCCTTTTGTATTTAATTCCGAAGCAATTTCTGTGTTTCATCGTCAAGAAGAATGTCAGACGGATACAGTAATCCTGAAGTTAAGCATCGGAATCTATGACTAGTATCACAGGAATGGTTCAAAACATAGTCAGTAAGAAGAGTCAGACTTCTTGTACTTAAGTCGGTATTGTGCCTTTTGCATTTAATTCCGATGCAATTCCTGTGTTTTATCGTCAATAAGAAGGTCCAAAGGATACAGTAAACCTGAAGTGAAGCGTCGGAATCTATGACTTGCGTCACAGGAATGGTGCAAAACATAGAGAGTAGGAAGAGTCAGTCTTCTTGTACTTAAGTCGGCATTGTGCTTTTTGTATTTAGTTCCGATGCAATTTCTGTGTCTCATCGTCAATAAGAAGGTCAAAGGGATACAGTAATCCTGAAGTTAAGCATCGGAATCTATGACTAGTGTCACAGGAATGGTTCAAAACATAGTTAGTAAGAAGAGTCAGTTTTCTTGTACTTAAGTCGGTATTGTGCCTTTTGTATTTAATTCCAATGCAATTTCTGTGTTTCATCGTCAATAAGAAGGTCCAAGGGATACAGTAAACCTGAAGTGAAGCATCGGAATCTATAACTAGTGTCAATGGGAAGGTTCAAAACATAGACAGTAGCAAGAGTCAGTCTTCTTGTACTTAAGTCGGCATTGTGCCTATCGTGTTTAATTCCGATGCTATTTCTGTGCTTCATCGTCCATAAGAAGGTCCAAGGGACACAGTAAACCTGGAGTGAGGCATCGGAATCTATAACTAGTGTCACAGGGACGGTTCAAAACATAGACAGTAAGAAGAGTCAGTCTTCTTCTACTTAATTCGGCATTGTGCCTTATGTATTTAATTCTGATGCAATTTCTGTGTTTCATCGTCAATAAGAAGGTCAGAGGGATGCAGAAAACCTAAAGAGAAGCATCGGAATCTATAACTAGTGTCACAGGAATGGTTCAAAGCATACTCAGTAAGAAGAGTCTGTCTTCTTGTACTTAAGTCGGCATTGTGCCTTTCGTATTTAATTCCGATGCAATTTCTGTGTTTCATCGTCAATAAGAAGGTCCAAGGGATACAGTAAACCTGGAGTGAAGCATCGAAATCTATAGCTAGTGACACAGGAGTGGTTCAAAACACAGACAGTAAGAAGATTCAGACTTCTTTTACTTAAGTCGGCATTGTGCCTATTGTATTTAATTCCGATGCAATTTCTGTGTTTCATCGTCAATAAGAAGGTCCAAGGGATACAGTAAACCTATAGTGAAGCATCGCAGTCTATAACTAGTGTCACAGGAGTGGTTCAAAACATAGTCAGTAAGAAGAGTCAGTCTGCTTGTACTTAAGTCATCATTGTGCATATTCTATTAAATTCTGAAGCAATTTCTGTGTTTCATCGTCAATAAGAAAGTCCAAGGGATACAGTAAACCTATGGTGAACCATCGGAGTCTATAACTAGTGTCACAGGAATGGTTCAAAACATAGACAGTAAGAAGAGTCAGTTTTCTTGTACTTAATTCGGCATTGTGCCTTTTGTATTTAAGTCGGATGCAATTTCTGTGTTTCATCGGAAATAAGAAGGTCAGAGGGATACAGTAAACCTGATGTGAAGCACGGCATCTATAACTAGTGTCTCACGAATGGTTCAAATCATAGACAGTTGGAAGAGTCACTCTTCTTGTACTTAAGTCGGCATTGTGCCTTTTGTATTTAATTCCGATGCAATTTCTGTGTTTCATCGTCAATAAGAAGGTCCAAGCGATACAGTAAACCTGAAACGAACCATCGGAATCTATAACTAGTGTCACAGGAATGATTCAAAACATTGACAGTAGGAAAAGTCAGTCTACATGTACTTAAGTCGGCATTGTGGCTTTTGTATTTCATTCCGATGCAATTTCTGTGTTTCATCGTCAATAAGAAGGTCAGAGGGATACAGTAAAACTGAAGTGAAGCATCGGAATCTATAACTAGTGTCACAGGTATGGTTCAGAACATAGTCAGTAAGAAGACTCAGTCTTCTGGTACTTAAGTCGGCATTGTGCCTCTTGTATTTAATTCCGATGCAATTTGTGTGTTTCATCGTCAATAAGAAGGTCAGAGGGATACAGTAAACCTGAAGTGAAGCATCGGAATCTACAACTAGTGTCCCAGGAATGGTTCTAAACATAGAGAGTTGGAAGACTCAGTCTTTTTGTACTTAAGTCGGCATTGTACCTCTTGTATTTAATTCCGATGCAATTTGTGTGTTTCATCGTCAATAAGAAGGTCAGAGGGATACAATAAAACTGAAGTGAACATCGGAATCTATAACTAGTGTCACAGGAAAGGTTTAAAACATAGTCAGTAAGAAGACTCAGCCTTCTTGTACTTAAGTCGGCATTGTGCCTCTTGTATTTAAATCCGACGCAATTTGTGTGTTTCATCGTCAATAAGAAGGTCCGAGGATTACAGTAAACCTGGAGTGAAGCATCGTAATCTATAACTAGTGTCACAGGAATGGTTCAAAACATAGAGATTTGGACGACCCAGTCTTCCTGTACTTAAGTCGGCATTGTGCCTCTTGTATTTAATTCCGATGCAATTTGTGTGTTTCATCGTCAATAAGAAGTTCAGAGGGATACAGTAAACCTGAAGTGAAGCATCGGATTAAAAAACTAGTGTTACAGGTATGGTTAAAATCATAGACAGTAGGAAGAGTCAGTCTTCATGTACTTAAGTCGGTTTTGTGCCTATTCTATTTAATTCCGATGCAATTTCTGTGTTTCATCGTCAATAAGAAGGTCAGAGGGATACAGTAAACCTGGAGTGAAGCACCGGAATCTATAACTAGTGTCACAGGAATGGTTCAAAACATAGACTGTCAGAAGAGTCAGTCTTCTTGTACTTAAGATGGCATTGTGCATTTTGTATTTAATTCTGATGCAATTTCTGTGTTTCATCATCAATGAGAAGGTCCAAGGGATACAGTAAACCTGGAGTGAAGCATCGGAATCTATCACTAGTGTCACAGGAGTGGTTCAAAAGATAGAAAGAAAGAAGAGTCAGTCTTCTTGTACTTAAGTCTGCATTGTGCCTTTTGTATTTAATTCCGATGCAATTTCTGTGTTTCATCGTCAATAAGAGGGTCCGAGTGATACAGTAAACCTGAAGTGAAGCATCGGAATTTATAACTAGTGTCACAGGAATGGTTCATAACATAGTCAATAAGAAGAGTTAGTCTTCTTGTACTTATGTCGGCATTGTGACTTTTGTATTTAGTTCCGATACAATTTCTGTGTTTCATCGTCAATAAGAAGGTCCAAGGGATACAGTAAACCTGGAGTGAAGCATCGGAATCTATAACTAGTGTCACAGGGATGGTTCAAAACATAGACAGTAAGAAGAGTCAGTCTTCTTGTACCTAAGTCGGCATCGTGCCTTTTGTATTTAATTCCGATGCAATTTCTGTGTTTCATCGTCAATAAGAAGGTCCAAGGGATACAGTAAACCTGGAGTGAAGCATCAGAATCTATAACTAGTGTCACAGGGATGGTTCAAACATAGACAGTAAGAAGAGTCAGTAATTCTTGTACTTTAGTCGGCATTGTGCCTTTTTTATTTAATTCCGATGCAATTTCTGTGTTTCGTCGTCAATAACAAGGTCAGAGGGATACAGTAATCCTGAAGTGAAGCATTGGAATCTGTGACTAGTGTCACTGGAATGGTGCAAAACATAGTCAGTAAGAAGAGTCAGTCTTCTTGTACTTAAGTCGGTATTGTGCCTTTTGAATTTAATTCCGATGCAATTTCTGTGTTTCATCGTCAATAAGAAGGTCCAAGGGATACAGTAAACCTGGAGTGAAGCACCGGAATCTATAACTAGTGTCACAGGAATGGTTCAAAACATAGACAGTCAAAAGAGTTAGTCTTCTTGTACTTTAATCGGCATTGTGCCTTTTGTATTTAATTCCGAGGCAATTTCTGTGTTTCATCGTCAATAAGAAGGTAAGAGGGATACAGTAAACCTGAATAGAAGCATCGGAATCTATAGCTAGTGTGACTGGAATGGTTCAAACATAGACAGTAAGAAGAGTCAGTATTCTTGTACTTAAGTGAGCATCCTGAAGTTAAGCATCGGTATCTATGACTAGTGTCACAGGAATGGTTCAAAACATAGTCAGTAAGAAGAGTCAGTTTCTTGTACTTAAGTCGGCGTTGTGCCTATTGTATTTAATCCCGATGCAATTTCTGTGTTTCATCGTCAATAAGAAGGTCCAAGGGATACAGTAAACCTGGAGTGAAGCATCGGAAACTATAACTAGTGTCACAGGGATGGTTCAAAACATAGTCAGTAAGAAGAGCCAGTCTTCTTGTACTTAAGTCGGCATTGTGCCTATTGTATTTGATTCCGATGCAAATTCTGTGTTTCATCGTCAATAAGAAGGTCCAAGGGATACAGTAAACCTGGAGTGAAGCATCGGAATCTATAACTAGTGTCACAGGGATGGTTCAAAACATAGACTGTAATAAGAGTCAGTCTTCTTGTACTTTAGTCAGCATTGTGCCATTTTTATTTAATTCCGATGCAATTTCTGTGTTTCATCGTCAATAACAAGGTCAGAGGGATACAGTAATCCTGAAGTGAAGCATCGGAATCTGTGACTAGTGTCACAGGAATGGTGCAAAACATAGTCAGTAAGAAGAGTCAGTCTTCTTGTACCTAAGTCGGTATAGTGCCTTTTGAATTTAATTCCGATGCAATTTCTGTGTTTCATCGTCAATAAGAAGGTCCAAGGGATACAGTAAACCTGGAGTGAAGCACCGGAATCTATAACTAGTGTCACAGGAATGGTTCAAAACGTAGACTGTCAGAAGAGTCAGTCTTCTTGTACTTTAGTCGGCATTGTGCCTTTTGTATTTAATTCCGAAGCAATTTCTGTGTTTCATCGTCAATAAGAATGTCAGAGGGATACAGTAAACCTAAAGAGAGCATCGGAATCTACGACTAGTGTCACAGGAATGGTTCAAAACATAGTCACTAAGTAGAGTCAGTCTTCTTGTACTTAATTCGGCATTGTGCGTTTCGTATTTAATTCCGATGCAATTTCTGTATTTCATGGTCAAAAAGAAGGTCCAAGGGATACAGTAAACCTGGAGTGAAGCATCGGAATCTATAACTAGTGTCACAGGGACGGTTCAAAGCATAGACAGTAAGATGAGTCAGTATTCTTGTACTTTAGTCTGCATTGTGCTTTTTGTATTTAATTCCGATGAAATTTCTGTGTTTCATCGTCACTAAGAAGTTCAGTGGGATACAGTAATCCTGAAGTTAAGCATCAGAATCTATAACTAGTGTCACAGGAATGGTTCAAAAAATAGTCAGTAAGAAGAGTCAGTCTTCTTGTAGTTAAGTCGGCATTGTGCCTTTTCTATTTAATTCCGATGCAATTTCTGTGTTTCATCGTCAATAAGAAGGTCCAAGGGATACAGTAAACCTGAAATGAACCATCGGAATCTATAACTAGTGTCACAGGAATGGTTCAAAACATAGACAGTAGGAAAAGTCAGTCGACATGTACTTAAGTCGCATTGTGCCTTTTCTATTTAATTCTGATGCATTTTCTGTGTTACATCGTCAATAAGAAGGTCCAAGGGATACAGTAAACCTGGAGTGAAGCATCGGAATCTATAACTAGTGTCACATGAATGGTTCAAAACATAGTCAGTAAGAAGAGTCAGTCTTCTTGTACTTAAGTCATCATTGTGCATATTCTATTTAATTCTGATGCAATTTCTGTGTTTCATCGTCAATAAGAAGGTCCAAGGGATACAGTAAACCTGGAGTGAAACATCGGAATCTATAGCCAGTGTCACAGGAATGGTTCAAAACACAGACAGTAAGGAGAGTCAGACTTCTTTTACTTAAGTCGGCATTGTGCCTACTGTATTTAATTCCGATGCAAAAATTGTGTTTCATCGTCAATAAGACGGTCCAAGGGATACAGTAAACCTGGAGTGAAGCACGGAATCTATAACTAGTGGCACAGGAATGGTTCAAACCATAGTCAGTAAGAAGAGTCAGTCTTCTTGTACTTAGGTCGGTATTGTGCCCTTTGTATTTAATTCCGATGCAATTTCTGTGTTTCATCGTCAATAAGAAGGTCCAAGGGATACAGTAAACCTGGAGTGAAGCATCGGAATCTATAACTAGTGTCACAGGGACGGTTCAAATTATAGACAGTAAGATGAGTCAGTATTCTTGTACCTTAGTCGGCATTGTGCTTTTTGTATTTAATTCCGAAGAAATTTCTGTGTTTCATCGTCACTAAGAAGGTCAGTGGGATACAGTAATCCTGAAGTTAAGCATCAGAATCTATAACTAGTGTCACAGGAATGGTTCAAAACATAGTCAGTAAGAAGAGTCAGTCTTCTTGTAGTTAAGTCGGCATTGTGCCTTTTCTAATTAATTCCGATGCAATTTCTGTGTTTAATCGTCAATAAGAAGGTCAGAGGGATACAGGTAACCTGAAGTGAAGCATCGGAATCTATAACTAGTGTCACACGAAAGGTTCAAATCATAGACAGTTGTAAGAGTCACTCTTCTTGTACTTAAGTCGGCATTGTGCCTTTTGTATTTACTTCCGATGCAATTTCTGTGTTTCATCGTCATTAAGATGGTCCAAGGGATACAGTAAACCTGAAATGAACCATCGGAATCTATAACTAGTGTCACAGGAATGGTTCAAAACATTGACAGTAGGAAAAGTCAATTCTACATGTACTTAAGTCGGCATTGTTCCTTTTGTATTTAATTCCGATGCAATTTCTGTGTTTCATCGTCAATAAGAAGGTCAGAGGGATATAGTAAAACTGAAGTGAAGCATCGGAATCTATAACTAGTGTCACAGGAATGGTTCACAACATAGTCAGTTAGAAGACTCAGTCTTCCTGTACTGAAGTCGGCATTGTGCCTTTCGTATTTAATTCCGATGCAATTTGTGTCTTTCATCGTCAATAAGAAGGTCAGAGGGATACAGTAAACCTAAAGTGAAGCATCGGAATCTATAACTAGTATCACTGGAATGGTTCAGAATATAGAGAGTTAGAAGGCTCAGTCTTCTTGTACTTAAGTCGGCATTGTGCCTCTTGTATTTAATCCCGATGCAATTTGTGTGTTTCATCGTCAATAAGTAGGTCAGAGGGATACCGTAAACCTCAAGTGAAGCATCGGAATAAAAAACTAGTGTCACAGGAATGGTTCAAATCATAAACAGTAGGAAGAATCAGTCTTCTTGTACTTAAGTCGATATTGTGCCTCTTGTATTTAATTCCGATGCAATTTGTGTCTTTCATCGTCAATAAGAAGGTCAGAGGGATACAGTAAACTATGAGTGAAGCACCGGAATCTATAACTAGTGTCACAGGAATGGTTCAAAATATAGACTGTCAGAAGAGTCAGTCTTCTTGTACTTTAGTCGGCATTTTGCCTTTTGTATTTAATTCTGATGCAATTTCTGTGTTTCATCGTCAATAAGAAGGTCCAAGGGATACAGTAAACCTGGAGTGAAGCATCGGAATATATAACTAGTGTCACAGGGATGGTTCAAACATAGACAGTAAGAAGAGTCAGTCTCCTTGTACCTAAGTCGGCATCGTGCCTTTTGTATTTAATTCCGATACAATTTCTGTGTTTCATCGTCAATAGGTAGGTAAGTGGGATACAGTAATCCTGAAGTTAAGCATCGGAATCTATAACTAGTGTCACAGGGATGGTTCAAAACATAGACAGTAAGAAGTGTCAGTCTTCTTGTACTTTAGTCGGCATTGTGCCTTTTGTATTTAATTCCGATGCATTTTCTGTGTTTCATCGTCAATAACAAGGTCAGAGGGATACAGTAATCCTGAAGTGAAGCATCGGAATCTATGACTAGTGTCACAGGAATGGTGCAAAACATAGTCAGTAAGAAGAGTCAGTCTTCTTGTACTTAAGTCGGTATTGTGCCTTTTGAATTTAATTCCGATGCAATTTCTGTGTTTGATCGTGAATAAGAAGGTCCAAGGGATACAGTAAACCTGGAGTGAAGCATCGGAATCTATAACTAGTGTCACAGGAATGGTTCAAAACATAGACAGTAAGAAGAGTCAGTCTTCTTGTTCTTAATTCGGCATTGTGCCTTTTGTATTTAATTCTGATGCAATTTCTGTGTTTCATCGTCAATAAGAAGGTCAGAGGGATACAAGAAACCTAAATTGAAGCATCGGAATCTATAACCAGTATCACAGGAATGGTTCAAAACATATTCAGTAAGAAGAGTCAGTCTTCTTCTACTTAAGTCATCATTGTAGATTTTCTATTTAATTCTGATGCAATTTCTGTGTTTCATCGTCAATAAGAAGGTCTAAGGGATACAGTAAACCTGGAGTGAAGCATCGGAATCCATAACTAGTGTCACAGGAATGGTTCAAATTACAGACAGTAAGAAGAGTCAGACTGCTTTTACTTAAGTCGGCATTGTGCCTATTGTATTTAATTCCGATGCAATTTCTGTGTTTCATCGTCAATAAGAAGGTCCAAGGGATACAGTAAACCTGGAGTGAAGGATCGGAATCTATAACTAGTGTCACAGGAATGGTTCAAAACATTGTCAGTAAGTAGAAACAGTCTTCATGTACTTAAGTCGGTATCGTCCCTTTTGTATTTATTTCCGATGCAATTTCTGTGTTTCATCGTCAGCAAGAAGGTCCAAAGGATACAGTAAACCAGGAGTGAAGCATCGGAATCTATAACTATTGTCACAGGAAGGGTCAAACATAGACAGTAAGAAGAGTCCGTCTTCTTGTACTTAAGTCGTCATTGTGCTTTTGTATTTAATTCCGATGCTTTTTCTCTGTTTCATCGTCAATAAGAAGGTCAAGGGATACAGTAAACCTGAATAGAAGCATCGGAATCTATAGTTAGTCTCACATAAATGGTTCAACCATAGACAGTAAGAACAGTCAGTATTCTTGTACTTAAGTCGGCATTGTGTCTTTTCAATTTAATTCCGATGCATATTCTGTGTTTCAGCGTCAATAAGAAGGACCAAGGGGTACAGTAAACCTGAAGTGAAGCATCGGAATCTATAACTAGTGTCACAGGAATGGATCAAAACATAGTCCGTAAGAAGAGTCAGTCTTCTTGTACTTAAGTCATCATTGTGCATATTCTATTTAATTCTGATGCAATTTCTGTGTTGCATCGTCAATAAGAAGGTCCAAGGGATACAATAAACCTGGAGTGAAGCATCGGAATCTATAGCCAGTGTCACAGGAATGGTTCAAAACACAGACAGTACGGAGAGTCAGACTTCGTTTACTTAAGTCGGCATTGTGCCTATTGTATTTAATTCCGATGCAATTTTTGTGTTTCATCGTCAATAAGAAGGTCCAAGGGATACAGTAAACCTGGAGTGAAGCATCAGAGTCTATAACTAGTGTCACAGGAATGGTTCAAAGCAAAGACAGTAAGAAGAGTCAGTCTTCTTGTACTTAATTCGGCATTGTGCCTTTTGTATTTAAGTCAGATGCAATTTCTGTGTTTCATCGGAAATAAGAAGGTCAGTGGGATACAGTAAACCTGATGTGAAGCACGGAATCTATAACTAGTGGCACAGGAATGGTTCAAAACGTAGTCAGTGAGAAGAGTCAGTCTTCTTGTACTTAGGTCGGTGTTGTGCCCTTTGTATTTAATTCCGATGCAATTTCTGTGTTTCATCGTCAATAAGAAGGTCCAAGGGATACAGTAAACCTGGAGTGAAGCATCGGAATCTATAACTAGTGTCACAGGAATGGTTCAAAGATAGACAGTAAGAAGAGTCAGTCTTCTTGTACTTAAGTTGGTATTGTGCCTTTTCTATTTAATTCCGATGCAATTTCTGTGTTTCATCGTCAATAAGAGGGTCCGAGGGATACAGTAAACCTGAAGTGAAGCATCGTAATTTATAACTAGTGTCACAGGAATGGTTCAAAACATAGTCAATAAGAAGAGTCAGTCTTCTTGTACGTAAGTCGGCATTGTGACTTTTGTATTTAATTCCGATACAATATCTGTGTTTTATCGTCAATAAGAAGGTCCACGGGATACAGTAAACCTGGAGTGAAGCACCGGAATCTATAACTAGTGTCACAGGGATGGTTCAAACACAGACAGTAACAAGAGTCAGTCTCCTTGTACCTAAGTCGGCATCGTGCCTTTTGTATTTAATTCCGATGCAATTTCTGTGTTTCATCGTCAATAAGTAGGTAAGTGGGATACAGTAATCCTGAAGTTAAGAATCGGCATCTATAACTAGTGTCACAGGGATGGTTCAAAACATAGTCAGTAAGAAGAGTCAGTCTTCTCGTACTTAAGTCGGCATTGTGGCTATTGTATTTGATTTCGATGCAATTTCTGTGTTTCATCGTCAATAAGAAGGTCCAAGGGATCCAGTAAACCTGGAGTGAAGCATCGGAATCTATTACTAGTGTCACAGGGATGGTTCAAAACATAGATAGTAAGAAGAGTCAGTCTTCTTGTACTTTTGTCGGCATTGTGCCTTTTGTATTTAATTCCGATGCAATTTCTGTGTTTCATCGTCAATAACAAGGTCAGAGGGATACAGTAATCCTGAACTGAAGCATCGGAATCTATGACTAGTGTCACAGGAATGGTGCAAAACATAGTCAGTAAGAAGAGTCAGTCTTCTTGTACTTAAGTCGGTATTGTGCCTTTTGAATTTAATTCCGATGCAATTTCTGTGTTTCATCGTCAATAAGAAGGTCCAAGCGATACACTAAACCTGGAGTGAAGCATCGGAATCTATAACTAGTGTCACAGGAATGGTTCAAAACATAGACAGTAAGAAGAGTCAGACTTCTTTTACTTAAGTCGGCATTGTGCATTTGTAATCAATTCCAATGCAATTTCTGTGTTTCATCGTCAATAAGAAGGTCCAAGGGATACAGTAAACCAGGAGTGAAGCATCGGAGTCTTTAACTAGTGTCACAGGAATGGTTCAAAACATAGACAGTAAGAAGAGTCAGTCTTCTTGTACTTAATTCGGCATTGTGCCTTTTGTATTTAATTCTGATGCAATTTCTGTGTTTCATCGTCAACAAGAAGATCTAAGGGATACAGTAAACCTGGAGTGAAGCATCGGAATCCATAACTAGTGTCAGAGGAGTGGTTCAAAACACAGACCGTAAGAAGGGTCAGACTTCTTTACTAAAGTCGGCATTGTGCGTTTTGTATTTAATTACGATGCAATTTCTGTGTTTCATCGTCAATAAGAAGGTCCAAGGGATACAGTAAACCTGGAGTGAGGCATCGGAATCTATAACTAGTGTCACAGGATTGGTTCAAACATAGTCAGTGAGAAGAGACAGTCTTCTTGTACTTAAGTCGGTATTGTGTCTTTTGTATTTAATTACGATGCAATTTCTGTGTTTCATCGTCAATAAGAAGGTCCAAGGGATTCAGTAAACCAGGAGTGAAGCATCGGAGTCTATAACTAGTGTCACAGGAATGGTTCAAAACATAGACAGTAAGAAGAGTCAGTCTTCTTGTACTTAATTCGGCATTGTGCCTTTTGTATTTAATTCTGATGCAATTTCTGTGTTTCATCGTCAATAAGAAGGTCAGAGGGATACAAGAAACCTGAATTGAAGCATCGGAATCTATAACTAGTGTCTCAGGAATGGTTCAAAACATATTCAGTAAGAAGAGTCAGTCTAATTGTACGTAAGTCATCATTGTAGATTTTCTCTTTAATTCCGATGCAACTTCTGTGTTTCAACGTCAATAAGAAGGTCCAAGGGAGTCAGTAAACCAGGAGTGAAGCATCGGAGTCTATAACTAGTGTCGCAGGAATGGTTCAAAACATAGACAGTAAGAAGAGTCAGTCTTCTTGTACTTAATTCGGCATTGTGCCTTTTGTATTTAATTCTGATGCAATTTCTGTGTTTCATCGTCAATAAGAAGGTCAGAGGGCTACAAGAAACCTGAATTGAAGCATCGGAATCTATAACTAGTGTCACAGGAATGGTTCAAAACATATTCAGTAAGAAGAGTCAGTCTTCTTGTACTTAAGTCATCATTGTAGATTTTCTATTTAATTCTGATGCAATTTCTGTGTTTCATCGTCAATACGAAGGTCTAAGGGATACAGTAAACCTGGAGTGAAGCATCGGAATCCATAACTAGTGTCACAGGAATGGTTCAAAACACAGACAGTAAGAAGAGTCAGACTTCTTTTACTTAAGTCGGCATTGTGTATATTGTATTTATTTCCGATGCAATTTCTGTGTTTCATCGTCAATAAGAAGGTCCAAGGGATACAGTAAACCTGGAGTGAAGCATTGGAATCTCTAACTAGTGTCACAGGAATGGTTCAAAACATAGTCAGTAAGAAGAAACAGTCTTCATGTACTTAAGTCGGTATTGTGCCTTTTGTATTTAATTCCAATGCAATTTCTGTGTTTCATCGTAATAAGAAGGTCAAAGGGATACACTAAACCTGGAGTGAAGCATCGGAATCTATAACTAGTGTCACAGGGACGGTTCAAAACATAGACAGTAAGATAAGTCAGTATTCTTGTACTTTAGTCGGCACTTGGCTTTTTGTATTTAATTCCGAAGCAATATCTGTGTTTCATCGTCACTAAGAAGGTCAGTGGGGTACAGTAATCCTGAAGTTAAGCATCGGAATCTATAACTAGTGTCACAGGGTTGGTGCAAATCATAGTCAGTAAGAAGAGTCAGTCTTCTTGTAGTTAAGTCGGCATTGTGCCTATTGTATTTAATTCCGATGCAATTTCTGTGTTTCATCGTCAATAAGAAGGTCCAAGGGATTCAGTAAACCTGAATAGAAGAATCGGAATCTATAGCTAGTGTCACAGAAATGGTTCAACCATAGACAGTAAGAAGAGTCAGTATTCTTGTACTTAAGTCGGCATTGTGCCTTTTCAATTTAATTCCGATGCATACTCTGTGTTTCATCGTCAATAAGAAGGACCAAGGGATACAGTAAACCTGAAGTGAAGCATCGGAATCTATAACTAGTGTCACAGGAATGGTTCATTACATAGTCAGTAAGAAGAGTCAGTCTTCTTGTACTTAAGTCATCATTGTGCATTTTATATTTAGTTCTGATGCAATTTCTGTGTTTCATCGTCAATAAGAAGGTCCAAGGGAGACAATAAACCTGGAGTGAGGCATCGGAATCTATAGCTAGTGTCACAGGAATGGTTCAAAACACAGACAGTAAGAAGAAACAGACTTCTTTTACTTAAGTCGGCATTGTGCCTATTCTATTTAATTCCGATGGAATTTCTGTGTTTCATCGTCAATAAGAAGGTCCAAGGGATACAGTAAACCTGGAGTGAAGCATCGGAGACTATAACTAGTGTCACAGGAATGGTTCAAAACATAGACAGTAAGAAGAGTCAGTCTTCTTGTACTTAATTCGGCATTGTGCCTTTTGTATTTATTTCGGATGCAATTTCTGTGTTTCATCGGAAATAAGAAGGTCAGAGGGATACAGTAAACCAGATGTGAAACACGGAATCTATAACTAGTGGCACAGGATTGGTTCAAATCACAGTCAGTCAGAAGAGTCAGTCTTCTTGTACTTAGGTCGGTATTGTTCCTTTTGTATTTAATTCCGATGCATTTTCTGTGTTACATCGTCAATAAGAAGGTCCAAGGGATACAGTAAACCTGGAGGGAAGCATCGGAATCTGTAACTAATGTCACAGGGACGGTTCAAAACATAGACAGTAAGATTAGTCAGTATTCTTGTACTTTAGTCGGCATTGTGCTTTTTGTATTCAATTCCGATGCAATTTCTGTGTTTCATCGTCACTAAGAAGGTCAGTGGGATACAGTAATCCTGAAGTTAAGCATCAGAATCTATAACTAGTGTCACAGGAATGGATCAAAACATAGTCACTAAGAAGAGTCAGTCTACTTGTAGTTAAGTCGGCATTGTGCCATTTCTATTTAATTCCGATGCAATTTCTGTGTTTCATCGTCAATAAGAAGGTCAGAGGGATACAGTAAACCTGAAGTGAAGCATCGGAATCTATAACTAGTGTCACACGAATGGTTCAAATCATAGACAGTTGGAAGAGTCACTCTTCTTGTACTTAAGTCGGCATTGTGCCTTTTGTATTTAATTCCGATGCAATGTCTGTGCTTCATCGTCAATACGAAGGTCCAAGGGATACAGTAAACCTGAAATGAACCATCGGAATCTATAACTAGTGTCACAGGAATGGTTCAAAACATAGACAGTAGGAAAAGTCAGTCTACATGTACTTAAGTGGGCATTGTGCCATTTGTATTTAATTCCGATGCAATTTCTGTGTTTCATCGTCAATACGAAGATCAGAGGGATACAGTAACCCTGAAGTGAAGCATCGGAATCTATAACTAGTGTCACAGGAATGGTTCAAAACATAGTCAGTAAAAAGACTCAGTCTTCATTTACTTAAGTCGGCATTGTGCCTCTTGTATTTAATTCCGATGCAATATTTGTGTTTCATCGTCAATAAGAAGGTCCAAGGGATACAGTAAACCTGAAATGAACCATCGGAATCTATAACTAGTGTCACAGGAATGTTTCAAAACATAGACAGTAGGAAAAGTCAGTCTACATGTACTTAAGTGGGCATTGTGCCTTTTGTATTTAATTCCGATGCAATTTCTGTGTTTCATCGTCAATACGAAGATCAGAGGGATACAGTAACCCTGAAATGAAGCATCGGAATCTATAACTAGTGTCACAGGAATGGTTCAAAACATAGTCAGTAAAAAGACTCAGTCTTCTTTTACTTAAGTCGGCATTGCGCCTCTTGTATTTAATTCCGATGCAATTTCTGTGTTTCATCGTCAATACGAAGATCAGAGGGATAAAGTAACCCTAAAGTGAAGCATCGGAATCTATAACTAGTGTCACAGGAATGGTTCAAAACATAGTCAGTAAAAAGACTCAGTCTTCTTTTACTTAAGTCGGCATTGTGCCTTTTGTATTTAATTCCGATGCAATGTCTGTGCTTCATCGTCAATACCAAGGTCCAAGGGATACAGTAAACCTGAAATGAACCATCGGAATCTATAACTAGTGTCACAGGAATGGTTCAAAACATAGACAGTAGGAAAAGTCAGTCTACATGTACTTAAGTCGGCATTGTGCCTTTTGAATTTCATTCCGATGCTAATTCTGTGTTTCATCGTCCATAAGATGGTCCGAGGGATACAGTAAACCTCAGGTGAAGCATCGGAAAAAAAACTAGTGCCACAGGAATGGTTCAAAACATAGACTGTCAGAAGAGTCAGTCTTCTTGTACTTTAGTCGGCATTGTGCCTTTTGTATTTAATTCTGATGCAATTTCTGTGTTTCATCGTCAATAAGAAGGGCCAAGGGATACAGTAAACCTGGAGTGAAGCATCGGAATCTGTAACTAGTGTCACAGGAATGGTTCAAAAGATAAACGGTAAGAAGAGACAGTCTACTTCTACTTAAGTCAGCATTGTGCCTCTTGTATTAATTCCGATGCAATTTGTGTGTTTCATCGTCAATAAGAAGGTCAGAGGGATACAGTAAACCTGAAGTGATGCATCGGAATCTATAACTAGCGTCACAGGAATGGTTCAAAACATAGAGAGTTGGAAGAATCAGTCTTCTTGTACTTAAGTCGGCATTGTGTCTTTTGAATTTCATTCCGATGCAATTTCTGTGTGTCATCGTCCATAAGAAGGTCCGAGGGATACAGTAAACCTCAAGTGAAGCATCGGAATAAAAAACTAGTGTCACAGGAATGGTTCAAATCATAGACAGTAGGAAGAGTCAGTCTTCTTGTACTTAAGTCATTATTGTGCCTTTGCTTTTTAATTCCGATGCAATTTCTGTGTCATCGTCAATAAGAAGGTCCAAGGGTTACAGTAAGCCTGGAGTGAAGCATCGGAGACTATAACTAGTGTCACAGGAATGGTTCAAAACATACACAGTAAGAAGAGTCAGTCTTCTTGTACTTAATTCGGCATTGTGCCTTTTGGATTTATTTCGGATGCAATTTCTGTGTTTCATCGGAAATAAGAAGGTCAGAGGGAAACAGTAAACCAGATGTGAAGCACGGAATCTATAACTAGTGGCACAGGATTGGTTCAAATCATAGTCAGTCAGAAGAGTCAGTCTTCTTGTACTTAGGTCGGTATTGTGCCTTTTGTATTAAATTCCGATGCATTTTCTGTCTTTCATCGTCAATAAGAAGTTCCAAGGGATACAGTAAACCTGGAGTGAAGCATCGGAGTCTATAACTAGTGGCACACGAATGGTTCAAAAGATAGACAGTAAGAAGAGTCAGTCTCCTTGTACTTAAGTCTGCATTGTGCCTTTTGTATTTAATTCCGATGCAATTTCTGTGATTCATCGTCAATAAGAGGGTCCGAGTAATACAGTAAACCTGAAGTGAAGCATCGGAATGTATAACTTGTGTCACAGGAATGGTTCAAAACATAGACAGTAAGAAGAGTCAGTCTTCTTGTACTTAATTCGGCATTGTGCCTCTTGTATTTAATTCTGATGCAATTTCTGTGTTTCATCGTCAATAAGAAGGTCCATAGGATACAGTAAACCTGGAGTGAAGCATCGGAATCTGTAACTAGTGTCACAGGAATGGTTCAAAACATAGTCAGTAAGAAGAGTCAGTCTTCTTGTACTTAAGTCGGCATTGTACCTATTGTATCTCATTACGATGCAATTTCTGTGTTTCATCGTCCATAAGAAGTCCGAGGGATACAGTAAACCCAAATAGAAGCATCGGAATCTATAGCTAGTGTCACAGGAATGGTTCAAAACACAGACAGTAAGAAGAGTCAGAATTCTTTTACTTAAGTCAGCATTGAGCCTATTGTATTTAATTCCGATGCAATTTCTGTGTTTCATCGTCAATAAGAATGTCCAAGGGATACAGTAAACCTGGAGTAAAGCATCGGAGTCTATAACTAGTGTCACAGGAATGGTTCAAAACATAGACAGTAAGATGAGTCAGTCTTCTTGTACTTAATTCGGCTTTTTGCCTTGTGTATTTAGTTCGGATGCAATTTCTGTGTTTCATCGGAAATAAGAAGGTCAGAGGGATACAGTAAACCTGATGAGAAGCACGGAATCTATAACTAGTGGCACAGGAATGGTTCAAATCTTAGTCAGTAAGAAGAGTCAGTCCTGTTGTACTTAGGTCGGTATTGTACCTTTTGTATTTAATTCCGATGCAATTTCTGTGTTTCATCGTCAATAAGAAGGTCCAAGGGATACAGTAAACCTGGAGTGAAGCATCGGAATCTATAACTAGTGTCACAGGGACGGTTCAAAGCATAGACAGTAAGATGAGTCAGTATTCTTGTACTTTTTTCGGCATTGTGCTTTTTGTATTTAATTCCGATGCAATTTCTGTGTTTAATCGTCACTAAGAAGGTCAGTTGGATACAGTAATCCTGAAGTTAAGCATCAGAATCTATAACTGGTGTCACAGGAATCGTTCAAAACATAGTCAGTAAGAAGGGTCAGTCTTCTTGTAGTTAAGTCGGCATTGTGCCTTTTGTATTTAATTCCGATGCAATTTCTGTGTTTCATCGTCAATAAGAAGGTCAGAGGGATACAGTAACCCTAAAGTGAAGCATCGGAATGTATAACCAGTGTCACAGGGATGGTTCAAAACATAGACAGTTAGAAGAGTCAGTCTTCTTGTACTTTAGTCGGCATTGTGCCATTTGTATTTAATTCCGATGCAATTTCTGTGTTTCATCGTCAATAAAAGGTCAGAGGGATACAGTATTCCCGAAGTGAAGCATCGGAATCTATGACTAGTGTCCCAGGAATTGTGCAAAACATAGTCAGTAAGAAGAGTCAGTCTTCTTGTAATTAAGTCGGTATTGTGCCCTTTGTATTTAACTCCGATGGAATTTCTGTGTTTGATCGTCAATAAGGGGGTACAAGGGATACAGTTAACCTGGAGTGAAGCACCGGAGTCTATAACTAGTGTCACAGGAATGGTTCAAAAGCATAGACAGTAAGAAGAGTCAGTCTTCTTGTACTTAATTCGGCATTGTGCCTTTTGTATTTAATTCTGATGCAATTTCTGTGTTTCATCGTCAATAAGAAGGTCTAAGGGATACAGTAAACCTGGAGTGAAGCATCGGAATCCATAAGTAGTGTCACAGGAATGGTTCAAAACACAGACAGTAAGAAGAGTCAGACTTCATTTACTTAAGTCGGCATAGTGTATATTGTATTTAGTTCCGATGCAATTTCTGTGTTTCATCGTCAATAAGTAGGTCCAAGGGATACAGTAAACCTGGAGTGAAGCATCGGAATCTATAACTAGTGTCACAGGAATGGTTCAAAACATAGTCAGTAAGAAGAGACAGTCTTCTTGTACTTAAGTCGGTATTATGTCTTTTGTATTTAAATTCGATGCAATTTCTGTGTTTCATCGTCAATAAGAAGGTCCAAGGGATACAGTAAAGCAGGAGTGAAGCATCGGAGTCTATAACTAGTGTCACAGGAATGGTACAAAAAATAGTCAGTAAGAGGAGTCAGTCTTCTTTTACTTAATTCGGCATTGTGCCCTTTGTATTTAATGCTGATGCAATTTCTGTGTTTCATCGTCAATACGAAGGTCTAAGGTATACAGTAAACCTGGAGTGAAGCATCGGAATCCATAACTAGTGTCATAGGAATGGTTCAATACACAGACAGTAAGAAGAGTCAGACTTCTTTTACTTACGTCGGCATTGTGCATTTTGTATTTAATTAAGATGCATTTTCTGTGTTTCATCGTCAATAAGAAGGTCCAAAGGATACAGTAAAGCAAGAGTGAAGCATCGGAATCTATAACCTGTGTCACAGGAATGTTTCAAAACATAGTCAGTAAGAAGAGACAGTCTTCTTGTACTTATGTCGGTATTGTGCTTTTTGTATTTAATTCCGATGCAATTTCTGTGTTTCATCGTTAATAAGAAGGTCCAGGGGATACAGTAAACCTGGAGTGAAGCATCGGAATCTATAACAAGTGTCACAGGGACGGTTCAAAACATAGACATTAAGATGAGTCAGTATTCTTGTACTTTAGTCGGCATTGTGCTTTTTGTATTAATTTGCGATGCAATTTCTGTGTTTCATCGTCACTAAGAAGGTCAGTGGTATACAGTAATCCTGAAGTTAAGCATCGGAATCTATAACTAGTGTCACAGGAATGGTGCAAATCATAGACAGTAAGTAGAGTCAGTCTTCTTGTAGTTAAGTCGGCATTGTGCCTTTTCTATTTAATTCCGATGCAATTTCTGTGTTTCATCGTCAATAAGAAGGTCAGAGGGATACAGTAAACCTAAAGTGAAGCATCGGAATCTATAACTAGTGTCACACGAACGGTTCAAAACATAGACAGTTGGAAGAGTCAGTCGTCTTGTACTTAAGTCGGCATTGTGCCTTTTGTATTTAATTCCGCTGCAATTTCTGTGTTTCATCGTCAATAAGAAGGTCAGAGGGATACAGTAAACCTGAAGTGAAGTATCGGAATCTATAACTAGTGTCACAGGAATTGTTCAAAACATAGTCAGTCTGAAGAGTCGGTCTTCTTGTACTTAAGTCGGCATTGTGCCTTTTCTATTTAATTACGATGCAATTTCTGTGTTTCATCGTCAGCAAGAAGGTCCAAAGGATACAGTAAACCTGGAGTGAAGCATCGGAATCTATGACTAGTGTCACAGGAATGGTTCAAAATATAGACAGTAAGAAGAGTCCGTCTTCTTGTACTTACGTCGGCATTGTGCTTTTGTATTTAATTCCGATGCAATTTCTGTGTTTCATCCCGTCAATAAGAAGGTCCACGGTATACGGTAAACCTGTAGTGAAGCATCGGAATCTATAACTAGTGTCACAGGAATTGTTCAAAACATAGTCAGTCTGTAGAGTCAGTCTTCTTGTACTTAAGTCGGCATTGTGCCTTTTCAATTTAATTACGATGCAATTTCTGTGTTTCATCGTCTGCAAGAGGGTCCAAAGGATACAGTAAACCAGGAGTGAAGCATCGGATCTATAAATAGTGTCACAGGAGTGGTTCACATCATAGACAGTAAGAAGAGTCCGTCTTCTTGTACTTACGTCGGCATTGTGCTTTTGTATTTAATTCCGATGCAATTTCTGTGTTTCATCGTCAATAAGAAGGTCCAAGGTATACAGTAAACCTGGAGGGAAGCATCGGAATCTATAATTAGTGCCACAGGATTGGTTCAAAACATGGACAGTGAGATGAGTCAGTCTTCTTGTACGTAATTCGGCATTGTGCCTTCTGTATTTAATTCCGACGCAATTTCTGTGTTTCATTGTCAATAAGAACTTCAGAGGGATACAGAAAATCTGAAGTGAAGCATCGGAATCTATAACTAGTGTCACAGGAATGGTTCAAAACATAGACAGTAAGAAGAGTCAGTCTTCTTGTACTTAAGTCGGCATTGTGCCTTTTGTATTTAATTCCGATGTAATTTCTGTGTTTTATTGTCAATAAGACGGTCAGAGGGATACAGTAAACCTGAAGTGAAGCATCGGAATCTATAACTAGTGTCACAGGAATTGTTCAAAATATAGTCAGTCTGAAGAGTCAGTCTTCTTGTACTTAAGTCAGCAAAGTGCCTTTTATAATTAATTACGATGCAATTTCTGTGTTTCATCGTCAGTAATAAGGTCCAAGGGATACTTTAAACCTGGGGTGAAGCATCGGAATCTATAACTAGTGTCACAGGAATGGTTCAAATCATAGACAGTAAGAAGAGTCAGTCTACTTCTACTTAAGTCGGCATTGTACCTTTTGTATTTAATTCCGATGCAATTTCTGTGTTTTATCGTCCATACGAAGGTCGGAGTGATACAGTAAACCTGAAGTGAAGCATCGGAATCTATAACTAGTGTCACAGGAATGGTTCAAACATAGTGAGTAAGTAGAGTCCGTCTTCTTGTACTTATGTCGGCATTGTGCTTTTGTATTTAATTCCGATGCAATTTCTGTGTTTCATCGTCAACAAGAAGGTCCAAGGTATACAGTAAACCTGGAGTGAAGCATCGGAATCCATATCTAGAGTCACAGGAATAGTTCAAAACATAGACAGTAAGATGAGTCAGTCTTCTTGTACTTAAGTCGGCAATGTGCTTTTGTATTTAATTCCGATGCAATTTCTGTGTTTTATCGTCAATAAGAAGGTCCAAGGTATACAGTAAACCTGGAGTGAAGCATCGGAATCTATAACTAGTGTCACAGGAATGGTTCAAAACATAGACAGTAAGATGAGTGAGTCTTCTTGTACTTAAATCGGCATTGTGCCTTTTGTATTTAATACGGACGCAATTTCTGTGTTTCATCGTCAATAAGAACGTCAGAATGATACAGTAAATCTGAAGAGAAGCATCGGAATCAATAAGTAGTGTCACAGGAATGGTTCAAAACATAGACAGTAAGAAGAGTCAGTGTTCTTGTACTTAAGTCAGCATTGCTCCGTTTGTATTTAATGCCGATGTAATTTCTGTGTTTTATCGTCAATAAGAAGGTCAGAGGGACACAGTAAACCTGAAGTGAAGCATTGGAATCTATAACTATTGTCACAGGAATGGTTCAAATCATAGTCAGTAAGAAGAGTCATTCTTCTTGTACTTCAGTAGGCATTGTGCCTTTTGTATTTAATTCCGATGCAATTTCTGTGTTTTATCGTCAATAAGAAGGTCAGAGGGATACAGTAAACCTGAAGTGAAGCATCGGAATCTATAACTAGTGTCACAGGAATGGTTCAAAACATAGAGAGTTGGAAGACTCAGTCTTCTTGTACTGAAGTCGGCATTGTACCTTTTGAATTTCATTCTGATGCAATTTCTGTGTTTCATCGTCCATAAGAAGGTCTGAGGGATACAGTAAACCTCAAGTGAAGCATCGGAATAAAAAACTAGTGTCACAGGAATGGTTCAAAACATAGACAGTAGGAAGAGTCAGTCTTCTTGTACCTAAGTCGATTTTGTGCCTTTTCTATCTAATTCCGATGCAATTTCTGTGTTTCATCGTCAATAAGAAGGTCAGAGGGATACAGTAAACCTGGAGTGAAGCACCGGAATCTATAACTAGTGTCACAGGAATGGTTCTAAACATAGACTCTCAGAAGAGTCAGTCTTCTTGTACTTAAGTCTGCATTGTGCCTTTTGTATTTAATTCCGATGCAATTTCTGTGTTTCATCGTCAATAAGAAGGTTAGTGGGATACAGTTATCCTGAAGTTAAGCATCGGTATCAATGACTAGTGTCACAGGAATGGTTCAAAACATAGTCAGTAAGAAGAGTCAGTCTTCTTGTACTTAAGTCGGTATTGTGCCTTTTGTATTTAATTCCGATGCAATTTCTGTGTTGCATCGTCAATAAGAAGGTCGAAGGGATACAGGAAACCTGCAGTGAAGCATCGGAACCTATAACTAGTGTCACAGGAATGGTTCAAAACACAGACAGTAAGAAGAGTCAGACTTCTTTTACTTAAGTCGGCATTGTGCCTTTTGTATTCAATTCCGATGCAATTTCTGTGTTTCATCGTCAATAAGAAGGTCTAAGGGATACAGTAAACCAGGAGTGAAGCACAGGAGTCTATAACTAGTGTCACAGGAATGGTTCAAAACATAGACAGTAAGAAGAGTCAGTCTTCTTGTACTTAATTCGGCATTGTGCCTTTTGTATTTAATTCTGACGCAATTTTAGTGTTTCATCGTCTATAAGAAGGTCAGAGGGATACAGTAAAATTGAAGTGAAGCATCGGAATCTGTAACTAGTGTCACACGAACGGTTCAAAACATAGACAGTTGGAAGAGTCAGTCTTCTTGTACTTAAGTCGGCATTGTGCCTTTTGTATTTAATTCCGATGCAATTACTGTGTTACATTGTCAATAAGAAGTTCCAAGGGATACAGTAAACCTGAAATGAACCATCGGAATCTATATGTAGTGTCACAGGAATCGTTCAAAACATAGACAGTAGGAAAAGTCAGTCTACATGTACTTAAGTCGGCATTGTGCCTTTTGTATTTAATTCCGATGCAATTTCTGTGTTTCATCGTCAATAAGCAGGTCAGAGGGATACAGTAAACCTGAAGTGAAGCATCGGAATCTATAACTAACGTCACAGGAATTGTTCAAACATAGACAGTCTGAAGAGCCGGTCTCCTTGTACTTAAGTCTGCATTGTGCCTTTTCATTTAATTACGATGCAATTTCTGTGTTTCATCGTCAATAAGAAGGTCGAAGGGATACAGGAAACCTGCAGTGAAGCATCGGAACCTATAACTAGTGTCACAGGAATGGTTCAAAACATAGACAGTAAGAAGAGTCAGACTTCTTTTACTTAAGTCGGCATTGTGCCTTTTGTATTCAATTCCGATGCAATTTCTGTGTTTCATCGTCAACAAGAAGGTCCAAGGTATACAGTAAACCTGGAGTGAAGCATCGGAATCCATAACTAGAGTCACAGGAATAGTTCAAAACATAGACAGTAAGATGAGTCAGTCTTCTTGTACTTAAGTCGGCAATGTGCTTTTGTATTTAATTCCGATGCAATTTCTGTGTTTTATCGTCAATAAGAAGGTCCACGGTATACAGTAAACCTGGAGTGAAGCATCGGAATCTATAACTAGTGTCACAGGAATGGTTCAAAACATAGACAGTAAGATGAGTGAGTCTTCTTGTACTTAAATCGGCATTGTGCCTTTTGTATTTAATACGGACGCAATTTCTGTGTTTCATCGTCAATAAGAACGTCAGAATGATACAGTAAATCTGAAGTGAAGCATCGGAATCAATAAGTAGTGTCACAGGAATGGTTCAAAACATAGACAGTAAGAAGAGTCAGTATTCTTGTACTTAAGTCAGCATTGCTCCGTTTGTATTTAATGCCGATGTAATTTCTGTGTTTTATCGTCAATAAGAAGGTCAGAGGGACACAGTAAACCTGAAGTGAAGCATTGGAATCTATAACTAGTGTCACAGGAATGGTTCAAAACATAGTCAGTAAGAAGAGTCATTCTTCTTGTACTTCAGTAGGCATTGTGCCTTTTGTATTTAATTCCGATGCAATTTCTGTGTTTTATCGTCAATAAGAAGGTCAGAGGGATACAGTAAACCTGAAGTGAAGCATCGGAATCTATAACTAGTGTCACAGGAATGGTTCAAAACATAGAGAGTTGGAAGACTCAGTCTTCTTGTACTGAAGTCGGCATTGTACCTTTTGAATTTCATTCTGATGCAATTTCTGTGTTTCATCGTCCATAAGAAGGTCTGAGGGATACAGTAAACCTCAAGTGAAGCATCGGAATAAAAAACTAGTGTCACAGGAATGGTTCAAAACATAGACAGTAGGAAGAGTCAGTCTTCTTGTACCTAAGTCGATTTTGTGCCTTTTCTATCTAATTCCGATGCAATTTCTGTGTTTCATCGTCAATAAGAAGGTCAGAGGGATACAGTAAACCTGGAGTGAAGCACCGGAATCTATAACTAGTGTCACAGGAATGGTTCTAAACATAGACTCTCAGAAGAGTCAGTCTTCTTGTACTTAAGTCTGCATTGTGCCTTTTGTATTTAATTCCGATGCAATTTCTGTGTTTCATCGTCAATAAGAAGGTTAGTGGGATACAGTTATCCTGAAGTTAAGCATCGGTATCAATGACTAGTGTCACAGGAATGGTTCAAAACATAGTCAGTAAGAAGAGTCAGTCTTCTTGTACTTAAGTCGGTATTGTGCCTTTTGTATTTAATTCCGATGCAATTTCTGTGTTGCATCGTCAATAAGAAGGTCGAAGGGATACAGGAAACCTGCAGTGAAGCATCGGAACCTATAACTAGTGTCACAGGAATGGTTCAAAACATAGACAGTAAGAAGAGTCAGACTTCTTTTACTTAAGTCGGCATTGTGCCTTTTGTATTCAATTCCGATGCAATTTCTGTGTTTCATCGTCAATAAGAAGGTCTAAGGGATACAGTAAACCAGGAGTGAAGCACAGGAGTCTATAACTAGTGTCACAGGAATGGTTCAAAACATAGACAGTAAGAAGAGTCAGTCTTCTTGTACTTAATTCGGCATTGTGCCTTTTGTATTTAATTCTGACGCAATTTTAGTGTTTCATCGTCTATAAGAAGGTCAGAGGGATACAGTAAAATTGAAGTGAAGCATCGGAATCTATAACTAGTGTCACACGAACGGTTCAAAACATAGACAGTTGGAAGAGTCAGTCTTCTTGTACTTAAGTCGGCATTGTGCCTTTTGTATTTAATTCCGATGCAATTACTGTGTTACATTGTCAATAAGAAGTTCCAAGGGATACAGTAAACCTGAAATGAACCATCGGAATCTATATCTAGTGTCACAGGAATCGTTCAAAGCATAGACAGTAGGAAAAGTCAGTCTACATGTACTTAAGTCGGCATTGTGCCTTTTGTATTTAATTCCGATGCAATTTCTGTGTTTCATCGTCAATAAGAAGGTCAGAGGGATACAGTAAACCTGAAGTGAAGCATCGGAATCTATAACTAACGTCACAGGAATTTTTCAAACATAGACAGTCTGAAGAGCCGGTCTCCTTGTACTTAAGTCTGCATTGTGCCTTTTCATTTAATTACGATGCAATTTCTGTGTTTCATCGTCAGCAAGAAGGTCCAAAAGATACAGTAAACCAGGAGTGAAGCATCTGAATCTATAACTAGTGTCACAGGAATGGTTCAAAACATAGACAGTAAGAAGATTCCGTCCTCTTGTACTTACGTCGGCATTGTGATTTTGTATTTAATTGCGATGCAATTTCTGTGTTTCATCGTCAATAAGAAGTTCCAAGGTATACAGTAAACCTGGAGTGAAGCATCGGAATCTATAACTAGTGTCACAGGAATTGTTCGAGTCATAGTCAGTAAGAAGAATCAGTCTTCTTGTACTTCAGTCGGCATTGTGCCTTTTGTATTTAATTCCGATGCAGTTTCTGTGTTTCATCGTCAATATGAAGGTCTAAGGGATACAGTAAATCTGGAGTGAAGCATCGTATTCTATAACTAGTGTCACAGGAATGGTTCAAAACATAGACAGTAAGATGAGTCAGTCTTATTGTACTTAAGTCGGCATTGTGCATTTTGTATTTAATTCCGATGCAATTTCTGTGTTTCATCGTCAATAAGAAGGTCTAAGGGATACAGTAAACCTAGAGTGAAGCATCGGAATCCATAACTAGTGTCACAGGAATGGTGCAAAACATAGTCAGTAAGAAGAGTCAGTTTTCTTGTACTGAAGTCGGCATTGTGCATTTTGTATTTAATTCCGATGCAATTTCTGTGTTTCATCGCCAATACGAAGGTCCAAGGGATACAGTAAACCTGGAGTGAAGCATCAGAATGTATAACTAGTAACACAATAATGGTTCAAAACATTGAGAGTAAGATGAGTCAGTCTTCTTGTTCTTAAATCGCCATTGTGCCTCTTGTATTTAATACCGACGCAATTTCTGTGTTTCATCGTCAATAAGAACGTCAGAGGGATACAGTAAATCTGAAGCAAAGCATCGGAATCTATAACTAGTGTCACAGGAATTGTTCAAAACATAGACAGTAAGAAGAGCCAGTCCTCTTGTACTTAAGTCGGCATTGTGCCTTTTGTATTTCATTCCAATACAATTTCTGTGTTTCATCGCCAATAAGAAGGTCAGTGGGATACAGCAATCCTGAAGTTAAGCTTCAGAAACTATAACTAGTGTCACAGGAATGGTTCAAAACATAGTCAGTAAGAAGAGTCAGTCGTCTTGTAGTTAAGTGGGTATTGTTCCTTTTCTATTTAATTGTGATGCATTTTCGGTGTTTCGTCGTCAATAAGAAGGTCCGAGGGATACAGTAAACCTGAAGTGAAGCATCGGAATTTATAACTAGTGTCACAGGAATGGTTCAAAGCGTAGTCAATAAGAAGAGTCAGTCTTCTTGTACTTAAGTCGGCATTGTGCTTTTTCTATTTAATTCCGATGCCGTTTCTGTGTCCCTTCGTCAATAGGAAGGTCCAAGGGATACAGTAAACCTGAAGTGAAGCATCGGAATCTATAACTAGTGTCACAGGAATTGTTCAAAATATAGTCAGTCTGAAGAGTCAGTCTTCTTGTGCTTAAGTCGGCAATGTGCCTTTTCTATTCAATTACGATGCAATATCTGTGTTTCATCGTCAGTAAGAAGGTCCAAGGGATACTGTAAACCCGGAGTGAAGCATCGGAATCTATAACTAGTGTCACAGGTATGGTTCAAATCATAGACAGTAAGAAGAGTAAGTGTTCTTCTACTTAAGTCGGCATTGTGCTTTTGTATTTAATTCCGATGCAATTTCTGTGTTTCATCGTCAATAAGAAGGTCCGAGGTATACAGTAAACCTTGTGTGAAGCATCGGAATCTATAACTAGTGTCACAGGAATGGTTCTAAACATAGACAGTAAGATGAGTCAGTCTTCTTGTACTTAAGTCGGCATTGTGATTTTGTATTTAATTCCGATGCAATTTCTGTGTTTTATCGTCAATAAGAATGTCCAAGGTATACAGTAAACCTGGAGTGAAGCATCACAATGTATAACTAGTAACACAATAATGGTTCAAAACATTGACAGTAAGATGAGTCAGTCTTCTTGTACTTAAATCGCCATTGTGCCTCTTGTATTTAATACCGACGCAATTTCTGTGTTTCATCGTCAATAAGAACGTCAGAGGGATACAGTAAATCTGAAGCACAGCATCGGAATCTATAACTAGTGTCACAGGAATTGTTCAAAACATAGACAGTAAGAAGAGCCAGTCTTCTTGTACTTAAGTCGGCATTGTGCCTTTTGTATTTAATTCCGATGCAATTTCTGTGTTTCATCGTCAATATGGAGGTCTAAGGGATACAGTAAACCTGGAGTGAAGCATAGGAATCTATAACTAGTGTCACAGGAATGTTTCAAATCATAGACAGTAAGATGAGTCAGTCTTCTTGTACTTAAGTCGGCATTATGCCTTTTGTATTTCATTCCGATACAATTTCTGTGTTTCATCGCCAATAAGAAGGTCCAAGGGATACAGTAAACCTCAAGTGAAGCATCAGAATCTATAACTAGTGTCACAGGAATGGTTCAAAACATAGTCAGTAAGAAGAGTCAGTCTTCTTGTACTTAAGTCGGCATTGTGCCTTTTGAATTTAATTCCGATGCAATTTCTGTGTTTCATCGTCACTAAGAAGGTCAGTGGGATACAGCAATCCTGAAGTTAAGCTTCAGAAACTATAACTAGTGTCACAGGAATGGTTCAAAACATAGTCAGTAAGAAGAGTCAGTCGTCTTGTAGTTAAGTGGGTATTGTTCCTTTTCTATTTAATTGCGATGCATTTTCGGTGTTTCATCGTCAATAAGAAGGTCCGAGGGATACAGTAAACCTGAAGTGAAGCATCGGAATTTATAACTAGTGTCACAGGAATGGTTCAAAGCGTAGTCAATAAGAAGAGTCAGTCTTCTTGTACTTAAGTCGGCATTGTGCCTTTTGAATTTAATTCCGATATAATTTCTGTGTTTCATCGTCAATAAGAAGGTCCAAGGGATACAGTAAACCAGGACTGAAGCATCGGAATCTATAACTAGTGTCACAGGGATGGTTCAAAACATAGACAGTAAGAAGAGTCAGTCTTCTTGTACCTAAGACGGCATCGTGCCTTTTGTATTTAATTCCGATGCAATTTCTGTGTTTCATCGTCAATAAGAAGGTCAGTGGGATACAGTAATCCTGAAGTTAAGCATCGGTATCTATGACTAGTGTCACAGGAATGGTTCAAAACGTAGTCAGTAAGAAGAGTCAGTCTTCTTGTACTTATGTCGGCATTGTGCCTATTGTATTAATTTCCGATGCAATTTCTGTGTTTCATCGTCATTAGGAAGGTCCAAGGGATACAGGAAACCCGGAGTGAAGTATCGGAATCTATAACTAGTGTCACAGGGATGGTTCAAAACATAGACAGTAAGAAGAGTCAGTCTTCTTGTACTTTAGTCGGCATTGTGCCTTTTTTATTTAATTCCGATGCAATTTCTGTGTTTCATCGTCAATAACAAGGTCAGAGGGATACAATAATCCTGAAGTGAAGCAACGGAATCTATGACTAGTGTCACAGGAATGGTGCAAATCATAGTCAGTAAGAAGAGTCAGTCTTCTTGTAGTTAAGTCGGTATTGTGCCTTTTGTATTTAATTCCGATGCAATTTCTGTGTTTCATTGTCAATAAGAAGGTCCAAGGGATACATTAAACCTGGAGTGAAGCATCGGAATCTATAACTAGTGTCACAGGAATGGTTCAAAACATAGACAGTAAGAAGAGTCTGACTTCTTTTACTTAAGTCGGCATTGTGCGTTTTGTATTTAATTCCGATGCAATTTCTGTTTTACATCGTCAATAAGAGGGTCCGAGGGATACAGTAAAGCTGGAGTGAAGCATCGGAATCTATAACTAGTGTCATAGGAATGGTTCAAAACATAGTCAGTAAGAAGAGTCAGTCTTCTTGTGCTTAAGTCGGTATTGTGTCTTTTGTATTTAATTCCGATGCAATTTCTGTGTTTCATAGTCAATAAGATGGTCCAAGAGATACAGTAAACAAGGAGTGAAGCATCGGAGTCTATAACTAGTGTCACAGGAATGGTTCAAAACATAGTCAGTAAGAAGAGTCAGTCTACTTGTACTTAATTCGGCATTGTGCCTTTTGTATTTAATTCTGATGCAATTTCTGCGTTTCATCGTCAATAAGAAGGTCAGAGGGATACAGTAATCCTGAAGTGAAGCATCGGAATCTATAACTAGTGTCACAGGAATGGTTAAAAGCATAGTCAGTAAGAAGAGTCAGTCTTCTTGTACTTAAGTCATCATTGTGCATTTTCTATTTAATTCTGATGATATTTCTGTGTTTCATCGTCAATAAGAAGGTCTAAGGGATACAGTAAACCTGGAGTGAAGCATCGGAATCCATAAATAGTGTCACAGGAATGGTTCAAAACACAGACAGTAAGAAGGGTCAGACTTCTTTTACTTATGTCGGCATTGTGCCTTTTGTACTTAATTCCGATGCAATTTCTGTGTTTCATCGTCAATACGAAGGTCCATGGGATACAGTAAACCTGAAGTGAAGCATCGGAATCTATAACTAGTGTCACAGGAATGGTTCAAAACATAGTCAGTAAGAAGAGACAGTATTCTTGTACTTTAGTAGGTATTGTGCCTTTTGTATTTAACTCCGATGCAATTTCTGTGTTTCATCGTCAATAAGAAGGTCCAAGGGATACAGTTAACATGGAATGAAGCATAGGAATCTATAACTAGTGTCACAGGGACGGATCAAAACATAGAGAGTTGGAAGATTCAGTCTTCATGTACATAAGCCGGCATTGTGCTTTTTGTATTTAATTCCGATGCGATTTCTGTGTCTCATCGTCAATAGGTATGTCCAAGGGATACAGTAAACCTCAAGAGAAGCATCGGAAACTATAACTAGTGTCACAGGATTTGTTCAAAACATAGTCCGTCTGAAGAGTCAGTCTTCTTGTACTTAAGCCGGCATTGTGCGTTTTCTATTAAATTACGATGCAATTTCTGTGTTTCAACGTCAATAAGAAGGTCCAAGGGATACAGTAAACCAGGAGTGTAGCATCGGAATCTATAACTAGTGTCACAGGAATGGTTCAAAATATAGACAGTAGGAAGAGTCCGTCTTCTTTTACTTAAGTCGGCATTGTGCTTTTGTATTTAATTCCGATGCAATTTCTGTGTTTCATCGTCAATAAGAAGGTCCAAGGTATACAGTAAACCTGGAGTGAAGCATCGGAATCCAGAACTAGTGTCACAGGATTGGTTCAAAGCATAGACAGTGAGATGAGTCAGTCTTCTTGTACTTAATTCGGCATTGTGCCTTTTGTATTTAATTCCGACGCAATTTCTGTGTTTCATCGTCAATAACAAGATCAGAGGGATACAGTTATCCTGAAATGAAGCATCGGAATCTATGACTAGTGTCACAGGAATGGTGCAAAGCATAGTCAGTAAGATGAGTCAGTCTTCTTGTACTTAAGTCGGTATTGTGCCTTTTGTGTTTAATTCCGATGCAATTTCTGTGTTTCAACGTCAATAAGAAGGTCCAAAGGATACAGTAAACCTGGAGTGAAGCATCGGAATCTATAACTAGCGTCACAGGAATGGTTCAAAACATAGACAGTAAGAAGAGTCTGACTTCTTTTGCTTAAGTCGGCATTGTGCCTTTTGTATTCAATTCCGATGCAATTTCTGTGTTTCATCGTCAATAATAAGTTCCAAGGGATACAGTATACCAAGAGTGATGCATCGGAGTCTATAACTAGTGTCACAGGAATGGTTCAAAACGTAGACACTAATAAGAGTCTGTCTTCTTGCACTTAATTCGGCATTGTGCCTATTGTATTTATTTCTGATGCAATTTCTGTGTTTCATCGTCAATAAGAAGGTCAGAGGGATACAGGAAACCTGTAGTGAAGCATCGGAATCTATAACTAGTGTCACAGGAATGGTTCAAAACATAGTCAGTAAGAAGAGTCAGTCTTCTTGTACTTAGGTCATCATTGTGCATTTTCTATTTAATTCTGATGCAATTTCTGTGTTTCATCGTCAATAAGAAGGTCAGAGGGATACAGGAAACCTGTAGTGAAGCATCGGAATCTATAACAAGTGTCACAGGAATGGTTCAAAACATAGTCAGTAAGAAGAGTCAGTCTTCTTGTACTTAGGTCATCATTGTGCATTTTCTATTTAATTCTGATGCAATTTCTGTGTTTCATCGTCAATAAGAAGGTCTATGGGATACAGTAAACCTAGAGTGAAGCATCGGAATCCATAACTAGTGTAACAGGAATGGTTCAAAACACAGACAGTAAGAAGAGTCAGAATTCTTTTACTTAAATCGGCATTGTGCCTTTTTATATAATTCCGATTCAATTTCTGTGATTCATCGTCAATACGAAGGTCCAAGGGATACAGTAAACCTGGAGTGAAGCATCGGAATCTATAACTAGTGTCACAGGAATGGTTCAAAACACAGACAGTAAGAAGAGTCAGACTTCTTTTACTTAAGTCGGCATTGTACCTTTTTATTTAATTCCGATGCAATTTCTGTGTTTCATCGTCTATACGAAGGTCCAAGGGATACAGTAAACCTGGAGTGAAGCAACGGAATCTATAACTAGTGTCACAGGAATGGTTCAAAACATAGTCAGTAAGAAGAGACAGTCTTCTTGTACATTAGTCGGTATTGTGCTTTTTGTATTTAATTCCGATGCAATTTCTGTCTTTTATCGTCAAGAAGAAGGTCCAAGGGATACAGTTGAGCTGGAGTGAAGCATCGGAATCTATAACTAGTGTCACAGGGACGGTTCAAAACATAGACAGTAAGATGAGTCAGTATTTTTGTACTTTAGTCGGCATTGTGCTTTTTGTATTTAATTCCGATGCAATTTCTGTGTTTCATCGTCAATAAGAAGGTCAGAGGGATACAGTAAACCTGAAGTGAAGCATCGGAATCTATAACTAGTGTCACAGGAATGGTTCAAAACATAGTCAGTAAGAAGAGTCAGTCTTCTTGTACTTAAGTCGGCATTGTGCCTATTGTAATTAATTCCGATGCAATTAGTGTGTTTCATCGTCAATAACAAGGTCCAAGAGGTACAGTATACCAGAAGTGAAGCACCGGAATCTACAACTAGTGTCACAGGAATGGTTCAAAACATAGAGAGTAGAAAGAGTCAGTCTTCTTGTACTTAAGTCGGCATTGTGCTTTTGTATATAATTCCGATGCAATTTCTGTGTTTCATCGTCTATACGAAGGTCCAAGGTATACAGTAAACCTGGAGTGAGGCATCGGAATCTGTAACTAGTGTCACAGGAATGGTTCAAAGCATAGACAGTGAGATGAGTCAGCCTTCTTGTACTTAATTCGGCATTGTGCCTTTTGTATTTAATTGAGACGCAATTTCTGTGTTTCATTGTCAATAAGAACGTCAGAGGGATACAGTAAATCTGAAGTGAAGCGTCGGAATATGTAACTAGTGTCACAGGAATGGTTCAAAACAAAGACAGTAAGAAGAGTCAGTCTCCTTGTACTTAAGTGGGCATTGTGCCTTTTGTATCTAATTCCGATGTAATTTCTGTGTTTTATCGTCATTAAGAAGGTCAGAGGGATACAGTAAACCTAAAGTGAAGCATTGGAGTCTATAACTAGTGTCACAGGAATGGTTTAAATCATAGTCAGTAAGAGGAGTCAGTTTTTTTGTACTTCAGTCGGCATTGTGCCTTTTGTATTTAATTCCGATGCAATATCTGTGTTTCATCGTCAATATGAAGGTCTAAGGGATAGAGTCAATCTGGAGTGAAGCATAGTGTCACACGAATGGTTCAAAACATAGACAGTAAGATAAATCAGTCTTCTTGTACTTAAGTCGGCATTGTGCCTTTTGTATTTAATTCCGATGCAATACCTATGTTTCATCGCCAATAAGAAGATCCAAGGGATACAGTAAACTTAAAGGAAGCATCAGAATCTATAACTAGTGTCACAGGAGTGGTTCAAAACATAGAGAGTAGGAAGAGTCAGTCTTCTTGTACTTAAGTCGGCATTGTGCCTTTTCTATTTCATTCCGATGCGGTTTCTGTGTCTCTTCGTCAATAGGTATTTCCAAGGGATACAGTAAACCTGAAGTGAAGCATCGGAATCTATAACTAGTGGCACAGGAATTGTTCAAAATATAGTCAGTCTGAAGAGTCAGTCTTCTTGTACTTAAGTCGGCAACGTGCCTTTTCAATTTAATTACGATGCAATTTCTGTGTTTCATCGTCAGTAGGAAGGTCCAAGGGATACTGTAAACCTGGAGTAAAGCATCGGAACCCATAACTAGTGTCACAGGAATGGTTCAAAACATAGACAGTAAGAAGAGTCAGTCTGCTTCTACATAAGTCGGCATTGTGCCTTTTGTATTTAATTCCGATGCAATATCTGTTCTTTATCGTCAATAAGAAGGTCAGAGGGATACAGCAAACCTGAAGTGAAGCATCGGAATCTATAACTAGTGTCACAGGAACGGTTCAAACATACTCAGTAAGAAGAGTCTGCATTCTTGTACTTAAGTCGTCATTGTGCTTTTGTATTTAATTCCGATGCAATTTCTAGGTTTCATCGTCAATAGGAAGGTCCAAGGTACACAGTAAACCTGGAATGAAGCATCGGAATCGATAACTAGTGTCACAGGAATGGTTCAAAACATAGACAGTAACATGAGTCAGTCTTCTTGTACTTAAGTCGGCATTGTGCTGTTGTATTTAATTCCGATGCAATTTCTGTGTTTCATCGTCAATAAGAAGGTCCAAGGTATACAGTAAACCTGGAGTGAAGCACCGGAATCTATAACTAGTGCCACAGGAATGCTTCAATACATAGACAGTACGATGAGTCGGTCTTCGTGTACTTAATTCAGCATTGTGCCTTTTGTATTTAATACCGACGCAGTTTCTGTGTTTCATCGTCAATAAGAAGGTCAGTGGGATACAGTAAACCTGAAGTGAAGCATCGGAATCTATAATTAGCGTCACAGGAATGGTTCAAAGCTTAGAGAGTTGGAAGAGTCGGTATTCTTGTACTTAAGTCGGCATTGTGCCTTTAGTATTTAATTCCGATGTAATTTCTGTGTTTCATCGTCAATAAGAAGGTCCAAGGGATACAGTAAACCTGAAATGAACCGTCGGAATCTATAACTAGTGTTACAGGAATGGTTCAAAACATAGCCAGTAGGAAAAGTCAGTCTACACGTACTTAAGTCGGCGTTGTGCCTTTTGTATTTAATTCCATGCAATTTCTGTGTTTCATCGTCAATAAGAAGGTTAGAGGGATACAGCAAACCTGAAGTGAAGCATCGGAATCTATAACTAGTGTCACAGGAACGGTTCAAAGCATAGTCAGTAAGAAGAGTCAGTCTTCTTGTACTTAAGTCGGCATTGTGCCTTTTGTATTTAATTCCGATGCAATTTGTGTGTTTCACCGTCAATAAGAAGGTCCAAGGGATACAGTAAACCTGAAGTGAAGCGTCGGAATCTATAACTGGCGTCACAGGAATGGTTCAAAACATAGAGAGTTGGAAGAGTCAGTCTACTTGTACATAAGTCGGCATTGTGCCTTTTGTATTTCATTCCGATGCAATTTCTGTGTTTCATCGGCCATAAGAAGGTCCGAGGGATACAGTAAACCTGAAGTGAAGCATCGGAAAAAAACTAGTGTCACAGGAAAGGTTCAAAACATAGAGAGTAGGAAGAGTCAGTCTTCTTGTACTTAAGTCGGCATTGTGCTTTTTCTATTTAATTCCAATGCGATTTCTGTGTCTCATCGTCAATAGGAAGGTGTAAGGGATACTGTAAACCTGGAGTGAAGCATCGGAATCTATAACTAGTGTCCCAGGAACGGTTCAAACATACTCAGTAAGAAGAGTCTGCATTCTTGTACTTAAGTCGGCATTGTGCTTTTGTATTTAATTCCGATGCAATTTCTGTGTTTCATCGTCAACAGGAAAGTCCAAGGTATACAGTAAACTTGGAGTGAAGCATCGGAATCGATAACTAGTGTCACAGGAATGGTTCAAAACATAGACAGTAAGATGAGTCAGTCTTCTTGTACTTAAGTCGGCATTGTGCTTTTGTATTTAATTCCGATGCAATTTCTAGGTTTCATCGTCAATAGGAAGGTCCAAGGTATACAGTAAACCTGGAATGAAGCATCGGAATCGATAACTAGTGTTACAGGAATGGTTCAAAACATAGACAGTAAGATGAGTCAGTCTTCTTGTACTTAAGTCGGCATTGTGCTGTTGTATTTAATTCCGATGCAATTTCTGTGTTTCATCGTCAATAAGAAGGTCCAAGGTATACAGTAAACCTGGAGTGAAGCACCGGAATCTATAACTAGTGCCACAGGAGTGCTTCAATACATAGACGGTACGATGAGTCAGTCTTCGTGTACTTAATTCGGCATTGTGCCTTTTGTATTTAATATCGACGCAGTTTCTGTGTTTCATCGTCAATAAGACCGTCAGAGGGATACAGTAAATCTGAAGTGAAGCATCGGAATCTATAACTAGTGTCACAGCAATGGTTCAAAACATAGACAGTAAGAGGAGTCAGTCTTCTTGTACTTAAGTCGGCATTGTGCCTTTTGTATTTAATTCCGATGTAATTTCTGTGTTTTATCGTCAATAAGAAGGTCAGAGGGATACAGTAAAACTGAAGTGAAGCATTGTAATCTGTAACTATTGTCACAGGAATGGTTCAAACATAGTCAGTAAGAAGAATCAGTCTTCTTGTACTTCAGTAGGCATTGTGCCTTTTGTATTTAATTCCGATGCAATTTCTGTGTTTCATTGTCAATATGAAGGTGTAAGGGATACAGTAAACGTGGGGTGAAGCATCGGAATCTATAACTAGTGTCACAGGATTGTTTCGTAACATAGACAGTAAGAATAGTCAGTCTTCTTGTACTTAAGTTGGCATTGTGCCTTTTGGATTCAATTCCGGTGCAATTTCTGTGTTTCATCGTCCATAAGAAGGTCCGAGGCATACAGTAAACCTGAAGTGAAGCATCGGAATAAAAAACTAGTGTCACAGGAAAGGTTCAAAACATAGAGAGTAGGAAGAGTCAGTCTTCTTGAACTTAAGTCGGCATTGTGCTTTTTCAATTTAATTCCAATGGGATTTCTGTGTCTCATCGTCAATAGGAAGGTCTAAGGGACACAATAAACCTGAAGTGAAGCATCCGAATTAATAACTGGCGTCACAGGAATGGTTCAAAACATAGTCAGTAAGAAGAGTCAGTCTTCTTGAACGTTAGTCGGCATTGTGAATTTTGTATTTAATTCCGATACAATTTCTGTGTTTCATCGTCAATAAGAAGGTCCAAGGGATACAGTAAACCTGGAGTGAAGCATCGGAATCTATAACTAGTGTCACAGGGTTGGTTCAAATCATAGACAGTAAGAATTGTCAGTCTTCTTGTACTTCAATCGGCATTGTGCCTTTTGTATTTAATTCTTTTGCAATTTCTGTATTTCATCGACAATAAGAAGGTCAGAGGGACACAGTAATCCTGAAGTTAAGCATCGGAATCTATGACTAGTGTCTCAGGAATGGTTCAAAACATTGACAGTAGGAAGAGTCAGTCTTCTTGTACTTCAATCATCATTGTGCATTTTCTATTTAATTCTGAAGCAATTTCTGTGTTTCATCGTCAATAAGAAGGTCCAAGATATACAGTAAACCTGGAGTGAAGCATCGGAATCTATAAGTAGTTTCACAGGAATGGTTCAAAACACAGACAGTAAGAAGAGTCAGACTTCTTTTACTTAAGTCGGCATTGTGCCTATTGTCTTTCATTACGATGCAATTTCTGTGTTTCATCGTCAGTAAGAAGGTCCAAGGGATACAGTAAACCTGGAGTGAAGCATCGGAATCTATAACTAGTGTCACAGGAATGGATCAAAGCATAGTCAGTAAGAAGAAACAGTCTTTATGTACTTAAGTCGGTATTGTGCCTTTTGTATTTAATTCCGATGCAATTTTTGTGTTTCATCGTCACAAGAAGGTCCAAGGGATACAGTAAACCTGAAGTGAAGCATCGGAATCTGTAACTAGTGTCACAGGAATTGTTCAAAACATAGTCAGTCTGAAGAGTCAGTCTTCTTGTACTTAAGTCGGCATTGTGCCTTTTCTATTTAATTACGACGCAATTTCTGTGTTTCATCGTCACCAAGAAAGGTCTAAAGGATACAGTAAACCAGGAGTGAAGCAACGGAATCTATAACTATTGTCACAGGAATGGTTCAACCATAGACAGTAAGAAGAGTCAGTATTCTTGTACTTAAGTCGGCATTGTGCCTTTTCAATTTAATTCCGATGCATACTCTGTGTTTCATCGTCAATAAGAAGGACCAAGGGAGACAGTAAACCTGAATAGAAGCATCGGAATCTATAGCTAGTGTCACAGGAATGGTTCAACCATAGACAGTAAGAAGAGTCAGTATTCTTGTACTTAAGTCGGCATTGTGCCTTTTCAATTTAATTCCGATGCATACTCTGTGTTTCATCGTCAATAAGAAGGACCAAGGGATACAGTAAACCTGAAGTGAAGCATCGGAATCTATAACTAGTGTCACAGGAATGGTTCAAAACATAGTCAGTAAGAAGAGTTAGTCTTCTTGTACTTAAGTCATCATTGTGCATATTATATTTAATTCTGATGCAATTTCTGTGTTTCATCGTCAATAAGAAGGTCCAAGGGATACAGTAAACCTGGAGTGAAGCATCGGAGACTATAACTAGTGTCACAGGAATGGTTCAAAACATAGACAGTAAGAAGAGTCAGTCTTCTTGTACTTAATTCGACATTGTGCCTTTTGTATTTACTTCGGATGCAATTTCTGTGTTTCATCGGAAATAAGAAGGTCAGAGGGATACTGTAAACCAGATGTGAAGCACGGAATCTATAACTAGTGGCACAGGATTGGTTCAAATCATAGTCAGTCAGAAGAGTCAGTCTTCTTGTACTTAGGTCGGTATTGTGCCTTTTGTATTTAATTCCGATGCATTTTCTGTGTTACATCGTCAATAAGAAGGTCCAAGGGATACAGTAAACCTGGAGGGAAGCATCGGAATCGGTAACTAATGTCACAGGGACGGTTCAAACCATAGACAGTAAGATTAGTCAGTATTCATGTACTTTAGTCGGCATTGTGCTTTTTGTATTTAATTCCGATGCAATTTCTGTGTTTCATCGTCACTAAGAAGGTCAGTGGGATACAGTAATCCTGAAGTTAAGCATCAGAATCTATAACTAGTGTCACAGGAATGGATCAAAACATAGTCACTAAGAAGAGTCAGTCTACTTGTAGTTAAGTCGGCATTGTGCCTTTTCTATTTAATTCCGATGCAATTTCTGTGTTTCATCGTCAATAAGAAGGTCAGAGGGATACAGTAAACCTGAAGTGAAGCATCGGAATCTATAACTAGTGTCACACGAATGGTTCAAATCATAGACAGTTGGAAGAGTCACTCTTCTTGTACTTAAGTCGGCATTGTGCCTTTTGTATTTAATTCCGATGCAATGTCAGTGCTTCATCGTCAATAAGAAGGTCCAAGGGATACAGTAAACCTGAAATGAACCATCGGAATCTATAACTAGTGTCACAGGAATGGTTCAAAACATAGACAGTAGGAAAAGTCAGTCTACATGTACTTAAGTCGGCATTGTGCCTTTTGTATTTAATTCCGATGCAATTTCTGTGTTTCATCGTCAATAAGAAGATCAGAGGGATACAGTAACCCTGAAGTGAAGCATCGGAATCTATAACTAGTGTCACAGGAATATTTCAAAACATAGTCAGTAAGAAGACTCAGTCTTCTTTTACTTAAGTCGGCATTGTGCCTCTTGTATTTAATTCCGATGCAATATTTGTGTTTCATCGTCAAAAAGAAGCTCAAAAGGGATACAGTATACCTGAAGTGAAGCATCGGAATCTATAACTAGTGTCACAGGAATGGTTCAAAACATAGAGAGTTGGAAGACTCAGTCTTCTTATACTTAAGTCGGCATTGTGCCATTTGAATTTCATTCCGATGCTAATTCTGTGTTTCATCGTCCATAAGAAAGTCCGAGGGATACAGTAAACCTCAAGTGAAGCATCGGAAAAAAAAACTAGTGTCACAGGAATGGTTCAAAACATAGACTGTCAGAAGAGTCAGTCTTCTTGTACTTAAGTCGGTATTGTGCCTTTGCTTTTTAATTCCGACGCAATTTCTGTGTCATCGTCAATAAGAAGGTCAGAGGGATACAGTAAACTTGGAGTGAAGCACCGGAATCAATAACTAGTGTCACAGGAATGGTTCAAAACATAGACTGTCAGAAGAGTCAGTCTTCTTGTACTTTAGTCGGCATTGTGCCTTTGTATTTAATTCTGATTCAATTTCTGTGTTTCATCGTCAATAAGAAGGTAAGTGGGATACAGTAATCCTGAAGTTAAGCATCGGTATCTATGACTAGTGTGACAGGAATGGTTCAAAACATAGACAGTAAGAAGAGTCAGTCTTCTTGTACTTAATTCGGCATTGTGCCTTTTGTATTTATTTCGAATGCAATTTCTGTGTTTCATCGGAAATAAGAAGGTCAGAGGGATACAGTAAACCAGATGTGAAACACGGAATCTATAACTAGTGGCACAGGATTTGTTCAAATCATAGTCAGTCAGAAGAGTCAGTCTTCTTGTACTTAGGTCGGTATTGTGCCGTTTGTATTTAATTCCGATGCATTTTCTGTGTTTCATCGTCAATAAGAAGGTCCAAGGGATACAGTAAACCTGGAGTGAAGCATCGGAGCCTATAACTAGTGTCACACGAATGGTTCAAAAGATAGACAGTAAGAAGAGTCAGTCTTCTTGTACATAAGTCGGCATTGTGACTTTTGTATTTAATTCCGATGCAATTTCGGTGTTTCATAGTCAATAACAAGGTCAGAGGGATACAGTAATCCTGAATTGAAGCATCGAAATCTATGACTAGTGTCACAGGAATGGTGCAAAACATAGTCAGTAAGAAGAGTCAGTCTTCTTGTACTTAAGTCGGTATTGTGACTTTTGTATTTAAATCCGATGCAATTTCTGTGTTTCATCGTCAATAAGAAGGTCCAAGGGATACAGTAAACGTGGAGTGAAGCATCGGAATCTATAACTAGTGTCACAGGAATGGTTCAAAACATAGACAGTAAGAAGAGTCAGACTTCTTTTACTTACGTCGGCATTGGGCACTTGTATTTAATTCCGATGCAATTTCTGTGTCTTATCGTCAATAAGAAGGTCCAAGGGATACAGTATACCTGGAGTGAAGCATCAGAGTCTATAACTAGTGTCACAGGAATTGTTCAAAACATGGACAGCAAGAAGAGTCAGTCCTCTTGTACTTAATTCGGCATTGTGCCCTTTGTATTTAATTCCGATGCAATTTCTGTGTTTCATCGTCAATAAGAAGGTCTAAGGGATACAGTAAACCTGAAGTGAAGCATCGGAATCCATAACTAGTGTCACTGGAATGGTGCAAAACACAGACATTAAAAAGGGTAAGACTTCTTTTACTTAAGTCGGCATTGAGCCTTTTGTATCTAATTCCGATGCAATTACTGTGTTTCATCGTCAATAAGAAGGTCCAAGGGATACAGTAAACCTGGAGTGAAGCATCGGAATCTATAACTAGTGTCACAGGAATGGTTCGAAGCATAGTCAGTAAGAAGAGACAGTCTTCTTGTACTTAAGTCGGCATTGTGCCTTTTGTATTTAATTCCGATGCAATTTCTGTGTTTCATCGTCAATAAGAAGGTCCAAGGGATACAGTAAACCAGGAGTGAAGCATCGGAGTCTATAACTAGTGTCACCGGAATGGTTCAAAACATAGACAGTAAGAAGAGTCAGTCTTCTTGTACTTAATTCGGCATTGTGCCTTTTGTATTTAATTCTGATGCAATTTCTGTGTTTCATCGTCAATAAGAAGGTCAGAGGGATACAGGAAACCTGAATTGAAGCATCGGAATCTATAACTAGTGTCACAGGAATGGTTCAAAACATATTCAGTAAGAAGAGTCAGTCTTCTTGTACTTAAGTCATCATTGTAGATTTTCTATTTAATTCTGATGCAATTTCGGTGTTTCATCGTCAATAAGAAGTTCCATAGGATACAGTAAACCTGGAGTGAAGCATCGGAATCTATAACTAGTGTCACAGGAATGGTTCAAAACATAGTCAGTAAGAAGAGTCAGTCTTCTTGTACTTAATTCGGCATTCTGCCTATTGTATCTCATTCCGATGCAATTTCTGTGTTTCATCGTCAATAAGAAGGTCCGAGGGATACAGTAAACCCGAATAGAAGCATCGGAATCTATAGCTAGTGTCACAGGAATGGTTCAAAACACAGACAGTAAGAAGAGTCAGACTTCTTTTACTTAAGTCAGCATTGAACCTATTGTATTTATTTCCGATCCAATTTCTGTGTTTCATCGTCAATAAGAATGTCCAAGGGATACAGTAAACCTGGAGTAAAGCATCGGAGTCTATAACTAGTGTCACAGGAATGGTTCAAAACATAGACAGTAAGATGAGTCAGTCTTCTTGTACTTAATTCGGCATTGTGCCTTATGTATTTAATTCGGATGCAATTTCTGTGTTTCATCGGAAATAAGAAGGTCAGAGGGATACCGTAAACCTGATGTGAAGCACGGAAGCTATAACTAGTGGCACAGGAATGGTTCAAATCATAGTCAGTAAGAAGAGTAAGTCTTGTTGTACTTAGGTCGGTATTGTGCCTTTTGTATTTAATTCCGATGCAATTTCTGTGTTTCATCGTCAATAAGAAGGTCCAAGGGATACAGTAAACCTGGAGTGAAGCATCGGAATCTATAACTAGTGTCACAGGGACGGTTCAAAGCATAGACAGTAAGATGAGTCAGTATTCTTGTACTTTTATCGGCATTGTGCTTTTTGTATTTAATTCGGATGCAATTTCTGTGCTTAATCGTCACTAAGAAGGTCAGTGGGATACAGTAATCCTGAAGTTAAGAATCAGAATCTATAACTGGAGTCACAGGAATGGTTCAAAACATAGTCAGTAAGAAGGGCCAGTCTTCTTGTAGTTAAGTCGGCATTGTGCCTTTTCTATTTAATTCCGATGCAATTTCTGTGTTTCATCGTCAATAAGAAGGTCATAGGAATACAGTAAACCTGAAGTGAAGCATCGGAATCTATAACTAGTGTCACACGAATGGTTCAAATCATAGACAGTAGGAAAAGTCAGTCTACATGTACTTAAGTCGGCATTGTGCCTTTTGTATTTAATTCCGATGCAATTTCTGTGTTTCATCGTCAATAAGAAGGTCAGAGGGATACAGTAACCCTAAAGTGAAGCATCGGAATGTATAACTAGTGTCACAGTAATGGTTCAAAACATAGTCAGTAAGAAGACTCAGTCTCCTTGTACTTAAGTCGGCATTGTGCCTCTTGTATTTAATTCCGATGCAATTTGTGTGTTTCATCGTCAATAAGAAGGTCAAAGGGATACAGTAATCCTGAAGTGAAGCATCGGAATCTATAACTAGTGTCACAGGAATAGTTCAAAACATAGACAGTAAGATGAGTCAGTCTTGTTGTACTTAAGTCGGCATTGTGCCTTTTGAATTTCATTCCGATGCAATTTCTGTGTTTCATTGTCCATAAGTAGGTCCGAGGGATACAGTAAACCTCAAGTGAAGCATCGCAATAAAAAACTAGTGTCACAAGAATGGTTCAAAACATAGACTGTCAGAAGAGTTAGTCTTATTGTACTTTAGTCGGCATTGTGCCTTTTGTATTCAATTCTGATGCAATTTCTGTGTTTCATCGTCAATAAGAAGGTCCAGGGGTTCAGTAAACCTGGAGTGAAGCATCGGAATCTATAACTAGTGTCACAGGAATGGTTCAAATGATAGACAGTAAGATGAGTCAGTCTTCTTGTACTTAAGTCGGCATTGTGAATTTTTTATTTAATTCCGATACAATCTCTGTGTTTCATCGTCAGTAAGAAGGTCCAAGGGATACAGTAAACCTGGAGTGAAGCATCGGAATCTATAACTAGTGTCACAGGAATGGTTCAAAACATAGACAGTAAGAAGAGTCAGACTCCTTTTACTTACGTCGGCATTGTGCACTTGTATTCAATTCCGATGCAATTTCTGTGTTTCATCGTCCATAAGCAGGTCCAAGGGATACAGTAAACCAGGAGTGAAGCATCGGAGTCTATAACTAGTGTCACAGGAATGGTTCAAAACATAGACAGTAAGAAGAGTCATTCCTCTTGTACGTAATTCGGCATTGTGCCCTTTGTATTTAATTCTGATGCAATTTCTGTGTTTCATCGTCAATAAGAAGGTCTAAGGGATACAGTAAACCTGGAGTGAAGCATCGGAATCCATAACTAGTGTCACAGGAATGGTTCAAAACACAGACAGTAAAAAGGGTAAGACTTCTTTTACTTAAGTCGGCATTGTGCCGTTTGCATCTAATTCCGATGCAATTACTGTGTTTCATCGTCAATAAGAAGGTCCAAGGGATACAGTAAACCGGGAGTGAAGCATCGGAATCTATAACTAGTGTCACAGGAATGGTTCAAAGCATAGTCAGTAAGAAGAGGCAGTCTTCTTGTACTTAAGTCGGCATTGTGCCTTTTGTATTTAATTCCGATGCAATTTCTGTGTTTCATCGTCAATAAGAAGGTCCAAGGGATACAGTAAACCAGGAGTGAAGCATCGGTGTCTATAACTAGTGTCACAGGAATGGTTCAAAACATAGACAGTAAGAAGAGTCAGTGTTCTTGTACTTAATTCGGCATTGTGCCTTTTGTATTTAATTCTGATGCAATTTCTGTGTTTCATCGTCCATAAGAAGGTCAGAGGGATACAGGAAACCTGAATTGAAGCATCGGAATCTATAACTAGTGTCACAAGAATGGTTCAAAACATAGTCTGTAAGAAGAGTCAGTCTTCTTGTACTTAAGTCATCATTTTAGATTTTCTATTTAATTCTGATGCAATTTCGGTGTTTCATCGTCAATAAGAAGTTCCACAGGATACAGTAAACCTGGAGTGAAGGATCGGAATCTATAACTAGTGTCACAGGAATGGTTCAAAACATAGTCAGTAAGAAGAGTCAGTCTTCTTGAATTTAATTCGGCATTGTGCCTATTGTATCTCATTCCGATGCAATTTCTGTGTATCATCGTCAATAAGAAGGTCCGAGGGATACAGTAAACCTGAATAGAAGCATCGGAATCTATAGCTAGTGTCACAGGAATGGTTCAAAACACAGACAGTAAGAAGAGTCAGACTTCTTTTACTTAAGTCAGCATTGAGCCTATTATATTTAATTCCGATGCAATTTCTGTGTTTCATCGTCAATAAGAATGTCCAAGGGATACAGTAAACCTGGAGTAAAGCATCGGAGTCTATAACTAGTGTCACAGGAATCTTTCAAAACGTAGACAGTAAGATGAGTAAGTCTTCTTGTACTTAATTCGGCATTGTGCCTTTTGTATTTAATTCAGGATGCATTCTCTGTGTTTCATCGGAAATAAGAAGGTCAGAGGGATACAGTAAACCTGATGTGAAGCACGGAAGCCATAACTAGTGGCACAGGAATGGTTCAAATCATAGTCAGTAAGAAGGGCCAGTCTTCTTGTAGTTAAGTCGGCATTGTGCCTTTACTATTTAATTCCGATGCAATTTCTGTGTTTCATCGTCAATAAGAAGGTCATAGGGATACAGTAAACCTGAAGTGAAGCATCGGAATCTATAACTAGTGTCACACGAATGGTTCAAATCATAGACAGTGGGAAAAGTCAGTCTACATGTACTTAAGTCGGCATTGTGCCTTTTGTATTTAATTCCGATGCAATTTCTGTGTTTCATCGTCAATAAGAAGGTCAGAGGGATACAGTAACCCTAAAGTGAAGCATCGGAATGTATAACTAGTGTCACAGTAATGGTTAAAAACATAGTCAGTAAGAAGACTCAGTCTCCTTGTACTTAAGTCGGCATTGTGCCTCTTGTATTTTATTCCGATGCAATTTCTGTGTTTCATAGTCCATAAGAAGGTCCGAGGGATACAGTAAACCTCAAGTGAAGCATCGGAATAAAAAACTAGTGTCACAAGAATGGTTCAAAACATAGACTGTCAGAAGAGTCAGTCTTATTGTACTTTAGTCGGCATTGTGCCTTTTGTATTCAATTCTGATACAATTTCTGTGTTTCATCGTCAATAAGAAGGTCCAGGGGTTTCAGTAAACCTGGAGTGAAGCATCGGAATCTATAACTAGTGTCACAGGAATGGTTCAAATGATAGACAGTAAGATGAGTCAGTCTTCTTGTACTTAAGTCGGCATTGTGAATTTTTTATTTAATTCCGATACAATCTCTGTGTTTCATCGACAATAAGAAGGTCCAAGGGATACAGTAAACCTGGAGTGAAGCATCGGAATCTATAACTAGTGTCACAGGAATGGTTCAAAACATAGACAGTAAGAAGAGTCAGACTTCTTTTACTTACGTCGGCATTGTGCACTTGTATTCAATTCCGATGCAATTTCTGTGTTTCATCGTCCATAAGCAGGTCCAAGGGATACAGTAAACCAGGAGTGAAGCATCGGAGTCTATAACTAGTGGCACAGGAACGGTTCAAAACATAGACAGTAAGAAGAGTCATTCCTCTTGTTCGTAATTCGGCATTGTGCCCTTTGTATTTAATTCTGATGCCATTTCTGTGTTTCATCGTCAATAAGAAGGTCTAAGGGATACAGTAAACCTGGAGTGAAGCATCGGAATCCATAACTAGTGTCACAGGATTGGTTCAAAACACAGACAGTAAAAAGGGTAAGACTTCTTTTACTTAAGTCGGCATTGTGCCTTTTGTATCTAATTCCGATGCAATTACTGTGTTTCATCGTCAATAAGAAGGTCCAAGGGATACAGTAAACCACGAGTGAAGCATCGGAGCCTGTAACTAGTGTCACAGGAATGGTTCAAACCATAGACAGTAAGAAGAGTCAGTGTTCTTGTACTTAATTCGGCATTGTGCCTTTTGTATTATATTCTGATGCAATTTCTGTGTTTCATCGTCAATAAGAAGGTCAGAGGGATACAGGAAACCTGAATTGAAGCATCGGAATCTATAACTAGTGTCACAGGAATGGTTCAAAACATAGTCAGTAAGAAGAGTCAGTCTTCTTGTACTTAAGTCACCATTGTAGATTTTCTATTTAATTCTGATGCAATTTCGGTGTTTCATCGTCAATAAGAAGGTCCATAGGATACAGTAAACCTGGAGTGAAGCATCGGAATCTATAACTAGTGTCACAGGAATGGTTCAAAATATAGTCAGTAAGAAGAGTCAGTCTTCTTGTACTTAATTCGGCACTGTGCCTTTTGTATTTAATTCGGATGCAATTTCTGTGTTTCATCGGAAATAAGAAGGTCAGAGGGATACAGTAGACCTGATGTGAAGCACGGAATCTATAACCAGTGGCACAGGAATGGTTCAAATCATAGTCAGTAAGAAGAGTCAGTCTTGTTGTACTTAGGTCGGTATTGTGCCTTTTGTATTTAATTCCGAAGCAATTTCTGTGTTTCATCGTCAATAAGAAGGTGCAAGGGATACAGTAAACCTGGAGTGAAGCATCGGAATCTATAACTAGTGTCACAGGGACGGTTCAAAGCATAGACAGTAAGATGAGTCAGTATTCTTGTACTTTTTTCGGCATTGTGCTTTTGTATTTAATTCCGATGCAATTTCTGTGCTTAATCGTCACTAAGAAGGTCAGTGGGATACAGTAATCCTGAAGTTAAGCATCAGAATCTATAACTGGTGTCTCAGGAATGGTTCAAAACATTGTCAGTAAGAAGGGCCAGTCTTCTTGTAGTTAAGACGGCATTGTGCCCTTTCTATTTAATTCCGATGCAATTTCTGTGTTTCATCGTCAATAAGAAGGTCAGAGGGATACAGTAAACCTGAAGTAAAGCATCGGAATCTATAACTAGTGTCACACGAATGGTTCAAATCATAGACAGTAGGAAAAGTCAGTCTACATGTACTTAAGTCGGCATTGTGCCTTTTGTATTTAATTCCGATGCAATTTCTGTGTTTCATCGTCAATAAGAAGGTCAGAGGGATACAGTAACCCTAAAGTGAAGCATCGGAATGTATAACTAGTGTCACAGTAATGGTTCAAATCATAGTCAGTAAGAAGACTCAGTCTCCTTGTACTTAAGTCGGCATTGTGCCTCTTGTATTTAATTCCGATGCAATTTGTGTGTTTCATCGTCAATAAGAAGGTCAGAGGGATACAGTAAATCTGAAGTGAAGCATCGGAATCTATAACTAGTGTCGCAGGCATGGTTCAAAACATAGGCAGTAAGAAGAGTCAGTCTTGTTGTACTTAAGTCGGCATTGTGCCTTTTGAATTTCATTCCGATGCAATTTCTGTGTTTCATTGTCCATTAGAACGTCCGGGGGATACAGTAAACCTCAAGTGAAGCATCGGAATAAATAACTAGTGTCACAAGAATGGTTCAAAACATAGACTGTCAGAAGAGTCAGTCTTATTGTACTTTAGTCGGCAATGTGCCTTTTGTATTCAATTCTGATGCAATTTCTGTGTTTCATCGTCAATAAGAAGGTCCAGGGGTTTCAGTAAACCTGGAGTGAAGCATCGGAATCTATAACTAGTGTCACAGGAATGGTTCAAATGATAGACAGTAAGATGAGTCAGTCTTCTTGTACTTAAGTCGGCATTGTGAATTTTTTATTTAATTCCGATACAATCTCTGTGTTTCATCGACAATAAGAAGGTCCAAGGTATACAGTAAACCTGGAGTGAAGCATCGGAATCTATAACTAGTGTCACAGGGATGGTTCTAAACATAGACAGTAAGAAGAGTCAGTCTTCTTGTACCTAAGTCGGCATCGTACCTTTTGCATTTAATTCCGATGCAATTTCTGTGTTTCATCGTCAATAAGAAGGTCAGTGGGATACAGTAATCCTGAAGTTAATCATCGGTATCTATGACTAGTGTCACAGGAATGGTTCAAAACATAGTCGGTAAGAAGAGTCAGTCTTCTTGTACTTAAGACGGCATTGTGCCTATTGTATTTAATTCCGATGCAATTTCTGTGTTTCATCGTCAATAAGAACGGCCAAGGGATACAGTAAACCTGGAGTGAAGCATCGGAATCTATAACTAGTGTCACAGGGATGGTTCAAAACATAGACAGTAAGAAGAGTCAGTCTTCTTGTACTTTAGTCGGCATTGTGCCATTTGTATTTAATTCCGATGCAATTTCTGTGTTTCATCGTCAATAAAAGGTCAGAGGGATACAGTATTCCTGAAGTGAAGCATCGGAATCTATGACTAGTGTCACAGGAATTGTGCAAAACATAGTCAGTAAGAAGAGTCAGTCTTCTTGTAATTAAGTCAGTATTGTGCCTTTTGTATTTAACTCCGATGGAATTTCTGTGTTTGATCGTCAATAAGAGGGTCCAAGGGATACAGTTAACCTGGAGTGTAGCACCGGAGTCTATAACTAGTGTCACAGGAATGGTTCAAAAGCATAGACAGTAAGAAGAGTCAGTCTTCTTGTACTTAAGTCGGCTTAGTGTCTTTTGTATTTAGTTCCGATGCAATTTCTGTGTTTCATCGTCAATAAGTAGGTCCAAGGGATACAGTAAACCTGGAGTGAAGCATCGGAATCTATAACTAGTGTCACAGGAATGGTTCAAAACATAGTCAGTAAGAAGAGACAGTCTTCTTGTACTTAAGTCGGTATTATTCTTTTGTATTTAAATTCGATGCAATTTCTGTGTTTCATCGTCAATAAGAAGGTCCAAGGGATACAGTAAACCAGGAGTGAAGCATCGGAGTCTATAACTAGTGTCACAGGAATGGTACAAAAAATAGTCAGTAAGAGGAGTCAGTCTTCTTTTACTTAATTCGGCATTGTGCCCTTTGTATTTAATTCTGATGCAATTTCTGTGTTTCATCGTCAATACGACGGTCTAAGGGATACAGTAAACCTGGAGTGAAGCATCGGAATCCATAACTAGTGTCATAGGAATGGTTCAAAACACAGACAGTAAGAAGAGTCAGACTTCTTTTACTTACGTCGGCATTGTGCATTTTGTAATTAATTAAGATGCATTTTCTGTGTTTCATCGTCAATAAGAAGGTAAAAAAGGATACAGAAAAGCTAGAGTGAAGCATCGAAATCTATAACTAGTGTCACAGGAATGTTTCAAAACATAGTCAGTAAGAAGAGACAGTCTTCTTGTACTTATGTCGATATTGTGCCTTTTGTATTTAATTCCGATGCAATTTCTGTGTTTCATCGTCAATAAGAAGGTCCGGGGGATACAGTAAACCTGGAGTGAAGCATCGGAATCTATAACTAGTGTCACAGGGACGGTTCAAAACATAGACAGTAAGATGAGTCAGTATTCTTGTACTTTAGTCGGCATTGTGCTTTTTGTATTAATTTCCGATGCAATTTCTGTGTTTCATCGCCACTAAGAAGGACAGTGGGATACAGTAATCCTGAAGTTAAGCATCGGAATCTATAACTAGTGTCACAGGAATGGTGCAAATGTTAGACAGTAAGAAGAGTCAGTCTTCTTGTAGTTAAGTCGGCATTGTGCCTTTTCTATTTAATTCCGATGCAATTTCTGTGTTTCATCCCGTCAATAAGAAGGTCCACGGTATACGGTAAACCTGTAGTGATGCATCGGAATCTATAACTAGTGTCACAGGAGTGGTTCACATCATAGACAGTAAAAAGAGTCCGTCTTCTTGTACTTACGTCGGCATTGTGCTTTTGTATTTAATTCCGATGCAATTTCTGTGTTTCATCGTCAATAAGAAGGTCCAAGGTATACAGTAAACCTGGAGGGAAGCATCGGAATCTATAATTAGTGCCACAGGAATGGTTCAAAACATAGACAGTGAGATGAGTCAGTCTTCTTGTACTAAATTCGGCATTGTGCCTTTTGTATTTAATTCCGACGCAATTTCTGTGTTTCATTGTCAATAAGAACTTCAGAGGGATACAGTAAATCTGAAGCGAAGCATCGGAATCTATAACTAGTGTCACAGGAATGGTTCAAAACATAGACAGTAAGATGAGTCAGTCTTCTTGTACTTAAGTCGGCATTGTGCCTTTTGTATTCAATTCCAATGTAATTTCTGTGTTTTATTGTCAATAAGACGGTCAGAGGGATACAGTAAAATTGAAATGAAGCATCGGAATCTATAACTAGTGTCACAGGAATTGTTCAAAATATAGTCAGTCTGAAGGGTCAGTCTTCTTGTACTTAAGTCGGCAATGTGCCGTTTATAATTAATGACGATGCAATTTCTGTGTTTCATCGTCAGTAATAAGGTCCAAGGGATACTTTAAATCTGGGGTGACGCATCGGAATCTATAACTAGTGTCACAGGAATGGTTCAAAACATAGACAGCAAGAAGAGTCAGTCTACTTCTACTTAAGTCGGCATTGTGCCTTTTGTATTTAATTCCGATGCAATTTCTGTGTTTTATCGTCAATACGAAGGTCAGAGGGATACAGCAAACCTGAAGTGAAGCATCGGAATCTATAACTAGTGTCACAGGAATGGTTCAAACATAGTCAGTAAGAAGAGTCCGTCTTCTTGTACTTATGTCGGCATTGTGTTTTTGTATTTAATTCCGTTGCAATTTCTGTGTTTCAGCGTCAATAAGAAGGTCCAAGGTATACAGTAAACCTGGAGTGAAGCATCGGAATCCATAACTAGAGTCACAGGAATGGTTCAAAACATAGACAGTAAGATGAGTCAGTCTTCTTGTACTTAAGTCGTCAATGTGCTTTTGTATTTAATTCCGATGCAATTTCTGTGTTTTATCGTCAATACGAAGGTCCAAGGTATACAGTAAACCTGGAGTGAAGCATCGGAATCTCTAACTAGTGTCACAGGAATGGTTCAAAACATAGACAGTAAGATGAGTGAGTCTTCTTGTACTTAAATCGGCATTGTGCCTTTTGTATTTAATACAGTCGCAATTTCTGTGTTTCATCGTCAATAAGAACGTCAGAATGATACAGTAAATCTGAAGTGAAGCATCGGAATCAATAACTAGTGTCACAGGAATGGTTCAAAACATAGACAGTAAGAAGAGACAGTCTTCTTGTACTTATGTCGGTATTGTGCCTTTTGTATTTAATTCCATTGCAATTTCTGTGTTTCATCGTCAATAAGAAGGTCCAGGGGATACAGTAAACCTGGAGGGAAGCATCAGAATCTATAACTAGTGTCACAGGGACGGTTCAAAACATAGACAGTAAGATGAGTCAGTATTCTTGTACTTTAGTCGGCATTGTGCTTTTTGGATTAATTTCCGATGCAATTTCTGTGTTTCATCGTCACTAAGAAGGTCAGTGGGATACAGTAATCCTGAAGTTAAGCATCGGAATCTATAACTAGTGTCACAGGAATGGTGCAAATCATATACAGTAAGAAGAGTCAGTCTTCTTGTAGTTAAGTCGGCATTGTGCCTTTTCTGTTTAATTCCGATGCAATTTCTGTGTTTCATCGTCAGCAAGAAGGTCCAAAAGATACAGTAAACCAGGAGTGAAGCATCGGAATCTATGACTAGTGTCACAGGAATGGTTCAAAACATAGACAGTAAGAAGAGTCCGTCTTCTTGTACTTACGTCGGCATTTTGCTTTTGTATTTAATTCCGATGCAATTTCTGTGTTTCATCCCGTCAATAAGAAGGTCCACGGTATACGGTAAACCTGTAGTGATGCATCGGAATCTATAACTAGTGTCACAGGAATTGTTCAAAACATAGTCAGTCTGAAGAGTCAGTCTTCTTGTACTTAAGTCGGCATTGTGCCTTTTCAATTTAATTACGATGCAATTTCTGTGTTTCATCGTCTGCAAGAGGGTCCAAAGGATACAGTAAACCAGGAGTAAAGCATCGGAATCTATAACTAGTGTCACAGGAGTGGTTCACATCATAGACAGTAAGAAGAGTCCGTCTTCTTGTACTTACGTCAGCATTGTGCTTTTGTACTTAATTCCGATGCAATTTCTGTGTTTCATCGTCAATAAGAAGGTCCAAGGTATACAGTAAATCTGAAGTAAAGCATCGGAATCTATAACTAGTGTCACAGGAATGGTTCAAAAAAAAAACAGTAAGATGAGTCAGTTTTCTTGTACTTAAGTCGGCATTGTGCCTTTTGTATTTAATTCCGATGTAATTTCTGTGTTTTGTTGTCAATAAGACGGTCAGAGGGATACAGTAAAACTGAAGTGAAGCATCGGAATCTATAACTAGTGTCACAGGAATTGTTCAAAATATAGTCAGTCTGAAGAGTCAGTCTTCTTGTACTTAAGTCGGCAATGTGCCTTTTATAATTAATTACGATGCAATTTCTGTGTTTCATCGTCAGTAATAAGGTCCAAGGGATACTTTAAACCTGGGGTGAAGCATCGGAATCTATAACTAGTGTCACAGGAATGGTTCAAAACATAGACAGTAAGAAGAGTCAGTCTACTTATACTTAAGTCGGCATTGTGCCTTTTGTATTTAATTCCGATGCAATTTCTGTGTTTTATCGTCAATACGAAGGTCAGAGGGATACAGCAAACCTGAAGTGAAGCATCGGAATCTATAACTAGTGTCACAGGAATGGTTCAAACATAGTCAGTAAGAAGAGTCAGTCTTCTTGTACTTCAGTAGGCATTGTGCCTTTTGTATTTAATTCCGATGCAATTTCTGTGTTTTATCGTCAATAAGAAGGTCAGAGGGATACAGTAAACCTGAAGTGAAGCATCGGAATCTATAACTAGTGTCACAGGAATGGTTCAAAACATAGAGAGTTGGAAAACTCAGTCTTCTTGTACTGAAGTCGGCATTGTGCCTTTTGAATTTCATTCCGATGCAATTTCTGTGTTTCATCGTTCATAAGAATGTCTGAGGGATACAGTAAACCTCAAGTGAAGCATCGGAATAAAAAACTAGTGTCGCAGGAATGGTTCAAACATAGACAGTAGGAAGAGTCAGTCTTCTTGTACCTAAGACGGTATTGTGCCTTTTCTATTTAATTCCGTTGCAATTTCTGTGTTTCATCGTCAATAAGAAGGTCAGAGGGATACAGTAAACCTGGAGTGAAGCACCGGAATCTATAACTAGTGTCACAGGAATGGTTCAAAACATAGACTCTCAGAAGAGTCAGTCTTCTTGTACTTTAGTCGGCATTGTGCCTTTTGTATTTAATTCTGATGCAATTTCTGTGTTTCATCGTCAATAAGAAGGTCAAAGGGATAGAGTAAACCTGGAGTGAAGCATCGGAATCTAAAACTAGTGTCACGGGAATGGATCAAAAGATAGACAGTGAGAAGCGTCAGTCTTCTTCTACTTAAGTCTGCATTGTGCCTTTTGTATTTAACTCCGATGCAATCTGTGTTTCATCGCCAATAAGGACGTCAGAATGATACAGTAAATCTGAAGTGAAGATCGGAATCAATAACTAGTGTCACAGGAATGGTTCAAAACATAGACTCTCAGAAGAGTCAGTCTTCTTGTACTTAAGTCGGCATTGTGCCTATTGTATTTAATTCCGATGAAATTTCTGTGTTTCATCGTCAATAAGATGGGCCAAGGGATACAGTAAACCTGGAGTGAAGCATCGGAATCTATAACTAGTGTCACAGGGATGGTTCGAAACATAGACAGTGAGAAGAGTCAGTCTTCTTGTACATTAGTCGGCATTGTGCCTTTTGTATTTAATTCCGATGCAATTTCTGTGTTTCATCGTCAATAACAAGGTCAGAGGGATACAGTAATCCTGAAGTGAAGCATCGGAATCTATGACTAGTGTCACTGGAATGGTGCAAAACATAGTCAGTAAGAAGAGTCAGTCTTCTTGTACTTAAGTCGGTATTGTGCCTTTTGTATTCAATTCCGATGCAATTTTTGTGTTTCATCGTCAATAAGAAGGTCCAAGGGATACAGTAAACCAGGAGTGAAGCACAGGAGTCTATAACTAGTGTCACAGGAATGGTTCAAAACATAGACAGTAAGAAGACTCAGTCTTCTTTTACTTAAGTCATCATTGCGCATTTTCTATATAATTCTGATGCAATTTCTGTGTTTCATCGTCAATAAGAAGGTCTAAGGGATACAGTAAACCTAGAGTGAAGCATCGGAATCCGTAACTAGTGTCACAGGAATGGTGCAAAGCATAGTCAGTAAGAAGAGTCAGTTTTCTTGTAGTTAAGTCGGCATTGTGCCTTTTCTATTTAAATCTGATGCAATTTCTGTGTTTCATCGTCAATAAGAAGGTCAGAGGGATACAGTAAAATTGAAGTGAAGCATCGGAATCTATAACTAGTGTCACACGAACGGTTCAAAACATAGACAGTTGGAAGAGTCAGTCTTCTTGTACTTAAGTCGGCATTGTGCCTTTTGTATTTAATTCCGATGCAATTTCTGTGTTTCATTGTCAGTTCGAAGTTACAAGGGATACAGTAAACCTGAAATGAACCATCGGAATCTATATCTAGTGTCACAGGAATCGTTCAAAGCATAGACAGTAGGAAAAGTCAGTGTACATGTACTTAAGTCGGCATTGTGCCATTTGTATTTAATTCCGATGCAATTTCTGTGTTTCATCGTCAATAAGAAGGTCAGAGGGATACAGTAAACCTGAAATGAAGCATCGGAATCTATAACTAGTGTCACAGGAATTGTTCAAACGTAGACAGTCTGAAGAGCCGGTCTTCTTGTACTTAAGTCTGCATTGTGCCTTTTCATTTAATTACGATGCAATTTCTGTGTTTCATCGTCAGCAGGAAGGTCCAAATGATACAGTAAACCAGGAGTGAAGCATCTGAATCTATAACTAGTGTCACAGGAATGGTTCAAAACATAGACTGTAAGAAGAGTCCGTCCTCTTGTACTTACGTCGGCATTGTGCTTTTGTATTTAATTCCGATGCAATTTCTGTGTTTCATCGTCACTAAGAAGGTCAGTGGGATACAGCAATCCTGAAGTTAAGCTTGAGAAACTATAACTAGTGTCACAGGAATGGTTAAAAACATAGTCAGTAAGAAGAGTCCGTCTTCTTGTAGTTAAGTGGGTATTGTTCCTTTTCTATTTAATTGCGATGCAATTTCGGTGTTTCATCGTCAATAAGAAGGTCCGAGGGATACAGTAAACCTGAAGTGAAGCATCGGAATTTATAACTAGTGTCACAGGAATGGTTCAAAGCGTAGTCAATAAGAAGAGCCAGTCTTCTTGTACTTAAGTCGGCATTGTGCCTTTTGAATTTAATTCCGATATAATTTCTGTGTTTCATAGTCAATAAGAAGGTCCAAGGGATACAGTAACCCAGGACTGAAGCATCGGAATCTATAACTAGTGTCACAGGGATGGTTCAAAACATAGACAGTAATAAGAGTCAGTCTTCTTGTACTTAATTCGGCATTGCGCCTTTTGTATTTTATTCTGATGCAATTTCTGTGTTTCATCGTCAATACGAAGGTCAGAGGGATACAGTAATCCTGAAGTGAAGCATCGGAATCTATAACTAGTGTCACAGGAATGGTTAAAAACATAGTCAGTAAGAAGAGTCAGTCTTCTTGTACTTAAGTCATCATTGTGCATTTTCTATTTAATTCTGATGCTATTTCTGTGTTTCATCGTCAATAAGAAGGTCTAAGGGATACAGAAAACCTGGAGTGAAGCATCGGAATCCATAAATAGTGTCACACGAATGGTTCAAAACACAGACAGTAAGAAGGGTCAGACTTCTTTAACTTATGTCGGCATTGTGCCTTTTGTATTTAATTCCGATGCAATATCTGTGTTTCACCGTCAATACGAAGGTCCATGGGATACAGTAAACCTGAAATGAACCATCGGAATCTACAACTAGTGTCACAGGAATCGTTCAAAACATAGACAGTGGGAGAAGTCAATCTACATGTACTTAAGTCGGCATTGTGCCTTTTATATTTAATCCGATGCAATTTCTGTGTTTCATCGTCAATAAGAAGGTCAGAGGGATACAGTAAACCTGAAGTGAAGCATCGGAATCTATAACTAGTGTCACAGGAATGGTTCAAAACATAGTCAGTAAGAAGAGTCAGTCTTCTTGTACTTAAGTCGGCATTGTGCCTATTAAATTTAATTCAGATGCAATTAGTGTGTTTCATCGTCAATAAGAAGGTCCAAGTGATACAGTATGCCAGAAGTGAAGCATCGGAATCTATAACTAGTGTCACAGGAATGGTTCAAATCATAGACAGTAGGAAGAGTCAGTCTTCTTGTACTTAAGTCGGTATTGTGCCTTTTCTATTTAATTCCGATGCAATTTCTGTGTTTCATCGTCAATAAGAAGGTCAGATGGATACTGTATACCTGAAGTGAAGCATCAGAATCTATAAATAGTGTCACAGGAATGGTTCAAAACACAGAGAGTTGGAAGATTCAGTCTTCTTGTACTTCATTCGGCATTGTGAATTTTGTATTTCATTCCGATGCAATTTCTGTGTTTCATCGTCCATAAGAAGGTCCGAGGGATACAGTAAACCTCACGTGAAGCATCGGAATAAAAAACTAGTGTCACAGGAATGGTTCAAAACATAGAGAGTAGGAAGAGTCAGTTTTCTTGTACATAAGCCGGCATTGTGCTTTTTCTATTTAATTCCGATGCGATTTCTGTGTCTCATCGTCAATAGGAATGTCCAAGGGATACAGTAAACCTCAAGAGAAGCATCGGAAACTATAAGTAGTGTCACAGGATTTTTTCAAAACATAGTCAGTCTGAAGAGTCAGTCTTCTTGTACTTAAGCCGGCATTGTGCGTTTTCTATTTAATTACGATGCAATTTTTGTGTTTCATCGTCACAAGAAGGTCCAAGGGATACAGTAAACCAGGAGTGTAGCATCGGAATCTATAACTAGTGTCACAGGAATGGTTCAAAACATAGACAGTAGGAAGAGTCCGTCTTCTTTTACTTAAGTCGGCATTGTGCTTTTGTATTCAATTCCGATGCAATTTCTGTGTTTCATCGTCAATAAGAAGTTCCAAGGGATACAGTATACCAGGAGTGAAGCATCGGAGTCTATAACTAGTGTCACAGGAATGGTTCAATACGTAGACACTAATAAGAGTCTGTCTTCTTGCACTTAATTCGGCATTGTGCCTTTTGTATTTATTTCTGATGCAATTTCTGTGTTTCATCGTCAATAAGAAGGTCAGAGGGATACAGGAAACCTGTAGTGAAGCATCGGAATCTATAACTAGTGTCACAGGAATGGTTCAAAACATAGTCAGTAAGAAGAGTCAGTCTTCTTGTACTTAGGTCATCATTGTGCATTTTCTATTTAATTCTGATGCAATTTCTGTGTTTCATCGTCAATAAGAAGGTCTATGGGATGCAGTAAACCTGGAGTGAAGCATCGGAACCCATAACTAGTGTAACAGGAATAATTCAAAACACAGACAGTAAGAAGAGTCAGACTTCATTTACTTAAATCGGCATTGTGCCTTTTCATATAATTCCAATGCAATTTCTGTGATTCATCGTCAATACGAAGGTCCAAGGGATACAGTAAACCTGGAGTGAAGCATCGGAATCTATAACTAGTGTCACAGGAATGGTTCAAAACACAGACAGTAAGAAGAGTCAGACTTCTTTTACTTAAGTCAGCATTGTGCCTTTTTATTTAATTCCGATGCAATTTCTGTGTTTCATCGTCAATACGAAGGTCCAAGGGATACAGTAAACCTGGAGTGAAGCTACGGAATCTATAACAAGTGTCACAGGAATGGTTCAAAACATAGTCAGTAAGAAGAGACAGTCTTCTTGTACTTTAGTCGGTCTTGTGCTTTTTGTATTTAATTCCGATGCAATTTCTGTCTTTCATCGTCAAGAAGAAGGTCCAAGGGATACAGTTGAGCTGGAGTGAAGCATCGGAATCTATAACTAGTGTCACACGGACGGTTCAAAACATAGACAGTAAGATGAGTCAGTATTCTTGTACTTTAGTCGGCATTGTGCCTTTTGTATTTAATTCCGATGCAATTTCTGTGTTTCATCGTCAATATGAAGGTCTAAGGGATAGAGTCAATCTGGAGTGAAGCATAGTGTCACACGAATGGTTCAAAACATAGACAGTAAGATGAGTCAGTCTTCTTGTACTTAAGTCGGCATTGTGCCTTTTGTATTTAATTCCGATGCAATATCTATGTTTCATCGCCAATAAGAAGATCCAAGGGATACAGTAAACTTAAAGGAAGCATCAGATCTATAACTAGTGTCACAGGAGTGGTTCAAAACATAGAGAGTAGGAAGAGTCAGTCTTCTTGTACTTAAGTCGGCATTGTGCCTTTTCTATTTCATTCCGATGCGGTTTCTGTGTCTCTTCGTCAATAGGAAATTCCAAGGGATACAGTAAAGCTGAAGTGAAGCATCGGAATCTATAACTAGTGGCACAGGAATTGTTCAAAATATAGTCAGTCTGAAGAGTCAGTCTTCTTGTACTTAAGTCGGCAATGTGCCTTTTCAATTTAAGTACGATGCAATATCTGTGTTTCATCGTCAACAGGAAGGTCCAAGGTATACAGTAAACCTGGAGTGAAGCATCGGAATCGATAACTAGTGTCACAGGAATGGTTCAAAACATAGACAGTAAGATGAGTCAGTCTTCTTGTACTTAAGTCGGCATTGTGCCTTTTGTATTTAATTCCGATGCAATTTCTAGGTTTCATCGTCAATAGGAAGGTCCAAGCTATACAGTAAAGCTTGAATGAAGCATCGGAATCGATAACTAGTGTCACAGGAATGGTTCAAATCATAGACAGTAGGAAGAGTCAGTCTTCTTGTACTTAAGTCGGTATTGTGCCTTTTCTATTTAATTCCGATGCAATTTCTGTGTTTCATCGTCAATAAGAAGGTCAGATGGATACAGTATACCTGAAGTGAAGCATCAGAATCTATAACTAGTGTCACAGGAATAGTTCAAAACAAAGAGAGTTGGAAGATTCAGTCTTCTTGTACTTAATTCGGCATTGTGCCTTTTGTATTTCATTCCGATGCAATTTCTGTGTTTCATCGTCCATAAGAAGGTCCGAGGGACACAGTAAACCTCACGTGAAGCATCGGAATAAAAAACTAGTGTCACAGGAATGGTTCAAAACATAGACAGTAGGAAGAGTCAGTCTTCTTGTATATAAGCCGGCATTGTGCTTTTTCTATTTTATTCCGATGCGATTTCTGTGTGTCATCGTCAATAGGAATGTCCAAGGGATACAGTAAACCTCAAGAGAAGCATCGGAAACTATAACTAGTGTCACAGGATTTGTTCAAATAATAGTCAGTCTGAAGAGTCAGTCTTCTTGTACGTAAGCCGGCATTGTGCGTTTTCTATTTAATTACGATGCAATTTCTGTGTTTCATCGTCACAAGAAGGTCCAAGGGATACAGTAAACCAGGAGTGTAGCATCGGAATCTATAACTAGTGTCACAGGAATGGTTCAAAACATAGACAGTAGGAAGAGTCCGTCTTCTTTTACTTAAGTCGGCATTGTGCTTTTGTATTTAATTCCGATGCAATTTCTGTGTTTCATCGTCAATAACAAGGTCAGAGGGATACAGTTATCCTGAAATGAAGCATCGGAATCTATGACTAGTGTCACAGGAATGGTGCATAACATAGTCAGTAAGAAGAGTCAGTCTTCTTGTACTTAAGTCGGTATTGTGCCTTTTGTATTTAATTCCGATGCAATTTCTGTGTTTCAACGTCAATAAGAAGGTCCAAGGGATACAGTAAACCTGGAGTGAAGCATCGGAATCTATAACTAGCGTCACAGGAATGGTTCAAAACATAGACAGTAAGAAGAGTCTGACTTCTTTCACATAAGTCTGCATTGTGCCTTTTGTATTCAATTCCGATGCAATTTCTGTGTTTCATCGTCAATAAGAAGTTCCAAGGGATACAGTATACCAGGAGTGAAGCATCGGAGTCTATTACTAGTGTCACAGGAATGGTTCAAAACGTAGACACTAATAAGAGTCTGTCTTCTTGCACTTAATTCGGCATTGTGCCTTTTGTATTTATTTCTGATGCAATTTCTGTGTTTCATCGTCAATAAGAAGGTCAGAGGGATACAGGAAACCTGGAGTGAAGCATCGGAATCTATAACTAGTGTCACAGGAACGGTTCAAACATACTCAGTAAGAAGAGTCTGCATTCTTGTACTTAAGTCGGCATTGTGCTTTTGTATTTAATTCCGATGCAATTTCTGTGTTTCATCGTCAACAGGAAGGTCCAAGGTATACACTAAACCTGGAGTGAAGCATCGGAATCGATAACTAGTGTCACAGGAATGGTTCAAAGCATAGACAGTAAGATGAGTCAGTCTTCTTGTACTTAAGTCGGCATTGTGCTTTTGTATTTAATTCCAATGCAATTTCTGGGTTTCATCGTCAATAGGAAGGTCCAAGGTATACAGTAAACCTGGAATGAAGCATCGGAATCGATAACTAGTGTCACAGGAATGGTTCAAAACATAGACAGTAAGATGAGTCAGTCTTCTTGTACTTAAGTCGGCATTGTGCTGTTGTATTTAATTCCGATGCAATTTCTGTGTTTCATCGTCAATAAGAAGGTCCAAGGTATACAGTAAACCTGGAGTGAAGCACCGGAATCTATAACTAGTGCCACATGAATGCTTCAATACATAGACAGTACGATGAGTCAGTCTTCGTGTACTTAATTCGGCATTGTGCCTTTTGTATTTAATACCGACGCAGTTTCTGTGTTGCATCGTCATTAAGAACGTCAGAGGGATACAGTAAATCTGAAGTGAAGCATCGGAATCTATAACTAGTGTCACAGGAATGCTTCAATACATAGACAGTAAGAAGAGTCAGTCTTCTTGTACTTAAGTCGGCATTGTGCCTTTTGTATTTAATTCCGATGCAATTTCTGTGTTCCATCGTCATTAAGAAGGTCAGTGGGATACAGTAATCCTGAAGTTAAGCTTCAGAATCTATAACTAGTTTCACAGAAATGGTGCAAAACATAGTCAGTAAGAAGAGTCAGTCTTCTTGTAGTTAAGTCGGTATTGTGCCTTTTCTATTTAATTCCGATGCAATTTCTGTGTTTCATCGTCAATAAGAAGGTCAGTGGGATACAGTAAACCTGAAGTGAAGCATCGGAATCTATAACTAGCGTCACAGGAATGGTTCAAAGCTTAGAGAGTTGGAAGAGTCAGTATTTTTGTACTTAAGTCGGCATTGTGCCTTTAGTATTTAATTCCGATGTAATTTCTGTGTTTCATCGTCAATAAGAAGGTCCAAGGGATACAGTAAACCTGAAATGAACCGTCGGAATCTATAACTAGTGTTACAGGAATGGTTCAAATATAGACAGTAGGAAAAGTCAGTCTACACGTACTTAAGTCGGCATTGAGCCTTTTGTATTTAATTCCGATGCAATTTCTGTGTTTCATCGTCAATAAGAAGGTCAGAGGGATACAGTAAACCTGAAGTGAAGCATCGGAATCTATAACTAGTGTCACAGGAATGGTTCAAAACACAGTCAGTAAGAAGAGTCAGTCTTCTTGTACTTAAGTCGGCATTGTGCCTTTTGTATTTAATTCCGATGCAGTTTGTGTGTTTCATCGTCAATAAGAAGGTCCAAGGGATACAGTAACCCTGAAGTGAAGCATCGGAATCTATAACTGGCGTCACAGGAATGGTTCAAAACATAGAGAGTTGGAAGAGTCAGTCTACTTGTACATAGGTCGGCATTGTGCCTTTTGTATTTCATTCCGATGCAATTTCTGTGTTTCATCGTCCATAAGAAGGTCCGAGGGATACAGTAAAACCTGAAGTGAAGCATCGGAATAAAAAACTAGTGTCACAGGAAAGGTTCAAAACATAGAGAGTAGGAAGAGTCAGTCTTCTTGTAGTTAAGTCGGCATTGTGCTTTTTCTAATTAATTCCAATGCGATTTCTGTGTCTCATCGTCAACAGGAAAGTCTAAGGGACACAATAAACCTGAAGTGAAGCATCGGAATTTATAACTGGCGTCACAGGAATGGTTCAAAACATAGTCAGTAAGAAGAGTCAGTCTTCTTGAACGTAAGTCGGCATTGTGAATTTTGTATTTAATTCCGATACAATTTCTGTGTTTCATAGTCAATAAGAAGGTCCAAGGGACTCAGTAAACCTGGAGTGAAGCATCGGAATCTATAACTAGTGTCACAGGGTTGGTTCAAATCATAGACAGCAAGAAGTGTCAGTTTTCTTGTACTTAAGTCGGCATTGTGCCTTTTGTATTTAATTCCTATGCAATTTCTGTGTTTCATCGTCAATAAGAAGGTCAGAGGGATACAGTAATCCTGAAGTTAAGTATCGGAATCTATGACTAGTGTCTCAGGAATGGTTCAAAACATTGACAGTAGGAAGAGTCAGTCTTCTTGTACTTAAGTCATCATTGTGCATTTTCTATTTAATTCTGAAGCAATTTCTGTGTTTCATCGTCAATAAGAAGGTCCAAGATATACAGTAAACCTGGAGTGAAGCATCGGAATCTATAACTAGTGTCACAGGAATGGATCAAAACATAGACAGTAAGAAGAGTCAGTCTTCTTTTACTTAAGTCGGCATTGTGATTTTTGTATTTAATTCCGATGCAATTTCTGTGTTTCATCGTCAATATGAAGGTCTAAGGGATACAGTACACGTGGAGTGAAGCATCGGAAACTATAACTAGTGTCACAGGATTGTTTCAAAACATAGACAGTAAGAAGAGTCAGTCTCCTTGTACTTAAGTTGGCATTGTGCCTTTTGTATTTAATTCCGATGCAATTTCTGTGTTTCATCGTCACTAAGAAGGTCAGTGGGATACAGTAATCCTGAAGTTAAGCTTCAGAATCTATAACTAGTTTCACAGAAATGGTTCAAAACATAGTCAGTAAGAAGAGTCAGTCTTCTTGCAGTTAAGTCGGTATTGAGCTTTTCTATTTAATTAGGATGCAATTTCTGTGTTTCATCGTCAATAAGAAGGTCAGTGGGATACAGTAAACCTGAAGTGAAGCATCGGAATGTATAACTAGCGTCACAGGAATGGTTCAAAGCATAGAGAGTTGGAAGAGTAAGTATTCTTGTACTTAAGTCGGCATTGTGCTTTTAGTATTTAATTCCGATGCAATTTCTGTGTTTCATCGTCAATAAGAAGGTCCAAGGGATACAGTAAACCTGAAATGAACCGTCGGAATCTATAACTAGTGTTACAGGAATGGTTCAAAACATAGACAGTAGGAAAAGTCAGTCTACACGTACTTAAGTCGGCATTGTGCCTTTTGTATTTAATTCCGATGCAATTTCTGTGTTTCATCCTGAATAAGAAGGTCAGAGGGATACAGTAAACCTGAAGTGAAGCATCGGAATCTATAGCTAGTGTCTCAGGAATGGTTCAGAGCATAGTCAGTAAGAAGAGTCAGTCTTCTTGTACTTAAGTCGGCATTGTGCCTTTTGTATTTAATTCCGATGCAATTTGTGTGTTTCATCGTCAATAAGAAGGTCCATGGGATACAGTAAACCTGAAGTGAAGCATCGGAATCTATAACTAGGGTCACAGGAATGGTTCAAAACATAGACATTAGGAAGAGTCAGTCTTCTTGTACTTAAGTCGGTATTGTGCCTCTTCTATTTAATTCCGATGCAATTTCTGTGTTTCATTGTCAATACGAAGGTCAGAGGGATGCAGTAAACCTGAAGTGGTGCATCGGAATCTATAACTAGTGTCACAGGAATGGTTCAAAACATAGAGAGTTGGAAGAGTCAGTCTACTTGTACGTAAGTCGGCATTGTGCCTTTTGTATTTCATTCGAATACAATTTCTGTGTTTCATCGTCCATAAGAAGGTCCGAGGGATACAGTAAACCTGAAGTGAAGCATCGGAATAAAAAACTAGTGTCACAGGAAAGGTTCAAAACATAGAGAGTAGAAAGAGTCAGTCTTCTTGTACTTAAGTCGGCATTGTGCTTTTTGTATTTAATTCCGATGCAATTTCTGTGTTTCATCGTCAATATGAAGGGCTAAGGGATACAGTAAACCTGGAGTGAAGCATCGGAATCTATAACTAGTGTCTCAGGAATGGTTCAGAGCATAGTCAGTAAGAAGAGTCAGTCTTCTTGTACTTAAGTCGGCATTGTGCCTTTTGTATTTAATTCCAGTGCGATTTCTGTGTCTCATCGTCAATAGGAAGGTCTAAGGGACACAATAAACCAGAAGTGAAGCATCGGAATTTATAACTGGTGTCACAGGAATGGTTCAAAACATAGTCAGTAAGAAGAGTCAGTCCCCTTGTACGTAAGTCGGCATTGTGAATTTTGTATTTAATTCCGTTACAATTTCTGCGTTTCATCGTCAATAAGAAGGTCCAAGGGATACAGTAAACCTGGAGTGAAGCATCGGAATATATAACTAGTGTCACAGGGTTGGTGCAAATCATAGACAGTAAGAAGTGTCGGTCTTCTTGTACTTAAGTCGGCATTGTGCCTTTTGTATTTAATTCCTATGCAATTTCTGTGTTTCATCGTCAATAAGAAGGTCAGAGGGATACAGTAATCCTGAAGTTAAGCATCGGAATCTATGACTAGTGTCACAGGAATGGTTCAAAACATAGACAGTAGGAAGAGTCAGTCTTCTTGTACTTAAGTCATCATTGTGCATTTTCTATTTAATTCTGAAGCAATTTCTGTGTTTCATCGTCAATAAGAAGGTCCAAGATATACAGTAAACCTGGAGTGAAGCATCGGAATCTATAACTAGTTTCTCAGGAATGGTTCAAAACACAGACATTAAGAAGAGTCAGACTTCTTTTACTTATGTCGGCATTGTGCCTTTTGTATTTAATTGCGATGCAATTTCTGTGTCGTATCGTCAATAAGAAGGTCCAAGGGATACAGTAAACCTGGAGTGAAGCATCAGAGTCTATAACTAGTGTCACAGGAATTGTTCAAAACATGGACAGAAAGAAGAGTCAGTCTTCTTGTACTTAATTCAGCATTGAGCCTTTTGTATTTAATTCCGATGCAATTTCTGTGTTTCATCGTCAATAAGAAGGTCAGAGGCATACAGTAAACCTGATGTGAAGCATCGTCATCTATAACTAGTGTCACAGGAATGGTTCGAAACATAGTCAGTAAGAAGAGTCAGTCTTCTTGTACTTAAGTCGGTATTGTGCCTTTTGTATTTAATTCCGATGCAATTTCTGTGTTTCAACGTCAAAAAGAGGGTCCAAGGGATACAGTAAACCTGGAGTGAAGCATCGGAATCTATAACTAGTGTCAGAGGGACGGTTCAAAACATAGACAGTAACATGAGTCAGTATTCTTGTACTTTAGTCGGCATTGTGCTTTATGTATTTAATTCCGATGCAATTTCTGTGTTTCATCGTCACTAAGAAGGTCAGTGGGATACAGTATTCCTGAAGTTAAGCATCGGAATCTATAACTAGTGTCACAGGAATGGTTCAAAACATAGTCAGTTTGAAGAGTCAGTCTTCATGTACGTAAGTCTGCATTGTGAATTTTGTATTTAATTCTGATACCATTTTTGTGTTTCATCATCAATAAGAAGGTCCAAGGGAAACACTGAACCTGGAGTGAAGCATCGGAATCTATAACTTGTTTCACAGGAATGGTTCAAAACCCAGACAGTAAGAAGAGTCACACTTCTTTTACTTAAGTCGGCATTGTGCCTTTTGTATTTAATTCCGTTGCAATATCCGTGTTTCATCGTCAATAAGAAGGTCCAAGGGATACAGTAAACCCGGAGTGAAGCATCAGAGTCTATAACTAGTGCCACAGGAATGGTTCTAAACATAGACAGTAAGAGTAGTCAGTCTTCTTGTACTTAATTCGGCATTGTGCCTTTTGTATTTAATTCTGATGCAATTACTGTGATTCATCGTCAATAAGAAGGTCAGAGGGATACAGTAAACCTGACGTGAAGCATCGTTATCTATAACTAGTGTCATAGGAATGGTTCAATACATAGTCAGTAAGAAGAGTCAGTCTTCTTGTTCTTAAGTCGGTATTATTCCTTTTGTATTTAATTCCGATGCAATTTCTGTGTTTCTACGTCAATAAGAAGGTCCAAGGGATACAGTAAACCTGGAGTGAAGCATTGGAATCTGTGACTAGTGTCAGAGGGACGGTTCAAAACATAGACAGTAACATGAGTCAGTAAACTTGTACTTTAGTTGGCATTATGCTTTTTGTATTTAATTCCGATGCAATTTCTGTGTTTCATCGTCACTAAGAAGGTCAGTGGGGTACAGTAATCCGAAGTTAAGCATAGGAATCTAGAAGTAGTGTCACAGGATTGGTTCAAATCATAGTCAGTAAGAAGAGTCACTCTTCTTGTAGTTAAGTCGGCATTGTTCCTTATCTATTTAATTCCGATGCAATGTCTGTGTTTTATCGTCAATAAGAAGGTCAGAGGGATACAGTAAACCTGAAGTGAAGCATCGGAATCTATAACTAGTGTCACACGAATGGTTCAAAACATAGGTAGTTGGAAGGGTCAGTCTTCTTGTACTTATGTCGGCATTGAGCCTTTTGTAGTTAATTCCGATGCAATTTCTGTGTTTGATCATCAATAAGAAGCTCCAAGGGATACAGTAAACCTGAAATGAACCATCGGAATCTATAACTAGTGTCACAGGAATGGTCAAAAACATAGACAGTAGGAAAAGTCAGTCTACATATACTGAAGTCGGCATTGTGCCTTTTGTATTTAATTCCGATGCAATTTCAGTGTTTCATCATCCATAAGAAGGTCCGAGGGATACAGTAAACCTCAAGTGAAGCATCGGAATCTATAACTAGTGTCACAGGAATGATTCAAAACATAGACAGTAACAAGAGTCAGTCTTCTTGTAGTTAAGTCGGCATTGTGCCTTTTGTATTTAATTCCGATGCAATTTCTGTTCTTCATCGTCAATAAGAAGGTCCAAGGGATATAGTAAATCTGAAGTGAAGCATCGAAATCTACAACTAGTATCACAGGAATGGTTCAAAACATAGACAGTAAGCAGAGTCAGTCTTCTTGTACTTAAGTCGGCATTGTGCTTTTTTTATTCAATTCCGATGCAATTTCTGAGTTTAATCGTTAATAAGAAGGTTCAAGGGATGCAGTAAACCTAAAGTGAGGCATCGGAATCCATAACTAGTGTCACAGGAACGGTTCAAAACATAGTCAGTAAGAAGAGTCAGTCTTCTTGTACTTAAGTCGGCATTGTGCCTTTTGTATTTAATTCCGATGCAATTTCTGTGTTTTATCGTCAATAAGAAGGTCAGAGGGATACAGTAAACCTGAAGTGAAGCATCGGAATCTATAACTAGTGTCACAGGATAGGTTCAAAACATAGTCAGTAAGAAGAGTCCGTCTTCTTGTACTTAAGTCGGCATTGTGCTTTTGTATTTAATTCCGATGCAATTTCTCTGTTTCATCGTCAATAAGAAGGTCCAAGGTATACAGTAATCCTGGAGTGAAGCATCGGAATCTGTAACTAGTGTCACAGGAATGGTTCAAACATAGACAGTAAGATGAGTCAGTCTTCTTGTACTTAAGTCGGCATTGTGCTTTTGTATTTAATTCCGATGCAATTTCTGTGTTTCATCGTCAATACGAAGGTCCAAGGTATACAGTAAACCTTGAGTGAAGCATCAGAATCTATAACTAGTGTCACAGGAATGATTAAAAACGTAGACAGTAAGAAGAGTCAGTCTTCTTGTACTTAAGTCGGCATTGTGCTTTTGTATTTAATTCCGATGCAATTTCTGTGTTTCATCGTCAATACGAAGGTCCAAGGTATACAGTAAACCTTGAGTGAAGCATCGGAATCTATAACTAGTGTCACACGAATGGTTCAAAACATAGGTAGTTGGAAGGGTCAGTCTTCTTGTACTTATGTCGGCATTGCGCCTTTTGTATTTAATTCCGATGCAATTTCTGTGTTTTATCGTCAATAAGAAGGTCAGAGGGATACAGTAAACCTGAAGTGAAGCATCGTAATCTATAACTGGTGTCACAGGAATGGTTCAAAACATAGTCGGTAAGAAGAGTCCGTCTTCTTGTACTTAAGTCGGCATTGTGCTTTTGTATTTAATTCCGATGCAATTTCTGTGTTTCATCGTCAAAAAGAAGGTCCAAGGTATACAGTAATCCTGGAGTGAAGCATCGGAATCTATAACTAGTGTCACAGGAATGGTTCAAAACATAGACAGTCAGATGAGTCAGTCTTCTTGTACTTTAGTCGGCATTGTTCCTTTAGTATTTAATTCCGATGCAATTTCTGTGTTTCATCGTCACTAAGACGGTCAGTGGGATACATCAAACCTGAAGTGAAGCATCGGAATCTATAACTAGTGTCACAGGAATGGTTCAAAACATAGTCAGTAAGAAGAGTCAGTCTTCTTGTACTTAAGTCGGTATTGTGCCTTTTGTATTTAATTCCGATGCTATTTCTGTGTTTCTACGTCAATAAGAAGGTGCAAGGGATACACTAAACCTGGAGTGAAGCATCGTAATCTATAACTAGTGTCACAGGAATGGTTCAAAACATAGTCAGTAAGAAGAGTCAGTCTTCTTGTACTTAAGTCGGTATTGTGCCTTTTGTATTTAATTCCGATGCTATTTCTGTGCTTCTACGTCAATAAGAAGGTCCAAGGGATACAGTACGCCTGAAGTGATGCATCGGAATCTATGACTAGTGTCACACGAATGGTTCAAAACATAGACAGTTGGAAGGGTCGGTCTTCTTGTACTTAAGTCGGCATTGTGCCTTTTGTATTTAATTCCGATGCAATTTCTGTGTTTGATCGTCAATACGAAGGTCCAAGAGATACAGTAAACCTGAAATGAACCATCGGAATCTATAACTAGTGTCACTGGAATGGTTCAAAACATAGACAGTAGGAAAAGTCAGTCTACATATACTTAAGTCGGCATTGTGCCTTTTGTATTTAATTCCGATGCAACTTCTGTGTTTCATCGTCAATAAGAAGGTCAGAGGGATACAGTAAACCTGAAGTGAAGCATCGAAATCTATAACTAGTGTCACAGGAATGGTTCAAAACATAGTCAGTAAGAAGAGTCAGTCTTCTTGTACTTAAGTTGGCATTGTGCCTTTTGTATTTAATTCCGTTGCAATTAGTGTGTTTCATCGTCAATACGAAGGTCCAAGGGATTCAGTAAACCTGAAGTGAAGCATCGGAATCTATAACTAGTGTCACAGGAATGGTTCAAATCATAGAGAGTTGGAAGATTCAGTCTTCTTGTACTTAAGTCGGCATTGTGCCTTTTGTATTTCATTCTGATGCAATTTCTGTGCTTCATCGTCAATAAGAAGGTCAGAGGGATACAGTAAACCTGAAGTGAAGCATCGGAATCTATAACTAGTGTCACAGGAATGGTTCAAAACATAGCCAGTAAGAAGAGTCAGTGTTCTTGTACTTAAGTCGGCTTTGTGCCTATTGTATTTAATTCCGATGCAATTTCTGTGTTTCATCGTCAATAAGAAGGTCCAAGGGATACAGTAAACCTGAAGTGAAGCATCGGAATCTGTAACTAGTGTCACAGGAATGGTTCAAAATATAGGCAGTAAGAAGAGTCATCCTTCTTGTACTTTAGTCGGCATTGTGCTTTATCTATTGAATTCCGATGCGATATCTGTGTCTCATCGTCAATAGGAATGTCCAAGGGATACAGTAAACCTGAAGTGAAGCATCGGAATTTATAACTAGTGTCACAGGAATGGTTCAAAACATAGTCAGTATGAAGAGTCAGTCTTCTTGTACGTAAGTCTGCATTGTGAATTTTGTATTTACTTCCGATACAATTTCTGTGTTTCATCGTCAATAAGAAGGTCCAAGGGATACAGTAAACCTGAAGTGAAGCATCGGAATCTATAACTAGTGTCACAGGAATGGTTCAAAACATAGACAGTAAGAAGAGTCCGTCTTCTTGTACTTAAGTCATCATTGTGCATTTTCGATTTAATTCTGAAGCAATTTCTGTGTTTCATCGTCAATAAGAAGGTCCAAGGGATACTGTAAACCTGGAGTGAAGCATCGGTATCTATAACTAGTGTCACAGGGATGGTTCAAAACATAGACAGTAAGATGAGTCAGTCTTCTTGTACTTAAGTCGGCATTGTGCCTTTTGTATTTAATTCCGATGCATTTTCTGTGTTTCATCGCCAATAAGAAGGTCAGAGGGATACAGTAATCCTGAAGTTAAGTATCGGAATCTATGACTAGTGTCACAGGAATGGTTCAAAACATAGACAGTAGGAAGAGTCAGTCCTCTTGTACTTAAGTCGGCATTGTGCCTTTTGTATTTAATTCCGATGCAATTTCTGTGTATCATCGTCAGTAAGAAGGTCCAAGGGATACAGTTAACCTGAAGTGAAGCATCGGAATCTATAACTAGTGTCACAGGAATGGTTCAAAACATAGACAGTAAGAAGAGTCCGTCTTCTTGTACTTAAGTCATCATTGTGCATTTTCTATTTAATTCTGAAGCAATTTCTGTGTTTCATCGTCAATAAGATGGTCCAAGGGATACAGTAAACCTGAAGTGAAGCATCGGAATCTATAACTAGTGTCACAGGAATGGTTCAAAACATAGACAGTAAGAAGAGTCCGTCTTCTTGTACTTAAGTCATCATTGTGCATTTTCTATTTAATTCTGAAGCAATTTCTGTGTTTCATCGTCAATACGAACGTCCAAGGGATACAGTAAACCTGGAGTGAAGCATCAGAGTCTATAACTAGTGTCACAGGAATGGTTTTAAACATAGACAGAAAGAAGAGTCAGTCTTCTTGTACTTAATTCGGCATTGTGTCTTTTGTATTTAATTCAGATGCAATTTCTGTGATTAACCGTCAAAAAGAAGGTCAGAGGGATACAGTAAACATGATGTGAAGCATCGTAATCTATAACTAGTGTCACAGGAATGGTTCAAAACATAGTCAGTAAGAAGAGTCAGTCTTGTTGTACTTAAGTCGGTATTGTGCCTTTTGTATTTAATTCCGATGCTATTTCTGTGTTTCTACGTCAATAAGAAGGTGCAAGGGATACACTAAACCTGGAGTGAAGCATCGTAATCTATATCTAGTGTCACAGGAATGGTTCAAAACATAGTCAGTAAGAAGAGTCAGTCTTCTTGTACTTAAGTCGGTATTGTGCCTTTTGTATTTAATTCCGATGCTATTTCTGTGCTTCTACGTCAATAAGAAGGTCCAAGGGATACAGTACGCCTGAAGTGATGCATCGGAATCTATGACTAGTGTCACACGAATGGTTCAAAACATAGACAGTTGGAAGGGTCGGTCTTCTTGTACTTAAGTCGGCATTGTGCCTATTGTATTTAATTCCGATGCAATTTCTGTGTTTGATCGTCAATACGAAGGTCCAAGAGATACAGTAAACCTGAAATGAACCATCGGAATCTATAACTAGTGTCACTGGAATGGTTCAAAACATAGACAGTAGGAAAAGTCAGTCTACATATACTTAAGTCGGCATTGTGCCTTTTGTATTTAATTCCGATGCAACTTCTGTGTTTCATCGTCAATAAGAAGGTCAGAGGGATACAGTAAACCTGAAGTGAAGCATCGAAATCTATAACTAGTGTCACAGGAATGGTTCAAAACATAGTCAGTAAGAAGAGTCAGTCTTCTTGTACTTAAGTTGGCATTGTGCCTTTTGTATTTAATTCCGTTGCAATTAGTGTGTTTCATCGTCAATAAGAAGGTCCAAGGGATTCAGTAAACCTGAAGTGAAGCATCGGAATCTATAACTAGTGTCACAGGAATGGTTCAAATCATAGAGAGTTGGAAGATTCAGTCTTCTTGTACTTAAGTCGGCATTGTGCCTTTTGTATTTCATTCTGATGCAATTTCTGTGCTTCATCGTCAATAAGAAGGTCAGAGGGATACAGTAAACCTGAAGTGAAGCATCGGAATCTATAACTAGTGTCACAGGAATGGTTCAAAACATAGCCAGTAAGAAGAGTCAGTGTTCTTGTACTTAAGTCGGCTTTGTGCCTATTGTATTTAATTCCGATGCAATTTCTGTGTTTCATCGTCAATAAGAAGGTCCAAGGGATACAGTAAACCTGAAGTGAAGCATCGGAATCTGTAACTAGTGTCACAGGAATGGTTCAAAATATAGGCAGTAAGAAGAGTCATCCTTCTTGTACTTTAGTCGGCATTGTGCTTTATCTATTGAATTCCGATGCGATATCTGTGTCTCATCGTCAATAGGAATGTCCAAGGGATACAGTAAACCTGAAGTGAAGCATCGGAATTTATAACTAGTGTCACAGGAATGGTTCAAAACATAGTCAGTATGAAGAGTCAGTCTTCTTGTACGTAAGTCTGCATTGTGAATTTTGTATTTAGTTCCGATACAATTTCTGTGTTTCATCGTCAATAAGAAGGTCCAAGGGATACAGTAAACCGGAAGTGAAGCATCGGAATCTATAACTAGTGTCACAGGAATGGTTCAAAACATAGACAGTAAGAAGAGTCCGTCTTCTTGTACTTAAGTCATCATTGTGCATTTTCGATTTAATTCTGAAGCAATTTCTGTGTTTCATCGTCAATAAGAAGGTCCAAGGGATACTGTAAACCTGGAGTGAAGCATCGGTATCTATAACTAGTGTCACAGGGATGGTTCAAAACATAGACAGTAAGATGAGTCAGTCTTCTTGTACTTAAGTCGGCATTGTGCCTTTTGTATTTAATTCCGATGCATTTTCTGTGTTTCATCGCCAATAAGAAGGTCAGAGGGATACAGTAATCCTGAAGTTAAGTATCGGAATCTATGACTAGTGTCACAGGAATGGTTCAAAACATAGACAGTAGGAAGAGTCAGTCCTCTTGTACTTAAGTCGGCATTGTGCCTTTTGTATTTAATTCCGATGCAATTTCTGTGTTTCATCGTCAGTAAGAAGGTCCAAGGGATACAGTTAACCTGAAGTGAAGCATCGGAATCTATAACTAGTGTCACAGGAATGGTTCAAAACATAGACCGTAAGAAGAGTCCGTCTTCTTGTACTTAAGTCATCATTGTGCATTTTCTATTTAATTCTGAAGCAATTTCTGTGTTTCATCGTCAATAAGATGGTCCAAGGGATACTGTAAACCTGGAGTGAAGCATCGGAATCTATAACTAGTTTCTGAGGAATGGTTCAAAAAACAGACAGTAAGACGAGTTAGACTTCTTTTACTTAAGTCGGCATTGTGCCTTTTGTATTTAATTCCGATGCAATTTCTGTGTTTCATCGTCAATAAGAAGGTCCAAGGGATACAGTAAACCTGGAGTGAAGCATCAGAGTCTATAACTAGTGTCACAGGAATGGTTCTAAACATAGACAGTAAGAAGAGTCAGTCTTCTTGTACATAATTCGGCATTGTGTCTTTTGTATTTATTTCCGATGCAATTTCTGTGATTCATCGTCAATAAGAAGGTCAGAGGGATACAGTAAACATGATGTGAAGCATCGTAATCTGTAACTAGTGTCACAGGAATGGTTCAAAAAATAGTCAGTAAGAAGAGTCAGTCTTCTTGTACTTAAGTCGGTATTGTGCCCTTTGTATTTAATTCCGATGCAATTTCTGTGTTTCATCGTCAATAAGAAGGTCAGAGGGATACAGTAAACCTGAAGTGAAGCATTGGAATCTATAACTAGTGTCACAGGAATGGTTAAAATCATAGAGAGTTGGATGATTCAGTCTTCTTGTACTTAAGTCGGCATTGTGCCTTTTGTATTTCATTCTGATGCAATTTCTGTGTTTCATCGTCCATAAGATGGTCCGAGGGAGACAGTAAACCTCAAGTGAAGCATCGGAATAAAAAACTAGTGTCACAAGAATGGTTCAAACATAGAGAGTAGGAAGAGTCAGTCTTCTTGTACTTAAGTCGGCATTGTGCTGTTTCTATTTAATACCGATGCGATTTCTGTGTCTCATCGTCAATAAGAAGGTCCAAGGGATACAGTAAACCTGAAGTGAAGCATCGGAATCTACAACTAGTGTCACAGGAATGGTTCAAAACATAGTCAGTAAGAAGAGTCAGTGTTCTTCTACTTAAGTCGGCATTGTGCCTATTGTATTTAATTCCGATGCAATTAGTGTGTTTCATCGTCAATAAGAAGGTCTAAGAAATACAGTATACCGGAAGTGAAGCATCGGAATCTATAACTAGTGTCACAGGAATGGTTCAAAACATAGAGAGTGGGAAGATTCAGTCTTCTTGTACTTAAGTCGGCATTGTGCTATTGTATTTAATTCCGATACAATTTCTGTGTTTCATCGTCAATAAGAAGGTCCAAGGTATACAGTAAACCTGGAGTGAAGCAACGGAATCTATTACTAGTGTCACAGGAATGCTTCAATACATAGACAGTAAGATGAGACAGTCTTCTTTTACTTCATTCGGAATTGTGCCTTTTGTATTTAATACCGACGCAATTTCTGTGTTTCATCGTCAATAAGAACGTCAGAGGGATACAGTAAATCTGAAGTGAAGCATCGGAATCTATAACTAGTGTCACAGGAATGGTTCAAAACATAGACAGTAAGAAGAGTCAGTCTTCTTGTACTTAAGTCGGCATTGTGCCTTTTGTATTTAATTCCGATGCAATTTCTGTGTTTCATCGTTAATAAGAAGGTCAGTGGGATACAGTAAAAATGAAGCGAAGCATCGGAATCTATAACCAGCGTCACAGGAATGATTCAAAGCATAGAGAGTTGGAAGAGTCAGTATTCTTGTACTTAAGTCGGCATTGTACCTTTTGTATTTAATTCCGATGCAATTTCTGTGTTTCATCGTCACTAAGACGGTCAGTGGGATACAGTAAACCTGAAGTGAAGCATCGGAACCTATAACTAGTGTAACAGGAATGGTTTAAAACATAGTAAGTAAGAAGAGTCAGTCTTCTTGTACTTAAGTCAGCATTGTGCCCTTTGTATTTAATTCCGATGCAATTTCTGTGTTTCATCGTTAATAAGAAGGTCCAAAGGTTACAGGAAACCTGAAATGTACCATGGGAATCTATAACTAGTGACACAGGAATGGTTTAAAACATAGACAGTAGGAAAAGTCAGTCTACACGTACTTAAGTCGGCATTGTGCCTTTTGTATTTAATTCCGATGCAATTTCTGTGTTTCATCGTCAATAAGAAGGTCAGAGGGATACAGTAAACCTCAAGTGAAGCATCGGAATCTATAACTTGTGTCACAGGAATGATTCAAAGCATAGACAGTAACAAGAGTCAGTCTTCTTGTAGTTAAGTCGGCATTGTGCCATTTGTATTTAATTCCGATGCAATTTCTGTTCTTCATCGTCAATAAGAAGGTCCAAGGGATACAGTAAATCTGAAGTGAAGCATCGAAATCTACAACTAGTATCACAGGAATGGTTCAAAACATAGACAGTAAGCAGAGTCAGTCTTCTTGTACTTAAGTCGGCATTGTGCTTTTTTTATTCAATTCCGATGCAATTTCTGAGTTTAATCGTTAATAAGAAGGTTCAAGGGATGCAGTAAACCTAAAGTGAAGCATCGGAATCCATAACTAGTGTCACAGGAACGGTTCAAAACATAGTCAGTAAGAAGAGTCAGTCTTCTTGTACTTAAGTCGGCATTGTGCCTTTTGTATTTAATTCCGATGCGATTTCTGTGTTTTATCGTCAATAAGAAGGTCAGAGGGATACAGTAAACCTGAAGTGAAGCATCGGAATCTATAACTAGTGTCACAGGATAGGTTCAAAACATAGTCAGTAAGAAGAGTCCGTCTTCTTGTACTTAAGTCGGCATTGTGCTTTTGTATTTAATTCCGATGCAATTTCTCTGTTTCATCGTCAATAAGAAGGTCCAAGGTATACAGTAATCCTGGAGTGAAGCATCGGAATCTGTAACTAGTGTCACAGGAATGGTTCAAACATAGACAGTAAGATGAGTCAGTCTTCTTGTACTTAAGTCGGCATTGTGCTTTTGTATTTAATTCCGATGCAATTTCTGTGTTTCATCGTCAATACGAAGGTCCAAGGTATACAGTAAACCTTGAGTGAAGCATCAGAATCTATAACTAGTGTCACAGGAATGATTAAAAACGTAGACAGTAAGAAGAGTCAGTCTTCTTGTATTTATGTCGGCATTGCGCCTTTTGTATTTGATTCCGATGCAATTTCTGTGTTTTATCGTCAATAAGAAGGTCAGAGGGATACAGTAAACCTGAAGTGAAGCATCGGAATCTATAACTGGTGTCACAGGAATAGTTCAAAACATAGTCGGTAAGAAGAGTCCGTCTTCTTGTACTTAAGTCGGCATTGTGCTTTTGTATTTAATTCCGATGCAATTTCTGTGTTTCATCGTCAAAAAGAAGGTCCAAGGTATACAGTAATCCTGGAGTGAAGCATCGGAATCTATAACTAGTGTCACAGGAATGGTTCAAAACATAGACAGTCAGATGAGTCAGTCTACTTGTACTTTAGTCGGCATTGTTCCTTTAGTATTTAATTCCGATGCAATTTCTGTGTTTCATCGTCACTAAGACGGTCAGTGGGATACATCAAACCTGAAGTGAAGCATCCGAATCTATAACTAGTGTAACAGGAATGGTTCAAAACATAGTCAGTAGGAAGAGTCAGTCTTCTTGTACTTAAGTCGGCATAGTGCCCTTTGTATTTAATTCCGATGCAATTTCTGTGTTTCTTCGTCAATAAGAAGGTCCAAAGGATACAGAAAACCTGAAATGCAGAATGGGAATCTATAACTAGTGTCACAGGAATGGTTCAAAACATAGACAGTAGGAAAAGTCAGTCTACACGTACTTAAGTCGGCACTGTGCCTTTTGTATTTAATTCCGATGCAATTTCTGTGTTTCATCGTCAATAAGAAGGTCCGAGGGAGACAGTAAACCTCAAGTGAAGCATCGGAATAAAAAACTTGTGTCACAAGAATGGTTCAAACATAGAGAGTAGGAAGAGTCAGTCTTCTTGTACTTAAGTCGGCATTGTGCTGTTTCTATTTAATACCGATGCGATTTCTGTGTCTCATCGTCAATAAGAAGGTCCAAGGGATACAGTAAACCTGAAGTGAAGCATCGGAATCTACAACTAGTGTCACAGGAATGGTTCAAAACATAGTCAGTAAGAAGAGTCAGTGTTCTTCTACTTAAGTCGGCATTGTGCCTATTGTATTTAATTCCGATGCAATTAGTGTGTTTCATCGTCAATAAGAAGGTCTAAGAAATACAGTATACCGGAAGTGAAGCATCGGAATCTATAACTAGTGTCACAGGAATGGTTCAAAACATAGAGAGTGGGAAGATTCAGTCTTCTTGTACTTAAGTCGGCATTGTGCTATTGTATTTAATTCCGATACAATTTCTGTGTTTCATCGTCAATAAGAAGGTCCAAGGTATACAGTAAACCTGGAGTGAAGCATCGGAATCTATTACTAGTGTCACAGGAATGCTTCAATACATAGACAGTAAGATGAGACAGTCTTCTTTTACTTCATTCGGAATTGTGCCTTTTGTATTTAATACCGACGCAATTTCTGTGTTTCATCGTCAATAAGAACGTCAGAGGGATACAGTAAATCTGAAGTGAAGCATCGGAATCTATAACTAGTGTCACAGGAATGGTTCAAAACATAGACAGTAAGAAGAGTCAGTCTTCTTGTACTTAAGTCGGCATTGTGCCTTTTGTATTTAATTCCGATGCAATTTCTGTGTTTCATCGTTAATAAGAAGGTCAGTGGGATACAGTAAAAATGAAGCGAAGCATCGGAATCTATAACCAGCGTCACAGGAATGATTCAAAGCATAGAGAGTTGGAAGAGTCAGTATTCTTGTACTTAAGTCGGCATTGTACCTTTTGTATTTAATTCCGATGCAATTTCTGTGTTTCATCGTCACTAAGACGGTCAGTGGGATACAGTAAACCTGAAGTGAAGCATCGGAACCTATAACTAGTGTAACAGGAATGGTTTAAAACATAGTAAGTAAGAAGAGTCAGTCTTCTTGTACTTAAGTCAGCATTGTGCCCTTTGTATTTAATTCCGATGCAATTTCTGTGTTTCATCGTTAATAAGGTGGTCCAAAGGTTACAGGAAACCTGAAATGTACCATGGGAATCTATAACTAGTGTCACAGGAATGGTTTAAAACATAGACAGTAGGAAAAGTCAGTCTACACGTACTTAAGTCGGCATTGTGCCTTTTGTATTTAATTCCGATGCAATTTCTGTGTTTCATCGTCAATAAGAAGGTCAGAGGGATACAGTAAACCTCAAGTGAAGCATCGGAATCTATAACTAGTGTCACAGGAATGATTCAAAACATAGACAGTAACAAGAGTCAGTCTTCTTGTAGTTAAGTCGGCATTGTGCCTTTTGTATTTAATTCCGATGCAATTTCTGTTCTTCATCGTCAATAAGAAGGTCCAAGGGATACAGTAAATCTGAAGTGAAGCATCGAAATCTACAACTAGTATCACAGGAATGGTTCAAAACATAGACAGTAAGCAGAGTCAGTCTTCTTGTACTTAAGTCGGCATTGTGCTTTTTTTATTCAATTCCGATGCAATTTCTGAGTTTAATCGTTAATAAGAAGGTTCAAGGGATGCAGTAAACCTAAAGTGAAGCATCGGAATCCATAACTAGTGTCACAGGAACGGTTCAAAACATAGTCAGTAAGAAGAGTCAGTCTTCTTGTACTTAAGTCGGCATTGTGCCTTTTGTATTTAATTCCGATGCAATTTCTGTGTTTTATCGTCAATAAGAAGGTCAGAGGGATACAGTAAACCTGAAGTGAAGCATCGGAATCTATAACTAGTGTCACAGGATAGGTTCAAAACATAGTCAGTAAGAAGAGTCCGTCTTCTTGTACTTAAGTCGGCATTGTGCTTTTGTATTTAATTCCGATGCAATTTCTCTGTTTCATCGTCAATAAGAAGGTCCAAGGTATACAGTAATCCTGGAGTGAAGCATCGGAATCTGTAACTAGTGTCACAGGAATGGTTCAAACATAGACAGTAAGATGAGTCAGTCTTCTTGTACTTAAGTCGGCATTGTGCTTTTGTATTTAATTCCGATGCAATTTCTGTGTTTCATCGTCAATACGAAGGTCCAAGGTATACAGTAAACCTTGAGTGAAGCATCAGAATCTATAACTAGTGTCACAGGAATGATTAAAAACGTAGACAGTAAGAAGAGTCAGTCTTCTTGTATTTATGTCGGCATTGCGCCATTTGTATTTAATTCCGATGCAATTTCTGTGTTTTATCGTCAATAAGAAGGTCAGAGGGATACAGTAAACCTGAAGTGAAGCATCGGAATCTATAACTGGTGTCACAGGAATAGTTCAAAACATAGTCGGTAAGAAGAGTCCGTCTTCTTGTACTTAAGTCGGCATTGTGCTTTTGTATTTAATTCCGATGCAATTTCTGTGTTTCATCGTCAAAAAGAAGGTCCAAGGTATACAGTAATCCTGGAGTGAAGCATCGGAATCTATAACTAGTGTCACAGGAATGGTTCAAAACATAGACAGTCAGATGAGTCAGTCTACTTGTACTTTAGTCGGCATTGTTCCTTTAGTATTTAATTCCGATGCAATTTCTGTGTTTCATCGTCACTAAGACGGTCAGTGGGATACATCAAACCTGAAGTGAAGCATCGGAATCTATAACTAGTGTAACAGGAATGGTTCAAAACATAGTCAGTAGGAAGAGTCAGTCTTCTTGTACTTAAGTCGGCATAGTGCCCTTTGTATTTAATTCCGATGCAATTTCTGTGTTTCTTCGTCAATAAGAAGGTCCAAAGGATACAGAAAACCTGAAATGCAGAATGGGAATCTATAACTAGTGTCACAGGAATGGTTCAAAACATAGGCAGTAGGAAAAGTCAGTCTACACGTACTTAAGTCGGCACTGTGCCTTTTGTATTTAATTCCGATGCAATTTCTGTGTTTCATCGTCAATAAGAAGGTCAGAGGGATACAGTAAACCTCAAGTGAAGCATCGGAATCTATAACTAGTGTCACAGGAATGGTTCAAACATAGTCGGTAAGAAGAGTCAGTCTTCTTGTACTTAAGTCGGCATTGTGCCTTTTGTATTTAATTCCGATGCAATTTCTGTGTTTCATCGTCAATAAGAAGGTCCAAGGGATACAGTAAACCTGGAGTGAAGCATCGGAATCTATAACTAGTGTCACAGGGATGGTTCAAAACATAGACAGTAAGAGGAGTCAGTCTCCTTGTACTTAAGTCGGCATTGTGCCTTTTGTATTTAATTCCGATGCAATTTCTGTGTTTCGTCGTCAATAAGAAGGTCCAAGGGATACAGTAAACCTAAAGCGAAGCATCGAAATCTATTACTAGTATCACAGAAATGGTTCAAAAGATAGACAGTATGCAGAGTCAGTCTTCTTGTACTTAAGTCGGCATTGTGCCTTTTCTATTTAATTGCGATGCAATTTCTGTGTTTCATCGTCAATAAGAAGGACCAAGGGATACAGTAAACCTGGAGTGAAGCATCGGAATCTCTAACTAGTGCCACAGGAATTGTTCAAAACTTAGACAGTAAGATGAGTTGGTCTTCTTGTACTTAAGTCGGCATTGTGCCTTTTGTATTTAATTCCGATGCAATTTCTGTGTTTGATCGTCAATACGAAGGTCCAAGAGATACAGTAAACCTGAAATGAACCATCGGAATCTATAACTAGTGTCACTGGAATGGTTCAAAACATAGACAGTAGGAAAAGTCAGTCTACATATACTTAAGTCGGCATTGTGCCTTTTGTATTTAATTCCGATGCAACTTCTGTGTTTCATCGTCAATAAGAAGGTCAGAGGGATACAGTAAACCTGAAGTGAAGCATCGAAATCTATAACTAGTGTCACAGGAATGGTTCAAAACATAGTCAGTAAGAAGAGTCTGTCTTCTTGTACTTAAGTTGGCATTGTGCCTTTTGTATTTAATTCCGTTGCAATTAGTGTGTTTCATCGTCAATAAGAAGGTCCAAGGGATTCAGTAAACCTGAAGTGAAGCATCGGAATCTATAACTAGTGTCACAGGAATGGTTCAAATCATAGAGAGTTGGAAGATTCAGTCTTCTTGTACTTAAGTCGGCATTGTGCCTTTTGTATTTCATTCTGATGCAATTTCTGTGCTTCATCGTCAATAAGAAGGTCAGAGGGATACAGTAAACCTGAAGTGAAGCATCGGAATCTATAACTAGTGTCACAGGAATGGTTCAAAACATAGCCAGTAAGAAGAGTCAGTGTTCTTGTACTTAAGTCGGCTTTGTGCCTATTGTATTTAATTCCGATGCAATTTCTGTGTTTCATCGTCAATAAGAAGGTCCAAGGGATACAGTAAACCTGAAGTGAAGCATCGGAATCTGTAACTAGTGTCACAGGAATGGTTCAAAACATAGACAGTAAGAAGAGTCCGTCTTCTTGTACTTAAGTCATCATTGTGCATTTTCTATTTAATTCTGAAGCAATTTCTGTGTTTCATCGTCAATAAGAAGGTCCAAGGGATACTGTAAACCTAGAGTGAAGCATCGGAATCTATAACTAGTTTCAGAGGAATGGTTCAAAAAACAGACAGTAAGACGAGTTAGACTTCTTTTACTTAAGTCGGCATTGTGCCTTTTGTATTTAATTCCGATGCAATATCTGTGTTTCATCGTCAATAAGAAGGTCCAAGGGATACAGTAAACCTGGAGTGAAGCATCAGAGTCTATAACTAGTGTCACAGGAATGGTTCTAAACATAGACAGTAAGAAGAGTCAGTCTTCTTGTACTTAATTCGGCATTGTGTCTTTTGTATTTATTTCCGATGCAATTTCTGTGATTCATCGTCAATAAGAAGGTCAGAGGGATACAGTAAACATGATGTGAAGCATCGTAATCTGTAACTAGTGTCACAGGAATGGTTCAAAAAATAGTCAGTAAGAAGAGTCAGTCTTCTTGTACTTAAGTCGGTATTGTGCCCTTTGTATTTAATTCCGATGCAATTTCTGTGTTTCATCGTCAATAAGAAGGTCAGAGGGATACAGTAAACCTGAAGTGAAGCATTGGAATCTATAACTAGTGTCACAGGAATGGTTAAAATCATAGAGAGTTGGATGATTCAGTCTTCTTGTACTTAAGTCGGCATTGTGCATTTTGTATTTCATTCTGATGCAATTTCTGTGTTTCATCGTCCATAAGATGGTCCGAGGGAGACAGTAAACCTCAAGTGAAGCATCGGAATAAAAAACTAGTGTCACAGGAATGGTTCAAACATAGAGAGTAGGAAGAGTCAGTCCTCTTGTACTTAAGTCGGCATTGTGCTGTTTCTATTTAATACCGATGCGATTTCTGTGTCTCATCGTCAGTAAGAAGGTCCAAGGGATACAGTAAACCTGAAGTGAAGCATCGGAATCTACAACTAGTGTCACAGGAATGGTTCAAAACATAGTCAGTAAGAAGAGTCAGTGTTCTTCTACTTAAGTCGGCATTGTGCCTATTGTATTTAATTCCGATGCAATTAGTGTGTTTCATCGTCAATAAGAAGGTCTAAGAAATACAGTATACCGGAAGTGAAGCATCGGAATCTATAACTAGTGTCACAGGAATGGTTCAAAACATAGAGAGTGGGAAGATTCAGTCTTCTTGTACTTAAGTCGGCATTGTGCCTTTTGTATTTCATTCCGATGCAATTTCTGTGTTTCACCGTCCATAAGAAGTTCCGAGGGATACAGTAAACCTCAAGTGAAGCATCGGAATAAAAAACTAGTGTCACAGGAATGGTTCAACACATAGAGAGTAGGAAGAGTCAGTCTTCTTGTACATAAGTCGGCATTGTGCCTTTTCTATTGAATTATGGTGCAATTTCTGTGTTTCATCGTCAGCAAGCAGGTCCAAGGGATACAGTAAACCAGGAGTGAAGCATCGAAATCTATAACTAGTATCACAGGAATGGTTCAAAACATAGACAGTAAGAAGGGTCCGTCTTCTTGTACTTAAGTCGGCATTGTGCTTTTGTATATAATTCCGATGCAATTTCTGTGTTTCATCGTCAATAACAAGGTCCGAGGTATACAGCAAACCTGGAGTGGAGCATCGGAATCTATAACTAGTGTCACAGGAATGGTTCAAAGCATAGACAGTGAGATGAGTCAGCCTTCTTGTACTTAATTCGGCATTGTGCCTTTTGAATTTAATTCAGACGCTATTTCTGTGTTTCATTGTCAATAAGAACGTCAGAGGGATACAGTAAATCTGAAGTGAAGCATTGGAATCTATAACTAGTGTCTCAGGAATGGTTCAAAACATAGACAGTAAGAAGAGTCAGTCTCCTTGTACTTAAGTCGGCATTGTGCCTTTGGTATTTAATTCCGATGTAATTTCTGTTTTTTTATCGTCATTAAGAAGGTCAGAGGGACACAGTAAACCTGAAGAGAAGCATTGGAATCAATAACTAGTGTCACAATAATGGTTCAAAACATAGTCAGTAAGAGGAGCCAGTCATTTTGTACTTCAGTCGGCATTGTGCCTTTTGTATTTAATTCCGATGCAATTTCTGTGTTTCATCGTCAATATGAAGGTCTAAGGGATACAGTAAATCTGGAGTGAAGCATCGGAATCTATAACTAGTGTCACAGGAATGGTTCAAAACATAGTTAGTAAGATGAGTCAGCCTTCTTGTACTTAAGTTGGCATTGTGCTATTGTATTTAATTCCGATTCAATTTCTGTGTTTCATCGTCAATAAGAATGTCCAAGGTATACAGTAAACCTGGAGTGAAGCATCGGAATCTATTACTAGTGTCACAGGAATGCTTCAATACATAGACAGTAAGATGAGACAGTCTTCTTTTACTTCATTCGGAATTGTGCCTTTTGTATTTAATACCGACGCAATTTCTGTGTTTCATCGTCAATAAGAACGTCAGAGGGATACAGTAAATCTGAAGTGAAGCATCGGAATCTATAACTAGTGTCACAGGAATGGTTCAAAACATAGACAGTAAGAAGAGTCCGTCTTCTTGTACTTAAGTCATCATTGTGCATTTTCTATTTAATTCTGAAGCAATTTCTGTGTTTCATCGTCAATAAGAAGGTCCAAGGGATACTGTAAACCTAGAGTGAAGCATCGGAATCTATAACTAGTTTCAGAGGAAAGGTTCAAAAAACAGACAGTAAGACGAGTTAGACTTCTTTTACTTAAGTCGGCATTGTGCCTTTTGTATTTAATTCCGATGCAATTTCTGTGTTTCATCGTCAATAAGAAGGTCCAAGGGATACAGTAAACCTGGAGTGAAGCATCAGAGTCTATAACTAGTGTCACAGGAATGGTTCTAAACATAGACAGTAAGAAGAGTCAGTCTTCTTGTACTTAATTCGGCATTGTGTCTTTTGTATTTATTTCCGATGCAATTTCTGTGATTCATCGTCAATAAGAAGGTCAGAGGGATACAATAAACATGATGTGAAGCATCGTAATCTGTAACTAGTGTCACAGGAATGGTTCAAAAAATAGTCAGTAAGAAGAGTCAGTCTTCTTGTACTTAAGTCGGTATTGTGCCCTTTGTATTTAATTCCGATGCAATTTCTGTGTTTCATCGTCAATAAGAAGGTCAGAGGGATACAGTAAACCTGAAGTGAAGCATTGGAATCTATAACTAGTGTCACAGGAATGGTTAAAATCATAGAGAGTTGGATGATTCAGTCTTCTTGTACTTAAGTCGGCATTGTGCCTTTTGTATTTCATTCTGATGCAATTTCTGTGTTTCATCGTCCATAAGATGGTCCGAGGGAGACAGTAAACCTCAAGTGAAGCATCGGAATAAAAAACTAGTGTCACAGGAATGGTTCAAACATAGAGAGTAGGAAGAGTCAGTCTTCTTGTACTTAAGTCGGCATTGTGCTGTTTCTATTTAATACCGATGCGATTTCTGTGTCTCATCGTCAATAAGAAGGTCCAAGGGATACAGTAAACCTGAAGTGAAGCATCGGAATCTACAACTAGTGTCACAGGAATGGTTCAAAACATAGTCAGTAAGAAGAGTCAGTGTTCTTCTACTTAAGTCGGCATTGTGCCTATTGTATTTAATTCCGATGCAATTAGTGTGTTTCATCGTCAATAAGAAGGTCTAAGAAATACAGTATACCGGAAGTGAAGCATCGGAATCTATAACTAGTGTCACAGGAATGGTTCAAAACATAGAGAGTGGGAAGATTCAGTCTTCTTGTACTTAAGTCGGCATTGTGCCTTTTGTATTTCATTCCGATGCAATTTCTGTGTTTCACCGTCCATAAGAAGTTCCGAGGGATACAGTAAACCTCAAGTGAAGCATCGGAATAAAAAACTAGTGTCACAGGAATGGTTCAACACATAGAGAGTAGGAAGAGTCAGTCTTCTTGTACATAAGTCAGCATTGTGCTTTTTCTATTTAATTCCAATGCGATTTCTGTGTCTCATCGTCAATAGGAAGGTCCAAGGTATACAGTAAACCTAAAGTGAAGCATCGGAATCTGTAACTAGTGTCACAGGAAATGTTCAAAACATAGTCAGTTTGAAGAGTCAGTCTTCATGTACTTAAGTCGGCATTGTGCCTTTACTATTGAATTATGGTGCAATTTCTGTGTTTCATCGTCAGCAAGCAGGTCCAAGGGATACAGTAAACCAGGAGTGAAGCATCGAAATCTATAACTAGTATCACAGGAATGGTTCAAAACATAGACAGTAAGAAGGGTCCGTCTTCTTGTACTTAAGTCGGCATTGTGCTTTTGTATATAATTCCGATGCAATTTCTGTGTTTCATCGTCAATAACAAGGTCCAAGGTATACAGCAAACCTGGAGTGGAGCATCGGAATCTATAACTAGTGTCACAGGAATGGTTCAAAGCATAGACAGTGAGATGAGTCAGCCTTCTTGTACTTAATTCGGCATTGTGCCTTTTGAATTTAATTCAGACGCTATTTCTGTGTTTCATTGTCAATAAGAACGTCAGAGGGATACAGTAAATCTGAAGTGAAGCATTGGAATCTATAACTAGTGTCTCAGGAATGGTTCAAAACATAGACAGTAAGAAGAGTCAGTCTCCTTGTACTTAAGTCGGCATTGTGCCTTTGGTATTTAATTCCGATGTAATTTCTGTTTTTTTATCGTCATTAAGAAGGTCAGAGGGACACAGTAAACCTGAAGTGAAGCATTGGAATCAATAACTAGTGTCACAATAATGGTTCAAAACATAGTCAGTAAGAGGAGCCAGTCATTTTGTACTTCAGTCGGCATTGTGCCTTTTGTATTTAATTCCGATGCAATTTCTGTGTTTCATCGTTAATAAGAAGGTCAGTGGGATACAGTAAAAATGAAGCGAAGCATCGGAATCTATAACCAGCGTCACAGGAATGATTCAAAGCATAGAGAGTTGGAAGAGTCAGTATTCTTGTACTTAAGTCGGCATTGTACCTTTTGTATTTAATTCCGATGCAATTTCTGTGTTTCATCGTCAATAAGAAGGTCAGTGGGATACAGTAAACATGAAGTGAAGCATCAGAATCTATAACTAGCGTCACAGGAATGGTTCAAAGCATAGAGAGTTGGAAGAGTCAGTATTCTTGTACTTAAGTCGGCATTGTGCCTTTTGTATTTAATTCCGATGCAATTTCTGTGTTTCATCGTCAATAAGAAGGTCCAAGGGACACAGTAAACCTGAAATGATCCATCGGAATCTATAACTAGTGTCACAGGAATGGTTCAAAACATAGACAGTAGGAAAAGTCAGTCAACACGTACTTAAGTCGGCATTGTGCCTTTTGTATTTAATTCCGATGCAATTTCTGTGTTTCATCGTCAATAAGAAGGTCAGTGGGATACAGTAAACATGAAGTGAAGCATCGGAATCTATAACTAGCGTCACAGGAATGGTTCAAAGCATAGAGAGTTGGAAGAGTCAGTATTCTTGTACTTAAGTCGGCATTGTGCCTTTTGTATTTAATTCCGATGCAATTTCTGTGTTTCATCGTCAATAAGAAGGTCCAAGGGATACAGTAAACCTGAAATGAACCATCGGAATCTATAACTAGTGTCACAGGAATGGTTCAAAACATAGACAGTAGGAAAAGTCAGTCAACACACACTTAAGTCGGCATTGTGCCTTTTGTATTTAATTCCGATGCAATTTCTGTGTTTCATCGTCAATAAGAAGGTCAGAGGGATACAGTAAACCTGAAGTGAAGCATCGGAATCTATAACTTGTGTCACAGGAATGGTTCAAAGCATAGTCAGTAAGAAGAGTCAGTCTTCTAGTACTTAAGTCGGCATTGTGCCTTTTGTATTTAATTCCGATGCAATTTGTGTGTTTCATCGTCAATAAGAAGGTCCAAGGTATACAGTAAACCTCAAGTGAAGCATCGGAATCTATAACTAGGGTCACAGGAATGGTTCAAAACATAGACATTAGGAAGAGTCAGTCTTCTTGTCCTTAAGTCGGTATTGTGCCTTTTCAATTTAATTCCGATGCAATTTCTGTGTTTCTTTGTCAATACGAAGGTCAAGGGATACAGTAACCCTGAAGTGAAGCATCGGAATCTATAACTAGTGTCACAGGAATGGTTCAAAACATAGAGAGTAGGAAGAGTCAGTCTACTTGTTCATAAGTCGGCATTGTGCCTTTTGTATTTCATTCCGATGCAATTTCTGTGTTTCATCGTTCATAAGAAGGTCCGAGGGATGCAGTAAACCTCAATTGAAGCATCGGAATAAAAAACTAGTGTCACAGGAAAGGTTCAGAACATAGAGAGTGGGACGAGTCAGTCTTCTTGTACTTAAGTCGGCATTGTGCGTTTTCTATTTAATTCCGATGCGATTTCTGTGTCTCATCGTCAATAGGAAGATCCAAGGGATACAGTAAACCTGAAGAGAAGCATCGGAATAAAAAACTAGTGTCACAGGAAAGGTTCAAAACATAGAGAGTAGGAAGAGTCAGTCTTCTTGTACTTAAGTCGGCATTGTGCTTTTTCTATTCCTATGCGATTTCTGTGTCTCATCATCAATAGGAAGGTCTAAGGGACACAGTAAACCTGAAGTGAAGCATCGGAATTTATAGCTAGAGTCACAGGAATGGTTCAAAACATAGTCAGTAAGAAGAGTCAGTCTTCTTGTACGTAAGTCGGCATTGTGAATTTTGTATTTAATTCCGATACAATTTCTGTGTTTCATCGTCAATAAGAAGGTCCAAGGGATACAGTAAACCTGGAGTGAAGCATCGGAATCTATAACTAGTGTCACAGGGTTGGTTCAAAACATAGACAGTAAGAAGAGTCACTCTTCTTGTACTTAAGTCGGCATTGTGCCTTTTTTATTTAATTCCGATGCAATTTCTGTGTTTCATCGTCAATAATAAGGTCCAAGGGATACAGTAATCCTGAAGTTAAACATCGGAATGTATGACTAGTGTCACAGGAATGGTTCAAAACATAGACAGTTGGAAGAGTCAGTCTTCTTGTACTTAAGTCATCATTGTGCATTTTCTATTTAATTCTGAAGCAATTTCTGTGTTTCATCGTCAATAAGAAGGTCCAAGATATACAGTAAACATGGAGTGAAGCATCGGAATCTACAACTAGTTTCACAGGAATGGTTCATATCACAGACAGTAAGAAGAGTCAGACTTCTTTTATTTAAGTCGGCATTGTGCCTTTTGTATTTAATTCCGATGCAATTTCTGTGTTTCGTCGTCAATAAGAAGGTCCAAGGGATACAGTAAAACTGGAGTGAAGCATCAGAGTCTATAACTAGTATCACAGGAATGGTTCAAAACATAGACAGTAAGAAGAGTCAGTCTTCTTGTACTTAATTCAGCATTGTGCCTTTTGTATTTAATTCCGATGCAATTCCTGTGTTTCATCGTCAATAAGAAGGTCAGAGGGATAAAGTAAACATGATGTGCAGCATCATAATCTATAACTAGTGTCACAGGAATGGTTCAAAACATAGTCAGTAAGAAGAGTCAGTCTTCTTGCACTTAAGTCGGTATTGTGCCTTTTGTATTTAATTCCGATGCAATTTCTGTGCTTCTACGTCAATAAGAGGGTCCAAGGGATACAGTAAACCTGGAGTGAAGCATCGGAATCTATAACTAGTGTCAGAGGGACGGTTTAAAACATAGACAGTAACATAAGTCAGTATTCTTGTACTTTAGTCGGCATTGTGCTTTTTGTATTTAATTCGGATGCAATTTCTGTGTTTCATCGTCACTAAGAAGGTCAGTAGGATACAGTAATCCTGAAGTTAAGCATCGGAATCTATGACTAGTGTCACAGGAATGGTTCAAAACATAGACAGTAGGAAGAGTCAGTCTTCTTGTACTTAAGTCATCATTGTGCATTTTCTATTTAATTCTGAAGCAATTTCTGTGTTTCATCGTCAATAAGAAGGTCCAAGATATACAGTAAACATGGAGTGAAGCATCGGAATCTATAAATAGTTTCACAGGAATGGTTCATAACACAGACAGTAAGAAGAGTCAGACTTCTTTTATTTAAGTCGGCATTGTGCATTTTGTATTTAATTCCGATGCAATTTCTGTGTTTCATCGTCAATAAGAAGGTCCAAGGGATACAGTAAACCTGGAGTGAAACATCAGAGTCTATAACTAGTGTCACAGGAATGGTTCAAAACATAGACAGTAAGAAGAGTCAGTCTTCTTGCACTTAATTCAGCATTGTGCCATTTGTATTTAATTCCGATGCAATTTCTGTGATTCATCGTCAATAAGAAGGTCAGAGGGATACAGTAAACATGATGTGCAGCATCATAATCTATAACTAGTGTCACAGGAATGGTTCAAAACATAGTCAGTAAGAAGAGACAGTCTTCTTGCACTTAAGTCGGTATTGTGCCTTTTGTATTTAATTCCGATGCAATTTCTGTGCTTCTACGTCAATAAGAGGCTCCAAGGGATACAGTAAACCTGGAGTGAAGCATCGGAATCTGTAACTAGTGTCAGAGGTACGGTTCAAAACATAGACAGTAGGAAGAGTCAGCCTTCTTGTACTTAAGTCGGCATTGTGCCTTATCTATTTAATTCCGATGCGATTTCTGTGTCTCATCGTCAATAGGAAGGTCCAAGGGATACAGTAAACCTGAAGTGAAGCGACGGAATTTATAACTAGTGTCACAGGAATGGTTCAAAGCATAGTCAGTAAGAAGAGTCAGTCTTCTTGTCCGTAAGTGTGCATTGTGAATTTTGTATTTAATTCCGATACAATATCTGTGTTTCATCGTCAATAAGAAGGTCCAAGGGATACAGTAAACTTGGAGTGATGCATCGGAATCTATAACTAATGTCACAGGGATGGTTCAAAACATAGACAGTAAGAAGAGTCAGTCTCCTTGTACTTAAGTCGGCATTGTGCCTTTTGTATTTAATTCCGATGCAATTTCTGTGTTTCATTGTCAATAAGAAGGTCCAAAGGTTACAGTAAACCTGAAGCGAAGCATCGAAATCTATAACTAGTATCACAGAAATGGTTCAAACATAGATGGTATGCAGAGTCAGTCTTCTTGTACTTAAGTCGGTATTGTGCCTTTTGTATTTAATTCCGATGCAATATCTGTGCTTCTACGTCAATAAGAGGGTCCAAGGGATACAGTAAACCTGGAGTGAAGCATCGGAATCTATAACTAGTGTCAGAGGGACGGTTTAAAACATAGACAGTAACATAAGTCAGTATTCTTGTACTTTAGTCGGCATTGTGCTTTTTGTATTTAATTCGGATGCAATTTCTGTGTTTCATCGTCACTAAGAAGGTCAGTAGGATACAGTAATCCTGAAGTTAAGCATCGGAATCTATGACTAGTGTCACAGGAATGGTTCAAAACATAGACAGTAGGAAGAGTCAGTCTTCTTGTACTTAAGTCATCATTGTGCATTTTCTATTTAATTCTGAAGCAATTTCTGTGTTTCATCGTCAATAAGAAGGTCCAAGATATACAGTAAACATGGAGTGAAGCATCGGAATCTATAAATAGTTTCACAGGAATGGTTCATAACACAGACAGTAAGAAGAGTCAGACTTCTTTTATTTAAGTCGGCATTGTGCATTTTGTATTTAATTCCGATGCAATTTTTGTGTTTCATCGTCAATAAGAAGGTCCAAGGGATACAGTAAACCTGGAGTGAAGCATCAGAGTCTATAACTAGTGTCACAGGAATGGTTCAAAACATAGACAGTAAGAAGAGTCAGTCCTCTTGCACTTAATTCAGCATTGTGCCATTTGTATTTAATTCCGATGCAATTTCTGTGATTCATCGTCAATAAGAAGGTCAGAGGGATACAGTTAACATGATGTGCAGCATCATAATCTATAACTAGTGTCACAGGAATGGTTCAAAACATAGTCAGTAAGAAGAGACAGTCTTCTTGCACTTAAGTCGGTATTGTGCCTTTTGTATTTAATTCCGATGCAATTTCTGTGCTTCTACGTCAATAAGAGGCTCCAAGGGATACAGTAAACCTGGAGTGAAGCATCGGAATCTGTAACTAGTGTCAGAGGTACGGTTCAAAACATAGACATTAGGAAGAGTCAGCCTTCTTGTACTTAAGTCGGCATTGTGCTTTATCTATTTAATTCCGATGCGATTTCTGTGTCTCATCGTCAATAGGAAGGTCCAAGGGATACAGTAAACCTGAAGTGAAGCGACGGAATTTATAACTAGTGTCACAGGAATGGTTCAAAGCATAGTCAGTAAGAAGAGTCAGTCTTCTTGTCCGTAAGTGTGCATTGTGAATTTTGTATTTAATTCCGATACAATATCTGTGTTTCATCGTCAATAAGAAGGTCCAAGGGATACAGTAAACTTGGAGTGATGCATCGGAATCTATAACTAATGCCACAGGGATGGTTCAAAACATAGACAGTAAGAAGAGTCAGTCTTCTTGTACTTAAGTCGGCATTGTGCCTTTTGTATTTAATTCCGATGCATTTTCTGTGTCTCATCGTCAATAAGAAGGTCAGAGGGATACAGTTATCCTGAAGTTAAGTATCGGAATCTATGACTAGTGTCACAGGAATGGTTCAAATCATAGACAGTAGGAAGAATCAGTTTTCTTGTACTTAAGTCGGCATTGTGCCATTTGTATTTAATTCCGATGCAATTTCTGTGTTTCATCGTCAATAAGAAGGTGCAAGGGATACACTAAACCTGAAGTGAAGCATCGGAAACTATAACTAGTGTCACAGGAATGGTTCAAAATATAGTCAGTAAGAGGAGTCAGTCTTCTTGTACTTAAGTCATCATTGTGCATTTTCTATTTAATTCTGAAGACATTTCTGTGCTCCATCGTCAATAAGAAGGTCCAAGGGATCCAGTAAACCTGGAGTGAAGCATCGGAATCTATAACTAGTGTCACAGGAATGGTTCTAAACAAAGGCAGTAAGAAGAGTCAGTCTTCTTGTACTTAATTCGGCATTGTGCCTTTTGTATTTAATTCCGATGCAATTTCTGTGATTCATCGTCAATAAGAAGGTCAGAGGTATACAGTAAACATGATGTGAAGCATCGTAATCTATAACTAGTGTCACAGGAATGGTTCAAAATACAGTCAGTAAGAAGAGTCAGTCTTCTTGTACTTAAGTCGGTATTGCGCTTTTTGTATTTAATTCCGATGCAATTTCTGTGTTTGATCGTCAACAAGAAGGTCCAAGAGATACAGTAAACCTGAAATGAACCATCGGAATCTATAACTAGTGTCAGAGGAATGGTTCAAAACATAGACAGTAGGAATAAGTCAGTCTACATATACTTAAGTGGGCATTGTGCCTTTTGTATTTTATTCCGATGCAACTTCTGTGTTTCATCGTCAATAAGAAGGTCAGAGGGATACAGTAGACCTCAAGTGAAGCATCGGAATAAGAAACTAGTGTCACAGGAATGGTTCAAACATAGAGAGTAGGAAGAGTCAGTCTTCTTGTACTTAAGTCGGCATTGTGCTGTTTCTATTTAATACCGATGCGATTTCTGTGTCTCATCGTCAATAAGAAGGTCCAAGGGATACAGTAGAGCTCAAGTGAAGCATCGGAATCTATAACTAGTGTCACAGGAATGGTTCAAACATAGTCAGTAAGAAGAGTCAGTCTTCTTGTACTTAAATCGGCATTGTGCCTTTTGTATTTAATTCCGATGCAAAATCTGTGTTTCATCGTCAATAAGAAGGTCCAAGGGATACAGTAAACCTGGAGTGAAGCATCGGAATCCATAACTAGGGTCACAGGGATGGTTCAAAACATAGACAGTAAGAAGAGTCAGTCTCCTTGTACTTAAGTCGGCATTGTGCCTTTTGTATTTAATTCCGATGCAATTTCTGTGTTTCATTGTCAATAAGAAGGTCCAAAGGTTACAGTAAACCTGAAGCGAAGCATCGAAATCTATAACTAGTATCACAGAAATGGTTCAAACATAGAGGGTATGCAGAGTCAGTCTTCTTGTACTTAACTCGGCATTGTGCCTTTTCTATTTAATTCCGATGCAATTTCTGTGTTTCATCGTCAATAAGAAGGTGCAAGGGATTCAGTAAAGCTGGAGTGAAGCATCGGAATCTATAACTAGTGTCACAGGAATGGTTCAAAACATGGTCAGTAAGAAGAGTAAGTCTTCTTGTAGTTAAGTCGGTATTGTGCCTTTTCTATTTAATTCCGATGCAATTTCTGTGCTTCTACGTCAATAAGAGGGTCCAAGGGATACAGTAAACCTGGAGTGAAGCATCGGAATCTATAACTAGTATCAGAGGGACGGTTTAAAACATAGACAGTAACATGAGTCAGTATTCTTGTACTTTACTCGGCATTGTGCTTTTTGTATTTAATTCGGATGCAATTTCTGTGTTTCATCGTCACTAAGAAGGTCAGTAGGATACAGTAATCCTGAAGTTAAGCATCGGAATCTATAACTAGTGTCAGAGGTACGGTTCAAAACATAGACAGTAGGAAGAGTCACCTTCTTGTACTTAAGTCGGCATTGTGCTTTATCTATTTAATTCCGATGCGATTTCTGTGTCTCATCGTCAATAGGAAGGTCCAAGGGATACAGTAAACCTGAAGTGAAGCATCGGAATTTATAACTAGTGTCACAGGAATGGTTCAAAACATAGTCAGTAAGAAGAGTCAGTCTTCTTGTCCGTAAGTGTGCATTGTGAATTTTGTATTTAATTCCGATACAATATCTGTGTTTCATCGTCAATAAGAAGGTCCAAGGGATACAGTAAACTTGGAGTGATGCATCGGAATCTATAACTAATGTCACAGGGATGGTTCAAAACATAGACAGTAAGAAGAGTCAGTCTTCTTGTACTTAAGTCGGCATTGTGCCTTTTGTATTTAATTCCGATGCATTTTCTGTGTCTCATCGTCAATACGAAGGTCAGAGGGATACAGCTATCCTGAAGTTAAGTATCGGAATCTATGACTAGTGTCACAGGAATGGTTCAAATCATAGACAGTAGGAAGAATCAGTTTTCTTGTACTTAAGTCGGCATTGTGCCATTTGTATTTAATTCCGATGCAATTTCTGTGTTTCATCGTCAATAAGAAGGTGCAAGGGATACAGTAAACCTGAAGTGAAGCATCGGAATCTATAACTAGTGTCACAGGAATGGTTCAAAATATAGTCAGTAAGAGGAGTCAGTCTTCTTGTACTTAAGTCATCATTGTGCTTTTTCTATTTAATTCTGAAGACATTTCTGTGCTTCATCGTCAATAAGAAGGTCCAAGGGATCCAGTAAACCTGAAGTGAAGCATCGGAATCTATAACTAGTGTCACAGGAATGGTTCTAAACAAAGACAGTAAGAAGAGTCAGTCTTCTTGTACTTAATTCGGCATTGTGCCTTTTGTATTTAATTCCGATGCAATTTCTGTGATTCATCGTCAATAAGAAGGTCAGAGGGATACAGTAAACATGATGTGAAGCATCGTAATCTATAACTAGTGTCACAGGAATGGTTCAAAATATAGTCAGTAAGAAGAGTCAGTTTTCTTGTACTTAAGTCGGTATTGCGCTTTTTGTATTTAATTCCGATGCAATTTCTGTGTTTGATCGTCAACGAGAAGGTCCAAGAGATACAGTAAACCTGAAATGAACCATCGGAATCTATAACTAGTGTCAGAGGAATGGTTCAAAATATAGACAGTAGGAATAAGTCAGTCTACATATACTTAAGTCGGCATTGTGCCTTTTGTATTTAATTCCGATGCAACTTCTGTGTTTCATCGTCTATAAGAAGGTCAGAGGGATACAGTAAACCTCAAGTGAAGCATCGGAATAAGAAACTAGTGTCACAGGAATGGTTCAAACATTGAGAGTAGGAAGAGTCAGTCTTCTTGTACTTAAGTCGGCATTGTGCTGTTTCTATTTAATACCGATGCGATTTCTGTGTCTCATCGTCAATAAGAAGGTCCAAGGGATACAGTAAACCTCAAGTGAAGCATCGGAATCTATAACTAGTGTCACAGGAATGGTTCAAACATAGTCAGTAAGAAGAGTCAGTCTTCTTGTACTTAAATCGGCATTGTGCCTTTTGTATTTAATTCCGATGCAAATTCTGTGTTTCATCGTCAATAAGAAGACCCAAGGGATACAGTAAACCTGGAGTGAAGCATCGGAATCCATAACTAGTGTCACAGGGATGGTTCAAAACATAGACAGTAAGAAGAGTCAGTCTCCTTGTACTTAAGTCGGCATTGTGGCTTTTGTATTTAATTCCGATGCAATTTCTGTGTTTCATCGTCAATAAGAAGGACCAAGGGATACAGTAAACCTGGAGTGAAGCATCGGAATCTATAACTAGTGTCACAGGAATTGTTCAAAACATAGACAGTAAGAAGAGTCAGTCTTATTGTACTTATGTCGGCATTGTGCCTTTTGTATTTAATTCCGAAGCAATTTCTGTGTTTTATCGTCAATAAGAAGGTCAGAGGGATACAGTAAACCTGAAGTGAAGCATCGGAATCTATAACTAGTATCATAGGAATGGTTCAAAACATAGACAGTAAGCAGAGTCAGTCTTCTTGTACTTAAGTCGGCATTGTGCTTTATCTATTTAATTCCGGTGCGATTTCTGTGTTTCTACGTCAATAAGAGGGTCCAAGGGATACAGTAAACCTGGAGTGAAGCATCGGAATCTATAACTAGTGTCAGAGGTACGGTTCAAAACATATCAGTAACAAGAGTCAGTCTTCTTGTACTTAAGTCATCATTGTGCCTTTGCATTTAATTTCGATGCAATTTCTGTGTTTCATCGTCACTAAGAAGGTCCAAGAGATACAGTAATCCTGAAGTTAAGCATCGGAATCTTTAACTAGTGTCACACGAATGGATCAAGGCATAGACAGTTGGAAGGGTCAGTCTCCTTGTACTTTTGTCGGCATTGTGCCTTTTGTATTTAATTCCGATGCAATTTCTGTGTTTGATCGTCAATAAGAAGGTCCAAGAGATACAGTAAACCGGAAATGAACCATCGGAATCTATAACTAGTGTCATAGGAATGGTTCAAAACATAGACAGTAGGAAAAGTCAGTCTGCATATACTTAAGTCGGCATTGTGCCTTTTGTACTTAATTCCGATGCAACTTCTGTGTTTCATCGTCAATAAGAAGGTCAGAGCGATACAGTAAACCTGAAGTGAAGCATCGGAATCTATAACTAGTGTCACAGGAATGGTTCAAAACATAGTCAGTAGGAAGAGTCAGTCTTCTTGTACTTAAGTTGGCATTGTACCTTTTGTATTAAATTCCGATGCAATTAGTGTGTTTCATCGTCAATAACAAAGTCCAAGGGATACAGTAAACCTGAAGTGAGGCATCGGAATCTATAACTAGTGTCACAGGAATGGTTCAAATCATAGAGAGTTGGAAGATTCAGTCTTCTTGTACTTAAGTCGGCATTGTGCCTTTTGTATTTAATTCCGATGCAATTTCTGTGTTTCTTCGTCCATAAGAAGGTCCGCGGGAGACAGTAAACCTCAAGTGAAGCATCGGAATAAAAAACTAGTGTCACAGGAATGGTTCAAACATAGATAGTAGGAAGAGTCAGTCTTCTTGTACTTAAGTCGGCATTGTGCTGTTTCTATTTAATACCGATGCGATTTCTGTTTCTCATCGTCAATAAGAAGGTCCAAGGGATATAGTAAACCTGAAGTGAAGCATCGGAATCTATAACTAGGGTCACAGGAATGTTTCAAAACATAGTCAGTAAGAAGAGTCAGTCTACTTGTACTTAAGTTGGCATGGTGCCTTTTCTATTTAATTCCGATGCAATTTCTGTGTTTCATCGTCAAGAAGAAGGTCCAAGGGATACAGGAAACCTTGAGTGAAGCATCGGAATCTATAACTAGTGTCACAGGAATGGTTCGAAACATAGACAGTAAGAAGAGTCAGTCTTCTTGTACTTATGTCGGCATTGTGACTTTTGTATTCAATTCCGGTGCAATTTCAGTGTTTTATCGTCTATATGAAGGTCAGAGGAATACAGTAAACCCGAAGTGAAGCATCGGAATCTATAACTAGTGTCACAGGAATGGTTCAAAACATAGTCAGTAAGAAGAGTCTGTCTTCTTGTACTTAAGTCGGCATTGTGGTTTTGTATTTAATTCCGATGCAATTTCTGTGTTTCAACGTCAATAAGAAGGTCCAAGGTATACAGTAATCCTGGAGTGAAGCATCGGAATCTATAACTAGTGTCACAGGAATGGTTCAAAGCATAGTCAGTAAGATGAGTCAGTCTTCTTGTACTTAAGTCGGCATTGTGCCTTTTGTATTTAATTCCGATGTAATTTCTGTGTTTCATCGTCACTAAGACTGTCAGTGGGATACAGTAATCCTGAAGCTAAGCATCGGAATCTAAAACTGGTGTCACAGGAGTTGTTCAAAACATGGTCAGTAAGAAGAGTCAGTCTTCTTGTACCTAAGTCGGCATTGTGCCTTTTGTATTTAATTCCGATGCAATTTCTGTGTTTCATCGTCAATAAGAAGGGCCAAGGGATACAGTTAACCTCGAGTGAAGCATCAGAATCTATAACTTGTGTCACAGGAATGGTTCAAAAAGTAGACAGGAAGAAGAGTCAGTCTCCTTGTACTTAAGTCGGCATTGTGCCTTTTGTATTTAATTCCGATGCAATTGCTATGTTTCATCGTCACTAAGACGGTCAGTGGGATACAGTAATCAAGAAGTTAAGCATCGAAATCTATAACTAGTGTCACAGGAATGGTTCAAAACATGGTCAGTAAGAAGAGTCAGTCTTCTTGTAGTTAAGTCGGTATTGTGCCTTTTCTATTTAATTCCTATGCAATTTCTGTGCTTCATCGTCAATAAGAAGGTCATAGGGATACAGTAAACCTGAAGTGAAGCATCAGAATCTATAACTAGTGTCACAGGATAGGTTCAAAACATAGTCACTAAGAAGAGTCAGTCTTCTCGTACTTAAGTCGGCATTGTGCCTTTTGCATTTAATTCCGATGCAATTTCTGTGTTTCATCGTCAATGGGAAGGTCCAAGGGATACAGTAAACGTGAAGTAAACCATCAGAATTTATAACTAGTGTCACAGGAATGGTTCAAAACATAAACATTATGAAGAGTCAGTCTTCTTGTACGTAAGTCTGCATTGTGAATTTTGTATTTAATTCCGATACAATTTCTGTGCTTCATCGTCAATAAGAAGGTACAAGGGATACAGTAAACCTGGAGTGATGCATCGGAATCTATAACTAGTGTCACAGGGATGGTTCAAAACATAGACAGTAAGAAGAGTCAGTCTTCTCGTACTTAAGTCGGCATTGTGCCTTTTGTATTTAATTCCGATGCATTTTCTGTGTTTCATCGTCAATAAGAAGGTCCAAGGGATACAGTAAACCTGAAGTGAAGCATCGGAATTTATAACTAGTGTCACAGGAGTGGTTCAAAACATAGCCAGTAAGAAGAGTCAGTCTTCTTGTACTTAAGTCATCATTGTTCATTTTCTATTCGATTCTGAAGCAATTTCTGTGTTTCATCGTCAATACGAAGGTCCAAGGGATACGGTAAACCTGGAGTGAAGCATCGGAATCTATATCTAGTTTCACAGGAATTGTTCAAAACACAGACAGTAAGAAGAGTCAGACTTCTTTTACTTAAGTCGGCATTGTGCCTTTTGTATTTCATTCCGATGCAATTTCTGTGTTTCATCGTCAATAAGTAGGTCCAAGGGATACAGTAAACCTGGAGTGAAGCATCAGAGTCTATAACTAGTGTCACAGGAATGGTTCTAAACATAGACAGTAAGAAGAGTCAGTCTTCTTGTACTTAATTCCGCATTGTGCCTCATGTATTTAATTCCGATGCAATTTCTGTGATTCATCGTCAATAAGAAGGTCAGAGGGATACAGTAAACCTAATGTTAAGCATCGTAATCTATAACTAGTGTCACAGGAATGGTTCAAAACATAGTCAGTAAGAAGAGTCAGTCTCACTGTACTTAAGTCGGTATTGTGCCTTTTGTATTTAATTCCGATGCAACTTCTGTGTTTCTACGTCAATAGGAAGGTCCACGGGATACAGTAACCCTGGAGTGAAGCATCGGATTCTATAACTAGTGTCAGAGGGACGGTTCAAAACATAGACAGTAACATGAGTCAGTATTCTTGTACTTTAGTCGCCATTGTGCTTTTTGTATTTAATTCCAATGCAATTTCTGTGTTTTATCGTCACTAAGAAGGTCAGTGGGATACAGTAACCCTGAAGTTAAGCATCGGAATCTATAACTAGTGTCACACGAATGGTTCTAGGCATAGACAGTTGGAAGGCTCGGTCTCCTTGTACTTTAGTCGGCATTGTGCCTTTTGTACTTAATTCAGATGCAACTTCTGTGTTTCATCGTCAATAAGAAGGTCAGAGCGATACAGTAAACCTGAAGTGAAGCATCGGAATCTATAACTAGTGTCACAGGAATGGTTCAAAACATAGTCAGTAAGAAGAGTCAGTCTTCTTGTACTTAAGTCCGCATTGTGCCTTTTGTATTTAATTCCGATGCAATTTCTGTGTTTCATCGTCAAGAGGAAGGTCCAAGGGATACAGTAAACCTTGAGTGAAGCATCGGAATCTATACTAGTGTCACAGGAATGGTTCAAAACATAGACAGTAAGAAGAGTCAGTCTTCTTGTACTTATGTCGGCATTGTGACTTTTGTATTCAATTCCGATGCAATTTCTATGTTTTATCGTCAATAAGAAGGTCAGAGGGATACAGTAAAACCGAAGTGAAGCATCGGAATCTATAACTAGTGTCACAGGAATGGTTCAAACATAGTCAGTAAGAAGAGTCCGTCTTCTTGTACTTAAGTCGGCATTGTGGTTTTGTATTTAATTCCGATGCAATTTCTGTTTCATAGTCAATAAGAAGGTCCAAGGTATACAGTAATCCTGGAGTGAAGCATCGGAATCTATAACTAGTGTCACAGGACTGGTTCAAAACATAGTCAGTAAGATGAGTCAGTCTTTTTGTACTTAAGTCGGCATTGTGCCTTTTGTATTTAATTCCGATGTAATTTCTGTGTTTCATCGTCACAAAGACTGTCAGTGGGATACAGTAATCCTGAAGCTAAGCATCGGAATCTAAAACTGGTGTCACAGGAGTTGTTCAAAACATGGTCAGTAAGAAGAGTCAGTCTTCTTGTAGTTAAGTCGGTATTGTTCCTTTTCTATTTCATTCCGATGCAATATCTGTGTTTCATCGTCAATAAGAAGGTCAGAGGGATGCAGTAAACCTCAAGTGAAGCATCGGAATCTATAACTAGTGTCACAGGAATGGTTCAAAACATAGACAGTAGGAAGAGTCAGTCTTCTTCTACTGATGTCGGCATTCTGCCATTTCTATTTAATTCCGATGCAATTTCTGTGATTCATCGTCAATAAGAAGGTCCAAGGGATACAGGAAACCTGGAGTGAAGCATCGGAATCTATAACTAGTGTCACAGGAATGGTTCAAATCATCGACAGTAAGAAGAGTCAGTCTTCTTGTACTTAATTCGGCATTGTGCCTTTAACATTTAATTCCGATGCAATTTCAGTGTTTCATCGTCAATAAGAAGGTCCATGGGATACAGTAAACCCGGAGTGAAGCATCGGAATCTATAACTAGTGTCACAGGAATTGTTCAAAACATAGACAGTAAGAAGAGTCAGTCTTCTTGTACTTACGTCGGCATTGTGCCTTTTGTATTTAATTCCGAAGCAATTTCTGTGTTTTATCGTCAATAAGAAGGTCAGAGGGATGCAGTAAACCTGAAGTGAAGCATCAGAATCTGTAACTAGTGTCACAGGAATGGTTCAAAACATGGTCAGTAAGAAGAGTCAGTATTCTTGTAGTTAAGTCGGTATTGTGCCCTTTCTATTTAATTCGGATGCAATTTCTGTGTTTCATCGTCAATAAGAAGGTCCAAGGGATACAGTAAACCTGAAATGAACCATGGGAATCTATAACTAGTGTCACAGGAATGGTTTAAACATAGACAGAAGGAAAAGTCAGTCTACACGTACTTAAGTGGCATTGTCCCTTTTGTATTTAATTCCGATGCGATTTGTGTGTTTCAAAGTCAATAAGAAATTCAGAGGGATACAGTAAACCAGAAGTGAAGCATCGGAATCTATAACTAGTGTCACAGGAATGGTTCAAAGCATAGTCAGTAAGAAGAGTCAGTCTTCTTGTACTTAAGTCCGCATTGTGCCTTTTGTATTTAATTCCGATGCAATTTGTGTGTTTCATCGTCAATAAAAAGGTCCAAGGGATACAGTAAACCTGAAGTGAAGCATCGGCATCTATAACTAGTGTCCCAGGAATGGTTCAAAACATAGACAGTGGGAAGAGTCTGTCTTCTTGTACTTAAGTCGGCATGGTGCCTTTTGTATTTAATTCCGATGCAATTTCTGTGTTTCATCGTCAATATGAAGGTCCAAGGGATACAGTAAACCTGGAGTGAAGCATCAGAGCCTATAACTAGTGTCACAGGAATGGTTCAAAACATAGACAGTAAGATGAGTCAGCCTTCTTGTACTTAATTCAGCATTGTGCCTTTTGTATTTCATTCCGATGCAATTTCTGTGTTTCATCATCAATAAGAAGGTCAGAGGGATACAGTAAACCTGAAGTGAAGCATCGGAATCTATAACTAGTGTCAGAGGTACGGTTCAAAACATAGACAGTAACATGAGTCAGTGTTCTTGTACTTTAGCCGGCATTGTGCTTTTTGTATTTAATTCCGATGCAACTTCTGTGATTCATCGTAACTAAGAAGGTCAGTGGGATCCAGTAATCTTGAAGTTAAGCATCGGAATCTATAACTAGTGACAAAGGAATGGTTCAAAACTTATCCAGTAAGGAGAGTCAGTCTTCTTGTAGTTAAGTCGGCATTGGTCCTTTTCTATTTAATTCCGTTGCAATATCTGTGTTTAATCGTCATAAATAAGGTCAGAGGTATACAGTAAACCTGAAGTGAAACATCGGAATCTATAACTAGTGTCACAGGAATGGTTCAAAATATAGACAGTAGGAAGAGTCAGCCTTCTTGTACTTAAGTCGGCATTGTGCTTTATCTATTTAATTCCGATGCGATTTCTGTGTCTCATCGTCAATGGGAAGGTCCAAGGGATACAGTAAAAGTGAAGTAAACCATCAGAACTTATAACTAGTGTCACAGGAATGGTTCAAAACATAGTCATTATGAAGAGTCAGTCTTCTTGTACGTAAGTCTGCATTGTGAATTTTGTATTTAATTCCGATACAATTTCTGTGTTTCATCGTCAATAAGAAGGTACAAGGGATACAGTAAACCTGGAGTGATGCATCGGAATCTATAACTAGTGTCACAGGGATGGTTCAAAACATAGACAGTAAGAAGAGTCAGTCTTCTCGTACTTAAGTCGGCATTGTGCCTTTTGTATTTAATTCCGATGCATTTTCTGTGTTTCATCGTCAATAAGAAGGTCCAAGGGATACAGTAAACCTGAAGTGAAGCATCGGAATCTATAACCAGTGTCACAGGAATGGTTCAAAACATAGTCAGTAAGAAGAGTCAGTCTTCTTGTACTTAAGTCATCATTGTGCATTTTCTATTCGATTCTGAAGCAATTTCTGTGTTTCATCGTCAATAAGAATTCCAAGGGATACGGTTAACCTGGAGTGAAGCATCGGAATCTATATCTAGTTTCACAGGAATGGTTCAAAACACAGACAGTAAGAAGAGTCAGACTTCTTTTACTTAAGTCGGCATTGTGCCTTTTGTATTTCATTCCGATGCAATTTCTGTGTTTCATCGTCAATAAGTAGGTCCAAGGGATACAGTAAACCTGGAGTGAAGCATCAGAGTCTATAACTAGTGTCACAGGATTGGTTCTAAACATAGACAGTAAGAAGAGTCAGTCTTCTTGTACTTAATTCCGCATTGTGCCTCATGTATTTAATTCCGATGCAATTTCTGTGATTCATCGTCAATAAGAAGGTCAGAGGGATACAGTAAACCTAATGTTAAGCATCGTAATCTATAACTAGTGTCACAGTAATGGTTCAAAACATAGTGAGTAAGAAGAGTCAGTCTCACTGTACTTAAGTCGGTATTGTGCCTTTTGTACTTAATTCCGATGCAACTTCTGTGTTTCTACGTCAATAAGAAGGTCCACGGGATACAGTAACCCTGGAGTGAAGCATCGGATTCTATAACTAGTGTCAGAGGGACGGTTCAAAACATAGACAGTAAGATGAGTCAGTATTCTTGTACTTTAGTCGCCATTGTGCTTTTTGTATTTAATTCCGATGCAATTTCTGTGTTTTATCGTCACTAAGAAGGTCAGTGGGATACAGTAATCCTGAAGTTAAGCATCGGAATCTATAACTAGTGTCACACGAATGGTTCTACGCATAGACAGTTGGAAGGGTCGGTCTCCTTGTACTTTAGTTGGCATTCTGCCTTTTGTACTTAATTCAGATGCAACTTCTGTGTTTCACCGTCAATAAGAAGGTCAGAGCGATACAGTAAACCTGAAGTGAAGCATCGGAATCTATAACTAGTGTCACAGGAATGGTTCAAAACATAGTCAGTAAGAAGAGTCAGTCTTTTTGTACTTAAGTTGGCATTGTGCCTTTTGTATTTAATTCCGATGCAATTAGTGTGTTTCATCGTCAATAACAAAGTCCAAGGGATACAGTAAACCTGAAGTGAAGCATCGGAATCTATAACTAGTGTCACAGGAATGGTTCAAATCACAGAGAGTTGGAAGATTCAGTCTTCTTGTACTTAAGTCGGCATTGTGCCTTTTGTATTTAATTCCGATGCCATTTCTGTGTTTCATCGTCCATAAGAAGGTCCGAGGGAGACAGTAAACCTCAAGTGAAGCATCGGAATAAAAAACTAGTGTCACAGGAATGGTTCAAACATAGATAGTAGGAAGAGTCAGTCTTCTTGTACTTAAGTCGGCATTGTGCTGTTTCTATTTAATACCGATTCGACTTCTGTGTCTCATCGTCAATATGAAGGTCCAAGGGATACAGGAAACCTGAAGTGAAGCATCGGAATCTATAACTAGTGTCACAGGAATGTTTCAAATCATAGTCAGTAAGAAGAGTCAGTCTTCTTGTACTTAAGTCGGCATGGTGCCATTTTTATTTAATTCCGATGCAATATCTGTGTTTCATCGTCAAGAAGAAGGTCCAAGGGATACAGTAAACCTTGAGTGAAGCATCGGAATCTATACTAGTGTCACAGGAATGGTTCAAAACATAGACAGTAAGAAGAGTCAGTCTTCTTGTACTTATGTCGGCATTGTGACTTTTGTATTCAATTCCGATGCAATTTCTATGTTTTATCGTCAATAAGAAGGTCAGAGGGATACAGTAAACCCGAAGTGAAGCATTGGAATCTATAACTAGTGTCACAGGAATGGTTCAAACATAGTCAGTAAGAAGAGTCCGTCTTCTTGTACTTAAGTCGGCATTGTGGTTTTGTATTTAATTCCGATGCAATTTCTGTTTCATAGTCAATAAGAAGGTCCAAGGTATACAGTAATCCTGGAGTGAAGCATCGGAATCTATAACTAGTGTCACAGGAATGGTTCAAAACATAGTCAGTAAGATGAGTCAGTCTTTTTGTACTTAAGTCGGCATTGTGCCTTTTGTATTTAATTCCGATGTAATTTCTGTGTTTCATCGTCACTAAGACTGTCAGTGGGATACAGTAATCCTGAAGCTAAGCATCGGAATCTAAAACTGGTGTCACAGGAGTTGTTCAAAACATGGTCAGTAGGAAGAGTCAGTCTTCTTGTAGTTAAGTCGGTATTGTTCCTTTTCTATTTCATTCCGATGCAATATCTGTGTTTCATCGTCAATAAGAAGGTCAGAGGGATACAGTAAACCTCAAGTGAAGCATCGGAATCTATAACTAGTGTCACAGGAATGGTTCAAAACATAGACAGTAGGAAGAGTCAGTCTTCTTGTACTGATGTCGGCATTCTGCCATTTCTATTTAATTCCGATGCAATTTCTGTGATTCATCGTCAATAAGAAGGTCCAAGGGATACAGTAAACCTGGAGTGAAGCATCGGAATCTATAACTAGTGTCACAGGAATGGTTCAAAACATCGACAGTAAGAAGAGTCAGTCTTCTTGTACTTAATTCGGCATTGTGCCTTTAATATTTAATTCCGATGCAATTTCTGTGTTTCATCGTCAATAAGAAGGTCCATGGGATACAGTAAACCCGGAGTGAAGCATCGGAATCTATAACTAGTGTCACAGGAATTGTTCAAAACATAGACAGTAAGAAGAGTCAGTCTTTCTGTACTTATGTCGGCATTGTGCCTTTTGTATTTGATTCCGAAGCAATTTCTGTGTTTTATCGTCAATAATAAGGTCAGAGGGATACAGTAAACCTGAAGGGGGGCATCGGAATCTATAACTAGTGTCACAGGAATGTTTCAAAACATAGTCAGTAAGTAGAATCCGTCTTCTTGTACTTAAGTCGGCATTGTGCTTTTGTATTTAATTCCGATGCAATTTCTGGGTTTCATCGTCAACAAGAAGGTCCAAGGGATACAGTAAACCTAGAGTGAAGCATCGGAATCCATAACTAGTGTCACAGGAATGGTTCAAAGCATAGTCAGTAAGAAGAGTCAGTCTTCTTGTACTTAAGTCGGCATTGTGCCTTTTGTATTTAATTCCTATGCAATTTCTGTGTTTCATCGTCATTAAGAAGGTCCAAGGGATACAGCAAAGCTGGAGTGAAGCATCGGAATCTATAACTAGTGTCACAGGAATGGTTCAAAACATGGTCAGTAAGAAGAGTCAGTATTCTTGTAGTTAAGTCGGTATTGTGCCCTTTCTATTTAATTCGGATGCAATTTCTGTGTTTCATCGTCAATAAGAAGGTCCAAGGGATACAGTAAACCTGAAATGAACCATGGGAATCTATAACTAGTGTCACAGGAATGGTTTAAACATAGAGAGTAGGAAGAGTCAGTTTTCTTGTACTTAAGTCGGCATTGTGCTTTTGTATTTAATTCCGATGCAATTTCTGTGTTTCATCGTCAATGAGAAGGTCCAAGGGATACAGTAAACCTGAAGATAAGCATCGGAATCTATAACTAGTGTCACAGGAATGATTCAAAACGTAGTCCGTAAGAAGAGTCAGTCTTCTTGTACTTACGTCTGCATTGTGCCTTTTGTATTTAATTCCGATGCAATTTCTGTGCTTCATCGTCAATAAGAAGGTCAGAGGGATACAGTAAACCTGAAGTGAAGCATCGGAATCTATACTAGTGTCACAGGAATGGTTCAAAGCATAGTCAGTAAGAAGAGTCAGTCTTCTTGTACTTAAGTCGGCATTGTGCCTTTTGTATTTAATTCCGATGCACTTTTTGTGTGTTTCTTCGTCAATAAAAACGTCCAAGGGATACAGTAAACCTGAAGTTAAGCATCGGAATCGATATCTAGTGTCCTAGGAATGGTTCAAAACATAGACAGTAGGAAGAGTCTGTCTTCTTGTACTTAAATCGGTATTGTGCCTTTTCTATTTAATTCCGATGCAATATCTGTGTTCCATCGTCAATAAGAAGGTCAGAGGGATACAGTAAACCTGAAGTGAAGCATCGGAATCTATACTAGTGTCACATAAATGTTTCAAAACATAGAGAGATGGAAGAGTCAGTCTTCCTGTACTTAAGTCGCCATTGTGCCTTTTGTATTTCATTCCGATGGAATTTTTGTGTTTCATCGTCAATAAGAAGGTCCGAAGGATACAGTAAACCTCAAGTGAAGCATCGGAATAAAAAACTAGTGTCACAGGAATGGTTCAAAACATAGAGAGTAGGAAGAGTCAGTTTTCTTGTACTTAAGTCGGCATTGTGCTTTTGTATTTAATTCCGATGCAATTTCTGTGTTTCATCGTCAATGAGAAGGTCCAAGGGATACAGTAAACCTGAAGATAAGCATCGGAATCTATAACTAGTGTCACAGGAATGATTCAAAACGTAGTCCGTAAGAAGAGTCAGTCTTCTTGTACTTACGTCTGCATTGTGCCTTTTGTATTTAATTCCGATGCAATTTCTGTGTTTCATCGTCAATAAGAAGGTCCAAGGGATACAGTAAACCTGAAGCGAAGCATCGGATTCTATAACTAGTATCACAGAAATGGCTCAAAACATAGACGGTAAAAAGAGTCGGTCTTCTTGTACTTAAGTCGGCATTCTGCCTTTTCTATTTAATTCCGATGCAATTTCTGTGTTTCATCGTCAATAAGAAGGTCCAAGGGATACAGCGAATCACAAGTGAAGGATCGGAATCTATAACTAGTGTCACAGGAATGGTCCAAAGCATAGTCGGTAAGATGAGCAAGTCATCTTGTACTTATGTCGGCATTGTGCCTTTTGTATTTAATTCCGATGCAATTTCTGTGTTTCATCGTCAATAAGAAGGTCCAAGGGATACAGTAAACCTGGAGTGAAGCATCGGAATCTGTAACTAGTGTCACAGGAATGGTTCAAAATTTAGACAGTATGAAGAGTCAGTCTTCTTGTACTTAAGTCGGCATTGTGCCTTTTTTATTTAATTCCGATGCAATTTCTGTGTTTCATCGTCAATAAGAAGGTCCAAGGGATACAGTATACCTAGAGTGAAGCGTCGGAATCTATAACTAGTGTGACAGGAAAGGTTCAAACATAGACAGTAAGAAGAGTCAGTCTTTTTGTACTTAATTCTGCATTGTGCCTTTTGTATTTAATTCCGACGCTATTTCTGTGTTTCATCGTCAATAAGAACGTCAGAGGGATACAGTAAATCTCAAGTGAAGCATCGGAATCTATAACTAGTGTCACAGGAATGGTTCAATACATAGACAGTAAAAAGAGTCGGTCTTCTTGTACTTAAGTCGGCATTGTGCCTTTTGTATTTAATTCCGATGTAATTTCTGTGTTTTATCGTCAATACGAAGGTCAGAGGGATACAGTAAACCTGAAGTGAAGCATCGGAATCTATAACTAGTGTCACAGGAATGATTCAAAACATAGTCCGTAAGAAGAGTCAGTCTTCTTGTACTTACGTCTGCATTGTGCCTTTTGTATTTAATTCCGATGCAATTTCTGTGTTTCATCGCCAATAAGAAGTTCCAAGGGATACAGTAAACCTGAAGTGAAGCACCAGAATCTATAACTAGTGTCACAGGAATCGTTCAAAACATAGTCAGTAAGAAGAGTCTGTCTTCTAGTACTTAAGTCGGCCTTGTGCCCCTTGTATTGAATTCCGATGCAATTTCTGTGTTTCATCGTCAATAAGAAAGTCCAAGGGATACAGTAAACCTGAAGTGAAGCATAGAAATCTACAACTAGTGTCACAGGAATGGTTCAAAGCATAGACACTAGAAGAGTGTGTCTTCTTGTACTTAAGTCGGCATTGTGCCTTTTGTATTTAATTCCGATGCAATTTCTGTGTTTCATCGTTAATTAGAAGGGCAGAGGGATACAGTAAACCTCAAGTGAAGCATCGGAATCTATAACTAGTGTCACAGGAATGGTTCAAACATAGTCAGTAAGAAGAGTCAGTCTTCTTGTACTTAAATCGGCATTGTGCCTTTTGTATTTAATTCCGATGCAATTTCTGTATTTCATCGTCAATAAGAAGGTCCAAGGGATACAGTAAACCTGGAGTGAAGCATCGGAATCTATAACTAGTGTCACAGGGGTGGTTCAAAACATAGACAGGAAGAAGAGTCAGTCTCCTTGTACTTAAGTCGGCATTGTGCGTATTGTATTTAATTTCGATGCAATTTCTGTGTTTCATCGTCAATATGAAGGTCCAAGGGATACAGTAAACCTGAAGCGAAGCATTGAAATCTATAACTAGTATCACAGAAATGGTTCAAAACATAGACAGTATGCAGGGTCAGTCTTCTTGTACTTAAGTCGGCATTGTGCCTTATCTATTTAATTCCGATGCAATTTCTGTGTTTCATCGTCAATAAGAAGGTCCAAGGGATACAGTAAACCCGGAGTGAAGCATCGGAATCTATAACTAGTGTCACAGGAATTCTTCAAAACATAGACAGTAAGAAGAGTCAGTCTTCTTGTACTTATGTCGGCATTGTGCCTTTTGTATTTAATTCCGAAGCAATTTCTGTGTTTTATCGTCAATAAGAAGGTCAGAGGGATACAGTAAACCTAAAGTGAGGCATCGGAATCTATAACTAGTGTCACAGGAATGTTTCAAAACATAGTCAGTAAGAAGAATCCGTCTTCTTGTACTTAAGTCGGCGTTGTGCTTTTGTATTTAATTCCGATGCAATTTCTGTGTTTCATCGTCATTAAGAAGGTCCAAGGGGTACAGTAAAGCTGGAGTGAAGCATCGGAATCTATAACTAGTGTCACAGGAATGGTTCAAAACATGGTCAGTAAGAAGAGTCAGTATTCTTGTAGTTAAGTCGGTATTGTGCCCTTTCTATTTAATTCGGATGCAATTTCTGTGTTTCATCGTCAATAAGAACGTCCAAGGGATACAGTAAACCTGAAATGAACCATGGGAATCTATAACTAGTGTCACAGGAATGGTTTAAAACATAGACAGAAGGAAAAGTCAGTCTACACGTACTTAAGTGGCATTGTGCCTTTTGTATTTAATTCCGATGCAATTTGAGTGTTTCAAAGTCAATAAGAAATTCAGAGGGATACAGTAAACCAGAGGTGAAGCATCGGAATCTATAACTAGTGTCACAGGAATGGTTCAAAGCATAGTCAGTAAGAAGAGTAAGTCTTCTTGTACTTAAGTCGGCATTGTGCCTTTTTTATTTCATTCCGATGCAATTTCTGTGTTTCATCGTCAATAAGAAGGTCCAAGGGATACAGTAAACCTGGAGTGAAGCATCGGAGTCTGTAACTAGTGTCACAGGAATGGTTCAAAACATAGACAGTAGGAAGAGTCAGACTTCTTGTACTTAATTCGGCATTGTGCGTTTTGTATTTAATTCCGACGGAACTTCTGTGTTTCATCGTCAATAAGAAATCCAGTGGGATACAGAAAACCTGGAGTGAAGCATCGGAATCCATAACTAGTGTCACAGGGATGGTTCAAAACATGGACAGTTAGAAGAGTCAGTCTTCTTGTACTTAAGTCGGCATTGTGCCATTTGTATTTAATTCCGTTGCAATTTCTGTGTTGCATCGTCAATAAGAAGGGCAGAGGTTTACAGTACACCTGAAGTGAAGCATCGGAATCTATAACTAGTGTCACAGGAATGGTTCAACACATAGAGAGCAGGAAGAGTCAGTCGTCATGTACTTAATTCGGCATTGTGGCTTTTCTATTTAATTCCGATGCAATTGCAGTGTTTCATCGTCAATAAGAAGGTCCAAGGGATACAGTAAACCTGAAGTGTAGCATCGGAATCTATAACTAGTGACACAGGAATTGTTCAAAGCATAGTCAGTAAGAAGAGTCAGTCTTCTTGTACTTATGTCGGCATTGTGCCTTTTCTATTTAATTCCGATGCTATTTCTGTGTTTCATCGTCAATAAGTAGGTCCCAGGGACCCAGTGAACCTGAAGTGAAGCATCGGAATCTATAACTAGTGTCACAATAATGGTTCAAAACATAGTCAGTAAGAAGAGTCAGTCTTCTTGTACTTAAGTCGCCATTGTGCCTTTTTTATTTCATTCCGAAGCAATTTTTGTGTTTCATCGTCCATAAGAAGGTCCGAAGGATACAGTAAACCTCAAGTGAAGCATCGGAATAAAAAACTAGTGACACAGGAATGGTTCAAAACATAGAGAGTAGGAAGAGTCAGTCTTCTTGTACTTAATTCGGCATAGTGCCTTTTGTATTTCATTCCGATGCAATTTCTGTGTTTCATCGTCAATAAGAAGGTCAGAGCGATACAGTAAACCTCAAGTGAAGCATCGGAATCTATAACTAGTGTCACAGGAATGGTCCAAATCATAGTCGGTAAGATGAGCAAGTCATCTTGTACTTATGTCGGCATTGTGCCTTTTGTATTTAATTCCGATGCAATTTCTGTGTTTCATCGTCAATAAGAAGGTCCAAGGGATACGGTAAACCTGGAGTGAAGCATCGGAATCTGTAACTAGTGTCACAGGAATGGTTCAAAACGTAGACAGTATGAAGAGTCAGTCTTCTTGTTCTTAAGTCGGCATTGTGCCTTTTTTATTTAATTCCCATGCAATTTCTGTGTTTCATCGTCAATAAGAAGGTCCAAGGGATACAGTATACCTAGAGTGAAGCATCGGAATCTATATCTAGTGTGACAGGAAAGGTTCAAAAATAGACAGTAAGAAGAGTCAGTCTTCTTGTACTTAATTCTGCATTGTGCCTTTTGTATTTAATTCCGACGCTATTTCTGTGTTTCATCGTCAATAAGAACGTCAGAGGGATACAGTAAATCTCAAGTGAAGCATCGGATTCTATAACTAGTGTCACAGGAATGATTCAAAACATAGTCCGTAAGAAGAGTCAGTCTTCTTGTACTTAAGTCGGCATTGTGCCATTTGTATTTAATTCCGATGCAATTTCTGTGTTTCATCGTCAATAAGTAGGTCCAAGGGACCCAGTGAACCTGAGGTGAAGCATCGGAATCTATAACTAGTGTCACATAAATGGTTCAAAGCATAGTCAGTAAGAAGAGTCAGTCTTCTTGTACTTGAGGCGGCATTGTGCTTATTGTATTTAATTCCGATGCAATTTCTGTGTTTCATCGTCAATAAGAAGGTCCAAGGGATACAGTAAACCTGGAGTGAAGCATCGGAGTGTGTAACTAGTGTCACAGGAATGGTTCAAAACATAGACAGTAAGCAGAGTCAGTCTTCTTGTACTTAAGTCGGCATTGTGTCTTTTTTATTTATTTCCGATGCAATTTCTATGTTTCATCGTCAATAAGAAGGTCCAAGGGATACAGTAAACCTAGAGTGAGCATCGGAATCTATAACTAGTGTCACAGGAAAGGTTCAGAATATAGACAGTAGGAAGAGTCAGACTTCTTGTACTTAATTCGGCATTGTGCGTTTTGTATTTAATTCCGACGGAATTTCTGTGTTTCATCGTCAATAAGAAAGCCAGAGGGATACAGTAAACCTGGAGTGAAGCATCGGAATCCATAACTAGTGTCACAGAGATGGTTCAAAACATAGGCAGTTAGAAGAGTCAGTCTTCTTGTACTTAAGTCGGCATTGTGCCATTTGTATTTAATTCCGTTGCAATTTCTGTGTTACATCGTCAATAAGAAGGGCAGAGGTTTACAGTACACCTGAAGTGAAGCATCGGAATCTATAACTAGTGTCACAGGAATGGTTCAACAAATAGACAGTAGGAAGAGTCAGTCTTCATGTACTTAATTCGGCATTGTGGCGTTTCTATTTAATTCCGATGCAATTGCAGTGTTCCATCGTCAATAAGAAGGTCCAAGGGATACAGTTAACCTGAAGTGTAGCATCGGAATCTATAACTAGTGACACAGGAATTGTTCAAAGCATAGTCAGTAAGAAGAGACAGTCTTCTTGTACTTATGTCGACATTGTGCCTTTTCTATTTAATTCCGATGCAATTTCTGTGTTTCATCGCCAATAAGAAGGTCCATGGGATACAGTAAACCCGGAGTGAAGCATTGGAATCTATTACTAGTGTCACAGGAATTGTTCAAAACATAGACAGTAAGAAGAGTCAGTCTTCTTGTACTTATGTCGGCATTGTGCCTTTTGTATTTAATTCCGAAGCAATTTCTGTGTTTTATCGTCAATAAGAAGGTCAGAGGGATACAGTAAACCTGAAGGGGAGCATCGGAATCTATAACTAGTGTCACAGGAATGTTTCAAAACATAGTCAGTAAGTAGAATCCGTCTTCTTGTACTTAAGTCGGCATTGTGCTTTTGTATTTAATTCCGATGCAATTTCTGTGTTTCATCGTCAACAAGAAGGTCCAAGGGATACAGTAAACCTAGAGTGAAGCATCAGAATCCATAACTAGTGTCACAGGAATGGTTCAAAGCATAGTCAGTAAGAAGAGTCAGTCTTCTTGTACTTAAGTCGGCATTGTGCCTTTTGTATTTAATTCCGATGCACTTTTTCTGTGTTTCTTCGTCAATAAAACCGTCCAAGGGATACAGTAAACCTGAAGTTAAGCTTCGGAATCGATATCTAGTGTCCTAGGAATGGTTCAAAACATAGACAGTAGGAAGAGTCTGTCTTCTTGTACTTAAATCGGTATTGTGCCTTTTCTATTTAATTCCGATGCAATATCTGTGTTCCATCGTCAATAAGAAGGTCAGAGGGATACAGTAAACCTGAAGTGAAGCATCGGAATCTATACTAGTGTCACAGAAATGTTTCAAAACATAGAGAGATGGAAGAGTCAGTCTTCCTGTACTTAAGTCGCCATTGTGCCTTTTGTATTTCATTCCGATGCAATTTTTGTGTTTCATCGTCTATAAGAAGGTCCGAAGGATACAGTAAACCTCAAGTGAAGCATCGGAATAAAAAACAAGTGTCACAGGAATGGTTCAAAATATAGAGAGTAGGAAGAGTCAGTCTTCTTGTACTTAATTCGGCATTGTGTCTTTTGTATTTCATTCCGATGCAATTTCTGTGTTTCATCGTCGATAAGAAGGTCAGAGGGATACAGTAAACCTCAAGTGAAGCCTCGGAATCTGTAACTAGTGTCACAGGAATGGTTCAAACCTAGTCAGTAAGATGAGTCAGTTTTCTTGTACTTAAGTCGGCATTGTGCTTTTGTATTTAATTCCGATGCAATTTCTGTGTTTCATCGTCAATGAGAGGGTCCAAGGGATACAGTAAACCTGAAGATAAGCATCGGAATCTATAACTAGTGTCACAGGAATGATTCAAAACGTAGTCCGTAAGAAGAGTCAGTCTTCTTGTACTTACGTCTGCATTGTGCCTTTTGTATTTAATTCCGATGCAATTTCTGTGTTTCATCGTCAATAAGAAGGTCCAAGGGATACAGTAAACCTGAAGCGAAGCATCGAAATCTATAACTAGTATCACAGAAATGGTTCAAAACATAGACGGTAAAAAGAGTCTTTCTTCTTGTACTTAAGTCGGCATTCTGCCTTTTCTATTTAATTCCGATGCAATTTATGTGTTTCATCGTCAATAAGAAGGTCCAAGGGGTACAGCGAATCTCAAGTGAAGGATCGGAATCTATAACTAGTGTCACAGGAATGGTCCAAAGCATAGTCGGTAAGATGAGCAAGTCATCTTGTACTTATGTCGGCATTGTGCCTTTTGTATTTAATTCCGATGCAATTTCTGTGTTTCATCGTCAATAAGAAGGTCCAAGGGATACAGTAAACCTGGAGTGAAGCATCGGAATCTGTAACTAGTGTCACAGGAAAGGTTCAAACATAGACAGTAAGAAGAGTCAGTCTTTTTGTACTTAATTCTGCATTGTGCCTTTTGTATTTAATTCCGACGCTATTTCTGTGTTTCATCGTCAATAAGAACGTCAGAGGGATACAGTAAATCTCAAGTGAAGCATCGGAATCTATAACTAGTGTCACAGGAATGGTTCAAAACATAGACAGTAAAAAGAGTCGGTCTTCTTGTACTTAAGTAGGCATTGTGCCTTTTGTATTTATTTCCGATGTAATTTCTGTGTTTTATCGTCAATACGAAGTTCAGAGGGATACAGTAAACCTGAAGTGAAGCATCGGAATCTATAACTAGTGTCACAGGAATGATTCAAAACATAGTCCGTGAGAAGAGTCAGTCTTCTTGTACTTACGTCTGCATTGTGCCTTTTGTATTTAATTCCGATGCAATTTCTGTGTTTCATCGCCAATAAGAAGGTCCAAGGGATACAGTAAACCTGAAGTGAAGCACCAGAATCTATAACTAGTGTCACAGGAATCGTTCAAAACATAGTCAGTAAGAAGAGTCTGTCTTCTAGTACTTAAGTCGGCCTTGTGCCCCTTGTATTGAATTCCGATGCAATTTCTGTGTTTCATCGTCAATAAGAAGGTCCAAGGGATACAGTAAACCTGAAGTGAAGCATAGAAATCTACAACTAGTGTCACAGGAATGGTTCAAAGCATAGACAGAAGAAGAGTGTGTCCTCTTGTACTTAAGTCGGCATTGTGCCTTTTGTATTTAATTCCGATGCAATTTCTGTGTTTCATCGTTAATTAGAAGGTCAGAGGGATACAGTAAACCTGAAGTGAAGCATCGGAATCTATAACTAGTGTCACAGGAATGTTTCAAAGCATAGTCAGTAAGAAGAATCCGTCTTCTTGTACTTAAGTCGGCATTGTGCTTTTGTATTTAATTCCGATGCAATTTCTGTGTTTCATCGTTAACAAGAAGGTCCAAGGGATACAGTAAACCTAGAGTGAAGCATCGGAATTAATAACTAGTGTCACAGGAATGGTTCAAAACATAGTCAGTAAGATGAGTCAGTCTTCTTGTACTTAAGTCGGCATTGTGCCTTTTGTATTTAATTCCGATGCAATTTCTGTGTTTCATCGTCATTAAGAAGGTCCAAGGGGTACAGTAAAGCTGGAGTGAAGCATCGGAATCTATAACTAGTGTCACAGGAATGGTTCAAAACATGGTCAGTAAGAAGAGTCAGTATTCTTGTAGTTAAGTCGGTATTGTGCCCTTTCTATTTAATTCGGATGCAATTTCTGTGTTTCATCGTCAACAAGAAGGTCCAAGGGATACAGTAAACCTGAAATGAACCATGGGAATCTATAACTAGTGTCACAGGAATGGTTTAAATCATAGACAGAAGGAAAAGTCAGTCTACACGTACATAAGTGGCATTGTGCCTTTCGTATTTAATTCCGATGCAATTTGTGTGTTTCAAAGTCAATAAGAAATTCAGAGGGATACAGTAAACCAGAAGTGAAGCATCGGAATCTATAACTAGTGTCACAGGAATGGTTCAAAGCATAGTCAGTAAGAAGAGTCATTCTTCTTGTACTTAAGTTGGCATTGTGCCTTTTGTATATCATTCCGATGCAATTTCTGTGTTTCATCGTCAATAAGAAGGTCCAAGGGATACAGCAAACCTAGAGTGAAGCATCGGAGTCTGTAACTAGTGTCACAGGAATGGTTCAAAACATAGACAGTAGGAAGAGTCAGACTTCTTGTACTTAATTCGGCATTGTGCGTTTTGTATTTAATTCCGACGGAACTTCTGTGTTTCATCGTCAATAAGAAAGCCAGTGGGATACAGTAAACCTGGAGTGAAGCATCGGAATCCAAAACTAGTGTCACTGGGATGGTTCAAAACATGGACAGTTAGAAGAGTCAGTCTTCTTGTACTTAAGTCGGCATTGTGCCATTTGTATTTAATTCCGTTGCAATTTCTGTGTTGCATCGTCAATAAGAAGGGCAGAGGTTTACAGTACACCTGAAGTGAAGCATCGGAATCTATAACTAGTGTCACAGGAATGGTTCAACACATAGACAGCAGGAAGAGTCAGTCTTCATGTACTTAATTCGGCATTGTGGCTTTTCTATTTAATTCCGATGCAATTGCAGTGTTTCATCGTCAATAAGAAGGTCCAAGGGATACAGTAAACCTGAAGTGTAGCATCGGAATCTATAACTAGTGACACAGGAATTGTTCAAAGCATAGTCAGTAAGGAGAGTCAGTCTTCTTGTACTTATGTCGGCATTGTGCCTTTTTTATTTCATTCCGATGCAATTTTTGTGTTTCATCGTCCATAAGAAGGTCCGAAGGATACAGTAAACCTCAAGTGAAGCATCGGAATAAAAAACTAGTGTCACAGGAACGGTTCAAAACATAGAGAGTAGGAAGAGTCAGTCTTCTTGTACTTAATTCGGCATAGTGCCTTTTGTATTTCATTCCGATGCAATTTCTGTGTTTCATCGTCAATAAGAAGGTCAGAGGGATACAGTAAACCTCAAGTGAAGCATCGGAATCTATAACTAGTGTCACAGGAATGGTCCAAATCATAGTTGGTAAGATGAGCAAGTCATATTGTACTTATGTCGGCATTGTGCCTTTTGTATTTAATTCCGATGCAATTTCTGTGTTTCATCGTCAATAAGAAGGTCCAAGGGATACAGTAAACCTGGAGTGAAGCATCGGAGTGTGTAACTAGTGTCACAGGAATGGTTCAAAACATAGACAGTAAGCAGAGTCAGTCTTCTTGTACTTAAGTCGGCATTGTGTCTTTTTTATTTATTTCCCATGCAATTTCTGTGTTTCATCGTCAACAAGAAGGTCCAAGGGATACAGTAAACCTAGAGTGAGCATCGGAATCTATAACTAGTGTCACAGGAATGGTTCAGAATATAGACAGTAGGAAGAGTCAGACTTCTTGTACTTAATTCGGCATTGTGCGTTTTGTATTTAATTCCGACGGAATTTCTGTGTTTCATCGAAATAAGAAAGCCAGAGGGATACAGTAAACCTGGAGTGAAGCATCGGATCCATAACTAGTGTCACAGAGATTGTTCAAAACATAGACAGTTAGAAGAGTCAGTCTTCTTTTACTGAAGTCGGCATTGTGCCATTTGTATTTAATTCCGTTGCAATTTCTGTGTTACATCGTCAATAAGAAGGGCAGAGGTTTACAGTACACCTGAAGTGAAGCATCGGAATCTATAACTAGTGTCACAGGAATGGTTCAACAAATAGACAGTAGGAAGAGTCAGTCTTCATGTACTTAATTCGGCATTGTGGCTTTTCTATTTAATTCCGATGCAATTGCAGTGTTCCATCGTCAATAAGAAGGTCCAAGGGATACAGTTAACCTGAAGTGTAGCATCGGAATCTATAACTAGTGACACAGGAATTGTTCCAAGCATAGTCAGTAAGAAGAGACAGTCTTCTTGTACTTATGTCGGCATTGTGCCTTTTCTATTTAATTCCGATGCTATTTCTGTGTTTCATCGTCAATAAGAAGGTCCAAGGGATACAGTAACCCTGCAGTGAAGCATCGAAATCTATAACTAGTGTCACAGGAATGGTTTCAAAAACATAGACAGAAGAAGAGTCAGTCTTCCTGTACTTATGTCGGCATTGTGCCATTTGTATTTAATTCAGTTGCCATTTCTGTGTTTCATCGTCAATAAGAAGGGCAGAGGGATACAGTAAACCTGCAGTGAAGCATCGGAATCTATAACTAGTGTCACAGGAATGGTTCAAAACATAGACAGTAGGAAGAGTCAGTCTTCTTGTACATAAGTCGGCATTGTGCCTTTTCTATTTAATTCCGATGCAATTTCAGTGTTTCATCGTCAATAAGAAGGTACAAGGGATACAGTAAAACTGGAGTGATGCATCGGAATCTATAACTAGTAACACATTGATGGTTCAAAAAATAGAACGTAAGAAGAGTCAGTATTCTTGTACTTAAGTCGACATTGTGCCTTTTGTATTCAATTTCGATGCAATTATTGTTTTGCATCGTTAATAAAAAGGTCCAAGGGATACAGTAAACCGGGAGTGAAGTATCGGAATCTATAACTAGTGTCACAATAATGGTTCAAACATAGTCAGTAAGAAGAGTCAGTCTTCTTGTACTTAAGTCTGCATTGTGCTTTTTGTATTTAATTCCGATGGAATTTCTGAGTTTCATCGTCAATAAGAAGGACCAAGGGATACAGTAAACCTGGAGTGAAGCATCGGAATGTATAACTAGTGTCATAGGAATGAATCAAAACATAGTCTGTAGGAAGAGTCAGTCTTCTTGTACTTAAGTCGGCATTGTGCCTTTTTTATTTAATTCCGATGCAATTTCTGTGTTTCATCGTCAATAAGAAGGTCAAAGGGATACAGTTAACCTCAAGTGAAGCATCGGAATCTATAACTAGTGTCACAGGAAATGTTCAAAACATAGACAGTAAGAAGAGACAGTCTTCTTGTACATAATTCGGCATTGTGCCTTTAGTATTTACTTCCCATGCAATGTCTGTGTTTCATCGTCAATACGAAGGTCCAAGGGATACAGTAAACCTGAAGTGAAGCACCGGAATCTATAACAAGTGTCACATGAATGGTTCAAATCATAGCCAGTAAGAAGAGGCAGTCTTCTTGTACTTAAGTCGCCATTGTGCCTTTTGTATTTAATTCCGATGCAATTTCTGTGTATCATCGTCAATAAGAGGGTCCAAGGGATACAGTAAACCTGTAGTGATGCATCGGAATCTTTAACTAGTGACACAGGGATGGTTCAAAAAATAGAACGTAAGAAGAGTCAGTATTCTTGTACTTAAGTCGACATTGTGCCTTTTGTATCTAATTCCGATGCAATTTTTGTGTTTCATCGTTAGTAAAAAGGTCCAGGGGATACAGAGTACCGGGAGTGAAGCATCGGAATCTATAACTAGTGTCACAATAATGGTTTAAACATAGTCAGTAAGAAGAGTCAGACTTCTTGTACTAAGTCTGCATTGTGCTTTTTGTATTTAATTCCGATGCAATTTCTGTGTTTCATCGTCAATAAGAAGGTCCAAGGGATACAGTAAACCTGGAGTGAAGCATCGGAATGTATAACTAGTGTCATAGGAATGAATCAAAACATAGTCTGTAAGAAGAGTCAGTCTTCTTGTACTAAAGTCGGCATTGTGCCTTTTGTATTTAATTCCGATGCAATTTCTGTGTTTCATCGTCAATAAGGAGGTCCAAAGGATACAGTAAACCTGAAGTGAGGCATCGAATTCTATAACTAGTGTCACAGGAATGGTTCAAAAACATAGACAGAAGAAGAGTCAGTCTTCTTGTACTTAAGTCGGCATTGTGCCATTTGTATTTAATTCCGATGCAATTTCTGTGTTTCATCGTCAATAAGTAAGTCGAAGGGACCCAGTGAACCTGAAGTGAAGCATCGGAATCTATAACTAGTGTCACAATAATGGTTCAAAACATAGTCAGTAAGAAGAGTCAGTCTTCTTTTTCTTAAGTCGGCATTGTGCCTTTTGCATTTAATTCCGATGCAATTTTTGTGTTTCATCGTCAATAAGAAGGTCCAAGGGATACAGTAAACCTGAAGTGAAGCATCGAAATCTATAACTAGTGTCACAGGAATGGTTCAAAAACATAGACAGAAGAAGAGTCAGTCTTCTGGTACTTATGTCGGCATTGTGCCATTTGTATTTAATTCAGTTGACATTTCTGTGTTTCATCGTCAATAAGAAGGGCAGAGGGATACAGTAAACCTGAAGTGAAGCATCGGAATCTATAACTAATGTCACAGGAATGGTTCAAAGCATAGACAGTGGGAAGAGTCAGACTTCTTGTACTTAAGTCGGCATTGTGCCTTTTCTATTTAATTCCGATGCAATTGCTGTGTTACATCGTCAATAAGAAGGTCCAAATGATACAGTAAACCTGAAGTGAAGCATCGGAATCATTAACTAGTGTCACAGGAATGGTTCAAAGCATAGTCAGTATGAAGAGTCAGTCTTCGTGTACTTAAGTCGGCATTGTGCCGTTTGCATTTAATTCCGATGCAATTTCTGTGTTTCATCGTCAATAAGAAGGTCCAAGGGATACAGTAAACCTAAAGTGAAGCATCGGAATCTATAAATGGTGTCACAGGAATGGTTCAAAGCATAGACAGTGGGAAGAGTCAGTCTTCTTGTACTTAAGTCGGCATTGTGCCTTTCGTATTTATCTCCGATGCAATTTCTGTGTTTCATCGTCAATAAGAAAGTCCAAGGGATATAGTAAAAATGGAGTGAAGCATCGGAATCTATAACTAGTGTCACAGGATTGGTTCAAACCATAGGCAGTAAGAAGAGTAAGTTTTCTTGTACTTAAGTCGGCATTGTGCCTTTTTTATTTAATTCCGATGCAATTTCTGGGTTTCATCGTCAATAAGAAGGTCCAAGGGATACAGTAAACCTGGAGTGAAGCATCGGAATCTATAACTAGTGTCACAGGAATGGTTCAAAACATCGACAGTAAGTAGAGACAGTCTTCTTGTACTTAATTCGGCATTGTGCCTTTAGTATTTACTTCCCATGCAATTTCTGTGTTTCATCGTCAATAAGAAGGTCATAGGGATACAGTAAACCTGAAGTGAAGCATCGGAATCTATAACTAGTGTCACAGGAATGGTTCAACATATAGTCAGTAAGAAGAGTCAGTCTTCTTGTACATAATCCGGCATTGTGCCTTTTGTATTTAATTCCGATGCAATTTCTGTGTTTCATCGTCCATAAAAAGGTCAGAGGGATACAGTAAAGCTGAAGTGAAGCATCGGAATCTATAACTAGTTTCAAAGGAATGGTTCAAGACATAGTCAGTAAGAAGAGTCAGTCTTCTTGTACTTAAGTCGGCATTGTGCGTTTTGTATTTAATTTCGATGCAATTTCTGTGTTTCATCGTCAATATGAAGGTCCAAGGGATACAGTAAACCAGAAGCGAAGCATTGAAATCTATAACTAGTATCACAGAAATGGTTCAAAACATAGACAGTATGCAGGGTCAGTCTTCTTGTACTTAAGTCGGCATTGTGCCTTATCTATTTAATTCCGATGCAATTTCTGTGTTTCATCGTCAATAAGAAGGTCCAAGGGATACAGTAAACCCGGAGTGAAGCATCGGAATCTATAACTAGTGTCACAGGAATTGTTCAAAACATAGACAGTAAGAAGAGTCAGTCTTCTTGTACTTATGTCGGCATTGTGCCTTTTGTATTTAATTCCGAAGCAATTTCTGTGTTTTATCGTCAATAAGAAGGTCAGAGGGATACAGTAAACCTGAAGTGAAGCATCGGAATCTATAACTAGTGTCACAGGAATGTTTCAAAGCATAGTCAGTAAGAAGAATCCGTCTTCTTGTACTTAAGTCGGCATTGTGCTTTTGTATTTAATTCCGATGCAATTTCTGTGTTTCATCGTTAACAAGAAGGTCCAAGGGATACAGTAAACCTAGAGTGAAGCATCGGAATTAATAACTAGTGTCACAGGAATGGTTCAAAACATAGTCAGTAAGATGAGTCAGTCTTCTTGTACTTAAGTCGGCATTGTGCCTTTTGTATTTAATTCCGATGCAATTTCTGTGTTTCATCGTCATTAAGAAGGTCCAAGGGGTACAGTAAAGCTGGAGTGAAGCATCGGAATCTATAACTAGTGTCACAGGAATGGTTCAAAACATGGTCAGTAAGAAGAGTCAGTATTCTTGTAGTTAAGTCGGTATTGTGCCCTTTCTATTTAATTCGGATGCAATTTCTGTGTTTCATCGTCAACAAGAAGGTCCAAGGGATACAGTAAACCTGAAATGAACCATGGGAATCTATAACTAGTGTCACAGGAATGGTTTAAATCATAGACAGAAGGAAAAGTCAGTCTACACGTACATAAGTGGCATTGTGCCTTTCGTATTTAATTCCGATGCAATTTGTGTGTTTCAAAGTCAATAAGAAATTCAGAGGGATACAGTAAACCAGAAGTGAAGCATCGGAATCTATAACTAGTGTCACAGGAATGGTTCAAAGCATAGTCAGTAAGAAGAGTCATTCTTCTTGTACTTAAGTTGGCATTGTGCCTTTTGTATATCATTCCGATGCAATTTCTGTGTTTCATCGTCAATAAGAAGGTCCAAGGGATACAGCAAACCTAGAGTGAAGCATCGGAGTCTGTAACTAGTGTCACAGGAATGGTTCAAAACATAGACAGTAGGAAGAGTCAGACTTCTTGTACTTAATTCGGCATTGTGCGTTTTGTATTTAATTCCGACGGAACTTCTGTGTTTCATCGTCAATAAGAAAGCCAGTGGGATACAGTAAACCTGGAGTGAAGCATCGGAATCCAAAACTAGTGTCACTGGGATGGTTCAAAACATGGACAGTTAGAAGAGTCAGTCTTCTTGTACTTAAGTCGGCATTGTGCCATTTGTATTTAATTCCGTTGCAATTTCTGTGTTGCATCGTCAATAAGAAGGGCAGAGGTTTACAGTACACCTGAAGTGAAGCATCGGAATCTATAACTAGTGTCACAGGAATGGTTCAACACATAGACAGCAGGAAGAGTCAGTCTTCATGTACTTAATTCGGCATTGTGGCTTTTCTATTTAATTCCGATGCAATTGCAGTGTTTCATCGTCAATAAGAAGGTCCAAGGGATACAGTAAACCTGAAGTGTAGCATCGGAATCTATAACTAGTGACACAGGAATTGTTCAAAGCATAGTCAGTAAGGAGAGTCAGTCTTCTTGTACTTATGTCGGCATTGTGCCTTTTTTATTTCATTCCGATGCAATTTTTGTGTTTCATCGTCCATAAGAAGGTCCGAAGGATACAGTAAACCTCAAGTGAAGCATCGGAATAAAAAACTAGTGTCACAGGAACGGTTCAAAACATAGAGAGTAGGAAGAGTCAGTCTTCTTGTACTTAATTCGGCATAGTGCCTTTTGTATTTCATTCCGATGCAATTTCTGTGTTTCATCGTCAATAAGAAGGTCAGAGGGATACAGTAAACCTCAAGTGAAGCATCGGAATCTATAACTAGTGTCACAGGAATGGTCCAAATCATAGTTGGTAAGATGAGCAAGTCATATTGTACTTATGTCGGCATTGTGCCTTTTGTATTTAATTCCGATGCAATTTCTGTGTTTCATCGTCAATAAGAAGGTCCAAGGGATACAGTAAACCTGGAGTGAAGCATCGGAGTGTGTAACTAGTGTCACAGGAATGGTTCAAAACATAGACAGTAAGCAGAGTCAGTCTTCTTGTACTTAAGTCGGCATTGTGTCTTTTTTATTTATTTCCCATGCAATTTCTGTGTTTCATCGTCAACAAGAAGGTCCAAGGGATACAGTAAACCTAGAGTGAGCATCGGAATCTATAACTAGTGTCACAGGAATGGTTCAGAATATAGACAGTAGGAAGAGTCAGACTTCTTGTACTTAATTCGGCATTGTGCGTTTTGTATTTAATTCCGACGGAATTTCTGTGTTTCATCGAAATAAGAAAGCCAGAGGGATACAGTAAACCTGGAGTGAAGCATCGGATCCATAACTAGTGTCACAGAGATTGTTCAAAACATAGACAGTTAGAAGAGTCAGTCTTCTTTTACTGAAGTCGGCATTGTGCCATTTGTATTTAATTCCGTTGCAATTTCTGTGTTACATCGTCAATAAGAAGGGCAGAGGTTTACAGTACACCTGAAGTGAAGCATCGGAATCTATAACTAGTGTCACAGGAATGGTTCAACAAATAGACAGTAGGAAGAGTCAGTCTTCATGTACTTAATTCGGCATTGTGGCTTTTCTATTTAATTCCGATGCAATTGCAGTGTTCCATCGTCAATAAGAAGGTCCAAGGGATACAGTTAACCTGAAGTGTAGCATCGGAATCTATAACTAGTGACACAGGAATTGTTCCAAGCATAGTCAGTAAGAAGAGACAGTCTTCTTGTACTTATGTCGGCATTGTGCCTTTTCTATTTAATTCCGATGCTATTTCTGTGTTTCATCGTCAATAAGAAGGTCCAAGGGATACAGTAACCCTGCAGTGAAGCATCGAAATCTATAACTAGTGTCACAGGAATGGTTTCAAAAACATAGACAGAAGAAGAGTCAGTCTTCCTGTACTTATGTCGGCATTGTGCCATTTGTATTTAATTCAGTTGCCATTTCTGTGTTTCATCGTCAATAAGAAGGGCAGAGGGATACAGTAAACCTGCAGTGAAGCATCGGAATCTATAACTAGTGTCACAGGAATGGTTCAAAACATAGACAGTAGGAAGAGTCAGTCTTCTTGTACATAAGTCGGCATTGTGCCTTTTCTATTTAATTCCGATGCAATTTCAGTGTTTCATCGTCAATAAGAAGGTACAAGGGATACAGTAAAACTGGAGTGATGCATCGGAATCTATAACTAGTAACACATTGATGGTTCAAAAAATAGAACGTAAGAAGAGTCAGTATTCTTGTACTTAAGTCGACATTGTGCCTTTTGTATTCAATTTCGATGCAATTATTGTTTTGCATCGTTAATAAAAAGGTCCAAGGGATACAGTAAACCGGGAGTGAAGTATCGGAATCTATAACTAGTGTCACAATAATGGTTCAAACATAGTCAGTAAGAAGAGTCAGTCTTCTTGTACTTAAGTCTGCATTGTGCTTTTTGTATTTAATTCCGATGGAATTTCTGAGTTTCATCGTCAATAAGAAGGACCAAGGGATACAGTAAACCTGGAGTGAAGCATCGGAATGTATAACTAGTGTCATAGGAATGAATCAAAACATAGTCTGTAGGAAGAGTCAGTCTTCTTGTACTTAAGTCGGCATTGTGCCTTTTTTATTTAATTCCGATGCAATTTCTGTGTTTCATCGTCAATAAGAAGGTCAAAGGGATACAGTTAACCTCAAGTGAAGCATCGGAATCTATAACTAGTGTCACAGGAAATGTTCAAAACATAGACAGTAAGAAGAGACAGTCTTCTTGTACATAATTCGGCATTGTGCCTTTAGTATTTACTTCCCATGCAATGTCTGTGTTTCATCGTCAATACGAAGGTCCAAGGGATACAGTAAACCTGAAGTGAAGCACCGGAATCTATAACAAGTGTCACATGAATGGTTCAAATCATAGCCAGTAAGAAGAGGCAGTCTTCTTGTACTTAAGTCGCCATTGTGCCTTTTGTATTTAATTCCGATGCAATTTCTGTGTATCATCGTCAATAAGAGGGTCCAAGGGATACAGTAAACCTGTAGTGATGCATCGGAATCTTTAACTAGTGACACAGGGATGGTTCAAAAAATAGAACGTAAGAAGAGTCAGTATTCTTGTACTTAAGTCGACATTGTGCCTTTTGTATCTAATTCCGATGCAATTTTTGTGTTTCATCGTTAGTAAAAAGGTCCAGGGGATACAGAGTACCGGGAGTGAAGCATCGGAATCTATAACTAGTGTCACAATAATGGTTTAAACATAGTCAGTAAGAAGAGTCAGACTTCTTGTACTAAGTCTGCATTGTGCTTTTTGTATTTAATTCCGATGCAATTTCTGTGTTTCATCGTCAATAAGAAGGTCCAAGGGATACAGTAAACCTGGAGTGAAGCATCGGAATGTATAACTAGTGTCATAGGAATGAATCAAAACATAGTCTGTAAGAAGAGTCAGTCTTCTTGTACTAAAGTCGGCATTGTGCCTTTTGTATTTAATTCCGATGCAATTTCTGTGTTTCATCGTCAATAAGGAGGTCCAAAGGATACAGTAAACCTGAAGTGAGGCATCGAATTCTATAACTAGTGTCACAGGAATGGTTCAAAAACATAGACAGAAGAAGAGTCAGTCTTCTTGTACTTAAGTCGGCATTGTGCCATTTGTATTTAATTCCGATGCAATTTCTGTGTTTCATCGTCAATAAGTAAGTCGAAGGGACCCAGTGAACCTGAAGTGAAGCATCGGAATCTATAACTAGTGTCACAATAATGGTTCAAAACATAGTCAGTAAGAAGAGTCAGTCTTCTTTTTCTTAAGTCGGCATTGTGCCTTTTGCATTTAATTCCGATGCAATTTTTGTGTTTCATCGTCAATAAGAAGGTCCAAGGGATACAGTAAACCTGAAGTGAAGCATCGAAATCTATAACTAGTGTCACAGGAATGGTTCAAAAACATAGACAGAAGAAGAGTCAGTCTTCTGGTACTTATGTCGGCATTGTGCCATTTGTATTTAATTCAGTTGACATTTCTGTGTTTCATCGTCAATAAGAAGGGCAGAGGGATACAGTAAACCTGAAGTGAAGCATCGGAATCTATAACTAATGTCACAGGAATGGTTCAAAGCATAGACAGTGGGAAGAGTCAGACTTCTTGTACTTAAGTCGGCATTGTGCCTTTTCTATTTAATTCCGATGCAATTGCTGTGTTACATCGTCAATAAGAAGGTCCAAATGATACAGTAAACCTGAAGTGAAGCATCGGAATCATTAACTAGTGTCACAGGAATGGTTCAAAGCATAGTCAGTATGAAGAGTCAGTCTTCGTGTACTTAAGTCGGCATTGTGCCGTTTGCATTTAATTCCGATGCAATTTCTGTGTTTCATCGTCAATAAGAAGGTCCAAGGGATACAGTAAACCTAAAGTGAAGCATCGGAATCTATAAATGGTGTCACAGGAATGGTTCAAAGCATAGACAGTGGGAAGAGTCAGTCTTCTTGTACTTAAGTCGGCATTGTGCCTTTCGTATTTATCTCCGATGCAATTTCTGTGTTTCATCGTCAATAAGAAAGTCCAAGGGATATAGTAAAAATGGAGTGAAGCATCGGAATCTATAACTAGTGTCACAGGATTGGTTCAAACCATAGGCAGTAAGAAGAGTAAGTTTTCTTGTACTTAAGTCGGCATTGTGCCTTTTTTATTTAATTCCGATGCAATTTCTGGGTTTCATCGTCAATAAGAAGGTCCAAGGGATACAGTAAACCTGGAGTGAAGCATCGGAATCTATAACTAGTGTCACAGGAATGGTTCAAAACATCGACAGTAAGTAGAGACAGTCTTCTTGTACTTAATTCGGCATTGTGCCTTTAGTATTTACTTCCCATGCAATTTCTGTGTTTCATCGTCAATAAGAAGGTCATAGGGATACAGTAAACCTGAAGTGAAGCATCGGAATCTATAACTAGTGTCACAGGAATGGTTCAACATATAGTCAGTAAGAAGAGTCAGTCTTCTTGTACATAATCCGGCATTGTGCCTTTTGTATTTAATTCCGATGCAATTTCTGTGTTTCATCGTCCATAAAAAGGTCAGAGGGATACAGTAAAGCTGAAGTGAAGCATCGGAATCTATAACTAGTTTCAAAGGAATGGTTCAAGACATAGTCAGTAAGAAGAGTCAGTCTTCTTGTACTTAAGTCGGCATTGTGCCTTTAGTATTTACTACCCATGCAATTTCTGTGTTTCATTGTCAATAAGAATTTCAGAGGGATACAGTAAATCTGAAGTGAAGCATCGGAATCTGTAACTAGTGTCACAGGAATGGTTCAAAATTTAGTCAGTAAGAAGAGTCAGTCTCCTTTACTTAAGCCGGCATTGTGCATTTTGTATTTAATTCCGATGCAATTTCTGTGTTTCATCGTCAATAAGAAGGTCTAAGGGATACAGTAAACCTGAAGTGAAGCACCAGAATCTATAACTAGTGTCACAGGAATTATTCAAATATAGTCAGTAAGAAGAGTCAGTCTTCTTGTACTGAAGTCGGCATTGTGCCTTTTGTATTTAATTCCGATGCAATTTCTGTGTTTCATCGTCCATAAGAATGTCAGAGGGTTACAGTAAAGCTGAAGTGAAGCATCGGAATCTATAACTAGTGTCACAGGAATGGTTCAAGACATAGTCAGTAAGAAAAGTCAGTCTTCTTGTACTTAAGTCGGCATTGTGCCATTTGTATTTAATTCCGATGCAATTTCTGTGTTTCATCGTCAATAAGTAGGTCCAAGGGATACAGTAAACCTGGAGTGATGCATCGGAATCTTTAACTAGTGACACAGGGATGGTTCAAAAAATAGAACGTAAGAAGATTCAGTCTTCTTGTACTAAAGTCGGCATTGTGCCTTTTGTATTTAATTCAGATGCAATTTCTGTGTTTCATTGTCAATAAGAAGGTTTAAAGGATACAGTAAACCTGAAGTGAAGCATCGAAATCTGTAACTAGTGTCACAGGAATGGGTCAAAAACATAGACAGAAGAAGAGTCAGTCTTCTTGTACTTAAGTCGGCATTGTGCCATTTGTATTTAATTCAGTTGCAATTTCTGTGTTTCATCGTCAATAAGAAGGGCAGAGGAATACAGTAAACCTGAAGTGAAGCATCGGAATCTATAACTAGTGTCACAGGAATGGTTCAAGACATAGACAGTAGGAAGAGTCCGTCTTCTTGTACTTATGTCGGCTTTGTGCCTTTTCTATTTAATTCCGATGCAATTTCTGTGTTTCATCGTCAATAAGAAAGTCCAAGGGATCCAGTAAACCTGAAGTGAAGCATCAGAGTTTATAGCTAGTGTCACAGGACTGGTTCAAAACATAGTCAGTAAAAAGAGTCAGTCTTCTTGTACTTAAGTCGGCATTGTGCCTTTTGTATTTAATTCCGATGCTATTTCTGTGTTTCAACGTCAATAAGAAGGTCCAAGGGATACAGTAAACCTGATGTGAAGCATCGGAATCTATAAATAGTGTCACAGGAATGGTTCAAAGCATAGACAGTGGGAATAGTCAGTCTTCTTGTACTTAAGTCAGCATTGTGCATTTGTATTTTATTCCGATGCAATTTCTGTGTTTCATCGTCAATAAGAAGGTCAGAGGGATGCAGTAAACCCTTAAGTGAAGCATCGGAATCGTTAACTAATGTCACAGGAATGGTTCAAAGCATAGTCAGTATGAAGAGTCAGTCTTCTTGTACTTAAGTCGGCATTGTTCCGTTTGTATTTATCTCCGATGCAATTTCTGTGTTTCATCGTCAATAAGAAAGTCCAACGGATATAGTAAACCTGGAGTGAGGCATCGGAATCTATAACTAGTGTCACAGGAATGGTTCAAACCATAGGCAGTAAGAAGAGTCAGTCTTCTTGTACTTAAGTCGGCATTGTGCCTTTTTTATTCAATTACAATGCAATATCTGTGTTTTATCGTCAATAAGAAGGTCCAAGGGATACAGTAAACCTGAAGTGAAGCATCGAAATCTATAACTAGTGTCACAGGAATGGTTCAAAAACATAGACACATGAAGAGTCAGTCTTCTGGTACTTATGTCGGCATTGTGCCATATGTATTTAATTCAGTTGCCATTTCTGTGTTTCATCGTCAATAAGAAGGGCAGAGGGATACAGTAAACCTGAAGTGAAGCATCGGAATCTATAACTAGTGTCACAGGAATGATTCAAAACATAGACGGTAGGAAGAGTCAGTGTTCTTGTACTTAAGTCGGCTTTGTGCCTTTTCTACTTAATTCCGATGCAATTGCTGTGCTACATCGTCAATAAGAAGGTCCAAGGGATACAGTAAACCCTTAACTGAAGCATCGGAATCGTTAACTAGTGTCACAGGAATGGTTCAAAGCATAGTCAGTATGAAGAGTCAGTCATCTTGTACTTAAGTCGGCATTGTTCCGTTTGTATTTATCTCCGATGCAATTTCTGTGTTTCATCGTCAATAAGAAAGTCCAACGAATATAGTAAACCTGGAGTGAAGCATCGGAATCTATAACTAGTGTCACAGGAATGGTTCAAACCATAGGCAGTAAGAAGAGTCAGTCTTCTTGTACTTAAGTCGGCATTGTGCCTTTTTTATTCAATTCCAATGCAATTTCTGTGTTTTATCGTCAATAAGAAGGTCCAAGGGATACAGTAAACCTGGAGTGAATCATCGGAATCTATAACTAGTGTCACAGGAATGGTTCAAAACATCGACAGTAAGAAGAGACAGTCTTCTTGTACTTAATTCGGCATTGTGCCTTTAGTATTTACTTCCCATGCAATTTCTGTGTTTCATCGTCAATAAGAAGGTCAGAGGGATACAGTAAATCTGAAGTGAAGCATCGGAATCTACAACTAGTGTCACACGAATGGTTCAAAATATAGTCAGTAAGAAGAGTCAGTCTTCTTGTACTTAAGCCGGCATTGTGCATTTTGTATTTAATTCCGATGCAATTTCTGTGTTTCATCGTCAATAAGAAGGTCTAAGGGATACAGTACACCTGAAGTGAAGCATCAGAATCTATAACTAGTGTCACAGGAATTATTCAAAACATAGTCTGTGGGATGAGTCAGTCTTCTTGTACTTAAGTCGGCATTGTTCCATTTGTATTTAATTCCGATGCAATTTCTGTGTTTCATCGTCAATAAGTAGGTCCAAGGGATACAGTAAACCTGGAGTGATGCATCGGAATCTATAACTAGTGACACAGGGATGGTTCAAAAAATAGAACGTAAGAAGAGTCAGTATTCTTGTACTTAAGTCGACATTGTGCCTTATGTATTTAATTCCGATGCAATTTTTGTGTTTCATCGTTAATAAAAAGGTCCAAGGGATACAGTAAACCGGGAGTGAAGTATCGGAATCTATAACTAGTGTCACAATAAAGGTTCAAACATAGTCAGTAAGAAGAGTCAGTCCTTTTGTACTTAAGTCTTTATTGTGTTTTTGTATTTAATTCCGATGCAATTTCTGAGTTTCATCGTCAATAAGAAGGTCCAAGGGATACAGTAAACCTGGAGTGAAGCATCGGAATGTATAACTAGTGTCATAGGGATGAATCATAACATAGTCTCTAAGAAGAGTCAGTCTTCTTGTACTTAAGTCGGCATTGTGCCTTTTTTATTTAATTCCGATGCAATTTCTGTGTTTCGTCGTATATAAGAAGGTCCAAGGGATACAGTAAATCTGGGGTGAAGCATCGGAATCTATAACTAGTGTCACAGGAATGGTTCAAAACATCGACAGTAAGAGGAGACAGTCTTCTTGTACTTAATTCGGCATTGTGCCTTTAGTATTTACTTCCCATGCAATTTCTGTGTTTCATCGTCAATAAGAAGGTCAGAGGGATACAGTAAATCTGAAGTGAAGCATCGGAATCCATAACTAGTGTCACAGGATTGGTTCAAAATATAGTCAGTAAGAAGAGTCAGTCTTCTTGCACTTAAGCCGGCATTGTGCATTTTTTGTTTAATTCCGATGCAATTTCTGTGTTTCATCGTCAATAAGAAGGTCTAAGGGATACAGTAAACCTGAAGTGAAGCATCAGAATCTATAACTTGTGTCACAGGAATTATTCAAAACATAGTCAGTGAGAAGAGTCAGTCTTCTTGTACTTAAGACGGCATTGTGCCTTTTGTATTTAATTCCGATGCAATTTCTGTGTTTCATCGTCAATACGAAGGTCCAAGGGATACAGTAAACCTGGAGTGAAGCATCGGAAATCTATAACTAGTGTCACATGAATGGTTCAAAACATAGACAGTAAGAAGAGTCAGTCTTCTTGTACTTAATCCGGCATTGTGCCTTTTGTATTTAATTCCGATGCAATTTCTATGTTTCATCGTCCATAAGAAGGTCAGAGGGATACAGTAAAGCTGAAGTGAAGCATCGTAATCTATAACTAGTGTCACAGGAATGGTTTAAGACATAGTCAGTAAGAAGAGTCAGTCTTCTTGTACTTAAGTCGGCATTGTGCCATTTGTATTTAATTCCGATGCAATTTTTGTGTGTCATCGTCAAAAAGAAGGTCCAAGGGATACTGTAAACCTGGAGTGATGCATCGGAATCTTTAACTAGTGACACAGGGATGGTTCAAAAAATAGAACGTAAGAAGAGTCAGTCTTCTTGTACTAAAGTCGGCATTGTGCCTTTTGTATTTAATTCCGATGCAATCTCTGTGTTTCATCGTCAATAAGAAGGTCCAAAGGATACAGTAAACCTGAAGTGAAGCATCGAAATCTATAACTAGTTTCACAGGAATGGTTCAAAAACATAGACAGAAGAAGAGTCAGTCTTCTTGTACTTAAGTCGGCATTGTGACATTTGTATTTAATTCAGTTGCAATTTCTGTGTTTCATCGTCAATAAGAAGGGTAGAGGAATACAGTAAGCCTGAAGTGAAGCATCGGAATCTCTAACTAGTGTCACAGGAATGATTCAAAACATAGTCAGTAAGAAGAGTCAGTCTTCTTGTACTTAAGTCGGCATTGTGCTTTTCTATTTATTTCCGATGCAATATCTGTGTTTCATCGTCAATAAGAAGGTCCAAGGGATATAGTAAACCTGGAGTGAAGCATCGGAATCTATAACTAGTGTCACAGGAATGGTTCAAACATAGGCAGTAAGAAGAGTCAGTCTTCTTGTACTTAAATCGGCATTGTGCCTTTTTTATTTACTTCCCATGCAATTTCTGTGTTTCATCGTCAATAAGAAGGTCAGAGGGATTCAGTAAATCTGAAGTGAAGCATCGGAATCTATAACTAGCGTCACAGGAATGGTTCAAAACATAGTCAGTAAGAAGAGGCAGTCTTCTTGTACTTAAGTCGGCATTGTGCATTTTGTATTTAATTCCGATGCAATTTGTGTGTTTCATCGTCAATAAGAAGGTCTAAGGGATACAGTAAACCTGAAGTGAAGCATCAGAATCTATAACTAGTGTCACAGGAGTGGTTCAAAACATAGTCAGTAAGAAGAGTCAGTCTTCTTGTACTTAAGTCGGCATTGTGCCTTTTGTATTTAATTCCGATGCAATTTCTGTGTTTCATCGTCGATACGAAAGTCCAAGGGATACAGTAAACCTGAAGTGAAGCGCCGGAATCTATAACAAGTGTCACATGAATGGTTCAAAACATAGCCAGTAAGAAAAGGCAGTCTTCTTGTACTTAAGTCGCCATTGGGCTTTTGTATTTAATTCCGATGCAATTTCTGTGTATCATCATCAATAAGATGGTCCAAGGGATACAGTAAACCTGGAGTGAGGCATCGGAATCTATAACTAGTGTCACATGAATGGTTCAAAACATAGACAGTAATAAGAGCCAGTCTTCTTGTACTTAATCCGGCATTGTGCCTTTTGTATTTAATTCCTATGCAATTTCTGTGTTTCATCGTCCATAAGAAGGTCAGAGGGATACAGTAAAGCTGAAGTGAAGCATCGGAATCTATAAGTAGTGTCACAGGAATGGTTCAAGACATAGTCAGTAAGAAGAGTCAGTCTTCTTGTACTTAAGTCGGCATTGAGCCATTTGTACTTAATTCCGATGAAATTTCTGTGTTTCATCGTTAATAAGTAGGTCCAAGGGATACAGTAAACCTGGAGTGATGCATCGGAATCTATAACTAGTGACACAGGGATGGTTCAAAACAAAGACAGTAAGAAGTGTCAGTATTCTTGTACTTAAGTAGGCATTGTGCCGTTTGTATTTAATTCCGATGCAATTTCTGTGTTTCATCCTCAATAAGAAGGTCTAGGGAATACAGTAAACCTGAATTGAAGCATCAGAATCTATAACTAGTGTCACAGGAATTATTCAAAACATAGTCAGTAGGAAGGGTCAGTCTTCTTGTACTTAAGTCGGCATTGTGCCTTTTGTATTTAATTCCGATGCAATTTCTGTGTTTCATCGTCAATACGCAGGTCCAAGGGATACAGTAAACCTGAAGTGAAGCACCGGAATCTATAACAAGTGTCACACGAATGGTTCAAGACATAGTCAGTAAGAAGAGTCAGTCTTCTTGTACTTAAGACGGCATTGTGCCATTTGTATTTAATTCCGATGCAATTTCTGTGTTTCATCGTCAATAAGTAGGTCCAGGGGATACAGTTAACCTGGAGTGATGCATCGTAATCTATAACTAGTGACACAGGGATGGTTCAAAAAATAGAACGTAAGAAGAGTCAGTATTCTTGTACTTAAGTCGACATTGTGCTTTTTGTATTTAATTCCGATGCAATTTTTGTGTTACATCGTTAATAAAAAGGTCCAAGGGATACAGTAAACCGGGCTTGAACTATCGGAATCTATAACTAGTGTCACAATAATGGTTTAAACATAGTCAGTAAGAAGAGTCAGTCTTCTTGTACTTAAGTCTGCGTTGTGCTTTTTGTATTTAATTCCGATGCAATTTCTGAGTTTCATCGTCAATAAGAAGGTCCAAGGGATACAGTAAACCTGGAGTGAACCAACCGAATGTATAACTAGTGTCATAGGAATGAATCAAAACATAGTCTGAAAGAAGAGTCAGTCTTCTTGTACTTAAGTCTGCATTGTGCTTTTTGTATTTAATTCCGATGCAATTTCTGAGTTTCATCGTCAATAAGAATGTCTAAGGGATACAGTAAACCTGAAGTGAAGCATCAGAATCTATAACTAGTGTCACAGGAATTATTCAAAACATAGTCAGTAAGAAGAGTCAGTCTTCTTGTACTTAAGACGGCATTGTGCCTTTTGCATTTTATTCCGATGCAATTTCTGTGTTTCATCGTCAATGCGAAGGTCCAAGGGATACAGTAAACCTGAAGTGAAGCACCGGAATCTATAACAAGTGTCACACGAATGGTTCAAATCATAGCCAGTAACAAGAGGCAGTCTTCTTGTACATAAGTCGCCATAGTGCCTTTTGTATTTAATTCCGATGCAATTTCTGTGTATCATCGTCAATAAGAGGGTCCAAGGGATACAGTAAACCTGGAGTGAAGCATCGGAATCTATAACTAGTGTCACATGAATGGTTCAAAACATAGACAGTAAGAAGAGTCAGTCTTCTTGTACTTAATCTTCCATTGTGCCTTTTGTATTTAATTCCGATGCAATTTTTGTGTTTTATCGTCAATAAGAAGGTCCAAAGGATACAGTAAACCTGAAGTGAAGCATCCAAATCTATAACTAGTGTCACAGGAATGGTTCAAAAACATAGACACAAGAAGAGTCAGTCTTCTTGTACTTAAGTCGGCATTGTGCCATTTGTATTTAATTCAGTTGCAATTTCTGTGTTTCATCGTCAATAAGAAGGGCAGAGGAATTCAGTAAACCTGAAGTGAAGCATCGGTATCTATAACTAGTGCCACAGGAATGGTTCAAGGCATAGACAGTGGGAAGAGTCAGTCTTCTTGCACTTATGTCGGCTTTGTGCCTTTTCTATTTAATTCCGATGCAATTTCTGTGTTTCATCGTCAATAAGAAGGTCAGAGGGATGCAGTAAACCTGCAGTGAAGCATCGGAATCTATAACTAGTGTCACAGGAATGATTCAAAACATAGACAGTAGGAAGAGTCTTTTTTTTTGTACCTAAGTCGGTATTGTGCCTTTTCTATTTATCTCCGATGCAATTTCTGTGTTTCATCGTCAATAAGAAAGTCCAAGGGATATAGTAAACCTGGAGTGAAGCATCGGAATCTATAACTAGTGTCACAGGAATGGTTCAAACATAGGCAGTAAGAAGAGTCAGTCTTCTTGTACTTAAGTCGGCATTGTGCCTTTTTTATTTAATTCCGATGCAATATCTGTGTTTCATCGTCAATAAGAAGGTCCAAGGGATACAGTAAACCTGGAGTGAAGCATCGGAATCTATAACTAGTGTCACAGGAATGGTTCAAAACATCGACAGTAAGAAGAGACAGTCTTCTTGTACTTAATTCGACATTGTGCCTTTAGTATTTACTTCCCATGCAATTTCTGTGTTTCATCGTCCATAAGAAGGTCAGAGGGATACAGTAAACCTGGAGTGAAGCATCGGAATCTATAACTAGTGTCATAGGAATGAATCAAAACATAGTCTGTAAGAAGAGTCAGTCTTCTTGTACTAAAGTCGGCATTGTGCCTTTGTATTTAATTCCGATGCAATATCTGCGATTCATCCTCAATAAGAAGGTCCAAAGGATACAGTAAACCTGAAGTGAAGCATCGAAATCTGTAACTAGTGTCTCAGGAATGGTTCAAAAACATAGACAGAAGAAGAGTCAACCTTTTTGTACTTAAGTCGGCATTGTGCCATTTGTATTTATTTCAGTTGCAATTTCTGTGTTTCATCGTCAATAAGAAGGGCAGAGGAATTCAGTAAACCTGAAGTGAAGCATCGGAATCTATAACTAGTGCCACAGGAATGGTTCAAGGCATAGACAGTAGGAAGAGTCAGTCTTCTTGCACTTATGTCGGCTTTGTGCCTTTTCTATTTAATTCCGATGCAATTTCTGTGTTTCATCGTCAATAAAAAGGTCCAAGGGATACAGTAAACCTAATGTGAAGCATCGGAATCTATAACTAGTGTCTCAGGAATGGTTCAAACATAGGCAGGAAGAAGAGTCAGTCTTCTTGTACTTAAATCGGCATTGTGCCTTTTTTATTTACTTCCCATGCAATTTCTGTGTTTCATCGTCAATAAGAAGGTCAGAGCGATACAGTAAATCTGAAGTGAAGCATCGGAATCTATAACTAGCGTCACAGGTATGGTTCAAAACATAGTCAGTAAGAAGAGGCAGTCCTCTTGTACTTAAGTCGGCATTGTGCATTTTGTATTTAATTCCGACGCAATTTGTGTGTTTCATCGTCAATAAGAAGGTCTAAGGGATACAGTAAACCTGAAGTGAAGCATCAGAATCTATAACTAGTGTCACAGGAATGGTTCAAAACATAGTCAGTAAGGAGAGTCAGTCTTCTTGTACTTAAGTCGGCATTGTGCCTTTTGTATTTAATTCCGATGCAATTTCTGTGTTTCATCGTCAATAAGAAGGTCCAAGGGATACAGTAAACCTGAAGTGAAGCTTCGGAATCTATAAATATTGTCACAGGAATGGTTCAAAACATAGACAGTGGGAAGAGTCAGTCTTCTTGTTCTTAAGTCGGCATTGTGCCTTTTGTATTTAATTCCGATGCAATTTCTGTGTTTCATCGTCAATAAGAAGGTCAGAGGGATGCAGTAAACCTGCAGTGAAGCATCGGAATCTATAACTAATGTCACAGGAATGATTCAAAACGTAGACAGTAGGAAGAGTCAGTCTTTTTGTACTTAAGTCGGCATTGTGCCTTTTCTATTTATCTCCGATGCAATTTCTGTGTTTCATCGTCAATAAGAAAATCCAAGGGATATAGTAACCCTGGAGTGAAGCATCGGAATCTATAACTAGTGTCACAGGAATGGTTCAAACATTGGCAGTAAGAAGAGTCAGTCTTCTTGTACTTAAGTCGGCATTGTGCCTTTTTTATTTAATTCCGATGCAATATCTGTGTTTCATCGTCAATAAGAAGGTCCAAGGGATACAGTAAACCTGGAGTGAAGCATCGGAATCTATAACTAGTGTCACAGGAATGGCTCAAAACACCGACAGTAAGAAGAGACAGTCTTCTTGTACTTAATTCGACATTGTGCCTTTAGTATTTACTTCCCATGCAATTTCTGTGTTTCATCGTCAATAAGAAGGTCTGAGGGATACAGTAAATCTGAAGTGAAGCATCGGAATCTATAACTAGCGTCACAGGAATGGTTCAAAACATAGTCAGTAAGAAGAGTCAGTCTTCTTGTACATAAGTTGGCATTGTGCATTTTGTATTTAATTCCGATGCAATTTCTGTGTTTCATCGTCAATAAGAAGGTCTAAGGGATACAGTAAACCTGAAGTGAAGCATCAGAATCTATAACTAGTGTCACAGGAATGGTTCAAAACGCAGTCAGTAAGAAGAGTCAGTCTTCCTGTACTTAAGTCGGCATTGTGCCTTTTGTATTTAATTCCGATGCAATTTCTGTGTTTCATCGTCAATACGAAGGTCCAAGGGATACAGTAAACCTGAAGTGAAGCACCGGAATCTATAACAAGTGTCACATGAATGGTTCAAAACATAGCCAGTATGAAGAGGCAGTCTTCTTGTACTTAAGTCGCCATAGTGCCTTTTGTATTTATGTCCGATGTAATTTCTGTGTATCATCGTCAATAAGATGGTCCAAGGGATACAGTAAACCTGGAGTGAGGCATCGGAATCTATAACTAGTGTCACATGAATGGTTCAAAACATAGACAGTAAGAAGTGTCAGTCTTCTTGTACTGAATCCGGCATTGTGCCTTTAGTATTTCATTCCAATGCAATTTCTGTGTTTCATCGTCCATAAGAAGGTCAGAGGGATACAGTAAACCTGAAGTGAAGCTTCGTAATCTATAAATAGTGTCACAGGAATGGTTCAAAACATAGACAGTGGGAAGAGTCAGTCATCTTGTACTTAAGTCGGCATTGTGCCTTTTGTATTTAATTCCGATGCAATTTCTGTGTTTCATCGTCAATAAGAAGGTCCAAGGGATACAGTAAACCTGAAGTGAAGCGCCGGAATCTATAACAAGTGTCACATGAATGGTTCGAAACATAACCAGTAAGAAGAGGCAGTCTTCTTGTACTTAAGTCGCCATTGTGCTTTTGTATATAATTCCGATGCAACTTCTGTGTATCATCATCAATAAGATGGTCCAAGGGATACAGTAAACCTGGAGTGAGGCATCGGAATCTATAAGTAGTGTCACAGGAATGGTTCAAGACATAGTTAGTAAGAAGAGTCAGTCTTCTTGTACTTAAGTCGGCATTGTGCCGTTTGTATTTAATTCCGATGCAATTTCTGTGTTTCATCGTCAATAAGAAGGTCTAAGGGATACAGTAAACCTGAATTGAAGCATCAGAATCTATAACTAGTGTCACAGGAATTATTCAAAACATAGTCAGTAAGAAGAGTCAGTCTTCTTGTACTTAATTCGGCATTGTGCCTTTTGTATTTAATTCCTATGCAATTTCTGTGTTTCATCGTCAATACGAAGGTCCAAGGGATACAGTAAACCTGAAGGGGAGCACCGGAATCTATAACAAGTGTCACACGAATTTTTCAAAACATAGCCAGCAAGAAGTGGCAGTCTTCTTGTACTTAAGTCGCCATTGTGCCTTTTGTATTTATTTCCGATGCAATTTCTGTGTAACATCGTCAATAAGAAGGTCCAAGGGATGCAGTAAACCTGGAGTGAAGCATCGGCATCTATAACTAGTGTCACATGAATGCGTCAAAACATAGACAGTAAGAAGAGTCAGTCTACTTGTACTTAATCCGGCATTGTGCTTTTTGTACTTAATTCCGATGCAATTTCTGTGTTCCATCGTCCATAAGAAGGTCAGAAGGATACAGTAAACCTGGAGTGAAGCATCGGAATCTATAACTAGTGTCATAGGAATGAATCAAAACATAGTCTGTAAGAAGAGTCAGTCTTCTTGTACTAAAGTCGGCATTGTGCCTTTTGTATTTAATTCCGATGCAATTTCTGTGTTTCATCGTCAATAAGAAGGTCCAAAGGATACATTAAACCTGAAGTGAAGCATCGAAATCTATAACTAGTGTCTCAGGAATGGTTCAAAAACATAGACAGAAGAAGAGTCAGTCTTCTTGTACATAAGTCGGCATTGTGCCATTTTTGTTTAATTCAGTTGCAATTTCTGTGTTTCATCGTCAATAAGAAGGGCAGAGGGATACAGTAAACCTGAAGTGAAGCATCGGAATCTATAACTAGTGTCTCAGGAATGGTTCAAGACATAGACAGTAGGAAGAGTCAGTCTTCTTGTACTTATGTCGGCATTGTGCCTTTTCTATTTAATTCCGATGCAATTGCTGTGTTTCATCGTCAATAAGAAGGTCCAAGGGATACAGTAAACCTGAAGTGAAGCATCGGAATCTATAACTAGTGTCACAGGAATGGTTCAAAGCATAGTCAGTAAGAAGAGTCAGTCTTCTTGTACTTAAGTCGGCATTGTGCCATTTATATTTAATTCCGATGCAATTTCTGTGTTTCATCGTCAATAAGGAGGTCCAAGGGATACAGTAAACCTGAAGTGAAACATCAGAGTTTATAACTAGTGTCACAGGAATGGTTCACAACATAGTCAGTAAGAAGAGGCAGTCTTCTTGTACTTAAGTCGGCATTGTGCCTTTTGTATTTAATTCCGATGCAATTTCTGTGTTTCATCGTCAATAAGAAGGTCCAAGGGATACAGTAAACCTGAAGTGAAGCTTCGGAATCTATAAATAGTGTCACAGGAATGGTTCAAAACATAGACAGTGGGAAGAGTCAGTCATCTTGTACTTAAGTCGGCATTGTGCCTTTTGTATTTAATTCCGATGCAATTTCTGTGTTTCATCGTCAATAAGAAGGTCAGAGGGATGCAGTAAACCTGAAGTGAAGCATCGGAATCTATAACTAGTGTCACAGGAATGATTCAAAACTTAGACAGTAGGAAGAGTCAGTCTTTTTGTACTTAAGTCGGCATTGTGCCTTTTCTATTTATCTCCGATGCAATTTCTGTCTTTCATTGTCAATAAGAAAGTCCAAAGGATATAGTAAACCTGGAGTGAAGCATCGGAATCTATAACTAGTGTCACAGGAATGGTTCAAACATAGGCAGTAAGAAGAGTCAGTCTTCTTGTACTTAAGTCGGCATTGTGCCTTTTTTATTTAATTCCGATGCAATTTCTGTGTTTCATCGTCAATAAGAAGGTCCAAGGGATACGGTAAACCTGGAGTGAAGCATCGGAATCTATAACTAGTGTCACAGGAATGGTTCAAAACATCGACAGTAAGAAGAGACAGTCTTCTTGTACTTAATTCGGCATTGTGCCTTTAGTATTTACTTCCCATGCAATTTCTGTGTTTCATCGTCAATGAGAAGGTCAGAGGGATACAGTAAATCTGAAGTGAAGCATCGGAATCTATAACTAGCGTCACAGGAATGGTTCAAAACATAGTCAGTAAGAAGAGTCAGTCTTCTTGTACTTAAGTTGGCATTGTGCATTTTGTATGTAATTCCGATGCAATTTCTGTGTTTCATCGTCAATAAGAAGGTCTAAGGGATACAGTAAACCTGAAGTGAAGCATCAGAATCTATAACTAGTGTCACAGGAATGGTTCAAAACGCAGTCAGTAAGAAGAGTTAGTCTTCCTGTATTTAAGTCGGCATTGTGCCTTTTGTATTTAATTCCGATGCAATTTCTGTGTTTCATCGTCAATACGAAGGTCCAAGGGATACAGTAAACCTGAAGTGAAGCACCGGAATCTATAACAAGTGTCACATGAATGGTTCAAAACATAGCCAGTATGAAGGGGCAGTCTTCTTGTACTTAAGTCGCCATTGTGCCTTTTGTATTTAATTCCGATGTAATTTCTGTGTATCATCGTCAATAAGATGGTCCAAGGGATACAGTAAACCTGGAGTGAGGCATCGGAATCTATAACTAGTGTCACATGAATGGTTCAAAACATAGACAGTAAGAAGTGTCTGTCTTCTTGTACTGAATCCGGCATTGTGCCTTTAGTATTTCATTTCGATGCAATTTCTGTGTTTCATCGTCCATAAGAAGGTCAGAGGGATACAGTAAATCTGGAGTGAAGCATCGGAATCTATAACTAGTGTCATAGGAATGAATCAAAACATAGTCTGCAAGAAGAGTCAGTCTTCTTGTACTAAAGTCGGCATTGTGCCTTTGTATTTAATTCCGATGCAATATCTGCGATTCATCCTCAATAAGAAGGTCCAAAGGATACAGTAAACCTGAAGTGAAGCATCGAAATCTATAACTAGTGTCACAGGAATGGTTCAAAAACATAGACAGATGAAGAGTCAGTCTTCTTGTACTTAAGTCGGCATTGTGTCATTTGTATTTAATTCAGTTGCAATTTCTGTGTTTCATCGTCAATAAGAAGGGCAGAGGGTTACAGTAAACCTGAAGTGAAGCATCGGAATCTATAACTAGTGTCTCAGGAATGGTTCAAGACTTAGACAGTAGGAAGAGTCAGTCTTCTTGTACTTATGTCGGCATGGTGCCTTTTCTATTTAATTCCGATGCAATTGCTGTGTTTCATCGTCAATAAGAAGGTCCAAGGGATACAGTAAACCTGAAGTGAAGCATCGGAATCATTAACTAGTGTCACAGGAATGGTTCAAAGCATAGTCAGTAAGAAGAGTCAGTCTTCTTGTACTTAAGTCGGCATTGTGCCATTTATATTTATTTCCGATGCAATTTCTGTGTTTCATCGTCAATAAGAAGGTCCGAGGGATACAGTAAACCTGAAGTGAAGCATCAGAGATTATAACTAGTGTCACAGGAATGGTTCAAAACATAGTCAGGAAGAAGAGTTAGTCTTCTTGTACTTAAGTCGGCATTGTGCCTTTTGTATTTAATTCCGATGCAATTTCTGTGTTTCATCGTCAATAAGAAGGTCCAAGGGATACAGTAAACCTGAAGTGAAGCATCGGAATCTATAAATAGTGTCACAGGAATGGTTCAATACATAGTCAGTGGGAAGAGTCAGTCTTCTTGTACGTAAGTCGGCATTGTGCCTTTTGTATTTAATTCCGATGCAATTTCTGTGTTTCATCGTCAATAAGAAGGTCAGAGGGATGCAGTAAACCTGAAGTGAAGCATCGGAATCTATAACTAGTGTCACAGGAATGATTCAAAACATAGACAGTAGGAAGAGTCAGTCTTCTTGTACTTAAGTCGGCATTGTGCCTTTTCTATTTATCTCCGATGCAATTTCTGTGTTTCGTCGTCAATAAGAAGGTCCAAGGGATATAGTAAACCTGGAGTGAAGCATCGGAATCTATAACTAGTGTCACAGGAATGGTTCAAACATAGGCAGTAAGATGAGTCAGTCTTCTTGTACTTGAGTCGGCATTGTGCCTTTTTTATTTAATTCCGATGCAATTTCTGTGTTTCATCGTCAATAAGAAGGTCCAAGGGATACAGTAAACCTGGAGTGAAGCATCGGAATCTATAACTAGTGTCACAGGAATGGTTCAAAACACCGACAGGAAGAAGAGACAGTCTTCTTGTACTTAATTCGGCATTTTGCCTTTAGTATTTACTTCCCATTCAATTTCTGTGTTTCATCGTCAGTAAGAAGGTCAGAGGGATACAGTAAATCTGAAGTGAAGCATCGGAATCGATAACTAGCGTCACAGGAATGGTTCAAAACATAGTCAGTAAGAAGAGTCAGTCTTCTTGTACCTAATTCGGCATTGTGCATTTTGTATTTAATTACGATGCAATCTCTGTGTTTCATCGTCAATAAGAAGGTCTAAGTTATACAGTAAACCTGAAGTGAAGCATCAGAATCTATAACTAGTGTCACAGGAATGGTTCAAAACATAGTCAGTAAGAAGAGTCAGTCTTCTTGTACTTAAGTCGGCATTGTTCCTTTTGTATTTAATTCCGATGCAATTTCTGTGTTTCATCGTCAATACGAAGGTCCAAGGGTTACAGTAAACCTGAAGTGAAGCACCGGAATCTATAACAAGTGTCACATGAGTGGTTCAAAACATAGTTAGTAAGAAGAGGCAGTCTTCTTGTACTTAAGTCGCCTTTGTGCCTTTTGTATTTAATTCCGATGCAATTTCTGTGTAAAATCGTCAATAAGAAGGTCCAAGGGATGCAGTAAACCTGGAGTGAAGCATCGGCATCTATAACTAGTGTCACATGAATGCTTCAAAACATAGACAGTAAGAAGAGTCAGTCTACTTGTACTTAATCCGGCATTGTGCTTTTTGTACTTAATTCCGATGCAATTTCTGTGTTCCATCGTCCATAAGAAGGTCAGAGGGATACAGTAAACCTGGAGTGAAGCATCGGAATCTATAACTAGTGTCATAGGAATGAATCAAAACATAGTCTGTAAGAAGAGTCAGTCTTCTTGTACTAAAGTCGGCATTGTGCCTTTTGTATTTAATTCCGATGCAATTTCTGTGTTTCATCGTCAATAAGAAGGTCCAAAGGATACATTAAACCTGAAGTGAAGCATCGAAATCTATAACTAGTGTCTCAGGAATGGTTCAAAAACATAGACAGAAGAAGAGTCAGTCTTCTTGTACTTAAGTCGGCATTATGCCATTTTTGTTTAATTCAGTTGCAATTTCTGTGTTTCATCGTCAATAAGAAGGGCAGAGGGATACAGTAAACCTGAAGTGAAGCATCGGAATCTATAACTAGTGTCTCAGGAATGGTTCAAGACATAGACAGTAGGAAGAGTCAGTCTTCTTGTACTTATGTCGGCATTGTGCCTTTTCTATTTAATTCCGATGCAATTGCTGTGTTTCATCGTCAATAAGAAGGTCCAAGGGATACAGTAAACCTGAAGTGAAGCATCGGAATCTATAACTAGTGTCACAGGAATGGTTCAAAGCATAGTCAGTAAGAAGAGTCAGTCTTCTTGTACTTAAGTCGGCATTGTGCCATTTATATTTAATTCCGATGCAATTTCTGTGTTTCATCGTCAATAAGAAGGTCCAAGGGATACAGTAAACCTGAAGTGAAACATCAGAGTTTATAACTAGTGTCACAGGAATGGTTCACAACATAGTCAGTAAGAAGAGTCAGTCTTCTTGTACTTAAGTCGGCATTGTGCTTTTTGTATTTAATTCCGATGCAATTTCTGTGTTTCATCGTCAATAAGAAGGTCCAAGGGATACAGTAAACCTGAAGTGAAGCTTCGGATTCTATAAATAGGGTCACAGGAATGGTTCAAAACATAGACAGTGGGAAGAGTCAGTCATCTTGTACTTAAGTCGGCATTGTGCCTTTTGTATTTAATTCCGATGCAATTTCTGTGTTTCATCGTCAATAAGAAGGTCAGAGGGATGCAGTAAACCTGAAGTGAAGCATCGGAATCTATAACTAGTGTCACAGGAATGATTCAAAACTTAGACAGTAGGAAGAGTCAGTCTTTTTGTACTTAAGTCGGCATTGTGCCTTTTCTATTTATCTCCGATGCAATTTCTGTGTTTCATTGTCAATAAGAAAGTCCAAGGGATATAGTAAACCTGGAGTGAAGCATCGGAATCTATAACTAGTGTCACAGGAATGGTTCAAACATAGGCAGTAAGAAGAGTCAGTCTTCTTGTACTTAAGTCGGCATTGTGCCTTTTTTATTTAATTCCGATGCAATTTCTGTGTTTCATCGTCAATAAGAAGGTCCAAGGGATACGGTAAACCTGGAGTGAAGCATCGGAATCTATAACTAGTGTCACAGGAATGGTTCAAAACATCGACAGTAAGAAGAGACAGTCTTCTTGTACTTAATTCGGCATTGTGCCTTTAGTATTTACTTCCCATGCAATTTCTGTGTTTCATCGTCAATGAGAAGGTCAGAGGGATACAGTAAATCTGAAGTGAAGCATCGGAATCTATAACTAGCGTCACAGGAATGGTTCAAAACATAGTCAGTAAGAAGAGTCAGTCTTCTTGTACTTAAGTTGGCATTGTGCATTTTGTATGTAATTCCGATGCAATTTCTGTGTTTCATCGTCAATAAGAAGGTCTAAGGGATACAGTAAACCTGAAGTGAAGCATCAGAATCTATAACTAGTGTCACAGGAATGGTTCAAAACGCAGTCAGTAAGAAGAGTCAGTCTTCCTGTATTTAAGTCGGCATTGTGCCTTTTGTATTTAATTCCGATGCAATTTCTGTGTTTCATCGTCAATACGAAGGTCCAAGGGATACAGTAAACCTGAAGTGAAGCACCGGAATCTATAACAAGTGTCACATGAATGGTTCAAAACATAGCCAGTATGAAGGGGCAGTCTTCTTGTACTTAAGTCGCCATTGTGCCTTTTGTATTTAATTCCGATGTAATTTCTGTGTATCATCGTCAATAATATGGTCCAAGGGATACATTAAACCTGGAGTGAGGCATCCGAATCTATAACTAGTGTCACATGAATGGTTCAAAACATAGACAGTAAGAAGTGTCTGTCTTCTTGTACTGAATCCGGCATTGTGCCTTTAGTATTTCATTTCGATGTAATTTCTGTGTTTCATCGTCCATAAGAAGGTCAGAGGGATACAGTAAATCTGGAGTGAAGCATCGGAATCTATAACTAGTGTCATAGGAATGAATCAAAACATAGTCTGCAAGAAGAGTCAGTCTTCTTGTACTAAAGTCGGCATTGTGCCTTTGTATTTAATTCCGATGCAATATCTGCGATTCATCCTCAATAAGAAGGTCCAAAGGATACAGTAAACCTGAAGTGAAGCATCGAAATCTATAACTAGTGTCACAGGAATGGTTCAAAAACATAGACAGAAGAAGAGTCAGTCTTCTTGTACTTAAGTCGGCATTGTGTCATTTGTATTTAATTCAGTTGCAATTTCTGTGTTTCATCGTCAATAAGAAGGGCAGAGGGATACAGTAAACCTGAAGTGAAGCATCGGAATCCATAACTAGTGTCTCAGGAATGGTTCAAGACTTAGACAGTAGGAAGAGTCAGTCTTCTTGTACTTATGTCGGCATGGTGCCTCTTCTATTTAATTCCGATGCAATTGCTGTGTTTCATCGTCAATAAGAAGGTCCAAGGGATACAGTAAACCTGAAGTGAAGCATCGGAATCATTAACTAGTGTCACAGGAATGGTTCAAAGCATAGTCAGTAAGAAGAGTCAGTCTTCTTGTACTTAAGTCGGCATTGTGCCATTTATATTTATTTCCGATGCAATTTCTGTGTTTCATCGTCAATAAGAAGGTCCGAGGGATACAGTAAACCTGAAGTGAAGCATCAGAGATTATAACTAGTGTCACAGGAATGGTTCAAAACATAGTCAGGAACAAGAGTTAGTCTTCTTGTACTTAAGTCGGCATTGTGCCTTTTGTATTTAATTCCGATGCAATTTCTGTGTTTCATCGTCAATAAGAAGGTCCAAGGGATACAGTAAACCTGAAGTGAAGCATCGGAATCTATAAATAGTGTCACAGGAATGGTTCAATACATAGTCAGTGGGAAGAGTCAGTCTTCTTGTACGTAAGTCGGCATTGTGCCTTTTGTATTTAATTCCGATGCAATTTCTGTGTTTCATCGTCAATAAGAAGGTCAGAGGGATGCAGTAAACCTGAAGTGAAGCATCGGAATCTATAACTAGTGTCACAGGAATGATTCAAAACATAGACAGTAGGAAGAGTCACTCTTCTTGTACTTCAGTCGGCATTGTGCCTTTTCTATTTATCTCCGATGCAATTTCTGTGTTTCGTCGTCAATAAGAAGGTCCAAGGGATATAGTAAACCTGGAGTGAAGCATCGGAATCTGTAACTAGTGTCACAGGAATGGTTCAAACATAGGCAGTAAGAAGAGTCAGTCTTCTTGTACTTGAGTCGGCATTGTGCCTTTTTTATTTAATTCCGATGCAATTTCTGTGTTTCATCGTCAATAAGAAGGTCCAAGGGATACAGTAAACCTGGAGTGAAGCATCGGAATCTATAACTAGTGGCACAGGAATGGTTCAAAACACCGACAGTAAGAAGAGACAGTCTTCTTGTACTTAATTCGGCATTTTGCCTTTAGTATTTACTTCCCATGCAATTTCTGTGTTTCATCGTCAGTAAGAAGGTCAGAGGGATACAGTAAATCTGAAGTGAAGCATCGGAATCGATAACTATCGTCACAGGAATGGTTCAAAACATAGTCAGTAAGAAGAGTCAGTCTTCTTGTACCTAATTCGGCATTGTGCATTTTGTATTTAATTACGATGCAATCTCTGTGTTTCATCGTCAATAAGAAGGTCTAAGTTATACAGTAAACCTGAAGTGAAGCATCAGAATCTATAACTAGTGTCACAGGAATGGTTCAAAACATAGTCAGTAAGAAGAGTCAGTCTTCTTGTACTTAAGTCGGCATTGTTCCCTTTGTATTTAATTCCGATGCAATTTCTGTGTTTCATCGTCAATACGAAGGTCCAAGGGTTACAGTAAACCTGAAGTGAAGCACCGGAATCTATAACAAGTGTCACATGAATGGTTCAAAACATAGTTAGTAAGAAGAGGCAGTCTTCTTGTACTTAATCCGGCATTGTGGCTTTTGTATTTCATTCCGATCCAATTTCTGTATTTCATCATCCATAAGAAGGTCAGAGGGATACAGTAAAGCTGAAGTGAAGCAACGGAATCTATAACTAGCGTCACAGGAATGGTTCAAAACATCGACAATAAGAAGACTCAGTCTTCTTGTACTTAATTCGGAATTGTGCCTTTTGTATTTAATTACGATGCAATTTCTGTGTTTCATCGTCAATAAGAAGGTCAGAGGGATACAGTAAACCTGATGTGAAGCATCGGAATCTGTAACTAGTGTCACAGGGATGGTTCAAAACATAGTCAGTAAGAAGATGCAGTCTTCTTGTACTTAAGTTGCCATTGTGCCTTTTGTATTTAATTCCGATGCAATTTCTGTGTTTCATCGTCAATAAGAAGGTCCAAGGGATACAGTAAACCTGAAGTGAAGCATCAGAATCTATAACTAGTGTCACAGGAATGGTTCAAAACATAGTCAGTGAGAAGAGTCAGTCTTCTTGTACTTAAGTCGGCATTGTGCCTTTTGTATTTATTTCCGATGCAATTTCTGTGTTTCATCGTCAATAAGAAGGTCCAAGGGATACAGTAAACCTGAAGTGAAGCACCGGAATCTATAACTAGTGTCACATTAATGGTTCAAATCATAGTCAGTAAGAAGAGTCAGAGTTCTTGTACTTAAGTCGCCATTGTGCCTTTTGTATTTAATCCCGATGCAATTTCTGTAATTCATCGTCAATAAGAAGGTCAGAGGGATACAGTAAACCTGAAGTGAGGCATCGGAATCTATAACTAGTGTCACAGGGATGGGTCAAAACATAGACAGTAAGAAGAGTCAGTATTCTTGTACTTATGTGGGCATTGTGCCTTCTGTATTTAATTCCGAAGCAATTTCTGTGTTTCATCTTCAATAAGAAGGTCCAAGGGATACAATAAAGCTGAAGTGAAGCATCAGAGTCAATAGCTAGTGTCACAGGAATGGTTCAAAACATAGTCAGTAAGAAGAGTCAGTCTTCTTGTACATAAGTCGGCATTGTTCCTTTTGTATTTAATTCCGATGCAATTTCTGTGTTTCATCGTCAATACGAAGGTCCAAGGGTTACAGTAAACCTGAAGTGAAGCACGGGAATCTATAACAAGTGTCACATGAATGGTTCAAAACATAGCCAGTAAGAAGAGGCAGTCTTCTTGTACTTAAGTCGCCATTGTGCCTTTTGTATTTAATTCCGATGTAATTTCTGTGTATCATCGTCAATAAGATGGTCCAAGGGATACAGAAAACCTGAAGTGAGGCATCGGAATCTATAACTAGTGTCACATGAATGGTTCAAAACATAGACAGTAAGAAGAGTCAGTCTTCTTGTACTTAATCCGGCATTGTGCCTTTTGTATTTCATTCCGATCCAATTTCTGTATTTCATCATCCATAAGAAGGTCAGAGGGATACAGTAAAGCTGAAGTGAAGCATCGGAATCTATAACTAGCGTCACAGGAATGGTTCAAAACATCGACAGTAAGAAGACTCAGTCTTCTTGTACTTAATTCGGAATTGTGCCTTTTGTATTTAATTACGATGCAATTTCTGTGTTTCATCGTCAATAAGAAGGTCAGAGGGATACAGTAAACCTGAAGTGAAGCATCGGAATCTGTAACTAGTGTCACAGGGATGGTTCAAAACATAGTCAGTAAGAAGAGGCAGTCTTCTTGTACTTAAGTCGCCATTGTGCCTTTTGTATTTAATTCCGATGCAATTTCTGTGTTTCATCGTCAATAAGAAGGTCCAAGGGATACAGTAAACCTGAAGTGAAGCATCAGAATCTATAACTAGTGTCACAGGAATGGTTCAAAGCATAGTCAGTGAGAAGAGTCAGTCTTCTTGTACTTAAGTCGGCATTGTGCCTTTTGTATTTATTTCCGATGCAATTTCTGTGTTCCATCGTCAATAAGAAGGTCCAAGGGATACAGTAAACCTGAAGTGAAGCACCGGAATCTATAACTAGTGTCACATTAATGGTTCAAATCATAGTCAGTAAGAAGAGTCAGAGTTCTTGTACTTAAGTCGCCATTGTGCCTTTTGTATTTAATCCCGATGCAATTTCTGTAATTCATCGTCAATAAGAAAGTCAGAGGGATACAGTAAACCTGAAGTGAGGCATCGGAATCTATAACTAGTGTCACAGGGATGGGTCAAAACATAGACAGTAAGAAGAGTCAGTATTCTTGTACTTAAATGGGCATTGTGCCTTTTGTATTTAATTCCGAAGCAATTTCTGTGTTTCATCTTCAATAAGAAGGTCCAAGGAATACAATAAAGCTGAAGTGAAGCATCAGAGTCAATAGCTAGTGTCACAGGAATGGTTCAAAACATAGTCAGTAAGAAGAGTCAGTCTTCTTGTACATAAGTCGGCATTGTGCCTTTTGTATTTAATTCCGATGCAATTTCTGTGTTTCATCGTCAATAAGAAGGTCCAAGGGATACAGTAACCCTGAAGTGAAGCATCGGAATGTATAACTAGTGTAACAGGAATGGTTGAAAACATAGACAGTGGGAAGAGTCAGTCTTCTTGTACTTAAGTCTGCATTGTGCCTTTTGTATTTAATTCCGATGCAATTTCTGTGTTTCATCGTCAATAAGAAGGTCTAAGGGATACAGTAAACCTGGAGTGAAGCATCGGAATCTATAACTAGTGTCATAGGAATGAATCAAAACATAGTCTGTAAGAAGAGTCAATCTTCTTGTACTAAAGTCGGCATTGTGCCTTTTGTATTTAATTCCGATGCAATTTCAGTGTTTCATCGTCAATAAGAAGGTCCAAGGGATACAGTAACCAAGAAGTGAAGCATCGGAATCTATAACTAGTGTAACAGGGATGGTTCAAAACATAGACAGTGAGAAAAGTCAGTATTCTTGTACTTAAGTCAGCATTGTGCCTTTTGGATTTAATTCCGATGCAATTTCTGTGTTTCATCGTCAATAAGAGGGTCCGAGGGATACAGTGAACCTGAACTGAAGCCCCGGAATCTATAACTAGTGTCACTATAACGGTCCAAAGTATAGACAGTAGGAAGAGTCAGTCTTCTTGTACTTAAGTCGGCATTGTGCCTTTTCTATTTAATTCCTATGCAATTTCTGTGTTTCATCGTCAATAAGAAGGTCCTATTAATATAGTAAATCTGGAGTGAAGCATCGGAATCTATAACTAGTGTCACAGGAATGGTTCAAAACATAGACAGTAAGTAGCGTCAGTCTTCTTGTACTTAAGTCGGCAATGTGCCTATTTTATTTAATTCCGATGGAATTTCTATGTTTCATCGTCAATAAGAAGGTCCAAGGGATACAGTAAACCTGGAGTGAAGCATCGGAATCTATAACTAGCGTCACAGGAATGGTTCAAAACATCGACAGTAAGAAGACTCAGTCTTCTTGTACTTAGTTCGGAATTGTGCTTTTTGTATTTAATTCCGATGCAATTTCTGTGTTTCATCGTCAATAAGAACGTCAGAGGGATACAGTAAACCTGAAGTGAAGCATCGGAATCTATAACTAGTGTCACAGGGATGGTTCAAAACATAGCCAGTAAGAAGAGGCAGTCTTCTTGTACTTAAGTCGCCATTGTGCCTTTTGTATTTAATTCCGATGTAATTTCTGTGTATCATCGTCAATAAGATGGTCCAAGGGATACAGAAAACCTGGAGTGAGGCATCGGAATCTATAACTAGTGTCACATGAATGGTTCAAAACATAGACAGTAAGAAGAGTCAGTCTTCTTGTACTTAATCCGGCATTGTGCCTTTTGTATTTCATTCCGATCCAATTTCTGTATTTCATCATCCATAAGAAGGTCAGAGGGATACAGTAAAGCTGAAGTGAAGCATCGGAATCTATAACTAGCGTCACAGGAATGGTTCAAAACATCGACAGTAAGAAGACTCAGTCTTCTTGTACTTAATTCGGAATTGTGCCTTTTGTATTTAATTACGATGCAATTTCTGTGTTTCATCGTCAATAAGAAGGTCAGAGGGATACAGTAAACCTGAAGTGAAGCATCGGAATCTGTAACTAGTGTCACAGGGATGGTTCAAAACATAGTCAGTAAGAAGAGGCAGTCTTCTTGTACTTAAGTCGCCATTGTGCCTTTTGTATTTAATTCCGATGCAATTTCTGTGTTTCATCGTCAATAAGAAGGTCCAAGGGATACAGTAAACCTGAAGTGAAGCATCAGAATCTATAACTAGTGTCACAGGAATGGTTCAAAACATAGTCAGTGAGAAGAGTCAGTCTTCTTGTACTTAAGTCGGCATTGTGCCTTTTGTATTTATTTCCGATGCAATTTCTGTGTTTCATCGTCAATAAGAAGGTCCAAGGGATACAGTAAACCTGAAGTGAAGCACCGGAATCTATAACTAGTGTCACATTAATGGTTCAAATCATAGTCAGTAAGAAGAGTCAGAGTTCTTGTACTTAAGTCGCCATTGTGCCTTTTGTATTTAATCCCGATGCAATTTCTGTAATTCATCGTCAATAAGAAGGTCAGAGGGATACAGTAAACCTGAAGTGAGGCATCGGAATCTATAACTAGTGTCACAGGGATGGGTCAAAACATAGACAGTAAGAAGAGTCAGTATTCTTGTACTTAAGTGGGCATTGTGCCTTTTGTATTTAATTCCGAAGCAATTTCTGTGTTTCATCTTCAATAAGAAGGTCCAAGGGATACAATAAAGCTGAAGTGAAGCATCAGAGTCAATAGCTAGTGTCACAGGAATGGTTCAAAACATAGTCAGTAAGAAGAGTCAGTCTTCTTGTACATAAGTCGGCATTGTGCCTTTTGTATTTAATTCCGATGCAATTTCTGTGTTTCATCGTCAATAAGAAGGTCCAAGGGATACAGTAACCCTGAAGTGAAGCATCGGAATCTATAACTAGTGTAACAGGAATGGTTGAAAACATAGACAGTGGGAAGAGTCAGTCTTCTTGTACTTAAGTCTGCATTGTGCCTTTTGTATTTAATTCCGATGCAATTTCTGTGTTTCATCGTCAATAAGAAGGTCTAAGGGATACAGTAAACCTGGAGTGAAGCATCGGAATCTATAACTAGTGTCATAGGAATGAATCAAAACATAGTCTGTAAGAAGAGTCAATCTTCTTGTACTAAAGTCGGCATTGTGCCTTTTGTATTTAATTCCGATGCAATTTCAGTGTTTCATCGTCAATAAGAAGGTCCAAGGGATACAGTAACCCAGAAGTGAAGCATCGGAATCTATAACTAGTGAAACAGGGATGGTTCAAAACATAGACAGTAAGAAGAGTCAGTATTCTTGTACTTAAGTCGGCATTGTGCCTTTTGTATTTAATTCCGATGCAATTCCTGTGTTTCATCGTCAATAAGAAGGTCAGAGGGATACAGTAAACCTGAACTGAAGCACCGGAATCTATAACTAGTGTCACTATAACGGTCCAAAGTATAGACAGTAGGAAGAGTCAGTCTTCTTGTACTTAAGTCGGCATTGTGCCTTTTCTATTTAATTCCTATGCAATTTCTGTGTTTCATCGTCAATAAGAAGGTCCTATTAATATAGTAAATCTGGAGTGAAGCATCGGAATCTATAACTAGTGTCACAGGAATGGTTCAAAACATAGACAGTAAGTAGCGTCAGTCTTCTTGTACTTAAGTCGGCATTGTGCCTTTTGTATTTAATTCCGATGCAATTTCAGTGTTTCATCGTCAATAAGAAGGTCCAAGGGATACAGTAACCCAGAAGTGAAGCATCGGAATCTATAACTAGTGTAACAGGGATGGTTCAAAACATAGACAGTAAGAAGAGTCAGTATTCTTGTACTTAAGCCGGCATTGTGCCTTTTGTATTTAATTTCGATGCAATTTCTCTGTTTCATCGTCCATAAGAAGGTCAGAGGGATACAGTAAACCTGAACTGAAGCACCGGAATCTATAACTAGTGTCAATATAATGGTTCAAAGCATAGACAGTAGGAAGAGTCAGTCTTCTTGTACTTCAGTCGGCATTGTGCCTTTTATATTTAATTCCTATGCAATTTCTGTGTTTCATCGTCAATAAGAAGGTCCTAGGGATACAGTAAACCTGGAGTGAAGCATCGGAATCTATAACTAGTGTCACAGGAATGGTTCAAAACATCGACATTAAGAAGAGTCAGTCTTCTTGTACTTAATTCGGCATTGTGCCTTTAGTATTTAATTCCGATGCCATTTCTGTGTTTTATCGTGAATAAGAAGGTCAGAGGGATACAGTAAATCTGAAGTCAAGCATCGGAATCTGTTACTAGTGTCACAGGAATGGTTCAAAACATAGTCAGTAAGAAGAGTCAGTCTTCTTGTACTTAAGTCGGCTTTGTGCCTATTGTATTTAATTCCGATGCAATTTCTGTGTTTCATCGTCAATAAGAAGGTCCAAGGGATACAGTAAACCTGAAGTAAAGCATCAGAATCTATAACTAGTGTCACAGGAATGGTTCAAAACATAGTCAGTGAGAAGAGTCAGTCTTCTTGTACTTAAGTCGGCATTGTGCCTTTTGTATTTATTTCCGATACAATTTCTGTGTTTCATCGTCAATAAGAAGGTCCAAGGGATACAGTAAACCTGAAGTGAAGCACCGGAATCTATAACTAGTGTCACATGAATGGTTCAAATCATAGTCAGTAAGAAGATTCAGAGTTCTTGTACTTAAGTCGCCATTGTGCCTTTTGTATTTAATTCCGAAGCAATTTCTGTGTTTCATCTTCAATAAGAAGGTCCAAGGGATACAATATACCTGAAGTGAAGCATCAGAGTCAATAGCTAGTGTCACAGGAATGGTTCAAACATAGTCAGTAAGAAGAGTGAGTCTTCTTGTACATAAGTCGGCATTGTGCCTTTTGTATTTCATTCCGATGCAATTTCTGTGTTTCATCGTCAATAAGAAGGTCCAAGGGATACAGTAAACCTGAAGTGAAGCATCGGAATCTATAACTAGTGTAACAGGATTGGTTCAAACATAGACAGTGGGAAGAGTCTGTCTTTTTGTACTTCAGTCGGCAATGTGACTTTTGTATTTAATTCCGATGCAATTTCTGTGTTTCATCGTCAATAAGAAGGTCAGAGGGAAGCAGTAAACCTGAACTGATGCACCGGAATCTATAACTAGTGTCACAGGAATGGTTCAAAACATAGACAGTAGGAAGAGTCAGTCTTCTTGTACTTAAGTCGGCATTGTGCCTTTTCTATTTAATTCCTATGCAATTTTTGTTTTTCATCGTTATTAAATAGGTCCAAGGGATACAGTAAACCGGGAGTGAAGCATTGGAATCTATAACTAGTGTCACAATAATGGTTCAAACATAGTCAGTAAGAAGAGTCAGTCTTCTTGTACTTATGTCTGCATTGTGCCTTTTGTATTTAATTGCGATGCAATTTCTGTGTTTCATCGTCAAGAAGAAGGTCCAAGGGATACAGTAAACCTGGAGTGAAGAATCGGAATCTATAACTAGTGTCATAGAAATGAATCAAAACATAGTCTGTAAGAAGAGTCAATCTTCTTGTACTAATGTCGGCATTGTGCCTTTTGTATTTAATTCCGATGCAATTTCAGTGTTTCATCGTCAATAAGAAGGGCCAAGGGATACAGAAAACCAGAAGTGAAGCATCGGAATCTATAACTAGTGTCACAGGGATGGTTCAAAACATAGACAGTAAGAAGAGTCAGTATTCTTGTACTTAAGTCGGCATTGTGCTTTTCTATTTAATTCCAATGCAATTTCTGTGTTTCATCGTCAATAAGAAGGTCCTAGGGATATAGTAAACCTGGAGTGAAGCATCGGATTCTATAACTAGTGTCACAGGAATAAATCAAAACATAGTCAGCAAGAAGAGTCAGTCTTCTTGTACTAAAGTCGGCATTGCGCCTTTTGTATTCAATTTCGATGCAATTTCAGTGTTTCATCGTCAAAAAGAAGGTCCAAGGGATACAGTAAACCATAAGTGAAGCATCGGAATCTATAACTAGTGTCACAGGGATGGTTCAAAACATAGACAGTAAGAAGAGTCAGTATTCTTGTACTTAAGTCGGCATTCTGCCTTTTGTATTTAATTCCGATGCACTTTGTATGTTTCATCGTCAATAACAAGGTCCAAGGGATACAGTAAACCTGGAGTGAAGCATCGGAATCTATAACTAGTGTCACAGGAATGAATTAAAACATAGTCAGCAAGAAGAGTCAGTCTTCTTGTACTAAAGTCGGCATTGCGCCTTTTGTATTCAATTTCGATGCAATTTCAGTGTTTCATCGTCAAGAAGAACGTCCAAGGGATACAGTAAACCATTAGTGAAGCATCGGAATCTATAACTAGTGTCACAGGGATGGTTCAAATCATAGACAGTAAGAAGAGTCAGTATTCTTGTACTTAAGTGGGCATTGTGTCTTTTGTATTTAATTCCGAAGCAATTTCTGTGTTTCATCTTCAATAAGAAGGTCCAAGGGATACAATAAACCTGAAGTGGAGCATCAGGGTCTATAGCTAGTGTCACAGGAATGGTTTAAAACATAGTCAGTAAGAAGAGTCAGTCTTCTTCTACATAAGTCGGCATTGTGCCTTTTATATTTAATTCCTATGCAATTTCTGTGTTTCATCGACAATAAGAAGGTCCATGGGATACAGTAAACCTGGAGTGAAGCATCGGAATCTATAACTAGTGTCACAGGAATGGCTCAAAACATCGACATTAAGAAGAGTCAGTCTTCTTGTACTTAATTCGGCATTGTGCCTTTAGTGTTTAAAACCGATGCCATTTCTGTGTTTCATCGTGAATAAGAAGGTCAGAGGGATACAGTAAATCTGAAGTCAAGCATCGGAATCTATTACTAGTGTCACAGGAATGGTTCAAAACATAGTCAGTAAGAAGAGTCAGTCTTTTTGTACTTAAGTCGGCTTTGTGCCTTTTGTATTTAATTCCGATGCATTTTCTGTGTTTCATCGTCAATAAGAAGGTCCAAGGGATACAGTAAACCTGAAGTGAAGCATCAGAATCTATAACTAGTGTCACAGGAATGGTTCAAAACATAGTCAGTGAGAAGAGTCAGTCTTCTTGTACTTAAGTCGGCATTGTGCCATTTGTATTTACTTCCGATGCAATTTCTGTGTTTCATCGTCAATAAGAAGGTCCAAGGGATACAGTAAACCTGCAGTGTAGCACCGGAATCTATAACTAGTGTCACATGAATGGTTCAGATCATAGTCAGTAAGAAGAGTCAGAGTTCTTGTACTTAAGTCGCCATTGTGCCTTCTGTATTTAATTCCGATGCAATTTCTGTGTTTCATCGTCAATAAGAAGGTCAGAAGGATACATTAAACCTGAACTGAAGCACCAGAATCTATAACTAGTGTCACTGTAATGGTTCAAAGCATAGACGGTAGGAAGAGTCAGTCTTCTTTTACTTAAGTCGGCATTGTGCTTTTCTATATAATTCCTATGCAATTTCTGTGTTTCATCGTCAATAAGAAGGTCCTAGGGATATAGTAAACCTGGAGTGAAGTATCGGAATCTATAACTAGTGTCACAGGAATGGTTCAAATCATAGACAGTAAGTAGCGTCAGTCTTCTTGTACTTAAGTCGGTATTGTGCCTTTTTATTTAATTCCGATGCAATTTCTGTGTTTCATCGTCAATTAGAAGGTCCAAGGGATACAGTAAACCTGGAGTGAAGCATCGGAATCTATAACTAGTGTCACAGGAATGGTTCAAAACATCGACAGTAAGAAGAGTCAGTCTTCTTGTACTTAATTCGGCATTGTGCCTTTAGTATTTAATTCCGATGCCATTTCTGTGTTTCATCGTGAATAAGAAGGTCAGAGGGATACAGTAAATCTGAAGTCAAGCATCGGAATCTATAACTAGTGTCACAGGAATGGTTTAAAACATAGTCAGTAAGAAGAGTCAGTCTTCTTGTACTTAAGTCAGCTTTGTGCCTTTTGTATTTAATTCCGATGCGATTTCTGTGTTTCATCGTCAATAAGAAGGTCCAAGGGATACAGTAAACCTGAAGTGAAGCATCAGAATCTATAACTAGTGTCACAGGAATGGTTCAAAACATAGTCAGTAAGAAGAGTCAGTCTTCTTGTACTTAAGTCGGCATTGTGCCTTTTGTATTTATTTCCGATGCACTTTCTGTGTTTCATCGTCAACAAGAAGGTCCAAGGGCTACAGTATACCTGAAGTGAAGCACCGGAATGTATAACTAGGGTCACATGAATGGTTCAAATCTTAGTCAGTAAGAAGAGTCAGTCTTCTTGTACTTAAGTCGGCATTCTGCCTTTTGTATTTAATTCCGATGCACTTTCTATGTTTCATCGTCAATAAGAAGGTCCAAGGGATACAGTAAAACTGGAGTGAAGCATCGGAAACGATAACTAGTGTCACAGGAATGAATGAAACATAGTCAGCAAGAAGAGTCAGTCCTCTTGTACTAAAGTCGGCATTGCGCCTTTTGTATTCAATTCCCATGCAATTTCAGTGTTTCATCGTGAATAAGAAGGTCCAAGGGATACAGTAAACCAGAAGTGAAGCATCGCAATCTATAACTAGTGTCACAGGGATGGTTCAAAACATAGACAGTAAGAAGAGTCAGTCTTCTTGTACTTAAGTGGGCATTGTGTCTTTTGTATCTAATTCCGAAGCAATTTCTGTGTTTCATCTTCAATAAGAAGGTCCAAGGGATACAATAAACCTGAAGTGAAGCATCAGGGTCTATAGCTAGTGTCTCAGGAATGGTTCAAAACATAGTCAGTAAGAAGAGTCAGTCTTCTTGTACATAAGTCGGCATTGTGCCTTTTATATTTAATTCCTATGCAATTTCTGTGTTACATCGTCAATAAGAAGGTCCAAGGGATACAGTAAACCTGAAGTGAGCATCGGAATCTATAACTAGTGTAACAGGATTGGTTCAAAACATAGACAGTAAGTAGCGTCATTCTTCTTGTACTTAAGTGGGCATTGTGCCTTTTTTATTTAATTCCGATGCAATTTCTGTGTTTTATCGTCAATAAGAAGGTCCAAGGGATACAGTATACCTGAAGTGAAGCACCGGAATCTATAACTAGTGTCACATGAATGGTTCAAATCATAGTCAGTAAGAAGAGTCAGAGTTCTTGTACTTAAGTCGCATTTTTGCCTTTTGTATTTAATTCCGATGCAATTTCTGTGTTTCATCGTCAATAAGAAGGTCAGAGGGATACATTAAACCTAAACTGAAGCACCGGAATCTATAACTAGTGTCACTGTAATGGTTCAAAGAATAGACAGTAGGAAGAGTCAGTTTTCTTGTACTTAAGTCGGCATTGTGCTTTTCTATTTAATTCCTATGCAATTTCTGTGTTTAATCGTCAATAAGAAGGTCCTAGGGATATAGTAAACCTGGAGTGAAGCATCGGAATCTATAACTAGTGACACAGGAATGGTTCAAATCATAGACAGTAAGTAGCGTCAGTCTTCTTGTACTTAAGTCGGCACTGTGCCTTTTTTATTTAATTCCGATGCAATTTCTGTGTTTCATCGTCAATAAGAAGGTCCAAGGGATACAGTAAACCTGGAGTGAAGCATCGGAATCTATAACTAGTGTCACAGGAATGGTTCAAAACATCGAGAGTAAGAAGAGTCAGTCTTCTTGTACTTAATTCGGCATTGTGCCTTTAGTATTTAATTCCGATGCCATTTCTGTGTTTCATCGTGAATAAGAGGGTCAGAGGGATACAGTAAATCTGAAGTCAAACATCGGAATCTATAACTAGTGTCACAGGAATGGTTTAAAACATAGTCAGTAAGAAGAGTCAGTCTTCTTGTACTTAAGTCAGCTTTGTGCCTTTTGTATTTAATTCCGATGCTATTTCTGTGTTTCGTCGTCAATAAGAAGGTCCAAGGGATACAGTAAACCTGAAGTGAAGCATCAGAATCTATAACTAGTGTCACAGGAATGGTTCAAAACATAGTCAGTAGGAAGAGTCAGTCTTCTTGTACTTAGGTCGGCACTGTGCCTTTTTTATTTAATTCCGATGCAATTGCTGTGTTTCATCGTCAATAAGAAGGTCCAAGGGATACAGTAAACCTGAAGTGAAGCATCGGAATCTATAACTAGTGTCACAGGGATGGTTCAAAACATAGACAGTAAGAAGAGTCAGTATTCTTGTACTTAAGTGGGCATTGTGTCTTTTGTATTTAATTCCGAAGCAATTTCTGTGTTTCATCTTCAATAAGAAGGTCCAAGGGATACAATAAACCTGAAGTGAAGCATCAGGGTCTATAGCTAGTGTCACAGGAATGGTTCAAAACATAGTCAGTAAGAAGAGTCAGTCTTCTTGTACATAAGGCGGCATTGTGCCTTTTATATTTAATTCCTATGCAATTTCTGTGTTTCACCGTCAATAAGAAGGTCCTAGGGATACAGTAAACCTGAAGTGAAGCATCGGAATCTATAACTAGTGTAACAGGATTGGTTCAAACCATAGACACTAAGTAGCGTCATTCTTCTTGTACTTAAGTCGGCATTGAGCCTTTTTTATTTAATTCCGATGCAATTTCTGTGTTTCATCGTCAATAAGAATGTCCAAGGGATACAGTATACCTGAAGGGAAGCACCGGAATCTATAACTAGTGTCACATGAATGGTTCTAATTATAGTCAGTAAGATGAGTCAGAGTTCTTCTACTTAAGTCGCCATTGTGCCTTTAGTATTTAATTCCGATGCAATTTCTGTGTTTCATCGTCAATACGAAGGTCAGAGTGATACATTAAACCTGAACTGAAGCACCGGAATCTATAACTAGTGTCACTGTAATGGTTCAAAGAATAGACAGTAGGAAGAGTCAGTCTTCTTGTACTTAAGTCGGCATTGTGCTTTACTAATTAATTCCTATGCAATTTCTGTGTTTCATCGTCAATAAGAAGGTCCTAGGGATATGGTAAACCTGGAGTGAAGCATCGGATTCTATAACTAGTGTCACAGGAATGGTTCAAAACATAGACAGTAAGTAGCGTCAGTCTTCTTGTACTTAAGTCGGCATTGTCCTTTTTTATTTAATTCCGATGCAATTTCTGTGTTTCATCGTCAATAAGAAGGTCCAAGGGATACAGTAAACCTGGAGTGAAGCATCGGAATCTATAACTGGTCTCACAGGAATGGTTCAAAACATCCACAGTAAGAAGAGTCAGTCTTCTTGTACTTAATTCGGCATTGTGCCTTTAGTATTTAATTCCGATGCCATTTCTGTGTTTCATTGTGAATAAGAAGGTCAGAGGGATACAGTAAATCTGAAGTCAAGCATCGGAATCTATAACCAGTGTCACAGGAATGGTTTAAAACATAGTCAGTAAGAACAGTCAGTCTTCTTGTACTTAAGTCAGCTTTGTGCCTTTTGTATTTAATTCCGATGCGATAGCTGTGTTTCATCGTCAATAAGAACGTCCAAGGGATACAGTAAACCTGAAGTGAAGCATCAGAATCTATAACTAGTGTCACAGGAATGGTTCAAAACATAGTCAGTAAGAAGAGTCAGTCTTCTTGTACTTAAGTCGGCATTCTGCCTTTTGTATTTAATTCCGATGCACTTTCTATGTTTCATCGTCAATAAGAAGGTCCAAGGGATACAGTAAAACTGGAGTGAAGCATCGGAAACGATAACTAGTGTCACAGGAATGAATGAAACATAGTCAGCAAGAAGAGTCAGTCCTCTTGTACTAAAGTCGGCATTGCGCCTTTTGTATTCAATTCCCATGCAATTTCAGTGTTTCATCGTGAATAAGAAGGTCCAAGGGATACAGTAAACCAGAAGTGAAGCATCGCAATCTATAACTAGTGTCACAGGGATGGTTCAAAACATAGACAGTAAGAAGAGTCAGTCTTCTTGTACTTAAGTGGGCATTGTGTCTTTTGTATCTAATTCCGAAGCAATTTCTGTGTTTCATCTTCAATAAGAAGGTCCAAGGGATCCAATAAACCTGAAGTGAAGCATCAGGGTCTATAGCTAGTGTCACAGGAATGGTTCAAAACATAGTCAGTAAGAAGAGTCAGTCTTCTTGTACATAAGTCGGCATTGTGCCTTTTATATTTAATTCCTATGCAATTTCTGTGTTACATCGTCAATAAGAAGGTCCAAGGGATACAGTAAACCTGAAGTGAGCATCGGAATCTATAACTAGTGTAACAGGATTGGTTCAAATCTTAGACAGTGGGAAGAGTCAGTCTTCTTGTACTTAAGTCGGCAATCTGACTTTTGTATTTAATTCCGATGCAATTTCTGTGTTTCATCGTCAATAAGAAGGTCTGAGGGATACAGTAAACCTGAACTGAAGCAGCAGAATCTCTAACTAGTGTCACAGCAATGGTTCAAAACATAGACAGTAAGAAGAGTCAGTCTTCTTGTACTTAAGTCGGCATTGTGCCTTTTCTATTTAACTCCTATGCAATTTCTGTGTTTCATCGTCAATAAGAATGTCCTAGCGATATAGCGAACCTGGAGAGAAGCATCGGAAACTATAACAAGTGTCACAGGAATGGTTCAAAACATAGACAGTAAGCAGCGTCAGTCTTCTTGTACTTAAGTCGGCATTGTGCCTTTTTTATTTTATTCCGATGCAATTTCTGTGTTTCATCGTCAATAAGAAGGTACAAGGGATACAGTAAGCCTGGAGTGAAGCATCGGAATCCATTGCTAGTGTCACAGAAATGGTTCAAAACATCGACAGTAAGAAGAGTCAGTCTTCTTGTACTTAAATTGGCGTTGTGCCTTTAGTATTTAATTCCGATGCCATTTCTGTGTTTCATCGTGAATAAGAAGGTCAGAGGGATACAGTAATTCTGAAGTCAAGCATCGGAATCTATAAGTAGTGTCACAGGAATGGTTTAAAACATAGTCAGTAAGAAGAGTCAGTCTTCTTGTACTTAAGTCGGCTTTGTGCATTTTGTATTTAATTCCGATGCAATTTCTGTGTTTCATCGTCAATAAGAAGGTCCAAGGGATACAGTAAACCTGAAGTGAAGCATCAGAATCTATAACTAGTGTCACAGGAATGGGTCAAATCATAGTCAGTAAGAAGAGTCAGTCTTCTTGTACTTAAGTCGGCATTGTGCGTTTTGTATTTATTTCCGATGCAATTTCTGTGTTTCATCGTCAACAAGAAGGTCCAAGGGATACAGTAAACCTGAAGTGAAGCACCGGAATCTATAACTAGTGTCACATGAATGATTCAAATCATAGTCAGTAAGAAGAGTCGGACATCTTGTACTTAAGTCGCCATTGTGCCTTTTGTATTTCATTCCGATGCAATTTCTGTGTTTCATCGTCAATAAGAAGGTCCAAGGGATACAGTAAACCTGGAGTGAAGCATCGGAATCTATAACTAGTGTCACATGAATGGTTCAAAACATAGACAGTAAGAAGAGTCAGTCTTCTTTTACTTAATTCGGAATTGTGCCTTTTGTATTTAATTCCGATGGTATTTCTGTGTTTCATCGTCAATAAGAAGGTCTGAGGGATACAGTAAACCTGAAGTGAAGCATCGGAATCCATAACTAGTGTCACAGGAATGGTTCGAAACATAGTCAGTAAGAAGAGTCAGTCTTCTTGTACTTAAGTCGGCATTGTGCCTTTTGTATTTAATTCCGATTCAATTTCTTTGTTTCATCGTCAATGAGAAGGTCCAAGGGATACAGTAAACCTGGAGTAAAGCATCAGAATCTGTAACTAGTGACACAGGAATGGTACAAACATAGACAGTAGGAAGAGTCAGTCTTCTTGCACTTAAGTCGGCATTGTAACTTTTCTATTTAATTCCGATGCAATTGCTGTGTTTCATCGTCAATAAGAAGGCCCACGGGATACAGTAAACCTGAAGTGAAGCATCGGAATCTATAAGTAGTGTCACAGGAATGGTTCAAATCATAGTCAGTAAGAAGAGTCACTCCTCTTGTACTTATGTCGGCATTGTGCCTTTTGTAGTTATTTCCGATGCATCTTCTATGTTTCATCGTCAATAAGAAGGTCCAAGGGATACAGTAAACCTGGAGTGAGGCATCGCAATCTATAACTAGTGTCACAGGAATGACCCAAACATAGTCAGTAAGAAGAGTCAGTCTTCTTGTACTAAAGTCGGCATTGTGCCTTTTCTATTTAATTCCTACGCAATTTCTGTGTTTCATCGTCAATAAGAAGGTCCAAGGGTTATAGTAAACCTGGAGGAAAGCTACGGAATCTATAACTAGTGTCACAGGAATGGTTCAAAACATAGTCAGTAAGAAGAGTCAGTCTTCTTGTACTTAAGTCGGCTTTGTGCCTTATGTATTTAATTCCGATGCAATTTCTGTGTTTCATCGTCAATAAGAAGGTCCAAGGGATACAGTAAACCTGAAGTGAAGCACTGGAATCTATAACTAGTGTCACATGAATGGTTCAAATCATAGTCAGTAAGAAGAGTCAGACTTCTTGTACTTAAGTCGCCATTGCGCCTTTTGTATTTAATTCCGATGCAATTTCAGTGTTTCATCGTCAATAAGAAGGTCCATGGGATACAGTAAAACAGAAGTGAAGCATCGGAATCTATAACTAGTGTCAAAGGTATGGTTCGAAACATAGACAGTAAGAACAGTCAGTATTCTTGTACTTAAGTCGGCATTGTGCCTTTTGTATTTAATTCCGATGCCATTTCTGTGTTTCATCGTCAATAAGACGGTCAGAGGGATACATTAAACCTGAACCGATGCACCGGAATCTATAACTAGTGTCACTATAATGGTTCAAAGCATAGACAGTAGGAAGAGTCAGTCTTCTTGTACTTAAGTCGGCATTGTGCCTTTTCTATTTAATTCCTATGCAATTTCTGTGTTTCATCGTCAATAAGAAGGTCCTAATGATATAGTAAACCTGGAGAGTAGCATCGGAATCTGTAACTAGTGTCACAGGAATGGTTCAAAGCATAGACAGTAAGTAGCGTCAGTCCTCTTGTACTTAAGTCGGCATTGTGCCTTTTTTATTTAATTCCGATGCAATTTCTGTGTTTCATCGTCAATAAGAAGGTCCAAGGGATACAGTAAACCTGAAGTAAAGCATCTGAATCTATTACTAGTGTCACAGGAATGGTTCAAAACATCGAAAGTAAGAAGAGTCAGTCTTCTTGTACTTAATTTGGCATTGTGCCTTTAGTATTTAATTCCGATGCCATTTCCGTGTTTCATCGTGAATGAGAAGGTCAGAGGGATATAGTAAATCTGAAGTCAAGCATCGGAATCTGTAACTAGTGTCACAGGAATGGTTTAAAACATAGTCAGTAAGAAGAGTCAGTCTTCTTGTACTTAAGTCGGCTTTGTGCCTTTTGTATTTAATTCCGATGCAATTGCTGTGTTTCATCGTCAATAAGAAGGCCCAAAGGATACAGTAAACCTGAAGTGAAGCATCGGCATCTATAAGTAGTGTCACAGGAATGGTTCAAAACATAGTCAGTAAGAAGAGTCAGTCTTCTTGTACTTAAGTCGGCATTGTGCCTTTTGTATTTATTTCCGATGCAATTTCTATGTTTCATCGTCAATACGAAGGGCCAAGGGATACAGTAAACCCGGAGTGAAGCATCGGAATGTATAACTAGTGTCACAGGAATGAACCAAACATAGTCAGTAAGAAGAGTCAGTCTTCTTGTACTTAAGTCGGCATTGTGCCTTTTGTATTTAATTCCGATGCAATTTCAGTGTTTCACGTCAATAAGAAGGTCCAAGGGATACAGTAAACCAGAAGTGAAGCATCGGAATCTATAACTAGTGTCACAGGAATGGTTCAAAACATAGTCAGTAAGAAGAGTCAGTCTTCTTGTACATAAGTCGGCATTGTGCCTTTTGTATTTATTTCCGATGCAATTTCTGTGTTTCATCGTCAACAAGAAGGTCCAAGGGATACAGTAAACCTGAAGTGTAGCACCGGAATCTATAACTAGTGTCACATGAATGGTTCAAATCATAGTCAGTAAGTAGAGTCTGACATCTTGTACTTAAGTCGCCATTGTTCCTTTTGTATTTAATTCCGATGCAATTCCTGTGTTTTATCGTCAATAAGAAGGTCCAAGGGATACAGCAAACCTGAGGTAAAGCATCGGAATCTATTACTAGTGTCACAGGAATGGTTCAAAACATCGACAGTAAGAAGAGACAGTCTTCTTGTACTTAATTTGGCGTTGTGCCTTTAGTATTTAATTCCGATGCCATTTCTGTGTTTCATCGTGAATAAGAAGGTCAGAGGGATACAGTAAAGCTGAAGTCAAGCATCGGAATCTATAAGTAGTGTCACAGGAATGGTTTAAAACATAGTCAGTAAGAAGAGTCAGTCTTCTTGTACTTAAGTCGGCTTTGTGCATTTTGTATTTAATTCCGATGCAATTTCTGTGTTTCATCGTCAATAAGAAGGTCCAAGGGATACAGTAAACCTCGAGTGAAGCATCGGAATCTATAACTAGTGTCACATGAATGGTTCAAAACATAGACAGTAAGAAGAGTCAGTCTTCTTGTACGTAATTCGGAATTGTGCCTTTTGTACTTAATTCCGATGCAATTTCAGTGTTTCATCGTCAATAAGAAGGTCCAAGGGATACAGTAAACCAGAAGTGAAGCATCGGAATCTATAACTAGTGTGACAGGTATGGTTCGAAACATAGACAGTAAGAACCGTCAGTATTCTTGTACTTAAGTTGGCATTGTGCCTTTTGTATTTAATTCCGATGCAATTTCTGTGTTTCATCGTCAACAAGAAGGTCCAAGGGATGCAGTAAACCTGAAGTGAAGCACCGGAATTTATAACTAGTGTCACATGAATGGTTCAAATCATAGTCAGTAAGAAGAGTCTGACATCTTGTACTTAAGTCGCCATTGTTCCTTTTGTATTCAATTCCGATGCAATTCCTGTGTTTTATCGTCAATAAGAAGGTCCAAGGGATACAGTAAACCTGGAGTGAAGCATCGGAATCTATAACTAGTGCCACATGAATGGTTCAAAACATAGACAGTAAGAAGAGTCAGTCTTCTTGTACTTAATTCGGAATTGTGCCTTTTGTATTTAATTCCGATGCAATTTCTGTGCCTCATCGTCAATAAGAAGGTCAGAGGGATACAGTAAACCTGAAGTGAGGCATCGGAATCTATAACTAGTGTCACAGGAATGGTTCAAAACATAGTCAGTAAGAAGAGTCAGTGTTCTTGTACTTAAGTCGGCATTATGCCTTTTGTATTTATTTCCGATGCAATTTCTATGTTTCATCGTCAGTAAGAAATTCCAAGGGATACAGCAAACCTGGAGTGAAGCATTGGAATCTATAACTAGTGTCACAGGAAGGAATCAAAACATAGTCAGTAAGAAGAGTCAGTCTTCTTGTACTAAAGTCGGCATTGTGCCTTTTGTATTTATTTCCGATGCAATTTCTGTGTTTCATCGTCAGTAAGAAGGTCCAAGGGATACAGTAAACCTGAAGTGAAGCATCGGAATCTATAACTAGTGTAACAGGAATGGTTCAAAACATAGACAGTGGGAAGAGTCAGTCTTTTTGTACTTAAGTCGGCAATGTGACTTTTGTATTTGATTCCGATGCAATTTCTGTGTTTCATCGTCAATACGAAGGTCAGAGGGATACAGTAAACCTGAACTGAAGCACCGGAATCTATAACTAGTGTCACAGGAATGGTTCAAAACATAGACAGTAGGAAGAGTCAGTCTGCTTGTACTTAAGTCGGCATTGTGCCTTTTCTATTTAATTCCTATGCAATTTCTGTGTTTCATCGTCAATAAGAAGGTCCAAGGGTTACAGTAAACCTGAAGTGAAGCATCGGAATCTATAGCTAGTGTCACAGAAATGGTTCAAAACATAGATAGTAAGAAGAGTCAGTCTTCTTGTACATAAGTCGGCATTGTCCCTTTTGTATTTAATTCCGATGCAAATTCTTTGTTTCATCGTCAATAAGTTGGTCCAAAGGATACAGTGAACCTGAAGTGAAGCATCGGAATCTATAACTAGTGTCACAGGGATGGTTCAAAACATAGTCAGTAAGAAGAGTCAGTCTTCTTGTACTTAACTCGGCTTTGTGCCTTTTGTATATATTTCCGATGCAATTTCTGTGTTTCATCGTCAATAAGAAGGTCCAAGGGATACAGTAAACCTGAAGTGAAGCACCGGAATCTATAACTAGTGTCACTATAATGGTTCAAAACATAGACAGTAGGAAGAGTCAGTCTTCTTGTACTTAAATAGGCATTGAGCCTTTTCTATTTAATTCCTATGCAATTTCTGTGTTTCATCGTCAATAAGAAGGTCCAAGGGATATAGTAAACCTGGAGTGAAGCATCGGAATCTATAACTAGTGTCACAGGATTGGTTCAAATCATAGACAGTAAGTAGCGTCAGTCTTCTTGTACTTAAGTCGGCATTGTGCCTTTTTTATTTAATTCCGATGCAATTTCTGTGTTTCATCGTCAATAAGAAGGTCCAAGGGATACAATAAACCTGGAGTGAAGCATCGGAATCTATAACAAGTGTCACAGGAATGGTTCAAAACATCGACAGCAAGAAGAGTCAGTCTTCTTATACTTAATTCGGCATTGTGCCGTTAGTATTTTATTCCGATGCCATTTCTGTGTTTCATCGTCAATAAGAAGGTCAGAGGGATACAGTAAACCTGAAGTGAAGCATCGGAATCTATAACTAGTGTCACAGGAATGGTTCAAAACATAGTCAGTAAGAAGAGTCAGTGTTCTTGTACTTAAGTCGGCATTGTGCCTTTTGTATTTATTTCCGATGCAATTTCTATGTTTCATCGTCAGTAAGAAGGTCCAAGGGATACAGTAAACCTGGAGTGAAGCATTGGAATCTATAACTAGTGTCACAGGAATGAATCAAAACATAGTCTGTAAGAAGAGTCAGTCTTCTTGTACTAAAGTCGGCATTGTGCCTTTTGTATTTAATTCCGATGCAATTTCAGTGTTTCATCGTCAATAAGATGGTCCAAGGGATACAGTAAACCAGAAGTGAAGCATCGGAATCTATAACTAGTGTCACAGGGATGGTTCAAAACAGAGACAGTAAGAAGAGTCAGTATTCTTGTACTTACGTGAGCATTGTGCCTTTTGTATTTAATTCTGAAGCAATTTCTGTGTTTCATCTTCAATAAGAAGGTCCAAGGGATACAACAAACCTGAAGTGAAGCATCAGAGTCTATAGCTAGTGTCACAGGAATGTTTCAAATCATAGTCAGTAAGAAGAGTCAGTCTTCTTGTACATAAGTCGGCATTGTGCCTTTTGTATTTAATTCCGATGCAATTTCTGTGTTTCATCGTCAGTAAGAAGGTCCAAGGGATACAGTAAACCTGAAGTGAAGCATCGGAAACTATAACTAGTGTAACAGGAATGGTTCAAAACATAGACAGTGGGAAGAGTCAGTCTTCTTGTACTTAAGTCGGCATAGTGACTTTTGTATTTAATTCCGATGCAATTTCTGTGTTTCATCGTCAATACGAAGGTCAGAGGGATACAGTAAACCTGAACTGAAGCACCGGAATCTATAACTAGTGTCACAGGAATGGTTCAAAACATAGACAGTAGGAAGAGTCAGTCTGCTTTTACTTAAGTCGGCATTGTGCCTTTTCTATTTAATTCCTATGCAATTTCTGTGTTTCATCGTCAATAAGAAGGTCCAAGGGATACAGTAAACCTGAAGTGAAGCATCGGAATCTATAGCTAGTGTCACAGAAATGGTTCAAAACATAGATAGTAAGAAGAGTCAGTCTTCTTGTACATAAGTCGGGATTGTGCCTTTTGTATTTAATTCCGATGCAAATTCTTTGTTTCATCGTCAATAAGTTGGTCTAAAGGATACAGTGAACCTGAAGTGAAGCATCGGAATCTATAACTAGTGTCACAGGGATGGTTCAAAACATAGTCAGTAAGAAGAGTCAGTCTTCTTGTACTTAACTCGGCTTTGTGCCTTTTGTATATATTTCCGATGCAATTTCTGTGTTTCATCGTCAATAAGAAGGTCCAAGGGATACAGTAAACCTGAAGTGAAGCACCGGAATCTATAACTAGTGTCACTATAATGGTTCAAAACATAGACAGTAGGAAGAGTCAGTCTTCTTGTACTTAAATAGGCATTGAGCCTTTTCTATTTAATTCCTATGCAATTTCTGTGTTTCATCGTCAATAAGAAGGTCCAAGGGATATAGTAAACCTGGAGTGAAGCATCGGAATCTATAACTAGTGTCACAGGAATGGTTCAAAACATGGACAGTAAGTAGCGTCAGTCTTCTTGTACTTAAGTCGGAATTGTGCCTTTTTTATTTAATTCCGATGCAATTTCTGTGTTTCATCGTCAATAAGAATGTCCAAGGGATACAGTAAACCTGGAGTGAAGCATCGGAATCTATAACAAGTGTCACAGGAATGGTTCAAAACATCGACAGCAAAAAGAGTCAGTCTTCTTGTACTTAATTCGGCATTGTGCCTTTAGTATTTTATTCCGATGCCATTTCTGTGTTTCATCGTGAATAAAAAGGTCAGAGGGATAAAGTAAATCTGAAGTCAAGCATCGGAATCTACAACTAGTGTCACAGGAATGGTTCAAAACATAGTCAGTAAGAAGAGTCAGTCTTCTTGTACTTAAGTCGGCTTTGTGCCTTTTGTATTTAATTCCGATGCAATTTCTGTGTTTCATCGTCAATAAGAAGGTCCAAGGGATACAGTAAACCTGAAGTGAACCATCAGAATCTATAACTAGTGTCACAGGAATGGTTCAAAACATAGTCAGTAAGAAGAGTCAGTCTTCTTGTACTTAAGTCGGCTTTGTGCCTTTTGTATATATTTCCGATGCAATTTCTGTGTTTCATCGTCAATAAGAAGGTCCAAGGGATACAGTAAACCTGAAGTGAAGCACCGGAATCTATAACTAGTGTCACATGAATGGTTCAAATCATAGTCAGTAAGAAGAGTCAGACATCTTGTACTGAAGTCGCCATTTTGCCATTTGTATTTAATTCCGATGCAATTTCTGTGTTTCATCGTCAATAAGAAGGTCCAAGGGATACAGTAAACCTGGTGTGAAGCATCGGAATCTATAACTAGTGTCACATGAACGGTTCAAAACATAGACAGTAAGAAGAGTCAGTCTTCTTGTACTTAATTCGGAATGGTGCCTTTTGTATTTAATTCCGATGCAATTTCTGTGTTTCATCGTCAATAAGAAGGTCAGAGGGATACAGTAAACCTGAAGTGAAGCATCGGAATCTATAACTAGTGTCACAGGAATGGTTCAAAACATAGTCAGTAAGAAGAGTCAGTGTTCTTGTACTTAAGTCGGCATTGTGCCTTTTGTATTTATTTCCGATGCAATTTCTATGTTTCATCGTCAGTAAGAAGGTCCAAGGGATACAGTAAACCTGGAGTGAAGCATTGGAATCTATAACTAGTGTCACAGGAATGAATCAAAACATAGTCAGTAAGAAGAGTCAGTCTTCTTGTACTAAAGTCGGCATTGTGCCTTTTGTATTTAATTCCGATGCAGTTTCAGTGTTCCATCGTCAATAAGATGGTCCAAGGGATACAGTAAACCAGAAGTGAAGCATCGGAATCTATAACCAGTGTCACAGGGATGGTTCAAAACAGAGACAGTAAGAAGTGTCAGTATTCTTGTACTTAGGTGGGCATTGTGCCTTTTGTATTTAATTCTGAAGCAATTTCTGTGTTTCATCTTCAATAAGAAGGTCCAAGGGATACAACAAACCTGCAGTGAAGCATCAGAGTCTATAGCTAGTGTCACAGGAATGTTTCAAATCATAGTCCGTAAGAAGAGTCAGTCTTCTTGTACATAAGTCGGCATTGTGCCTTTTGTATTTAATTCAGATGCAATTTCTGTGTTTCATCGTCAGTAAGAAGGTCCAAGGGATACAGTAAACCTGACGTGAAGCATCGGAATCTATAACTAGTGTAACAGGAATGGTTCAAAACATAGACAGTGGGAAGAGTCAGTCTTCTTGTACTTAAGTCGGCAATGTGACTTTTGTATTTAATTCCGATGCAATTTCTGTGTTTCATCGTCAATACGAAGGTCAGAGGGATACAGTAAACCTGAACTGAATCACCGGAATCTATAACTAGTGTCACAGGAATGGTTCAAAACATAGACAGTAGGAAGAGTCAGTCTGCTTGTACTTAAGTCGGCATTGTGCCTTTTCTATTTAATTCCTATGCAATTTCTGTGTTTCATCGTCAATAAGAAGGTCCAAGGGATACAGTAAACCTGAAGTGAAGCATCGCAATCTATAGCTAGAGTCACAGAAATGGTTCAAAACATAGATAGTAAGAAGAGTTAGTCTTCTTGTACATAAGTCGGCATTGTGCCTTTTTATTTAATTCCGATGCAAATTCTTTGTTTCATCGTCAATAAGTTGGTCCAAAGGATACAGTGAACCTGAAGTGCAGCATCGGAATCTATAACTAGTGTCACAGGGATGGTTCAAAACATAGTCAGTAAGAAGAGTCAGTCTTCTTGTACTTAACTCGGCTTTGTGCCTTTTGTATATATTTCCGATGCAATTTCTGTGTTTCATCGTCAATAAGAAGGTCCAAGGGATACAGTAAACCTGAAGTGAAGCACCGGAATCTATAACTAGTGTCACATGAATGGTTCAAATCATAGTCAGTAAGAAGAGTCAGACATCTTGTACTGAAGTCGCCATTTTGCCATTTGTATTTAATTCCGATGCAATTTCTGTGTTTCATCGTCAATAAGAAGGTCCAAGGGATACAGTAAACCTGGTGTGAAGCATCGGAATCTATAACTAGTGTCACATGAACGGTTCAAACATAGACAGTAAGAAGAGTCAGTCTTCTTGTACTTAATTCGGAATGGTGCCTTTTGTATTTAATTCCGATGCAATTTCTGTGTTTCATCGTCAATAAGAAGGTCAGAGGGATACAGTAAACCTGAAGTGAAGCATCGGAATCTATAACTAGTGTCACAGGAATGGTTCAAAACATAGTCAGTAAGAAGAGTCAGTGTTCTTGTACTTAAGTCGGCATTGTGCCTTTTGTATTTATTTCCGATGCAATTTCTATGTTTCATCGTCAGTAAGAAGGTCCAAGGGATACAGTAAACCTGGAGTGAAGCATTGGAATCTATAACTAGTGTCACAGGAATGAATCAAAACATAGTCAGTAAGAAGAGTCAGTCTTCTTGTACTAAAGTCGGCATTGTGCCTTTTGTATTTAATTCCGATGCAGTTTCAGTGTTCCATCGTCAATAAGATGGTCCAAGGGATACAGTAAACCAGAAGTGAAGCATCGGAATCTATAACCAGTGTCACAGGGATGGTTCAAAACAGAGACAGTAAGAAGTGTCAGTATTCTTGTACTTAGGTGGGCATTGTGCCTTTTGTATTTAATTCTGAAGCAATTTCTGTGTTTCATCTTCAATAAGAAGGTCCAAGGGATACAACAAACCTGCAGTGAAGCATCAGAGTCTATAGCTAGTGTCACAGGAATGTTTCAAATCATAGTCCGTAAGAAGAGTCAGTCTTCTTGTACATAAGTCGGCATTGTGCCTTTTGTATTTAATTCAGATGCAATTTCTGTGTTTCATCGTCAGTAAGAAGGTCCAAGGGATACAGTAAACCTGACGTGAAGCATCGGAATCTATAACTAGTGTAACAGGAATGGTTCAAAACATAGACAGTGGGAAGAGTCAGTCTTCTTGTACTTAAGTCGGCAATGTGACTTTTGTATTTAATTCCGATGCAATTTCTGTGTTTCATCGTCAATACGAAGGTCAGAGGGATACAGTAAACCTGAACTGAATCACCGGAATCTATAACTAGTGTCACAGGAATGGTTCAAAACATAGACAGTAGGAAGAGTCAGTCTGCTTGTACTTAAGTCGGCATTGTGCCTTTTCTATTTAATTCCTATGCAATTTCTGTGTTTCATCGTCAATAAGAAGGTCCAAGGGATACAGTAAACCTGAAGTGAAGCATCGCAATCTATAGCTAGAGTCACAGAAATGGTTCAAAACATAGATAGTAAGAAGAGTTAGTCTTCTTGTACATAAGTCGGCATTGTGCCTTTTTATTTAATTCCGATGCAAATTCTTTGTTTCATCGTCAATAAGTTGGTCCAAAGGATACAGTGAACCTGAAGTGCAGCATCGGAATCTATAACTAGTGTCACAGGGATGGTTCAAAACATAGTCAGTAAGAAGAGTCAGTCTTCTTGTACTTAACTCGGCTTTGTGCCTTTTGTATATATTTCCGATGCAATTTCTGTGTTTCATCGTCAATAAGAAGGTCCAAGGGATACAGTAAACCAGAAGTGAAGCACCGGAATCTATAACTAGTGTCACTATAATGGTTCAAAACATAGACAGTAGGAAGAGTCAGTCTTCTTGTACTTAAATAGGCATTGAGCCTTTTCTATTTAATTCCTATGCAATTTCTGTGTTTCATCGTCAATAAGAAGGTCCAAGGGATATAGTAAACCTGGAGTGAAGCATCGGAATCTATAACTAGTGTCACAGGAATGGTTCAAAACATAGACAGTAAGTAGCGTCAGTCTTCTTGTACTTAAGTGTGCATTGTGCCTTTTTTATTTAATTCCGATGCAATTTCTGTGTTTCATCGTCAATAAGAAGGTACAAGGGATACAGTAAACCAGGAGTGAAGCATCGGAATCTATAACAAGTGTCACAGGAATGGTTCAAAACATCGACAGCAAGAAGAGTCAGTCTTCTTGTACTTAATTCGGCATTGTGCTTTTAGTATTTTATTCCGATGCCATTTCTGTGTTTCATCGTGAATAAAAAGGTCAGAGGGATAAAGTAAATCTGAAGTCAAGCATCGGAATCTACAACTAGTGTCACAGGAATGGTTCAAAACATAGTCAGTAAGAAGAGTCAGTCTTCTTGTACTTAAGTCGGCTTTGTGCCTTTTGTATTTAATTCCGATGCAATTTCTGTGTTTCATCGTCAATAAGAAGGTCCAAGGGATACAGTAAACCTGAAGTGAACCAACAGAATCTATAACTAGTGTCACAGGAATGGTTCAAAACATAGTCAGTAAGAAGAGTCAGTCTTCTTGTACTTATGTCGGCTTTGTGCCCTTTGTATATATTTCCGATGCAATTTCTGTGTTTCATCGTCAATAAGAAGGTCCAAGGTATACAGTAAACCTGAAGTGAAGCACCGGAATCTATAACTAGTGTCACATGAATGGTTCAAATCATAGTCAGTAAGAAGAGTCAGACATCTTGTACTTAAGTCGCCATTGTGCCATTTGTATTTAATTCCGATGCAATTTCTGTGTTTCATCGTCAATAAGAAGGTCCAAGGGATACAGTAAACCTGGAGTGAAGCATCGGAATCTATAACTAGTGTCACATGAACGGTTCAAAACATAGACAGTAAGAAGAGTCAGTCTTCTTGTACTTAATTCGGAATGGTGCCTTTTGTATTTAATTCCGATGCAATTTCTGTGTTTCATCGTCAATAAGAAGGTCAGAGGGATACAGTAAACCTGAAGTGAAGCATCGGAATCTATAACTAGTGTCACAGGAATGGTTCAAAACATAGTCAGTAAGAAGAGTCAGTCTTCTTGTATTTAAGTCGGCGTTGTGCCTTTTGTATTTAATTCCGATGCAATTCTGTGTTTCATCGTCAATAAGAAGGTCCAAGGGGTACAGTAAACCTGGAGTGAAGCATCGGAATCTATAACTAGTGACACAGGAATGGTTCAAATCATAGACAGTAGGAAGAGTCAGTCTTCTTGCACTTAAGTCGGCATTGTGCCTTTTGTATTTACTTCCGATGAAATTTCAGTGTTTCATCGTCATTAAGAAGGTCCAAGGGTGCAGTAAACCAGAAGTGAAGCATCGGAATCTATAACTAGTGTCACAGGGATGGTTCAAAGCATAGACAGTAAGAAGAGTCAGTATTCTTGTACTCAAGTGGGCATTGTGCCTATTGTATTTCATTCCGAAGCAATTTCTGCGTTGAATCTTCAATAAAAAGGTCCAAGGGATACAATAAACCTAAAGTGAAGCATCAGAGTCTATAACTAGTGACACAGGAATGGTTCAAAACATAGACAGTAAGAAGAGTCAGTCTTCTTGCACTTAAGTCGGCATTGTGCCTTTTCTATTTAATTCCGATGCAATTGCTGTGTTTCCTCGTCAATAAGAAGGTCCAAGGGATACATTAAACCTGAAGTGAAACATCGGAATCTATAACTAGTGTCACAGGAATGGTCCAAACGTAGTCAGTAAGAAGAGTCAGTCTTCTTGTACTTAAGTCGGTATTGTACCTTTTGTATTTAATTCCGATGCAATTTCTATAATTCATCGTCAATAAGAAGGTCAGAGGGATACAGTTAACGTGAAGTGAAGCATCGGAATCTATAACTAGTGTAACAGGAATGGTTCAAAACATAGACAGTGGGAAGAGTCAGTCTTCTTGTACTTATGTCGGCATTGTGACTTTTGTATTTAATTCCTATGCAATTTCTATGTTTCATCGTCAATAAGAAGGTCCAAGGGATATAGTAAACCTGGAGTGAAGCATCGGAATCTATAACTAGTGACACAGGAATGGTACAAATCATAGACAGTAGGAAGAGTCAGTCTTCTTGCACTTAATTCGCATTGTGCCTTTTCTATTCAATTCCGATGCAATTTTTGTGTTTCATCGTTAATGAGAAGGTCCAAGGGATACAGTAAACAAGGAGTGAAACACCGGAATCTATAACTAGTTTCACAAAAGTGGTTCAAAACGTAGTCAGTAAGAAGAGACAGTCTTCTTGTACTTAAGTCGGCATTGTGCCTTTTGTATTTAATTCCGATGCAATTTCTATGTTTCATCGTCAATAAGAAGGTCCAAGGGATATAGAAAACCTGGAGTGAAGCATCGGAATCTATAACTAGTGTCACAGGAATGGTTCAAACATAGACAGTAAGTAGCGTCTGTCTTCTTGTACTTAAGTCGGCATTGTGCATTTTGTATTTAATTCCGATGCAATTTCTGTGTTCCATCGTCAACAAAAAGGTCAGAGGGATGCAGTTAACCTGAAGTGAAGCATCGGAATCTATAACTAGTGTCACAGCAATGGTTCAAAGCATAGACAGTAGGAAGAGTCAGTCTATTTGTACCTAAGTCGGCATTCTGCCTTTTCTATTTAACTCCGATGCAATTTCTGTGTTTCATCGTCAATAAGAAGGTCCAAGGGATATAGTGAACCTGGAGTGAAGCATCGGAATCCATAACTAGTGTCACAGGAATGGTTCATGACATAGGCAGTAAGAAGAGTCAGTCTTCTTGTACTTAAGTCGGCATTGTGCCTTTTTTATTTAATTCCGATGCAATTTCTGTATTTCATCGTCAATAAGAAGGTTTAAGGGATACAGTAAACCTGGAGTGAAGCATCGGAATCTATAACTAGTGTCACAGGAATGGTTCAAAACATCGACAGTATGAAGAGACTGTCTACTTGTACTTAATTCGGCATTGTGCCATTAGTATTTAATTCCGATGCAATTTCTGTGTTTCATCGTCAATAAGAAGGTCAGAGGGATACAGTAAATCTGATAATAAGCATCGGTATCTATAACTAGTGTCACAGGAATGGTTCAAAACATAGTCAGTAAGAAGAGTCAGTCTTCTTGTACTTAAGTCGGCATTGCGCATTTTGTATTCAATTCCGATGCAATTTCTGTGTTTCATCGTCAATAAGTAGGTCTAGATGATACAGTAAACCTGAAGTGAAGCATCGGAATCTGTAACTAGTGTAACAGGAATGGTTCAAAACATAGACAGTGGGATGAGTCAGTCTTCTTGTACTTAAGTCGGCAATGTGACTTTTGTATTTAATTCCGATGCAATTTCTGTGTTTCATCGTCAATACGAAGGTCAGAGGGGTACAGTAAACCTGAACAGAAGCACCGGAATCTATAACTAGTGTCACAGGAATGGTTCAAAACATAGTCAGTAAGAAGAGTCAGTCTTCTTGTATTTAAGTCGGCGTTGTGCCTTTTGTATTTGATTCCGATGCAATTTCTGTGTTTCATCGTCAATAAGATGGTCCAAGGGATACAGTAAACCAGAAGTGAAGCATCGGAATCTATAACTAGTATCACAGGGATGGTTCAAAACAGAGACAGTAAGAAGAGTCAGTATTCTTGTACTTAGGTGGGCATTGTGCCTTTTGTATTTAATTCTGAAGCAATTTCTGTGTTTCATCTTCAATAAGAAGGTCCAAGGGATACAGTAAATCTGATGTGAAGCATCGGTATCTATAACTAGTGTCACAGGAATGGTTCAAAACATAGTCAGTAAGAAGAGTCAGTCTTCTTGTACTTAAGTCGGCATTGCGCATTTTGTATTCAATTCCGATGCAATTTCTGTGTTTCATCGTCAATAAGTAGGTCTAGATGATACAGTAAACCTGAAGTGAAGCATCGGAATCTGTAACTAGTGTAACAGTAATGGTTCAAAACATAGACAGTGGGATGAGTCAGTCTTCTTGTACTTAAGTCGGCAATGTGACTTTTGTATTTAATTCCGATGCAATTTCTGTGTTTCATCGTCAATACGAAGGTCAGAGGGGTACAGTAAACCTGAACAGAAGCACCGGAATCTATAACTAGTGTCACAGGAATGGTTCAAAACATAGTCAGTAAGAAGAGTCAGTCTTCTTGTATTTAAGTCGGCGTTGTGCCTTTTGTATTTAATTCCGATGCAATTTCTGTGTTTCATCGTCAATAAGATGGTCCAAGGGATACAGTAAACCAGAAGTGAAGCATCGGAATCTATAACTAGTGTCACAGGGATGGTTCAAAACAGAGACAGTAAGAAGAGTCAGTATTCTTGTACTTAGGTGGGCATTGTGCCTTTTGTATTTAATTCTGAAGCAATTTCTGTGTTTCATCTTCAATAAGAAGGTCCAAGGGATACAACAAACCTGAAGTGAAGCATCAGAGTCTATAGCTAGTGTCACAGGAATGTTTCAAAACATAGTCAGCAAGAAGAGTCAGTCTTCTTGCACATAAGTCGGCATTGTGCCTTTTGTATTTAATTCCGATGCAATTTCTGTGATTTATCGTCAGTGAGAAGGTCCAAGGGATACAGTAAACCTGAAGGGAAGCATCGGAATCTATAACTAGTGTAACAGGAATGGTTGAAAACATAGACAGTGGGAAGAGTCAGTCTTCTTGTACTTAAGTCGGCAATGTGACTTTTGTATTTAATTCCGATGCAATTTCTGTGTTTCATCGTCAATACGAAGGTCAGTGTGATACAGTAAACCTGAACTGAAGCACCGGAATCTATAACTAGTGTCACAGGAATGGTTCAAAACATAGACAGTAGGAAGAGTCAGTCTGCTTGTACTTAAGTCGGCATTGTGCCTTTTCTATTTAATTCCTATGCAATTTCTGTGTTTCATCGTCAATAAGAAGGTCCAAGGGATACAGTAAACCTGAAGTGAAGCATCGGAATCTATAGCTAGTGTCACAGAAATGGTTCAAAACATAGATAGTAAGAAGAGTCAGTCTCCTTGTACATAAGTCGGCATTGTGCCTTTTGTATTTAATTCCGATGCAAATTCTTTGTTTCATCGTCAATAAGTTGGTCCAAAGGATACAGTGAACCTGAAGTGAAGCATCGGAATCTATAACTAGTGTCACAGGGATGGTTCAAAACATAGTCAGTAAGAAGAGTCAGTCTTCTTGTACTTAACTCGGCTTTGTGCCTTTTGTATATATTTCCGATGCAATTTCTGTGTTTCATCGTCAATAAGAAGGTCCAAGGTATACAGTAAACCTGAAGTGAAGCACCGGAATCTATAACTAGTGTCACTATAATGGTTCAAAACATAGACAGTAGGAAGAGTCAGTCTTCTTGTACTTAAGTCGGCATTGTGCCTTTTCTATTTAATTCCTATGCAATTTCTGTGTTTCATCGTCAATAAGAAGGTCCAAGGGATATAGTAAACCTGGAGTGAAGTATCGGAATCTATAACTAGTGTCACAGGAATGGTTCAAAACATAGACAGTAAGTAGCGTCAGTCTTCTTGTACTTAAGTCGGCATTGTGCCTTTTTTATTTAATTCCGATGCAATTTCTGTGTTTCATCGTCAATAAGAAGGTCCAAGGGATACAGTAAACCTGGAGTGAAGCATCGGAATCTATAACAAGTGTCACAGGAATGGTTCAAAACATCGACAGCAAGAAGAGTCAGTCTTCTTGTACTTAATTCGGCATTGTGCCTTTAGTATTTTATTCCGATGCCATTTCTGTGTTTCATCGTGAATAAAAAGGTCAGAGGGATAAAGTAAATCTGAAGTCAAGCATCGGAATCTACAACTAGTGTCACAGGAATGGTTCAAAACATAGTCAGTAAGAAGAGTCAGTCTTCTTGTACTTAAGTCGGCTTTGTGCCTTTTGTATTTAATTCCGATGCAATTTCTGTGTTTCATCGTCAATAAGAAGGTCCAAGGGATACAGTAAACCTGAAGTGAACCATCAGAATCTATAACTAGTGTCACAGGAATGGTTCAAAACATAGTCAGTAAGAAGAGTCAGTCTTCTTGTACTTAAGTCGGCTTTGTGCCTTTTGTATATATTTCCGATGCAATTTCTGTGTTTCATCGTCAATAAGAAGGTCCAAGGGATACAGTAAACCTGAAGTGAAGCACCGGAATCTATAACTAGTGTCACATGAATGGTTCAAATCATAGTCAGTAAGAAGAGTCAGACGTGTTGTACTTAAGTCGCCATTGTGCCATTTGTGTTTAATTCCGATGCAATTTCTGTGTTTCATCGTCAATAAGAAGGTCCAAGGGATACAGTAAACCTGGAGTGAAGCATCGGAATCTATAACTAGTGTCACATGAACGGTTCAAAACATAGACAGTAAGAAGAGTCAGTCTTCTTGTACTTAATTCGGAATGGTGCCTTTTGTATTTAATTCCGATGCAATTTCTGTGTTTCATCGTCAATAAGAAGGTCCAAGGGATATAGTAAACCTGGAGTGAAGCATCGGAATCTATAACTAGTGACACAGGAATGGTACAAATCATAGACAGTAGGAAGAGTCAGTCTTCTTGCACTTAATTCGCATTGTGCCTTTTCTATTCAATTCCGATGCAATTTTTGTGTTTCATCGTTAATGAGAAGGTCCAAGGGATACAGTAAACAAGGAGTGAAACACCGGAATCTATAACTAGTTTCACAAAAGTGGTTCAAAACGTAGTCAGTAAGAAGAGACAGTCTTCTTGTACTTAAGTCGGCATTGTGCCTTTTGTATTTAATTCCGATGCAATTTCTATGTTTCATCGTCAATAAGAAGGTCCAAGGGATATAGAAAACCTGGAGTGAAGCATCGGAATCTATAACTAGTGTCACAGGAATGGTTCAAACATAGACAGTAAGTAGCGTCTGTCTTCTTGTACTTAAGTCGGCATTGTGCATTTTGTATTTAATTCCGATGCAATTTCTGTGTTCCATCGTCAACAAAAAGGTCAGAGGGATGCAGTTAACCTGAAGTGAAGCATCGGAATCTATAACTAGTGTCACAGCAATGGTTCAAAGCATAGACAGTAGGAAGAGTCAGTCTATTTGTACCTAAGTCGGCATTCTGCCTTTTCTATTTAACTCCGATGCAATTTCTGTGTTTCATCGTCAATAAGAAGGTCCAAGGGATATAGTGAACCTGGAGTGAAGCATCGGAATCCATAACTAGTGTCACAGGAATGGTTCATGACATAGGCAGTAAGAAGAGTCAGTCTTCTTGTACTTAAGTCGGCATTGTGCCTTTTTTATTTAATTCCGATGCAATTTCTGTATTTCATCGTCAATAAGAAGGTTTAAGGGATACAGTAAACCTGGAGTGAAGCATCGGAATCTATAACTAGTGTCACAGGAATGGTTCAAAACATCGACAGTATGAAGAGACTGTCTACTTGTACTTAATTCGGCATTGTGCCATTAGTATTTAATTCCGATGCAATTTCTGTGTTTCATCGTCAATAAGAAGGTCAGAGGGATACAGTAAATCTGATAATAAGCATCGGTATCTATAACTAGTGTCACAGGAATGGTTCAAAACATAGTCAGTAAGAAGAGTCAGTCTTCTTGTACTTAAGTCGGCATTGCGCATTTTGTATTCAATTCCGATGCAATTTCTGTGTTTCATCGTCAATAAGTAGGTCTAGATGATACAGTAAACCTGAAGTGAAGCATCGGAATCTGTAACTAGTGTAACAGGAATGGTTCAAAACATAGACAGTGGGATGAGTCAGTCTTCTTGTACTTAAGTCGGCAATGTGACTTTTGTATTTAATTCCGATGCAATTTCTGTGTTTCATCGTCAATACGAAGGTCAGAGGGGTACAGTAAACCTGAACAGAAGCACCGGAATCTATAACTAGTGTCACAGGAATGGTTCAAAACATAGTCAGTAAGAAGAGTCAGTCTTCTTGTATTTAAGTCGGCGTTGTGCCTTTTGTATTTGATTCCGATGCAATTTCTGTGTTTCATCGTCAATAAGATGGTCCAAGGGATACAGTAAACCAGAAGTGAAGCATCGGAATCTATAACTAGTGTCACAGGGATGGTTCAAAACAGAGACAGTAAGAAGAGTCAGTATTCTTGTACTTAGGTGGGCATTGTGCCTTTTGTATTTAATTCTGAAGCAATTTCTGTGTTTCATCTTCAATAAGAAGGTCCAAGGGATACAGTAAATCTGATGTGAAGCATCGGTATCTATAACTAGTGTCACAGGAATGGTTCAAAACATAGTCAGTAAGAAGAGTCAGTCTTCTTGTACTTAAGTCGGCATTGCGCATTTTGTATTCAATTCCGATGCAATTTCTGTGTTTCATCGTCAATAAGTAGGTCTAGATGATACAGTAAACCTGAAGTGAAGCATCGGAATCTGTAACTAGTGTAACAGTAATGGTTCAAAACATAGACAGTGGGATGAGTCAGTCTTCTTGTACTTAAGTCGGCAATGTGACTTTTGTATTTAATTCCGATGCAATTTCTGTGTTTCATCGTCAATACGAAGGTCAGAGGGGTACAGTAAACCTGAACAGAAGCACCGGAATCTATAACTAGTGTCACAGGAATGGTTCAAAACATAGTCAGTAAGAAGAGTCAGTCTTCTTGTATTTAAGTCGGCGTTGTGCCTTTTGTATTTAATTCCGATGCAATTTCTGTGTTTCATCGTCAATAAGATGGTCCAAGGGATACAGTAAACCAGAAGTGAAGCATCGGAATCTATAACTAGTGTCACAGGGATGGTTCAAAACAGAGACAGTAAGAAGAGTCAGTATTCTTGTACTTAGGTGGGCATTGTGCCTTTTGTATTTAATTCTGAAGCAATTTCTGTGTTTCATCTTCAATAAGAAGGTCCAAGGGATACAACAAACCTGAAGTGAAGCATCAGAGTCTATAGCTAGTGTCACAGGAATGTTTCAAAACATAGTCAGCAAGAAGAGTCAGTCTTCTTGCACATAAGTCGGCATTGTGCCTTTTGTATTTAATTCCGATGCAATTTCTGTGATTTATCGTCAGTGAGAAGGTCCAAGGGATACAGTAAACCTGAAGGGAAGCATCGGAATCTATAACTAGTGTAACAGGAATGGTTGAAAACATAGACAGTGGGAAGAGTCAGTCTTCTTGTACTTAAGTCGGCAATGTGACTTTTGTATTTAATTCCGATGCAATTTCTGTGTTTCATCGTCAATACGAAGGTCAGTGTGATACAGTAAACCTGAACTGAAGCACCGGAATCTATAACTAGTGTCACAGGAATGGTTCAAAACATAGACAGTAGGAAGAGTCAGTCTGCTTGTACTTAAGTCGGCATTGTGCCTTTTCTATTTAATTCCTATGCAATTTCTGTGTTTCATCGTCAATAAGAAGGTCCAAGGGATACAGTAAACCTGAAGTGAAGCATCGGAATCTATAGCTAGTGTCACAGAAATGGTTCAAAACATAGATAGTAAGAAGAGTCAGTCTCCTTGTACATAAGTCGGCATTGTGCCTTTTGTATTTAATTCCGATGCAAATTCTTTGTTTCATCGTCAATAAGTTGGTCCAAAGGATACAGTGAACCTGAAGTGAAGCATCGGAATCTATAACTAGTGTCACAGGGATGGTTCAAAACATAGTCAGTAAGAAGAGTCAGTCTTCTTGTACTTAACTCGGCTTTGTGCCTTTTGTATATATTTCCGATGCAATTTCTGTGTTTCATCGTCAATAAGAAGGTCCAAGGTATACAGTAAACCTGAAGTGAAGCACCGGAATCTATAACTAGTGTCACTATAATGGTTCAAAACATAGACAGTAGGAAGAGTCAGTCTTCTTGTACTTAAGTCGGCATTGTGCCTTTTCTATTTAATTCCTATGCAATTTCTGTGTTTCATCGTCAATAAGAAGGTCCAAGGGATATAGTAAACCTGGAGTGAAGTATCGGAATCTATAACTAGTGTCACAGGAATGGTTCAAAACATAGACAGTAAGTAGCGTCAGTCTTCTTGTACTTAAGTCGGCATTGTGCCTTTTTTATTTAATTCCGATGCAATTTCTGTGTTTCATCGTCAATAAGAAGGTCCAAGGGATACAGTAAACCTGGAGTGAAGCATCGGAATCTATAACAAGTGTCACAGGAATGGTTCAAAACATCGACAGCAAGAAGAGTCAGTCTTCTTGTACTTAATTCGGCATTGTGCCTTTAGTATTTTATTCCGATGCCATTTCTGTGTTTCATCGTGAATAAAAAGGTCAGAGGGATAAAGTAAATCTGAAGTCAAGCATCGGAATCTACAACTAGTGTCACAGGAATGGTTCAAAACATAGTCAGTAAGAAGAGTCAGTCTTCTTGTACTTAAGTCGGCTTTGTGCCTTTTGTATTTAATTCCGATGCAATTTCTGTGTTTCATCGTCAATAAGAAGGTCCAAGGGATACAGTAAACCTGAAGTGAACCATCAGAATCTATAACTAGTGTCACAGGAATGGTTCAAAACATAGTCAGTAAGAAGAGTCAGTCTTCTTGTACTTAAGTCGGCTTTGTGCCTTTTGTATATATTTCCGATGCAATTTCTGTGTTTCATCGTCAATAAGAAGGTCCAAGGGATACAGTAAACCTGAAGTGAAGCACCGGAATCTATAACTAGTGTCACATGAATGGTTCAAATCATAGTCAGTAAGAAGAGTCAGACGTGTTGTACTTAAGTCGCCATTGTGCCATTTGTGTTTAATTCCGATACAATTTCTGTGTTTCATCGTCAATAAGAAGGTCCAAGGGATACAGTAAACCTGGAGTGAAGCATCGGAATCTATAACTAGTGTCACATGAACGGTTCAAAACATAGACAGTAAGAAGAGTCAGTCTTCTTGTACTTAATTCGGAATGGTGCCTTTTGTATTTAATTCCGATGCAATTTCTGTGTTTCATCGTCAATAAGAAGGTCAGAGGGATACAGTAAACCTGAAGTGAAGCATCGGAATCTATAACTAGTGTCACAGGAATGGTTCAAAACATAGACAGTAGGAAGAGTCAGTCTTCTTGCACTTAAGTCGGCATTGTGCCTTTTGTATATATTTCCGATGCAATTTCTATGTTTCATCGTCAATAAGAAGGTCCAAGGGATATAGTAAACCTGGAGTGAAGCATCGGAATCTATAACTAGTGACACAGGAATGGTACAAATCATAGACAGTAGGAAGAGTCAGTCTTCTTGCACTTAATTCGGCATTGTGCCTTTTCTATTTAATTCCGATGCAATTTTTGTGTTTCATCGTTAATAAGAAGGTCCAAGGGATACAGTAAACAAGGAGTGAAGCATCGGAATCTATAACTAGTTTCACAAAAGTGGTTCAAAACGTAGTCAGTAAGAAGAGTCAGTCTTCTTGTACTTAAGTCGGCATTGTGCCTTTTGTATTTAATTCCGATGCAATTTCTATGTTTCATCGTCAATAAGAAGGTCCAAGGGATATAGAAAACCTGGAGTGAAGCATCGGAATCTATAACTAGTGTCACAGGAATGGTTCAAACATAGACAGTAAGTAGCGTCTGTCTTCTTGTACTTAAGTCGGCATTGTGCCTTTTGTATTTAATTCCGATGCACTTTCTGTGTTCCATCGTCAACAAAAAGGTCAGAGGGATGCAGTAAACCTGAAGTGAAGCATCGGAGTCTATAACTAGTGTCACAGGAATGGTTCAAAGCATAGACAGTAGGAAGAGTCAGTCTATTTGTAACTAAGTCGGCATTCTGCCTTTTCTATTTAACTCCGATGCAATTTCTGTGTTTCATCGTCAATAAGAAGGTCCAAGGGATATAGTGAACCTGGAGTGAAGCATCGGAATCCATAACTAGTGTCACAGGAATGGTTCATGACATAGGCAGTAAGAAGAGTCAGTCTTCTTGTACTAGAATCGGCATTCTGCCTTTTTTATTTAATTCCGATGCAATTTCTGTATTTCATCGCCAATAAGAAGGTTTAAGGGATACAGTAAACCTGGAGTGAAGCATCGGAATCTATAACTAGTGTCACAGGAATGGTTCAAAACATCGACAGTATGAAGAGACTGTCTTCTTGCACTTAATTCGGCATTGTGCCATTAGTATTTAATTCCGATGCAATTTCTGTGTTTCATCGTCAATAAGAAGGTCAGAGGGATACAGTAAATCTGATGTGAAGCATCGGTATCTATAACTAGTGTCACAGGAATGGTTCAAAACATAGTCAGTAAGAAGAGTCAGTCTTCTTGTACTTAAGTCGGCATTGTGCCTTTTGCATTTTATTCCGATGCAATTTCTGTGTTTCATCGTCAATAAGAAGGTCTAGGGGATACAGTAAACCTGAAGTGAAGCAACAGAATCGATAATTAGTGTCACAGGAATGGTTCAAAACATAGTCAGTAAGAAGAGTCAGTCTTCTTGTACTTAAGTCGGCATTGTGCCTTTTGTATTTAATTCCGATGCAATTTCTGTGTTTCATCGTCAATAAGAAGGTCCAATGGATACAGTAAACCTGAAGTGAAGCATCGGAATCTATAACTAGGGTTACATGAATGGTTCAAAACAGAGTCAGTAAGAAGAGTCAGTCTTCTTGTACTTAAGTCATCATTGTGCCTTTTGTATTTAATTCCGATGCAATTTCTGTCTTTCGTCGTCAATAAGAAGGTCCAAGGGATACAGTAAACCTGGAGTGAAGCATCGGAATCTAGAACTAGTGACACAGGGATGGTTCAAAACATAGACAGTAAGAAGAGTCAGTATTCTTGTACTTATGTCGGCATTGTGCCCTTTGTATTTAATTCCGATGAAACCTTTGTTTCTACGTCAATACGTAGGCCCAAGGGATACAGTAAACCTGTAGTGATGCACCGGAATCTATAACTAGTGTCACAGGAATGGTTCAAAACATAGTCAGTAAGAAGAGTCAGTATTCTTGTACTTCAGTCGGCATTGTGCCTTTTGTGTTTAATTCCGATGCAATTTCTGTGTTCCATCGTCAATAAGGAGGTCCAAGGGATACAGCAAATCTGGAGTGAAGCATAGGAATCTATAATTAGTGTCACAGGAATGGTTCAAAACATAGTCAGTAAGAAGAATCAGTCTTCTTGTACTTAAGTCGGCATTGTGCCTTTTGTATTTAATTCCGATGCAATTTTGGTGTTTCATCGTCAATAAGAAGGTCCAAGGGATACAGTAAGCCTGAAGGGAAGCATCGGCATCTGTAACTAGTGTAACAGGAATGGTTCAAAGCATAGACAGTGGGAAGAGTCAGTCTTCTTGTACTTAAGTCGGCATTGTGACTTTTGTATTTAATACCGATGCAATTTCTGTGTTTCATCGTCAATACGAAGGTCAGAGGGATACAGTAAACCTGAAGTGAAGCATCGGAATCTATAACTAGTGTCACAGGAATGGTTCAAAACATAGACACTAGGAAGAGTCAGTTTTCTTGTACTTAAGTCCTCATTGTGCCTTTTCTATTTAATTCCTATGCAATTATGTGTTTCATCGTCAATAAGAAGGTCCAAGGGATATAGTAAACCTGAAGTGAAGCATCGGAATCTATAACTAGTGTCACAAAAGTGGTTCAAAACGTAGTCGGTAAGAAGAGACAGTCTGCTTGTACTTAAGTCGGCATTGTGCCTTTTGTATTTAATTCCGATGCAATTTCTATGTTTCATCGTCAATAAGAAGGTCCAAGGGATATAGAAAACCTGGAGTGAAGCTTCGGAATCTATAACTAGTGTCACAGGAATGGTTCAAACATAGACAGTAAGTAGCGTCAGTCTTCTTGTACTTAAGTCGGCATTGTGCCTTTTTTATTTAATTCCGATGCAATTTCTGTGTTTCATCGTCAATAAGAAGGTCCAAGGGATACAGTAAACCTGGAGTGAGGCATCGGAATCTATAACTAGTGTCACAGGAATGGTTCAAAACATCGACAGTATGAAGTGTCAGTCTTTTTGTACTCAATTCGGCATTGTGCCATTAGTATTTAATTCCGATGCAATTTCAGTGTTTCATCGTCAATGAGACGGTCCATGGGATACAGTAAACCTGAAGTGAAGCATCGGAATCTATAACTAGTGTCACATGAATGGTTCAAATCATAGTCAGTAAGAAGAGTCAGACTTCTTGCACTTATGTCGCCATTGTGCCATTTGAATTTAATTCCGATGCAATTTCTGTGTTTCATCGTCAATAAGAAGGTCCAAGGGATACAGTAAACCTGGAGTGAAGCATCGGAATCTATAACAAGTGTCACAGGAATGGTTCAAAACATCGACAGTAAGAAGAGTCAGTCTTCTTGTATTTAATTCGGCATTGTGCCATTAGTATTTAATTCCGATGCAATTTCAGTGTTTCATCGTCAATAAGAAGGTCCATGGGATACAGTAAACCTGAAGTGAAGCATCGGAATCTATAACTAGTGTCACAGGAATGGTTCAAAACATAGTCAGTAAGAAGAGTCAGTCCTCTTGTACTTAAGTCGGCATTGTGCCTTTTGTATTTAATTCCGATGCAATTTGTGTGTTTCATCGTCAATAAGAAGGTCATAGGGATACAGTAAACCTGGAGTGAAGCATCGGAATCTATAACTAGTGACACAGGAATGGTTCAGAACAGAGACAGTAGGAAGAGTCAGTCTTCTTGCACTTAAGTTGGCATTGTGCCTTTTCTATTTATTTCCGATGCAATTGCTGTGTTTCATCGTCAATAAGAAGGTCCAAGGGATACAGTAAACCTGAAGTGAAGCATCGGCATCTATAACTAGTGTCACGGAAATGGTTCAAAGCATAGTCAGTAGGAAGAGTCAGTCTTCATGTACTTAAGTCGGCATTGTGCCTTTTGTATTTAATTCCGATGCAATTTCTATTTTTCATCGTCAATAGGAAGGTCCAAGATATACAGTAAGCCTTATGTGAAGCATCGGAATCAATAAATAGTGTCACAGGAATGGTTTAAAACATAGACAGTGGGAAGAATCAGTCTTCTTGTACTTAAGTCGGCATTGTGCCTTTTGTATTTAATTCCGATGCAATTTCTGTGTTCATTCGTCAACAAAAAGGTCAGAGGGATGCAGATAACCTGAAGTGAAGCATCGGAATCTATAACTAGTGTCACAGGAATGGTTCAAAGCATAGACAGTAGGAAGAGTCAGTCTATTTGTACTTAAGTCGGCATTCTGCCTTTTCTATTTAACTCCGATGCAATTTCAGTGTTTCATCGGCAATAAGAAGGTCCAAGGGATATAGTAAACCTGGAGTGAAGAATCGGAATCTATAACTAGTGTCACAGGAATGGTTCAAGACATAGGCAGTAAAAAGAGTCAGTCTTCTTGTACTAGAATCGGAATTGTGCTTTTTTATTTTAATTCCGATGCAATTTCTATTTTTCATCGTCAATAAGAAGGTCCAAGATATACAGTAAGCCTTATGTGAAGCATCGGAATCAATAAATAGTGTCACAGGAATGGTTCAAAGCATAGACAGTAGGAAGAGTCAGTCTATTTGTACTTAAGTCGGCATTCTGCCTTTTCTATTTAACTCCGATGCAATTTCAGTGTTTCATCGGCAATAAGAAGGTCCAAGGGATATAGTAAACCTGGAGTGAAGAATCGGAATCCATAACTAGTGTCACAGGAATGGTTCAAGACATAGGCAGTAAAAAGAGTCAGTCTTCTTGTACTTAAGTCGGCATTGTGCCTTTTGTATTTAATTCCGATGCAATTTTTGTGTTTCATCGTCAATAAGAAGGTCCAAGGGATACAGTAAACCTGGAGTGAGGCATCGGAATCTATAACTAGTGTCACAGGAATGGTTCAAAACATAGTCAGTAAGAAGAATCAGTCTTCTTGTACTTAAGTCGGCATTGTGCCTTTTGTATTTAATTCCGATGCAATTTTTGTGTTTCATCGTCAATAAGAAGGTCCAAGGGATACAGTAAGCCTGAAGGGAAGCATCGGCATCTGTAACTAGTGTAACAGGAATGGTTCAAAGCATAGACAGTGGGAAGAGTCAGTCTTCTTGTACTTAAGTCGGCATTGTGACTTTTGTATTTAATACCGATGCAATTTCTGTGTTTCATCGTCAATACGAAGGTCAGAGGGATACAGTAAACCTGAAGTGAAGCATCGGAATCTATAACTAGTGTCACAGGAATGGTTCAAAACATAGACAGTAGGAAGAGTCAGTCTTCTTGTACTTAAGTCCCCATTGTGCCTTTTCTATTTAATTCCTATGCAATTATGTGTTTCATCGTCAATAAGAAGGTCCAAGGGATATAGTAAAACTGAAGTGAAGCATCGGAATCTATAACTAGTGTCACAAAAGTGGTTCAAAACGTAGTCGGTAAGAAGAGACAGTCTGCTTGTACTTAAGTCGGCATTGTGCCTTTTGTATTTAATTCCGATGCAATTTCTATGTTTCATCGTCAATAAGAAGGTCCAAGGGATATAGAAAACCTGGAGTGAAGCATCGGAATCTATAACTAGTGTCACAGGAATGGTTCAAACATAGACAGTAAGTAGCGTCAGTCTTCTTGTACTTAAGTCGGCATTGTGCCTTTTTTATTTAATTCCGTTGCAATTTCTGTGTTCCATCGTCAATAAGAAGGTCCAAGGGATACAGTAAACCTGGAGTGAGGCATCGGAAATTATAACTAGTGTCACAGGAATGGTTCAAAACATCGACAGTATGAAGTGTCAGTCTTCTTGTACTCAATTCGGCATTGTGCCATTAGTATTTAATTCCGATGCAATTTCAGTGTTTCATCGTCAATGAGACGGTCCATGGGATACAGTAAACCTGAAGTGAAGCATCGGAATCTATAACTAGTGTCACATGAATGGTTCAAATCATAGTCAGTAAGAAGAGTCAGACTTCTTGTACTTATGTCGCCATTGTGCCATTTGAATTTAATTCCGATGCAATTTCTGTGTTTCATCGTCAATAAGAAGGTCCAAGGGATACAGTAAACCTGGAGTGAAGCATCGGAACCTATAACAAGTGTCACAGGAATGGTTCAAAACATCGACAGTAAGAAGAGTCAGTCTTCTTGTACTTAATTCGGCATTGTGCCATTAGTATTTAATTCCGATGCAATTTCAGTGTTTCATCGTCAATAAGAAGGTCCATGGGATACAGTAAACCTGAAGTGAAGCATCGGAATCTATAACTAGTGTCACAGGAATGGTTCAAAACATAGTCAGTAAGAAGAGTCAGTCCTCTTGTACTTAAGTCGGCATTGTGCCTTTTGTATTTAATTCCGATGCAATTTGTGTGTTTCATCGTCAATAAGAAGGTCATAGGGATACAGTAAACCTGGAGTGAAGCATCGGAATCTATAACTAGTGACACAGGAATGGTTCAGAACAGAGACAGTAGGAAGAGTCGGTCTTCTTGCACTTAAGTTGGCATTGTGCCTTTTCTATTTATTTCCGATGCAATTGCTGTGTTTCATCGTCAATAAGAAGCTCCAAGGGATACAGTAAACCTGAAGTGAAGCATCGGCATCTATAACTAGTGTCACGGAAATGGTTCAAAGCATAGTCAGTAAGAAGAGTCAGTCCTCTTGTACTTAAGTCGGCATTGTGCCTTTTGTATTTAATTCTGATGCAATTTCTTTTTTTCATCGTCAATAAGAAGGTCCAAGATATACAGTAAGCCTTATTTGAAGCATCGGAATCAATAAATAGTGTCACAGGAATGGTTTAAAACATAGACAGTGGGAAGAATCAGTCTTCTTGTACTTAAGTCGGCATTGTGCCTTTTGTATTTAATTCCGATGCAATTTCTGTGTTCATTCGTCAACAAAAAGGTCAGAGGGATGCAGATAACCCGAAGTGAAGCATCGGAATCTATAACTAGTGTTACAGGAATGGTTCAAAGCATAGACAGTAGGAAGAGTCAGTCTATTTGTACTTAAGTCGGCATTCTGCCTTTTCTATTTAACTCCGATGCAATTTCAGTGTTTCATCGGCAATAAGAAGGTCCAAGGGATTTAGTAAACCTGGAGTGAAGAATCGGAATCCATAACTAGTGTCACAGGAATGGTTCAAGACATAGGCAGTAAAAAGAGTCAGTCTTCTTGTACTAGAATCGGAATTGTGCTTTTTTATTTTAATTCCGATGCAATTTCTGTATTTCATCGTCAATAAGAAGGTTTAAGGGATACAGTAAACCTGGAGTGAAGCATCGGAATCTATAAGTAGTGTCACAGGAATGGTTCAAATCATAGTCAGTAAGAAGAGTCAGTCTTCTTGTACTTAGGTCGCATTGCGCATTTTGTATTCAATTCCGATGCAATTTCTGTGTTTCATCGTCAATAAGAAGGTCTAGGGGATACAGTAAACCTGAAGTGAAGCAACAGAATCTACAACTAGTGTCACAGGAATTGTTCAAAACATAGTCAGTAAGAAGAGTCAGTCTTCTTGTACTTAAGTCGGCATTGTGCCTTTTGTATTTAATTCGGATGCAATTTCTGTGTTTCATCGTCAATAAGGAGGTCCATGGGATACAGCAAACTTGGAGTGAAGCATCGGAATCTATAAGTAGTGTCACAGGAATGATTCAAATCATAGTCAGTAAGAAGAGTCAGTCTTCTTGTACTTAGGTCGCATTGCGCATTGTGTATTCAATTCCGATGCAATTTCTGTGTTTCATCGTCAATAAGAAGGTCTAGGGGATACAGTAAACCTGAAGTGAAGCAACAGAATCTATAATTAGTGTCACAGGAATGGTTCAAAACATAGTCAGTAAGAAGAGTCAGTCTTCTTGTACTTAAGTCGGCATTGTGCCTTTTGTATTTAATTCCTATGCAATTTTTGTGTTTCATCGTCAATAAGAAGGTCCAAGGGATACAGTTAGCCTGAACTGAAGCATCGGAATCTATAATTAGTGTCACAGGAATGGTTCAAAACATAGTCAGTAAGAAGAGTCAGTCTTCTTGTACTTAGGTCGCATTGCGCATTTTGTATTCAATTCCGATGCAATTTCTGTGTTTCATCGTCAATAAGAAGGTCTAGGGGATACAGTAAACCTGAAGTGAAGCAACAGAATCTATAACTAGTGTCACAGGAATTGTTCAAAACATAGTCAGTAAGAAGAGTCAGTCTTCTTGTACTTAAGTCGGCATTGTGCCTTTTGTATTTCATTCCGATGCAATTTCTGTGTTTCATCGTCAATAAGGAGGTCCAAGGGATACAGCAAACTTGGAGTGAAGCATCGGAATCTATAATTAGTGTCACAGGAATGGTTCAAAACATAGTCAGTAAGAAGAGTCAGTCTTCTTGTACTTAAGTCGGCATTGTGCCTTTTGTGTTTAATTCCGATGCAATTTCTGTGTTCCATCGTCAATAAGGAGGTCCAAGGGATACAGCAAATCTGGAGTGAAGCATAGGAATCTATAATTAGTGTCACAGGAATGGTTCAAAACATAGTCAGTAAGAAGAATCAGTCTTCTTGTACTTAAGTCGGCATTGTGCCTTTTGTATTTAATTCCGATGCAATTTTTGTGTTTCATCGTCAATAAGAAGGTCCAAGGGATACAGTAAGCCTGAAGGGAAGCATCGGCATCTGTAACTAGTGTAACAGGAATGGTTCAAAGCATAGACAGTGGGAAGAGTCAGTCTTCTTGTACTTAAGTCGGCATTGTGCCGTATGTATTTAATACCAATGCAATTTCTGTGTTTAATCGTCAATACGAAGGTCAGAGGGATACAGTAAACCTGAAGTGAAGCATCGGAATCTATAACTAGTGTCACAGGAATGGTTCAAAACATAGACAGTAGGAAGAGTCAGTCTTCTTGTACTTAAGTCCTCATTGTGCCTTTTCTATTTAATTCCTATGCAATTATGTGTTTCATCGTCAATAAGAAGGTCCAAGGGATATAGTAAAACTGAAGTGAAGCATCGGAATCTATAACTAGTGTCACAAAAGTGGTTCAAAACGTAGTCGGTAAGAAGAGACAGTCTGCTTGTACTTAAGTCGGCATTGTGCCTTTTGTATTTAATTCCGATGCAATTTCTATGTTTCATCGTCAATAAGAAGGTCCAAGGGATATAGAAAACGTGGAGTGAAGCATCGGAATCTATAACTAGTGTCACAGGAATGGTTCAAACATAGACAGTAAGTAGCGTCAGTCTTCTTGTACTTAAGTCGGCATTGTGCCTTTTTTATTTAATTCCGATGCAATTTCTGTGTTTCATCGTCAATAAGAAGGTCCAAGGGATACAGTAAACCTGGAGTGAGGCATCGGAATCTATAACTAGTGTCACAGGAATGGTTCAAAACATCGACAGTACGAAGTGTCAGTCTTCTTGTACTCAATTCGGCACTGTGCCATTAGTATTTAATTCCGATGCAATTTCAGTGTTTCATCGTCAATGAGACGGTCCATGGGATACAGTAAAACTGAAGTGAAGCATCGGAATCTATAACTAGTGTCACATGAGTGGTTCAAATCATAGTCAGTAAGAAGAGTCAGACTTCTTGTACTTATGTCGCCATTGTGCCATTTGAATTTAATTCCGATGCAATTTCTGTGTTTCATCGTCAATGGGAAGGTCCAAGGGATACAGTAAACCTGGAGTGAAGCATCGGAACCTATAACAAGTGTCACAGGAATGGTTCAAAACATCGACAGTAAGAAGAGTCAGTCTTCTTGTACTTAATTCGGCATTGTGCCATTAGTATTTAATTCCGATGCAATTTCAGTGTTTCATCGTCAATAAGAAGGTCCATGGGATACAGTAAACCTGAAGTGAAGCATCGGAATCTATAACTAGTGTCACAGGAATGGTTCAAAACATAGTCAGTAAGAAGAGTCAGTCCTCTTGTACTTAAGTCGGCATTGTGCCTTTTGTATTTAATTCCGATGCAATTTGTGTGTTTCATCGTCAATAAGAAGGTCATAGGGATACAGTAAACCTGGAGTGAAGCATCGGAATCTATAACTAGTGACACAGGAATGGTTCAGAACAGAGACAGTAGGAAGAGTCAGTCTTCTTGCACTTAAGTTGGCATTGTGCCTTTTCTATTTATTTCCGATGCAATTGCTGTGTTTCATCGTCAATAAGAAGGTCCAAGGGATACAGTAAACCTGAAGTGAAGCATCGGCATCTATAACTAGTGTCACGGAAATGGTTCAAAGCATAGTCAGTAAGAAGAGTCAGTCTTCTTGTACTTAAGTCGGCATTGTGCCTTTTGTATTTAATTCTGATGCAATTTCTATTTTTCATCGTCAATAAGAAGGTCCAAGATATACAGTAAGCTTTATTTGAAGCATCGGAATCAATAAATAGTGTCACAGGAATGGTTTAAAACATAGACAGTGGGAAGAATCAGTCTTCTTGTACTTAAGTCGGCATTGTGCCTTTTGTATTTAATTCCGATGCAATTTCTGTGTTCATTCGTCAACAAAAAGGTCAGAGGGATGCAGATAACCCGAAGTGAAGCATCGGAATCTATAACTAGTGTTACAGGAATGGTTCAAAGCATAGACAGTAGGAAGAGTCAGTCTATTTGTACTTAAGTCGGCATTCTGCCTTTTCTATTTAACTCCGATGCAATTTCAGTGTTTCATCGGCAATAAGAAGGTCCAAGGGATTTAGTAAACCTGGAGTGAAGAATCGGAATCCATAACTAGTGTCACAGGAATGGTTCAAGACATAGGCAGTAAAAAGAGTCAGTCTTCTTGTACTAGAATCAGAATTGTGCTTTTTTATTATAATTCCGATGCAATTTCTGTATTTCATCGTCAATAAGAAGGTTTAAGGGATACAGTAAACCTGGAGTGAAGCATCGGAATCTATAAGTAGTGTCACAGGAATGGTTCAAATCATAGTCAGTAAGAAGAGTCAGTCTTCTTGTACTTAGGTCGCATTGCGCATTTTGTATTCAATTCCGATGCAATTTCTGTGTTTCATCGTCAATAAGAAGGTCTAGGCGATACAGTAAACCTGAAGTGAAGCAACAGAATCTATAACTAGTGTCACAGGAATTGTTCAAAGCATAGTCAGTAAGAAGAGTCAGTCTTCTTGTACTTAAGTCGGCATTGTGCCTTTTGTATTTAATTCCGATGCAATTTCTGTGTTTCATCGTCAATAAGGAGGTCCAAGGGATACAGCAAACTTGGAGTGAAGCATCGGAATCTATAAGTAGTGTCACAGGAATGGTTCAAATCATAGTCAGTAAGAAGAGTCAGCCTTCTTGTACTTAGGTCGCATTGCGCATTGTGTATTCAATTCCGATGCAATTTCTGTGTTTCATCGTCAATAAGAAGGTCTAGGGGATACAGTAAACCTGAAGTGAAGCAACAGAATCTATAATTAGTGTCACAGGAATGGTTCAAAACATAGTCAGTAAGAAGAGTCAGTCTTCTTGTACTTAAGTCGGCATTGTGCCTTTTGTATTTAATTCCTATGCAATTTTTGTGTTTCATCGTCAATAAGAAGGTCCAAGGGATACAGTTAGCCTGAACTGAAGCATCGGCATCTATAACTAGTGTAACAGGAATGGTTCAAAACATAGACAGTGGGAAGAGTCAGTCTTCTTTTACTTAAGTCGGCATTGCGACTTTTGTATTTAATTCCGATGCAATTTCTGTGTTTCATCGTCAATAAGGAGGTCCAAGGGATACTGTAAACCTGGAGTGAAGCATCGGAATCTATAACTAGTGACACAGGAATGGTTCAGAACGGAGACAGTAGGAAGAGTCAGTCTTCTTGCACTTAAGTTTGCATTGTGCCATTTCTATTACTTCCGATGCAATTGCTGTGTTTCATCGTCAATAAGAAGGTCCAAGGGATACAGTAAACCTGAAGTGAAGCATCGGCATCTATAACTAGTGTCACGGAAATGGTTCAAAGCATAGTCAGTAAGAAGAGTCAGTCTTCATGTACTTAAGTCGGCATTGTGCCTTTTGTATTTAATTCCGATGCATTTTCTGTGTTTCATCGTCAATAAGAAGGTCCAAGATATACAGTAAGCCTAATGTGAAGCATCGGAATCAATAAATAGTGTCACAGGAATGGTTTAAAACATAGACAGTGGGAAGAATCAGTCTTCTTATACTTAAGTCGGCATTGTGCCTTTTGTATTTAATTCCGATGCAATTTCTGTGTTCATTCGTCAACAAAAAGGTCAGAGGGATGCAGATAACCTGAAGTGAAGCATCGGAATCTATAACTAGTGTCACAGGAATGGTTCAAAGCATAGACAGTAGGAAGAGTCAGTCTATTTGTACTTAAGTCGGCATTCTGCCTTTTCTATTTAACTCCGATGCAATTTCAGTGTTTCATCGGCAATAAGAAGGTCCAAGGGATATAGTAAACCTGGAGTGAAGCATTGGAATCCATAACTAGTGTCACAGGAATGGTTCAAGACATAGGCAGTAAGAAGAGTCAGTCTTCTTGTACTAGAATCGGCATTGTGCCTTTTGTATTTAATTCCGATGCAATTTCTGTGTTTCATCGTCAATAAGGAGGTCCAAGGGATACAGCAAACTTGGAGTGAAGCATCGGAATCTATAATTAGTGTCTTAGGAATGGTTCAAAACATAGTCAGTAAGAAGAGTCAGTCTTCTTGTACTTAAGTCGGCATTGTGCCTTTTGTATTTAATTCCGATGCAATTTCTGTGTTTCATCGTCAATAAGAAGGTTAGAGGTATACAGTAAACCTGAAGTGAAGCATCGGAATCTATAACTAGTGTCACAGGAATGGTTCAAAGCATAGACAGTAGCTGGAGTCAGTCTTCTTGTACTTAAGTCGGCATTGTGCCTTTTCTATTTAATTCCTATGCAATTTCTGTGTTTCATCGTCAATAAGAAGGTCCAAGGGATATAGTATACCAGGAGTGAAGCATCGGAATCTATAACTAGTGTCACAGGAATGGTTCAAACATAGACAGTAAGTAGCGTCAGGCTTCTTGTACTTAAGTCGGTATTGTGCCTTTTTTATTTAATTCCGATGCAATTTCTGTGTTTCATCGTCAATAAGAAGGTCCAAGGGATACAGTAAACCTGGAGTGAGGCATCGGAATCTATAACTAGTGTCACAGGAATGGTTCAAAACATCGACAGTAAGAAGAGTCAGTCTTCTTGTACTTAATTCGGCATTGTGCCATTAGTATTTAATTCCGATGCAATTTCAGTGTTTCATCGTCAATGAGACGGTCCATGGGATACAGTAAACCTGAAGTGAAGCATCGGAATCTATAACTAGTGTCACATGAATGGTTCAAATCATAGTCTGTAAGGAGAGTCAGACTTCTTGTACTTATGTCGCCATTGTGCCATTTGAATTTAATTCCGATTCAATTTCTGTGTTTCATCGTCAATAAGGAGGTCCAAGGGATACACTTAACCTGGAGTGAAGCATCGGAATCTATAACTACTGTCACAGGAATGGTTCAAAGCATCGACAGTAAGAAGGGTCAGCCTTCTTGTACTTACTTCGGCATTGTGCCATTAGTATTTAATTCCGATGCAATTTCAGTGTTTCATCGTCAATAAGAAGGTCCATGGAATACAGTAAACCTGAAGTGAAGCATCGGAATCTATAACTAGTGTCACAGGAATGGTTCAAAACATAGTCAGTAAGAAGAGTCAGTCCTCTTGTACTTAAGTCGGCATTGTGCCTTTTGTATTTAATTCCGATGCAATTTGTGTGTTTCATCGTCAATAAGAAGGTCCAAGGGATACAGTAAACCTGGAGTGAAGCATCGGAATCTATAACTAGTGACACAGGAATGGTTCAGAACATAGACAGTAGGAACAGTCAGTCTTCTTGCACTTAAGCCGGCATTGTGCTTTTTCTATTTAATTCCGATGCAATTGCTGTGTTTCATCGTCAATAAGAAGATCCAAGGAATACAGTAAACCCGAAGTGAAGCATCGGCATCTATAACTACTGTCACGGAAATGGTTCAAAGCATAGTCAGTAAGAAGAGTCAGTCTTCATGTACTTAAGACGGCATTGTGCCTTTTGTATTTAATTCCGAAGCAATTTCTGTGTTTCATCGTCAATAAGAAGGTCCAAGAGATACAGTAAGCCTGATGTGAAGCATCGGAATCTATAACTAGTGTCACAGGAATGGTTTAAAACATAGACAGTGGGAAGAATCAGTCTCCTTGTACTTAAGTCGGCATTGTGCCTTTTGTATTTAATTCCGATGCAATTTCTGTGTTCCATCGTCAACAAAAAGGTCAGAGGGATGCAGTAAACCTGAAGTGAAGCATCGGAATCTATAACTAGTGTTACATGAGTGGTTCAAAACATAGTCAGTAAGAAGAGTCAGTCTTCTTGTACTTAAGTCGGCATTGTGCCTTTTGTATTTAATTCCGATGCAATTTCTGTCTTTCGTCGTCAAAAAGAAGGTCCAAGGGATACAGTAAACCTGGACTGAAGCATCGGAATCTAGAGCTAGTGACACAGGGATGGGTCAAAACATAGACAGTAAGAAGAGTCAGTATTCTTGTACTTAAGTCGGCATTGTGCCCTTTGTATTTAATTCCGATGAAATTTTTGTTTCTTCGTCAATAAGAAGGTCCAAGGGATACAGTAAACCTGAAGTGATGCACCGGAATCTATAACTAGTGTCACAAGATTGGTTCAAAACATAGTCAGTAAGAAGAGTCAGTCTTCTTGTACTTAAGTCGGCATTGTGCCTTTTGTATTTAATTCCGATGCAATTTCTGTGTTTCATCGTCAATAAGGAGGTCCAAGGGATACAGCAAACCTGGAGTGAATCATCGGAATCTATAATTAGTGTCACAGGAATGGTTCAAAACATAGTCAGTAAGAAGAGTCAGTCCTCTTGTACTTAAGTCGGCATTGTGCATTTTGTATTTAATTCCGATGCAATTTGTGTGTTTCATCGTCAATAAGAAGGTCCAAGGGATACAATAAACCTGGAGTGAAGCATCGGAATCTATAACTAGTGACATAGGAATGGTTCAGAACATAGACAGTAGGAAGAGTCAGTCTTCTTGCACTTAAATCGGCATTGTGCCTTTTCTATTTAATTCCGATGCAATTGCTGTGTTTCATCGTCAATAAGAAGGTCCAAGGGATACAGTGAACCTGAAGTGAAGCATTGGCATCTATAACTAGTGTCACGGAAATGGTTCAAAGCATAGTCAGTAAGAAGACTCAGTCTTCATGTACTTAAGTCGGCATTGTGCCTTTTGTATTTAATTCCGGTGCAATTTCTGTGTTTCATCGTCAAAGGGAAGGTCCAAGGGATACAGTAAACCTGGAGTGAAGCATCGGAATCTATAACTAGTGTCACAGGAATGGTTCAAATCATAGACAGTAAGAAGAGTCAGACTTCTTTTACTTAAGTCGGCATTGTGCCTTTTGTATTTAATTCCGATGCAATTTCTGTGTTTCATCGTCAATAGGAAGGTCGAAGGGATACAGTAAACCTAGAGTGAAGCATCGGAGTCTACAACTAGTGTCACAGGAATGATTCGAATCATAGTCAGTAAGAAGAGTCATTCTTCTTGTACTTAGGTCGCATTGCGCATTGTGTATTCAATTCCGATGCAATTTCTGTGTTTCATCGTCAATAAGAAGGTCTAGGGGATACAGTAAACCTGAAGTGAAGCAACAGAATCTATAATTAGTGTCACAGGAATAGTTCAAAACATAGTCAATAAGAAGAGTCAGTCTTCTTGTACTTAAGTCGGCATTGTGCCTTTTGTATTTAATTCCTATGCAATTTTTGTGTTTCATCGTCAATAAGAAGGTCCAAGGGATACAGTTAGCCTGAACTGAAGCATCGGAATCTATAATTAGTGTCACAGGAATGGTTCAAAACATAGTCAGTAAGAAGAGTCAGTCTTCTTGTACTTAAGTCGGCATTGTGCCTTTTGTGTTTAATTCCGATGCAATTTCTGTGTTCCATCGTCAATAAGGAGGTCCAAGGGATACAGCAAATCTGGAGTGAAGCATAGGAATCTATAATTTGTGTCACAGGAATGGTTCAAAACATAGTCAGAAAGAAGAATCAGTCTTCTTGTACTTAAGTCGGCATTGTGCCTTTTGTATTTAATTCCGATGCAATTTTTGTGTTTCATCGTCAATAAGAAGGTCCAAGGGATACAGTAAGCCTGAAGGGAAGCATCGGCATCTGTAACTAGTGTAACAGGAATGGTTCAAAGCATAGACAGTGGGAAGAGTCAGTCTTCTTGTACTTAAGTCGGCATTGTGACTTTTGTATTTAATACCGATGCAATTTCTGTGTTTAATCGTCAATACGAAGGTCAGAGGGATACAGTAAACCTGAAGTGAAGCATCGGAATCTATAACTAGTGTCACAGGAATGGTTCAAAACATAGACAGTAGGAAGAGTCAGTCTTCTTGTACTTAAATCCTCATTGTGCCTCTTCTATTTAATTCCTATGCAATTATGTGTTTCATCGTCAATAAGAAGGTCCAAGGGATATAGTAAAACTGAAGTGAAGCATCGGAATCTATAACTAGTGTCACAAAAGTGGTTCGAAACGTAGTCGGTAAGAAGAGACAGTCTGCTTGTACTTAAGTCGGCATTGTGCCTTTTGTATTTAGTTCCGATGCAATTTCTATGTTTCATCGTCAATAAGAAGGTCCAAGGGATATAGAAAACCTGGAGTGAAGCATCGGAATCTATAACTAGTGTCACAGGAATGGTTCAAACATAGACAGTAAGTAGCGTCAGTCTTCTTGTACTTAAGTCGGCATTGTGCCTTTTTTATTTAATTCCGATGCAATTTCTGTGTTTCATCGTCAATAAGAAGGTCCAAGGGATACAGTAAACCTGGAGTGAGGCATCGGAATCTATAACTAGTGTCACAGGAATGGTTCAAAACATCGACAGTACGAAGTGTCAGTCTTCTTGTACTCAATTCGGCATTGTGCCATTAGTATTTAATTCCGATGCAATTTCAGTGTTTCATCGTCAATGAGACGGTCCATGGGATACAGTAAACCTGAAGTGAAGCATCGGAATCTATAACTAGTGTCACATGAATGGTTCAAAACATAGTCAGTAAGAAGAGTCAGTCCTCTTGTACTTAAGTCGGCATTGTGCCTTTTGTATTTAATTCCGATGCAATTTGTGTGTTTCATCGTCAATAAGAAGGTCATAGGGATACAGTAAACCTGGAGTGAAGCATCGGAATCTATAACTAGTGACACAGGAATGGTTCAGAACAGAGGCAGTAGGAAGAGTCAGTCTTCTTGCACTTAAGTTGGCATTGTGCCTTTTCTATTTATTTCCGATGCAATTGCTGTGTTTCATCGTCAATAAGAAGGTCCAAGGGATACAGTAAACCTGAAGTGAAGCATCGGCATCTATAACTAGTGTCACGGAAATGGTTCAAAGCATAGTCAGTAAGAAGAGTCAGTCTTCTTGTACTTAAGTCGGCATTGTGCCTTTTGTATTTAATTCTGATGCAATTTCTATTTTTCATCGTCAATAAGAAGGTCCAAGATATACAGTAAGCCTTATTTGAAGCATCGGAATCAATAAATAGTGTCACAGGAATGGTTTAAAACATAGACAGTGGGAAGAATCAGTCTTCTTGTACTTAAGTCGGCATTGTGCCTTTTGTATTTAATTCCGATGCAATTTCTGTGTTCATTCGTCAACAAAAAGGTCAGAGGGATGCGGATAACCCGAAGTGAAGCATCGGAATCTATAACTAGTGTTACAGGAATGGTTCAAAGCATAGACAGTAGGAAGAGTCAGTCTATTTGTACTTAAGTCGGCATTCTGCCTTTTCTATTTAACTCCGATGCAATTTCAGTGTTTCATCGGCAATAAGAAGGTCCAAGGGATTTAGTAAACCTGGAGTGAAGAATCGGAATCCATAACTAGTGTCACAGGAATGGTTCAAGACATAGGCAGTAAAAAGAGTCAGTCTTCTTGTACTAGAATCAGAATTGTGCTTTTTTATTTTAATTCCGATGCAATTTCTGTATTTCATCGTCAATAAGAAGGTTTAAGGGATACAGTAAACCTGGAGTGAAGCATCGGAATCTATAAGTAGTGTCACAGGAATGGTTCAAATCATAGTCAGTAAGAAGAGTCAGTCTTCTTGTACTTAGGTCGCATTGCGCATTTTGTATTCAATTCCGATGCAATTTCTGTGTTTCATCGTCAATAAGAAGGTCTAGGGGATACAGTAAACCTGAAGTGAAGCAACAGAATCTATAACTAGTGTCACAGGAATTGTTCAAAACATAGTCAGTAAGAAGAGTCAGTCTTCTTGTACTTAAGTCGGCATTGTGCCTTTTGTATTTAATTCCGATGCAATTTCTGTGTTTCATCGTCAATAAGGAGGTCCAAGGGATACAGCAAACTTGGAGTGAAGCATCGGAATCTATAAGTAGTGTCACAGGAATGGTTCAAATCATAGTCAGTAAGAAGAGTCAGCCTTCTTGTACTTAGGTCGCATTGCGCATTGTGTATTCAATTCCGATGCAATTTCTGTGTTTCATCGTCAATAACAAGGTCTAGGGGATACAGTAAACCTGAAGTGAAGCAACAGAATCTATAATTAGTGTCACAGGAAAGGTTCAAAACATAGTCATTAAGAAGAGTCAGTCTTCTTGTACTTAAGTCGGCATTGTGCCTTTTGTATTTAATTCCTATGCAATTTTTGTGTTTCATCGTCAATAAGAAGGTCCAAGGGATACAGTTAGCCTGAACTGAAGCATCGGCATCAATAACTAGTGTAACAGGAATGGTTCAAAACATAGACAGTGGGAAGAGTCAGTCTTCTTTTACTTAAGTCGGCATTGCGACTTTTGTATTTAATTCCGATGCAATTTCTGTGTTTCATCGTCAATAAGGAGGTCCAAGGGATACTGTAAACCTGGAGTGAAGCATCGGAATCTATAACTAGTGACACAGGAATGGTTCACAACGGAGACAGTAGGAAGAGTCAGTCTTCTTGCACTTAAGTTTGCATTGTGCCTTTTCTATTTATTTCCGATGCAATTGCTGTGTTTCATCGTCAATAAGAAGGTCCAAGGGATACAGTAAACCTGAAGTGAAGCATCGGCATCTATAACTAGTGTCACGGAAATGGTTCAAAGCATAGTCAGTAAGAAGAGTCAGTCTTCATGTACTTAAGTCGGCATTGTGCCTTTTGTATTTAATTCCGATGCAATTTCTGTGTTTCATCGTCAATAAGAAGGTCCAAGATATACAGTAAGCCTAATGTGAAGCATCGGAATCAATAAATAGTGTCACAGGAATGGTTTAAAACATAGACAGTGGGAAGAATCAGTCTTCTTATACTTAAGTCGGCATTGTGCCTTTTGTATTTAATTCCGATGCAATTTCTGTGTTCATTCGTCAACAAAAAGGTCAGAGGGATGCAGATAACCTGAAGTGAAGCATCGGAATCTATAACTAGTGTCACAGGAATGGTTCAAATCATAGACAGTAGGAAGAGTCAGTCTATTTGTACTTAAGTCGGCATTCTGCCTTTTCTATTTAACTCCGATGCAATTTCAGTGTTTCATCGGCAATAAGAAGGTCCAAGGGATATAGTAAACCTGGAGTGAAGCATCGGAATCCATAACTAGTGTCACAGGAATGGTTCAAGACATAGGCAGTAAGAAGAGTCAGTCTTCTTGTACTAGAATCGGCATTGTGCCTTTTGTATTTAATTCCGATGCAATTTCTGTGTTTCATCGTCAATAAGGAGGTCCAAGGGATACAGCAAACTTGGAGTGAAGCATCGGAATCTATAATTAGTGTCTTAGGAATGGTTCAAAACATAGACAGTAAGAAGAGTTAGTCTTCTTGTACTTAAGTCGGCATTGTGCCTTTTGTATTTAATTCCGATGCAATTTCTGTGTTTCATCGTCAATAAGAAGGTCAGAGGTATACAGTAAACCTGAAGTGAAGCATCGGAATCTATAACTAGTGTCACAGGAATGGTTCAAAGCATAGAAAGTAGCTGGAGTCAGTCTTCTTGTACTTAAGTCGGCATTGTGCCTTTTCTATTTAATTCCTATGCAATTTCTGTGTTTCATCGTCAATAAGAAGGTCCAAGGGATATAGTATACCAGGAGTGAAGCATCGGAATCTATAACTAGTGTCACAGGAATGGTTCAAACATAGACAGTAAGTAGCGTCAGGCTTATTGTACTTAAGTCGATATTGTGCCTTTTTTATTTAATTCCGATGCAATTTCTGTGTTTCATCGTCAATAAGAAGGTCCAAGGGATACAGTAAACCTGGAGTGAGGCATCGGAATCTATAACTAGTGTCACAGGAATGGTTCAAAACATCGACAGTAAGAAGAGTCAGTCTTCTTGTACTTAATTCGGCATTGTGCCATTAGTATTTAATTCCGATGCAATTTCAGTGTTTCATCGTCAATGAGACGGTCCATGGGATACAGTAAACCTGAAGTGAAGCATCGGAATCTATAACTAGTGTCACATGAATGGTTCAAATCATAGTCTGTAAGGAGAGTCAGACTTCTTGTACTTATGTCGCCATTGTGCCATTTGAATTTAATTCCGATTCAATTTCTGTGTTTCATCGTCAATAAGGAGGTCCAAGGGATACACTTAACCTGGAGTGAAGCATCGGAATCTATAACTACTGGCACAGGAATGGTTCAAAGCATCGACAGTAAGAAGGGTCAGCCTTCTTGTACTTAATTCGGCATTGTGCCATTAGTATTTAATTCCGATGCAATTTCAGTGTTTCATCGTCAATAAGAAGGTCCATGGAATACAGTAAACCTGAAGTGAAGCATCGGAATCTATAACTAGTGTCACAGGAATGGTTCAAAACATAGTCAGTAAGAAGAGTCAGTCCTCTTGTACTTAAGTCGGCATTGTGCCTTTTGTATTTAATTCCGATGCAATTTGTGTGTTTCATCGTCAATAAGAAGGTCCAAGGGATACAGTAAACCTGGAGTGAAGCATCGGAATCTATAACTAGTGACACAGGAATGGTTCAGAACATAGACAGTAGGAACAGTCAGTCTTCTTGCACTTAAGCCGGCATTGTGCTTTTTCTATTTAATTCCGATGCAATTGCTGTGTTTCATCGTCAATAAGAAGATCCAAGGAATACAGTAAACCTGAAGTGAAGCATCGGCATCTATAACTAGTGTCACGGAAATGGTTCAAAGCATAGTCAGTAAGAAGAGTCAGTCTTCATGTACTTAAGTCGGCATTGTGCCTTTTGTATTTAATTCCGAAGCAATTTCTGTGTTTCATCGTCAATAAGAAGGTCCAAGAGATACAGTAAGCCTGATGTGAAGCATCAGAATCTATAACTAGTGTCACAGGAATGGTTTAAAACATAGACAGTGGGAAGAATCAGTCTCCTTGTACTTAAGTCGGCATTGTGCCTTTTGTATTTAATTCCGATGCAATTTCTGTGTTCCATCGTCAACAAAAAGGTCAGAGGGATGCAGTTAACCTGAAGTGAAGCATCGGAATCTATAACTAGTGTTACATGAGTGGTTCAAAACATAGTCAGTAAGAAGAGTCAGTCTTCTTGTACTTAAGTCGGCATTGTGCCTTTTGTATTTAATTCCGATGCAATTTCTGTCTTTCGTCGTCAAAAAGAAGGTCCAAGGGATACAGTAAACCTGGACTGAAGCATCGGAATCTAGAGCTAGTGACACAGGGATGGGTCAAAACATAGACAGTAAGAAGAGTCAGTATTCTTGTACTTAAGTCGTCATTGTGCCCTTTGTTTTTAATTCCGATGAAATTTTTGTTTCTTCGTCAATAAGAAGGTCCAAGGGATACAGTAAACCTGAAGTGATGCACCGGAATCTATAACTAGTGTCACAGGATTGGTTCAAAACATAGTCAGTAAGAAGAGTCAGTCTTCTTGTACTTAAGTCGGCATTGTGCCTTTTGTATTTAATTCCGATGCAATTTCTGTGTTTCATCGTCAATAAGGAGGTCCAAGGGATACAGCAAACCTGGAGTGAAGCATCGGAATCTGTAATTAGTGTCACAGGAATGGTTCAAAACATAGTCAGTAAGAAGAGTCAGTCCTCTTGTACTTAAGTCGGCATTGTGCATTTTGTATTTAATTCCGATGCAATTTGTGTGTTTCATCGTCAATAAGAAGGTCCAAGGGATACAATAAACCTGGAGTGAAGCATCGGAATCTATAACTAGTGACATAGGAATGGTTCAGAACATAGACAGTAGGAAGAGTCAGTCTTCTTGCACTTAAATCGGCATTGTGCCTTTTCTATTTAATTCCGATGCAATTGCTGTGTTTCATCGTCAATAAGAAGGTCCAAGGGATACAGTGAACCTGAAGTGAAGCATTGGCATCTATAACTAGTGTCACGGAAATGGTTCAAAGCATAGTCAGTAAGAAGACTCAGTCTTCATGTACTTAAGTCGGCATTGTGCCTCTTGTATTTAATTCCGGTGCAATTTCTGTGTTTCATCGTCAATAGGAAGGTCCAAGGGATACAGTAAACCTGGAGTGAAGCATCGGAATCTATAACTAGTGTCACAGGAATGGTTCAAATCATAGACAGTAAGAAGAGTCAGACTTCTTTTACTTAAGTCGGCATTGTGCCTTTTGTATTTAATTCCGATGCAATTTCTGTGTTTCATCGTCAATAGGAAGGTCCAAGGGATACAGTAAACCTAGAGTGAAGCATCGGAGTCTACAACTAGTGTCACAGGAATGGTTCAAGACATAGACAGTAAGAAGAGTCAGCCTTCTCGTACTTAATTCGGCATTGTGCCTTTTGTATTTAATTCCGATGCAATTTCTGTGTTTCATCGTCAATAAGAAGGTCAGAGGGATACAGTAAACCTGAAGTGAAGCATCGGAATCTATAACTAGTGTCACAGGAGTGGTTCAAAACATAGTCAGTAAGAGGAGTCAGTCTTCTTGTACTTAAGTCGGCATTGTGCCTTTGTATTTAATTCCGGTTGCAATTTCTGTGTTTCATCGTCAATAAGAAGGTCCAAGGGATACATTAAACCTGGAGTGAAGCATCGGAATCTATAACTAGTGTCACAGGAATGGTTCAAATCATAGTCATTAGGAACAGTCAGTCTTCTTGTACTTACGTCGGCATTGTGAATTTTGTATTTAATTCCGATGCAATTTCTGTGTTTCATCGTCAATAAGAAGGTCAGAGGGATATATTAAACCTGAAGTGAAGCATCGGAATCTATAACTAGAGTCACAGGAATGGTTCAAATCATAGACAGTAAGAAGAGTCAGTCTTCTTGTACTTAAGTCGGCATTGTGCCTTTTTTATTTCCTTCCGAAGCAATTTCTGTGTTTCATCGTCAATAAGAAAGTTTAAGGGATACAGTAAACCTAAAGTGAAGCATCGGAATCTATTGCTAGTGTCACATGAATGGTTCAAAACATAGTCAGTAAGAAGAGTCAGTCTTCTTGTACGTAAGTCGGCATTGTGCCTTTTGTATTTAATTGCGATGCAATTTTCTGTGTTTCATCGTCAATAAGTAGGTCCAAGGGATACAGTAATCCTGAAGTTAAGCATCGGAATCTATGACTAGTGTCACAGGAATGGTTCAAAACATAGTCAGTAAGAAGAGTCAGTTTTCTTGTTTTTAAGTCGGTATTGTGCCCTTTGTATTTAATTCCGATGCAATTTCTGTGTTTCATCGTCAATAAGAAGGTCCAAGGGATACAGTAAACCTGAAGTGAAGCATCGGAATCTATAACTGGTGTCAAAGGAAAGGTTCAAAACATAGACAGTAGCAAGAGTCGGTCTTCTTGTACTTAAGTCGGCATTGTGCCTATTCTATTTAATTCCGATGCTATTTCTGTGCTTCATCGTCAATAAGAAAGTCCAAGGGACACATTAAACCTGGAGTGAAGCAACGGAATCTATAACTAGTGTCACAGGAATGGTTCAAAACATAGACAGTAAGAAGAGTCAGTCTTCTTGTACTTAATTCGGCATTGTGCCTTTTGTATTTAATTCAGATGCAATTTCTGTGTTTCATCGTCAGTAAGAAGGTCAGAGGGATACAGTAAACCTATAGTGAAGCATCGGAATCTATAACTAGTGTCACAGGAATGGTTCAAAACATAGACAGTAAGAAGAGTCAGACTTCTTTTACTTAAGTCGGCATTGTGCCTTTTGTATTTAATTCCGATGCAATTTCTGTCTTTCATCGTCAATAAGAAGGTCCAAGGGATACAGCAAACCTGGAGTGAAGCATCGTAGTCTACAACGAGTGTCACAGGAATGGTTCAATACATAGACAGTAAGAAGAATCAGTCTTCTTGTACTTAATTCGGCATTGTGCCTTTTGTATTTAATTCCGATGCAATTTCTGTGTTTCATCGTCAATAAGAAGGTCCAAGTGATACAGTAAACCTGAAGTGAAGCATCGGAATCTATAACTTGTGTCACAGGAATGGTTCAAAACATACTCAGTAAGAAGAGTCAGTCTCCTTGTACTTAAGTCATCATTGTGCATTTTCTATTTAATTCTGATCAAATTTCTGTGTTTCATCGTCAATAAGAAGGTCAGAGGGATACAGTAAACCTGGAGTGAAGCATCGGAAACTATAACTAGTGTCACAGGGACGGTTCAAAACATAGACAGTAAGATGAGTCAGTATTCTTTTACTGAAGTCGGCATTGTGCCTTTTCTATTTAATTCCGATGCAATTTCTGTGTTTCATCGTCAATAAGAAGGTCCAAGTGATACAGTAAACCTGAAGTGAAGCATCGGAATCTATAACTTGTGTCACAGGAATGGTTAAAAACATACACAGTAAGAAAAGTCAGTCTCCTTCTACTTAAGTCATCATTGTGCATTTTCTATTTAATTCTGATCAAATTTCTGTGTTTCATCGTCAATAAGAAGGTCAGAGGGATACAGTAAACCTGAAGTGAAGGATCGGAATCTATAACTTGTGTCACAGGAATGGTTCAAAACATAGTCAGTAAGATGAGTCAGTCTTCTTGTACTTAAGTCGGCATTGTGCCGTATGTATTTAATTCCGATGCAATTTCTGTGTTTCATCGTCAATAAGAAGGTCCAAGAGATACAGTACACCTGAAATGAATCATCTGAATCTATAACTAGTGTCACAGGAATGGTTCAAAACATATACAGTAGGAAGAGTCAGTCTTCTTGTACTTAAGTGGGCATTGTGCCCTTTGTATTTAATTCCGATGCAATTTCTGTGCTTCATCGTCAATAAGAAGGTCAGAGGGATACACTAAACCTGGAGTGAAGCATCGGAGTCTATAACTAGTGTCACAGGAATGGTTCAAAACATAGACAGTAAGAAGAGTCAGTCTTCTTCTACCTAATTCGGCATTGTGCCTTTTGTATTTAATTCCGATGCGATTTACGTGTTTCATCGTCAATAGGAAGGTCAGAGGGATACAGTAAGCCTGAAGTGAAGCATCGGAATCTATTACTAGTGTCACAGGAATGGTTCAAATCATAGCCAGTAAGAAGAGTCAGTCTTCTTGTACTTAAGTCATCATTGTGCATTTTCAATTTAAGTCTGATCCAATTTCTGTGTTTCATCGACAATAAGAAGGTCCAAGGGATACAGTAACCCTGGAGTGAAGCATCGGAATCTATTACTAGTGTCACAGGAATGGTTAAAATCATAGACAGTAAGAAGAGTCAGACTTCTTTTACTTAAGTCGGCATTGTGCCTTTTGTATTTAATTCCGATGCAATTTCTGTGTTTCATCGTCAATAAGATGGTCCATGGGATACAGTAAACCTAGAGTGAAGCATCGGAGTCTACAACTAGTGTCACAGGAATGTTTCAAGACATTGATAGTAAGAAGAGTCAGTCTTCTTGTACTTATTTCGGCATTGTGCCTATTGTATTTAATTCCGATGCAATTTCTGTGTTTCATCGTCAATAAGAAGGTCAGAGGGATACAGTAAACCAGAAGTGAAGCATCGGAATCCATAACTAGTGTCACAGGAATGGTTCAAAGCATAGTCAGTAAAAAGAGTCAGTCTTCTTGTACTTAAGTAGGCATTGTGCCTTTTGTATTTAATTCCGATGCAATTTCTGTGTTTCATCGTCAATAGGAAGGTCCAAGGGACACAGTAAACCTGGAGTGAAGCATCGGAATCTATAACTAGTGTCACAGGATTGGTTCAAAGCATAGACAGTAGGAAGAGTCAGTCTTCCTGTACTTAAGTCGGCATTGTGCCTTTTGTATTTAATTCCGATGCTATTTCTGTGCTTCATCGTCAATAAGAAGGTCGGAGGGATACAGTAAACCTGGAGTGAAGCAACGGAATCTATAGCTTGTGTCACAGGAAAGGTTCAAAACATACTCAGTAAGAAGAGTCAGTCTCCTTGTACTTAAGTCATCATTGTGCATTTTCTATTTAATTCTGATCAAATTTCTGTGTTTCATCGTCAATAAGGAGGTCCAAGGGATACAGTAAACCTGGAGTGAAGCATCGGAATCTATAACTAGTGTCACAGGAATGGTTCAAATCATAGACAGTAGGAAGAGTCAGTCTTCTTGTACTTACGTCGGCATTGTGAATTTTGCATTTAATTCCGATGCAATTTCTGTGTTTCATTGTCAATAAGAAGGTCAGAGGGACACATTAAACCTGAAGTGAAGCATCGGAATCTACAACTAGAGTCACAGGCATGGTTCAAAACATAGTCAGTAAGAAGAGTCAGTCTTCTTGTACATAAGTCGGCATTGTGCCTTTTGTATTTAATTTCGATGCAATATCTGTATTTCATCGTCAATAAGAAGGTCAGGGGGATACAGTAAACCTGAAGTGAAGCATCGGAATCTATAACTTGTGTCACTGGAATGGTTCAAAACATAGTCAGTAAGAAGAGTCAGTCTTCTTGTACTTAAGTCGGCATTGTGCCTTTTGTATTTAATTCCGATTTAATTTCTGTGTTCCATCGTCAATAAGAAGGTCAGAGGGATACAGTAATCCCGAAGGTAAGCATCAGAATCTATAACTAGTATCACAGGAAGGGTTCCGAGCATAGTCAGTAAGAAGAGTCAGTCTTCTTGCAATTAATTCGGCATTGTGCCGTTTGTATTTCATTCCGATCCAATTTCTGCGTTTCATCGTCAATAAGAAGGTTCAAGGGATACAGTAAACGTGAAGTGAAGCATCGGAATTTATAACTAGTGTCACAGGAATGGTTCAAATCATAGACAGTAGGAAGAGTCAGCCTTCTTGTACTTAAGTCGGAATTGTGAATTTTGTATTTAATTCCGATGCAATTTCTGTGTTTCATCGTCAATAAGAAGGTCCAATGGATACAGTAAACCTAAAGTGAAGCATCGGAATCTATAACTAGTGTCACAGGTATGGTTCAAAACATAGACTGTCAGAAGAGTCAGTCTTCTTGTACATAAGTCGGCATTGTGCCTTTTGTATCTAATTCCGTTGCAATTTCTGTGTTTCATCGTCAATAAGAAGGTCCAAGGGACGCAGTAAACCTGGAGTGAAGCATCAGAATCTATAACTGGTGTCACAGGAATGGTTCAAAACATAGACAGTAGGAAGAGTCAGTCTTCTTGTACTTAAGTCGGCATTGTGCAATTTCTATTAAATTCTGATCAAATTTCTATGTTTCATCATCAATAAGAAGGTCCAAGGGATACAGTAAACCTATAGTGAAGCATCGGAATCTATAACTAGTGTCACAGGAATGGTTCAAAACATAGACAGTAAGAAGAGTCAGACTTCTTTTACTTAAGTCGGCATTGTGCCTTTTGTATTTAATTCCGATGCAATTTCTGTCTTTCATCGTCAATAAGAAGGTCCAAGGGATACAGCAAACCTGGAGTGAAGCATCGTAGTCTACAACTAGTATCACAGGAATGGTTCAATACATAGACAGTAAGAAGAATCAGTCTTCTTGTACTTAATTCGGCATTGTGCCTTTTGTATTTAATTCCGATGCAATTTCTGTGTTTCATCGTCAATACGAAGGTCCAAGTGATACAGTAAACCTGAAGTGAAGCATTGGAATCTATAACTTGTGTCACAGGAATGGTTCAAAACATACTCAGTAAGAAGAGTCAGTCTCCTTGTACTTAAGTCATCATTGAGCATTTTCTATTTAATTCTGATCAAATTTCTGTGTTTCATCGTCAATAAGAAGGTCAGAGGGACACAGTAAACCTGGAGTGGAGCATCGGAAACTATAACTAGTGTCACAGTGACGGTTCAAAACATAGACAGTAAGATGAGTCAGTATTCTTTTACTTAAGTCGGCACTGTGCCTTTTCTATTTAATTCCGATGCAATTTCTGTGTTTCATCGTCAATAAGAAGGTCCAAGTGATACAGTAAACCTGAAGTGAAGCATCGGAATCTATAACTTGTGTCACAGGAATGCTTAAAAACATACTCAGTAAGAAGAGTCAGTCTCCTTGTACTTAAGTCATCATTGTGCATTTTCTATTTAATTCTGATCAAATTTCTGTGTTTCATCGTCAATAAGAAAGTCAGAGGGATACAGTAAACCTGAAGTGAAGCATCGGAATTTATAACTTGTGTCACAGGAATGGTTCAAAACATAGTCAGTAAGAAGAGTCAGTCTTCTTGTACTTAAGTCGGCATTGTGCCGTTTGTATTTAATTCCGATGCAATTTCTGTGTTTCATCGTCAATAAGAAGGTCCAAGAGATACAGTAAACCTGAAATGAACCATCGGAATCTATAACTAGTGTCACAGGAATGGTTGAAAACATGGACAGTAGGAAAAGTCAGTCTACATGTACCTAAGTCGGCATTGTGCTTTTTGTATTTTATTCCGATGCAATTTCTGTGTTTCATCGTCAATAAGAAGGTCCAAGGGACACAGTAAACCTGGAGTGAATCATCTGAATCTATAACTAGTGTCACAGGAATGGTTCAAAACATATACAGTAGGAAGAGTCAGTCTTCTTGTACTTAAGTGGGCATTGTGCCCTTTGTATTTAATTCCGATGCAATTTCTGTGCTTCATCGTCAATAAGAAGGTCAGAGGGATACACTAAACCTGGAGTGAAGCATCGGAGTCTATAACTAGTGTCACAGGAATGGTTCAAACCATAGGCAGTAAGAAGAGTCAGTCTTCTTCTACCTAATTCGGCATTGTGCCTTTTGTATTTAATTCCGATGCGATTTCCGTGTTTCATCGTCAATAGGAAGGTCAGAGGGATACAGTAAGCCTGAAGTGAAGCATCGGAATCTATTACTAGTGTCACAGGAATGGTTCAAAACATAGCCAGTAAGAAGAGTCAGTCTTCTTGTACTTAAGTCATCATTGTGCATTTTCTATTTAATTCTGATCCAATTTCTGTGTTTCATCGTCAATAAGAAGGTCCAAGGGATACAGTAACCCTGGAGTGAGGCATCGGAATCTATTACTAGTGTCACAGGAATGGTTCAAATCATAGACAGTAAGAAGAGTCAGACTTCTTTTACTTAAGTCGGCATTGTGCCTTTTGTATTTAATTCCGATGCAATTTCTGTGTTTCATCGTCAATAAGAAGGTCCAAGGGATACAGTAAACCTAGAGTGAAGCATCGGAGTCTACAACTAGTGTCACAGGAATGGTTCAAGGCATAGACAGTAAGAAGAGTCAGTCTTCTTGTACTTAATTCGGCATTGTGCCTATTGTATTTAATTCCGATGCAATTTCTGTGTTTCATCGTCAATAAGAAGGTCAGAGGGATACAGTAAACCAGAAGTGAAGCATCGGAATCCATAAGTAGTGTCACAGGAATGGTTCAAAGCATAGTCAGTAAGAAGAGTCAGTCTTCTTGTACTTAAGTCGGCATTGTGCCTTTTGTATTTAATTGTGATGCAATTTCTGTGTTTCATCGTCAATAAGAAGGTCAGAGGGATACAGTAAACCTTAAGTGAAGCATCGGAGTCTATAACTAGTGTCACAGGTATGGTTCAAAACATTGTCAAAAAGAAGAGTCAGTCTTCTTGTACATAAGTAGGCATTGTGCCTTTTGTATTTAATTCCGATGCAATCTCTGTGTTTCATCGTCAATAGGAAGGTCCAAGGGACAGAGTAAACCTGGAGTGAAGCATCGGAAACTATAACTAGTGTCACAGGAATGGTTCAAATCATAGACAGTAGGAAGAGTCAGTCTTCTTGTACTTACGTCGGCATTGTGAATTTTGTATTTAATTCCGATGCAATTTCTGTGTTTCATCGTCAATAAGAAGGTCAGAGGGACACATTAAACCTGAAGTGAAGCATCGGAATCTATAACTAGAGTCACAGGCATGGTTCAAAACATAGTCAGTAAGAAGAGTCAGTCTTCTTGTACAAAAGTCGGCATTGTGCCTTTTGTATTTAATTTCGATGCAATATCTGTATTCCATCGTCAATAAGAAGGTCAGGGGCATACAGTAAACCTGAAGTGAAGCATCGGAATCTATAACTTATGTCACTGGAATGGTTCAAAACATAGTCAGTAAGAAGAGTCAGTCTTCTTGTACTTAAGTCGGCATTGTGCCTTTTGTATTTAATTCCGATGCAATTTCTGTGTTCCATCGTCAATAAGAAGGTCAGAGGGATACAGTAATCCCGAAGGTAAGCATCAGAATCTATAACTAGTATCACAGGAAGGGTTCCGAGCATAGTCCGTAAGAAGAGTCAGTCTTCTTGCAGTTAATTCGGCATTGTGCCGTTTGTATTTCATTCCGATCCAATTTCTGTGTTTCATCGTCAATAAGAACGTCCAGGGGATACAGTAAACCTGAAGTGAAGCATCGGAATTTATAACTAGTGTCACAGGAATGGTTCAAATCATAGACAGTAGGAAGAGTCAGCCTTCTTGTACTTAAGTCGGCATTGTGAATTTTGTAATTAATTCCGATGCAATTTCTGTGTTTCATCGTCAATAAGAAGGTCCAATGGATACAGTAAACCTAAAGTGAAGCATCGGAATCTATAACTAGTGTCACATGCATGGTTCAAAACGTAGACAGTAAGAAGAGTCAGACTTCTTTTACTTAAGTCGGCATTGTGCCTTTTGTATTTAATTCCGATGCAATTTCTGTCTTTCATCGTCAATAAGAAGGTCCAAGGGATACAGCAAACCTGGAGTGAAGCATCGTAGTCTACAACTAGTATCACAGGAATGGTTCAATACATAGACAGTAAGAAGAATCAGTCTTCTTGTACTTAATTCGTCATTGTGCCTTTTGTATTTAATTCCGATGCAATTTCTGTGTTTCATCGTCAATAAGTAGGTCCAAGTGATACAGTAAACCTGAAGTGAAGCATCGGAATCTATAACTTGTGTCACAGGAATGGTTCAAAACATACTCAGTAAGAAGAGTCAGTCTCCTTGTAGTTAAGTCATCATTGTGCATTTTCTATTTAATTCTGATCAAATTTCTGTGTTTCATCGTCAATAAGAAGGTCAGAGGGACACAGTAAACCTGGGGTGAAGCATCGGAAACTATAACTAGTGTCACAGTGACGGTTCAAAACATAGACAGTAAGATGAGTCAGTATTCTTTTACTTAAGTCGGCATTGTGCCTTTTCTATTTAATTCCGATGCAATTTCTGTGTTTCATCGTCAATAAGAAGGTCCAAGTGATACAGTAAACCTGAAGTGAAGCATCGGAATCTATAACTTGTGTCACAGGAATGCTTAAAAACATACTCAGTAAGAAGAGTCAGTCTCATTGTACTTAAGTCATCATTGTGCATTTTCTATTTAATTCTGATCAAATTTCTGTGTTTCATCGTCAATAAGAAGGTCAGAGGGATACAGTAAACCTGAAGTGAAGCATCGGAATCTATAACTTGTGTCACAGGAATGGTTCAAAACATAGTCAGTAAGAAGAGTCAGTCTTCTTGTACTTAAGTCGGCATTGTGCCGTTTGTATTTAATTCCGATGCAATTTCTGTGTTTCATCGACAATAAGCAGGGTCCAAGAGATACAGTAAACCTGAAATGAACCATCGGAATCTATAACTAGTGTCACAGGAATGGTTGAAAACATAGACAGTAGGAAAAGTCAGTCTACATGTACTTAAGTCGGCATTGTGCTTTTTGTATTTTATTCCGATGCAATTTCTGTGTTTCATCGTCAATAAGAAGGTCCAAGGGACACAGTAAACCTGGAGTGAATCATCTGAATCTATAACTAGTGTCACAGGAATGGTTCAAAACATATACAGTAGGAAGTGTCAGTCTTCTTGTACTTAAGTGGGCATTGTGCCCTTTGTATTTAATTCCGATGCAATTTCTGTGCTTCATCGTCAATAAGAAGGTCAGAGGGATACACTAAACCTGGAGTGAAGCATCGGAGTCTATAACTAGTGTCACAGGAATGGTTCAAAACATAGACAGTAAGAAGAGTCAGTCTTCTTCTACCTAATTCGGCATTGTGCCTTTTGTACTTAATTCCGATGCGATTTCCGTGTTTCATCGTCAATAGGAAGGTCAGAGGGATACAGTAAGCCTGAAGTGAAGCATCGGAATCTATTACTAGTGTCACAGGAATGGTTCAAAACATAGCCAGTAAGAAGAGTCAGTCTTCTTGTACTTAAGTCATCATTGTGCATTTTCTATTTAATTCTGATCCAATTTCTGTGTTTCATCGTCAATAAGAAGGTCCAAGGGATACAGTAAACCTAGAGTGAAGCATCGGAGTCTACAACTAGTGTCAGAGGAATGGTTCAAGGCATAGACAGTAAGAAGAGTCAGTCTTCTTGTACTTAAGTCGGCATTGTGCCTATTGTATTTAATTCCGATGCAATTTCTGTGGTTCATCGTCAATAAGAAGGTCAGAGGGATACAGTAAACCAGAAGTGAAGCATCGGAATCCATAAGTAGTGTCACAGGAATGGTTCAAAGCATAGTCAGTAAGAAGAGTCAGTCTTCTTGTACTTAAGTCGGCATTGTGCCTTTCGTATTTAATTGCGATGCAATTTCTGTGTTTCATCGTCAATAAGAAGGTCAGAGGGATACAGTAAACCTTAAGTGAAGCATCGGAGTCTATAACTAGTGTCACAGGTATGGTTCAAAACATTGTCAAAAAGAAGAGTCAGTCTTCTTGTACATAAGTAGGCATTGTGCCTGTTGTATTTAATTCCGATGCAATTTCTGTGTTTCATCGTCAATAGGAAGGTCCAAGGGATACAGTAAACCTGGAGTGAAGCATCGGAATCTATAACTAGTGTCACAGGAATGGTTCAAATCGTAGACAGTAGGAAGAGTCAGTCTTCTTGTACCTACGTCGGCATTGTGAATTTTGTATTTAATTCCGATGCAATTTCTGTGTTTCATCGTCAATAAGAAGGTCAGAGGGATACATTAAACCTGAAGTGAAGCATCGGAATCTATAACTAGAGTCACAGGCATGGTTCAAAACATAGTCAGTAAGAAGAGTCAGTCTTCCTGTACATAAGTCGGCATTGTGCCTTTTGTATTTAATTTCGATGCAATATCTGTATTTCATCGTCGATAAGAAGGTCAGGGGCATACAGTAAACCTGAAGTGAAGCATCGGAATCTATAACTTGTGTCACTGGAATGGTTCAAAACATAGTCAGTAAGAAGAGACAGTCTTCTTGTACTTAAGTCGGCATTGTGAATTTTGTATTTAATTCCGATGCAATTTCTGTGTTTCATCTTCAATAAGAAGGTCCAATGGATACAGTAAACCTAAAGTGAAGCATCGGAATCTATAACTAGTGTCACAGGAATGGTTCAAAACATAGACTGTCAGAAGAGTCAGTCTTCTTGTACTTAAGTCGGCATTGTGCCTTTTGTATTTAATTCCGATGCAATGTCTGTGTTTCATCGTCAATAAGAAGGTCCAAGGGATACAGTAAACCTGAAATGAACCATCGGAATCTATAACTAGTGCCACAGGACTGGTTGAAAACATAGACAGTAGGAAAAGTCAGTCTACATGTACTTATGTCGGCCTTGTGCCTTTTGTATTTTATTCCGATGCAATTTCTGTGTTTCATCGTCAATAAGAAGGTCAGAGGGATACAGTAAACCTTAAGTGAAGCATCGGAGTCTATAACTAGTGTCACAGGTATGGTTCAAAACATTGTCAGTAAGAAGAGTCAGTCTTCTTGTACATAAGTAGGTATTGTGCCATTTGTATTTAATTCCGATGCAATTTCTGTGTTTCATCGTCAATAGGAAGGTCCAAGGGACACAGTAAACCTGGAGTGAAGCATCGGAATCTATAACTTATGTCACTGGAATGGTTCAAAACATAGTCAGTAAGAAGAGTCAGTCTTCTTGTACTTAAGTCGGCATTGTGCCTTTTGTATTTAATTCCGATGCAATTTCTGTGTTCCATCGTCAATATGAAGGTCAGAGGGATACAGTAATCCCGAAGGTAAGCATCAGAATCTATAACTAGTATCACAGGAAGGGTTCCGAGCATAGTCAGTAAGAAGAGTCAGTCTTCTTGCAGTTAATTCGGCATTGTGCCGTTTGTATTTCATTCCGATCCAATTTCTGTGTTTCATCGTCAATAAGAACGTCCAGGGGATACAGTAAACCTGAAGTGAAGCATCGGAATTTATAACTAGTGTCACAGGAATGGTTCAAATCATAGACAGTAGGAAGAGTCAGCCTTCTTGTACTTAAGTCGGCATTGTGAATTTTGTATTTAATTCCGATGCAATTTCTGTGTTTCATCGTCAATAAGAAGGTCCAATGGATACAGTAAACCTAAAGTGAAGCATCGGAATCTGTAACTAGTGTCACATGAATGGTTCAAAACATAGACAGTAAGAAGAGTCAGACTTCTTTTACTTAAGTCGGCATTGTGCCTTTTGTATTTAATTCCGATGCAATTTCTGTCTTACATCGTCAATAAGAAGGTCCAAGGGATACAGCAAACCTGGAGTGAAGCATCGTAGTCTACAACTAGTATCACAGGAATGGTTCAATACATAGACAGTAAGAAGAATCAGTCTTCTTGTACTTAATTCGGCATTGTGCCTTTTGTATTTAATTCCGATGCTATTTCTGTGCTTCATCGTCAATAAGAAGGTCGGAGGGATACAGTAAACCTGAAGTGAAGCAACGGAATCTATAGCTTGTGTCACAGGAATGGTTCAAAGCATACTCAGTAAGAAGAGTCAGTCTCCTTGTACTTAAGTCATCATTGTGCATTTTCTATTTAATTCTGATCAAATTTCTGTGTTTCATCGTCAATAAGAAGGTCCAAGGGATACAGTAAACCTGGAGTGAGGCATCGGAATCTATAACTAGTGTCACAGGAATGGTTCAAATCATAGGCAGTAGGAAGAGTCAGTCTTCTTGTACTTACGTCGGCATTGTGAATTTTGTATTTAATTCCGATGCAATTTCTGTGTTTCATCGTCAATAAGAAGGTCAGAGGGATACATTAAACCTGAAGTGAAGCATCGGAATCTATAACTAGAGTCACAGGCATGGTTCAAAACATAGTCAGTAAGAAGAGACAGTCTTCTTGTACCTAAGTCGACATTGTGCCTTTTGTATTTAATTCCGGAGCAATTTCTGTGTTTCATCGTCAATAAGAGGGTTTAAGGGATACAGTAAACCTGAAGTGAAGCATCGGAACCTATAGCTAGTGTCACATGAATGGTTCAAAACATAGTCAGTAAGAAGAGTCAGTCTTCTTGTACTTAAGTCGGTATTGTGCCTTTAGTATTTAATTGCGATCCAATTTCTGTGTTTCATCGTCAATAAGAAGGTCAGAGGGATACAGTAAAACTGAAGTGAAGCATCGGAATCTATAACTAGTGTCACAGGTATGCTTCAAAACATTGTCAGTAAGAAGAGTCAGTCTTCTTGTACATAAGTCGGCATTGTGCCTTTTGTATTTAATTTCGATGCAATATGTGTATTTCATCGTCAATAAGAAGGTCAGGGGGATACAGTAAACCTGAAGTGAAGCATCGGAATCTATAACTTGTGTCACTGGAATGGTCCAAAAACATAGTCAGTAAGAAGAGTCAGTCTTCTTGTACTTAAGTCGGCATTGTGCCTTTTGTATTTAATTCCGATGCAATTTCTGTGTTCCATCGTCAATAAGAAGGTCAGAGGGATACAGTAATCCCGAAGGTAAGCATCAGAATCTATAACTAGTATCACAGGAAGGGTTCCGAGCATAGTCAGTAAGAAGAGTCAGTCTTCTTGCAGTTAATTCGGCATTGTGCCGTTTATATTTCATTCCAATCCAATTTCTGTGTTTCATCGTCAATAAGATGGTCCAAGGGATACAGTAAACCTGAAGTGAAGCATCGGAATTTATAACTAGTGTCACAGGAATGGTTCAAATCATAGACAGTAGGAAGAGTCAGCCTTCTTGTACTTAAGTCGGCATTGTGAATTTTGTATTTAATTCCGATGCAATATCTGTGTTTCATCGTCAATAAGAAGGTCCAATGGATGCAGTAAACCTAAAGTGAAGCTTCGGAATCTATAACTAGTGTCACAGGAATGGTTCAGAACATAGACTGTCAGAAGAGTCAGTCTTCTAGTACTTAAATCGGCATTGTGCCTTTTGTATTTAATTCCGATGCAATTTCTGTGTTTCATCGTCAATAAGAAGGTCCAAGGGATACAGAAAACCTGAAATGAACCATCGGATTCTATAACTAGTGTCACAGGAATGGTTGAAAGCATAGACAGTAGGAAAAGTCAGTCTACATGTACTTATGTCGGCATTGTGCCTTTTGTATTTTATTCCGATGCAATTTCTGTGTTTCATCGTCAATAAGAAGGTCCAAGGGACACAGTAAACCTGGAGTGAAGCATCAGAATCTATAACGAGTGTCACAGGAATGGTTCAAAACACAGTCAGTAAGAAGAGTCAGTCTTCTTGTACTTAAGTCGGCATTGTGCGTTTTGTATTTAATTCCGATGCAATTTCTGTGTTCCATCGTCAATAAGAAGGTCAGAGGGATACAGTAATCCCGAAGGTAAGCATCAGAATCTACAACTAGTGTCACAGGAAGGGTTCCGAGCATAGTCAGTAAGAAGAGTCAGTCTTCTTGCAGTTAATTCGGCATTGTACCTTTTGTATTTCATTCCGATCCAATTTCTGTGTTTCATCGTCAATAAGAAGGTCCAAGGGATACAGTAAACCTGAAGTGAAGCATCGGAATTTATAACTAGTGTCACAGGAATGGTTCAAATCATAGACAGTAGGAAGAGTCAGCCTTCTTGTACTTAAGTCGGCATTGTGAAGTTTGTATTTAATTCCGATGCAATTTCTGTGTTTCATCGTCAATTAGAAGGTCCAATGGATAAAGTAAACCTAAAGTGAAGCATCGGAATCTATAACTAGTGTCACAGGAATGGTTCAAATCATAGACTGTAGGAAGAGTCAGTCTTCTTGTACTTAAGTCGGCATTGTGCCTTTTGTATTTAATTCCGATGCAATTTCTGTGTTTCATCCTCAATAAGAAGGTCCAAGGGACACAGTAAACCTGGAGTGAAGCATCGAAATCTATAACTAGTGTCACAGGAATGGTTCAAAACATATACAGTAGGAAGAGTCAGTCTTCTTGTACTTAATTCGGCATTGTGCCTTTTGTATTTAATTCCGATGCAATTTCTGTGTTTCATCGTCAATAAGAAGGTCCAAGGGATACAATAAACCTGAAACGAACCATCGGAATCTATAACTAGTGTCACAGGAATGGTTGAAAACATAGACTGTAGGAAAAGTCAGTCTACATGTACTTAAGTCGGCATTGTGTCTTTTGTATTTTAATCCGATGCAATTTCTGTGATTCATCGTCAATAAGAAGGTGCAAGGGACACAGTAAACCTGGAGTGAAGCATCGAAATCTACAACTAGTGTCACAGGAATGGTTCAAAACATATACTGTAGGAAGAGTCAGTCTTCTTGTACTTAAGTCGGCATTGTGCCTTTTGTATTTAATTCCGATGCAATTTCTGTGCTTCATCGTCAATAAGAAGGTCTGAGGGATACACTAAAGCTGGAGTGAAGCATCGGAAACTATTACTAGTGTCACAGGAATGGTTCAAAACATAGACAGTAAGAAGATACAGTCTTCTTGTACCTAATTCGGCATTGTGCCTTTTCTATTTAATTCCGATGCGATTTCTGTGTTTCGTCGTCAAAAGGAAGGTCAGAGGGATACAGTAAGCCTGAAGTCAAGCATCGGAATCTATTACTAGTGTCACAGGAATGGTTTAAACATAGCTAGTAAGAAGAGTTAGTCTTCTTGTACTTAAGTCATCATTGTGCATTTTCTATTTAATTCTGATCCAATTTCGGTGTTTCATCGTCAATAAGAAGGCCAAGGGATACATTAAACCTGGAGTGAAGCATCGGAATCTATAACTAGTGTCACAGGAATGGTTCAAATCATAGACAGTAAGAAGAGTCAGACTTCTTTTACTTAAGTCGGCATTGTGCCTTTTGCATTTAATTCCGATGCAATTTCTGTGTTTCATCGTAAATAAGAAGGTCCATGGGATACAGTAAATCTAGAGTGAAGCATCGGAGTCTACAACTAGTGTCACAGGAATGGTTCAAGACATAGACAGTAAGAAGAGTCAGTCTTCTTGTACTTAATTCGGCATTGTGCCTATTGTATTTAATTCCGATGCAGTTTCTGTGTTTCATCGTCAATAAGAAGGTCAGAGGGATACAGTAAACCTGAAGTGAAGCATCGGAATCTATAACTAGTGTCACAGGAATGGTTCAAAACATAGTCAATAAGAAGAGTCAGTCCTCTTGTACTTAAGTCGGCATTGTGCCTTTTGCATTTAATTGCGATGCAATTTCTGTGTTTCATCGTCAACAAGAAGGTCGGAGGGATACAGTAAACCTGAAGTGAAGCATCGGAATCTATAACTAGTGTCATAGGTATGGTTCAAAACGTTGTCAGTAAGAAGAGTCAGTCTTCTTGTACATAAGTCGGCATTGTACCTTTTGTATTTAATTCCGATGCAATTTCTGTGTTTCATCGTCAATAAGAAGGTCCAAGGGACACAGTAAACCTGGAGTGAAGCATCGGAATCTATAACTAGTGTCACAGGAATGGTTCAAAAGCATAGACAGTAGCAAGAGTCAGTCTTCTTGTACTTAAGTCGGCATTGTGCCTTTTGTATTTAATTCCGATGCAATTTCTGTGCTTCATCGTCAATAAGAATGTCAGAGGGATACAGTAAACCTGGTGTGAAGCATCGGAGTCTATAACTAGTGTCACAGGAATGGTTCAAAACATAGACAGTAAGAAGAGTCAGTCATCTTGTACCTAATTCGGCATTGTGCCTTTTGTATTTAATTCCGATGCGATTTCAGTGTTTCATCGTCAATAAGAAGGTCAGAAGGATACAGTAAGGCTGAAGTGAAGCATCGGATCTATAACTAGTGACACAGGAACTGTTCAAAGCATAGTCAGTAAGAAGAGACAGTCTTCTTGTACTTATGTCGGCATTGTGCCTTTTCTATTTAATTCCGATGCTATTTCTGTGTTACATCGTCAATAAGTAGGTCCAAGGGACCCAGTGAACCTGAAGTGAAGCATCGGAATCTATAACTAGTGTCACAATAATGGTTCAAAACATAGTCAGTAAGAAGCGTCAGTCTCCTTGTACTTAAGTCATCATTTTGCATTTTCTATCTAATTCTGATCAAATTTCTGTGTTTCATCGTAAATAAGAAGGTCCAAGGGATACAGTAAAGGTGGAGTGAAGCATCGGAATCTCTAACTAGTGTCACAGGAATGGTTCAAAACATAGACACTAAGAAGAGTCAGACTTCTTTTACTTAAGTCGGCATTGTGCCTTTTGTATTTAATTCCGATGCAATTTCTGTCTTTCATCGTCAATAAGAAGGTCCAAGGGATACAGTAAACCTGGAGTGAAGCATCGTAGTCTACAACTAGTGTCACAGGAATGGTTCAAGACATAGACAGTAAGAAGAATCAGTCTTCTTGTACTTAATTCGGCATCGTCCCTTTTGTATTTAATTCCGATGCAATATCTGTGTTTCATCGTCAATAAAAAGGTCAGAGGGATACAGTAAACCTGAAGTGAAGCATCGGAATCTATAACTTGTGTCACAGGAATGGTTAAAAACATAGTCAGTAAGAAGAGTCAGTCTTCTTGTACTTAAGTCGGCATTGTGCCTTTTGTATTTAATTCCGATGCAATTTCTGTGTTTCATCGTCAATAAGAAGGTCAGAGGGATACAGTAATCCCGAAGTTAAGCATCAGAATCTATAACTAGTGTCACAGAATGGTTCAAAGCATAGTCAGTAAGAAGAGTCAGTCTTCTTGCAGTTAATTCGGCATTGTGCCGTTTGTATTTCATTCCGATCCAATTTCTGTGTTTCATCGTCAATAAGAAGGTCCAAGGGATACAGTAAACCTGAAGTGAAGCATCGGAATTTATAACTAGTGTCACAGGAATGGTTCAAATCATAGACAGTAGGAAGAGTCAGCCTTCTTGTACTTAAGTCGGCATTGTGAATTTTGTATTTAATTCCGATGCGATTTCAGTGTTTCATCGTCAATAAGAAGGTCAGAGGGATACAGTAAGCCTGAAGTGAAGCATCGGATCTATAACTAGTGTCACAGGTATGGTTCAAGACATATTCAGTAAGAAGAGTCAGTCTTCTTGTACTTAAGTCGGCATTGTGCCTTTTGTATTTAATTCCGATGCAATTTCTGTGTTTCATCGTCAATAAGATGGTCCAAGGGATACAGTAAAGCTGGAGTGAAGCATCGGAATCTATAACTAGTGTCACAGGAATGGTTCAAAACATAGACTGTCAGAAGAGTCAGTCTTCTTGTACTTAAGTCGGCATTGTGCCTTTTGTATTTAATTCCGATGCAATTTCTGGGTTTCATCGTCAATAAGAAGGTCCAAGGGATACAGTAAACCTGAAATGAACCATCGGAATCTATAACTAGTGTCACAGGAATGGTTGAAATCATAGACAGTAGGAAAAGTCAGTCTACATGTACTTAAGTCGGCATTGAGCCTTTTGTATTTTATTCCGATGCAATTTCTGTGTTTCATCGTCAATAAGAAGGTCCAAGGGACACAGTAAACCTGGAGTGAAGCATCAGAATCTATAACGAGTGTCACAGGAATGGTTCAAAACATAGTCAGTAAGAAGAGTCAGTCTTCTTGTACTTAAGTCGGCATTGTGCCTTTTGTATTTAATTCCGATGCAATTTCCGTGTTCCATCGTCAATAAGGTCAGAGGGATACAGTAATCCCGAAGGTAAGCATCAGAATCTATAACTAGTGTCACAGGAAGGGTTCCGATCATAGTCAGTAAGAAGAGTCAGTCTTCTTGCAGTTAATTCGGCATTGTGCCTTTTGTATTTCATTCCGATCCAATTTCTGTGTTTCATCGTCAATAAGAAGGTCCAAGGGATACAGTAAACCTGAAGTGAAGCATCGGAATTTATAACTAGTGTCACAGGAATGGTTCAAATCATAGACAGTAGGAAGAGTCAGCCGTCTTGTACTTAGGTCGGCATTGTGAAGTTTGTATTTAATTCCGATGCAATTCATGTGTTTCATCGTCAATAAGAAGGCCCAATGGATCAAGTAAACCTAAAGTGAAGCATCGGAATCTATAACTAGTGTCACAGGAATGGTTCAAAACATAGACTGTCAGAAGAGTCAGTCTTCTTGTACTTAACTCGGCATTGTACCTTTTGTATTTAATTCCGATGCAATATCTGTGTTTCATCGTCAATAATCAGGTCCAAGGGATACAGTAAACCTGAAATGAACCATCGGAACCTATAACTAGTGTCACAGGAATGGTTGAAAACATAGACAGTAGGAAAAGTCAGTCTACATGTACTTAAGTCGGCATTGTGCCTTTTGTATTTTATTCCGATGCAATTTCTGTGTTTCATCGTCAATAAGAAGGTCCAAGGGAAACAGTAAACCTGGAGTGAAGCATCGAAATCTATAACTAGTGTCACAGGAATGGTTCAAAACATATACAGTAGGAAGAGTCAGTCTTCTTGTACTTAAGTCGGCATTGTGCCTTTTGTATTTAATTCCGATGCAATTTCTGTGCTTCATCGTCAATAAGAAGGTCAGAGGGATACACTAAACCTGGAGTGAAGCATCGGAAACTATAACTAGTGTCACAGGAATGGTTCAAAACATAGACAGTAAGAAGAAACAGTCTTCTTGTACCTAAATCGGCATTGTGCCTTTTGTATTTAATTCCGATGCGATTTCTGTGTTTCATCGTCAAATGGAAGGTCAGAGGGATACAGTAAGCCTGAAGTCAAGCATCGGAATCTATAACTAGTGTCACAGGAATGGTTCAAATCATAGACAGTAAGAGGAGTCAGACTTCTTTTACTTTAGTCGGCATTGTGCCTTTTGTATTTAATTCCGATGCAATTTCTGTGTTTCATCGTAAATAAGAAGGTCCAAGGGATACAATAAACCTAGAGTGAAGCATCGGAGTCTACAACTAGTGTCACAGGAATGGTTCAAGACATAGACAATAAGAAGAGTCAGTCTTCTTGTACTTAATTCGGCATTGTGCCTATTGTATTTAATTCCGATGCAATTTCTGTGTTTCATCGTCAATAAGAAGGTCAGAGGGATACAGTAAACCTAAAGTGAAGCATCGGAATCTATAACTAGTGTCACAGGAATGGTTCAAAACATAGTCAGTAAGAAGAGTCAGTCTTCTTGTACTTAAGTCGGCATTGTGCCTTTTGCATTTAATTGCGATGCAATTTCTGTGTTTCATCGTCAATAAGAAGGTCGGAGGGATACAGTAAACCTGAAGTGAAGCATCGGAATATATAACTAGTGTCACAGGTATGGATCAAAACGTTGTCACTAAGAAGAGTCAGTCTTCTTGTACATAAGTCGGCATTGTACCTTTTCTATTGAATTCCGATGCAATTTCTGTGTTTCATCGTCAATTAGAAGGTCCAAGGGACACAGTAAACCTGGAGTGAAGCATCGGAATCTATAACTAGTGTCACAGGAATGGTTCAACAGCATAGACAGTAGCAAGAGTCAGTCTTCTTGTACATAAGTCGGCATTGTGCCATTTGTATTTAATTCCGATGCAATTTCTGTGCTTCATCGTCAATAAGAAGGTCAGAGGGATACAGTAAACCTGGTGTGAAGCATCGGAGTCTATAACTAGTGTCACAGGAATGGTTCAAAACATAGACAGTAAGAAGAGTCAGTCTTCTTGTACCTAATTCGGCATTGTGCCTTTTGTATTTAATTCCGATGCGATTTAAGTGTTTCATCGTCAATAAGAAGGTCAGAGGGATACAGTAAGCCTGAAGTGAAGCATCGGATCTATAACTAGTGTCACAGGTATGGTTCAAAACATAGTCAGTAAGAAGAGTCAGTCTTCTTGTACTTAAGTCGGCATTGTGCCTTTTGTAATTTATTCCGATGCAATTTCTGTGTTTCATTGTCAATAAGAAGGTCCAAGGGATACAGTAAACCTGAAGTGAAGCATCGGAATCTATAGCTTGTGTCACAGGAATGGTTCAAAACATACTCAGTAAGAAGAGTCAGTCTCCTTGTACTTAAGTCATCATTTTGCATTTTCTATCTAATTCTGATCAAATTTCTGTGTTTCATCGTCAATAAGAAGGTCAGAGGGATACAGTAATCCCGAAGTTAAGCATCAGAATCTATAACTAGTGTCACAGGAATGGTTCAAAGCATAGTCAGTTAGAAGAGTCAGTCTTCTTTCAGTTAATTCGGCATTGTGCCGTTTGTATTTCATTCCGATCCAATTTCTGTGTTTCATCGTCAATAAGAAGGTCCAAGGGATACAGTAAACCTGAAGTGAAGCATCGGAATTTATAACTAGTGTCACAGGAATGGTTCAAATCATAGACAGTAGGAAGAGTCAGCCTTCTTGTACTTAAGTCGGCATTGTGAATTTTGTATTTAATTCCGATGCGATTTCAGTGTTTCATCGTCAATAAGAAGGTCTGAGGGATACAGTAAGCCTGAAGTGAAGCATCGGATCTATAACTAGTGTCACAGGTATGGTTCAAAACATAGTCAGTAAGAAGAGTCAGACTTCTTGTACATAAGTCGGCATTGTGATTTTTGTATTTAATTCCGATGCAATTTCTGTGTTTCATCGTCAATAAGATGGTCCAAGGGATACAGTAAAGCTGGAGTGAAGCATCGGAAACTATAACTAGTGTCACAGGGACGGTTCAAAACATAGACAGTAAGATGAGTCAGTATTCGTTTACTTAAGTCGGCATTGTGCCTTTTCTATTTCATTCCGATGCAATTTCTGTGTTTCATCGTCAATAAGAAGGTCCAAGGGATACAGTAAGCCTGAAGTGAAGCATCGGAACTATAACTAGTGTCACAGGTATGGTTCAAAACATAGTCAGTAAGAAGAGTCAGTCTTCTTGTACTTAAGTCGGCATTGTGCCTTTTGTATTTAATTCCGATGCAATTTCTGTCTTTCATCGTCAATAAGAAGGTCCAAGGGATACAGTAAACCTGGAGTGAAGCATCGTAGTCTACAACTAGTGTCACAGGAATGGTTCAAGACATAGACAGTAAGAAGAATCGGTCTTCTTGTACTTAATTCGGCATTGTGCCTTTTGTATTTAATTCCGATGCAATATCTGTGTTTCATCGTCAATAAGAAGGTCAGAGGGATACAGTAAACCTGAAGTGAAGCATCGGACTCTATAACTTGTGTCACAGGAATGGTTAAAAACATAGTCAGTAAGAAGAGTCAGTCTTCTTGTACTTAAGTCGGCATTCTGCCTTTTTTGTATTTATTTCCGATGCAATTTCTGTGTTTCATCGTCAATAAGAAGGTCAGAGGGATACAGTAATCCCGAAGTTAAGCATCAGAATCTATAACTAGTGTCACAGGAATGGTGCAAAGCATAGTCAGTAAGAAGAGTCAGTCTTCTTGCAGTTAATTCGGCATTGTGCCGTTTGTATTTCATTCCGATCCTATTTCTGTGTTTCATCGTCAATAAGAAGGTCCAAGGGATACAGTAAACCTGAAGTGAAGCATCGGAATTTATAACTAGTGTCACAGGGATGGTTGAAATCATAGACAGTAGGAAGAGTCAGCCTTCTTGTACTTACGTCGGCATTGTGAATTTTGTATTTAATTCAGATGCAATTTCTGTGTTTCATCGTCAATAAGAAGGTCCAATGAATACAGTAAAGCTAAAGTGAAGCTTCGGAATCTATAACTAGTGTCACAGGAATGGTTCAAAACATAGACTGTCAGAAGAGTCAGTCGTCTTGTACTTAAGTCGGCATTGTGCCTTTTGTATTTAATTCCGATGCAATTTCTGTGTTTCATCGTCAATAAGAAGGTCCAAGGGATACAGTAAACCTGAAATGAACCATCGTAATCGATAACTAGTGTCACAGGAATGGTTGAAATTATAGACAGTAGGAAAAGTCAGTCTACATGTACTTAAGTCGGCATTGTGCCTTTTGTATTTTATTCCGATGCAATTTCTGTGTTTCATCGTCAATAAGAAGGTCAGAGGGATACAGTAATTGCGAAGTTAAGCATCAGAATCTATAACTAGTGTCACAGGAATGGTTCAAAGCATAGTCAGTAAGAAGAGTCAGTCTTCTTGCAGTTAATTCGGCATTGTGCCGTTTGTATTTCAATCCGATCCAATTTCTGTGTTTCATCGTCAATAAGATGGTCCAAGGGATACAGTAAACCTGAAGTGAAGCATCGGAATTTATAACTAGTGTCACAGGAATGGTTCAATACATACACAGTAGGAAGAGTCAGTCTTCTAGTACTTAAGTCGGCATTGTGCAATTTCAATTTTATTCAGATGCAATTTCTGTGTTTCATCGTCAATAAGAAGGTCCAAGGAATACAGTAAACCTGAAGTGAAGCATCGGAACCTATAACTGGTGTCACAGGAATGGTTCAAAACATAGACAGTTGCAAGAGTCAGTCTTCTTGTACTTAAGTCGGCATTGTGCCTGTTGTATTTAATTCCGATGCAATTTCTGTGTTTCATCGTCAATAAGAAGGTCCAAGGGACACAGTAAACCTGGAGTGAAGCATCGGAATCTATAACTAGTGTCACAGGAATGGTTCAAAACATAGACAGTAGGAAGAGTCAGTCTTCTTGTACTTAAGTCGGCATTGTGCCTTTTGTATTAAATTCCGATGCAATTTCTGTGCTTTATCGTCAATAAGAAGGTCTGAGGGATACACGAAACCTGGAGTCAAGCATCGGAGTCCATAACTAGTGTCACAGGAATGGTTCAAAACATAGACAGTAAGAAGAGTCAGTCTTCTTGTACCTAATTCGGCATTGTGCCTTTTGTATTTAATTCCGATGCGATTTCTGTGTTTCATCGTCAATAAGAAGGTCCAAGGGATACAGTAAACCTGAAGTGAAGCATCGGAATCTATAGCTAGTGTCACAAGAATGGTTCAAAACATAGTCAGTAAGAAGAGTCAGTCTTCTTGTACTTAAGTCGGCATTGTGCCTTTTGTATTTAATTGAGATGCAATTTCTGTGTTTCATCGTCAATAAGAAGGTCAGAGGGATACAGTAAACCTGAAGTGAAGCATGGAATCTATAACTAGTGTCACAGGGACGGTTCGAAACATAGACTGTCAGAAGAGTCAGTCTTCTTGTACTTAACTCGGCATTGTACCTTTTGTATTTAATTCCGATGCAATATCTGTGTTTCATCGTCAATAATCAGGTCCAAGGGATACAGTAAACCTGATATGAACCATCGGAACCTATAACTAGTGTCACAGGAATGGTTGAAAACATAGACAGTAGGAACAGTCAGTCTACATGTACTTAAGTCGGCATTGTGCCTTTTGTATTTTATTCCGATGCAATTTCTGTGTTTCATCGTCAATAAGAAGGTCCAAGGGAAACAGTAAACCTGGAGTGAAGCATCGAGATCTATAACTAGTGTCACAGGAATGGTTCAAAACATATACAGTAGGAAGAGTCAGTCTTCTTGTACTTAAGTCGGCATTGTGCCTTTTGTATTTAATTCCGATGCAATTTCTGTGCTTCATCGTCAATAAGAAGGTCAGAGGGATACACTAAACCTGGAGTGAAGCATCGGAAACTATAACTAGTGTCACAGGAATGGTTCAAAACATAGACAGTAAGAAGAAACAGTCTTCTTGTACCTAATTCGGCATTGTGCCTTTTGTATTTAATTCCGATGCGATTTCTGTGTTTCATCGTCAAATGGAAGGTCAGAGGGATACAGTAAGCCTGAAGTCAAGCATCGGAATCTATAACTAGTGTCACAGGAATGGTTCAAATCATAGACAGTAAGAGGAGTCAGACTTCTTTTACTTAAGTCGGCATTGTGCCTTTTGTATTTAATTCCGATGCAATTTCTGTGTTTCATCGTAAATAAAAAGGTCCAAGGGATACAATGAACCTAGAGTGAAGCATCGGAGTCTACAACTAGTGTCACAGGAATGGTTCAAGACATAGACAGTAAGAAGAGTCAGTCTTCTTGTACTTAATTCGGCATTGTGCCTATTGTATTTAATTCCGATGCAATTTCTGTGTTTCATCGTCAATAAGAAGGTCAGAGGGATACAGTAAACCTGAAGTGAAGCATCGGAATCTATAACTAGTGTCACAGGAATGGTTCAAAACATAGTCAGTAAGAAGAGTCAGTCTTCTTGTACTTAAGTCGGCATTGTGCCTTTTGCATTTAATTGCGATGCAATTTCTGTGTTTCATCGTCAATAAGAAGGTCGGAGGGATACAGTAAACCTGAAGTGAAGCAACGGAATCTATAACTAGTGTCACAGGTATGGATCAAAACGTTGTCACTAAGAAGAGTCAGTCTTCTTGTACATAAGTCGGCATTGTACCTTTTCTATTGAATTCCGATGCAATTTCTGTGTTTCATCGTCAATTAGAAGGTCCAAGGGACACAGTAAACCTGGAGTGAAGCATCGGAATCTATAACTAGTGTCACAGGAATGGTTCAACAGCATAGACAGTAGCAAGAGTCAGTCTTCTTGTACATAAGTCGGCATTGTGCCTTTTGTATTTAATTCCGATGCAATTTCTGTGCTTCATCGTCAATAAGAAGGTCAGAGGGATACAGTAAACCTGGTGTGAAGCATCGGAGTCTATAACTAGTGTCACAGGAATGGTTCAAAACATAGACAGTAAGAAGAGTCAGTCTTCTTGTACCTAATTCGGCATTGTGCCTTTTGTATTTAATTCCGATGCGATTTAAGTGTTTCATCGTCAATAAGAAGGTCAGAGGGATACAGTAAGCCAGAAGTGAAGCATCGGATCTATAACTAGTGTCACAGGTATGGTTCAAAACATAGTCAGTAAGAAGAGTCAGTCTTCTTGTACATAAGTCGGCATTGTGCCTTTTGTATTTAATTCCGATGCAATTTCTGTGTTTCATCGTCAATAAGATGGTCCAAGGGATACAGTAAAGCTGGAGTGAAGCATCGGAAACTATAACTAGTGTCACAGGGACGGTTCAAAACATAGACAGTAAGATGAGTCAGTATTCGTTTACTTAAGTCGGCATTGTGCCTTTTCTATTTCATTCCGATGCAATTTCTGTGTTTCATCGTCAATAAGAAGGTCCAAGGGATACAGTAAGCCTGAAGTGAAGCATCGGAACTGTAACTAGTGTCACAGGTATGGTTCAAAACATAGTCAGTAAGAAGAGTCAGTCTTCTTGTACTTAAGTCGGCATTGTGCCTTTTGTATTTAATTCCGATGCAATTTCTGTCTTTCATCGTCAATAAGAAGGTCCAAGGGATACAGTAAACCTGGAGTGAAGCATCGTAGTCTACAACTAGTGTCACAGGAATGGTTCAAGACATAGACAGTAAGAAGAATCGGTCTTCTTGTACTTAATTCGGCATTGTGCCTTTTGTATTTAATTCCGATGCAATATCTGTGTTTCATCGTCAATAAGAAGGTCAGAGGGATACAGTAAACCTGAAGTGAAGCATCGGACTCTATAACTTGTGTCACAGGAATGGTTAAAAACATAGTCAGTAAGAAGAGTCAGTCTTCTTGTACTTAAGTCGGCATTGTGCCTTTTTTGTATTTAATTCCGATGCAATTTCTGTGTTTCATCGTCAATACGAAGGTCAGAGGGATACAGTAATCCCGAAGTTAAGCATCAGAATCTATAACTAGTGTCACAGGAATGGTTCAAAGCATAGTCAGTAAGAAGAGTCAGTCTTCTTGCAGTTAATTCGGCATTGTGCCGTTTGTATTTCAATCCGATCCAATTTCTGTGTTTCATCGTCAATAAGATGGTCCAAGGGATACAGTAAACCTGAAGTGAAGCATCGGAATTTATAACTAGTGTCACAGGAATGGTTCAATACATACACAGTAGGAAGAGTCAGTCTTCTAGTACTTAAGTCGGCATTGTGCAATTTCAATTTTATTCCGATGCAATTTCTGTGTTTCATCGTCAATAAGAAGGTCCAAGGGATACAGTAAACCTGAAGTGAAGCATCGGAACCTATAACTGGTGTCACAGGAATGGTTCAAAACATAGACAGTAGCAAGAGTCAGTCTTCTTGTACATAAGTCGGCATTGTGCCTTTTGTATTTAATTCCGATGCAATTTCTGTGCTTCATCGTCAATAAGAAGGTCAGAGGGATACAGTAAACCTGGTGTGAAGCATCGGAGTCTATAACTAGTGTCACAGGAATGGTTCAAAACATAGACAGTAAGAAGAGTCAGTCTTCTTGTACCTAATTCGGCATTGTGCCTTTTGTATTTAATTCCGATGCGATTTAAGTGTTTCATCGTCAATAAGAAGGTCAGAGGGATACAGTAAGCCAGAAGTGAAGCATCGGATCTATAACTAGTGTCACAGGTATGGTTCAAAACATAGTCAGTAAGAAGAGTCAGTCTTCTTGTACTTAAGTCGGCATTGTGCCTTTTGTATTTTATTCCGATGCAATTTCTGTGTTTCATTGTCAATAAGATGGTCCAAGGGATACAGTAAAGCTGGAGTGAAGCATCGGAAACTATAACTAGTGTCACAGGGACGGTTCAAAACATAGACAGTAAGATGAGTCAGTATAATTTTACTTAAGTCGGCATTGTGCCTTTTCTATTTCATTCCGATGCAATTTCTGTGTTTCAGCGTCAATAAGAAGGTCCAAGGGATACAGTAAACCTGAAGTGAAGCATCGGAATCTATAGCTTGTGTCACAGGAATGGTTCAAAACATACTCAGTAAGAAGAGTCAGTCTCCTTGTACTTAAGTCATCATTTTGCATTTTCTATCTAATTCTGATCAAATTTCTGTGTTTCATCGTCAATAAGAAGGTCAGAGGGATACAGTAATCCCGAAGTTAAGCATCAGAATCTATAACTAGTGTCACAGGAATGGTTCAAACATAGTCAGTTAGAAGAGTCAGTCTTCTTTCAGTTAATTCGGCATTATGCCGTTTGTATTTCATTCCGATCCAATTTCTGTGTTTCATCGTCAATACGAAGGTCCAAGGGATACAGTAAACCTGAAGTGAAGCATCGTAATTTATAACTAGTGTCACAGGAATGGTTCAAATCATAGACAGTAGGAAGAGTCAGCCTTCTTGTACTTAAGTCGGCATTGTGAATTTTGTATTTAATTCCGATGCGATTTCAGTGTTTCATCGTCAATAAGAAGGTCAGAAGGATACAGTAAGCCTGAAGTGAAGCATCGGATCTATAACTAGTGTCACAGGTATGGTTCAAAACATAGTCAGTAAGAAGAGTCAGACTTCTTGTACATAAGTCGGCATTGTGCCTTTTGTATTTAATTCCGATGCAATTTCTGTGTTTCATCGTCAATAAGATGGTCCAAGGGATACAGTAAAGCTGGAGTGAAGCATCGGAAACTATAACTAGTGTCACAGGGACGGTTCAAAACATAGACAGTAAGATGAGTCAGTATTCGTTTACTTAAGTCGGCATTGTGCCTTTTCTATTTCATTCCGATGCAATTTCTGTGTTTCATCGTCAATAAGAAGGTCCAAGGGATACAGTAAGCCTGAAGTGAAGCATCGGAACTGTAACTAGTGTCACAGGTATGGTTCAAAACATAGTCAGTAAGAAGAGTCAGTCTTCTTGTACTTAAGTCGGCATTGTGCCTTTTGTATTTAATTCCGATGCAATTTCTGTCTTTCATCGTCAATAAGAAGGTCCAAGGGATACAGTAAACCTGGAGTGAAGCATCGTAGTCTACAACTAGTGTCACAGGAATGGTTCAAGACATAGACAGTAAGAAGAATCGGTCTTCTTGTACTTAATTCGGCATTGTGCCTTTTGTATTTAATTCCGATGCAATATCTGTGTTTCATCGTCAATAAGAAGGTCAGAGGGATACAGTAAACCTGAAGTGAAGCATCGGACTCTATAACTTGTGTCACAGGAATGGTTAAAAACATAGTCAGTAAGAAGAGTCAGTCTTCTTGTACTTAAGTCGGCATTGTGCCTTTTTTGTATTTAATTCCGATGCAATTTCTGTGTTTCATCGTCAATAAGAAGGTCAGAGGGATACAGTAATCCCGAAGTTAAGCATCAGAATCTATAACTAGTGTCACAGGAATGGTTCAAAGCATAGTCAGTAAGAAGAGTCAGTCTTCTTGCAGTTAATTCGGCATTGTGCCGTTTGTATTTCAATGCGATCCAATTTCTGTGTTTCATCGTCAATAAGATGGTCCAAGGGATACAGTAAACCTGAAGTGAAGCATCGGAATTTATAACTAGTGTCACAGGAATGGTTCAATACATACACAGTAGGAAGAGTCAGTCTTCTAGTACTTAAGTCGGCATTGTGCAATTTCAATTTTATTCCGATGCAATTTCTGTGTTTCATCGTCAATAAGAAGGTCCAAGGGATACAGTAAACCTGAAGTGAAGCATCGGAACCTATAACTGGTGTCACAGGAATGGTTCAAAACATAGACAGTAGCAAGAGTCAGTCTTCTTGTACTTAAGTCGGCATTGTGCCTGTTGTATTTAATTCCGATGCAATTTCTGTGTTTCATCGCCAATAAGAAGGTCCAAGGGACACAGTAAACCTGGAGTGAAGCATCGGAATCTATAGTTGGTGTCACAAGAATGGTTCAAAACGTAGTCAGTAAGAAGAGTCAGTCTTCTTGTACTTAAGTCGGCATTGTGCCTTTTGTATTTAATTGAGATGCAATTTCTGTGTTTCATCGTCAGTAAGAAGGTCAGAGGGATACAGTAAACCTGAAGTGAAGCATGGAATCTATAACTAGTGTCACAGGGACGGTTCAAAACATAGACAGTAAGATGAGTCAGTATTCTTGTACTTAAGTAGGCATTGTGCCTTTTCTATTTAATCCCAATGCAATTTCTGTGTTTCATCGTCAATAAGAAGGTACAACGGATACAGTAAACCTGAAGTGATGCATCGGAATCTATAACTGGTGTCACAGGAATGGTTCAAAACATAGACAGTAGCAAGATTCAGTCTTCTTGTACTTAAGTCGGCATTGTGCCTGTTGTATTTAATTCCGATGCAATTTCTGTGTTTCATCGTCAATAAGAAGGTCCAAGGGACACAGTAATCCTGGAGTGAAGCATCGGAATCTATAACTAGTGTCACAGGAATGGTTCAAAACATAGACAGTAGGAAGAGTCAGTCTTCTTGTACTTAAGTCGGCATTGTGCCTTTTGTATTTAATTCCGATGGAATTTCTGTGCTTTATCGTCAATAAGAAAGTCTGAGGGATACACAAAACCTGGAATGTAGCATCGGAGTCTATAACTAGTGTCACAGGAATGGTTCAAAACATAGACAGTAAGAAGAGTCAGTCTTCTTGTACCTAATTCGGCATTGCGCCTTTTGTATTTAATTCCGATGCGATTTCTGTGTTTCATCGTCAATAAGAAGGTTTAAGGGATACAGTAAACCTGAAGTGAAGCATCGGAATCTATAACTAGTGTCACAGGAATGGTTCAAATCATAGACAGTAAGAAGAGTTAGACTTCTTTTACCTAAGTCGGCATTGTGCCTTTTGTATTTAATTCCGATGCAATTTCTGTGTTTCATCGTCAATAAGAATGTCCAAGGGATACATTAAACCTAGAGTGAAGCATCGGAGCCTACAACTAGTGTCACAGGAAAGGTTCAAGACATAGACAGTAAGAAGAGTCAGTCTTTTTGTACTTAATTCGGCATTGTGAATTTTGTATTTAATTCCGATGCAATTTCTGTGTTTCATCGTCAATAAGAAGGTTTAAGGGATACAGTAAACCTGAAGTGAAGCATCGGAATCAACAGCTAGTGTCACAAGAATGGTTCAAAGCATAGTCAGTAAGAAGTGTCAGTCTTCTTGTACTTAAGTCGGCATTGTGCCTTTTGTATTTAATTCCGATGCAATTTCTGTGTTTCATCGTCAATAAGAAGGTCCAAGGGATACATTAAACCTGGAGTGAAGCATCGGAATCTATAACTAGTGTCACAGGAATGGTTCAAATCATAGACAGTAGGAAGAGTCAGTCTTCTTGTACTTACGTCGGCATTGTGAATTTTGCATTTAATTCCGATGCAATTTCTGTGTTTCATCGTCAATAAGATGGTCAGAGGGATACATAAAACCTGAAGTGAAGCATCGGAATCTATAACTAGTGTCACAGGAATGGTTCAAGACATAGACAGTAAGAAGTGTCAGTGTTCTTGTACTTAATTCGGCATTGTGCTTTTTGTATTTAATTCCGATGCAATTTCTGTGTTTCATCGTCAATAAGAAGGTTTAAGGGATACAGTAAACCCGAAGTGAAGCATCGGAATCAACAGCTAGTGTCACAAGAATGGTTCAAAGCATAGTCAGTAAGAAGTGTCAGTCTTCTTGTACTTAAGTCGGCATTGTGCCTTTTGTATATAATTGCGATGCAATTTCTGTGTTTCATCGTCAATAAGAAGGTCAGGGGGAAACAGTAAACCTGAAGTGAAGCATCGGAATCTATAACTAGTGTCACAGGAATGGTTCAACACATAGCCAGTATGAAGAGTCAGTCTTCTTGTACTTAAGTCATCATTGTGCATTTTCTATTCAATTCTGATCCAATTTCTGTGTATCATCGTCAATAAGAAGGTCCAAGGGATACAGTAAACCTGGAGTGAAGCATCGGAATCTATAACTAGTGTCACAGGAATGGTTCAAATCATAGACAGTAAGAAGAGTTAGACTTCTTTTACTTAAGTCGGCATTGTGCCTTTTGTATTTAATTCCGATGCAATTTCTGTGTTTCATCGTCAATAAGAATGTCCAAGGGATACAGTAAACCTAGAGTGAAGCATCGGAGCCTACAACTAGTGTCACAGGAATGGTTCAAGACATAGACAGTAAGAAGAGTCAGTCTTCTTGTACTTAATTCGGCATTGTGCCTATTGTATTTAATTCCGATGCAATTTCTGTGTTTCATCGTCAATAAGAAGGTCAGAGGGATACAGTAAACCTGAAGTCAAGCATCAGAATCTATAACTAGTGTCACAGGAATGGTTCAAAACATAGTCAGTAAGAAGAGTCAGTCTTCTTGTACTTAATTCGGCATTGTGCCTTTTGTATTTAATTCCGATGCAATTTCTGTGTTTCATCGTAAATAAGAATGTCCAAGGGATACATTAAACCTGGAGTGAAGCATCGGAATCTATAACTAGTGTCACAGGAATGGTTCAAATCATAGACAGTAGGAAGAGTCAGTCTTCTTGTACTTACGTCGGCATTGTGAATTTTGCATTTAATTCCGATGCAATTTCTGTGTTTCATCGTTAATAAGACGGTCAGGGGGATACATTAAACCTGAAATGAAGCATCGGAATCTATAACTAGTGTCACAGGTATGGTTCAAAACATTGTCAGTAAGAAGAGTCAGTCTTCTTGTACATAAGTCGGCATTGTGCCTTTTGTATTTAATTCCGATGCAATTTCTGTGTTTCATCGTCAATAAGAAGGTCCAATTGATACATTAAACATGGAGTGAAGCATCGGAAACTATAACTAGTGTCACAGGGACGGTTCAAACATAGACAGTAAGATGAGTCAGTATTCTAGTACTTTAGTCGGCATTGTGCCTTTTGTATTTAATTCCGATGCAATTTCTGTGTTTCATCGTCAGTAAGAAGGTCAGAGGGATACAGTAAATCTGATGTGAAGCATCGGAATCTAAAACTAGTGTCACAGGAATGGTTCAAAACATAGTCAGTAAGAAGAGTCAGTCTTCAGGTACTTAAGTCGGCATTGTGCCTTTTGTATTTCATTCCGATGCAATTTCTGAGTTTCATCGTCAATAAGAAGGTCCAAGGGATACAGTAAACCTGGAGTGAAGCATCGGAATCTATAACTAGTGTCACAGGGATGGTTCAAAACATAGACTGTCAGAAGAGTCAGTCTTCTTGTACCTAGTTCGGCATTGTGCCTTTTGTATTAAATTCCGATGCAATTTGTGTGTTTCATCGTCAATGAGAAGGTCAGAGGGATACAGTAAACCTGAAGTGAAGCATCGGATATATAACTAGTGCCACAGGAATGGTTCAAAACATAGTCAGTAAGAAGAGTCAGTCTTCTTGTACTTAAGTCATCATTGTGCATTTTCTATTTAATTCTGATCCAATTTCTGTGTTTCATCGTCAATAAGAAGGTCCAAATTATACAGTAAACCTGGAGTGAAGCATCGGAATCTATAACTAGTGTCACAGGAATGGTTCAAAACATAGTCAGCAAGAAGAGTCAGCCATCTTGTACTTAAGTCGGCATTGTGACTTTTGTATCTAATTCCGATGCAATTTCTGTGTTTCATCGTCAATAAGAAGGTCCAATTGATACATTAAACCTGGAGTGAAGCATCGGAATCTATTACTAGTGTCACAGGGACGGTTCAAAACACAGACAGTAAGATGAGTCAGTATTCTTGTACTTTAGTCGGCATTGTGCCTTTAGTATTTAATTCCGATGCAATTTCTGTGTTTCATCGTCAGTAAGAAGGTCAGAGTGGTACAGTAAACCTGATGTGAAGCATCGGAATCTATAACTAGTGTCACAGAAATGGTTCAGAACATAGTCTGTAAGAAGAGTCTGTCTTCTTGTACTTATGTCGGCATTGTGCCTTTTGTATTTAATTCCGGTGCCCTTTCTGTGTTTCATCGTCAATAAGAAGGTCCAAGGGATACAGTAGACCTGAACTGAAGCATCGGTATCTATAACTAGTGTCACAGGAATGGTTCAAAACATAGACTGTCAGAAGAGTCAGTCTCCTTGTACTGAAGTCGGCATTGTGCCTTTTGTAATTAATTCCGATGCAGTTTCTGTGTTTCATCGTCAATAAGAAGGTCCAAGGGATACAGTAAACCTGAAGTGAAGCATCAGAATCTATAACGAGAGTCACAGGAATGGTTCAGATCATAGGCAGTAAGAAGAGTCAGTCTTCTTGTACTTAAGTCGGAATTGTGCCTTTTGTATTTACTTCCGAAGCAATTTCTGTGTTTCATCGTCAATAAGAAGGTTTAAGGGATGCAGTAAACCTGAAGTGAAGCATCGGAATCTATTGCTAGTGTCACAAGAATGGTTCAAAACATAGTCAGTAAGAAGAGTCAGTCTTCTTGTACATAAGTCGGCATTGTGCCTTTTGTATTTAATTGCGATGCAATTTCTGTGTTTCATCGTCAATAAGTAGGTCAAGGGATACAGTAATCCTGAAGTGAAGCTTCGGAATCTATGACTAGTGTCACAGGAATGGTTCAAAACATAGTCAGTAAGAAGAGTCAGTTTTCTTGTACTTAAGTCGGATTGTGCCTATTCTATTTAATTCCGATGCTATTTCTGTGCTTCATCGTCAATAAGAAGGTCCAAGGGACACAGTAAACCTGGAGTGAAGCAGCGGAATCTATAACTAGTGTCACAGGAATGGTTCAAAACATAGTCAGTAAGAAGAGTCGGTCTTCTTGTACTGAAGTCATCATTGTTCATTTTCTATTTAATTCTGATCCAATTTCTGTGTTTCATCGTCAATACGAAGGTCCAAGGGATACAGTAGACCTGAACTGAAGCATCGGAATCTATAACTAGAGTCGCAGGAATGGTTCAAAACATAGACAGTAAGAAGAGTCAGTCTTCTTGTACTTAAGTCGGCATTGTGCCATTTGTATTTAATTCCGAAGCAATTTCTGTGTTTCATCGTCAATAAGAATGTCAGAGGGATACAGTAATCCTGAAGTTAAGCATCGGAATCTATAACTAGTGTCACAGGAGTGGTTCAAAACACAGTCAGTAAGAAGAGTCAGACTTCTTGTACTTAAGTCGGTATTGTGCCTTTTGTATTTAATACCGATGCAATTCCTGTGTTTTATCGTCAATAAGAAGGTCCAAGGGATACAGTAAACCTGAAGTGAAGCGTCGGAATCTATGACTTGCGTCACAGGAATGGTGCAAAACATAGAGAGTAGGAAGAGTTAGTCTTCTTGTACTTAAGTCGGCATTGTGCTTTCTGTATTTAATTCCGATGCAATTTCTGTGTCTCATCGTCAATAAGAAGGTCAAAGGGATGCAGTAAACCTGAAGTGAAGCATCGGAATCTATAACTAGAGTCACAGGAATGGTTCAAAGCATAGACAGTAAGAAGAGTCAGTCTTCTTGTACTTAAGTCGGCATTGTGCCTTTTGTATTTACTTCCGAAGCAATTTCTGTGTTTCATCATCAATAAGAAGGTTTAAGGGATACAGTAAACCTGAAGTGAAGCATCGGAATCTATAGCTAGTGTCACAAGAATGGTTCAAAACATAGTCAGTAAGAAGAGTCAGTCTTCTTGTACATAAGTCGGCATTGTGCCTTTTGTGTTTAATTACGATGCAATTTCTGTGTTTCATCGTCAATAAGTAGGTCCAAGGGATACAGTAATCCTGAAGTTAAGCATCGGAATCTATGACTAGTGTCACAGGAATGGTTCAAAACATAGTCAGTAAGAAGAGTCAGTTTTCTTGTACTTAAGTCAGATTGTGCCTATTCTATTTAATTCCGATGCTATTTCTGTGCTTCATCGTCAATAAGAAGGTCCAAGGGACACAGTGAACATGGAGTGAAGCAGCGGAATCTATAACCAGTGTCACAGGAATGGTTCAAAACATAGACAGTAGGAAGAGTCAATCTTCTTGTACTTAAGTCGGTATTGTGCCTTTTGTATTTAATTCCGATGCAATCTCTGTGTTTCATCGTCAATAAGAAGGTCCAAGGGATACAGTTAACCTCGAGTGAAGCACTGGAATCTATAACTAGTGTCACAGGGACGGTTCAAAGCATAGAAAGTAAGATGAGTCAGTATTCGTGTACTTAAGTCGGCATTGTGCCTTTTCTATTTAATTCCGATGCAATTTCTGTGTTTCATCGTCAATAAGAAGGTCCAAGGGATACAGTAAACCTGATGTGAGGCATCGGAATCTATAACTAGTGTCACAGGAATGGTTCAAAACATAGTCAGTAAGAAGAGTCGGTCTTCTTGTACTGAAGTCATCATTGTTCATTTTCTATTTAATTCTGATCCAATTTCTGTGTTTCATCGTCAATAAGAAGGTCCAAGGGATACAGTAGACCTGAACTGAGGCAACGGAATCTATATCTAGAGTCACAGGAATGGTTCAAAACATAGACAGTAAGAAGAGTCAGTCTTATTTTACTTAAGTCGGCATTGTGCCTTTTGTATTTAATTCCGAAGCAGTTTCTGTGTTTCATCGTCAAGAAGAATGTCAGAGGGATACAGTAATCCTGAAGTTAAGCATCGGAATCTATGACTAGTATCACAGGAATGGTTCAAAACATAGTCAGTAAGAAGAGTCAGACTTCTTGTACTTAAGTCGGTATTGTGCCTTTTGCATTTAATTCCGATGCAATTCCTGTGTTTTATCGTCAATAAGAAGGTCCAAAGGATACAGTAAACCTGAAGTGAAGCGTCGGAATCTATGACTTGCGTCACAGGAATGGTGCAAAACATAGAGAGTAGGAAGAGTCAGTCTTCTTGTACTTAAGTCGGCATTGTGCTTTTTGTATTTAATTCCGATGCAATTTCTGTGTCTCATCGTCAATAAGAAGGTCAAAGGGATACAGTAATCCTGAAGTTAAGCATCGGAATCTATGACTAGTGTCACAGGAATGGTTCAAAACATAGTTAGTAAGAAGAGTCAGTTTTCTTGTACTTAAGTCGGTATTGTGCCTTTTGTATTTAATTCCAATGCAATTTCTGTGTTTCATCGTCAATAAGAAGGTCCAAGGGATACAGTAAACCTGAAGTGAAGCATCGGAATCTATAACTAGTGTCAAAGGGAAGGTTCAAAACATAGACAGTAGCAAGAGTCAGTCTTCTTGTACTTAAGTCGGCATTGTGCCTATCGTGTTTAATTCCGATGCTATTTCTGTGCTTCATCGTCCATAAGAAGGTCCAAGGGACACAGTAAACCTGGAGTGAGGCATCGGAATCTATAACTAGTGTCACAGGGACGGTTCAAAACATAGACAGTAAGAAGAGTCAGTCTTCTTCTACTTAATTCGGCATTGTGCCTTATGTATTTAATTCTGATGCAATTTCTGTGTTTCATCGTCAATAAGAAGGTCAGAGGGATGCAGAAAACCTAAAGAGAAGCATCGGAATCTATAACTAGTGTCACAGGAATGGTTCAAAGCATACTCAGTAAGAAGAGTCAGTCTTCTTGTACTTAAGTCGGCATTGTGCCTTTCGTATTTAATTCCGATGCAATTTCTGTGTTTCATCGTCAATAAGAAGGTCCAAGGGATACAGTAAACCTGGAGTGAAGCATCGAAATCTATAACTAGTGACACAGGAGTGGTTCAAAACACAGACAGTAAGAAGATTCAGACTTCTTTTACTTAAGTCGGCATTGTGCCTATTGTATTTAATTCCGATGCAATTTCTGTGTTTCATCGTCAATAAGAAGGTCCAAGGGATACAGTAAACCTATAGTGAAGCATCGCAGTCTATAACTAGTGTCACAGGAGTGGTTCAAAACATAGTCAGTAAGAAGAGTCAGTCTGCTTGTACTTAAGTCATCATTGTGCATATTCTATTAAATTCTGATGCAATTTCTGTGTTTCATCGTCAATAAGAAAGTCCAAGGGATACAGTAAACCTATAGTGAACCATCGGAGTCTATAACTAGTGTCACAGGAATGGTTCAAAACATAGACAGTAAGAAGAGTCAGTTTTCTTGTACTTAATTCGGCATTGTGCCTTTTGTATTTAAGTCGGATGCAATTTCTGTGTTTCATCGGAAATAAGAAGGTCAGAGGGATACAGTAAACCTGATGTGAAGCACGGCATCTATAACTAGTGTCTCACGAATGGTTCAAATCATAGACAGTTGGAAGAGTCACTCTTCTTGTACTTAAGTCGGCATTGTGCCTTTTGTATGTAATTCCGATGCAATTTCTGTGTTTCATCGTCAATAAGAAGGTCCAAGCGATACAGTAAACCTGAAACGAACCATCGGAATCTATAACTAGTGTCACAGGATTGATTCAAAACATTGACAGTAGGAAAAGTCAGTCTACATGTACTTAAGTCGGCATTGTGGCTTTTGTATTTCATTCCGATGCAATTTCTGTGTTTCATCGTCAATAAGAAGGTCAGAGGGATACAGTAAAACTGAAGTGAAGCATCGGAATCTATAACTAGTGTCACAGGTATGGTTCAGAACATAGTCAGTAAGAAGACTCAGTCTTCTGGTACTTAAGTCGGCATTGTGCCTCTTGTATTTAATTCCGATGCAATTTGTGTGTTTCATCGTCAATAAGAAGGTCAGAGGGATACAGTAAACCTGAAGTGAAGCATCGGAATCTATAACTAGTGTCCCAGGAATGGTTCTAAACATAGAGAGTTGGAAGACAGATTTTTTTTGTACTTAAGTCGGCATTGTACCTCTTGTATTTAATTCCGATGCAATTTGTGTGTTTCATCGTCAATAAGAAGGTCAGAGGGATACAATAAAACTGAAGTGAACATCGGAATCTATAACTAGTGTCACAGGAAAGGTTTAAAACATAGTCAGTAAGAAGACTCAGCCTTCTTGTACTTAAGTCGGCATTGTGCCTCTTGTATTTAAATCCGACGCAATTTGTGTGTTTCATCGTCAATAAGAAGGTCCGAGGATTACAGTAAACCTGGAGTGAAGCATCGTAATCTATAACTAGTGTCACAGGAATGGTTCAAAACATAGAGAGTTGGACGACCCAGTCTTCCTGTACTTAAGTCGGCATTGTGCCTCTTGTATTTAATTCCGATGCAATTTGTGTGTTTCATCGTCAATAAGAAGTTCAGAGGGATACAGTAAACCTGAAGTGAAGCATCGGATTAAAAAACTAGTGTTACAGGTATGGTTAAAATCATAGACAGTAGGAAGAGTCAGTCTTCATGTACTTAAGTCGGTTTTGTGCCTATTCTATTTAATTCCGATGCAATTTCTGTGTTTCATCGTCAATAAGAAGGTCAGAGGGATACAGTAAACCTGGAGTGAAGCACCGGAATCTATAACTAGTGTCACAGGAATGGTTCAAAACATAGACTGTCAGAAGAGTCAGTCTTCTTGTACTTAAGATGGCATTGTGCATTTCGTATTTAATTCTGATGCAATTTCTGTGTTTCATCATCAATGAGAAGGTCCAAGGGATACAGTAAACCTGGAGTGAAGCATCGGAATCTATCACTAGTGTCACAGGAGTGGTTCAAAAGATAGAAAGAAAGAAGAGTCAGTCTTCTTGTACTTAAGTCTGCATTGTGCCTTTTGTATTTAATTCCGATGCAATTTCTGTGTTTCATCGTCAATAAGAGGGTCCGAGTGATACAGTAAACCTGAAGTGAAGCATCGGAATTTATAACTAGTGTCACAGGAATGGTTCATAACATAGTCAATAAGAAGAGTCAGTCTTCTTGTACTTATGTCGGCATTGTGACTTTTGTATTTAGTTCCGATACAATTTCTGTGTTTCATCGTCAATAAGAAGGTCCAAGGGATACAGTAAACCTGGAGTGAAGCATCGGAATCTATAACTAGTGTCACAGGGATGGTTCAAAACATAGACAGTAAGAAGAGTCAGTCTTCTTGTACCTAAGTCGGCATCGTGCCTTTTGTATTTAATTCCGATGCAATTTCTGTGTTTCATCGTCAATAAGAATGTCAGATGGATACAGTAATCCTGAAGTTAAGCATCGGAATCTGTGACTAGTGTACAGGAATGGTTCAAAACATAGTCAGTAAGAAGAATCAGTCTTCTTGTACTTAAGTCGGAATTGTGCCTATTGTATTTGATTCCGATGCAATTTCTGTGTTTCATCGTCAATAAGAAGGTCCAAGGGATACAGTAAACCTGGAGTGAAGCATCAGAATCTATAACTAGTGTCACAGGGATGGTTCAAACATAGACAGTAAGAAGAGTCAGTCTTCTTGTACTTTAGTCGGCATTGTGCCTTTTTTATTTAATTCCGATGCAATTTCTGTGTTTCGTCGTCAATAACAAGGTCAGAGGGATACAGTAATCCTGAAGTGAAGCATTGGAATCTGTGACTAGTGTCACTGGAATGGTGCAAAACATAGTCAGTAAGAAGAGTCAGTCTTCTTGTACTTAAGTCGGTATTGTGCCTTTTGAATTTAATTCCGATGCAATTTCTGTGTTTCATCGTCAATAAGAGGGTCCAAGGGATACAGTAAACCTGGAGTGAAGCACCGTAATCTATAACTAGTGTCACAGGAATGGTTCAAAACATAGACAGTCAAAAGAGTTAGTCTTCTTGTACTTTAATCGGCATTGTGCCTTTTGTATTTAATTCCGAGGCAATTTCTGTGTTTCATCGTCAATAAGAAGGTAAGAGGGATACAGTAAACCTGAATAGAAGCATCGGAATCTATAGCTAGTGTGACTGGAATGGTTCAAACATAGACAGTAAGAAGAGTCAGTATTCTTGTACTTAAGTGAGCATCCTGAAGTTAAACATCGGTATCTATGACTAGTGTCACAGGAATGGTTCAAAACATAGTCAGTAAGAAGAGTCAGTTTCTTGTACTTAAGTCGGCGTTGTGCCTATTGTATTTAATCCCGATGCAATTTCTGTGTTTCATCGTCAATAAGAAGGTCCAAGGGATACAGTAAACCTGGAGTGAAGCATCGGAAACTATAACTAGTGTCACAGGGATGGTTCAAAACATAGTCAGTAAGAAGAGCCAGTCTTCTTGTACTTAAGTCGGCATTGTGCCTATTGTATTTGATTCCGATGCAAATTCTGTGTTTCATCGTCAATAAGAAGGTCCAAGGGATACAGTAAACCTGGAGTGAAGCAGCGGAATCTATAACTAGTGTCACAGGGATGGTTCAAAACATAGACTGTAATAAGAGTCAGTCTTCTTGTACTTTAGTCAGCATTGTGCCATTTTTATTTAATTCCGATGCAATTTCTGTGTTTCATCGTCAATAACAAGGTCAGAGGGATACAGTAATCCTGAAGTGAAGCATCGGAATCTGTGACTAGTGTCACAGGAATGGTGCAAAACATAGTCAGTAAGAAGAGTCAGTCTTCTTGTACCTAAGTCGGTATAGTGCCTTTTGAATTTAATTCCGATGCAATTTCTGTGTTTCATCGTCAATAAGAAGGTCCAAGGGATACAGTAAACCTGGAGTGAAGCACCGGAATCTATAACTAGTGTCACAGGAATGGTTCAAAACGTAGACTGTCAGAAGAGTCAGTCTTCTTGTACTTTAGTCGGCATTGTGCCTTTTGTATTTAATTCCGAAGCAATTTCTGTGTTTCATCGTCAATAAGAATGTCAGAGGGATACAGTAAACCTAAAGAGAGCATCGGAATCTACAACTAGTGTCACAGGAATGGTTCAAAACATAGTCACTAAGTAGAGTCAGTCTTCTTGTACTTAATTCGGCATTGTGCGTTTCGTATTTAATTCCGATGCAATTTCTGTATTTCATGGTCAAAAAGAAGGTCCAAGGGATACAGTAAACCTGGAGTGAAGCATCGGAATCTATAACTAGTGTCACAGGGACGGTTCAAACATAGACAGTAAGATGAGTCAGTATTCTTGTACTTTAGTCTGCATTGTGCTTTTTGTATTTAATTCCGATGAAATTTCTGTGTTTCATCGTCACTAAGAAGTTCAGTGGGATACAGTAATCCTGAAGTTAAGCATCAGAATCTATAACTAGTGTCACAGGAATGGTTCAAAAAATAGTCAGTAAGAAGAGTCAGTCTTCTTGTAGTTAAGTCGGCATTGTGCCTTTTCTATTTAATTCCGATGCAATTTCTGTGTTTCATCGTCAATAAGAAGGTCCAAGGGATACAGTAAACCTGAAATGAACCATCGGAATCTATAACTAGTGTCACAGGAATGGTTCAAAACATAGACAGTAGGAAAAGTCAGTCGACATGTACTTAAGTCGCATTGTGGCTTTTCTATTTAATTCTGATGCATTTTCTGTGTTACATCGTCAATAAGAAGGTCCAAGGGATACAGTAAACCTGGAGTGAAGCATCGGAATCTATAACTAGTGTCACAGGAATGGTTCAAAACATAGTCAGTAAGAAGAGTCAGTCTTCTTGTACTTAAGTCATCATTGTGCATATTCTATTTAATTCTGATGCAATTTCTGTGTTTCATCGTCAATAAGAAGGTCCAAGGGATACAGTAAACCTGGAGTGAAACATCGGAATCTATAGCCAGTGTCACAGGAATGGTTCAAAACACAGACAGTAAGGAGAGTCAGACTTCTTTTACTTAAGTCGGCATTGTGCCTACTGTATTTAATTCCGATGCAAAAATTGTGTTTCATCGTCAATAAGACGGTCCAAGGGATACAGTAAACCTGGAGTGAAGCACGGAATCTATAACTAGTGTCACAGGAATGGTTCAAAACATAGTCAGTAAGAAGAGTCAGTCTTCTTGTAGTTAAGTCGGCATTGTGCCTTTTCTAATTAATTCCGATGCAATTTCTGTGTTTAATCGTCAATAAGAAGGTCAGAGGGATACAGGTAACCTGAAGTGAAGCATCGGAATCTATAACTAGTGTCACACGAAAGGTTCAAATCATAGACAGTTGTAAGAGTCACTCTTCTTGTACTTAAGTCGGCATTGTGCCTTTTGTATTTACTTCCGATGCAATTTCTGTGTTTCATCGTCATTAAGATGGTCCAAGGGATACAGTAAACCTGAAATGAACCATCGGAATCTATAACTAGTGTCACAGGAATGGTTCAAAACATTGACAGTAGGAAAAGTCAATTCTACATGTACTTAAGTCGGCATTGTGCCTTTTGTATTTAATTCCGATGCAATTTCTGTGTTTCATCGTCAATAAGAAGGTCAGAGGGATATAGTAAAACTGAAGTGAAGCATCGGAATCTATAACTAGTGTCACAGGAATGGTTCACAACATAGTCAGTAAGAAGACTCAGTCTTCCTGTACTGAAGTCGGCATTGTGCCTTTTGTATTTAATTCCGATGCAATTTGTGTCTTTCATCGTCAATAAGAAGGTCAGACGGATACAGTAAACCTAAAGTGAAGCATCGGAATCTGTAACTAGTATCACTGGAATGGTTCAGAATATAGAGAGTTGGAAGGCTTAGTCTTCTTGTACTTAGGTCGGCATTGTGCCTCTTGTATTTAATCCCGATGCAATTTGTGTGTTTCATCGTCGATAAGTAGGTCAGAGGGATACCGTAAACCTCAAGTGAAGCATCGGAATAAAAAACTAGTGTCACAGGAATGGTTCAAATCATAAACAGTAGGAAGAATCAGTCTTCTTGTACTTAAGTCGATATTGTGCCTCTTGTATTTAATTCCGATGCAATTTGTGTCTTTCATCGTCAATAAGAAGGTCAGAGGGATACAGTAAACTATGAGTGAAGCACCGGAATCTATAACTAGTGTCACAAGAATGGTTCAAAATATAGACTGTCAGAAGAGTCAGTCTTCTTGTACTTTAGTCGGCATTTTGCCTTTTGTATTTAATTCTGATGCAATTTCTGTGTTTCATCGTCAATAAGAAGGTCCAAGGGATACAGTAAACCTGGAGTGAAGCATCGGAATATATAACTAGTGTCACAGGGATGGTTCAAACATAGACAGTAAGAAGAGTCAGTCTCCTTGTACCTAAGTCGGCATCGTGCCTTTTGTATTTAATTCCGATACAATTTCTGTGTTTCATCGTCAATAGGTAGGTAAGTGGGATACAGTAATCCTGAAGTTAAGCATCGGAATCTATAACTAGTGTCACAGGGATGGTTCAAAACATAGACAGTAAGAAGTGTCAGTCTTCTTGTACTTTAGTCGGCATTGTGCCTTTTGTATTTAATTCCGATGCATTTTCTGTGTTTCATCGTCAATAACAAGGTCAGAGGGATACAGTAATCCTGAAGTGAAGCATCGGAATCTATGACTAGTGTCACAGGAATGGTGCAAAACATAGTCAGTAAGAAGAGTCAGTCTTCTTGTACTTAAGTCGGTATTGTGCCTTTTGAATTTAATTCCGATGCAATTTCTGTGTTTGATCGTCAATTAGAAGGTCCAAGGGATACAGTAAACCTGGAGTGAAGCATCGGAATCTATAACTAGTGTCACAGGAATGGTTCAAAACATAGACAGTAAGAAGAGTCAGTCTTCTTGTTCTTAATTCGGCATTGTGCCTTTTGTATTTAATTCTGATGCAATTTCTGTGTTTCATCGTCAATAAGAAGGTCAGAGGGATACAAGAAACCTAAATTGAAGCATCGGAATCTATAACCACTATCACAGGAATGGTTCAAAACATATTCAGTAAGAAGAGTCAGTCTTCTTCTACTTAAGTCATCATTGTAGATTTTCTATTTAATTCTGATGCAATTTCTGTGTTTCATCGTCAATAAGAAGGTCTAAGGGATACAGTAAACCTGGAGTGAAGCATCGGAATCCATAACTAGTGTCACAGGAATGGTTCAAAACACAGACAGTAAGAAGAGTCAGACTGCTTTTACTTAAGTCGGCATTGTGCCTATTGTATTTAATTCCGATGCAATTTCTGTGTTTCATCGTCAATAAGAAGGTCCAAGGGATACAGTAAACCTGGAGTGGAGGATCGGAATCTATAACTAGTGTCACAGGAATGGTTCAAAACATTGTCAGTAAGTAGAAACAGTCTTCATGTACTTAAGTCGGTATTGTCCCTTTTGTATTTATTTCCGATGCAATTTCTGTGTTTCATCGTCAGCAAGAAGGTCCAAAGGATACAGTAAACCAGGAGTGAAGCATCGGAATCTATAACTATTGTCACAGGAAGGGTCAAACATAGACAGTAAGAAGAGTCCGTCTTCTTGTACTTAAGTCGTCATTGTGCTTTTGTATTTAATTCCGATGCTTTTTCTCTGTTTCATCGTCAATAAGAAGGTCAAGGGATATAGTAAACCTGAATAGAAGCATCGGAATCTATAGTTAGTCTCACATAAATGGTTCAACCATAGACAGTAAGAACAGTCAGTATTCTTGTACTTAAGTCGGCATTGTGTCTTTTCAATTTAATTCCGATGCATATTCTGTGTTTCATCGTCAATAAGAAGGACCAAGGGGTACAGTAAACCTGAAGTGAAGCATCGGAATCTATAACTAGTGTCACAGGAATGGATCAAAACATAGTCCGTAAGAAGAGTCAGTCTTCTTGTACTTAAGTCATCATTGTGCATATTCTATTTAATTCTGATGCAATTTCTGTGTTGCATCGTCAATAAGAAGGTCCAAGGGATACAATAAACCTGGAGTGAAGCATCGGAATCTATAGCCAGTGTCACAGGAATGGTTCAAAACACAGACAGTACGGAGAGTCAGACTTCGTTTACTTAAGTCGGCATTGTGCCTATTGTATTTAATTCCGATGCAATTTTTGTGTTTCATCGTCAATAAGAAGGTCCAAGGGATACAGTAAACCTGGAGTGAAGCATCAGAGTCTATAACTAGTGTCACAGGAATGGTTCAAAGCATAGACAGTAAGAAGAGTCAGTCTTCTTGTACTTAATTCGGCATTGTGCCTTTTGTATTTAAGTCAGATGCAATTTCTGTGTTTCATCGTCAATAAGTAGGTAAGTGGGATACAGTAATCCTGAAGTTAAGAATCGGAATCTATAACTAGTGTCACAGGGATGGTTCAAAACATAGTCAGTAAGAAGAGTCAGTCTTCTCGTACTTAATTCGGCATTGTGGCTATTGTATTTGATTTCGATGCAATTTCTGTGTTTCATCGTCAATAAGAAGGTCCAAGGGATCCAGTAAACCTGGAGTGAAGCTTCGGAATCTATAACTAGTGTCACAGGAATGGTTCAAAGATAGACAGTAAGAAGAGTCAGTCTTCTTGTACTTAAGTTGGTATTGTGCCTTTTCTATTTAATTCCGATGCAATTTCTGTGTTTCATCGTCAATAAGAGGGTCCGAGGGATACAGTAAACCTGAAGTGAAGCATCGTAATTTATAACTAGTGTCACAGGAATGGTTCAAAACATAGTCAATAAGAAGAGTCAGTCTTCTTGTACGTAAGTCGGCATTGTGACTTTTGTATTTAATTCCGATACAATATCTGTGTTTTATCGTCAATAAGAAGGTCCACGGGATACAGTAAACCTGGAGTGAAGCACCGGAATCTATAACTAGTGTCACAGGGATGGTTCAAACACAGACAGTAACAAGAGTCAGTCTCCTTGTACCTAAGTCGGCATCGTGCCTTTTGTATTTAATTCCGATGCAATTTCTGTGTTTCATCGTCAATAAGTAGGTAAGTGGGATACAGTAATCCTGAAGTTAAGAATCGGAATCTATAACTAGTGTCACAGGGATGGTTCAAAACATAGTCAGTAAGAAGAGTCAGTCTTCTCGTACTTAATTCGGCATTGTGGCTATTGTATTTGATTTCGATGCAATTTCTGTGTTTCATCGTCAATAAGAAGGTCCAAGGGATCCAGTAAACCTGGAGTGAAGCATCGGAATCTATTACTAGTGTCACAGGGATGGTTCAAAACATAGATAGTAAGAAGAGTCAGTCTTCTTGTACTTTTGTCGGCATTGTGCCTTTTGTATTTAATTCCGATGCAATTTCTGTGTTTCATCGTCAATAACAAGGTCAGAGGGATACAGTAATCCTGAACTGAAGCATCGGAATCTATGACTAGTGTCACAGGAATGGTGCAAAACATAGTCAGTAAGAAGAGTCAGTCTTCTTGTACTTAAGTCGGTATTGTGCCTTTTGAATTTAATTCCGATGCAATTTCTGTGTTTCATCGTCAATAAGAAGGTCCAAGCGATACACTAAACCTGGAGTGAAGCATCGGAATCTATAACTAGTGTCACAGGAATGGTTCAAAACATAGACAGTAAGAAGAGTCAGACTTCTTTTACTTAAGTCGGCATTGTGCATTTGTAATCAATTCCAATGCAATTTCTGTGTTTCATCGTCAATAAGAAGGTCCAAGGGATACAGTAAACCAGGAGTGAAGCATCGGAGTCTTTAACTAGTGTCACAGGAATGGTTCAAAACATAGACAGTAAGAAGAGTCAGTCTTCTTGTACTTAATTCGGCATTGTGCCTTTTGTATTTAATTCTGATGCAATTTCTGTGTTTCATCGTCAACAAGAAGATCTAAGGGATACAGTAAACCTGGAGTGAAGCATCGGAATCCATAACTAGTGTCAGAGGAGTGGTTCAAAACACAGACCGTAAGAAGGGTCAGACTTCTTTACTAAAGTCGGCATTGTGCGTTTTGTATTTAATTACGATGCAATTTCTGTGTTTCATCGTCAATAAGAAGGTCCAAGGGATTCAGTAAACCAGGAGTGAAGCATCGGAGTCTATAACTAGTGTCACAGGAATGGTTCAAAACATAGACAGTAAGAAGAGTCAGTCTTCTTGTACTTAATTCGGCATTGTGCCTTTTGTATTTAATTCTGATGCAATTTCTGTGTTTCATCGTCACTAAGAAGGTCAGAGGGATACAAGAAACCTGAATTGAAGCATCGGAATCTATAACTAGTGTCTCAGGAATGGTTCAATACATATTCAGTAAGAAGAGTCAGTCTAATTGTACGTAAGTCATCATTGTAGATTTTCTATTTAATTCCGATGCAACTTCTGTGTTTCATCGTCAATAAGAAGGTCCAAGGGAGTCAGTAAACCAGGAGTGAAGCATCGGAGTCTATAACTAGTGTCGCAGGAATGGTTCAAAACATAGACAGTAAGAAGAGTCAGTCTTCTTGTACTTAATTCGGCATTGTGCCTTTTGTATTTAATTCTGATGCAATTTCTGTGTTTCATCGTCAATAAGAAGGTCAGAGGGCTACAAGAAACCTGAATTGAAGCATCGGAATCTATAACTAGTGTCACAGGAATGGTTCAAAACATATTCAGTAAGAAGAGTCAGTCTTCTTGTACTTAAGTCATCATTGTAGATTTTCTATTTAATTCTGATGCAATTTCTGTGTTTCATCGTCAATACGAAGGTCTAAGGGATACAGTAAACCTGGAGTGAAGCATCGGAATCCATAACTAGTGTCACAGGAATGGTTCAAAACACAGACAATAAGAAGAGTCAGACTTCTTTTACTTAAGTCGGCATTGTGTATATTATATTTATTTCCGATGCAATTTCGGTGTTTCATCGTCAATAAGAAGGTCCAAGGGATACAGTAAACCTGGAGTGAAGCATTGGAATCTCTAACTAGTGTCACAGGAATGGTTCAAAACATAGTCAGTAAGAAGAAACAGTCTTCATGTACTTAAGTCGGTATTGTGCCTTTTGTATTTAATTCCAATGCAATTTCTGTGTTTCATCGTAATAAGAAGGTCAAAGGGATACACTAAACCTGGAGTGAAGCATCGGAATCTATAACTAGTGTCACAGGGACGGTTCAAAACATAGACAGTAAGATAAGTCAGTATTCTTGTACTTTAGTCGGCACTTGGCTTTTTGTATTTAATTCCGAAGCAATATCTGTGTTTCATCGTCACTAAGAAGGTCAGTGGGGTACAGTAATCCTGAAGTTAAGCATCGGAATCTATAACTAGTGTCACAGTGTTGGTGCAAATCATAGTCAGTAAGAAGAGTCAGTCTTCTTGTAGTTAAGTCGGCATTGTGCCTATTGTATTTAATTCCGATGCAATTTCTGTGTTTCATCGTCAATAAGAAGGTCCAAGGGATTCAGTAAACCTGAATAGAAGAATCGGAATCTATAGCTAGTGTCACAGAAATGGTTCAACCATAGACAGTAAGAAGAGTCAGTATTCTTGTACTTAAGTCGGCATTGTGCCTTTTCAATTTAATTCCGATGCATACTCTGTGTTTCATCGTCAATAAGAAGGACCAAGGGATACAGTAAACCTGAAGTGAAGCATCGGAATCTATAACTAGTGTCACAGGGATGGTTCAAAACATAGTCAGTAAGAAGAGTCAGTCTTCTCGTACTTAAGTCGGCATTGTGCCTTTTCTATTTAATTCCGATGCAATTTCTGTGTTTCATCGTCAATAAGAAGGTCAGAGGGATACAGTAAACCTGAAGTGAAGCATCGGAATCTATAACTAGTGTCACACGAATGGTTCAAATCATAGACAGTTGGAAGAGTCACTCTTCTTGTACTTAAGTCGGTATTGTGCCTTTTGTATTCAATTCCGATGCAATGTCTGTGCTTCATCGTCAATACGAAGGTCCAAGGGATACAGTAAACCTGAAATGAACCATCGGAATCTATAACTAGTGTCACAGGAATGGTTCAAAACTTAGACAGTAGGAAAAGTCAGTCTACATGTACTTAAGTGGGCATTGTGCCTTTTGTATTTAATTCCGATGCAATTTCTGTGTTTCATCGTCAATACGAAGATCAGAGGGATACAGTAACCCTGAAGTGAAGCATCGGAATCTATAACTAGTGTCACAGGAATGGTTCAAAACATAGTCAGTAAAAAGACTCAGTCTTCTTTTACTTAAGTCGGCATTGTGCCTCTTGTATTTAATTCCGATGCAATATTTGTGTTTCATCGTCAATAAGAAGGTCCAAGGGATACAGTAAACCTGAAATGAACCATCGGAATCTATAACTAGTGTCACAGGAATGGTTCAAAACATAGACAGTAGGAAAAGTCAGTCTACATGTACTTAAGTGGGCATTGTGCCTTTTGTATTTAATTCCGATGCAATTTCTGTGTTTCATCGTCAATACGAAGATCAGAGGGATAAAGTAACCCTGAAGTGAAGCATCGGAATCTATAACTAGTGTCACAGGAATGGTTCAAAACATAGTCAGTAAAAAGACTCAGTCTTCTTTTACTTAAGTCGGCATTGTGCCTTTTGTATTTAATTCCGATGCAATGTCTGTGCTTCATCGTCAATACCAAGGTCCAAGGGATACAGTAAACCTGAAATGAACCATCGGAATCTATAACTAGTGTCACAGGAATGGTTCAAAACATAGACAGTAGGAAAAGTCAGTCTACATGTACTTAAGTCAGCATTGTGCCTTTTGAATTTCATTCCGATGCTAATTCTGTGTTTCATCGTCCATAAGATGGTCCGAGGGATACAGTAAACCTCAGGTGAAGCATCGGAAAAAAAACTAGTGCCACAGGAATGGTTCAAAACATAGACTGTCAGAAGAGTCAGTCTTCTTGTACTTTAGTCGGCATTGTGCCTTTTGTATTTAATTCTGATGCAATTTCTGTGTTTCATCGTCAATAAGAAGGGCCAAGGGATACAGTAAACCTGGAGTGAAGCATCGGAATCTGTAACTAGTGTCACAGGAATGGTTCAAAAGATAAACGGTAAGAAGAGACAGTCTACTTCTACTTAAATCAGCATTGTGCCTCTTGTATTAATTCCGATGCAATTTGTGTGTTTCATCGTCAATAAGAAGGTCAGAGGGATACAGTAAACCTGAAGTGATGCATCGGAATCTATAACTAGCGTCACAGGAATGGTTCAAAACATAGAGAGTTGGAAGAATCAGTCTTCTTGTACTTAAGTCGGCATTGTGTCTTTTGAATTTCATTCCGATGCAATTTCTGTGTGTCATCGTCCATATGAAGGTCCGAGGGATACAGTAAACCTCAAGTGAAGCATCGGAATAAAAAACTAGTGTCACAGGAATGGTTCAAATCATAGACAGTAGGAAGAGTCAGTCTTCTTGTACTTAAGTCGGTATTGTGCCTTTGCTTTTTAATTCCGATGCAATTTCTGTGTCATCGTCAATAAGAAGGTCCAAGGGTTACAGTAAACCTGGAGTGAAGCATCGGAATCTGTAACTAGTGTCACAGGAATGGTTCAAAACATAGTCAGTAAGAAGAGTCAGTCTTCTTGTACTTAAGTCGGCATTGTGCCTTTTGTATTTAATTCTGATGCAATTTCTGTGTTTCATCGTCACTAAGAAGGTCAGAGGGATACAAGAAACCTGAATTGAAGCATCGGAATCTATAACTAGTGTCTCAGGAATGGTTCAATACATATTCAGTAAGAAGAGTCAGTCTAATTGTACGTAAGTCATCATTGTAGATTTTCTATTTAATTCCGATGCAACTTCTGTGTTTCATCGTCAATAAGAAGGTCCAAGGGAGTCAGTAAACCAGGAGTGAAGCATCGGAGTCTATAACTAGTGTCGCAGGAATGGTTCAAAACATAGACAGTAAGAAGAGTCAGTCTTCTTGTACTTAATTCGGCATTGTGCCTTTTGTATTTAATTCTGATGCAATTTCTGTGTTTCATCGTCAATAAGAAGGTCAGAGGGCTACAAGAAACCTGAATTGAAGCATCGGAATCTATAACTAGTGTCACAGGAATGGTTCAAAACATATTCAGTAAGAAGAGTCAGTCTTCTTGTACTTAAGTCATCATTGTAGATTTTCTATTTAATTCTGATGCAATTTCTGTGTTTCATCGTCAATACGAAGGTCTAAGGGATACAGTAAACCTGGAGTGAAGCATCGGAATCCATAACTAATGTCACAGGAATGGTTCAAAACACAGACAATAAGAAGAGTCAGACTTCTTTTACTTAAGTCGGCATTGTGTATATTATATTTATTTCCGATGCAATTTCGGTGTTTCATCGTCAATAAGAAGGTCCAAGGGATACAGTAAACCTGGAGTGAAGCATTGGAATCTCTAACTAGTGTCACAGGAATGGTTCAAAACATAGTCAGTAAGAAGAAACAGTCTTCATGTACTTAAGTCGGTATTGTGCCTTTTGTATTTAATTCCAATGCAATTTCTGTGTTTCATCGTAATAAGAAGGTCAAAGGGATACACTAAACCTGGAGTGAAGCATCGGAATCTATAACTAGTGTCACAGGGACGGTTCAAAACATAGACAGTAAGATAAGTCAGTATTCTTGTACTTTAGTCGGCACTTGGCTTTTTGTATTTAATTCCGAAGCAATATCTGTGTTTCATCGTCACTAAGAAGGTCAGTGGGGTACAGTAATCCTGAAGTTAAGCATCGGAATCTATAACTAGTGTCACAGTGTTGGTGCAAATCATAGTCAGTAAGAAGAGTCAGTCTTCTTGTAGTTAAGTCGGCATTGTGCCTATTGTATTTAATTCCGATGCAATTTCTGTGTTTCATCGTCAATAAGAAGGTCCAAGGGATTCAGTAAACCTGAATAGAAGAATCGGAATCTATAGCTAGTGTCACAGAAATGGTTCAACCATAGACAGTAAGAAGAGTCAGTATTCTTGTACTTAAGTCGGCATTGTGCCTTTTCAATTTAATTCCGATGCATACTCTGTGTTTCATCGTCAATAAGAAGGACCAAGGGATACAGTAAACCTGAAGTGAAGCATCGGAATCTATAACTAGTGTCACAGGGATGGTTCAAAACATAGTCAGTAAGAAGAGTCAGTCTTCTCGTACTTAAGTAGGCATTGTGCCTTTTCTATTTAATTCCGATGCAATTTCTGTGTTTCATCGTCAATAAGAAGGTCAGAGGGATACAGTAAACCTGAAGTGAAGCATCGGAATCTATAACTAGTGTCACACGAATGGTTCAAATCATAGACAGTTGGAAGAGTCACTCTTCTTGTACTTAAGTCGGTATTGTGCCTTTTGTATTCAATTCCGATGCAATGTCTGTGCTTCATCGTCAATACGAAGGTCCAAGGGATACAGTAAACCTGAAATGAACCATCGGAATCTATAACTAGTGTCACAGGAATGGTTCAAAACTTAGACAGTAGGAAAAGTCAGTCTACATGTACTTAAGTGGGCATTGTGCCTTTTGTATTTAATTCCGATGCAATTTCTGTGTTTCATCGACAATACGAAGATCAGAGGGATACAGTAACCCTGAAGTGAAGCATCGGAATCTATAACTAGTGTCACAGGAATGGTTCAAAACATAGTCAGTAAAAAGACTCAGTCTTCTTTTACTTAAGTCGGCATTGTGCCTCTTGTATTTAATTCCGATGCAATATTTGTGTTTCATCGTCAATAAGAAGGTCCAAGGGATACAGTAAACCTGAAATGAACCATCGGAATCTATAACTAGTGTCACAGGAATGGTTCAAAACATAGACAGTAGGAAAAGTCAGTCTACATGTACTTAAGTGGGCATTGTGCCTTTTGTATTTAATTCCGATGCAATTTCTGTGTTTCATCGTCAATACGAAGATCAGAGGGATAAAGTAACCCTGAAGTGAAGCATCGGAATCTATAACTAGTGTCACAGGAATGGTTCAAAACATAGTCAGTAAAAAGACTCAGTCTTCTTTTACTTAAGTCGGCATTGTGCCTTTTGTATTTAATTCCGATGCAATGTCTGTGCTTCATCGTCAATACCAAGGTCCAAGGGATACAGTAAACCTGAAATGAACCATCGGAATCTATAACTAGTGTCACAGGAATGGTTCAAAACATAGACAGTAGGAAAAGTCAGTCTACATGTACTTAAGTCAGCATTGTGCCTTTTGAATTTCATTCCGATGCTAATTCTGTGTTTCATCGTCCATAAGATGGTCCGAGGGATACAGTAAACCTCAGGTGAAGCATCGGAAAAAAAACTAGTGCCACAGGAATGGTTCAAAACATAGACTGTCAGAAGAGTCAGTCTTCTTGTACTTTAGTCGGCATTGTGCCTTTTGTATTTAATTCTGATGCAATTTCTGTGTTTCATCGTCAATAAGAAGGGCCAAGGGATACAGTAAACCTGGAGTGAAGCATCGGAATCTGTAACTAGTGTCACAGGAATGGTTCAAAAGATAAACGGTAAGAAGAGACAGTCTACTTCTACTTAAATCAGCATTGTGCCTCTTGTATTAATTCCGATGCAATTTGTGTGTTTCATCGTCAATAAGAAGGTCAGAGGGATACAGTAAACCTGAAGTGATGCATCGGAATCTATAACTAGCGTCACAGGAATGGTTCAAAACATAGAGAGTTGGAAGAATCAGTCTTCTTGTACTTAAGTCGGCATTGTGTCTTTTGAATTTCATTCCGATGCAATTTCTGTGTGTCATCGTCCATATGAAGGTCCGAGGGATACAGTAAACCTCAAGTGAAGCATCGGAATAAAAAACTAGTGTCACAGGAATGGTTCAAATCATAGACAGTAGGAAGAGTCAGTCTTCTTGTACTTAAGTCGGTATTGTGCCTTTGCTTTTTAATTCCGATGCAATTTCTGTGTCATCGTCAATAAGAAGGTCCAAGGGTTACAGTAAACCTGGAGTGAAGCATCGGAATCTGTAACTAGTGTCACAGGAATGGTTCAAAACATAGTCAGTAAGAAGAGTCAGTCTTCTTGTACTTAAGTCGGCATTGTACCTATTGTATCTCATTACGATGCAATTTCTGTGTTTCATCGTCAATAAGAAGGTCCATAGGATACAGTAAACCTGGAGTGAAGCATCGGAATCTGTAACTAGTGTCACAGGAATGGTTCAAAACATAGTCAGTAAGAAGAGTCAGTCTTCTTGTACTTAAGTCGGCATTGTACCTATTGTATCTCATTACGATGCAATTTCTGTGTTTCATCGTCCATAAGAAGTCCGAGGGATACAGTAAACCCAAATAGAAGCATCGGAATCTATAGCTAGTGTCACAGGAATGGTTCAAAACACAGACAGTAAGAAGAGTCAGAATTCTTTTACTTAAGTCAGCATTGAGCCTATTGTATTTAATTCCGATGCAATTTCTGTGTTTCATCGTCAATAAGAATGTCCAAGGGATACAGTAAACCTGGAGTAAAGCATCGGAGTCTATAACTAGTGTCACAGGAATGGTTCAAAACATAGACAGTAAGATGAGTCAGTCTTCTTGTACTTAATTCGGCTTTTTGCCTTGTGTATTTAGTTCGGATGCAATTTCTGTGTTTCATCGGAAATAAGAAGGTCAGAGGGATACAGTAAACCTGATGAGAAGCACGGAATCTATAACTAGTGGCACAGGAATGGTTCAAATCTTAGTCAGTAAGAAGAGTCAGTCCTGTTGTACTTAGGTCGGTATTGTACCTTTTGTATTTAATTCCGATGCAATTTCTGTGTTTCATCGTCAATAAGAAGGTCCAAGGGATACAGTAAACATGGAGTGAAGCATCGGAATCTATAACTAGTGTCACAGGGACGGTTCAAAGCATAGACAGTAAGATGAGTCAGTATTCTTGTACTTTTTTCGGCATTGTGCTTTTTGTATTTAATTCCGATGCAATTTCTGTGTTTAATCGTCACTAAGAAGGTCAGTGGGATACAGTAATCCTGAAGTTAAGCATCAGAATCTATAACTGGTGTCACAGGAATCGTTCAAAACATAGTCAGTAAGAAGGGTCAGTCTTCTTGTAGTTAAGTCGGCATTGTGCCTTTTCTATTTAATTCCGATGCAATTTCTGTGTTTCATCGTCAATAACAAGGTCAGAGGGATACAGTAAACCTGAAGTGAAGCATCGGAATCTATAACTAGTGTCACACGAATGGTTCAAATCATAGACAGTAGGAAAAGTCAGTCTACATGTACTTAAGTCGGCATTGTGCCTTTTGTATTTAATTCCGATGCAATTTCTGTGTTTCATCGTCAATAAGAAGGTCAGGGGGATACAGTAACCCTAAAGTGAAGCATCGGAATGTATAACCAGTGTCACAGGGATGGTTCAAAACATAGACAGTTAGAAGAGTCAGTCTTCTTGTACTTTAGTCGGCATTGTGCCATTTGTATTTAATTCCGATGCAATTTCTGTGTTTCATCGTCAATAAAAGGTCAGAGGGATACAGTATTCCCGAAGTGAAGCATCGGAATCTATGACTAGTGTCACAGGAATTGTGCAAAACATAGTCAGTAAGAAGAGTCAGTCTTCTTGTAATTAAGTCGGTATTGTGCCTTTTGTATTTAACTCCGATGGAATTTCTGTGTTTGATCGTCAATAAGGGGGTACAAGGGATACAGTTAACCTGGAGTGAAGCACCGGAGTCTATAACTAGTGTCACAGGAATGGTTCAAAAGCATAGACAGTAAGAAGAGTCAGTCTTCTTGTACTTAATTCGGCATTGTGCCTTTTGTATTTAATTCTGATGCAATTTCTGTGTTTCATCGTCAATAAGAAGGTCTAAGGGATACAGTAAACCTGGAGTGAAGCATCGGAATCCATAAGTAGTGTCACAGGAATGGTTCAAAACACAGACAGTAAGAAGAGTCAGACTTCATTTACTTAAGTCGGCATAGTGTATTTTGTATTTAGTTCCGATGCAATTTCTGTGTTTCATCGTCAATAAGTAGGTCCAAGGGATACAGTAAACCTGGAGTGAAGCATCGGAATCTATAACTAGTGTCACAGGAATGGTTCAAAACATAGTCAGTAAGAAGAGACAGTCTTCTTGTACTTAAGTCGGTATTATGTCTTTTGTATTTAAATTCGATGCAATTTCTGTGTTTCATCGTCAATAAGAAGATCCAAGGGATACAGTAAACCAGGAGGGAAGCATCGGAGTCTATAACTAGTGTCACAGGAATGGTACAAAAAATAGTCAGTAAGAGGAGTCAGTCTTCTTTTACTTAATTCGGCATTGTGCCCTTTGTATTTAATGCTGATGCAATTTCTGTGTTTCATCGTCAATACGAAGGTCTAAGGTATACAGTAAACCTGGAGTGAAGCATCGGAATCCATAACTAGTGTCATAGGAATGGTTCAATACACAGACAGTAAGAAGAGTCAGACTTCTTTTACTTACGTCGGCATTGTGCATTTTGTATTTAATTAAGATGCATTTTCTGTGTTTCATCGTCAATAAGAAGGTCCAAAGGATACAGTAAAGCTAGAGTGAAGCATCGGAATCTATAACCTGTGTCACAGGAATGTTTCAAAACATAGTCAGTAAGAAGAGACAGTCTTCTTGTACTTATGTCGGTATTGTGCTTTTTGTATTTAATTCCGATGCAATTTCTGTGTTTCATCGTTAATAAGAAGGTCCAGGGGATACAGTAAACCTGGAGTGAAGCATCGGAATCTATAACAAGTGTCACAGGGACGGTTCAAAACATAGACAGTAAGATGAGTCAGTATTCTTGTACTTTAGTCGGCATTGTGCTTTTTGTATTAATTTGCGATGCAATTTCTGTGTTTCATCGTCACTAAGAAGGTCAGTGGTATACAGTAATCCTGAAGTTAAGCATCGGAATCTATAACTAGTGTCACAGGAATGGTGCAAATCATAGACAGTAAGAAGAGTCAGTCTTCTTGTAGTTAAGTCGGCATTGTGCCTTTTCTATTTAATTCCGATGCAATTTCTGTGTTTCATCGTCAATAAGAAGGTCAGAGGGATACAGTAAACCTAAAGTGAAGCATCGGAATCTATAACTAGTGTCACACGAACGGTTCAAAACATAGACAGTTGGAAGAGTCAGTCGTCTTGTACTTAAGTCGGCATTGTGCCTTTTGTATTTAATTCCGCTGCAATTTCTGTGTTTCATCGTCAATAAGAAGGTCAGAGGGATACAGTAAACCTGAAGTGAAGTATCGGAATCTATAACTAGTGTCACAGGAATTGTTCAAAACATAGTCAGTCTGAAGAGTCGGTCTTCTTGTACTTAAGTCGGCATTGTGCCTTTTCTATTTAATTACGATGCAATTTCTGTGTTTCATCGTCAGCAAGAAGGTCCAAAGGATACAGTAAACCTGGAGTGAAGCATCGGAATCTATGACTAGTGTCACAGGAATGGTTCAAAATATAGACAGTAAGAAGAGTCCGTCTTCTTGTACTTACGTCGGCATTGTGCTTTTGTATTTAATTCCGATGCAATTTCTGTGTTTCATCCCGTCAATAAGAAGGTCCACGGTATACGGTAAACCTGTAGTGAAGCATCGGAATCTATAACTAGTGTCACAGGAATTGTTCAAAACATAGTCAGTCTGAAGAGTCAGTCTTCTTGTACTTAAGTCGGCATTGTGCCTTTTCAATTTAATTACGATGCAATTTCTGTGTTTCATCGTCTGCAAGAGGGTCCAAAGGATACAGTAAACCAGGAGTGAAGCATCGGATCTATAAATAGTGTCACAGGAGTGGTTCACATCATAGACAGTAAGAAGAGTCCGTCTTCTTGTACTTACGTCGGCATTGTGCTTTTGTATTTAATTCCGATGCAATTTCTGTGTTTCATCGTCAATAAGAAGGTCCAAGGTATACAGTAAACCTGGAGGGAAGCATCGGAATCTATAATTAGTGCCACAGGATTGGTTCAAAACATGGACAGTGAGATGAGTCAGTCTTCTTGTACGTAATTCGGCATTGTGCCTTTTGTATTTAATTCCGACGCAATTTCTGTGTTTCACTGTCAATAAGAACTTCAGAGGGATACAGAAAATCTGAAGTGAAGCATCGGAATCTATAACTAGTGTCACAGGAATGGTTCAAAACATAGACAGTAAGAAGAGTCAGTCTTCTTGTACTTAAGTCGGCATTGTGCCTTTTGTATTTAATTCCGATGTAATTTCTGTGTTTTATTGTCAATAAGACGGTCAGAGGGATACAGTAAACCTGAAGTGAAGCATCGGAATCTATAACTAGTGTCACAGGAATTGTTCAAAATATAGTCAGTCTGAAGAGTCAGTCTTCTTGTACTTAAGTCAGCAAAGTGCCTTTTATAATTAATTACGATGCAATTTCTGTGTTTCATCGTCAGTAATAAGGTCCAAGGGGTACTTTAAACCTGGGGTGAAGCATCGGAATCTATAACTAGTGTCACAGGAATGGTTCAAATCATAGACAGTAAGATGAGTCAGTCTACTTCTACTTAAGTCGGCATTGTGCCTTTTGTATTTAATTCCGATGCAATTTCTGTGTTTTATCGTCCATACGAAGGTCAGAGTGATACAGTAAACCTGAAGTGAAGCATCGGAATCTATAACTAGTGTCACAGGAATGGTTCAAACATAGTGAGTAAGTAGAGTCCGTCTTCTTGTACTTATGTCGGCATTGTGCTTTTGTATTTAATTCCGATGCAATTTCTGTGTTTCATCGTCAACAAGAAGGTCCAAGGTATACAGTAAACCTGGAGTGAAGCATCGGAATCCATAACTAGAGTCACAGGAATAGTTCAAAACATAGACAGTTAGATGAGTCAGTCTTCTTGTACTTAAGTCGGCAATGTGCTTTTGTATTTAATTCCGATGCAATTTCTGTGTTTTATCGTCAATAAGAAGGTCCAAGGTATACAGTAAACCTGGAGTGAAGCATCGGAATCTATAACTAGTGTCACAGGAATGGTTCAAAACATAGACAGTAAGATGAGTGAGTCTTCTTGTACTTAAATCGGCATTGTGCCTTTTGTATTTAATACGGACGCAATTTCTGTGTTTCATCGTCAATAAGAACGTCAGAATGATACAGTAAATCTGAAGTGAAGCATCGGAATCAATAAGTAGTGTCACAGGAATGGTTCAAAACATAGACAGTAAGAAGAGTCAGTCTTCTTGTACTTAAGTCAGCATTGCTCCGTTTGTATTTAATGCCGATGTAATTTCTGTGTTTTATCGTCAATAAGAAGGTCAGAGGGACACAGTAAACCTGAAGTGAAGCATTGGAATCTATAACTAGTGTCACAGGAATGGTTCAAAACCTAGTCAGTAAGAAGAGTCATTCTTCTTGTACTTCAGTAGGCATTGTGCCTTTTGTATTTAATTCCGATGCAATTTCTGTGTTTTATCGTCAATAAGAAGGTCAGAGGGATACAGTAAACCTGAAGTGAAGCATCGGAATCTATAACTAGTGTCACAGGAATGGTTCAAAACATAGAGAGTTGGAAGACTCAGTCTTCTTGTACTGAAGTCGGCATTGTACCTTTTGAATTTCATTCTGATGCAATTTCTGTGTTTCATCGTCCATAAGAAGGTCTGAGGGATACAGTAAACTTCAAGTGAAGCATCGGAATAAAAAACTAGTGTCACAGGAATGGTTCAAAACATAGACAGTAGGAAGAGTCAGTCTTCTTGTACCTAAGTCGATTTTGTGCCTTTTCTATCTAATTCCGATGCAATTTCTGTGTTTCATCGTCAATAAGAAGGTCAGAGGGATACAGTAAACCTGGAGTGAAGCACCGGAATCTATAACTAGTGTCACAGGAATGGTTCTAAACATAGACTCTCAGAAGAGTCAGTCTTCTTGTACTTAAGTCTGCATTGTGCCTTTTGTATTTAATTCCGATGCAATTTCTGTGTTTCATCGTCAATAAGAAGGTTAGTGGGATACAGTTATCCTGAAGTTAAGCATCGGTATCAATGACTAGTGTCACAGGAATGGTTCAAAACATAGTCAGTAAGAAGAGTCAGTCTTCTTGTACTTAAGTCGGTATTGTGCCTTTTGTATTTAATTCCGATGCAATTTCTGTGTTGCATCGTCAATAAGAAGGTCGAAGGGATACAGGAAACCTGCAGTGAAGCATCGGAACCTATAACTAGTGTCACAGGAATGGTTCAAAACATAGACAGTAAGAAGAGTCAGACTTCTTTTACTTAAGTCGGCATTGTGCCTTTTGTATTCAATTCCGATGCAATTTCTGTGTTTCATCGTCAATAAGAAGGTCTAAGGGATACAGTAAACCAGGAGTGAAGCACAGGAGTCTATAACTAGTGTCACAGGAATGGTTCAAAACATAGACAGTAAGAAGAGTCAGTCTTCTTGTACTTAATTCGGCATTGTGCCTTTTGTATTTAATTCTGACGCAATTTTAGTGTTTCATCGTCTATAAGAAGGTCAGAGGGATACAGTAAAATTGAAGTGAAGCATCGGAATCTATAACTAGTCTCACACGAACGGTTCAAAACATAGACAGTTGGAAGAGTCAGTCTTCTTGTACTTAAGTCGGCATTGTGCCTTTTGTATTTAATTCCGATGCAATTACTGTGTTACATTGTCAATAAGAATTTCCAAGAGATACAGTAAACCTGAAATGAACCATCGGAATCTATATCTAGTGTCACAGGAATCGTTCAAAGCATAGACAGTAGGAAAAGGCAGTCTACATGTACTTAAGTCGGCATTGTGCCTTTTGTATTTAATTCCGATGCAATTTCTGTGTTTCATCGTCAATAAGAAGGTCAGAGGGATACAGTAAACCTGAAGTGAAGCATCGGAATCTATAACTAACGTCACAGGAATTGTTCAAACATAGACAGTCTGAAGAGCCGGTCTCCTTGTACTTAAGTCTGCATTGTGCCTTTTCATTTAATTACGATGCAATTTCTGTGTTTCATCGTCAATAAGAAGGTCGAAGGGATACAGGAAACCTGCAGTGAAGCATCGGAACCTATAACTAGTGTCACAGGAATGGTTCAAAACATAGACAGTAAGAAGAGTCAGACTTCTTTTACTTAAGTCGGCATTGTGCCTTTTGTATTCAATTCCGATGCAATTTCTGTGTTTCATCGTCAACAAGAAGGTCCAAGGTATACAGTAAACCTGGAGTGAAGCATCGGAATCTATAACTAGTGTCACAGGAATGGTTCAAAACATAGACAGTAAGATGAGTGAGTCTTCTTGTACTTAAATCGGCATTGTGCCTTTTGTATTTAATACGGACGCAATTTCTGTGTTTCATCGTCAATAAGAACGTCAGAATGATACAGTAAATCTGAAGTGAAGCATCCGAATCAATAAGTAGTGTCACAGGAATGGTTCAAAACATAGACAGTAAGAAGAGTCAGTATTCTTGTACTTAAGTCAGCATTGCTCCGTTTGTATTTAATGCTGATGTAATTTCTGTGTTTTATCGTCAATAAGAAGGTCAGAGGGACACAGTAAACCTGAAGTGAAGCATTGGAATCTATAACTAGTGTCACAGGAATGGTTCAAAACATAGTCAGTAAGAAGAGTCATTCTTCTTGTACTTCAGTAGGCATTGTGCCTTTCGTATTTAATTCCGATGCAATTTCTGTGTTTTATCGTCAATAAGAAGGTCAGAGGGATACAGTAAACCTGAAGTGAAGCATCGGAATCTATAACTAGTGTCACAGGAATGGTTCAAAACATAGAGAGTTGGAAGACTCAGTCTTCTTGTACTGAAGTCGGCATTGTACCTTTTGAATTTCATTCTGATGCAATTTCTGTGTTTCATCGTCCATAAGAAGGTCTGAGGGATACAGTAAACCTCAAGTGAAGCATCGGAATAAAAAACTAGTGTCACAGGAATGGTTCAAACATAGACCGTAGGGAGAGTCAGTCTTCTTGTACCTAAGTCGATTTTGTGCCTTTTCTATCTAATTCCGATGCAATTTCTGTGTTTCATCGTCAATAAGAAGGTCAGAGGGATACAGTAAACCTGGAGTGAAGCACCGGAATCTATAACTAGTGTCACAGGAATGGTTCTAAACATAGACTCTCAGAAGAGTCAGTCTTCTTGTACTTAAGTCTGCATTGTGCCTTTTGTATTTAATTCCGATGCAATTTCTGTGTTTCATCGTCAATAAGAAGGTTAGTGGGATACAGTTATCCTGAAGTTAAGCATCGGTATCAATGACTAGTGTCACAGGAATGGTTCAAAACATAGTCAGTAAGAAGAGTCAGTCTTCTTGTACTTAAGTCGGTATTGTGCCTTTTGTATTTAATTCCGATGCAATTTCTGTGTTGCATCGTCAATAAGAAGGTCGAAGGGATACAGGAAACCTGCAGTGAAGCATCGGAACCTATAACTAGTGTCACAGGAATGGTTCAAAACATAGACAGTAAGAAGAGTCAGACTTCTTTTACTTAAGTCGGCATTGTGCCTTTTGTATTCAATTCCGATGCAATTTCTGTGTTTCATCGTCAATAAGAAGGTCTAAGGGATACAGTAAACCAGGAGTGAAGCACAGGAGTCTATAACTAGTGTCACAGGAATGGTTCAAAACATAGACAGTAAGAAGAGTCAGTCTTCTTGTACTTAATTCGGCATTGTGCCTCTTGTATTTAATTCTGACGCAATTTTAGTGTTTCATCGTCTATAAGAAGGTCAGAGGGATACAGTAAAATTGAAGTGAAGCATCGGAATCTATAACTAGTGTCACACGAACGGTTCAAAACATAGACAGTTGGAAGAGTCAGTCTTCTTGTGCTTAAGTCGGCATTGTGCCTTTTGTATTTAATTCCGATGCAATTACTGTGTTACATTGTCAATAAGAAGTTCCAAGGGATACAGTAAACCTGAAATGAACCATCGGAATCTATATCTAGTGTCACAGGAATCGTTCAAAGCATAGACAGTAGGAAAAGTCAGTCTACATGTACTTAAGTCGGCATTGTGCCTTTTGTATTTAATTCCGATGCAATTTCTGTGTTTCATCGTCAATAAGAAGGTCAGAGGGATACAGTAAACCTGAAGTGAAGCATCGGAATCTATAACTAACGTCACAGGAATTGTTCAAACATAGACAGTCTGAAGAGCCGGTCTCCTTGTACTTAAGTCTGCATTGTGCCTTTTCATTTAATTACGATGCAATTTCTGTGTTTCATCGTCAGCAAGAAGGTCCAAAAGATACAGTAAACCAGGAGTGAAGCATCTGAATCTATAACTAGTGTCACAGGAATGGTTCAAAACATAGACAGTAAGAAGATTCCGTCCTCTTGTACTTACGTCGGCATTGTGATTTTGTATTTAATTGCGATGCAATTTCTGTGTTTCATCGTCAATAAGAAGTTCCAAGGTATACAGTAAACCTGGAGTGAAGCATCGGATTCTATAACTAGTGTCACAGGAATTGTTCGAATCATAGTCAGTAAGAAGAATCAGTCTTCTTGTACTTCAGTCGGCATTGTGCCTTTTGTATTTAATTCCGATGCAGTTTCTGTGTTTCATCGTCAATATGAAGGTCTAAGGGATACAGTAAATCTGGAGTGAAGCATCGTATTCTATAACTAGTGTCACAGAAATGGTTCAAAACATAGACAGTAAGATGAGTCAGTCTTATTGTACTTAAGTCGGCATTGTGCATTTTGTATTTAATTCCGATGCAATTTCTGTGTTTCATCGCCAATACGAAGGTCCAAGGGATACAGTAAACCTAGAGTGAAGCATCAGAATGTATAACTAGTAACACAATAATGGTTCAAAACATTGACAGTAAGATGAGTCAGTCTTCTTGTACTTAAATCGCCATTGTGCCTCTTGTATTTAATACCGACGCAATTTCTGTGTTTCATCGTCAATAAGAACGTCAGAGGGATACAGTAAATCTGAAGCAAAGCATCGGAATCTATAACTAGTGTCACAGGAATTGTTCAAAACATAGACAGTAAGAAGAGCCAGTCCTCTTGTACTTAAGTCGGCATTGTGCCTTTTGTATTTCATTCCAATACAATTTCTGTGTTTCATCGCCAATAAGAAGGTCAGTGGGATACAGCAATCCTGAAGTTAAGCTTCAGAAACTATAACTAGTGTCACAGGAATGGTTCAAAACATAGTCAGTAAGAAGAGTCAGTCGTCTTGTAGTTAAGTGGGTATTGTTCCTTTTCTATTTAATTGCGATGCATTTTCGGTGTTTCGTCGTCAATAAGAAGGTCCGAGGGATACAGTAAACCTGAAGTGAAGCATCGGAATTTATAACTAGTGTCACAGGAATGGTTCAAAGCGTAGTCAATAAGAAGAGTCAGTCTTCTTGTACTTAAGTCGGCATTGTGCTTTTTCTATTTAATTCCGATGCCGTTTCTGTGTCTCTTCGTCAATAGGAAGGTCCAAGGGATACAGTAAACCTGAAGTGAAGCATCGGAATCTATAACTAGTGTCACAGGAATTGTTCAAAATATAGTCAGTCTGAAGAGTCAGTCTTCTTGTGCTTAAGTCGGCAACGTGCCTTTTCTATTTAATTACGATGCAATATCTGTGTTTCATCGTCAGTAAGAAGGTCCAAGGGATACTGTAAACCCGGAGTGAAGCATCGGAATCTATAACTAGTGTCACAGGTATGGTTCAAATCATAGACAGTAAGAAGAGTAAGTGTTCTTCTACTTAAGTCGGCATTGTGCTTTTGTATTTAATTCCGATGCAATTTCTGTGTTTCATCGTCAATAAGAAGGTCCGAGGTATACAGTAAACCTTGTGTGAAGCATCGGAATCTATAACTAGTGTCACAGGAATGGTTCTAAACATAGACAGTAAGATGAGTCAGTCTTCTTGTACTTAAGTCGGCATTGTGATTTTGTATTTAATTCCGATGCAATTTCTGTGTTTTATCGTCAATAAGAAGGTCCAAGGTATACAGTAAACCTGGAGTGAAGCATCAGAATGTATAACTAGTAACACAATAATGGTTCAAAACATTGACAGTAAGATGAGTCAGTCTTCTTGTACTTAAATCGCCATTGTGCCTCTTGCATTTAATACCGACGCAATTTCTGTGTTTCATCGTCAATAAGAACGTCAGAGGGATACAGTAAATCTGAAGCACAGCATCGGAATCTATAACTAGTGTCACAGGAATTGTTCAAAACATAGACAGTAAGAAGAGCCAGTCTTCTTGTTCTTAAGTCGGCATTGTGCCTTTTGTATTTAATTCCGATGCAATTTCTGTGTTTCATCGTCAATATGGAGGTCTAAGGGATACAGTAAACCTGGAGTGAAGCATAGGAATCTATAACTAGTGTCACAGGAATGTTTCAAAACATAGACAGTAAGATGAGTCAGTCTTCTTGTACTTAAGTCGGCATTATGCCTTTTGTATTTCATTCCGATACAATTTCTGTGTTTCATCGCCAATAAGAAGGTCCAAGGGATACAGTAAACCTGAAGTGAAGCATCAGAATCTATAACTAGTGTCACAGGAATGGTTCAAACATAGTCAGTAAGAAGAGTCAGTCTTCTTGTACTTAAGTCGGCATTGTGCCTTTTGAATTTAATTCCGATGCAATTTCTGTGTTTCATCGTCACTAAGAAGGTCAGTGGGATACAGCAATCCTGAAGTGAAGCTTCAGAAACTATAACTAGTGTCACAGGAATGGTTCAAAACATAGTCAGTAAGAAGAGTCAGTCGTCTTGTAGTTAAGTGGGTATTGTTCCTTTTCTATTTAATTGCGATGCATTTTCGGTGTTTCATCGTCAATAAGAAGGTCCGAGGGATACAGTAAACCTGAAGTGAAGCATCGGAATTTATAACTAGTGTCACAGGAATGGTTCAAAGCGTAGTCAATAAGAAGAGTCAGTCTTCTTGTACTTAAGTCGGCATTGTGCCTTTTGAATTTAATTCCGATATAATTTCTGTGTTTCATCGTCAATAAGAAGGTCCAAGGGATACAGTAAACCAGGACTGAAGCATCGGAATCTATAACTAGTGTCACAGGGATGGTTCAAAACATATACAGTAAGAAGAGTCAGTCTTCTTGTACCTAAGTCGGCATCGTGCCTTTTGTATTTAATTCCGATGCAATTTCTGTGTTTCATCGTCAATAAGAAGGTCAGTGGGATACAGTAATCCTGAAGTTAAGCATCGGTATCTATGACTAGTGTCACAGGAATGGTTCAAAACGTAGTCAGTAAGAAGAGTCAGTCTTCTTGTACTTATGTCGGCATTGTGCCTATTGTATTAATTTCCGATGCAATTTCTGTGTTTCATCGTCATTAGGAAGGTCCAAGTTATACAGTAAACAAGGAGTGAAGTATCGGAATCTATAACTAGTGTCACAGGGATGGTTCAAAACATAGACAGTAAGAAGAGTCAGTCTTCTTGTACTTTAGTCGGCATTGTGCCTTTTGTATTTAATTCCGATGCAATTTCTGTGTTTCATCGTCAATAACAAGGTCAGAGGGATACAATAATCCTGAAGTGAAGCAACGGAATCTATGACTAGTGTCACAGGAATGGTGCAAATCATAGTCAGTAAGAAGAGTCAGTCTTCTTGTAGTTAAGTCGGTATTGTGCCTTTTGTATTTAATTCCGATGCAATTTCTGTGTTTCATTGTCAATAAGAAGGTCCAAGGGATACATTAAACCTGGAGTGAAGCATCGGAATCTATAACTAGTGTCACAGGAATGGTTCAAATTATAGACAGTAAGAAGAGTCTGACTTCTTTTACTTAAGTCGGCATTGTGCGTTTTGTATTTAATTCCGATGCAATTTCTGTTTTACATCGTCAATAAGAGGGTCCGAGGGATACAGTAAAGCTGGAGTGAAGCATCGGAATCTATAACTAGTGTCATAGGAATGGTTCAAAACATAGTCAGTAAGAAGAGTCAGTCTTCTTGTGCTTAAGTCGGTATTGTGTCTTTTGTATTTAATTCCGATGCAATTTCTGTGTTTCATAGTCAATAAGATGGTCCAAGGGATACAGTAAACCAGGAGTGAAGCATCGGAGTCTATAACTAGTGTCACAGGAATGGTTCAAAACATAGTCAGTAAGAAGAGTCAGTCTACTTGTACTTAATTCGGCATTGTGCCTTTTGTATTTAATTCTGATGCAATTTCTGCTTTTCATCGTCAATAAGAAGGTCAGAGGGATACAGTAATCCTGAAGTGAAGCATCGGAATCCATAAATAGTGTCACAGGAATGGTTCAAAACACAGACAGTAAGAAGGGTCAGACTTCTTTTACTTATGTCGGCATTGTGCCTTTTGTATTTAATTCCGATGCAATTTCTGTGTTTCATCGTCAATACGAAGGTCCATGGGATACAGTAAACCTGAAGTGAAGCATCGGAATCTATAACTAGTGTCACAGGAATGGTTCAAAACATAGTCAGTAAGAAGAGACAGTTTCTTGTACTTTAGTAGGTATTGTGCCTTTTGTATTTAACTCCGATGCAATTTCTGTGTTTCATCGTCAATAAGAAGGTCCAAGGGATACAGTTAACATGGAATGAAGCATAGGAATCTATAACTAGTGTCACAGGGACGGATCAAAACATAGAGAGTTGGAAGATTCAGTCTTCATGTACATAAGCCGGCATTGTGCTTTTTGTATTTAATTCCGATGCGATTTCTGTGTCTCATCGTCAATAGGTATGTCCAAGGGATACAGTAAACCTCAAGAGAAGCATCGGAAACTATAACTAGTGTCACAGGATTTGTTCAAAACATAGTCAGTCTGAAGAGTCAGTCTTCTTGTACTTAAGCCGGCATTGTGCGTTTTCTATTAAATTACGATGCAATTTCTGTGTTTCAACGTCAATAAGAAGGTCCAAGGGATACAGTAAACCAGGAGTGTAGCATCGGAATCTATAACTAGTGTCACAGGAATGGTTCAAAATATAGACAGTAGGAAGAGTCCGTCTTCTTTTACTTAAGTCGGCATTGTGCTTTTGTATTTAATTCCGATGCAATTTCTGTGTTTCATCGTCAATAAGAAGGTCCAAGGTATACAGTAAACCTGGAGTGAAGCATCGGAATCCAGAACTAGTGTCACAGGATTGGTTCAAAGCATAGACAGTGAGATGAGTCAGTCTTCTTGTACTTATTTCGGCATTGTGCCTTTTGTATTTAATTCCGACGCAATTTCTGTGTTTCATCGTCAATAACAAGATCAGAGGGATACAGTTATCCTGAAATGAAGCATCGGAATCTATAACTAGTGTCACAGGAATGGTTGAAAACGTAGACACTAATAAGAGTCTGTCTTCTTGCACTTAATTCGGCATTGTGCCTATTGTATTTATTTCTGATGCAATTTCTGTGTTTCATCGTCAATAAGAAGGTGAGAGGGATACAGGAAACCTGTAGTGAAGCATCGGAATCTATAACTAGTGTCACAGGAATGGTTCAAAACATAGTCAGTAAGAAGAGTCAGTCTTCTTGTACTTAGGTCATCATTGTGCATTTTCTATTTAATTCTGATGCAATTTCTGTGTTTCATCGTCAATAAGAAGGTCAGAGGGATACAGGAAACCTGTAGTGAAGCATCGGAATCTATAACTAGTGTCACAGGAATGGTTCAAAACATAGTCAGTAAGAAGAGTCAGTCTTCTTGTACTTACGTCATCATTGTGCATTTTCTATTTAATTCTGATGCAATTTCTGTGTTTCATGGTCAATAAGAAGGTCTATGGGATACAGTAAACCTAGAGTGAAGCATCGGAATCCATAACTAGTGTAACAGGAATGGTTCAAAACACAGACAGTAAGAAGAGTCAGAATTCTTTTACTTAAATCGGCATTGTGCCTTTTTATATAATTCCGATTCAATTTCTGTGATTCATCGTCAATACGAAGGTCCAAGGGATACAGTAAACCTGGAGTGAAGCATCGGAATCTATAACTAGTGTCACAGGAATGGTTCAAAACACAGACAGTAAGAAGAGTCAGACTTCTTTTACTTAAGTCGGCATTGTACCTTTTTATTTAATTCCGATGCAATTTCTGTGTTTCATCGTCTATACGAAGGTCCAAGGGATACAGTAAACCTGGAGTGAAGCAACGGAATCTATAACTAGTGTCACAGGAATGGTTCAAAACATAGTCAGTAAGAAGAGACAGTCTTCTTGTACATTAGTCGGTATTGTGCTTTTTGTATTTAATTCCGATGCAATTTCTGTCTTTCATCGTCAAGAAGAAGGTCCAAGGGATACAGTTGAGCTGGAGTGAAGCATCGGAATCTATAACTAGTGTCACAGGGACGGTTCAAAACAGAGACAGTAAGATGAGTCAGTATTCTTGTACTTTAGTCGGCATTGTGCTTTTTGTATTTAATTCCGATGCAATTTCTGTGTTCCATCGTCAATAAGAAGGTCAGAGGGATACAGTAAACCTGAAGTGAAGCATCGGAATCTATAACTAGTGTCACAGGAATGGTTCAAAACATAGTCAGTAAGAAGAGTCAGTCTTCTTGTACTTAAGTCGGCATTGTGCCTATTGTAATTAATTCCGATGCAATTAGTGTGTTTCATCGTCAATAACAAGGTCCAAGAGGTACAGTATACCAGAAGTGAAGCACCGGAATCTACAACTAGTGTCACAGGAATGGTTCAAAACATAGAGAGTGGAAAGAGTCAGTCTTCTTGCACTTAAGTCGGCATTGTGCTTTTGTATATAATTCCGATGCAATTTCTGTGTTTCATCGTCAATACGAAGGTCCAAGGTATACAGTAAACCTGGAGTGAGGCATCGGAATCTGTAACTAGTGTCACAGGAATGGTTCAAAGCATAGACAGTGAGATGAGTCAGCCTTCTTGTACTTAATTCGGCATTGTGCCTTTTGTATTTAATTGAGACGCAATTTCTGTGTTTCATTGTCAATAAGAACGTCAGAGGGATACAGTAAATCTGAAGTGAAGCGTCGGAATATGTAACTAGTGTCACAGGAATGGTTCAAAACAAAGACAGTAAGAAGAGTCAGTCTCCTTGTACTTAAGTGGGCATTGTGCCTTTTGTATCTAATTCCGATGTAATTTCTGTGTTTTATCGTCATTAAGAAGGTCAGAGGGATACAGTAAACCTAAAGTGAAGCATTGGAGTCTATAACTAGTGTCACAGGAATGGTTTAAATCATAGTCAGTAAGAGGAGTCAGTTTTTTTGTACTTCAGTCGGCATTGTGCCTTTTGTATTTAATTCCGATGCAATTTCTGTGTTTCATCGTCAATATGAAGGTCTAAGGGATAGAGTCAATCTGGAGTGAAGCATAGTGTCACACGAATGGTTCAAAACATAGACAGTAAGATAAATCAGTCTTCTTGTACTTAAGTCGGCATTGTGCCTTTTGTATTTAATTCCGATGCAATACCTATGTTTCATCGCCAATAAGAAGATCCAAGGGATACAGTAAACTTAAAGGAAGCATCAGAATCTATAACTAGTGTCACAGGAGTGGTTCAAAACATAGAGAGTAGGAAGAGTCAGTCTTCTTGTACTTAAGTCGGCATTGTGCCTTTTCTATTTCATTCCGATGCGGTTTCTGTGTCTCTTCGTCAATAGGTATTTCCAAGGGATACAGTAAACCTGAAGTGAAGCATCGGAATCTATAACTAGTGGCACAGGAATTGTTCAAAATATAGTCAGTCTGAAGAGTCAGTCTTCTTGTACTTAAGTCGGCAACGTGCCTTTTCAATTTAATTACGATGCAATTTCTGTGTTTCATCGTCAGTAGGAAGGTCCAAGGGATACTGTAAACCTGGAGTGAAGCATCGGAACCCATAACTAGTGTCACAGGAATGGTTCAAAACATAGACAGTAAGAAGAGTCAGTCTGCTTCTACATAAGTCGGCATTGTGCCTTTTGTATTTAATTCCGATGCAATATCTGTTCTTTATCGTCAATAAGAAGGTCAGAGGGATACAGCAAACCTGAAGTGAAGCATCGGAATCTATAACTAGTGTCACAGGAACGGTTCAAACATACTCAGTAAGAAGAGTCTGCATTCTTGTACTTAAGTCGGCATTGTGCTTTTGTATTTAATTCCGATGCAATTTCTGTGTTTCATCGTCAACAGGAAGGTCCAAGGTATACAGTAAACCTGGAGTGAAGCATCGGAATCGATAACTAGTGTCACAGGAATGGTTCAAAACATAGACAGTAAGATGAGTCAGTTTTCTTGTACTTAAGTCGTCATTGTGTTTTGTATTTAATTCCGATGCAATTTCTAGGTTTCATCGTCAATAGGAAGGTCCAAGGTACACAGTAAACCTGGAATGAAGCATCGGAATCGATAACTAGTGTCACAGGAATGGTTCAAAACATAGAGAGTAAGATGAGTCAGTCTTCTTGTACTTAAGTCGGCATTGTGCTGTTGTATTTAATTCCGATGCAATTTCTGTGTTTCATCGTCAATAAGAAGGTCCAAGGTATACAGTAAACCTGGAGTGAAGCACCGGAATCTATAACTAGTGCCACAGGAATGCTTCAATACATAGACAGTACGATGAGTCGGTCTTCGTGTACTTAATTCGGCATTGTGCCTTTTGTATTTAATACCGACGCAGTTTCTGTGTTTCATCGCCAATAAGAAGGTCAGTGGGATACAGTAAACCTGAAGTGAAGCATCGGAATCTATAACTAGCGTCACAGGAATGGTTCAAAGCTTAGAGAGTTGGAAGAGTCGGTATTCTTGTACTTAAGTCGGCATTGTGCCTTTAGTATTTAATTCCGATGTAATTTCTGTGTTTCATCGTCAATAAGAAGGTCCAAGGGATACAGTAAACCTGAAATGAACCGTCGGAATCTATAACTAGTGTTACAGGAATGGTTCAAAACATAGCCAGTAGGAAAAGTCAGTCTACACGTACTTAAGTCGGCGTTGTGCCTTTTGTATTTAATTCCATGCAATTTCTGTGTTTCATCGTCAATAAGAAGGTTAGAGGGATACAGCAAACCTGAAGTGAAGCATCGGAATCTATAACTAGTGTCACAGGAACGGTTCAAAGCATAGTCAGTAAGAAGAGTCAGTCTTCTTGTACTTAAGTCGGCATTGTGCCTTTTGTATTTAATTCCGATGCAATTTGTGTGTTTCACCGTCAATAAGAAGGTCCAAGGGATACAGTAAACCTGAAGTGAAGCGTCGGAATCTATAACTGGCGTCACAGGAATGGTTCAAAACATAGAGAGTTGGAAGAGTCAGTCTACTTGTACATAAGTCGGCATTGTGCCTTTTGTATTTCATTCCGATGCAATTTCTGTGTTTCATCGGCCATAAGAAGGTCCGTGGGATACAGTAAACCTGAAGTGAAGCATCGGAAAAAAAACTAGTGTCACAGGAAAGGTTCAAAACATAGAGAGTAGGAAGAGTCAGTCTTCTTGTACTTAAGTCGGCATTGTGCTTTTTCTATTTAATTCCAATGCGATTTCTGTGTCTCATCGTCAATAGGAAGGTGTAAGGGATACTGTAAACCTGGAGTGAAGCATCGGAATCTATAACTAGTGTCACAGGAACGGTTCAAACATACTCAGTAAGAAGAGTCTGCATTCTTGTACTTAAGTCGGCATTGTGCTTTTGTATTTAATTCCGATGCAATTTCTGTGTTTCATCGTCAACAGGAAGGTCCAAGGTATACAGTAAACTTGGAGTGAAGCATCGGAATCGATAACTAGTGTCACAGGAATGGTTCAAAACATAGACAGTAAGATGAGTCAGTCTTCTTGTACTTAAGTCGGCATTGTGCTTTTGTATTTAATTCCGATGCAATTTCTAGGTTTCATCGTCAATAGGAAGGTCCAAGGTATACAGTAAACCTGGAATGAAGCATCGGAATCGATAACTAGTGTTACAGGAATGGTTCAAAACATAGACAGTAAGATGAGTCAGTCTTCTTGTACTTAAGTCGGCATTGTGCTGTTGTATTTAATTCCGATGCAATTTCTGTGTTTCATCGTCAATAAGAAGGTCCAAGGTATACAGTAAACCTGGAGTGAAGCACCGGAATCTATAACTAGTGCCACAGGAGTGCTTCAATACATAGACGGTACGATGAGTCAGTCTTCGTGTACTTAATTCGGCATTGTGCCTTTTGTATTTAATATCGACGCAGTTTCTTTGTTTCATCGTCAATAAGACCGTCAGAGGGATACAGTAAATCTGAAGTGAAGCATCGGAATCTATAACTAGTGTCACAGCAATGGTTCAAAACATAGACAGTAAGAGGAGTCAGTCTTCTTGTACTTAAGTCGGCATTGTGCCTTTTGTATTTAATTCCGATGTAATTTCTGTGTTTTATCGTCAATTAGAAGGTCAGAGGGATACAGTAAAACTGAAGTGAAGCATTGTAATCTGTAACTATTGTCACAGGAATGGTTCAAACATAGTCAGTAAGAAGAATCAGTCTTCTTGTACTTCAGTAGGCATTGTGCCTTTTGTATTTAATTCCGATGCAATTTCTGTGTTTCATTGTCAATATGAAGGTGTAAGGGATACAGTAAACGTGGGGTGAAGCATCGGAATCTATAACTAGTGTCACAGGATTGTTTCGTAACATAGACAGTAAGAATAGTCAGTCTTCTTGTACTTAAGTTGGCATTGTGCCTTTTGGATTTAATTCTGGTGCAATTTCTGTGTTTCATCGTCCATAAGAAGGTCCGAGGCATACAGTAAACCTGAAGTGAAGCATCGGAATAAAAAACTAGTGTCACAGGAAAGGTTCAAAACATAGAGAGTAGGAAGAGTCAGTCTTCTTGAACTTAAGTCGGCATTGTGCTTTTTCAATTTAATTGCAATGGGATTTCTGTGTCTCATCGTCAATAGGAAGGTCTAAGGGACACAATAAACCTGAAGTGAAGCATCCGAATTAATAACTGGCGTCACAGGAATGGTTCAAAACATAGTCAGTAAGAAGAGTCAGTCTTCTTGAACGTAAGTCGGCATTGTGAATTTTGTATTTAATTCCGATACAATTTCTGTGTTTCATCGTCAATAAGAAGGTCCAAGGGATACAGTAAACCTGGAGTGAAGCATCGGAATCTATAACTAGTGTCACAGGGTTGGTTCAAATCATAGACAGTAAGAATTGTCAGTCTTCTTGTACTTCAGTCGGCATTGTGCCTTTTGTATTTAATTCTTTTGCAATTTCTGTATTTCATCGACAATAAGAAGGTCAGAGGGACACAGTAATCCTGAAGTTAAGCATCGGAATCTATGACTAGTGTCTCAGGAATGGTTCAAAACATTGACAGTAGGAAGAGTCAGTCTTCTTGTACTTCAATCATCATTGTGCATTTTCTATTTAATTCTGAAGCAATTTCTGTGTTTCATCGTCAATAAGAAGGTCCAAGATATACAGTAAACCTGGAGTGAAGCATCGGAATCTATAAGTATTTTCACAGGAATGGTTCAAAACACAGACAGTAAGAAGAGTCAGACTTCTTTTACTTAAGTCGGCATTGTGCCTATTGTCTTTCATTACGATGCAATTTCTGTGTTTCATCGTCAGTAAGAAGGTCCAAGGGATACAGTAAACCTGGAGTGAAGCATCGGAATCTATAACTAGTGTCACAGGAATGGATCAAAGCATAGTCAGTAAGAAGAAACAGTCTTTATGTACTTAAGTCGGTATTGTGCCTTTTGTATTTAATTCCGATGCAATTTTTGTGTTTCATCGTCACAAGAAGGTCCAAGGGATACAGTAAACCTGAAGTGAAGCATCGGAATCTGTAACTAGTGTCACAGGAATTGTTCAAAACATAGTCAGTCTGAAGAGTCAGTCTTCTTGTACTTAAGTCGGCATTGTGCCTTTTCTATTTAATTACGACGCAATTTCTGTGTTTCATCGTCACCAAGAAAGGTCTAAAGGATACAGTAAACCAGGAGTGAAGCAACGGAATCTATAACTATTGTCACAGGAATGGTTCAACCATAGACAGTAAGAAGAGTCAGTATTCTTGTACTTAAGTCGGCATTGTGCCTTTTCAATTTAATTCCGATGCATACTCTGTGTTTCATCGTCAATAAGAAGGACCAAGGGAGACAGTAAACCTGAATAGAAGCATCGGAATCTACAGCTAGTGTCACAGGAATGGTTCAACCATAGACAGTAAGAAGAGTCAGTATTCTTGTACTTAAGTCGGCATTGTGCCTTTTCAATTTAATTCCGATGCATACTCTGTGTTTCATCGTCAATAAGAAGGACCAAGGGATACAGTAAACCTGAAGTGAAGCATCGGAATCTATAACTAGTGTCACAGGAATGGTTCAAAACATAGTCAGTAAGAAGAGTCAGTCTTCTTGTACTTAAGTCATCATTGTGCATATTATATTTAATTCTGATGCAATTTCTGTGTTTCATCGTCAATAAGAAGGTCCAAGGGATACAGTAAACCTGGAGTGAAGCATCGGAGACTATAACTAGTGTCACAGGAATGGTTCAAAACATAGACAGTAAGAAGAGTCAGTCTTCTTGTACTTAATTCGACATTGTGCCTTTTGTATTTACTTCGGATGCAATTTCTGTGTTACATCGTCAATAAGAAGGTCCAAGGGATACAGTAAACCTGGAGGGAAGCATCGGAATCGGTAACTAATGTCACAGGGACGGTTCAAACCATAGACAGTAAGATTAGTCAGTATTCATGTACTTTAGTCGGCATTGTGCTTTTTGTATTCAATTCCGATGCAATTTCTGTGTTTCATCGTCACTAAGAAGGTCAGTGGGATACAGTAATCCTGAAGTTAAGCATCAGAATCTATAACTAGTGTCACAGGAATGGATCAAAACATAGTCACTAAGAAGAGTCAATCTACTTGTAGTTAAGTCGGCATTGTGCCTTTTCTATTTAATTCCGATGCAATTTCTGTGTTTCATCGTCACTAAGAAGGTCAGAGGGATACAGTAAACCTGAAGTGAAGCATCGGAATCTATAACTAGTGTCACACGAATGGTTCAAATCATAGACAGTTGGAGGAGTCACTCTTCTTGTACTTAAGTAGGCATTGTGCCGTTTGTATTTAATTCCGATGCAATGTCAGTGCTTCATCGTCAATAAGAAGGTCCAAGGGATACAGTAAACCTGAAATGAACCATCGGAATCTATAACTAGTGTCACAGGAATGGTTCAAAACATAGACAGTAGGAAAAGTCAGTCTACATGTACTTAAGTCGGCATTGTGCCTTTTGTATTTAATTCCGATGCAATTTCTGTGTTTCATCGTCAATAAGAAGATCAGAGGGATACAGTAACCCTGAAGTGAAGCATCGGAATCTATAACTAGTGTCACAGGAATGGTTCAAAACATAGTCAGTAAGAAGACTCAGTCTTCTTTTACTTAAGTCGGCATTGTGCCTCTTGTATTTAATTCCGATGCAATATTTGTGTTTCAACGTCAAAAAGAAGCTCAAAAGGGATACAGTATACCTGAAGTGAAGCATCGGAATCTATAACTAGTGTCACAGGAATGGTTCAAAACATAGACTGTCAGAAGAGTCAGTCTTCTTGTACTTAAGTCGGTATTGTGCCTTTGCTTTTTAATTCCGACGCAATTTCTGTGTCATCGTCAATAAGAAGGTCAGAGGGATACAGTAAACTTGGAGTGAAGCACCGGAATCAATAACTAGTGTCACAGGAATGGTTCAAAACATAGACTGTCAGAAGAGTCAGTCTTCTTGTACTTTAGTCGGCATTGTGCCTTTGTATTTAATTCTGATTCAATTTCTGTGTTTCATCGTCAATAAGAAGGTAAGTGGGATACAGTAATCCTGAAGTTAAGCATCGGTATCTATGACTAGTGTGACAGGAATGGTTCAAAACATAGACAGTAAGAAGAGTCAGTCTTCTTGTACTTAATTCGGCATTGTGCCTTTTGTATTTATTTCGGATGCAATTTCTGTGTTTCATCGGAAATAAGAAGGTCAGAGGGATACAGTAAACCAGATGTGAAACACGGAATCTATAACTAGTGGCACAGGATTTGTTCAAATCATAGTCAGTCAGAAGAATCAGTCTTCTTGTACTTAGGTCGGTATTGTGCCGTTTGTATTTAATTCCGATGCATTTTCTGTGTTTCATCGTCAATAAGAAGGTCCAAGGGATACAGTAAACCTGGAGTGAAGCATCGGAGTCTATAACTAGTGTCACACGAATGGTTCAAAAGATAGACAGTAAGAAGAGTCAGTCTTCTTGTACATAAGTCGGCATTGTGACTTTTGTATTTAATTCCGATGCAATTTCGGTGTTTCATAGTCAATAACAAGGTCAGAGGGATACAGTAATCCTGAATTGAAGCATCGAAATCTATGACTAGTGTCACAGGAATGGTGCAAAACATAGTCAGTAAGAAGAGTCAGTCTTCTTGTACTTAAGTCGGTATTGTGACTTTTGTATTTAAATCCGATGCAATTTCTGTGTTTCATCGTCAATAAGAAGGTCCAAGGGATACAGTAAACGTGGAGTGAAGCATCGGAATCTATAACTAGTGTCACAGGAATGGTTCAAAACATAGACAGTAAGAAGAGTCAGACTTCTTTTACTTACGTCGGCATTGGGCACTTGTATTTAATTCCGATGCAATTTCTGTGTCTTATCGTCAATAAGAAGGTCCAAGGGATACAGTATACCTGGAGTGAAGCATCAGAGTCTATAACTAGTGTCACAGGAATTGTTCAAAACATGGACAGTAAGAAGAGTCAGTCCTCTTGTACTTAATTCGGCATTGTGCCCTTTGTATTTAATTCCGATGCAATTTCTGTGTTTCATCGTCAATAAGAAGGTCTAAGGGATACAGTAAACCTGGAGTGAAGCATCGGAATCCATAACTAGTGTCACTGGAATGGTGCAAAACACAGACAGTAAAAAGGGTAAGACTTCTTTTACTTAAGTCGGCATTGAGCCTTTTGTATCTAATTCCGATGCAATTACTGTGTTTCATCGTCAATAAGAAGGTCCAAGGGATACAGTAAACCTGGAGTGAAGCATCGGAATCTATAACTAGTGTCACAGGAATGGTTCGAAGCATAGTCAGTAAGAAGAGACAGTCTTCTCGTACTTAAGTCGGCATTGTGCCTTTTGTATTTAATTCCGATGCAATTTCTGTGTTTCATCGTCAATAAGAAGGTCCAAGGGATACAGTAAACCAGGAGTGAAGCATCGGAGTCTGTAACTAGTGTCACCGGAATGGTTCAAAACATAGACAGTAAGAAGAGTCAGTCTTCTTGTACTTAATTCGGCATTGTGCCTTTTGTATTTAATTCTGATGCAATTTCTGTGTTTCATCGTCAATAAGAAGGTCAGAGGGATACAGGAAACCTGAATTGAAGCATCGGAATCTATAACTAGTGTCACAGGAATGGTTCAAAACATAGTCAGTAAGAAGAGTCAGTCTTCTTGTACTTAAGTCATCATTGTAGATTTTCTATTTAATTCTGATGCAATTTCTGTGTTTCATCGTCAATAAGAAGTTCCATAGGATACAGGAAACCTGAATTGAAGCATCGGAATCTATAACTAGTGTCACAGGAATGGTTCAAAACATAGACAGTAAGAAGAGTCAGTCTTCTTGTACTTAATTCGGCATTGTGCCTTATGTATTTAATTCAGATGCAATTTCTGTGTTTCATCGGAAATAAGAAGGTCAGAGGGATACCGTAAACCTGATGTGAAGCACGGAAGCTATAACTAGTGGCACAGGAATGGTTCAAATCATAGTCAGTAAGAAGAGTAAGTCTTGTTGTACTTAGGTCGGTATTGTGCCTTTTGTATTTAATTCCGATGCAATTTCTGTGTTTCATCGTCAATAAGAAGGTCCAAGGGATACAGTAAACCTGGAGTGAAGCATCGGAATCTATAACTAGTGTCACAGGGACGGTTCAAAGCATAGACAGTAAGATGAGTCAGTATTCTTGTACTTTTATCGGCATTGTGCTTTTTGTATTTAATTCGGATGCAATTTCTGTGCTTAATCGTCACTAAGAAGGTCAGTGGGATACAGTAATCCTGAAGTTAAGAATCAGAATCTATAACTGGAGTCACAGGAATGGTTCAAAACATAGTCAGTAAGAAGGGCCAGTCTTCTTGTAGTTAAGTCGGCATTGTGCCTTTTCTATTTAATTCCGATGCAATTTCTGTGTTTCATCGTCAATAAGAAGGTCATAGGGATACAGTAAACCTGAAGTGAAGCATCGGAATCTATAACTAGTGTCACACGAATGGTTCAAATCATAGACAGTAGGAAAAGTCACTCTACATGTACTTAAGTCGGCATTGTGCCTTTTGTATTTAATTCCGATGCAATTTCTGTGTTTCATCGTCAATAAGAAGGTCAGAGGGATACAGTAACCCTAAAGTGAAGCATCGGAATGTATAACTAGTGTCACAGTAATGGTTCAAAACATAGTCAGTAAGAAGACTCAGTCTCCTTGTACTTAAGTCGGCATTGTGCCTCTTGTATTTAATTCCGATGCAATTTGTGTGTTTCATCGTCAATAAGAAGGTCAGAGGGATACAGTAATCCTGAAGTGAAGCATCGGAATCTATAACTAGTGTCACAGGAATAGTTCAAAACATAGACAGTAAGATGAGTCAGTCTTGTTGTACTTAAGTCGGCATTGTGCCTTTTGAATTTCATTCCGATGCAATTTCTGTGTTTCATTGTCCATAAGTAGGTCCGAGGGATACAGTAAACCTCAAGTGAAGCATCGGAATAAAAAACTAGTGTCACAAGAATGGTTCAAAACATAGACTGTCAGAAGAGTTAGTCTTATTGTACTTTAGTCGGCATTGTGCCTTTTGTATTCAATTCTGATGCAATTTCTGTGTTTCATCGTCAATAAGAAGGTCCAGGGGTTCAGTAAACCTGGAGTGAAGCATCGGAATCTATAACTAGTGTCACAGGAATGGTTCAAATGATAGACAGTAAGATGAGTCAGTCTTCTTGTACTTAAGTCGGCATTGTGAATTTTTTATTTAATTCCGATACAATCTCTGTGTTTCATCGACAGTAAGAAGGTCCAAGGGATACAGTAAACCTGGAGTGAAGCATCGGAATCTATAACTAGTGTCACAGGAATGGTTCAAAACATAGACAGTAAGAAGAGTCAGACTCCTTTTACTTACGTCGGCATTGTGCACTTGTATTCAATTCCGATGCAATTTCTGTGTTTCATCGTCCATAAGCAGGTCCAAGGGATACAGTAAACCAGGAGTGAAGCATCGGAGTCTATAACTAGTGTCACAGGAATGGTTCAAAACATAGACAGTAAGAAGAGTCATTCCTCTTGTACGTAATTCGGCATTGTGCCCTTTGTATTTAATTCTGATGCAATTTCTGTGTTTCATCGTCAATAAGAAGGTCTAAGGGATACAGTAAACCTGGAGTGAAGCATCGGAATCCATAACTAGTGTCACAGGAATGGTTCAAAACACAGACAGTAAAAAGGGTAAGACTTCTTTTACTTAAGTCGGCATTGTGCCGTTTGTATCTAATTCCGATGCAATTACTGTGTTTCATCGTCAATAAGAAGGTCCAAGGGATACAGTAAACCGGGAGTGAAGCATCGGAGTCTATAACTAGTGTCACAGGAATGGTTCAAAGCATAGTCAGTAAGAAGAGACAGTCTTCTTGTACTTAAGTCGGCATTGTGCCTTTTGTATTTAATTCCGATGCAATTTCTGTGTTTCATTGTCAATAAGAAGGTCCAAGGGATACAGTAAACCAGGAGTGAAGCATCGGTGTCTATAACTAGTGTCACAGGAATGGTTCAAAACATAGACAGTAAGAAGAGTCAGTGTTCTTGTACTTAATTCGGCATTGTGCCTTTTGTATTTAATTCTGATGCAATATCTGTGTTTCATCGTCCATAAGAAGGTCAGAGGGATACAGGAAACCTGAATTGAAGCATCGGAATCTATAACTAGTGTCACAAGAATGGTTCAAAACATAGTCTGTAAGAAGAGTCAGTCTTCTTGTACTTAAGTCATCATTGTAGATTTTCTATTTAATTCTGATGCAATTTCGTCGTTTCATCGTCAATAAGAAGTTCCACAGGATACAGTAAACCTGGAGTGAAGCATCGGAATCTATAACTAGTGTCACAGGAATGGTTCAACACATAGTCAGTAAGAAGAGTCAGTCTTCTTGAATTTAATTCGGCATTGTGCCTATTGTATCTCATTCCGATGCAATTTCTGTGTATCATCGTCAATAAGAAGGTCCGAGGGATACAGTAAACCTGAATAGAAGCATCGGAATCTATAGCTAGTGTCACAGGAATGGTTCAAAACACAGACAGTAAGAAGAGTCAGACTTCTTTTACTTAAGTCAGCATTGAGCCTATTATATTTAATTCCGATGCAATTTCTGTGTTTCATCGTCAATAAGAATGTCCAAGGGATACAGTAAACCTGGAGTAAAGCATCGGAGTCTATAACTAGTGTCACAGGAATCTTTCAAAACATAGACAGTAAGATGAGTAAGTCTTCTTGTACTTAATTCGGCATTGTGCCTTTTGTATTTAATTCGGATGCATTTTCTGTGTTTCATCGGAAATAAGAAGGTCAGAGGGATACAGTAAACCTGATGTGAAGCACGGAAGCCATAACTAGTGGCACAGGAATGGTTCAAATCATAGTCAGTAAGAAGGGCCAGTCTTCTTGTAGTTAAGTCGGCATTGTGCCTTTTCTATTTAATTCCGATGCAATTTCTGTGTTTCATCGTCAATAAGAAGGTCATAGGGATACAGTAAACCTGAAGTGAAGCATCGGAATCTATAACTAGTGTCACACGAATGGTTCAAATCATAGACAGTGGGAAAAGTCAGTCTACATGTACTTAAGTCGGCATTGTGCCTTTTGTATTTAATTCCGATGCAATTTCTGTGTTTCATCGTCAATAAGAAGGTCAGAGGGATACAGTAACCCTAAAGTGAAGCATCGGAATGTATAACTAGTGTCACAGTAATGGTTAAAAACATAGTCAGTAAGAAGACTCAGTCTCCTTGTACTTAAGTCGGCATTGTGCCTCTTGTATTTAATTCCGATGCAATTTGTGTGTTTCATCGTCAATAAGAAGGTCAGGGGGATACAGTAAACCTAAAGTGAAGCATCGGAATCTATAACTAGTGTCACAGGAATGGTTCAAAACATAGACAGTAAGATGAGTCAGTCTTGTTGTACTTAAGTCGGCATTGTGCCTATTGAATTTTATTCCGATGCAATTTCTGTGTTTCATCGTCCATAAGAAGGTCCGAGGGATACAGTAAACCTCAAGTGAAGCATCGGAATAAAAAACTAGTGTCACAAGAATGGTTCAAAACATAGACTGTCAGAAGAGTCAGTCTTATTGTACTTTAGTCGGCATTGTGCCTTTTGTATTCAATTCTGATACAATTTCTGTGTTTCATCGTCAATAAGAAGGTCCAGGGGTTTCAGTAAACCTGGAGTGAAGCATCGGAATCTATAACTAGTGTCACAGGAATGGTTCAAATGATAGACAGTAAGATGAGTCAGTCTTCTTGTACTTAAGTCGGCATTGTGAATTTTTTATTTAATTCCGATACAATCTCTGTGTTTCATCGACAATAAGAAGGTCCAAGGGATACAGTAAACCTGGAGTGAAGCATCGGAATCTATAACTAGTGTCACAGGAATGGTTCAAAACATAGACAGTAAGAAGAGTCAGACTTCTTTTACTTACGTCGGCATTGTGCACTTGTATTCAATTCCGATGCAATTTCTGTGTTTCATCGTCCATAAGCAGGTCCAAGGGATACAGTAAACCAGGAGTGAAGCATCGGAGTCTATAACTAGTGGCACAGGAATGGTTCAAAACATAGACAGTAAGAAGAGTCATTCCTCTTGTTCGTAATTCGGCATTGTGCCCTTTGTATTTAATTCTGATGCCATTTCTGTGTTTCATCGTCAATAAGAAGGTCTAAGGGATACAGTAAACCTGGAGTGAAGCATCGGAATCCATAACTAGTGTCACAGGATTGGTTCAAAACACAGACAGTAAAAAGGGTAAGACTTCTTTTACTTAAGTCGGCATTGTGCCTTTTGTATCTAATTCCGATGCAATTACTGTGTTTCATCGTCAATAAGAAGGTCCAAGGGATACAGTAAACCACGAGTGAAGCATCGGAGCCTGTAACTAGTGTCACAGGAATGGTTCAAACCATAGACAGTAAGAAGAGTCAGTGTTCTTGTACTTAATTCGGCATTGTGCCTTTTGTATTTAATTCTGATGCAATTTCTGTGTTTCATCGTCAATAAGAAGGTCAGAGGGATACAGGAAACCTGAATTGAAGCATCGGAATCTATAACTAGTGTCACAGGAATGGTTCAAAACATAGTCAGTAAGAAGAGTCAGTCTTCTTGTACTTAAGTCACCATTGTAGTTTTTCTATTTAATTCTGATGCAATTTCGGTGTTTCATCGTCAGTAAGAAGGTCCATAGGATACAGTAAACCTGGAGTGAAGCATCGGAATCTATAACTAGTGTCACAGGAATGGTTCAAAATATAGTCAGTAAGAAGAGTCAGTCTTCTTGTACTTAAGTCGGCATTGTGCCTATTGTATCTCATTCCGATGCAATTTCTGTGTTTCATCGTCCATAACAAGATCCGAGGGATACAGTAAACCCGAATAGAAGCATCGGAATCTATAGCTAGTGTCGCAGGAATGGTTCAAAACACAGACAGTAAGAAGAGTCAGACTTCTTTTACTTAAGTCAGCATTGAGCCTATTGCATTTAATTCCGATGCAATTTCTGTGTTTCATCGTCAATAAGATTGTCCAAGGGATACAGTAAACCTGGAGTAAAGCATCGGAATCTATAACTAGTGTCACAGGAATGGTTCAAATCATAGACAGTAAGATGAGTCAGTCTTCTTGTACTTAATTCGGCACTGTGCCTTTTGTATTTAATTCGGATGCAATTTCTGTGTTTCATCGGAAATAAGAAGGTCAGAGGGATACAGTAAACCTGATGTGAAGCACGGAATCTATAACCAGTGGCACAGGAATGGTACAAATCATAGTCAGTAAGAAGAGTCAGTCTTGTTGTACTTAGGTCGGTATTGTGCCTTTTGTATTTAATTCCGAAGCAATTTCTGTGTTTCATCGTCAATAAGAAGGTGCAAGGGATACAGTAAACCTGGAGTGAAGCATCGGAATCTATAACTAGTGTCACAGGGACGGTTCAAAGCATAGACAGTAAGATGAGTCAGTATTCTTGTACTTTTTTGGGCATTGTGCTTTTTGTATTTAATTCCGATGCAATTTCTGTGCTTAATCGTCACTAAGAAGGTCAGTGGGATACAGTAAACCTGAAGTTAAGCATCAGAATCTATAACTGGTGTCTCAGGAATGGTTCAAAACATTGTCAGTAAGAAGGGCCAGTCTTCTTGTAGTTAAGTCGGCATTGTGCCTTTTCTATTTAATTCCGATGCAATTTCTGTGTTTCATCGTCAATAAGAAGGTCAGAGGGATACAGTAAACCCGAAGTAAAGCATCGGAATCTATAACTAGTGTCACACGAATGGTTCAAATCATAGACAGTAGGAAAAGTCAGTCTACATGTACTTAAGTCGGCATTGTGCCTTTTGTATTTAATTCCGATGCAATTTCTGTGTTTCATCGTCAATAAGAAGGTCAGAGGGATACAGTAACCCTAAAGTGAAGCATCGGAATGTATAACTAGTGTCACAGTAATGGTTCAAATCATAGTCAGTAAGAAGACTCAGTCTCCTTGTACTTAAGTCGGCATTGTGCCTCTTGTATTTAATTCCGATGCAATTTGTGTGTTTCATCGTCAATAAGAAGGTCAGAGGGATACAGAAAATCTGAAGTGAAGCATCGGAATCTATAACTAGTGTCACAGGCATGGTTCAAAACATAGGCAGTAAGAAGAGTCAGTCTTGTTGTACTTAAGTCGGAATTGTGCCTTTTGAATTTCATTCCGATGCAATTTCTGTGTTTCATTGTCCATTAGAACGTCCGGGGGATACAGTAAACCTCAAGTGAAGCATCGGAATAAATAACTAGTGTCACAAGAATGGTTCAAAACATAGACTGTCAGAAGAGTCAGTCTTATTGTACTTTAGTCGGCAATGTGCCTTTTTTATTCAATTCTGATGCAATTTCTGTGTTTCATCGTCAATAAGAAGGTCCAGGGGTTTCAGTAAACCTGGAGTGAAGCATCGGAATCTATAACTAGTGTCACAGGAATGGTTCAAATGATAGACAGTAAGATGAGTCAGTCTTCTTGTACTTAAGTCGGCATTGTGAATTTTTTATTTAATTCCGATACAATCTCTGTGTTTCATCGACAATAAGAAGGTCCAAGGGATACAGTAAACCTGGAGTGAAGCATCGGAATCTATAACTAGTGTCACAGGGATGGTTCTAAACATAGACAGTAAGAAGAGTCAGTCTTCTTGTACCTAAGTCGGCATCGTACCTTTTGCATTTAATTCCGATGCAATTTCTGTGTTTCATCGTCAATAAGAAGGTCAGTGGGATACAGTAATCCTGAAGTTAATCATCGGTATCTATGACTAGTGTCACAGGAATGGTTCAAAACATAGTCGGTAAGAAGAGTCAGTCTTCTTGTACTTAAGACGGCATTGTGCCTATTGTATTTAATTCCGATGCAATTTCTGTGTTTCATCGTCAATAAGAAGGGCCAAGGGATACAGTAAACCTGGAGTGACGCATCGGAATCTATAACTAGTGTCACAGGGATGGTTCAAAACATAGACAGTAAGAAGAGTCAGTCTTCTTGTACTTTAGTCGGCATTGTGCCATTTGTATTTAATTCCGATGCAATTTCTGTGTTTCATCGTCAATAAAAGGTCAGAGGGATACAGTATTCCTGAAGTGAAGCATCGGAATCTATGACTAGTGTCACAGGAATTGTGCAAAACATAGTCAGTAAGAAGAGTCAGTCTTCTTGTAATTAAGTCAGTATTGTGCCTTTTGTATTTAACTCCGATGGAATATCTGTGTTTGATCGTCAATAAGAGGGTCCAAGGGATACAGTTAACCTGGAGTGTAGCACCGGAGTCTATAACTAGTGTCACAGGAATGGTTCAAAAGCATAGACAGTAAGAAGAGTCAGTCTTCTTGTACTTAAGTCGGCTTAGTGTCTTTTGTATTTAGTTCCGATGCAATTTCTGTGTTTCATCGTCAATAAGTAGGTCCAAGGGATACAGTAAACCTGGAGTGAAGCATCGGAATCTATAACTAGTGTCACAGGAATGGTTCAAAACATAGTCAGTAAGAAGAGACAGTCTTCTTGTACTTAAGTCGGTATTATTCTTTTGTATTTAAATTCGATGCAATTTCTGTGTTTCATCGTCAATAAGAAGGTCCAAGGGATACAGTAAACCAGGAGTGAAGCATCGGAGTCTATAACTAGTGTCACAGGAATGGTACAAAAATAGTCAGTAAGAGGAGTCAGTCTTCTTTTACTTAATTCGGCATTGTGCCCTTTGTATTTAATTCTGATGCAATTTCTGTGTTTCATCGTCAATACGACGGTCTAAGGGATACAGTAAACCTGGAGTGAAGCATCGGAATCCATAACTAGTGTCATAGGAATGGTTCAAAACACAGACAGTAAGAAGAGTCAGACTTCTTTTACTTACGTCGGCATTGTGCATTTTGTAATTAATTAAGATGCATTTTCTGTGTTTCATCGTCAATAAGAAGGTCCAAAGGATACAGTAAAGCTAGAGTGAAGCATCGAAATCTATAACTAGTGTCACAGGAATGTTTCAAAACATAGTCAGTAAGAAGAGACAGTCTTCTTGTACTTATGTCGATATTGTGCCTTTTGTATTTAATTCCGATGCAATTTCTGTGTTTCATCGTCAATAAGAGGGTCCGGGGGATACAGTAAACCTGGAGTGAAGCATCGGAATCTATAACTAGTGTCACAGGGACGGTTCAAAACATAGACAGTAAGATGAGTCAGTATTCTTGTACTTTAGTCGGCATTGTGCTTTTTGTATTAATTTCCGATGCAATATCTGTGTTTCATCGCCACTAAGAAGGACAGTGGGATACAGTAATCCTGAAGTTAAGTATCGGAATCTATAACTAGTGTCACAGGAATGGTGCAAATCATAGACAGTAAGAAGAGTCAGTCTTCTTGTAGTTAAGTCGGCATTGTGCCTTTTCTATTTAATTCCGATGCAATTTCTGTGTTTCATCGTCAATAAGAAGGTCAGAGGGATACAGTAAACTAGTGTCACACGAACGGTTCAAAACATAGACAGTTGGAAGAGTCAGTCGTCTTGTACTTAAGTCGGCATTGTGCTTTTGTATTTAATTCCGATGCAATTTCTGTGTTTCATCCCGTCAATAAGAAGGTCCACGGTATACGGTAAACCTGTAGTGATGCATCGGAATCTATAACTAGTGTCACAGGAGTGGTTCACATCATAGACAGTAAAAAGAGTCCGTCTTCTTGTACTTACGTCGGCATTGTGCTTTTGTATTTAATTCCGATGCAATTTCTGTGTTTCATCGTCAATAAGAAGGTCCAAGGTATACAGTAAACCTGGAGGGAAGCATCGGAATCTATAATTAGTGCCACAGGAATGGTTCAAAACATAGACAGTGAGATGAGTCAGTCTTCTTGTACTTAATTCGGCATTGTGCCTTTTGTATTTAATTCCGACGCAATTTCTGTGTTTCATTGTCAATAAGAACTTCAGAGGGATACAGTAAATCTGAAGTGAAGCATCGGAATCTATAACTAGTGTCACAGGAATGGTTCAAAACATAGACAGCAAGAAGAGTCAGTCTACTTCTACTTAAGTCGGCATTGTGCCTTTTGTATTTAATTCCGATGCAATTTCTGTGTTTTATCGTCAATACGAAGGTCAGAGGGATACAGCAAACCTGAAGTGAAGCATCGGAATCTATAACTAGTGTCACAGGAATGGTTCAAACATAGTCAGTAAGAAGAGTCCGTCTTCTTGTACTTATGTCGGCATTGTGTTTTTGTATTTAATTCCGTTGCAATTTCTGTGTTTCAGCGTCAATAAGAAGGTCCAAGGTATACAGTAAACCTGGAGTGAAGCATCGGAATCCATAACTAGAGTCACAGGAATGGTTCAAAGCATAGACAGTAAGATGAGTCAGTCTTCTTGTACTTAAGTCGTCAATGTGCTTTTGTATTTAATTCCGATGCAATTTCTGTGTTTTATCGTCAATACGAAGGTCCAAGGTATACAGTAAACCTGGAGTGAAGCATCGGAATCTCTAACTAGTGTCACAGGAATGGTTCAAAACATAGACAGTAAGATGAGTGAGTCTTCTTGTACTTAAATCGGCATTGTGCCTTTTGTATTTAATACAGACGCAATTTCTGTGTTTCATCGTCAATAAGAACGTCAGAATGATACAGTAAATCTGAAGTGAAGCATCAGAATCAATAACTAGTGTCACAGGAATGGTTCAAAACATAGACAGTAAGAAGAGACAGTCTTCTTGTACTTATGTCGGTATTGTGCCTTTTGTATTTAATTCCGATGCAATTTCTGTGTTTCATCGTCAATAAGAAGGTCCAGGGGATACAGTAAACCTGGAGTGAAGCATCAGAATCTATAACTAGTGTCACAGGGACGGTTCAAAACATAGACAGTATGATGAGTCAGTATTCTTGTACTTTAGTCGGCATTGTGCTTTTTGTATTAATTTCCGATGCAATTTCTGTGTTTCATCGTCACTAAGAAGGTCAGTGGGATACAGTAATCCTGAAGTTAAGCATCGGAATCTATAACTAGTGTCACAGGAATGGTGCAAATCATAGACAGTAAGAAGAGTCAGTCTTCTTGTAGTTAAGTCGGCATTGTGCCTTTTCTATTTAATTCCGATGCAATTTCTGTGTTTCATCGTCAATAAGAAGGTCAGAGGGATACAGTAAACCTAAAGTGAAGCATCGGAATCTATAACTAGTGTCACACGAACGGTTCAAAACATAGACAGTTGGAAGGGTCAGTCGTCTTGTACTTAAGTCGGCATTGTGCCTTTTGTATTTAATTGCGATGCAATTTCTGTGTTTCATCGTCAATAAGAAGGTCAGAGGGATACAGTAAACCTGAAGTGAAGTATCGGAATCTATAACTAGTGTCACAGGAATTGTTCAAAACATAGTCAGTCTGAAGAGTCGGTCTTCTTGTACTTAAGTCGGCATTGTGCCTTTTCTATTTCATTACGATGCAATTTCTGTGTTTCATCGTCAGCAAGAAGGTCCAAAAGATACAGTAAACCAGGAGTGAAGCATCGGAATCTATGACTAGTGTCACAGGAATGGTTCAAAACATAGACAGTAAGAAGAGTCCGTCTTCTTGTACTTACGTCGGCATTTTGCTTTTGTATTTAATTCCGATGCAATTTCTGTGTTTCATCCCGTCAATAAGAAGGTCCACGGTATACGGTAAACCTGTAGTGATGCATCGGAATCTATAACTAGTGTCACAGGAATTGTTCAAAACATAGCAGTCTGAAGAGTCAGTCTTCTTGTACTTAAGTCGGCATTGTGCCTTTTCAATTTAATTACGATGCAATTTCTGTGTTTCATCGTCAGTAATAAGGTCCAAGGGATACTTTAAACCTGGGGTGAAGCATCGGAATCTATAACTAGTGTCACAGGAATGGTTCAAAACATAGACAGTAAGAAGAGTCAGTCTACTTATACTTAAGTCGGCATTGTGCCTTTTGTATTTAATTCCGATGCAATTTCTGTGTTTTATCGTCAATACGAAGGTCAGAGGGATACAGCAAACCTGAAGTGAAGCATCGGAATCTATAACTAGTGTCACAGGAATGGTTCAAACATAGTCAGTAAGAAGAGTCAGTCTTCTTGTACTTCAGTAGGCATTGTGCCTTTTGTATTTAATTCCGATGCAATTTCTGTGTTTTATCGTCAATAAGAAGGTCAGAGGGATACAGTAAACCTGAAGTGAAGCATCGGAATCTATAACTAGTGTCACAGGAATGGTTCAAAACATAGAGAGTTGGAAAACTCAGTCTTCTTGTACTGAAGTCGGCATTGTGCCTTTTGAATTTCATTCCGATGCAATTTCTGTGTTTCATCGTTCATAAGAAGGTCTGAGGGATACAGTAAACCTCAAGTGAAGCATCGGAATAAAAAACTAGTGTCACAGGAATGGTTCAAACATAGACAGTAGGAAGAGTCAGTCTTCTTGTACCTAAGACGGTATTGTGCCTTTTCTATTTAATTCCGTTGCAATTTCTGTGTTTCATCGTCAATAAGAAGGTCAGAGGGATACAGTAAACCTGGAGTGAAGCACCGGAATCTATAACTAGTGTCACAGGAATGGTTCAAAACATAGACTCTCAGAAGAGTCAGTCTTCTTGTACTTTAGTCGGCATTGTGCCTTTTGTATTTAATTCTGATGCAATTTCTGTGTTTCATCGTCAATAAGAAGGTCAAAGGGATAGAGTAAACCTGGAGTGAAGCATCGGAATCTAAAACTAGTGTCACGGGAATGGATCAAAAGATAGACAGTGAGAAGCGTCAGTCTTCTTCTTCTTAAGTCTGCATTGTGCCTTTTGTATTTAACTCCGATGCAATCTGTGTTTCATCGCCAATAAGGACGTCAGAATGATACAGTAAATCTGAAGTGAAGGTCGGAATCAATAACTAGTGTCACAGGAATGGTTCAAAACATAGACTCTCAGAAGAGTCAGTCTTCTTGTACTTAAGTCGGCATTGTGCCTATTGTATTTAATTCCGATGCAATTTCTGTGTTCCATCGTCAATAAGATGGGCCAAGGGATACAGTAAACCTGGAGTGAAGCATCGGAATCTATAACTAGTGTGACAGGGATGGTTCGAAACATAGACAGTAAGAAGAGTCAGTCTTCTTGTACATTAGTCGGCATTGTGCCTTTTGTATTTAATTCCGATGCAATTTCTGTGTTTCATCGTCAATAACAAGGTCAGAGGGATACAGTAATCCTGAAGTGAAGCATCGGAATCTATGACTAGTGTCACTGGAATGGTGCAAAACATAGTCAGTAAGAAGAGTCAGTCTTCTTGTACTTAAGTCGGTATTGTGCCTTTTGTATTCAATTCCGATGCAATTTTTGTGTTTCATCGTCAATAAGAAGGTCCAAGGGATACAGTAAACCAGGAGTGAAGCACAGGAGTCTATAACTAGTGTCACAGGAATGGTTCAAAACATAGACAGTAAGAAGACTCAGTCTTCTTTTACTTAAGTCATCATTGTGCATTTTCTATATAATTCTGATGCAATTTCTGTGTTTCATCGTCAATAAGAAGGTCTAAGGGATACAGTAAACCTAGAGTGAAGCATCGGAATCCATAACTAGTGTCACAGGAATGGTGCAAAACATAGTCAGTAAGAAGAGTCAGTTTTCTTGTAGTTAAGTCGGCATTGTGCCTTTTCTATTTAAATCTGATGCAATTTCTGTGTTTCATCGTCAATAAGAAGGTCAGAGGGATACAGTAAAATTGAAGTGAAGCATCGGAATCTATAACTAGTGTCACACGAACGGTTCAAAACATAGACAGTTGGAAGAGTCAGTCTTCTTGTACTTAAGTCGGCATTGTGCCTTTTGTATTTAATTCCGATGCAATTTCTGTGTTTCATTGTCAGTTCGAAGTTACAAGGGATACAGTAAACCTGAAATGAACCATCGGAATCTATATCTAGTGTCACAGGAATCGTTCAGCTCATAGACAGTAGGAAAAGTCAGTGTACATGTACTTAAGTCGGCATTGTGCCATTTGTATTTAATTCCGATGCAATTTCTGTGTTTCATCGTCAAAAGAAGGTCAGAGGGATACAGTAAACCTGAAATGAAGCATCGGAATCTATAACTAGTGTCACAGGAATTGTTCAAACGTAGACAGTCTGAAGAGCCGGTCTTCTTGTACTTAAGTCTGCATTGTGCCTTTTCATTTAATTACGATGCAATTTCTGTGTTTCATCGTCAGCAGGAAGGTCCAAATGATACAGTAAACCAGGAGTGAAGCATCTGAATCTATAACTAGTGTCACAGGAATGGTTCAAAACATAGACTGTAAGAAGAGTCCGTCCTCTTGTACTTACGTCGGCATTGTGCTTTTGTATTTAATTCCGATGCAATTTCTGTGTTTCATCGTCACTAAGAAGGTCAGTGGGATACAGCAATCCTGAAGTTAAGCTTGAGAAACTATAACTAGTGTCACAGGAATGGTTAAAAACATAGTCAGTAAGAAGAGTCAGTCTTCTTGTAGTTAAGTGGGTATTGTTCCTTTTCTATTTAATTGCGACGCAATTTCGGTGTTTCATCGTCAATAAGAAGGTCCGAGGGATACAGTAAACCTGAAGTGAAGCATCGGAATTTATAACTAGTGTCACAGGAATGGTTCAAAGCGTAGTCAATAAGAAGAGTCAGTCTTCTTGTACTTAAGTCGGCATTGTGCCTTTTGAATTTAATTCCGATATAATTTCTGTGTTTCATAGTCAATAAGAAGGTCCAAGGGATACAGTAACCCAGGACTGAAGCATCGGAATCTATAACTAGTGTCACAGGGATGGTTCAAAACATAGACAGTAATAAGAGTCAGTTTTCTTGTACTTAATTCGGCATTGCGCCTTTTGTATTTTATTCTGATGCAATTTCTGCGTTTCATCGTCAATACGAAGGTCAGAGGGATACAGTAATCCTGAAGTGAAGCATCGGAATCTATAACTAGTGTCACAGGAATGGTTAAAAACATAGTCAGTAAGAAGAGTCAGTCTTCTTGTACTTAAGTCATCATTGTGCATTTTCTATTTAATTCTGATGCTATTTCTGTGTTTCATCGTCAATAAGAAGGTCTAAGGGATACAGAAAACCTGGAGTGAAGCATCGGAATCCATAAATAGTGTCACACGAATGGTTCAAAACACAGACAGTAAGAAGGGTCAGACTTCTTTAACTTATGTCGGCATTGTGCCTCTTGTATTTAATTCCGATGCAATATCTGTGTTTCACCGTCAATACGAAGGTCCATGGGATACAGTAAACCTGAAATGAACCATCGGAATCTACAACTAGTGTCACAGGAATCGTTCAAAACATAGACAGTGGGAGAAGTCAATCTACATGTACTTAAGTCGGCATTGTGCCTTTTATATTTAATTCCGATGCAATTTCTGTGTTTCATCGTCAATAAGAAGGTCAGAGGGATACAGTAAACCTGAAGTGAAGCATCGGAATCTATAACTAGTGTCACAGGAATGGTTCAAAACATAGTCAGTAAGAAGAGTCAGTCTTCTTGTACTTAAGTCGGCATTGTGCCTATTAAATTTAATTCAGATGCAATTAGTGTGTTTCATCGTCAATAAGAAGGTCCAAGTGATACAGTATGCCAGAAGTGAAGCATCGGAATCTATAACTAGTGTCACAGGAATGGTTCAAATCATAGACAGTAGGAAGAGTCAGTCTTCTTGTACTTAAGTCGGTATTGTGCCTTTTCTATTTAATTCCGATGCAATTTCTGTGTTTCATCGTCAATAAGAAGGTCAGATGGATACTGTATACCTGAAGTGAAGCATCAGAATCTATAAATAGTGTCACAGGAATGGTTCAAAACACAGAGAGTTGGAAGATTCAGTCTTCTTGTACTTCATTCGGCATTGTGAATTTTGTATTTCATTCCGATGCAATTTCTGTGTTTCATCGTCCATAAGAAGGTCCGAGGGATACAGTAAACCTCACGTGAAGCATCGGAATAAAAAACTAGTGTCACAGGAATGGTTCAAAACATAGAGAGTAGGAAGAGTCAGTTTTCTTGTACATAAGCCGGCATTGTGCTTTTTCTATTTAATTCCGATGCGATTTCTGTGTCTCATCGTCAATAGGAATGTCCAAGGGATACAGTAAACCTCAAGAGAAGCATCGGAAACTATAAGTAGTGTCACAGGATTTTTTCAAAACATAGTCAGTCTGAAGAGTCAGTCTTCTTGTACTTAAGCCGGCATTGTGCGTTTTCTATTTAATTACGATGCAATTTTTGTGTTTCATCGTCACAAGAAGGTCCAAGGGATACAGTAAACCAGGAGTGTAGCATCGGAATCTATAACTAGTGTCACAGGAATGGTTCAAAACATAGACAGTAGGAAGAGTCCGTCTTCTTTTACTTAAGTCGGCATTGTGCTTTTGTATTCAATTCCGATGCAATTTCTGTGTTTCATCGTCAATAAGAAGTTCCAAGGGATACAGTATACCACGAGTGAAGCATCGGAGTCTATAACTAGTGTCACAGGAATGGTTCAAAACGTAGACACTAATAAGAGTCTGTCTTCTTGCACTTAATTCGGCATTGTGCCTTTTGTATTTATTTCTGATGCAATTTCTGTGTTTCATCGTCAATAAGAAGGTCAGAGGGATACAGGAAACCTGTAGTGAAGCATCGGAATCTATAACTAGTGTCACAGGAATGGTTCAAAACATAGTCAGTAAGAAGAGTCAGTCTTCTTGTACTTAGGTCATCATTGTGCATTTTCTATTTAATTCTGATGCAATTTCTGTGTTTCATCGTCAATAAGAAGGTCTATGGGATGCAGTAAACCTGGAGTGAAGCATCGGAACCCATAACTAGTGTAACAGGAATAATTCAAAACACAGACAGTAAGAAGAGTCAGACTTCATTTACTTAAATCGGCATTGTGCCTTTTTATATAATTCCGATGCAATTTCTGTGATTCATCGTCTATACGAAGGTCCAAGGGATACAGTAAACCTGGAGTGAAGCATCGGAATCTATAACTAGTGTCACAGGAATGGTTCAAAACACAGACAGTAAGAAGAGTCAGACTTCTTTTACTTAAGTCAGCATTGTGCCTTTTTATTTAATTCCGATGCAATTTCTGTGTTTCATCGTCAATACGAAGGTCCAAGGGATGCAGTAAACCTGGAGTGAAGCAACGGAATCTATAACTAGTGTCACAGGAATGGTTCAAAACATAGTCAGTAAGAAGAGACAGTCTTCTTGTACTTTAGTCGGTATTGTGCTTTTTGTATTCAATTCCGATGCAATTTCTGTCTTTCATCGTCAAGAAGAAGGTCCAAGGGATACAGTTGAGCTGGAGTGAAGCATCGGAATCTATAACTAGTGTCACACGGACGGTTCAAAACATAGACAGTAAGATGAGTCAGTATTCTTGTACTTTAGTCGGCATTGTGCCTTTTGTATTTAATTCCGATGCAATTTCTGTGTTTCATCGTCAATATGAAGGTCTAAGGGATAGAGTCAATCTGGAGTGAAGCATAGTGTCACACGAATGGTTCAAAACATAGACAGTAAGATGAGTCAGTCTTCTTGTACTTAAGTCGGCATTGTGCCTTTTGTATTTAATTCCGATGCAATATCTATGTTTCATCGCCAATAAGAAGATCCAAGGGATACAGTAAACTTAAAGGAAGCATCAGATCTATAACTAGTGTCACAGGAGTGGTTCAAAACATAGAGAGTAGGAAGAGTCAGTCTTCTTGTACTTAAGTCGGCATTGTGCCTTTTCTATTTCATTCCGATGCGGTTTCTGTGTCTCTTCGTCAATAGGAAATTCCAAGGGATACAGTAAAGCTGAAGTGAAGCATCGGAATCTATAACTAGTGGCACAGGAATTGTTCAAAATATAGTCAGTCTGAAGAGTCAGTCTTCTTGTACTTAAGTCGGCAATGTGCCTTTTCAATTTAAGTACGATGCAATATCTGTGTTTCATCGTCAACAGGAAGGTCCAAGGTATACAGTAAACCTGGAGTGAAGCATCGGAATCGATAACTAGTGTCACAGGAATGGTTCAAAACATAGACAGTAAGATGAGTCAGTCTTCTTGTACTTAAGTCGGCATTGTGCCTTTTGTATTTAATTCCGATGCAATTTCTAGGTTTCATCGTCTATAGGAAGGTCCAAGCTATACAGTAAAGCTTGAATGAAGCATCGGAATCGATAACTAGTGTCACAGGAATGGTTCAAATCATAGACAGTAGGAAGAGTCAGTCTTCTTGTACTTAAGTCGGTATTGTGCCTTTTCTATTTAATTCCGATGCAATTTCTGTGTTTCATCGTCAATAAGAAGGTCAGATGGATACAGTATACCTGAAGTGAAGCATCAGAATCTATAACTAGTGTCACAGGAATAGTTCAAAACATAGAGAGTTGGAAGATTCAGTCTTCTTGTACTTAATTCGGCATTGTGCCTTTTGTATTTCATTCCGATGCAATTTCTGTGTTTCATCGTCCATAAGAAGGTCCGAGGGACACAGTAAACCTCACGTGAAGCATCGGAATAAAAAACTAGTGTCACAGGAATGGTTCAAAACATAGAGAGTAGAAAGAGTCAGTCTTCTTGTATATAAGCCGGCATTGTGCTTTTCCTATTTTATTCCGATGCGATTTCTGTGTGTCATCGTCAATAGGAATGTCCAAGGGATACAGTCAACCTCAAGAGAAGCATCGGAAACTATAACTAGTGTCACATGATTTGTTCAAATAATAGTCAGTCTGAAGAGTCAGTCATCTTGTACGTAAGCCGGCATTGTGCGTTTTCTATTTAATTACGATGCAATTTCTGTGTTTCATCGTCACAAGAAGGTCCAAGGGATACAGTAAACCAGGAGTGTAGCATCGGAATCTATAACTAGTGTCACAGGAATGGTTCAAAACATAGACAGTAGGAAGAGTCCGTCTTCTTTTACTTAAGTCGGCATTGTGCTTTTGTATTTAATTCCGATGCAATTTCTGTGTTTCATCGTCAATAACAAGGTCAGAGGGATACAGTTATCCTGAAATGAAGCATCGGAATCTATGACTAGTGTCACAGGAATGGTGCATAACATAGTCAGTAAGAAGAGTCAGTCTTCTTGTACTTAAGTCGGTATTGTGCCTTTTGTATTTAATTCCGATGCAATTTCTGTGTTTCAACGTCAATAAGAAGGTCCAAGGGATACAGTAAACCTGGAGTGAAGCATCGGAATCTATAACTAGCGTCACAGGAATGGTTCAAAACATAGACAGTAAGAAGAGTCTGACTTCTTTCACATAAGTCGGCATTGTGCCTTTTGTATTCAATTCCGATGCAATTTCTGTGTTTCATCGTCAATAAGAAGTTCCAAGGGATACAGTATACCAGGAGTGAAGCATCGGAGTCTATTACTAGTGTCACAGGAATGGTTCAAAACGAAGACACTAATAAGAGTCTGTCTTCTTGCACTTAATTCGGCATTGTGCCTTTTGTATTTATTTCTGATGCAATTTCTGTGTTTCATCGTCAATAAGAAGGTCAGAGGGATACAGGAAACCTGGAGTGAAGCTTCGGAATCTATAACTAGTGTCACAGGAACGGTTCAAACATACTCAGTTAGAAGAGTCTGCATTCTTGTACTTAAGTCGGCATTGTGCTTTTGTATTTAATTCCGATGCAATTTCTGTGTTTCATCGTCAACAGGAAGGTCCAAGGTATACACTAAACCTGGAGTGAAGCATCGGAATCGATAACTAGTGTCACAGGAATGGTTCAAAGCATAGACAGTAAGATGAGTCAGTCTTCTTGTACTTAAGTCGGCATTGTGCTTTTGTATTTAATTCCAATGCAATTTCTGGGTTTCATCGTCAATAGGAAGGTCCAAGGTATACAGTAAACCTGGAATGAAGCATCGGAATCGATAACTAGTGTCACAGGAATGGTTCAAAACATAGACAGTAAGATGAGTCAGTCTTCTTGTACTTAAGTCGGCATTGTGCTGTTGTATTTAATTCCGATGCAATTTCTGTGTTTCATCGTCAATAAGAAGGTCCAAGGTATACAGTAAACCTGGAGTGAAGCACCGGAATCTATAACTAGTGCCACATGAATGCTTCAATACATAGACAGTACGATGAGTCAGTCTTCGTGTACTTAATTCGGCATTGTGCCTTTTGTATTTAATACCGACGCAGTTTCTGTGTTGCATCGTCATTAAGAACGTCAGAGGGATACAGTAAATCTGAAGTGAAGCATCGGAATCTATAACTAGTGTCACAGGAATGCTTCAATACATAGACAGTAAGAAGAGTCAGTCTTCTTGTTCTTAAGTCGGCATTGTGCCTTTTGTATTTAATTCCGATGCAATTTCTGTGTTCCATCGTCATTAAGAAGGTCAGTGGGATACAGTAATCCTGAAGTTAAGCTTCAGAATCTATAACTAGTTTCACAGAAATGGTGCAAAACTTAGTCAGTAAGAAGAGTCAGTCTTCTTGTAGTTAAGTCGGTATTGTGCCTTTTCTATTTAATTCCGATGCAATTTCTGTGTTTCATCGTCAATAAGAAGGTCCAAGGGATACAGTAAACCTGAAATGAACCGTCGGAATCTATAACTAGTGTTACAGGAATGGTTCAAATATAGACAGTAGGAAAAGTCAGTCTACACGTACTTAAGTCGGCATTGAGCCTTTTGTATTTAATTCCGATGCAATTTCTGTGTTTCATCGTCAATAAGAAGGTCAGAGGGATACAGTAAACCTGAAGTGAAGCATCGGAATCTATAACTAGTGTCACAGGAATGGTTCAAAGCACAGTCAGTAAGAAGAGTCAGTCTTCTTGTACTTAAGTCGGCATTGTGCCTTTTGTATTTAATTCCGATGCAGTTTGTGTGTTTCATCGTCAATAAGAAGGTCCAAGGGATACAGTAACCCTGAAGTGAAGCATCGGAATCTATAACTGGCGTCACAGGAATGGTTCAAAACATAGAGAGTTGGAAGAGTCAGTCTACTTGTACATAGGTCGGCATTGTGCCTTTTGTATTTCATTCCGATGCAATTTCTGTGTTTCATCGTCCATAAGAAGGTCCGAGGGATACAGTAAAACCTGAAGTGAAGCATCGGAATAAAAAACTAGTGTCACAGGAAAGGTTCAAAACATAGAGAGTAGGAAGAGTCAGTCTTCTTGTAGTTAAGTCGGCATTGTGCTTTTTCTATTTAATTCCAATGCGATTTCTGTGTCTCATCGTCAACAGGAAAGTCTAAGGGACACAATAAACCTGAAGTGAAGCATCGGAATTTATAACTGGCGTCACAGGAATGGTTCAAAACATAGTCAGTAAGAAGAGTCAGTCTTCTTGTACTTAAGTCATCATTGTGCATTTTCTATTTAACTCTGAAGCAATTTCTGTGTTTCATCGTCAATAAGAAGGTCCAAGATATACAGTAAACCTGGAGTGAAGCATCGGAATCTATAACTAGTGTCACAGGAATGGATCAAAACATAGACAGTGAGAAGAGTCAGTCTTCTTTTACTTAAGTCGGCATTGTGCCTTTTGTATTTAATTCCGATGCAATTTCTGTGTTTCATCGTCAGTATGAAGGTCTAAGGGGTACAGTACACGTGGAGTGAAGCATCGGAATCTATAACTAGTGTCACAGGATTGTTTCAAAACATAGACAGTAAGAAGAGTCAGTCTCCTTGTACTTAAGTTGGCATTGTGCCTTTTGTATTTAATTCCGATGCAATTTCTGTGTTTCATCGTCACTAAGAAGGTCAGTGGGATACAGTAATCCTGAAGTTAAGCTTCAGAATCTATAACTAGTTTCACAGAAATGGTTCAAAACATAGTCAGTAAGAAGAGTCAGTCTTCTTGCAGTTAAGTCGGTATTGAGCCTTTTCTATTTAATTACGATGCAATTTCTGTGTTTCATCGTCAATAAGAAGGTCAGTGGGATACAGTAAACCTGAAGTGAAGCATCGGAATCTATAACTAGCGTCACAGGAATGGTTCAAAGCATAGAGAGTTGGAAGAGTAAGTATTCTTGTACTTAAGTCGGCATTGTGCTTTTAGTATTTAATTCCGATGCAATTTCTGTGTTTCATCGTCGATAAGAAGGTCCAAGGGATACAGTAAACCTGAAATGGACCGTCGGAATCTATAACTAGTGTTACAGGAATGGTTCAAAACATAGACAGTTGGAAAAGTCAGTCTACACGTACTTAAGTCGGCATTGTGCCTTTTGTATTTAATTCCGATGCAATTTCTGTGTTTCATCCTGAATAAGAAGGTCAGAGGGATACAGTAAACCTGAAGTGAAGCATCGGAATCTATAGCTAGTGTCTCAGGAATGGTTCAGAGCATAGTCAGTAAGAAGAGTCAGTCTTCTTGTACTTAAGTCGGCATTGTGCCTTTTGTATTTAATTCCGATGCAATTTGTGTGTTTCATCGTCAATAAGAAGGTCCATGGGATACAGTAAACCTGAAGTGAAGCATCGGAATCTATAACTAGGGTCACAGGAATGGTTCAAAACATAGACATTAGGAAGAGTCAGTCTTCTTGTACTTAAGTCGGTATTGTGCCTCTTCTATTTAATTCCGATGCAATTTCTGTGTTTCATTGTCAATACGAAGGTCAGAGGGATGCAGTAAACCTGAAGTGGTGCATCGGAATCTATAACTAGTGTCACAGGAATGGTTCAAAACATAGAGAGTTGGAAGAGTCAGTCTACTTGTACGTAAGTCGGCATTGTGCCTTTTGTATTTCATTCCCATACAATTTCTGTGTTTCATCGTCCATAAGAAGGTCCGAGGGATACAGTAAACCTGAAGTGAAGCATCGGAATAAAAAACTAGTGTCACAGGAAAGGTTCAAAACATAGAGAGTAGAAAGAGTCAGTCTTCTTGTACTTAAGTCGGCATTGTGCTTTTTGTATTTAATTCCGATGCAATTTCTGTGTTTCATCGTCAATATGAAGGGCTAAGGGATACAGTAAACCTGGAGTGAAGCATCGGAATCTATAACTAGTGTCTCAGGAATGGTTCAGAGCATAGTCAGTAAGAAGAGTCAGTCTTCTTGTACTTAAGTCGGCATTGTGCCTTTTGTATTTAATTCCAGTGCGATTTCTGTGTCTCATCGTCAATAGGAAGGTCTAAGGGACACAATAAACCTGAAGTGAAGCATCGGAATTTATAACTGGTGTCACAGGAATGGTTCAAAACATAGTCAGTAAGAAGAGTCAGTCCCCTTGTACGTAAGTCGGCATTGTGAATTTTGTATTTAATTCCGTTACAATTTCTGCGTTTCATCGTCAATAAGAAGGTCCAAGGGATACAGTAAACCTGGAGTGAAGCATCGGAATATATAACTAGTGTCACAGGGTTGGTGCAAATCATAGACAGTAAGAAGTGTCGGTCTTCTTGTACTTAAGTCGGCATTGTGCCTTTTGTATTTAATTCCTATGCAATTTCTGTGTTTCATCGTCAATAAGAAGGTCAGAGGGATACAGTAATCCTGAAGTTAAGCATCGGAATCTATGACTAGTGTCACAGGAATGGTTCAAAACATAGACAGTAGGAAGAGTCAGTCTTCTTGTACTTAAGTCATCATTGTGCATTTTCTATTTAATTCTGAAGCAATTTCTGTGTTTCATCGTCAATAGGAAGGTCCAAGATATACAGTAAACCTGGAGTGAAGCATCGGAATCTATAACTAGTTTCACAGGAATGGTTCAAAACACAGACATTAAGAAGAGTCAGACTTCTTTTACTTATGTCGGCATTGTGCCTTTTGTATTTAATTGCGATGCAATTTCTGTGTCGTATCGTCAATAAGAAGGTCCAAGGGATACAGTAAACCTGGAGTGAAGCATCAGAGTCTATAACTAGTGTCACAGGAATTGTTCAAAACATGGACAGAAAGAAGAGTCAGTCTTCTTGTACTTAATTCAGCATTGAGCCTTTTGTATTTAATTCCGATGCAATTTCTGTGTTTCATCGTCAATAAGAAGGTCAGAGGGATACAGTAAACCTGATGTGAAGCATCGTAATCTATAACTAGTGTCACAGGAATGGTTCGAAACATAGTCAGTAAGAAGAGTCAGTCTTCTTGTACTTAAGTCGGTATTGTGCCTTTTGTATTTAATTCCGATGCAATTTCTGTGTTTCAACGTCAAAAAGAGGGTCCAAGGGATACAGTAAACCTGGAGTGAAGCATCGGAATCTATAACTAGTGTCAGAGGGACGGTTCAAAACATAGACAGTAACATGAGTCAGTATTCTTGTACTTTAGTCGGCATTGTGCTTTATGTATTTAATTCCGATGCAATTTCTGTGTTTCATCGTCACTAAGAAGGTCAGTGGGATACAGTATTCCTGAAGTTAAGCATCGGAATCTATAACTAGTGTCACAGGAATGGTTCAAAACATAGTCAGTATGAAGAGTCAGTCTTCTTGTACGTAAGTCTGCATTGTGAATTTTGTATTTAATTCTGATACCATTTTTGTGTTTCATCGTCAATAAGAAGGTCCAAGGGAAACACTGAACCTGGAGTGAAGCATCGGAATCTATAACTTGTTTCACAGGAATGGTTCAAAACACAGACAGTAAGAAGAGTCACACTTCTTTTACTTAAGTCGGCATTGTGCCTTTTGTATTTAATTCCGTTGCAATATCCGTGTTTCATCGTCAATAAGAAGGTCCAAGGGATACAGTAAACCCGGAGTGAAGCATCAGAGTCTATAACTAGTGCCACAGGAATGGTTCTAAACATAGACAGTAAGAGTAGTCAGTCTTCTTGTACTTAATTCGGCATTGTGCCTTTTGTATTTAATTCTGATGCAATTACTGTGATTCATCGTCAATAAGAAGGTCAGAGGGATACAGTAAACCTGACGTGAAGCATCGTTATCTATAACTAGTGTCATAGGAATGGTTCAATACATAGTCAGTAAGAAGAGTCAGTCTTCTTGTTCTTAAGTCGGTATTATTCCTTTTGTATTTAATTCCGATGCAATTTCTGTGTTTCTACGTCAATAAGAAGGTCCAAGGGATACAGTAAACCTGGAGTGAAGCATTGGAATCTGTGACTAGTGTCAGAGGGACGGTTCAAAACATAGACAGTAACATGAGTCAGTAAACTTGTACTTTAGTTGGCATTATGCTTTTTGTATTTAATTCCGATGCAATTTCTGTGTTTCATCGTCACTAAGAAGGTCAGTGGGGTACAGTAATCCGAAGTTAAGCATAGGAATCTAGAACTAGTGTCACAGGATTGGTTCAAATCATAGTCAGTAAGAAGAGTCACTCTTCTTGTAGTTAAGTCGGCATTGTTCCTTATCTATTTAATTCCGATGCAATGTCTGTGTTTTATCGTCAATAAGAAGGTCAGAGGGATACAGTAAACCTGAAGTGAAGCATCGGAATCTATAACTAGTGTCACACGAATGGTTCAAAACATAGGTAGTTGGAAGGGTCAGTCTTCTTGTACTTATGTCGGCATTGAGCCTTTTGTAGTTAATTCCGATGCAATTTCTGTGTTTGATCGTCAATAAGAAGTTCCAAGGGATACAGTAAACCTGAAATGAACCATCGGAATCTATAACTAGTGTCACAGGAATGGTCAAAAACATAGACAGTAGGAAAAGTCAGTCTACATATACTTAAGTCGGCATTGTGCCTTTTGTATTTAATTCCGATGCAATTTCAGTGTTTCATCATCCATAAGAAGGTCCGAGGGATACAGTAAACCTCAAGTGAAGCATCGGAATCTATAACTAGTGTCACAGGAATGATTCAAAACATAGACAGTAACAAGAGTCAGTCTTCTTGTAGTTAAGTCGGCATTGTGCCTTTTGTATTTTATTCCGATGCAATTTCTGTTCTTCATCGTCAATAAGAAGGTCCAAGGGATACAGTAAATCTGAAGTGAAGCATCGAAATCTACAACTAGTATCACAGGAATGGTTCAAAACATAGACAGTAAGCAGAGTCAGTCTTCTTGTACTTAAGTCGGCATTGTGCTTTTTTTATTCAATTCCGATGCAATTTCTGAGTTTAATCGTTAATAAGAAGGTTCAAGGGATGCAGTAAACCTAAAGTGAAGCATCGGAATCCATAACTAGTGTCACAGGAACGGTTCAAAACATAGTCAGTAAGAAGAGTCAGTCTTCTTGTACTTAAGTCGGCATTGTGCCTTTTGTATTTAATTCCGATGCAATTTCTGTGTTTTATCGTCAATAAGAAGGTCAGAGGGATACAGTAAACCTGAAGTGAAGCATCGGAATCTATAACTAGTGTCACAGGATAGGTTCAAAACATAGTCAGTAAGAAGAGTCCGTCTTCTTGTACTTAAGTCGGCATTGTGCTTTTGTATTTAATTCCGATGCAATTTCTCTGTTTCATCGTCAATAAGAAGGTCCAAGGTATACAATAATCCTGGAGTGAAGCATCGGAATCTGTAACTAGTGTCACAGGAATGGTTCAAACATAGACAGTAAGATGAGTCAGTCTTCTTGTACTTAAGTCGGCATTGTGCTTTTGTATTTAATTCCGATGCAATTTCTGTGTTTCATCGTCAATACGAAGGTCCAAGGTATACAGTAAACCTTGAGTGAAGCATCAGAATCTATAACTAGTGTCACAGGAATGATTAAAAACGTAGACAGTAAGAAGAGTCAGTCTTCTTGTATTTATGTCGGCATTGCGCCTTTTGTATTTAATTCCGATGCAATTTCTGTGTTTTATCGTCAATAAGAAGGTCAGAGGGATACAGTAAACCTGAAGTGAAGCATCGGAATCTATAACTGGTGTCACAGGAATGGTTCAAAACATAGTCGGTAAGAAGAGTCCGTCTTCTTGTACTTAAGTCGGCATTGTGCTTTTGTATTTAATTCCGATGCAATTTCTGTGTTTCATCGTCAAAAAGAAGGTCCAAGGTATACAGTAATCCTGGAGTGAAGCATCGGAATCTATAACTAGTGTCACAGGAATGGTTCAAAACATAGACAGTCAGATGAGTCAGTCTTCTTGTACTTTAGTCGGCATTGTTCCTTTAGTATTTAATTCCGATGCAATTTCTGTGTTTCATCGTCACTAAGACGGTCAGTGGGATACATCAAACCTGAAGTGAAGCATCGAAATCTATAACTAGTGTAACAGGAATGGTTCAAAACATAGTCAGTAAGAAGAGTCCGTCTTCTTGTACTTAAGTCGGCATAGTGCCCTTTGTATTTAATTCCGATGCAATTTCTGTGTTTCTTCGTCAATAAGAAGGTCCAAAGGATACAGAAAACCTGAAATGCAGAATGGGAATCTATAACTAGTGTCACAGGAATGGTTCAAAACATAGACTGTAGGAGAAGTCAGTCTACACGTACTTAAGTCGGCACTGTGCCTTTTGTATTTAATTCCGATGCAATTTCTGTGTTTCATCGTCAATAAGAAGGTCAGAGGGATACAGTAAACCTCAAGTGAAGCATCGGAATCTATAACTAGTGTCACAGGAATGGTTCAAACATAGTCAGTAAGAAGAGTCAGTCTTCTTGTACTTAAGTCGGCATTGTGCCTTTTGTATTTAATTCCGATGCAATTTCTGTGTTTCATCGTCAATAAGAAGGTCCAAGGGATACAGTAAACCTGGAGTGAAGCATCGGAATCTATAACTAGTGTCACAGGGATGGTTCAAAACATAGACAGTAAGAAGAGTCAGTCTCCTTGTACTTAAGTCGGCATTGTGCCTTTTGTATTTAATTCCGATGCAATTTCTGTGTTTCATCGTCAATAAGAAGGTCCAAGGGATACAGTAAACCTAAAGCGAAGCATCGAAATCTATTACTAGTATCACAGAAATGGTTCAAAAGATAGACAGTATGCAGAGTCAGTCTTCTTGTACTTAAGTCGGCATTGTGCCTTTTCTATATAATTGCGATGCAATTTCTGTGTTTCATCGTCAATAAGAAGGACCAAGGGATACAGTAAACCTGGAGTGAAGCATCGGAATCTCTAACTAGTGCCACAGGAATTGTTCAAAACTTAGACAGTAAGAAGAGTCACTCTTCTTGTACTTATGTCGGCATTGTGCCTTTTGTATTTAATTCCGAAGCAATTTCTGTGTTTTATCGTCAATACGAAGGTTAGAGGGATACAGTAATCCTGAAGTGAAGCATCGGAATCTATAGCTAGTGTCACAGGGATGGTTCAAAACATAGACAGTAAGAAGAGTCAGTCTCCTTGTACTTAAGTCGGCATTGTGCCTTTTGTATTTAATTCGGATGCAATTTCTGTGTTTCATCGTCTATAAGTAGGTCCAAGGTATACAGTAAACCTGGAGTGAAGCATCGGAATCTATAACTAGTGTCACAGGGATGGTTCAAAACATAGACAGTAAGAAGAGTCAGTCTCCTTGTACTTAAGTCGGCATTGTGCCTTTTGTATTTAATTCCGATGCAATTTCTGTGTTTCATCGTCAATAAGAAGGTCCAAGGGATACAGTAAACCTAAAGCGAAGCATCGAAATCTATTACTAGTATCACAGAAATGGTTCAAAAGATAGACAGTATGCAGAGTCAGTCTTCTTGTACTTAAGTCGGCATTGTGCCTTTTCTATATAATTGCGATGCAATTTCTGTGTTTAATCGTCAATAAGAAGGTCAGAGGGATACAGTAAACCTGAAGTGAAGCATCGGAATCTATAACTAGTGTCACAGGAATGGTTCAAATCATAGAGAGTTGAAGGATTCAGTCTTCTTGTACTTAAGTCGGCATTGTGCCTTTTGTATTTCATTCTGATGCAATTTCTGTGTTTCATCGTCCATAAGAAGGTCCGAGGGAGACAGTAATCCTCAAGTGAAGCAACGGAATAAAAAACGAGTCTCACAGGAATGGTTCAAACATAGAGAGTAGGAAGAGTCATCCTTCTTGTACTTAAGTCGGCATTGTGCTTTATCTATTTAATTCCGATGGGATATCTGTGTCTCATCGTCAATAGGAAGGTCCAAGGGATACAGTAAACCTGAAGTGAAGCATCGGAATTTATAACTAGTGTCACAGTAATTGTTCAAGGTGTAGTCAGTATGAAGAGTCAGTCATCTTGTACGTAAGTCTGCATTGTGAATTTTGTATTTGATTCCGATACAATTTCTGTGTTTCATCGTCAATAAGAAGGTCCAATAGATACAGTAAACGTGGAGTGATGCATCGGAATCTATAACTAGTGTCACAGGGATGGTTCACAACATAGACAGTAAGAAGAGTCAGTCTTCTTGTACTTAAGTCGCCATTGTGCCTTTTGTATTTAATTCCGATGCATTTTCTGTGTTTCATCGACAGTAAGAAGGTCAGAGGGATACAGTAATCCTGAAGTTAAGTATCGGAATCTATGACTAGTGTCACAGGAATGGTTCAAAACATAGACAGTAGGCAGAGTCAGTCTTCTTGTACTTATGTCGGTATTGTGCCTTTTGTATTTAATTCCGATGCAATTCCTGTGTTTCATCGTCAATAAGAAGGTCCACGGGATACAGTAAACCTGAAGTGAAGCATCGGAATCTATAACTAGTGTCACAGGAATGGTTCAAAACATAGACAGTAAGAAGAGTCCGTCTTCTTGTACTTAAGTCATCATTGTGCATTTTCTATCTAATTCTGAAGCAATTTCTGTGTTTCATCGTCAATAAGAACGTCCAAGGGATACAGTAAACCTGGAGTGAAGCATCAGAGTCTATAACTAGTGTCACAGGAATGGTTTTAAACATAGACAGAAAGAAGAGTCAGTCTTCTTGTACTTAATTCGGCATTGTGTCTTTTGTATTTAATTCAGATGCAATTTCTGTGATTAACCGTCAAAAAGAAGGTCAGAGGGATACAGTAAACATGATGTGAAGCATCGTAATCTATAACTAGTGTCACAGGAATGGTTCAAAACATAGTCAGTAAGAAGAGTCAGTCTTCTTGTACTTAAGTCGGTATTGTGCCTTTTGTATTTAATTCCGATGCTATTTCTGTGTTTCTACGTCAATAAGAAGGTGCAAGGGATACACTAAACCTGGAGTGAAGCATCGTAATCTATATCTAGTGTCACAGGAATGGTTCAAAGCATGGTCAGTAAGAAGAGTCAGTCTTCTTGTACTTAAGTCGGTATTGTGCCTTTTGTATTTAATTCCGATGCTATTTCTGTGCTTCTACGTCAATAAGAAGGTCCAAGGGATACAGTACGCCTGAAGTGATGCATCGGAATCTATGACTAGTGTCACACGAATGGTTCAAAACATAGACAGTTGGAAGGGTCGTTCTTCTTGTACTTAAGTCGGCATTGTGCCTTTTGTATTTAATTCCGATGCAATTTCTGTGTTTGATCGTCAATACGAAGGTCCAAGAGACACAGTAAACCTGAAATGAACCATCGGAATCTATAACTAGTGTCACTGGAATGGTTCAAAACATAGACAGTAGGAAAAGTCAGTCTACATATACTTAAGTCGGCATTGTGCCTTTTGTATTTAATTCCGATGCAACTTCTGTGTTTCATCGTCAATAAGAAGGTCAGAGGGATACAATAAACCTGAAGTGAAGCATCGAAATCTATAACTAGTGTCACAGGAATGGTTCAAAACATAGTCAGTAAGAAGAGTCAGTCTTATTGTACTTAAGTTGGCATTGTGCCTTTTGTATTTAATTCCGTTGCAATTAGTGTGTTTCATCGTCAATATGAAGGTCCAACTGATTCAGTAAACCTGAAGTGAAGCATCGGAATCTATAACTAGTGTCACAGGAATGGTTCAAATCATAGAGAGTTGGAAGATTCAGTCTTCTTGTACTTAAGTCGGCATTGTGCCTTTTGTATTTCATTCTGATGCAATTTCTGTGCTTCATCGTCAATAAGAAGGTCAGAGGGATACAGTAAACCTGAAGTGAAGCATCGGAATCTATAACTAGTGACACAGGAATGGTTCAAAACATAGCCAGTAAGAAGAGTCAGTGTTCTTGTACTTAAGTCGGCTTTGTGCCTATTGTATTTAATTCCGATGCAATTTCTGTGTTTCATCGTCAATAAGAAGGTCCAAGGGATACAGTAAACCTGAAGTGAAGCATCGGAATCTGTAACTAGTGTCACAGGAATGGTTCAAAATATAGGCAGTAAGAAGAGTCATCCTTCTTGTACTTTAGTCGGCATTGTGCTTTATCTATTGAATTCCGATGCGATATCTGTGTCTCATCGTCAATAGGAATGTCCAAGGGATACAGTAAACCTGAAGTGAAGCATCGGAATTTATAACTAGTGTCACAGGAATGGTTCAAAACATAGTCAGTATGAAGAGTCAGTCTTCTTGTACGTAAGTCTGCATTGTGAATTTTGTATTTAGTTCCGATACAATTTCTGTGTTTCATCGTCAATAAGAAGGTCCAAGGGATACAGTAAACCTGAAGTGAAGCATCGGAATCTATAACTAGTGTCACAGGAATGGTTCAAAACATAGACAGTAAGAAGAGTCCGTCTTCTTGTACTTAAGTCATCATTGTGCATTTTCGATTTAATTCTGAAGCAATTTCTGTGTTTCATCGTCAATAAGAAGGTCCAAGGGATACTGTAAACCTGGAGTGAAGCATCGGTATCTATAACTAGTGTCACAGGGATGGTTCAAAACATAGACAGTAAGATGAGTCAGTCTTCTTGTACTTAAGTCGGCATTGTGCCTTTTGTATTTAATTCCGATGCATTTTCTGTGTTTCATCGCCAATAAGAAGGTCAGAGGGATACAGTAATCCTGAAGTTAAGTATCGGAATCTATGACTAGTGTCACAGGAATGGTTCAAAACATAGACAGTAGGAAGAGTCAGTCCTCTTGTACTTAAGTCGGCATTGTGCCTTTTGTATTTAATTCCGATGCAATCTCTGTGTTTCATCGTCAGTAAGAAGGTCCAAGGGATACAGTTAAAGTGAAGTGAAGCATCGGAATCTATAACTAGTGTCACAGGAATGGTTCAAATCATAGACAGTAGGAAGAGTCCGTCTTCTTGTACTTAAGTCATCATTGTGCATTTTCTATTTAATTCTGAAGCAATTTCTGTGTTTCATCGTCAATAAGATGGTCCAAGGGATACAGTAAACCTGAAGTGAAGCATCGGAATCTATAACTAGTGTCACAGGAATGGTTCAAAACATAGACAGTAAGAAGAGTCCGTCTTCTTGTACTTAAGTCTTCATTGTGCATTTTCGATTTAATTCTGAAGCAATTTCTGTGTTTCATCGTCAATAAGAAGGTCCAAGGGATACTGTAAACCTGGAGTGAAGCATCGGTATCTATAACTAGTGTCACAGGGATGGTTCAAAACATAGACAGTAAGATGAGTCAGTCTTCTTGTACTTAAGTCGGCATTGTGCCTTTTGTATTTAATTCCGATGCATTTTCTGTGTTTCATCGCCAATAAGAAGGTCAGAGGGATACAGTAATCCTGAAGTTAAGTATCGGAATCTATGACTAGTGTCACAGGAATGGTTCAAAACATAGACAGTAGGAAGAGTCAGTCCTCTTGTACTTAAGTCGGCATTGTGCCTTTTGTATTTAATTCCGATGCAATTTCTGTGTTTCATCGTCAGTAAGAGGGTCCAAGGGATACAGTTAACCTGAAGTGAAGCATCGGAATCTATAACTAGTGTCACAGGAATGGTTCAAAACATAGACAGTAAGAAGAGTCCGTCTTCTTGTACTTAAGTCATCATTGTGCATTTTCTATTTAATTCTGAAGCAATTTCTGTGTTTCATCGTCAATAAGATGGTCCAAGGGATACTGTAAACCTGGAGTGAAGCATCGGAATCTATAACTAGTTTCTGAGGAATGGTTCAAAAAACAGGCAGTAAGACGAGTTAGACTTCTTTTACTTAAGTCGGCATTGTGCCTTTTGTATTTAATTCCGATGCAATTTCTGTGTTTCATCGTCAATAAGAAGGTCCAAGGGATACAGTAAACCTGGAGTGAAGCATCAGAGTCTATAACTAGTGTCACAGGAATGGTTCTAAACATAGACAGTAAGAAGAGTCAGTCTTCTTGTACATAATTCGGCATTGTGTCTTTTGTATTTATTTCCGATGCAATTTCTGTGATTCATCGTCAATAAGAAGGTCAGAGGGATACAGTAAACATGATGTGAAGCATCGTAATCTGTAACTAGTGTCACAGGAATGGTTCAAAAAATAGTCAGTAAGAAGAGTCAGTCTTCTTGTACTTAAGTCGGTATTGTGCCCTTTGTATTTAGTTCCGATGCAATTTCTGTGTTTCATCGTCAATAAGAAGGTCAGAGGGATACAGTAAACCTGAAGTGAAGCATTGGAATCTATAACTAGTGTCACAGGAATGGTTAAAATCATAGAGAGTTGGATGATTCAGTCTTCTTGTACTTAAGTCGGCATTGTGCCTTTTGTATTTCATTCTGATGCAATTTCTGTGTTTCATCGTCCATAAGATGGTCCGAGGGAGACAGTAAACCTCAAGTGAAGCATCGGAATAAAAAACTAGTGTCACAAGAATGGTTCAAACATAGAGAGTAGGAAGAGTCAGTCTTCTTGTACTTAAGTCGGCATTGTGCTGTTTCTATTTAATACCGATGCGATTTCTGTGTCTCATCGTCAATAAGAAGGTCCAAGGGATACAGTAAACCTGAAGTGAAGCATCGGAATCTACAACTAGTGTCACAGGAATGGTTCAAAACATAGTCAGTAAGAAGAGTCAGTGTTCTTCTACTTAAGTCGGCATTGTGCCTATTGTATTTAATTCCGATGCAATTAGTGTGTTTCATCGTCAATAAGAAGGTCTAAGAAATACAGTATACCGGAAGTGAAGCATCGGAATCTATAACTAGTGTCACAGGAATGGTTCAAAACATAGAGAGTGGGAAGATTCAGTCTTCTTGTACTTAAGTCGGCATTGTGCTATTGTATTTAATTCCGATACAATTTCTGTGTTTCATCGTCAATAAGAAGGTCAGAGGGATACAGTAAACCTCAAGTGAAGCATCGGAATCTATAACTAGTGTCACAGGAATGGTTCAAAACATAGACAGTAAGAAGAGTCAGTCTTCTTGTACTTAAGTCGGCATTGTGCCTTTTGTATTTAATTCCGATGCAATTTCTGTGTTTCATCGTTAATAAGAAGGTCAGTGGGATACAGTAAAAATGAAGCGAAGCATCGGAATCTATAACCAGCGTCACAGGAATGATTCAAAGCATAGAGAGTTGGAAGAGTCAGTATTCTTGTACTTAAGTCGGCATTGTATCTTTTGTATTTAATTCCGATGCAATTTCTGTGTTTCATCGTCACTAAGACGGTCAGTGGGAACAGTAAACCTGAAGTGAAGCATCGGAACCTATAACTAGTGTAACAGGAATGGTTTAAAACATAGTAAGTAAGAAGAGTCAATCTTCTTGTACTTAAGTCAGCATTGTGCCCTTTGTATTTAATTCCGATGCAATTTCTGTGTTTCATCGTTAATAAGAAGGTCCAAAGGTTACAGGAAACCTGAAATGTACCATGGGAATCTATAACTAGTGTCACAGGAATGGTTTAAAACATAGACAGTAGGAAAAGTCAGTCTACACGTACTTAAGTCGGCATTGTGCCTTTTGTATTTAATTCCGATGCAATTTCTGTGTTTCATCGTCAATAAGAAGGTCAGAGGGATACAGTAAACCTCAAGTGAAGCATCGGAATCTATAACTAGTGTCACAGGAATGATTCAAAACATAGACAGTAACAAGAGTCAGTCTTCTTGTAGTTAAGTCGGCATTGTGCCTTTTGTATTTAATTCCGATGCAATTTCTGTTCTTCATCGTCAATAAGAAGGTCCAAGGGATACAGTAAATCTGAAGCGAAGCATCGAAATCTACAACTAGTATCACAGGAATAGTTCAAAACATAGACAGTAAGCAGAGTCAGTCTTCTTGTACTTAAGTCGGCATTGTGCTTTTTTTATTCAATTCCGATGCAATTTCTGAGTTTAATCGTTAATAAGAAGGTTCAAGGGATGCAGTAAACCTAAAGTGAAGCATCGGAATCCATAACTAGTGTCACAGGAACGGTTCAAAACATAGTCAGTAAGAAGAGTCAGTCTTCTTGTACTTAAGTCGGCATTGTGCCTTTTGTATTTAATTCCGATGCAATTTCTCTGTTTCATCGTCAATAAGAAGGTCCAAGGTATACAGTAATCCTGGAGTGAAGCATCGGAATCTGTAACTAGTGTCACAGGAATGGTTCAAACATAGACAGTAAGATGAGTCAGTCTTCTTGTACTTAAGTCGGCATTGTGCTTTTGTATTTAATTCCGATGCAATTTCTCTGTTTCATCGTCAATAAGAAGGTCCAAGGTATACAGTAATCCTGGAGTGAAGCATCGGAATCTGTAACTAGTGTCACAGGAATGGTTCAAACATAGACAGTAAGATGAGTCAGTCTTCTTGTACTTAAGTCGGCATTGTGCTTTTGTATTTAATTCCGATGCAATTTCTGTGTTTCATCGTCAATACGAAGGTCCAAGGTATACAGTAAACCTTGAGTGAAGCATCAGAATCTATAACTAGTGTCACAGGAATGATTAAAAACGTAGACAGTAAGAAGAGTCAGTCTTCTTGTATTTATGTCGGCATTGCGCCTTTTGTATTTAATTCCGATGCAATTTCTGTGTTTTATCGTCAATAAGAAGGTCAGAGGGATACAGTAAACCTGAAGTGAAGCATCGGAATCTATAACTGGTGTCACAGGAATGGTTCAAAACATAGTCGGTAAGAAGAGTCCGTCTTCTTGTACTTAAGTCGGCATTGTGCTTTTGTATTTAATTCCGATGCAATTTCTGTGTTTCATCGTCAAAAAGAAGGTCCAAGGTATACAGTAATCCTGGAGTGAAGCATCGGAATCTATAACTAGTGTCACAGGAATGGTTCAAAACATAGACAGTCAGATGAGTCAGTCTACTTGTACTTTAGTCGGCATGTTCCTTTAGTATTTAATTCCGATGAAATTTCTGTGTTTCATCGTCACTAAGACGGTCAGTGGGATACATCAAACCTGAAGTGAAGCATCGGAATCTATAACTAGTGTAACAGGAATGGTTCAAAACATAGTCAGTAAGAAGAGTCAGTCTTCTTGTACTTAAGTCGGCATAGTGCCCTTTGTATTTAATTCCGATGCAATTTCTGTGTTTCTTCGTCAATAAGAAGGTCCAAAGGATACAGAAAACCTGAAATGCAGAATGGGAATCTATAACTAGTGTCACAGGAATGGTTCAAAACATAGACAGTAGGAAAAGTCAGTCCACACGTACTTAAGTCGGCACTGTGCCTTTTGTATTTAATTCCGATGCAATTTCTGTGTTTCATCGTCAATAAGAAGGTCAGAGGGATACAGTAAACCTCAAGTGAAGCATCGGAATCTATAACTAGTGTCACAGGAATGGTTCAAACATAGTCAGTAAGAAGAGTCAGTCTTCTTGTACTTAAGTCGGCATTGTGCCTTTTGTATTTAATTCCGATGCAATTTCTGTGTTTCATCGTCAATAAGAAGGTCCAAGGGATACAGTAAACCTGGAGTGAAGCATCGGAATCTATAACTAGTGTCACAGGGATGGTTCAAAACATAGACAGTAAGAAGAGTCAGTCTCCTTGTACTTAAGTCGGCATTGTGCCTTTTGTATTTAATTCCGATGCAATTTCTGTGTTTCATCGTCAATAAGAAGGTCCAAGGGATACAGTAAACCTAAAGCGAAGCATCGAAATCTATTACTAGTATCACAGAAATGGTTCAAAAGAGAGACAGTATGCAGAGTCAGTCTTCTTGTACTTAAGTCGGCATTGTGCCTTTTCTATTTAATTGCGATGCAATTTCTGTGTTTCATCGTCAATAAGAAGGACCAAGGGATACAGTAAACCTGGAGTGAAGCATCGGAATCTCTAACTAGTGCCACAGGAATTGTTCAAAACTTAGACAGTAAGAAGAGTCAGTCTTCTTGTACTTATGTCGGCATTGTGCTTTTGTATTTAATTCCGAAGCAATTTCTGTGTTTTATCGTCAATACGAAGGTTAGAGGGATACAGTAATCCTGAAGTGAAGCATCGGAATCTATAACTAGTGTCACAGGGATGGTTCAAAACATAGACAGTAAGAAGAGTCAGTCTCCTTGTACTTAAGTCGGCATTGTGCCTTTTGTATTTAATTCGGATGCAATTTCTGTGTTTCATCGTCTATAAGTAGGTCCAAGGTATACAGTAAACCTGGAGTGAAGCATCGGAATCTATAACTAGTGTCACAGGAATGGTTCAAAACATAGACAGTAAGATGAGTTGGTCTTCTTGTAGTTAAGTCGGCATTGTGCCTTTTGTATTTATTTCCGATGCAATTTCTGTGCATCATCGTCAATAAGAAGGTCCAAGGGATACAGCAAACCTGAAGTGAAGCATCGGAATCTATAACTAGTGTACCAGGAATGGTTCAAAACATAGACAGTAGGAAGAGTCTGTCTTCTTGTACTTAAATCGGTATTGTGCCTTTTCTATTTAATTCCGATGCAATTTCTGTGTTTCATCGTCAATAAGAAGGTCAGAGGGATACAGTAAACCTGAAGTGAAGCATCGGAATCTATAACTAGTGTCACAGGAATGGTTCAAATCATAGAGAGTTGAAGGATTCAGTCTTCTTATACTTAAGTCGGCATTGTGCCTTTTGTATTTCATTCTGATGCAATTTCTGTGTTTCATCGTCCATAAGAAGGTCCGAGGGAGACAGTAATCCTCAAGTGAAGCATCGGAATAAAAAACGAGTGTCACAGGAATGGTTCAAACATAGAGAGTAGGAAGAGTCATCCTTCTTGTACTTAAGTCGGCATTGTGCTTTATCTATTTAATTCCGATGGGATATCTGTGTCTCATCGTCAATAGGAAGGTCCAAGGGATACAGTGAACCTGAAGTGAAGCATCGGAATTTATAACTAGTGTCACAGTAATTGTTCAAGGTGTAGTCAGTATGAAGAGTCAGTCATCTTGTACGTAAGTCTGCATTGTGAATTTTGTATTTAATTCCGATACAATTTCTGTGTTTCATCGTCAATAAGAAGGTCCAATAGATACAGTAAACGTGGAGTGATGCATCGGAATCTATAACTAGTGTCACAGGGATGGTTCAAAACATAGACAGTAAGAAGAGTCAGTCTTCTTGTACTTAAGTCGCCATTGTGCCTTTTGTATTTAATTCCGATGCATTTTCTGTGTTTCATCGACAGGAAGAAGGTCAGAGGGATACAGTAATCCTGAAGTTAAGTATCGGAATCTATGACTAGTGTCACAGGAATGGTTCAAAACATAGACAGTAGGCAGAGTCAGTCTTCTTGTACTTATGTCGGTATTGTGCCTTTTGTATTTAATTCCGATGCAATTCCTGTGTTTCATCGTCAATAAGAAGGTCCACGGGATACAGTAAACCTGAAGTGAATCATCGGAATCTATAACTAGTGTCACAGGAATGGTTCAAAACATAGACAGTAAGAAGAGTCCGTCTTCTTGTACTTAAGTCATCATTGTGCATTTTCTATTTAATTCTGAAGCAATTTCTGTGTTTCATCGTCAATAAGAACGTCCAAGGGATACAGTAAACCCGGAGTGAAGCATCAGAGTCTATAACTAGTGTCACAGGAATGGTTTTAAACATAGACAGAAAGAAGAGTCAGTCTTCTTGTACTTAATTCGGCATTGTGTCTTTTGTATTTAATTCCGATGCAATTTCTGTGATTCACCGTCAAAAAGAAGGTCAGAGGGATACAGTAAACATGATGTGAAGCATCGTAATCTATAACTAGTGTCACAGGAATGGTTCAAAACATAGTCAGTAAGAAGAGTCAGTCTTCTTGTACTTAAGTCGGTATTGTGCCTTTTGTATTTAATTCCGATGCTATTTCTGTGTTTCTACGTCAATAAGAAGGTGCAAGGGATACACTAAACCTGGAGTGAAGCATCGTAATCTATATCTAGTGTCACAGGAATGGTTCAAAACATAGTCAGTAAGAAGAGTCAGTCTTCTTGTACTTAAGTCGGTATTGTGCCTTTTGTATTTTATTCCGATGCTATTTCTGTGCTTCTACGTCAATAAGAAGGTCCAAGGGATACAGTACGCCTGAAGTGATGCATCGGAATCTATGACTAGTGTCACACGAATGGTTCAAAGCATAGACAGTTGGAAGGGTCGGTCTTCTTGTACTTAAGTCGGCATTGTGCCTTTTGTATTTAATTCCGATGCAATTTCTGTGTTTGATCGTCAATACGAAGGTCCAAGAGATACAGTAAACCTGAAATGAACCATCGGAATCTATAACTAGTGTCACTGGAATGGTTCAAAACATAGACAGTAGGAAAAGTCAGTCTACATATACTTAAGTCGGCATTGTGCCTTTTGTATTTAATTCCGATGCAACTTCTGTGTTTCATCGTCAATAAGAAGGTCAGAGGGATACAGTAAACCTGAAGTGAAGCATCGAAATCTATAACTAGTGTCACAGGAATGGTTCAAAACATAGTCAGTAAGAAGAGTTTGTCTTCTTGTACTTAAGTTGGCATTGAGCCTTTTGTATTTAATTCCGTTGCAATTAGTGTGTTTCATCGTCAATAAGAAGGTCCAAGGGATTCAGTAAACCTGAAGTGAAGCATCGGAATCTATAACTAGTGTCACAGGAATGGTTCAAATCATAGAGAGTTGGAAGATTCAGTCTTCTTGTACTTAAGTCGGCATTGTGCCTTTTGTATTTCATTCTGATGCAATTTCTGTGCTTCATCGTCAATAAGAAGGTCAGAGGGATACAGTAAACCTGAAGTGAAGCATCGGAATCTATAACTAGTGTCACAGGAGTGGTTCAAAACATAGCCAGTAAGAAGAGTCAGTGTTCTTGTACTTAAGTCGGCTTTGTGCCTATTGTATTTAATTCCGATGCAATTTCTGTGTTTCATCGTCAATAAGAAGGTCCAAGGGATACAGTAAACCTGAAGTGAAGCATCGGAATCTGTAACTAGTGTCACAGGAATGGTTCAAAACATAGACAGTAAGAAGAGTCCGTCTTCTTGTACTTAAGTCATCATTGTGCATTTTCTATTTAATTCTGAAGCAATTTCTGTGTTTCATCGTCAATAAGAAGGTCCAAGGGATACTGTAAACCTAGAGTGAAGCATCGGAATCTATAACTAGTTTCAGAGGAATGGTTCAAATAACAGACAGTAAGACGAGTTAGACTTCTTTTACTTAAGTCGGCATTGTGCCTTTTGTATTTAATTCCGATGCAATTTCTGTGTTTCATCGTCAATAAGAAGGTCCAAGGGATACAGTAAACCTGGAGTGAAGCATCAGAGTCTATAACTAGTGTCACAGGAATGGTTCTAAACATAGACAGTAAGAAGAGTCAGTCTTCTTGTACTTAATTCGGCATTGTGCCTTTTCTATTGAATTATGGTGCAATTTCTGTGTTTCATCGTCAGCAAGCAGGTCCAAGGGATACAGTAAACCAGGAGTGAAGCATCGAAATCTATAACTAGTATCACAGGAATGGTTCAAAACATAGACAGTAAGAAGGGTCCGTCTTCTTGTACTTAAGTCGGCATTGTGCTTTTGTATATAATTCCGATGCAATTTCTGTGTTTCATCGTCAATAACAAGGTCCAAGGTATACAGCAAACCTGGAGTGGAGCATCGGAATCTATAACTAGTGTCACAGGAATGGTTCAAAACATAGACAGTGAGATGAGTCAGCCTTCTTGTACTTAATTCGGCATTGTGCCTTTTGAATTTAATTCAGACGCTATTTCTGTGTTTCATTGTCAATAAGAACGTCAGAGGGATACAGTAAATCTGAAGTGAAGCATTGGAATCTATAACTAGTGTCTCAGGAATGGTTCAAAACATAGACAGTAAGAAGAGTCAGTCTCCTTGTACTTAAGTCGGCATTGTGCCTTTGGTATTTAATTCCGATGTAATTTCTGTTTTTTTATCGTCATTAGGAAGGTCAGAGGGACACAGTAAACCTGAAGTGAAGCATTGGAATCAATAACTAGTGTCACAATAATGGTTCAAAACATAGTCAGTAAGAGGAGCCAGTCATTTTGTACTTCAGTCGGCATTGTGCCTTTTGTATTTAATTCCGATGCAATTTCTGTGTTTCATCGTCAATATGAAGGTCTAAGGGATACAGTAAATCTGGAGTGAAGCATCGGAATCTATAACTAGTGTCACAGGAATGGTTCAAACATAGTTAGTAAGATGAGTCAGCCTTCTTGTACTTAAGTTGGCATTGTGCTATTGTATTTAATTCCGATACAATTTCTGTGTTTCATCGTCAATACGAATGTCCAAGGTATACAGTAAACCTGGAGTGAAGCATCGGAATCTATTACTAGTGTCACAGGAATGCTTCAATACATAGACAGTAAGATGAGACAGTCTTCTTTTACTTCATTCGGAATTGTGCCTTTTGTATTTAATACCGACGCAATTTCTGTGTTTCATCGTCAATAAGAACGTCAGAGGGATACAGTAAATCTGAAGTGAAGCATCGGAATCTATAACTAGTGTCACAGGAATGGTTCAAAACATAGACAGTAAGAAGAGTCAGTCTTCTTGTACTTAAGTCGGCATTGTGCCTTTTGTATTTAATTCCGATGCAATTTCTGTGTTTCATCGTTAATGAGAAGGTCAGTGGGATACAGCAAAAATGAAGCGAAGCATCGGAATCTATAACCAGCGTCACAGGAATGATTCAAAGCATAGAGAGTTGGAAGAGTCAGTATTCTTGTACTTAAGTCGGCATTGTACCTTTTGTATTTAATTCCGATGCAATTTCTGTGTTTCATCGTCAATAAGAAGGTCAGTGGGATACAGTAAACATGAAGTGAAGCATCGGAATCTATAACTAGCGTCACAGGAATGGTTCAAAGCATAGAGAGTTGGAAGAGTCAGTATTCTTGTACTTAAGTCGGCATTGTGCCTTTTGTATTTAATTCCGATGCAATTTCTGTGTTTCATCGTCAATAAGAAGGTCCAAGGGATACAGTAAACCTGAAATGAACCATCGGAATCTATAACTAGTGTCACAGGAATGGTTCAAAACATAGACAGTAGGAAAAGTCAGTCAACACACACTTAAGTCGGCATTGTGCCTTTTGTATTTAATTCCGATGCAATTTCTGTGTTTCATCGTCAATAAGAAGGTCAGAGGGATACAGTAAACCTGAAGTGAAGCATCGGAATCTATAACTTGTGTCACAGGAATGGTTCAAAGCATAGTCAGTAAGAAGAGTCAGTCTTCTTGTACTTAAGTCGGCATTGTGCCTTTTGTATTTAATTCCGATGCAATTTGTGTGTTTCATCGTCAATAAGAAGGTCCAAGGTATACAGTAAACCTCAAGTGAAGCATCGGAATCTATAACTAGGGTCACAGGAATGGTTCAAAACATAGACATTAGGAAGAGTCAGTCTTCTTGTTCTTAAGTCGGTATTGTGCCTTTTCAATTTAATTCCGATGCAATTTCTGTGTTTCTTTGTCAATACGAAGGTCAAGGGATACAGTAACCCTGAAGTGAAGCATCGGAATCTATAACTAGTGTCACAGGAATGGTTCAAAACATAGAGAGTTGGAAGAGTCAGTCTACTTGTTCATAAGTCGGCATTGTGCATTTTGTATTTCATTCCGATGCAATTTCTGTGTTTCATCGTTCATAAGAAGGTCCGAGGGATGCAGTAAACCTCAATTGAAGCATCGGAATAAAAAACTAGTGTCACAGGAAAGGTTCAGAACATGGAGAGTGGGACGAGTCAGTCTTCTTGTACTTAAGTCGGCATTGTGCGTTTTCTATTTAATTCCGATGCGATTTCTGTGTCTCATCGTCAATAGGAAGATCCAAGGGATACAGTAAACCTGAAGAGAAGCATCGGAATAAAAAACTAGTGTCACAGGAAAGGTTCAAAACATAGAGAGTAGGAAGAGTCAGTCTTCTTGTACTTAAGTCGGCATTGTGCTTTTTCTATTCCGATGCGATTTCTGTGTCTCATCATCAATAGGAAGGTCTAAGGGACACAGTAAACCTGAAGTGAAGCATCGGAATTTATAGCTAGAGTCACAGGAATGGTTCAAAACATAGTCAGTAAGAAGAGTCAGTCTTCTTGTACGTAAGTCGGCATTGTGAATTTTGTATTTAATTCCGATACAATTTCTGTGTTTCATCGTCAATAAGAAGGTCCAAGGGATACAGTAAACCTGGAGTGAAGCATCGGAATCTATAACTAGTGTCACAGGGTTGGTTCAAAACATAGACAGTAAGAAGAGTCACTCTTCTTGTACTTAAGTCGGCATTGTGCCTTTTGTATTTAATTCCGATGCAATTTCTGTGTTTCATCGTCAATAATAAGGTCCAAGGGATACAGTAATCCTGAAGTTAAACATCGGAATGTATGACTAGTGTCACAGGAATGGTTCAAAACATAGACAGTTGGAAGAGTCAGTCTTCTTGTACTTAAGTCATCATTGTGCATTTTCTATTTAATTCTGAAGCAATTTCTGTGTTTCATCGTCAATAAGAAGGTCCAAGATATACAGTAAACATGGAGTGAAGCATCGGAATCTACAACTAGTTTCACAGGAATGGTTCATATCACAGACAGTAAGAAGAGTCAGACTTCTTTTATTTAAGTCGGCATTGTGCCTTTTGTATTTAATTCCGATGCAATTTCTGTGTTTCGTCGTCAATAAGAAGGTCCAAGGGATACAGTAAAACTGGAGTGAAGCATCAGAGTCTATAACTAGTATCACAGGAATGGTTCAAAACATAGACAGTAAGAAGAGTCAGTCTTCTTGTACTTAATTCAGCATTGTGCCTTTTGTATTTAATTCCGATGCAATTCCTGTGTTTCATCGTCAATAAGAAGGTCAGAGGGATAAAGTAAACATGATGTGCAGCATCATAATCTATAACTAGTGTCACAGGAATGGTTCAAAACATAGTCAGTAAGAAGAGTCAGTCTTCTTGCACTTAAGTCGGAATTGTGCCTTTTGTATTTAATTCCGATGCAATTTCTGTGCTTCTACGTCAATAAGAGGGTCCAAGGGATACAGTAAACCTGGAGTGAAGCATCGGAATCTATAACTAGTGTCAGAGGGACGGTTTAAAACATAGACAGTAACATAAGTCAGTATTCTTGTACTTTAGTCGGCATTGTGCTTTTTGTATTTAATTCGGATGCAATTTCTGTGTTTCATCGTCACTAAGAAGGTCAGTAGGATACAGTAATCCTGAAGTTAAGCATCGGAATCTATGACTAGTGTCACAGGAATGGTTCAAAACATAGACAGTAGGAAGAGTCAGTCTTCTTGTACTTAAGTCATCATTGTGCATTTTCTATTTAATTCTGAAGCAATTTCTGTGTTTCATCGTCAATAAGAAGGTCCAAGATATACAGTAAACATGGAGTGAAGCATCGGAATCTATAAATAGTTTCACAGGAATGGTTCATAACACAGACAGTAAGAAGAGTCAGACTTCTTTTATTTAAGTCGGCATTGTGCATTTTGTATTTAATTCCGATGCAATTTCTGTGTTTCATCGTCAATAAGAAGGTCCAAGGGATACAGTAAACCTGGAGTGAAACATCAGAGTCTATAACTAGTGTCACAGGAATGGTTCAAAACATAGACAGTAAGAAGAGTCAGTCTTCTTGCACTTAATTCAGCATTGTGCCATTTGTATTTAATTCCGATGCAATTTCTGTGATTCATCGTCAATAAGAAGGTCAGAGGGATACAGTAAACATGATGTGCAGCATCATAATCTATAACTAGTGTCACAGGAATGGTTCAAAACATAGTCAGTAAGAAGAGACAGTCTTCTTGCACTTAAGTCGGTATTGTGCCTTTTGTATTTAATTCCGATGCAATTTCTGTGCTTCTACGTCAATAAGAGGCTCCAAGGGATACAGTAAACCTGGAGTGAAGCATCGGAATCTGTAACTAGTGTCAGAGGTACGGTTCAAAACATAGACAGTAGGAAGAGTCAGCCTTCTTGTACTTAAGTCGGCATTGTGCCTTATCTATTTAATTCCGATGCGATTTCTGTGTCTCATCGTCAATAGGAAGGTCCAAGGGATACAGTAAACCTGAAGTGAAGCGACGGAATTTATAACTAGTGTCACAGGAATGGTTCAAAGCATAGTCAGTAAGAAGAGTCAGTCTTCTTGTCCGTAAGTGTGCATTGTGAATTTTGTATTTAATTCCGATACAATATCTGTGTTTCATCGTCAATAAGAAGGTCCAAGGGATACAGTAAACTTGGAGTGATGCATCGGAATCTATAACTAATGTCACAGGGATGGTTCAAAACATAGACAGTAAGAAGAGTCAGTCTTCTTGTACTTAAGTCGGCATTGTGCCTTTTGTATTTAATTCCGATGCATTTTCTGTGTCTCATCGTCAATAAGAAGGTCAGAGGGATACAGTTATCCTGAAGTTAAGTATCGGAATCTATGACTAGTGTCACAGGAATGGTTCAAATCATAGACAGTAGGAAGAATCAGTTTTCTTGTACTTAAGTCGGCATTGTGCCATTTGTATTTAATTCCGATGCAATTTCTGTGTTTCATCGTCAATAAGAAGGTGCAAGGGATACACTAAACCTGAAGTGAAGCATCGGAATCTATAACTAGTGTCACAGGAATGGTTCAAAATATAGTCAGTAAGAGGAGTCAGTCTTCTTGTACTTAAGTCATCATTGTGCATTTTCTATTTAATTCTGAAGACATTTCTGTGCTCCATCGTCAATAAGAAGGTCCAAGGGATCCAGTAAACCTGGAGTGAAGCATCGGAATCTATAACTAGTGTCACAGGAATGGTTCTAAACAAAGACAGTAAGAAGAGTCAGTCTTCTTGTACTTAATTCGGCATTGTGCCTTTTGTATTTAATTCCGATGCAATTTCTGTGATTCATCGTCAATAAGAAGGTCAGAGGGATACAGTAAACATGATGTGAAGCATCGTAATCTATAACTAGTGTCACAGGAATGGTTCAAAATACAGTCAGTAAGAAGAGTCAGTCTTCTTGTACTTAAGTCGGTATTGCGCTTTTTGTATTTAATTCCGATGCAATTTCTGTGTTTGATCGTCAACAAGAAGGTCCAAGAGATACAGTAAACCTGAAATAAACCATCGGAATCTATAACTAGTGTCAGAGGAATGGTTCAAAACATAGACAGTAGGAATAAGTCAGTCTACATATACTTAAGTCGGCATTGTGCCTTTTGTATTTAATTCCGATGCAACTTCTGTGTTTCATCGTCAATAAGAAGGTCAGAGGGATACAGTAAACCTCAAGTGAAGCATCGGAATAAGAAACTAGTGTCACAGGAATGGTTCAAACATAGAGAGTAGGAAGAGTCAGTCTTCTTGTACTTAAGTCGGCATTGTGCTGTTTCTATTTAATACCGATGCGATTTCTGTGTCTCATCGTCAATAAGAAGGTCCAAGGGATACAGTAGAGCTCAAGTGAAGCATCGGAATCTATAACTAGTGTCACAGGAATGGTTCAAACATAGTCAGTAAGAAGAGTCAGTCTTCTTGTACTTAAATCGGCATTGTGCCTTTTGCATTTAATTCCGATGCAAAATCTGTGTTTCATCGTCAATAAGAAGGTCCAAGGGATACAGTAAACCTGGAGTGAAGCATCGGCATCCATAACTAGGGTCACAGGGATGGTTCAAAACATAGACAGTAAGAAGAGTCAGTCTCCTTGTACTTAAGTCGGCATTGTGCCTTTTGTATTTAGTTCCGATGCAATTTCTGTGTTTCATTGTCAATAAGAAGGTCCAAAGGTTACAGTAAACCTGAAGCGAAGCATCAAAATCTATAACTAGTATCACAGAAATGGTTCAAACATAGACGGTATGCAGAGTCAGTCTTCTTGTACTTAAGTCGGTATTGTGCCTTTTGTATTTAATTCCGATGCAATTTCTGTGCTTCTACGTCAATAAGAGGGTCCAAGGGATACAGTAAACCTGGAGTGAAGCATCGGAATCTATAACTAGTGTCAGAGGGACGGTTTAAAACATAGACAGTAACATAAGTCAGTATTCTTGTACTTTAGTCGGCATTGTGCTTTTTGTATTTAATTCGGATGCGATTTCTGTGTTTCATCGTCACTAAGAAGGTCAGTAGGATACAGTAATCCTGAAGTTAAGCATCGGAATCTATGACTAGTGTCACAGGAATGGTTCAAAACATAGACAGTAGGAAGAGTCAGTCTTCTTGTACTTAAGTCATCATTGTGCATTTTCTATTTAATTCTGAAGCAATTTCTGTGTTTCATCGTCAATAAGAAGGTCCAAGATATACAGTAAACATGGAGTGAAGCATCGGAATCTATAAATAGTTTCACAGGAATGGTTCATAACACAGATAGTAAGAAGAGTCAGACTTCTTTTATTTAAGTCGGCATTGTGCATTTTGTATTTAATTCCGATGCAATTTCTGTGTTTCATCGTCAATAAGAAGGTCCAAGGGATACAGTAAACCTGGAGTGAAGCATCAGAGTCTATAACTAGTGTCACAGGAATGGTTCAAAACATAGACAGTAAGAAGAGTCAGTCCTCTTGCACTTAATTCAGCATTGTGCCATTTGTATTTAATTCCGATGCAATTTCTGTGATTCATCGTCAATAAGAAGGTCAGAGGGATACAGTAAACATGATGTGCAGCATCATAATCTATAACTAGTGTCACAGGAATGGTTCAAAACATAGTCAGTAAGAAGAGACAGTCTTCTTGCACTTAAGTCGGTATTGTGCCTTTTGTATTTAATTCCGATGCAATTTCTGTGCTTCTACGTCAATAAGAGGCTCCAAGGGATACAGTAAACCTGGAGTGAAGCATCGGAATCTGTAACTAGTGTCAGAGGTACGGTTCAAAACATAGACATTAGGAAGAGTCAGCCTTCTTGTACTTAAGTCGGCATTGTGCTTTATCTATTTAATTCCGATGCGATTTCTGTGTCTCATCGTCAATAGGAAGGTCCAAGGGATACAGTAAACCTGAAGTGAAGCGACGGAATTTATAACTAGTGTCACAGGAATGGTTCAAAGCATAGTCAGTAAGAAGAGTCAGTCTTCTTGTCCGTAAGTGTGCATTGTGAATTTTGTATTTAATTCCGATACAATATCTGTGTTTCATCGTCAATAAGAAGGTCCAAGGGATACAGTAAACTTGGAGTGATGCATCGGAATCTATAACTAATGTCACAGGGATGGTTCAAAACATAGACAGTAAGAAGAGTCAGTCTTCTTGTACTTAAGTCGGCATTGTGCCTTTTGTATTTAATTCCGATGCATTTTCTGTGTCTCATCGTCAATAAGAAGGTCAGAGGGATACAGTTATCCTGAAGTTAAGTATCGGAATCTATGACTAGTGTCACAGGAATGGTTCAAATCATAGACAGTAGGAAGAATCAGTTTTCTTGTACTTAAGTCGGCATTGTGCCATTTCAATTTAATTCCGATGCAATTTCTGTGTTTCATCGTCAATAAGAAGGTGCAAGGGATACACTAAACCTGAAGTGAAGCATCGGAATCTATAACTAGTGTCACAGGAATGGTTCAAAATATAGTCAGTAAGAGGAGTCAGTCTTCTTGTACTTAAGTCATCATTGTGCATTTTCTATTTAATTCTGAAGACATTTCTGTGCTCCATCGTCAATAAGAAGGTCCAAGGGATCCAGTAAACCTGGAGTGAAGCATCGGAATCTATAACTAGTGTCACAGGAATGGTTCTAAACAAAGACAGTAAGAAGAGTCAGTCTTCTTGTACTTAATTCGGCATAGTGCCTTTTGTATTTAATTCCGATGCAATTTCTGTGATTCATCGTCAATAAGAAGGTCGGAGGGATACAGTAAACATGATGTGAAGCATCGTAATCTTTAACTAGTGTCACAGGAATGGTTCAAAATACAGTCAGTAAGAAGAGTCAGTCTTCTTGTACTTAAGTCGGTATTGCGCTTTTTGTATTTAATTCCGATGCAATTTCTGTGTTTGATCGTCAACAAGAAGGTCCAAGAGATACAGTAAACCTGAAATGAACCATCGGAATCTATAACTAGTGTCAGAGGAATGGTTCAAAACATAGACAGTAGGAATAAGTCAGTCTACATATACTTAAGTGGGCATTGTGCCTTTTGTATTTAATTCCGATGCAACTTCTGTGTTTCATCGTCAATAAGAAGGTCAGAGGGATACAGTAAACCTCAAGTGAAGCATCGGAATAAGAAACTAGTGTCACAGGAATGGTTCAAACATAGAGAGTAGGAAGAGTCAGTCTTCTTGTACTTAAGTCGGCATTGTGCTGTTTCTATTTAATACCGATGCGATTTCTGTGTCTCATCGTCAATAAGAAGGTCCAAGGGATACAGTAGAGCTCAAGTGAAGCATCGGAATCTATAACTAGTGTCACAGGAATGGTTCAAACATAGTCAGTAAGAAGAGTCAGTCTTCTTGTACTTAAATCGGCATTGTGCCTTTTGTATTTAATTCCGATGCAAAATCTGTGTTTCATCGTCAATAAGAAGGTCCAAGGGATACAGTAAACCTGGAGTGAAGCATCGGAATCCATAACTAGGGTCACAGGGATGGTTCAAAACATAGACAGTAATAAGAGTCAGTCTCCTTGTACTTAAGTCGGCATTGTGCCTTTTGTATTTAATTCCGATGCAATTTCTGTGTTTCATTGTCATTAAGAAGGTCCAAAGGTTACAGTAAACATGAAGCGAAGCATCGAAATCTATAACTAGTATCACAGAAATGGTTCAAACATAGACGGTATGCAGAGTCAGTCTTCTTGTACTTAAGTCGGCATTGTGCCTTTTCTATTTAATTCCGATGCAATTTCTGTGTTTCATCGTCAATAAGAAGGACCAAGGGATACAGTAAACCTGGAGTGAAGCACCGGTATCTATAACTAGTGTCACAGGAATTGTTCAAAACATAGACAGTAAGAAGAGTCAGTCTTCTTGTACTTATGTCGGCATCGTGCCTTTTGTATTTAATTCCGAAGCAATTTCTGTGTTTTATCGTCAATAAGAAGGTCAGAGGGATACAGTAAACCTGAAGTGAAGCATCGGAATCTATAACTAGTATCATAGGAATGGTTCAAAACATAGACAGTAAGCAGAGTCAGTCTTCTTGTACTTAAGTCGGCATTGTGCTTTTTTTATTCAATTCCGATGAAATTTCTGAGTTCAATCGTCAAAAAGAAGGGCCAAGGGACACAGTAAACCTACAGTGAAGCATCGGAATCTATAACTAGTGTAACAGGAATGGTACAAATCATAGTCAGTAAGAAGAGTCAGTCTTCTTGTACTTAGTCGGCATTGTGCCTGTTGTATTTAATTCCGATGCAATTGCTATGTTTCATCGTCACTTAGACGGTCAGTGGGATACAGTAATCCTGAAGTTAAGCATCGGAATCTATAACTAGTGTCACAGGAATGGTTCAAAACATGGTCAGTAAGAAGAGTCAGTCTTCTTGTAGTTAGGTCGGTATTGTGCCTTTTCTATTTAATTCCGATGCAATTTCTGTGTTTCATCGTCAATAAGAAGGTCATAGGGATACAGTAAACCTGAAGTGAAGCATCGGAATCTATAACTAGTGTCACAGGATAGGTTCAAAACATAGTCACTAAGAAGAGTCAGTCTTCTTGTACTTAAGTCGGCATTGTGCCTTTTGTATTTAATTCCGATGCAATTTCTGTGTTTCATCGTCAATAAGAAGGTGCAAGGGATTCAGTAAAGCTGGAGTGAAGCATCGGAATCTATAACTAGTGTCACAGGAATGGTTCAAAACATGGTCAGTAAGAAGAGTAAGTCTTCTTGTAGTTAAGTCGGTATTGTGCCTTTTCTATTTAATTCCGATGCAATTTCTGTGCTTCTACGTCAATAAGAGGGTCCAAGGGATACAGTAAACCTGGAGTGAAGCATCGGAATCTATAACTAGTATCAGAGGGACGGTTTAAAACATAGACAGTAACATGAGTCAGTATTCTTGTACTTTAGTCGGCATTGTGCTTTTTGTATTTAATTCGGATGCAATTTCTGTGTTTCATCGTCACTAAGAAGGTCAGTAGGATACAGTAATCCAGAAGTTAAGCATCGGAATCTATAACTAGTGTCAGAGGTACGGTTCAAAACATAGACAGTAGGAAGAGTCAGCCTTCTTGTACTTAAGTCGGCATTGTGCTTTATCTATTTAATTCCGATGCGATTTCTGTGTCTCATCGTCAATAGGAAGGTCCAAGGGATACAGTAAACCTGAAGTGAAGCATCGGAATTTATAACTAGTGTCACAGGAATGGTTCAAAACATAGTCAGTAAGAAGAGTCAGTCTTCTTGTCCGTAAGTGTGCATTGTGAATTTTGTATTTAATTCCGATACAATATCTGTGTTTCATCGTCAATAAGAAGGTCCAAGAGATACAGTAAACTTGGAGTGATGCATCGGAATCTATAACTAATGTCACAGGGATGGTTCAAAGCATAGACAGTAAGAAGAGTCAGTCTTCTTGTACTTAAGTCGGCATTGTGCCTTTTGTATTTAATTCCGATGCATTTTCTGTGTCTCATCGTCAATAAGAAGGTCAGAGGGATACAGTTATCCTGAAGTTAAGTATCGGAATCTATGACTAGTGTCACAGGAATGGTTCAAATCATAGACAGTAGGAATAATCAGTTTTCTTGTATTTAAGTCGGCATTGTGCCATTTGTATTTAATTCCGATGCAATTTCTGTGTTTCATCGTCAATAAGAAGGTGCAAGGGATACAGTAAACCTGAAGTGAAGCATCGGAATCTATAACTAGTGTCACAGGAATGGTTCAAAATATAGTCAGTAAGAGGAGTCAGTCTTCTTGTACTTAAGTCATCATTGTGCATTTTCTATTTAATTCTGAAGACATTTCTGTGCTTCATCGTCAATAAGAAGGTCCAAGGGATCCAGTAAACCTGGAGTGAAGCATCGGAATCTATAACTAGTGTCACAGGAATGGTTCTAAACAAAGACAGTAAGAAGAGTCAGTCTTCTTGTACTTAATTCGGCATTGTGCCTTTTGTATTTAATTCCGATGCAATTTCTGTGATTCATCGTCAATAAGAAGGTCAGAGGGATACAGTAAACATGATGTGAAGCATCGTAACCTATAACTAGTGTCACAGGAATGGTTCAAAATATAGTCAGTAAGAAGAGTCAGTCTTCTTGTACTTAAGTCGGTATTGCGCTTTTTGTATTTAATTCCGATGCAATTTCTGTGTTTGATCGTCAACGAGAAGGTCCAAGAGATACAGTAAACCTGAAATGAACCATCGGAATCTATAACTAGTGTCAGAGGAATGGTTCAAAATATAGACAGTAGGAATAAGTCAGTCTACATATACTTAAGTCGGCATTGTGCCTTTTGTATTTAATTCCGATGCAACTTCTGTGTTTCATCGTCTATAAGAAGGTCAGAGGGATACAGTAAACCTCAAGTGAAGCATCGGAATAAGAAACTAGTGTCACAGGAATGGTTCAAACATTGAGAGTAGGAAGAGTCAGTCTTCTTGTACTTAAGTCGGCATTGTGCTGTTTCTATTTAATACCGATGCGATTTCTGTGTCTCATCGTCAATAAGAAGGTCCAAGGGATACAGTAAACCTCAAGTGAAGCATCGGAATCTATAACTAGTGTCACAGGAATGGTTCAAACATAGTCAGTAAGAAGAGTCAGTCTTCTTGTACTTAAATCGGCATTGTGCCTTTTGTATTTAATTCCGATGCAAATTCTGTGTTTCATCGTCAATAAGAAGGTCCAAGGGATACAGTAAACCTGGAGTGAAGCATCGGCATCCATAACTAGGGTCACAGGGATGGTTCAAAACATAGACAGTAAGAAGAGTCAGTCTCCTTGTACTTAAGTCGGCATTGTGCCTTTTGTATTTAATTCCGATGCAATTTCTGTGTTTCATTGTCAATAAGAAGGTCCAAAGGTTACAGTAAACCTGAAGCGAAGCATCAAAATCTATAACTAGTATCACAGAAATGGTTCAAACATAGACGGTATGCAGAGTCAGTCTTCTTGTACTTAAGTCGGTATTGTGCCTTTTGTATTTAATTCCGATGCAATTTCTGTGCTTCTACGTCAATAAGAGGGTCCAAGGGATACAGTAAACCTGGAGTGAAGCATCGGAATCTATAACTAGTGTCAGAGGGACGGTTTAAAACATAGACAGTAACATAAGTCAGTATTCTTGTACTTTAGTCGGCATTGTGCTTTTTGTATTTAATTCGGATGCAATTTCTGTGTTTCATCGTCACTAAGAAGGTCAGTAGGATACAGTAATCCTGAAGTTAAGCATCGGAATCTATGACTAGTGTCACAGGAATGGTTCAAAACATAGACAGTAGGAAGAGTCAGTCTTCTTGTACTTAAGTCATCATTGTGCATTTTCTATTTAATTCTGAAGCAATTTCTGTGTTTCATCGTCAATAAGAAGGTCCAAGATATACAGTAAACATGGAGTGAAGCATCGGAATCTATAAATAGTTTCACAGGAATGGTTCATAACACAGATAGTAAGAAGAGTCAGACTTCTTTTATTTAAGTCGGCATTGTGCATTTTGTATTTAATTCCGATGCAATTTCTGTGTTTCATCGTCAATAAGAAGGTCCAAGGGATACAGTAAACCTGGAGTGAAGCATCAGAGTCTATAACTAGTGTCACAGGAATGGTTCAAAACATAGACAGTAAGAAGAGTCAGTCCTCTTGCACTTAATTCAGCATTGTGCCATTTGTATTTAATTCCGATGCAATTTCTGTGATTCATCGTCAATAAGAAGGTCAGAGGGATACAGTAAACATGATGTGCAGCATCATAATCTATAACTAGTGTCACAGGAATGGTTCAAAACATAGTCAGTAAGAAGAGACAGTCTTCTTGCACTTAAGTCGGTATTGTGCCTTTTGTATTTAATTCCGATGCAATTTCTGTGCTTCTACGTCAATAAGAGGCTCCAAGGGATACAGTAAACCTGGAGTGAAGCATCGGAATCTGTAACTAGTGTCAGAGGTACGGTTCAAAACATAGACATTAGGAAGAGTCAGCCTTCTTGTACTTAAGTCGGCATTGTGCTTTATCTATTTAATTCCGATGCGATTTCTGTGTCTCATCGTCAATAGGAAGGTCCAAGGGATACAGTAAACCTGAAGTGAAGCGACGGAATTTATAACTAGTGTCACAGGAATGGTTCAAAGCATAGTCAGTAAGAAGAGTCAGTCTTCTTGTCCGTAAGTGTGCATTGTGAATTTTGTATTTAATTCCGATACAATATCTGTGTTTCATCGTCAATAAGAAGGTCCAAGGGATACAGTAAACTTGGAGTGATGCATCGGAATCTATAACTAATGTCACAGGGATGGTTCAAAACATAGACAGTAAGAAGAGTCAGTCTTCTTGTACTTAAGTCGGCATTGTGCCTTTTGTATTTAATTCCGATGCATTTTCTGTGTCTCATCGTCAATAAGAAGGTCAGAGGGATACAGTTATCCTGAAGTTAAGTATCGGAATCTATGACTAGTGTCACAGGAATGGTTCAAATCATAGACAGTAGGAAGAATCAGTTTTCTTGTACTTAAGTCGGCATTGTGCCATTTGAATTTAATTCCGATGCAATTTCTGTGTTTCATCGTCAATAAGAAGGTGCAAGGGATACACTAAACCTGAAGTGAAGCATCGGAATCTATAACTAGTGTCACAGGAATGGTTCAAAATATAGTCAGTAAGAGGAGTCAGTCTTCTTGTACTTAAGTCATCATTGTGCATTTTCTATTTAATTCTGAAGATATTTCTGTGCTCCATCGTCAATAAGAAGGTCCAAGGGATCCAGTAAACCTGGAGTGAAGCATCGGAATCTATAACTAGTGTCACAGGAATGGTTCTAAACAAAGACAGTAAGAAGAGTCAGTCTTCTTGTACTTAATTCGGCATAGTGCCTTTTGTATTTAATTCCGATGCAATTTCTGTGATTCATCGTCAATAAGAAGGTCGGAGGGATACAGTAAACATGATGTGAAGCATCGTAATCTTTAACTAGTGTCACAGGAATGGTTCAAAATACAGTCAGTAAGAAGAGTCAGTCTTCTTGTACTTAAGTCGGTATTGCGCTTTTTGTATTTAATTCCGATGCAATTTCTGTGTTTGATCGTCAACAAGAAGGTCCAAGAGATACAGTAAACCTGAAATGAACCATCGGAATCTATAACTAGTGTCAGAGGAATGGTTCAAAACATAGACAGTAGGAATAAGTCAGTCTACATATACTTAAGTGGGCATTGTGCCTTTTGTATTTAATTCCGATGCAACTTCTGTGTTTCATCGTCAATAAGAAGGTCAGAGGGATACAGTAAACCTCAAGTGAAGCATCGGAATAAGAAACTAGTGTCACAGGAATGGTTCAAACATAGAGAGTAGGAAGAGTCAGTCTTCTTGTACTTAAGTCGGCATTGTGCGGTTTCTATTTAATACCGATGCGATTTCTGTGTCTCATCGTCAATAAGAAGGTCCAAGGGATACAGTAGAGCTCAAGTGAAGCATCGGAATCTATAACTAGTGTCACAGGAATGGTTCAAACATAGTCAGTAAGAAGAGTCAGTCTTCTTGTACTTAAATCGGCATTGTGCCTTTTGTATTTAATTCCGATGCAAAATCTGTGTTTCATCGTCAATAAGAAGGTCCAAGGGATACAGTAAACCTGGAGTGAAGCATCGGAATCCATAACTAGGGTCACAGGGATGGTTCAAAACATAGACAGTAATAAGAGTCAGTCTCCTTGTACTTAAGTCGGCATTGTGCCTTTTGTATTTAATTCCGATGCAATTTCTGTGTTTCATTGTCATTAAGAAGGTCCAAAGGTTACAGTAAACATGAAGCGAAGCATCGAAATCTATAACTAGTATCACAGAAATGGTTCAAACATAGACGGTATGCAGAGTCAGTCTTCTTGTACTTAAGTCGGCATTGTGCCTTTTCTATTTAATTCCGATGCAATTTCTGTGTTTCATCGTCAATAAGAAGGACCAAGGGATACAGTAAACCTGGAGTGAAGCACCGGTATCTATAACTAGTGTCACAGGAATTGTTCAAAACATAGACAGTAAGAAGAGTCAGTCTTCTTGTACTTATGTCGGCATCGTGCCTTTTGTATTTAATTCCGAAGCAATTTCTGTGTTTTATCGTCAATAAGAAGGTCAGAGGGATACAGTAAACCTGAAGTGAAGCATCGGAATCTATAACTAGTATCATAGGAATGGTTCAAAACATAGACAGTAAGCAGAGTCAGTCTTCTTGTACTTAAGTCGGCATTGTGCTTTTTTTATTCAATTCCGATGAAATTTCTGAGTTCAATCGTCAAAAAGAAGGGCCAAGGGACACAGTAAACCTACAGTGAAGCATCGGAATCTATAACTAGTGTAACAGGAATGGTACAAATCATAGTCAGTAAGAAGAGTCAGTCTTCTTGTACTTAGTCGGCATTGTGCCTGTTGTATTTAATTCCGATGCAATTGCTATGTTTCATCGTCACTTAGACGGTCAGTGGGATACAGTAATCCTGAAGTTAAGCATCGGAATCTATAACTAGTGTCACAGGAATGGTTCAAAACATGGTCAGTAAGAAGAGTCAGTCTTCTTGTAGTTAGGTCGGTATTGTGCCTTTTCTATTTAATTCCGATGCAATTACTGTGTTTCATCGTCAATAAGAAGGTCATAGGGATACAGTAAACCTGAAGTGAAGCATCGGAATCTATAACTAGTGTCACAGGATAGGTTCAAAACATAGTCACTAAGAAGAGTCAGTCTTCTTGTACTTAAGTCGGCATTGTGCCTTTTGTATTTAATTCCGATGCAATTTCTGTGTTTCATCGTCAATAAGAAGGTGCAAGGGATTCAGTAAAGCTGGAGTGAAGCATCGGAATCTATAACTAGTGTCACAGGAATGGTTCAAAACATGGTCAGTAAGAAGAGTAAGTCTTCTTGTAGTTAAGTCGGTATTGTGCCTTTTCTATTTAATTCCGATGCAATTTCTGTGCTTCTACGTCAATAAGAGGGTCCAAGGGATACAGTAAACCTGGAGTGAAGCATCGGAATCTATAACTAGTATCAGAGGGACGGTTTAAAACATAGACAGTAACATGAGTCAGTATTCTTGTACTTTAGTCGGCATTGTGCTTTTTGTATTTAATTCGGATGCAATTTCTGTGTTTCATCGTCACTAAGAAGGTCAGTAGGATACAGTAATCCTGAAGTTAAGCATCGGAATCTATAACTAGTGTCAGAGGTACGGTTCAAAACATAGACAGTAGGAAGAGTCAGCCTTCTTGTACTTAAGTCGGCATTGTGCTTTATCTATTTAATTCCGATGCGATTTCTGTGTCTCATCGTCAATAGGAAGGTCCAAGGGATACAGTAAACCTGAAGTGAAGCATCGGAATTTATAACTAGTGTCACAGGAATGGTTCAAAACATAGTCAGTAAGAAGAGTCAGTCTTCTTGTCCGTAAGTGTGCATTGTGAATTTTGTATTTAATTCCGATACAATATCTGTGTTTCATCGTCAATAAGAAGGTCCAAGAGATACAGTAAACTTGGAGTGATGCATCGGAATCTATAACTAATGTCACAGGGATGGTTCAAAACATAGACAGCAAGAAGAGTCAGTCTTCTTGTACTTAAGTCGGCATTGTGCCTTTTGTATTTAATTCCGATGCATTTTCTGTGTCTCATCGTCAATAAGAAGGTCAGAGGGATACAGTTATCCTGAAGTTAAGTATCGGAATCTATGACTAGTGTCACAGGAATGGTTCAAATCATAGACAGTAGGAAGAATCAGTTTTCTTGTACTTAAGTCGGCATTGTGCCATTTGTATTTAATTCCGATGCAATTTCTGTGTTTCATCGTCAATAAGAAGGTGCAAGGGATACAGTAAACCTGAAGTGAAGCATCGGAATCTATAACTAGTGTCACAGGAATGGTTCAAAATATAGTCAGTAAGAGGAGTCAGTCTTCTTGTACTTAAGTCATCATTGTGCATTTTCTATTTAATTCTGAAGACATTTCTGTGCTTCATCGTCAATAAGAAGGTCCAAGGGATCCAGTAAACCTGGAGTGAAGCATCGGAATCTATAACTAGTGTCACAGGAATGGTTCTAAACAAAGACAGTAAGAAGAGTCAGTCTTCTTGTACTTAATTCGGCATTGTGCCTTTTGTATTTAATTCCGATGCAATTTCTGTGATTCATCGTCAATAAGAAGGTCAGAGGGATACAGTAAACATGATGTGAAGCATCGTAACCTATAACTAGTGTCACAGGAATGGTTCAAAATATAGTCAGTAAGAAGAGTCAGTCTTCTTGTACTTAAGTCGGTATTGCGCTTTTTGTATTTAATTCCGATGCAATTTCTGTGTTTGATCGTCAACGAGAAGGTCCAAGAGATACAGTAAACCTGAAATGAACCATCGGAATCTATAACTAGTGTCAGAGGAATGGTTCAAAATATAGACAGTAGGAATAAGTCAGTCTACATATACTTAAGTCGGCATTGTGCCTTTTGTATTTAATTCCGATGCAACTTCTGTGTTTCATCGTCTATAAGAAGGTCAGAGGGATACAGTAAACCTCAAGTGAAGCATCGGAATAAGAAACTAGTGTCACAGGAATGGTTCAAACATTGAGAGTAGGAAGAGTCAGTCTTCTTGTACTTAAGTCGGCATTGTGCTGTTTCTATTTAATACCGATGCGATTTCTGTGTCTCATCGTCAATAAGAAGGTCCAAGGGATACAGTAAACCTCAAGTGAAGCATCGGAATCTATAACTAGTGTCACAGGAATGGTTCAAACATAGTCAGTAAGAAGCGTCAGTCTTCTTGTACTTAAATCGGCATTGTGCCTTTTGTATTTAATTCCGATGCAAATTCTGTGTTTCATCGTCAATAAGAAGACCCAAGGGATACAGTAAACCTGGAGTGAAGCATCGGAATCCATAACTAGTGTCACAGGGATGGTTCAAAACATAGACAGTAAGAAGAGTCAGTCTCCTTGTACTTAAGTCGGCATTGTGGCTTTTGTATTTAATTCCGATGCAATTTCTGTGTTTCATTGTCAATAAGAAGGTCCAAAGGTTACAGTAAACCTGAAACGAAGCATCGAAATCTATAACTAGTATCACAGAAATGGTTCAAACATAGACGGTATGCAGAGTCAGTCTTCTTATACTTAAGTCGGCATTGTGCCTTTTCTATTTAATTCCGATGCAATTTCTGTGTTTCATCGTCAATAAGAAGGACCAAGGGATACAGTAAACCAGGAGTGAAGCATCGGAATCTATAACTAGTGTCACAGGAATTGTTCAAAACATAGACAGTAAGAAGAGTCAGTCTTCTTGTACTTATGTCGGCATTGTGCCTTTTGTATTTAATTCCGAAGCAATTTCTGTGTTTTATCGTCAATAAGAAGGTCAGAGGGATACAGTAAACCTGAAGTGAAGCATCGGAATCTATAACTAGTATCATAGGAATGGTTCAAAACATAGACAGTAAGCAGAGTCAGTCTTCTTGTACTTAAGTCGGCATTGTGCTTTATCTATTTAATTCCGGTGCGATTTCTGTGTTTCTACGTCAATAAGAGGGTCCAAGGGATACAGTAAACCTGGAGTGAAGCATCGGAATCTATAACTAGTGTCAGAGGTACGGTTCAAAACATATCAGTAACAAGAGTCAGTCTTCTTGTACTTAAGTCATCATTGTGCCTTTGTATTTAATTTCGATGCAATTTCTGTGTTTCATCGTCACTAAGAAGGTCAGTGGGATACAGTAATCCTGAAGTTAAGCATCGGAATCTTTAACTAGTGTCACACGAATGGATCAAGGCATAGACAGTTGGAAGGGTCAGTCTCCTTGTACTTTTGTCGGCATTGTGCCTTTTGTATTTAATTCCGATGCAATTTCTGTGTTTGATCGTCAATAAGAAGGTCCAAGAGATACAGTAAACCGGAAATGAACCATCGGAATCTATAACTAGTGTCATAGGAATGGTTCAAAACATAGACAGTAGGAAAAGTCAGTCTGCATATACTTAAGTCGGCATTGTGCCTTTTGTACTTAATTCCGATGCAACTTCTGTGTTTCATCGTCAATAAGAATGTCAGAGCGATACAGTAAACCTGAAGTGAAGCATCGGAATCTATAACTAGTGTCACAGGGATGGTTCAAAACATAGTCAGTAAGAAGAGTCAGTCTTCTTGTACTTAAGTTGGCATTGTACCTTTTGTATTTAATTCCGATGCAATTAGTGTGTTTCATCGTCAATAACAAAGTCCAAGGGATACAGTAAACCTGAAGTGAGGCATCGGAATCTATAACTAGTGTCACAGGAATGGTTCAAATCATAGAGAGTTGGAAGATTCAGTCTTCTTGTACTTAAGTCGGCATTGTGCCTTTTGTATTTAATTCCGATGCAATTTCTGTGTTTCTTCGTCCATAAGAAGGTCCGCGGGAGACAGTAAACCTCAAGTGAAGCATCGGAATAAAAAACTAGTGTCACAGGAATGGTTCAAACATAGATAGTAGGAAGAGTCAGTCTTCTTGTACTTAAGTCGGCATTGTGCTGTTTCTATTTAATACCGATGCGATTTCTGTTTCTCATCGTCAATAAGAAGGTCCAAGGGATATGGTAAACCTGAAGTGAAGCATCGGAATCTATAACTAGGGTCACAGGAATGTTTCAAAACATAGTCAGTAAGAAGAGTCAGTCTACTTGTACTTAAGTTGGCATGGTGCCTTTTCTATTTAATTCCGATGCAATTTCTGTGTTTCATCGTCAAGAAGAAGGTCCAAGGGATACAGGAAACCTTGAGTGAAGCATCGGAAACTATAACTAGTGTCACAGGAATGGTTCGAAACATAGACAGTAAGAAGAGTCAGTCTTCTTGTACTTATGTCGGCATTGTGACTTTTGTATTCAATTCCGATGCAATTTCTGTGTTTTATCGTCAATATGAAGGTCAGAGGAATACAGTAAACCCGAAGTGAAGCATCGGAATCTATAACTAGTGTCACAGGAATGGTTCAAAACATAGTCAGTAAGAAGAGTCTGTCTTCTTGTACTTAAGTCGGCATCGTGGTTTTGTATTTAATTCCGATGCAATTTCTGTGTTTCAACGTCAATAAGAAGGTCCAAGGTATACAGTAATCCTGGAGTGAAGCATCGGAATCTATAACTAGTGTCACAGGAATGGTTCAAAGCATAGTCAGTAAGATGAGTCAGTCTTCTTGTACTTAAGTCGGCATTGTGCCTTTTGTATTTAATTCCGATGTAATTTCTGTGTTTCATCGTCACTAAGACTGTCAGTGGGATACAGTAATCCTGAAGCTAAGCATCGGAATCTAAAACTGGTGTCACAGGAGTTGTTCAAAACATGGTCAGTAAGAAGAGTCAGTCTTCTTGTACTTAAGTCGGCATTGTGCCTTTTGTATTTAATTCCGATGCAATTTCTGTGTTTCATCGTTAATAAGAAGGGCCATGGGATACAGTTAACCTCGAGTGAAGCATCGGAATCTATAACTTGTGTCACAGGAATGGTTCAAAAAGTAGACAGGAAGAAGAGTCAGTCTCCTTGTACTTAAGTCGGCATTGTGCGTTTTGTATTTAATTCCGATGCAATTTCTGTGTTTCATCGTCAATATGAAGGTCCAAGGGATACAGTAAACCTGAAGCGAAGCATTGAAATCTATAACTAGTATCACAGAAATGGTTCAAAACATAGACAGTATGCAGAGTCAGTCTTCTTGTACTTAAGTCGGCATTGTGCCTTTTGTATTTAATTCCGATGCAATTGCTATGTTTCATCGTCACTAAGACGGTCAGTGGGATACAGTAATCAAGAAGTTAAGCATCGAAATCTATAACTAGTGTCACAGGAATGGTTCAAAACATGGTCAGTAAGAAGAGTCAGTCTTCTTGTAGTTAAGTCGGTATTGTGCCTTTTCTATTTAATTCCTATGCAATTTCTGTGCTTCATCGTCAATAAGAAGGTCATAGGGATACAGTAAACCTGAAGTGAAGCATCGGAATCTATAACTAGTGTCACAGGATAGGTTCAAAACATAGTCACTAAGAAGAGTCAGTCTTCTCGTACTTAAGTCGGCATTGTGCCTTTTGCATTTAATTCCGATGCAATTTCTGTGTTTCATCGTCAATAAGAAGGTGCAAGGGATACAGTAAAGCTGGAGTGAAGCATCGGAATCTATAACTAGTGTCACAGAAATGCTTCAAAACATGGTCAGTAAGAAGAGTAAGTCTTCTTGTAGTTAAGTCGGTAGTGTGCCTTTTCTATTTAATTCCGATGCAATTTCTGTGTTTCATCGTCAATAAGAACGTCCAAGGGGTACAGTAAACCTGAAATGAACCATGGGAATCTATAACTAGTGTCACAGGAATGGTTTAAAACATAGACAGTAGGAAAAGTCAGTCTACACGCACTTAAGCGGAATTGTGCCTTTTGTATTTAATTCCGGTGCAATTTCTGTGTTTCTTCGTCAATAAGAAGGTCAGAGGGATACAGTAAACCTGAAGTGAAGCATCGGAATCTATAACTAGTGTCACAGGAATGGTTCAAAGCATAGTCAGTAAGAAGAGTCAGTCTTCTTGTACTTAAGTCGGCATTGTGCCTTTTGTATTTAATTCCGATGCAATTTGTGTGTTTCATCGTCAATAAAAAGGTCCAAGGGATACAGTAAACCTGAAGTGAAGCATCGGCATCTATAACTAGTGTCCCAGGAATGGTTCAAAACATAGACAGTGGGAAGAGTCTGTCTTCTTGTACTTAAGTCGGCATGGTGCCTTTTGTATTTAATTCCGATGCAATTTCTGTGTTTTATCGTCAATATGAAGGTCCAAGGGATACAGTAAACCTGGAGTGAAGCATCAGAGTCTATAACTAGTGTCACAGGAATGGTTCAAAACATAGACAGTAAGATGAGTCAGCCTTCTTGTACTTAATTCAGCATTGTGCCTTTTGTATTTCATTCCGATGCAATTTCTGTGTTTCATCATCAATAAGAAGGTCAGAGGGATACAGTAAACCTGAAGTGAAGCATCGGAATCTATAACTAGTGTCAGAGGTACGGTTCAAAACAGAGACAGTAACATGAGTCAGTGTTCTTGTACTTTAGCCGGCATTGTGCTTTTTGTATTTAATTCCGATGCAACATCTGTGATTCATCGTAACTAAGAAGGTCAGTGGGATCCAGTAATCTTGAAGTTAAGCATCGGAATCTATAACTAGTGACAAAGGAATGGTTCAAAACATATCCAGTAAGAAGAGTCAGTCTTCTTGTAGTTAAGTCGGCATTGTGCTTTATCTATTTAATTCCGATGCGATTTCTGTGTCTCATCGTCAATGGGAAGGTCCAAGGGATACAGTAAACGTGAAGTAAACCATCAGAATTTATAACTAGTGTCACAGGAATGGTTCAAAACATAAACATTATGAAGAGTCAGTCTTCTTGTACGTAAGTCTGCATTGTGAATTTTGTATTTAATTCCGATACAATTTCTGTGCTTCATCGTCAATAAGAAGGTACAAGGGATACAGTAAACCTGGAGTGATGCATCGGAATCTATAACTAGTGTCACAGGGATGGTTCAAAACATAGACAGTAAGAAGAGTCAGTCTTCTCGTACTTAAGTCGGCATTGTGCCTTTTGTATTTAATTCCGATGCATTTTCTGTGTTTCATCGTCAATAAGAAGGTCCAAGGGATACAGTAAACCTGAAGTGAAGCATCGGAATTTATAACTAGTGTCACAGGAATGGTTCAAAACATAGCCAGTAAGAAGAGTCAGTCTTCTTGTACTTAAGTCATCATTGTGCATTTTCTATTCGATTCTGAAGCAATTTCTGTGTTTCATCGTCAATAAGAAGGTCCAAGGGATACGGTAAACCTGGAGTGAAGCATCGGATCCTATATCTAGTTTCACAGGAATGGTTCAAAACACAGACAGTAAGAAGAGTCAGACTTCTTTTACTTAAGTCGGCATTGTGCCTTTTGTATTTCATTCCGATGCAATTTCTGTGTTTCATCCTCAATAAGTAGGTCCAAGGGATACAGTAAACCTGGAGTGAGGCATCAGAGTCTATAACTAGTGTCACAGGAATGGTTCTAAACATAGACAGTAAGAAGAGTCAGTCTTCTTGTACTTAATTCCGCATTGTGCCTCATGTATTTAATTCCGATGCAATTTCTGTGATTCATCGTCAATAAGAAGGTCAGAGGGATACAGTAAACCTAATGTTAAGCATCGTAATCTATAACTAGTGTCACAGGAATGGTTCAAAACATAGTCAGTAAGAAGAGTCAGTCTCACTGTACTTAAGTCGGTATTGTGCCTTTTGTATTTAATTCCGATGCAACTTCTGTGTTTCTACGTCAATAGGAATGTCTACGGGATACAGTAACCCTGGAGTGAAGCATCGGATTCTATAACTAGTGTCAGAGGGACGGTTCAAAACATAGACAGTAACATGAGTCAGTATTCTTGTACTTTAGTCGCCATTGTGCTTTTTGTATTTAATTCCAATGCAATTTCTGTGTTTTATCGTCACTAAGAAGGTCAGTGGGATACAGTAACCCTGAAGTTAAGCATCGGAATCTATAACTAGTGTCACACGAATGGTTCTAGGCATAGACAGTTGGAAGGGTCGGTCTCCTTGTACTTTAGTCGGCATTGTGCCTTTTGTACTTAATTCAGATGCAACTTCTGTGTTTCATCGTCAATAAGAAGGTCAGAGCGATACAGTAAACCTGAAGTGAAGCATCGGAATCTATAACTAGTGTCACAGGAATGGTTCAAAACATAGTCAGTAAGAAGAGTCAGTCTTCTTGTACTTAAGTTGGCATTGTGCCTTTTGTATTTAATTCCGATGCAATTAGTGTGTTTCATCGTCAATAACAAAGTCCAAGGGATACAGTAAACCTGAAGTGAAGCATCGGAATCTATAACTAGTGTCACAGGAATGGTTCAAATCACAGAGAGTTGGAAGATTCAGTCTTCTTGTACTTAAGTCGGCATTGCGCCTTTTGTATTTAATTCCGATGCCATTTCTGTGTTTCATCGTCCATAAGAAGGTCCGAGGGAGACAGTAAACCTCAAGTGAAGCATCGGAATAAAAAACTAGTGTCACAGGAATGGTACAAACATAGATAGTAGGAAGAGTCAGTCTTCTTGTACTTAAGTCGGCATTGTGCTGTTTCTATTTAATACCGATTCGATTTCTGTGTCTCATCGTCAATATGAAGGTCCAAGGGATACAGGAAACCTGAAGTGAAGCATCGGAATCTATAACTAGTGTCACAGGAATGTTTCAAAACATAGTCAGTAAGAAGAGTCAGTCTTCTTGTACTTAAGTCGGCATGGTGCCATTTTTATTTAATTCCGATGCAATTTCTGTGTTTCATCGTCAAGAGGAAGGTCCAAGGGATACAGTAAACCTTGAGTGAAGCATCGGAATCTATACTAGTGTCACAGGAATGGTTCAAAACATAGACAGTAAGAAGAGTCAGTCTTCTTGTACTTATGTCGGCATTGTGACTTTTGTATTCAATTCCGATGCAATTTCTATGTTTTATCGTCAATAAGAAGGTCAGAGGGATACAGTAAAACCGAAGTGAAGCATCGGAATCTATAACTAGTGTCACAGGAATGGTTCAAACATAGTCAGTAAGAAGAGTCCGTCTTCTTGTACTTAAGTCGGCATTGTGGTTTTGTATTTAATTCCGATGCAATTTCTGTTTCATAGTCAATAAGAAGGTCCAAGGTATACAGTAATCCTGGAGTGAAGCATCGGAATCTATAACTAGTGTCACAGGACTGGTTCAAAACATAGTCAGTAAGATGAGTCAGTCTTTTTGTACTTAAGTCGGCATTGTGCCTTTTGTATTTAATTCCGATGTAATTTCTGTGTTTCATCGTCACAAAGACTGTCAGTGGGATACAGTAATCCTGAAGCTAAGCATCGGAATCTAAAACTGGTGTCACAGGAGTTGTTCAAAACATGGTCAGTAAGAAGAGTCAGTCTTCTTGTAGTTAAGTCGGTATTGTTCCTTTTCTATTTCATTCCGATGCAATATCTGTGTTTCATCGTCAATAGGAAGGTCAGAGGGATGCAGTAAACCTCAAGTGAAGCATCGGAATCTATAACTAGTGTCACAGGAATGGTTCAAAACATAGTCAGTAAGAAGAGTCAGTCTTCTTGTACTTAAGTCATCATTGTGCATTTTCTATTCGATTCTGAAGCAATTTCTGTGTTTCATCGTCAATAAGAAGGTCCAAGGGATACGGTAAACCTGGAGTGAAGCATCGGAATCTATATCTAGTTTCACAGGAATGGTTCAAAACACAGACAGTAAGAAGAGTCAGACTTCTTTTACTTAAGTCGGCATTGTGCCTTTTGTATTTCATTCCGATGCAATTTCTGTGTTTCATCGTCAATAAGTAGGTCCAAGGGATACAGTAAACCTGGAGTGAAGCATCAGAGTCTATAACTAGTGTCACAGGAATGGTTCTAAACATAGACAGTAAGAAGAGTCAGTCTTCTTGTACTTAATTCCGCATTGTGCCTCATGTATTTAATTCCGATGCAATTTCTGTGATTCATCGTCAATAAGAAGGTCAGAGGGATACAGTAAACCTAATGTTAAGCATCGTAATCTATAACTAGTGTCACAGTAATGGTTCAAAACATAGTCAGTAAGAAGAGTCAGTCTCACTGTACTTAAGTCGGTATTGTGCCTTTTGTATTTAATTCCGATGCAACTTCTGTGTTTCTACGTCAATAAGAAGGTCCACGGGATACAGTAACCCTGGAGTGAAGCATCGGATTCTATAACTAGTGTCACACGAATGGTTCTACGCATAGACAGTTGGAAGGGTCGGTCTCCTTGTACTTTAGTTGGCATTCTGCCTTTTGTACTTAATTCAGATGCAACTTCTGTGTTTCACCGTCAATAAGAAGGTCAGAGCGATACAGTAAACCTGAAGTGAAGCATCGGAATCTATAACTAGTGTCACAGGAGTGGTTCAAAACATAGTCAGTAAGAAGAGTCAGTCTTCTTGTACTTTAGTCGCCATTGTGCTTTTTGTATTTAATTCCGATGCAATTTCTGTGTTTTATCGTCACTAAGAAGGTCAGTGGGATACAGTAATCCTGAAGTTAAGCATCGGAATCTATAACTAGTGTCACACGAATGGTTCTACGCATAGACAGTTGGAAGGGTCGGTCTCCTTGTACTTTAGTTGGCATTCTGCCTTTTGTACTTAATTCAGATGCAACTTCTGTGTTTCACCGTCAATAAGAAGGTCAGAGCGATACAGTAAACCTGAAGTGAAGCATCGGAATCTATAACTAGTGTCACAGGAGTGGTTCAAAACATAGTCAGTAAGAAGAGTCAGTCTTCTTGTACTTAAGTTGGCATTGTGCCTTTTGTATTTAATTCCGATGCAATTAGTGTGTTTCATCGTCAATAACAAAGTCCAAGGGATACAGTAAACCTGAAGTGAAGCATCGGAATCTATAACTAGTGTCACAGGAATGGTTCAAATCACAGAGAGTTGGAAGATTCAGTCTTCTTGTACTTAAGTCGGCATTGTGCCTTTTGTATTTAATTCCGATGCCATTTCTGTGTTTCATCGTCCATAAGAAGGTCCGAGGGAGACAGTAAACCTCAAGTGAAGCATCGGAATAAAAACCTAGTGTCACAGGAATGGTTCAAACATAGATAGTAGGAAGAGTCAGTCTTCTTGTACTTAAGTCGGCATTGTGCTGTTTCTATTTAATACCGATTCGATTTCTGTGTCTCATCGTCAATATGAAGGTCCAAGGGATACAGGAAACCTGAAGTGAAGCATCGGAATCTATAACTAGTGTCACAGGAATGTTTCAAATCATAGTCAGTAAGAAGAGTCAGTCTTCTTGTACTTAAGTCGGCATGGTGCCATTTTTATTTAATTCCGATGCAATTTCTGTGTTTCATCGTCAAGAAGGAGGTCCAAGGGATACAGTAAACCTTGAGTGAAGCATCGGAATCTATACTAGTGTCACAGGAATGGTTCAAAACATAGACAGTAAGAAGAGTCAGTCTTCTTGTACTTATGTCGGCATTGTGACTTTTGTATTCAATTCCGATGCAATTTCTATGTTTTATCGTCAATAAGAAGGTCAGAGGGATACAGTAAACCCGAAGTGAAGCATTGGAATCTATAACTAGTGTCACAGGAATGGTTCAAACATAGTCAGTAAGAAGAGTCCGTCTTCTTGTACTTAAGTCGGCATTGTGGTTTTGTATTTAATTCCGATGCAATTTCTGTTTCATAGTCAATAAGAAGGTCCAAGGTATACAGTAATCCTGGAGTGAAGCATCGGAATCTATAACTAGTGTCACAGGAATGGTTCAAAACATAGTCAGTAAGATGAGTCAGTCTTTTTGTACTTAAGTCGGCATTGTGCCTTTTGTATTTAATTCCGATGTAATTTCTGTGTTTCATCGTCACTAAGACTGTCAGTGGAATACAGTAATCCTGAAGCTAAGCATCGGAATCTAAAACTGGTGTCACAGGAGTTGTTCAAAACATGGTCAGTAAGAAGAGTCAGTCTTCTTGTAGTTAAGTCGGTATTGTTCCTTTTCTATTTCATTCCGATGCAATATCTGTGTTTCATCGTCAATAAGAAGGTCAGAGGGATACAGTAAACCTCAAGTGAAGCATCGGAATCTATAACTAGTGTCACAGGAATGGTTCAAAACATAGACAGTAGGAAGAGTCAGTCTTCTTGTACTGATGTCGGCATTCTGCCATTTCTATTTAATTCCGATGCAATTTCTGTGATTCATCGTCAATAAGAAGGTCCAAGGGATACAGTAAACCTGGAGTGAAGCATCGGAATCTATAACTAGTGTCACAGGAATGGTTCAAAACATCGACAGTAAGAAGAGTCAGTCTTCTTGTACTTAATTCGGCATTGTGCCTTTAATATTTAATTCCGATGCAATTTCTGTGTTTCATCGTCAATAAGAAGGTCCATGGGATACAGTAAACCCGGAGTGAAGCATCGGAATCTATAACTAGTGTCACAGGAATTGTTCAAAACATAGACAGTAAGAAGAGTTAGTCTTTCTGTACTTATGTCGGCATTGTGCCTTTTGTATTTAATTCCGAAGCAATTTCTGTGTTTTGTCGTCAATAATAAGGTCAGAGGGATACAGTAAACCTGAAGGGGGGCATCGGAATCTATAACTAGTGTCACAGGAATGTTTCAAAACATAGTCAGTAAGTAGAATCCGTCTTCTTGTACTTAAGTCGGCATTGTGCTTTTGTATTTAATTCCGATGCAATTTCTGTGTTTCATCGTCAACAAGAAGGTCCAAGGGATACAGTAAACCTAGAGTGAAGCATCGGAATCCATAACTAGTGTCACAGGAATGGTTCAAAGCATAGTCAGTAAGAAGAGTCAGTCTTCTTGTACTTAAGTCGGCATTGTGCCTTTTGTATTTAATTCCTATGCAATTTCTGTGTTTCATCGTCATTAAGAAGGTCCAAGGGATACAGCAAAGCTGGAGTGAAGCATCGGAATCTATAACTAGTGTCACAGGAATGGTTCAAAACATGGTCAGTAAGAAGAGTCAGTATTCTTGTAGTTAAGTCGGTATTGTGCCCTTTCTATTTAATTCGGATGCAATTTCTGTGTTTCATCGTCAATAAGAAGGTCCAAGAGATACAGTAAACCTGAAATGAACCATGGGAATCTATAACTAGTGTCACAGGAATGGTTTAAACATAGACAGAAGGAAAAGTCAGTCTACACGTACTTAAGTGGCATTGTCCCTTTTGTATTTATTTCCGATGCGATTTGTGTGTTTCAAAGTCAATACGAAATTCAGAGGGATACAGTAAACCAGAAGTGAAGCATCGGAATCTATAACTAGTGTCACAGGAATGGTTCAAAGCATAGTCAGTAAGAAGAGTCAGTCTTCTTGTACTTAAGTCGGCATTGTGCCTTTTGTATTTAATTCCGATGCACTTTTTGTGTGTTTCTTCGTCTATAAAAACGTCCAAGGGATACAGTAAACCTGAAGTTAAGCATCGGAATCGATATCTAGTGTCCTAGGAATGGTTCAAAACATAGACAGTAGGAAGAGTCTGTCTTCTTGTACTTAAATCGGTATTGTGCCTTTTCTATTTAATTCCGATGCAATATCTGTGTTCCATCGTCAATAAGAAGGTCAGAGGGATACAGTAAACCTGAAGTGAAGCATCAGAATCTATACTAGTGTCACATAAATGTTTCAAAACATAGAGAGATGGAAGAGTCAGTCTTCCTGTACTTAAGTCGCCATTGTGCCTTTTGTATTTCATTCCGATGGAATTTTTGTGTTTCATCGTCAATAAGAAGGTCCGAAGGATACAGTAAACCTCAAGTGAAGCATCGGAATAAAAAACTAGTGTCACAGGAATGGTTCAAAACATAGAGAGTAGGAAGAGTCAGTCTTCTTGTACTTAATTCGGCATTGTGCCTTTTGTATTTCATTCCGATGCAATTTCTGCGTTTCATCGTCAATAAGAAGGTCAGAGGGATACAGTAAACCTCAAGTGAAGCCTCGGAATCTGTAACTAGTGTCAGAGGAATGGTTCAAACCTAGTCAGTAAGATGAGTCAGTTTTCTTGTACTTAAGTCGGCATTGTGCTTTTGTATTTAATTCCGATGCAATTTCTGTGTTTCATCGTCAATGAGAAGGTCCAAGGGATACAGTAAACCTGAAGATAAGCATCGGAATCTATAACTAGTGTCACAGGAATGATTCAAAACGTAGTCCGTAAGAAGAGTCAGTCTTCTTGTACTTACGTCTGCATTGTGCCTTTTGTATTTAATTCCGATGCAATTTCTGTGTTTCATCGTCAATAAGAAGGTCCAAGGGATACAGTAAACTTGAAGCGAAGCATCGGATTCTATAACTAGTATCACAGAAATGGTTCAAAACATAGACGGTAAAAAGAGTCGGTCTTCTTGTACTTAAGTCGGCATTCTGCCTTTTCTATTTAATTCCGATGCAATTTCTGTGTTTCATCGTCAATAAGAAGGTCCAAGGGATACAGCGAATCACAAGTGAAGGATCGGAATCTATAACTAGTGTCACAGGAATGGTCCAAAGCATAGTCGGTAAGATGAGCAAGTCATCTTGTACTTATGTCGGCATTGTGCCTTTTGTATTTAATTCCGATGCAATTTCTGTGTTTCATCGTCAATAAGAAGGTCCAAGGGATACAGTAAACCTGGAGTGAAGCATCGGAATCTGTAACTAGTGTCACAGGAATGGTTCAAAATTTAGACAGTATGAAGAGTCAGTCTTCTTGTACTTAAGTCGGCATTGTGCCTTTTTTATTTAATTCCGATGCAATTTCTGTGTTTCATCGTCAATAAGAAGGTCCAAGGGATACAGTATACCTAGAGTGAAGCGTCGGAATCTATAACTAGTGTGACAGGAAAGGTTCAAACATAGACAGTAAGGAGAGTCAGTCTTTTTGTACTTAATTCTGCATTGTGCCTTTTGTATTTAATTCCGACGCTATTTCTGTGTTTCATCGTCAATAAGAACGTCAGAGGGATACAGTAAATCTCAAGTGAAGCATCGGAATCTATAACTAGTGTCACAGGAATGGTTCAATACATAGACAGTAAAAAGAGTCGGTCTTCTTGTACTTAAGTCGGCATTGTGCCTTTTGTATTTAATTCCGATGTAATTTCTGTGTTTTATCGTCAATACGAAGGTCAGAGGGATACAGTAAACCTGAAGTGAAGCATCGGAATCTATAACTAGTGTCACAGGAATGATTCAAAACATAGTCCGTAAGAAGAGTCAGTCTTCTTGTACTTACGTCTGTATTGTGCCTTTTGTATTTAATTCCGATGCAATTTCTGTGTTTCATCGCCAATAAGAAGTTCCAAAGGATACAGTAAACCTGAAGTGAAGTACCAGAATCTATAACTAGTGTCACAGGAATCGTTCAAAACATAGTCAGTAAGAAGAGTCTGTCTTCTAGTACTTAAGTCGGCCTTGTGCCCCTTGTATTGAATTCCGATGCAATTTCTGTGTTTCATCGTCAATAAGAAAGTCCAAGGGATACAGTAAACCTGAAGTGAAGCATAGAAATCTACAACTAGTGTCACAGGAATGGTTCAAAGCATAGACACTAGAAGAGTGTGTCTTCTTGTACTTAAGTCGGCATTGTGCCTTTTCTATTTAATTCCGATGCAATTTCTGTGTTTCATCGTTAATTAGAAGGGCAGAGGGATACAGTAAACCTCAAGTGAAGCATCGGAATCTATAACTAGTGTCACAGGAATGGTTCAAACATAGTCAGTAAGAAGAGTCAGTCTTCTTGTACTATAGTCGGCATTGTGCCTTTTGTATTTAATTCCGATGCAATTTCTGTACTTCATCGTCAATAAGAAGGTCCAAGGGATACAGTAAACCTGGAGTGAAGCATCGGAATCTATAACTAGTGTCACAGGGGTGGTTCAAAACATAGACAGGAAGAAGAGTCAGTCTCCTTGTACTTAAGTCGGCATTGTGCGTATTGTATTTAATTTCGATGCAATTTCTGTGTTTCATCGTCAATATGAAGGTCCAAGGGATACAGTAAACCTGAAGCGAAGCATTGAAATCTATAACTAGTATCACAGAAATGGTTCAAAACATAGACAGTATGCAGGGTCAGTCTTCTTGTACTTAAGTCGGCATTGTGCCTTATCTATTTAATTCCGATGCAATTTCTGTGTTTCATCGTCAATAAGAAGGTCCAAGGGATACAGTAAACCCGGAGTGAAGCATCGGAATCTATAACTAGTGTCACAGGAATTGTTCAAAACATAGACAGTAAGAAGAGTCAGTCTTCTTGTACTTATGTCGGCATTGTGCCTTTTGTATTTAATTCCGAAGCAATTTCTGTGTTTTATCGTCAATAAGAAGGTCAGAGGGATACAGTAAACCTAAAGTGAGGCATCGGAATCTATAACTAGTGTCACAGGAACGTTTCAAAACATAGTCAGTAAGAAGAAACCGTCTTCTTGTACTTAAGTCGGCGTTGTGCTTTTGTATTTAATTCCGATGCAATTTCTGTGTTTCATCGTTAACAAGAAGGTCCAAGGGATACAGTAAACCTAGAGTGAAGCATCGGAATTAATAACTAGTGTCACAGGAATGGTTCAAAACATAGTCAGTAAGATGAGTCAGTCTTCTTGTACTTAAGTCGGCGTTGTGCCTTTTGTATTTAATTCCGATGCAATTTCTGTGTTTCATCGTCATTAAGAAGGTCCAAGGGGTACAGTAAAGCTGGAGTGAAGCATCGGAATCCATAACTAGTGTCACAGGAATGGTTCAAAACATGGTCAGTAAGAAGAGTCAGTATTCTTGTAGTTAAGTCGGTATTGTGCCCTTTCTATTTAATTCGGATGCAATTTCTGTGTTTCATCGTCAATAAGAACGTCCAAGGGATACAGTAAACCTGAAATGAACCATGGGAATCTATAACTAGTGTCACAGGAATGGTTTAAAACATAGACAGAAGGAAAAGTCAGTCTACACGTACTTAAGTGGCATTGTGCCTTTTGTATTTAATTCCGATGCAATTTGAGTGTTTCAAAGTCAATAAGAAATTCAGAGGGATACAGTAAACCAGAGGTGAAGCATCGGAATCTATAACTAGTGTCACAGGATTGGTTCAAAGCATAGTCAGTAAGAAGAGTAAGTCTTCTTGTACTTAAGTCGGCATTGTGCCTTTTTTATTTCATTCCGATGCAATTTCTGTGTTTCATCGTCAATAAGAAGGTCCAAGGGATACAGTAAACCTGGAGTGAAGCATCGGAGTCTGTAACTAGTGTCACAGGAATGGTTCAAAACATAGACAGTAGGAAGAGTCAGACTTCTTGTACTTAATTCGGCATTGTGCGTTTTGTATTTAATTCCGACGGAACTTCTGTGTTTCATCGTCAATAAGAAAGCCAGTGGGATACAGTAAACCTGGAGTGAAGCATCGGAATCCATAACTAGTGTCACAGGGATGGTTCAAAACATGGACAGTTAGAAGAGTCAGTCTTCTTGTACTTATGTCGGCATTGTGCCATTTGTATTTAATTCCGAGCAATTTCTGTGTTGCATCGTCAATAAGAAGGGCAGAGGTTTACAGTACACCTGAAGTGAAGCATCGGAATCTATAACTAGTGTCACAGGAATGGTTCAACACATAGAGAGCAGGAAGAGTCAGTCTTCATGTACTTAATTCGGCATTGTGGCTTTTCTATTTAATTCCGATGCAATTGCAGTGTTTCATCGTCAATAAGAAGGTCCAAGGGATACAGTAAACCTGAAGTGTAGCATCGGAATCTATAACTAGTGACACAGGAATTGTTCAAAGCATAGTCAGTAAGAAGAGTCAGTCTTCTTGTACTTATGTCGGCATTGTGCCTTTTCTATTTAATTCCGATGCTATTTCTGTGTTTCATCGTCAATAAGTAGGTCCCAGGGACCCAGTGAACCTGAAGTGAAGCATCGGAATCTATAACTAGTGTCACAATAATGGTTCAAAACATAGTCAGTAAGAAGAGTCAGTCTTCTTGTACTTAAGTCGCCATTGTGCCTTTTTTATTTCATTCCGAAGCAATTTTTGTGTTTCATCGTCCATAAGAAGGTCCGAAGGATACAGTAAACCTCAAGTGAAGCATCGCAATAAAAAACTAGTGACACAGGAATGGTTCAAAACATAGAGAGTAGGAAGAGTCAGTCTTCTTGTGCTTAATTCGGCATAGTGCCTTTTGTATTTCATTCCGATGCAATTTCTGTGTTTCATCGTCAATAAGAAGGTCAGAGGGATACAGTAAACCTCAAGTGAAGCATCGGAATCTATAACTAGTGTCACAGGAATGGTCCAAATCATAGTCGGTAAGATGAGCAAGTCATCTTGCACTTATGTCGGCATTGTGCCTTTTGTATTTAATTCCGATGCAATTTCTGTGTTTCATCGTCAATAAGAAGGTCCAAGGGATACGGTAAACCTGGAGTGAAGCATCGGAATCTGTAACTAGTGTCACAGGAATGGTTCAAAACGTAGACAGTATGAAGAGTCAGTCTTCTTGTTCTTAAGTCGGCATTGTGCCTTTTTTATTTAATTCCCATGCAATTTCTGTGTTTCATCGTCAATAAGAAGGTCCAAGGGATACAGTATACCTAGAGTGAAGCATCGGAATCTATATCTAGTGTGACAGGAAAGGTTCAAAAATAGACAGTAAGAAGAGTCAGTCTTCTTGTACTTAATTCTGCATTGTGCCTTTTGTATTTAATTCCGACGCTCTTTCTGTGTTTCATCGTCAATAAGAACGTCAGAGGGATACAGTAAATCTCAAGTGAAGCATCGGATTCTATAACTAGTGTCACAGGAATGATTCAAAACATAGTCCGTAAGAAGAGTCAGTCTTCTTGTACTTAAGTCGGCATTGTGCCATTTGTATTTAATTCCGATGCAATTTCTGTGTTTCATCGTCAATAAGTAGGTCCAAGGGACCCAGTGAACCTGAGGTGAAGCATCGGAATCTATAACTAGTGTCACATAAATGGTTCAAAGCATAGTCAGTAAGAAGAGTCAGTCTTCTTGTACTTGAGGCGGCATTGTGCTTATTGTATTTAATTCCGATGCAATTTCTGTGTTTCATCGTCAATAAGAAGGTCCAAGGGATACAGTAAACCTGGAGTGAAGCATCGGAGTGTGTAACTAGTGTCACAGGAATGGTTCAAAACATAGACAGTAAGCAGAGTCAGTCTTCTTGTACTTAAGTCGGCATTGTGTCTTTTTTATTTATTTCCGATGCAATTTCTGTGTTTCATCGTCAATAAGAAGGTCCAAGGGATACAGTAAACCTAGAGTGAGCATCGGAATCTATAACTAGTGTCACAGGAATGGTTCAGAATATAGACAGTAGGAAGAGTCAGACTTCTTGTACTTAATTCGGCATTGTGCGTTTTGTATTTAATTCCGACGGAATTTCTGTGTTTCATCGTCAATAAGAAAGCCAGAGGGATACAGTAAACCTGGAGTGAAGCATCGGAATCCATAACTAGTGTCTCAGAGATGGTTCAAAACATAGACAGTTAGAAGAGTCAGTCTTCTTGTACTTAAGTCGGCATTGTGCCATTTGTATTTAATTCCGTTGCAATTTCTGTGTTACATCGTCAATAAGAAGGGCAGAGGTTTACAGTACACCTGAAGTGAAGCATCGGAATCTATAACTAGTGTCACAGGAATGGTTCAACAAATAGACAGTAGGAAGACTCAGTCTTCATGTACTTAATTCGGCATTGTGGCGTTTCTATTTAATTCCGATGCAATTGCAGTGTTCCATCGTCAATAAGAAGGTCCAAGGGATACAGTTAACCTGAAGTGTAGCATCGGAATCTATAACTAGTGACACAGGAATTGTTCAAAGCATAGTCAGTAAGAAGAGACAGTCTTCTTGTACTTATGTCGGCATTGTGCCTTTTCTATTTAATTCCGATGCTATTTCTGTGTTTCATCGTCAATAAGTAGGTCCAAGGGACCCAGTGAACCCGAAGTGAAGCATCTGAATCTATAACTAGTGTCACAATAATGGTTCAAAACATAGTCTGTAAGAAGAGTCAGTCTTCTTGTTCTTAAGTCGGCATTGTGCCTTTTGCATTTAATTCCTATGCAAATTCTATGTTTCATCGTCAATAAGAAGGTCCAAGGGATACAGTAAACCTGGAGTGAAGCATCGGAATCTATAACTAGTGTCACAGGAATGGTTCAAAACATCGACAGTAAGAAGAGTCAGTCTTCTTGTACTTAATTCGGCATTGTGCCTTTAATATTTAATTCCGATGCAATTTCAGTGTTTCATCGTCAATAAGAAGGTCCATGGGATACAGTAAACCCGGAGTGAAGCATTGGAATCTGTTACTAGTGTCACAGGAATTGTTCAAAACATAGACAGTAAGAAGAGTCAGTCTTCTTGTACTTATGTCGGCATTGTGCCTTTTGTATTTAATTCCGAAGCAATTTCTGTGTTTTATCGTCAATAAGAAGGTCAGAGGGATACAGTAAACCTGAAGGGGAGCATCGGAATCTATAACTAGTGTCACAGGAATGTTTCAAAACATAGTCAGTAAGTAGAATCCGTCTTCTTGTACTTAAGTCGGCATTGTGCTTTTGTATTTAATTCCGATGCAATTTCTGTGTTTCATCGTCAACAAGAAGGTCCAAGGGATACAGTAAACCTAGAGTGAAGCATCGGAATCCATAACTAGTGTCACAGGAATGTTTCAAAGCATAGTCAGTAAGAAGAGTCAGTCTTCTTGTACTTAAGTCGGCATTGTGCCTTTTGTATTTAATTCCGATGCACTTTTTCTGTGTTTCTTCGTCAATAAAAACGTCCAAGGGATACAGTAAACCTGAAGTTAAGCTTCGGAATCGATATCTAGTGTCCTAGGAATGGTTCAAAACATTGACAGTAGGAAGAGTCTGTCTTCTTGTACTTAAATCGGTATTGTGCCTTTTCTATTTAATTCCGATGCAATATCTGTGTTCCATCGTCAATAAGAAGGTCAGAGGGATACAGTAAACCTGAAGTGAAGCATCGGAATCTATACTAGTGTCACAGAAATGTTTCAAAACATAGAGAGATGGAAGAGTCAGTCTTCCTGTACTTAAGTCGCCATTGTGCCTTTTGTATTTCATTCCGATGCAATTTTTGTGTTTCATCGTCTATAAGAAGGTCCGAAGGATACAGTAAACCTCAAGTGAAGCATCGGAATAAAAAACTAGTGTCACAGGAATGGTTCAAAATATAGAGAGTAGGAAGAGTCAGTCTTCTTGTACTTAATTCGGCATTGTGCCTTTTGTATTTCATTCCGATGCAATTTCTGTGTTTCATCGTCGATAAGAAGGTCAGAGGGATACAGTAAACCTCAAGTGAAGCCTCGGAATCTGTAACTAGTGTCACAGGAATGGTTCAAACCTAGTCAGTAAGATGAGTCAGTTTTCTTGTACTTAAGTCGGCATTGTGCTTTTGTATTTAATTCCGATGCAATTTCTGTGTTTCATCGTCAATGAGAGGGTCCAAGGGATACAGTAAACCTGAAGATAAGCATCGGAATCTATAACTAGTGTCACAGGAATGATTCAAAACGTAGTCCGTAAGAAGAGTCAGTCTTCTTGTACTTACGTCTGCATTGTGCCTTTTGTATTTAATTCCGATGCAATTTCTGTGTTTCATCGTCAATAAGAAGGTCCAAGGGATACAGTAAACCTGAAGCGAAGCATCGAAATCTATAACTAGTATCACAGAAATGGTTCAAAACATAGACGGTAAAAAGAGTCGGTCTTCTTGTACTTAAGTCGGCATTCTGCCTTTTCTATTTAATTCCGATGCAATTTATGTGTTTCATCGTCAATAAGAAGGTCCAAGGGGTACAGCGAATCTCAAGTGAAGGATCGGAATCTATAACTAGTGTCACAGGAATGGTCCAAAGCATAGTCGGTAAGATGAGCAAGTCATCTTGTACTTATGTCGGCATTGTGCCTTTTGTATTTAATTCCGATGCAATTTCTGTGTTTCATCGTCAATAAGAAGGTCCAAGGGATACAGTAAACCTGGAGTGAAGCATCGGAATCTGTAACTAGTGTCAAAGGAAAGGTTCAAACATAGACAGTAAGAAGAGTCAGTCTTTTTGTACTTAATTCTGCATTGTGCCTTTTGTATTTAATTCCGACGCTATTTCTGTGTTTCATCGTCAATAAGAACGTCAGAGGGATACAGTAGATCTCAAGTGAAGCATCGGAATCTATAACTAGTGTCACAGGAATGGTTCAAAACATAGACAGTAAAAAGAGTCGGTCTTCTTGTACTTAAGTAGGCATTGTGCCTTTTGTATTTATTTCCGATGTAATTTCTGTGTTTTATCGTCAATACGAAGTTCAGAGGGATACAGTAAACCTGAAGTGAAGCATCGGAATCTATAACTAGTGTCACAGGAATGATTCAAAACATAGTCCGTAAGAAGAGTCAGTCTTCTTGTACTTACGTCTGCATTGTGCCTTTTGTATTTAATTCCGATGCAATTTCTGTGTTTCATCGCCAATAAGAAGGTCCAAGGGATACAGTAAACCTGAAGTGAAGCACCAGAATCTATAACTAGTGTCACAGGAATCGTTCAAAACATAGTCAGTAAGAAGAGTCTGTCTTCTAGTACTTAAGTCGGCCTTGTGCCCCTTGTATTGAATTCCGATGCAATTTCTGTGTTTCATCGTCAATAAGAAGGTCCAAGGGATACAGTAAACCTGAAGTGAAGCATAGAAATCTACAACTAGTGTCACAGGAATGGTTCAAAGCATAGACAGAAAAAGAGTGTGTCTTCTTGTACTTAAGTCGGCATTGTGCCTTCTGTATTTAATTCCGATGCAATTTCTGTGTTTCATCGTTAATTAGAAGGGCAGAAGGATACAGTAAACCTCAAGTGAAGCATCGGAATCTATAACTAGTGTCACAGGAATGGTTCAAACATAGTCAGTAAGAAGAGTCAGTCTTCTTGTACTTAAGTCGGCATTGTGCCTTTTGTATTTAATTCCGATGCAATTTCTGTATTTCATCGTCAATAAGAAGGTCCAAGGGATACAGTAAACCTGGAGTGAAGCATCGGAATCTATAACTAGTGTCACAGGGGTGGTTCAAAACATAGACAGGAAGAAGAGTCAGTCTCCTTGTACTTAAGTCGGCATTGTGCGTTTTGTATTTAATTTCGATGCAATTTCTGTGTTTCATCGTCAATATGAAGGTCCAAGGGATACAGTAAACCAGAAGCGAAGCATTGAAATCTATAACTAGTATCACAGAAATGGTTCAAAACATAGACAGTATGCAGGGTCAGTCTTCTTGTACTTAAGTCGGCATTGTGCCTTATCTATTTAATTCCGATGCAATTTCTGTGTTTCATCGTCAATAAGAACGTCCAAGGGATACAGTAAACCCGGAGTGAAGCATCGGAATCTATAACTAGTGTCACAGGAATTGTTCACAACATAGACAGTAAGAAGAGTCAGTCTTCTTGTACTTATGTCGGCATTGTGCCTTTTGTATTTAATTCCGAAGCAATTTCTGTGTTTTATCGTCAATAAGAAGGTCAGAGGGATACAGTAAACCTGAAGTGAAGCATCGGAATCTATAACTAGTGTCACAGGAATGTTTCAAAGCATAGTCAGTAAGAAGAATCCGTCTTCTTGTACTTAAGTCGGCATTGTGCTTTTGTATTTTATTCCGATGCAATTTCTGTGTTTCATCGTTAACAAGAAGGTCCAAGGGATACAGTAAACCTAGAGTGAAGCATCGGAATTAATAACTAGTGTCACAGGAATGGTTCAAAACATAGTCAGTAAGATGAGTCAGTCTTCTTGTACTTAAGTCGGCATTGTGCCTTTTGTATTTAATTCCGATGCAATTTCTGTGTTTCATCGTCATTAAGAAGGTCCAAGGGGTACAGTAAAGCTGGAGTGAAGCATCGGAATCTATAACTAGTGTCACAGGAATGGTTTAAATCATAGACAGAAGGAAAAGTCAGTCTACACGTACATAAGTGGCATTGTGCCTTTCTTATTTAATTCCGATGCAATTTGTGTGTTTCAAAGTCAATAAGAAATTCAGAGGGATACAGTAAACCAGAAGTGAAGCATCGGAATCTATAACTAGTGTCACAGGAATGGTTCAAAGCATAGTCAGTAAGAAGAGTCAGTCTTCTTGTACTTAAGTCGGCATTGTGCCTTTTGTATTTCATTCCGATGCAATTTCTGTGTTTCATCGTCAATAAGAAGGTCCAAGGGATACAGCAAACCTGGAGTGAAGCATCGGAGTCTGTAACTAGTGTCACAGGAATGGTTCAAAACATAGACAGTAGGAAGAGTCAGACTTCTTGTACTTAATTCGGCATTGTGCGTTTTGTATTTAATTCCGACGGAACTTCTGTGTTTCATCGTCAATAAGAAAGCCAGTGGGATACAGTAAACCTGGAGTGAAGCATCGGAATCCATAACTAGTGTCACAGGGATGGTTCAAAACATGGACAGTTAGAAGAGTCAGTCTTCTTGTACTTAAGTCGGCATTGTGCCATTTGTATTTAATTCCGTTGCAATTTCTGTGTTGCATCGTCAATAAGAAGGGCAGAGGTTTACAGTACACCTGAAGTGAAGCATCGGAATCTATAACTAGTGTCACAGGAATGGTTCAACACATAGACAGCAGGAAGAGTCAGTCTTCATGTACTTAATTCGGCATTGTGGCTTTTCTATTTAATTCCGATGCAATTGCAGTGTTTCATCGTCAATAAGAAGGTCCAAGGGATACAGTAAACCTGAAGTGTAGCATCGGAATCTATAACTAGTGACACAGGAATTGTTCAAAGCATAGTCAGTAAGGAGAGTCAGTCTTCTTGTACTTATGTCGGCATTGTGCCGTTTCTATTTAATTCCGATGCTATTTCTGTGTTTCATCGTCAATAAGTAGGTCCAAGGGACCCAGTGAACCTGAAGTGAAGCATCGGAATCTATAACTAGTGTCACAATAATGGTTCAAAACATAGTCAGTTAGAAGAGTCAGTCTTCTTGTACTTAAGTCGCCATTGTGCCTTTTTTATTTCATTCCGATGCAATTTTTGTGTTTCATCGTCCATAAGAAGGTCCGAAGGATACAGTAAACCTCAAGTGAAGCATCGGAATAAAAAACTAGTGTCACAGGAATGGTTCAAAACATAGAGAGTAGGAAGAGTCAGTCTTCTTGTACTTAATTCGGCATAGTGCCTTTTGTATTTCATTCCGATGCAATTTCTGTGTTTCATCGTCAATAAGAAGGTCAGAGGGATACAGTAAACCTCAAGTGAAGCATCGGAATCTATAACTAGTGTCACAGGAATGGTCCAAATCATAGTTGGTAAGATGAGCAAGTCATATTGTACTTATGTCGGCATTGTGCCTTTTGTATTTAATTCCGATGCAATTTCTGTGTTTCATCGTCAATAAGAAGGTCCAAGGGATACGGTAAACCTGGAGTGAAGCATCGGAATCTGTAACTAGTGTCACAGGAATGGTTCAAAACGTAGACAGTATGAAGAGTCAGTCTTCTTGTTCTTAAGTCGGCATTGTGCCTTTTTTATTTAATTCCCATGCAATTTCTGTGTTTCATCGTCAATAAGAAGGTCCAAGGGATACAGTATACCTAGAGTGAAGCATCGGAATCTATATCTAGTGTGACAGGAAAGGTTCAAACATAGACAGTAAGAAGAGTCAGTCTTCTTGTACTTAATTCTGCATTGTGCCTTTTGTATTTAATTCCGATGCAATTTCTGTGTTTCATCGTCAATAAGAAGGTCCAAGGGATACAGTAAACCTGGAGTGAAGCATCGGAGTGTGTAACTAGTGTCACAGGAATGGTTCAAAACATAGACAGTAAGCAGAGTCAGTCTTCTTGTACTTAAGTCGGCATTGTGCCTTTTTTATTTATTTCCCATGCAATTTCTGTGTTTCATCGTCAATAAGAAGGTCCAAGGGATACAGTAAACCTAGAGTGAGCATCGGAATCTATAACTAGTGTCACAGGAATGGTTCAGAATATAGACAGTAGGAAGAGTCAGACTTCTTGTACTTAATTCGGCATTGTGCGTTTTGTATTTAATTCCGACGGAATTTCTGTGTTTCATCGTCAATAAGAAAGCCAGAGGGATACAGTAAACCTGGAGTGAAGCATCGGAATCCATAACTAGTGTCACAGAGATTGTTCAAAACATAGACAGTTAGAAGAGTCAGTCTTCTTGTACTTAAGTCGGCATTGTGCCATTTGTATTTAATTCCGTTGCAATTTCTGTGTTACATCGTCAATAAGAAGGGCAGAGGTTTACAGTACACCTGAAGTGAAGCATCGGAATCTATAACTAGTGTCACAGGAATGGTTCAACAAATAGACAGTAGGAAGAGTCAGTCTTCATGTACTTAATTCTTCATTGTGGCTTTTCTATTTAATTCCGATGCAATTGCAGTGTTCCATCGTCAATAAGAAGGTCCAAGGGATACAGTTAACCTGAAGTGTAGCATCGGAATCTATAACTAGTGACACAGGAATTGTTCCAAGCATAGTCAGTAAGAAGAGACAGTCTTCTTGTACTTATGTCGGCATTGTGCCTTTTCTATTTAATTCCGATGCTATTTCTGTGTTTCATCGTCAATAAGAAGGTCCAAGGGATACAGTAAACCTGGAGTGAAGCATCGGAATGTATAACTAGTGTCATAGGAATGAATCAAAACATAGTCTGTAGGAAGAGTCAGTCTTCTTGTACTTAAGTCGGCATTGTGCCTTTTTTATTTAATTCCGATGCAATTTCTGTGTTTCATGGTCAATAAGAAGGTCAAAGGGATACAGTAAACCTCAAGTGAAGCATCGGAATCTATAACTAGTGTCACAGGAAATGTTCAAAACATAGACAGTAAGAAGAGACAGTCTTCTTGTACATAATTCGGCATTGTGCCTTTAGTATTTACTTCCCATGCAATGTCTGTGTTTCATCGTCAATACGAAGGTCCAAGGGATACAGTAAACCTGAAGTGAAGCACCGGAATCTATAACAAGTGTCACATGAATGGTTCAAATCATAGCCAGTAAGAAGAGGCAGTCTTCTTGTACTTAAGTCGCCATTGTGCCATTTGTATTTAATTCCGATGCAATTTCTGTGTATCATCGTCAATAAGAGGGTCCAAGGGATACAGTAAACCTGTAGTGATGCATCGGAATCTTTAACTAGTGACACAGGGATGGTTCAAAAAATAGAACGTAAGAAGAGTCAGTATTCTTGTACTTAAGTCGACATTGTGCCTTTTGTATCTAATTCCGATGCAATTTTTGTGTTTCATCGTTAGTAAAAAGGTCCAGGGGATACAGAGTACCGGGAGTGAAGCATCGGAATCTATAACTAGTGTCACAATAATGGTTTAAACATAGTCAGTAAGAAGAGTCAGACTTCTTGTACTAAGTCAGCATTGTGCTTTTTGTATTTAATTCCGATGCAATTTCTGTGTTTCATCGTCAATAAGAAGGTCCAAGGGATACAGTAAACCTGGAGTGAAGCATCGGAATGTATAACTAGTGTCATAGGAATGAATCAAAACATAGTCTGTAAGAAGAGTCAGTCTTCTTGTACTAAAGTCGGCATTGTGCCTTTTGTATTTAATTCCGATGCAATTTCTGTGTTTCATCGTCAATAAGGAGGTCCAAAGGATACAGTAAACCTGGAGTGAGGCATCGAATTCTATAACTAGTGTCACAGGAATGGTTCAAAAACATAGACAGAAGAAGAGTCAGTCTTCTTGTACTTAAGTCGGCATTGTGCCATTTGTATTTAATTCCGATGCAATTTCTGTGTTTCATCGTCAATAAGTAAGTTGAAGGGACCCAGTGAACCTGAAGTGAAGCATCGGAATCTATAACTAGTGTCACAATAATGGTTCAAACATAGTCAGTAAGAAGAGTCAGTCTTCTTTTTCTTAAGTCGGCATTGTGCCTTTTGCATTTAATTCCGATGCAATTTTTGTGTTTCATCGTCAATAAGAAGGTCCAAGGGATACAGTAAACCTGAAGTGAAGCATCTAAATCTATAACTAGTGTCACAGGAATGGTTCAAAAACATAGACAGAAGAAGAGGCAGTCTTCTGGTACTTATGTCGGCATTGTGCCATTTGTATTTAATTCAGTTGACATTTCTGTGTTTCATCGTCAATAAGAAGGGCAGAGGGATACAGTAAACCTGAAGTGAAGGATCGGAATCTATAACTAGTGTCACAGGAATGGTTCAAAACATAGACGGTAGGAAGAGTCAGTCTTCTTGTACTTAAGTCGTCATTGTGCCTTTTCTATTTAATTCCGATGCAATTGCTGTGTTACATCGTCAATAAGAAGGTCCAAATGATACAGTAAACCTGAAGTGAAGCATCGGAATCATTAACTAGTGTCACAGGAATGGTTCAAAGCATAGTCAGTATGAAGAGTCAGTCTTCGTGTACTTAAGTCGGCATTGTGCCGTTTGCATTTAATTCCGATGCAATTTCTGTGTTTCATCGTCAATAAGAAGGTCCAAGGGATACAGTAAACCTAAAGTGAAGCATCGGAATCTATAAATGGTGTCACAGGAATGGTTCAAAGCATAGACAGTGGGAAGAGTCAGTCTTCTTGTACTTAAGTCGGCATTGTGCCTTTCGTATTTATCTCCGATGCAATTTCTGTGTTTCATCGTCAATAAGAAAGTCCAAGGGATATAGTAAAAATGGAGTGAAGCATCGGAATCTATAACTAGTGTCACAGGATTGGTTCAAACCATAGGCAGTAAGAAGAGTAAGTCTTCTTGTACTTAAGTCGGCATTGTGCTTTTTTATTTAATTCCGATGCAATTTCTGGGTTTCATCGTCAATAAGAAGGTCCAAGGGATACAGTAAACCTGGAGTGAAGCATCGGAATCTATAACTAGTGTCACAGGAATGGTTCAAAACATCGACAGTAAGTAGAGACAGTCTTCTTGTACTTAATTCGGCATTGTGCCTTTAGTATTTACTTCCCATGCAATTTCTGTGTTTCATCGTCAATAAGAAGGTCATAGGGATACAGTAAACCTGAAGTGAAGCATCGGAATCTATAACTAGTGTCACAGGAATGGTTCAAAATATAGTCAGTAAGAAGAGTCAGTCTTCTTGTACATAATCCGGCATTGTGCCTTTTGTATTTAATTCCGATGCAATTTCTGTGTTTCATCGTCCATAAAAAGGTCAGAGGGATACAGTAAAGCTGATGTGAAGCATCGGAATCTATAACTAGTTTCAAAGGAATGGTTCAAGACATAGTCAGTAAGAAGAGTCAGTCTTCTTGTACTTAAGTCGGCATTGTGCCATTTGTATTTAATTCCGATGCAATTTCTGTGTTTCATCGTCAATAAGTGGGTCCAAGGGATACAGTAAACCTGGAGTGATGCATTGGAATCTATAACTAGTGACACAGGGATGGTTCAAAAAATAGAACGTAAGAAGAGTCAGTATTCTTGTACTTAAGTCGACATTCTGCCTTTTGTATTTAATTCCGATGAAATTTTTGTGTTTCATCGTTAATAAGAAGGTCCAAGGGATACAGTAAACCGGGAGTGAAGTATCGGAATCTGTAACTAGTGTCACAATAATGGTTCAAACATAGTCAGTAAGAAGAGTCAGTCTTCTTGTACTTAAGTCTGCATTGTGCTTTTTGTATTTCATTCCGATGCAATTTCTGAGTTTCATCGTCAATATGAAGGTCCAAAAGATACAGTAAACCTGGAGTGAAGCATCGGAATGTATAACTAGTGTCATAGGAATGAATCAAAACTTAGTCTGTAAGAAGAGTCAGTCTTCTTGTACTTAAGCCGGCATTGTGCATTTTTTATTTAATTCCGATGCAATTTCTGCTTTTCATCGTCAATAAGAAGGTCCAAGGGATACAGTAAATCTGGAGTGAAGCATCGGAATCTATAACTAGTGTCACAGGAATGGTTCAAACATCGACAGTAACAAGAGACAGTCTTCTTGTACTTAATTCGGCATTGTGCCTTTAGTATTTACTTCCCATGCAATTTCTGTGTTTCATTGTCAATAAGAATTTCAGAGGGATACAGTAAATCTGAAGTGAAGCATCGGAATCTGTAACTAGTGTCACAGGAATGGTTCAAAATTTAGTCAGTAAGAAGAGTCAGTCTCCTTTACTTAAGCCGGCATTGTGCATTTTGTATTTAATTCCGATGCAATTTCTGTGTTTCATCGTCAATAAGAAGGTCTAAGGGATACAGTGAACCTGAAAAGAAGCACCAGAATCTATAACTAGTGTCACAGGAATTATTCAAATATAGTCAGTAAGAAGAGTCAGTCTTCTTGTACTGAAGTCGGCATTGTGCCTTTTGTATTTAATTCCGATGCAATTTCTGTGTTTCATCGTCCATAAGAATGTCAGAGGGTTACAGTAAAGCTGAAGTGAAGCATCGGAATCTATAACTAGTGTCACAGGAATGGTTCAAGACATAGTCAGTAAGAAAAGTCAGTCTTCTTGTACTTAAGTCGGCATTGTGCCATTTGTATTTAATTCCGATGCAATTTCTGTGTTTCATCGTCAATAAGTAGGTCCAAGGGATACAGTAAACCTGGAGTGATGCATCGGAATCTTTAACTAGTGACACAGGGATGGTTCAAAAAATAGAACGTAAGAAGAGTCAGTCTTCTTGTACTAAAGTCGGCATTGTGCCTTATGTATTTAATTCAGATGCAATTTCTGTGTTTCATTGTCAATAAGAAGGTTTAAAGGATACAGTAAACCTGAAGTGAAGCATCGAAATCTGTAACTAGTGTCACAGGAATGGGTCAAAAACATAGACAGAAGAAGAGTCAGTCTTCTTGTACTTAAGTCGGCATTGTGCCATTTGTATTTAATTCAGTTGCAATTTCTGTGTTTCATCGTCAATAAGAAGGGCAGAGGAATACAGTAAACCTGAAGTGAAGCATCGGAATCTATAACTAGTGTCACAGGAATGGTTCAAGACATAGACAGTAGGAAGAGTCCGTCTTCTTGTACTTATGTCGGCTTTGTGCCTTTTCTATTTAATTCCGATGCAATTTCTGTGTTTCATCGTCAATAAGAAAGTCCAAGGGATCCAGTAAACCTGAAGTGAAGCATCAGAGTTTATAGCTAGTGTCACAGGACTGGTTCAAAACATAGTCAGTAAAAAGAGTCAGTCTTCTTGTACTTAAGTCGGCATTGTGCCTTTTGTATTTAATTCCGATGCAATTTCTGTGTTTCAACGTCAATAAGAAGGTCCAAGGGATACAGTAAACCTGATGTGAAGCAACGGAATCTATAAATAGTGTCACAGGAATGGTTCAAAGCATAGACAGTGGGAAGAGTCAGTCTTCTTGTACTTAAGTCAGCATTGTGCATTTGTATTTTATTCCGATGCAATTTCTGTGTTTTATCGTCAATAAGAAGGTCAGAGGGATGCAGTAAACCTCAAGTGAAGCATCGGAATTTATAACTAGTGTCACAGGAATGATTCAAAACATAGACGGTAGGAAGAGTCAGTGTTCTTGTACTTAAGTCGGCTTTGTGCCTTTTCTACTTAATTCCGATGCAATTGCTGTGCTACATCGTCAATAAGAAGGTCCAAGGGATACAGTAAACCCTTAAGTGAAGCATCGGAATCGTTAACTAATGTCACAGGAATGGTTCAAAGCATAGTCAGTATGAAGAGTCAGTCTTCTTGTACTTAAGTCGGCATTGTTCCGTTTGTATTTATCTCCGATGCAATTTCTGTGTTTCATCGTCAATAAGAAAGTCCAACGGATATAGTAAACCTGGAGTGAGGCATCGGAATCTATAACTAGTGTCACAGGAATGGTTCAAACCGTAGGCAGTAAGAAGAGTCAGTCTTCTTGTACTTAAGTCGGCATTGTGCCTTTTTTATTCAATTCCAATGCAATATCTGTGTTTTATCGTCAATAAGAAGGTCCAAGGGATACAGTAAACCTGAAGTGAAGCATCGAAATCTATAACTAGTGTCACAGGAATGGTTCAAAAACATAGACAGATGAAGAGTCAGTCTTCTGGCACTTATGTCGGCATTGTGCCATATGTATTTAATTCAGTTGCCATTTCTGTGTTTCATCGTCAATAAGAAGGGCAGAGGGATACAGTAAACCTGAAGTGAAGCATCGGAATCTATAACTAGTGTCACAGGAATGATTCAAAACATAGACGGTAGGAAGAGTCAGTGTTCTTGTACTTAAGTCGGCTTTGTGCCTTTTCTACTTAATTCCGATGCAATTGCTGTGCTACATCGTCAATAAGAAGGTCCAAGGGATACAGTAAACCCTTAACTGAAGCATCGGAATCGTTAACTAGTGTCACAGGAATGGTTCAAAGCATAGTCAGTATGAAGAGTCAGTCTTCTTGTACTTAAGTCGGCATTGTTCCGTTTGTATTTATCTCCGATGCAATTTCTGTGTTTCATCGTCAATAAGAAAGTCCAACGAATATAGTAAACCTGGAGTGAAGCATCGGAATCTATAACTAGTGTCACAGGAATGGTTCAAACCATAGGCAGTAAGAAGAGTCAGTCTTCTTGTACTTAAGTCGGCATTGTGCCTTTTTTATTCAATTCCAATGCAATTTCTGTGTTTTATCGTCAATAAGAAGGTCCAAGGGATACAGTAAACCTGGAGTGAATCATCGGAATCTACAACTAGTGTCACAGGAATGGTTCAAAACATCGACAGTAAGAAGAGACAGTCTTCTTGTACTTAATTCGGCATTGTGCCTTTAGTATTTACTTCCCATGCAATTTCTGTGTTTCATCGTCAATAAGAAGGTCAGAGGGATACAGTAAATCTGAAGTGAAGCATCGGAATCTACAACTAGTGTCACACGAATGGTTCAAAATATAGTCAGTAAGAAGAGTCAGTCTTCTTGTACTTAAGCCGGCATTGTGCATTTTGTATTTAATTCCGATGCAATTTCTGTGTTTCATCGTCAATAAGAAGGTCTAAGGGATACAGTACACCTGAAGTGAAGCATCAGAATCTGTAACTAGTGTCACAGGAATTATTCAAAACATAGTCAGTGGGATGAGTCAGTCTTCTTGTACTTAAGTCGGCATTGTTCCATTTGTATTTAATTCCGATGCAATTTCTGTGTTTCATCGTCAATAAGTAGGTCCAAGGGATACAGTAAACCTGGAGTGATGCATCGGAATCTATAACTAGTGACACAGGGATGGTTCAAAAAATAGAACGTAAGAAGAGTCAGTATTCTTGTACTTAAGTCGACATTGTGCCTTATGTATTTAATTCCGATGCAATTTTTGTGTTTCATCGTTAATAAAAAGGTCCAAGGGATACAGTAAACCGGGAGTGAAGTATCGGAATCTATAACTAGTGTCACAATAAAGGTTCAAACATAGTCAGTAAGAAGAGTCAGTCCTTTTGTACTTAAGTCTTTATTGTGTTTTTGTATTTAATTCCGATGCAATTTCTGAGTTTCATCGTCAATAAGAAGGTCCAAGGGATACAGTAAACCTGGAGTGAAGCATCGGAATGTATAACTAGTGTCATAGGAATGAATCATAACATAGTCTCTAAGAAGAGTCAGTCTTCTTGTACTTAAGTCGGCATTGTGCCTTTTTTATTTAATTCCGATGCAATTTCTGTGTTTCATCGTATATAAGAAGGTCCAAGGGATACAGTAAATCTGGGGTGAAGCATCGGAATCTATAACTAGTGTCACAGGAATGGTTCAAAACATCGACAGTAAGAAGAGACAGTCTTCTTGTACTTAATTCGGCATTGTGCCTTTAGTATTTACTTCCCATGCAATTTCTGTGTTTCATCGTCAATAAGAAGGTCAGAGGGATACAGTAAATCTGAAGTGAAGCATCGGAATCCATAACTAGTGTCACAGGATTGGTTCAAAATATAGTCAGTAAGAAGAGTCAGTCTTCTTGTACTTAAGCCGGCATTGTGCATTTTTTGTTTAATTCCGATGCAATTTCTGTGTTTCATCGTCAATAAGAAGGTTTAAGGGATACAGTAAACCTGAAGTGAAGCATCAGAATCTATAAATTGTGTCACAGGAATTATTCAAAATATAGTCAGTGAGAAGAGTCAGTCTTCTTGTACTTAAGACGGCATTGTGCCTTTTGTATTTAATTCCGATGCAATTTCTGTGTTTCATCGTCAATACGAAGGTCCAAGGGATACAGTAAACCTGGAGTGAAGCATCGGAAATCTATAACTAGTGTCACATGAATGGTTCAAAACATAGACAGTAAGAAGAGTCAGTCTTCTTGTACTTAATCCGGCATTGTGCCTTTTGTATTTAATTCCGATGCAATTTCTATGTTTCATCGTCCATAAGAAGGTCAGAGGGATACAGTAAAGCTGAAGTGAAGCATCGGAATCTATAACTAGTGTCACAGGAATGGTTTAAGACATAGTCAGTAAGAAGAGTCAGTCTTCTTGTACTTAAGTCGGCATTGTTCCATTTGCATTTAATTCCGATGCAATTTTTGTGTGTCATCGTCAATAAGAAGGTCCAAGGGATACTGTAAACCTGGAGTGATGCATCGGAATCTTTAACTAGTGACACAGGGATGGTTCAAAAAATAGAACGTAAGAAGAGTCAGTCTTCTTGTACTAAAGTCGGCATTGTGCCTTTTGTATTTAATTCCGATGCAATCTCTGTGTTTCATCGTCAATAAGAAGGTCCAAAGGATACAGTAAACCTGAAGTGAAGCATCGAAATCTATAACTAGTTTCACAGGAATGGTTCAAAAACATAGACAGAAGAAGAGTCAGTCTTCTTGTACTTAAGTCGGCATTGTGACATTTGTATTTAATTCAGTTGCAATTTCTGTGTTTCATCGTCAATAACAAGGGTAGAGGAATACAGTAAGCCTGAAGTGAAGCATCGGAATCTCTAACTAGTGTCACAGGAATGATTTAAAACATAGTCAGTAAGAAGAGTCAGTCTTCTTGTACTTAAGTCGGCATTGTGCTTTTCTATTTATCTCCGATGCAATATCTGTGTTTCATCGTCAATAAGAAGGTCCAAGGGATATAGTAAACCTGGAGTGAAGCATCGGAATCTATAACTAGTGTCACAGGAATGGTTCAAACATAGGCAGTAAGAAGAGTCAGTCTTCTTGTACTTAAATCGGCATTGTGCCTTTTTTATTTACTTCCCATGCAATTTCTGTGTTTCATCGTCAATAAGAAGGTCAGAGGGATTCAGTAAATCTGAAGTGAAGCATCGGAACCTATAACTAGCGTCACAGGAATGGTTCAAAACATAGTCAGTAAGAAGAGGCAGTCTTCTTGTACTTAAGTCGGCATTGTGCCTTTTGTATTTAATTCCGATGCAATTTCTGTGTTTCATCGTCGATACGAAAGTCCAAGGGATACAGTAAACCTGAAGTGAAGCGCCGGAATCTATAACAAGTGTCACATGAATGGTTCAAAACATAGCCAGTAAGAAAAGGCAGTCTTCTTGTACTTAAGTCGCCATTGGGCTTTTGTATTTAATTCCGATGCAATTTCTGTGTATCATCATCAATAAGATGGTCCAAGGGATACAGTAAACCTGGAGTGAGGCATCGGAATCTATAACTAGTGTCACATGAATGGTTCAAAACATAGACAGTAATAAGAGCCAGTCTTCTTGGACTTAATCCGGCATTGTGCCTTTGTATTTAATTCCTATGCAATTTCTGTGTTTCATCGTCCATAAGAAGGTCAGAGGGATACAGTAAAGCTGAAGTGAAGCATCGGAATCTATAAGTAGTGTCACAGGAATGGTTCAAGGCATAGTCAGTAAGAAGAGTCAGTCTTCTTGTACTTAAGTCGGCATTGAGCCATTTGTACTTAATTCCGATGAAATTTCTGTGTTTCATCGTTAATAAGTAGGTCCAAGGGATACAGTAAACCTGGAGTGATGCATCGGAATCTATAACTAGTGACACAGGGATGGTTCAAAACAAAGACAGTAAGAAGTGTCAGTATTCTTGTACTTAAGTAGGCATTGTGCCGTTTGTATTTAATTCCGATGCAATTTCTGTGTTTCATCCTCAATAAGAAGGTCTAGGGAATACAGTAAACCTGAATTGAAGCATCAGAATCTATAACTAGTGTCACAGGAATTATTCAAAACATAGTCAGTTGGAAGGGTCAGTCTTCTTGTACTTAAGTCGGCATTGTGCCTTTTGTATTTAATTCCGATGCAATTTCTGTGTTTCATCGTCAATACGCAGGTCCAAGGGATACAGTAAACCTGAAGTGAAGCACCGGAATCTATAACAAGTGTCACACGAATGGTTCAAGACATAGTCAGTAAGAAGAGTCAGTCTTCTTGTACTTAAGACGGCATTGTGCCATTTGTATTTAATTCCGATGCAATTTCTGTGTTTCATCGTCAATAAGTAGGTCCAGGGGATACAGTTAACATGGAGTGATGCATCGTAATCTATAACTAGTGACACAGGGATGGTTCAAAAAATAGAACGTAAGAAGAGTCAGTATTCTTGTACTTAAGTCGACATTGTGCTTTTTGTATTTAATTCCGATGCAATTTTTGTGTTACATCGTTAATAAAAAGGTCCAAGGGATACAGTAAACCGGGCTTGAACTATCGGAATCTATAACTAGTGTCACAATAATGGTTTAAACATAGTCAGTAAGAAGAGTCAGTCTTCTTGTACTTAAGTCTGCGTTGTGCTTTTTGTATTTAATTCCGATGCAATTTCTGAGTTTCATCATCAATAAGAAGGTCCAAGGGATACAGTAAACCTGGAGTGAAGCAACGGAATGTATAACTAGTGTCATAGGAATGAATCAAAACATAGTCTGAAAGAAGAGTCAGTCTACTTGTACTTAAGTCTGCATTGTGCTTTTTGTATTTAATTCCGATGCAATTTCTGAGTTTCATCGTCAATAAGAATGTCTAAGGGATACAGTAAACCTGAAGTGAAGCATCAGAATCTATAACTAGTGTCACAGGAATTATTCAAAACATAGTCAGTAAGAAGAGTCCGTCTTCTTGTACTTAAGACGGCATTGTGCCTTTTGCATTTTATTCCGATGCAATTTCTGTGTTTCATCGTCAATGCGAAGGTCCAAGGGATACAGTAAACCTGAAGTGAAGCACCGGAATCTATAACAAGTGTCACACGAATGGTTCAAATCATAGCCAGTAAGAAGAGGCAGTCTTCTTGTACATAAGTCGCCATAGTGCCTTTTGTATTTAATTCCGATGCAATTTCTGTGTATCATCGTCAATAAGAGGGTCCAAGGGATACAGTAAACCTGGAGTGAAGCATCGGAATCTATAACTAGTGTCACATGAATGGTTCAAAACATAGACAGTAAGAAGAGTCAGTCTTCTTGTACTTAATCTTCCATTGTGCCTTTTGTATTTAATTCCGATGCAATTTTTGTGTTTTATCGTCAATAAGAAGGTCCAAAGGATACAGTAAACCTGAAGTGAAGCATCCAAATCTATAACTAGTGTCACAGGAATGGTTCAAAAACATAGACTCAAGAAGAGTCAGTCTTCTTGTACTTAAGTCGGCATTGTGCCATTTGTATTTAATTCAGTTGCAATTTCTGTGTTTCATCGTCAATAAGAAGGGCAGAGGAATTCAGTAAACCTGAAGTGAAGCATCGGTATCTATAACTAGTGCCACAGGAATGGTTCAAGGCATAGACAGTAGGAAGAGTCAGTCTTCTTGCACTTATGTCGGCTTTGTGCCTTTTCTATTTAATTCCGATGCAATTTCTGTGTTTCATCGTCAATATAAAGGTCCAAGGGATACAGTAAACCTGATGTGAAGCATCGGAATCTATAACTAGTGTCACAGGAATGGTTCAAACATAGGCAGTAAGAAGAGTCAGTCTTCTTGTACTTAAATCGGCATTGTGCCTTTTTTATTTACTTCCCATGCAATTTCTGTGTTTCATCGTCAATAAGAAGGTCAGAGGGATACAGTAAATCTGAAGTGAAGCATCGGAATCTATAACTAGCGTCACAGGTATGGTTCAAAACATAGTCAGTAAGAAGAGGCAGTCTTCTTGTACTTAAGTCGGCATTGTGCATTTTGTATTTAATTCCGACGCAATTTGTGTGTTTCATCGTCAATAAGAAGGTCTAAGGGATACAGTAAACCTGAAGTGAAGCATCAGAATCTATAACTAGTGTCACAGGAATGGTTCAAAACATAGTCAGTAAGTAGAGTCAGTCTTCTTGTACTTAAGTCGGCATTGTGCCTTTTGTATTTAATTCCGATGCAATTTCTGTGTTTCATTGTCAATAAGAAGGTCAGAGGGATGCAGTAAACCTGCAGTGAAGCATCGGAATCTATAACTAGTGTCACAGGAATGATTCAAAACATAGACAGTAGGAAGAGTCTTTTTTTTTGTACCTAAGTCGGCATTGTGCCTTTTCTATTTATCTCCGATGCAATTTCTGTGTTTCATCGTCAATAAGAAAGTCCAAGGGATATAGTAAACCTGGAGTGAAGCATCGGAATCTATAACTAGTGTCACAGGAATGGTTCAAACATAGGCAGTAAGAAGAGTCAGTCTTCTTTTACTTAAGTCGGCATTGTGCCTTTTTTATTTAATTCCGATGCAATATCTGTGTTTCATCGTCAATAAGAAGGTCCAAGGGATACAGTAAACCTGGAGTGAAGCATCGGAATCCATAACTAGTGTCACAGGAATGGTTCAAAACATCGACAGTAAGAAGAGACAGTCTTCTTGTACTTAATTCGACATTGTGCCTTTAGTATTTACTTCCCATGCAATTTCTGTGTTTCATCGTCAATAAGAAGGTCTGAGGGATACAGTAAATCTGAAGTGAAGCATCGGAATCTATAACTAGCGTCACAGGAATGGTTCAAAACATAGTCAGTAAGAAGAGTCAGTCTTCTTGTACTTAAGTTGGCATTGTGCATTTTGTATTTAATTCCGATGCAATTTCTGTGTTTCATCGTCAATAAGAAGGTCTAAGGGATACAGTAAACCTGAAGTGAAGCATCAGAATCTATAACTAGTGTCACAGGAATGGTTCAAAACGCAGTCAGTAAGAAGAGTCAGTCTTCCTGCACTTAAGTCGGCATTGTGCCTTTTGTATTTAATTCCGATGCAATTTCTGTGTTTCATCGTCAATACGAAGGTCCAAGGGATACAGTAAACCTGAAGTGAAGCACCGGAATCTATAACAAGTGTCACATGAATGGTTCAAAACATAGCCAGTATGAAGAGGCAGTCTTCTTGTACTTAAGTCGCCATAGTGCCTTTTGTATTTATGTCCGATGTAATTTCTGTGTATCATCGTCAATAAGATGGTCCAAGGGATACAGTAAACCTGGAGTGAGGCATCGGAATCTATAACTAGTGTCACATGAATGGTTCACAACATAGACAGTAGGAAGTATCAGTCTTCTTGTACTGAATCCGGCATTGTGCCTTTAGTATTTCATTCCGATGCAATTTCTGTGTTTCATCGTCCATAAGAAGGTCAGAGGGATACAGTAAACCTGGAGTGAAGCATCGGAATCTATAACTAGTGTCATAGGAATGAATCAAAACATAGTCCGTAAGAAGAGTCAGTCTTCTTGTACTAAAGTCGGCATTGTGCCTTTGTATTTAATTCCGATGCAATATCTGCGATTCATCCTCAATAAGAAGGTCCAAAGGATACAGTAAACCTGAAGTGAAGCATCGAAATCTGTAACTAGTGTCTCAGGAATGGTTCAAAAACATAGACAGAAGAAGAGTCAACCTTTTTGTACTTAAGTCGGCATTGTGCCATTTGTATTTATTTCAGTTGCAATTTCTGTGTTTCATCGTCAATAAGAAGGGCAGAGGAATTCAGTAAACCTGAAGTGAAGCATCGGAATCTATAACTAGTGCCACAGGAATGGTTCAAGGCATAGACAGTAGGAAGAGTCAGTCTTCTTGCACTTATGTCGGCTTTGTGCCTTTTCTATTTAATTCCGATGCAATTTCTGTGTTTCATCGTCAATAAAAAGGTCCAAGGGATACAGTAAACCTGATGTGAAGCATCGGAATCTATAACTAGTGTCTCAGGAATGGTTCAAACATAGGCAGGAAGAAGAGTCAGTCTTCTTGTACTTAAATCGGCATTGTTCCTTTTTTATTTACTTCCCATGCAATTTCTGTGTTTCATCGTCAATAAGAAGGTCAGAGGGATACAGTAAATCTGAAGTGAAGCATCGGAATCTATAACTAGCGTCACAGGTATGGTTCAAAACATTGTCAGTAAGAAGAGGCAGTCCTCTTGTACTTAAGTCGGCATTGTGCATTTTGTATTTAATTCCGACGCAATTTGTGTGTTTCATCGTCAATAAGAAGGTCTAAGGGATACAGTAAACCTGAAGTGAAGAATCAGAATCTATAACTAGTGTCACAGGAATGGTTCAAAACATAGTCAGTAAGGAGAGTCAGTCTTCTTGTACTTAAGTCGGCATTGTGCCTTTTGTATTTAATTCCGATGCAATTTCTGTGTTTCATCGTCAATAAGAAGGTCCAAGGGATACAGTAAACCTGAAGTGAAGCTTCGGAATCTATAAATAGTGTCACAGGAATGGTTCAAAACATAGACAGTGGGAAGAGTCAGTCTTCTTGTACTTAAGTCGGCATTGTGCCTTTTGTATTTAATTCCGATGCAATTTCTGTGTTTCATCGTCAATAAGAAGGTCAGAGGGATGCAGTAAACCTGCAGTGAAGCATCGGAATCTATAACTAGTGTCACAGGAATGATTCAAAACGTAGACAGTAGGAAGAGTCAGTCTTTTTGTACTTAAGTCGGCATTGTGCCTTTTCTATTTATCTCCGATGCAATTTCTGTGTTTCATCGTCAATAAGAAAATCCAAGGGATATAGTAAACCTGGAGTGAAGCATCGGAATCTATAACTAGTGTCACAGGAATGGTTCAAACATAGGCAGTAAGAAGAGTCAGTCTTCTTGTACTTAAGTCGGCATTGTGCCTTTTTTATTTAATTCCGATGCAATATCTGTGTTTCATCGTCAATAAGAAGGTCCAAGGGATACAGTAAACCTGGAGTGAAGCATCGGAATCTATAACTAGTGTCACAGGAATGGCTCAAAACACCGACAGTAAGAAGAGACAGTCTTCTTGTACTTAATTCGACATTGTGCCTTTAGTATTTACTTCCCACGCAATTTCTGTGTTTCATCGTCAATAAGAAGGTCTGAGGGATACAGTAAATCTGAAGTGAAGCATCGGAATCTATAACTAGCGTCACAGGAATGGTTCAAAACATAGTCAGTAAGAAGAGTCAGTCTTCTTGTACTTAAGTTGGCATTGTGCATTTTGTATTTAATTCCGATGCAATTTCTGTGTTTCATCGTCAATAAGAAGGTCTAAGGGATACAGTAAACCTGAAGTGAAGCATCAGAATCTATAACTAGTGTCACAGGAATGGTTCAAAACGCAGTCAGTAAGAAGAGTCAGTCTTCCTGTACTTAAGTCGGCATTGTGCCTTTTGTATTTAATTCCGATGCAATTTCTGTGTTTCATCGTCAATACGAAGGTCCAAGGTATACAGTAAACCTGAAGTGAAGCACCGGAATCTATAACAAGTGTCACATGAATGGTCAAAACATAGCCAGTATGAAGAGGCAGTCTTCTTGTACTTAAGTCGCCATAGTGCCTTTTGGATTTATGTCCGATGTAATTTCTGTGTATCATCGTCAATAAGATGGTCCAAGGGATACAGTAAACCTGGAGTGAGGCATCGGAATCTATAACTAGTGTCACATGAATGGTTCAAAACATAGACAGTAAGAAGTGTCAGTCTTCTTGTACTGAATCCGGCATTGTGCCTTTAGTATTTCATTCCAATGCAATTTCTGTGTTTCATCGTCCATAAGAAGGTCAGAGGGATACAGTAAACCTGAAGTGAAGCTTCGGAATCTATAAATAGTGTCATAGGAATGGTTCAAAACATAGACAGTGGGAAGAGTCAGTCATCTTGTACTTAAGTCGGCATTGTGCCTTTTGTATTTAATTCCGATGCAATTTCTGTGTTTCATCGTCAATAAGAAGGTCCAAGGGATACAGTAAACCTGAAGTGAAGCGCCGGAATCTATAACAAGTGTCACATGAATGGTTCGAAACATAACCAGTAAGAAGAGGCAGTCTTCTTGTACTTAAGTCGCCATTGTGCTTTTGTATATAATTCCGATGCAACTTCTGTGTATCATCATCAATAAGATGGTCCAAGGGATACAGTAAACCTGGAGTGAGGCTTCGGAATCTATAAGTAGTGTCACAGGAATGGTTCAAGACATAGTTAGTAAGAAGAGTCAGTCTTCTTGTACTTAAGTCGGCATTGTGCCGTTTGTATTTAATTCCGATGCAATTTCTGTGTTTCATCGTCAATAAGAAGGTCTAAGGGATACAGTAAACCTGAATTGAAGCATCAGAATCTATAACTAGTGTCACAGGAATTATTCAAAACATAGTCAGTAAGAAGAGTCAGTCTTCTTGTACTTAATTCGGCATTGTGCCTTTTGTATTTAATTCCGATGCAATTTCTGTGTTTCATCGTCAATACGAAGGTCCAAGGGATACAGTAAACCTGAAGGGGAGCACCGGAATCTATAACAAGTGTCACACGAATTTTTCAAAACATAGCCAGCAAGAAGTGGCAGTCTTCTTGTACTTAAGTCGCCATTGTGCCTTTTGTATTTAATTCCGATGCAATTTCTGTGTAACATCGTCAATAAGAAGGTCCAAGGGATGCAGTAAACCTGGAGTGAAGCATCGGCATCTATAACTAGTGTCACATGAATGCTTCAAAACATAGACAGTAAGAAGAGTCAGTCTACTTGTACTTAATCCGGCATTGTGCTTTTTGTACTTAATTCCGATGCAATTTCTGTGTTCCATCGTCCATAAGAAGGTCAGAAGGATACAGTAAACCTGGAGTGAAGCATCGGAATCTATAACTAGTGTCATAGGAATGAATCAAAACATAGTCTGTAAGAAGAGTCAGTCTTCTTGTACTAAAGTCGGCATTGTGCCTTTTGTATTTAATTCCGATGCAATTTCTGTGTTTCATCGTCAATAAGAAGGTCCAAAGGATACATTAAACCTGAAGTGAAGCATCGAAATCTATAACTAGTGTCTCAGGAATGGTTCAAAAACATAGACAGAAGAAGAGTCAGTCTTCTTGTACTTAAGTCGGCATTGTGCCATTTTTGTTTAATTCAGTTGCAATTTCTGTGTTTCATCGTCAATAAGAAGGGCAGAGGGATACAGTAGACCTGAAGTGAAGCATCGGAATCTATAACTAGTGTCTCAGGAATGGTTCAAGACATAGACAGTAGGAAGAGTCAGTCTTCTTGTACATATGTCGGCATTGTGCCTTTTCTATTTAATTCCGATGCAATTGCTGTGTTTCATCGTCAATAAGAAGGTCCAAGGGATACAGTAAACCTGAAGTGAACCATCGGAATCTATAACTAGTGTCACAGGAATGGTTCAAAGCATAGTCAGTAAGAAGAGTCAGTCTTCTTGTACTTAAGTCGGCATTGTGCCATTTATATTTAATTCCGATGCAATTTCTGTGTTTCATCGTCAATAAGAAGGTCCAAGGGATACAGTAAACCTGAAGTGAAACATCAGAGTTTATAACTAGTGTCACAGGAATGGTTCACAACATAGTCAGTAAGAAGAGGCAGTCTTCTTGTACTTAAGTCGGCATTGTGCCTTTTGTATTTAATTCCGATACAATTTCTGTGTTTCATCGTCAATAAGAAGGTCCAAGGGATACAGTAAACCTGAAGTGAAGCTTCGGAATCTATAAATAGTGTCACAGGAATGGTTCAAAACATAGACAGTGGGAAGAGTCAGTCATCTTGTACTTAAGTCGGCATTGTGCCTTTTGTATTTAATTCCGATGCAATTTCTGTGTTTCATCGTCAATAAGAAGGTCAGAGGGATGCAGTAAACCTGAAGTGAAGCATCGGAATCTATAACTAGTGTCACAGGAATGATTCAAAACTTAGACAGTAGGAAGAGTCAGTCTTTTTGTACTTAAGTCGGCATTGTGCCTTTTCTATTTATCTCCGATGCAATTTCTGTGTTTCATTGTCAATAAGAAAGTCCAAGGGATATAGTAAACCTGGAGTGAAGCATCGGAATCTATAACTAGTGTCACAGGAATGGTTCAAACATAGGCAGTAAGAAGAGTCAGTCTTCTTGTACTTAAGTCGGCATTGTGCCTTTTTTATTTAATTCCGATGCAATTTCTGTGTTTCATCGTCAATAAGAAGGTCCAAGGGATACGGTAAACCTGGAGTGAAGCATCGGAATCTATAACTAGTGCCACAGGAATGGATCAAAACATCGACAGTAAGAAGAGACAGTCTTCTTGTACTTAATTCGGCATTGTGCCTTTAGTATTTACTTCCCATGCAATTTCTGTGTTTCATCGTCAATGAGAAGGTCAGAGGGATACAGTAAATCTGAAGTGAAGCATCGGAATCTATAACTAGCGTCACAGGAATGGTTCAAAACATAGTCAGTAAGAAGAGTCAGTCTTCTTGTACTTAAGTTGGCATTGTGCATTTTGTATGTAATTCCGATGCAATTTCTGTGTTTCATCGTCAATAAGAATTTCTAAGGGATACAGTAAACCTGAAGTGAAGCGTCAGAATCTATAACTAGTGTCACAGGAATGGTTCAAAACGCAGTCAGTAAGAAGAGTTAGTCTTCCTGTATTTAAGTCGGCATTGTGCCTTTTGTATTTAATTCCGATGCAATTTCTGTGTTTCATCGTCAATACGAAGGTCCAAGGGATACAGTAAACCTGAAGTGAAGCACCGGAATCTATAACAAGTGTCACATGAATGGTTCAAAACATAGCCAGTATGAAGGGGCAGTCTTCTTGTACTTAAGTCGCCATTGTGCCTTTTGTATTTAATTCCGATGTAATTTCTGTGTATCATCGTCAATAAGATGGTCCAAGGGATACAGTAAACCTGGAGTGAGGCATCGGAATCTATAACTAGTGTCACATGAATGGTTCAAAACATAGACAGTAAGAAGTGTCTGTCTTCTTGTACTAAATCCGGCATTGTGCCTTTAGTATTTCATTTCGATGCAATTACTGTGTTTCATCGTCCATAAGAAGGTCAGAGTGATACAGTAAATCTGGAGTGAAGCATCGGAATCTATAACTAGTGTCATAGGAATGAATCAAAACATAGTCTGCAAGAAGGGTCAGTCTTCTTGTACTAAAGTCGGCATTGTGCCTTTGTATTTAATTCCGATGCAATATCTGCGATTCATCCTCAATAAGAAGGTCCAAAGGATACAGTAAACCTGAAGTGAAGCATCGAAATCTATAACTAGTGTCACAGGAATGGTTCAAAAACATAGACAGTAGAAGAGTCAGTCTTCTTGTACTTAAGTCGGCATTGTGTCATTTGTATTTAATTCAGTTGCAATTTCTGTGTTTCATCGTCAATAAGAAGGGCAGAGGGATACAGTAAACCTGAAGTGAAGCATCGGAATCTATAACTAGTGTCTCAGGAATGGTTCAAGACTTAGACAGTAGGAAGAGTCAGTCTTCTTGTACTTATGTCGGCATGGTGCCTTTTCTATTTAATTCCGATGCAATTGCTGTGTTTCATCGTCAATAAGAAGGTCCAAGGGATACAGTAAACCTGAAGTGAAGCATCGGAATCATTAACTAGTGTCACAGGAATGGTTCAAAGCATAGTCAGTAAGAAGAGTCAGTCTTCTTGTACTTAAGTCGGCATTGTGCCTTTTGTATTTAATTCCGATGCAATTTCTGTGTTTCATCGTCAATAAGAAGGTCAGAGGGATGCAGTAAACCTGAAGTGAAGCATCGGAATCTATAACTAGTGTCACAGGAATGATTCAAAACATAGACAGTAGGAAGAGTCAGTCTTCTTGTACTTAAGTCGGCATTGTGCCTTTTCTATTTATCTCCGATGCAATTTCTGTGTTTCGTCGTCAATAAGAAGGTCCAAGGGATATAGTAAACCTGGAGTGAAGCATCGGAATCTATAACTAGTGTCACAGGAATGGTTCAAACATAGGCAGTAAGATGAGTCAGTCTTCTTGTACTTGAGTCGGCATTGTGCCTTTTTTATTTAATTCCGATGCAATTTCTGTGTTTCATCGTCAATAAGAAGGTCCAAGGGATACAGTAAACCTGGAGTGAAGCATCGGAATCTATAACTAGTGTCACAGGAATGGTTCAAAACACCGACAGGAAGAAGAGACAGTCTTCTTGTACTTAATTCGGCATTTTGCCTTTAGTATTTACTTCCCATGCAATTTCTGTGTTTCATCGTCAGTAAGAAGGTCAGAGGGATACAGTAAATCTGAAGTGAAGCATCGGAATCGATAACTAGCGTCACAGGAATGGTTCAAAACATAGTCAGTAAGAAGAGTCAGTCTTCTTGTACCTAATTCGGCATTGTGCATTTTGTATTTAATTACGATGCAATCTCTGTGTTTCATCGTCAATAAGAAGGTCTAAGTTATACAGTAAACCTGAAGTGAAGCATCAGAATCTATAACTAGTGTCACAGGAATGGTTCAAAACATAGTCAGTAAGAAGAGTCAGTCTTCTTGTACTTAAGTCGGCATTGTTCCTTTTGTATTTAATTCCGATGCAATTTCTGTGTTTCATCGTCAATACGAAGGTCCAAGGGTTACAGTAAACCTGAAGTGAAGCACCGGAATCTATAACAAGTGTCACATGAGTGGTTCAAAACATAGTTAGTAAGAAGAGGCAGTCTACTTGTACTTAAGTCGCCATTGTGCCTTTTGTATTTAATTCCGATGCAATTTCTGTGTAAAATCGTCAATAAGAAGGTCCAAGGGATGCAGTAAACCTGGAGTGAAGCATCAGCATCTATAACTAGTGTCACATGAATGCTTCAAAACATAGACAGTAAGAAGAGTCAGTCTACTTGTACTTAATCCGGCATTGTGCTTTTTGTACTTAATTCCGATGCAATTTCTGTGTTCCATCGTCCATAAGAAGGTCAGAGGGATACAGTAAACCTGGAGTGAGGCATCGGAATCTATAACTAGTGTCATAGGAATGAATCAAAACATAGTCTGTAAGAAGAGTCAGTCTTCTTGTACTAAAGTCGGCATTGTGCCTTTTGTATTTAATTCCGATGCAATTTCTGTGTTTCGTCGTCAATAAGAAGGTCCAAAGGATACATTAAACCTGAAGTGAAGCATCGAAATCTATAACTAGTGTCTCAGGAATGGTTCAAAAACATAGACAGAAGAAGAGTCAGTCCTCTTGTACTTAAGTCGGCATTATGCCATTTTTGTTTAATTCAGTTGCAATTTCTGTGTTTCATCGTCAATAAGAAGGGCAGAGGGATACAGTAAACCTGAAGTGAAGCATCGGAATCTATAACTAGTGTCTCAGGAATGGTTCAAGACATAGACAGTAGGAAGAGTCAGTCTTCTTGTACTTATGTCGGCATTGTGCCTTTTCTATTTAATTCCGATGCAATTGCTGTGTTTCATCGTCAATAAGAAGGTCCAAGGGATACAGTAAACCTGAAGTGAAGCATCGGAATCTATAACTAGTGTCACAGGAATGGTTCAAAGCATAGTCAGTAAGAAGAGTCAGTCTTCTTGTACTTAAGTAGGCATTGTGCCATTTATATTTAATTCCGATGCAATTTCTGTGTTTCATCGTCAATAAGAAGGTCCAAGGGATACAGTAAACCTGAAGTGAAACATCAGAGTTTATAACTAGTGTCACAGGAATGGTTCACAACATAGTCAGTAAGAAGAGTCAGTCTTCTTGTACTTAAGTCGGCATTGTGCCTTTTGTATTTAATTCCGATGCAATTTCTGTGTTTCATCGTCAATAAGAAGGTCCAAGGGATACAGTAAACCTGAAGTGAAGCTTCGGATTCTATAAATAGTGTCACAGGAATGGTTCAAAACATAGACAGTGGGAAGAGTCAGTCATCTTGTACTTAAGTCGGCATTGTGCCTTTTGTATTTAATTCCGATGCAATTTCTGTGTTTCATCGTCAATAAGAAGGTCAGAGGGATGCAGTAAACCTGAAGTGAAGCATCGGAATCTATAACTAGTGTCACAGGAATGATTCAAAACTTAGACAGTAGGAAGAGTCAGTCATTTTGTACTTAAGTCAGCATTGTGCCTTTTCTATTTATCTCCGATGCAATTTCTGTGTTTCATTGTCAATAAGAAAGTCCAAGGGATATAGTAAACCTGGAGTGAGGCATCCGAATCTATAACTAGTGTCACATGAATGGTTCAAAACATAGACAGTAAGAAGTGTCTGTCTTCTTGTACTGAATCCGGCATTGTGCCTTTAGTATTTCATTTCGATGCAATTTCTGTGTTTCATCGTCCATAAGAAGGTCAGAGGGATACAGTAAATCTGGAGTGAAGCATCGGAATCTATAACTAGTGTCATAGGAATGAATCAAAACATAGTCTGCAAGAAGAGTCAGTCTTCTTGTACTAAAGTCGGCATTGTGCCTTTGTATTTAATTCCGATGCAATATCTGCGATTCATCCTCAATAAGAAGGTCCAAAGGATACAGTAAACCTGAAGTGAAGCATCGAAATCTATAACTAGTGTCACAGGAATGGTTCAAAAACATAGACAGAAGAAGAGTCAGTCTTCTTGTACTTAAGTCGGCATTGTGTCATTTGTATTTAATTCAGTTGCAATTTCTGTATTTCATCGTCAATAAGAAGGGCAGAGGGATACAGTAAACCTGAAGTGAAGCATCGGAATCTATAACTAGTGTCTCAGGAATGGTTCAAGACTTAGACAGTAGGAAGAGTCAGTCTTCTTGTACTTATGTCGGCATGGTGCCTCTTCTATTTAATTCCGATGCACTTGCTGTGTTTCATCGTCAATAAGAAGGTCCAAGGGATACAGTAAACCTGAAGTGAAGCATCGGAATCATTAACTAGTGTCACAGGAATGGTTCAAAGCATAGTCAGTAAGAAGAGTCAGTCTTCTTGTACTTAAGTCGGCATTGTGCCATTTATATTTATTTCCGATGCAATTTCTGTGTTTCATCGTCAATAAGAAGGTCCGAGGGATACAGTAAACCTGAAGTGAAGCATCAGAGATTATAACTAGTGTCACAGGAATGGTTCAAAACATAGTCAGGAACAAGAGTTAGTCTTCTTGTACTTAAGTCGGCATTGTGCCTTTTGTATTTAATTCCGATGCAATTTCTGTGTTTCATCGTCAATAAGAAGTTCCAAGGGATACAGTAAACCTGAAGTGAAGCATCGGAATCTATAAATAGTGTCACAGGAATGGTTCAATACATAGTCAGTGGGAAGAGTCAGTCTTCTTGTACGTAAGTCGGCATTGTGCCTTTTGTATTTAATTCCGATGCAATTTCTGTGTTTCATCGTCAATAAGAAGGTCAGAGGGATGCAGTAAACCTGAAGTGAAGCATCGGAATCTATAACTAGTGTCACAGGAATGATTCAAAACATAGACAGTAGGAAGAGTCACTCTTCTTGTACTTAAGTCGGCATTGTGAATTTTCTATTTATCTCCGATGCAATTTCTGTGTTTCGTCGTCAATAAGAAGGTCCAAGGGATATAGTAAACCTGGAGTGAAGCATCGGAATCTATAACTAGTGTCACAGGAATGGTTCAAACATAGGCAGTAAGAAGAGTCAGTCTTCTTGTACTTGAGTCGGCATTGTGCTTTTTTTATTTAATTCCGATGCAATTTCTGTGTTTCATCGTCAATAAGAAGGTCCAAGGGATACAGTAAACCTGGAGTGAAGCATCGGAATCTATAACTAGTGTCACAGGAATGGTTCAAAACACCGACAGTAAGAAGAGACAGTCTTCTTGTACTTAATTCGGCATTTTGCCTTTAGTATTTACTTCCCATGCAATTTCTGTGTTTCATCGTCAGTAAGAAGGTCAGAGGGATACAGTAAATCTGAAGTGAAGCATCGGAATCGATAACTAGCGTCACAGGAATGGTTCAAAACATAGTCAGTAAGAAGAGTCAGTCTTCTTGTACCTAATTCGGCATTGTGCATTTTGTATTTAATTACGATGCAATCTCTGTGTTTCATCGTCAATAAGAAGGTCTAAGTTATACAGTAAACCTGAAGTGAAGCATCAGAATCTATAACTAGTGTCACAGGAATGGTTCAAAACATAGTCAGTAAGAAGAGTCAGTCTTCTTGTACTTAAGTCGGCATTGTTCCTTTTGTATTTAATTCCGATGCAATTTCTGTGTTTCATCGTCAATACGAAGGTCCAAGGGTTACAGTAAACCTGAAGTGAAGCACCGGAATCTATAACAAGTGTCACATGAATGGTTCAAAACATAGTTAGTAAGAAGAGGCAGTCTTCTTGTACTTAAGTCGCCATTGTGCCTTTTGTATTTAATTCCGATGTAATTTCTGTGTATCATCGTCAATAAGATGGTCCAAGGGATACAGAAAACCTGGAGTGAGGCATCGGAATCTATAACTAGTGTCACATGAATGGTTCAAAACATAGACAGTAAGAAGAGTCAGTCTTCTTGTACTTAATCCGGCATTGTGCCTTTTGTATTTCATTCCGATCCAATTTCTGTATTTCATCATCCATAAGAAGGTCAGAGGGATACAGTAAAGCTGAAGTGAAGCAACGGAATCTATAACTAGCGTCACAGGAATGGTTCAAAACATCGACAATAAGAAGACTCAGTCTTCTTGTACTTAATTCGGAATTGTGCCTTTTGTATTTAATTACGATGCAATTTCTGTGTTTCATCGTCAATAAGAAGGTCAGAGGGATACAGTAAACCTGATGTGAAGCATCGGAATCTGTAACTAGTGTCACAGGGATGGTTCAAAACATAGTCAGTAAGAAGATGCAGTCTTCTTGTACTTAAGTCGCCATTGTGCCTTTTGTATTTAATTCCGATGCAATTTCTGTGTTTCATCGTCAATAAGAAGGTCCAAGGGATACAGTAAACCTGAAGTGAAGCATCAGAATCTATAACTAGTGTCACAGGAATGGTTCAAAACATAGTCAGTGAGAAGAGTCAGTCTTCTTGTACTTAAGTCGGCATTGTGCCTTTTGTATTTATTTCCGATGCAATTTCTGTGTTTCATCGTCAATAAGAAGGTCCAAGGGATACAGTAAACCTGAAGTGAAGCACCGGAATCTATAACTAGTGTCACATTAATGGTTCAAATCATAGTCAGTAAGAAGAGTCAGAGTTCTTGTACTTAAGTCGCCATTGTGCCTTTTGTATTTAATCCCGATGCAATTTCTGTAATTCATCGTCAATAAGAAGGTCAGAGGGATACAGTAAACCTGAAGTGAGGCATCAGAATCTATAACTAGTGTCACAGGGATGGGTCAAAACATAGACAGTAAGAAGAGTCAGTATTCTTGTACTTAAGTGGGCATTGTGCCTTCTGTATTTAATTCCGAAGCAATTTCTGTGTTTCATCTTCAATAAGAAGGTCCAAGGGATACAATAAAGCTGAAGTGAAGCATCAGAGTCAATAGCTAGTGTCACAGGAATGGTTCAAAACATAGTCAGTAAGAAGAGTCAGTCTTCTTGTACATAAGTCGGCATTGTTCCTTTTGTATTTAATTCCGATGCAATTTCTGTGTTTCATCGTCAATACGAAGGTCCAAGGGTTACAGTAAACCTGAAGTGAAGCACGGGAATCTATAACAAGTGTCACATGAATGGTTCAAAACATAGCCAGTAAGAAGAGGCAGTCTTCTTGTACTTAAGTCGCCATTGTGCCTTTTGTATTTAATTCCGATGTAATTTCTGTGTATCATCGTCAATAAGATGGTCCAAGGGATACAGAAAACCTGAAGTGAGGCATCGGAATCTATAACTAGTGTCACATGAATGGTTCAAAACATAGACAGTAAGAAGAGTCAGTCTTCTTGTACTTAATCCGGCATTGTGCCTTTTGTATTTCATTCCGATCCAATTTCTGTATTTCATCATTCATAAGAAGGTCAGAGGGATACAGTAAAGCTGAAGTGAAGCATCGGAATCTATAACTAGCGTCACAGGAATGGTTCAAAACATCGACAGTAAGAAGACTCAGTCTTCTTGTACTTAATTCGGAATTGTGCCTTTTGTATTTAATTACGATGCAATTTCTGTGTTTCATCGTCAATAAGAAGGTCAGAGGGATACAGTAAACCTGAAGTGAAGCATCGGAATCTGTAACTAGTGTCACAGGGATGGTTCAAAACATAGTCAGTAAGAAGAGGCAGTCTTCTTGTACTTAAGTCGCCATTGTGCCTTTTGTATTTAATTCCGATGCAATTTCTGTGTTTCATCGTCAATAAGAAGGTCCAAGGGATACAGTAAACCTGAAGTGAAGCATCAGAATCTATAACTAGTGTCACAGGAATGGTTCAAAGCATAGTCAGTGAGAAGAGTCAGTCTTCTTGTACTTAAGTCGGCATTGTGCCTTTTGTATTTATTTCCGATGCAATTTCTGTATTCCATCGTCAATAAGAAGGTCCAAGGGATACAGTAAACCTGAAGTGAAGCACCGGAATCTATAACTAGTGTCACATTAATGGTTCAAATCATAGTCAGTAAGAAGAGTCAGAGTTCTTGTACTTAAGTCGCCATTGTGCCTTTTGTATTTAATCCCGATGCAATTTCTGTAATTCATCGTCAATAAGAAAGTCAGAGGGATACAGTAAACCTGAAGTGAGGCATCGGAATCTATAACTAGTGTCACAGGGATGGGTCAAAACATAGACAGTAAGAAGAGTCAGTATTCTTGTACTTAAATGGGCATTGTGCCTTTTGTATTTAATTCCGAAGCAATTTCTGTGTTTCATCTTCAATAAGAAGGTCCAAGGGATACAATAAAGCTGAAGTGAAGCATCAGAGTCAATAGCTAGTGTCACAGGAATGGTTCAAAACATAGTCAGTAAGAAGAGTCAGTCTTCTTGTACATAAGTCGGCATTGTGCCTTTTGTATTTAATTCCGATGCAATTTCTGTGTTTCATCGTCAATAAGAAGGTCCAAGGGATACAGTAACCCTGAAGTGAAGCATCGGAATGTATAACTAGTGTAACAGGAATGGTTGAAAACATAGACAGTGGGAAGAGTCAGTCTTCTTGTACTTAAGTCTGCATTGTGCCTTTTGTATTTAATTCCGATGCAATTTCTGTATTTCATCGTCAATAAGAAGGTCTAAGGGATACAGTAAACCTGGAGTGAAGCATCGGAATCTATAACTAGTGTCATAGGAATGAATCAAAACATAGTCTGTAAGAAGAGTCAATCTTCTTGTACTAAAGTCGGCATTGTGCCTTTTGTATTTAATTCCGATGCAATTTCAGTGTTTCATCGTCAATAAGAAGGTCCAAGGGATACAGTAACCCAGAAGTGAAGCATCGGAATCTATAACTAGTGTAACAGGGATGGTTCAAAACATAGACAGTGAGAAGAGTCAGTATTCCTGTACTTAAGTCAGCATTGTGCCTTTTGTATTTAATTCCGATGCAATTTCTGTGTTTCATCGTCAATAAGAAGGTCCGAGGGATACAGTGAACCTGAACTGAAGCCCCGGAATCTATAACTAGTGTCACTATAACGGTCCAAAGTATAGACAGTAGGAAGAGTCAGTCTTCTTGTACTTAAGTCGGCATTGTGCCTTTTCTATTTAATTCCTATGCAATTTCTGTGTTTCATCGTCAATAAGAAGGTCCTATTAATATAGTAAATCTGGAGTGAAGCATCGGAATCTATAACTAGTGTCACAGGAATGGTTCAAAACATAGACAGTAAGTAGCGTCAGTCTTCTTGTACTTAAGTCGGCAATGTGCCTATTTTATTTAATTCCGATGCAATTTCTATGTTTCATCGTCAATAAGAAGGTCCAAGGGATACAGTAAACCTGGAGTGTAGCATCGGAATCTATAACTACCGTCACAGGAATGGTTCAAAACATCGACAGTAAGAAGACTCAGTCTTCTTGAACTTAGTTCGGAATTGTGCTTTTTGTATTTAATTCCGATGCAATTTCTGTGTTTCATCGTCAATAAGAACGTCAGAGGGATACAGTAAACCTGAAGTGAAGCATCGGAATCTATAACTAGTGTCACAGGGATGGTTCAAAACATAGCCAGTAAGAAGAGGCAGTCTTCTTGTACTTAAGTCGCCATTGTGCCTTTTGTATTTAATTCCGATGTAATTTCTGTGTATCATCGTCAATAAGATGGTCCAAGGGATACAGAAAACCTGGAGTGAGGCATCGGAATCTATAACTAGTGTCACATGAATGGTTCAAAACATAGACAGTAAGAAGAGTCAGTCTTCTTGTACTTAATCCGGCATTGTGCCTTTTGTATTTCATTCCGATCCAATTTCTGTATTTCATCATCCATAAGAAGGTCAGAGGGATACAGTAAAGCTGAAGTGAAGCATCGGAATCTATAACTAGCGTCACAGGAATGGTTCAAAACATCGACAGTAAGAAGACTCAGTCTTCTTGTACTTAATTCGGAATTGTGCCTTTTGTATTTAATTACGATGCAATTTCTGTGTTTCATCGTCAATAAGAAGGTCAGAGGGATACAGTAAACCTGAAGTGAAGCATCGGAATCTGTAACTAGTGTCACAGGGATGGTTCAAAGCATAGTCAGTAAGAAGAGGCAGTCTTCTTGTACTTAAGTCGCCATTGTGCCTTTTGTATTTAATTCCGATGCAATTTCTGTGTTTCATCGTCAATAAGAAGGTCCAAGGGATACAGTAAACCTGAAGTGAAGCATCAGAATCTATAACTAGTGTCACAGGAATGGTTCAAAACATAGTCAGTGAGAAAAGTCAGTCTTCTTGTACTTAAGTCGGCATTGTGCCTTTTGTATTTATTTCCGATGCAATTTCTGTGTTTCATCGTCAATAAGAAGGTCCAAGGGATACAGTAAACCTGAAGTGAAGCACCGGAATCTATAACTAGTGTCACATTAATGGTTCAAATCATAGTCAGTAAGAAGAGTCAGAGTTCTTGTACTTAAGTCGCCATTGTGCCTTTTGTATATAATCCCGATGCAATTTCTGTAATTCATCGTCAATAAGAAGGTCAGAGGGATACAGTAAACCTGAAGTGAGGCATCGGAATCTATAACTAGTGTCACAGGGATGGGTCAAAACATAGACAGTAAGAAGAGTCAGTATTCTTGTACTTAAGTGGGCATTGTGCCTTTTGTATTTAATTCCGAAGCAATTTCTGTGTTTCATCTTCAATAAGAAGGTCCAAGGGATACAATAAAGCTGAAGTGAAGCATCAGAGTCAATAGCTAGTGTCACAGGAATGGTTCAAAACATAGTCAGTAAGAAGAGTCAGTCTTCTTGTACATAAGTCGGCATTGTGCCTTTTGTATTTAATTCCGATGCAATTTCTGTGTTTCATCGTCAATAAGAAGGTCCAAGGGATACAGTAACCCTGAAGTGAAGCATCGGAATCTATAACTAGTGTAACAGGAATGGTTGAAAACATAGACAGTGGGAAGAGTCAGTCTTCTTGTACTTAAGTCTGCATTGTGCCTTTTGTATTTAATTCCGATGCAATTTCTGTGTTTCATCGTCAATAAGAAGGTCTAAGGGATACAGTAAACCTGGAGTGAAGCATCGGAATCTATAACTAGTGTCATAGGAATGAATCAAAACATAGTCTGTAAGAAGAGTCAATCTTCTTGTACTAAAGTCGGCATTGTGCCTTTTGTATTTATTTCCGATGCAATTTCAGTGTTTCATCGTCAATAAGAAGGTCCAAGGGATACAGTAACCCAGAAGTGAAGCATTGGAATCTATAACTAGTGAAACAGGGATGGTTCAAAACATAGACAGTAAGAAGAGTCAGTATTCTTGTACTTAAGTCGGCATTGTGCCTTTTGTATTTAATTCCGATGCAATTTCTGTGTTTCATCGTCAATAAGAAGGTCAGAGGGATACAGTAAACCTGAACTGAAGCACCGGAATCTATAACTAGTGTCACTATAACGGTCCAAAGTATAGACAGTAGGAAGAGTCAGTCTTCTTGTACTTAAGTCGGGATTGTGCCTTTTCTATTTAATTCCTATGCAATTTCTGTGTTTCATCGTCAATAAGAAGGTCCTATTAATATAGTAAATCTGGAGTGAAGCATCGGAATCTATAACTAGTGTCACCGGAATGGTTCAAAACATAGACAGTAAGTAGCGTCAGTCTTCTTGTACTTAAGTCGGCATTGTGCCTTTTGTATTTAATTCCGATGCAATTTCAGTGTTTCATCGTCAATAAGAAGGTCCAAGGGATACAGTAACCCAGAAGTGAAGCATCGGAATCTATAACTAGTGTAACAGGGATGGTTCAAAACATAGACAGTAAGAAGAGTCAGTATTCTTGTACTTAAGCCGGCATTGTGCCTTTTGTATTTAATTTCGATGCAATTTCTCTGTTTCATCGTCCATAAGAAGGTCAGAGGGATACAGTAAACCTGAACTGAAGCACCGGAATCTATAACTAGTGTCAATATAATGGTTCAAAGCATAGACAGTAGGAAGAGTCAGTCTTCTTGTACTTCAGTCGGCATTGTGCCTTTTATATTTAATTCCTATGCAATTTCTGTGTTTCATCGTCAATAAGAAGGTCCTAGGGATACAGTAAACCTGGAGTGAAGCATCGGAATCTATAACTAGTGTCACAGGAATGGTTCAAAACATCGACATTAAGAAGAGTCAGTCTTCTTGTACTTAATTCGGCATTGTGCCTTTAGTATTTAATTCCGATGCCATTTCTGTGTTTTATCGTGAATAAGAAGGTTAGAGGGATACAGTAAATCTGAAGTCAAGCATCGGAATCTGTTACTAGTGTCACAGGAATGGTTCAAAACATAGTCAGTAAGAAGAGTCAGTCTTCTTGTACTTAAGTCGGCTTTGTGCCTATTGTATTTAATTCCGATGCAATTTCTGTGTTTCATCGTCAATAAGAAGGTCCAAGGGATACAGTAAACCTGAAGTAAAGCATCAGAATCTATAACTAGTGTCACAGGAATGGTTCAAAACATAGTCAGTGAGAAGAGTCAGTCTTCTTGTACTTAAGTCGGCATTGTGCCTTTTGTATTTATTTCCGATACAATTTCTGTGTTTCATCGTCAATAAGAAGGTCCAAGGGATACAGTAAACCTGAAGTGAAGCACCGGAATCTATAACTAGTGTCACATGAATGGTTCAAATCATAGTCAGTAAGAAGATTCAGAGTTCTTGTACTTAAGTCGCCATTGTGCCTTTTGTATTTAATTCCGAAGCAATTTCTGTGTTTCATCTTCAATAAGAAGGTCCAAGGGATACAATATACCTGAAGTGAAGCATCAGAGTCAATAGCTAGTGTCACAGGAATGGTTCAAAACATAGTCAGTAAGAAGAGTGAGTCTTCTTGTACATAAGTCGGCATTGTGCCTTTTGTATTTCATTCCGATGCAATTTCTGTGTTTCATCGTCAATAAGAAGGTCCAAGGGATACAGTAAACCTGAAGTGAAGCATCGGAATCTATAACTAGTGTAACAGGATTGGTTCAAACATAGACAGTGGGAAGAGTCTGTCTTTTTGTACTTCAGTCGGCAATGTGACTTTTGTATTTAATTCCGATGCAATTTCTGTGTTTCATCGTCAATAAGAAGATCAGAGGGAAGCAGTAAACCTGAACTGATGCACCGGAATCTATAACTAGTGTCACAGGAATGGTTCAAAACATAGACAGTAGGAAGAGTCAGTCTTCTTGTACTTAAGTCGGCATTGTGCCTTTTCTATTTAATTCCTATGCAATTTTTGTTTTTCATCGTTATTAAATAGGTCCAAGGGATACAGTAAACCGGGAGTGAAGCATTGGAATCTATAACTAGTGTCACAATAATGGTTCAAACATAGTCAGTAAGAAGAGTCAGTCTTCTTGTACTTAAGTCTGCATTGTGCCTTTTGTATTTAATTCCGATGCAATTTCTGTGTTTCATCGTCAAGAAGAAGGTCCAAGGGATACAGTAAACCTGGAGTGAAGAATCGGAATCTATAACTAGTGTCATAGAAATGAATCAAAACATAGTCTGTAAGAAGAGTCAATCTTCTTGTACTAATGTCGGCATTGTGCCTTTTTTATATAATTCCGATGCAATTTCAGTGTTTCATCGTCAATAAGAAGGGCCAAGGGATACAGAAAACCAGAAGTGAAGCATCGGAATCTATAACTAGTGTCACAGGGATGGTTCAAAACATAGACAGTAAGAAGAGTCAGTATTCTTGTACTTAAGTCGGCATTGTGCTTTTCTATTTAATTCCAATGCAATTTCTGTGTTTCATCGTCAATAAGAAGGTCCTAGGGATATAGTAAACCTGGAGTGAAGCATCGGATTCTATAACTAGTGTCACAGGAATAAATCAAAACATAGTCAGCAAGAAGAGTCAGTCTTCTTGTACTAAAGTCGGCATTGCGCCTTTTGTATTCAATTTCGATGCAATTTCAGTGTTTCATCGTCAAAAAGAAGGTCCAAGGGATACAGTAAACCATAAGTGAAGCATCGGAATCTATAACTAGTGTCACAGGGATGGTTCAAAACATAGACAGTAAGAAGAGTCAGTATTCTTGTACTTAAGTCGGTGTTCTGCCTTTTGTATTTAATTCCGATGCACTTTGTATGTTTCATCGTCAATAACAAGGTCCAAGGGATACAGTAATCCTGGAGTGAAGCATCGGAATCTATAACTAGTGTCACAGGAATGAATTAAAACATAGTCAGCAAGAAGAGTCAGTCTTCTTGTACTAAAGTCGGCATTGCGCCTTTTGTATTCAATTTCGATGCAATTTCAGTGTTTCATCGTCAAGAAGAACGTCCAAGGGATACAGTAAACCATTAGTGAAGCATCGGAATCTATAACTAGTGTCCCAGGGATGGTTCAAATCATAGACAGTAAGAAGAGTCAGTATTCTTGTACTTAAGTGGGCATTGTGTCTTTTGTATATAATTCCGAAGCAATTTCTGTGTTTCATCTTCAATAAGAAGGTCCAAGGGATACAATAAACCTGAAGTGGAGCATCAGGGTCTATAGCTAGTGTCACAGGAATGGTTTAAAACATAGTCAGTAAGAAGAGTCAGTCTTCTTCTACATAAGTCGGCATTGTGCCTTTTATATTTAATTCCTATGCAATTTCTGTGTTTCATCGACAATAAGAAGGTCCATGGGATACAGTAAACCTGGAGTGAAGCATCGGAATCTATAACTAGTGTCACAGGAATGGCTCAAAACATCGACATTAAGAAGAGTCAGTCTTCTTGTACTTAATTCGGCATTGTGCCTTTAGTGTTTAAAACCGATGCCATTTCTGTGTTTCATCGTGAATAAGAAGGTCAGAGGGATACAGTAAATCTGAAGTCAAGCATCGGAATCTATTACTAGTGTCACAGGAATGGTTCAAAACATAGTCAGTAAGAAGAGTCAGTCTTCTTGTACTTAAGTCGGCTTTGTGCCTTTTGTATTTAATTCCGATGCAATTTCTGTGTTTCATCGTCAATAAGAAGGTCCAAGGGATACAGTAAACCTGAAGTGAAGCATCAGAATCTATAACTAGTGTCACAGGAATGGTTCAAAACATAGTCAGTGAGAAGAGTCAGTCTTCTTGTACTTAAGTCGGCATTGTGCCATTTGTATTTACTTCCGATGCAATTTCTGTGTTTCATCGTGAATAAGAAGGTCCAAGGGATACAGTAAACCTGCAGTGTAGCACCGGAATCTATAAATAGTGTCACATGAATGGTTCAGATCATAGTCAGTAAGAAGAGTCAGAGTTCTTGTACTTAAGTCGCCATTGTGCCTTCTGTATTTAATTCCGATGCAATTTCTGTGTTTCATCGTCAATAAGAAGGTCAGAAGGATACATTAAACCTGAACTGAAGCACCAGAATCTATAACTAGTGTCACTGTAATGGTTCAAAGCATAGACGGTAGGAAGAGTCAGTCTTCTTTTACTTAAGTCGGCATTGTGCTTTTCTATATAATTCCTATGCAATTTCTGTGTTTCATCGTCAATAAGAAGTTCCTAGGGATATAGTAAACCTGGAGTGAAGTATCGGAATCTATAACTAGTGTCACAGGAATGGTTCAAATCATAGACAGTAAGTAGCGTCAGTCTTCTTGTACTTAAGTCGGTATTGTGCCTTTTTATTTAATTCCGATGCAATTTCTGTGTTTCATCGTCAATTAGAAGGTCCAAGGGATACAGTAAACCTGGAGTGAAGCATCGGAATCTATAACTAGTGTCACAGGAATGGTTCAAAACATCGACAGTAAGAAGAGTCAGTCTTCTTGTACTTAATTCGGCATTGTGCCTTTAGTATTTAATTCCGATGCCATTTCTGTGTTTCATCGTGAATAAGAAGGTCAGAGGGATACAGTAAATCTGAAGTCAAGCATCGGAATCTATAACTAGTGTCACAGGAATGGTTTAAAACATAGTCAGTAAGAAGAGTCAGTCTTCTTGTACTTAAGTCAGCTTTGTGCCTTTTGTATTTAATTCCGATGCGATTTCTGTGTTTCATCGTCAATAAGAAGGTCCAAGGGATACAGTAAACCTGAAGTGAAGCATCAGAATCTATAACTAGTGTCACAGGAATGGTTCCAAACATAGTCAGTAAGAAGAGTCAGTCTTCTTGTACTTAAGTTGGCATTGTGCCTTTTGTATTTATTTCCGATGCACTTTCTGTGTTTCATCGTCAACAAGAAGGTCCAAGGGCTACAGTATACCTGAAGTGAAGCACCGGAATCTACAACTAGGGTCACATGAATGGTTCAAATCTTAGTCAGTAAGAAGAGTCAGTCTTCTTGTACTTAAGTCGGCATTCTGCCTTTTGTATTTAATTCCGATGCACTTTCTATGTTTCATCGTCAATAAGAAGGTCCAAGGGATACAGTAAAACTGGAGTGAAGCATCGGAAACGATAACTAGTGTCACAGGAATGAATGAAACATAGTCAGCAAGAAGAGTCAGTCCTCTTGTACTAAAGTCGGCATTGCGCCTTTTGTATTCAATTCCCATGCAATTTCAGTGTTTCATCGTTAATAAGAAGGTCCAAGGGATACAGTAAACCAGAAGTGAAGCATCGCAATCTATAACTAGTGTCACAGGGATGGTTCAAAACATAGACAGTAAGAAGAGTCAGTCTTCTTGTACTTAAGTGGGCATTGTGTCTTTTGTATCTAATTCCGAAGCAATTTCTGTGTTTCATCTTCAATAAGAAGGTCCAAGGGATACAATAAACCTGAAGTGAAGCATCAGGGTCTATAGCTAGTGTCACAGGAATGGTTCAAAAGATAGTCAGTAAGAAGAGTCAGTCTTCTTGTACATAAGTCGGCATTGTGCCTTTTATATTTAATTCCTATGCAATTTCTGTGTTACATCGTCAATAAGAAGGTCCAAGGGATACAGTAAACCTGAAGTGAGCATCGGAATCTATAACTAGTGTAACAGGATTGGTTCAAAACATAGACAGTAAGTAGCGTCATTCTTCTTGTACTTAAGTGGGCATTGTGCCTTTTTTATTTAATTCCGACGCAATTTCTGTGTTTTATCGTCAATAAGAAGGTCCAAGGGATACAGTATACCTGAAGTGAAGCACCGGAATCTATAACTAGTGTCACATGAATGGTTCAAATCATAGTCAGTAAGAAGAGTCAGACTTCTTGTACTTAAGTCGCATTTTTGCCTTTTGTATTTAATTCCGATGCAATTTCTGTGTTTCATCGTCAATAAGAAGGTCAGAGGGATACATTAAACCTAAACTGAAGCACCGGAATCTATAACTAGTGTCACTGTAATGGTTCAAAGAATAGACAGTAGGAAGAGTCAGTCTTCTTGTACTTAAGTCGGCATTGTGCTTTTCTATTTAATTCCTATGCAATTTCTGTGTTTAATCGTCAATAAGAAGGTCCTAGGGATATAGTAAACCTGGAGTGAAGCATCGGAATCTATAACTAGTGACACAGGAATGGTTCAAATCATTGACAGTAAGTAGCGTCAGTCTTCTTGTACTTAAGTCGGCACTGTGCCTTTTTTATTTAATTCCGATGCAATTTCTGTGTTTCATCGTCAATAAGAAGGTCCAAGGGATACAGTAAACCTGGAGTGAAGCATCGGAATCTATAACTAGTGTCACAGGAATGGTTCAAAACATCGAGAGTAAGAAGAGTCAGTCTTCTTGTACTTAATTCGGCATTGTGCCTTTAGTATTTAATTCCGATGCCATTTCTGTGTTTCATCGTGAATAAGAGGGTCAGAGGGATACAGTAAATCTGAAGTCAAACATCGGAATCTATAACTAGTGTCACAGGAATGGTTTAAAACATAGTCAGTAAGAAGAGTCAGTCTTCTTGTACTTAAGTCAGCTTTGTGCCTTTTGTATTTAATTCCGATGCTATTTCTGTGTTTCATCGTCAATAAGAAGGTCCAAGGGATACAGTAAACCTGAAGTGAAGCATCAGAATCTATAACTAGTGTCACAGGAATGGTTCAAAACATAGTCAGTAAGAAGAGTCAGTCTTCTTGTACTTAGGTCGGCACTGTGCCTTTTTTATTTAATTCCGATGCAATTGCTGTGTTTCATCGTCAATAAGAAGGTCCAAGGGATACAGTAAACCTGAAGTGAAGCATCGGAATCTATAACTAGTGTCACAGGGATGGTTCAAAACATAGACAGTAAGAAGAGCAGTATTCTTGTACTTAAGTGGGCATTGTGTCTTTTGTATTTAATTCCGAAGCAATTTCTGTGTTTCATCTTCAATAAGAAGGTCCAAGGGATACAATAAACCTGAAGTGAAGCATCAGGGTCTATAGCTAGTGTCACAGGAATGGTTCAAAACATAGTCAGTAAGAAGAGTTAGTCTTCTTGTACATAAGGCGGCATTGTGCCTTTTATATTTAATTCCTATGCAATTTCTGTGTTTCACCGTCAATAAGAAGGTCCTAGGGATACAGTAAACCTGAAGTGAAGCATCGGAATCTATAACTAGTGTAACAGGATTGAGTCAAACCATAGACACTAAGTAGCGTCATTCTTCTTGTACTTAAGTCGGCATTGAGCCTTTTTTATTTAATTCCGATGCAATTTCTGTGTTTCATCGTCAATAAGAATGTCCAAGGGATACAGTATACCTGAAGGGAAGCACCGGAATCTATAACTAGTGTCACATGAATGGTTCAAATTATAGTCAGTAAGATGAGTCAGAGTTCTTCTACTTAAGTCGCCATTGTGCCTTTAGTATTTAATACCGATGCAATTTCTGTGTTTCATCGTCAATACGAAGGTCAGAGTGATACATTAAACCTGAACTGAAGCACCGGAATCTATAACTAGTGTCACTGTAATGGTTCAAAGAATAGACAGTAGGAAGAGTCAGTCTTCTTGTACTTAAGTCGGCATTGTGCTTTTCTAATTAATTCCTATGCAATTTCTGTGTTTCATCGTCAATAAGAAGGTCCTAGGGATATGGTAAACCTGGAGTGAAGCATCGGATTCTATAACTAGTGTCACAGGAATGGTTCAAAACATAGACAGTAAGTAGCGTCAGTCTTCTTGTACTTAAGTCGGCATTGTCCTTTTTTATTTAATTCCGATGCAATTTCTGTGTTTCATCGTCAATAAGAAGGTCCAAGGGATACAGTAAACCTGGAGTGAAGCATCGGAATCTATAACTGGTCTCGCAGGAATGGTTCAAAACATCCACAGTAAGAAGAGTCAGTCTTCTTGTACTTAATTCGGCATTGTGCCTTTAGTATTTAATTCCGATGCCATTTCAGTGTTTCATTGTGAATAAGAAGGTCAGAGGGATACAGTAAATCTGAAGTCAAGCATCGGAATCTATAACCAGTGTCACAGGAATGGTTTAAAACATAGTCAGTAAGAACAGTCAGTCTTCTTGTACTTAAGTCAGCTTTGTGCCTTTTGTATTTAATTCCGATGCGATAGCTGTGTTTCAACGTCAATAAGAACGTCCAAGGGATACAGTAAACCTGAAGTGAAGCATCAGAATCTATAACTAGTGTCACAGGAATGGTTCAAAACATAGTCAGTAAGAAGAGTCAGTCTTCTTGTACTTAAGTCGGCATTGTGCCTTTTGTATTTATTTCCGATGCAATTTCTGTGTTTCATCGTTAACAAGAAGGTCCAAGGGATCCAGTATACCTGAAGTGAAGCACCGGAATCTATAACTAGTGTCACATGAATGGTTCAAATCATAGTCAGTAAGAAGAGTCAGACATCTTCTACTTAAGTCGCCATTGTGCCTTTTGTATTTAATTCCGATGCAATTGCTGTGTTACATCGTCAATAAGAAGGTCCAAGGGATACAGTAAACCTGAAGTGAAGCATCGGAATCTATAACTAGTGTCACAGGAATGGTTCAAAACATAGTCAGTAAGAAGAGTCAGTCTTCTTGTACTTAAGTCGGCATTCTGCCTTTTGTATTTAATTCCGATGCACTTTCTATGTTTCATCGTCAATAAGAAGGTCCAAGGGATACAGTAAACCTGGAGTGAAGCATCGGTATCTATATCTAGTGTCACAGGAATGAATCAAAACATAGTCAGCAAGAAGAGTCAGTCTTCTTGTACTAAAGTCGGCATTGCGGCTTTTGTATTTAATTCCGATGCAATTTCAGTGTTTCATGGTCAATAAGAAGGTCCAAGGGATACAGTAAACCAGAAGTGAAGCATCGGAATCTATAACTAGTGTCACAGGGATGGTTCAAAACATAGACTGTAAGAAGAGTCAGTATTCTTGTACTTAAGTGGGCATTGTGTCTTTTGTATTTATTTCCGAAGCAATTTCTGTGTTTCATCTTCAATAAGAAGGTCCAAGGGATACAATAAACCTGAAGTGAAGCATCAGAGTCTATAGCTAGTGTCACAGGAATGGTTCAGAACATAGTCAGTAAGAAGAGTCAGTCTTCTTGTACAGAAGTCGGCATTGTGCCTTTTGTATTTAATTCCAATGCAATTTCTGTGTTACATCGTCAATAAGAAGGTCCAAGGGATACAGTAAACCTGAAGTGAAGCATCGGAATCTATAACTAGTGTAACAGGATTGGTTCAAATCTTAGACAGTGGGAAGAGTCAGTCTTCTTGTACTTAAGTCGGCAATCTGACTTTTGTATTTAATTCCGATGCAATTTCTGTGTTTCATCGTCAATAAGAAGGTCTGAGGGATACAGTAAACCTGAACTGAAGCAGCAGAATCTCTAACTAGTGTCACAGCAATGGTTCAAAACATAGACAGTAAGAAGAGTCAGTCTTCTTGTACTTAAGTCGGCATTGTGCCTTTTCTATTTAACTCCTATGCAATTTCTGTGTTTCATCGTCAATAAGAATGTCCTAGGGATATAGCGAACCTGGAGAGAAGCATCGGAAACTATAACAAGTGTCACAGGAATGGTTCAAAACATAGACAGTAAGCAGCGTCAGTCTTCTTGTACTTAAGTAGGCATTGTGCCTTTTTTATTTTATTCCGATGCAATTTCTGTGTTTCATCGTCAATAAGAAGGTACAAGGGATACAGTAAGCCTGGAGTGAAGCATCGGAATCCATTGCTAGTGTCACAGAAATGGTTCAAAACATCGACAGTAAGAAGAGTCAGTCTTCTTGTACTTAAATTGGCGTTGTGCCTTTAGTATTTAATTCCGATGCCATTTCTGTGTTTCATCGTGAATAAGAAGGTCAGAGGGATACAGTAATTCTGAAGTCAAGCATCGGAATCTATAAGTAGTGTCACAGGAATGGTTTAAAACATAGTCAGTAAGAAGAGTCAGTCTTCTTGTACTTAAGTCGGCTTTGTGCATTTTGTATTTAATTCCGATGCAATTTCTGTGTTTCATCGTCAATAAGAAGGTCCAAGGGATACAGTAAACCTGAAGTGAAGCATCAGAATCTATAACTAGTGTCACAGGAATGGGTCAAATCATAGTCAGTAAGAAGAGTCAGTCTTCTTGTACTTAAGTCGGCATTGTGCGTTTTGTATTTATTTCCGATGCAATTTCTGTGTTTCATCGTCAACAAGAAGGTCCAAGGGATACAGTAAACCTGAAGTGAAGCACCGGAATCTATAACTAGTGTCACATGAATGATTCAAATCATAGTCAGTAAGAAGAGTCGGACATCTTGTACTTAAGTCGCCATTGTGCCTTTTGTATTTCATTCCGATGCAATTTCTGTGTTTCATCGTCAATAAGAAGGTCCAAGGGATACAGTAAACCTGGAGTGAAGCATCGGAATCTATAACTAGTGTCACATGAATGGTTCAAAACATAGACAGTAAGAAGAGTCAGTCTTCTTGTACTTAATTCGGAATTGTGCCTTTTGTATTTAATTCCGATGGTATTTCTGTGTTTCATCGTCAATAAGAAGGTCTGAGGGATACAGTAAACCTGAAGTGAAGCATCGGAATCCATAACTAGTGTCACAGGAATGGTTCGAAACATAGTCAGTAAGAAGAGTCAGTCTTCTTGTACTTAAGTCGGCATTGTGCCGTTTGTATTTAATTCCGATTCAATTTCTTTGTTTCATCGTCAATGAGAAGGTCCAAGGGATACAGTAAACCTGGAGTAAAGCATCAGAATCTGTAACTAGTGACACAGGAATGGTACAAAACATAGACAGTAGGAAGAGTCAGTCTTCTTGCACTTAAGTCGGCATTGTAACTTTTCTATTTAATTCCGATGCAATTGCTGTGTTTCATCGTCAATAAGAAGGCCCACGGGATACAGTAAATCTGAAGTGAAGCATCGGAATCTATAAGTAGTGTCACAGGAATGGTTCAAATCATAGTCAGTAAGAAGAGTCACTCCTCTTGTACTTATGTCGGCATTGTGCCTTTTGTAATTATTTCCGATGCATCTTCTATGTTTCATCGTCAATAAGAAGGTCCAAGGGATACAGTAAACCTGGAGTGAGGCATCGCAATCTATAACTAGTGTCACAGGAATGAACCAAACATAGTCAGTAAGAAGAGTCAGTCTTCTTGTACTAAAGTCGGCATTGTGCCTTTTCTATTTATTTCCTACGCAATTTCTGTGTTTCATCGTCAATAAGAAGGTCCAAGGGTTATAGTAAACCTGGAGGAAAGCTACGGAATCTATAACTAGTGTAACAGGAATGGTTCAAAACATAGACAGTAAGTAGCGTCAGGCTTCTTGTACTGAAGTCGGCATTGTGCTTTTTTATTTAATTCCGATGCAAATTCTGTGTTTCATCGTCAATAAGAAGGTCCAAGGGATACAGTAAATCTGGAGTGAAGCATCGGAATCTATAACTAGTGTCACAGGAATGGTTCAAAACGTCGACAGTAAGAAGAGTCAGTCTTCTTGTACTTAATTTGGCATTGTGCCTTTAGTACTTAATTCCGATGCAATTTCTGTGTTACATCGTGAATAAGAAGGTCAGAGGGATACAGTAAATCTGAAGTCAAGCATCGGAATCTATAACTAGTGTCACAGGAATGGTTCAAAACATAGTCAGTAAGAAGAGTCAGACTTCTTGTACTTAAGTCGGCTTTGTGCCTTATGTAATTAATTCCGATGCAATTTCTGTGTTTCATCGTCAATAAGAAGGTCCAAGGGATACAGTAAACCTGAAGTGAAGCACCGGAATCTATAACTAGTGTCACATGAATGGTTCAAATCATAGTCAGTAAGAAGAGTCAGACTTCTTGTACTTAAGTCGCCATTGCGCCTTTTGTATTTAATTCCGATGCAATTTCAGTGTTTCATCGTCAATAAGAAGGTCCATGATATACAGTAAAACAGAAGTGAAGCATCGGAATCTATAACTAGTGTCAAAGGTATGGTTCGAAACATAGACAGTAAGAACAGTCAGTATTCTTGTACTTAAGTCGGCATTGTGCCTTTTGTATTTAATTCCGATGCCATTTCTGTGTTTCATCGTCAATAAGACGGTCAGAGGGATACATTAAACCTGAACCGATGCACCGGAATCTATAACTAGCGTCACTATAATGGTTCAAAGCATAGACAGTAGGAAGAGTCAGTCTTCTTGTACTTAAGTCGGCATTGTGCCTTTTCTATTTAATTCCTATGCAATTTCTGTGTTTCATCGTCAATAAGAAGGTCCTAATGATATAGTAAACCTGGAGAGTAGCATCGGAATCTGTAACTAGTGTCACAGGAATGGTTCAAAGCGTAGACAGTAAGTAGCGTCAGTCTTCTTGTACTTAAGTCGGCATTATGCCTTTTTTATTTAATTCCGATGCAATTTCTGTGTTTCATCGTCAATAAGAAGGTCCAAGGGATACAGTAAACCTGAAGTAAAGCATCTGAATCTATTACTAGTGTCACAGGAATGGTTCAAAACATCGAAAGTAAGAAGAGTCAGTCTTCTTGTACTTAATTTGGCATTGTGCCTTTAGTATTTAATTCCGATGCCATTTCCGTGTTTCATCGTGAATGAGAAGGTCAGAGGGATATAGTAAATCTGAAGTCAAGCATCGGAATCTGTAACTAGTGTCACAGGAATGGTTTAAAACATAGTCAGTAAGAAGAGTCAGTCTTCTTGTACATAAGTCGGCTTTGTGCCTTTTGTATTTAATTCCGATGCAATTGCTGTGTTTCATCGTCAATAAGAAGGCCCAAAGGATACAGTAAACCTGAAGTGAAGCATCGGAATCTATAACTAGTGTCACATGAATGGTTCAAATCATAGTCAGTAAGAAGAGTCAGACTTCTTGTACTTAAGTCGCATTTTTGGCTTTTGTATTTAATTCCGATGCAATTTCTGTGTTTCATCGTCAATAAGAAGGTCAGAGGGATACATTAAACCTAAACTGAAGCACCGGAATCTATAACTAGTGTCACTGTAATGGTTCAAAGAATAGACAGTAGGAAGAGTCAGTCTTCTTGTACTTAAGTCGGCATTGTGCTTTTCTATTTAATTCCTATGCAATTTCTGTGTTTAATCGTCAATGAGAAGGTCCTAGGGATATAGTAAACCTGGAGTGAAGCATCGGAATCTATAACTAGTGACACAGGAATGGTTCAAATCATTGACAGCAAGTAGCGTCAGTCTTCTTGTACTTAAGTCGGCACTGTGCCTTTTTTATTTAATTCCGATGCAATTTCTGTGTTTCATCGTCAATAAGAAGGTCCAAGGGATACAGTAAACCTGGAGTGAAGCATCGGAATCTATAACTAGTGTCACAGGAATGGTTCAAAACATCGAGAGTAAGAAGAGTCAGTCTTCTTGTACTTAATTCGGCATTGTGCCTTTAGTATTTAATTCCGATGCCATTTCTGTGTTTCATCGTGAATAAGAGGGTCAGAGGGATACAGTAAATCTGAAGTCAAACATCGGAATCTATAACTAGTGTCACAGGAATGGTTTAAAACATAGTCAGTAAGAAGAGTCAGTCTTCTTGTACTTAAGTCAGCTTTGTGCCTTTTGTATTTAATTCCGATGCTATTTCTGTGTTTCATCGTCAATAAGAAGGTCCAAGGGATACAGTAAACCTGAAGTGAAGCATCAGAATCTATAACTAGTGTCACAGGAATGGTTCAAAACATAGTCAGTAAGAAGAGTCAGTCTTCTTGTACTTAGGTCGGCACTGTGCCTTTTTTATTTAATTCCGATGCAATTGCTGTGTTTCATCGTCAATAAGAAGGTCCAAGGGATACAGTAAACCTGAAGTGAAGCATCGGAATCTATAACTAGTGTCACAGGGATGGTTCAAAACATAGACAGTAAGAAGAGTCAGTATTCTTGTACTTAAGTGGGCATTGTGTCTTTTGTATTTAATTCCGAAGCAATTTCTGTGTTTCATCTTCAATAAGAAGGTCCAAGGGATACAATAAACCTGAAGTGAAGCATCAGGGTCTATAGCTAGTGTCACAGGAATGGTTCAAAACATAGTCAGTAAGAAGAGTCAGTCTTCTTGTACATAAGGCGGCATTGTGCCTTTTATATTTAATTCCTATGCAATTTCTGTGTTTCACCGTCAATAAGAAGGTCCTAGGGATACAGTAAACCTGAAGTGAAGCATCGGAATCTATAACTAGTGTAACAGGATTGAGTCAAACCATAGACACTAAGTAGCGTCATTCTTCTTGTACTTAAGTCGGCATTGAGCCTTTTTTATTTAATTCCGATGCAATTTCTGTGTTTCATCGTCAATAAGAATGTCCAAGGGATACAGTATACCTAAAGGGAAGCACCGGAATCTATAACTAGTGTCACATGAATGGTTCAAATTATAGTCAGTAAGATGAGTCAGAGTTCTTCTACTTAAGTCGCCATTGTGCCTTTAGTATTTAATACCGATGCAATTTCTGTGTTTCATCGTCAATACGAAGGTCAGAGTGATACATTAAACCTGAACTGAAGCACCGGAATCTATAACTAGTGTCACTGTAATGGTTCAAGGAATAGACAGTAGGAAGAGTCAGTCTTCTTGTACTTAAGTCGGCATTGTGCTTTTCTAATTAATTCCTATGCAATTTCTGTGTTTCATCGTCAATAAGAAGGTCCTAGGGATATGGTAAACCTGGAGTGAAGCATCGGATTCTATAACTAGTGTCACAGGAATGGTTCAAAACATAGACAGTAAGTAGCGTCAGTCTTCTTGTACTTAAGTCGGCATTGTCCTTTTTTATTTAATTCCGATGCAATTTCTGTGTTTCATCGTCAATAAGAAGGTCCAAGGGATACAGTAAACCTGGAGTGAAGCATCGGAATCTATAACTGGTCTCGCAGGAATGGTTCAAAACATCCACAGTAAGAAGAGTCAGTCTTCTTGTACTTAATTCGGCATTGTGCCTTTAGTATTTAATTCCGATGCCATTTCAGTGTTTCATTGTGAATACGAAGGTCAGAGGGATACAGTAAATCTGAAGTCAAGCATCGGAATCTATAACCAGTGTCACAGGAATGGTTTAAAACATAGTCAGTAAGAACAGTCAGTCTTCTTGTACTTAAGTCAGCTTTGTGCCTTTTGTATTTAATTCCGATGCGATAGCTGTGTTTCAACGTCAATAAGAACGTCCAAGGGATACAGTAAACCTGAAGTGAAGCATCAGAATCTATAACTAGTGTCACAGGAATGGTTCAAAACATAGTCAGTAAGAAGAGTCAGTCTTCTTGTACTTAAGTCGGCATTGTGCCTTTTGTATTTATTTCCGATGCAATTTCTGTGTTTCATCGTTAACAAGAAGGTCCAAGGGATCCAGTATACCTGAAGTGAAGCACCGGAATCTATAACTAGTGTCACATGAATGGTTCAAATCATAGTCAGTAAGAAGAGTCAGACATCTTCTACTTAAGTCGCCATTGTGCCTTTTGTATTTAATTCCGATGCAATTGCTGTGTTACATCGTCAATAAGAAGGTCCAAGGGATACAGTAAACCTGAAGTGAAGCATCGGAATCTATAACTAGTGTCACAGGAATGGTTCAAAACATAGTCAGTAAGAAGAGTCAGTCTTCTTGTACTTAAGTCGGCATTCTGCCTTTTGTATTTAATTCCGATGCACTTTCTATGTTTCATCGTCAATAAGAAGGTCCAAGGGATACAGTAAACCTGGAGTGAAGCATCGGTATCTATATCTAGTGTCACAGGAATGAATCAAAACATAGTCAGCAAGAAGAGTCAGTCTTCTTGTACTAAAGTCGGCATTGCGGCTTTTGTATTTAATTCCGATGCAATTTCAGTGTTTCATGGTCAATAAGAAGGTCCAAGGGATACAGTAAACCAGAAGTGAAGCATCGGAATCTATAACTAGTGTCACAGGGATGGTTCAAAACATAGACTGTAAGAAGAGTCAGTATTCTTGTACTTAAGTGGGCATTGTGTCTTTTGTATTTAATTCCGAAGCAATTTCTGTGTTTCATCTTCAATAAGAAGGTCCAAGGGATACAATAAACCTGAAGTGAAGCATCAGAGTCTATAGCTAGTGTCACAGGAATGGTTCAGAACATAGTCAGTAAGAAGAGTCAGTCTTCTTGTACAGAAGTCGGCATTGTGCCTTTTGTATTTAATTCCAATGCAATTTCTGTGTTACATCGTCAATAAGAAGGTCCAAGGGATACAGTAAACCTGAAGTGAAGCATCGGAATCTATAACTAGTGTAACAGGATTGGTTCAAATCTTAGACAGTGGGAAGAGTCAGTCTTCTTGTACTTAAGTCGGCAATCTGACTTTTGTATTTAATTCCGATGCAATTTCTGTGTTTCATCGTCAATAAGAAGGTCTGAGGGATACAGTAAACCTGAACTGAAGCAGCAGAATCTCTAACTAGTGTCACAGCAATGGTTCAAAACATAGACAGTAAGAAGAGTCAGTCTTCTTGTACTTAAGTCGGCATTGTGCCTTTTCTATTTAACTCCTATGCAATTTCTGTGTTTCATCGTCAATAAGAATGTCCTAGGGATATAGCGAACCTGGAGAGAAGCATCGGAAACTATAACAAGTGTCACAGGAATGGTTCAAAACATAGACAGTAAGCAGCGTCAGTCTTCTTGTACTTATGTCGGCATTGTGCCTTTTTTATTTTATTCCGATGCAATTTCTGTGTTTCATCGTCAATACGAAGGTACAAGGGATACAGTAAGCCTGGAGTGAAGCATCGGAATCCATTGCTAGTGTCACAGAAATGGTTCAAAACATCGACAGTAAGAAGAGTCAGTCTTCTTGTACTTAAAATGGCGTTGTGCCTTTAGTATTTAATTCCGATGCCATTTCTGTGTTTCATCGTGAATAAGAAGGTCAGAGGGATACAGTAATTCTGAAGTCAAGCATCGGAATCTATAAGTAGTGTCACAGGAATGGTTTAAAACATAGTCAGTAAGAAGAGTCAGTCTTCTTGTACTTAAGTCGGCATTGTGCGTTTTGTATTTATTTCCGATGCAATTTCTGTGTTTCATCGTCAACAAGAAGGTCCAAGGGATACAGTAAACCTGAAGTGAAGCACCGGAATCTATAACTAGTGTCACATGAATGATTCAAATCATAGTCAGTAAGAAGAGTCGGACATCTTGTACTTAAGTCGCCATTGTGCCTTTTGTATTTCATTCCGATGCAATTTCTGTGTTTCATCGTCAATAAGAAGGTCCAAGGGATACAGTAAACCTGGAGTGAAGCATCGGAATCTATAACTAGTGTCACATGAATGGTTCAAAACATAGACAGTAAGAAGAGTCAGTCTTCTTGTACTTAATTCGGAATTGTGCCTTTTGTATTTAATTCCGATGGTATTTCTGTGTTTCATCGTCAATAAGAAGGTCTGAGGGATACAGTAAACCTGAAGTGAAGCATCGGAATCCATAACTAGTGTCACAGGAATGGTTCGAAACATAGTCAGTAAGAAGAGTCAGTCTTCTTGTACTTAAGTCGGCATTGTGCCTTTTGTATTTAATTCCGATTCAATTTCTTTGTTTCATCGTCAATGAGAAGGTCCAAGGGATACAGTAAACCTGGAGTAAAGCATCAGAATCTGTAACTAGTGACACAGGAATGGTACAAAACATAGACAGTAGGAAGAGTCAGTCTTCTTGCACTTAAGTCGGCATTGTAACTTTTCTATTTAATTCCGATGCAATTGCTGTGTTTCATCGTCAATAAGAAGGCCCACGGGATACAGTAAACCTGAAGTGAAGCATCGGAATCTATAAGTAGTGTCACAGGAATGGTTCAAATCATAGTCAGTAAGAAGAGTCACTCCTCTTGTACTTATGTCGGCATTGTGCCTTTTGTAATTATTTCCGATGCATCTTCTATGTTTCATCGTCAATAAGAAGGTCCAAGGGATACAGTAAACCTGGAGTGAGGCATCGCAATCTATAACTAGTGTCACAGGAATGAACCAAACATAGTCAGTAAGAAGAGTCAGTCTTCTTGTACTAAAGTCGGCATTGTGCCTTTTCTATTTATTTCCTACGCAATTTCTGTGTTTCATCGTCAATAAGAAGGTCCAAGGGTTATAGTAAACCTGGAGGAAAGCTACGGAATCTATAACTAGTGTAACAGGAATGGTTCAAAACATAGACAGTAAGTAGCGTCAGGCTTCTTGTACTGAAGTCGGCATTGTGCTTTTTTATTTAATTCCGATGCAAATTCTGTGTTTCATCGTCAATAAGAAGGTCCAAGGGATACAGTAAATCTGGAGTGAAGCATCGGAATCTATAACTAGTGTCACAGGAATGGTTCAAAACGTCGACAGTAAGAAGAGTCAGTCTTCTTGTACTTAATTTGGCATTGTGCCTTTAGTACTTAATTCCGATGCAATTTCTGTGTTACATCGTGAATAAGAAGGTCAGAGGGATACAGTAAATCTGAAGTCAAGCATCGGAATCTATAACTAGTGTCACAGGAATGGTTCAAAACATAGTCAGTAAGAAGAGTCAGACTTCTTGTACTTAAGTCGGCTTTGTGCCTTATGTATTTAATTCCGATGCAATTTCTGTGTTTCATCGTCAATAAGAAGGTCCAAGGGATACAGTAAACCTGAAGTGAAGCACCGGAATCTATAACTAGTGTCACATGAATGGTTCAAATCATAGTCAGTAAGAAGAGTCAGACTTCTTGTACTTAAGTCGCCATTGCGCCTTTTGTATTTAATTCCGATGCAATTTCAGTGTTTCATCGTCAATAAGAAGGTCCATGATATACAGTAAAACAGAAGTGAAGCATCGGAATCTATAACTAGTGTCAAAGGTATGGTTCGAAACATAGACAGTAAGAACAGTCAGTATTCTTGTACTTAAGTCGGCATTGTGCCTTTTGTATTTAATTCCGATGCCATTTCTGTGTTTCATCGTCAATAAGACGGTCAGAGGGATACATTAAACCTGAACCGATGCACCGGAATCTATAACTAGTGTCACTATAATGGTTCAAAGCATAGACAGTAGGAAGAGTCAGTCTTCTTGTACTTAAGTCGGCATTGTGCCTTTTCTATTTAATTCCTATGCAATTTCTGTGTTTCATCGTCAATAAGAAGGTCCTAATGATATAGTAAACCTGGAGAGTAGCATCGGAATCTGTAACTAGTGTCACAGGAATGGTTCAAAGCATAGACAGTAAGTAGCGTCAGTCTTCTTGTACTTAAGTCGGCATTGTGCCTTTTTTATTTAATTCCGATGCAATTTCTGTGTTTCATCGTCAATAAGAAGGTCCAAGGGATACAGTAAACCTGAAGTAAAGCATCTGAATCTATTACTAGTATCACAGGAATGGTTCAAAACATCGAAAGTAAGAAGAGTCAGTCTTCTTGTACTTAATTTGGCATTGTGCCTTTAGTATTTAATTCCGATGCCATTTCCGTGTTTCATCGTGAATGAGAAGGTCAGAGGGATATAGTAAATCGGAAGTCAAGCATCGGAATCTGTAACTAGTGTCACAGGAATGGTTTATAACATAGTCAGTAAGAAGAGTCAGTCTTCTTGTGCTTAAGTCGGCTTTGTGCCTTTTGTATTTAATTCCGATGCAATTGCTGTGTTTCATTGTCAATAAGAAGGCCCAAAGGATACAGTAAACCTGAAGTGAAGCATCGGCATCTATAAGTAGTGTCACAGGAATGGTTCAAAACATAGTCAGTAAGAAGAGTCAGTCTTCTTGTACTTAAGTCGGCATTGTGCCTTTTGTATTTATTTCCGATGCAATTTCTATGTTTCATCGTCAATACGAAGGGCCAAGGGATACAGTAAACCTGGAGTGAAGCATCGGAATGTATAACTAGTGTCACAGGAATGAACCAAACATAGTCAGTAAGAAGAGTCAGTCTTCTTGTACTTAAGTCGGCATTGTGCCTTTTGTATTTAATTCCGATGCAATTTCAGTGTTTCACGTCAATAAGAAGGTCCAAGGGATACAGTAAACCAGAAGTGAAGCATCGGAATCTATAACTAGTGTCACAGGAATGGTTCAAAACATAGTCAGTAAGAAGAGTCAGTCTTCTTGTACATAAGTCGGCATTGTGCCTTTTGTATTTATTTCCGATGCAATTTCTGTGTTTCATCGTCAACAAGAAGGTCCAAGGGATACAGTAAACCTGAAGTGTAGCACCGGAATCTATAACTAGTGTCACATGAATGGTTCAAATCATAGTCAGTAAGTAGAGTCTGACATCTTGTACTTAAGTCGCCATTGTTCCTTTTGTATTTAATTCCGATGCAATTCCTGTGTTTTATCGTCAATAAGAAGGTCCAAGGGATACAGCAAACCTGAGGTAAAGCATCGGAATCTATTACTAGTGTCACAGGAATGGTTCAAAACATAGACAGTAAGAAGAGTCAGTGTTCTTGTACGTATTTCGGAATTGTGCCTTTTGTACTTAATTCCGATGCAATTTCAGTGTTTCATCGTCAATAAGAAGGTCCAAGGGATACAGTAAACCAGAAGTGAAGCATCGGAATCTATAACTAGTGTGACAGGTATGGTTCGAAACATAGACAGTAAGGACCGTCAGTATTCTTGCACTTAAGTTGGCATTGTGCCTTTTGTATTTAATTCCGATGCAATTTCTGTGTTTCATCGTCAACAAAAAGGTCCAAGGGATGCAGTAAACCTGAAGTGAAGCACCGGAATTTATAACTAGTGTCACATGAATGGTTCAAATCATAGTCAGTAAGAAGAGTCTGACATCTTGTACTTAAGTCGCCATTGTTCCTTTTGTATTCAATTCCGATGCAATTCCTGTGTTTTATCGTCAATAAGAAGGTCCAAGGGATACAGTAAACCTGGAGTGAAGCATCGGAATCTATAACTAGTGCCACATGAATGGTTCAAAACATAGACAGTAAGAAGAGTCAGTCTTCTTGTACTTAATTCGGAATTGTGCCTTTTGTATTTAATTCCGATGCAATTTCTGTGCCTCATCGTCAATAAGAAGGTCAGAGGGATACAGTAAACCTGAAGTGAGGCATCGGAATCTATAACTAGTGTCACAGGAATGGTTCAAAACATAGTCAGTAAGAAGAGTCAGTGTTCTTGTACTTAAGTCGGCATTATGCCTTTTGTATTTATTTCCGATGCAATTTCTATGTTTCATCGTCAGTAAGAAGGTCCAAGGGATACAGTAAACCTGGAGTGAAGCATTGGAATCTATAACTAGTGTCACAGGAAGGAATCAAAACATAGTCAGTAAGAAGAGTCAGTCTTCTTGTACTAAAGTCGGCATTGTGCCTTTTGTATTTATTTCCGATGCAATTTCTGTGTTTCATCGTCAGTAAGAAGGTCCAAGGGATACAGTAAACCTGAAGTGAAGCATCGGAATCTATAACTAGTGTAACAGGAATGGTTCAAAACATAGACAGTGGGAAGAGTCAGTCTTTTTGCACTTAAGTCGGCAATGTGACTTTTGTATTTAATTCCGATGCAATTTCTGTGTTTCATCGTCAATACGAAGGTCAGAGGGATACAGTAAACCTGAACTGAAGCACCGGAATCTATAACTAGTGTCACAGGAATGGTTCAAAACATAGACAGTAGGAAGAGTCAGTCTGCTTGTACTTAAGTCGGCATTGTGCCTTTTCTATTTAATTCCTATGCAATTTCTGTGTTTCATCGTCAATAAGAAGGTCCAAGGGATACAGTAAACCTGAAGTGAAGCATCGGAATCTATAGCTAGTGTCACAGAAATGGTTCAAAACATAGATAGTAAGAAGAGTCAGTCTTCTTGTACATAAGTCGGCATTGTCCCTTTTTTATTTAATTCCGATGGAAATTCTTTGTTTCATCGTCAATAAGTTGGTCCAAAGGATACAGTGAACCTGAAGTGAAGCATCGGAATCTATAACTAGTGTCACAGGGATGGTTCAAAACATAGTCAGTAAGAAGAGTCAGTCTTCTTGTACTTAACTCGGCTTTGTGCCTTTTGTATATATTTCCGATGCAATTTCTGTGTTTCATCGTCAATAAGAAGGTCCAAGGGATACAGTAAACCTGAAGTGAAGCACCGGAATCTATAACTAGTGTCACTATAATGGTTCAAAACATAGACAGTAGGAAGAGTCAGTCTTCTTGTACTTAAATAGGCATTGAGCCTTTTCTATTTAATTCCTATGCAATTTCTGTGTTTCATCGTCAATAAGAAGGTCCAAGTGATATAGTAAACCTGGAGTGAAGCATCGGAATCTATAACTAGTGTCACAGGATTGGTTCAAAACATAGACAGTAAGTAGCGTCAGTCTTCTTGTACTTAAGTCGGCATTGTGCCTTTTTTATTTAATTCCGATGCAATTTCTGTGTTTCATCGTCAATAAGAAGGTCCAAGGGATACAGTAAACCTGGAGTGAAGCATCGGAATCTATAACAAGTGTCACAGGAATGGTTCAAAACATCGACAGCAAGAAGAGTCAGTCTTCTTATACTTAATTCGGCATTGTGCCGTTAGTATTTTATTCCGATGCCATTTCTGTGTTTCATCGTGAATAAAAAGGTCAGAGGGATAAAGTAAATCTGAAGTCAAGCATCGGAATCTACAACTAGTGTCACAGGAATGGTTCAAAACATAGTCAGTAAGAAGAGTCGGTCTTCTTGTACTTAAGTCGGCTTTGTGCCTTTTGTATTTAATTCCGATGCAATTTCTGTGTTTCATCGTCAATAAGAAGGTCCAAGGGATACAGTAAACCTGAAGTGAACCATCAGAATCTATAACTAGTGTCACAGGAATGGTTCAAAACATAGTCAGTGAGAAGAGTCAGTCTTCTTGTACTTAAGTCGGCTTTGTGCCTTTTGTATATATTTCCGATGCAATTTCTGTGTTTCATCGTCATCAAGAAGGTCCAAGGGATACAGTAAACCTGAAGTGAAGCACCGGAATCTATAACTAGTGTCACATGAATGGTTCAAATCATAGTCAGTAAGAAGAGTCAGACATCTTGTACTTAAGTCGCCATTGTGCCATTTGTATTTAATTCCGATGCAATTTCTGTGTTTCATCGTCAATAAGAAGGTCCAAGGGATACAGTAAACCTGGAGTGAAGCATCGGAATCTATAACTAGTGTCACATGAACGGTTCAAAACATAGACAGTAAGAAGAGTCAGTCTTCTTGTACTTAATTCGGAATGGTGCCTTTTGTATTTAATTCCGATGCAATTTCTGTGTTTCATCGTCAATAAGAAGGTCAGAGGGATACAGTAAACCTGAAGTGAAGCATCGGAATCTATAACTAGTGTCACAGGAATGGTTCAAAACATAGTCAGTAAGAAGAGTCAGTGTTCTTGTACTTAAGTCGGCATTGTGCCTTTTGTATTTATTTCCGATGCAATTTCTATGTTTCATCGTCAGTAAGAAGGTCCAAGGGATACAGTAAACCTGGAGTGAAGCATTGGAATCTATAACTAGTGTCACAGGAATGAATCAAAACATAGTCAGTAAGAAGAGTCAGTCTTCTTGTACTAAAGTCGGCATTGTGCCTTTTGTATTTAATTCCGATGCAATTTCAGTGTTTCATCGTCAATAAGATGGTCCAAGGGATACAGTAAACCAGAAGTGAAGCATCGGAATCTATAACTAGTGTCACAGGGATGGTTCAAAACAGAGACAGTAAGAAGAGTCAGAATTTTTGTACTTACGTGGGCATTGTGCCTTTTGTATGTAATTCTGATGCAATTTCTGTGTTTCCTCTTCAATAAGAAGGTCCAAGGGATACAACAAACCTGAAGTGAAGCATCAGAGTCTATAGCTAGTGTCACAGGAATGTTTCAAATCATAGTCAGTAAGAAGAGTCAGTCTTCTTGTACATAAGTCGGCATTGTGCCTTTTGTATTTAATTCCGATGCAATTTCTGTGTTTCATCGTCAGTAAGAAGGTCCAAGGGATACAGTAAACCTGAAGTGAAGCATCGGAATCTATAACTAGTGTAACAGGAATGGTTCAAAACATAGACAGTGGGAAGAGTCAGTCTTCTTGTACTTAAGTCGGCATAGTGACTTTTGTATTTAATTCCGATGCAATTTCTGTGTTTCATTGTCAATACGAAGGTCAGAGGGATACAGTAAACCTGAACTGAAGCACCGGAATCTATAACTAGTGTCACAGGAATGGTTCAAAACATAGACAGTAGGAAGAGTCAGTCTGCTTTTACTTAAGTCGGCATTGTGCCTTTTCTATTTAATTCCTATGCAATTTCTGTGTTTCATCGTCAATAAGAAGGTCCAAGGGATACAGTAAACCTGAAGTGAAGCATCGGAATCTATAGCTAGTGTCACAGAAATGGTTCAAAACATAGATAGTAAGAAGAGTCAGTCTCCTTGTACATAAGTCGGCATTGTGCCTTTTGTATTTAATTCCGATGCAAATTCTTTGTTTCATCGTCAATAAGTTGGTCCAAAGGATACAGTGAACCTGAAGTGAAGCATCGGAATCTATAACTAGTGTCACAGGGATGGTTCAAAACGTAGTCAGTAAGAAGAGTCAGTCTTCTTGTACTTAACTCGGCTTTGTGCCTTTTGTATATATTTCCGATGCAATTTCTGTGTTTCATCGTCAAAAAGAAGGTCCAAGGGATACAGTAAACCTGAAGTGAAGCACCGGAATCTATAACTAGTGTCACTATAATGGTTGAAAACATACACAGTAGGAAGAGTCAGTCTTCTTGTACTTAAATAGGCATTGAGCCGTTTCTATTTAATTCCTATGCAATTTCTGTGTTTCATCGTCAATAAGAAGGTCCAAGGGATATAGTAAACCTGGAGTGAAGCATCGGAATCTATAACTAGTGTCACAGGAATGGTTCAAAACATGGACAGTAAGTAGCGTCAGTCTTATTGTACTTAAGTCGGAATTGTGCCTTTTTTATTTAATTCCGATGCAATTTCTGTGTTTCATCGTCAATAAGAATGTCCAACGGATACAGTAAACCTGGAGTGAAGCATCGGAATCTATAACAAGTGTCACAGGAATGGTTCAAAACATCGACAGCAAAAAGAGTCAGTCTTCTTGTACTTAATTCGGCATTGTGCCTTTAGTATTTTATTCCGATGCCATTTCTGTGTTTCATCGTGAATAAAAAGGTCAGAGGGATAAAGTAAATCTGAAGTCAAGCATCGGAATCTACAACTAGTGTCACAGGAATGGTTCAAAACATAGTCAGTAAGAAGAGTCAGTCTTCTTGTACTTAAGTTGGCTTTGTGCCTTTTGTATTTAATTCCGATTCAATTTCTGTGTTTCATCGTCAATAAGAAGGTCCAAGGGATACAGTAAACCTGAAGTGAACCATCAGAATCTATAACTAGTGTCACAGGAATGGTTCAAAACATAGTCAGTAAGAAGAGTCAGTCTTCTTGTACTTAAGTCGGCTTTGTGCCTTTTGTATATATTTCCGATGCAATTTCTGTGTTTCATCGTCAATAAGAAGGTCCAAGGGATACAGTAAACCTGAAGTGAAGCACCGGAATCTATAACTAGTGTCACATGAATGGTTCAAATCATAGTCAGTAAGAAGAGTCAGACATCTTGTACTTAAGTCCCCATTTTGCCATTTGTATTTAATTCCGATGCAATTTCTGTGTTTCATCGTCAATAAGAAGGTCCAAGGGATACAGTAAACCTGGAGTGAAGCATCGGAATCTATAACTAGTGTCACATGAACGGTTCAAAACATAGACAGTAAGAAGAGTCAGTCTTCTTGTACTTAATTCGGAATGGTGCCTTTTGTATTTAATTCCGATGCAATTTCTGTGTTTCATCGTCAATAAGAAGGTCAGAGGGATACAGTAAACCTGAAGTGAAGCATCGGAATCTATAACTAGTGTCACAGGAATGGTTCAAAACATAGTCAGTAAGAAGAGTCAGTGTTCTTGTACTTAAGTCGGCATTGTGCCTTTTGTATTTATTTCCGATGCAATTTCTATGTTTCATCGTCAGTAAGAAGGTGCAAGGGATACAGTAAACTGGAGTGAAGCATTGGAATCTATAACTAGTGTCACAGGAATGAATCAAAACATAGTCAGTAAGAAGAGTCAGTCTTCTTGTACTAAAGTCGGCATTGTGCCTTTTGTATTTAATTCCGATGCAGTTTCAGTGTTTCATCGTCAATAAGATGGTCCAAGGAATACAGTAAACCAGTAGTGAAGCATCGGAATCTATAACCAGTGTCACAGGGATGGTTCAAAACAGAGACAGTAAGAAGAGTCAGTATTCTTGTACTTAGGTGGGCATTGTGCCTTTTGTATTTAATTCTGAAGCAATTTCTGTGTTTCATCTTCAATAAGAAGGTCCAAGGGATACAACAAACCTGCAGTGAAGCATCAGAGTCTATAGCTAGTGTCACAGGAATGTTTCAAATCATAGTCAGTAAGAAGAGTCAGTCTTCTTGTACATAAGTCGGCATTGTGCCTTTAGTATTTAATTCAGATGCAATTTCTGTGTTTCATCGTCAGTAAGAAGGTCCAAGGGATACAGTAAACCTGACGTGAAGCATCGGAATCTATAACTAGTGTAACAGGAATGGTTCAAAACATAGACAGTGGGAAGAGTCAGTCTTCTTGTACTTAAGTTGGCAATGTGACTTTTGTATTTAATTCCGATGCAATTTCTGTGTTTCATCGTCAATACGAAGGTCAAAGGGATACAGTAAACCTGAACTGAAGCACCGGAATCTATAACTAGTGTCACAGGAATGGTTCAAAACATAGACAGTAGGAAGAGTCAGTCTGCTTGTACTTAAGTCGGCATTGTGCCTTTTCTATTTAATTCCTATGCAATTTCTGTGTTTCATCGTCAATAAGAAGGTCCAAGGGATACAGTAAACCTGAAGTGAAGCATCGGAATCTATAGCTAGTGTCACAGAAATGGTTCAAAACATAGATAGTAAGAAGAGTTAGTCTTCTTGTACATAAGTCGGCATTGTGCCTTTTGTATTTAATTCCGATGCAAATTCTTTGTTTCATCGTCAATAAGTTGGTCCAAAGGATACAGTGAACCTGAAGTGCAGCATCGGAATCTATAACTAGTGTCACAGGGATGGTTCAAAACATAGTCAGTAAGAAGAGTCAGTCTTCTTGTACTTAACTCGGCTTTGTGCCTTTTGTATATATTTCCGATGCAATTTCTGTGTTTCATCGTCAATAAGAAGGTCCAAGGGATACAGTAAACCTGAAGTGAAGCACCGGAATCTATAACTAGTGTCACTATAATGGTTCAAAGCATAGACAGTAGGAAGAGTCAGTCTTCTTGTACTTAAATAGGCATTGAGCCTTTTCTATTTAATTCCTATGCAATATCTGTGTTTCATCGTCAATAAGAAGGTCCAAGGGATATAGTAAACCTGGAGTGAAGCATCGGAATCTATAACTAGTGTCACAGGAATGGTTCAAAACATAGACAGTAAGTAGGGTCAGTCTTCTTGTACTTAAGTGTGCATTGTGCCTTTTTTATTTAATTCCGATGCAATTTCTGTGTTTCATCGTCAATAAGAAGGTACAAGGGATACAGTAAACCAGGAGTGAAGCATCGGAATCTATAACAAGTGTCACAGGAATGGTTCAAAACATCGACAGCAAGAAGAGTCAGTCTTCTTGTACTTAATTCGGCATTGTGCCTTTAGTATTTTATTCCGATGCCATTTCTGTGTTTCATCGTGAATAAAAAGGTCAGAGGGATAAAGTAAATCTGAAGTCAAGCATCGGAATCTACAACTAGTGTCACAGGGATGGTTCAAAACATCGACAGCAAGAAGAGTCAGTATTCTTGTACTCAAGTGGGCATTGTGCCTATTGTATTTCATTCCGAAGCAATTTCTGCGTTGAATCTTCAATAAAAAGGTCCAAGGGATACAATAAACCTAAAGTGAAGCATCAGAGTCTATAACTAGTGACACAGGAATGGTTCAAAACATAGACAGTAAGAAGAGTCAGTCTTCTTGCACTTAAGTCGGTATTGTACCTTTTGTATTTAATTCCGATGCAATTTCTATAATTCATCGTCAATAAGAAGGTCAGAGGGATACAGCAAACTTGGAGTGAAGCATCGGAATCTATAACTAGTGACACAGGAATGGTTCAAAACATAGACAGTGGGAAGAGTCAGTCTTCTTGTACTTATGTCGGCATTGAGACTTTTGTATTTAATTCCTATGCAATTTCTATGTTTCATCGTCAATAAGAAGGTCCAAGGGATATAGTAAACCTGGAGTGAAGCATCGGAATCTATAACTAGTGACACAGGAATGGTACAAATCATAGACAGTAGGAAGAGTCAGTCTTCTTGCACTTAATTCGCATTGTGCCTTTTCTATTCAATTCCGATGCAATTTTTGTGTTTCATCGTTAATGAGAAGGTCCAAGGGATACAGTAAACAAGGAGTGAAACACCGGAATCTATAACTAGTTTCACAAAAGTGGTTCAAAACGTAGTCAGTAAGAAGAGACAGTCTTCTTGTACTTAAGTCGGCATTGTGCCTTTTGTATTTAATTCCGATGCAATTTCTATGTTTCATCGTCAATAAGACGGTCCAAGGGATATAGAAAACCTGGAGTGAAGCATCGGAATCTATAACTAGTGTCACAGGAATGGTTCAAACATAGACAGTAAGTAGCGTCTGTCTTCTTGTACTTAAGTCGGCATTGTGCATTTTGTATTTAATTCCGATGCAATTTCTGTGTTCCATCGTCAACAAAAAGGTCAGAGGGATGCAGTTAACCTGAAGTGAAGCATCGGAATCTATAACTAGTGTCACAGCAATGGTTCAAAGCATAGACAGTAGGAAGAGTCAGTCTATTTGTACCTAAGTCGGCATTCTGCCTTTTCTATTTAACTCCGATGCAATTTCTGTGTTTCATCGTCAATAAGAAGGTCCAAGGGATATAGTGAACCTGGAGTGAAGCATCGGAATCCATAACTAGTGTCACAGGAATGGTTCATGACATAGGCAGTAAGAAGAGTCAGTCTTCTTGTACTTAAGTCGGCATTGTGCCTTTTTTATTTAATTCCGATGCAATTTCTGTATTTCATCGTCAATAAGAAGGTTTAAGGGATACAGTAAACCTGGAGGGAAGCATCGGAATCTATAACTAGTGTCTCAGGAATGGTTCAAAACATCGACAGTATGAAGAGACTGTCTTCTTGTACTTAATTCGGCATTGTGCCATTAGTATTTAATTCCGATGCAATTTCTGTGTTTCATCGTCAATAAGAAGGTCAGAGGGATACAGTAAATCTGATGTGAAGCATCGGTATCTATAACTAGTGTCACAGGAATGGTTCAAAACATAGTCAGTAAGAAGAGTCAGTCTTCTTGTACTTAAGTCGGCATTGCGCATTTTGTATTCAATTCCGATGCAATTTCTGTGTTTCATCGTCAATAAGTAGGTCTAGATGATACAGTAAACCTGAAGTGAAGCATCGGAATCTGTAACTAGTGTAACAGGAATGGTTCAAAACATAGACAGTGGGATGAGTCAGTCTTCTTGTACTTAAGTCGGCAATGTGACTTTTGTATTTAATTCTGAAGCAATTTCTGTGTTTCATCTTCAATAAGAAGGTCCAAGGGATACAGTAAATCTGATGTGAAGCATCGGTATCTATAACTAGTGTCACAGGAGTGGTTCAAAACATAGTCAGTAAGAAGAGTCAGTCTTCTTGTACTTAAGTCGGCATTGCGCATTTTGTATTCAATTCCGATGCAATTTCTGTGTTTCATCGTCAATAAGTAGGTCTAGATGATACAGTAAACCTGAAGTGAAGCATCGGAATCTGTAACTAGTGTAACAGTAATGGTTCAAAACATAGACAGTGGGATGAGTCAGTCTTCTTGTACTTAAGTCGGCAATGTGACTTTTGTATTTAATTCCGATGCAATTTCTGTGTTTCATCGTCAATACGAAGGTCAGAGGGGTACAGTAAACCTGAACAGAAGCACCGGAATCTATAACTAGTGTCACAGGAATGGTTCAAAACATAGTCAGTAAGAAGAGTCAGTCTTCTTGTATTTAAGTCGGCGTTGTGCCTTTTGTATTTAATTCCGATGCAATTTCTGTGTTTCATCGTCAATAAGATGGTCCAAGGGATACAGTAAACCAGAAGTGAAGCATCGGAATCTATAACTAGTGTCACAGGGATGGTTCAAAACAGAGACAGTAAGAAGAGTCAGTATTCTTGTACTTAGGTGGGCATTGTGCCTTTTGTATTTAATTCTGAAGCAATTTCTGTGTTTCATCTTCAATAAGAAGGTCCAAGGGATACAACAAACCTGAAGTGAAGCATCAGAGTCTATAGCTAGTGTCACAGGAATGTTTCAAAACATAGTCAGCAAGAAGAGTCAGTCTTCTTGCACATAAGTCGGCATTGTGCCTTTTGTATTTAATTCCGATGCAATTTCTGTGATTTATCGTCAGTGAGAAGGTCCAAGGGATACAGTAAACCTGAAGGGAAGCATCGGAATCTATAACTAGTGTAACAGGAATGGTTCAAAACATAGACAGTGGGAAGAGTCAGTCTTCTTGTACTTAAGTCGGCAATGTGACTTTTGTATCTAATTCCGATGCAATTTCTGTGTTTCATCGTCAATAAGAAGGTCAGTGTGATACAGTAAACCTGAACTGAAGCACCGGAATCTATAACTAGTGTCACAGGAATGGTTCAAAACATAGACAGTAGGAAGAGTCAGTCTGCTTGTACTTAAGTCGGCATTGTGCCTTTTCTATTTAATTCCTATGCAATTTCTGTGTTTCATCGTCAATAAGAAGGTCCAAGGGATACAGTAAAACTGAAGTGAAGCATCGGAATCTATAGCTAGTGTCACAGAAATGGTTCAAAACATAGATAGTAAGAAGAGTCAGTCTCCTTGTACATAAGTCGGCATTGTGCCTTTTGTATTTAATTCCGATGCATATTCTTTGTTTCATCGTCAATAAGTTGGTCCAAAGGATACAGTGAACCTGAAGTGAAGCATCGGAATCTATAACTAGTGTCACAGGGATGGTTCAAAACATAGTCAGTAAGAAGAGTCAGTCTTCTTGTACTTAACTCGGCTTTGTGCCTTTTGTATATATTTCCGATGCAATTTCTGTGTTTCATCGTCAATAAGAAGGTCCAAGGTATACAGTAAACCTGAAGTGAAGCACCGGAATCTATAACTAGTGTCACTATAATGGTTCAAAACATAGACAGTAGGAAGAGTCAGTCTTCTTGTACTTAAGTCGGCATTGTGCCTTTTCTATTTAATTCCTATGCAATTTCTGTGTTTCATCGTCAATAAGAAGGTCCAAGGGATATAGTAAACCTGGAGTGAAGTATCGGAATCTATAACTAGTGTCACAGGAATGGTTCAAAACATAGACAGTAAGTAGCGTCAGTCTTCTTGTACTTAAGTCGGCATTGTGCCTTTTTTATTTAATTCCGATGCAATTTCTGTGTTTCATCGTCAATAAGAAGGTCCAAGGGATACAGTAAACCTGGAGTGAAGCATCGGAATCTATAACAAGTGTCACAGGAATGGTTCAAAACATCGACAGCAAGAAGAGTCAGTCTTCTTGTACTTAATTCGGCATTGTGCCTTTAGTATTTTATTCCGATGCCATTTCTGTGTTTCATCGTGAATAAAAAGGTCAGAGGGATAAAGTAAATCTGAAGTCAAGCATCGGAATCTACAACTAGTGTCACAGGAATGGTTCAAAACATAGTCAGTAAGAAGAGTCAGTCTTCTTGTACTTAAGTCGGCTTTGTGCCTGTTGTATATATTTCCGATGCAATTTCTGTGTTTCATCGTCAATAAGAAGGTCCAAGGGATACAGTAAACCTGAAGTGAAGCACCGGAATCTATAACTAGTGTCACATGAATGGTTCAAATCATAGTCAGTAAGAAGAGTCAGACGTGTTGTACTTAAGTCGCCATTGTGCCATTTGTGTTTATTTCCGATGCAATTTCTGTGTTTCATCGTCAATAAGAAGGTCCAAGGGATACAGTAAACCTGGAGTGAAGCATCGGAATCTATAACTAGTGTCACATGAACGGTTCAAAACATAGACAGTAAGAAGAGTCAGTCTTCTTGTACTTAATTCGGAATGGTGCCTTTTGTATTTAATTCCGATGCAATTTCTGTGTTTCATCGTCAATAAGAAGGTCAGAGGGATACAGTAAACCTGAAGTGAAGCATCGGAATCTATAACTAGTGTCACAGGAATGGTTCAAAACATAGACAGTAGGAAGAGTCAGTCTTCTTGCACTTAAGTCGGCATTGTGCCTTTTGTATATATTTCCGATGCAATTTCTATGTTTCATCGTCAATAAGAAGGTCCAAGGGATATAGTAAACCTGGAGTGAAGCATCGGAATCTATAACTAGTGACACAGGAATGGTACAAATCATAGACAGTAGGAAGAGTCAGTCTTCTTGCACTTAATTCGGCATTGTGCCTTTTCTATTTAATTCCGATGCAATTTTTGTGTTTCATCGTTAATAAGAAGGTCCAAGGGATACAGTAAACAAGGAGTGAAGCATCGGAATCTATAACTAGTTTCACAAAAGTGGTTCAAAACGTAGTCAGTAAGAAGAGTCAGTCTTCTTGTACTTAAGTCGGCATTGTGCCTTTTGTATTTAATTCCGATGCAATTTCTATGTTTCATCGTCAATAAGAAGGTCCAAGGGATATAGAAAACCTGGAGTGAAGCATCGGAATCTATAACTAGTGTCACAGGAATGGTTCAAACATAGACAGTAAGTAGCGTCTGTCTTCTTGTACTTAAGTCGGCATTGTGCCTTTTGTATCGAATTCCGATGCAATTTCCGTGTTCCATCGTCAACAAAAAGGTCAGAGGGATGCAGTAAACCTGAAGTGAAGCATCGGAGTCTATAACTAGTGTCACACGAATGGTTCAAAGCATAGACAGTAGGAAGAGTCAGTCTATTTGTAACTAAGTCGGCATTCTGCCTTTTCTATTTAACTCCGATGCAATTTCTGTGTTTCATCGTCAATAAGAAGGTCCAAGGGATATAGTGAACCTGGAGTGAAGCATCGGAATCCATAACTAGTGTCACAGGAATGGTTCATGACATAGGCAGTAAGAAGAGTCAGTCTTCTTGTACTAGAATCGGCATTCTGCCTTTTTTATTTAATTCCGATGCAATTTCTGTATTTCACCGCCAATAAGAAGGTTTAAGGGATACAGTAAACCTGGAGTGAAGCATCGGAATCTATAACTAGTGTCACAGGAATGGTTCAAAACATCGACAGTATGAAGAGACTGTCTTCTTGCACTTAATTCGGCATTGTGCCATTAGTATTTAATTCCGATGCAATTTCTGTGTTTCATCGTCAATAAGAAGGTCAGAGGGATACAGTAAATCTGATGTGAAGCATCGGTATCTATAACTAGTGTCACAGGAATGGTTCAAAACATAGTCAGTAAGAAGAGTCAGTCTTCTTGTACTTAAGTCGGCATTGCGCATTTTGTATTCAATTCCGATGCAATTTCTGTGTTTCATCGTCAATAAGAAGGTCTAGGGGATACAGTAAACCTGAAGTGAAGCAACAGAATCGATAATTAGTGTCACAGGAATGGTTCAAAACATAGTCAGTAAGAAGAGTCAGTCTTCTTGTACTTAAGTCGGCATTGTGCCTTTTGTATTTAATTCCGATGCAATTTCTGTGTTTCATCGTCAATAAGAAGGTCCAAGGGATACAGTAAACCTGAAGTGAAGCATCGGAATCTATAACTAGGGTTACATGAATGGTTCAAAACAGAGTCAGTAAGAAGAGTCAGTCTTCTTGTACTTAAGTCATCATTGTGCCTTTTGTATTTAATTCCGATGCAATTTCTGTCTTTCGTCGTCAATAAGAAGGTCCAAGGGATACAGTAAACCTGGAGTGAAGCATAGGAATCTAGAACTAGTGACACAGGGATGGTTCAAAACATAGACAGTAAGAAGAGTCAGTATTCTTGTACTTATGTCGGCATTGTGCCCTTTGTATTTAATTCCGATGAAACCTATGTTTCTACGTCAATACGTAGGCCCAAGGGATACAGTAAACCTGTAGTGATGCACCGGAATCTATAACTAGTGTCACAGGAATGGTTCAAAACATAGTCAGTAAGAAGAGTCAGTATTCTTGTACTTAAGTCGGCATTGTGCCTTTTGTGTTTAATTCCGATGCAATTTCTGTGTTCCATCGTCAATAAGGAGGTCCAAGGGATACAGCAAATCTGGAGTGAAGCATAGGAATCTATAATTAGTGTCACAGGAATGGTTCAAAACATAGTCAGTAAGAAGAATCAGTCTTCTTGTACTTAAGTCGGCATTGTGCCTTTTGTATTTAATTCCGATGCAATTTTGGTGTTTCATCGTCAATAAGAAGGTCCAAGGGATACAGTAAGCCTGAAGGGAAGCATCGGCATCTGTAACTAGTGTAACAGGAATGGTTCAAAGCATAGACAGTGGGAAGAGTCAGTCTTCTTGTACTTAAGTCGGCATTGTGACTTTTGTATTTAATACCGATGCAATTTCTGTGTTTCATCGTCAATACGAAGGTCAGAGGGATACAGTAAACCTGAAGTGAAGCATCGGAATCTATAACTAGTGTCACAGGAATGGTTCAAAACATAGACACTAGGAAGAGTCAGTTTTCTTGTACTTAAGTCCTCATTGTGCCTTTTCTATTTAATTCCTATGCAATTATGTGTTTCATCGTCAATAAGAAGGTCCAAGGGATATAGTAAACCTGAAGTGAAGCATCGGAATCTATAACTAGTGTCACAAAAGTGGTTCAAAACGTAGTCGGTAAGAAGAGACAGTCTGCTTGTACTTAAGTCGGCATTGTGCCTTTTGTATTTAATTCCGATGCAATTTCTATGTTTCATCGTCAATAAGAAGGTCCAAGGGATATAGAAAACCTGGAGTGAAGCATCGGAATCTATAACTAGTGTCACAGGAATGGTTCAAACATAGACAGTAAGTAGCGTCAGTCTTCTTGTACTTAAGTCGGCATTGTGCCTTTTTTATTTAATTCCGATGCAATTTCTGTGTTTCATCGTCAATAAGAAGGTCCAAGGGATACAGTAAACCTGGAGTGAGGCATCGGAATCTATAACTAGTGTCACAGGAATGGTTCAAAACATCGACAGTATGAAGTGTCAGTCTTCTTGTACTCAATTCGGCATTGTGCCATTAGTATTTAATTCCGATGCAATTTCAGTGTTTCATCGTCAATGAGACGGTCCATGGGATACAGTAAACCTGAAGTGAAGCATCGGAATCTATAACTAGTGTCACATGAATGGTTCAAATCATAGTCAGTAAGAAGAGTCAGACTTCTTGTACTTATGTCGCCATTGTGCCATTTGAATTTAATTCCGATGCAATTTCTGTGTTTCATCGTCAATAAGAAGGTCCAAGGGATACAGTAAACCTGGAGTGAAGCATCGGAATCTATAACAAGTGTCACAGGAATGGTTCAAAACATCGACAGTAAGAAGAGTCAGTCTTCTTGTACTTAATTCGGCATTGTGCCATTAGTATTTAATTCCGCTGAAATTTCAGTGTTTCATCGTCAATAAGAAGGTCCATGGGATACAGTAAACCTGAAGTGAAGCATCGGAATCTATAACTAGTGTCACAGGAATGGTTCAAAACATAGTCAGTAAGAAGAGTCAGTCCTCTTGTACTTAAGTCGGCATTGTGCCTTTTGTATTTAATTCCGATGCAATTTGTGTGTTTCATCGTCAATAAGAAGGTCATAGGGATACAGTAAACCTGGAGTGAAGCATCGGAATCTATAACTAGTGACACAGGAATGGTTCAGAACAGAGACAGTAGGAAGAGTCAGTCTTCTTGCACTTAAGTTGGCATTGTGCCTTTTCTATTTATTTCCGATGCAATTGCTGTGTTTCATCGTCAATAAGAAGGTCCAAGGGATACAGTAAACCTGAAGTGAAGCATCGGCATCTATAACTAGTGTCACGGAAATGGTTCAAAGCATAGTCAGTAGGAAGAGTCAGTCTTCATGTACTTAAGTCGGCATTGTGCCTTTTGTATTTAATTCCGATGCAATTTCTATTTTTCATCGTCAATAAGAAGGTCCAAGATATACAGTAAGCCTTATGTGAAGCATCGGAATCAATAAATAGTGTCACAGGAATGGTTTAAAACATAGACAGTGGGAAGAATCAGTCTTCTTGTACTTAAGTCATCATTGTGCCTTTTGTATTTAATTCCGATGCAATTTCTGTGTTCATTCGTCAACAAAAAGGTCAGAGGGATGCAGATAACCTGAAGTGAAGCATCGGAATCTATAACTAGTGTCACAGGAATGGTTCAAAGCATAGACAGTAGGAAGAGTCAGTCTATTTGTACTTAAGTCGGCATTCTGCCTTTTTTATTTAACTCCGATGCAATTTCAGTGTTTCATCGGCAATAAGAAGGTCCAAGGGATATAGTAAACCTGGAGTGAAGAATCGGAATCTATAACTAGTGTCACAGGAATGGTTCAAGACATAGGCAGTAAAAAGAGTCAGTCTTCTTGTACTAGAATCGGAATTGTGCTTTTTTATTTTAATTCCGATGCAATTTCTATTTTTCATCGTCAATAAGAAGGTCCAAGATATACAGTAAGCCTTATGTGAAGCATCGGAATCAATAAATAGTGTCACAGGAATGGTTCAAAGTATAGACAGTAGGAAGAGTCAGTCTGTTTGTACTTAAGTCGGCATTCTGCCTTTTCTATTTAACTCCGATGCAATTTCAGTGTTTCATCGGCAATAAGAAGGTCCAAGGGATATAGTAAACCTGGAGTGAAGAATCGGAATCCATAACTAGTGTCAGAGGAATGGTTCAAGACATAGGCAGTAAAAGGAGTCAGTCTTCTTGTACTTAAGTCGGCATTGTGCCTTTTGTATTTAATTCCGATGCAATTTTTGTGTTTCATCGTCAATAAGAAGGTCCAAGGGATACAGTAAACCTGGAGTGAGGCATCGGAATCTATAACTAGTGTCACAGGAATGGTTCAAAACATAGTCAGTAAGAAGAATCAGTCTTCTTGTACTTAAGTCGGCATTGTGCCTTTTGTATTTAATTCCGATGCAATTTTTGTGTTTCATCGTCAATAAGAAGGTCCAAGGGATACAGTAAGCCTGAAGGGAAGCATCGGCATCTGTAACTAGTGTAACAGGAATGGTTCAAAGCATAGACAGTGGGAAGAGTCAGTCTTCTTGTACTTAAGTCGGCATTGTGACTTTTGTATTTAATACCGATGCAATTTCTGTGTTTCATCGTCAATACGAAGGTCAGAGGGATACAGTAAACCTGAAGTGAAGCATCGGAATCTATAACTAGTGTCACAGGAATGGTTCAAAACATAGACAGTAGGAAGAGTCAGTCTTCTTGTACTTAAGTCCCCATTGTGCCTTTTCTATTTAATTCCTATGCAATTATGTGTTTCATCGTCAATAAGAAGGTCCAAGGGATATAGTAAAACTGAAGTGAAGCATCGGAATCTATAACTAGTGTCACAAAAGTGGTTCAAAACGTAGTCGGTAAGAAGAGACAGTCTGCTTGTACTTAAGTCGGCATTGTGCCTTTTGTATTTAATTCCGATGCAATTTCTATGTTTCATCGTCAATAAGAAGGTCCAAGGGATATAGAAAACCTGGAGTGAAGCATCGGAATCTATAACTAGTGTCACAGGAATGGTTCAAACATAGACAGTAAGTAGCGTCAGTCTTCTTGTACTTAAGTCGGCATTGTGCCTTTTTTATTTAATTCCGTTGCAATTTCTGTGTTCCATCGTCAATAAGAAGGTCCAAGGGATACAGTAAACCTGGAGTGAGGCATCGGAATCTATAACTAGTGTCACAGGAATGGTTCAAAACATCGACAGTATGAAGTGTCAGTCTTCTTGTACTCCATTCGGCATTGTGCCATTAGTATTTAATTCCGATGCAATTTCAGTGTTTCATCGTCAATGAGACGGTCCATGGGATACAGTAAACCTGAAGTGAAGCATCGGAATCTATAACTAGTGTCACATGAATGGTTCAAATCATAGTCAGTAAGAAGAGTCAGACTTCTTGTACTTATGTCGCCATTGTGCCATTTGAATTTAATTCCGATGCAATTTCTGTGTTTCATCGTCAATAAGAAGGTCCAAGGGATACAGTAAACCTGGAGTGAAGCATCGGAACCTATAACTAGTGTCACAGGAATGGTTCAAAACATCGACAGTAAGAAGAGTCAGTCTTCTTGTACTTAATTCGGCATTGTGCCATTAGTATTTAATTCCGATGCAATTTCAGTGTTTCATCGTCAATAAGAAGGTCCATGGGATACAGTAAACCTGAAGTGAAGCATCGGAATCTATAACTAGTGTCACAGGAATGGTTCAAAACATAGTCAGTAAGAAGAGTCAGTCCTCTTGTACTTAAGTCGGCATTGTGCCTTTTGTATTTCATTCTGATGCAATTTCTATTTTTCATCGTCAATAAGAAGGTCCAAGATATACAGTAAGCCTTATTTGAAGCATCGGAATCAATAAATAGTGTCACAGGAATGGTTTAAAACATAGACAGTGGGAAGAATCAGTCTTCTTGTACTTAAGTCGGCATTGTGCCTTTTGTATTTAATTCCGATGCAATTTCTGTGTTCATTCGTCAACAAAAAGGTCAGAGGGATGCAGATAACCCGAAGTGAAGAATCGGAATCTATAACTAGTGTTACAGGAATGGTTCAAAGCATAGACAGTAGGAAGAGTCAGTCTTCTTGTACTTAAGTCCCCATTGTGCCTTTTATATTTACTTCCTATGCAATTATGTGTTTCATCGTCAATAAGAAGGTCCAAGGGATATAGTAAAACTGAAGTGAAGCATCGGAATCTATAACTAGCGTCACAAAAGTGGTTCAAAACGTAGTCGGTAAGAAGAGACAGTCTGCTTGTACTTAAGTCGGCATTGTGCCTTTTGTATTTAATTCCGATGCAATTTCTATGTTTCATCGTCAATAAGAAGGTCCAAGGGATATAGAAAACCTGGAGTGAAGCATCGGAATCCATAACTAGTGTCACAGGAATGGTTCAAGACATAGGCAGTAAAAAGAGTCAGTCTTCTTGTACTAGAATCGGAATTGTGCTTTTTTATTTTAATTCCGATGCAATTTCTGTATTTCATCGTCAATAAGAAGGTTTAAGGGATACAGTAAACCTGGAGTGAAGCATCGGAATCTATAAGTAGTGTCACAGGAATGGTTCACATCATAGTCAGTAAGAAGAGTCAGTCTTCTTGTACTTAGGTCGCATTGCGCATTTTGTATTTAATTCCTATGCAATTTTTGTGTTTCATCGTCAATAAGAAGGTCCAAGGGATACAGTTAGCCTCAACTGAAGCATCGGCATCTATAACTAGTGTAACAGGAATGGTTCAAAACATAGACAGTGGGAAGAGTCAGTCTTCTTTTACTTAAGTCGGCATTGCGGCTTTTGTATTTAATTCCGATGCAATTTCTGTGTTTCATCGTCAATAAGGAGGTCCAAGGGATACAGTAAACCTGGAGTGAAGCATCGGAATCTATAACTAGTGACACAGGAATGGTTCAGAACGGAGACAGTAGGAAGAGTCAGTCTTCTTGCACTTAAGTTTGCATTGTGCCTTTTCTATTTATTTCCGATGCAATTGCTGTGTTTCATCGTCAATAAGAAGGTCCAAGGGATACAGTAAACCTGAAGTGAAGCATCGGCATCTATAACTAGTGTCACGGAAATGGTTCAAAGCATAGTCAGTAAGAAGAGTCAGTCTTCTTTTACTTAAGTCGGCATTGCGACTTTTGTATTTAATTCCGATGCAATTTCTGTGTTTCATCGTCAATAAGGAGGTCCAAGGGATACAGTAAACCTGGAGTGAAGCATCGGAATCTATAACTAGTGACACAGGAATGGTTCAGAACGGAGACAGTAGGAAGAGTCAGTCTTCTTTTACTTAAGTCGGCATTGTGCCTTTTGTATTTAATTCCGATACAATTTCTGTGTTTCATCGACAATAAGAAGGTCCAAGATATACAGTAAGCCTAATGTGAAGCATCGGAATCAATAAATAGTGTCACAGGAATGGTTTAAAACATAGACAGTGGGAAGAATCAGTCTTCTTATACTTAAGTCGGCATTGTGCCTTTTGTATTTAATTCCGATGCAATTTCTATGTTCATTCGTCAACAAAAAGGTCAGAGGGATGCAGATAACCTGAAGTGAAGCATCGGAATCTATAACTAGTGTCACAGGAATGGTTCATAGCATAGACAGTAGGAAGAGTCAGTCTATTTGTACTTAAGTCGGCATTCTGCCTTTTCTATTTAACTCCGATGCATTTCAGTGTTTCATCGGCAATAAGAAGGTCCAAGGGATATAGTAAACCTGGAGTGAAGCATCGGAATCCATAACTTGTGTCACAGGAATGGTTCAAGACATAGGCAGTAAGAAGAGTCAGTCTTCTTGTACTAGAATCGGCATTGTGCCTTTTGTATTTAATTCCGATGCAATTTCTGTGTTTCATCGTCAATAAGGAGGTCCAAGGGATACAGCAAACTTGGAGTGAAGCATCGGAATCTATAATTAGTGACACAGGAATGGTTCAAAGCATAGTCAGTAAGAAGAGTCAGTCTTCTTGTACTTAAGTCGGCATTGTGCCTTTTGTATTTAATTCCGATGCAATTTTTGTGTTTCATCGTCAATAAGAAGGTCCAAGGCATACAGTAAGCCTGAACTGAAGCATCGGCATCTATAACTAGTGTAACAGGAATGGTTCAAAACATAGACAGTGGGAAGAGTCAGTCTTCTTTTACTTAAGTCGGCATTGTGACTTTTGTATTTAATTCCGATGCAATTTCTGTGTTTCATCGTCAATAAGAAGGTCAGAGGTATACAGTAAACCTGAAGTGAAGCATCGGAATCTATAACTAGTGTCACAGGAATGGTTCAAAGCATAGACAGTGGCTGGAGTCAGTCTTCTTGTACTTAATTCGGCATTGTGCCATTAGTATTTAATTCCGATGCAATTTCAGTGTTTCATCGTCAATAAGAAGGTCCATGGGATACAGTAAACCTGAAGTGAAGCATCGGAATCTATAACTAGTGTCACAGGAATGGTTCAAAACATAGTCAGTAAGAAGAGTCAGTCCTCTTGTACTTAAGTCGGCATTGTGCCTTTTGTATTTAATTCCGATGCAATTTGTGTGTTTCATCGTCAATAAGAAGGTCATAGGGATACAGTAAACCTGGAGTGAAGCATCGGAATCTATAACTAGTGACACAGGAATGGTTCAGAACAGAGACAGTAGGAAGAGCCAGTCTTCTTGCACTTAAGTTGGCATTGTGCCTTTTCTATTTATTTCCGATGCAATTGCTGTGTTTCATCGTCAATAAGAAGGTCCAAGGGATACAGTAAACCTGAAGTGAAGCATCGGCATCTATAACTAGTGTCACGGAAGTGGTTCAAAGCATAGTCAGTAAGAAGAGTCAGTCTTCTTGTACTTAAGTCGGCATTGTGCCTTTTGTATTTAATTCTGATGCAATTTCTATTTTTCATCGTCAATAAGAAGGTCCAAGATATACAGTAAGCCTTATTTGAAGCATCGGAATCAATAAATAGTGTCACAGGAATGGTTTAAAACATAGACAGTGGGAAGAATCAGTCTTCTTGTACTTAAGTCGGCATTGTGCCTTTTGTATTTAATTTCGATGCAATTTCTGTGTTCATTCGTCAACAAAAAGGTCAGAGGGATGCAGATAACCCGAAGTGAAGCATCGGAATCTATAACTAGTGTTACAGGAATGGTTCAAAGCATAGACAGTAGGAAGAGTCAGTCTATTTGTACTTAAGTCGGCATTCTGCCTTTTCTATTTAACTCCGATGCAATTTCAGTGTTTCATCGGCAATAAGAAGGTCCAAGGGATTTAGTAAACCTGGAGTGAAGAATCGGAATCCATAACTAGTGTCACAGGAATGGTTCAAGACATAGGCAGTAAAAAGAGTCAGTCTTCTTGTACTAGAATCGGAATTGTGCTTTTTTATTTTAATTCCGATGCAATTTCTGTATTTCATCGTCAATAAGAAGGTTTAAGGGAAACAGTAAACCTGGAGTGAAGCATCGGAATCTATAAGTAGTGTCACAGGAATGGTTCAAATCATAGTCAGTAAGAAGAGTCAGTTTTCTTGTACTTAGGTCGCATTGCGCATTTTGTATTCAATTCCGATGCAATTTCTGTGTTTCATCGTCAATAAGAAGGTCTAGGGGATACAGTAAACCTGAAGTGAAGCAACAGAATCTATAACTAGTGTCACAGGAATTGTTCAAAACATAGTCAGTAAGAAGAGTCAGTCTTCTTGTACTTAAGTCGGCATTGTGCCTTTTGTATTTAATTCGGATGCAATTTCTGTGTTTCATCGTCAATAAGGAGGTCCAAGGGATACAGCAAACTTGGAGTGAAGCATCGGAATCTATAAGTAGTGTCACAGGAATGATTCAATTCATAGTCAGTAAGAAGAGTCAGTCTTCTTGTACTTAGGTCGCATTGCGCATTGTGTATTCAATTCCGATGCAATTTCTGTGTTTCATCGTCAATAAGAAGGTCTAGGGGATACAGTAAACCTGAAGTGAAGCAACAGAATCTATAATTAGTGTCACAGGAATGGTTCAAAACATAGTCAGTAAGAAGAGTCAGTCTTCTTGTACTTAAGTCGGCATTGTGCCCTTTGTATTTAATTCCTATGCAATTTTTGTGTTTCATCGTCAATAAGAAGGTCCAAGGGATACAGTTAGCCTGAAATGAAGCATCGGAATCTATAATTAGTGTCACAGGAATGGTTCAAAACATAGTCAGTAAGAAGAGTCAGTCTTCTTGTACTTAGGTCGCATTGCGCATTTTGTATTCAATTCCGATGCAATTTCTGTGTTTCATCGTCAATAAGAAGGTCTAGGGGATACAGTAAACCTGAAGTGAAGCAACAGAATCTGTAACTAGTGTCACAGGATTTGTTCAAAACATAGTCAGTAAGAAGAGTCAGTCTTCTTGTACTTAAGTCGGCATTGTGCCTTTTGTATTTAATTCCGATGCAATTTCTGTGTTTCATCGTCAATAAGGAGGTCCAAGGGATACAGCAAACTTGGAGTGAAGCATCGGAATCTATAATTAGTGTCACAGGAATGGTTCAAAACATAGTCAGTAAGAAGAGTCAGTCTTCTTGTACTTAAGTCGGCATTGTGCCTTTTGTGTTTAATTCCGATGCAATTTCTGTGTTCCATCGTCAATAAGGAGGTCCAAGGGATACAGCAAATCTGGAGTGAAGCATAGGAATCTATAATTAGTGTCACAGGAATGGTTCAAAACATAGTCAGTAAGAAGAATCAGTCTTCTTGTACTTAAGTCGGCATTGTGCCTTTTGTATTTAATTCCGATGCAATTTTTGTGTTTCATCGTCAATAAGAAGGTCCAAGGGATACAGTAAGCCTGAAGGGAAGCATCGCCATCTGTAACTAGTGTAACAGGAATGGTTCAAAGCATAGACAGTGGGAAGAGTCAGTCTTCTTGTACTTAAGTCGGCATTGTGACTTTTGTATTTAATACCGATGCAATTTCTGTGTTTAATCGTCAATACGAAGGTCAGAGGGATACAGTAAACCTGAAGTGAAGCATCGGAATCTATAACTAGTGTCACAGGAATGGTTCAAAACATAGACAGTAGGAAGAGTCAGTCTTCTTGTACTTAAGTCCTCATTGTGCCTTTTCTATTTAATTCCTATGCAATTATGTGTTTCATCGTCAATAAGAAGGTCCAAGGGATATAGTAAAACTGAAGTGAAGCATCGGAATCTATAACTAGTGTCACAAAAGTGGTTCAAAACGTAGTCGGTAAGAAGAGACAGTCTGCTTGTACTTAAGTCGGCATTGTGCCTTTTGTATTTAATTCCGATGCAATTTCTATGGTTCATCGTCAATAAGAAGGTCCAAGGGATATAGAAAACCTGGAGTGAAGCATCGGAATCTATAACTAGTTTCACAGGAATGGTTCAAACATAGACAGTAAGTAGCGTCAGTCTTCTTGTACTTAAGTCGGTATTGTGCCTTTTTTATTTAATTCCGATGCAATTTCTGTGTTTCATCGTCAATAAGAAGGTCCAAGGGATACAGTAATCCTGGGGTGAGGCATCGGAATCTATAACTAGTGTCACAGGAATGGTTCAAAACATCGACAGTACGAAGTGTCAGTCTTCTTGTACTCAATTCGGCATTGTGCCATTAGTATTTAATTCCGATGCAATTTCAGTGTTTCATCGTCAATGAGACGGTCCATGGGATACAGTAAACCTGAAGTGAAGCATCGGTATCTATAACTAGTGTCACATGAATGGTTCAAATCATAGTCAGTAAGAAGAGTCAGACTTCTTGTACTTATGTCGCCATTGTGCCATTTGAATTTAATTCCGATGCAATTTCTGTGTTTCATCGTCAATGGGAAGGTCCAAGGGATACAGTAAACCTGGAGTGAAGCATCGGAACCTATAACAAGTGTCACAGGAATGGTTCAAAACATCGACAGTAAGAAGAGTCAGTCTTCTTGTACTTAATTCGGCATTGTGCCATTAGTATTTAATTCCGATGCAATTTCAGTGTTTCATCGTCAATAAGAAGGTCCATGGGATACAGTAAACCTGAAGTGAAGCATCGGAATCTATAACTAGTGTCACAGGAATGGTTCAAAACATAGTCAGTAAGAAGAGTCAGTCCTCTTGTACTTAAGTCGGCATTGTGCCTTTTGTATTTAATTCCGATGCAATTTGTGTGTTTCATCGTCAATAAGAAGGTCATAGGGATACAGTAAACCTGGAGTGAAGCATCGGAATCTATAACTAGTGACACAGGAATGGTTCAGAACAGAGACAGTAGGAAGAGTCAGTCTTCTTGCACTTAAGTTGGCATTGTGCCTTTTCTATTTATTTCCGATGCAATTGCTGTGTTTCATCGTCAATAAGATGGTCCAAGGGATACAGTAAACCTGAAGTGAAGCATCGGCATCTATAACTAGTGTCACGGAAATGGTTCAAAGCATAGTCAGTAAGAAGAGTCAGTCTTCTTGTACTTAAGTCGGCATTGTGCCTTTTGTATTTAATTCTGATGCAATTTCTATTTTTCATCGTCAATAAGAATGTCCAAGATATACAGTAAGCCTTATTTGAAGCATCGGAATCAATAAATAGTGTCACAGGAATGGTTTAAAACATAGACAGTGGGAAGAATCAGTCTTCTTGTACTTAAGTCGGCATTGTGCCTTTTGTATTTAATTCCGATGCAATTTCTGTGTTCATTCGTCAACAAAAAGGTCAGAGGGATGCAGATAACCCGAAGTGAAGCATCGGAATCTATAACTAGTGTTACAGGAATGGTTCAAAGCATAGAATGTAGGAAGAGTCAGTCTATTTGTACTTAAGTCGGCATTCTGCATTTTCTATTTAACTCCGATGCAATTTCAGTGTTTCATCGTCAATAAGAAGGTTTAAGGGATACAGTAAACCTGGAGTGAAGCATCGGAATCTATAAGTAGTGTCACAGGAATGGTTCAAATCATAGTCAGTAAGAAGAGTCAGTCTTCTTGTACTTAGGTCGCATTGCGCATTTTGTATTCAATTCCGATGCAATTTCTGTGTTTCATCGTCAATAAGAAGGTCTAGGGGATACAGTAAACCTGAAGTGAAGCAACAGAATCTATAACTAGTGTCACAGGAATTGTTCAAAACATAGTCAGTAAGAAGAGTCAGTCTTCTTGTACTTAAGTCGGCATTGTGCCTTTTGTATTTAATTCCGATGCAATTTCTGTGTTTCATCGTCAATAAGGAGGTCCAAGGGATACAGCAAACTTGGAGTGAAGCATCGGAATCTATAAGTAGTGTCACAGGAATGGTTCAAATCATAGTCAGTAAGAAGAGTCAGCCTTCTTGTACTTAGGTCGCATTGCGCATTGTGTATTCAATTCCGATGCAATTTCTGTGTTTCATCGTCAATAAGAAGGTCTAGGGGATACAGTAAACCTGAAGTGAAGCAACAGAATCTATAATTAGTGTCACAGGAATGGTTCAAAACATAGTCAGTAAGAAGAGTCAGTCTTCTTGTACTTAAGTCGGCATTGTGCCTTTTGTATTTAATTCCTATGCAATTTTTGTGTTTCATCGTCAATAAGAAGGTCCAAGGGATACAGTTAGCCTGAACTGAAGCATCGGCATCTATAACTAGTGTAACAGGAATGGTTCAAAACATAGACAGTGGGAAGAGTCAGTCTTCTTTTACTTAAGTCGGCATTGCGACTTTTGTATTTAATTCCGATGCAATTTCTGTGTTTCATCGTCAATAAGGAGGTCCAAGGGATACTGTAAACCTGGAGTGAAGCATCGGAATCTATAACTAGTGACACAGGAATGGTTCAGAACGGAGACAGTAGGAAGAGTCAGTCTTCTTGCACTTAAGTTTGCATTGTGCCTTTTCTATTTATTTCCGATGCAATTGCTGTGTTTCATCGTCAATAAGAAGGTCCAAGGGATACAGTAAACCTGAAGTGAAGCATCGGCATCTATAACTAGTGTCACGGAAATGGTTCAAAGCATAGTCAGTAAGAAGAGTCAGTCTTCATGTACTTAAGTCGGCATTGTGCCTTTTGTATTTAATTCCGATGCAATTTCTGTGTTTCATCGTCAATAAGAAGGTCCAAGATATACAGTAAGCCTAATGTGAAGCATCGGAATCAATAAATAGTGTCACAGGAATGGTTTAAAACATAGACAGTGGGAAGAATCAGTCTTCTTATACTTAAGTCGGCATTGTGCCTTTTGTATTTAATTCCGATGCAATTTCTGTGTTCATTCGTCAACAAAAAGGTCAGAGGGATGCAGATAACCTGAAGTGAAGCATCGGAATCTATAACTAGTGTCACAGGAATGGTTCAAAGCATAGACAGTAGGAAGAGTCAGTCTATTTGTACTTAAGTCGGCATTCTGCCTTTTCTATTTAACTCCGATGCAATTTCAGTGTTTCATCGGCAATAAGAAGGTCCAAGGGATATAGTAAACCTGGAGTGAAGCATCGGAATCCATAACTAGAGTCACAGGAATGGTTCAAGACATAGGCAGTAAGAAGAGTCAGTCTTCTTGTACTAGAATCGGCATTGTGCCTTTTGTATTTAATTCCGATGCAATTTCTGTGTTTCATCGTCAATAAGGAGGTCCAAGGGATACAGCAAACTTGGAGTGAAGCATCGGAATCTATAATTAGTGTCTTAGGAATGGTTCAAAACATAGTCAGTAAGAAGAGTCAGTCTTCTTGTACTTAAGTCGGCATTGTGCCTTTTGTATTTAATTCCGATGCAATTTCTGTGTTTCATCGTCAATAAGAAGGTCAGAGGTATACAGTAAACCTGAAGTGAAGCATCGGAATCTATAACTAGTGTCACAGGAATGGTTCAAAGCATAGACAGTAGCTGGAGTCAGTCTTCTTGTACTTAAGTCGGCATTGTGCCTTTTCTATTTAATTCCTATGCAATTTCTGTGTTTCATCGTCAATAAGAAGGTCCAAGGGATATAGTATACCAGGAGTGAAGCATCGGAATTTATAACTAGTGTCACAGGAATGGTGCAAACATAGACAGTAAGTAGCGTCAGGCATCTTGTACTTAAGTCGGTATTGTGCCTTTTTTATTTAATTCCGATGCAATTTCTGTGTTTCATCGTCAATAAGAAGGTCCAAGGGATACAGTAAACCTGGAGTGAGGCATCGGAATCTATAACTAGTGTCATAGGAATGGTTCAAAACATCGACAGCAAGAAGAGTCAGTCTTCTTGTACTTAATTCGGCATTGTGCCATTAGTATTTAATTCCGATGCAATTTCAGTGTTTCATCGTCAATGAGACGGTCCATGGGATACAGTAAACCTGAAGTGAAGCATCGGAATCTATAACTAGTGTCACATGAATGGTTCAAATCATAGTCTGTAAGGAGAGTCAGACTTCTTGTACTTATGTCGCCATTGTGCCATTTGAATGTAATTCCGATTCAATTTCTGTGTTTCATCGTCAATAAGGAGGTCCAAGGGATACACTTAACCTGGAGTGAAGCATCGGAATCTATAACTACTGTCACAGGAATGGTTCAAAGCATCGACAGTAAGAAGGGTCAGCCTTCTTGTACTTAATTCGGCATTGTGCCATTAGTATTTAATTCCGATGCAATTTCAGTGTTTCATCGTCAATAAGAAGGTCCATGGAATACAGTAAACCTGAAGTGAAGCATCGGAATCTATAACTAGTGTTACATGAGTGGTTCAAAACATAGTCAGTAAGAAGAGGCAGTCTTCTTGTACTTAAGTCGGCATTGTGCCTTTTGTATTTAATTACGATGCAATTTCTGTCTTTCGTCGTCAAAAAGAAGGTCCAAGGGATACAGTAAACCTGGACTGAAGCATCGGAATCTAGAGCTAGTGACACAGGGATGGGTCAAAACATAGACAGTAAGAAGAGTCAGTATTCTTGTACTTAAGTCGGCATTGTGCCCTTTGTATTTAATTCCGATGAAATTTTTGTTTCTTCGTCAATAAGAAGGTCCAAGGGATACAGTAAACCTGAAGTGATGCACCGGAATCTATAACTAGTGTCACAGGATTGGTTCAAAACGTAGTCAGTAAGAAGAGTCAGTCTTCTTGTACTTAAGTCGGCATTGTGCCTTTTGTATTTAATTCCGATGCAATTTCTGTGTTTCATCGTCAATAAGGAGGTCCAAGGGATACAGCAAACCTGGAGTGAAGCATCGGAATCTATAATTAGTGTCACAGGAATGGTTCAAAACTTAGTCAGTAAGAAGAGTCAGTCCTCTTGTACTTAAGTCGGCATTGTGCATTTTGTATTTAATTCCGATGCAATTTGTGTGTTTCATCGTCAATAAGAAGGTCCAAGGGATACAATAAACCTGGAGTGAAGCATCGGAATCTATAACTAGTGACATAGGAATGGTTCAGAACATAGACAGTAGGAAGAGTCAGTCTTCTTGCACTTAAATCGGCATTGTGCCTTTTCTATTTAATTCCGATGCAATTGCTGTGTTTCATCGTCAATAAGAAGGTCCAAGGGATACAGTGAACCTGAAGCGAAGCATTGGCATCTATAACTAGTGTCACGGAAATGGTTCAAAGCATAGTCAGTAAGAAGACTCAGTCTTCATGTACTTAAGTCGGCATTGTGCCTTTTGTATTTAATTCCGGTGCAATTTCTGTGTTTCATCGTCAACAAAAAGGACAGAGGGCTGCAGTAAACCTGAAGTGAAGCATCGGAATCTATAACTAGTGTCACAGGAATGGTTCAAAGCATAGACAGTAGGAAGAGTCAGTCTATTTGTACTTAAGTCGGCATTCTGCCTTTTATATTTAACTCCGATGCAATTTCTGTGTTTCATCGTCAATAAGAAGGTCCAAGGGATATAGTAAACCTGGAGTGAAGCATCGGAATCCATAACTAGTGTCACAGGAATGGTTCAAGACATAGGCAGTAAGAAGAGTCAGTCTTCTTGTACTAGAATCGGCATTGTGCCTTTTTTATTTAATTCCGTTGCAATTTCTGTATTTCATCGTCAATAAGAAGGTTTAAGGGATACAGTAAACCTGGAGTGAAGCATCGGAATCTATAACTAGTGACACAGGAATGGTTCAGAACAGAGACAGTAGGAAGAGTCAGTCTTCATGCACTTAAGTTGGCATTGTGCCTTTTCTATTTATTTCCGATGCAATTGCTGTGTTTCATCGTCAATAAGAAGGTCCAAGGGATACAGTAAACCTGAAGTGTAGCATCGGCATCTATAACTAGTGTCACGGAAATGGTTCAAAGCATAGTCAGTAAGAAGAGTCAGTCTTCTTGTACTTAAGTCGGCATTGTGCCTTTTGTATTTAAGTCTGATGCAATTTCTATTTTTCATCGTCAATAAGAAGGTCCAAGATATACAGTAAGCCTTATTTGAAGCATCGGAATCAATAAATAGTGTCACAGGAATGGTTTAAAACATAGACAGTGGGAAGAATCAGTCTTCTTGTACTTAAGTCGGCATTGTGCCTTTTGTATTTAATTCCGATGCAATTTCTGTGTTCATTCGTCAACAAAAAGGTCAGAGGGATGCAGATAACCCGAAGTGAAGCATCGGAATCTATAACTAGTGTTACAGGAATGGTTCAAAGCATAGACAGTAGGAAGAGTCAGTCTATTTGTACTTAAGTCGGCATTCTGCCTTTTCCATTTAACTCCGATGCAATTTCAGTGTTTCATCGGCAATAAGAAGGTCCAAGGGATTTAGTAAACCTGGAGTGAAGAATCGGAATCCATAACTAGTGTCACAGGAATGGTTCAAGACATAGGCAGTAAAAAGAGTCAGTCTTCTTGTACTAGAATCGGAATTGTGCTTTTTTATTTTAATTCCGATGCAATTTCTGTATTTCATCGTCAATAAGAAGGTTTAAGGGATACAGTAAACCTGGAGTGAAGCATCGGAATCTATAAGTAGTGTCACAGGAATGGTTCAAATAATAGTCAGTAAGAAGAGTCAGTCTTCTTGTACTTAGGTCGCATTGCGCATTTTGTATTCAATTCCGATGCAATTTCTGTGTTTCATCGTCAATAAGAAGGTCTAGGGGATACAGTAAACCTGAAGTGAAGCAACAGAATCTGTAACTAGTGTCACAGGAATTGTTCAAAACATAGTCAGTAAGAAGAGTCAGTCTTCTTGTACTTAAGTCGGCATTGTGCCTTTTGTATTTAATTCCTATGCAATTTTTGTGTTTCATCGTCAATAAGAAGGTCCAAGGGATACAGTTAGCCTGAGCTGAAGCATCGGCATCTATAACTAGTGTAACAGGAATGGTTCAAAACATAGACAGTGGGAAGAGGCAGTCTTCTTTTACTTAAGTCGGCATTGCGACTTTTGTATTTAATTCCGATGCAATTTCTGTGTTTCAGCGTCAATAAGGAGGTCCAAGGGATACTGTAAACCTGGAGTGAAGCATCGGAATCTATAACTAGTGACACAGGAATGGTTCAGAACGGAGACAGTAGGAAGAGTCAGTCTTCTTGCACTTAAGTTTGCATTGTGCCTTTTCTATTTATTTCCGATGCAATTGCTGTGTTTCATCGTCAATAAGAAGGTCCAAGGGATACAGTAAACCTGAAGTGAAGCATCGGCATCTATAACTAGTGTCACGGAAATGGTTCAAAGCATAGTCAGTAAGAAGAGTCAGTCTTCTTGTACTTAAGTCGGCATTGTGCCTTTTGTGTTTAATTCCGATGCAATTTCTGTGTTCCATCGTCAATAAGCAGGTCCAAGGGATACAGCAAATCTGGAGTGAAGCATAGGAATCTATAATTAGTGTCACAGGAATGGTTCAAAACATAGTCAGTAAGAAGAATCAGTCTTCTTGTACTTAAGTCGGCATTGTGCCTTTTGTATTTAATTCCGATGCAATTTCTGTGTTCATTCGTCAACAAAAAGGTCAGAGGGAAGCAGATAACCTGAAGTGAAGCATCGGAATCTATAACTAGTGTCACAGGAATGGTTCAAAGCATAGACAGTAGGAAGAGTCAGTCTATTTGTACGTAAGTCGGCATTCTGCCTTTTCTATTTAACTCCGATGCAATTTCAGTGTTTCATCGGCAATAAGAAGGTCCAAGGGATATAGTAAACCTGGAGTGAAGAATCGGAATCCATAACTAGTGTCACAGGAATGGTTCAAGACATAGGCAGTAAAAAGAGTCAGTCTTCTTGTACTAGAATCGGAATTGTGCTTTTTTATTTTAATTCCGATGCAATTTCTGTATTTCATCGTCAATAAGAAGGTTTAAGGGATACAGTAAACCTGGAGTGAAGCATCGGAATCTATAAGTAGTGTCACAGGAATGGTTCAAATCATAGTCAGTAAGAAGAGTCAGTCTTCTTGTACTTAGGCCGCATTGCGCATTTTGTATTCAATTCCGATGCAATTTCTGTGTTTCATCGTCAATAAGAAGGTCTAGGGGATACAGTAAACCTGAAGTGAAGCAACAGAATCTATAACTAGTGTCAAAGGAATTGTTCAAAACATAGTCAGTAAGAAGAGTCAGTCTTCTTGTACTTAAGTCGGCATTGTGCCTTTTGTATTTAATTCCGATGCAATTTCTGTGTTTCATCGTCAATAAGGAGGTCCAAGGGATACAGCAAACTTGGAGTGAAGCATCGGAATCTATAATTAGTGTCACAGGAATGGTTCAAAACATAGTCAGTAAGAAGAGTCAGTCTTCTTGTACTTAAGTCGGCATTGTGCCTTTTGTGTTTAATTCCGATGCAATTTCTGTGTTCCATCGTCAATAAGAAGGTCCAAGGGATACAGTAAGCCTGAAGGGAAGCATCGGCATCTGTAACTAGTGTAACAGGAATGGTTCAAAGCATAGACAGTGGGAAGAGTCAGTCTTCTTGTACTTAAGTCGGCATTGTGACTTTTGTATTTAATACCGATGCAATTTCTGTGTTTCATCGTCAATACGAAGGTCAGAGGGATACAGTAAACCTGAAGTGAAGCATCGGAATCTATAACTAGTGTCACAGGAATGGTTCAAAACATAGACAGTAGGAAGAGTCAGTCTTCTTGTACTTAAGTCCTCATTGTGCCTTTTCTATTTAATTCCTATGCAATTATGTGTTTCATCGTCAATAAGAAGGTCCAAGGGATATAGTAAAACTGAAGTGAAGCATCGGAATCTATAACTAGTGTCACAAAAGTGGTTCAAAACGTAGTCGGTAAGAAGAGACAGTCTGCTTGTACTTAAGTCGGCATTGTGCCTTTTGTATTTAATTCCGATGCAATTTCTATGTTTCATCGTCAATAAGAAGGTCCAAGGGATATAGAAAACCTGGAGTGAAGCATCGGAATCTATAACTAGTGTCACAGGAATGGTTCAAACATAGACAGTAAGTAGCGTCAGTCTTCTTGTACTTAAGTCGGCATTGTGCCTTTTTTATTTAATTCCGATGCAATTTCTGTGTTTCATCGTCAATAAGAAGGTCCAAGGGATACAGTAAACCTGGAGTGAGGCATCGGAATCTATAACTAGTGTCACAGGAATGGTTCAAAACATCGACAGTATGAAATGTCAGTCTTCTTGTACTCAATTCGGCATTGTGCCATTAGTATTTAATTCCGATGCAATTTCAGTGTTTCATCGTCAATGAGACGGTCCATGGGATACAGTAAACCTGAAGTGAAGCATCGGAATCTATAACTAGTGTCACATGAATGGTTCAAATCATAGTCAGTAAGAAGAGTCAGACTTCTTGTACTTATGTCGCCATTGAGCCATTTGAATTTAATTCCGATGCAATTTCTGTGTTTCATCGTCAATAAGAAGGTCCAAGGGATACAGTAAACCTGGAGTGAAGCATCGGAACCTATAACAAGTGTCACAGGAATGGTTCAAAACATCGACAGTAAGAAGAGTCAGTCTTCTTGTACTTTATTCGGCATTGTGCCATTAGTATTTAATTCCGATGCAATTTCAGTGTTTCATCGTCAATAAGAAGGTCCATGGGATACAGTAAACCTGAAGTGAAGCATCGGAATCTATAACTAGTGTCACAGGAATGGTTCAAAACATAGTCAGTAAGAAGAGTCAGTCCTCTTGTACTTAAGTCGGCATTGTGCCTTTTGTATTTAATTCCGATGCAATTTGTGTGTTTCATCGTCAATAAGAAGGTCATAGGGATACAGTAAACCTGGAGTGAAGCATCGGAATCTATAACTAGTGACACAGGAATGGTTCAGAACAGAGACAGTAGGAAGAGTCAGTCTTCTTGCACTTAAGTTGGCATTGTGCCTTTTCTATTTATTTCCGATGCAATTGCTGTGTTTCATCGTCAATAAGAAGGTCCAAGGGATACAGTAAACCTGAAGTGAAGCATCGGCATCTATAACTAGTGTCACGGAAATGGTTCAAAGCATAGTCAGTAAGAAGAGTCAGTCTTCTTGTACTTAAGTCGGGATTGTGCCTTTTGTATTTAATTCTGATGCAATTTCTATTTTTCATCGTCAATAAGAAGGTCCAAGATATACAGTAAGCCTTATTTCAAGCATCGGAATCAATAAATAGTGTCACAGGAATGGTTTAAAACATAGACAGTGGGAAGAATCAGTCTTCTTGTACTTAAGTCGGCATTGTGCCTTTTGTATTTAATTCCGATGCAATTTCTGTGTTCATTCGTCAACAAAAAGGTCAGAGGGATGCAGATAACCCGAAGTGAAGCATCGGAATCTATAACTAGTGTTACAGAAATGGTTCAAAGCATAGACAGTAGGAAGAGTCAGTCTATTTGTACTTAAGTCGGCATTCTGCCTTTTCTATTTAACTCCGATGCAATTTCAGTGTTTCATCGGCAATAAGAAGGTCCAAGGGATTTAGTAAACCTGGAGTGAAGAATCGGAATCCATAACTAGTGTCACAGGAATGGTTCAAGACATAGGCAGTAAAAAGAGTCAGTCTTCTTGTACTAGAATCGGAATTGTGCTTTTTTATTTTAATTCCGATGCAATTTCTGTATTTCATCGTCAATAAGAAGGTCTAGGGGATACAGTAAACCTGAAGTGAAGCAACAGAATCTATAATTAGTGTCACAAGAATGGTTCAAAACATAGTCAGTAAGAAGAGTCAGTCTTCTTGTACTTAAGTCGGCATTGTGCCTTTTGTATTTAATTCCTATGCAATTTTGGTGTTTCATCGTCAATAAGAAGGTCCAAGGGATACAGTTAGCCTGAACTGAAGCATCGGCATCTATAACTAGTGTAACAGGAATGGTTCAAAACATAGACAGTGGGAAGAGTCAGTCTTCTTTTACTTAAGTCGGCATTGCGACTTTTGTATTTAATTCCGATGCAATTTCTGTGTTTCATCGTCAATAAGGAGGTCCAAGGGATACTGTAAACTTGGAGTGAAACATCGGAATCTATAACTAGTGACACAGGAATGGTTCAGAACGGAGACAGTAGGAAGAGTCAGTCTTCTTGCACTTAAGTTTGCATTGTGCCTTTTCTATTTATTTCCGATGCAATTGCTGTGTTTCATCGTCAATAAGAAGGTCCAAGGGATACAGTAAACCTGAAGTGAAGCATCGGCATCTATAACTAGTGTCACGGAAATTGTTCAAACCATAGTCAGTAAGAAGAGTCAGTCTTCATGTACTTAAGTCGGCATTGTGCCTTTTGTATTTAATTCCGATGCAATTTCTGTGTTTCATCGTCAATAAGAAGGTCCAAGATATACAGTAAGCCTAATGTGAAGCATCGGAATCAATAAATAGTGTCACAGGAATGGTTTAAAACATAGACAGTGGGAAGAATCAGTCTTCTTATACTTAAGTCGGCATTGTGCCTTTTGTATTTAATTCCGATGCAATTTCTGTGTTCATTCGTCAACAAAAAGGTCAGAGGGATGCAGATAACCTGAAGTGAAGCATCGGAATCTATAACTAGTGTCACAGGAATGGTTCAAAGCATAGACAGTAGGAAGAGTCAGTCTATTTGTACTTAAGTCGGCATTCTGCCTTTTCTATTTAACTCCGATGCAATTTCAGTGTTTCATCGGCAATAAGAAGGTCCAAGGGATATAGTAAACCTGGAGTGAAGCATCGGAATCCATAACAAGTGTCACAGGAATGGTTCAAGACATAGGCAGTAAGAAGAGTCAGTCTTCTTGTACTAGAATCGGCATTGTGCCTTTTGTATTTAATTCCGATGCAATTTCTGTGTTTCATCGTCAATAAGGAGGTCCAAGGGATACAGCAAACTTGGAGTGAAGCATCGGAATCTATAATTAGTGTCTTAGGAATGGTTCAAAACATAGTCAGTAAGAAGAGTCAGTCTTCTTGTACTTAAGTCGGCATTGTGCCTTTTGTATTTAATTCCGATGCAATTTCTGTGTTTCATCGTCAATAAGAAGGTCAGAGGTATACAGTAAACCTGAAGTGAAGCATCGGAATCTATAACTAGTGTCACAGGAATGGTTCAAAGCATAGACAGTAGCTGGAGTCAGTCTTCTTGTACTTAAGTCGGCATTGTGCCTTTTCTATTTAATTCCTATGCAATTTCTGTGTTTCATCGTCAATAAGAAGGTCCAAGGGATATAGTATACCAGGAGTGAAGCATCGGAATCTATAACTAGTGTCACAGGAATGGTTCAAACATAGACAGTAAGTAGCGTCAGGCTTCTTGTACTTAAGTCGGTATTGTGCCTTTTTTATTTAATTCCGATGCAATTACTGTGTTTCATCGTCAATAAAAAGGTCCAAGGGATACAGTCAACCTGGAGTGAGGCATCGGAATCTATAACTAGTGTCACAGGAATGGTTCAAAACATCGACAGTAAGAAGAGTCAGTCTTCTTGTACTTAATTCGGCATTGTGCCATTAGTGTTTAATTCCGATGCAATTTCAGTGTTTCATCGTCAATGAGACGGTCCATGGGATACAGTAAACCTGAAGTGAAGCATCGGAATCTATAACTAGTGTCACATGAATGGTTCAAATCATAGTCTGTAAGGAGAGTCAGACTTCTTGTACTTATGTCGCCATTGTGCCATTTGAATTTAATTCCGATTCAATTTCTGTGTTTCATCGTCAATAAGGAGGTCCAAGGGATGCACTTAACCTGGAGTGAAGCATCGGAATCTATAACTACTGTCACAGGAATGGTTCAAAGCATCGACAGTAAGAAGGGTCAGCCTTCTTGTACTTAATTCGGCATTGTGCCATTAGTATTTAATTCCGATGCAATTTCAGTGTTTCATCGTCAATAAGAAGGTCCATGGAATACAGTAAACCTGAAGTGAAGCATCGGAATCTATAACTAGTGTCACAGGAATGGTTCAAAACATAGTCAGTAAGAAGAGTCAGTCCTCTTGTACTTAAGTCGGCATTGTGCCTTTTGTATTTAATTCCGATGCAATTTGTGTGTTTCATCGTCAATAAGAAGGTCCAAGGGATACAGTAAACCTGGAGTGAAGCATCGGAATCTATAACTAGTGACACAGGAATGGTTCAGAACATAGACAGTAGGAACAGACAGTCTTCTTGCACTTAAGCCGGCATTGTGCTTTTTCTATTTAATTCCGATGCAATTGCTGTGTTTCATCGTCAATAAGAAGATCCTAGGAATACAGTAAACCTGAAGTGAAGCATCGGCATCTATAACTAGTGTCACGGAAATGGTTCAAAGCATAGTCAGTAAGAAGAGTCAGTCTTCATGTACTTAAGTCGGCATTGTGCCTTTTGTATTTAATTCCGAAGCAATTTCTGTGTTTCATCGTCAATAAGAAGGTCCAAGAGATACAGTAAGCCTGATGTGAAGCATCGGAATCTATAACTAGTGTCACAGGAATGGTTTAAAACATAGACAGTGGGAAGAATCAGTCTCCTTGTACTTAAGTCGGCATTGTGCCTTTTGTATTTAATTCCGATGCAATTTCTGTGTTCCATCGTCAACAAAAAGGTCAGAGGGATGCAGTAAACCTGAAGTGAAGCATCGGAATCTATAACTAGTGTTACATGAGTGGTTCAAAACATAGTCAGTAAGAAGAGTCAGTCTTCTTGTACTTAAGTCGGCATTGTGACTTTTGTATTTAATTCCGATGCAATTTCTGTCTTTCGTCGTCAAAAAGAAGGTCCAAGGGATACAGTAAACCTGGACTGAAGCATCGGAATCTAGAGCTAGTGACACAGGGATGGGTCAAAACATAGACAGTAAGAAGAGTCAGTATTCTTGTACTTAAGTCGGCATTGTGCCCTTTGTATTTAATTCCGATGAAATTTTTGTTTCTTCGTCAATAAGAAGGTCCAAGGGATACAGTAAACCTGAAGTGATGCACCGGAATCTATAACTAGTGTCACAGGATTGGTTCAAAACATAGTCAGTAAGAAGAGTCAGTCTTCTTGTACTTAAGTCGGCATTGTGCCTTTTGTATTTAATTCCGATGCAATTTCTGTGTTTCATCGTCAATAAGGAGGTCCAAGGGATACAGCAAACCTGGAGTGAAGCATCGGAATCTATAATTAGTGTCACAGGAATGGTTCAAAACATAGTCAGTAAGAAGAGTCAGTCCTCTTGTACTTAAGTCGGCATTGTGCCTTTTGTATTTAATTCCGATGCAATTTGTGTGTTTCATCGTCAATAAGAAGGTCCAAGGGATACAATAAACCTGGAGTGAAGCATCGGAATCTATAACTAGTGACATAGGAATGGTTCAGAACATAGACAGTAGGAAGAGTCAGTCTTCTTGCACTTAAATCGGCATTGTGCCTTTTCTATTTAATTCCGATGCAATTGCTGTGTTTCATCGTCAATAAGAAGGTCCAAGGGATACAGTGAACCTGAAGTGAAGCATTGGCATCTATAACTAGTGTCACGGAAATGGTTCAAAGCATAGTCAGTAAGAAGACTCAGTCATCATGTACTTAAGTCGGCATTGTGCCTTTTGTATTTAATTCCGGTGCAATTTCTGTGTTTCATCGTCAACAAAAAGGGCAGAGGGCTGCAGTAAACCTGAAGTGAAGCATCGGAATCTATAACTAGTGTCACAGGAATGGTTCATGGCATAGACAGTAGGAAGAGTCAGTCTATTTGTACTTAAGTCGGCATTCTGCCTTTTATATTTAACTCCGATGCAATTTCTGTGTTTCATCGTCAATAAGAAGGTCCAAGGGATATAGTAAACCTGGAGTGAAGCATCGGAATCCATAACTAGTGTCACAGGAATGGTTCAAGACATAGGCAGTAAGAAGAGTCAGTCTTCTTGTACTAGAATCGGCATTGTGCCTTTTTTATTTAATTCCGTTGCAATTTCTGTATTTCATCGTCAATAAGAAGGTTTAAGGGATACAGTAAACCTGGAGTGAAGCATCGGAATCTATAACTAGTGTCACAGGAATGGTTCAAAACATCGACAGTATGAAGAGACAGTCTTCTTGTACTTAATTCGGCATTGTGCCTTTAGTATTTAATTCTGATGCAATTTCTGTGTTTCATCGTCAATAAGAAGGCCAGAGGGATACAGTAAATCTGATATGAAGCATCGGAATCTATAACTAGTGTCACAGGAATGGTTCAAAACATAGTCAGTAAGAAGAGTCAGTCTTCTTGTACTTAAGTCGGCATTGCGCATTTTGTATTCAATTCCGATGCAATTTCTGTGTTTCATCGCCAATAAGATGGTCTAGGGGATACAGTAAACCTGAAGTGAAGAAACAGAATCTATAACTAGTGTCACAGAAATGGTTCAAAACATAGTCAGTAAGAAGAGTTAGTCTTCTAGTACTTAAGTCGGCATTGTGCCTTTTGTATTTAATTCCGATGCTATTTCTCTGTTTCATCGTCAATAAGAAGGTCCAAGGGATACAGTAAACCTGAAGTGAAGCATCGGAATCTATAACTAGTGTTACATGAGTGGTTCAAAACATAGTCAGTAAGAAGAGTCAGTCTTCTTGTACTTAAGTCGGCATTGTGCCTTTTGTATTTAATTCCGATGCAATTTCTGTCTTTCGTCGTCAAAAAGATGGTCCAAGGGATACAGTAAACCTGGACTGAAGCATCGGAATCTAGAACTAGTGACACAGGGATGGGTCAAAACATAGACAGTAAGAAGAGTCAGTATTCTTGTACTTAAGTCGGCATTGTGCCCTTTTTATTTAATTCCGATGAAATTTTTGTTTCTTCGTCAATAAGAAGGTCCAAGGGATACAGTAAACCTGAAGTGATGCACCGGAATCTATAACTAGTGTCACAGGATTGGTTCAAAACATAGTCAGTAAGAAGAGTCAGTCTTCTTGTACTTAAGTCGGCATTGTGCCTTTTGTATTTAATTCCGGTGCAATTTCTGTGTTTCATCGTCAATAAGTAGGTCCAAGAGATACAGTAAGCCTGATGTGAAGCATCGGAATCAATAACTAGTGTCACAGGAATGGTTTAAAACATAGACAGTACGAATGAATCAGTTTCCTTGTACTTAAGTCGGCATTGTGCCTTTTGTATTTAATTCCGATGCAATTTGTTTGTTTCATCGTCAACAAAAAGGAAAGAGGGATGCAGTAAACCTGAAGTGAAGCATCGGAATCTATAACTAGTGTCACAGGAATGGTTCAAAGCATAGACAGTAGGAAGAGTCAGTCTATTTGTACTTAAGTCGGCATTCTGCCTTTTCTATTTAACTCCGTTGCAATTTCTGTGTTTCATCGTCAATTAGAAGGTCCAAGGGATATAGTAAACCTGGAGTGAAGCATCGGAATCCATAACTAGTGTCACAGGAATGGTTCAAGACATAGGCAGTAAGATGAGTCAGTCTTCTTGTACTAGAATCGGCATTGTGCCTTTATTATTTAATTCCGATGCAATTTCTGTATTTCATCGTCAATAGGAAGGTTCAAGGGATACAGTTAACCTGGAGGGAAGCATCGGAATCTATAACTAGTGTCACAGGAATGGTTCAAAACATCGACAGTATGAAGAGACAGTCTTCTTGTACTTAATTCGGCATTGTGCCTTTAGTATTTAATTCCGATGCAATTTCTGTGTTTCATCGTCAATAAGAAGGTCAGAGGGATACGGTAAATCTGAAGTCAAGCATTGGAATCTGTAACTAGTGTGACAGGAATGGTTCAAAACATAGTCAGTAAGAAGAGTCAGTCTTCTTGTACTTAAGTCGGCATTGCGCATTTTGTATTCAATTCCGATGCAATTTCTGTGTTTCATCGTCAATAAGAAGGTCTAGGGGATACAGTAAACCTGAAGTGAAGCAACAGAATCGATAACTAGTGTCACAGGAATGGTTCAAAACGTAGTCAGTAAGAAGAATCAGTTTTCTTGTAGTTAAGTCGGCATTGTGCCTTTTGTATTTAATTCCGATGCAATTTCTGTCTTTCGTCGTCAAAAAGAAGGTCCAAGGGATACAGTAAACCTGGACTGAAGCATCGGAAACTAGAACTAGTGACACAGGGATGGGTCAAAACATAGACAGTAAGAAGAGTCACTATTCTTGTACTTAAGTCGGCATTGTGCCCTTTGTATTTAATTCCGATGAAATTTTTGTTTCTTCGTCAATAAGAAGGTCCAAGGGATACAGTAAACCTGAAGTGATGCACCGGAATCTATAACTAGTGTCACAGGATTGGTTCAAAACATAGTCAGTAAGAAGAGTCAGTCTTCTTGTACTTAAGTCGGCATTGTGCCTTTTGTATTTAATTCCGATGCAATTTCTGTGTTTCATCGTCAATAAGGAGGTCCAAGGGATACAGCAAACCTGGAGTGAAGCATCGGAATCTATAATTAGTGTCACAGGAATGGTTCAAAGCATAGTCAGTAAGAAGAGTCAGGCTTCTTGTACTTAAGTCGTCATTGTGCCTTTTGTATTTAATTCCGATGCAATTTTTGTGTTTCATCGTTAATAAGAAGGTACAAGGGATACAGTAAACCGTGAGTGAAGCATCGGAATCTATAACTAGTGTCACAAAAATGGTTCAAAGCATAGTCAGTAAGAAGAGTCAGTCTTCTTGTACTTAAGTCGGCATTGTGTCTTTTGTATTTAATTCCGAAGCAAATTCTGTGATTCATCGTCAATAAGAAGGTCCAAGGAATACAGTAAACCTGGATTGAAGCATCGGAATCTATAACTAGTGTCACAGGAATGAATCAAAAAATAGTCCGTGAGAAGAGTCAGTCTTCTTGTACTAAAGTCGGCATTCTGCCTTTTGTATTTAATTCCGATGCAATTTCAGTGTTTCATCGTCAATAAGAAGGTCCAAGGGATACAGTAAACCCGGAGTGAAGCATCGGAATCTATAACTAGTGTCACAGGGATGGTTCAAAACATAGATAGTAAGAAGAGTCAGTATTCTTGTACTTAAGTCGGCAATGTGCCTTATGTATTTAATTCCGATGCAATATCTGTATTTCATCGTCAATAAGGAGGTCCAAGGGATACAGTAAACCTGAAGTGAAGCATCGGAATCTATAACTAGTGTTACATGAGTGGTTCAAAACATAGTCAGTAAGAAGAGTCAGTCTTCTTGTACTTAAGTCGGCATTGTGCCTTTTGTATTTAATTCCGATGCAATTTCTGTCTTTCGTCGTCAAAAAGATGGTCCAAGGGATACAGTAAACCTGGACTGAAGCATCGGAATCTAGAACTAGTGACACAGGGATGGGTCAAAACATAGACAGTAAGAAGAGTCAGTATTCTTGTACTTAAGTCGGCATTGTGCCCTTTTTATTTAATTCCGATGAAATTTTTGTTTCTTCGTCAATAAGAAGGTCCAAGGGATACAGTAAACCTGAAGTGATGCACCAGAATCTATAACTAGTGTCACAGGATTGGTTCAAAACATAGTCAGTAAGAAGAGTCAGTCTTCTTGTACTTAAGTCGGCATTGTGCCTTTTGTATTTAATTCCGGTGCAATTTCTGTGTTTCATCGTCAATAAGTAGGTCCAAGAGATACAGTAAGCCTGATGTGAAGCATCGGAATCAATAACTAGTGTGACAGGAATGGTTTAAAACATAGACAGTACGAATGAATCAGTTTCCTTGTACTTAAGTCGGCATTGTGCCTTTTGTATTTAATTCCGATGCAATTTGTTTGTTTCATCGTCAACAAAAAGGAAAGAGGGATGCAGTAAACCTGAAGTGAAGCATCGGAATCTATAACTAGTGTCACAGGAATGGTTCAAAGCATAGACAGTAGGAAGAGTCAGTCTATTTGTACTTAAGTCGGCATTCTGCCTTTTCTATTTAACTCCGTTGCAATTTCTGTGTTTCATCGTCAATTAGAAGGTCCAAGGGATATAGTAAACCTGGAGTGAAGCATCGGAATCCATAACTAGTGTCACAGGAATGGTTCAAGACATAGGCAGTAAGATGAGTCAGTCTTCTTGTACTAGAATCGGCATTGTGCCTTTATTATTTAATTCCGATGCAATTTCTGTATTTCATCGTCAATAGGAAGGTTCAAGGGATACAGTTAACCTGGAGGGAAGCATCGGAATCTATAACTAGTGTCACAGGAATGGTTCAAAACATCGACAGTATGAAGAGACAGTCTTCTTGTACTTAATTCGGCATTGTGCCTTTAGTATTTAATTCCGATGCAATTTCTGTGTTTCATCGTCAATAAGAAGGTCAGAGGGATACGGTAAATCTGAAGTCAAGCATTGGAATCTATAACTAGTGTGACAGGAATGGTTCAAAACATAGTCAGTAAGAAGAGTCAGTCTTCTTGTACTTAAGTCGGCATTGCGCATTTTGTATTCAATTCCGATGCAATTTCTGTGTTTCATCGTCAATAAGAAGGTCTAGGGGATACAGTAAACCTGAAGTGAAGCAACAGAATCGATAACTAGTGTCACAGGAATGGTTCAAAACGTAGTCAGTAAGAAGAATCAGTTTTCTTGTAGTTAAGTCGGCATTGTGCCTTTTGTATTTAATTCCGATGCAATTTCTGTCTTTCGTCGTCAAAAAGAAGGTCCAAGGGATACAGTAAACCTGGACTGAAGCATCGGAAACTAGAACTAGTGACACAGGGATGGGTCAAAACATAGACAGTAAGAAGAGTCACTATTCTTGTACTTAAGTCGGCATTGTGCCCTTTGTATTTAATTCCGATGAAATTTTTGTTTCTTCGTCAATAAGAAGGTCCAAGGGATACAGTAAACCTGAAGTGATGCACCGGAATCTATAACTAGTGTCACAGGATTGGTTCAAAACATAGTCAGTAAGAAGAGTCAGTCTTCTTGTACTTAAGTCGGCATTGTGCCTTTTGTATTTAATTCCGATGCAATTTCTGTGTTTCATCGTCAATAAGGAGGTCCAAGGGATACAGCAAACCTGGAGTGAAGCATCGGAATCTATAATTAGTGTCACAGGAATGGTTCAAAGCATAGTCAGTAAGAAGAGTCAGGCTTCTTGTACTTAAGTCGTCATTGTGCCTTTTGTATTTAATTCCGATGCAATTTTTGTGTTTCATCGTTAATAAGAAGGTACAAGGGATACAGTAAACCGTGAGTGAAGCATCGGAATCTATAACTAGTGTCACAAAAATGGTTCAAAGCATAGTCAGTAAGAAGAGTCAGTCTTCTTGTACTTAAGTCGGCATTGTGTCTTTTGTATTTAATTCCGAAGCAAATTCTGTGATTCATCGTCAATAAGAAGGTCCAAGGAATACAGTAAACCTGGATTGAAGCATCGGAATCTATAACTAGTGTCACAGGAATGAATCAAAACATAGTCCGTGAGAAGAGTCAGTCTTCTTGTACTAAAGTCGGCATTCTGCCTTTTGTATTTAATTCCGATGCAATTTCAGTGTTTCATCGTCAATAAGAAGGTCCAAGGGATACAGTAAACCCGGAGTGAAGCATCGGAATCTATAACTAGTGTCACAGGGATGGTTCAAAACATAGATAGTAAGAAGAGTCAGTATTCTTGTACTTAAGTCGGCAATGTGCCTTATGTATTTAATTCCGATGCAATATCTGTATTTCATCGTCAATAAGGAGGTCCAAGGGATACAGTAAACCTGGAGTGAACCATCGGAATCTATGATTAGTGTCACAGGAATGGTTCAAAACATAGTCAGTAAGAAGAGTCAGTCTTCTTGTACTGAAGTCGGAATTGTGACTTTTGTATTTAATTCCGATGCAATTTTGGTAATTCATCGTTAATAAGAAGGTCCAAGTTATACAGTATACCGGAAGTGAAGCATCAGAATCTATAACTAGTGTCACAAAAATGGTTCAAAGCATAATCAGTAAGAAGAGTCAGTCTTCTTGTACTTAAGTCGGCATTGTGTCTTTTGTATTTAATTCCGAAGCAATTTCTGTGTTTCATCGTCAATAAGAAGGTCCAAGGGATACAGTAAACCTGGAGTGAAGCTTCGGAATCTGTAACTAGTGTCACAGGAATGAATCAAAAACATAGTCAGTAAGAAGAGTCAGTCTTCTTGCACTTAAGTCGGCATTGTGTCATTTGTATTTAATTCCGAAGCAATTTCTGTGTTTCATCGTCAATAAGAAGGTCCAAGGGATACAGTAAACCTGAAGTGAAGCATCAGAATCTATAACTAGTGTCACAGGAATGGTTCAAAACATAGACAGTGTGCTCCCTGCCGCCGTTGGATAAGCAGCTGCAGCAGCAAGTCGTATACTCCTAGCTCACTCATTTTCTACATAGTTTAGTTTTTAATTTCTTTGCGTGTTTTTGGTACTTGCATTGTTTAATTCATAAATTTCGGGCGTATTATAGTATTTGAGAGTGTAGCATCGTGTTTTAGTACCTGAATAGTGTAATTTCGCTTAGTCTCCTTCCGCCGCCGAGCAGTGTCAGCAGTGCGCAAGTAGCAGCATTACTGCATTTACTAGGCAATCTTGTATTTTAATAATCGTTTAAATTTTGTCGATTTGTTTGCGCTCTCTGTAGATTAGTTCAGACGTTCTTTGCAAAACAGCTTTTAGCATGGATAGGGACTGCAACTGCTGTGTTCGGATGCAGGCTGAGTTGGCATCCCTTCGCTCCCAGCTTCAGGCAGTGTTGGCTTCGGTCACACAGCTTGAGGCTGTGGCCAATGGGCATCACTGTGGGGGTCCGGATGGGGGTTTGTCGGGGACGGCCAGCTCGTCGCACGCATCCCCTGATCGGACTAAGACTGTGGTTGCCCGGGATACTGCCCGCATTGAGGCTGATCCCTCACCTGTGGTAGAGTGGGAGGTCGTTTCAAGGTGTGGCAGGGGGCGAAAGACATTCCGGAGGGCTGAACGGAAAGCCTCTCCAGTTTGTCTGACGAACCGGTTTCAGGCTCTGTCTCAGGCTGATACTGATCTTCGGCGTGACATGGCTGCTTGTCCTGTTCCAGAGGTTGCCCCTCAGTCTGCAAGATCCGGGCAGTCGCAGAGGGTGGGCTTACTGGTAGTTGGGAGCTCCAACGTCAGGCGCGTAATGGGGCCCCTTAGGGAAATGGCAGCAAGAGAGGGGAAGAAAACCAATGTGCACTCCGTGTGCATACCGGGGGGAGTCATTCCAGATGTGGAAAGGGTCCTTCCGGATGCCATGGAGGGTACAGGGTGCACCCATCTGCAGGTGGTCGCTCATGTCGGCACCAATGATGTGTGTCGCTATGGATCGGAGGAAATCCTCTCTGGCTTCCGGCGGCTATCTGATTTGGTGAAGACTGCCAGTCTCGCTAGCGGGATGAAAGCAGAGCTCACCATCTGCAGCATCGTCGGCAGGACTGACTGCGGACCTTTGGTACAGAGCCGAGTGGAGGGTCTGAATCAGAGGCTGAGACGGTTCTGCGACCGTGTGGGCTGCAGATTCCTCGACTTGCGCCATAGGGTGGTGGGGTTTCGGGTTCCGCTGGATAGGTCAGGAGTCCACTACACGCAACAAGTGGCTACACGGGTAGCAGGGGTTGTGTGGCGTGGGCTGGGCGGTTTTTTAGGTTAGATGGCCTTGGGCAAGTACAGAAAGGGCAACAGCCTCAACGGGTGTGGGGCAAAGTCAGGACATGCGGGGACCAAGCAGCAATCGGTATTGTAATTGTCAACTGTCGAAGCTGCGTTGGTAAAGTACCGGAACTTCAAGCGCTGATAGAAAGCACCGAAGCTGAAATCGTTATAGGTACAGAAAGCTGGCTTAAGCCAGAGATAAATTCTGCCGAAATTTTTACAAAGGTACAGACGGTGTTTAGGAAGGATAGATTGCATGCAACCGGTGGTGGAGTGTTCGTCGCTGTTAGTAGTAGTTTATCCTGTAGTGAAGTAGAAGTTGATAGTTCCTGTGAATTATTATGGGTGGAGGTTACACTAAACAACCGAACTAGGTTAATAATTGGCTCCTTTTACCGACCTCCCGACTCAGCAGCATTAGTGGCAGAACAACTGAGAGAAAATTTGGAATATATTTCACATAAATTTTCTCAGCATGTTATAGTCTTAGGTGGAGATTTCAATTTACCAGATATAGACTGGGACACTCAGATGTTTAGGACGGGTGGTAGGGACAGAGCATCGAGTGACATTATACTGAGTGCACTATCCGAAAATTACCTCGAGCAATTAAACAGAGAACCGACTCGTGGAGATAACATCTTGGACCTACTGATAACAAACAGACCCGAACTTTTCGACTCTGTATGTACAGAACAGGGAATCAGTGATCATAAGGCCGTTGCAGCATCCCTGAATATGGAAGTTAATAGGAATATAAAAAAAGGGAGGAAGGTTTATCTGTTTAGCAAGAGTAATAGAAGGCAGATTTCAGACTACCTAACAGATCAAAACGAAAATTTCTGTTCCGACACTGACAATGTTGAGTGTTTATGGAAAAAGTTCAAGGCAATCGTAAAATGCGTTTTAGACAGGTACGTGCCGAGTAAAACTGTGAGGGACGGGAAAAACCCACCGTGGTACAACAACAAAGTTAGGAAACTACTGCGAAAGCAAAGAGAGCTCCACTCCAAGTTTAAACGCAGCCAAAACCTCTCAGACAAACAGAAGCTAAACGATGTCAAAGTTAGCGTAAGGAGGGCTATGCGTGAAGCGTTCATTGAATTCGAAAGTAAAATTCTATGTACCGACTTGACAGAAAATCCTAGGAAGTTCTGGTCTTACGTTAAATCAGTAAGTGGCTCGTAACAGCATATCCAGACACTACGGGATGATGATGGCATTGAAACAGAGGAAGACACGCGTAAAGCTGAAATACTAAACACCTTTTTCCAAAGCTGTTTCACAGAGGAAGACCGCACTGCAGTTCCTTCTCTAAATCCTCGCACAAACGAAAAAATGGCTGACATCGAAATAAGTGTCCAAGGAATAGAAAAGCAACTGGAATCACTCAATAGAGGAAAGTCCACTGGACCTGACGGGATACCAATTCGATTCTACACAGAGTACGCGAAAGAACTTGCCCCCCTTCTAACAGCCGTGTACCGCAAGTCTCTAGAGGAACGGAGGGTTCCAAATGATTGGAAAAGAGCACAGATAGTCCCAGTCTTCAAGAAGGGTCGTCGAGCAGATGCGCAAAACTATAGACCTATATCTCTTACGTCCATCTCTTGTAGAATTTTAGAACATGTTTTTTGCTCGCGTATCATGTCATTTCTGGAAACCCAGAATCTACTATGTAGGAATCAACATGGATTCCGGAAACAGCGATCGTGTGAGACCCAACTCGCCTTATTTGTTCATGAGACCCAGAAAATATTAGATACAGGCTCCCAGGTAGATGCTATTTTTCTTGACTTCCGGAAGGCGTTCGATACAGTTCCGCACTGTCGCCTGATAAACAAAGTAAGAGCCTACGGAATATCAGACCAGCTGTGTGGCTGGATTGAAGAGTTTTTAGCAAACAGAACACAGCATGTTGTTATCAATGGAGAGACGTCTACAGACGTTAAAGTAACCTCTGGCGTGCCACAGGGGAGTGTTATGGGACCATTGCTTTTCACAATATATATAAATGACTTAGTAGATAGTGTCGGAAGTTCCATGCGGCTTTTCGCGGATGATGCTGTAGTATACAGAGAAGTTGCTGCATTAGAAAATTGTAGCGAAATACAGGAAGATCTGCAGCGGATAGGCACTTGGTGCAGGGAGTGGCAACTGACCCTTAACATAGACAAATGTAATGTATTGCGAATACATAGAAAGAAGGATCCTTTATTGTATGATTATATGGTAGCGGAACAAACACTGGTAGCAGTTACTTCTGTAAAATATCTGGGAGTATGCGTACGGAACGATTTGAAGTGGAATGATCATATAAAATTAATAGTTGGTAAGGCGGGTACCAGGTTGAGATTCCTTGGGAGAGTGCTTAGAAAATGTAGTCCATCAACAAAGGAGGTGGCTTACAAAACACTTGTTCGACCTATACTTGAGTATTGCTCATCAGTGTGGGATCCGTACCAGGTCGGGTTGACGGAGGAGATAGAAAAGATCCAAAGAAGAGCGGCGCGTTTCGTTACCGGGTTATTTGGTAACCGTGATAGCGTTACGGAGATGTTTAATAAACTCAAGTGGCAGACTCTGCAAGAGAGGCGCTCTGCATCGCGGTGTAGCTTGCTGTCCAGGTTTCGAGAGGGTGCGTTTCTGGATGAGGTATCGAATATATTGCTTCCTCCTACTTATACCTCCCGAGGAGATCACGAATGTAAAATTAGAGAGATTAGAGCGCGCACGGAGGCTTTCAGACAGTCGTTCTTCCCGCGAACCATACGCGACTGGAACAGGAAAGGGAGGTAATGACAGTGGCACGTAAAGTGCCCTCCGCCACACACCGTTGGGTGGCTTGCGGAGTATAAATGTAGATGTAGATGTAGACAGTAAGTAGCGTCAGTCTTCTTGTACTTAAGTCGGCATTGTGCCTTTTGTATCTAATTCCGATGCAATTTCTGTGTTTCATCGTCAATAAGAAGGTCCAAGGGATGCAGAAAACCTGAAGTAAAGCATCGGATCTATAACTAGTGTAACAGGAATGGTTCAAAACAAAGCCTGTGGGAAGAGTCGGTCTTCTTGTACTTACGTCGGCATTGTGACTTTCGGATTTAATACCGATGCAATTTCTGTGTTTCATCGTCAATAAGCAGGTCAGAGGGATACAGTAAACCTGAAGTGAAGCATCGGAATCTATAACTAGTGTCACAGGAATGGTTCAAAACATAGACAGTAGGAAGAGTCAGTCTTCTTGTACTTAAGTCGGCATTGTGCCTTTTGTATTTAATTCCGATGCAATTTCTGTGTTTCATCGTCAATAAGAAGGTCCAAGGGATACAGCAAATCTGAAGTAAAGCATCGGATCTATAACTAGTGTAACAGGAATGGTTCAAAACAAAGACAGTGGGAAGAGTCAGTCTTCTTGTACTTATGTCGGCATTGCGACTTTCGTATTTAATTCCGATGCAATTTCTGTGTTTCATCGTCAACAAGCAGGTCAGAGGGATACAGTAAACCTGAAGTGAAGCATCGGAATCTATTACTAGTGTCACAGGAATGGTTCAAAACGTAGACAGTAGGAAGAGTCAGTCTTCTTGTACTTAAGTCGGCATTGTCCCTTTTCTATTTAATTCCTATGCAATTTCTGTGTTTCATCGTCAATAAGAAGGTCCAAGGGATATAGTAAACCTGGAGTGAAGCATCGGAATCTATAACTAGTGTCACAGGAATGGTTCAAAACATGGGCAGTAAGTAGCGTCAGTCTTCTTGTACTTAAGTCAGCATTGTGCCTTTTTTATTTCATTCCGATGCAATTTCTGTGTTTCATCGTCTATATGAAGGTCCAAGGGATACAGTAAACCTGGAGTGAAGCATCGGAATCTATAACTAGTGTCACAGGAATGGTTCAAAAACATCGACAGTAAGAAGAGTCAGTCTTCTTGTACTTAATTCGGCATTGTGCTTTTAGTATTTAATTCCGATGCAATTTCTGTGTTTCATCGTCAATAAGAAGGTTCAGAGGGATACAGTAAATCTGAAGTCAAGCATCGGAATCTATAACTAGTGTGACAGGAATGGTTCAAAACATAGTCAGTAAGAAGAGTCAGTCTTCTTGTACTTAAGTCGGCATTGTGCCTTTCGTTTTTAATTCCGATGCAATTTCTGTGTTTCATCGTCAATAAGAAGGTCCAAGGGATACAGTAAACCTGAAGTGAATTATCAGAATCTATAACTAGTGTCACAGGAATGGTTCAAAACATAGGCAGTAAGTAGCGTCAGTCTTCTTGTACTTAAGTCGGCATTGTGCCTTTTTTATTTAATTCCTATGCAATTTCTGTGTTCCATCGTCAATAAGAAGGTCCAAGGGATATAGTAAACCTGGAGTGAAGCATCGGAATCTATAACTAGTGTCACAGGAATGGTTCAAAACATAGGCAGTAAGCAGCGTCAGTCTTCTTGTACTTAAGTCGGCATTGTGCCTGTTTTATTTAATTCCGATGCAATTTATGTGTTTCATCGTCTATAAGAAGGTCCAAGGGATACAGTAAACCTGGAGTGAAGCATCGGAATCTATAACTAGTGTCACAGGAATGGTTCAAAAACATCGACAGTAAGAAGAGTCAGTCTTCTTGTACATAATTCGGCATTGTGCTTTTAGTATTTATTATCCGATGCAATTTCTGTGTTTCATCGTCAATAAGAAGGTCAGAGGGATACAGTAAATCTGAAGTCAAGCATCGGAATCTATAACTAGTGTGACAGGAATGGTTCAAAACATAGTCAGTAAGAAGAGTCAGTCTTCTTGTACTTAAGCCGGCATTGGGCCTTTTGTATTTATTTCCCATGCAATTTCTGTGTTTAATCGTCAATAAGAAGGTCCAAGGGATACAGTAAACCTGAAGTGAAGCATCGGAATCTATAACTAGTGTCTAATGAATGGTTCAAATCATAGTCAGTAAGAAAAATCAGTCTTCTTGTACTTAAATCGGCATTGTGCCTTTTGTATTTAATTCCGATGTAATTTCTGTGTTTTATCGTCAATAAGAAGGTCAGAGGGATACAGTAAACTTGAAGTGAAGCATCGGAATCCATCACTATTGTCACAGGAATGGTTCAAAACATAGTCAGTAAGAGGAGTCAGTCTTCTTGTACTTCAGTAGGCATTGTGCCTTTTGTATTTAATTCCGATGCAATTTCTGTGTTTCATCGTCAATATGAAGGTCTAAGGGATACAGTAAACCTGGAGTGAAGCATCGGAATCTATAAGTAGTGTCACAGAATTGTTTCAAAACATAGACAGTAAGATGAGTCAGTCTTCTTGTACTTAAGTCGGCATTGTGCCTTTTGTATTTCTTTCCGATGCAATTTCTGTGTTTCATCGCTAATAAGAAGGTCCAAAGGATAAAGTAAACCTGAAGTGAATCATCAGAATCTATAACTAGTGTCACAGGAATGGTTCAAAACATAATCAGTAAGAAGAGTCAGTCTTCTTGTACTTAAGCCGGCATTGTGGCTTTTGTATTTATTTACGATGCAATTTCTGTGTTTCATCGTCAATAAGAAGGTCCAAGGGATACAGTAAACCTGAAGTGAAGCATCGGAATCTATAACTAGTGTCACATGAATGGTTCAAATCATAGTCAGTAAGAAGAATCAGTCTTCTTGTACTTAAGTCGGCATTGTGCTGTTTGTAGTTAATTTCGATGTAATTTCTGTGTTTTATCGTCAATAAGAAGGTCAGAGGGATACAGTAAACCTGAAGTGAAGCATTGGAATCTGTAACTATTGTCACATGAATGGTTCAAAACATAGTCAGTAAGAAGAGTCAGTCTTCTTGTACTTCAGTAGGCATTGTGCCTTTTGTATTTTATTCCGATGCAATTGCTGTGTTTCATCGTCAATATGAAGGTCTAAGGGATACAGTAAACCTGAAGTGAAGCATCGGAATCTATAACTATTGTCACAGGACTGTTTCATAACATAGACAGTAAGATGAGTCAGTCCTCTTGTACTTAGGTCGGCATTGTGCCTTTTGTATTTCTTTCCGATGCAATTTCTGTATTTTATCGCCAATAAGAATCTCCAAGGGATACAGTAAACCTGAAGTGAAACATCAGAATCCATAACTAGTGTCACAGGAATGGTTCAAAACATAGTCAGTAAGAAGAGTCAGTGTTCTTGTACTTAAGTCGGCATTGTGCCTTATGTATTTAAATCCGATGCAATTTCTGTGTTTCATCGTCACTAAGAAGGTCAGTGGGATACAGTAATCCTGAAGTTAAGCTTCACAATCTATAACTAGTTTCACAGGAATGGTTCAAAACATAGTCAGTAAGAAGAGTCAGTCTTCTTGTAGTTAAGTCGGTATTGTGCCTTTTCTATTTAATTCCGATGCAATTTCTGTGTTTCATCGTCAATAAGAAGGTCAGAGGGATACAGTAAACCTGAAGTGAAGCATCGGAATCTATAACTAGCGTCATAGGAATGGTTCAAAACATACAGTCTTGGAAGAGTCAGTCTACTTGTACATAAGTCGGCATTGTGCCTTTTGTATTTCATTCCGATGCAATTTCTGTGTTTCGTCGTCCATAAGAAGGTCCGAGGGATACAGTAAACCTCAAGTGAATCATCGGAATAAAAAACTAGTGTCACAGGAAAGGTTAAAAACATAGAGAGTAGGAAGAGCCAGTATTCTTGTACTTAAGTCGGCATTGTACTATTTCTATTTAATTCCGATGCGATTTCTGTGTCTCATCGTCGATAGGAAGATCCAAGGGATACAGTAAACCTGAAGTGAAGCATCGGAATAAAAAACTAGTGTCACAGTTAAGGTTCAAAACATAGAGAGTAGGAAGAGTCAGTCTTCTTGTACTTAAGTCGGCATTGTGCTTTTTCTATTTAATTCCGATGCGATTTCTGTGTCTCATCGTCAATAGGATGGTCTAAGGGATACAGTAAACCTGAAGTGAAGCATCGGAATTTATAACTAGTGTCACAGGAATTGTTCAAAACATAGTCAGTAAGAAGAGTCAGTCTTCTTGTGCGTAAGTCGGCATTTTGAATTTTGTATGTAATTCCGATACAATTTCTGTGTTTCATCGTCAATAAGAAGGTCCAAGGGATACAGTAAACCTGGAGTGAAGCATCGGAATCAATAACTAGTGTCACAGGGTTGGTTCAAAACATAGACAGTAAGAAGAGTCAGTCTTCTTGTACCTAAGTCGGCATTATGCCTTTTGTATTTAATTCCGATGCAATTTCTGTGTTTCATCGTCAATAAGAAGGTCAGAGGGATACAGTAATCCTGAAGTTAAGCATCGGAATCTATGACTAGTGTCAATGGAATGGTTCAAAACATAGACAGTAGGAAGATTTAGCTTCTTGTACTTAAGTCATCATTGTGCATTTTCTATTTAATTTTGAAGCAATTTCTGTGATTCATCGTCAATAAGAGGGTCCAAGGGATACAGTAAACCTGGAGTGAAGCATCGGAATCTATAACTAGTTTCACAGGAATGGTTCAAAAGCACAGACAGTAAGAAGAGTCAGACTTCTTTTACTTAAGTCGGCATTGTGCCTTTTGTATTTAATTCCGATGCATTTCTGTGTTTCATCGTCAATAAGAAAGTCCAAGGGATACAGTAAACCTGGAGTGAACCATCAGAGTCTACAACTATTGTCACAGGAATGGTTCAAAACATAGACAGTAAGAAAAGTCAGTCTTCTTGTACTTAATTCGGCATTGTGCCTTTTGTATTTAATTCCGATGCAATTTCTGTGTTTCATCGTCAATAAGAAGGTCCAAGGGATACAGTAAACCTGGAGTGAAGCATCGGAATCTATAACTAGTGTCAGAGGGACAGTTCAAAACATAGACGGTAACATGAGTCAGTATCCTTGTACTTTAGTCGGCATTGTGCTTTTTGTATTTAATTCCGAAGCAATTTCTGTGTTTCATCGTCACTAAGAAGGTCAGTGGGATACAGTAATCCTGAAGTTAAGTATCGGAATCTATAACTAGTGTCTCAGGAATGGTTCAAAACATAGTCAGTAAGAAGAGTCATTCTTCCTGTAGTTAAGTCGGCATTATTCCTTCTCTATTTAATTCCGATGCAATTTCTGTGTTTCATCGTCAATAATAAGGTCAGAGGGATACAGTAAAGCTGAAGTGAAGCATCGGAATCTATAACTAGTGTCACAGGAATGGTTCAAAACATAGACAGTAGGTAGAGTCAGTCTTCTTGTACTTAATTTGGCATTGTGCTTTTTCTATTTAATTCCGGTGCGATTTCTGTGTCTCAACGTCAATAGGAAAGTCCAAGGGATACAGTAAAGCTGAAGTGAAGCATCGGAATTTATAACTAGTGTCACAGGAATGGTTCAAAACATAGTCAGTATGAAGGGTCAGTCTTCTGGTACGTAAGTCGGCATTGTGAATTTTGTATTTAATTCCGATACAATTTCTGCGTTTCATCGTCAATAAGAAGGTCCAAGGGATACAGTAAACCTGGAGTGAAGCATCGGAGTCTATAACTAGTGTCACAGGGATGGTTCAAAACATAGACAGTAAGAAGAGTCAGTCTTCTTGTAGTTAAGTCGGCATTGTGCCTTTTGTATATAATTCCGATGCAATTTCTGTGTTTCATCGTCAATAAGAAGGTCCAGGGGATACAGTAAACCTGAAATGAACCATGGGAATCTATAACTAGTGTCACAGGAATGGTTCAAAACATAGACAGTAGGAAAAGTCAGTCTACACGTACTGAAGTCGGCATTGTGCCTTTTGTATTTAATTCCGATGCAATTTCTGTCTTTCATCGTCAATAAGAAGGTCAGAAGGATACAGTAAACCTGAAGTGAAGCATCGGAGTCTATAACTAGTCTCACAGGAATGGTTCAAAGCATAGTCAGTAAGAAGAGTCAGTCTTCTTGTACTTAAGTCGGCATTGTGCCTTTTGTATTTAATTCCGATGCAATTTGTGTGTTTCATCGTCAATAAGAAGGTCCAAGGGTACAGTAAACCTGAAGTGAAGCATCGGAATCTATAACTAGGGTCACAGGAATGGTTCAAAACATAGACATTAGGAAGAGTCAGTCTTCTTGTACTTACGTCGGTATTGTGCCTTTTCTATTTAATACCGATGCAATTTCTGTGTTTCATTGTCAATACGAAGGTCAGAGGGATACAGTAAAAATGAAGTGAAGCATCGGAATCTATAACTAGTGTCACAGGAATGGTTCAAAGCATAGAGACTTGGAAGAGACAGTCAACTTGTACATAAGTCGGCATTGTGCCGTTTGTATTTCATTCCGATGCAATTTCTGTGTTTCATCGTCCATATGAAGGTCCGAGGCATACAGTAAACCCCAAGTGAAGCATCGGAATAAAAAACTAGTTTCACAGGAAAGGTTAAAAACATAGAGAATAGGAAGAGTCAGTCTTCTTGTACTTAAGTCGGCATTGAGCTTTTTCTATTTAATTCCGATGCGATTTCTGTGTCTCTTCGTCAATAGGAAGGTCTTAGGGATACAGTAAACCTGACGTGAAGCATCGGAATTTATAACTAGTGTCACAGGAATGGTTCAAAACATAGTCAGTAAGAAGAGTCAGTCTTCTTGTGCGTTAGTCGGCATTTTGAATTTTGTATTTAATTCCGATACAATTTCTGAGTTTCATCGTCAATAAGAAGGTCCAAGGGATACAGTAAACCTGGAGTGAAGCATCAGAATCAATAACTAGTGTCACAGGGTTGGTTCAAAACGTAGACAGTAAGAAGAGTCAGTCTTCTTGTACTTAAGTCGGCATTGTGCCTTTTGTCTTTAATTCCGATGCAATTTCTGTGTTTCATCGTCAATAAGTAGGTCAGAGGGATACAGTAATCCTGAAAATAAGCATCGGAATCTATGACTAGTATCAATGGAATGGTTCAAAACATAGACAGTAGGAAGAGTCAGTCTTCTTGTACTCAAGTCATCATTGTGCATTTTCTATTTAATTCTGAAGCAATTTCTGTGATTCATCGTCAATAAGAGGGTCCAAGGGATACAGTAAACCTGGAGTGAAGCATCGGAATCTATAACTAGTTTCACAGGAATGATTCAAAAGCACAGACACAAAGAAGAGTCAGACTTCTTTTACTTAAGTCGGCATTGTGCCTTTTGTATTTAATTCCGATGCAATTTTTGTGTTTCATCGTCAATAAGAAGGTCCAAGGGATACAGAAAACCTGGAGGGAAGCATCAGAGTCTACAACTATTGTCACAGGAATGGTTCAAAACATAGACAGTAAGAAAAGTCAGTCTTCTTGTACTTAATTCGGCATTGTGCCTTTTGTATTTAATTCCGATGCAATTTCTGTGTTTCATCGTCAATAAGAAGGTCAAAGGGATACAGTAAACCTGGAGTGAAGCATCGGAATCTATAACTAGTGTCAGAGGGACAGTTCAAAACATAGACGGTAACATGAGTCAGTATCCTTGTACTTTAGTCGGCATTGTGCTTTTTGTATTTAATTCCGAAGCAATTTCTGTATTTCATCGTCACTAAGAAGGTCAGTGGGATACAGTAATCCTGAAGTTAAGCTTCAGAATCTATATCTAGTTTCACAGGAATGGTTCAAAACATAGTCAGTAAGAAGAGTCAGTCTTCCTGTAGTTAAGTCGGCATTATTCCTTCTCTAATTAATTCCGATGCAATTTCTGTGTTTCATCGTCAATAATAAGGTCAGAGGGATACAGTAAAGCTGAAGTGAAGCATCGGAATCTATAACTAGTGTCAGAGGGATGTTTCAAAACATAGACAGTAAGAAGAGTCAGTCTTCTTGTAGTTAAGTCGGCATTGTGCCTTTTGTATTTAATTCCGATGCAATTTCTGTGTTTCATCGTCACTAAGAAGGTCAGTGGGATACAGTAATCCTGAAGTTAAGCTTCAGAATGTATATCTAGTTTCACAGGAATGGTTCAAAACATAGTCAGTAAGAAGAGTCAGTCTTCTTGTAGTTAAGTCGGTATTGTGCCTTTTCTATTTATTTTCCGATGCAATTTCTGTGTTTCATCGTCAATAAGAAGGTCAGAGGGATACAGTAAACCTGAACGGAAGCATTGGAATCTATAACTAGCGTCATAGGAATGGTTCAAAACATAGAGAGTTGGAAGAGTCAGTATTTTTGTACATAAGTCAGCATTGTGCCTATTGTATTTAATTCCGATGCAATTTCTGTGTTTCATCGTCAATAAGAAGGTCCAGGGGATAGAGTAAACCTGAAATGAACCATCGGAATCTATAACTAGTGTCACAGGAATGGTTCAAAACATAGACAGTAGGAAAAGTCAGTCTACACGTACTGAAGTCGGCATTGTGCCTTTTGTATTTAATTCCGATGCAATTTCTGTGTTTCATCGTCAATAAGAAGGTCAGAAGGATACAGTAAACCTGAAGTGAAGCATCAGAGTCTATAACTAGTCTCACAGGAATGGTTCAAAGCATAGTCAGTAAGAAGAGTCAGTCTTCTTGTGCTTAAGTCGGCATTGTGCCTTTTGTCTTTAATTCCGATGCAATTTTTGTGTTTCATCGTCAATAAGTAGGTCAGAGGGATACAGTAATCCTGAAGTTAAGCATCGGAATCTATGACTAGTATCAATGGAATGGTTCAAAACATAGACAGTAGGAAGAGTCAGTCTTCTTGTACTCAAGTCATCATTGTGCATTTTCTATTTAATTCTGAAGCCATTTCTGTGATTCATCGTCAATAAGAGGGTCCAAGGGATACAGTAAACCTGGAGTGAAGCATCGGAATCTATAACTAGTTTCACAGGAATGATTCAAAAGCACAGACAGTAAGAAGAGTCAGACTTCTTTTACTTAAGTCGGCATTGTGCCTTTTGTATTTAATTCCGATTCAATTTTTGTGTTTCATCGTCAATAAGAAGGTCCAAGGGATACAGAAAACCTGGAGGGAAGCATCAGAGTCTACAACTATTGTCACAGGAATGGTTCAAAACATAGACAGTAAGAAAAGTCAGTCTTCTTGTACTTAATTCGGCATTGTGCCTTTTGTATTTAATTCCGTTGCAATTTTTGTGTTTCATCGTCAATAAGAAGGTCCAAGGGATACAGTAAACCTGGAGTGAAGCATCGGAATCTATAACTAGTGTCAGAGGGACAGTTCAAAACATAGACGGTAACATGAGTCAGTATCCTTGTACTTTAGTCGGCATTGTGCTTTTTGTATTTAATTCCGAAGCAATTTCTGTGTTTCATCGTCACTAAGAAGGTCAGTGGGATACAGTAATCCTGATGTTAAGTATCGGAATCTATAACTAGTGTCTCAGGAATGGTTCAAAACATAGTCAGTAAGAAGAGTCAGTCTTCCTGTAGTTAAGTCGGCATTATTCCTTCTCTATTTAATTCCGATGCAATTTCTGTGTTTCATCGTCAATAATAAGGTCAGAGGGATACAGTAAAGCTGAAGTGAAGCATCGGAATCTATAACTAGTGTCACAGGAATGGTTCAAAACATAGACAGTAGGTAGAGTCAGTCTTCTTGTACTTAAGTCGGCATTGTGCTTTTTCTATTTAATTCCGGTGCGATTTCTGTGTCTCATCGTCAATAGGAAGGTCCAAGGGATACAGTAAAGCTGAAGTGAAGCATCGGAATTTATAACTAGTGTCACAGGAATGGTTCAAAACATAGTCAGTATGAAGGGTAAGTCTTCTTGTACGTAAGTCGGCATTGTGAATTTTGTATTTAATTCCGATACAATTTCTGCGTTTCATCGTCAATAAGAAGGTCCAAGGGATACAGTAAACCTGGAGTGAAGCATCGGAATCTATAACTAGTGTCACAGGGATGGTTCGAAACATAGACAGTAAGAAGAGTCAGTCTTCTTGTAGTTAAGTCGGCATTGTACCTTTTGTATTTAATTCCGATGCAATTTCTGTGTTTCATCGTCACTAAGAAGGTCAGTGGGATACAGTAATCCTGAAGTTAAGCTTCAGAATCTATATCTAGTTTCACAGGAATGGTTCAAAACATAGTCAGTAAGAAGAGTCAGTCTTCTTGTAGTTAAGTCGGTATTGTGCCTTTTCTATTTAATGCCGATGCAATTTCTGTGTTTCATCGTCAATAAGAAGGTCAGAGGGATACAGTAAACCTGAACGGAAGCATCGGAATCTATAACTAGCGTCATAGGAATGGTTCAAAACATAGAGAGTTGGAAGAGTCAGTATTTTTGTACTTAAGTCAGCATTGTGCCTATTGTATTTAATTCCGATGCAATTTCTGTGTTTCATCGTCAATAAGAAGGTCCAGGGGATAGAGTAAACCTGAAATGAACCATCGGAATCTATAACTAGTGTCACAGGAATGGTTCAAAACATAGACAGTAGGAAAAGTCAGTCTACACGTACTGAAGTCGGCATTGTGCCTTTTGTATTTAATTCCGATGCCACTTCTGTGTTTCATCGTCAATAAGAAGGTCAGAAGGATACAGTAAACCTGAAGTGAAGCATCGGAGTCTATAACTAGTCTCACAGGAATGGTTCAAAGCATAGTCAGTAAGAAGAGTCAGTCTTCTTGTACTTAAGTCTGCATTGTGCCTTTTGTATTTAATTCCGATGCAATTTGTGTGTTTCATCGTCAATAAGTAGGTCAGAGGGATACAGTAATACTGAAGTTAAGCATCGGAATCTATGACTAGTATCAATGGAATGGTTCAAAACATAGTCAGTAAGAAGAGTCAGTCTTCTTGTAGTTAAGTCGGTATTGTGCCTTTTCTATTTAATGCCGATGCAATTTCTGTGTTTCATCGTCAATAAGAAGGTCAGAGGGATACAGTAAACCTGAACGGAAGCATCGGAATCTATAACTAGCGTCATAGGAATGGTTCAAAACATAGACAGTAATAAGAGTCAGTCATCTTGTACTTAATTCGGAATTGTGAATTTTGTATTTAATTCCGATGCAATTTCTGTGTCTCATCGTCAATAGGAAGGTCTTAGGGATACAGTAAACCTGAAGTGAAGCATCGGAATTTATAACTAGTGTCACAGGAATGGTTCAAAACATAGTCAGTAAGAAGAGTCAGTCTTCTTGTGCGTAAGTCGGCATTTCGAATTTTGTATTTAATTCCGATACAATTTCTGTGTTTCATCGTCAATAAGAAGGTCCAAGGGATACTGTAAACCTGGAGTGAAGCATCAGAATCAATAACTAGTGTCACAGGGTTGGTTCAAAACATAGACAGTAGGAAGAGTCAGTCTTCTTGTACTTAAGTAGGCATTGTGCATTTTGTCTTTAATTCCGATGCTATTTCTGTGTTTCATCGTCAATAAGTAGGTCAGAGGGATACAGTAATCCTGAAGTTAAGCATCGGAATCTATGACTAGTATCAATGGAATGGTTCAAAACATAGACAGTAGGAAGAGTCAGTCTTCTTGTACTCAAGTCATCATTGTGCATTTTCTATTTAATTCTGAAGCAATTTCTGTGATTCATCGTCAATAAGAGGGTCCAAGGGATACAGTAAACCTGGAGTGAAGCATCGGAATCTATAACTAGTTTCACAGGAATGATTCATAAGCACAGACAGTAAGAAGAGTCAGACTTCTTTTACTTAAGTCGGCATTGTGCCTTTTGTATTTAATTCCGATGCAATTTTTGTGATTCATCGTCAATAAGAAGGTCCAAGGGATACAGAAAACCTGGAGGGAAGAATCAGAGTCTACAACTATTGTCACAGGAATGGTTCAAAACATAGACTGTAAGAAGAGTCAGTCTTCATGTACTTAATTCGGCATTGTGCCTTTTGTATTTAATTCCGATGCAATTTCTGTGTTTCATCGTCAACAAGAAGGTCCAAGGGATACAGTAAACCTGGAGTGAAGCATCGGAATCTATAACTAGTGTCAGAGGGACGGTTTAAAACATAGGCGGTAACATGAGTCAGTATTCTTGTACTTTAGACGGCATTGTGCTTTTTTGTATTTAATTCCGATGCAATTTCTGTGTTTCATCGTCACTAAGAAGGTCAGTGGGATACAGTAATCCTGAAGTTAAGCATCGGAATCTATAACTAGTGTCACAGGAATGGTTCAAAACATAGTCAGTAAGAATAGTCAGTCTTCCAGTAGATAAGTCGGCATTGTTCCTTCTCAATTTTATTCCGATGTAATTTTTGTGTATCATCGTCAATAATAAGGTCAGAGGGATACAATAAACCTGAAGTGAAGCATCGGAATCTATAACTAATGTCACAGGAATGGTTCAAAACATAGACTATAGGAAGAGTCAGTCTTCTTGTACTTAAGTCGGCATTGTGCTTTTTCTATTTAATTCCGATGCGATTTCTGTGTCTCATCGTCAATAGGAAGGTCCAAGGGATACAGTAAAGCTGAAGTGAAGCATCGGAATTTACAACTAGTGTCACAGGAATGGTTCAAAACATAGTCAGTATGAAGGGTCAGTCTTCTTGTACGTAAGTCGTCATTGTGAATTTTGTATTTAATTCCGATACAATTTCTGTGTTTCATCGTCAATAAGAAGGTCCAAGGGATACAGTAATCCTGGAGTGAAGCATCGGAATCTATAACTAGTGTCACAGGGATGGTTCAAAACATAGACAGTAAGACGAGTCAGTCTTCTTGTACTTAAGTCGGCATTGTGCCTTTTGTATTTAATTCCGATGCAATTTCTGTGTTTCATCGTCAATATGAAGGTCAGAGGGATACAGTCATCCTGAAGTTAAGCATCGGAATCTAAGACTAGTGTCACAGGAATGGTTCAAAACATAGACAGTAGAAAGCGTCAGTCTTCTTGTACTTAAGTCGGCATTGTGCCTATTGTATTTAATTCCGATGCAATTTCTGATTTTCATCGTAGTAAGAAGGTCCAAGGGATACAGTAAACCTGAAGTGAAGCATCGGAATCTGTATCTAGTGTCACAGGAATGGTTCAAACATAGTCAGTAAGAAGACTCGGTCTTCTCGTACTTAAGTCATCATTGTGCATTTTCTATTTAATTCTGAAGCAATTTCTGTGTTTGATCGTCAATAAGAAGGTGCAAGGGATACAGTAAACCTGGAGTGAAGCATCGGAATCTATAATTTGTTTCACAGGAATGGTTCAAAACACAGACAGTAAGAAGAGTCGGACTTCTTTTACTTAAGTCGGCATTGTGCCTTTTGTATTTAATTCCGATGCAATTTCTGTGTTTCATCGTCAATAAGAAGGTCCAAGGGATACAGTAAACCTGGAGTGAAGCATCAGAGTCAATAACTAGTGTCACAGGAATAGTTCTAAACATAGACAGTAGGAAGAGTCAGTCTTCTTGTACTTAATTCGGCATTGTGCTTTTGTATTCAATTCCGATGCAATTTCTGTGTTTCATCGACAATAAAAAAGTCAGAGGGATACAGTAAACCTGATGTGAAGCATCGTAATCTATAACTAGTGTCACAGGAATGGTTCAAAACATAGTCAGTAAAAAGAGTCTGTCTTCTTGTACTTAAGTCGGTATTGTGCCTTTGGTATTTAATTCCGATGCAATTTCTGTGTTTCTACGCCAATTAGAAGGTCCAAGGGATACAGTAAACCTGGAGTTAAGCATCGGAATCTATAACTAGTGTCAGAGGGACGGTTCAAACCATAGACAGTAACATGAGTCAGTATTCTTGTACTTTAGTCGGCATTGTGCTTTTTTTATTTAATTCCAATGCAATTTCTGTGTTTCATCGTCACTAAGAAGGTTAGTAGGATACAGTAATCCTGGAGTTAAGCATCGGAATCTAGAACTAGTGTCACCTGAATGGTTCAAAACGTAGTCAGTAAGAAGAGTCAGTCTTCTTGTAGTTAAGTCGGCATTGTTCCTAATCTATTTAATTCCGATGCAATTTCTGTGTTTCATCGTCAATAAGAAGGTCAGAGGGATACAGTAAACCTGAAGTGTAGCATCGGAATATATAACTAGTGTCACACGAATGGTTCAAAACATAGACAGTAGGAAAAGTCAGTCTACATATACATAAGTCGGCATTGTGGATTTTGTATTTAATTCCGATGCAACTTCTGTGTTTCATCGTCAATAAGAAGGTCAGAGGGATACAGTGAACCTGAAGTGAAGCATCGGAATCTATACCTAGTGTCACAGGAATGGTTTAAAACATAGTCAGTCTTCTTGTACTTAAGTTGGCATTGTGCCTTTTGTAGTTGATTCCGATGCAATTAGTGTGTTTCATCGTCTATCAGAAGGTCCAAGGGATACAGTAAACCTGAAGTGAAGCATCGGAATCTATAACTAGCGTCACAGGAATGGTTCAAATCATAGAGAGTTGGAATATTCAGTCTTCTTGTACTTAAGTCGGCATTGTGCCTCTTGTATTTCATTCCGATGCAATTACTGTATTTCATCGTCCATAAGAAGGTCCGAGGGAGACTGAAAACCTCAAGTGAAGCATCGGAATAAAAAACTAGTGTCACAGGAATGGTTCAAAACATAGAGAGTAGGAAGAGTCAGTCTTCTTGTACTTAAGTCCTCATTGTGCTCTTTCTATTTAATACCGACGCGATTTCTGTGTCTCATCGTCAATAGGAAGGTCCAAGGGATACAGTAAACCTGAAGTGAAGCATCGGAATCTATAACTAGTGTCACAGGAATGGTTCAAATCATAGTCAGTAAGAAGAGTCAGTTTTCTTGTACTTAAGTCGGCATTGTGCCTTTTTTATTTAATTCTGATGCAATTTCTGTGTTTCATCGTCAATAAGAAGGTCCAAGGGATACAGAAAACCTTGAGTGAAGCATCGGAATCTATAACTAGTGTCACTGGAATGGTTCAATACATAGACAGTAAGATGAGTCAGTCTTCTTGTACTTATGTCGGCATTGTGCCTATTGTATTTAATTCCGATGCAATTTCTGTGTTTTATCGTCAATAAGAAGGTCAGAGGGATACAGTAAACATGGAGTGAAGCACCGGAATCTATAACTAGTGTCACAGGAATGGTTCAAAACATAGACAGTAAGGTGTGTCAGTCTTCTTGTACTTAAGTCGGCATTGTGCGTTTTGTATTTAATTCCGATGCAATTTCTGTGTTTCATCGTCACTAAGACGCTCAGTGGGATACAGTAATCCCTACGTTAAGCATCGGAAACTATACCTAGTGTCACAGGAATGGTTCAAAACATGGTCAGTAAGAAGAGTCAGTCTTCTTGTAGTTAAGTCGGTATTGTGCCTTTTCTATTTAATTCCGATGCAATTTCTGTGTTTCATCGTCAATAAGAAGGTCAGAGGGATACAGTTAACCTGAAGTGAAGCATCGGAATCTATAACTAGTGTCACAGGAATGGTTCAAAGCATAGTCAGTAAGAAGAGTCAGCCTTCTTGTACCTAAGTCGGCATTGTGCATTTTGTATTTAATTCCGATGCAATTTCTGTGTTTCATCGTCAATAAGAAGGTCCAAAGGATACAGTAAAACTGAAATGTACCATGGGAATCTATAACTAGTGTCACAGGAATGGTTCAAAACATAGACAGTAGGAAATGTCAGTCTACACGTACTTAAGTCGGCATTGTGCCTTTTGTATTTAATTCCCATGCAATTTCTGTGTTTCATCGTCAATAAGAGGTTCAGAGGGATACAGTTAACCTCAAGTGAAGCATCGGAATCTATAACTAGTGTCACAGGAATGGTTCAAACATAGTCAGTAAGAGGAGTCAGTCCTCTGGTACTTAAGTCGGCATTGTGCGTTTTCTATTTAATTCCGATGCAATTTCTGTGTTTCAACGTCCATAAGAAGGTCCACGGGATACTGTAAACCTGGAGTGAAGCATCGGAATCTATAACTAGTGTCACAGGAATTATTCAAAACATAGACAGTAAGAAGAGTCAATCTTCTTGTACTTATGTCGGCATTGTGCCTTTTGTATTTAATTCCGAAGCAATTTCTGTATTTTATCGTCAATAAGAAGGTCCGAGGGATACAGTAAACCTGAAGTGAAGCATCGGAATCTATAACTAGTGTCACAGGAATGGTTCAAAACATAGTCAGTAAGAAGAGTCCGTCTTCTTGTACTTAAGTCGGCATTGTGCTTTTGTATTTAATTCCGATGCAATTTTTGTGTTTCATCGTCTATAAGTAGGTCCAAGGTATACAGTAAACCTGGAGTGAAGCATTGGAGTCTATAACTAGTGTCACAGGAATGGTTCAAAACATAGACAGTAAGATGAGTCAGTCAACTTGTAGTTAAGTCGGCATTGTGCCTTTTGTATTTAATTCCAATGCAATTTCTGTGCTTCGTCGTCAATAAGAAGGTCCAAGGGATACAGCAAGCCTGAAGAGAAGCATCGAAATCTATAATTAATATCACAGGAATGGTTCAAAACATAGACAATAAGCAGAGTCAGTCTTCTTGTACTTAAGTCGGCATTGTGCTTTTTTATTTAATTCCCACGCAATTTCTGTGTTTAATCGTCAATAAGAAGGTCCAAGGGATACAGTAAACCTAGAGTGAAGCATCGGAATCTATAACTTGCGTCACAGGAATGGTTCGAAACATAGTCAGTAAGAAGAGTCAGTCTTCTTGTACTTAAGTCGGAATTGTGCCTTTTGTATTTAATTCCGATGCAATTTCTGTGTTTCATCGTCACTAAGAAGGTCAGTGGGATACAGTAATCCTGAAGTTAAGCATCGGAATCTATAACTAGTGTCACAGGAATTGTTCAAAGCATGGTCAGTAAGAAGAGTCAGTCTTCTTGTAGTTAAGTCGGTATTGTACCTATTCTATTTAATTCCGATGCAATTTCTGTGTTTCATCGTCAATAAGACGGTCAGAGGGATACAGTAAACCTGAAGAGAAGCATCGGAATCTATAACTAGTGTCACAGGATAGGTTCAATACATAGCCAGTAAGAAGAGTCAGTCTTCTTGTACTTAACTCGGCATTGTGCCTTTTGTATTTAATTCCGATGCAATGTCTGTGTTTCATCGTCAATATGAAGGTCCAAGGGATACAGTAAACCTGGAGTGAAGCATCGGAATCTAAAACTAGTGTCTCAGGAATGGTTCAAAACATGGTCAGTAAGAAGAGTCAGTCTTCGTGTAGTTAAGTCGGTATTGTGCCTTTTGTATTTAATTCCAATGCAATTTCTGTGCTTCGTCGTCAATAAGAAGGTCCAAGGGATACAGTAAGCCTGAAGAGAAGCATCGAAATCTATAATTAGTATCACAGGAATGGTTCAAAACATAGACAATAAGCAGAGTCAGTCTTCTTGTACTTAAGTCGGCATTGTGCTTTTTTTATTTAATTCCCACGCAATTTCTGTGTTTAATCGTCAATAAGAAGGTCCAAGGGATACAGTAAACCTAGAGTGAAGCATCGGAATCTATAACTAGTGTCACAGGAATGGTTCGAAACATAGTCAGTAAGAAGAGTCAGTCTTCTTGTACTTAAGTCGGAATTGTGCCTTTTGTATTTAATTCCGATGCAATTTCTGTGTTTCATCGTCAATAAGAAGGTCCAAAGGATACAGTAAACCTGAAATGTACCATGGGAATCTATAACTAGTGTCACAGGAATGGTTCAAAACATAGACAGTAGGAAATGTCAGTCTACACGTACTTAAGTCGGCATTGTGCCTTTTGTATTTAATTCCCATGCAATTTCTGTGTTTCATCGTCAATAAGAAGTTCAGAGGGATACAGTTAACCTCAAGTGAAGCATCGGAATAAAAAACTAGTGTCACAGGAATGGTTCAAAACATAGAGAGTAGGAAGAGTCAGTCTTCTTGTACTTAAGTCCTCATTGTGCTCTTTCTATTTAATACCGACGCGATTTCTGTGTCTCATCGTCAATAGGAAGGTCCAAGGGATACAGTTAACCTGAAGTGTAGCATCGGAATCTATAACTAGTGTCACAGGAATGGTTCAAATCATAGTCAGAAAGAAGAGTCAGTTTTCTTGTACTTAAGTCGGCATTGTGCCTTTTTTATTTAATTCTGATGCAATTTCTGTGTTTCATCGTCAATAAGAAGGTCCAAGGGATACAGAAAACCTTGAGTGAAGCATCGGAATCTATAACTAGTGTCACTGGAATGGTTCAATACATAGACAGTAAGATGAGTCAGTCTTCTTGTACTTATGTCGGCATTGTGCCTATTGTATTTAATTCCGATGCAATTTCTGTGTTTTATCGTCAATAAGAAGGTCAGAGGGATACATTAAACCTGAAGGGAAGCATCGGAATATATAACTAGTGTCACAGGAATGGTTCAAAACATAGTCAGTGTGAAGAGTCCGTGTTCTTGTACTTAAGTCGGCATTGTGCTTTTGTATTTAATTTCGATGCAATTTCTGTGTTTCATCGTCAATAAGAAGGTCCAAGGTATACAGTAAACATGGAGTGAAGCACCGGAATCTATAACTAGTGTCACAGGAATGGTTCAAAACATAGACAGTAAGGTGTGTCAGTCTTCTTGTACTTAAGTCGGCATTGTGCCTTTTGTATTTAATTCCGATGCAATTTCTGTGTTTCATCGTCACTAAGACGCTCAGTGGGATACAGTAATCCCGACGTTAAGCATCGGAAACTATAACTAGTGTCACAGGAATGGTTCAAAACATGGTCAGTAAGAAGAGTCAGTCTTCTTGTAGTTAAGTCGGTATTGTGCCTTTTCTATTTAATTCCGATGCAATTTCTGTGTTTCATCGTCAATAAGAAGGTCCAAAGGATACAGTAAACCTGAAATGTACCATGGGAATCTATAACTAGTGTCACAGGAATGGTTCAAAACATAGACAGTAGGAAATGTCAGTCTACACGTACTTAAGTCGGCATTGTGCCTTTTGTATTTAATTCCCATGCAATTTCTGTGTTTCATCGTCAATAAGAAGTTCAGAGGGATACAGTTAACCTCAAGTGAAGCATCGGAATCTATAACTAGTGTCACAGGAATGGTTCAAACATAGTCAGTAAGAAGAGTCAGTCCTCTTGTACTTAAGTCGGCATTGTGCCATTTCTATTTAATTCCGATGCAATTTCTGTGTTTCAACGTCAATAAGAAGGTCCGAGGGATACAGTAAACCTGAAGTGAAGCATCGGAATCTATAACTAGTGTCACAGGAATGGTTCAAAACATAGTCAGTGTGAAGAGTCCGTGTTCTTGTACTTAAGTCGGCATTGTGCTTTTGTATTTAATTCCGATGCAATTTTTGTGTTTCATCGTCTATAAGTAGGTCCAAGGTATACAGTAAACCTGGAGTGAAGCATTGGAGTCTATAACTAGTGTCACAGGAATGGTTCAAAACATAGACAGTAAGATGAGTCAGTCAACTTGTAGTTAAGTCGGCATTGTGCCTTTTGTATTTAATTCCAATGCAATTTCTGTGCTTCGTCGTCAATAAGAAGGTCCAAGGGATACAGTAAGCCTGAAGAGAAGCATCGAAATCTATAATTAGTATCACAGGAATGGTTCAAAACATAGACAATAAGCAGAGTCAGTCTTCTTGTACTTAAGTCGGCATTGTGCTTTTTTTATTTAATTCCCACGCAATTTCTGTGTTTAATCGTCAATAAGAAGGTCCAAGGGATACAGTAAACCTAGAGTGAAGCATCGGAATCTATAACTAGTGTCACAGGAATGGTTCGAAACATAGTCAGTAAGAAGAGTCAGTCTTCTTGTACTTAAGTCGGAATTGTGCCTTTTGTATTTAATTCCGATGCAATTTCTGTGTTTCATCGTCACTAAGAAGGTCAGTGGGATACAGTAATCCTGAAGTTAAGCATCGGAATCTATAACTAGTGTCACAGGAATTGTTCAAAGCATGGTCAGTAAGAAGACTCAGTCTTCTTGTAGTTAAGTCGGTATTGTACCTTTTCTATTTATTCCGATGCAATTTCTGTGTTTCATCGTCAATAAGCCGGTCAGAGGGATACAGTAAACCTGAAGAGAAGCATCGGAATTTATAACTAGTGTCACAGGATAGGTTCAATACATAGCCAGTAAGAAGAGTCAGTCCTCTTGTACTTAAGTCGGCATTGTGCCTTTTGTATTTAATTACGATGCAATTTCTGTGTTTCATCGTCAATATGAAGGTCCAAGGGATACAGTAAACCTGGAGTGAAGCATTGGAATCTAAAACTAGTGTCACAGGAATGGTTCAAAACATGGTCAGTAAGAAGGGTCAGTCTTCGTGAAGTTAAGTCGGTATTGTGCCTTTTGTATTTAATTCCGATGTAATTTCTGTGTTTCTTCGTCAATAAGGAGGTCAGATTGATACAGTAAACCTGAAGTGAAGCATCGGAATCTATAACTAGTGTCACAGGAATGGTTCAAGGCATAGTCAGTAAGAAGAGTCAGTCTTCTTGTACTTAAGTCGGCATTGTGCTTTTTGTATTTAATTCCGATGCAATTTGTCTGTTTCATCGTCAATAAAAAGGTCCAAGGGATACAGTAAACCTGAAGTGAAGCATCGAAATCTATAATTAGTGTCCCAGGAATGGTTCAAAACATAGACAGAAGGAAGAGTCTGTCTTCTTGTACTTATGTCGGTATTGTGCCTTTTCTATTTAATTCCGATGCAATTTCTGTGTTTCATCGTCAATAAGGTCAGAGGAATACAGTAAACCTCAAGTGAAGCATCGGAATCTATACTAGTGTCACAGGATTGGTTCAAATCATAGAGAGATGGAAGAGTCAGTCTTCTTGTACTTACGTCGGCATTGTGCCTTTTGTATTTCATTCCGATGCAATTTCTGTGTTACTTCGTCCATAAGAAGGTGCGAAGGATATAATAAACCTTTAAGTGAAGCATCGGAATAAAAAACTAGTGTCACAGGAATGATTCAAAACATAGAGAGTAGGAAGAGTCAGACTTCTTGTACTTAATTCGGCATTGTGCCTTTTGTATTTATTTCCGATGCAATTTCTGTGTTTCATCGTCAATAAGAAGGTCAGAGGGATACGGTAAACCCCAAGTGAAGCATCGGAATCTATAACTAGTGTCACAGGAATGGATCAAACATAGTCAGTAAGAAGAGTCAGTCTTCTTGTACTTAAGTCGGCATTGTGCTTTTGTATTTAATTCCGATGCAATTTGTGTGTTTCATCGTCACTAAGAAGGTCAGTGGGATACAGTAATCCTGGAGTTAAGCATCGGAATCTAGAACTAGTGTCACAGGAATAATTCAAAACATAGTCAGTAAGAAGAGTCAGTCTTCTTGTAGTTAAGTCGGCATTGTTCCTAATCTATTTAATTCCGATGCAATTTCTGTGTTTCATCGTCAATAAGAAGGTCAGAGGGATACAGTAAACCTGAAGTGAAGCATCGGAATATATAACTAGTGTCACACGAATGGTTCAAAACATAGACAGTAGGAAAAGTCAGTCTACATATACTTAAGTCGGCATTGTGGATTTTGTATTTAATTCCGATGCAACTTCTGTGTTTCACCGTCAATAAGAGGGTCAGAGGGATACAGTAAACCTGAAGTGAAGCATCGGAATCTATAACTAGTGTCACAGGAATGGTTTAAAACATAGTCAGTCTTCTTGTACTTAAGTTGGCATTGTGCCTTTTGTAGTTGATTCCGATGCAGTTAGTGTGTTTCATCGTCTATCAGAAGGTCCAAGGGATACAGTAAACCTGAAGTGAAGCATCGGAATCTATAATTAGTGTCACATGAATGGTTCAAAACATAGCCAGTAAGAAGAGCAGTCTTCTTGTACTTAAGTCGCCATTGTGCCTTTTGTATTTAATTTCGAAGCAATTTCTGTGTATCATCGTCAATAAGAAGGTCCAAGGGATACAGTAAACCTGGAGTGATGCATCGGAATCTGTAACTAGTGTCACATGAATGGTTCAAATCATAGACAGTAAGAAGAGTTAGTCTTCTTGTACTTAATCCGGCATTGTGCCTTTTGTATTTAATTCCGATGCAATTTCAGTGTTTCATCGTCCATACGAAGGTCAGAGGGATACAGTAAAGCTGAAGTGAAGCATCGGAATCTATAACTAGTGTCACAGGAATGGTTCAAAACATAGTCAGTAAGAAGAGTCGGTCTTCTTGTACTTAAGTCGGCAGTGTGCCATTTGTATTTAATTCCGATGCAATTTTTGTGTTTCATCGTCAATAAGAAGGTCCAAGGGATACAGTAAACCGGAGTGAAGCTTAGGAATCTATAACTAGTGTCACAAAAATGGTTCAAACATAGACAGCAAGAAGAGTCAGTATTCTTGTACTTAAGTCGGCATTGTGCCTTTTGTATTTAATTCCGACGCAATTTCTGTGTTTCATCGTCAATAAGAAGGTCAGAGGGATACAGTAAACCTGATCTGAAGCACCGGAATCTATAACTAGTGTCACTATAATGGTTAAAAACATAGACAGTAGGAAGAGTCAGTCTTCTTGTACTTAAGTCGGCATTGTGCCTTTTCTGTTTAATTCCCATGCAATTTCTGTGTTTCATTGCAAATAAGAAGGTCCTAGGGATATAGTAAACCTGGAGTGAAGCATCGGAATCTATAACTAGTGTCACAGGAGAGGTTGAAAACCTAGACAGTAAGAAGAGTCAGTCTTCTTGTACTTAAGTCAGCATTGTGCCTTGTGTATTTAATTCCGATGCAATTTCTGTGTTTAACCGTCAATATGAAGGTCCAAGGGATACAGTAAACCTGGAGTGAAGCGTCGGAATCTATAACTACTGTGACAGGAATGGTTCAAATCATAGACAGTAAGATGAGTCACTCTTGTTGTACTTAAGTCGGTATTGTGCCTTTTGTATTTAATTCCGATGCAATATCTATGTTTCATCGCCAATAAGATGGTCCAAGGCATACAGTAAACCTGAAGTGAAGCATCGGAATCTATAACTGGTGTCACAGGAATGGTTCAAAGCATAGTCAGTAAGAAGAGTCAGTCTTCTTGTACTTAAATCGGCATTGTGCCTTTTGTATTTAATTCCGATGCAATTGCTGTGTTTCATCGTCAATAAGAAGGTCCAAGGGATACAGTAAACCTGGAGTGAAGCATCGGAATCTGTAACTAGTGTCACAGGAATGGTTCAAAACATAGACAGTAAGCAGAGTCAATCTTCTTGTACTTAAGTCGGCATTGTGTCTTTTTTATTTAATTCCGATGCAATTTCTGTGTTTCAGCGTCAATATGAAGGTCCAAGGGATACAGTAAACCTAGAGTGAGCATCGGAAACTATAACTAGTGTCACAGGAATGGTTCAAAATATAGACAGTAAGAAGAGTCAGTCATCATGTACTTAATTCGGCATTGTGCGTTTTGTATTTAATTCCGTCGGAATTTCTGAGTTTCATCGTCAATAAGAACGTCACAGGGATACAGTAAACCTGGAGTGAAGCATCGGAATCCATAACTAGTGTCACAGGGATGGTTCAAAGCATAGACAGTAAGAAGAGTCAGTATTCTTGTACTCAATTCGGCACTGTGCCTTTTGGATTTAATTCCGATGCAATTTCTTTGTTTCATCGTCAATGAGAAGGTCAGAGGGATGCAGCAAACCTGAAATGAAGCATCGGAATCTATAACTAGTGCCACAGGAATGATTCTAAACATAGACAGTAGGAAGAGTCAGTCTTCTTGTACTTAAGTCGGCATTGTGCCTTTTCTATTTATCTCCGATGCAATTTCTGTGTTTCATCGTCAAAAAGAAGGACCAAGGGATATAGTAAACCTGGAGTCAAGCATCCGAATCTATAACTAGTGTGACAGGAATGGTTCAAAACATAGGCAGTAAGAATAGTCAGTCTTCTTGTACTTAAGTCGGCATTGTGCCTTTAGTATTTACTTCCCATGCTATTTCTGTGATTCATCGTCAATAAGAAGGTCAGAGGAATACAGTAAATCTCAAGTGAAGCATCGGAAGCTATAACTAGTGTCACAGGATCGTTCAAAACATAGTCAGTAAGAGGAGTCTGACTTATTGTACTTAAGTCGGCCTTGTGCCCTTTGTATTTAATTCCGATGCAATTGCTGTGTTTCATCGTCAATAAGAAGGTCTAAGGGATACAGTAAACCTGAAGTGAAGCATCGGAATCTATAACTGGTGTCACAGGAATGGTTCAAAGCATAGTCAGTAAGAAGAGTCAGTCTTCTTGTACTTAAATCGGCATTGTGCCTTTTGTATTTAATTCCGATGCAATTGCTGTGTTTCATCGTCAATAAGAAGGTCCAAGGGATACAGTAAACCAGAAGTGAAGCATCGGAATCTAATACTAGTGTCACAGGGATGGTTCAAACATAGACAGTAAGAAGTGTCGGTATTATTGTACTTAAGTCGACATTGTGCCTTTTGTATTTAATTCCAATGCAATTTCTGTGTTTCATCGTCAATAAGAAGGTCAGAGGGATACAGTAAACCTGAACTGAAGCACCGGAATCTATAACTAGTGTCACTATAATGGTTCAAAACATAGACAGTATGAAGAGTCAGTCTTCTTGTACGTAAGTCGACATTGTGCCTTTTCTATTTAATTTCCATGCAATTTCTGTGTTTCATCGCAAATAAGAAGGTTCTAGGGATATAGTAAACCTGGAGTGAAGCATCGAAATCTATAACTAGTGTCACAGGAATGGTTCAAAACATAGACAGTAAGTAGCGGCCGTCTTCTTGTTCTTAAGTCGGCATTGTGCCTTTTTTATGTAATTCCGATGCAATTTCTGTGTTTCATCGTCAATAAGAAGGTCCAAGGGATACAGCAAACCTGGAGTGAAGCATCGGTATCTATGACTAGTGTCACAGGAATGGTTCAAAACATCGACAGTAAGAAGAGTCAGTCTTCTTGTACTTAATTCGGCATTGTGCCTTTAGTATGTAATTCCGATGCAATTTCTGTGTTTCATCGTGAATAAGAAGGTCAGAGGGATACAGTAAATCTGAAGTCAAGCATCGGAATCTATAACTAGTGTCACAGGAATGGTTCAAAACATAGTCAGTAAGAAGAGTCAGTCTTCTTGTACTTAATTCGGCAGGGTGCCATTTGTATTTAATTCCGAAGCAATTTCTTTGTTTAATCGTCAATAAGTAGGTCCAAGAGATACAGTAAACCCGGAGTGAAGCATCGGAATCTATAACTAGTGACACCGGGTTGGATCAAAACATAGACAGTAAGAAGGGTCAGTATTCTTGTACTTAAGTCGGCATTATGCCTTTTGTATTTAATTCCGATGCAATTTTTGTGTTTCATCGTTAATAAAAAGGTCCAAGGGATACAGTAAACCGGGAGTGAAGCATCGGAATCTATAACTAGTGTCACAAAAATGGTTCAAACGTAGTCTGAAAGAAGAGTCAGTCTTCTTGTACTTAAGTTTGCATTGTGCCTTTTCTATTCAATTCCCATGCAATTTCTGTGCTTCATCGCAAATAAGAAGGTCCAAGAGATACAGTAAACCCGGAGTGAAGCATCGGAATCTATAACTAGTGACACAGGGTTGGTTCAAAACAGAGACAGTAAGAAGAGTCAGTCTTCCTGTACTTCAGTCGGCATTGTGCCTTTTGTATTTATTTCCGATGCAATTTCTGTGTTTCATCGTCAATAAGAAGGTCCAAGGGATACAGTATACCTAGAGTGAAGCATCGGAATCTATAACTAGTGACACAGGAGAGGTTCAAAACATAGACAATAAGAAGAGTCAGTCTTCTTGTACTTCATTCGGCATTGTGCCTTTTGTATTTAATTCCGACGTAATTTCTGTGTTTCATCGTCAGTAAGAACGTCAGAGGGATACAGTAAATCTGAAGTGAAGCACCGGAATCTATAACTAGTGTCACAGGAATGGTTCAAAACATAGACAGTAAGAAGAGTCGGTCTTCTTGTACTTAAGTCGGCATTGTGCCTTTTGAATTTAATTCCGATGTAATTACTGTGTTTTATCGTCATTGCGAAGGTCAGAGGGATACAGTAAACCTGAAGTGAAGCATCGGAATCTATAACTAGTGTCACGGGAATGGTTCAAAACATAGTCAGTAAGAAGAGTCAGTCTTCTTGTACTTAAGTCGGCATTGTGCCTTGTGTATTTAATTCCGATGCAATTTCTGTGTTTAATCGTCAATATGAAGGCCCAAGGGATACAGTAAACCTGGAGTGAAGCATCGGAATATATAACTACTGTGACAGGAATGGTTCAAATCATAGACAGTAAGATGAGTCACTCTTGTTAAACTTAAGTCGGTATTGTGCCTTTTGTATTTAATTCCGATGCAATTTCTGTGTTTCATCGTCAATAAGAAGGGCAGAGGGATACAGTAAACCTGAAGTGAAGCATCGGAATCTATAACTAGTGTCACAGGAATCGTTCAAAACATAGTCAGTAAGAAGAGTCTGACTTCTTGTACTTAAGTCGGCCTTGTGCCCTTTGTATTTAATTCCGATGCAATTGCTGTGTTTCATCGTCAATAAGAAGGTCTAAGGGATACATTAAACCTGAAGTGAAGCATCGGAATCTATAACTAGTGACACATGAATGGTTCAAAGCATAGTCAGTAAGAAGAGTCAGTCTTCTTGTACTTAAATCGGCATTGTGCCTTTTGTATTTAATTCCGATGCAATTGCTGTGTTTCATCGTCAATAAGAAGGTCCAAGGGATACAGTAAACCTGGAGTGAAGCATCGGAATCTGTAACTAGTGTCACAGGAATGGTTCAAAACATAGACATTAAGCAGAGTCAGTCTTCTTGTACTTAAGTCGGCATTGTGTCTTTTTTATTTAATTCCCATGCAATTTCTGTGTTTCATCGTCAATATGAAGGTCCAAGGCATACAGTAAACCTAGAGTGAGCATCGGAATCTATAACTAGTGTCACAGGAATGGTTCAAAATATAGACAGGAAGAGGAGTCAGTCTTCATGTACTTAATTTGGCATTGTGCGTTTTGTATTTAATTCCGTCGGAATTTCAGTGTTTCATCGTCAGTAAGAACGTCACAGGGATACGGTAAACCTGGAGTGAAGCATCGGATTCCATAACTAGTGTCACAGGGATGGTTCAAAGCATAGACAGTATGAAGAGTCAGTCTTCTTGTTCTTAAGTCGGCATTGTGCCTTTTGTATTTAATTCCGATGCAATTTCTGTGTTTCATCGTCAATAAGAAGGTCCAAGGATACAGTAAACCTGAAGTGAAGCATCGGAATCTATAAATAGTGTCACAGGAATGGTTCAAAACATAGACAGTGGGAAGAGTCAGTCTTCTTGTACTTCAGTCGGTATTGTCCCTTTTGTATTTAATTCCGATGCAATTTCTTTGTTTCATCGTCCATAAGAAGGTCAGAGGGATGCAGCAAACCTGAAATGAAGCATCGGAATCTATAACTAGTACCACAGGAATGATTCAAAACATAGACAGTAATAAGCGTCAGTCTTCTTGTACTTAAGTCGGCATTGTGCCTTTTCTATTTATATCCGATGCAATTTCTATGTTTCATCGTCAATAAGAAGGTCCAAGGGATATAGTAAACATGGAGTGAAGCATCGGAATCTATAACTAGTGTCACAGGAATGGTTCAAAACATAGGCAGTAAGAAGAGGTAGTCTTCTTGTACTTAAGGCGACATTGTGCCTTTAGTATTTACTTCCCATGCAATTTCTGTGTTTCATCGTCAATAAGAAGGTCAGAGGGATACAGTAAATCTCAAGTGAAGCATCGGAATCTATAACTAGCGTCACAGGAATGGTTCAAAACATAGTCAGTAAGAAGAGTCAGTCTTCTTGTACTTATGTCTGCATTGTGCATTTTGTATTTAATTCCGATGCAATTTCTGCGTTTCGTTGTCAATTAGAAGGTCAGAGGGATACAGTAAACCTGAACTGAAGCACCGGAATCTATAACTAGTGTCACAGGAATGGTTCAAAACATAGACAGTAAGTAGCGGCAGTCTTCTTGTACTTAAGTCGGCATTGTGCCTTTTTTACTTAATTCCGATGCAATTTCTGTGTTTCATCGTCAATAACAAGGTCCAAGGGATACAGTAAACCTGGAGTGAAGAATCGGAATCCATAACTAGTGTCACAGGAATAGTTCAAAGCATCGACAGTAAAAAGAGTCAGTCTTCTTGCGCGTAATTCGGCATTGTGCCTTTAGTATTTATTTCCGATGTAATTTCTGTGTTTCATCGTCAATAAGAAGGTCCATGGGATACAGTTAACCTGGAGTGAAGCATCGGAATCTATAAGTAGTGCCACAGGAATGGTTCAAAGCATAGACAGTAGGAAGAGTCAGTCTTCTTGAACTTAAGTCGGCATTGTGCCTTTTCTATTTAATTTCGATGCAATTGCTGTGTTTCATCGTCAATAAGAAGGTCTAAGGGATACAGTAAACCTGAAGTGAAGCATCGGAATCTATAACTAGTGACACATGAATGGTTCAAAGCATAGTCAGTAAGAAGAGTCAGTCTTCTTGTACTTAAATCGGCATTGTGCCTTTTGTATTTAATTCCGATGCAATTGCTGTGTTTCATCGTCAATAAGAAGGTCCAAGGGATACAGTAAACCTGGAGTGAAGCATCGGAATCTGTAACTAGTGTCACAGGAATGGTTCAAAACATAGACATTAAGCAGAGTCAGTCTTCTTGTACTTAAGTCGGCATTGTGTCTTTTTTATTTAATTCCCATGCAATTTCTGTGTTTCATCGTCAATATGAAGGTCCAAGGCATACAGTAAACCTAGAGTGAGCATCGGAATCTATAACTAGTGTCACAGGAATGGTTCAAAATATAGACAGGAAGAGGAGTCAGTCTTCATGTACTTAATTTGGCATTGTGCGTTTTGTATTTAATTCCGTCGGAATTTCAGTGTTTCATCGTCAGTAAGAACGTCACAGGGATACGGTAAACCTGGAGTGAAGCATCGGATTCCATAAGTAGTGTCACAGGGATGGTTCAAAGCATAGACAGTATGAAGAGTCAGTCTTCTTGTTCTTAAGTCGGCATTGTGCCTTTTGTATTTAATTCCGATGCAATTTCTGTGTTTCATCGTCAATAAGAAGGTCCAAGGGATACAGTAAACCTGAAGTGAAGCATCGGAATCTATAAATAGTGTCACAGGAATGGTTCAAAACATAGACAGTGGGAAGAGTCAGTCTTCTTGTACTTCAGTCGGTATTGTCCCTTTTGTATTTAATTCCGATGCAATTTCTTTGTTTCATCGTCCATATGAAGGTCAGAGGGATGCAGCAAACCTGAAATGAAGCATCGGAATCTATAACTAGTACCACAGGAATGATTCAAAACATAGACAGTAGGAAGCGTCAGTCTTCTTGTACTTAAGTCGGCATTGTGCCTTTTCTATTTATATCCGATGCAATTTCTATGTTTCATCGTCAATAAGAAGGTCCAAGGGATATAGTAAACATGGAGTGAAGCATCGGAATCTATAACTAGTGTCACAGGAATGGTTCAAAACATAGGCAGTAAGAAGAGGTAGTCTTCTTGTACTTAAGGCGACATTGTGCCTTTAGTATTTACTTCCCATGCAATTTCTGTGTTTCATCGTCAATAAGAAGGTCAGAGGGATACAGTAAATCTCAAGTGAAGCATCGGAATCTATAACTAGCGTCACAGGAATGGTTCAAAACATAGTCAGTAAGAAGAGTCAGTCTTCTTGTACTTATGTCTGCATTGTGCATTTTGTATTTAATTCCGATGCAATTTCTGCGTTTCGTTGTCAATTAGAAGGTCAGAGGGATACAGTAAACCTGAACTGAAGCACCGGAATCTATAACTAGTGTCACAGGAATGGTTCAAAACATAGACAGAAAGTAGCGGCAGTCTTCTTGTACTTAAGTCGGCATTGTGCCTTTTTTACTTAATTCCGATGCAATTTCTGTGTTTCATCGTCAATAACAAGGTCCAAGGGATACAGTAAACCTGGAGTGAAGAATCGGAATCCATAACTAGTGTCACAGGAATAGTTCAAAGCATCGACAGTAAAAAGAGTCAGTCTTCTTGCACGTAATTCGGCATTGTGCCTTTAGTATTTATTTCCGATGTAATTTCTGTGTTTCATCGTCAATAAGAAGGTCCATGGGATACAGTTAACCTGGAGTGAAGCATCGGAATCTATAAGTAGTGCCACAGGAATGGTTCAAAGCATAGACAGTAGGAAGAGTCAGTCTTCTTGAACTTAAGTCGGCATTGTGCCTTTTCTATTTAATTTCGATGCAATTGCTGTGTTTCATCGTCAATAAGAAGGTCCAAGGGATACAGTAAACCTGAAGTGAAGCAGCAGAATCTATAACTAGTGTCACAGGAATGAATCAAAACATAGTCAGTAAGAAGAGTCAGTCTTCTTGTACTAAAATCGGCATTGTGCCTTTTGTATTTAATTCCGATGCAATTTCAGTGTTTCATCGTCAATACGAAGGTCCAAGGGATACAGTAAACCTGAAGTGAAGCATCGGAATCTATAACTAGTGTCACAGGGATGGTTCAAAACATAGACAGTGAGAAGAGTCAGTATTCTTGTACTTAAGTCGGCATTGTGCCTTTTGTATTTAATTCCGAAGCAATTTCTGTGTTTCATCTTCAATAAGAAGGATCAAGGGATACAATAAACCTAAAGTGAAGCATCAGAGTCTATAGCTAGTGTCACAGGAATGGTTCAAAACATGGTCAGTAAGAAGAGTCAGTCTTCTTGTACATAAGTCGTAATTGTGCCTTTTGTATTTAATTCCGATGCAATTTCTGTGTTTCATCGTCAATAAGAAGGTCCAAGTGATACAGTAAACCTGAAGTGAAGCATCGGAATCTATAACTAGTGTAACAGGAATGGTTCATAACATAGACAGTGGGAAGAGTCAGTCTTCTTGTACTTAAGTCGGTATTGTGACTTTTGTATTTAATTCCGACGCAATTTCTGTGTTTCATCGTCAATAAGAAGTTCAGAGGGATATAGTAAACCTGAACTGAAGCACCGGAATCTATAAGTAGTGTCACAGGATTGGTTCAAAACATAGACAGTAGGAAGAGTCAGTCTTCTTGTACTTAAGTCGGCATTGTGATTTTTCTATTTATTTCCTATGCAATTTCTGTGTTTCATCGTCAATAAGAAGGTCCAAGGGATACAGTAAACCTGGAGTGAAGCATCGGAATCTATAACTAGCGTCACATGAATGGTTCAAAACATAGACAGTGAGAAGAGTCAGTCTTCTTGTACTTAATTCGGAACTGTGAATTTTGTATTTAATTCCGATGCAATTTCTGTGTTTCATCGTCAATAAGAAGGTCAGAGGGATACAGTAAACCTGAACTGAAGCACCGGAATCTGTAACTAGAGTCACAGAAATGGTTCAAAACAAAGACAGTAGGAAGAGTCAGTCTTCTTGTACTTAAGTCGGCATTGTGCCTTTTCTATTTAATTCCTATGCAATTTCTGTGTTTCATCGTCAATAAGAAGGTCCGAGGGATATAGTAAACCTGAAGTGAAGCATCGGAATCTATAACTAGTGTCACAGGAATGGTTCAAAACATGGTCAGTAAGAAGAGTCCGACTTCTTGTAATTAAGTCGGCATTGTGCCTTTTGTATTTGATTCCGATGCAATTTCTATGTTTCATCGTCAATAAGAAGGTCCAAGGGATACAGTAAAATTGGAGTGAAGCAGCGGAAACTATAACTAGTGTCACAGGAATGAATCAAAGCATAGTCAGTAAGAAGAGTCATTCTTCTTGTACTAAAGTCGGCATTGTGCCTTTTGTATTTAATTCCGATGCAATTTCTATGTTTCTTCGTCAATAAGAAGGTCCAAGGGATATAGTAAACCTGGAGTGAAGCATCGGAATCTATAACTAGTGTCACAGGAATGGTTCAAAACATGGTCAGTAAGAAGAGTCAGTCTTCTTGTAATTAAGTCGGTATTGTGCCTTTTGTATTTAATTCCGATGCAATTTCTATGTTTCATCGTCAATAAGAAGGTCCAAGGGATATAGTAAACTGGGAGTGAAGCATCAGAATCTGTAACTAGTGTCACAAAAATGGTTCAAAACATAGTCAGTAAGAAGAGTCAGTCCACTTGTACTTAAGTCGGCATTGTGCCTATTGTATTTCATTCCGATGCAATTTCTATGTTTCATCGTCAATAAGAAGGACCAAGGGATATAGTAAACCAGGAGTGAAGCATCAGAATCTATAACTAGTGTCACAGGAATGGTTCAAAACTTAGACAGTAAGTAGCGTCAGTCTTCTTGTACATAAGTCGGCATTGTGCCTTTTGTATTCAATTCCGACGTAATTTCTGTGTTTCATCGTCAATAAGAACGTCAGAGGGATACAGTAAATCTGAAGTGAAGCACCGGAATCTATAACTAGTGTCACAGGAATGGTTCAAAACATAGACAGTAAGAAGAGTCTGTCTTCTTGTACTTAAGTCGGCATTGTGCCTTTGAATTTAATTCCGATGTAATTACTGTGTTTTATCGTCATTGCGAAGGTCAGAGGGATACAGTAAACCTGAAGTGAAGCATCGGAATCTATAACTACTGTGACAGGAATGGTTCAAATCATAGACAGTAAGATGAGTCACTCTTGTTAAACTTAAGTCGGTATTGTGCCTTTTGTATTTAATTCCGATGCAATTTCTGTGTTTCATCGTCAATAAGAAGGGCAGAGGGATACAGTAAACCTGAAGTGAAGCATCGGAATCTATAACTAGTGTCACAGGAATCGTTCAAAACATAGTCAGTAAGAAGGGTCTGACTTCTTGTACTTAAGTCGGCCTTGTGCCCTTTGTGTTTTATTCCGATGCAATTGCTGTGTTTCATCGTCAATAAGAAGGTCTAAGGGATACAGTAAACCTGAAGTGAAGCATCGGAATCTATAACTAGTGTCACAGGAATGGTTCAAAGCATAGTCAGTAAGAAGAGTCAGTCTTCTTGTACTTAAATCGGCATTGTGCCTTTTGTATTTAATTCCGATGCAATTGCTGTGTTTCATCGTCAATAAGAAGGTCCAAGGGATACAGTAAACCTGGAGTGAAGCATCGGAATCTGTAACTAGTGTCACAGGAATGGTTCAAAACATAGACATTAAGCAGAGTCAGTCTTCTTGTACTTAAGTCGGCATTGTGTCTTTTTTATTTAATTCCGATGCAATTTCTGTGTTTCATCGTCAATATGAAGGTCCAAGGCATACAGTAAACCTAGAGTGAGCATCGGAATCTATAACTAGTGTCACAGGAATGGTTCAAAATATAGACAGGAAGAGGAGTCAGTCTTCGTGTACTTAATTCGGCATTGTGCGTTTTGTATTTAATTCCGTCGGAATTTCTGTGTTTCATCGTCAATAAGAACGTCACAGGGATACAGTAAACCTGGAGTGAAGCATCGGATTCCATAACTAGTGTCACAGGGATGGTTCAAAGCATAGACAGTAAGAAGAGTCAGTTTTCTTGTTCTTAAGTCGGCATTGTGCCTTTTGTATTTAATTCCGATGCAATTTCTGTGTTTCATCGTCAATAAGAAGGTCCAAGGGATACAGTAAACCTGAAGTGAAGCATCGGAATCTATAACTAGTGTCACGGGAATGGTTCAAAACATAGTCAGTAAGAAGAGTCAATCTTCTTGTACTTAAGTCGGCATTGTGCCTTGTGTATTTAATTCCGATGCAATTTCTGTGTTTAATCGTCAATATGAAGGCCCAAGGGATACAGTAAACCTGGAGTGAAGCATCGGAATCTATAACTACTGTGACAGGAATGGTTCAAATCATAGACAGTAAGATGAGTCACTCTTGTTAAACTTAAGTCGGTATTGTGCCTTTTGTATTTAATTCCGATGCAATTTCTGTGTTTCATCGTCAATAAGAAGGGCAGAGGGATACAGTAAACCTGAAGTGAAGCATCGGAATCTATAACTAGTGTCACGGGAATGGTTCAAAACATAGTCAGTAAGAAGAGTCAGTCTTCTTGTACTTAAGTCGGCATTGTGCCTTGTGTATTTAATTCCGATGCAATTTCTGTGTTTAATCGTCAATATGAAGGTCCAAGGGATACAGTAAACCTGAAGTGAAGCATCGGAATCTATAAATAGTGTCACAGGAATGGTTCAAAACATAGACAGTGGGAAGAGTCAGTCTTCTTGTACTTCAGTCGGTATTCTGCCTTTTGTATTTAATTCCGATGCAATTTCTTTGTTTCATCGTCAATAAGAAGGTCAGAGGGATGCAGCAAACCTGAAATGAAGCATCGGAATCTATAACTAGTACCACAGGAATGATTCAAAACATAGACAGTAGGAAGCGTCAGTCTTCTTGTACTTAAGTCGGCATTGTGCCTTTTCTATTTATCTCCGATGCAATTTCTATGTTTCATCGTCAATAAGAAGGTCCAAGGGATATAGTAAACATGGAGTGAAGCATCGGAATCTTTAACTAGTGTCACAGGAATGGTTCAAAACATAGGCAGTAAGAAGAGGTAGTCTTCTTGTACTTAAGTCGGCATTGTGCCTTTAGTATTTACTTCCCCTGCAATTTCTGTGTTTCATCGTCAATAAGAAGGTCAAAGGGATACAGTAAATCTCAAGTGAAGCATCGGAATCTATAACTAGCGTCACAGGAATGGTTCAAAACATAGTCAGTAAGAAGAGTCAGTCTTCTTGTACTTATGTCTGCATTGTGCATTTTGTATTTAATTCCGATGCAATTTCTGTGTTTCGTTGTCAATAAGAGGGTCAGAGGGATACAGTAAACCTGAACTGAAGCACCGGAATCTATAACTAGTGTCACAGGAATGGTTCAAAACATAGACAGTAAGTAGCGGCAGTCTTCTTGTACTTAAGTCGGCATTGTGCCTTTTTACTTAATTCCGATGCAATTTCAGTGTTTCATCGTCAATAACAAGGTCCAAGGGATACAGTAAACCTGGAGTGAAGAATCGGAATCCATAACTAGTGTCACAGGAATGGTTCAAAGCATCGACAGTAAGAAGAGTCAGTCTTCTTGCACGTAATTCGGCATTGTGCCTTTAGTATTTAATTCCGATGTAATTTCTGTGTTTCATCGTCAATAAGAAGGTCCATGGGATACAGTTAACCTGGAGTGAAGCATCGGAATCTATAAGTAGTGCCACAGGAATGGTTCAAAGCATAGACAGTAGGAAGAGTCACTCTTCTTGAACTTAAGTCGGCATTGTGCCTTTTCAATTTAATTCCGATGCAATTGCTGTGTTTCATCGTCAATAAGAAGATCCAAGGGGTACAGTAAACCTGACGTGAAGCATCGGAATCAATAACTAGTGCCACAGGAATGGTTCAAAACATAGTCAGTAAGAAGAGTTAGTCTTCTTGTACTTAAGTCGGCATTGTGCCTTTTGTATTTAATTCCGATGCAATTTCTATGTTTCATCGTCAATAAGAAGGTCCAAGGGATACAGTAAACCTGAAGTGAAGCAGCGGAATCTATAACTAGTGTCACAGGAATGAATAAAACATACTCAGTAAGAAGAGTCAGTTTTCTTGTACTAAAGTCGGCATTGTGCCTTTTGTATTTAATTCCGATGCAATTTCAGTGTTTCATCGTCAATAAGAAGGTCCAAGGGATACAGTAAACCTGAAGTGAAGCAACGGAATCTATAACTAGTGTCACAGGGATGGTTCAAAACATAGACAGTAAGAAGAGTCAGTATTCTTGTACTTAAGTCGGCATTGTGCCTTTTGTATTTAATTCCGAAGTAATTTCTGTGTTTCATCTTCAATAAGATGGTCCAAGGGATACAATAAACCCAAAGTGAAGCATCAGAGTCTATAGCTAGTGTCACAGGAATGGTTCAAAACATAGTCAGAAAGAAGAGTCAGTCTTCTTGTACATAAGTCGGAATTGTGCCTTTTGTATTTAATTCCGATGCAATTTCTGTGTTTCATCGTCAATAAGAAGGTCCAAGGGATACAGTAAACCTGAAGTGAAGCATCGGAATCTATAACTAGTGTAACAGGAATGGTTCAAAACATAGATAGTGGGATGAGTCAGTCTTCTTGTACTTAAGTCGGCATTGTGCCTTTTGTATTTAATTCCGATGCAATTTCTATGTTTCATCGTCAATAAGAAGGTCCAAGGGATACAGTAAACCTGAAGTGAAGCAGCAGAATCTATAACTAGTGTCACAGGAATGAATCAAAACATAGTCAGTAAGAAGAGTCAGTCTTCTTGTACTAAAATCGGCATTGTGCCTTTTGTATTTAATTCCGATGCAATTTCAGTGTTTCATCGTCAATACGAAGGTCCAAGGGATACAGTAAACCTGAAGTGAAGCATCGGAATCTATAACTAGTGTCACAGGGATGGTTCAAAACATAGACAGTGAGAAGAGTCAGTATTCTTGTACTTAAGTCGGCATTGTGCCTTTTGTATTTAATTCCGAAGCAATTTCTGTGTTTCATCTTCAATAAGAAGGATCAAGGGATACAATAAACCTAAAGTGAAGCATCAGAGTCTATAGCTAGTGTCACAGGAATGGTTCAAAACATGGTCAGTAAGAAAAGTCAGTCTTCTTGTACATAAGTCGTAATTGTGCCTTTTGTATTTAATGCCGATGCAATTTCTGTGTTTCATCGTCAATAAGAAGTTCAGAGGGATACAGTAAACCTGAACTGAAGCACTGGAATCTATAACTAGTGTCACAGGAATGGTTCAAAACATAGACAGTAGGAAGAGTCAGTCTTCTTGTACTTGAGTCGGCATTGTGCCTTTTCTATTTATTTCCTATGCAATTTCTGTGTTTCATCGTCAATAAGAAGGTCCAAGGGATACAGTAAACCTGGAGTAAAGCTCAGAATCTATAACTAGTGTCACAGGAATGGTTCAAAACATCGATAGTAAGAAGAGTCAGTCTTCTTGTACTTAATTCGGCATTGTGCCTTTAGTATTTAATTCCGATGCAATTACTGTGTTTCATCGTGTATAAGAAGGTCAGAGGCATACAGTAAATCTGAAGTCAAGCATCGGAATCTATAACTAGTGTCACAGGAATGGTTCAAAACATAGTCAGTAAGAAGAGTCAGTCTTCTTGTACTTCGGTCGGCATTGTGCCTTTTGTATTTATTTCCGATGCAATTTCTGTGTTTCATCGTCAATAAGAAGGTCCAAGGGATACAGTAAACCTGATGTGATGCACCGGAATCTATAACTAGTGTCACATGAATGGTTCAAATCATAGTCAGTAAGAAGAGTCAGACTTCTTGTAGTTAAGTCGGCATTGTGCCTTTTGTATTTAATTCAAATGCAATTTCTGTGTTTCATCGTCAATAAGAAGGTCCAAGGGATACAGCAAACCTGGAGTGAAGCATCGGAATCTATAACTAGCGTCACATGAATGGTTCAAAGCATAGACAGTGAGAAGAGTCAGTCTTCTTGTACTTAATTCGGAACTGTGAATTTTGTATTTAATTCCGATGCAATTTCTATGTTTCATCGTCAATAAGAAGGACCAAGGGATATAGTAAACCAGGAGTGAAGCATCAGAATCTATAACTAGTGTCACAGGAATGGTTCAAAACTTAGACAGTAAGTAGCGTCAGTCTTCTTGTACATAAGTCGGCATTGTGCCTTTTGTATTTAATTCCGACGTAATTTCTGTGTTTCATCGTCAATAAGAACGTCAGAGGGATACAGTAAATCTGAAGTGAAGCACCGGAATCTATAACTAGTGTCACAGGAATGGTTCAAAACATAGACAGTAAGAAGAGTCAGTCTTCTTGTACTTAAGTCGGCATTGTGCCTTTTGAATTTAATTCCGATGTAATTACTGTGTTTTATCGTCATTGCGAAGGTCAGAGGGATACAGTAAACCTGAAGTGAAGCATCGGAATCTATAACTACTGTGACAGGAATGGTTCAAATCATAGACTGTAAGATGAGTCACTCTTGTTAAACTTAAGTCGGTATTGAGCCTTTTGTATTTAATTCCGATGCAATTTCTGTGTTTCATCGTCAATAAGAAGGGCAGAGGGATACAGTAAACCTGAAGTGAAGCATCGGAATCTATAACTAGTGTCACAGGAATCGTTCAAAACATAGTCAGTAAGAAGAGTCTGACTTCTTGTACTTAAATCGGCCTTGTGCCCTTTGTATTTTATTCCGATGCAATTGCTGTGTTTCATCGTCAATAAGAAGGTCTAAGGGATACAGTAAACCTGAAGTGAAGCATCGGAATCTTAAACTAGTGTCACAGGAATGGTTCAAAGCATAGTCAGTAAGAAGAGTCAGTCTTCTTGTACTTAAATCGGCATTGTGCCTTTTGTATTTAATTCCGATGCAATTGCTGTGTTTCATCGTCAATAAGAAGGTCCAAGGGATACAGTAAACCTGGAGTGAAGCATCGGAATCTGTAACTAGTGTCACAGGAATGGTTCAAAACATAGACATTAAGCAGAGTCAGTCTTCTTGTACTTAAGTCGGCATTGTGTCTTTTTTATTTAATTCCGATGCAATTTCTGTGTTTCATCGTCAATATGAAGGTCCAAGGCATACAGTAAACCTAGAGTGAGCATCGGAATCTATAACAAGTGTCACAGGAATGGTTCAAAATATAGACAGGAAGAGGAGTCAGTCTTCATGTACTTAATTCGGCATTGTGCGTTTTGTATTTAATTCCGTCGGAATTTCTGTGTTTCATCGTCAATAAGAACGTCACAGGGATACAGTAAACCTGGAGTGAAGCATCGGATTCCATAACTAGTGTCACAGGGATGGTTCAAAGCATAGACAGTAAGAAGAGTCAGTTTTCTTGTTCTTAAGTCGGCATTGTGCCTTTTGTATTTAATTCCGATGCAATTTCTGTGTTTCATCGTCAATAAGAAGGTCCAAGGGATACAGTAAACCTGAAGTGAAGCATCGGAATCTATAACTAGTGTCACGGGAATGGTTCAAAACATAGTCAGTAAGAAGAGTCAGTCTTCTTGTACTTAAGTCGGCATTGTGCCTTGTGTATTTAATTCCGATGCAATTTCTGTGTTTAATCGTCAATATGAAGGCCCAAGGGATACAGTAAACCTGGAGTGAAGCATCGGAATCTGTAACTACTGTGACAGGAATGGTTCAAATCATAGACAGTAAGATGAGTCACTCTTGTTAAACTTAAGTCGGTATTGTGCCTTTTGTATTTAATTCCGATGCAATTTCTGTGTTTCATCGTCAATAAGAAGGGCAGAGGCATACAGTAAACCTGAAGTGAAGCATCGGAATCTATAACTAGTGTCACAGGAATGGTTCAAAACATAGTCAGTAAGAAGAGTCAGTCTTCTTGTACTTAAGTTGGCTTTTTGCCTTTTGTATTTAATTCCGATGCAATTTCTGTGTTTCATCGTCAATAAGAAGGTCCAAGGGACACAGTAAACCTGAAGTGAAACATCAGAATCTATAACTAGTGTCACAGGAATGGTTCAAAACATAGTCAGTAAGAAGAGTCAGTCTTCTTGTACTTCAGTCGGCATTGTGCCTTTTGTATTTATTTCCGATGCAATTTCTGTGTTTCATCGTCAATAAGAAGGTCCAAGGGATACAGTAAACCTGATGTGAAGCACCGGAATCTATAACTAGTGTCACATGAATGGTTCAAATCATAGTCAGTAAGAAGAGTCAGACTTCTTGTAGTTAAGTCGGCATTGTGCCTTTTGTATTTAATTCAAATGCAATTTCTGTGTTTCATCGTCAATAAGAAGGTCCAAGGGATACAGCAAACCTGGAGTGAAGCATCGGAATCTATAACTAGCGTCACATGAATGGTTCAAAACATAAACAGTGAGAAGAGTCAGTCTTCTTGTACTTAATTCGGAACTGTGAATTTTGTATTTAATTCCGATGCAATTTCTATGTTTCATCGTCAATAAGAAGGACCAAGGGATATAGTAAACCAGGAGTGAAGCATCAGAATCTATAACTAGTGTCACAGGAATGGTTCAAAACTTAGACAGTAAGTAGCGTCAGTCTTCTTGTACATAAGTCGGCATTGTGCCTTTTGTATTTAATTCCGACGTAATTTCTGTGTTTCATCGTCAATAAGAACGTCAGAGGGATACAGTAAATCTGAAGTGAAGCACCGGAATCTATAACTAGTGTCACAGGAATGGTTCAAAACATAGACAGTAAGAAGAGTCTGTCTTCTTGTACTTAAGTCGGCATTGTGCCTTTTGAATTTAATTCCGATGTAATTACTGTGTTTTATCGTCATTGCGAAGGTCAGAGGGATACAGTAAACCTGAAGTGAAGCATCGGAATCTATAACTACTGTGACAGGAATGGTTCAAATCATAGACAGTAAGATGAGTCACTCTTGTTAAACTTAAGTCGGTATTGAGCCTTTTGTATTTAATTCCGATGCAATTTCTGTGTTTCATCGTCAATAAGAAAGGCAGAGGGATACAGTAAACCTGAAGTGAAGCATCGGAATCCATAACTAGTGTCACAGGAATCGTTCAAAACATAGTCAGTAAGAAGAGTCTGACTTCTTGTACTTAAGTCGGCCTTGTGCCCTTTGTATTTTATTCCGATGCAATTGCTGTGTTTCATCGTCAATAAGAAGGTCTAAGGGATACAGTAAACCTGAAGTGAAGCATCGGAATCTTAAACTAATGTCACAGGAATGGATCAAAGCATAGTCAGTAAGAAGAGTCAGTCTTCTTGTACTTAAATCGGCATTGTGCCTTTTGTATTTAATTCCGATGCAATTGCTGTGTTTCATCGTCAATAAGAAGGTCCAAGGGATACAGTAAACCTGGAGTGAAGCATCGGAATCTGTAACTAGTGTCACAGGAATGGTTCAAAACATAGACATTAAGCAGAGTCAGTCTTCTTGTACTTAAGTCGGCATTGTGTCTTTTTTATTTAATTCCGATGCAATTTCTGTGTTTCATCGTCAATATGAAGGTCCAAGGCATACAGTAAACCTAGAGTGAGCATCGGAATCTATAACTAGTGGCACAGGAATGGTTCAAAATATAGACAGGAAGAGGAGTCAGTCTTCATGTACTTAATTCGGCATTGTGCGTTTTGTATTTAATTCCGTCGGAATTTCTGTGTTTCATCGTCAATAAGAACGTCACAGGGATACAGTAAACCTGGAGTGAAGCATCGGATTCCATAACTAGTGTCACAGGGATGGTTCAAAGCATAGACAGTAAGTAGAGTCAGTTTTCTTGTTCTTAAGTCGGCATTGTGCCTTTTGTATTTAATTCCGATGCAATTTCTGTGTTTCATCGTCAATAAGAAGGTCCATGGGATACAGTAAACCTGAAGTGAAGCATCGGAATCTATAACTAGTGTCACGGGAATGGTTCAAAACATAGTCAGTAAGAAGAGTCAGTCTTCTTGTACTTAAGTCGGCATTGTGCCTTGTGTATTTAATTCCGATGCAATTTCTGTGTTTAATCGTCAATATGAAGGCCCAAGGGATACAGTAAACCTGGAGTGAAGCATCGGAATCTATAACTACTGTGACAGGAATGGTTCAAATCATAGACAGTAAGATGAGTCACTCTTGTTAAACTTAAGTCGGTATTGTGCCTTTTGTATTTAATTCCGATGCAATTTCTGTGTTTCATCGTCAATAAGAAGGGCAGAGGGATACAGTAAACCTGAAGTGAAGCATCGGAATCTATAACTAGTGTCACGGGAATGGTTCAAAACATAGTCAGTAAGAAGAGTCAGTCTTCTTGTTCTTAAGTCGGCATTGTGCCTTGTGTATTTAATTCCGATGCAATCTCTGTGTTTAATCGTCAATATGAAGGTCCAAGGGATACAGTAAACCTGAAGTGAAGCATCGGAATCTATAAATAGTGTCACAGGAATGGTTCAAAACATAGACAGTGGGAAGAGTCAGTCTTCTTTTACTTCAGTCGGTATTGTGCCTTTTGTATTCAATTCCGATGCAATTTCTTTGTTTCATCGTCAATAAGAAGGTCAGAGGGATGCAGCAAACCTGAAATGAAGCATCGGAATCTATAACTAGTACCACAGGAATGATTCAAAACATAGACAGTAGGAAGCGTCAGTCTTCTTGTACTTAAGTCGGCATTGTGCCTTTTCTATTTATCTCCGATGCAATTTCTATGTTTCATCGTCAATAAGAATGTCCAAGGGATATAGTAAACATGGAGTGAAGCATCGGAATCTTTAACTAGTGTCACTGGAATGGTTCAAAACATAGGCAGTAAGAAGAGGTAGTCTTCTTGTACTTAAGTCGGCATTGTGCCTTTAGTATTTACTTCCCATGCAATTTCTGTGTTTCATCGTCAATAAGAAGGTCAAAGGGATACAGTAAATCTCAAGTGAAGCATCGGAATCTATAACTAGCGTCACAGGAATGGTTCAAAACATAGTCAGTAAGAAGAGTCAGTCTTCTTGTACTTATGTCTGCATTGTGCATTTTGTATTTAATTCCGATGCAATTTCTGTGTTTCGTTGTCAATAAGAGGGTCAGAGGGATACAGTAAACCTGAACTGAAGCACCGGAATCTATAACTAGTGTCACAGGAGTGGTTCAAAACATAGACAGTAAGTAGCGGCAGTCTTCTTGTACTTAAGTCGGCATTGTGCCTTTTTTACTTAATTCCGATGCAATTTCAGTGTCTCATCGTCAATAACAAGGTCCAAGGGATACAGTAAACCTGGAGTGAAGAATCGGAATCCATAACTAGTGTCACAGGAATGGTTCAAAACATCGACAGTAAGAAGAGTCAGTCTTCTTGCACGTAATTCGGCATTGTGCCTTTAGTATTTAATTCCGATGTAATTTCTGTGTTTCATCGTCAATAAGAAGGTCCATGGGATACAGTTAACCTGGAGTGAAGCATCGGAATCTATAAGTAGTGCCACAGGAATGGTTCAAAGCATAGACAGTGGGAAGAGTCAGTCTTCTTGAACTTAAGTCGGCATTGTGCCTTTTCAATTTAATTCCGATGCAATTGCTGTGTTTCATCGTCAATAAGAAGATCCAAGGGGTACAGTAAACCTGAAGTGAAGCATCGGAATCTATAACTAGTGCCACAGGAATGGTTCAAAACATAGTCAGTAAGAAGAGTCAGTCTTCTTGTACTTAAGTCGGCATTGTGCCTTTTGTATTTAATTCCGATGCAATTTCTATGTTTCATCGTCAATAAGAAGGTCCAAGGGATACAGTAAACCTGAAGTGAAGCATCGGAATCTATAACTAGTGTCACGGGAATGGTTCAAAACATAGTCAGTAAGAAGAGTCAGTCTTCTTGTACTTAAGTCGGCAGTGTGCCTTGTGTATTTAATTCCGATGCAATTTCTGTGTTTAATCGTCAATATGAAGGCCCAAGGGATACAGTAAACCTGGAGTGAAGCATCGGAATCTGTAACTACTGTGACAGGAATGGTTCAAATCATAGACAGTAAGATGAGTCACTCTTGTTAAACTTAAGTCGGTATTGTGCCTTTTGTATTTAATTCCGATGCAATTTCTGTGTTTCATCGTCAATAAGAAGGGCAGAGGCATACAGTAAACCTGAAGTGAAGCATCGGAATCTATAACTAGTGTCACAGGAATGGTTCGAAACATAGTCAGTATGAAGAGTCAGTCTTCTTGTACTTAAGTTGGCTTTTTGCCTTTTGTATTTAATTCCGATGCAATTTCTGTGTTTCATCGTCAATAAGAAGGTCCAAGGGACACAGTAAACCTGAAGTGAAACATCAGAATCTATAACTAGTGTCACAGGAATGGTTCAAAACATAGTCAGTAAGAAGAGTCAGTCTTCTTGTACTTCAGTCGGCATTGTGCCTTTTGTATTTATTTCCGATGCAATTTCTGTGTTTCATCGTCAATAAGAAGGTCCAAGGGATACAGTAAACCTGATGTGAAGCACCGGAATCTATAACTAGTGTCACATGAATGGTTCAAATCATAGTCAGTAAGAAGAGTCAGACTTCTTGTAGTTAAGTCGGCATTGTGCCTTTTGTATTTAATTCAAATGCAATTTCTGTGTTTCATCGTCAATAAGAAGGTCCAAGGGATACAGCAAACCTGGAGTGAAGCATCGGAATCTATAACTAGCGTCACATGAATGGTTCAAAACATAAACAGTGAGAAGAGTCAGTCTTCTTGTACTTAATTCGGAACTGTGAATTTTGTATTTAATTCCGATGCAATTTCTATGTTTCATCGTCAATAAGAAGGACCAAGGGATATAGTAAACCAGGAGTGAAGCATCAGAATCTATAACTAGTGTCACAGGAATGGTTCAAAACTTAGACAGTAAGTAGCGTCAGTCTTCTTGTACATAAGTCGGCATTGTGCCTTTTGTATTTAATTCCGACGTAATTTCTGTGTTTCATCGTCAATAAGAACGTCAGAGGGATACAGTAAATCTGAAGTGAAGCACCGGAATCTATAACTAGTGTCACAGGAATGGTTCAAAACATAGACAGTAAGAAGAGTCTGTCTTCTTGTACTTAAGTCGGCATTGTGCCTTTTGAATTTAATTCCGATGTAATTACTGTGTTTTATCGTCATTGCGAAGGTCAGAGGGATACAGTAAACCTGAAGTGAAGCATCGGAATCTATAACTACTGTGACAGGAATGGTTCAAATCATAGACAGTAAGATGAGTCACTCTTGTTAAACTTAAGTCGGTATTGAGCCTTTTGTATTTAATTCCGATGCAATTTCTGTGTTTCATCGTCAATAAGAAGGGCAGAGGGATACAGTAAACCTGAAGTGAAGCATCGGAATCTATAACTAGTGTCACAGGAATCGTTCAAAACATAGTCAGTAAGAAGAGTCTGACTTCTTGTACTTAAGTCGGCCTTGTGCCCTTTGTATTTTATTCCGATGCAATTGCTGTGTTTCATCGTCAATAAGAAGGTCTAAGGGATACAGTAAACCTGAAGTGAAGCATCGGAATCTTAAACTAATGTCACAGGAATGGATCAAAGCATAGTCAGTAAGAAGAGTCAGTCTTCTTGTACTTAAATCGGCATTGTGCCTTTTGTATTTAATTCCGATGCAATTGCTGTGTTTCATCGTCAATAAGAAGGTCCAAGGGATACAGTAAACCTGGAGTGAAACATCGGAATCTGTAACTAGTGTCACAGGAATGGTTCAAAACATAGACATTAAGCAGAGTCAGTCTTCTTGTACTTAAGTCGGCATTGTGCCTTTTGTATTTAATTCCGAAGTAATTTCTGTGTTTCATCTTCAATAAGATGGTCCAAGGGATACAATAAACCTAAAGTGAAGCATCAGAGTCTATAGCTAGTGTCACAGGAATGGTTCAAAACATAGTCAGAAAGAAGAGTCAGTCTTCTTGTACATAAGTCGGAATTGTGCCTTTTGTATTTAATTCCGATGCAATTTCTGTGTTTCATCGTCAATAAGAAGGTCTAAGGGATACAGTAAACCTGAAGTGAAGCATCGGAATCTTAAACTAGTGTCACAGGAATGGTTCAAAGCATAGTCAGTAAGAAGAGTCAGTCTTCTTGTACTTAAATCGGCATTGTGCCTTTTGTATTTAATTCCGATGCAATTGCTGTGTTTCATCGTCAATAAGAAGGTCCAAGGGATACAGTAAACCTGGAGTGAAGCATCGGAATCTGTAACTAGTGTCACAGGAATGGTTCAAAACATAGACATTAAGCAGAGTCAGTCTTCTTGTACTTAAGTCGGCATTGTGTCTTTTTTATTTAATTCCGATGCAATTTCTGTGTTTCATCGTCAATATGAAGGTCCAAGGCATACAGTAAACCTAGAGTGAGCATCGGAATCTATAACTAGTGTCACAGGAATGGTTCAAAATATAGACAGGAAGAGGAGTCAGTCTTCATGTACTTAATTCGGCATTGTGCGTTTTGTATTTAATTCCGTCGGAATTTCTGTGTTTCATCGTCAATAAGAACGTCACAGGGATACAGTAAACCTGGAGTGAAGCATCGGATTCCATAACTAGTGTCACAGGGATGGTTCAAAGCATAGACAGTAAGAAGAGTCAGTTTTCTTGTTCTTAAGTCGGCATTGTGCCTTTTGTATTTAATTCCGATGCAATTTCTGTGTTTCATCGTCAATAAGAAGGTCCAAGGGATACAGTAAACCTGAAGTGAAGCATCGGAATCTATAACTAGTGTCACGGGAATGGTTCAAAACATAGTCAGTAAGAAGAGTCAGTCTTCTTGTACTTAAGTCGGCATTGTGCCTTGTGTATTTAATTCCGATGCAATTTCTGTGTTTAATCGTCAATATGAAGGCCCAGGGGATACAGTAAACCTGGAGTGAAGCATCGGAATCTGTAACTACTGTGACAGGAATGGTTCAAATCATAGACAGTAAGATGAGTCACTCTTGTTAAACTTAAGTCGGTATTGTGCCTTTTGTATTTAATTCCGATGCAATTTCTGTGTTTCATCGTCAATAAGAAGGGCAGAGGCATACAGTAAACCTGAAGTGAAGCATCGGAATCTATAACTAGTGTCACAGGAATGGTTCGAAACATAGTCAGTAAGAAGAGTCAGTCTTCTTGTACTTAAGTTGGCTTTTTGCCTTTTGTATTTAATTCCGATGCAATTTCTGTGTTTCATCGTCAATAATAAGGTCCAAGGGACACAGTAAACCTGAAGTGAAACATCAGAATCTATAACTAGTGTCACAGGAATGGTTCAAAACATAGTCAGTAAGAAGAGTCAGTCTTCTTGTACTTCAGTCGGCATTGTGCCTTTTGTATTTATTTCCGATGCAATTTCTGTGTTTCATCGTCAATAAGAAGGTCCAAGGGATACAGTAAACCTGATGTGAAGCACCGGAATCTATAACTAGTGTCACATGAATGGTTCAAATCATAGTCAGTAAGAAGAGTCAGACTTCTTGTAGTTAAGTCGGCATTGTGCCTTTTGTATTTAATTCAAATGCAATTTCTGTGTTTCATCGTCAATAAGAAGGTCCAAGGGATACAGCAAACCTGGAGTGAAGCATCGGAATCTATAACTAGCGTCACATGAATGGTTCAAAACATAAACAGTGAGAAGAGTCAGTCTTCTTGTACTTAATTCGGAACTGTGAATTTTGTATTTAATTCCGATGCAATTTCTATGTTTCATCGTCAATAAGAAGGACCAAGGGATATAGTAAACCAGGAGTGAAGCATCAGAATCTATAACTAGTGTCACAGGAATGGTTCAAAACTTAGACAGTAAGTAGCGTCAGTCTTCTTGTACATAAGTCGGCATTGTGCCTTTTGTATTTAATTCCGACGTAATTTCTGTGTTTCATCGTCAATAAGAACGTCAGAGGGATACAGTAAATCTGAAGTGAAGCACCGGAATCTATAACTAGTGTCACAGGAATGGTTCAAAACATAGACAGTAAGAAGAGTCTGTCTTCTTGTACTTAAGTCGGCATTGTGCCTTTTGAATTTAATTCCGATGTAATTACTGTGTTTTATCGTCATTGCGAAGGTCAGAGGGATACAGTAAACCTGAAGTGAAGCATCGGAATCTATAACTACTGTGACAGGAATGGTTCAAATCATAGACAGTAAGATGAGTCACTCTTGTTAAACTTAAGTCGGTATTGAGCCTTTTGTATTTAATTCCGATGCAATTTCTGTGTTTCATCGTCAATAAGAAGGGCAGAGGGATACAGTAAACCTGAAGTGAAGCATCGGAATCTATAACTAGTGTCACAGGAATCGTTCAAAACATAGTCAGTAAGAAGAGTCTGACTTCTTGTACTTAAGTCGGCCTTGTGCCCTTTGTATTTTATTCCGATGCAATTGCTGTGTTTCATCGTCAATAAGAAGGTCTAAGGGATACAGTAAACCTGAAGTGAAGCATCGGAATCTTAAACTAATGTCACAGGAATGGATCAAAGCATAGTCAGTAAGAAGAGTCAGTCTTCTTGTACTTAAATCGGCATTGTGCCTTTTGTATTTAATTCCGATGCAATTGCTGTGTTTCATCGTCAATAAGAAGGTCCAAGGGATACAGTAAACCTGGAGTGAAGCATCGGAATCTGTAACTAGTGTCACAGGAATGGTTCAAAACATAGACATTAAGCAGAGTCAGTCTTCTTGTACTTAAGTCGGCATTGTTTCTTTTTTATTTAATTCCGATGCAATTTCTGTGTTTCATCGTCAATATGAAGGTCCAAGGCATACAGTAAACCTAGAGTGAGCATCGGAATCTATAACTAGTGTCACAGGAATGGTTCAAAATATAGACAGGAAGAGGAGTCAGTCTTCATGTACTTAATTCGGCATTGTGCGTTTTGTATTTAATTCCGTCGGAATTTCTGTGTTTCATCGTCAATAAGAACGTCACAGGGATACAGTAAACCTGGAGTGAAGCATCGGATTCCATAACTAGTGTCACAGGGATGGTTCAAAGCATAGACAGTAAGTAGAGTCAGTTTTCTTGTTCTTAAGTCGGCATTGTGCCTTTTGTATTTAATTCCGATGCAATTTCTGTGTTTCATCGTCAATAAGAAGGTCCAAGGGATACAGTAAACCTGAAGTGAAGCATCGGAATCTATAACTAGTGTCACGGGAATGGTTCAAAACATAGTCAGTAAGAAGAGTCAGTCTTCTTGTACTTAAGTCGGCATTGTGCCTTGTGTATTTAATTCCGATGCAATTTCTGTGTTTAATCGTCAATATGAAGGCCCAAGGGATACAGTAAACCTGGAGTGAAGCATCGGAATCTATAACTACTGTGACAGGAATGGTTCAAATCATAGACAGTAAGATGAGTCACTCTTGTTAAACTTAAGTCGGTATTGTGCCTTTTGTATTTAATTCCGATGCAATTTCTGTGTTTCATCGTCAATAAGAAGGGCAGAGGGATACAGTAAACCTGAAGTGAAGCATCGGAATCTATAACTAGTGTCACGGGAATGGTTCAAAACATAGTCAGTAAGAAGAGTCAGTCTTCTTGTTCTTAAGTCGGCATTGTGCCTTGTGTATTTAATTCCGATGCAATCTCTGTGTTTAATCGTCAATATGAAGGTCCAAGGGATACAGTAAACCTGAAGTGAAGCATCGGAATCTATAAATAGTGTCACAGGAATGGTTCAAAACATAGACAGTGGGAAGAGTCAGTCTTCTTGTACTTCAGTCGGTATTGTGCCTTTTGTATTCAATTCCGATGCAATTTCTTTGTTTCATCGTCAATAAGAAGGTCAGAGGGATGCAGCAAACCTGAAATGAAGCATCGGAATCTATAACTAGTACCACAGGAATGATTCAAAACATAGACAGTAGGAAGCGTCAGTCTTCTTGTACTTAAGTCGGCATTGTGCCTTTTCTATTTATCTCCGATGCAATTTCTATGTTTCATCGTCAATAAGAATGTCCAAGGGATATAGTAAACATGGAGTGAAGCATCGGAATCTTTAACTAGTGTCACTGGAATGGTTCAAAACATAGGCAGTAAGAAGAGGTAGTCTTCTTGTACTTAAGTCGGCATTGTGCCTTTAGTATTTACTTCCCATGCAATTTCTGTGTTTCATCGTCAATAAGAAGGTCAAAGGGATACAGTAAATCTCAAGTGAAGCATCGGAATCTATAACTAGCGTCACAGGAATGGTTCAAAACATAGTCAGTAAGAAGAGTCAGTCTTCTTGTACTTATGTCTGCATTGTGCATTTTGTATTTAATTCCGATGCAATTTCTGTGTTTCGTTGTCAATAAGAGGGTCAGAGGGATACAGTAAACCTGAACTGAAGCACCGGAATCTATAACTAGTGTCACAGGAGTGGTTCAAAACATAGACAGTAAGTAGCGGCAGTCTTCTTGTACTTAAGTCGGCATTGTGCCTTTTTTACTTAATTCCGATGCAATTTCAGTGTTTCATCGTCAATAACAAGGTCCAAGGGATACAGTAAACCTGGAGTGAAGAATCGGAATCCATAACTAGTGTCACAGGAATGGTTCAAAACATCGACAGTAAGAAGAGTCAGTCTTCTTGCACGTAATTCGGCATTGTGCCTTTAGTTTTTAATTCCGATGTAATTTCTGTGTTTCATCGTCAATAAGAAGGTCCATGGGATACAGTTAACCTGGAGTGAAGCATCGGAATCTATAAGTAGTGCCACAGGAATGGTTCAAAGCATAGACAGTGGGAAGAGTCAGTCTTCTTGAACTTAAGTCGGCATTGTGCCTTTTCAATTTAATTCCGATGCAATTGCTGTGTTTCATCGTCAATAAGAAGATCCAAGGGGTACAGTAAACCTGAAGTGAAGCATCGGAATCTATAACTAGTGCCACAGGAATGGTTCAAAACATAGTCAGTAAGAAGAGTCAGTCTTCTTGTACTTAAGTCGGCATTGTGCCTTTTGTATTTAATTCCGATGCAATTTCTATGTTTCATCGTCAATAAGAAGGTCCAAGGGATACAGTAAACCTGAAGTGAAGCAGCGGAATCTATAACTAGTGTCACAGGAATGAATAAAACATACTCAGTAAGAAGAGTCAGTTTTCTTGTACTAAAGTCGGCATTGTGCCATTTGTATTTAATTCCGATGCAATTTCAGTGTTTCATCGTCAATAAGAAGGTCCAAGGGATACAGTAAACCTGAAGTGAAGCAACGGAATCTATAACTAGTGTCACAGGGATGGTTCAAAACGTAGACAGTAAGAAGAGTCAGTATTCTTGTACTTAAGTCGGCATTGTGCCTTTTGTATTTAATTCCGAAGTAATTTCTGTGTTTCATCTTCAATAAGATGGTCCAAGGGATACAATAAACCTAAAGTGAAGCATCAGAGTCTATAGCTAGTGTCACAGGAATGGTTCAAAACATAGTCAGAAAGAAGAGTCAGTCTTCTTGTACATAAGTCGGAATTGTGCCTTTTGTATTTAATTCCGATGCAATTTCTGTGTTTCATCGTCAATAAGAAGGTCCAAGGGATACAGTAAACCTGAAGTGAAGCATCGGAATCTATAACTAGTGTAACAGGAATGGTTCAAAACATAGATAGTGGGATGAGTCAGTCTTCTTGTACTTAAGTCGGCATTGTGCCTTTTGTATTTAATTCCGATGCAATTTCTATGTTTCATCGTCAATAAGAAGGTCCAAGGGATACAGTAAACCTGAAGTGAAGCAGCAGAATCTATAACTAGTGTCACAGGAATGAATCAAAACATAGTCAGTAAGAAGAGTCAGTCTTCTTGTACTAAAATCGGCATTGTGCCTTTTGTATTTAATTCCGATGCAATTTCAGTGTTTCATCGTCAATACGAAGGTCCAAGGGATACAGTAAACCTGAAGTTGAGCATCGGAATCTATAACTAGTGTCACAGGGATGGTTCAAAACATAGGCAGTGAGAAGAGTCAGTATTCTTGTACTTAAGTCGGCATTGTGCCTTTTGTATTTAATTCCGAAGCAATTTCTGTGTTTCATCTTCAATAAGAAGGATCAAGGGATACAATAAACCTAAAGTGAAGCATCAGAGTCTATAGCTAGTGTCACAGGAATGGTTCAAAACATGGTCAGTAAGAAGAGTCAGTCTTCTTGTACATAAGTCGTAATTGTGCCTTTTGTATTTAATTCCGATGCAATTTCTGTGTTTCATCGTCAATAAGAAGGTCCAAGGGATACAGTAAACCTGAAGTGAAGCATCGGAATCTATAACTAGTGTAACAGGAATGGTTCAAAACATAGACAGTGGGAAGAGTCAGTCTTCTTGTACTTAATTCGGCATTGTGCCTTTAGTATTTAATTCCGATGCAATTACTGTGTTTCATCGTGTATAAGAAGGTCAGAGGCATACAGTAAATCTGAAGTCAAGCATCGGAATCTATAACTAGTGTCACAGGCATGGTTCAAAACATAGTCAGTAAGAAGAGTCAGTCTTCTTGTACTTAAGTCGGCTTTGTGCCTTTTGTATTTAATTCCGATGCAATTTCTGTCTTTCATCGTCAATAAGAAGGTCCAAGGGACACAGTAAACCTGAAGTGAAACATCAGAATCTATAACTAGTGTCACAGGAATGGTTCAAAACATAGTCAGTAAGAAGAGTCAGTCTTCTTGTACTTCAGTCGGCATTGTGCCTTTTGTATTTATTTCCGATGCAATTTCTGTGTTTCATCGTCAATAAGAAGGTCCAAGGGATACAGTAAACCAAATGTGAAGCACCGGAATCCATAACTAGTGTCACATGAATGGTTCAAATCATAGTCAGTAAGAAGAGTCAGACTTCTTGTAGTTAAGTCGGCATTGTGCCTTTTGTATTTAGTTCAAATGCAATTTCTGTGTTTCATCGTCAATAAGAAGGTCCAAGGGATACAGCAAACCTGGAGTGAAGCATCGGAATCTATAACTAGCGTCACATGAATGGTTCAAAACATAGACAGTGAGAAGAGTCAGTCTTCTTGTACTTAATTCGGAACTGTGAATTTTGAATTTAATTCCGATGCAATTTCTGTGTTTCATCGTCAATAAGAAGGTCAGAGGGATACAGTAAACCTGAGCTGAAGCACCGGAATCTGTAACTAGAGTCACAGAAATGGTTCAAATCAAAGACAGTAGGAAGAGTCAGTCTTCTTGTACTTAAGTCGGCATTGTGCCTTTTCTATTTAATTCCTATGCAATTTCTGTGTTTCATCGTCAATAAGAAGGTCCAAGGGATATAGTAAACCTGGAGTGAAGCATCGGAATCTATAACTAGTGTCACAGGAATGGTTCAAAACATGGTCAGTAAGAAGAGTCAGACTTCTTGTAATTAAGTCGGCATTGTGCCTTTTGTATTTAATTCCGATGCAATTTCTATGTTTCATCGTCAATAAGAAGGTCCAAGGGATATAGTAAACTGGGAGTGAAGCATCGGAATCTATAACTAGTGTCACAAAAATGGTTCAAAACATAGTCAGTAAGAAGAGTCAGTCCTCTTGTACTTAAGACGGCATTGTGCCTTTTGTATTTAATTCCGATGCAATTTCTATGTTTCATCGTCAATAAGAAGGACCAAGGGATATAGTAAACCTGGAGTGAAGCATCAGAATCTATAACTAGTGTCACAGGAATGGTTCAAAACTTAGACAGTAAGTAGCGTCAGTCTTCTTGTACATAAGTCGGCATTGTGCCTTTTGTATTTAATTCCGACGTAATTTCTGTGTTTCATTGTCAATAAGAACGTCAGAGGGATACAGTAAATCTGAAGTGAAGCACCGGAATCTATAACTAGTGTCACAGGAATGGTTCAAAACATAGACAGTAAGAAGAGTCGGTCTTCTTGTACTTAAGTCGGCATTGTGCCTTTTGAATTTAATTCCGATGTAATTACTGTGTTTTATCGTCATTGCGAAGGTCAGAGGGATACAGTAAACCTGAAGTGAAGCATCGGAATCTATAACTAGTGTCACGGGAATGGTTCAAATCATAGTCAGTAAGAAGAGTCAGTCTTCTTGTACTTAAGTCGGCATTGTGCCTTGTGTATTTAATTCCGATGCAATTTCTGTGTTTAATCGTCAATATGAAGGCCCAAGGGATACAGTAAACCTGGAGTGAAGCATCGGAATCTATAACTACTGTGACAGGAATGGTTCAAATCATAGACAGTAAGATGAGTCACGCTTGTTAAACTTAAGTCGGTATTGTGCCTTTTGTATTTAATTCCGATGCAATTTCTGTGTTTCATCGTCAATAAGAAGGGCAGAGGGATACAGTAAACCTGAAGTGAAGCATCGGAATCTATAATTAGTGTCACAGGAATCGTTCAAAACATAGTCAGTAAGAAGAGTCTGACTTCTTGTACTTAAGTCGGCCTTGTGCCCTTTGTATTTAATTCCGATGCAATTGCTGTGTTTCATCGTCAATAAGAAGGTCTAAGGGATACAGTAAACCTGAAGTGAAGCATCGGAATCTATAACTAGTGTCACAGGAATGGTTCAAAGCATAGTCAGTAAGAAGAGTCAGTCTTCTTGTACTTAAATCGGCATTGTGCCTTTTGTATTTAATTCCGATGCAGTTGCTGTGTTTCATCGTCAATAAGAAGGTCCAAGGGATACAGTAAACCTGGAGTGAAGCATCGGAATCTGTAACTAGTGTCACAGGAATGGCTCAAAACATAGACATAAAGCAGAGTCAGTCTTCTTGTACTTAAGTCGGCATTGTGTCTTTTTTATTTAATTCCGATGCAATTTCTGTGTTTCATCGTCAATATGAAGGTCCAAGGCATACAGTAAACCTAGAGTGAGCATCGGAATCTATAACTAGTGTCACAGGAATGGTTCAAAATATAGACAGGAAGAGGAGTCAGTCTTCATGTACTTAATTCGGCATTGTGCGTTTTGTATTTAATTCCGTCGGAATTTCTGTGTTTCATCGTCAATAAGAACGTCACAGGGATACAGTAAACCTGGAGTGAAGCATCGGATTCCATAACTAGTGTCACAGGGATGGTTCAAAGCATAGACAGTAAGAAGAGTCAGTCTTCTTGTACTTCAGTCGGTATTGTGCCTTTTGTATTTAATTCCGATGCAATTTCTTTGTTTCATCGTCAATAAGAAGGTAAGAGGGATGCAGCAAACCTGAAATGAAGCATCGGAATCTATTAATAGTGTCACAGGAATGGTTCAAAACATAGACAGTGGGAAGAGTCAGTCTTCTTGTACTTCAGTCGGTATTGTGCCTTTTGTATTTAATTCCGATGCAATTTCTTTGTTTCATCGTCAATAAGAAGGTCAGAGGGACGCAGCAAACCTGAAATGAAGCATCGGAATCTATAACTAGTACCACAGGAATGATTCAAAACATAGACAGTAGGAAGCGTCAGTCTTCTTGTACTTAAGTCGGCATTGTGCCTTTTCTATTTATCTCCGATGCAATTTCTATGTTTCATCGTCAATAAGAAGGTCCAAGGGATATAGTAAACATGGAGTGAAGCATCGGAATCTATAACTAGTGTCACAGGAATGGTTCAAAACATAGGCAGTAAGAAGAGGTAGTCTTCTTGTACTTAAGTTGGCATTGTGCCCTTAGTATTTACTTCCCATGCAATTTCTGTGTTTCATCGTCAATAAGAAGGTCAGAGAGATACAGTAAATCTCAAGTGAAGCATCGGAATCTATAACTAGCGTCACAGGAATGGTTCAAAACATAGTCAGTAAGAAGAGTCAGTCTTCTTGTACTTATGTCTGCATTGTGCATTTTGTATTTAATTCCGATGCAATTTCTGTGTTTCGTTGTCAATAAGAAGGTCAGAGGGATACAGTAAACCTGAACTGAAGCACCGGAATCTATAACTAGCGTCACAGGAATGGTTCAAAATATAGTCAGTAAGAAGAGTCAGTCTTCTTGTACTTAAGTCGGCATTGTGCCTTTTTTACTTAATTCCGATGCAATTTCTGTGTTTCATCGTCAATAACAAGGTCCAAGGGATACAGTAAACCTGGAGTGAAGAATCGGAATCCATAACTAGTGTCACAGGAATGGTTCAATGCATCGACAGTAAGAAGAGTCAGTCTTCTTGTACGTAATTCGGCATTGTGCCTTTAGTATTTAATTCCGATGTAATTTCTGTGTTTCATCGTCAATAAGAAGGTCCATGGGATACAGTTAACCTGGAGTGAAGCATCGGAATCTATAAGTAGTGCCACAGGAATGGTTCAAAACATAGACAGTAGGAAGAGTCAGTCTTCTTGAACTTAACTCGGCATTGTGCCTTTTCTATTTAATTCCGATGCAATTGCTGTGTTTCATCGTCAATAGGAAGATCCAAGGGGTACAGTAAACCTGAAGTGAAGCATCGGAATCTATAACTAGTGCCACAGGAATGGTTCAAAACATAGACTGTGAGAAGAGTCAGTATTCTTGTACTTAAGTCGGCATTGTGCCTTTTGTATTTAATTCCGAAGTAATTTCTGTGTTTCATCTTCAATAAGATGGTCCAAGGGATACAATAAACCTAAAGTGAAGCATCAGAGTCTATAGCTAGTGTCACAGGAATGGTTCAAAACATAGTCAGTAAGAAGAGTCAGTCTTCTTGTACATAAGTCGGAATTGTGCCTTTTGTATTTAATTCCGATGCAATTTCTGTGTTTCATCGTCAATAAGAAGGTCCAAGGGATACAGTAAACCTGAAGTGAAGCATCGGAATCTATAACTAGTGTAACAGGAATGGTTCAAAACATAGATAGTGGGATGAGTCAGTCTTCTTGTACTTAAGTCGGCATTGTGCCTTTTGTATTTAATTCCGATGCAATTTCTGTGTTTCATCGTCAATAAGAAGGTCCAAGGGATACAGTAAACCTGAAGTGATGCAGCGGAATCTATAACTAGTGTCACAGGAATGAATAAAACATACTCTGTAAGAAGAGTCAGTTTTATTGTACTAAAGTCGGCATTGTGCCTTTTGTATTTAATTCCGATGCAATTTCAGTGTTTCATCGTCAATAAGAAGGTCCAAGGGATACAGTAAACCTGAAGTGAAGCAACGGAATCTATAACTAGTGTCACAGGGATGGTTCAAAACATAGACAGTAAGAAGAGTCAGTATTCTTGTACTTAAGTCGGCATTGTGCCTTTTGTATTTAATTCCGAAGTAATTTCTGTGTTTCATCTTCAATAAGATGGTCCAAGGGATACAATAAACCTAAAGTGAAGCATCAGAGTCTATAGCTAGTGTCACAGGAATGGTTCAAAACATAGTCAGTAAGAAGAGTCAGTCTTCTTGTACATAAGTCGGAATTGTGCCTTTTGTATTTAATTCCGATGCAATTTCTGTGTTTCATCGTCAATAAGAAGGTCCAAGGGATACAGTAAACCTGAAGTGAAGCATCGGAATCTATAACTAGTGTAACAGGAATGGTTCAAAACATAGATAGTGGGATGAGTCAGTCTTCTTGTACTTAAGTCGGCATTGTGCCTTTTGTATTTAATTCCGATGCAATTTCTATGTTTCATCGTCAATAAGAAGGTCCAAGGGATACAGTAAACCTAAAGTGAAGCAGCAGAATCTATAACTAGTGTCACAGGAATGAATCAAAACATAGTCAGTAAGAAGAGTCAGTCTTCTTGTACTAAAATCGGCATTGTGCCTTTTGTATTTAATTCCGATGCAATTTCAGTGTTTCATCGTCAATACGAAGGTCCAAGGGATACAGTAAACCTGAAGTGAAGCATCGGAATCTATAACTAGTGTCACAGGGATGGTTCAAAACATAGACAGTGAGAAGAGTCAGTATTCTTGTACTTAAGTCGGCATTGTGCCTTTTGTATTTAATTCCGAAGCAATTTCTGTGTTTCATCTTCAATAAGAAGGATCAAGGGATACAATAAACCTAAAGTGAAGCATCAGAGTCTATAGCTAGTGTCACAGGAATGGTTCAAAACATGGTCAGTAAGAAGAGTCAGTCTTCTTGTACATAAGACGTAATTGTGCCTTTTGTATTTAATTCCGATGCAATTTCTGTGTTTCATCTTCAATAAGAAGGTCAGAGGGATACAGTAAACCTGAACTGAAGCACCGGAATCTGTAACTAGAGTCACAGAAATGGTTCAAAACAAAGACAGTAGGAAGAGTCAGTCTTCTTGTACTTAAGTCGGCATTGTGCCTTTAGTATTTAATTCCGATGCAATTACTGTGTTTCATCGTGTATAAGAAGGTCAGAGGCATACAATAAATCTGAAGTCAAGCATCGCAATCTATAACTAGTGTCACAGGAATGGTTCAAAACATAGTCAGTATGAAGAGTCAGTCTTCTTGTACTTAAGTCAGCTTTGTGCCTTTTGTATTTAATTCCGATGCAATTTCTGTGTTTCATCGTCAATAAGAAGGTCCAAGGGACACAGTAAACCTGAAGTGAAACATCAGAATCTATAACTAGTGTCACAGGAATGGTTCAAAACATAGTCAGTAAGAAGAGTCAGTCTTCTTGTACTTCAGTCGGCATTGTGCCTTTTGTATTTATTTCCGATGCAATTTCTGTGTTTCATCGTCAATAAGAAGGTCCAAGGGATACAGTAAACCTGAAGTGAAGCACCGGAATCTATAACTAGTGTCACATGAATGGTTCAAATCATAGTCAGTAAGAAGAGTCAGACTTCTTGTACTTAAGTCGGCATTGTGCCTTTTGTATTTAATTCAAATGCAATTTCTGTGTTTCATCGTCAATAAGAAGGTCCAAGGGATACAGTAAACCTGGAGTGAAGCATCGGAATCTATAACTAGCGTCACATGAATGGTTCAAAACATAGACAGTGAGAAGAGTCAGTCTTCTTGTACTTAATTCGGAACTGTGAATTTTGTATTTAATTCCGATGCAATTTCTGTGTTTCATCGTCAATAAGAAGGTCAGAGGGATATAGTAAACCTGGAGTGAAGCATCGGAATCTATAACTAGTGTCACAGGAATGGTTCAAAACATAGACAGTAAGAAGAGTCGGTCTTCTTGTACTTAAGTCGGCATTGTGCCTTTTGAATTTAATTCCGATGTAATGACTGTGTTTTATCGTCATTGCGAAGGTCAGAGGGATACAGTAAACCTGAAGTGAAGCATCGGAATCTATAACTAGTGTCACGGGAATGGTTCAAATCATAGTCAGTAAGAAGAGTCAGTCTTCTTGTACTTAAGTCGGCATTGTGCCTTGTGTATTTAATTCCGATGCAATTTCTGTGTTTAATCGTCAATATGAAGGCCCAAGGGATACAGTAAACCTGGAGTGAAGCATCGGAATCTATAACTACTGTGACAGGAATGGTTCAAATCATAGACAGTAAGATGAGTCAGTCTTGTTAAACTTAAGTCGGTATTGTGCCTTTTGTATTTAATTCCGATGCAATTTCTGTGTTTCATCGTCAATAAGAAGGTCTAAGGGATACAGTAAACCTGAAGTGAAGCATCGGAATCTATAACTAGTGTCACAGGAATGGTTCAAAGCATAGTCAGTAAGAAGAGTCAGTCTTCTTGTACTTAAATCGGCATTGTGCCTTTTGTATTTAATTCCGATGCAATTGCTGTGTTTCATCGTCAATAAGAAGGTCCAAGGGATACAGTAAACCTGGAGTGAAGCATCGGAATCTGTAACTAGTGTCACAGGAATGGTTCAAACATAGACATTAAGCAGAGTCAGTCTTCTTGTACTTAAGTCGGCATTGTGTCTTTTTTATTTAATTCCGATGCAATTTCTGTGTTTCATCGTCAATATGAAGGTCCAAGGCATACAGTAAACCTAGAGTGAGCATCAGAATCTATAACTAGTGTCACAGGAATGGTTCAAAATATAGACAGGAAGAGGAGTCAGTCTTCATGTACTTAATTCGGCATTGTGCGTTTTGTATTTAATTCCGTCGGAATTTCTGTGTTTCATCGTCAATAAGAACGTCACAGGGATACAGTAAACCCGGAGTGAAGCATCGGATTCCATAACTAGTGTCACATGGATGGTTCAAAGCATAGACAGTAAGAAGAGTCAGTCTTCTTGTTCTTAAGTCGGCATTGTGCCTTTTGTATTTAATTCCGATGCAATTTCGGTGTTTCATCGTCAATAAGAAGGTCCAAGGGATACAGTAAACCTGAAGTGAAGCATCGGAATCTATTAATAGTGTCACAGGAATGGTTCAAAACATAGACAGTGGGAAGAGTCAGTCTTCTTGTACTTCAGTCGGTATTGTGCCTTTTGTATTTAATTCCGATGCAATTTCTTTGTTTCATCGTCAATAAGAAGGTCAGAGGGATGCAGCAAACCTGAATTGAAGCATCGGAATCTATAACTAGTACCACAGGAATGATTCAAAACATAGACAGTAGGAAGCGTCAGTCTTCTTGTACTTAAGTCGGCATTGTGCCTTTTCTATTTATCTCCGATGCAATTTCTATGTTTCATCGTCAATAAGTAGGTCCAAGGGATATAGTAAACATGGAGTGAAGCATCGGAATCTATAACTAGTGTCACAGGAATGGTTCATAACATAGGCAGTAAGAAGAGGTAGTCTTCTTGTACTTAAGTCGGCATTGTGCCTATAGTATTTACTTCCCATGCAATTTCTGTGTTTCATCGTCAATAAGAAGGTCAGAGGGATACAGTAAATCTCAAGTGAGGCATCGGAATCTATAACTAGCGTCACAGGAATGGTTCAAAACATAGTCAATAAGAAGAGTCAGTCTTCTTGTACTTATGTCTGCATTGTGCAGTTTGTATTTAATTCCGATGCAATTTCTGTGTTTCGTTGTCAATAAGAAGGTCAGAGGGATACAGTAAACCTGAACTGAAGCACCGGAATCTATAACTAGTGTCACAGGAATGGTTCAAAACATAGACAGTAAGTAGCGGCAGTCTTCTTGTACTTAAGTCGGCATTGTGCCTTTTTTACTTAATTCCGATGCAATTTCTGTGTTTCATCGTCAATAACAATGTCCAAGGGATACAGTAAACCTGGAGTGAAGAATCGGAATCCATAACTAGTGTCACAGGAATGGTTCAAAGCATCGACAGTAAGAAGAGTCAGTCTTCTGGTACGTAATTCGGCATTGTGCCTTTAGTATTTAATTCCGATGTAATTTCTGTGTTTCATCGTCAATAAGAAGGTCCATGGGATACAGTTAACCTGGAGTGTAGCATCGGAATCTATAAGTAGTGCCACAGGAATGGTTCAAAACATAGACAGTAGGAAGAGTCAGTCTTCTTGAACTTAAGTCGGCATTGTGCCTTTTCTATTTAATTCCGATGCAATTGCTGTGTTTCATCGTCAATAAGAAGATCCAAGGGGTACAGTAAACCTGAAGTGAAGCATCGGAATCTATAACTAGTGCCACAGGAATGGTTCAAAACATAGTCAGTAAGAAGAGTCAGTCTTCTAGTACCTAAGTCGGCATTGTGCCTTTTGTATTTAATTCCGATGCAATTTCTATGTTTCATCGTCAATAAGATGGTCCAAGGGATACAGTAAACCTGAAGTGAAGCAGCGGAATCTATAACTAGTGTCACAGGAATGAATAAAACATACTCAGTAAGAAGAGTCAGTTTTCTTGTACTAAAGTCGGCATTGTGCCTTTTGTATTTATTTCCGATGCAATTTCAGTGTTTCATCGTCAATAAGAAGGTCCAAGGGATACAGTAAACCTGAAGTGAAGCAACGGAATCTATAACTAGTGTCACAGGGATGGTTCAAAACATAGACAGTAAGAAGAGTCAGTATTCTTGTACTTAAGTCGGCATTGTGCCTTTTGTATTTAATTCCGAATAATTTCTGTGTTTCATCTTCAATAAGATGGTCCAAGGGATACAATAAACCTAAAGTGAAGCATCAGAGTCTATAGCTAGTGTCACAGGAATGGTTCAAAACATAGTCAGTAAGAAGAGTCAGTTTTCTTGTACATAAGTCGGAATTGTGCCTTTTGTATTTAATTCCGATGCAATTTCTGTGTTTCATCGTCAATAAGAAGGTCCAAGGGATACAGTAAACCTGAAGTGAAGCATCGGAATCTATAACTAGTGTAACAGGAATGGTTCAAAACATAGATAGTGGGATGAGTCAGTCTTCTTGTACTTAAGTCGGCACTGTGCCTTTTGTATTTAATTCCGATGCAATTTCTATGTTTCATCGTCAATAAGAAGGTCCAAGGGATATAGTAAACCTGGAGTGAAGCATCGGAATCTATAACTAGTGTCACAGGAATGGTTCAAAACATAGACAGTAAGAAGAGTCGGTCTTCTTGTACTTAAGTCGGCATTGTGCCTTTTGAATTTAATTCCGATGTAATGAGTGTGTTTTATCGTCATTGCGAAGGTCAGAGGGATACAGTAAACCTGAAGTGAAGCATCGGAATCTATAACTAGTGTCACGGGAATGGTTCAAATCATAGTCAGTAAGAAGAGTCAGTCTTCTTGTACTTAAGTCTGCATTGTGCCTTGTGTATTTAATTCCGATGCAATTTCTGTGTTTAATCGTCAATATGAAGGCCCAAGGGATACAGTAAACCTGGAGTGAAGCATCGGAATCTATAACTACTGTGACAGGAATGGTTCAAATCATAGACAGTAAGATGAGTCACTCTTGTTAAACTTAAGTCGGTATTGTGCCTTTTGTATTTAATTCCGATGCAATTTCTGTGTTTCATCGTCAATAAGAAGGTCTAAGGGATACAGTAAACCTGAAGTGAAGCATCGGAATCTATAACTAGTGTCACAGGAATGGTTCAAAGCATAGTCAGTAAGAAGAGTCAGTCTTCTTGTACTTAAATCGGCATTGTGCCTTTTGTATTTAATTCCGATGCAATTGCTGTGTTTCATCGTCAATAAGAAGGTCCAAGGGATACAGTAAACCTGGAGTGAAGCATCGGAATCTGTAACTAGTGTCACAGGAATGGTTCAAAACATAGACATTAAGCAGAGTCAGTCTTCTTGTACTTAAGTCGGCATTGTGTCTTTTTTATTTAATTCCGATGCAATTTCTGTGTTTCATCGTCAATATGAAGGTCCAAGGCATACAGTAAACCTAGAGTGAGCATCAGAATCTATAACTAGTGTCACAGGAATGGTTCAAAATATAGACAGGAAGAGGAGTCAGTCTTCATGTACTTAATTCGGCATTGTGCGTTTTGTATTTAATTCCGTCGGAATTTCTGTGTTTCATCGTCAATAAGAACGTCACAGGGATACAGTAAACCTGGAGTGAAGCATCGGATTCCATAACTAGTGTCACATGGATGGTTCAAAGCATAGACAGTAAGAAGAATCAGTCTTCTTGTTCTTAAGTCGGCATTGTGCCTTTTGTATTTAATTCCGATGCAATTTCTGTGTTTCATCGTCAATAAGAAGGTCCAAGGGATACAGTAAACCTGAAGTGAAGCATCGGAATCTATTAATAGTGTCACAGGAATGGTTCAAAACATAGACAGTGGGAAGAGTCAGTCTTCTTGTACTTCAGTCGGTATTGTGCCTTTTGTATTTAATTCCGATGCAACTTCTTTGTTTCATCGTCAATAAGAAGGTCAGAGGGATGCAGCAAACCTGAAATGAAGCATCGGAATCTATAACTAGTACCACAGGAATGATTCAAAACATAGACAGTAGGAAGCGTCAGTCTTCTTGTACTTAAGTCGGCATTGTGCCTTTTCTATTTATCTCCGATGCAATTTCTATGTTACATCGTCAATAAGTAGGTCCAAGGGATATAGTAAACATGGAGTGAAGCATCGGAATCTATAACTAGTGTCACAGGAATGGTTCATAACATAGGCAGTAAGAAGAGGTAGTCTTCTTGTACTTAAGTCGGCATTGTGCCTATAGTATTTACTTCCCATGCAATTTCTGTGTTTCATCGTCAATAAGAAGGTCAGAGGGATACAGTAAATCTCAAGTGAGGCATCGGAATCTATAACTAGCGTCACAGGAATGGTTCAAAACATAGTCAATAAGAAGAGTCAGTCTTCTTGTACTTATGTCTGCATTGTGCATTTTGTATTTAATTCCGATGCAATTTCTGTGTTTCGTTGTCAATAAGAAGGTCAGAGGGATACAGTAAACCTGAACTGAAGCACCGGAATCTATAACTAGTGTCACAGGAATGGTTCAAAACATAGACAGTAAGTAGCGGCAGTCTTCTTGTACTTAAGTCGGCATTGTGCCTTTTTTACTTAATTCCGATGCAATTTCTGTGTTTCATCGTCAATAACAATGTCCAAGGGATACAGTAAACCTGGAGTGAAGAATCGGAATCCATAACTAGTGTCACAGGAATGGTTCAAAGCATCGACAGTAAGAAGAGTCAGTCTTCTTGTACGTAATTCGGCATTGTGCCTTTAGTATTTAATTCCGATGTAATTTCTGTGTTTCATCGTCAATAAGAAGGTCCATGGGATACAGTTAACCTGGAGTGTAGCATCGGAATCTATAAGTAGTGCCACAGGAATGGTTCAAAACATAGACAGTAGGAAGAGTCAGTCTTCTTGAACTTAAGTCGGCATTGTGCCTTTTCTATTTAATTCCGATGCAATTGCTGTGTTTCATCGTCAATAAGAAGATCCAAGGGGTACAGTAAACCTGAAGTGAAGCATCGGAATCTATAACTAGTGCCACAGGAATGGTTCAAAACATAGTCAGTAAGAAGAGTCAGTCTTCTTGTACTTAAGTCGGCATTGTGCCTTTTGTATTTAATTCCGATGCAATTTCTATGTTTCATCGTCAATAAGAAGGTCCAAGGGATACAGTAAACCTGAAGTGAAGCAGCGGAATCTATAACTAGTGTCACAGGAATGAATAAAACATACTCAGTAAGAAGAGTCAGTTTTCTTATACTAAAGTCGGCATTGTGCCTTTTGTATTTATTTCCGATGCAATTTCAGTGTTTCATCGTCAATAAGAAGGTCCAAGGGATACAGTAAACCTGAAGTGAAGCAACGGAATCTATAACTAGTGTCACAGGGATGGTTCAAAACATAGACAGTAAGAAGAGTCAGTATTCTTGTACTTAAGTCGGCATTGTGCCTTTTGTATTTAATTCCGAATAATTTCTGTGTTTCATCTTCAATAAGATGGTCCAAGGGATACAATAAACCTAAAGTGAAGCATCAGAGTCTATAGCTAGTGTCACAGGAATGGTTCAAAACATAGTCAGTAAGAAGAGTCAGTTTTCTTGTACATAAGTCGGAATTGTGCCTTTTGTATTTAATTCCGATGCAATTTCTGTGTTTCATCGTCAATAAGAAGGTCCAAGGGATACAGTAAACCTGAAGTGAAGCATCGGAATCTATAACTAGTGTAACAGGAATGGTTCAAAACATAGATAGTGGGATGAGTCAGTCTTCTTGTACTTAAGTCGGCATTGTGCCTTTTGTATTTAATTCCGATGCAATTTCTATGTTTCATCGTCAATAAGAAGGTCCAAGGGATACAGTAAACCAGAATTGAAGCGGCAGAATCTATAACTAGTGTCACAGGAATGAATCAAAACATAGTCAGTAAGAAGAGTCAGTCTTCTTGTACTAAAATCGGCATTGTGCCTTTTGTATTTAATTCCGATGCAATTTCAGTGTTTCATCGTCAATACGAAGGTCCAAGGGATCCAGTAAACCTGAAGTGAAGCATCGGAATCTATAACTAGTGTCACAGGGATGGTTCAAACATAGACAGTGAGAAGAGTCAGTATTCTTGTACTTAAGTCGGCATTGTGCCTTTTGTATTTAATTCCGAAGCAATTTCTGTGTTTCATCTTCAATAAGAAGGATCAAGGGATACAATAAACCTAAAGTGAAGCATCAGAGTCTATAGCTAGTGTCACAGGAATGGTTCAAAACATGGTCAGTAAGAAGAGTCAGTCTTCTTGTACATAAGTCGTAATTGTGCCTTTTGTATTTAATTCCGATGCAATTTCTGTGTTTCATCGTCAATAAGAAGGTCCAAGGGATACAGTAAACCTGAAGTGAAGCATCGGAATCTATAACTAGTGTAACAGGAATGGTTCAAAACATAGACAGTGGGAAGAGTCAGTCTTCTTGTACTTAAGTCGGTATTGTGACTTTTGTATTTAATTCCGACGCAATTTCTGTGTTTCATCGTCAATAAGAAGTTCAGAGGGATACAGTAAACCTGAACTGAAGCACCGGAATCTATAACTAGTGTCACAGGATGGGTTCAAAACATAGACAGTAGGAAGAGTCAGTCTTCTTGTACTTAAGTCGGCATTGTGCCTTTTCTATTTATTTCCTATGCAATTACTGTGTTTCATCGTCAATAAGAAGGTCCAAGGGATACAGTAAACCTGGAGTAAAGCTCGGAATCTATAACTAGTGTCACAGGAATGGTTCAAAACATCGATAGTAAGAAGAGTCAGTCTTCTTGTACTTAATTCGGCATTGTGCCTTTAGTATTTAATTCCGATGCAATTACTGTGTTTCATCGTGTATAAGAAGGTCAGAGGCATACAATAAATCTGAAGTCAAGCATCGGAATCTATAACTAGTGTCACAGGAATGGTTCAAAACATAGTCAGTAAGAAGAGTCAGTCTTCTTGTACTTAAGTCGGCTTTGTGCCTTTTGAATTTAATTCCGATGCAATTTCTGTGTTTCATCGTCAATAAGAAGGTCCAAGGGACACGGTAAACCTGAAGTGAAACATCTGAATCTATAACTAGTGTCACAGGAATGGTTCAAAACATAGTCAGTAAGAAGAGTCAGTCTTCTTGTACTTCAGTCGGCATTGTGCCTTTTGTATTTATTTCCGATGCAATTTCTGTGTTTCATCGTCAATAAGAAGGTCCAAGGGATACAGTAAACCTGAAGTGAAGCACCGGAATCTATAACTAGTGTCACATGAATGGTTCAAATCATAGTCAGTAAGAAGAGTCAGACGTCTTGTACTTAAGTCGGCATTGTGCCTTTTGTATTTAATTCAAATGCAATTTCTGTGTTTCATCGTCAATAAGAAGGTCCAAGGGATACAGTAAACCTGGAGTTAAGCATCGGAATCTATAACTAGCGTCACATGAATGGTTCAAAACATAGACAGTGAGAAGAGTCAGTCTTCTTGTACTTAATTCGGAACTGTGAATTTTGTATTTAATTCCGATGCAATTTCTGTGTTTCATCGTCAATAAGAAGGTCAGAGGGATACAGTAAACCTGAACTGAAGCACCGGAATCTGTAACTAGAGTCACAGAAATGGTTCAAAACAAAGACAGTAGGAAGAGTCAGTCTTCTTGTACTAAAGACGGCATTGTGCCTTTTGTATTTAATTCCGATGCAATTTCTATGTTTCATCGTCAATAAGAAGGTCCAAGGGATACAGTAAACCTGGAGTGAAGCAGCGGAAACTATAACTAGTGTCACAGGAATGAATCAAAGCATAGTCAGTAAGAAGAGTCAGTCTTCTTGTACTAAAGACGGCATTGTGCCTTTTGTATTTAATTCCGATGCAATTTCTATGTTTCATCGTCATTAAGAAGGTCCAAGGGATATAGTAAACCTGGAGTGAAGCATCGGAATCTATAACTAGTGTCACAGGAATGGTTCAAAACATGGTCAGTAAGAAGAGTCAGTCTTCTTGTAATTAAGTCGGCATTGTGCCTTTTGTATTTAATTCCGATGCAATTTCTATGTTTCATCGTCAATAAGAAGGTCCAAGGGATATAGTAAACTGGGAGTGAAGCATCGGAATCTATAACTAGTGTCACAAAAATGGTTCAAAACATAGTCAGTAAGAAGAGTCAGTCCTCTTGTACTTAAGTCGGCATTGTGCCTTTTGTATTTAATTCCGATGCAATTTCTATGTTTCATCGTCAATAAGAAGGACCAAGGGATATAGTAAACCTGGAGTGAAGCATCAGAATCTATAACTAGTGTCACAGGAATGGTTCAAAACTTAGACAGTAAGTAGCGTCAGTCTTCTTGTACATAAGTCATCATTGTGCCTTTTTTATTTAATTCCGATGCAATTTCTGTGTTTCATCGTCAATAAGAAGGTCAAAGGGATACAGTCAACCTTGAGTGAAGCATCGGAATCTATAACTAGTGTCACAGGAATGGTTCAAAACATCGACAGTAAGAAGAGTCAGTCTTCTTGTACTTAATTCGGCACTGTGCCTTTAATATTTAATTCCGATGCAATTTCAGTGTTTCATCGTCAATAAGAAGGTTCATGGGATACAGTAAACCTGAAGTGAAGCATCAGAATCAATAACTAGTGTCACTGGAATGGTTCAAAACATAGTCAGTAAGAAGAGCCAGTCTTCTTGTACTTAAGTCGGCATTGTGCCTTTTGTATTTATTTCCGATGCAATTTCTGTGTTTCATCGTCAATAAGAAGGTCCAAGGGATACAGTAAACCTGAAGTCAAGCACCGGAATCTATAACTAGTGTCACATGAATGGTTCAAATCATAGTAAGTAAGAAGAGTCAGTCTTCTTGTACTTAAGTCGGCATTGTGACTTTTGTATTTAATTCCGATGCAATTTCTGTGTTTCATCGTCAATAAGAAGGTGCAAGGGATACAGTTAACCTGGAGTGAAGCATCGGAATCTATAAGTAGTGCCACAGGAATGGTTCAAAACATAGACAGTAGGAAGAGTCAGTCTTCTTGCGCTTAAGTCGGCATTGTGCCTTTTCTGTTTAATTCCGATGCAATTGCTGTGTTTCATCGTCAATAAGAAGATCCAAGGGATACAGTAAACCTGAAGTGAAGCATCGGAATCTATAACTAGTGCCACAGGAATGGTTCAAAACATAGGCAGTAAGAAGAGTCAGTCTTCTTGTACTTAAGTCGGCATTGTGCCTTTTGTATTTAATTCCGATGCAATTTCTATGTTTCATCGTCAATTAGAAGGTCCAAGGGATACAGTAAACCTGAAGTGAAGCAGCGGAATCTATAACTAGTGTCACAGGAATGAATCAAACATACTCAGTAAGAAGAGTCAGTCTTCTTGTACTAAAGTCGGCATTGTGCCTTTTGTATTTAATTCCGATGCAATTTCAGTGTTTCATCGTCAATAAGAAGGTCCAAGGGATACAGTAAACCTGAAGTGAAGCAACTGAATCTATAACTAGTGTCAAAGGGATGGTTCAAAACATAGACAGTAAGAAGAGTCAGTATTCTTGTACTTAAGTCGGTATGTGCCTTTTGTATTTAATTCCGAAGCAATTTCTGTGTTTCATCTTCAATAAGAAGGTCCAAGGGATACAATAAACCTAAAGTGAAGCATCAGAGTCTGTAGCTAGTGTCACAGGAATGGTTCAAAACATAGTCAGTAAGAAGAGTCAGTCATCTTGTACTTAATTCGGAATTGTGAATTTTGTATTTAATTCCGATGCAATTTCTGTGTTTCATCGTCAATAAGAAGGTCAGAGGGATACAGTAAACCTGAACTGAAGCACCGGAATCTATAACTAGTGTCACAGAAATGGTTCTAAACATAGACAGTAGGAAGAGTCAGTCTTCTTGTACTTAAGTCGGCTTTGTGCCTTTTCCATTTAATTCCTATGCAATTTCTGTGTTTCATCGTCAATAAGATGGTCCGAGGGATATAGTGAACCTGAAGTGAAATATCGGAATCTATAACTAGTGTCACAGGAATGGTTCAAAGCATGGTCAGTAAGAAGAGTCAGTTTTCTTGTAATTAAGTCGGCATTGTGCTTTTTGTTTTTAATTCCGATGCAATTTCTATGTTTCATCGTCAATAAGAAGGTCCAAGGGATACAGTAAACCTGGAGTGAAGCAGCGGAATCTATAACTAGTGTCACAGGAATGAACCAAAACGTAGTCAGTAAGAAGTGTCAGTCTTCTTGAACTAAAATCGGCATTGTGCCTTTTGTATTCATTTCCGATGCGATTTCAGTGTTTCATCGTCAATAAGAAGGACCAAGGGATACTGTAAACCTGAAGTGAAGCATCGGAATCTATAACTAGTGTCACAGGGATGGTTCAAAATATAGACAGTAAGAAGAGTCAGTATTCTTGTACTTAAGTCGGCATTGCGCCTTTTGTATTTAATTCCGAAGCAATTTCTGTGTTTCATCTTCAATAAGAAGGTTCAAGGGATACAATAAACCTATAGTGAAGCATCAGAGTCTATAGCTAGTGTCACAGGAATGGTTCAAAGCATGGTCAGTAAGAAGAGCCAGGCTTCTTGTACATAAGTCGGAATTGTGCCTTTTCTATTTAATTCCGATGCAATTTTTGTGTTTCATCGTTAATAAGAAGGTCCAAGGGATATAGTAAACTGGGAGTGAAGCATCGGAATCTATAACTAGTGTCACAGGAATGGTTCAAAACATCGACAGTAAGAAGAGACAGTCTTCTTGAACTAAAATCGGCATTGTGCCTTTTGTATTTAATTCCGATGCAATTTCAGTGTTTCATCGTCAATAAGAAGGTCCATGGGATACAGTAAACCTGAAGTGAAGCATCAGAATCTATAACTAGTGTCACTGGAATGGTTCAAAACATAGTCAGTAAGAAGAGCCAGTCTTCTTGTACTTAAGTCGGCATTGTGCCTTTTGTATTTATTTCCGTTGCAATTTCTGTGTTTCACTGTCAATAAGAAGGTCCTCGGGATACAGTAAACCTGAAGTCAAGCACCGGAATCTATAACTAGTGTCACATGAATGGTTCAAATCATAGTAAGTGAGAAGAGTCAGTCTTCTTGTACTTAAGTCGCCATTCTGCCTTTTGTATTTAATTCCGATGCAATTTCTGTGTTTCATCGTCAATAAGAAGGTCCAAGGGATACAGTAAACCTGGAGTGAAGCATTGGAATCTATAACTAGTGTCACATGAATGGTTCAAATCATAGACAGTAAGAAGAGTCAGTCTTCTTGTACTTAATTCGGAATTGTGCATTTGTGTTTAATTCCGATGCAATTTCTGTGTTTCATCGTTAGTAAGAAGGTCAGAGGGATACAGTAAAACTGAAGTGAAGCATCGGAATCTATAACTAGTGTCACAGGAATGGTTCAAAACATAGTCAGTAAGAAGAGTCAGTCTTCTTGTACTTAAGTCGGCATTGTGACTTTTATATTTAATTCCGATGCAATTTCTGTGTTTCATCGTCAATAAGATGGTCCAAGGGATACAGTTAACCTGGAGTGAAGCATCGGAATCTTTAAGTAGTGCCACAGGAATGGTTCAAAACATAGACAGTAGGAAGAGTCAGTCTTCTTGCACTTAAGTCGGCATTGTGCCTTTTCAATTTAATTCCGATGCAATTGCTGTGTTTCATCGTCAATAAGAAGATCCAAGGGATACAGTAAACCTGTAGTGAAGTATCGGAATCTATAACTAGTGCCACAGGAATGGTTCAAAACATAGTCAGTAAGAAGAGTCAGTATTCTTGTACTTAAGTCTTCATTGTGCCTTTTGTATTTAATTCCGAAGCAATTTCTGTGTTTCATCTTCAATAACAAGGTCCAAAGGATACAATAAACCTAGTCTATAGCTAGTGTCACAGGAATGGTTCAAAACATAGTCAGTAAGAAGAGTCAGTCTTCTTGTACATAAGTCGGAATTGTGCCTTTTGTATTTAATTCCGATGCAATTTCTGTGTTTCATCGTCAATAAGAAGGTCCAAGGGATACAGTAAACCTGAAGTGAAGCATCGGAATCTATAACTAGTGTAACAGGAATGGTTCAAAACATAGACAGTGGGAAGAGTCAGTCTTCTTGTACTTAAGTCGGCATTGCGCGTTTTGTATTTAATTCCGATGCAATTTCTATGTTTCATCGTCAATAAGATGGTCCAAGGGATACAGTAAACCTGAAGTGAAGCAGCAGAATCTATAACTAGTGTCACAGGAATGAATCAAAACATAGTCAGTAAGAAGAGTCAGTCTTCTGGTACTAAAATCGGCATTGTGCCTTTTGTATTTAATTCCGATGCAATTTCAGTGTTTCATCGTCAATAAGAAGGACCAAGGGATACAGTAAACCTGGAGTAAAGCTCGGAATCTATAACTAGTGTCACAGGAATTGTTCAAAACATCGACAGTAAGAAGAGTCAGTATTCTTGTACTTAATTCGGCATTGTGCCTTTAGTATTTAATTCCGATGCAATTTCTGTGTTTCATCGTGTATAAGATGGTCAGAGGCATACAGTAAATCTGAAGTCAAGCATCGGAATCTATAACTAGTGTCACAGGAATGGTTCAAAACATAGTCAGTAAGAAGAGTCAGTCTGCTTGTACTTAAGTCAGCTTTCTGCCTTTTGTATATAATTCCGATGCAATTTCTGTGTTTCATCGTCAATAAGAAGGTCCAAGGGACACAGTAAACCTGAAGTGAAGCATCAGAATCTATAACTAGTGTCACAGGAATGGTTCAAAACATAGTCAGTAAGAAGAGTCAGTCTTCTTGTACTTCAGTCGCCATTGTGCCTTTTGTATTTAATTCCGATGCAATTTCTGTGTTTCATCGTCAATAAGAAAGTCCAAGGGATACAGTGAACCTGGAGTGAAGCTTCGGAATCTATAACTAGCGTCACATGAATGGTTCAAAACATAGACAGTAAGAAGAGTCAGTCATCTTGTACTTAATTCGGAATTGTGAATCTTGTATTTAATTCCGATGCAATTTCTGTGTTTCATCGTCAATAAGAAGGTCAGAGGGATACAGTAAACCTGAACTGAAGCACCGGAATCTATAACTAGATTCACAGAAATGGTTCAAAACATAGACAGTAGAAGAGTCAGTCTTCTTGTACTTAAGTCGGCATTGTGCCTTTTCTATTTAATTCCTATGCAATTTCTGTGTTTCATCGTCAATAAGAAGGTCCGAGGGATATAGTAAGCCTGAAGTGAAGCATCGGAATCTATAACTAGTGTCACAGGAATGGTTCAAAACATGGTCAGTAAGAAGAGTCAGTCTTCTTGTAATTAAGTCGGCACTGTGCTTTTTGTTTTTAATTCCGATGCAATTTCTATGTTTCATCGTCAATAAGAAGGTCCAAGGGATACAGTAAACCTGGAGTGAAGCAGCGGAATCTATAACTAGTGTCACAGGAATGAATCAAAACATAGACAGTAAGAAGAGTCAGTCTTCTTGTACTTAAGTCGGCATTGTGTCTTTTGTATTTAATTCCGACGCAATTTCTGTGTTTCATCGTCAATACGAAGGTCAGAGGGATACAGTAAACCTGAACTGAAGCACCGGAATCCATAACTAGTGTCACAGGAATGGTTCAAAACATAGACAGTAGGAAGAGTCAGTCTTCTTGTACTAAAGTCGGCATTGTGCCTTTTCTATTTATTTCCTATGCAATTTCTGTGTTTCATCGTCAATAAGAAGGTCCAAGGGATACAGTAAACCTGGAGTAAAGCTCTAAATCTATAACTAGTGTCACAGGAATGGTTCAAATCATCGACAGTAAGAAGAGTCAGTCTTCTTGTACTTAATTCGGCATTGTGCCTTTAGTATTTAATTCCGATGCAATTTCTGTGTTTCATCGTGTATAAGATGGTCAGAGGCATACAGTAAATCTGAAGTCAAGCATCGGAATCTATAACTAGTGTCACAGGAATGGTTCAAAACATAGTCAGTAAGAAGAGTCAGTCTTCTTGTACTTAAGTCGGCTTTGTGCCTTTTGTATTTAATTCCGATGCAATTTCTGTGTTTCATCGTCAATAAGAAGGTCCAAGGGACACAGTAAACATGAAGTGAAGCATCAGAATCTATAACTAGTGTCACAGGAATGGTTCAAAACATAGTCAGTAAGAAGAGTCAGTCTTCTGGTACTTCAGACGGCATTGTGCCATTTGTATTTATTTCCGATGCAATTTCTGTGTTTCATCGTCAATAAGAGGGTCCAAGGGATACAGTAAACCTGAAGTGAAGCACCGGAATCTATAACAAGCGTCACATGAATGGTTCAAATCATAGTCAGTAAGAAGAGTCAGACTTCTTGCACTTAAGTCGCCATTGTGCCTTTTGTATTTAATTCCGATGCAAAATCTGTGTTTCATCGTCAATAAGAAGGTCCAAGGGATACAGTAGACCTGGAGTGAAGCGTCGGAATCTATAACTAGCGTCACATGAATGGTTCAAAACATAGACAGTAAGAAGAGTCAGTCATCTTGTACTTAATTCGGAATTGTGAATTTTGTATTTAATTCCGATGCAATTTCTGTGTTTCATCGTCAATAAGAACGTCAGAGGGATACAGTAAACCTGAACTGAATCACCGGAATCTATAACTAGAGTCACAGAAATGGTTCAAAACATAGACAGTAGGAAGAGTCAGTCTTCTTGTACTTAAGTCGGCATTGTGCCTTTTCTATTTAATTCCTATGCAATTTCTGTGTTTCATCGTCAATAAGAAGGTCCGAGGGATATAGTGAACCTGAAGTGAAGCATCGGAATCTATAACTAGTGTCACAGGAATGGTTCAAAACATCGTCAGTAAGAAGAGTCAGTCTTCTTGTAATTAAGTCGGCATTGTGCTTTTTGTTTTTAATTCCGATGCAATTTCTATGTTTCATCGTCAATAAGAAGGTCCAAGGGATACAGTAAACCTAGAGTGAAGCAGCAGAATCTATAACTAGCGTCACAGGAATGAATCAAAACATAGTCAGTAAGAAGAGTCAGTCTTCTTGTACTAAAATCGGCATTGTGCTTTTTGTATTTAATTCCGATGCAATTTCAGTGTTTCATCGTCAATACGAAGGACCAAGGGATACAGTAAACCTGAAGTGAAGCATCGGAATCTATAACTAGTGTCACAGGGATGGTTCAAAACATAGACAGTAAGAAGAGTCAGTATTCTTGTACTTAAGTCGGCATTGTGCCGTTTGTATTTAATTCCGAAGCAATTTCTGTGTTTCATCTTCACAAAGAAGGTTCAAGGGATACAGTAAACCTGAAGTGAAGCACCGGAATCTATAACTAGTGTCACTTGAATGGTTCAAATCATAGTCAGTAAGAAGAGTCAGACTTCTTGCACATCAGTCGCCATTGTGCCTTTTGTGTTTAATTCCGATGCAATTTCTGTGTTTCATCGTCAATAAGAAGGTCCAAGGGATACAGTAAACCTGGAGTGAAGCATCGGAATCTACAACTAGCGTCACATGAATGGTTCAAAACATAGATAGTAAGAAGAGTCAGTCATCTTGTACTTAATTCGGAATTGTGAATTTTGTATTTAATTCCGTTGCAATTTCTGTGTTTCATCGTCAATAAGAAGGTCAGAGGGATACAGTAAGCCTGAACTGAAGCACCGGAATCTATAACTAAATTCACAGAAATGGTTCAAAACATAGACAGTAGGAAGAGTCAGTCTTCTTGTACTTAAGTCGGCATTGTAACTTTTCTATTTAATTCCTATGCAATTTCTGTGTTTCATCGTCAATAAGAAGGTCCGAGGGATATAGTAAACCTGAAGTGAAGCATCGGAATCTATAACTAGTGTAACAGGAATGGTTCAAAAGCATGGTCAGTAAGAAGAGTCAGTCTTCTTGTAATTAAGTCGGCATTGTGCTTTTTGTTTTTAATTCCGATGCAATTTCTATGTTTCATCGTCAATAAGAAGGTCCAAGGGATACAGTAAACCTGGAGAGAAGCAGCGGAATCTATAACTAGTGTCACAGGAACGAATCAAAGCATAGTCAGTAAGAAGAGTCAGTCTTCTTGTACTAAAATCGGCATTGTGCCTTTTGTATTTAATTCCGATGCAATTTCTGTGTTTCATCGTCAATAAGAAAGTCCAAGGGATACAGTAAACCTGGAGTGAAGCTTCGGAATCTATAACTAGCGTCACATGAATGGTTCAAAACATAGACAGTAAGAAGAGTCAGTCATCTTGTACTTAATTCGGAATTGTGAATCTTGTATTTAATTCCGATGCAATTTCTGTGTTTCATCGTCAATAAGAAGGTCAGAGGGATACAGTAAACCTGAACTGAAGCACCGGAATCTATAACTAGATTCACAGAAATGGTTCAAAACATAGACAGTAGAAGAGTCAGTCTTCTTGTACTTAAGTCGGCATTGTGCCTTTTCTATTTAATTCCTATGCAATTTCTGTGTTTCATCGTCAATAAGAAGGTCCGAGGGATATAGTAAACCTGAAGTGAAGCATCGGATTCTATAACTAGTGTCACAGGAATGGTTCAAAACATGGTCAGTAAGAAGAGTCAGTCTTCTTGTAATTATGTCGGCACTGTGCTTTTTGTTTTTAATTCCGATGCAATTTCTATGTTTCATCGTCAATAAGAAGGTCCAAGGGATACAGTAAACCTGGAGTGAAGCAGCGGAATCTATAACTAGTGTCACAGGAATGAATCAAAACATAGACAGTAAGAAGAGTCAGTCTTCTTGTACTTAAGTCGGCATTGTGTCTTTTGTATTTAATTCCGACGCAATTTCTGTGTTTCATCGTCAATACGAAGGTCAGAGGGATACAGTAAACCTGAACTGAAGCACCGGAATCCATAACTAGTGTCACAGGAATGGTTCAAAACATAGACAGTAGGAAGAGTCAGTCTTCTTGTACTAAAGTCGGCATTGTGCCTTTTCTATTTATTTCCTATGCAATTTCTGTGTTTCATCGTCAATAAGAAGGTCCAAGGGATACAGTAAACCTGGAGTAAAGCTCTAAATCTATAACTAGTGTCACAGGAATGGTTCAAATCATCGACAGTAAGAAGAGTCAGTCTTCTTGTACTTAATTCGGCATTGTGCCTTTAGTATTTAATTCCGATGCAATTTCTGTGTTTCATCGTGTATAAGATGGTCAGAGGCATACAGTAAATCTGAAGTCAAGCATCGGAATCTATAACTAGTGTCACAGGAATGGTTCAAAACATAGTCAGTAAGAAGAGTCAGTCTTCTTGTACTTAAGTCGGCTTTGTGCCTTTTGTATTTAATTCCGATGCAATTTCTGTGTTTCATCGTCAATAAGAAGGTCCAAGGGACACAGTAAACATGAAGTGAAGCATCAGAATCTATAACTAGTGTCACAGGAATGGTTCAAAACATAGTCAGTAAGAAGAGTCAGTCTTCTGGTACTTCAGACGGCATTGTGCCATTTGTATTTATTTCCGATGCAATTTCTGTGTTTCATCGTCAATAAGAGGGTCCAAGGGATACAGTAAACCTGAAGTGAAGCACCGGAATCTATAACAAGCGTCACAAGAATGGTTCAAATCATAGTCAGTAAGAAGAGTCAGACTTCTTGCACTTAAGTCGCCATTGTGCCTTTTGTATTTAATTCCGATGCAAAATCTGTGTTTCATCGTCAATAAGAAGGTCCAAGGGATACAGTAAACCTGGAGTGAAGCGTCGGAATCTATAACTAGCGTCACATGAATGGTTCAAAACATAGACAGTAAGAAGAGTCAGTCATCTTGTACTTAATTCGGAATTGTGAATTTTGTATTTAATTCCGATGCAATTTCTGTGTTTCATCGTCAATAAGAAGGTCAGAGGGATACAGTAAACCTGAACTGAATCACCGGAATCTATAACTAGAGTCACAGAAGTGGTTCAAAACATAGACAGTAGGAAGAGTCAGTCTTCTTGTACTTAAGTCGGCATTGTGCCTTTTCTATTTAATTCCTATGCAATTTCTGTGTTTCATCGTCAATAAGAAGGTCCGAGGGATATAGTGAACCTGAAGTGAAGCATCGGAATCTATAACTAGTGTCACAGGAATGGTTCAAAACATCGTCAGTAAGAAGAGTCAGTCTTCTTGTAATTAAGTCGGCATTGTGCTTTTTGTTTTTAATTCCGATGCAATTTCTATGTTTCATCGTCAATAAGAAGGTCCAAGGGATACAGTAAACCTGGAGTGAAGCAGCAGAATCTATAACTAGCGTCACAGGAATGAATCAAAACATAGACAGTAAGAAGAGTCAGTCTTCTTGTACTAAAATCGGCATTGTGCCTTTTGTATTTAATTCCGATGCAATTTCAGTGTTTCATCGTCAATACGAAGGACCAAGGGATACAGTAAACCTGAAGTGAAGCATCGGAATCTATAACTAGTGTCACAGGGATGGTTCAAAACATAGACAGTAAGAAGAGTCAGTATTCTTGTACTTAAGTCGGCATTGTGCCGTTTGTATTTAATTCCGAAGCAATTTCTGTGTTTCATCTTCACAAAGAAGGTTCAAGGGATACAGTAAACCTGAAGTGAAGCACCGGAATCTATAACTCGTGTCACATGAATGGTTCAAATCATAGTCAGTAAGAAGAGTCAGACTTCTTGCACTTAAGTCGCCATTGTGCCTTTTGTATTTAATTCCGATGCAATTTCTGTGTTTCATCGTCAATAAGAAGGTCCAAGGGATACAGTAAACCTGGAGTGAAGCATCGGAATCTACAACTAGCGTCACATGAATGGTTCAAAACATAGATAGTAAGAAGAGTCAGTCATCTTGTACTTAATTCGGAATTGTGAATTTTGTATTTAATTCCGTTGCAATTTCTGTGTTTCATCGTCAATAAGAAGGTCAGAGGGATACAGTAAGCCAGAACTGAAGCACCGGAATCTATAACTAAATTCACAGAAATGGTTCAAAACATAGACAGTAGGAAGAGTCAGTCTTCTTGTACTTAAGTCGGCATTGTGACTTTTCTATTTAATTCCTATGCAATTTCTGTGTTTCATCGTCAATAAGAAGGTCCGAGGGATATAGTAAACCTGAAGTGAAGCATCGGAATCTATAACTAGTGTAACAGGAATGGTTCAAAAGCATGGTCAGTAAGAAGAGTCAGTCTTCTTGTAATTAAGTCGGCATTGTGCTTTTTGTTTTTAATTCCGATGCAATTTCTATGTTTCATCGTCAATAAGAAGGACCAAGGGATACAGTAAACCTGAAGTGAAGCATCGGAATCTATAACTAGTGTCACAGGGATGGTTCAAAACATAGACAGTAAGAAGAGTCAGTATTCTTGTACATAAGTCGGCATTGTGACTTTTCTATTTAATTCCTATGCAATTTCTGTGTTTCATCGTCAATAAGAAGGTCCAAGGGACACAGTAAACCTGAAGTGAAGCATCAGAATCTATAACTAGTGTCACAGGAATGGTTCAAAACATAGTCAGTAAGAAGAGTCAGTCTTCTTGTACTTCAGACGGCATTGTGCCTTTTGTATTTATTTCCGATGCAATTTCTGTGTTTCATCGTCAATAAGAAGGTCCAAGGGATACAGTAAACCTGAAGTGAAGCACCGGAATCTATAACTAGTGTCACATGAATGGTTCAAATCATAGTCAGTAAGAAGAGTCAGACGTCTTGCACTTAAGTCGCCATTGTGCCTTTTGTATTTACTTCCGATGCAATTTCTGTGTTTCATCGTCAATAAGAAGGTGCAAGGGATACAGTAAACCTGGAGTGAAGCACCGGAATGTATAACTAGAGTCAAAGAAATGGTTCAAAGCATAGACAGTAGGAAGAGTCAGTATTCTTGTACTTAAGTCGGCATTGTGCCTTTTGTATTTAATTCCGAAGCAATTTCTGTGTTTCATCTTCAATAAGAAGGATCAAGGGATACAATAAACCTAAAGTGAAGCATCAGAGTCTATAGCTAGTGTCACAGGAATGGTTCAAAGTATGGTCAGTAACAAGAGTCAGTCTTCTTGTACATAAGTCGGAATTGTGCCTTTTGTATATAATTCCGATGCAATTTCTGTGTTTCATCGTCAATAAGAAGGTCCAAGGGACACAGTAAACCTGAAGTGAAGCATCAGAATCTATAACTAGTGTCACAGGAATGGTTCAAAACATAGTCAGTAAGAAGAGTCAGTCTTCTTGTACTACAGTCGCCATTGTGCCTTTTGTATTTAATTCCGATGCAATTTCTGTGTTTCATCGTCAATAAGAAAGTCCAAGGGATACAGTAAACCTGGAGTGAAGCTTCGGAATCTATAACTAGCGTCACATGAATGGTTCAAAACATAGACAGTAAGAAGAGTCAGTCATCTTGTACTTAATTCGGAATTGTGAATCTTGTATTTAATTCCGATGCAATTTCTGTGTTTCATCGTCAATAAGAAGGTCAGAGGGATACAGTAAACCTGAACTGAAGCACCGGAATCTATAACTAGATTCACAGAAATGGTTCATAACATAGACAGTAGAAGAGTCAGTCTTCTTGTACTTAAGTCGGCATTGTGCCTTTTCTATTTAATTCCTATGCAATTTCTGTGTTTCATCGTCAATAAGAAGGTCCGAGGGATATAGTAAACCTGAAGTGAAGCATCGGAATCTATAACTAGTGTCACAGGAATGGTTCAAAACATGGTCAGTAAGAAGAGTCAGTCTTCTTGTAATTAAGTCGGCACTGTGCTTTTTGTTTTTAATTCCGATGCAATTTCTATGTTTCATCGTCAATAAGAAGGTCCAAGGGATACAGTAAACCTGGAGTGAAGCAGCGGAATCTATAACTAGTGTCACAGGAATGAATCAAATCATAGACAGTAAGAAGAGTCAGTCTTCTTGTACTTAAGTCGGCATTGTGTCTTTTGTATTCAATTCCGACGCAATTTCTGTGTTTCATCGTCAATACGAAGGTCAGAGGGATACAGTAAACCTGAACTGAAGCACCGGAATCCATAACTAGTGTCACAGGAATGGTTCAAAACATAGACAGTAGGAAGAGTCAGTCTTCTTGTACTAAAGTCGGCATTGTGCCTTTTCTATTTATTTCCTATGCAATTTCTGTGTTTCATCGTCAATAAGAAGGTCCAAGGGATACAGTAAACCTGGAGTAAAGCTCTAAATCTATAACTAGTGTCACAGGAATGGTTCAAATCATCGACAGTAAGAAGAGTCAGTCTTCTTGTACTTAATTCGGCATTGTGCCTTTAGTATTTAATTCCGATGCAATTTCTGTGTTTCATCGTGTATAAGATGGTCAGAGGCATACAGTAAATCTGAAGTCAAGCATCGGAATCTATAACTAGTGTCACAGGAATGGTTCAAAACATAGTCAGTAAGAAGAGTCAGTCTTCTTGTACTTAAGTCGGCTTTGTGCCTTTTGTATTTAATTCCGATGCAATTTCTGTGTTTCATCGTCAATAAGAAGGTCCAAGGGACACAGTAAACATGAAGTGAAGCATCAGAATCTATAACTAGTGTCACAGGAATGGTTCAAAACATAGTCAGTAAGAAGAGTCATTCTTCTGGTACTTCAGACGGCATTGTGCCATTTGTATTTATTTCCGATGCAATTTCTGTGTTTCATCGTCAATAAGAGGGTCCAAGGGATACAGTAAACCTGAAGTGAAGCACCGGAATCTATAACAAGTGTCACATGAATGGTTCAAATCATAGTCAGTAAGAAGAGTCAGACTTCTTGCACTTAAGTCGCCATTGTGCCTTTTGTATTTAATTCCGATGCAAAATCTGTGTTTCATCGTCAATAAGAAGGTCCAAGGGATACAGTAAACCTGGAGTGAAGCGTCGGAATCTATAACTAGCGTCACATGAATGGTTCAAAACATAGACAGTAAGAAGAGTCAGTCATCTTGTACTTAATTCGGAATTGTGAATTTTGTATTTAATTCCGATGCAATTTCTGTGTTTCATCGTCAATAAGAAGGTCAGAGGGATACAGTAAACCTGAACTGAATCACCGGAATCTATAACTAGAGTCACAGAAATGGTTCAAAACATAGACAGTAGGAAGAGTCAGTCTTCTTGTACTTAAGTCGGCATTGTGCCTTTTCTATTTAATTCCTATGCAATTTCTGTGTTTCATCGTCAATAAGAAGGTCCGAGGGATATAGTAAACCTGAAGTGAAGCATCGGAATCTATAACTAGTGTCACAGGAATGGTTCAAAACATCGTCAGTAAGAAGAGTCAGTCTTCTTGTAATTAAGTCGGCATTGTGCTTTTTGTTTTTAATTCCGATGCTATTTCTACGTTTCATCGTCAATAAGAAGGTCCAAGGGATACAGTAAACCTGGAGTGAAGCAGCAGAATCTATAACTAGTGTCACAGGAATGAATCAAAACATAGTCAGTAAGAAGAGTCAGTCTTCTTGTACTAAAATCGGCATTGTGCCTTTTGTATTTAATTCCGATGCAATATCAGTGTTTCATCGTCAATACGAAGGACCAAGGGATACAGTAAACCTGAAGTGAAGCATCGGAATCTATAACTAGTGTCACAGGGATGGTTCAAAACATAGACAGTAAGAAGAGTCAGTCATCTTGTACTTAATTCGGAATTGTGAATTTTGTATTTAATTCCGTTGCAATTTCTGTGTTTCATCGTCAATAAGAAGGTCAGAGGGATACAGTAAGCCTGAACTGAAGCACCGGAATCTATAACTAAATTCACAGAAATGGTTCAAAAACATAGACAGTAGGAAGAGTCAGTCTTCTTGTACTTAAGTCGGCATTGTGCCTTTTCTATTTAATTCCTATGCAATTTCTGTGTTTCATCGTCAATAAGAAGGTCCGAGGGATATAGTAAACCTGAAGTGAAACATCGGAATCTATAACTAGTGTCACAGGAACGAATCAAAGCATAGTCAGTAAGAAGAGTCAGTCTTCTTGTACTAAAATCGGCATTGTGCCTTTTGTATTTAATTCCGATGCAATTTCAGTGTTTCATCGTCAATAAGAAGGACCAAGGGATACAGTAAACCTGAAGTGAAGCATCGGAATCTATAACTAGTGTCACAGGGATGGTTCAAATCATAGACAGTAAGAAGAGTCAGTATTCTTGTACATAAGTCGGCATTGTGCCTTTTGTATTTAATTCCGAAGCAATTTCTGTGTTTCATCTTCAATAAGAAGGTTCAAGGGATACAATAAACCTAAAGTGAAGCACCAGAGTCTATAGCTAGTGTCACAGGAATGGTTCAAAGCATGGTCAGTAAGAAGAGTCAGTCTTCTTGTACATAAGTCGGAATTGTGCCTTTTGTATTTAATTCCGATGCAATTTCTGTGTTTCATCGTCAATAAGAAGGTCCAAGGGATACAGTAAACATGAAGTGAAGCATCGGAATCTATAACTAGTGTTACAGGAATGGTTCAAAACAGAGACAGTGGGAAGAGTCAGTCTTCTTGTACTTAAGTCGGCATTGTGATTTTTGTATTTAATTCCGACGCAATTTCTGTGTTTCATCGTCAATAAGAAGGTCAGAGGGATACAGTAAACCTGAACTGAAGCACCGGAATCTATAACTATAGTCACAGGAATGGTTCAAAACATAGACAGTAGGAAATGTCAGTCTTCTTGTACTTAAGTCGGCATTGTGCCTTTTGTATTTAATTCCGATGCAATTTCTGTGTTTCATCGTCAATAAGAAGGTCCAAGGGACACAGTAAACCTGAAGTGAAGCATCAGAATCTATAACTAGTGTCACAGGAATGGTTCAAAACATAGTCAGTAAGAAGAGTCAGTCTTCTTGAACTTCAGACGGCATTGTGCCTTTTGTATTTATTTCCGACGCAATTTCTGTGTTTCATCGTCAATAAGAAGGTCCAAGGGATACAGTAAACCTGAAGTGAAGCACCGGAATCTATAACTAGTGTCACATGAATGGTTCAAATCATAGTCAGTAAGAAGAGTCAGACGTCTTGCACTTAAGTCGCCATTGTGCCTTTTGTATTTAATTCCGATGCAATTTCTGTGTTTCATCGTCAACAAGAAGGTCCAAGGGATACAGTAAACCTGGAGTGAAGCACCGGAATGTATAACTAGAGTCACAGAAATGGTTCAAAGCGTAGACAGTAGGAAGAGTCAGTCTTCTTGTACTTAAGTCGGCATTGTGCCTTTTCTATTTAATTCCTATGCAATTTCTGTGTTTCATCGTCAATAAGAAGGTCCGAGGGATATAGTAAACCTGATGTGAAGCATCGGAATCTATAACTAGTGTCAAAGGAATGGTTCAAAACATGGTCAGTAAATGGAGTCAGTCTTCTTGTAATTAAGTCGGCATTGTGCTTTTTGTTTTTAATTCCGATGCAATTTCTATGTTTCATCGTCAATATGAAGGTCCAAGGGATACAGTAAACCTGGAGTGAAGCAGCGGAATCTATAACTAGTGTCACAGGAATGAGTCAAACATAGTCAGTAAGAAGAGTCAGTCTTCTTGTACTAAAATCGGCATTGTGCCTTTTGTATTTAATTCCGATGCAATTTTAGTGTTTCATCGTCATTACGAAGGACCAAGGGATACAGTAAACCTGAAGTGAAGCATCGGAATCTATAACTAGTGTCACAGGGATGGTTCAAAACATAGACAGTAAGAAGAGTCAGTATTCTTGTACTTAAGTCGGCATTGTGCCTTTTGTATTTAATTCCGAAGCAATTTCTGTGTTTCATCTTCAATAAGAAGGTTCAAGGGATACAATAAACCTAAAGTGAAGCATCAGAGTCTATAGCTAGTGTCACAGGAATGGTTCAAAGTATGGTCAGTAACAAGAGTCAGTCTTCTTGTACATAAGTCGGCATTGTGCATTTTGTATTAAATTCGGATGCAATTTCTGTGTTCCATCGTCAATAAGAAGGTCCAAGGATACGGTAGAACTGAAGTGAAGCATCGGAATCTAAAACTGGACTCACAGGACAGGTTCAAATCATAGAAAGTGAGAGTGTCAGTCCTCTTGTACTTAAGTCGGCATTGTGCCTTTTGTATTAAATTCGGATGCAATTTCTGTGTTCCATCGTCAATAAGAAGGTCCAATGGATACAGTAAACCTGAAGTGAAGCGTTGTATTCTAAAACTGGACTCACAGGAGAGGTTCAAATCATAGAAAGTTAGTGTGTCAGTCCTCTTGTACTTAAGTCGGCATTGTGCCTTTTATATTAAACTCGGATGCAATTTCTGTGTTTCATCGTCAATAAGAAGGTACAAGGGATACAGTAAAGCTGAAGAGAAGCATCGGAATCTAAAACTGGACTCACAGGAGAGGTTCAGATCATAGAAAGTGAGAGTGTCAGTCCTCTTGTACTTAAGTCGGCTTTTTGCCTATTGTATTAAATTTGGATGCAATTTCTGTGTTTCTTCGTCATTAACAAGGCCCAAGGGCTACAGTAAACCTGAAGTGAAGCATCGGAATCTAAAACTGGAGTAACAGGAGAAGTTCCAATGATAGAATGTGAGAGTGTCAGTCCTCTTGTACTTAAGTCGGCATTGTGAATTTTTAATTTAATTCCGATGCAATTTCTGTGTTTCATCGTCAAAAAGAAGTTCCAAGGGAAACAGTAAACCTGAAGTGAAGCATCGGAATCTAAAACTGGACTCACAGGAGAGGTTCAAATCATAGAAAGTAAGAGTCTCAGTCCTTTTGTACCTAAGTCGGCATTGTGCCTTTTGTATTAAATTCGGATGCAACATCTGTGTTTCATCGTCAATAAGAAGGTCCAAGGTTTACAGTAAACCTGAAGTGAAGCATCGGAATCTAAAACTGGACTCACAGGAGAGGTTCAAATCATAGAAAGTGAGAGTGTCAGTCCTCTTGTACTTAAGTCGGCATTGTGCCTTTTGTATTAAATTCGGATGCAATTTCTGTGTTCCATCGTCAATAAGAAGGTCCAAGGTATACAGGAAACCCTAAGTGAAGCATCGGAATCTAAAAGTGGACTCACAGGAGAGGTTCAAACCATAGAAACTTTAAGTGTCAGTCCTTTTGTACTTAAGTCGGCATTGTGCCTATTGTATTAAATTCGGATGCAATTTCTGTGTTTCTTCGTCAATAAGAAGGTCCAAGGTATACAGTAAACCTGAAGTGAAGCATCGGAATCTAAAACTGGACTCACAGGAGAGGTTCAAATCATAGAAATTGAGAGTGTCAGTCCTCTTGTACTTAAGTCGGCATTGTGCCTCTTGTATTAAATCCGGATGCAATTTCTGTGTGTCACCGTCAATATGAAGGTCCAAGGTATACAGGACACCTGAAGTGAAGCATCGGAATCTAAAACTGGACTCACAGGAGAGGTTCAAACCATAGAAAGTTAGTGTGTCAGTCCTCTTGTACTTAAGTCGGCATTGTGCCTTTTATATTAAACTCGGATGCAATTTCTGTGTTTCATCGTGAATAAGAAGGAACAAGGTATACAGTAAAGCTGAAGAGAAGCATCGGAATCTAAAACTGGACTCACAGGAGAGGTTCAGATCATAGAAAGTGAGAGTGTCAGTCCTCTTGTACTTAAGTCAGCTTTGTGCCTTTTGTATTAAATTCGGATGAAATTTCTGTGTTTCTTCGTCATTAACAAGGCCCAAGGGCTACAGTAAACCTGAAGTGAAGCATCGGAATCTAAAACTGGAGTAACAGGAGAAGTTCAAATGATAGAATGTGAGAGTGTCAGTCCTCTTGTACTTAAGTCGGCATGTGCCTATTGTATTAAATTCGGATGCAATTTCTGTGTTTCATCGTCAATAAGAAGGTCCAAGGGATACAGTAAACCTGAAGTAAAGCGTCGGAATCTAGAACTGGTCTCACAGCAGAGGTTCAAATCATAGAAAGTGAGAGTCTCAGTCCTTTTGTACTTAAGTCGGCATTGTGCCATTTGTATTAAATTCAGATGCAATTTCTGTTTTTCATCGTCAATAAGAAGGTTCAAGGTATACAGTAAACCTGAAGTGAAGTATAGGAATCTAAAACTGGACTCACAGGAGAGGTTCAAATCATATAAAGTGAGAGTGTCAGTCCTCTTGTACTTAAGTCAACATTGTGCCTTTTGCTTTAAATTCGGATGCAATTTCTGTGTTCCATCGTAAATAAGAAGGTCCAAGGTATACAGGAAACCCTAAGTGAAGCATCGGAATCTAAAAGTGGACTCACAGGAGAGGTTCAAACCATAGAAAGTTAGAGTGTCAGCCCTTTGTACTTAAGTCGCCATTGTGCCTTTTGTATTAAATTCGAATGCAGTTTCTGTGTTTCATCGTCAATAAGAAGGTCCAAGGGATACAGGAAACCTAAAGTGAAGCATCGGAATCTAAAACTGGACTCACGGGAGAGGTTCTAATCATAGAATGTTAGAGTGTCAGTCCTCTTGTACTTAAGTCGGCATTGTGCCTTTTGTATTAAATTCGGATGCTATTTCTGTGTTTCATCGTCAATAAGAAGGTCCAAGGGATACAGTAACCCAGAAGCATCGGAATCTAAAACTGGACTCACAGGAGAGGTTCAAATCATAGATAGTGAGAGTGTCAGTCCTATTGTACTTAAGTCGGCATTGTGCCTTTTGTATTAAATTCGGATGCAATTTCTGTGTTTCATCGTCAATAAGAAGGCCAAGGGATACAGTACACCTGAAGTGAGGCATCGGAATCTAAAACTGGACTCACAGGAGAGGTCCAAATCATAGAAAGTTAGAGTGTCAGTCCTCTTTTACTTAAGTCGGCATTGTGCCATTTGTATTAAATTCGGATGCAATTTCTGTGTTTCATCGTCAATAAGAAGGTCCAAGGTATACAGTAAACCTGAAGTGAAGCATCGGAATCTAAAACTGGACTCACAGGAGAGGTTCAAATCATAGAAAAAGAGAGTGTCAGTCCTCTTGTACTTAAGTCGGCATTGTGCCTTTTGTATTAAATTCGGATGCAATTTCTGTGTTCCATCGTCAATAAGAAGGTCCAAGGTATAAAGGAAACCCTAAGTGAAGCATCGGAATCTAAAAGTGGACTCACAGGAAAGGTTCAAACCATAGATAGTTTAAGTGTCAGTCCTCTTGTACTTAAGTCGGCATTGTGCCTTTCGTATTAAATTCGGATGCAGTTTCTGTGTTTCATCGTCAATAAGAAGGTCCAAGGGATACAGGAAACCTGAAGTGAAGCATCGGAATCTAAAGCTGGACTCACAGGAGAGGTTCAAATCAAGGAAAGTTAGAGTGTCAGTCCTCTCGTACTTAAGTCGGCATTCTGCCTTTTGAATTTAATTCCGAAGCAAATTTCTGTGTTTCATCGTCAATAAGAAGGTCCAAGGATACGGTAGAACTGAAGTGAAGCATCGGAATCTAAAACTGGACTCACAGGACAGGTTCAAATCATAGAAAGTGAGAGTGTCAGTCCTCTTGTACTTAAGTCGGCATTGTGCCTTTTGTATTAAATTCGGATGCAATTTCTGTGTTCCATCGTCAATAAGAAGGTCCAATGGATACAGTAAACCTGAAGTGAAGCGTTGTATTCTAAAACTGGACTCACAGGAGAGGTTCAAATCATAGAAAGTTAGTGTGTCAGTCCTCTTGTACTTAAGTCGGCATTGTGCCTTTTATATTAAACTCGGATGCAATTTCTGTGTTTCATCGTCAATAAGAAGGTACAAGGGATACAGTAAAGCTGAAGAGAAGCATCGGAATCTAAAACTGGACTCACAGGAGAGGTTCAGATCATAGAAAGTGAGAGTGTCAGTCCTCTTGTACTTAAGTCGGCTTTTTGCCTATTGTATTAAATTTGGATGCAATTTCTGTGTTTCTTCGTCATTAACAAGGCCCAAGGGCTACAGTAAACCTGAATTGAAGCATCGGAATCTAAAACTGGACTAACAGGAGAAGTTCAAATGATAGAATGTGAGAGTGTCAGTCCTCTTGTACTTAAGTCGGCATTCTGAATTTTTAATTTAATTCCGATGCAATTTCTGTGTTTCATCGTCAATAAGAAGTTCCAAGGGTTACAGTAAACCTGAAGTGAAGCATCGGAATTTAAAACTGGACTTACAGGAGAGGTTCAAATCGTAGAAAGTTAGAGTGTCAGTCCTCTTGTACTTAAGTCGGCATTGTGCCTATTGTATTAAATTCGGATGCAATTTCTGTGTTTCATCGTCAATAAGAAGGTCCAAGGGATACAGTAAACCTGAAGTGAAGCGTCGGAATCTAGAACTGGACTCACAGGTGAGGTTCAAATCATAGAAAGTGAGAGTGTCAGTCCTTTTGTACTTAAGTCGGCATTGTGCTATTTGTATTAAATTCGGATGCAATTTCTGTTTTTCATCGTCAATAAGAAGGTCCAAGGTATACAGTAAACCTGAAGAAAAGCATCGGAATCTAAAACTGGACTCACAGGAGAGGTTCAAATCATATAAAGTGAGAGTGTCAGTCCTCTTGTACTTAAGTCGGCATTGTGCCTTTTGTATTAAATTCGGATGCAATTTCTGTGTTCCATCGTCAATAAGAAGGTCCGAGGTATACAGGAAACCCTAAGTGAAGCATCGGAATCTAAGTGGACTCACAGGAGAGGTTCAAATCATAGGAAGTTAGAGTGTCAGTCCTCTTGTACTTAAGTTTACCATAGTGCCTTTTGTATTAAATTCGGATGCAGTTTCTGTGTTTCATCGTCAATAAGAAGGTCCAAGGGATACAGGAAACCTGAAGTGAAGCATCGGAATCTAAAACTGGACACACAGGAGAGGTTCAAATCATAGAATGTTAGAGTGTCAGTCCTCTTGTACTTAAGTCGGCATTGTGCCTTTTGTATTAAATTCGGATGCTATTTCTGTGTTTCATCGTCAATAAGATGGTCCAAGGGATACAGTAACCCAGAAGCATCGGAATCTAAAACTGGACTCACAGGAGAGGTTCAAATCATAGAAAGTGAGAGTGTCAGTCCTCTTGTACTTAAGTCGGCATTGTGCCTTTTGTATTAAATTCAGATGCAATTTCTGTGTTTCATCGTCAATAAGAAGGCCAAGGGATACAGTACACCTGAAGTGAGGCATCGGAATCTAAAACTGGACTCACAGGAGAGGTCCAAATCATAGAAAGTTAGAGTGTCAGTCCTCTTGTACTTAAGTCGGCATTGTGCCATTTGTATTAAATTCGGATGCAATTTCTGTGTATCATCGTCAATAAGAAGGTCCAAGGTTTACAGTAAACCTGAAGTGAAGCATCGGAATCTAAAACTGGACTCACAGGAGAGGTTCAAATCATAGAAAGTGAGAGTGTCAGTCCTCTTGTACTTAAGTCGGCATTGTGCCTTTTGTATTAAATTCGGATGCAATTTCTGTGTTCCATCGTCAATAAGAAGGTCCAAGGTATACAGGAAACCCTAAGTGAAGCATCGGAATCTAAAAGTGGACTCACAGGAGAGGTTCAAACCATAGAAACTTTAAGTGTCAGTCCTTTTGTACTTAAGTCGGCATTGTGCCTATTGTATTAAATTCGGATGCAATTTCTGTGTTTCTTCGTCAATAAGAAGGTCCAAGGTATACAGTAAACCTGAAGTGAAGCATCGGAATCTAAAACTGGACTCACAGGAGAGGTTCAAATCATAGAAATTGAGAGTGTCAGTCCTCTTGTACTTAAGTCGGCATTGTGCCTCTTGTATTAAATCCGGATGCAATTTCTGTGTGTCACCGTCAATATGAAGGTCCAAGGTATACAGGACACCTGAAGTGAAGCATCGGAATCTAAAACTGGACTCACAGGAGAGGTTCAAACCATAGAAAGTTAGTGTGTCAGTCCTCTTGTACTTAAGTCGGCATTGTGCCTTTTATATTAAACTCGGATGCAATTTCTGTGTTTCATCGTGAATAAGAAGGAACAAGGTATACAGTAAAGCTGAAGAGAAGCATCGGAATCTAAAACTGGACTCACAGGAGAGGTTCAGATCATAGAAAGTGAGAGTGTCAGTCCTCTTGTACTTAAGTCAGCTTTGTGCCTTTTGTATTAAATTCGGATGAAATTTCTGTGTTTCTTCGTCATTAACAAGGCCCAAGGGCTACAGTAAACCTGAAGTGAAGCATCGGAATCTAAAACTGGAGTAACAGGAGAAGTTCAAATGATAGAATGTGAGAGTGTCAGTCCTCTTGTACTTAAGTCGGCATGTGCCTATTGTATTAAATTCGGATGCAATTTCTGTGTTTCATCGTCAATAAGAAGGTCCAAGGGATACAGTAAACCTGAAGTAAAGCGTCGGAATCTAGAACTGGTCTCACAGCAGAGGTTCAAATCATAGAAAGTGAGAGTCTCAGTCCTTTTGTACTTAAGTCGGCATTGTGCCATTTGTATTAAATTCAGATGCAATTTCTGTTTTTCATCGTCAATAAGAAGGTTCAAGGTATACAGTAAACCTGAAGTGAAGTATAGGAATCTAAAACTGGACTCACAGGAGAGGTTCAAATCATATAAAGTGAGAGTGTCAGTCCTCTTGTACTTAAGTCAACATTGTGCCTTTTGCTTTAAATTCGGATGCAATTTCTGTGTTCCATCGTAAATAAGAAGGTCCAAGGTATACAGGAAACCCTAAGTGTAGCATCGGAATCTAAAAGTGGACTCACAGGAGAGGTTCAAACCATAGAAAGTTAGAGTGTCAGCCCTTTGTACTTAAGTCGCCATTGTGCCTTTTGTATTAAATTCGAATGCAGTTTCTGTGTTTCATCGTCAATAAGAAGGTCCAAGGGATACAGGAAACCTAAAGTGAAGCATCGGAATCTAAAACTGGACTCACGGGAGAGGTTCTAATCATAGAATGTTAGAGTGTCAGTCCTCTTGTACTTAAGTCGGCATTGTGCCTTTTGTATTAAATTCGGATGCTATTTCTGTGTTTCATCGTCAATAAGAAGGTCCAAGGGATACAGTAACCCAGAAGCATCGGAATCTAAAACTGGACTCACAGGAGAGGTTCAAATCATAGATAGTGAGAGTGTCAGTCCTATTGTACTTAAGTCGGCATTGTGCCTTTTGTATTAAATTCGGATGCAATTTCTGTGTTTCATCGTCAATAAGAAGGCCAAGGGATACAGTACACCTGAAGTGAGGCATCGGAATCGAAAACTGGACTCACAGGAGAGGTCCAAATCATAGAAAGTTAGAGTGTCAGTCCTCTTTTACTTAAGTCGGCATTGTGCCATTTGTATTAAATTCGGATGCAATTTCTGTGTTTCATCGTCAATAAGAAGGTCCAAGGTATACAGTAAACCTGAAGTGAAGCATCGGAATCTAAAACTGGACTCACAGGAGAGGTTCAAATCATAGAAAAAGAGAGTGTCAGTCCTCTTGTACTTAAGTCGGCATTGTGCCTTTTGTATTAAATTCGGATGCAATTTCTGTGTTCCATCGTCAATAAGAAGGTCCAAGGTATAAAGGAAACCCTAAGTGAAGCATCGGAATCTAAAAGTGGACTCACAGGAAAGGTTCAAACCATAGATAGTTTAAGTGTCAGTCCTCTTGTACTTAAGTCGGCATTGTGCCTTTCGTATTAAATTCGGATGCAGTTTCTGTGTTTCATCGTCAATAAGAAGGTCCAAGGGATACAGGAAACCTGAAGTGAAGCATCGGAATCTAAAGCTGGACTCACAGGAGAGGTTCAAATCAAGGAAAGTTAGAGTGTCAGTCCTCTCGTACTTAAGTCGGCATTCTGCCTTTTGAATTTAATTCCGAAGCAAATTTCTGTGTTTCATCGTCAATAAGAAGGTCCAAGGATACGGTAGAACTGAAGTGAAGCATCGGAATCTAAAACTGGACTCACAGGACAGGTTCAAATCATAGAAAGTGAGAGTGTCAGTCCTCTTGTACTTAAGTCGGCATTGTGCCTTTTGTATTAAATTCGGATGCAATTTCTGTGTTCCATCGTCAATAAGAAGGTCCAATGGATACAGTAAACCTGAAGTGAAGCGTTGTATTCTAAAACTGGACTCACAGGAGAGGTTCAAATCATAGAAAGTTAGTGTGTCAGTCCTCTTGTACTTAAGTCGGCATTGTGCCTTTTATATTAAACTCGGATGCAATTTCTGTGTTTCATCGTCAATAAGAAGGTACAAGGGATACAGTAAAGCTGAAGAGAAGCATCGGAATCTAAAACTGGACTCACAGGAGAGGTTCAGATCATAGAAAGTGAGAGTGTCAGTCCTCTTGTACTTAAGTCGGCTTTTTGCCTATTGTATTAAATTTGGATGCAATTTCTGTGTTTCTTCGTCATTAACAAGGCCCAAGGGCTACAGTAAACCTGAAGTGAAGCATCGGAATCTAAAACTGGAGTAACAGGAGAAGTTCCAATGATAGAATGTGAGAGTGTCAGTCCTCTTGTACTTAAGTCGGCATTGTGAATTTTTAATTTAATTCCGATGCAATTTCTGTGTTTCATCGTCAAAAAGAAGTTCCAAGGGAAACAGTAAACCTGAAGTGAAGCATCGGAATCTAAAACTGGACTCACAGGAGAGGTTCAAATCATAGAAAGTAAGAGTCTCAGTCCTTTTGTACCTAAGTCGGCATTGTGCCTTTTGTATTAAATTCGGATGCAACATCTGTGTTTCATCGTCAATAAGATGGTCCAAGTGTTACAGTATACCTGAAGTGAAGCATCGGAATCTAAAACTGGACTCACAGGAGAGGTTCAAGTCATAGAAAGTGAGAGTCTCAGTCCTTTTGTCCTTAAGTCGGCATTATGCCTTATGTATTAAATTCGGATGCAATTTCAGTGTTTCATCGTCAATAAGATGGTCCAAGGGATACAGTAAACCTGAAGTGAAGCATCGGAATCTAAAACTGGACTGACACGAGGGGTGCAAATCATAGAAAGTTAGAGTGTCAGTCCTCTTGTACTTAACTCGGCATTGTGCCTTTTAAATTTAATTCCGATCCAATTTCTGTGCTTCATCGTCAATAAGAAGGTCCAAGGTACACAGTAAACCTGAAGTGAAGCATCGGAATCTAAAACTGGATCCACAGGAGAGGTTCAAATCATAGAAAGTTAGAGTGTCAGTCCTCTTGTACATAAGTCGGAATTGTGCTTTTTGTATTAATTTCAGATGCAATTTCTTTGTTTCATCGTCAATACGATGGTCCAAGGGATACAGTAAACCTGAAGTGAGGCATCGGAATCTAAAACAGGACCCACAGTAGAGGTTCAAATCACAGAAAGTTAGAGTGTCAGTCCTCTTGTAATTAAGTCGGCATTGATCCTTTTCTATTAAATTCGGATGCAATTTCTGTGTTTCATCGTCAATAAGAAGGTCCAAGGTATACAGTAAACCTGAAGTGAAGCATGGGAATCTAAAATTCGACTCACAGGAGAGGTTCAAATCATAGAAACTGAGAATGTCAGTCCTCTTGTACTTAAGTCTGTTTTGTGCCTTTTGTATTAAATTCGGATGCAATTTCTGTGTTTCATCGTCAATATGAAGGTCCAAGGTATACAGGAAACCTGAAGTGAAGCATCGGAATCTGAAACTGGACTCACAGGAGAGGTTCAAATCATAGAAAGTTAGTGTGTCAGTCCTCTTGTACTTAAGTCGGCATTGTGCTTTTTATATTAAATTCGGATGCAAATTCAGTGTTTCATCGTCAATAAGATGGTACAGGGAATACAGTAAAGCTGAAGTGAAGCATCGAAATCTAAAACTGGACTCACAGGAGAGGTTCAAATCATAGAAAGTGAGAGTGTCAGTCCTCTTGTACTTAGGTCGGCATTGTGCCTTTTGTATTAAATTCGGATGCAATTTCTGTGTTTCATCGTCAATAAGAAGGTCCAAGGGATAAAGTAAACCTGAAGTGAAGCTTCGGAATCTAAAACAGGACTCACAGGAGAGGTTCAAATCATAGAAAGTTATAGTGTCAGTGCTCTTGTACTTAAGTCGGCATTGTGAATTTTTAATTTAATACGGATGCAATTTCTGTGTTTCATCGTCATTACGAAGTACCAAGGTATACAGTAAACCTCAAGTGAAGCATCGGAATGTAAAACTGGACTTACAGGAGAGGTTCAAATCATAGAAAGTTAGAGTGTCAGTCCTCTTATACTTAAGTCGGCATTGTGCCTATTGTATTAAATTCGGATGCAATTTTTGTGTTTCATCGTCAATAACAAGGTCCAACGGATCCAGTAAACCTGAAGTGAAGCATCGGAATCTAACACTGGACTCACAGGAGAGGTTCAAATCATAGAAAGGTAGAGTGTCAGTCCTCTTGTACTTAAGTCGGCATTTTGCCTTTTGTATTAAATTCGGATGCAATTTCTGTGTTTCATCGTCAATAAGATGGTCCAAGGGATACTGTAAACTTGAAGTGAAGCATCGGAATCTAAAACTGGACTCACAGGAGAGGTTCAAATCATAGAAAGGTAGAGTGTCAGTCCTCTTGTACTTAAGTCGGCATTGTGCCTTTTGTAATAAATTCAGATGCAATTTCTGTGTCTCATCGTCAATAAGAAGGTCCAACAGTAAACCTTAAGTGAAGCATCTGAATCTAAAACTGGACTCACGGGAGAGGTTCAAATCATAGAAAGTTTGAGTGTCAGTCCTCTTGTACTTAAGTCGGCATTGTGCCTTTTGTATTAAATTCCAATGCAATTTCTGTGTTTCATCGTCAATAAGAAGGTCCAAGGGATACAGTTAACCTGAAGTGAGGCATCGGAATCTAAAACTGGACTCACAGGAGAGGTTCAAATCATTGAAAGTTAGAGTGTCAGTCCTCTTGAACTTAAGTCGGCGTTGTGCTTATGTATTAAATTAGGATGCAATTTCTGTGTTTCATCGTCAATAAGAAGGTCCAAGGGATACAGTAAACCTGAAGTGATGCATCGGAGTCTAAAACTGGACTCACAGGAGAGGTTCAAATCATAGAAAGTGAGAGTGTCAGTCCTCTTGTACTTAAGTCGGCATTTTGCCTTTTGTAATAAATTCGGATGCAATTTCTGTGTGTCATCGTCAATAAGAAAGTCCAAGGTATACAGAAAACCTGAAGTGAAGCATCGGAATCTAAAACTGGACTCACAGGAGAGGTTCAAATCATAGAAAGTTAGTGTGCCAGTCCTCTTGTACATAAGTCGGCATTGTGCCTTTTGTATTAAATTCGGATGCAATTTCTGTGTTTCATCGTCAATAAGAAGGTCCAAGGGGTACAGTAAACCTGAAGTGAAGAATCGGAATCTAAAACTGGACTCACAGGAGAGGTTCAAATCATAGAAAGTGAGAGTGTCTGTCCTCTTGTACTTAAATAGGCATTGTGCCTTCAGTATTAAATTCGGATGCAATTTCTGTGTTTCATCGTCAATAAGAATGTCCAAGGGACACAGTAAAACTAAAGTGAAGCATCGGAATGTAAAACTTTACTCACAGGAGAGGTTCAAATCATAGAAAGTTAGAGTGTCAATCCTCTTGTACTTATGTCGGCATTGTGAATTTTGAATTAAATTCCGATGCATTTGTGTTTCATCGTCAATAAGAAGTTCCAAGGTATACAGCAAACCTGAAGTGAAGCATCGGAATCTAAAACTGGACTCACAGGAGAGGTTCAAATCATAGAAAGTTAGAGTCTCAGTCCTCTTGTACTTAAGTCGGCATTGTGCCTTTTGTATTAAATACGTATGCAGTTTCTGTGTTTCTACGTCAATTAGATGGTCCAAGGGATACAGTAAACCTGAAGTGAAGCATCGGAATCTAAAACTGGACGCACAGGAGAGGTTCAAATCATAAAAAGTGAGAGTGTCAGCCCTCTAGTACTTAAGTCGTCATTGTGCCTTCAGTATTAAATTCGGATGCAATCTCTGTGATTCATCGTCAATAAGAAAGTCCAAGGGATTCAGTAATCCTGAAGTGTAGCATCGGAATCTAAAACTGGACTCACAGGAGGGGTTCAAATCATAGAAAGTTAGAGTGTCAGTCCTCTTGTACTTATGTCGGCATTGTGCCTATTGTATTAAATTCAGATGGAATTTCAGTGTTTTATCGTCAATAAGAAGGTCCAAGGGATACAGTAAACCTGAAGTGAGGCATCGGAATCTAAAACTGGACTCACAGGAGAGATTCATATCATAGAAAGTGAGAGTGTCAGTCCTCTTGTACTTAAGTCGTCATTGTGCCTTTTGTATTAAATTTGGATGCAATTTCTGTGTTTCTTCGTCAATAGGAAGGTCCAAGGGATAAAGTAAACCTGAAGTGAAGCATCGGAATTTGAAACAAGACTCACAGGAGAGGTTCAAATCATAGAAAGTTATAGTGTCAGTGCTCTTGTACTTAAGTCAGCATTGTGAATTTTTAATTTAATACCGATGCAATTTCTGTGTTTCATCGTCATTACGAAGTTCCAAGGTATACAGTAAACCTCAAGTGAAGCATCGGATGTAAAACTGGATTTACAGGAGAGGTTCAAATCATAGAAACTGAGAATGTCAGTCCTCTTGTACTTAAGTCGGCATTGTGCCTTTTGTATTAATTTCAGATGCAATTTCTTTGTTTCATCGTCAATACGATGGTCCAAGGGATACAGTAAACCTGAAGTGAGGCATCGGAATCTAAAACTGGACCCACAGTAGAGGTTCAAATCACAGAAAGTTAGAGTGTCAGTCCTCTTATACTTAAGTCGGCATTGTGCCTATTGTATTAAATTCGAATGCAATTTTTGTGTTTCATCGTCAATAACAAGGTCCAACGGATCCAGTAAACCTGAAGTGAAGCATCGGAATCTAACACTGGACTCACAGGAGAGGTTCAAATCATAGAAAGATAGAGTGACAGTCCTCTTGTACTTAAGTCGGCATTTTGCCTTTTGTATTAAATTTGGATGCAATTTCTGTGTTTCATCGTCAATAAGATGGTCCAAGGGATACAGTAAACCTGAAGTGAAGCATCGGAATCTAAAACTGGACTGACAGGAGGGGTTCAAATCATAGAAAGTGAGAGACTCAGTCCTCTTGTCCTTAAGTCGGCATTATGCCTTATGTATTAAATTCGGATGCAATTTCAGTGTTTCATCGTCAATAAGATGGTCCAAGGGATACAGTAAACCTGAAGTGAAGCATCGGAATCTAAAACTGGACTGACAGGAGGGGTTCAAATCATAGAAAGTTAGAGTGTCAGTCCTCTTGTACTTAACTCGGCATTGTGCCTTTTAAATTTAATTCCGATCCAATTTCTGTGCTTCATCGTCAATAAGAAGGTCCAAGGTACACAGTAAACCTGAAGTGAAGCATCGGAATCTAAAACTGGACTCACAGGAGAGGCTCAAATCATAGAAAGTTAGAGTGTCAGTGCTCTTGTACTTATGTCGGCAATGTTCCTTTTGAATTTAATTCCGATGCAATATCTGTGTTTCTTCGTCAATAAGAAGGTCCAAGGTATACAGTAAAACTGAAGTGAAGCATCGGAATCTAAAACTGGACTCACAGGAGGTGTTCAAATCATAGAAAGTAAGAGTGTCAGTCCTCTTGTACATAAGTCGGAATTGTGCTTTTTGTATTAATTTCAGATGCAATTTCTTTGTTTCATCGTCAATACGGTGGTCCAAGGGATACAGTAAACCTGAAGTGAGGCATCGGAATCTAAAACTGGACCCACAGTAGTGGTTCAAATCACAGAAAGTTAGAGTGTCAGTCCTCTTGTAATTAAGTCGGCATTGAGCCTTTTGTATTAAATTCGGATGCAATTTCTGTGTTTCATCGTCAATAAGAAGGTCCAAGGTATACAGTAAACCTGAAGTGAAGCATCGGAATCTAAAATTGGACTCACAGGAGAGGTTCAAATCATAGAAACTGAGAATGTCAGTCCTCTTGTACTTAAGTCGGCATTGTGTCTTTTGTATTAATTTCAGATGCAATTTCTTTGTTTCATCGTCAATACGATGGTCCAAGGGATACAGTAAACCTGTAGTGAGGCATCGGAATCTAAAACTGGACCCACAGTAGAGGTTCAAATCACAGAAAGTTAGAGTGTCAGTCCTCTTGTAATTAAGTCGGCATTGAGCCTTTTGTATTAAATTCGGATGCAATTTCTGTGTTTCATCGTCAATAAGAAGGTCCAAGGTATACAGTAAACCTGAAGTGAAGCATCGGAATCTAAAATTAGACTCACAGGAGAGGTTCAAATCATAGAAACTGAGAATGTCAGTCCTCTTGTACTTAAGTCGGCATTGTGCCTTTTGTATTAAATTCGGATGCAATTTCTGTGTTTCATTGTCAATATGAAGGTCCAAGGTATACAGGAAACCTGAAGTGAAGCATCGGAATCTAAAACTGGACTCACAGGAGAGGTTCAAAACATAGAAAGTTAGTGTGTCAGTCCTCTTGTACTTAAGTCGGCATTGTGCTTTTTATATTAAATTCGGATGCAAATTCAGTGTTTCATCGTCAATAAGAAGGTACAGGGGATACAGTAAAGCTGAAGTGAAGCATCGAAATCTAAAACTGGACTCACAGGAGAGGTTCAAATCATAGAAAGTGAGAGTGTCAGTCCTCTTGTACTTACGTCGGCATTGTGCCTTTTGTATTAAATTCGGATGCAATTTCAGTGTTTCATCGTCAATAAGATGGTCCAAGGGATACAGTAAACCTGAAGTGAAGCATCGGAATCTAAAACTGGACTGACAGGAGGGGTTCAAATCATAGAAAGTTAGAGTGTCAGTCCTCTTGTACTTAAGTCGGCATTGTGAATTTTTAATTTAATACCGATGCAATTTCTGTGTTTCATCGTCATTACGAAGTTCCAAGGTATACAGTAAACCTCAAGTGAAGCATCGGAATGTAAAACTGGACTTACAGGAGAGGTTCAAATCATAGAAAGATAGAGTGTCAGTCCTCTTGTACTTAAGTCGGCATTTTGCCTTTTGTATTAAATTCGGATGCAATTTCTGTGTTTCATCGTCAATAAGATGGTCCAAGGGATACAGTAAACTTGAAGTGAAGCATCGGAATCTAAAACTGGACTCACAGGAGAGGTTCAAATCATAGAAAGGTAGAGTGTCAGTCCTCTTGTACTTAAGTCGGCATTGTGCCTTTTGTAATAAATTCGGATGCAATTTCTGTGTCTCATCGTCAATAAGAAGGTCCAACAGTAAACCTTTAGTGAAGCATCGGAATCTAAAACTGGACTTACAGGAGAGGTTCAAATCATAGAAAGATAGAGTGTCAGTCCTCTTGTACTTAGGTCGGCATTGTGCCTTTTGTATTAAATTCCGATGCAATTTCTGTGTTTCATCGTCAATGAGAAGGTACAAGGGTTACAGTAAACCTGAAGTGAGGCATCGGAATCTAAAACTGGACTCACAGGAGTGGTTCAAATCATTGAAAGTTAGAGTGTCAGTCCTCTTGAACTTAAGTCGGCGTTGTGCTTATGTATTAAATTAGGATGCAATTTCTGTGTTTCATCGTCAATAAGAAGGTCCAAGGGATACAGTAAACCTGAAGTGATGCATCGGAGTCTAAAACTGGACTCACAGGAGAGGTTCAAATCATAGAAAGTGAGAGTGTCAGTCCTCTTGTACTTAAGTCGGCATTTTGCCTTTTGTAATAAATTCGGATGCAATTTCTGTGTGTCATCGTCAATAAGAAAGTCCAAGGTATACAGAAAACCTGAAGTGAAGCATCGGAATCTAAAACTGGACTCACAGGAGAGGTTCAAATCATAGAAAGTTAGTGTGCCAGTCCTCTTGTACTTAAGTCGGCATTGTGCCTTTTATATTAAATTCGGATGCAATATTTGTGTTTCATCGTCAATAAGAAGGTACAAGGGGTACAGTAAAGCTGCAGTGAAGCATCGGAATCTAAAACTGGACTCACAGGAGAGGTTCCCATCATAGAAAGTGAGAGTGTCAGTCCTCCTGTACTTAAGTAGGCATTGTGCCTTTTGTATTAAATTCGGATGCAATTTCTGTGTTTCATCGTCAATAAGAAGGTCCAAGGGATACAGTAAACCTGAAGTGAAGAATCGGAATCTAAAACTGGACTCACAGGAGAGGTTCAAATCATAGAAAGGTAGAGTGTCAGTCCTCTTGTACTTATGTCGGCATTGTGAATTTTGAATTAAATTCCGATGCATTTGTGTTTCATCGTCAAAAAGAAGTTCCAAGGTATACAGCAAACCTGAAGTGAAGCATCGGAATCTAAAACTGGACTCACAGGAGAGGTTCAAATCATAGAAAGTTAGAGTCTCAGTCCTCTTGTACTTAAGTCGGCATTGTGCCTTTTGTATTAAATACGTATGCAGTTTCTGTGTTTCTACGTCAATTAGATGGTCCAAGGGATACAGTAAACCTGAAGTGAAGCATCGGAATCTAAAACTGGACGCACAGGAGACGTTCAAATCATAAAAAGTGAGAGTGTCAGCCCTCTAGTACTTAAGTCGTCATTGTGCCTTCAGTATTAAATTCAGATGCAATCTCTGTGATTCATCGTCAATAAGAAAGTCCAAGGGATTCAGTAATCCTGAAGTGTAGCATCGGAATCTAAAACTGGACTCACAGGAGGGGTTCAAATCATAGAAAGTTAGAGTGTCAGTCCTCTTGTACTTATGTCGGCATTGTGCCTATTGTATTAAATTCAGATGGAATTTCAGTGTTTTATCGTCAATAAGAAGGTCCAAGGGATACAGTAAACCTGAAGTGAGGCATCGGAATCTAAAACTGGACTCACAGGAGAGGTTCATATCATAGAAAGTGAGAGTGTCAGTCCTCTTGTACTTAAGTCGTCATTGTGCCTTTTGTATTAAATTTGGATGCAATTTCTGTGTTTCTTCGTCAATAGGAAGGTCCAAGGGATAAAGTAAACCTGAAGTGAAGCATCGGAATTTGAAACAAGACTCACAGGAGAGGTTCAAATCATAGAAAGTTATAGTGTCAGTGTTCTTGTACTTAAGTCAGCATTGTGAATTTTTAATTTAATACCGATGCAATTTCTGTGTTTCATCGTCATTACGAAGTTCCAAGGTATACAGTAAACCTCAAGTGAAGCATCGGATGTAAAACTGGATTTACAGGAGAGGTTCAAATCATAGAAACTGAGAATGTCAGTCCTCTTGTACTTAAGTCGGCATTGTGCCTTTTGTATTAATTTCAGATGCAATTTCTTTGTTTCATCGTCAATACGATGGTCCAAGGGATACAGTAAACCTGAAGTGAGGCATCGGAATCTAAAACTGGACCCACAGTAGAGGTTCAAATCACAGAAAGTTAGAGTGTCAGTCCTCTTATACTTAAGTCGGCATTGTGCCTATTGTATTAAATTCGAATGCAATTTTTGTGTTTCATCGTCAATAACAAGGTCCAACGGATCCAGTAAACCTGAAGTGAAGCATCGGAATCTAACACTGGACTCACAGGAGAGGTTCAAATCATAGAAAGATAGAGTGACAGTCCTCTTGTACTTAAGTCGGCATTTTGCCTTTTGTATTAAATTTGGATGCAATTTCTGTGTTTCATCGTCAATAAGATGGTCCAAGGGATACAGTAAACCTGAAGTGAAGCATCGGAATCTAAAACTGGACTGACAGGAGGGGTTCAAATCATAGAAAGTGAGAGACTCAGTCCTCTTGTCCTTAAGTCGGCATTATGCTTTATGTATTAAATTCGGATGCAATTTCAGTGTTTCATCGTCAATAAGATGGTCCAAGGGATACAGTAAACCTGAAGTGAAGCATCGGAATCTAAAACTGGACTGACAGGAGGGGTTCAAATCATAGAAAGTTAGAGTGTCAGTCCTCTTGTACTTAACTCGGCATTGTGCCTTTTAAATTTAATTCCGATCCAATTTCTGTGCTTCATCGTCAATAAGAAGGTCCAAGGTACACAGTAAACCTGAAGTGAAGCATCGGAATCTAAAACTGGACTCACAGGAGAGGCTCAAATCATAGAAAGTTAGAGTGTCAGTGCTCTTGTACTTATGTCGGCAATGTTCCTTTTGAATTTAATTCCGATGCAATATCTGTGTTTCTTCGTCAATAAGAAGGTCCAAGGTATACAGTAAACCTGAAGTGAAGCATCGGAATCTAAAACTGGACTCACAGGAGGGGTTCAAATCATAGAAAGTAAGAGTGTCAGTCCTCTTGTACATAAGTCGGAATTGTGCTTTGTATTAATTTCAGATGCAATTTCTTTGTTTCATCGTCAATACGGTGGTCCAAGGGATACAGTAAACCTGAAGTGAGGCATCGGAATCTAAAACTGGACCCACAGTAGAGGTTCAAATCACAGAAAGTTAGAGTGTCAGTCCTCTTGTAATTAAGTCGGCATTGAGCCTTTTGTATTAAATTCGGATGCAATTTCTGTGTTTCATCGTCAATAAGAAGGTCCAAGGTATACAGTAAACCTGAAGTGAAGCATCGGAATCTAAAATTGGACTCACAGGAGAGGTTCAAATCATAGAAACTGAGAATGTCAGTCCTCTTGTACTTAAGTCGGCATTGTGCCTTTTGTATTAATTTCAGATGCAATTTCTTTGTTTCATCGTCAATACGATGGTCCAAGGGATACAGTAAACCTGAAGTGAGGCATCGGAATCTAAAACTGGACCCACAGTAGAGGTTCAAATCACAGAAAGTTAGAGTGTCAGTCCTCTTGTAATTAAGTCGGCATTGAGCCTTTTGTATTAAATTCGGATGCAATTTCTGTGTTTCATCGTCAATAAGAAGGTCCAAGGTATACAGTAAACCTGAAGTGAAGCATCGGAATCTAAAATTAGACTCACAGGAGAGGTTCAAATCATAGAAACTGAGAATGTCAGTCCTCTTGTACTTAAGTCGGCATTGTGCCTTTTGTATTAAATTCGGATGCAATTTCTGTGTTTCATCGTCAATATGAAGGTCCAAGGTATACAGGAAACCTGAAGTGAAGCATCGGAATCTAAAACTGGACTCACAGGAGAGGTTCAAATCATAGAAAGTTAGTGTGTCAGTCCTCTTGTACTTAAGTCGGCATTGTGCTTTTTATATTAAATTCGGATGCAAATTCAGTGTTTCATCGTCAATAAGAAGGTACAGGGGATACAGTAAAGCTGAAGTGAAGCATCGAAATCTAAAACTGGACTCACAGGAGAGGTTCAAATCATAGAAAGTGAGAGTGTCAGTCCTCTTGTACTTACGTCGGCATTGTGCCTTTTGTATTAAATTCGGATGCAATTTCAGTGTTTCATCGTCAATAAGATGGTCCAAGGGATACAGTAAACCTGAAGTGAAGCATCGGAATCTAAAACTGGACTGACAGGAGGGGTTCAAATCATAGAAAGTTAGAGTGTCAGTCCTCTTGTACTTAAGTCGGCATTGTGAATTTTTAATTTAATACCGATGCAATTTCTGTGTTTCATCGTCATTACGAATTTCCAAGGTATACAGTAAACCTCAAGTGAAGCATCGGAATGTAAAACTGGACTTACAGGAGAGGTTCAAATCATAGAAAGATAGAGTGTCAGTCCTCTTGTACTTAAGTCGGCATTTTGCCTTTTGTATTAAATTCGGATGCAATTTCTGTGTTTCATCGTCAATAAGATGGTCCAAGGGATACAGTAAACTTGAAGTGAAGCATCGGAATCTAAAACTGGACTCACAGGAGAGGTTCAAATCATAGAAAGGTAGAGTGTCAGTCCTCTTGTACTTAAGTCGGCATTGTGCCTTTTGTAATAAATTCGGATGCAATTTCTGTGTCTCATCGTCAATAAGAAGGTCCAACAGTAAACCTTTAGTGAAGCATCGGAATCTAAAACTGGACTTACAGGAGAGGTTCAAATCATAGAAAGATAGAGTGTCAGTCCTCTTGTACTTAGGTCGGCATTGTGCCTTTTGTATTAAATTCCGATGCAATTTCTGTGTTTCATCGTCAATGAGAAGGTACAAGGGTTACAGTAAACCTGAAGTGAGGCATCGGAATCTAAAACTGGACTCACAGGAGTGGTTCAAATCATTGAAAGTTAGAGTGTCAGTCCTCTTGAACTTAAGTCGGCGTTGTGCTTATGTATTAAATTAGGATGCAATTTCTGTGTTTCATCGTCAATAAGAAGGTCCAAGGGATACAGTAAACCTGAAGTGATGCATCGGAGTCTAAAACTGGACTCACAGGAAAGGTTCAAATCATAGAAAGTGAGAGTGTCAGTCCTCTTGTACTTAAGTCGGCATTTTGCCTTTTGTAATAAATTCGGATGCAATTTCTGTGTGTCATCGTCAATAAGAAAGTCCAAGGTATACAGAAAACCTGAAGTGAAGCATCGGAATCTAAAACTGGACTCACAGGAGAGGTTCAAATCATAGAAAGTTACTGTGCCAGTCCTCTTGTACTTAAGTCGGCATTGTGCCTTTTATATTAAATTCGGATGCAATATTTGTGTTTCATCGTCAATAAGAAGGTACAAGGGGTACAGTAAAGCTGCAGTGAAGCATCGGAATCTAAAACTGGACTCACAGGAGAGGTTCCCATCATAGAAAGTGAGAGTGTCAGTCCTCCTGTACTTAAGTAGGCATTGTGCCTTTTGTATTAAATTCGGATGCAATTTCTGTGTTTCATCGTCAATAAGAAGGTCCAAGGGATACAGTAAACCTGAAGTGAAGAATCGGAATCTAAAACTGGACTCACAGGAGAGGTTCAAATCATAGAAAGTGAGAGTGTCTGTCCTCTTGTACTTAAATAGGCATTGTGCCTTTAGTCTTAAATTCGGATGCAATTTCAGTGTTCCGTCGTCAATAAGAATGTCCAAGGGATACAGTAAACCTAAAGTGAAGCATCGGAATGTAAAACTTTACTCACAGGAGAGGTTCAAATCATAGAAAGTTAGAGTGTCAATCCTCTTGTACTTATGTCGGCATTGTGAATTTTGAATTAAATTCCGATGCAATTGTGTTTCATCGTCAATAAGAAGTTCCAAGGTATACAGCAAACCTGAAGTGAAGCATCGGAATCTAAAACTGGACTCACAGTAGAGGTTCAAATCATAGAAAGTTAGAGTCTCAGTCCTCTTGTACTTAAGTCGGCATTGTGCCTTTTGTATTAAATACGTATGCAGTTTCTGTGTTTCTACGTCAATTAGATGGTCCAAGGGATACAGTAAACCTGAAGTGAAGCATCGGAATCTAAAACTGGACGCACAGGAGAGGTTCAAATCATAAAAAGTGAGAGTGTCAGCCCTCTAGTACTTAAGTCGTCATTGTGCCTTCAGTATTAAATTCGGATGCAATCTCTGTGATTCATCGTCAATAAGAAGATCCAAGGGATTCAGTAATCCTGAAGTGTAGCAACGGAATCTAAAACTGGACTCACAGGAGAGGTTCAAATCATAGAACGATAGAGTGTCAGTCCTCTTGTACTTAAGTCGGCATTTTGCCTTTTGTATTAAATTTGGATGCAATTTCTGTGTTTCATCGTCAATAAGATGGTCCAAGGGATACAGTAAACCTGAAGTGAAGCATCGGAATCTAAAACTGGACTGACAGGAGGGGTTCAAATCATAGAAAGTGAGAGTCTCAGTCCTTTTGTCCTTAAGTCGGCATTATGCCTTATGTATTAAATTCGGATGCAATTTCAGTGTTTCATCGTCAATAAGATGGTCCAAGGGATACAGTAAACCTGAAGTGAAGCATCGGAATCTAAAACTGGACTGACAGGAGGGGTTCAAATCATAGAAAGTTAGAGTGTCAGTCCTCTTGTACTTAACTCGGCATTGTGCCTTTTAAATTTAATTCCGATCCAATTTCTGTGCTTCATCGTCAATAAGAAGGTCCAAGGTACACAGTAAACCTGAAGTGAAGCATCGGAATCTAAAACTGGACTCACAGGAGAGGTTCAAAGCATAGAAAGTTAGAGTGTCAGTGCTCTTGTACTTATGTCGCCAATGTTCCTTTTGAATTTAATTCCGATGCAATATCTGTGTTTCTTCGTCAATAAGAAGGTCCAAGGTATACAGTAAACCTGAAGTGAAGCATCGGAATCTAAAACTGGACTCACAGGAGAGGTTCAAATCGTAGAAAGTAAGAGAGTCAGGCCTCTTGTACATAAGTCGGAATTGTGCTTTTTGTATTAATTTCAGATGCAATTTCTTTGTTTCATCGTCAATACGGTGGTCCAAGTGATACAGTAAACCTGAAGTGAGGCATCGGAATCTAAAACTGGACCCACAGTAGAGGTTCAAATCACAGAAAGTTAGAGTGTCAGTCCTCTTGTAATTAAGTCGGCATTGAGCCTTTTGTATTAAATTCGGATGCAATTTCTGTGTTTCATCGTCAATAAGAATGTCCAAGGTATACAGTAAACCTGAAGTGAAGCATCGGAATCTAAAATTGGACTCACAGGAGAGGTTCAAATCATAGAAACTGAGAATGTCAGTCCTCTTGTACTTAAGTCGGCATTGTGCCTTTTGTATTAAATTCGGATGCAATTTCTGTGTTTCATCGTCAATATGAAGGTCCAAGGTATACAGGAAACCTGAAGTGAAGCATCAGAATCTAAAACTGGACTCACAGGAGAGGTTCAAATCATAGAAAGTTAGTGTGTCAGTCCACTTGTACTTAAGTCGGCATTGTGCTTTTTATATTAAATTCGGATGCAAATTCAGTGTTTCATCGTCAATAAGAAGGTACAGGGGATACAGTAAAACTGAAGTGAAGCATCGAAATCTAAAACTGGACTCACAGGAGAGGTTCAAATCATAGAAAGTGAGAGTGTCAGTCCTCTTGTACTTAGGTCGGCATTGTGCCTTTTGTATTAAATTCGGATGCAATTTCTGTGTTTCATCGTCATTAACAAGGCCCAAGGGCTACAGTAAACCTGAAGTGAAGCATCGGAATCTAAAACTGGACTCACAGGAGAGGTTCAAATCATAGAAAGTGAGAGTGTCAGTCCTCTTGTACGTAAGTCGTCATAGTGCCTTTTGTATTAAATTTGGATGCAATTTCTGTGTTTCATCGTCAATAAGAAGGTCCAAGGGATAAAGTAAACCTGAAGTGAAGCATCGGAATCTAAAACAGGACTCACAGGAGAGGTTCAAATCATAGAAAGTTATAGTGTCAGTGCTCTTGTACTTAAGTCGGCATTGTGAATTTTTAATTTAATACCGATGCAATTTCTGTGTTTCATCGTCATTACGAAGTTCCAAGGTATACAGTAAACCTCAAGTGAAGCATCGGAATGTAAAACTGGACATACAGGAGAGGGTCAAATCATAGAAAGTTAGAGTGTCAGTCCTCTTATACTTAAGTCGGCATTGTGCCAATTGTATTAAATTCGGATGCAATTTTTGTGTTTCATCGTCAATAACAAGGTCCAACGGATCCAGTAAACCTGAAGTGAAGCATCGGAATCTAACACTGGACTCACAGGAGAGGTTCAAATCATAGAAAGATAGAGTGTCAGTCCTCTTGTACTTAAGTCGGCATTTTGCCTTTTGTAATAAATTCGGATGCAATTTCTGTGTTTCATCGTCAATAAGATGGTCCAAGGGATACAGTAAACTTGAAGTGAAGCATCGGAATCTAAAACTGGACTCACAGGAGAGGTTCAAATCATAGAAAGTTAGAGTGTCAGTCCTCTTGTACTTAAGTCGGCATTGTGCCTTTTGTAATAAATTCGGATGCAATTTCTGTGTCTCATCGTCAATAAGAAGGTCCAACAGTAAACCTTAAGTGAAGCATCGGAATCTAAAACTGGACTCACAGGAGAGGTTCTAATCATAGAAAGTTAGAGTGTCAGTCCTCTTGTACTTAAGTCGGCATTGTGCCTTTTGTATTAAATTCCGATGCAATTTCTGTGTTTCATCGTCAATAAGAAGGTCCAAGGGATACAGTAAACCTGAAGTGAGGCATCGGAATCTAAAACTGGACTCACAGGAGAGGTTCAAACCATTGAAAGTTAGAGTGTCAGTCCTCTTGAACTTAAGTCGGCGTTGTGCTTATGTATTAAATTAGGATGCAATTTCTGTGTTTCATCGTCAATAAGAAGGTCCAGGGGATACAGTAAACCTGAAGTGATGCATCGGAGTCTAAAACTGCACTCACAGGAGAGGTTCAAATCATAGAAAGTGAGAGTGTCAGTCCTCTTGTACTTAAGTCGGCATTTTGCCTTTTGTAATAAATTCGGATGCAGTTTCTGTGTGTCATCGTCAATAAGAAAGTCCAAGGTATACAGAAAACCTGAAGTGAAGCATCGGAATCTAAACTGGACTCACAGGAGAGGTTCAAATCATAGAAAGTTAGTGTGCCAGTCCTCTTGTACTTAAGTCGGCATTGTGAATTTTTAATTTAATACCGATGCAATTTCTGTGTTTCATCGTCGTTACGAAGTTCCAAGGTATACAGTAAACCTCAAGTGAAGCATTGGAATGTAAAACTGGACTTACAGGAGAGGTTCAAATTATAGAAAGTTAGAGTGTCAGTCCTCTTATACTTAAGTCGGCATTGTGCCTATTGTATTAAATTCGGATGCAATTTTTGTGTTTCATCGTCAATAACAAGGTCCAACGGATCCAGTAAACCTGAAGTGAAGCATCGGAATCTAACACTGGACTCACAGCAGAGGTTCAAATCATAGAAAAATAGAGTGTCAGTCCTCTTGTACTTAAGTCGGCATTTTGCCTTTTGTATTAAATTCGGATGCAATTTCTGTGTTTCATCGTCAATAAGATGGTCCAAGGGATACAGTAAACTTGAAGCGAAGCATCGGAATCTAAAACTGGACTCACAGGAGAGGTTCAAATCATAGAAAGTTAGAGTGTCAGTCCTTTTGTGCTTAAGTCGGCATTGTGCCTCTTGTAATAAATTCGGATGCAATTTCTGTGTCTCATCGTCAATAAGAAGGTCCAACAGTAAACCTTAAGTGAAGCATCGGAATCTAAAACTGGACTCACAGGAGAGGTTCAAATCATAGAAAGTGAGAGTGTCTGTCCTCTTGTACTTAAGTCGGCATTGTGCCTTTTGTATTAAATACGTATGCAGTTTCTGTGTTTCTACGTCAATTAGATGGTCCAAGGGATACAGTAAACCTGAAGTGAAGCATCGGAATCTAAAACTGGACGCACAGGAGAGGTTCAAATCATAAAAAGTGAGAGTGTCAGCCCTCTAGTACTTAAGTCGGCTTTGTGCCTTTAGTATTAAATTCGGATGCAATCTCTGTGATTCATCGTCAATAAGAAGGTACAAGGGATTCAGTAATCCTGAAGTGTAGCATCGGAATCTAAAACTGGACTCACAGGAGAGGTTCAAATCATAGAAAGTTATAGTGTCAGTGCTCTTGTACTTAAGTCGGCATTGTGAATTTTTAATTTAATACCGATGCAATTTCTGTGTTTCATCGTCATTACGAAGATCCAAGGTATACAGTAAACCTCAAGTGAAGCATCGGAATGTAAAACTGGACTTACAGGAGAGGTTCAAATCATAGAAAGTTAGAGTGTCAGTGCACTTGTACTTATGTCTGCAATGTTCCTTTTGAATTTAATTCCGATGCAATATCTGTGTTTCTTCGTCAATAAGAAGGTCCAAGGTATACAGTAAACCTGAGGTGAAGCATCGGAATCTAAAACTGGACTCACAGGAGAGGTTCAAATCATAGAAAGGGAGAGTGTCAGTCCTCTTGTACTTAGGTCGGCATTGTGCCTTATGTATTAAATTCGGATGCAATTTCTGTGTTTCATCGTCATTAACAAGGCCCAAGGGCTACAGTAAACCTGAAGTGAAGCATCTGAATCTAAAACTGGACTCACAGGAGAGGTTCAAATCATAGAAAGTGAGAGTTTCAGTCCTCTTGTACTTAAGTCGGCATTGTGCCTTTTGTATTAAATACGTATGCAGTTTCTGTGTTTCTACGTCAATTAGATGGTCCAAGGGATACAGTAAACCTGAAGTGAAGCATCGGAATCTAAAACTGGACGCACAGGAGAGGTTCAAATCATAAAAAGTGAGAGTGTCAGCCCTCTAGTACTTAAGTCGGCTTTGTGCCTTTAGTATTAAATTCGGATGCAATCTCTGTGATTCATCGTCAATAAGAAGGTACAAGGGATTCAGTAATCCTGAAGTGTAGCATCGGAATCTAAAACTGGACTCACAGGAGAGGTTCAAATCATAGAAAGTTATAGTGTCAGTGCTCTTGTACTTAAGTCGGCATTGTGAATTTTTAATTTAATACCGATGCAATTTCTGTGTTTCATCGTCATTACGAAGTTCCAAGGTATACAGTAAACCTCAAGTGAAGCATCGGAATGTAAAACTGGACTTACAGGAGAGGTTCAAATCATAGAAAGTTAGAGTGTCAGTCCTCTTATACTTAAGTCGGCATTGTGCCTTATGTATTAAATTCGGATGCAATTTCAGTGTTTCATCGTCAATAAGATGGTCCAAGGGATACAGTAAACCTGAAGTGAAGCATCGGAATCTAAAACTGGACTGACAGGAGGGGTTCAAATCATAGAAAGTTAGAGTGTCAGTCCTCTTGTACTTAACTCGGCATTGTGCCTTTTAAATTTAATTCCGATCCAATTTCTGTGCTTCATCGTCAATAAGAAGGTCCAAGGTACACAGTAAACCTGAAGTGAAGCATCGGAATCTAAAACTGGACTCACAGGAGAGGTTCAAATCATAGAAAGTTAGAGTGTCAGTGCACTTGTACTTATGTCTGCAATGTTCCTTTTGAATTTAATTCCGATGCAATATCTGTGTTTCTTCGTCAATAAGAAGGTCCAAGGTATACAGTAAACCTGAGGTGAAGCATCGGAATCTAAAACTGGACTCACAGGAGAGGTTCAAATCATAGAAAGTTAGAGTGTCAGTCCTCTTGTACATAAGTCGGAATTGTGCTTTTTGTATTAATTTCAGATGCAATTTCTTTGTTTCATCGTCAATACGGTGGTCCAAGGGATACAGTAAACCTGAAGTGAGGCATCGGAATCTAAAACTGGACCCACAGTAGAGGTTCAAATCACAGAAAGTTAGAGTGTCAGTCCTCTTGTAATTAAGTCGGCATTGAGCCTTTTGTATTAAATTCGGATGCAATTTCTGTGTTTCATCGTCAATAAGAAGGTCCAAGGTATACAGTAATCCTGAAGTGAAGCATCGGAATCTAAAATTGGACTCACAGGAGAGGTTCAAATCATAGAAACTGAGAATGTCAGTCCTCTTGTACTTAAGTCGGCATTGTGCCTTTTGTATTAAATTCGGATGCAATTTCTGTGTTTCATCGTCAATATGAAGGTCCAAGGTATACAGGAAACCTGAAGTGAAGCAACGGAATCTAAAACTGGACTCACAGGAGAGGTTCAAATCATAGAAAGATAGAGTGTCAGTCCTCTTGTACTTAAGTCGGAATTGTGAATTTTTAATTTCATACCGATGCAATTTCTGTGTTTCATCGTCATTACGAAGTTCCAAGGTATACAGTAAACTTCAAGTGAAGCATCGGAATGTAAAACTGGACTTACAGGAGAGGTTCAAATCATAGAAAGTTAGAGTGACAGTCCTCTTATACTTAAGTCGGCATTGTGCCTATTGTATTAAATTCGGATGCAATTTTTGTGTTTCATCGTCAATAACAAGGTCCAACGGATCCAGTAAACCTGAAGTGAAGCATCGGAATCTAACACTGGACTCACAGGAGAGGTTCAAATCATAGAAAGATAGAGTGTCAGTCCTCTTGTACTTAAGTCGGCATTTTGCCTTTTGTATTAAATTCGTATGCAATATCTGTGTTTCATCGTCAATAAGATGGTCCAAGGGATACAGTAAACTAGAAGTGTAGCATCGGAATCTAAAACTGGACTCACAGGAGAGGTTCAAATCATAGAAAGTTAGAGTGTCAGTCCTCTTGTACTTAAGTCGGCATTGTGCCTTTTGTAATAAATTCGGATGCAATTTCTGTGTCTCATCGTCAATAAGAAGGTCCAACAGTAAACCGTAAGTAAAGCATCGGAATCTAAAACTGGACTCACAGGAGAGGTTCAAATCATAGAAAGTTAGAGTGTCAGTCCTCTTGTACTTAAGTCGGCATTGTGCCTTTTGTATTAAATTCCGATGCAATTTCTGTGTTTCATCGTCAATAAGAAGGTCCAAGGATACAGTAAACCTGAAGTGAGGCATCGGAATCTAAAACTGGACTCACAGGAGAGGTTCAAATCATTGAAAGTTAGAGTGTCAGTCCTCTTGAACTTAAGTCGGCGTTGTGCTTATGTATTAAATTAGGATGCAATTTCTGTGTTTCATCGTCAATAAGAAGGTCCAAGGGATACAGTAAACCTGAAGTGATGCATCGGAGTCTAAAACTGGACTCACAGGAGAGGTTCAAATCATAGAAAGTGAGAGTGTCAGTCCTCTTGTACTTAAGTCGGCATTTTGCCTTTTGTAATAAATTCGGATGCAGTTTCTGTGTGTCATCGTCTATAAGAAAGTCCAAGGTATACAGAAAACCTGAAGTGAAGCATCGGAATCTAAAACTGGACTCACAGGAGAGGTTCAAATCATAGAAAGTTAGTGTGGCAGTCCTCTTGTACTTAAGTCGGCATTGTGAATTTTTAATTTAATACCGATGCAATTTCTGTGTTTCATCGTCATTACGAAGTTCCAAGGTATACAGTAAACCTCAAGTTAAGCATCGGAATGTAAATCTGGACTTACAGGAGAGGTTCAAATCATAGAACGTTAGAGTGTCAGTCCTCTTATAATTAAGTCGGCATTGTGCCTATTGTATTAAATTCGGATGCAATTTTTGTGTTTCATCGTCAATAACAAGGTCCAACGGATCCAGTAAACCTGAAGTGAAGCATCGGAATCTAACACTGGACTCACAGGAGAGGTTCAAATCATAGAAAGGTAGAGTGTCAGTCCTCTTGTACTTAAGTCGGCATCGTGCCTTTTGTATTAAATACGTATGCAGTTTCTGTGTTTCTACGTCAATTAGATGGTCCAAGGGATACAGTTAACCTGAAGTGAAGCATCGGAATCTAAAACTGGACGCATAGGAGAGGTTCAAATCATAAAAAGTGAGAGTGTCAGCCCTCTAGTACTTAAGTCGGCATTGTGCCTTTAGTATTAAATTCGGATGCAATCTCTGTGATTCATCGTCAATAAGAAGGTACAAGGGACTCAGTAATCCTGAAGTGTAGCATCGGAATCTAAAACTGGACTCACAGGAGAGGTTCAAATCATAGAAAGTTAGAGTGTCAGTCCTCTTGTACTTAAGTCGGCATTGTGCCTATTGTATTAAATTCAGATGGAATTTCAGTGTTTTATCGTCAATAAGAAGGTCCAAGGGATACAGTAAACCTGAAGTGAGGCATCGGAATCTAAAACTGGACTCACAGGAGAGGTTCATATCATAGAAAGTGAGAGTGTCAGTCCTCTTGTACTTAAGTCGGCATTTTGCCTTTTGTATTAAATTCGGATGCAATTTCTGTGTATCATCGTTAATAAGAAAGTCCAAGGTATGCAGGAAACCTGAAGTGAAGCATCGGAATCTGAAACTGGACTCACAGGAGAGGTTCAAATCATAGAAAGTTATTGTGTCAGTCCTCTTGTACTTAAGTCGGCATTGTGCCTTTTATATTAAATTCGGATGCAATTTCTGTGTTTCATCGTCAATAAGAAGGTACAAGGGATACAGGAAAGCTGCAGTGAAGCATCGGAATCTAAAACTGGACTCACAGGGGAGGTTCCAATCATAGAAAGTGAGAGTGTCAGTTCTCTTGTACTTAAGTCGGCATTGTGCCTTTTGTATTAAATTCGGATGCAATTTCTGTGTTTCATCGTCAATAAGAAGGTCCAAGGGATAGAGTAAACCCGAAGTGAAGCATCAGAATCTAAAACTGGACTCACAGGAGAGGTTCAAATCTTGGAAAGTGAGAGTGTCAGTCCTCATGTACTTAAATAGGCATTGTGTATTTTGTCTTAAATTCGGATGCAATTTCTGTGTATCATCGTCAATAAGAAGGTCCAAGGGATACAGTAAACCTGAAGTGAAGCGTCGGAATCTAAAACTGGAATCACAGGAGAGGTTCAAATCATAAAAAGTTAGAGTGTCAGTCCTATTTTACTTAAATCGGCATTGTGCCTTTTGAATTTACTTCCGATGCAATTTCTGTGTTTCATCGTCAATAAGAAGTTCCAAGGTGTACTGCAAACCTGAAGTGAAGCATCGGAATCTAAAACTGGACTCACAGGAGAGGTTCAAATCATAGAAAGTTAGTGTGTCAGTCCTCTTGTACTTAAGTCGGCATTGTGCCTTTTGTATTAAATTCGCATGGAATTTCTGTGTTTCATCGTCAATAAGAAGGTCCAAGGGGTACAGTAAACCTGAAGTGAAGCATCGGAATATAAATCTGGTCTCACAGGAGAGGTTAAATGTCATAGAAAGTGAGAGTGTCAGTCCTCTTGTGCTTAAATTGGCATTTTGCCTTTTGTCTTAAATTCGGATGCAATTTCTGTGTTTCATCGGCAACAAGAAGTTACAAGGTATACAGCTAACCTGAAGTGAAGCATCGGAATCTAAAACTGGACTCACAGGAGAGGTTCATATCATAGAAAGTTAGAGTGTCAGTCCTTTTGTACTTAAGTCGGCATTGTGCCTTTTGTATTGAATTCGGACGCAATTTCTGTGTTCCATCGTCAATTAGAAGGTCCAAGGGATACAGAAAACCTGAAGTGAAGCATCGGATTCTAAAACTGGGCTCACAGGAGAGATTCAAATCATAGAAAGTGAGAGTGTCAGCCCTCTTGTACTTAAGTCGGCATTGTGCCTTTAGTATTAAATTGGGATGCAATTTCTGTGTTTCATCGTCAATAAGAAGGTCCAAGGGATTCAGTAAACCTGAAGTGAATCATTGGATTCTAAAACTGGACTCACAGGAGAGGTTCAAATCATAGAAAGTTAGATTTTTAGTCCTCTTGTACTTAAGTCGGCATTGTGCCTTTTGAATTAAATTCGGATGCAATTTCTGTGTTTCATCGTCAACAAGAAGGTCCAAGGGATACAGTGAACCTGAAGTGAAGCATCGGAATCTAGAACTGGACTCACAGGAGAGGTTCAAATCATAGAGATTGAGAGTGTCAGTCCTCTTGTACTTAAGTCGGCATTGTGCCTTTTGTATTAAATCCGGATGCAATTTCTGTGTTTCACCGTCAATATGAAGGTCCAAGGTATACAGGACACCTAAGTGAAGCATCGGAATCTAAAACTGGACTCACAGGAGAGGTTCAAATCATAGAAAGTTAGTGTAGCAGTCCTCTTGTACTTAAGTCGGGATTGTGCCTTTTATATTAAACTCGGATGCAATTTCTGTGTTTCATCGTCAATAAGAAGGTACAAGGGATACAGTAAAGCTAAAGAGAAGCATCGAAATCTAAAACTGGACTCACAGGAGAGGTTCAGATCATAGAAAGTGAGAGTGTCAGTCCTCTTGTACTTAAGTCGGCTTTGTGCCATTTGTATTAAATTCGGATGAAATTTCTGTGTTTCTTCGTCATTAACAAGGCCCAAGGGCTACAGTAAACCTGAAGTGAAGCATCGGAATCTAAAACTGGAGTAACAGGAGAAGTTCAAATGATAGAATGTGAGAGTGTCAGTCCTCTTGTACTTAAGTCGGCATTGTGAATGTTTAATTTAATTCCGATGCAATTTCTGTGTTTCATCGTCAATAAGAAGTTCCAAGGGATACAGTAAACCTGAAGTGAAGCATCGGAATTTAAAACTGGACTTACAGGAGAGGTTCAAATCGTAGAAAGTTAGAGTGTCAGTCCTCTTGTACTTTAGTCGGCATTGTGCCTATTGTATTAAATTCGGATGCAATTTCTGTGTTTCATCGTCAATAAGAAGGTCCAGGGTATACAGTAAACCTGAAGTGAAGCTTCGGAATCTAAAACTGGACTCACAGGAGAGGTTCAAATCATATAAAGTGAGAGTGTCAGTCCTCTTGTACTTAAGTCGGCATTGTGCCTTTTGTATTAAATTCGAAAGCAATTTCTGTTTTTCATTGTCAATAAGAAGGTCCAAGGTATACAGTAAACCTGAAGTGAAGCTTCGGAATCTAAAACTGGACTCACAGGAGAGGTTCAAATCATATAAAGTGAGAGTGTCAGTCCTCTTGTACTTAAGTCGGCATTGTGCCTTTTGTATTAAATTCGGAATGCAATTTCTGTGTTCCATCGTCAATAAGAAGGTCCAAGGTATACAGGAAACCCTAAGTGAAGCATCGGAATTTAAAAGTGGACTCACAGGAGAGGTTCAAATCATAGAAAGTTAGAGTGTCAGTCCACTTGTACTTAAGTCGCCAATGTGCCTTTTGTATTAAATTCGGATGCAGTTTCTGTGTCTCATCGTCAATAAGAAGGTCCAAGGGATACCGGAAACCTGAAGTGAAGCATCGGAATCTAAAACGGGACTCATAGGAGAGGTTCAAATCAAAGAATATTAGAGTGTCAGTCCTCTTGTTTTTAAGTCGGCATTGTGCCTTTTGTATTAAATTCGGATGCTATTTCTGTGTTTCATTGTCAATAAGAAGGTCCAAGGGATACATTAACCCAGAAGCATCGGAATCTAAAACTGGACTCACATTAGAGGTTCAAATCATAGATAGTGAGAGTGTCAGTCCTCTTGTACTTAAGTCGGCATTGTGCCTTTTGTATTAAATTCGGATGCAATTTCTGTGTTTCATCGTCAATAAGAAGGCCAAGGGATACAGTACACCTGAAGTGAGGCATCGGAATCTAAAACTGGACTCACAGGAGAGGTCCAAATCATAGAAAGTTAGAGTGTCAGTCCTCTTGTACTTAAGTCGGCATTGTGCCATTTGTATTAAATTCGGATGCAATTTCTGTGTTTCATCGTCAATAAGAAGGTCCAAGGTATTTAGTAAACCTGAAGTGAAGCATCGGAATCTAAAACTGGACTCACAGGAGGGGTTCAAATCATAGAAAGTGAGAGTGTCAGTCCTCTTGTACTTAAGTCGGTTTGTGCCTTTTGTATTAAATTCGGATGCATTTTCTGTGTTCCATCGTCAATAAGAAGGTCCAAGGTATACAGGAAACCCTAAGTAAAGCATCGGAATCTAAAAGTGGACTCAAAGGAGAGGTTCAAACCATAGAAAGTATAAGTGTCAGTCCTCTTGTACTTAAGTCGGCATTGTGCCTTTTGTATTAAATTCGGATGCAGTTTCTGTGTTTCATCGTCAATAAGAAGTTCCAAGGTGTACTGCAAACCAGAAGTGAAGCATCGGAATCTAAAACTGGACTCACAGGAAAGGTTCAAATCATAGAAAGTTAGTGTGTCACTCCTCTTGTACTTAAGGCGGCATTCTGCATTTTGAATTTAATTCCGATGCAAATTTCTGTGTTTCATCGTCAATAAGAAGGTCCAAGGATACAGTAAACCTGAAGTGAAGCATTGGAATCTAAAACTGGACTCACAGGAGAGGTTCAAATCATAGAAAGTGAGAGTGTCAGTCCTCTTGTACTTAAGTCGGCATTGTGCCTTTTGTATTAAATTCGGATGCAATTCCTGTGTTCCATCGTCAATAAGAAGGTCCAATGGATACAGTAAACCTGAAGTGAAGCATTGTATTCTAAAACTGGACTCACAGGAGAGCTTCAAATCACAGAAAGATAGAGTGTCAGTCCTCTTGTACTTAACTCGGCACTGTGCCTTTTACATTTAATTCCGATGCAATTTCTGTGCTTCATCGTCAATAAGATGGTCCAAGGTATACAGCAAACCTGAAGTGAAGCATCGGAATCTAAAACTGGACTCACAGGAGAGGTTCAAATAATAGTAAGTTAGAGTGTCAGTCCTCTTGTAATTAAGTCGGCATTGTGCCTTTTGTATTAAATTCGGATGCAATTTCTGTGTTTCTTCGTCAACAAGAAGGTCCAAGGTATACAGTAAACCTGAAGTGAAGCATCGGAATCTAAAACTGGACTCACAGGAGAGGTTCAAATCATAGAAATTGAGAGTGTCAGTCCTCTTGTACTTAAGTCGGCATTGTGCCTTTTGTATTAAATCCGGATGCAATTTCTGTGTTTCACCGTCAATACGAAGGTCCAAGGTATACAGGACACCAGAAGTGAAGCATCGGAATCTAAAACTGGACTCACAGGAGAGGTTCAAATCATAGAAAGTTAGTGTGTCAGTCCTCTTGTACTTAAGTCGGCATTGTGCCTTTAATATTAAACTCGGATGCAATTTCTGTGTTTCATCGTCAATAAGAAGGTACAAGGGATACAGTAAAGCTGAAGAGAAGCATCGGAATCTAAAACTGGACTCACAGGAGAGGTTCAGATCATAGAAAGTGAGAGTGTCAGTCCTCTTGTACTTAAGTCGGCTTTTTGCCTTTTGTATTAATTTCGGATGCAATTTCTGTGTTTCTTCGTCATTAACAAGGCCCAAGGGCTACAGTAAACCTGAAATGAAGCATCGGAATCTAAAACTGGAGTAACAGGAGAAGTTCCAATGATAGAATGTGAGAGTGTCAGTCCTCTTGTACTTAAGTCGGCATTGTGAATTTTTAATTTAATCCCGATGCTATTTCTGTGTTTCATCGTCAATAAGAAGTTCCAAGGGATACAGTAAACCTGAAGTGAAGCATCGGAATCTAAAACTGGACTCACAGGGGAGGTTCAAATCATAGAAAGTGAGAGTGTCAGTCCTCGTGTACTTAAGTCGGCATTGTGCCTTTTGTATTAAATTCGGATGCAATTTCTGTGATTCATCGTCAATAAGAAGGTCCAAGGGAGATAGTAAACCAGATGTGAAGCATCGGAATCTAAAACTGGACTCACAGGAAAGGTTCAAATCATAGAAAGTTAGTGTGTCAGTCCTCTTGTACTTAAGGCGGCATTCTGCATTTTGAATTTAATTCCGAAGCAAATTTCTGTGTTTCATCGTCAATAAGAAGGTCCAAGGATACAGTAAACCTGAAGTGAAGCATTGGAATCTAAAACTGGACTCACAGGAGAGGTTCAAATCACAGAAAGTGAGAGTGTCAGTCCTCTTGTACTTAAGTCGGCATTGTGCCTTTTGTATTAAATTCGGATGCAATTCCTGTGTTCCATCGTCAATAAGAAGGTCCAATGGATACAGTAAACCTGAAGTGAAGCATTGTATTCTAAAACTGGACTCACAGGAGAGCTTCAAATCACAGAAAGATAGAGTGTCAGTCCTCTTGTACTTAACTCGGCATTGTGCCTTTTACATTTAATTCCGATGCAATTTCTGTGCTTCATCGTCAATAAGATGGTCCAAGGTATACAGCAAACCTGAAGTGAAGCATCGGAATCTAAAACTGGACTCACAGGAGAGGTTCAAATAATAGTAAGTTAGAGTGTCAGTCCTCTTGTAATTAAGTCGGCATTGTGCCTTTTGTATTAAATTCGGATGCAATTTCTGTGTTTCTTCGTCAACAAGAAGGTCCAAGGTATACAGTAAACCTGAAGTGAAGCATCGGAATCTAAAACTGGACTCACAGGAGAGGTTCAAATCATAGAAATTGAGAGTGTCAGTCCTCTTGTACTTAAGTCGGCATTGTGCCTTTTGTATTAAATCCGGATGCAATTTCTGTGTTTCACCGTCAATATGAAGGTCCAAGGTATACAGGACACCAGAAGTGAAGCATCGGAATCTAAAGCTGGACTCACAGGAGAGGTTCAAATCATAGAAAGTTAGTGTGTCAGTCCTCTTGTACTTAAGTCGGCATTGTGCCTTTAATATTAAACTCGGATGCAATTTCTGTGTTTCATCGTCAATAAGAAGGTACAAGGGATACAGTAAAGCTGAAGAGAAGCATCGGAATCTAAAACTGGACTCACAGGAGAGGTTCAGATCATAGAAAGTGAGAGTGTCAGTCCTCTTGTACTTAAGTCGGCTTTTTGCCTTTTGTATTAATTTCGGATGCAATTTCTGTGTTTCTTCGTCATTAACAAGGCCCAAGGGCTACAGTAAACCTGAAATGAAGCACGGAATCTAAAACTGGAGTAACAGGAGAAGTTCCAATGATAGAATGTGAGAGTGTCAGTCCTCTTGTACTTAAGTCGGCATTGTGAATTTTTAATTTAATCCCGATGCTATTTCTGTGTTTCATCGTCAATAAGAAGTTCCAAGGGATACAGTAAACCTGAAGTGAAGCATCGGAATGTAAAACTGGACTTACAGGAGAGGTTCAAATCGTAGAAAGTTAGAGTGTCAGTCCTCTTGTACTTAAGTCGACATTTTGCCTTTTGTATTAAATTCGGATGCAATTTCTTTGTTTCATCATCAATGAGAGGGTCCAAGGGATACAGTTAACCTGAAGTGAAGCATCGGAATCTAAAACTGGACTCACAGGAGAGGTTCAAATCATAGAAAGTAAGAGTCTTAGTCCTTTTGTACCTAAGTCGGCATTGTGCCTTTTGTATTAAATTCGGATGCAACATCTGTGTTTCATCGTCAATAAGATGGTCCAAGGGATACAGTAAACCTGAAGTGAAGCATCGGAATCTAAAACTGGACTGACAGGAGAGGTTCAAATCATAGAAAGTTAGAGTGTCAGTCCTGTTGTACTTAACTCGGCATTGTGCCTTTTAAACTTAATTCCGATCCAATTTCTGTGCTTCATCGTCTATAAGAAGGTCCAAGGTACACAGTAAACCTGAAGTGAAGCATCGGAATCTAAAACTGGACTCACAGGAGAGATTCAAATCATAGAAAGTTAGAGTGTCAGTGCTCTTGTACTAATGTTGGCAATGTTCCTTTTGAATTTAATTCCGATGCAATAACTGTGTTTCTTCGTCAATAAGAAGGTCCAAGGTATACAGTAAACCTGAAGTGAAGCATCGGAATCTAAAACTGGACTCACAGGAGAGGTTCAAATCATAGAAAGTTAGAGTGTCAGTCCTCTTGTACATAAGTCGGAAATGTGCTTTTTGTATTAATTTCAGATGCAATTTCTTTGTTTCATCGTCAATACGATGGTCCAAGGGATACAGTAAACCTGAAGTGAGGCATCGGAATCTAAAACTGGACTCACAGTAGAGGTTCAAATCACAGAAAGTTAGAGTGTCAGTCCTCTTGTAATTAAGTCGGCATTGTGCCTTTTGTATTAAATTCGGATGCAATTTCTGTGTTTCATCGTCAATATCAAGGTCCAAGGTATACAGGAAACCTGAAGTGAAGCATCGGAATCTAAAACTGGACGCACAGGAGAGGTTCAAAACATAGAAAGTTAGTGTGTCAGTCCTCTTTTACTTAAGTCGGCATTGTGCTTTTATATTAAATTCGGATGCAAATTCAGTGTTTCATCGTCAATAAGAAGGTACAGGGGATACAGCAAAGCTGAAGTGAGGCATCGAAATCTAAAACTGGACTCACAGGAGAGGTACAAATCATAGAAAGTGAGCTTGTCAGTCCTCTTGTACTTAGGTCGGCATTGTGCCTTTGGTATTAAATTCGGATGCAATTTCTGTGTTTCATCGTCATTAACAAGGCCCAAGGGCTACAGTAAACCTGAAGTGAAGCATCGGAATCTAAAACTGGACTCACAGGAGAGGTTCAAATCATAGAAAGTGAGAGTGTCTGTCCTCTTGTTTTTAAGTCGTCATTGTCCCTTTTGTATTAAATTCGGATGCAATTTCTGTGTTTCATCGTCAATAAGAAGGCCCAAGGGATACAGTAAACCTGAAGTGAAGCATTGGAATCTAAAACAGGACTCACAGGAGAGGTTCAAATCATAGAAAGTTACAGTGTCAGTGCTCTTGTACTTAAGTCGGCATTGTGAATTTTTAATTTAATACCGATGCAATTTCTGTGTTTCATCGTCAATACGAAGTTCCAAGGTTTACAGTAAACCTCAAGTGAAGCATCGGAATGTAAAACTGGACTTACAGGAGAGGTTCAAATCATAGAAAGTTAGAGTGTCAGGCCTCTTATACTTAAGTCGGCATTGTGCCCATTGTATTAAATACGGATGCAATTTTTGTGTTTCATCGTCAATAACAAGGTCCAACGGATCCAGCAAACCTGAAGTGAAGCGTCGGAATCTAAAACTGGACTCACAGGAGAGGTTCAAATCATAGAAGGATAGAGTGTCAGTCCTCTTGTACTTAAGTCGGCATTTTGCCTTTTGTATTAAATTCGGATGCAATTTCTGTGTTTCATCGTCAATAAGATGGTCCAAGGGATACAGTAAACTTGAAGTGAAGCATCGGAATCTAAAACTGGACTCACAGGAGGGGTTCAAATCATAGAAAGTTAGTGTGTCAGTCCTCTTGGACTTAAGTCGGCATTGCGCCTTTAGTAATAAATTCGGATGCAATTTCTGTGTCTCATCGTCAATAAGAAGGTCCAACAGTAAACCTGAAGTGAGGCATCGGAATCTAAAAGTGGACTCACAGGAGAGGTTGAAATCATAGAAAGTTAGGCTGTCAGTCCTCTTGTATTTAAGTCGGCATTGTGCCTTTTGTATTAAATTCGGATACAATTTCTGTGTTTCATTGTCAATAGGAAGGTCCAAGGTATACAGTAAACCTGAAGTGAGCATCGGAATCTAAAACTGGACTCACAGGAGAGGTTCAAATCATAGAAAGCTAGAGTGTCAGTCCTCTTGTACTTAGATCGGCATTGTGCCTTTTGTATTAAATTCGGATGCAATTTCTGTGTTTCATCGTCAATAAGATGGTCCAAGGGATACAGTCAACCTGAGGTGAGGCATCGGAATCTAAAACTGGACTCACAGGAGAGGTTCAAATCATTGAAAGTTAGAGTGTCAGTCCTCTTGAACTTAAGTCGGCATTGTGACTTATGTATTAAATTAGGATGCTATTTCTGTGTTTCATCGTCAATAAGAAGGTCCAAGGGATACAGTAAAGCTGAAGTGATGCATCGGAGTCTAAAACTGGACTCACAGGAGAGGTTCAAATCATAGAAAGTGAGAGTGGCAGTCCTCTTGTACTTCAGTCGGCATTTTGCCTTTTGTAATAAATTCGGATGCAATTTCTGTGTGTCATCGTCAATAAGAAAGTCCAAGGTATACAGAAAACCTGAAGTGAAGCATCGGAATCTAAAAATGGACTCACAGGAGAGGTTCAAATCATAGAAAGTTAGTGTGCCAGTCCTCTTGTACTTAAGTCTGCATTGTGCCTTTTATATTAAATTCGGATGCAATATCTGTGTTTCATCGTCAATAAGAAGGTACAAGGGATACAGTAAACCTAAAGTGAAGCATCGGAATCTAAAACTTTACTTACAGGAGTGGTTCTAATCATAGAAAGTTAGAGTCTCAGTCCTCTTGTACTTATGTCGGCATTGTGAATTTTGAATTAAATTCCGATGCAATTGTGTTTCATCGTCAATAAGAAGTTCCAAGGTATACAGCAAACCTGAAGTGAAGCATCAGAATCTAAAACTAGACCCACAGGAGAGGATCAAATCATAGAAAGTTAGAGTATCTGTCCTCTTGTATTTAAATCGGCATTGTGCCTTTTGTATTAAATTCGGATGCAATTTCTGTGTTTCATCGTCCATAAGAAGGTCCAATGGATACAGTAAACCTGAAGTGAAGCATCGGAATCTAAAACTGGACGCACAGGAGAGGTTCAAATCATAAAAAGTGTGAGTGTCAGCCCTCTTGTACTTAAGTCAGCATTGTGCCTTTAGTATTAAATTCGGATGCAATCTCTGTGATTCATCGTCAATAAGAAGGTCCAAGGGATTCAGTACTCCTGAAGTGTAGCATCGGAATCTAAATCTGGACTCACAGGAGAGGTTCAAATCATAGAAAGTTAGAATGTCAGTCCTCTTGTACTTAAGTCGGCATTGTGCCTATTGTACTAAATTCAGATGGAATTTCAGTGTTTTATCGTCATTAAGAAGGTCCAAGGGATACAGTAAACCTGAAGTGAGGCATCGGAATCTAAAACTGGACTCAGAGGAGAGGTTCATATCATAGAAAGTGAGAGTGTCAGTCCTCTTGTACTTAAGTCGGCATTTTGCCTTTTGTATTAAATTCGGATGCAATTTCTGTGTATCATCGTTAATAAGAAAGTCCAAGGTATGCAGGAAACCTGAAGTGAAGCATCGGAATCTGAAACTGGACTCACAGGAGAGGTTCAAATCATAGAAAGTTATTGTGTCAGTCCTATTGTACTTAAGTCGGCATTGTGCCTTTTATATTAAATTCGGATGCAATTTCTGTGGTTCATCGTCAATAAGAAGGTACAAGGGATACAGTAAAGCTGCAGTGAAGCATCGGAATCTAAAACTGGACTCACAGGGGAGGTTCCAATCATGGTAAGTGAGAGTGTCAGTTCTCTTGTACTTAAGTCGGCATTGTGCCTTTTGTATTAAATTCGGATGCAATTTCTGTGTTTCATCGTCAATAAGAAGGTCCAAGGGATACAGTAAACCCGAAGTGAAGCATCGGAATCTAAAACTGGACTCACAGGAGAGTTTGAAATCATGGAAAGTGAGAGTGTCAGTCCTCTTGTACTTAAATAGGCATGGTGTATTTTGTCTTAAATTCGGATGCAATTTCTGTGTATCATCGTTAATAAGAAGGTCCAAGGGATACAGTAAACCTAAAGTGAAGCGTCGGAATCTAAAACTGGAATCACAGGAGAGGTGCAATTCATAAAAAGTTAGAGTGTCAGTCCTATTTTACTTAAATCGGCATTGTGCCTTTTGCATTTATTTCCGATGCAATTTCTGTGTTTCATCGTCAATAAGAAGTTCCAAGGTATACTGCAAACCTGAACTGAAGCATCGGAATCTAAAACTGGACTCACAGGAGAGGTTCAAATCATAGAAAGTTAGTTTGTCAGTCCTCTTGTACTTAAGTCGCCATTGTGCCTTTTGTATAAAATTCGCATGGAATTTCTGTGTTTCGTCGTCAATAAGAAGGTCCAAGGGATACAGTAAACCTGAAGTGAAGCATCGGAATATAAAACTGGACTCACAGGAGAGGTTCAATTTAATAGAAAGTGAGAGTGTCAGTCCTCTTGTACGTAAATAGGCATTGTCCCTTTTGTCTTAAATTCGGATGCAATTTCTGTGTTTCATCGGCAACAAGAAGTTACAAGGTATACAGCAAACCTGAAGTGAAGCATCGGAATCTAAAACTGGACTCACAGGAGAGGTTCATATCATAGAAAGTTAGAGTGTCAGTCCATTTCTACTTAAGTCGGCATTATGCCTTTTGTATTAAATTCGGATGCAATTTCTGTGTTTCATCGTCAATTAGAAGGTCCAAGGGATACAGAAAACCTGATGTGAAGCATCGGAATCTAAAACTGGGCTCACAGGAGAGGTTCAAATCATAGAAAGTGAGAGTGTCAGCCCTCTTGGTCTTAAGTCGGCATTGTGCCTTTAGTATTAAATTCGGATGCAATTTCTGTGTTTCATCGTCAATAAGAATGTCCAAGGGATTCAGTAAACCTGAAGTGAATCATTGGATTCTAAAACTGGACTCACAGGAGAGGTTCAAATCATAGAAAGTTAGATTGTTAGTCCTCTTGTACTTAAGTCGGCATTGTGCCTTTTGAATTAAATTCGGATGCAATTTCTGTGTTTCATCGTCAACAAGAAGGTCCAAGGGATACAGTGAACCTGAAGTGAAGCATCGGAATCTAAAACTGGACTCACAGGAGAGGTTCAAATCATAGAAAGTTAGTGTGTCAGTCCTCTTGAACGTAAGTCGGCATTGTGCGTTTTCTATTAAATTAGGAACCAATTTCTGTGTTTCATCGTCAATAAGAAGGTTCAAGGGATACAGTAAACCTTAAGTGAAGCATCGGAGTCTAAAACTGGACTCACAGGAGAGGTTCAAATCATAGAAAGTGAGAGTGTCTGTCCTCTTGTACTTAAATAGGCATTGTGCCTTTAGTCTTAAATTCGGATGCAATTTCAGTGTTTCATCGTCAATAAGAAGGTCCAAGGGATACAGTAAACCTAAAGTGAAGCATCGGAATCTAAAACTTTACTCACAGGAGAGGTTCAAATCATAGATAGTTAGAGTGTCAGTCCTCTTGTACTGAAGTCGGCATTGTGAATTTTGAATTAAATTCCGATGCAATGTCTGTGTTTAATCGTGAATAAGAAGTTCCAAGGTATACAGCAATCCTGAAGTGAAGCATCGGAATCTAAAACTGGACTCACAGGGGAGGTTGAAACCATAGAAAGTTAGAGTGTCAGTACTCTTCTATTTAAGTCGGCATAGTGCCTTTTGTATTAAATACGGATGCAATTTCTGTGTTTCATCGTCAATTAGATGGTCCAAGGGATACAGTAAACCTGAAGTGAGGCATCGGAATCTAAAACTGGACGCACAGGAGAGGTTCAAATCATAAAAAGTGAGAGTGTCATCCCTCTTGTTATTAAGTCGGCACTGTGCCTTTAGTATTAAATTCGGATGCAATTTCTGTCATTCATCGTCAATAAGAAGGTCCAAGGGATTCAGTAATCCTGAAGTGTTGCATCGGAATCTAAAACTGGACTCGCAGGAGAGGTTCAAATCATAGAAAGTTAGAGAGTCAGTTCTCTTGTACTTAAGTCTGCATTGTGCCTATTGTATTAAATACGGATGCAATTTCTGTGTTTCATTTGTCAATAAGAAGGTCCAAGGGATACAGTAAACCTGAAGTGAGGCATCGGAATCTAAAACTGGACTCACAGGAGAGGTTCCAATCATAGAAAGAGAGAGTGTCAGTCCTCTTGTACCTATGTCGGCATTGTGCCTTTTGTATAAAATTCGGATGCTATTTCTGTGTTTCATCGTCAATAAGAGGGTCCAAGGGATACAGTAAACCTGAAGTGCAGCATCGGAATCTAAACCTGGACTCACAGGAGAGGTTCAAATCATAGAAAGTTAGGCTGTCTGTCCTCTTGTACTTAAATAGGCATTGTGCCTTTTGTCTTAAATTCGGATGCAATTTCTGTGTTATATCGTCAATAACAAGGTCCAAGGGATACAGTAAACCTGAAGTGAAGCATCGGAATCTAAAACTGGACTCACAGGAGAGGTTCAAATCATAGAAAGTGAGAGTGTCTGTCCTCTTGTACTTAATTAGGCATTGTGCCTTTAGTCTTAAATTCGGATGCAATTTCAGTGTTTCATCGTCAATAAGAAGGTCCAAGGGATACAGTAAACCTGAAGTGAGGCATCGGAATATAAAACTGGACGCACAGGAGAGGTTCAAATCATAAAAAGTGAGAGTGTCATCCCTCATGTACTTGAGTCGGCATTGTGCCTTTAGTATTAAATTCGGATGCAATATCTGTGTTTCATCGTCAATTAGATGGTCCAAAGGATACAGTAAACCTGAAGTGAGGCATCGGAATCTAAAACTGGACGCACAGGAGAGGTTCAAATCATAAAAAGTGAGAGTGTCATCCCTCTTGTACTTGAGTCGGCATTGTGCCTTTAGTATTAAATTCGGATGCAATTTCTGTCATTCATCGTCAATAAGAAGGTCCAAGGGATTCAGTAATCCTGAAGTGTTGCATCGGAATCTAAAACTGGACTCACAGGAGAGGTTCAAATCATAAAAAGTTAGAGTGTCAGTACTATTTTACTTAAATCGGCATTGTGCCGTTTGAATTTACTTCCGATGCAATTTCTGTGTTTCATCGTCAATAAGAAGTTCCAAGGTATACTGCAAACCTGAAGTGATGCATCGGAATCTAAAACTGGACTCACAGGAGAGGTTCAAATCATAGAAAGTTAGTGTGTCAGTCCGCTTGTACTTAAGTCGGCATTGTGCCTATTGTATTAAATTCGCATGGAATTTCTGTGTTTCGTCGTCAATAAGAAGGTCCAAGGGATACAGTAAGCCTGAAGTGAAGCATCGGAATATAAAACTGGACTCACAGGAGAGGTTCAATTTCATAGAAAGTGAGAGTGTCAGTCCTCTTGTACTTAAATAGGCATTGTGCCTTTTGAATTAAATTCGGATGCAATTTCTGTGTTTCATCTGTCAACAAGAAGGTACAAGGGATACAGTGAACCTGAAGTTAAGCATCGGAATCTAAAACTGGACTCACAGGAGAGGTTCAAATAATTGAAAGTTAGACTGTCAGTCCTTCTGTACTTAAGTCGGCATTGTGCCTTTTGAATTTAATTCCAATATAATATCTGTGCTTCATCGTCAATACGAAGGTCCAAGGTATACAGGAATCCTGAAGTGAAGCCTCGGAATCTAAAACTGAACTCACAGGAGAGGTTCAAATCATAGAAAGTTAGTGTGTCAGTCCTCCTGTACTTAAGTCGGCATTGTGCCTTTTATATTAAATTCGGATGCAATTTCTGTGATTCATCGTCAATTAGATGGTCCAAGGGATACAGTAAACCTGAAGTGAAGCATCGGAATCTAAAACTGGACGCACAGGAGAGGTTCAAATCATAAAAAGTGAGTGTGTCAGCCCTCTTGTACTTAAGTCGGCATTGTGCCTTTAGTATTAAATTCGGATGCAATTTCTGTGATTCATCGTCAATAAGAAGGTCCAAGGGATTCAGTAATCCTGAAGTGTTGCATCGGAATCTAAAACTGGACTCACAGGAGAGGTTCAAATCATAGAAAGTTTGAGAGTCAGTCCTCTTGTACTTAAGTCTGCATTGTGCCTAATGTATTAGATACGGATGCAATTTCTGTGTTTCATCGTCAATAAGAAGGTCCAAGGGATACAGTAAACCTGAAAAGAGGCATCGGAATCTAAAACTGGACTCACAGGAGAGGTTCAAATCATTGAAAGTTAGAGTGTCAGTCCTCTTGAACTTAAGACGGCATTGTGCGTTTTCTATTAAATTAGGATGCAATTTCTGTGTTTCATCGTCAATTAGAAGGTCCAAGGGATACAGTAAACCTTAAGAGAAGCATCGGAGTCTAAAACTGGACTCACAGGAGAGGTTCAAATCATAGAAAGTGAGGGTGTCAGTCCTCTTGCACTTAAGTCGGCATTGTGAATTTTGAATTATATTCCGATGCAATTTCTGTGTTTCATCGTCAATTGGAAGTTCCAAGGTATACAGCAAACCTGAAGTGAAGCATCGGAATCTAAAACTGGACTCACAGGAGAGGTTCAAATCATAGAAATTTAGAGTGTCAGTCCTCTTGTACTTAAGTCGGCATTGTGCCTTTTGTATTAAATACGGATGCAATTTCTGAGTTTCATCGTCAATTAGATGGTCCAAGGGATACAGTAAACCTGAAGTGAAGCATCGGAATCTAAAACTGGACGCACAGGAGAGGTACAAATCATAAAACTTGAGAGTGTCAGCCCTCTTGTACTTAAGTCGGCATTGTGCCCTTTGTATTAAATTCGGATGCAATTTCTGTGATTCATCGTCAATAAGAAGGTCCAAGGGATTCAGTCATCCTGAAGTGTAGCATCGTAATCTAAAACTGGACTCACAGGAGAGGTTCAAATCATAGAAATTTAGAGTGTCAGTCCTCTTGTACTTAAGTCGGCATTGTGCCTATTGTATTAAATTCAGATGGAATTTCTGTGCTTCATCGTCAATAAGAAGGTCCAAGGGATACAGTAAACCTGAAGTGAGGCATCGGAATCTAAAACTGGACTCACAGGAGAGGTTCAAATCATAGAAAGTTAGAGTGTCAGTCCTCTTGTACTTAAGTCGGCATTGTGCCTTTTGTATTAAATTCGGATGCAATTTCTGTGTTTCATCGTCATTAAGAAGGTCCACGGTACACAGAAAAATTGAAGTGAGACATCGGAATCTAAAACTGGACTCACAGGAGTGGTTCAAATCATAGAAAGTGAGAGTGTCAGTCCTTTTGTACTTAAGTCGGCATTTTGCCTTTTGTATTAAATTCGAATGCAATTTCTGTGTTTCATCTTCAATTAGAAGGTCCAAGGGATACAGTAAACTTGAAGTGAAGCATCGGAATCTAAAACTGGACTCACAGGAGAGGTTCAAATCATAGATAGTGAGAGTGTTAGTCCTCTTGTACTTAAGTCGGCAATGTGCCTTCCGTATTAAATTCGGATGCAATTTCTGTGTTTCATCGTCAGTAAGAAGGTCCAAGGGATTCAGTAAACCGGAAGTGCGGCAGGGGAAACTAAAACTGGACTCACTGGAGAAGTTCATATCAAAGTAAGTTAGAGTGTCCGTCCTCTTGTACTTAAGTCGGCATTCTGCATTTTGAATTAAATACGGATGCAATTTCTGTGTTTCATCGTCAATAAGAAGTTCCAAGGGATACAGTGAACCTGAAGTGAAGCATCGGAATCTAAAACTGGACTCACAGGAGAGGTTCAAATCATAGAAAGTTTATGTGTCAGTCCTCTTGTACTTAAGTCTGCATTGTCCCTTTTGTATTAAATTCGCATGCAATTTCTGTGTTTCATCGTCAATAAGAAGGTCCAGGGGATACAGTAAACTTGAAGTGTAGCATCGGAATATAAAACTGGACTCACAGGAGGGGTTCAAATCATAGAAAGTGAGAGTGTCAGTCCTCTTGTACTTAAATAGGCATTGTACCTTTTGTCTTAAATTCGGATGCAATTTCTGTGTTTCATCGCCAATAAGGAGGTCCAAGGGATACAGTAAAATTGAAGTGAAGCATCGGAATCTAAAACTGGACTTACAGGAGAGGTTCATATCATAGAAAGTTAGAGTGTCAGTCCATTTGTACTTAAGTCAGCATTGTGCCTTTTGTATTGAATTCGGATGCAATTTCTGTGTTTCATCGTCAATTAGAAGGTCCAAGGGATACAGTAAACCTGAAGTGAAGCATCGGAATCTAAAACTGGACTCACAGGAGAGGTTCAAATCATAGAATGTGAGAGTGTCAGCTCTCTTGTACTTAAGTCGGCATTGTGCCTTTTGAATTTAATTCCGATACTATATCTGTGCTTCTACGTCAATAAGAAGGTCCAAGGTTTACAGGAAACCTGAAGTGAAGCATCGGAATCTAAAACTGAACTCACAGGAGAGGTTCAAATCATAGAATGTTAGTGTGTCAGTCCTCTTGTACTTAAGTCGGCATTGTGCGTTTTGTATTAAATTCGGGTGCAATTTCTGTGTTTCATCGTCAATTAGAAGTTCCAAGGGGTACAGTAAACTTGAAGTGAAGCATCGGAATCCAAAACTGGACTCACAGGAGAGGTTCAAATCATAAATAGTGAGAGTGTCAGCCCTCTTGTACTTAAGTCGGCATTGTGCCTTTAGTATTAAATTCGGATGCAATTTCTGTGTTTCATGGTCATTAAGAAGGTCCAAGGGATTCAGTAAACCGGAAGTGAGGCATGGGAAATAAAAACTGGACACACTGTAGAAGTTCATATCAAAGTAAGTTAGAGTGTCCGTCCTCTTGTACTTAAGTCGGCATTTTGCCTTTTGTATTAAATTCGGATGCAATTTCTGTGTTTCATCTTCAATTAGAAGGTCCAAGGGATACAGTAAACTTGAAGTGAAGCATCGGAATCTAAAACTGGACTCACAGGAGAGGTTCAAATCACAGATAGTGAGAGTGTCAGCCCTCTTGTACTTAAGTCGGCATTGTGCCTTCAGTATTAAATTCGGATGCAATTTCTGTGTTTCATCGTCAATAAGAAGGTCCAAGGGATTCAGTAAACCGGAAGTGAGGCATGGGAAATAAAAACCTGACTCACTGGAGAAAATCATATCAAAGTAAGTTAGAGTGTCCGTCCTCTTGTACTTAAGTCGGCATTCTGCCTTTTGAATTAAATACGGATGCAATTTCTGTGTTTCATCGTCAATAAGAAGTTCCAAGGGATACAGTGAACCTGAAGTGAAGCATCGGAATCTAAAACTGGACTCACAGGAGAGGTTCAAATCATAGAAAGTTAGTGTGTCAGTCCTCTTGTACTTAAGTTTGCATTGTGCCTTTTGTATTAAATTCGCATGCAATTTCTGTCATTCATCGTCAACAAGAAGGTCCAAGGGATACAGTAAACCTGAAGTGAAGCATCGGAGTCTAAAACTGGACTCACAGGAGAGGTTCAAATCATAGAAAGTGAGGGTGTCAGTCCTCTTGTACTTAAGTCGGCACTGTGAATTTTGAATTAAATTCCGATGCAATTTCTGTTTTTCATCGTCAATAAGAAGTTCTAAGGTATACAGCAAACCTGAAGTGAAGCATCGGAATCTAAAACTAGACTCACAGGAGAGGTTCAAATCATAGAAATTTAGAGTATTAGTCCTCGTGTACTTAAGTCGGCATTGTGCCTTTTGTATTAAATACGGATGCAATTTCTGTGTTTCATCGTCAATTAGATGGTCCAAGGGATACAGTAAACCTGAAGTGAAGCATCGGAATCTAAAACTGGACGCACAGGAGAGGTTCAAATCATAAAACTTGAGAGTGTCAGCCCACTTGTACTTAAGTCGGCATTGTGCCTGTAGTATCAAATTCGGACGCAATTTCTGTGTTTCATCGTCAATAAGAAGGTCCAGGGGAATTAGTAATCCTGAAGTGTAGCATCGTAACCTAAAACTGGACTCACAGGAGAGGTTCAAATCACAGACATTTAGAGTGTCAGTCCTCTTGTAATTAAGTCGGCATTGTGCCTATTGTACTAAATTCAGATGGAATTTCTGTGCTTCATCGTCAATAAGAAGGTCCAAGGGATACAGTAAACCTGAAGTGAGGGATCGGAATCTAAAACTGGACTCACAGGAGAGGTTCAAATCATAGAAAGTTAGAGTGTCAGTCCTCTTGTACTTAAGTCGGCATTGTGCCTTTTGTATTAAATTCGGATGCAATTTCTGAGTTTCATCTTCAATTGGAAGGTCCAAGGGATACAGTAAACTTGAAGTGAAGCATCGGAATCTAAAACTGGACTCACAGGAGAGGTTCAAATCATAGATAGTGAGAGTGTCAGCCCTCTTGTACTTAAGTCGGCATTGTGCCTTCAGTATTAAATTCGGATGCAATTTCTGTGTTTCATCGTCAATCAGAAGGTCCAAGGGATTCAGTAAACCGGAAGTGAGGCATGGGAAACTAAAACTGGACTCACTGGAGAAGTTCATATCAAAGTAAGTTAGAGTGTCCGTCCTCTTGTACTTAAGTCGGCATTCTGCCTTTTGAATTAAATACGGATGCAATTTCTGTGTTTCATCGTCAATAAGAAGTTCCAAGGGATACAGTGAACCTGAAGTGAAGCATCGGAATCTAAAACTGGACGCACTGGAGAGTTTCAAATCATAGAAAGTTAGTGTGTCAGTCCTCTTGTACTTAAGTCTTCATTGTGCCTTTTGTATTAAATTCGCATGCAATTTCTGTGTTTCATCGTCAATAAGAAGGTCCAGGGGATATAGTAAACCTGAAGTGAAGCATCGGAATATAAAACTGGACTCACAGGAGACGTTCGAATCATAGAAAGTGAGAGTGTCAGTCCTCTTGTACTTAAATAGGCATTGTGCCTTTTGTCTTAAAGTCGGATGCAATTTCTGTGTTTCATCGTCAATAAAAAGGTCCAAGGGATACAGTAAAATTGATGTGAAGCATCGGAATCTAAAACTGGACTTACAGGAGAGGTTCAAATCATAGAAAGTTAGAGTGTCAGTCCTCTTGTACTTAAGTCGGCATTGTGCCTTTTGAATTTACTTCCGATGCAATTTCTGTGTTTCATCGGCAACAAGAAGTTACAAGGTATACAGCAAACCTGAAGTGAAGCATCGGAATCTAAAAGTGGACTCACAGGAGAGGTTCAAATCATAGAAAGTTAGTGTGTCAGTCCTCTTGTACTTAAGTCTGCATTGTGCCTTTTGTATTAAATTCGCATGCAATTTCTGTGTTTCATTGTCAATAAGAAGGTCCAGGGGATACAGTAAACCTGAAGTGAAGCATCGGAATCTGAAACTGGACTCACAGGAGAGGTTCAATCCATAGAAATCGAGAGTGTCAGCCCTCTTGTACTTAAGTCGGTATTGTGCCTTTAGTATTAAATTCGGATGCAATTTCTGTGTTTCATCGTCAGTAAGAAGGTCCAAGGGATTCAGTAAACCTGAAGTGAAGCATCGGATTCTAAAACTGGACTCACAGGAGAGGTTCAAATCATAGAAAGTGAGAGTGTTTGTCCTCTTGTACTAAAGTCGGCATTGTGACTTTTGAATTTAATTCCGATACAATTTCTGTGCTTCATCGTCAATAAGAAGGTCCAAGGTTTACAGGAAACCTGAAGTGAAGCATCGGAATCTAAAACTGAACTCACAGGAGAGGTTCAAATCATAGAAAGTTAGTGTGTCAGTCCTCTTGTACTTAAGTCGGCATTGTGCCGTTTATATTAAATTCGGATGCAATAACTGTGTTTCATCGTCAATAAGAAGGTACAAGGGATACAGTAAAGCTGCAGTGAAGCATCGGAATCTAAAACTGGACTAACAGGAGAGGTTCCAATCATAGAAAGTGAGAGTGTCAGTCCTCTTGTACTTATGTCGGCATTGTGCCTTTTGTATAAATTTCGGATGCAATATCTGTGTTTCATCGTCAATAAGAATGTCCAAGGGATACAGTAAACCTGAAGTGAGGCATCGGAATCTAAAACTGGACTCACAGGAGAGTATCAAATCATAGAAAATTAGAGTGTCAGTCCTCTTGTACTTAAGTCGGCATTGTGCCTTTTGTATTAAATTCGGATGCAATTTCTGTGTTTCATCGTCAATAAGAAGGTCCAAGGTATACAGTAAAACTGAAGTGAGACATCGGAATCTAAAACTGGACTCACAGGAGTGGTTCAAATCATAGAAAGTGAGAGTGTCAGTCCACTTGTACTTCAGTCGGCATTTTTTCTTTGGTACTAAATTCGGATGCAATTTCTGTGTTTCATCTTCAATTAGAAGGTCCAAGGGATACAGTAAACTTGAAGTGAAGCATCGGAATCTAAAACTGGACTCACTGGACAGGTGCAAATCATAGATAGCGAGAGTGTCAGCCCTCTTGTACTTAAGTCGGCATTGTGCCTTCAGTATTAAATTCGGATGCAATTTCTGTGTTTCATCGTCAATAAGAAGGTCCAAGGGATTCAGTAAACCGGAAGTGAGGCATTGGAAACTAAAACTGGACTCACTGGAGAAGTTCATATCAAAGTAAGTTAGAGTGTCCGTCCTCTTGTACTTACGTCGGCATTCTGCCTTTTGAATTAAATACGGATGCAATTTCTGTGTTTCATCGTCAATAAGAAGTTCCAAGGGATACAGTGAACCTGAAGTGAAGCATCGGAATCTAAAACTGGACTCACAGGAGAGGTTCAAATCATAGAAAGTTAGTGTGTCAGTCCTCTTGTACTTAAGTCTGCATTGTGCCTTTTGTATTAAATTCGCATGCCATTTCTGTGTTTCATCGTCAATAAGAAGGTCCAGGGGATACAGTAAACCTGAAGTGAAGCATCGGAATATAAAACTGGACTCACAGGAGAGATTCAAATCATGGAAAGTGAGAGTGTCAGTCCTCTTGTACTTCAATAGGCAATGTGCCTTTGTCTTAAATTCGGATGCAATTTCTGTGTTTCATCGTCAATAAGAAGGTCCAAGGGATACAGTAAAATTGAAGTGAAGCATCGGAATCTAAAACTGGACTTACAGGAGAGGTTCAAATCATAGAAAGTTAGAGTGTCAGTCCTCTTGTACTTAAGTCGGCATTGTGCCTTTTGAATTTACTTCCGATGCAATTTCTGTGTTTCATCGGCAACAAGAAGTTACAAGGTATACAGCAAACCTGAAGTGAAGCATCGAAATCTAAAACTGGACTCACAGGAGAGGTTCATATCATAGAAAGTTAGAGTGTCAGTCCTTTTGTACTTAAGTTGGCATTGTGCCTTTTGTATTGAATTCGGATGCAATTTCTGTGTTTCATCGTCAATTAGAAGGTCCAAGGGATACAGTAAACCTGAAGTGAAGCATCGGAATCTAAAACTGGACTCACAGGAGAGGTTCAAATCATAGAAAATTACAGTGTCAGCCCTCTTGTACTTAAGTCGGCATTGTGCCTTTAGTATTAAATTCGGATGCAATTTCTGTGTCTCATCGTCAGTAAGAAGGTCCAAGGGATTCAGTAAACCTGAAGTGAAGCATCGGATTCCTAAACTGGACTCACAGGAGAGGTTCAAATTATAGAAAGTTAGAGTGTCAGTCCTCTTGTACTTAAGTCGGCATTGTGCCTTTTGTATTAAATTCGGATGAAATTTCTGTGTTTCATCGTCAATATGAGGGTCCAAGGTATACAGTTAACCTGAAGTGATGCATCGGAATGTAAAACTGGACTCACAGGAGAGGTTCAAATCATAGAAAGTTAGAGTGTCAGTCCTCTTGTACTTAAGTCGGCATTGTGCCTTTTGAATTTAATTCCGATACAATTTCTGTGCTTCATCGTCAATAAGAAGGTCCAAGGTTTACAGGAAACCTGAAGTGAAGCATCGGAATCTAAAACTGAACTCACAGGAGAGGTTTAAATCATAGAAAGTTAGTGTGTCAGTCCTCTTGTACTTAAGTCTGCATTGTGCCTTTTGTATTAAATTCGCATGCAATTTCTGTGTTTCATCGTCAATAAGAATGTCCAGGGGATACAGTAAACCTGAAGTGAACCATCGGAATATAAAACTGGACTCACAGGAGTGGTTCAAATCATAGAAAGTGAGAGTGTCAGACCTCTTGTACTTAAATAGGCATTGTGCCTTTTGTCTTAAATTCGGATACCATTTCTGTGTTTCATCGTCAATAAGAAGGTCCAAGGGATACAGTAAAATTGAAGTGAAGCATCGGAATCTAAAACTGGACTTACAGGAGAGGTTCAAATCATAGAAAGATAGAGTGTCAGTCCTCTTGTACTTAAGTCGGCATTGTGCCTTTTGAATTTACTCTCGATGCAATTTCTGTGTTTCATCGGCAACAAGAAGTTACAAGGTATACAGCAAACCTGAAGTAAAGCATCGGAATCTAAAACTGGACTCACAGGAGAGGTTCATATCATAGAAAGTTAGAGTGTCAGTCCTTTTGTACCGAAGTCGGCATTGTGCCTTTTGTATTGTATTCGGATGCAATTTCTGTGTTTCATCGTCAATTAGAAGGTCCAAGGGATACGGTAAACCTGAAGTGAAGCATCGGAATCTAAAACTGGACTCACAGGAGAGGTTCAAATCATAGAAAGCGAGAGTGTCAGCCCTCTTGTACTTAAGTCGGCATTGTGTCTTTAGTATTAAATTCGGATGCAATTTCTGTGTTTCATCGTCAGTAAGAAGGTCCAAGGGATTCAGTAAACCTGAAGTGAAGCATCGGATTCTAAAACTGGACTCACAGGAGAGGTTCAAATCATAGAAAGTTAGAGTGTCAGTCCTCTTGTACTTAAGTCGGCATTGTGCCTTTTGTATTAAATTCGGATGAAATTTCTGTGTTTCATTGTCAATGAGAGGGTCCAAGGTATACAGTAAACCTGAAGTGATGCATCGGAATGTAAAACTGGACTCACAGGAGAGGTTCAAATCATAGAAAGTTACAGTGTTTGTCCTCTTGTACTAAAGTCGGCATTGTGCCTTTTGAATTTAATTCCGATACAATTTCTGTGCTTCATCGTCAATAAGAAGGTCCAAGGTTTACAGGAAACCTGAAGTGAAGCATCGGAATCTAATACTGAACTCACAGGAGAGGTTCAAATCATAGAAAGTTAGTGTGTCAGTCCTCTTGTACTTAAGTCGGCATTGTGCCTTTTATATTAAATTCGGATGCAATAACTGTGTTTCATCGTCAATAAGAAGGTGCAAGGGATACAGTAAAGCTGCAGTGAAGCATCGGAATCTAAAACTGGACTAACGGGAGAGGTTCCAATCATAGAAAGTGAGAGTGTCAGTCCTCTTGTACTTATGTCGGCATTGTGCCTTTTGTATAAATTTCGGATGCAATTTCTGTGTTTCATCGTCAATAAGAATTTCCAAGGGATACAGTAAACCTGAAGTGAGGCATCGGAATCTAAAACTGGACTCACAGGAGAGGTTCAAATCATAGAAAATTAGAGTGTCAGTCCTCTTGTACTTAAGTCGGCATTGTGCCTTTTGTATTAAATTCGGATGCAATTTCTGTGTTTCATCGTCAATAAGAAGGTCCAAGGTATACAGTATAACTGAAGTGAGACATCGGAATCTAAAACTGGACTCACAGGAGTGGTTCAAATCATAGAAAGTGAGAGTGTCAGTCCTCTTAAACTTCAGTCGGCATTTTTTTCTTTTGTATTAAATTCGGATGCAATTTCTGTGTTTCATCTTCAATTAGAAGGTCCAAGGGATACAGTAAACTTGAAGTGAAGCATCGGAATCTAAAACTGGACTCACAGGAGAGGTTCAAATCATAGATAGTGAGAGTGTCAGCCCACTTGTACTTAAGTCGGCATTGTGCCTTCAGTATTAAATTCGGATGCAATTTCTGTGTTTCATCGTCAATAAGAAGGTCCAAGGGATTCAGTAAACCGGAAGTGAGGCATGGGAAACTAAAACTGGACTCACTGGAGAAGTTCATATCAAAGTAAGTTAGAGTGTCCGTCCTCTTGTACTTAAGTCGGCATTCTGCTTTTTGAATTAAATACGGATGCAATTTCTGTGTTTCATCGTCAATAAGAAGTTCCAAGGGATACAGTGAACCTGAAGTGAAGCATCGGAATCTAAAACTGGACTCACAGGAGAGGTTCAAATCATAGAAAGTTAGTGTGTCAGTCCTCTTGTACTTAAGTCTGCATTGTGCCTTTTGTATTAAATTCGCATGCAATTTCTGTGTTTCATCGTCAATAAGAAGGTCCAGGGGATACAGTAAACCTGAAGTGAAGCATCGGAATATAAAACTGGACTCACAGCAGAGGTTCAAATCATAGAAAGTGAGAGTGTCAGTCCTCTTGTACGTAAATAGGCAATGTGCCTTTTGTATTAAATTCGGATGCAATATCTGTGTTTCATCGTCAAAAAGATGGTCCAAGGGATACAGTAAACCTGAAGTGAAGCAACGGAATCTAAAACTGGACTCACAGGAGAGGTTTAAATCATAGAAAATTAGAGTGTCAGCCGTCTTGTACTTAAGTCGGCATTGTGGCTTTTGCATTTAATTACGATGCAATTTCTGTGTTTCATCGTCAATAAGAAGTTCCAAGGTATACAGTAAACCTGAAGTGAAGCATCGGAATCTAAAACTGGACTTACAGGAGAGGTTCAAATCATGGAAAGTTAGAGTGTCAGTCCTCTTGTACTTAAGTCGGCATTGTGCCTTTTGTATTAAATTCGGATGCAATTTCTGTGTTTCGAGGTAAATAAGATGGTCCAAGGGATACAGTAACCCTGAAGTGAAGCATCGGAATCTAAAACTGGACTCACAGGAGAGGTTCAAATCATAGTAAGTTAGAGTGTCAGTCCTCTTATAGTTAAGTCGGCATTGTGCCTTTTGTATTAAATTCGGATGCAATTTCTGTGTTTCATCGTCAATAAGAAGGTCCATGGGATACAGTAAACCTGAAGTGAAGCATCGGAATCTAAAACTAGAGTCACAGGAGAGGTTCAAATCATAGATAGTTAGAGTGTCACTCCTCTTGTACCTAAGTCGGCATTGTACCTTTTGTATTAAATTCGGATGCAATTCTGTGTTTCATCGTCAATAACAAGGTCCAAGGTATACAGGAAACCTGAAGTGAAGCATCGGAATCTAAAACTGGACTCACAGGAGAGATTCAAATCATAGAAAGTTAGTGTGTCAGTCCTATTGTACTTAGGTCGGCATTGTGCCTTTTATATTAAATTCGGATGCAATTTCTGTGTTTCATCGTGAATAAGAAGGTACAAGGGATACAGTAAAGCTGAAGTGAAGCATCGGAATCTAAAACTGGACTCACAGAAGAGGTTCCAATTATAGAAAGTGAGAGTGTCATTCCTCTTGTACTTAAGTCGGCATCGTAACTTTTGTATTAAATTTGGATGCAATTTCTGTGTTTCATCGACAATAAGAAGGTCCAAGGGATACAGTAAACAAGAAGTGAAGCATCGGAATTTAAAACTGGACTCACAGCAGAGGTTCAAATCATAGAAAGTGGGAGTGTCAGTCCTCTTGTACGTAAATAGGCATTGTGCCTTTTGTATTAAATTCGGATGCAATTTCTGTGTTTCATTGTTAAAAAGATGGTCCAAGGGATACAGTAAACCTGAAGTGTAGCAACGGAATCTAAAACTGGACTCACAGGAGAGGTTCAAATAATAGATAATTAGAGTCTCAGCCCTCTTGTACTTAAGTCGGCATTGTGGCTTTTGAATTTAATTCCGATGCAATTTCTGTGTTCCATCGTCAATAAGAAGTTCCAAGGTATACAGTCAACCTGAAGTGAAGCATCGGAATCAAAAACTGGACTCACAGGAGAGGTTCAAATCATAGAATGTTAGAGTGTCAGTCCTCTTGTACTTAAGTCGGCATTGAGACGTTTGTATTAATTTCGGATGCAATTTCTGTGTTTCATCGTCAATAAGAAGGTCCATGGTATGCAGTAAACCTGAAGTGAGGCATCGGAATGTAAAACTGGACTCACAGGAGAAGTTTAAATCATAGGAAGTGAAAGTGTCAGTCCTCTGGTACTTAAGTCGGCTATGTACCTTTTGTATTAAATTCGGATGCAATTTCTGTGTTTCATTGTCAATAAGAAGGTACAAGGGATACAGTAAAGCTGAAGTGAAGGATCGGAATCTAAAACTGGACTCACAGAAGAGGGTCCAATTATAGAAAGTGAGAGTGTCATTCCTCTTGTACTTAAGTCGGCATCGTGCCTTTTGTATTAAATTTGGATGCAATTACTGTGTTTCATCGTCAATAAGTAAGGTCCAAGGGATACAGTAGACCTGAAGTGAAGCATCGGAATCTAAAACTGGACTCACAGCAGAGGTTCAAATCATAGAAAGTGAGAGTGTCAGTCCTCTTGTACGTAAATAGGCATTTTGACTGTTGTATTAAATTCGGATGCAATATCTGTGTTTCATCGTCAAAAAGATGGTCCTAGGGATACAGTAAACCTGAAGTGAAGCATCGGAATCAAAAACTGGACTCACAGGAGAGGTTCAAATCATAGAATGTTAGAGTGTCAGGCCTCTTGTACTTAAGTCGGCATTAAGGATTTTGTATTAAATTCCGATGCAATTTCTGTGTTTCATTGTCATGAAGAAGGTCCAAGGGATACAGTAAACCTGAAGTGAGGCATCGGAATCTAAAACTGGACTCACAGGAGAGGTTCAAATCATAGAAAGTTAGAGTGTCAGTCCTCTTGTACTTAAGTCGGCATTGTGCCTTTTGTATTAAATTCGGATGCAATTTCAGTGTTTCATAGTCAATAAGAAAGTCCAAGGTATACAGGAAACCTGAAGTGAAGCATCCGAATCTACACCTGGACTCACAGGAGTGGTTCAAAACATAGAAAGTTAGAGTGTCAGTCCTCTTGTACTTAAGTCGGCATTGTGCATTTTGTATTAAATTCGGATGCAATTTCTGTGCTTCATCGTTAATAAGAAGGTACAAGGGATACAGTAAACCTGAAGTGAAGCATCGGAATCTAAAACTGGACTCACGGGAGAGTTTCAAATCATAGAAAGAGAGGGTGTCAGTCCTCTTGTACTTATGTCGGCATTGTGCCTTTTGTATTAAATTCGGATGCAATTTCTGTGTTTCATCGTCAATAAGAAGGTCCATGGGATACAGTAAACCTGAAGTGAAGCATCGGAATCTAAAACTGGAGACACAGGAGAGGTTCAATTCATAGATAGTTAGAGTGTCAGTCCTCTTGTACGTAAATAGGCATTGTGCCTTTTGTATTAAATTCGGATGCAATATCTGTGTTTCATCGTCAAAAAGATGGTCCAAGGGATACAGTAAACCTGAAGTGAAGCAACGGAATCTAAAACTGGACTCACAGGAGAGGTTTAAATCATAGAAAATTAGAGTGTCAGCCGTCTTGTACTTAAGTCGGCATTGTGGCTTTTGCATTTAATTACGATGCAATTTCTGTGTTTCATCGTCAATAAGAAGTTCCAAGGTATACAGTAAACCTGAAGTGAAGCATCGGAATCTAAAACTGGACTTACAGGAGAGGTTCAAATCATGGAAAGTTAGAGTGTCAGTCCTCTTGTACTTAAGTCGGCATTGTGCCTTTTGTATTAAATTCGGATGCAATTTCTGTGTTTCGAGGTAAATAAGATGGTTCAAGGGATACAGTAACCCTGAAGTGAAGCATCGGAATTTAAAACTGGACTCACAGGAGAGGTTCAAATCATAGTAAGTTAGAGTGTCAGTCCTCTTGTACTTAAGTCGGCATTGTGCCTTTTGTATTAAATTCGGATGCAATTTCTGTGTTTCATCGTCAATAAGAATGTCCATGGGATACAGTAAACCTGAAGTGAAGCATCGGAATCTAAAACTGGAGTCACAGGAGAGGTTCAAATCATAGATAGTTAGAGTGTCACTCCTCTTGTACCTAAGTCGGCATTGTACCTTTTGTATTAAATTCGGATGCAATTTCTGTGTTTCATCGTCAATAACAAGGTCCAAGGTATACAGGAAACCTCAAGTGAAGCATCGGAATCTAAAACTGGACTCACAGGAGAGATTCAAATCATAGAAAGTTAGTGTGTCAGTCCTATTGTACTTAGGTTGGCATTGTGCCTTTTATATTAAATTCGGATGCAATTTCTGTGTTTCATCGTGAATAAGAAGGTCCAAGTGATACAGTAAAGCTGAAGTGAAGCATCGGAATCTAAAACTGGACTCACAGAAGAGGTTCCAATTATAGAAAGTGAGAGTGTCATTCCTCTTGTACTTAAGTCGGCATCGTAACTTTTGTATTAAATTTGGATGCAATTTCTGTGTTTCATCGACAATAAGAAGGTCCAAGGGATACAGTAAACAAGAAGTGAAGCATCGGAATTTAAAACTGGACTCACAGCAGAGGTTCAAATCATAGAAAGTGAGAGTGTCAGTCCTCTTGTACGTAAATAGGCATTGTGCCTTTTGTATTAAATTCGGATGCAATTTCTGTGTTTCATTGTTAAAAAGATGGTCCAAGGGATACAGTAAACCTGAAGTGTAGCAACGGAATCTAAAACTGGACTCACAGGAGAGGTTCAAATAATAGATAATGAGAGTCTCAGCCATCTTGTACTTAAGTCGGCATTGTGGCTTTTGAATTTAATTCCGATGCAATTTCTGTGTTCCATCGTCAATAAGAAGTTCCAAGGTATACAGTCAACCTGAAGTGAAGCATCGGAATCAAAAACTGGACTCACAGGAGAGGTTCAAATCATAGAATGTTAGAGTGTCAGTCCTCTTGTACTTAAGTCGGCATTGAGCCTTTTGTATTAATTTTGGATGCAAGTTCTGTGTTTCATCGGCAATAAGAAGGTCCATGGTATGCAGTAAACCTGAAGTGAGGCATCGGAATGTAAAACTGGACTCACAGGAGAAGTTTAAATCATAGGAAGTGAAAGTGTCAGTCCTCTGGTACTTAAGTCGGCTTTGTACCTTTTGTATTAAATTCGGATGCAATTTCTGTGTTTCATTGTCAATTAGAAGGTACAAGGGATACAGTAAAGCTGAAGTGAAGGATCGGAATCTAAAACTGGACTCACAGAAGAGGGTCCAATTATAGAAAGTGAGAGTGTCATTCCTCTTGTACTTAAGTCGGCATCGTGCCTTTTGTATTAAATTTGGATGCAATTTCTGTGTTTCATCGTCAATAAGTAAGGTCCCAGGGATACAGTAGACCTGAAGTGAAGCATCGGAATCTAAAACTGGACTCACAGCAGAGGTTCAAATCATAGAAAGTGAGAGTGTCAGTCCTCTTGTACGTAAATAGGCATTGTGACTTTTGTATTAAATTCGGATGCAATATCTGTGTTTCATCGTCAAAAAGATGGTCCTAGGGATACAGTAAACCTGAAGTGAAGCATCGGAATCAAAAACTGGACTCACAGGAGAGGTTCAAATCATAGAATGTTAGAGTGTCAGGCCTCTTGTACTTAAGTCGGCATTGAGGATTTTGTATTAAATTCCGATGCAATTTCTGTGTTTCATTGTCATGAAGAAGGTCCAAGGGATACAGTAAACCTGAAGTGAGGCATCGGAATCTAAAACTGGACTCACAGGAGAGGTTCAAATCATAGAAAGTTAGAGTGTCAGTCCTCTTGTACTTAAGTCGGCATTGTGCCTTTTGTATTAAATTCGGATGCAATTTCTGTGTTTCATAGTCAATAAGAAAGTCCAAGGTATACAGGAAACCTGAAGTGAAGCATCCGAATCTACACCTGGACTCACAGGAGTGGTTCAAAACATAGAAAGTTAGAGTGTCAGTCCTCTTGTACTTAAGTCGGCATTGTGCATTTTGTATTAAATTCGGATGCAATTTCTGTGCTTCATCGTTAATAAGAAGGTACAAGGGATACAGTAAACCTGAAGTGAAGCATCGGAATCTAAAACTGGAGACACAGGAGAGGTTCAAATCATAGATAGTTAGAGCGTCAGTCCCCTTGTACTTAAGTCGGCATTGTGCCTTTTGTATTAATTTCGTATGCAATTTCTGTGTTTCATCGTCAATAAGAAGGTCCAAGGTATACAGTAAACCTGAAGTGAGGCATCGGAATGTAAAACTGGACTCACAGGAGAAGTTTAAATCATAGGAAGTGAAAGTGTCAGTCCTCTGGTACTTAAGTCGGCTTTGTACCTTTTGTATTAAATTCGGATGCAATTTCTGTGTTTCATTGTCAATTAGAAGGTACAAGGGATACAGTAAAGCTGAAGTGAAGGATCGGAATCTAAAACTGGACTCACAGAAGAGGGTCCAATTATAGAAAGTGAGAGTGTCATTCCTCTTGTACTTAAGTCGGCATCGTGCCTTTTGTATTAAATTTGGATGCAATTTCTGTGTTTCATCGTCAATAAGTAAGGTCCCAGGGATACAGTAGACCTGAAGTGAAGCATCGGAATCTAAAACTGGACTCACAGCAGAGGTTCAAATCATAGAAAGTGAGAGTGTCAGTCCTCTTGTACTTAAGTCGGCATCGTGCCTTTTGTATTAAATTTGGATGCAATTTCTGTGTTTCATCGTCAATAAGTAAGGTCCCAGGGATACAGTAGACCTGAAGTGAAGCATCGGAATCTAAAACTGGACTCACAGCAGAGGTTCAAATCATAGAAAGTGAGAGTGTCAGTCCTCTTGTACGTAAATAGGCATTGTGACTTTTGTATTAAATTCGGATGCAATATCTGTGTTTCATCGTCAAAAAGATGGTCCTAGGGATACAGTAAACCTGAAGTGAAGCATCGGAATCAAAAACTGGACTCACAGGAGAGGTTCAAATCATAGAATGTTAGAGTGTCAGGCCTCTTGTACTTAAGTCGGCATTGAGGATTTTGTATTAAATTCCGATGCAATTTCTGTGTTTCATTGTCATGAAGAAGGTCCAAGGGATACAGTAAACCTGAAGTGAGGCATCGGAATCTAAAACTGGACTCACAGGAGAGGTTCAAATCATAGAAAGTGAGAGTGTCAGTCCTCTTGTACGTAAATAGGCATTGTGCCTTTTGTATTAAATTCGGATGCAATTTCTGTGTTTCATCGTTAAAAAGATGGTCCAAGGGATACAGTAAACCTGAAGTGTAGCAACGGAATCTAAAACTGGACTCACAGGAGAGGTTCAAATCATAGAAAATTAGAGTGTCAGCCCTCTTGTACTTAAGTCGGCATTGTGGCTTTTGAATTGAATTCCGATGCAATTTCTGTGTTTCATCGTCAATAACAAGTTACAAGGTATACAGCAAACCTGAAGTGAAGCATCGGAATCTAATACTGGACTTACAGGATAGGTTCAAATCATAGAAAGTGAGAGTGTCAGTCCTCTTGTACTTAAGTCGTTATTGTGCCTTTTGTATTAAATTCGGATGCAATTTCTGTGTTTCATCGTCAATAAGAAGGTACAAGGGATACAGTAAACCTAAAGTGAGCATCGGAATCTAAAACTGGAGACACAGGAGAGGTTCAAATCATAGATAGTTAGAGTGTCAGTCCCCTTGTACTTAAGTCGGCATTGTGCCTTTTGTATTAATTTCGTATGCAATTTCTGTGTTTCATCGTCAATAAGAAGGTCCAAGGTATACAGTAAACCTGAAGTGAGGCATCGGAATGTAAAGCTGGAGTCACAGGAGAGGTTCAAATCATAGATAGTTAGAGTGTCAGTCCCCTTGTACTTAAGTCGGCATTGTGCCTTTTGTATTAAATTTGGATGCAATTTCTGTGTTTCATCGTCAATAAGAAGGTCCAAGGGATACAGTAAACCTGAAGTGAAGCATCGGAATTTAATACTGGACTCACAGCAGAGGTTCAAATCATAGAAAGTGAGAGTGTCAGTCCTCTTGTACGTAAATAGGCATTGTGCCTTTTGTATTAAATTCGGATGCAATTTCTGTGTTTCATCGTTAAAAAGATGGTCCAAGGGATACAGTAAACCTGAAGTGTAGCAACGGAATCTAAAACTGGACTCACAGGAGAGGTTCAAGTCATAGAAAATTAGAGTGTCAGCCCTCTTGTACTTAAGTCGGCATTGTGGCTTTTGAATTGAATTCCGATGCAATTTCTGTGTTTCATCGTCAATAACAAGTTACAAGGTATACAGCAAACCTGAAGTGAAGCATCGGAATCTAATACTGGACTTACAGGATAGGTTCAAATCATAGAAAGTGAGAGTGTCAGTCCTCTTGTACTTAAGTCGTTATTGTGCCTTTTGTATTAAATTCGGATGCAATTTCTGTGTTTCATCGTCAATAAGAAGGTACAAGGGATACAGTAAACCTAAAGTGAGCATCGGAATCTAAAACTGGACTTACAGGAGAGGTTCAAATCATAGAAAGTGATAGTGTCTGTCCTCTTGTGCTTAAGTCGGCATTGTGGCTTTTGAATTAAATTCGGATGCAATTTCTGTGATTCATCGTCAATAAGATGGTCCAAGGTATACAGTAAACCTGAAGTGAATCATCGGAATCTAAAACTGGACTCACAGGAGTGGTTCAAATCATAGAAAGTGAGAGTGTCAGACCTCTTGTACTTAAGTCGGCATTGTGCCTTTTGTATTAAGTTCGGATGCAATTTCTGTGTTTCATAGTCAATAAGAAAGTCCAAGGGATACAGGAAACCTTAAGTGAAGCATCGGAATCTAAAACTGGACTCACAGGAGAGGTTCAAATCATAGAAAGTTAGAGTGTCAGTCCTCTTGTACTTATGTCGGCATTGTGCCTTTTGTATTAAATTCGGATGCAAGTTCTGTGTTTCATCGTCAAAATGAAGGTCCAAGGGATACAGTAAACCTGAAGTGAAGCATCCGAATCTAAAACTGGACTCACAGGAGAGGTTCAAATCATAGAAAGTTAGAGTGTCAGTCCTCTTGTACTTAAGTCGGCATTGTGCCTTTTGTATTAAATTCGGAAGAAATCTCTGTGTTTCATCGTCAATAAGAAGGTCCAAGGGATACAGAAAACCAGAAGTGAAGCATCGGAATCTAAAACTGGACTCACAGGAGAGGTTCAAATCATAGAAAGTTAGAGAGTCAGTCCTCTTGTACTTTAGTCGGCATTGTGCCTTTTGTATTAAATTCGGATGCAATTTCTGTGTTTCATCGTCAATAAGAAGGTACGAGGGATACAGTAAACCTAAAGTGAGCATCGGAATCTAAAACTGGACTTACAGGAGAGGTTCAAATCATAGAAAGTGATAGTGTCTGTCCTCTTGTGCTTAAGTCGGCATTGTGCCTTTTTTATTAAATTCGGATGCAATTTCTGTGTTTCATCATCAATAAGAAGGTCCAAGGGATACAGTAAACCTGAAGTAAAGCATCGGAATCTGTACTGGACTAACAGGAGATTTTCAATTCATAGGTAGTGAGAGTGTCAGTCCTCTTGTCCTTAAGTCGGCATTGTGCCTTTTGTATTGAATTCCGATGCAATTTCTGTGTTTCATCGTCAATAAGCGGGTCCAAGGGATACAGTAAACCTGAATTGAGGCATCGGAATCTAAAACTGGACTCACAGGAGAGGTTCAAATCATAGAAAGTGAGAGTGTCAGACCTCTTGTACTTAAGTCGGCATTGTGCCTTTTGTATTAAGTTCGGATGCAATTTCTGTGTTTCATAGTCAATAAGAAAGTCCAAAGGATACAGGAAACCTTAAGTGAAGCATCGGAATCTAAAACTGGACTCACAGGAGAGGTTCAAATCATAGAAAGTTAGAGTGTCAGTCCTCTTGTACTTATGTCGGCATTGTGCCTTTTGTATTAAATTCGGATGCAAGTTCTGTGTTTCATCGTCAATATGAAGGTCCAAGGGATACAGTAAACCTGAAGTGAAGCATCCGAATCTAAAACTGGACTCACAGGAGAGGTTCAAATCATAGAAAGTTAGAGTGTCAGTCCTCTTGTACTTAAGTCGGCATTGTGCCTTTTGTATTAAATTCGGAAGAAATCTCTGTGTTTCATCGTCAATAAGAGGGTCCAAGGGATACAGTAAACCAGAAGTGAAGCATCGGAATCTAAAACTGGACTCACAGGAGAGGTTCAAATCATAGAAAGTTAGAGAGTCAGTCCTCTTGTACTTTAGTCGGCATTGTGCCTTTTGTATTAAATTCGGATGCAATTTCTGTGTCTCATCCTCAATAAGAAAGTCCAAGGGATACAGTAAACCTGAAGTGAAGCATCGGAATCTAAAACTGGACTTACAGGAGAGGTTCAAATCATAGAAAGTTAGAGTATCAGTCCTATTGAATTTAGGTCGGCATTGTCCCTTTTGTATTAAATTCGGATGCAATTTCTGTGTTTCACCATCAATACGAAGGTCCTAGGGATACAGTAAACCTGAAGTGAAGCATCGGAATCTAAAACTGGACTCACAGGCGAGGTTCAAATTATTGAAAGTTAGAGTGTCAGTCCTCTTGTACTTAAGTCGGCATTGTGCCTTTTGTATTAAATTCGGATGCAAGTTCTGTGTTTCATCGTCAATATGAAGGTCCAAGGGATACAGTAAACCTGAAGTGAAGCATCGGAATCTAAAACTGGACTCACAGGAGACGTTCAAATCGTAGAAATTTAGAGTGTCAGTCCTCTTGTACTTAAGTCGGCATTGTGCCTTTTGAAATTAATTCCGATGCAATTTCTGTGTTTCATCGTCAATAACAAGTTCCAAGGTATACAGCAAACCAGAAGTGAAGCATCGAAATCTAAAACTGGACTTACAGGAGAGGTTCAAATCATAGAAAGTTAGAGTATCAGTCCTATTGTATTTAGGTCGGCATTGTCCCTTTTGTATTAAATTCAGATGCAATTTCTGTGTTTCATCATCAATACGAAGGTCCTAGGGATACAGTAAACCTGACGCGAAGCATCAGAATCTAAAACTGGACTCACAGGAGAGGTTCAAATCGTAGAAAGTTATAGTGTCAGTCCTCTTGTACTTAAGTCGGCATTGTGCCTTTTGAATTTAATTCCGATGCAATTTCTGTGTTTCATCGTCAATAACAAGTTACAAGGTATCCAGCAAACCTGAAGTGAAGCATCGGAATCTAATACTGGACTTACAGGATAGGTTAAAATCATAGTAAGTGAGAGTGTCAGTCCTCTTGTACTTAAGTCGTTATTGTGCCTTTTGTATTAAATTCGGATGCAATTTCTGTGTTTCATCGTCAATAACAAGTTACAAGGTATCCAGCAAACCAGAAGTGAAGCATCGAAATCTAAAACTGGACTTACAGGAGAGGTTCAAATCATAGAAAGTTAGAGTATCAGTCCTATTGTATTTAGGTCGGCAATGTCCCTTTTGTATTAAATTCGGATGCAATTTCTGTGTTTCATCATCAATACGTAGGTCCTAGGGATACAGTAAACCTGAAGTGAAGCATCGGAATCTAAAACTGGACTCACACCGAGGGTCAAATTATTGAAAGTTAGAGTGTCAGTCCGCTTGTACTTAAGTCGGCATTGTGCCTTTTGTATTAAATTCCGATGCAATGTCTGTGTTTCATCGACAATAAGAAGGTACAAGGGGTACAGTAAACCTGAAGTGAAGCATCGGAATCTAGAACTGGACTCACAGGAGAGGTTCAAATCATCGAATGTGAGAGTGTCAGTCCCCTTGTACTTAAGTAAGCATTGGGCCTTTTGTGTTAAATTCGGATGCAATTTCGGTGTTTCATCGTCAATAACAAGGTCCAAGGTATACAGTAAACCTGAAGTGAAGTTTCGGAATCTAAAACTGGACTCACAGAAGAGGTTCAAATCATAGAAGGTGAGAATGTCAGTCCTCTCGTACTTAAGTCGGCATTGTGCCTTTTGTATTAAATTCGGATGCAATTTCTGTGTTTTATAGTCAATAAGAAAGTCCAAGGTATACAGGAAACCTGAAGTGAAGCATCGGAATCTAAAACTGGACTCACAGGAGAGGTTCAAATCATAGAAAGTTAGAGTGTCAGTCCTCTTGTACTTAAGTCGGCATTGTGCCTTTTGTATTAAATTCGAATGCAATTTCTGTCTTTCAACGTCAATAAGAATGTACAAGGGATATAGTAACCCTGAAGCATCGGAATCTAAAACTGGACTCACAGGAGAGGTTTAAATCATAGAAAGTGAGGGTGTCAGTCCTCTTGTACTTAAGTCGGCATTGTGCCTTTTTTATTAAATTCCGATGCAATGTCTGTGTTTCATCGTTAATAAGAAGGTACAAGGGATACAGTAAACCTGAAGGGAAGCATCGGAATCTAAAACTGGACTCACGGGAGAGGTTCAAATCATAGAAAGTGCGAGTGTCAGTCCTCTTGTACTTAAGTCGGCATTGTGCCTTTTGTATTAAATTCGGATGCAATTTCTGTCTTTCATCGTCAATAAGAAGGTACAAGGGATATAGTAACCCTGAAGCATCGGAATCTAAAACTGGACTCACAGGAGAGGTTTAAATCATAGAAAGTGAGGGTGTCAGTCCTCTTGTACTTAAGTCGGCATTGTGCCTTTTGAAATTAATTCCGATGCAATTTCTGTGTTTCATCGTCAATAACAAGTTCCAAGGTATACAGCAAACCAGAAGTGAAGCATCGGAATCTAATACTGGACTTACAGGAGAGGTTCAAATCATAGAAAGTTAGAGTGTCAGTCCTCTTGTACTTAAGTCGTTATAGTGCCTTTTGTATTAAATTCGGATGCAATTTCTGTGTTTCATCGTCAATAAGAAGGTACAAGGGATACAGTAAACCTGAAGTGAAGCATCGGAATCTAAAACTGGACTTACAGGAGAGGTTCAAATCTTAGAAAGTGAGAGTGTCAGTCCTCTTGTACTTAAGTCGGCATTTTGCCTTTTGTATTAAATTCGGATGCAATTTCTGTGATTCATCGTCAATAAGATGGTCCAAGGGATACAGTAAACCTGAAGTGAAGCATCGGAATCTAAAACTGGACTCACAGGAGACGTTCAAATCGTAGAAATTTAGAGTGTCAGTCCTCTTGTACTTAAGTCGGCATTGTGCCTTTTGAAATTAATTCCGATGCAATTTCTGTGTTTCATCGTCAATAACAAGTTCCAAGGTATACAGCAAACCAGAAGTGAAGCATCGGAATCTAAAACTGGACTTACAGGAGAGGTTCAAATCATAGAAAGTTAGAGTATCAGTCCTATTGTATTTAGGTCGGCATTGTCCCTTTTGTATTAAATTCAGATGCAATTTCTGTGTTTCATCATCAATACGAAGGTCCTAGGGATACAGTAAACCTGACGCGAAGCATCGGAATCTAAAACTGGACTCACAGGAGAGGTTCAAATCGTAGAAAGTTAGAGTGTCAGTCCTCTTGTACTTAAGTCGGCATTCTGCTTTTTGAATTAAATACGGATGCAATTTCTGTGTTTCATCGTCAATAAGAAGTTCCAAGGGATACAGTGAACCTGAAGTGAAGCATCGGAATCTAAAACTGGACTCACAGGAGAGGTTCAAATCATAGAAAATTAGAGTGTCAGTCCTCTTGTACTTAAGTCGGCATTGTGCCTTTTGTATTAAATTCGGATGCAATTTCTGTGTTTCATCGTCAATAAGAAGGTCCAAGGTATACAGTAAAACTGAAGTGAGACATCGGAATGTAAAACTGGACTCACAGGAGAGGTTCAAATCATAGAAAGTTAGAGTGTTTGTCCTCTTGTGCTAAAGTCGGCATTGTGCCTTTTGAATTTAATTCCGATACAATTTCTGTGCTTCATCGTCAATAAGAAGGTCCAAGGTTTACAGGAAACCTGAAGTGAAGCATCGGAATCTAATACTGAACTCACAGGAGAGGTTCAAATCATAGAAAGTTAGTGTGTCAGTCCTCTTGTACTTAAGTCGGCATTGTGCCTTTTATATTAAATTCAGATGCAATAACTGTGTTTCATCGTCAATAAGAAGGTGCAAGGGATACAGTAAAGCTGCAGTGAAGCATCGGAATCTAAAACTGGACTAACAGGAGAGGTTCCAATCATAGAAAATTAGAGTGTCAGTCCTCTTGTACTTAAGTCGGCATTGTGCCTTTTGTATTAAATTCGGATGCAATTTCTGTGTTTCATCGTCAATAAGAAGGTCCAAGGTATACAGTAAAACTGAAGTGAGACATCGGAATCTAAAACTGGACTCACAGGAGTGGTTCAAATCATAGAAAGTGAGAGTGTCAGTCCTCTTAAACTTCAGTCGGCATTTTTTTCTTTTGTATTAAATTCGGATGCAATTTCTGTGTTTCGTCTTCAATTAGAAGGTCCAAGGGATACAGTAAACTTGAAGTGAAGCATCGGAATCTAAAACTGGACCCACAGGAGAGGTTCAAATCATAGATAGTGAGAGTGTCAGCCCTCTTGTACTTAAGTCGGCATTGTGCCTTCAGTATTAAATTCGGATGCAATTTCTGTGTTTCATCGTCAATAAGAAGGTCCAAGGGATTCAGTAAACCGGAAGTGAGGCATGGGAAACTAAAACTGGACTCACTGGAGAAGTTCATATCAAAGTAAGTTAGAGTGTCCGTCCTCTTGTACTTAAGTCGGCTTTCTGCTTTTTGAATTAAATACGGATGCAATTTCTGTGTTTCATCGTCAATAAGAAGTTCCAAGGGATACAGTGAACCTGAAGTGAAGCATCGGAAACTAAAACTGGACTCACAGGAGAGGTTCAAATCATAGAAAGTTAGTGTGTCAGTCCTCTTGTACTCAAGTCTGCATTGTGCCTTTTGTATTAAATTCGCATGCAATTTCTGTGTTTCATCGTCAATAAGAAGGTCCAGGGGATACAGTAAACCTGAAGTGAAGCATCGGAATATAAAACTGGACTCACAGCAGAGGTTCAAATCATAGAAAGTGAGAGTGTCAGTCCTCTTGTACGTAAATAGGCATTGTGCCTTTTGTATTAAATTCGGATGCAATATCTGTGTATCATCGTCAAAAAGATGGTCCAAGGGATACAGTAAACCTGAAGTGAAGCAACGGAATCTAAAACTGGACTCACAGGAGAGGTTTAAATCATAGAAAATTAGAGTGTCAGTCCTCTTGTACTTATGTCGGCATTGTGGCTTTTGCATTTAATTATGATGCAATTTCTGTGTTTCATCGTCAATAAGAAGTTCCAAGGTATACAGTAAACCTGAAGTGAAGCATCGGAATCTAAAACTGGACTTACAGGAGAGGTTCAAATCATGGAAAGTTAGAGTGTCAGTCCTCTTGTACTTAAGTCGGCATTGTGCCTTTTGTATTAAATTCGGATGCAATTTCAGTGTTTCGAGGGAAATAAGATGGTCCAAGGGATACAGTAACCCTGAAGTGAAGCATCGGAATCTAAAACTGGACTCACAGGAGAGGTTCAAATCATAGTAAGTTAGAGTGTCAGTCCTCTTGTACTTAAGTCGGCATTGTGCCTTTTGTATTAAATTCGGATGCAATTTCTGTGTTTCATCGTCAATAAGAAGGTCCATGGGATTCAGTAAACCTGAAGTGAAGCATCGGAATCTAAAACTGGAGTCACAGGAGAGGTTCAAATCATAGATAGTTAGAGTGTCACTCCTCTTGTACCGAAGTCGGCATTGTACCTTTTGTATTAAATTCGGATGCAAATTCTGTGTTTCATCGTCAATAACAAGGTCCAAGGTATACAGGAAACCTGAAGTGAAGCATCGGAATCTAAAACTGGACTCACAGGAGAGATTCAAATCATAGAAAGTTAGTGTAACAGTCCTATTGTACTTAGGTCGGCATTGTGCCTTTTATATTAAATTCGGATGCAATTTCTGTGTTTCATCGTGAATAAGAAGGTACAAGGGATACAGTAAAGCTGAAGTGAAGCATCGGAATCTAAAACTGGACTCACAGAAGAGGTTCCAATTATAGAAAGTGAGAGTGTCATTCCTCTTGTACTTAAGTCGGCATCGTAACTTTTGTATTAAATTTGGATGCAATTTCTGTGTTTCATCGACAATAAGAAGGTCCAAGGGATACAGTAAACAAGAAGTGAAGCATCGGAATTTAAAACTGGACTCACAGCAGAGGTTCAAATCATAGAAAGTGAGAGTGTCAGTCCTCTTGTACGTAAATAGGCATTGTGCCTTTTGTATTAAATTCGGATGCAATTTCTGTGTTTCATCGTCAATAAGAAGGTTCATGGGATACAGTAAACCTGAAGTGAAGCATCGGAATCTAAAACTGGAGTCACAGGAGAGGTTCAAATCATAGATAGTTAGAGTGTCACTCCTCTTGTACCTAAGTCGGCATTGTACCTTTTGTATTAAATTCGGATGCAATTTCTGTGTTTCATCGTCAATAACAAGGTCCAAGGTATACAGGAAACCTGAAGTGAAGCATCGGAATCTAAAACTGGACTCACAGGAGAGATTCAAATCATAGAAAGTTAGTGTGTCAGTCCTATTGTACTTAGGTCGGCATTGTGCCTTTTATATTAAATTCGGATGCAATTTCTGTGTTTCATCGTGAATAAGAAGGTACAAGGGATACAGTAAAGCTGAAGTGAAGCATCGGAATCTAAAACTGGACTCACAGAAGAGGTTCCAATTATAGAAAGTGAGAGTGTCATTCCTATTGTACTTAAGTCGGCATCGTAACTTTTGTATTAAATTTGGATGCAATTTCTGTGTTTCATCGACAGTAAGAAGGTCCAAGGGATACAGTAAACAAGAAGTGAAGCATCGGAATTTAAAACTGGACTCACAGCAGAGGTTCAAATCATAGAAAGTGAGAGTGTCAGTCCTCTTGTACGTAAATAGGCATTGTGCCTTTTGTATTAAATTCGGATGCAATTTCTGTGTTTCATTGTTAAAAAGATGGTCCAAGGGATACAGTAAACCTGAAGTGTAGCAACGGAATCTAAAACTGGACTCACAGGAGAGGTTCAAATAATAGATAATTAGAGTCTCAGCCCTCTTGTACATAAGTCGGCATTGTGGCTTTTGAATTTAATTCCGATGCAATTTCTGTGTTCCATCGTCAATAAGAAGTTCCAAGGTATACAGTCAACCTGAAGTGAAGCATCGGAATCAAAAACTGGACTCACAGGAGAGGTTCAAATCATAGAAAGTTAGAGTGTCAGTCCTCTTGTACTTAAGTCGGCATTGAGCCTTTTGTATTAATTTCGGATGCAATTTCTGTGTTTCATCGTCAATAAGAAGGTCCATGGTATGCAGTAAACCTGAAGTGAGGCATCGGAATGTAAAACTGGACTCACAGGAGAAGTTTAAATCATAGGAAGTGAAAGTGTCAGTCCTCTGGTACTTAAGTCGGCTTTGTACCTTTTGTATTAAATTCGGATGCAATTTCTGTGTTTCATTGTCAATTAGAAGGTACAAGGGATACAGTAAAGCTGAAGTGAAGGATCGGAATCTAAAACTGGACTCACAGAAGAGGGTCCAATTATAGAAAGTGAGAGTGTCATTCCTCTTGTACTGAAGTCGGCATCGTGCCTTTTGTATTAAATTTGGATGCAATTTCTGTGTTTCATCGTCAATAAGTAAGGTCCAAGGGATACAGTAGACCTGAAGTGAAGCATCGGAATCTAAAACTGGACTCACAGCAGAGGTTCAAATCATAGAAAGTGAGAGTGTCAGTCCTCTTGTACGTAAATAGGCATTTTGACTTTTGTATTAAATTCGGATGCAATATCTGTGTTTCATCGTCAAAAAGATGGTCCTAGGGATACAGTAAACCTGAAGTGAAGCATCGGAATCAAAAACTGGACTCACAGGAGAGGTTCAAATCATAGAATGTTAGAGTGTCAGGCCTCTTGTACTTAAGTCGGCATTGAGGATTTTGTATTAAATTCCGATGCAATTTCTGTGTTTCATTGTCATGAAGAAGGTCCAAGGGATACAGTAAACCTGAAGTGAGGCATCGGAATCTAAAACTGGACTCACAGGAGAGGTTCAAATCATAGAAATTTAGAGTGTCAGTCCTCTTGTACTTAAGTCGGCATTGTGCCTTTTGTATTAAATTCGGATGCAATTTCTGTGTTTCATAGTCAATAAGAAAGTCCAAGGTATACAGGAAACCTGAAGTGAAGCATCCGAATCTACACCTGGACTCACAGGAGTGGTTCAAAACATAGAAAGTTAGAGTGTCAGTCCTTTGTACTTAAGTCGGCATTGTGCATTTTGTATTAAATTCGGATGCAATTTCTGTGCTTCTTCGTTAATAAGAAGGTACAAGGGATACAGTAAACCTGAAGTGAAGCATCGGAATCTAAAACTGGACTCACGGGAGAGATTCAAATCATAGAAAGAGAGGGTGTCAGTCCTCTTGTACTTAAGTCGGCATTGTGCCTTTTGTATTAAATTCGGATGCAATTTCTGTGTTTCATCGTCAATAAGAAGGTCCATGGGATACAGTAAACCTGAAGTGAAGCATCGGAATCTAAAACTGGAGTCACAGGAGAGGTTCAAATCATAGATAGTTAGAGTGTCACTCCTCTTGTACCTAAGTCGGCATTGTACCTTTTGTATTAAATTCGGATGCAATTTCTGTGTTTCATCGTCAATAACAAGGTCCAAGGTACACAGGAAACCTGAAGTGAAGCATCGGAATCTAAAACTGGACTCACAGGAGAGATTCAAATCATAGAAAGTTAGTGTGTCAGTCCTATTGTACTTAGGTCGGCATTGTGCCTTTTATATTAAATTCGTATGCAATTCCTGTGTTTCATCGTGAATAAGAAGGTACAAGGGATACAGTAAAGCTGAAGTGAAGCATCGGAATCTAAAACTGGACTCACAGAAGAGGTTCCAATTATAGAAAGTGAGAGTGTCATTCCTCTTGTCCTTAAGTCGGCATCGTAACTTTTGTATTAAATTTGGATGCAATTTCTGTGTTTCATCGACAATAAGAAGGTCCAAGGGATACAGTAAACAAGAAGTGAAGCATCGGACTTTAAAACTGGACTCACAGCAGAGGTTCAAATCATAGAAAGTGAGAGTGTCAGTCCTCTTGTACGTAAATAGGCATTGTGCCTTTTGTATTAAATTCGGATGCAATTTCTGTGTTTCATTGTTAAAAAGATGGTCCAAGGGATACAGTAAACCTGAAGTGTAGCAACGGAATCTAAAACTGGACTCACAGGAGAGGTTCAAATAATAGATAATTAGAGTCTCAGCCCTCTTGTACTTAAGTCGGCATTGTGGCTTTTGAATTTAATTCCGATGCAATTTCTGTGTTCCATCGTCAATAAGAAGTTCCAAGGTATACAGTCAACCTGAAGTGAAGCATCGGAATCAAAAACTGGACTCACAGGAGAGGTTCAAATCATAGAATGTTAGAGTGTCAGTCCTCTTGTACTTAAGTCGGCATTGAGCTTTTTGTATTAATTTCGGATGCAATTTCTGTGTTTCATCGTCAATAAGAAGGTCCTAGGGATACAGTAAACCTGAAGTGAAGCATCGGAATCAAAAACTGGACTCACAGGAGAGGTTCCAATCATAGAATGTTAGAGTGTCAGGCCTCTTGTACTTATGTCGGCATTGAGGATTTTGTATTAAATTCCGATGCAATTTCTGTGTTTCATTGTCATGAAGAAGGTCCATGGTATGCAGTAAACCTGAAGTGAGGCATCGGAATGTAAAACTGGACTCACAGGAGAAGTTTAAATCATAGGAAGTGAAAGTGTCAGTCCTCTGGTACTTAAGTCGGCTTTGTACCTTTTGTATTAAATTCGGATGCAATTTCTGTGTTTCATTGTCAATTAGAAGGTACAAGGGATACAGTAAAGCTGAAGTGAAGGATCGGAATCTAAAACTGGACTCACAGAAGAGGGTCCAATTATAGAAAGTGAGAGTGTCAGTCCTCTTGTACGTAAATAGGCATTGTGACTTTTGTATTAACTTCGGATGCAATATCTGTGTTTCATCGTCAAAAAGATGGTCCTAGGGATACAGTAAACCTGAATTGAAGCATCGGAATCAAAAACTGGACTCACAGGAGAGGTTCAAATCATAGAATGTTAGAGTGTCAGGTCTCTTGTACTTATGTCGGCATTGAGGATTTTGTATTAAATTCCGATGCAATTTCTGTGTTTCATTGTCATGAAGAAGGTCCAAGGGATACAGTAAACCTGAAGTGAGGCATCGGAATCTAAAACTGGACTCACAGGAGAGGTTCAAATCATAGAAAGTTAGAGTGTCAGTCCTCTTGTACTTAAGTCGGCATTGTGCCTTTTGTATTAAATTCGGATGCAATTTCTGTGTTTCATTGTTAAAAAGATGGTCCAAGGGATACAGTAAACCTGAAGTGTAGCAACGGAATCTAAAACTGGACTCACAGGAGAGGTTCAAATAATAGATAATTAGAGTCTCAGCCCTCTTGTACTTAAGTCGGCATTGTGGCTTTTGAATTTAATTCCGATGCAATTTCTGTGTTCCATCGTCAATAAGAAGTTCCAAGGTATACAGTCAACCTGAAGTGAAGCATCGGAATCAAAAACTGGACTCACAGGAGAGGTTCAAATCATAGAATGTTAGAGTGTCAGTCCTCTTGTACTTAAGTCGGCATTGAGCCTTTTGTATAAATTTCGGATGCAATTTCTGTGTTTCATCGTCAATAAGAAGGTCCATGGTATGCAGTAAACCTGAAGTGAGGCATCGGAATGTAAAACTGTACTCACAGGAGAAGTTTAAATCATAGGAAGTGAAAGTGTCAGTCCTCTGGTACTTAAGTCGGCTTTGTACCTTTTGTATTAAATTCGGATGCAATTTCTGTGTTTCATTGTCAATTAGAAGGTACAAGGGATACAGTAAAGCTGAAGTGAAGGATCGGAATCTAAAACTGGACTCACAGAAGAGGGTCCAATTATAGAAAGTGAGAGTGTCATTCCTCTTGTACTTAAGTCGGCATCGTGCCTTTTGTATTAAATTTGGATGCAATTTCTGTGTTTCATCGTCAATAAGTAAGGTCCAAGGGATACAGTAGACCTGAAGTGAAGCATCGGAATCTAAAACTGGACTCACAGCAGAGGTTCAAATCATAGAAAGTGAGAGTGTCAGTCCTCTTGTACGTAAATAGGCATTGTGACTTTTGTATTAAATTCGAATGCAATATCTGTGTTTCATCGTCAAAAAGATGGTCCTAGGGATACAGTAAACCTGAAGTGAAGCATCGGAATCAAAAACTGGACTCACAGGAGAGGTTCAAATCATAGAATGTTAGAGTGTCAGGCCTCTTGTACTTAAGTCGGCATTGAGGATTTTGTATTAAATTCCGATGCAATTTCTGTGTTTCATTGTCATGAAGAAGGTCCACGGGATACAGTAAACCTGAAGTGAGGCATCGGAATCTAAAACTGGACTCACAGGAGAGGTTCAAATCATAGAAAGTTAGAGTGTCAGTCCTCTTGTACTTAAGTCGGCATTGTGCCTTTTGTATTAAATTCGGATGCAATTTCTGTGTTTCATAGTCAATAAGAAAGTCCAAGGTACACAGGAAACCTGAAGTGAAGCATCCGAATCTACACCTGGACTCACAGGAGTGGTTCAAAACATAGAAAGTTAGAGTGTCAGTCCTCTTGTACTTAAGTCGGCATTGTGCATTTTGTATTAAATTCGGATGCAATTTCTGTGCTTCATCGTTAATAAGAAGGTACAAGGGATACAGTAAACCTGAAGTGAAGCATCGGAATCTAAAACTGGAGACACAGGAGAGGTTCAAATCATAGATAGTTAGAGTGTCAGCCCTCTTGTACTTAAGTCGGCATTGTGGCTTTTGAATTTAATTCCGATGCAATTTCTGTGTTTCATCGTCAATAACAAGTTACAAGGTATACAGCAAACCTGAAGTGAAGCATCGGAATCTAATACTGGACTTACAGGATAGGTTCAAATCATAGAAAGTGAGAGTGTCAGTCCTCTTGTACTTAAGTCGTTATTGTGCCTTTTGTATTAAATTCGGATGCAATTTCTATGTTTCATCGTCAATAAGAAGGTACAAGGGATACAGTAAACCTAAAGTGAGCATCGGAATCTAAAACTGGACTTACAGGAGAGGTTCAAATCATAGAAAGTGATAGTGTCTGTCCTCTTGTGCTTAAGTCGGCATTGTGGCTTTTGAATTAAATTCGGATGCAATTTCTGTGATTCATCATCAATAAGATGGTCCAAGGTATACAGTAAACCTGAAGTGAATCATCGGAATCTAAAACTGGACTCACAGGAGAGGTTCAGATCATAGAAAGTGAGAGTGTCAGTCCTCTTGCACTTAAGTCGGCATTGTGCCTTTTTTATTAAATTCGGATGCAATTTCTGTGTTTCATTGTTAAAAAGATGGTCCAAGGGATACAGTAAACCTGAAGTGTAGCAACGGAATCTAAAACTGGACTCACAGGAGAGGTTCAAATAATAGATAATTAGAGTCTCAGCCCTCTTGTACTTAAGTCGGCATTGTGGCTTTTGAATTTAATTCCGATGCAATTTCTGTGTTCCATCGACAATAAGAAGTTCCAAGGTATACAGTCAACCTGAAGTGAAGCATCGGAATCAAAAACTGGACTCACAGGAGAGGTTCAAATCATAGAATGTTAGAGTGTCAGTCCTCTTGTACTTAAGTCGGCATTGAGCCTTGTGTATCAATTTCGGATGCAATTTCTGTGTTTCATCGTCAACAAGAAGGTCCATGGTATGCAGTAAACCTGAAGTGAGGCATCGGAATGTAAAACTGGACTCACAGGAGAAGTTTAAATCATAGGAAGTGAAAGTGTCAGTCCTCTGGTACTTAAGTCGGCTTTGTACCTTTTGTATTAAATTCGGATGCAATTTCTGTGTTTCATTGTCAATTAGAAGGTACAAGGGATACAGTAAAGCTGAAGTGAAGGATCGGAATCTAAAACTGGACTCACAGAAGAGGGTCCAGTTATAGAAAGTGAGAGTGTCATTCCTCTTGTACTTAAGTCGGCATCGTGCCTTTTGTATTAAATTTGGATGCAATTTCTGTGTTTCATCGTCAATAAGTAAGGTCCAAGGGATACAGTAGACCTGAAGTGAAGCATCGGAATCTAAAACTGGACTCACAGCAGAGGTTCAAATCATAGAAAGTGAGAGTGTCAGTCCTCTTGTACGTAAATAGGCATTGTGACTTTTGTATTAAATTCGAATGCAATATCTGTGTTTCATCGTCAAAAAGATGGTCCTAGGGATACAGTAAACTTGAAGTGAAGCATCGGAATCAAAAACTGGACTCACAGGAGAGGTTCAAATCATAGAATGTTAGAGTGTCAGGCCTCTTGTACTTAAGTCGGCATTGAGGATTTTGTATTAAATTCCGATGCAATTTCTGTGTTTCATTGTCATGAAGAAGGTCCACGGGATACAGTAAACCAGAAGTGAGGCATCGGAATCTAAAACTGGACTCACAGGAGAGGTTCAAATCATAGAAAGTTAGAGTGTCAGTCCTCTTGTACTTAAGTCGGCATTGTGCCTTTTGTATTAAATTCGGATGCAATTTCTGTGTTTCATAGTCAATAAGAAAGTCCAAGGTACACAGGAAACCTGAAGTGAAGCATCCGAATCTACACCTGGACTCACAGGAGTGGTTCAAAACATAGAAAGTTAGAGTGTCAGTCCTCTTGTACTTAAGTCGGCATTGTGCATTTTGTATTAAATTCGGATGCAATTTCTGTGCTTCATCGTTAATAAGAAGGTACAAGGGATACAGTAAACCTGAAGTGAAGCATCGGAATCTAAAACTGGAGACACAGGAGAGGTTCAAATCATAGATAGTTAGAGTGTCAGCCCTCTTGTACTTAAGTCGGCATTGTGGCTTTTGAATTTAATTCCGATGCAATTTCTGTGTTTCATCGTCAATAACAAGTTACAAGGTATACAGCAAACCTGAAGTGAAGCATCGGAATCTAATACTGGACTTACAGGATAGGTTCAAATCATAGAAAGTGAGAGTGTCAGTCCTCTTGTACTTAAGTCGTTATTGTGCCTTTTGTATTAAATTCGGATGCAATTTCTATGTTTCATCGTCAATAAGAAGGTACAAGGGATACAGTAAACCTAAAGTGAGCATCGGAATCTAAAACTGGACTTACAGGAGAGGTTCAAATCATAGAAAGTGATAGTGTCTGTCCTCTTGTGCTTAAGTCGGCATTGTGGCTTTTGAATTAAATTCGGATGCAATTTCTGTGATTCATCATCAATAAGATGGTCCAAGGTATACAGTAAACCTGAAGTGAATCATCGGAATCTAAAACTGGACTCACAGGAGAGGTTCAGATCATAGAAAGTGAGAGTGTCAGTCCTCTTGCACTTAAGTCGGCATTGTGCCTTTTTTATTAAATTCGGATGCAATTTCTGTGTTTCATTGTTAAAAAGATGGTCCAAGGGATACAGTAAACCTGAAGTGTAGCAACGGAATCTAAAACTGGACTCACAGGAGAGGTTCAAATAATAGATAATTAGAGTCTCAGCCCTCTTGTACTTAAGTCGGCATTGTGGCTTTTGAATTTAATTCCGATGCAATTTCTGTGTTCCATCGTCAATAAGAAGTTCCAAGGTATACAGTCAACCTGAAGTGAAGCATCGGAATCAAAAACTGGACTCACAGGAGAGGTTCAAATCATAGAATGTTAGAGTGTCAGTCCTCTTGTACTTAAGTCGGCATTGAGCCTTTTGTATCAATTTCGGATGCAATTTCTGTGTTTCATCGTCAATAAGAAGGTCCATGGTATGCAGTAAACCTGAAGTGAGGCATCGGAATGTAAAACTGGACTCACAGGAGAAGTTTAAATCATAGGAAGTGAAAGTGTCAGTCCTCTGGTACTTAAGTCGGCTTTGTACCTTTTGTATTAAATTCGGATGCAATTTCTGTGTTTCATTGTCAATTAGAAGGTACAAGGGATACAGTAAAGCTGAAGTGAAGGATCGGAATCTAAAACTGGACTCACAGAAGAGGGTCCAATTATAGAGAGTGAGAGTGTCATTCCTCTTGTACTTAAGTCGGCATCGTGCCTTTTGTATTAAATTTGGATGCAATTTCTGTGTTTCATCGTCAATAAGTAAGGTCCAAGGGATACAGTAGACCTGAAGTGAAGCATCGGAATCTAAAACTGGACTCACAGCAGAGGTTCAAATCATAGAAAGTGAGAGTGTCAGTCCTCTTGTACGTAAATAGGCATTGTGACTTTTGTATTAAATTCGAATGCAATATCTGTGTTTCATCGTCAAAAAGATGGTCCTAGGGATACAGTAAACCTGAAGTGAAGCATCGGAATCAAAAACTGGACTCACAGGAGAGGTTCAAATCATAGAATGTTAGAGTGTCAGGCCTCTTGTACTTAAGTCGGCATTGAGGATTTTGTATTAAAATCCGATGCAATTTCTGTGTTTCATTGTCATGAAGAAGGTCCACGGGATACAGTAAACCTGAAGTGAGGCATCGGAATCTAAAACTGGACTCACAGGAGAGGTTCAAATCATAGAAAGTTAGAGTGTCAGTCCTCTTGTACTTAAGTCGGCATTGTGCCTTTTGTATTAAATTCGGATGCAATTTCTGTGTTTCATAGTCAATAAGAAAGTCCAAGGTACACAGGAAACCTGAAGTGAAGCATCCGAATCTACACCTGGACTCACAGGAATGGTTCAAAACATAGAAAGTTAGAGTGTCAGTCCTCTTGTACTTAAGTCGGCATTGTGCATTTTGTATTAAATTCGGATGCAATTTCTGTGCTTCATCGTTAATAAGAAGGTACAAGGGATACAGTAAACCTGAAGTGAAGCATCGGAATCTAAAACTGGAGACACAGGAGAGGTTCAAATCATAGATAGTTAGAGTGTCAGCCCTCTTGTACTTAAGTCGGCATTGTGGCTTTTGAATTTAATTCCGATGCAATTTCTGTGTTTCATCGTCAATAACAAGTTACAAGGTATACAGCAAACCTGAAGTGAAGCATCGGAATCTAATACTGGACTTACAGGATAGGTTCAAATCATAGAAAGTGAGAGTGTCAGTCCTCTTGTACTTAAGTCGTTATTGTGCCTTTTGTATTAAATTCGGATGCAATTTCTATGTTTCATCGTCAATAAGAAGGTACAAGGGATACAGTAAACCTAAAGTGAGCATCGGAATCTAAAACTGGACTTACAGGAGAGGTTCAAATCATAGAAAGTGATAGTGTCTGTCCTCTTGTGCTTAAGTCGGCATTGTGGCTTTTGAATTAAATTCGGATGCAATTTCTGTGATTCATCATCAATAAGATGGTCCAAGGTATACAGTAAACCTGAAGTGAATCATCGGAATCTAAAACTGGACTCACAGGAGAGGTTCAGATCGTAGAAAGTGAGAGTGTCAGTCCTCTTGCACTTAAGTCGGCATTGTGCCTTTTTTATTAAATTCGGATGCAATTTCTGTGTTTCATCATCAATAAGAAGGTCCAAGGGATACAGTAAACCTGAAGTAAAGCATCGGAATCTGTACTGGACTAACAGGATATTTTGAATTCATAGGAAGTGAGAGTGTCAGTCCCCTTGTACTTAAGTCGGCATTGTGCCTTTTGCATTACATTCGGATGCAATTTCTGTGTTTCATCGTCATTAAGATGGTCCAATGGATACAGTAAACCTGAAGTGAAGCATCGGAATCTAAAACTGGACTCACAGGAGAGGTTCACATCATAGAATGTTAGAGTGTCAGTCCTCTTGTTCTTAAGTCGGCATTGTGCCTTTTGTATTGAATTCCGATGCAATTTCTGTGTTTCATCGTCAATAAGAGGGTCCAAGGGATACAGTAACCCTGAATTGAGGCATCGGAATCTAAAATTGGACTCACAGGAGAGGTTCAAATCATAGAAAGTGAGAGTGTCAGACCTCTTGTACTTAAGTCGGCATTGTGCCTTTTGTATTAAGTTCGGATGCAATTTCTGTGTTTCATAGTCAATAAGAAAGTCCAAGGGATACAGGAAACCTTAAGTGAAGCATCGGAATCTAAAACTGGACTCACAGGAGAGGTTCAAATCATAGAAAGTTAGAGTGTCAGTCCTCTTGTACTTATGTCGGCATTGTGCCTTTTGTATTAAATTCGGATGCAAGTTCTGTGTTTCATCGTCAAAATGAAGGTCCAAGGGATGCAGTAAACCTGAAGTGAAGCATCCGAATCTAAAACTGGACTCACAGGAGAGGTTCAAAGCATAGAAAGTTAGAGTGTCAGTCCTCTTGTACTTAAGTCGGCATTGTGCCTTTTGTATTAAATTCGGAAGAAATCTCTGTGTTTCATCGTCAATAAGAAGGTCCAAGGGATACAGAAAACCAGAAGTGAAGCATCGGAATCTAAAACTGGACTCACAGGAGAGGTTCAAATCATAGAAAGTTAGAGAGTCAGTCCTCTTGTACTTTAGTCGGCATTGTGCCTTTTGTATTAAATTCGGATGCAATTTCTGTGTTTCATCGTCAATAAGAAGGTACGAGGGATACAGTAAACCTAAAGTGAGCATCGGAATCTAAAACTGGACTTACATGAGAGGTTCAAATCATAGAAAGTGATAGTGTCTGTCCTCTTGTGCTTAAGTCGGCATTGTGGCTTTTGAATTAAATTCGGATGCAATTTCTGTGATTCATCATCAATAAGATGGTCCAAGGGATACAGTAAACCTGAAGTGAATCATCGGAATCTAAAACTGGACTCACAGGAGAGGTTCAGATCATAGAAAGTGAGAGTTTCAGTCCTCTTGCACTTAAGTCGGCATTGTGCCTTTTTTATTAAATTCGGATGCAATTTCTGTGTACATCATCAATAAGAAGGTCCAAGGGATACAGTAAACCTGAAGTAAAGCATCGGAATCTGTACTGGACTAACAGGAGATTTTCAGAGTGTCAGTCCCCTTGTACTTAAGTCGGCATTGTGCATTTTGCATTACATTCGGATGCAATTTCTGTGTTTCATCGTCATTAAGATGGTCCAATGGATACAGTAAACCTGAAGTGAAGCATCGGAATCTAAAACTGGACTCACAGGAGAGGTTACATTCATAGAATGTTAGAGTGTCAGTCCTCTTGTCCTTAAGTCGGCATTGTGCCTTTTGTATTGAGTTCCGATGCAATTTCTGTGTTTCATCGTCAATAAGAGGGTCCAAGGGATACAGTAAACCTGAATTGAGGCATCGGAATCTAAAACTGGACTCACAGGAGAGGTTCAAATCATAGAAAGTGAGAGTGTCAGACCTCTTGTACTTAAGTCGGCATTGTGCCTTTTGTATTAAGTTCGGATGCAATTTCTGTGTTTCATAGTCAATAAGAAAGTCCAAAGGATACAGGAAACCTTAAGTGAAGCATCGGAATCTAAAACTGGACTCACAGGAGAGGTTCAAATCATAGAAAGTTAGAGTGTCAGTCCTCTTGTACTTATGTCGGCATTGTGCCTTTTGTATTAAATTCGGATGCAAGTTCTGTGTTTCATCGTCAATATGAAGGTCCAAGGGATACAGTAAACCTGAAGTGAAGCATCCGAATCTAAAACTGGACTCACAGGAGAGGTTCAAATCATAGAAACTTAGAGTGTCAGTCCTCTTGTACTTAAGTCGGCATTGTGCCTTTTGTATTAAATTCGCAGGAAATCTCTGTGTTTCATCGTCAATAAGAGGGACCAAGGGATACAGTAAACCAGAAGTGAAGCATCGGAATCTAAAACTGGACTCACAGGAGAGGTTCAAATCATAGAAAGTTAGAGAGTCAGTCCTCTTGTACTTTAGTCGGCATTGTGCCTTTTGTATTAAATTCGGATGCAATTTCTGTGTCTCATCGTCAATAAGAAAGTCCAAGGGATACAGTAAACCTGAAGTGAAGCATCGGAATCTAAAACTGGACTTACCGGAGAGGTTAAAATCATAGAAATTTAGAGTATCAGTCCTATTGTATTTGGGTCGGCATTGTCCCTTTTGTATTGAATTCGGATGCAATTTCTGTGTTTCACCATCAATACGAAGGTCCTAGGGATACAGTAAACCTGAAGTGAAGCATCGGAATCTAAAACTGGACTCACAGGCGAGGTTCAAACTATTGAAAGTTAGAGTGTCAGTCCTCTTGTACTTAAGTCGGCATTGTGCCTCTTGTATTAAATTCCGATGCAATGTCTGTGTTTCATCGTCAATAAGAAGGTACAAGGGGTACAGTAAACCTGAAGTGAAGCATCGGAATCTAGAACTGGACTCACAGGAGAGGTTCAAATCATAGAATGTGAGAGTGTCAGTCCCCTTGTACTTAAGTCGGCATTGTGCCTTTTGTATTAAATTCGGATGCAATTTCTGTGTTTTATAGTCAATAAGAAAGTCCAAGGTATACAGGAAACCTGAAGTGAAGCATCGGAATCTAAAACTCTACTCACAGGAGAGGTTCAAATCATAGAAAGTTAGAGTGTCAGTCCTCTTGTACTTAAGTCGGCATTGTGCCTTTTGTATTAAATTCGGATGCAATTTCTGTGTTTCATCGTCAATATGAAGGTCCAAGGGATACAGTAAACCTGAAGTGAAGCATCGGAATCTAAAACTGGACTCACAGGAGACGTTCAAATCGTAGAAATTTAGAGTGTCAGTCCTCTTGTACTTAAGTTGGCATTGTGCCTTTTGTATTAAATTCGGATGCAATTTCTGTCTTTCATCGTCAATAAGAAGGTACAAGGGATATAGTAACCCTGAAGCATCGGAATCTAAAACTGGACTCACAGGAGAGGTTTAAGTCATAGAAAGTGAGGGTGTCAGTCCTCTTGTACTTAAGTCGGCATTGTGCCTTTTGTATTAAATTCGGATGCAAGTTCTGTGTTTCATCGTCAATATGAAGGTCCAAGGGATACAGTAAACCTGAAGTGAAGCATCGGAATCTAAAACTGGACTCACAGGAGACGTTCAAATCGTAGAAATTTAGAGTGTCAGTCCTCTTGTACTTAAGTCGGCATTGTGCCTTTTGAAATTAATTCCGATGCAATTTCTGTGTTTCATCGTCAATAACAAGTTCCAAGGTATACAGCAAACCAGAAGTGAAGCATCGAAATCTAAAACTGGACTTACAGGAGAGGTTCAAATCATAGAAAGTTAGAGTATCAGTCCTATTGTATTTAGGTCGGCATTGTCCCTTTTGTATTAAATTCAGATGCAATTTCTGTGTTTCATCATCAATACGAAGGTCCTAGGGATACAGTAAACCTGACGCGAAGCATCGGAATCTAAAACTGGACTCACAGGAGAGGTTCAAATCGTAGAAAGTTAGAGTGTCAGTCCTCTTGTACTTAAGTCGGCATTGTGCCTTTTGAATTTAATTCCGATGCAATTTCTGTGTTTCATCGTCAATAACAAGTTACAAGGTATCCAGCAAACCTGAAGTGAAGCATCGGAATCTAATACTGGACTTACAGGATAGGTTCAAATCATAGAAAGTGAGAGTGTCAGTCCTCTTGTACTTAAGTCGTTATTGTGCCTTTTGTATTAAATTCGGATGCAATTTCTATGTTTCATCGTCAATAAGAAGGTACAAGGGATACAGTAAATCTAAAGTGAGCATCGGAATCTAAAACTGGACTTACAGGAGAGGTTCAAATCATAGAAAGTGATAGTGTCTGTCCTCTTGTGCTTAAGTCGGCATTGTGGCTTTTGAATTAAATTCGGATGCAATTTCTGTGTTCTATCGTCAATAAGATGGTCCAAGGGATACAGTAAACCTGAAGTGAAGCATCGGAATCTAAAACTGGACTCACAGGAGAGGTTCACATCATCGAATGTTAGAGTGTCAGTCCTCTTGTACTTAAGTCGGCATTGTGCCCTTTGTATTAAATTCCGATGTAATTTGTGTGTTTCATCGTCAATACGAAGGTCCATGGGATACAGTAAACCTGAAGTGAGGCATCGGAATCTAAAACTGGACTCACAGGAGGGTTCAAATCATAGAAAGTTAGAGAGTTAGCCCTCTTGTACTTAAGTGGGCATTGTGCCTTTTGTATTATATTCGGATGCAATTTCTGTGTTTCATCGTCAATAAGAAGGTCCAAGGTATACAGGAAACCAGAAGTGAAGCATCGGAATCTAAAACTGGACTCACCGGAGAGGTTCAAAACATAGAAAGTTAGAGTGTCAGGCCTCTTGTACTTATGACGGCATTGTGCATTTTGTATTAAATTCGGATGCAAGTTCTGTGTTTCATCGTCAATATGAAGTTCCAAGGGATACAGTAAACCTGAAGTGAAGCATCGGAATCTAAAACTGGACTCACAGGAGAGGTTCAAATCACAGAAAATTAGAGTGTCAGTCCTATTGTATTTAGGTCGGCATTGTCCCTTTTGTATTAAATTCAGATGCAATTTCTGTGTTTCATCATCAATACGAAGGTCCTAGGGATACAGTAAACCTGACGCGAAGCATCGGAATCTAAAACTGGACTCACAGGAGAGGTTCAAATCGTAGAAAGTTAGAGTGTCAGTCCTCTTGTACTTAAGTCGGCATTGTGCCTTTTGAATTTAATTCCGATGCAATTTCTGTGTTTCATCGTCAATAACAAGTTACAAGGTATACAGCAAACCTGAAGTGAAGCATCGGAATCTAATACTGGACTTACAGGATAGGTTCAAATCATAGAAAGTGAGAGTGTCAGTCCTCTTGTACTTAAGTCGTTATTGTGCCTTTTGTATTAAATTCGGATGCAAATTCTGTGTTTCATCGTCAATAAGAAGGTACAAGGGATACAGTAAACCCAAAGTGAGAATCGGAATCTAAAACTGGACTTACAGGAGAGGTTCAAATCATAGAAAGTGGTAGTGTCTGTCCTCTTGTGCTTAAGTCGGCATTGTGGCTTTTGAATTAAATTCGGATGCAATTTCTGTGATTCATCATCAATAAGATGGTCCAAGGGATACAGTAAACCAGAAGTGAATCATCGGAATCTAAAACTGGACTCACAAGAGAGGTTCAGATCATAGATAGTGAGAGTGTCAGTCCTCTTGCACTTAAGTCGGCATTGTGCCTTTTTTATTAAATTCGGATGCAATTTCTGTGTTTCATCATCAATAAGAAGGTCCAAGGGATACAGTAAACCTGAAGTAAAGCATCGGAATCTGTACTGGACTAACAGGATATTTTCAATTCATAGGAAGTGAGAGTGTCAGTCACCTTGTACTTAAGTCGGCATTGTGCCTTTTGCATTACATTCGGATGCAATTTCTGTGTTTCATCGTCATTAAGATGGTCCAATGGATACAGTAAACCTGAAGTGAAGCATCGGAATCTAAAACTGGACTCACAGGAGAGGTTCACATCATAGAATGTTGGAGTGTCAGTCCTCTTGTTCTTAAGTCGGCATTGTGCCTTTTGTATTGAATTCCGATGCAATTTCTGTGTTTCATCGTCAATAAGAGGGTCCAAGGGATACAGTAAACCTGAATTGTGGCATCGGAATCTAAAACTGGACTCACAGGAGAGGTTCAAATCGTAGAAAGTTAGAGTGTCAGTCCTCTTGTACTTAAGTCGGCATTGTGCCTTTTGAATTTAATTCCGATGCAATTTCTGTGTTTCATCGTCAATAACAAGTTACAAGGTATCCAGCAAACCTGAAGTGAAGCATCGGAATCTAATACTGGACTTACAGGATAGGTTCAAATCATAGAAAGTGAGAGTGTCAGTCCTCTTGTACTTAAGTCGTTATTGTGCCTTTTGTATTAAATTCGGATGCAATTTCTATGTTTCATCGTCAATAAGAAGGTACAAGGGATACAGTAAATCTAAAGTGAGCATCGGAATCTAAAACTGGACTTACAGGAGAGGTTCAAATCATAGAAAGTGATAGTGTCTGTCCTCTTGTGCTTAAGTCGGCATTGTGGCTTTTGAATTAAATTCGGATGCAATTTCTGTGTTCTATCGTCAATAAGATGGTCCAAGGGATACAGTAAACCTGAAGTGAAGCATCGGAATCTAAAACTGGACTCACAGGAGAGGTTCACATCATCGAATGTTAGAGTGTCAGTCCTCTTGTACTTAAGTCGGCATTGTGCCCTTTGTATTAAATTCCGATGTAATTTGTGTGTTTCATCGTCAATACGAAGGTCCATGGGATACAGTAAACCTGAAGTGAGGCTTCGGAATCTAAAACTGGACTCACAGGAGGGTTCAAATCATAGAAAGTTAGAGAGTTAGCCCTCTTGTACTTAAGTGGGCATTGTGCCTTTTGTATTATATTCGGATGCAATTTCTGTGTTTCATCGTCAATAAGAAGGTCCAAGGTATACAGGAAACCAGAAGTGAAGCATCGGAATCTAAAACTGGACTCACCGGAGAGGTTCAAAACATAGAAAGTTAGAGTGTGAGGCCTCTTGTACTTATGACGGCATTGTGCATTTTGTATTAAATTCGGATGCAAGTTCTGTGTTTCATCGTCAATATGAAGTTCCAAGGGATACAGTAAACCTGAAGTGAAGCATCGGAATCTAAAACTGGACTCACAGGAGAGGTTCAAATCACAGAAAATTAGAGTGTCAGTCCTATTGTATTTAGGTCGGCATTGTCCCTTTTGTATTAAATTCAGATGCAATTTCTGTGTTTCATCATCAATACGAAGGTCCTAGGGATACAGTAAACCTGACGCGAAGCATCGGAATCTAAAACTGGACTCACAGGAGAGGTTCAAATCGTAGAAAGTTAGAGTGTCAGTCCTCTTGTACTTAAGTCGGCATTGTGCCTTTTGAATTTAATTCCGATGCAATTTCTGTGTTTCATCGTCAATAACAAGTTACAAGGTATACAGCAAACCTGAAGTGAAGCATCGGAATCTAATACTGGACTTACAGGATAGGTTCAAATCATAGAAAGTGAGAGTGTCAGTCCTCTTGTACTTAAGTCGTTATTGTGCCTTTTGTATTAAATTCGGATGCAATTTCTGTGTTTCATCGTCAATAAGAAGGTACAAGGGATACAGTAAACCCAAAGTGAGCATCGGAATCTAAAACTGGACTTACAGGAGAGGTTCAAATCATAGAAAGTGATAGTGTCTGTCCTCTTGTGCTTAAGTCGGCATTGTGGCTTTTGAATTAAATTCGGATGCAATTTCTGTGATTCATCATCAATAAGATGGTCCAAGGGATACAGTAAACCAGAAGTGAATCATCGGAATCTAAAACTGGACTCACAGGAGAGGTTCAGATCATAGATAGTGAGAGTGTCAGTCCTCTTGCACTTAAGTCGGCATTGTGCCTTTTTTTATTAAATTCGGATGCAATTTCTGTGTTTCATCATCAATAAGAAGGTCCAAGGGATACAGTAAACCTGAAGTAAAGCATCGGAATCTGTACTGGACTAACAGGATATTTTCAATTCATAGGAAGTGAGAGTGTCAGTCACCTTGTACTTAAGTCGGCATTGTGCCTTTTGCATTACATTCGGATGCAATTTCTGTGTTTCATCGTCATTAAGATGGTCCAATGGATACAGTAAACCTGAAGTGAAGCATCGGAATCTAAAACTGGACTCACAGGAGAGGTTCACATCATAGAAAGTTGGAGTGTCAGTCCTCTTGTTCTTAAGTCGGCATTGTGCCTTTTGTATTGAATTCCGATGCAATTTCTGTGTTTCATCGTCAATAAGAGGGTCCAAGGGATACAGTAAACCTGAATTGTGGCATCGGAATCTAAAACTGGACTCACAGGAGAGGTTCAAATCATAGAAAGTGAGAGTGTCAGACCTCTTGTACTTAAGTCGGCATTGTGCCTTTTGTATTAAGTTCGGATGCAATTTCTGTGTTTCATAGTCAATAAGAAAGTCCAAGGGATACAGGAAACCTTAAGTGAAGCATCGGAATCTAAAACTGGACTCACAGGAGAGGTTCAAATCATAGAAAGTTAGAGTGTCAGTCCTCTTGTACTTAAGTCTGCATTGTGCCTTTTGTATTAAATTCGGAAGAAATCTCTGTGTTTCATCGTCAATAAGAAGGTCCAAGGGATACAGTAAACCAGAAGTGAAGCATCGGAATCTAAAACTGGACTCACAGGAGAGGTTCAATCATAGAAAGTTAGAGAGTCAGTCCTCTTGTACTTTAGTCGGCATTGTGCCTTTTGTATTAAATTCGGATGCAATTTCTGTGTCTCATCGTCAATTAGAAAGTCCAAGGGATACAGTAAACCTGAAGTGAAGCATCGGAATCTACAACTGGACTTACAGGAGAGGTTCAAATCATAGAAAGTTAGAGTATCAGTCCTATTGTATTTAGGTCGGCAATGTCCCTTTTGTATTAAATTCGGATGCAATTTCTGTGTTTCATCATCAATACGTAGGTCCTAGGGATACAGTAAACCTGAAGTGAAGCATCGGAATCTAAAACTGGACTCACAGCGAGGTTCAAATTATTGAAAGTTAGAGTGTCAGTCCTCTTGTACTTAAGTCGGCATTGTGCCTTTTGTATTAAATTCCGATGCAATGTCTGTGTTTCATCGTCAATAAGAAGGTACAAGGGGTACAGTAAACCTGAAGTGAAGCATCGGAATCTAGAACTGGACTCACAGGAGAGGTTCAAATCACAGAAAATTAGAGTGTCAGTCCTATTGTATTTAGGTCGGCATTGTCCCTTTTGTATTAAATTCAGATGCAATTTCTGTGTTTCATCATCAATACGAAGGTCCTAGGGATACAGTAAACCTGACGCGAAGCATCGGAATCTAAAACTGGACTCACAGGAGAGGTTCAAATCGTAGAAAGTTAGAGTGTCAGTCCTCTTGTACTTAAGTCGGCATTGTGCCTTTTGAATTTAATTCCGATGCAATTTCTGTGTTTCATCGTCAATAACAAGTTACAAGGTATACAGCAAACCTGAAGTGAAGCATCGGAATCTAATACTGGACTTACAGGATAGGTTCAAATCATAGAAAGTGAGAGTGTCAGTCCTCTTGTACTTAAGTCGTTATTGTGCCTTTTGTATTAAATTCGGATGCAAATTCTGTGTTTCATCGTCAATAAGAAGGTACAAGGGATACAGTAAACCCAAAGTGAGAATCGGAATCTAAAACTGGACTTACAGGAGAGGTTCAAATCATAGAAAGTGGTAGTGTCTGTCATCTTGTGCTTAAGTCGGCATTGTGGCTTTTGAATTAAATTCGGATGCAATTTCTGTGATTCATCATCAATAAGATGGTCCAAGGGATACAGTAAACCAGAAGTGAATCATCGGAATCTAAAACTGGACTCACAAGAGAGGTTCAGATCATAGATAGTGAGAGTGTCAGTCCTCTTGCACTTAAGTCGGCATTGTGCCTTTTTTATTAAATTCGGATGCAATTTCTGTGTTTCATCATCAATAAGAAGGTCCAAGGGATACAGTAAACCTGAAGTAAAGCATCGGAATCTGTACTGGACTAACAGGATATTTTCAATTCATAGGAAGTGAGAGTGTCAGTCACCTTGTACTTAAGTCGGCATTGTGCCTTTTGCATTACATTCGGATGCAATTTCTGTGTTTCATCGTCATTAAGATGGTCCAATGGATACAGTAAACCTGAAGTGAAGCATCGGAATCTAAAACTGGACTCACAGGAGAGGTTCACATCATAGAATGTTGGAGTGTCAGTCCTCTTGTTCTTAAGTCGGCATTGTGCCTTTTGTATTGAATTCCGATGCAATTTCTGTGTTTCATCGTCAATAAGAGGGTCCAAGGGATACAGTAAACCTGAATTGTGGCATCGGAATCTAAAACTGGACTCACAGGAGAGGTTCAAATCGTAGAAAGTTAGAGTGTCAGTCCTCTTGTACTTAAGTCGGCATTGTGCCTTTTGAATTTAATTCCGATGCAATTTCTGTGTTTCATCGTCAATAACAAGTTACAAGGTATCCAGCAAACCTGAAGTGAAGCATCGGAATCTAATACTGGACTTACAGGATAGGTTCAAATCATAGAAAGTGAGAGTGTCAGTCCTCTTGTACTTAAGTCGTTATTGTGCCTTTTGTATTAAATTCGGATGCAATTTCTATGTTTCATCGTCAATAAGAAGGTACAAGGGATACAGTAAATCTAAAGTGAGCATCGGAATCTAAAACTGGACTTACAGGAGAGGTTCAAATCATAGAAAGTGATAGTGTCTGTCCTCTTGTGCTTAAGTCGGCATTGTGGCTTTTGAATTAAATTCGGATGCAATTTCTGTGTTCTATCGTCAATAAGATGGTCCAAGGGATACAGTAAACCTGAAGTGAAGCATCGGAATCTAAAACTGGACTCACAGGAGAGGTTCACATCATCGAATGTTAGAGTGTCAGTCCTCTTGTACTTAAGTCGGCATTGTGCCCTTTGTATTAAATTCCGATGTAATTTGTGTGTTTCATCGTCAATACGAAGGTCCATGGGATACAGTAAACCTGAAGTGAGGCTTCGGAATCTAAAACTGGACTCACAGGAGGGTTCAAATCATAGAAAGTTAGAGAGTTAGCCCTCTTGTACTTAAGTGGGCATTGTGCCTTTTGTATTATATTCGGATGCAATTTCTGTGTTTCATCGTCAATAAGAAGGTCCAAGGTATACAGGAAACCAGAAGTGAAGCATCGGAATCTAAAACTGGACTCACCGGAGAGGTTCAAAACATAGAAAGTTAGAGTGTGAGGCCTCTTGTACTTATGACGGCATTGTGCATTTTGTATTAAATTCGGATGCAAGTTCTGTGTTTCATCGTCAATATGAAGTTCCAAGGGATACAGTAAACCTGAAGTGAAGCATCGGAATCTAAAACTGGACTCACAGGAGAGGTTCAAATCACAGAAAATTAGAATGTCAGTCCTATTGTATTTAGGTCGGCATTGTCCCTTTTGTATTAAATTCAGATGCAATTTCTGTGTTTCATCATCAATACGAAGGTCCTAGGGATACAGTAAACCTGACGCGAAGCATCGGAATCTAAAACTGGACTCACAGGAGAGGTTCAAATCGTAGAAAGTTAGAGTGTCAGTCCTCTTGTACTTAAGTCGGCATTGTGCCTTTTGAATTTAATTCCGATGCAATTTCTGTGTTTCATCGTCAATAACAAGTTACAAGGTATACAGCAAACCTGAAGTGAAGCATCGGAATCTAATACTGGACTTACAGGATAGGTTCAAATCATAGAAAGTGAGAGTGTCAGTCCTCTTGTACTTAAGTCGTTATTGTGCCTTTTGTATTAAATTCGGATGCAATTTCTGTGTTTCATCGTCAATAAGAAGGTACAAGGGATACAGTAAACCCAAAGTGAGCATCGGAATCTAAAACTGGACTTACAGGAGAGGTTCAAATCATAGAAAGTGATAGTGTCTGTCCTCTTGTGCTTAAGTCGGCATTGTGGCTTTTGAATTAAATTCGGATGCAATTTCTGTGATTCATCATCAATAAGATGGTCCAAGGGATACAGTAAACCAGAAGTGAATCATCGGAATCTAAAACTGGACTCACAGGAGAGGTTCAGATCATAGATAGTGAGAGTGTCAGTCCTCTTGCACTTAAGTCGGCATTGTGCCTTTTTTTATTAAATTCGGATGCAATTTCTGTGTTTCATCATCAATAAGAAGGTCCAAGGGATACAGTAAACCTGAAGTAAAGCATCGGAATCTGTACTGGACTAACAGGATATTTTCAATTCATAGGAAGTGAGAGTGTCAGTCACCTTGTACTTAAGTCGGCATTGTGCCTTTTGCATTACATTCGGATGCAATTTCTGTGTTTCATCGTCATTAAGATGGTCCAATGGATACAGTAAACCTGAAGTGAAGCATCGGAATCTAAAACTGGACTCACAGGAGAGGTTCACATCATAGAAAGTTGGAGTGTCAGTCCTCTTGTTCTTAAGTCGGCATTGTGCCTTTTGTATTGAATTCCGATGCAATTTCTGTGTTTCATCGTCAATAAGAGGGTCCAAGGGATACAGTAAACCTGAATTGTGGCATCGGAATCTAAAACTGGACTCACAGGAGAGGTTCAAATCATAGAAAGTGAGAGTGTCAGACCTCTTGTACTTAAGTCGGCATTGTGCCTTTTGTATTAAGTTCGGATGCAATTTCTGTGTTTCATAGTCAATAAGAAAGTCCAAGGGATACAGGAAACCTTAAGTGAAGCATCGGAATCTAAAACTGGACTCACAGGAGAGGTTCAAATCATAGAAAGTTAGAGTGTCAGTCCTCTTGTACTTAAGTCGGCATTGTGCCTTTTGTATTAAATTCGGAAGAAATCTCTGTGTTTCATCGTCAATAAGAAGGTCCAAGGGATACAGTAAACCAGAAGTGAAGCATCGGAATCTAAAACTGGACTCACAGGAGAGGTTCAATCATAGAAAGTTAGAGAGTCAGTCCTCTTGTACTTTAGTCGGCATTGTGCCTTTTGTATTAAATTCGGATGCAATTTCTGTGTCTCATCGTCAATTAGAAAGTCCAAGGGATACAGTAAACCTGAAGTGAAGCATCGGAATCTACAACTGGACTTACAGGAGAGGTTCAAATCATAGAAAGTTAGAGTATCAGTCCTATTGTATTTAGGTCGGCAATGTCCCTTTTGTATTAAATTCGGATGCAATTTCTGTGTTTCATCATCAATACGTAGGTCCTAGGGATACAGTAAACCTGAAGTGAAGCATCGGAATCTAAAACTGGACTCACAGCGAGGTTCAAATTATTGAAAGTTAGAGTGTCAGTCCTCTTGTACTTAAGTCGGCATTGTGCCTTTTGTATTAAATTCCGATGCAATGTCTGTGTTTCATCGTCAATAAGAAGGTACAAGGGGTACAGTAAACCTGAAGTGAAGCATCGGAATCTAGAACTGGACTCACAGGAGAGGTTCAAATCATAGAATGTGAGAGTGTCAGTCCCCTTGTACTTAAGTCGGCATTGTGCCTCTTGTATTAAATTCGGATGCAATTTCTGTGTTTCATCGTCAATAACAAGGTCCAAGGTATACAGTAAACCTGAAGTGAAGTATCGGAATCTAAAACTGGACTCACAGAAGAGGTTCAAATCATAGAAGGTGAGAATGTCAGTCCTCTCGTACTTATGTCGGCATTGTGCCTTTTGTATTAAATTCGGATGCAATTTCTGTGTTTTATAGTCAATAAGAAAGTCCAAGGTATACAGGAAACCTGAAGTGAAGCATCGGAATCTAAAACTGGACTCACGGGAGAGGTTCAAATCATAGAAAGTGCGAGTGTCAGTCCTCTTGTACTTAAGTCGGCATTGTGCCTTTTGTATTAAATTCGGATGCAATTTCTGTCTTTCATCGTCAATAAGAAGGTACAAGGGATATAGTAACCCTGAAGCATCGGAATCTAAAACTGGACTCACAGGAGAGGTTCAAATCATAGCAAGTTATAGTGTCAGTCCTCTTGTACTTAAGTCGGCATTGTCCATTTTGTATTAAATTCGGTTGGATTTTCTGTATTTCATCGTCAATAAGAAGGTCCAAGGGAAACAGTAAACATGAAGTGAAGCATCGGATTCTAAAACTGACTCACAGGAGTGGTTCAAATGATAGAAAGTTAGAGTGTCAGTCCTCTTGTACTTAAGTCGGCATTGTGCCTTTTGAATTTAATTCCGATGCAATTGCTGTGTTTCATCGGCAATAACAAGTTCCAAGGTATACAGCAAACCTGAAGTGAAGCATCGGAATCTAAAACTGGACTTGCAGGATAGGATAAAATCATAGAAAGTGAGATTGTCAGTCCACTTGTACTCAAGTCGGCATTGTGCCTCTTGTATTATATTCGGAAGCAATTTCTGTGTTTCATCGTCAATAAGAAGGTTCAAGGGATACAGTAAACCTGAAGTGAAGCATCGGAATCTTAAACTGGACTCATACGAGAGGTTCAGATCATAGAAAGTGAGAATGTCAGTCCTTTTGTACTTAAGTCGCCATTGTGCCTTTTTTATTAAATTCGTATGCAATTTCTGTGTTTCATCGTCAATAAGAAGGTCCAAGGGGTACAGTAAACCTGAAGTAAAGCATCGGAATCTGTACTGGAATCTCAGGAGAGGTTCAAATCATTGAAAGTTAGAGTGTCAGTCCTCTTGTACTTAAGTCGGCATTGTGCATTTTGTATTAAATTCGGATTTAATTTCTGTATTTCATCTTCAATAAGAAGGTCCAAGGGACACAGTAAACCTGAAGTGAGGCATCGGAATATAAAACTGGACTCACAGGAGAGGTTCAAATCATAGATAGTTAGAGTGTCAGTCCTCTTGTACTTAAGTCTTCATTGTGCCTTTTGTATTAAATTCGGATGCAATTTCTGTGTTTCATCGTCAATAAGGAGGTCCAAGGCATACAGTAAACCTGAAGTGAAGCATCGGAATCTAAAACTGGACTCACAGGAGAAGTTTAAATCATAGAAAGTGAGAGTGTCAGTCCTCTTGTACTTAAGTCGGCATTGTACCATTTTAATTAAATTCCGATGCAATTTTGTGTTTCATCGTCAATAGCAAGGTCCACGGTATACAGTAAACCTGAAGTGAAGCATCGGAATCTAAAACTGGACTTACAGGAGAGGTTCAAATCATAGAAAGTTAGAGAGTCAGTCCCCTTGTACTTAAGTCGGCATTGTGCTTTTGTATTAAATTCGGATGCAATTTCTGTGATTCATCGTCAATAAGAAAGTCCAAGGGATACAGTAAACCCGAAGTGAAGCATCGGAATCTAAAACTGGACTCACAGGAGAGGTTCAAATCATAGAAAGTGAGAGAGTCAGTCCTCTTGTACTTAAGTCGGCATTGTGCCTTTTGTATTAAATTAGGATGCAATTTCTGTGATTCATCGTCAATAAGAAGGTCCATGGGATACAGTAAACCTGAAGTGAAGCATCGGAATCTAAACCGGGACTCACAGGAGAGGTTCAAATCATAGAAAGTGAGAGTGTCAGTCCTCTTGTACTTAAGTCGGCTAGTCCATTTTGTATTAAATTCAGTTGGATTTTCTGTATTTCATCGTCAATAAGAAGGTCCAAGGGATACAGTAAACCTGAAGTGAAGCATCGGAATCTAAAACTGGACTCACAGGAGAGGATCAAATCATAGAAAGTGAGAGTGTCAGTCCCCTTGTACTTAAGTCGGCATTGTGCCTTTTGGATTAGATTCTGATGCAATTTCTGTGTTTCATCGTCAATAAGAAGGTCCAAGGGATACAGTAGTCCTGTAGTGAAGCATCGGAATCTAAAACTGGACTCACAGGAGAGGTTTAAATCATAGAAAGTGAGAGTGTCAGTCCTCTTGTAATTAAGTCGGCATTGTGCCTTTTGTATAAAATTCGGAAGTAATTTCTGTGTATCATTGTCAATAAGAAAGCGCAAGGTATACAGGACACCTGAACTGAAGCATCGGAATCTAAAAGTGGACTCACAGGAGAGATTCAAATCATAGAACGTTAGAGTGTCAGTCCTCTTGTACTTTTGTCGGCATTGTGCCTTTTGCATTAAATTCGGATGCAATATCTGTGTTTCATCGTCAATAGGAAGGTACAAGGAATACAGTAAACCTGAAGTGAAGCGACGGAATCTAAAACTGGACTCACAAGAGAAGTTCAAATCATAGAAAGTGAGAGTGTCAGTCCCCTTGTACTTAAGTCGGCATTGTGTATTTTGTATTAAATTCGGATGCAATTTCTGTGTTTCATCGCCAATAAAAAAGTCCAAGGGATACAGTAAACCTGAAGTGAAGCATCGGAATTTAAAACTGGACTCACAGGAGAGGTTCAAATCATAGAGAGTTAGAGTGTCAGTCCTCTTGTACTTAAGTCGGCATTGTGCATATTGTATTAAATTGGAGACAATTTCTGTGTTTCATCGTCAATAAGAACGTCCAAGGTAAACTGTGAACCTGAAGTGAAGCATCGGAATCTAAAACTGGACTTACAGGAGAGGTTCAAATAATAGAAAGTTAGAGAGTCAGTCCTCTTGTACTTAAGTCGGCATTGTGCCTTTTGTATTAAATTCGGATGCAATTTCTGTGTTTCATCGTCAATAAGAAGGTCCAAGGGATGCAGTAAACCTGAAGTGAAGCATCGGAATCTAAAACTGGACTCACAGGAGAGGTTCAAATAATAGAAAGTGAGAGTGTCAGTCCTTTTGTACTTAAGTCGCCATTGTGCCTTTTTTATTAAATTCGGATGCAATTTCTGTGTTTCATCGTCCATAAGAAGGTCCAAGGGATACAGTAAACCTGAAGTAAATAATCGGAATCTGTACTGGACTCACAGGAGAGGTTCAAATCATAGATAGTTAGAGTGTCAGTCCTCTTGTACTTAAGTTTTCATTGTGCCTTTTGTATTAAATTCGGATGCAATTTCTGGGTTTCATCGTCAATAAGGAGGTAAAAGGCATACAGTAAACCTGAAGTGAAGCATCGGAATCTAAAACTGGACTCACGGGAGAGGTTCAAATAGTAGAAAGTGAGAGTGTCAGTCCTCTTGTACTTAAGTCGGCATTGTGCCTTTTGTATGAAATTCGGATGTAATTTCTGTGTATCATCGTCAATAAGAAAGTCCAAGGTATATAGGACACCTGAAGTGAAGCAACGGAAGCTAAAAGTGGACTCACAGGAGAGATTCAAATCATAGAAAAATAGAGTGTCAGTCCTCTTGTACTTAAGTCGGCATTGTGCCATTTTTATTAACTTCGGATGCAATTTCTGTGTTTCATCGTCAATAGGAAGGTACAAGGAATACAGTAAACCTGAAGTGAAGCAACGGAATCTAAAACTGGACTCACAGGAGAAGTTCAAATCATAGAAAGTGAGAGTGTCAGTCTCCTTGTACTCAAGTCGGCATTGTGCCTTTTGTATTAAATTCGGATGCAATTTCTGTGTTTCATCGTCAATAAGAAAGTCAAAGGGATACAGTAAACCTGAAGTGAAGCATCGGAATCTAAAACTGGACTCACAGGAGAGGTTCAAATCATAGAGAGTTAGAGTGTCAGACTTCTTGTACTTAAGTCGGCATTGTGCCTATTGTATTAAATTGGATGCAATTTCTGTGTTTCATCGTCAATAAGAACGTCCAAGGTAAACAGTAAACCTGAAGTGAAGCATCGGAATCTAAAACTGGACTTACAGGAGAGGTACAAATCATAGAAAGTGAGAGTGTCAGTCCTCTTGTACTTAGGTCGGCATTGTGACTTTTGTATTAAATTCGGATGCAATTTCTGTGTTTCATCGTCAATAAGGAGGTCCAAGGCATACAGTTAACCTGAAGTGAAGCATCGGAATCTAAAACTGGACTCACAGGAGAAGTTTAAATCATAGAAAGTGAGAGTGTCAGTCCTGTTGTACTTAAGTCGGCATTGTGAATTTTGTATTAAATTCCGATGCAATTTCTGTGTTTCATCGTCAATAGCAAGGTCCACGGTATACAGTAAACCTGAAGTGAAGCATCGGAATCTTAAACTGGACTTACAGGAGAGGTTCAAATCATAGAAATTGAGAGTGTCAGTCCTCTTGTACTTAAGTCGGCATTGTCCATTTTGTATTAAATTCGTTTGGAATTTCTGTATTTCATCGTCAATAAGAAGGTCCAAGGGATACAGTAAACCTGAAGTGAAGCATCGGAATCTAAAACTGGACTCACAGGAGAGGTTCAAATCATAGAAAGTGAGAGTGTCAGTCCCCTTGTACTTAAGTCGGCATTGTGCATTTTGTATTAGATTCGGATGCAATTTCTGTGTTTCATCGTTAATAAGTAGGTCCAAGGGATACAGTAGTCCTGTTGTGAAGCATCGGAATCTAAAACTGGACTTACGGGAGAGGTTCAAATAGTAGAAAGTGAGAGTGTCAGTCCTCTTGTACTTAAGTCGGCATTGTGCCTTTTGTATTAAATTGGGATGCAATTTCTGTGATTCATCGTCAATAAGATGGTCCAAGGGATACAGTAAACCTGAAGTGAAGCATCGGAATCTAAAACTGGACTCACAGGAGAGGTTCAAATCATAGAAAGTGAGAGTGTCAGTCCTTTTGTACTTAAGTCGGCATTGTGCCTTTTTTATTAAATTCGGATGCAATTTCTGTGTTTCATCGACCATAAGAAGGTCCAAGGTATACAGTAAACCTGAAGTAAAGCATCGGAATCTGTAGTAGACACACAGGAGAGGTTCAAATCATAGAAAGTTAGAGTGTCAGTCCTCTTGTATTTAAGTCGGCATTATGCCTTTTGTATTAAATTCGGTTGCAATTTCTGTGATTCATCGTCAATAAGGAGGTCCAAGGCATACAGTAAACCTGAAGTGTAGCATCGGAATCTGAAACTGGACTCACAGGACAAGATTAAATCATAGAAAATGAGAGTGTCAGTCCTGTTGTACTTAAGTCGGCATTGTGCCTTTTGTATTAATTTCCGATGCAATTTCTGTGTTTCATCGTCAATAACAAGGTCCAAGGTATACAGTAAACCTGAAGTGAAGCATCGGAATCTTAAACTGGACTTACTGGAGAGGTTCAAATCATAGAAAGTAAAAGTGTCAGTCCGCTTGTACTTAAGTCGGCATTGTGCCTTTTGTATTAAATTCGGATGCAATTTCTGTGATTCATCGTCAATAAGATCGTCCAAGGGATACAGTAAACCTGAAGTGAAGCATCGGAATCTAAAACTGGACTCACAGGAGAGGTTCAAATCATAGAAAATGAGAGTGTCAGTCCTATTGCACTTAAGTCGGCATTGTGCCTTTTTTATTAAATTCGGATGCAATTTCTGTGTTTCATCGTCAATAAGAAGGTCCAAGGGACACAGTAAACCTGAAGTAAATAATCGGAATCTGTACTGGACTCACAGGAGAGGTTCAAATCGTAGAAAGTTAGAGTGTCAGTCCTCTTGTACTTAAGTCGGCATTGTGCATTTTGTATTAAATTCGGTTGGAATTTCTGTATTTCATCGTCAATAAGAAGGTCCAAGGGATACAGTAAACCTGAAGTGAGGCATCGCAATCTAAAACTGGACTCACAGGAGAGGTTCAAATCACAGCAAGTGAGAGTGTCAGTCCTCTTGTACTTAAATAGGCATTGTTCCTTTTGTATTACATTCGGATGCAATTTCTGTCTTTCAATGTCAATAAGATGGTCCAAGGGATACAGTAAACCTGAAGTGAAGCATCGGAACCTAAAACTGGACTCACAGGGGAGGTTCAAAACATAGAAAGTAAGAGTGTCAGTCCTCTTGTACTTAAGTCGGCATTGTGCCCTTTGAATTTAATTCCGGATCAATTTCTGTGTTTCATCGTCAATAACAAGTTCCAAGGTATACAGCAAACCTGAAGTGAAGCATCGGAATCTAAAACTGGACTTGCAGGAGAGGTTCAAATCATAGAAAGTGAGAGTGTCAGTCCTCTAGTACTTAAGTCGGCAATGTGCCTTTTGTATTAAATTCGGATGCAATTTCTGTGTTTCATCGTCAATAAGAAGGTACAAGGGATACAGTAAACCTGAAGTGAATAATCGGAATCTTAAACTGGACTTACAGGAGAGGTTCAATTCATAGGAAGTGTGAGTGTCAGTCCTCTTGTGCTTAAGTCGGCATTGTGCCTTTTGTATTAAATTCGGATACAATTTTTGTGATTCATCGTCAATAAGATGGGCCAAGGGATACAGTAAACCTGAAGTGAAGCATCGGAATCTAAAACTGGACTCACAGGAGAGGTTCAAATCATAGAAAGTGAGAGTGTCAGTCCTTTTGTACTTAAGTCGGCATTGTGCCTTTTTTATTAAATTCGGATGCAATTTCTGTGTTTCATCGACAATAAGAAGGTCCAAGGGATACAGTAAACCTGAAGTAAAGCATCGGAATCTGTAGTAGACTCACAGGAGAGGTTCTAATCATAGAAAGTTAGAGTGTCAGTCCTCTTGTACTTAAGTCGGCATTGGGCCTTTTGCATTAGATTCGGATGCAATTTCTATGTTTCATCGTCAATAAGGAGGTCCAAGGCATACAGTAAACCTGAAGTGAAGCATCGGAATCTAAAACTGGACTCACAGGAGAAGTTTAAATCATAGAAAATGAGAGTGTCAGTCCTGTTGTACTTAAGTCGGCATTGTGCCTTTTGTATTAAATTCCGATGCAATTTCTGTGTTTCAATGTCAATAAGATGGTCCAAGGGATACAGTAAACCTGAAGTGATGCATCGGAATCTAAAACTGGACTCACAGGAGAGGTTCAAATCATAGAAAGTTAGAGTGTCAGTCCTCTTGTACTTAAGTCGGCATTGTGCCTTTTGTATTAAATTCGGATGCAATTTCTGTGTTTCATCGTCAATAAGATGGTCCAAGGGATACAGTAAACCTGAAGTAAATAATCGGAATCTGTACTGGACTCACAGGAGAGGTTCAAATCGTAGAAAGTTAGAGTGTCAGTCCTCTTGTACCTAAGTCGGCATTGTGCCTTTTGTATTAAATTCGGATGTAATTTCTGTGTATCATCGTCAATAAGAAGGTCCTAGGGATACTGTAAACCTGTGGTGAGGCATCACAATCTAAAACTGGACTCACAGGAGAGGTTCAAATCATAGAAAGTGAAAGTGTCAGTCCTGTTGTACTTAAGTCGGCATTGTGCCTCTTGTATTAGATTCGGATGCAATTTCTGTGTTTCATCGTCAATTAAAAGGTCCAAGGGATACAGTAGTCCTGAAGTGAAGCATCGGAATCTAAAACTGACTCACAGGAGAGGTTCAAATCATAGAAAGTGAGAGTGTCAGTCCTCTTGTTCTTAAATAGGCATTGTGCCTTTTGTATTAAATTCGGATGCAATTTCTGTGTTTCAATGTCAATAAGATGGTCCAAGGGATACAGTAAACCTGAAGTGAAGCATCGCAACCTAAAACTGGACTCACAGGAGAGGTTCAAATCATAGAAAGTTAGAGTGTCAGTCCTCTTGTACTTAAGTCGGCATTGTGCCCTTTGAATTTAATTCCGGATCATTTTCTGTGTTTCATCGTCAATAAGAAGCTCCAAGGTATACAGTAAACCTGAAGTGAAGCATCAGAATCTAAAACTGGACTTACAGGAGAGGTTCAAATCATAGAAAGTTAGAGTGTCAGTCCTCTTGTACTTAAGTCGGCATTGTGCCTTTTGTATTAAATTCGGATCTAATTTCTGTGTATCATCGTCAATAAGAAAGTCCAAGGTATACAGGAAACCTGAAGTGAAGCATCGGAATCTTAAACTGGACTCACAGGAGAGATTCAAATCACAGAAAGTTAGAGTGTCAGTCCTCTTGTACTTAAGTCGGCATTGTGCCTTTTGTATTAATTTCAGATGCAATTTCTGTGTTTCATCGTCAATAAGAAGGTACAAGGGATACACTAAACCTGAGGTGAAGCATCGGAATCTAAAACTGGACTCACAGGAGAGGTTCAAATCATAGAAAGTTAGAGTGTCAGTCCTCTTGCACTTAAGTCGGCATTGTGCCTTTTGAATTTAATTCCGGATCAATTTCTGTGTTTCATCGTCAGTAACAAGTTCCAAGGTATACAGCAAACCTGAAGTGAAGCATCGGAATCTAAAACTGGACTTACAGGAGAGGTTCAAATCAGTGAAAGTGAGAGTGTCAGTCCTCTTGTACTTAAATAGGCATTGTGCCTTTTGTATTAAATTCGGATGCAATTTCTGTGTTTGATCGTCCATAAGATGGTCCAAGGGATAAAGTAAACCTGAAGTGAAGCATCGGAATCTAAAACTGGACTCACAGGAGAGGTTCAAATCATAGAAAGTTAGAGTGTCAGTCCTCTTGTACTTAAGTCGGCATTGTGCCTTTTGAATTTAATTCCGGATCAATTTCTGTGTTTCATCGTCAATAACAAGTTCCAAGGTATACAGCAAACCTGAAGTAAAGCATCGGAATCTAAAACTGGACTCACAGGAGAAGTTTAAATCATAGAAAATGAGAGTGTCAGTCCTGTTGTACTTAAGTCGGCATTGTGCCTTTTGTATTAAATTCCGATGCAATTTCTGTGTTTCATCGTCAATAACAAGGTCCAAGGTATACAGTAAACCTGAAGTGAAGCATCGGAATCTTAAACTGGACTTACTGGAGAGGTTCAAATCATAGAAAGTGAAAGTGTAAGTCCTGTTGTACTTAAGTCGGCATTGTTCCTCTTGTATTAGATTCGGATGCAATTTCTGTGTTTCATCGTCAATAACAAGGTCCAAGGGATACAGTAGTCCTGAAGTGAAGCATCGGAATCTAAAACTGGACTCACAGGAGAGGTTCAAATCACAGAAAGTGAGAGTGTCAGTCCTCTTGTACTGAAATAGGCATTGTGCCTTTTGTATTAAATTCGGATGCAATTTCTGTGTTTCAATGTCAATAAGATGGTCCAAGGGATACTGTAAACCTGAAGTGAAGCATCGGAATCTAAAACTGGACTCACAGGAGGGGTTCAAATCATAGAAAGTTAGAGTGTCAGTCCTCTTGTACTTAAGTAGGCATTGTGCCTTTTGAATTTAATTCCGGATCAATTTCTGTGTTTCATTGTCAATAAGAAGTTCCAAGGTATACAGTAAACCTGAAGTGAAGCATCGCAATCTTAAACTGGACTTACAGGAGAGGTTCAAATCATAGAAAGTGAGAGTGTCAGTCCTCTTGTACTTAAGTCGGCATTGTGCCTTTTGTATTAAATTCGGATGCAATTTCTGTGTTTCATCGTCAATAAGATGGTCCAAGGGATACAGTAAACCTGAAGTGAAGCATCGGAATCTAAAACTGGACTCACAGGAGAGGTTCAAATCATAGAAAGTGAGAGTGTCAGTCCTTTTGTACCTAAGTCGGCATTGTGCCTTTTTTATTAAATTCGGATGCAATTTCTGTGTTTCATCGACAATAAGAAGGTCCAAGGGATACAGTAAACCTGAAGTAAAGCATCGGAATCTGTAGTAGACTCACAGGAGAGGTTCAAATCATAGAAAGTTAGAGTGTCAATCCTCTTGTACTTAAGTCGGCATTGTGCCTTTTGAATTTAATTCCGGATCAATTTCTGTGTTTCATCGTCAATAAGAAGTTCCAAGGTATACAGTAACCTGAAGTGAAGCATCAGAATCTGAAACTGGACTTACAGGAGAGGTTCAAATCATAGAAAGTTAGAGTGTCAGTCCTCTTGTACTTAAGTCGGCATTGTGCCTTTTGTAATAAATTCGGATGTAATTTCTGTGTATCATCGTCAATAAGAAAGTTAAAGGTATACAGGAAACCAGAAGTGAAGCATCGGAATCTAAAACTGGACTCACAGGAGAGATTCAAATCACAGAAAGTTAGAGTGTCAGTCCTCTTGTACTTAAGTCAGCATTGTGCCTTTTGTATTAAATTCAGATGCAATTTCTGTGTTTCATCGTCAATAAGAAGGTACAAGGGAGACAGTAAACCTGAGGTGAAGCATCGGAATCTGAAACTGGACTCACAGGAGAGGTTCAAATCATAGAAAGTTAGAGTGTCAGTCCTCTTGTACTTAAGTCGGCATTGTGCCTTTTGTAATAAATTCGGATGTAATTTCTGTGTATCATCGTCAATAAGAAAGTTAAAGGTATACAGGAAACCAGAAGTGAAGCATCGGAATCTAAAACTGGACTCACAGGAGAGATTCAAATCACAGAAAGTTAGAGTGTCAGTCCTCTTTACTTAAGTCAGCATTGTGCCTTTTGTATTAAATTCAGATGCAATTTCTGTGTTTCATCGTCAATAAGAAGGTACAAGGGAGACAGTAAACCTGAGGTGAAGCATCGGAATCTGAAACTGGACTCACAGGAGAGGTTCAAATCATAGAAAGTTAGAGTGTCAGTCCTCTTGTACTTAAGTCGGCATTGTGCCTTTTGAATTTAATTCCGGATCAATTTCTGTGTTTCATCGTCAATAACAAGTTCCAAGGTATACAGCAAACCTGAAGTGAAGCATCGGAATCTAAAACTGGACTTACAGGAGAGGTTCAAATCATAGAAAGTGAGAGTGTCAGCCCTCTTGTGCTTAAATAGGCATTGTGCCTTTTGTATTAAATTCGGATGCAATTTCTGTGTTTCATCGTCAATAAGATGGTCCAAGGGATAAAGTAAACCTGAAGTGAAGCATCGGAATATAAAACTGGACTCACAGGAGAGGTTCAAATCATAGAAAGTTAGATTGTCAGTCCCCTTGTACTTAAGTCGGCATTGTGCCTTTTGAATTTAATTCCGGATCAATTTCTGTGTTTCATCGTCAATAACAAGTTCCAAGGTATACAGCAAACCTGAAGTGAAGCATCGGAATCTAAAACTGGACTTACAGGAGAGGTTCAAATCATAGAAAGTGAGAGTGTCAGTCCTCTTGTACTTAAATAGGCATTGTGCCTTTTGTATTAAACTCGGATGCAATTTCTGTGTTTCATCGTCAATAAGATGGTCCAAGGGATAAAGTAAACCTGAAGTGAAGCATCGGAATCTAAAACTGGACTTACAGGAGAGGTTCAAATCATAGAAAGTGAGAGTGTCAGTCCTCTTGTACTTAAATAGGCATTGTGCCTTTTGTATTAAATTCGGATGCAATTTCTGTGTTTCATCGACAATATGAAGGTCCAAGGGATACAGTAAACCTGAAGTAAAGCATCGGAATCTGTAGTAGACTCACAGGAGAGGTTCAAATCATAGAAAATGAGAGTGTCAGTCCTATTGTACTTAAGTCGGCACTGTGCCTTTTTTATTAAATTCGGATGCAATTTCTGTGTTTCATCGTCAATAAGAAGGTCCAAGGGATACAGTAAACCTGAAGTAAAGCATCGGAATCTGTAGTAGACTCACAGGAGAGGTTCAAATCATAGAAAGTGAGAGTGTCAGTCCTCTTGTACTTAAGTCGGCATTGTGCCTTTTGTATTGAATTCGGATGCAATTTCAGTGATTCATCGTCGATAAGAAGGTACAAGGGATACACTAAACCTGAAGTGAAGCATCGGAATCTTAAACTGGACTTACAGGAGAGGTTCAATTCATAGAAAGTGAGAGTGTCAGTCCTCTTGTACTTAAGTCGGCATTGTGCCTTTTGTATTGAATTCGGATGCAATTTCAGTGATTCATCGTCGATAAGATGGTCCAAGGGATACAGTAAACCTGAAGTGAAGCATCGGAATCTAAAACTGGACTCACAGGAGAGGTTCAAATCATAGAAAGTGAGAGTGTCAGTCCTTTTGTACTTAAGTCGGCATTGTGCCTTTTTTATTAAATTCGGATGCAATTTCTGTGTTTCATCGACAATAAGAAGGTCCAAGGGATACAGTAAACCTGAAGTAAAGCATCGGAATCTGTAGTAGACTCACAGGAGAGGTTCAAATCATAGAAAGTTAGAGTGTCAATCCTCTTGTACTTAAGTCGGCATTGTGCCTTTTGAATTTAATTCCGGATCAATTTCTGTGTTTCATCGTCAATAAGAAGTTCCAAGGTATACAGTAACCTGAAGTGAAGCATCAGAATCTAAAACTGGACTTACAGGAGAGGTTCAAATCATAGAAAGTTAGAGTGTCAGTCCTCTTGTACTTAAGTCGGCATTGTGCCTTTTGTATTAAATTCGGATGCAATTTCTGTGTTTCATCGTCAATAAGAAGGTACAAGGTATACAGTAAACCTGAAGTGAAGCATCGCAATCTTAAACTGGACTTACAGGAGAGGTTCAAATCATAGAAAGTGAGAGTGTCAGTCCTCTTGTACTTAAGTGGGCATTGTGCCTTTTGTATTAAATTCGGATGCAATTTCTGTGTTTCATCGTCAATAAGATGGTCCAAGGGATACAGTAAACCTGAAGTGAAGCATCGGAATCTAAAACTGGACTCACAGCAGAGGTTCAAATCATAGAAAGTTAGATTGTCAGTCCCCTTGTACTTAAGTCGGCATTGTGCCTTTTGAATTTAATTCCGGATCAATTTCTGTGTTTCATCGTCAATAACAAGTTCCAAGGTATACAGCAAACCTGAAGTGAAGCATCGGAATCTAAAACTGGACTTACAGGAGAGGTTCAAATCATAGAAAGTGAGAGTGTCAGTCCTCTTGTACTTAAATAGGCATTGTGCCTTTTGTATTAAACTCGGATGCAATTTCTGTGTTTCATCGTCAATAAGATGGTCCAAGGGATAAAGTAAACCTGAAGTGAAGCATCGGAATCTAAAACTGGACTTACAGGAGAGGTTCAAATCATAGAAAGTGAGAGTGTCAGTCCTCTTGTACTTAAATAGGCATTGTGCCTTTTGTATTAAATTCGGATGCAATTTCTGTGTTTCATCGACAATAAGAAGGTCCAAGGGATACAGTAAACCTGAAGTAAAGCATCGGAATCTGTAGTAGACTCACAGGAGAGGTTCAAATCATAGAAAATGAGAGTGTCAGTCCTATTGTACTTAAGTCGGCACTCTGCCTTTTTTATTAAATTCGGATGCAATTTCTGTGTTTCATCGTCAATAAGAAGGTCCAAGGGATACAGTAAACCTGAAGTAAAGCATCGGAATCTGTAGTAGACTCACAGGAGAGGTTCAAATCATAGAAAGTGAGAGTGTCAGTCCTCTTGTACTTAAGTCGGCATTGTGCCTTTTGTATTGAATTCGGATGCAATTTCAGTGATTCATCGTCGATAAGAAGGTACAAGGGATACACTAAACCTGAAGTGAAGCATCGGAATCTTAAACTGGACTTACAGGAGAGGTTCAATTCATAGAAAGTGAGAGTGTCAGTCCTCTTGTACTTAAGTCGGCATTGTGCCTTTTGTATTGAATTCGGATGCAATTTCAGTGATTCATCGTCGATAAGATGGTCCAAGGGATACAGTAAACCTGAAGTGAAGCATCGGAATCTAAAACTGGACTCACAGGAGAGGTTCAAATCATAGAAAGTGAGAGTGTCAGTCCTTTTGTACTTAAGTCGGCATTGTGCCTTTTTTATTAAATTCGGATGCAATTTCTGTGTTTCATCGACAATAAGAAGGTCCAAGGGATACAGTAAACCTGAAGTAAAGCATCGGAATCTGTAGTAGACTCACAGGAGAGGTTCAAATCATAGAAAGTTAGAGTGTCAATCCTCTTGTACTTAAGTCGGCATTGTGCCTTTTGAATTTAATTCCGGATCAATTTCTGTGTTTCATCGTCAATAAGAAGTTCCAAGGTATACAGTAACCTGAAGTGAAGCATCAGAATCTAAAACTGGACTTACAGGAGAGGTTCAAATCATAGAAAGTTAGAGTGTCAGTCCTCTTGTACTTAAGTCGGCATTGTGCCTTTTGTATTAAATTCGGATGCAATTTCTGTGTTTCATCGTCAATAAGAAGGTACAAGGTATACAGTAAACCTGAAGTGAAGCATCGCAATCTTAAACTGGACTTACAGGAGAGGTTCAAATCATAGAAAGTGAGAGTGTCAGTCCTCTTGTACTTAAGTCGGCATTGTGCCTTTTGTATTAAATTCGGATGCAATTTCTGTGTTTCATCGTCAATAAGATGGTCCAAGGGATACAGTAAACCTGAAGTGAAGCATCGGAATCTAAAACTGGACTCACAGCAGAGGTTCAAATCATAGAAAGTGAGAGTGTCAGTCCTTTTGTACCTAAGTCGGCATTGTGCCTTTTTTATTAAATTCGGATGCAATTTCTGTGTTTCATCGACAATAAGAAGGTCCAAGGGATACAGTAAACCTGAAGTAAAGCATCGGAATCTGTAGTAGACTCACAGGAGAGGTTCAAATCATAGAAAGTTAGAGTGTCAATCCTCTTGTACTTAAGTCGGCATTGTGCCTTTTGAATTTAATTCCGGATCAATTTCTGTGTTTCATCGTCAATAAGAAGTTCCAAGGTATACAGTAACCTGAAGTGAAGCATCAGAATCTAAAACTGGACTTACAGGAGAGGTTCAAATCATAGAAAGTTAGAGTGTCAGTCCTCTTGTACTTAAGTCGGCATTGTGCCTTTTGTAATAAATTCGGATGTAATTTCTGTGTATCATCGTCAATAAGAAAGTTAAAGGTATACAGGAAACCAGAAGTGTTGCATCGGAATCTAAAACTGGACTCACAGGAGAGATTCAAATCACAGAAAGTTAGAGTGTCAGTCCTCTTGTACTTAAGTCAGCATTGTGCCTTTTGTATTAAATTCAGATGCAATTTCTGTGTTTCATCGTCAATAAGAAGGTACAAGGGAGACAGTAAACCTGAGGTGAAGCATCGGAATCTGAAACTGGACTCACAGGAGAGGTTCAAATCATAGAAAGTTAGAGTGTCAGTCCTCTTGTACTTAAGTCGGCATTGTGCCTTTTGAATTTAATTCCGGATCAATTTCTGTGTTTCATCGTCAATAACAAGTTCCAAGGTATACAGCAAACCTGAAGTGAAGCATCGGAATCTAAAACTGGACTTACAGGAGAGGTTCAAATCATAGAAAGTGAGAGTGTCAGCCCTCTTGTGCTTAAATAGGCATTGTGCCTTTTGTATTAAATTCGGATGCAATTTCTGTGTTTCATCGTCAATAAGATGGTCCAAGGGATAAAGTAAACCTGAAGTGAAGCATCGGAATCTAAAACTGGACTCACAGGAGAGGTTCAAATCATAGAAAGTTAGATTGTCAGTCCCCTTGTACTTAAGTCGGCATTGTGCCTTTTGAATTTAATTCCGGATCAATTTCTGTGTTTCATCGTCAATAACAAGTTCCGAGGTATACAGCAAACCTGAAGTGAAGCATCGGAATCTAAAACTGGACTTACAGGAGAGGTTCAAATCATAGAAAGTGAGAGTGTCAGTCCTCCTGTACTTAAATAGGCATTGTGCCTTTTGTATTAAACTCGGATGCAATTTCTGTGTTTCATCGTCAATAAGATGGTCCAAGGGATAAAGTAAACCTGAAGTGAAGCATCGGAATCTAAAACTGGACTTACAGGAGAGGTTCAAATCATAGAAAGTGAGAGTGTCAGTCCCCTTGTACTTAAATAGGCATTGTGCCTTTTGTATTAAATTCAGATGCAATTTCTGTGTTTCATCGACAATAAGAAGGTCCAAGGGATACAGTAAACCTGAAGTAAAGCATCGGAATCTGTAGTAGACTCACAGGAGAGGTTCAAATCATAGAAAATGAGAGTGTCAGTCCTATTGTACTTAAGTCGGCACTGTGCCTTTTTTATTAAATTCGGATGCAATTTCTGTGTTTCATCGTCAATAAGAAGGTCCTAGGGATACAGTAAACCTGAAGTAAAGCATCGGAATCTGTAGTAGACTCACAGGAGAGGTTCAAATCATAGAAAGTGAGAGTGTCAGTCCTCTTGTACTTAAGTCGGCATTGTGCCTTTTGTATTAAATTCGGATGCAATTTCTGTGTTTCATCGTCAATAAGAAGGTACAAGGGATACACTAAACCTGAAGTGAAGCATCGGAATCTTAAACTGGACTTACATGAGAGGTTCAATTCATAGAAAGTGAGAGTGTCAGTCCTCTTGTACTTAAGTCGGCATTGTGCCTTTTGTATTGAATTCGGATGCAATTTCAGTGATTCATCGTCGATAAGATGGTCCAAGGGATACAGTAAACCTGAAGTGAAGCATCGGAATCTAAAACTGGACTCACAGGAGAGGTTCAAATCATAGAAAGTGAGAGTGTCAGTCCTTTTGTACTTAAGTCGGCATTGTGCCTTTTTTATTAAATTCGGATGCAATTTCTGTGTTTCATCGACAATAAGAAGGTCCAAGGGATACAGTAAACCTGAAGTAAAGCATCGGAATCTGTAGTAGACTCACAGGAGAGGTTCAAATCATAGAAAGTGAGAGTGTCAGTCCTCTTGTACTTAAGTCGGCATTGGGCCTTTTGTATTAAATTCGGATGCAATTTCAGTGATTCATCGTCGATAAGAAGGTACAAGGGATACACTAAACCTGAAGTGAAGCATCGGAATCTTAAACTGGACTTACAGGAGAGGTTCAATTCATAGAAAGTGAGAGTGTCAGTCCTCTTGTACTTAAGTCGGCATTGTGCCTTTTGTATTGAATTCGGATGCAATTTCAGTGATTCATCGTCGATAAGATGGTCCAAGGGATACAGTAAACCTGAAGTGAAGCATCGGAATCTAAAACTGGACTCACAGGAGAGGTTCAAATCATAGAAAGTGAGAGTGTCAGTCCTTTTGTACTTAAGTCGGCATTGTGCCTTTTTTATTAAATTCGGATGCAATTTCTGTGTTTCATCGACAATAAGAAGGTCCAAGGGATACAGTAAACCTGAAGTAAAGCATCGGAATCTGTAGTAGACTCACAGGAGAGGTTCAAATCATAGAAAGTTAGAGTGTCAATCCTCTTGTACTTAAGTCGGCATTGTGCCTTTTGAATTTAATTCCGGATCAATTTCTGTGTTTCATCGTCAATAAGAAGTTCCAAGGTATACAGTAACCTGAAGTGAAGCATCAGAATCTAAAACTGGACTTACAGGAGAGGTTCAAATCATAGAAAGTTAGAGTGTCAGTCCTCTTGTACTTAAGTCGGCATTGTGCCTTTTGTATTAAATTCGGATGCAATTTCTGTGTTTCATCGTCAATAAGAAGCTACAAGGTATACAGTAAACCTGAAGTGAAGCATCGCAATCTTAAACTGGACTTACAGGAGAGGTTCAAATCATAGAAAGTGAGAGTGTCAGTCCTCTTGTACTTAAGTGGGCATTGTGCCTTTTGTATTAAATTCGGATGCAATTTCTGTGTTTCATCGTCAATAAGATGGTCCAAGGGATACAGTAAACCTGAAGTGAAGCATCGGAATCTAAAACTGGACTCACAGCAGAGGTTCAAATCATAGAAAGTTAGATTGTCAGTCCCCTTGTACTTAAGTCGGCATTGTGCCTTTTGAATTTAATTCCGGATCAATTTCTGTGTTTCATCGTCAATAACAAGTTCCAAGGTATACAGCAAACCTGAAGTGAAGCATCGGAATCTAAAACTGGACTTACAGGAGAGGTTCAAATCATAGAAAGTGAGAGTGTCAGTCCTCTTGTACTTAAATAGGCATTGTGCCTTTTGTATTAAACTCGGATGCAATTTCTGTGTTTCATCGTCAATAAGATGGTCCAAGGGATAAAGTAAACCTGAAGTGAAGCATCGGAATCTAAAACTGGACTTACAGGAGAGGTTCAAATCATAGAAAGTGAGAGTGTCAGTCCTCTTGTACTTAAATAGGCATTGTGCCTTTTGTATTAAATTCGGATGCAATTTCTGTGTTTCATCGACAATAAGAAGGTCCAAGGGATACAGTAAACCTGAAGTAAAGCATCGGAATCTGTAGTAGACTCACAGGAGAGGTTCAAATCATAGAAAATGAGAGTGTCAGTCCTATTGTACTTAAGTCGGCACTGTGCCTTTTTTATTAAATTCGGATGCAATTTCTGTGTTTCATCGTCAATAAGAAGGTCCAAGGGATACAGTAAACCTGAAGTAAAGCATCGGAATCTGTAGTAGACTCACAGGAGAGGTTCAAATCATAGAAAGTGAGAGTGTCAGTCCTCTTGTACTTAAGTCGGCATTGTGCCTTTTGTATTGAATTCGGATGCAATTTCAGTGATTCATCGTCGATAAGAAGGTACAAGGGATACACTAAACCTGAAGTGAAGCATCGGAATCTTAAACTGGACTTACAGGAGAGGTTCAATTCATAGAAAGTGAGAGTGTCAGTCCTCTTGTACTTAAGTCGGCATTGTGCCTTTTGTATTGAATTCGGATGCAATTTCAGTGATTCATCGTCGATAAGATGGTCCAAGGGATACAGTAAACCTGAAGTGAAGCATCGGAATCTAAAACTGGACTCACAGGAGAGGTTCAAATCATAGAAAGTGAGAGTGTCAGTCCTTTTGTACTTAAGTCGGCATTGTGCCTTTTTTATTAAATTCGGATGCAATTTCTGTGTTTCATCGACAATAAGAAGGTCCAAGGGATACAGTAAACCTGAAGTAAAGCATCGGAATCTGTAGTAGACTCACAGGAGAGGTTCAAATCATAGAAAGTTAGAGTGTCAATCCTCTTGTACTTAAGTCGGCATTGTGCCTTTTGAATTTAATTCCGGATCAATTTCTGTGTTTCATCGTCAATAAGAAGTTCCAAGGTATACAGTAACCTGAAGTGAAGCATCAGAATCTAAAACTGGACTTACAGGAGAGGTTCAAATCATAGAAAGTTAGAGTGTCAGTCCTCTTGTACTTAAGTCGGCATTGTGCCTTTTGTATTAAATTCGGATGCAATTTCTGTGTTTCATCGTCAATAAGAAGGTACAAGGTATACAGTAAACCTGAAGTGAAGCATCGCAATCTTAAACTGGACTTACAGGAGAGGTTCAAATCATAGAAAGTGAGAGTGTCAGTCCTCTTGTACTTAAGTCGGCATTGTGCCTTTTGTATTAAATTCGGATGCAATTTCTGTGTTTCATCGTCAATAAGATGGTCCAAGGGATACAGTAAACCTGAAGTGAAGCATCGGAATCTAAAACTGGACTCACAGCAGAGGTTCAAATCATAGAAAGTGAGAGTGTCAGTCCTTTTGTACCTAAGTCGGCATTGTGCCTTTTTTATTAAATTCGGATGCAATTTCTGTGTTTCATCGACAATAAGAAGGTCCAAGGGATACAGTAAACCTGAAGTAAAGCATCGGAATCTGTAGTAGACTCACAGGAGAGGTTCAAATCATAGAAAGTTAGAGTGTCAATCCTCTTGTACTTAAGTCGGCATTGTGCCTTTTGAATTTAATTCCGGATCAATTTCTGTGTTTCATCGTCAATAAGAAGTTCCAAGGTATACAGTAACCTGAAGTGAAGCATCAGAATCTAAAAACTGGACTTACAGGAGAGGTTCAAATCATAGAAAGTTAGAGTGTCAGTCCTCTTGTACTTAAGTCGGCATTGTGCCTTTTGTAATAAATTCGGATGTAATTTCTGTGTATCATCGTCAATAAGAAAGTTAAAGGTATACAGGAAACCAGAAGTGAAGCATCGGAATCTAAAACTGGACTCACAGGAGAGATTCAAATCACAGAAAGTTAGAGTGTCAGTCCTCTTGTACTTAAGTCAGCATTGTGCCTTTTGTATTAAATTCAGATGCAATTTCTGTGTTTCATCGTCAATAAGAAGGTACAAGGGAGACAGTAAACCTGAGGTGAAGCATCGGAATCTGAAACTGGACTCACAGGAGAGGTTCAAATCATAGAAAGTTAGAGTGTCAGTCCTCTTGTACTTAAGTCGGCATTGTGCCTTTTGAATTTAATTCCGGATCAATTTCTGTGTTTCATCGTCAATAACAAGTTCCAAGGTATACAGCAAACCTGAAGTGAAGCATCGGAATCTAAAACTGGACTTACAGGAGAGGTTCAAATCATAGAAAGTGAGATAGTCAGCCCTCTTGTGCTTAAATAGGCATTGTGCCTTTTGTATTAAATTCGGATGCAATTTCTGTGTTTCATCGTCAATAAGATGGTCCAAGGGATAAAGTAAACCTGAAGTGAAGCATCGGAATCTAAAACTGGACTCACAGGAGAGGTTCAAATCATAGAAAGTTAGATTGTCAGTCCCCTTGTACTTAAGTCGGCATTGTGCCTTTTGAATTTAATTCCGGATCAATTTCTGTGTTTCATCGTCAATAACAAGTTCCGAGGTATACAGCAAACCTGAAGTGAAGCATCGGAATCTAAAACTGGACTTACAGGAGAGGTTCAAATCATAGAATGTGAGAGTGTCAGTCCTCCTGTACTTAAATAGGCATTGTGCCTTTTGTATTAAACTCGGATGCAATTTCTGTGTTTCATCGTCAATAAGATGGTCCAAGGGATAAAGTAAACCTGAAGTGAAGCATCGGAATCTAAAACTGGACTTACAGGAGAGGTTCAAATCATAGAAAGTGAGAGTGTCAGTCCTCTTGTACTTAAATAGGCATTGTGCCTTTTGTATTAAATTCAGATGCAATTTCTGTGTTTCATCGACAATAAGAAGGTCCAAGGGATACAGTAAACCAGAAGTAAAGCATCGGAATCTGTAGTAGACTCACAGGAGAGGTTCAAATCATAGAAAATGAGAGTGTCAGTCCTATTGTACTTAAGTCGGCACTGTGCCTTTTTTATTAAATTCGGATGCAATTTCTGTGTTTCATCGTCAATAAGAAGGTCCAAGGGATACAGTAAACCTGAAGTAAAGCATCGGAATCTGTAGTAGACTCACAGGAGAGGTTCAAATCATAGAAAGTGAGAGTGTCAGTCCTCTTGTACTTAAGTCGGCATTGTGCCTTTTGTATTAAATTCGGATGCAATTTCTGTGTTTCATCGTCAATAAGAAGGTACAAGGGATACACTAAACCTGAAGTGAAGCATCGGAATCTTAAACTGGACTTACATGAGAGGTTCAATTCATAGAAAGTGAGAGTGTCAGTCCTCTTGTACTTAAGTCGGCATTGTGCCTTTTGTATTGAATTCGGATGCAATTTCAGTGATTCATCGTCGATAAGATGGTCCAAGGGATACAGTAAACCTGAAGTGAAGCATCGGAATCTAAAACTGGACTCAAAGGAGAGGTTCAAATCATAGAAAGTGAGAGTGTCAGTCCTTTTGTACTTAAGTCGGCATTGTGCCTTTTTTATTAAATTCGGATGCAATTTCTGTGTTTCATCGACAATAAGAAGGTCCAAGGGATACAGTAAACCTGAAGTAAAGCATCGGAATCTGTAGTAGACTCACAGGAGAGGTTCAAATCATAGAAAGTTAGAGTGTCAGTCCTCTTGTACTTAAGTCGGCATTGGGCCTTTTGTATTAAATTCGGATGCAATTTCTGTGTTTCATCGTCAATAAGAAGGTCCAAGGGATACAGGAAACCTGAAGTGAAGCATCGGAATCCAAAACTGGACTCACAGGGGAGATTCAAATCACAGAAAGTTTGAGTGTCAGTCCTCTTGTACTTAAGTCGGCATTGTGCCTTTTGTATTAAATTCAGATGCAATTTCTGTGTTTCATCGTCAATAAGAAGGTACAAGGTATACAGTAAACCTGAAGTGAAGCATCGCAATCTTAAACTGGACTTACAGGAGAGGTTCAAATCATAGAAAGTGAGAGTGTCAGTCCTCTTGTACTTAAGTCGGCATTGTGCCTTTTGTATTAAATTCGGATGCAATTTCTGTGTTTCATCGTCAATAAGATGGTCCAAGGGATACAGTAAACCTGAAGTGAAGCATCGGAATCTAAAACTGGACTCACAGCAGAGGTTCAAATCATAGAAAGTGAGAGTGTCAGTCCTTTTGTACCTAAGTCGGCATTGTGCCTTTTTTATTAAATTCGGATGCAATTTCTGTGTTTCATCGACAATAAGAAGGTCCAAGGGATACAGTAAACCTGAAGTAAAGCATCGGAATCTGTAGTAGACTCACAGGAGAGGTTCAAATCATAGAAAGTTAGAGTGTCAATCCTCTTGTACTTAAGTCGGCATTGTGCCTTTTGAATTTAATTCCGGATCAATTTCTGTGTTTCATCGTCAATAAGAAGTTCCAAGGTATACAGTAACCTGAAGTGAAGCATCAGAATCTAAAACTGGACTTACAGGAGAGGTTCAAATCATAGAAAGTTAGAGTGTCAGTCCTCTTGTACTTAAGTCGGCATTGTGCCTTTTGTAATAAATTCGGATGTAATTTCTGTGTATCATCGTCAATAAGAAAGTTAAAGGTATACAGGAAACCAGAAGTGAAGCATCGGAATCTAAAACTGGACTCACAGGAGAGATTCAAATCACAGAAAGTTAGAGTGTCAGTCCTCTTGTACTTAAGTCAGCATTGTGCCTTTTGTATTAAATTCAGATGCAATTTCTGTGTTTCATCGTCAATAAGAAGGTACAAGGGAGACAGTAAACCTGAGGTGAAGCATCGGAATCTGAAACTGGACTCACAGGAGAGGTTCAAATCATAGAAAGTTAGAGTGTCAGTCCTCTTGTACTTAAGTCGGCATTGTGCCTTTTGAATTTAATTCCGGATCAATTTCTGTGTTTCATCGTCAATAACAAGTTCCAAGGTATACAGCAAACCTGAAGTGAAGCATCGGAATCTAAAACTGGACTTACAGGAGAGGTTCAAATCATAGAAAGTGAGAGTGTCAGCCCTCTTGTGCTTAAATAGGCATTGTGCCTTTTGTATTAAATTCGGATGCAATTTCTGTGTTTCATCGTCAATAAGATGGTCCAAGGGATAAAGTAAACCTGAAGTGAAGCATCGGAATCTAAAACTGGACTCACAGGAGAGGTTCAAATCATAGAAAGTTAGATTGTCAGTCCCCTTGTACTTAAGTCGGCATTGTGCCTTTTGAATTTAATTCCGGATCAATTTCTGTGTTTCATCGTCAATAACAAGTTCCGAGGTATACAGCAAACCTGAAGTGAAGCATCGGAATCTAAAACTGGACTTACAGGAGAGGTTCAAATCATAGAAAGTGAGAGTGTCAGTCCTCCTGTACTTAAATAGGCATTGTGCCTTTTGTATTAAACTCGGATGCAATTTCTGTGTTTCATCGTCAATAAGATGGTCCAAGGGATAAAGTAAACCTGAAGTGAAGCATCGGAATCTAAAACTGGACTTACAGGAGAGGTTCAAATCATAGAAAGTGAGAGTGTCAGTCCTCTTGTACTTAAATAGGCATTGTGCCTTTTGTATTAAATTCAGATGCAATTTCTGTGTTTCATCGACAATAAGAAGGTCCAAGGGATACAGTAAACCTGAAGTAAAGCATCGGAATCTGTAGTAGACTCACAGGAGAGGTTCAAATCATAGAAAATGAGAGTGTCAGTCCTATTGTACTTAAGTCGGCACTGTGCCTTTTTTATTAAATTCGGATGCAATTTCTGTGTTTCATCGTCAATAAGAAGGTCCAAGGGATACAGTAAACCTGAAGTAAAGCATCGGAATCTGTAGTAGACTCACAGGAGAGGTTCAAATCATAGAAAGTGAGAGTGTCAGTCCTCTTGTACTTAAGTCGGCATTGTGCCTTTTGTATTAAATTCGGATGCAATTTCTGTGTTTCATCGTCAATAAGAAGGTACAAGGGATACACTAAACCTGAAGTGAAGCATCGGAATCTTAAACTGGACTTACATGAGAGGTTCAATTCATAGAAAGTGAGAGTGTCAGTCCTCTTGTACTTAAGTCGGCATTGTGCCTTTTGTATTGAATTCGGATGCAATTTCAGTGATTCATCGTCGATAAGATGGTCCAAGGGATACAGTAAACCTGAAGTGAAGCATCGGAATCTAAAACTGGACTCAAAGGAGAGGTTCAAATCATAGAAAGTGAGAGTGTCAGTCCTTTTGTACTTAAGTCGGCATTGTGCCTTTTTTATTAAATTCGGATGCAATTTCTGTGTTTCATCGACAATAAGAAGGTCCAAGGGATACAGTAAACCTGAAGTAAAGCATCGGAATCTGTAGTAGACTCACAGGAGAGGTTCAAATCATAGAAAGTTAGAGTGTCAGTCCTCTTGTACTTAAGTCGGCATTGGGCCTTTTGTATTAAATTCGGATGCAATTTCTGTGTTTCATCGTCAATAAGAAGGTCCAAGGGATACAGGAAACCTGAAGTGAAGCATCGGAATCCAAAACTGGACTCACAGGGGAGATTCAAATCACAGAAAGTTTGAGTGTCAGTCCTCTTGTACTTAAGTCGGCATTGTGCCTTTTGTATTAAATTCAGATGCAATTTCTGTGTTTCATCGTCAATAAGAAGGTACAAGGGATACAGTAAACCCGAGGTGAAGCATCGGAATCTAATACTGGACTCACAGGAGAGGTTCAAATCATAGAGAGTGAGAGTGTCAGTCCTCTTGTACTTAAGTTGGCATTGTGCCATTTGTATTAAAGTCGGATGCAATTTCTGTGTTTCATCGTCAATAAGAAAGTCCAAGGGATACAGTAATTCTGAAGTGAAGCATCGGAATCTAAAACTGGACTTACTGGAGAGGTTCAAATCATAGAAAGTGAGAGTGTCAGTCCGCTTGTACTTAAGTCGGCATTGTGCCTTTTGTATTAAATTCGGATGCAATTTCTGTGATTCATCGTCAATAAGATGGTCCAAGGGATACAGTAAACCTGAAGTGAAGCATCGGAATCTAAAACTGGACTTACAGGAGAGGTTCAAATCATAGAAAGTGAGAGTGTCAGTCCGCTTGTACTTAAGTCGGCATTGTGCCTTTTGTATTACATTCGGAAGCAATTTCTGTGATTCATCGTCAATAAGATGGTCCAAGGGATACAGTAACCCTGAAGTGAAGCATCGGAATCTAAAACTGGACTCACACGAAAGGTTCAAATCATAGAAAATGAGAGTGTCAGTCCTATTGTACTTAAGTCGGCATTGTGCCTTTTTTATTAAATTCGGATGCAATTTCTGTGTTTCATCGTCAATAAGAAGGTCCAAGGGATACAGTAAACCTGAAGTAAATAATCGGAATCTGTACTGGACTCACAGGAGAGGTTCAAATCGTAGAAAGTTAGAGTGTCAGTCCTCTTGTACTTAAGTCGGCATTGTGCATTTTGTATTAAAATCGGTTGGAATTTCTGTATTTCATCGTCAATAAGAAGGTCCAAGGGATACAGTTAACCTGAAGTGAGGCATCGCAATCTAAAACTGGACTCACAGGAGAGGTTCAAATCATAGAAAGTGAAAGTGTCAGTCCTGTAGTACATAAGTCGGCATTGTGCCTCTTGTATTAGATTCGGATGCAATTTCTGTGTTTCATCGTCAATAAGAAGGTCCAAGGGATACAGTAGTCCTGAAGTGAAGCATCGGAATCTAAAACTGGACTCACAGGAGAGGTTCAAATCATAGAAAGTGAGAGTGTTAGTCCTCTTGTACTTAAATAGGCATTGTGCCTTTTGTATTAAATTCGGATGCAATATCTGTGTTTCAATGTCAATAAGATGGTCCAAGGGTCACAGTAAACCTGAAGTGAAGCATCGGAATCTAAAACTGGACTCACCGGAGAGGTTCAAAACATAAAAAGTTAGAGTGTCAGTCCTCTTGTACTTAAGTCGGCATTGTGCCTTTTGAATTTAATTCCGGATCAATTTCTGTGTTTCATCGTCAATAAGAAGTTCCAATGTATACAGTAAACCTGAAGTGAAGCATCAGAATCTAAAACTGGACTTACAGGAGAGGTTCAAATCATAGAAAGTTAGAGTGTCAGTCCTCTTGTACTTAAGTCGGCATTGTGCCTTTTGTATTAAATTGGGATGTAATTTCTGTGTATCATCGTCAATAAGAAAGTCCAAGGTATACAGGAAACCTGATGTGAAGCATCGGAATCTAAAACTGGACTCACAGGAGAGATTCAAATCACAGTAAGTTAGAGTGTCAGTCCTCTTGTACTTAAGTCGGCATTGTGCCTTTTGTATTAAATTCAGATGCAATTTCTGTGTTTCATCGTCAATAAGAAGGTACAAGGGATACAGTAAACCCGAGGTGAAGCCTCGGAATCTAAAACTGGACTCACAGGAGAGGTTCAAATCATAGAGAGTGAGAGTGTCAGTCCTCTTGTACTTAAGTTGACATTGTGCCATTTGTATTAAATTCGGATGCAATTTCTGTGTTTCATCGTCAATAAGAAAGTCCAAGGGATACAGTAATTCTAAAGTGAAGCATCGGAATCTAAAACTGGACTCACTGGAGAGTTTCAAATCATAGAAAGTTAGAGTGTCAGTCCTCTTGTACTTAAGTCGGCATTGTGCGTTTTGAATTTAATTCCGAAGCAATTTCTGTGTTTCATCGTCAATAAGACGTTCCAAGGTATACAGCAATCCTGAAGTGAAGCATCGGAATCTAAGACTGGACTCACAGGAGAGGTTCAAATCATAGAAGGAAAGAGTGTCAGTCTTCTTGTACTTAAGTCGGCATTTTTCCTTTTGTATTAAATTCGGATGAAATTTCTGTGTTTCATCGTCAATAAGAAGGTCCAAGGGATACAGTAAACCAGAAGTGAAGCATCGGAATCTATAACTGGACTCACAGGAGAGGTTCAAATCATAGAAAGTGAGAGTGTCAGTCCTCTTGAACTTAATTCGGCATTGTGCCTTTTGTATTAAGTTTAGATGCAATTTCTGTGTTTCATCGTCAATAAGAAAGTCCACGGGATACGGTAAACCTGAAGTAAAGCATCGGAATCTAAAACTGGACACACAGGAGAGGTTCAAATCATAGAAAGTTAGATTGTCAGTCCTCTTATACATAAGTCGGCATTGTGCCTTTTGTATTAAATTCGGATGCAATTTCTTTGTTTCATCGTCAATAAGAAGGTACAAGGGATACAGTATACCTGAAGTAAAGCTTCGTAATCTAAAACTGGACTCACAGGAGACGTTCAAATCATAGAAAGTAAGAGTGTCAGTCCTCTTGAACTTAAGTCAGCATTGGGCCTTTTGTATTAAATTCAGATGCAATTTCTGTGTTTCATCGTCAATAAGGAGGTCCAAGGCATACAGTAAACCTGAAGTGAAGCATCGGAATCTAAAACTGGACTCACAGGAGAAGTTTAAATCATAGAAAATGAGAGTGTCAGTCCTCTTGTACTTAAGTCGGCATTGTGCCCTTTGTATTAAATTCCGATGCAATTTCTGTGTTTCATAGTCAATAACAAGGTCCAAGGTATACAGTAAACCTGAAGTGAAGCATCGGAATCTTAAACTGGACTTACTGGAGAGGTTCAAATCATAGAAAGTAAAAGTGTCAGTCCGCTTGTACTTAAGCCGGCATTGTGCCTTTTGTATTAAATTCGGATGCAACTTCTGTGATTCATCGTCAATAAGATGGTCCAAGGGATACAGTAAACCTGAAGTGAAGCATCGGAATCTAAAACTGGACTCACAGGAGAGGTTCAAATCATAGAAAATGAGAGTGTCAGTCCTATTGTACTTAAGTCGGCATTGTGCCTTTTTTATTAAATTCGGATGCAATTTCTGTGTTTCATCGTCAATAAGAAGGTCCAAGGGAAACAGTAAACCTGAAGTAAATAATCGGAATCCGTACTGGACTCACAGGAGAGGTTCAAATCGTCGTAAGTTAGAGTGTCAGTCCTCTTGTACTTAAGTCGGCATTGTGCATTTTGTATTAAATTCGGTTGGAATTTCTGTATTTCATCGTCAATAAGAAGGTCCAAGGGATACAGTAAGCCTGAAGTGAGGCTTCGCAATCTAAAACTGGACTCACAGGAGAGGTTCAAATCATAGAAAGTGAAAGTGTCAGTCCTGTTGTACTTAAGTCGGCATTGTGCCTCTTGTATTAGATTCGGATGAAATTTCTGTGTTTCATCGTCAATAAGAAGGTCCAGGGGATACAGTAGTCCTGAAGTGAAGCATCGGAATCTAAAACTGGACTCACAGGAGAGGTTCAAATCTTAGTAAGTGAGAGTGTCAGTCCTCTTGTACTTAAATAGGCATTGTGCCTTTTGTATTAAATTCGGATGCAATTTCTGTGTTTCAATGTCAATAAGATGGTCCAAGGGACACAGTAAACCTGAAGTGAGGCATCGGAATCTAAAACTGGACTCACAGGAGAGGTTCAAATCATAGAAAGTTAGAGTGTCAGTCCTCTTGTACTTAAGTCGGCATTGTGCCTTTTGAATTTAATTCCGGATCAATTTCTGTGTTTCATCGTCAATAAGAAGTTCCAAGGTATACAGTAAACCTGAAGTGAAGCATCGGAATCTAAAACTGGACTTACAGGAGAGGTTCAAGTCATAGAAAGTGAGAGTGTCAGTCCTCTTGTACTTAAGTCGGCATTGTGCCTTTTGTATTAAATTCGGATGCAATTTCTGTGTTTCATCGTCAATAAGAAGGTACAAGGGATACAGTAATCCTGAAGTGAAGCATCGGAATCTAAAACTGGACTTACAGGAGAGGTTCAAATCATAGAAAGTGAGAGTGTCAGTCCTCTTGTACCTAAGTCGGCATTGTGCCTTTTTTATTAAATTCTGGTGCAATTTCTGTGTTTCATCGACAATAAGAAGGTCCAAGGGATACAGGAAACCCGAAGTGAAGCATCGGAATCTAAAACTGGACTCACAGGGGAGATTCAAATCACAGAAAATTTGAGTGTCAGTCCTCTTGTACTTAAGTCGGCATTGTGCCTTTTTTATTAAATTCAGATGCAATTTCTGTGTTTCATCGTCAATAAGAAGGTACAAGGGATACAGTACACCCGAGGTGAAGCATCGGAATCTAAAACTGGACTCACAGGAGAGGTACAAATCATAGAGAGTGAGAGTGTCAGTCCTCTTGTACTTAAGTTGGCATTGTGCCATTTGTATAAAATTCGGATGCAAGTTCTGTGTTTCATCGTCAATAAGAAAGTCCAAGGGATACAGTAAATCTGAAGTGAAGCATCGGAATCTAAAACTGGACTTACTGGAGAGGTTCAAATCATAGAAAGTGAGAGTGTCAGTCCGCTTGTACTTAAGTCGGCATTGTGCCTTTTGTATTAAATTCGGATGCAATTTCTGTGATTCATCGTCAATAAAATGGTCCAAGGGATACAGTAAACCTGAAGTGAAGCATCGGAATCTAAAACTGGACTTACAGGAGAGGTTCAAATCATAGAAACTGAGAGTGTCAGTCCGCTTGTACTTAAGTCGGCATTGTGCCTTTTGTATTACATTCGGATGCAATTTCTGTGATTCATCGTCAATAAGATGGTCCAAGGGATACAGTAATCCTGAAGTGAAGCATCGGAATCTAAAACTGTACTCACAGGAAAGGTTCAAATCATAGAAAATGAGAGTGTCAGTCCTATTGTACTTAAGTCGGCATTGTGCCTTTTTTATTAAATTCGGATGCAATTTCTGTGTTTCATCGTCAATAAGAAGGTCCAAGGGATACAGTAAACCTGAAGTAAATAATCGGAATCTGTACTGGACTCACAGGAGAGGTTCAAATCGTAGAAAGTTAGAGTGTCGGTCCTCTTGTTCTTAAGTCGGCACTGTGCATTTTGTATTAAAATCGGTTGGAATTTCTGTATTTCATCGTCGATAAGAAGGTCCAAGGGATACAGTAAACCTGAAGTGAGGCATCGCAATCTAAAACTGGACTCACAGGAGAAGTTCAAATCATAGAAAGTGAAAGTGTCAGTCCTGTAGTACTTAAGTCGGCATTGTGCCTCTTGTATTAGATTCGGATGCAATTTCTGTGTTTCATCGTCAATAAGAAGGTCCAGGGGATACAGTAGTCCTGAAGTGAAGCATCGGAATCTAAAACTGGACTCACAGGAGAGGTTCAAATCATAGAAAGTGAGAGTGTCAGTCCTCTTGTACTTAAATAGGCATTGTGCCTTTTGTATTAAATTCGGATGCTATTTCTGTGTTTCAATGTCAATAAGATGGTCCAAGGGATACAGTAAACCTGAAGTGAAGCATCGGAAACTAAAACTGGACTCACAGGAGAGGTTCAAATCATAGAAAGTTAGAGTGTCAGTCCTCTTGTACTTAAGTCGGCATTGTGCCTTTTGAATTTAATTATGGATCAATTTCTGTGTTTCATCGTCAATAAGAAGTTCCAACGTATACAGTAAACCTGAAGTGAAGCATCAGAATCTAAAACTGGACTTACAGGAGAGGTTCAAATCATTGAAAGTTAGAGTGTCAGTCCTCTTGTACTTAAGTCGGCATTGTGCCTATTGTATTAAATTGGGATGTAATTTCAGTGTATCATCGTCAATAAGAAAGTCCATGTATACAGGAAACCTGAAGTGATGCATCGGAATCTAAAACTGGACTCACAGGAGAGATTCAAATCACAGAAAGTTAGAGTGTCAGTCCTCTTGTACTTAAGTCGGCATTGTGCCTTTTGTATTAAATTCAGATGCAATTTCTGTGTTTCATCGTCAATAAGAAGGTACAAGGGATACAGTAAACCCGAGGTGAAGCATCGGAATCTAAAACTGGACTCACAGGAGAGGTTCAAATCATAGAGAGTGAGAGTGTCAGTCCTCTTGTACTTAAGTTGACATTGTGCCATTTGTATTAAATTCGGATGCAATTTCTGTGTTTCATCGTCAATAAGAAAGTCCAAGGGATACAGTAATTCTGAAGTGAAGCATCGGAATCTAAAACTGGACTCACTGGAGAGGTTCAAATCATAGAAAGTTAGAGTGTCAGTCCTCTTGTACTTAAGTCGGCATTGTGCCTTATGTATTAAATTCGAATGCAATTTCTGTGTTTCATCGTCAAAAAGAAAGTCCAAGGGATACAGTAAACCTGAAGTGAAGCATCGGAATCTAAAACTGGACTCACTGGAGAGGATCAAATCATAGAAATTTAGAGTGTCAGTCCTCTTGTACATAAGTCGGCATTGTGCCTTTTGAATTTAATTCCGATGCAATTTCTGTATTTCATCGTGAATAAGAAGTTCGAAGGTATACAGCAAACCTGAAGTGAAGCATCGGAATCTAAGACTGGACTCACAGGAGAGGTTCAAATCATAGAAGGTCAGAGTGTCAGTCTTCTTGTACTTAATTCGGCATTTTTCCTTTTGTATTAAATTCGGATGAAATTTCTGTGTTTCATCGTCAATAAGAAGGTCCAAGGGATACAGTAAACCAGAAGTGAAGCATCGGAATCTATAACTGGACTCACAGGAGAGGTTCAAATCATAGAAGGTGAGACTGTCAGTCCTCTTGTACTTAAGTCGGCATTGTGCCTTTTGTATTAAGTTTGGATGCAATTTCTGTGTTTCATCGTCAATAAGAACGTCCACGGGATACGGTAAACCTGAAGTAAAGCATCGGAATCTAAAACTGGACACACAAGAGAGATTCAAATCATAGAAAGTTAGATTGTCAGTCCTCTTGTACATAAGTCGGCATTGTGCCTTTTGTATTAAATTCGGATACAATTTCTTTGTTTCATCGTCAATAAGAAGGTACAAGGGATACAGTAAACCTGAAGTGAAGCTTCGTAATCTAAAACTGGACTCACAGGAGACGTTCAAATCATAGAAAGTTAGAGTGTCAGTCCTCTTGTACTTAAGTCGGCATTGTGCCTTTTATATTAAATTCGGATGCAATTTCTGTGTTTCTTCGTCAATAGGAAGGTCCAAGGGATACAGTAAACCTGAAGTGAGGCATCGGAATCTAAAACTGGACTCACAGGAGAGGTTCAAATCATTGAAAGTTTGAGTGTCAGTCCTCCTGTACTTAATTCGGCATTGTGCCTTTTGTATTAAATTCGGATGCAATTTCTGTGTTTGATCGTCTATAAGAAGGTCCAAGGTATACAGTAAACCTGAAGTGAAGCATCGGAATCTAAAACTGGACTCACAGGAGAGGTTTAAATCATAGAAAGTGAGAGTGTCAGTACTCTTGTACTTAAGTCGGGATTGTGCATTTTGTATTAAATTTGGATGCAATTTCAGTGTTTCATTGTCAATAAGAAGGTCCAAGGGATACAGTAAACCTGAAGTGAAGCATCGGAATCTAAAACTGGACTCACAGGAGATTTTCAAATCATAGAAAGTAGGAGTGTCAGTCCTCTTGTACTTAAGTCGGCAATGTGCCTTTTGAATTTAATTCCGATGCTATTTCTGTGTTCCATCGTCAATAAGAAGTTCCGAGGTATACAGTAAACCTGAAGTGAAGCATCGGAATCTAAAACTGGACTCACAGGAGAGGTTCAAATCATAGAAAGTTAGGGAGTCAGTCCTCTAGTACTTAAGGTGGCATTGTGCCTTTTGTATTAAATTCGGATGCAATTTCTGTGTTTCATCGTCAATAAGAAGGTCCAATGTATACAGTAAACCTAAAGTGAAGCATCGGAATCTAAAACTTTACTCACAGGAGAGGTTAAAATCATAGAAGGTTAGAGTGTCGGTTCTCTTGTACTTAAGTCGGCATTGTGCCTTTTGTATTAAATTCGGATGAAATTTCTGTGTTTCATCGTCAATAAGAAGGTCCAAGGGATACAGTAAACCAGAAGTGAAGCATCGGAATCTATAACTTGACTCACAGGAGAGGTTCAAATCATAGATAATGAGAGTGTCAGTCCTCTTGTACTTAAGTCGGCATTGTGCCTTTTGTATTAAGTTTGGATGCAATTTCTGTGTTTCATCGTCAATAAGAAAGTCCACGGGATACAGTAAACCTGAAGTGAAGCTTCGTAACCTAAAACTGGACTCACAGGAGACGTTCAAATCATAGAAAGTTAGAGTGTCAGTCCTCTTGTACTTAAGTCGGCATTGTGCCTTTTGTATTAAATTCGGACGCAATTTCTGTGTTTCATCGTCAACAAGAAGGTCCAAGCGATACAGTAAACCTGAACTGAGGCATCGGAATCTAAAACTGGACTCACAGGAGAGGTTCATATCATTGAAAGTTTGAGTGTCAGTCCTCTTGTACTTAAGTCGGCATCGTGCCTTTTGTATTAAATTCGGATGCAATTTCTGTGTTTGATCGTCTATAAGGAGGTCCACGGGATACACTAAACCAGAAGTAAAGCATCGGAATCTAAAACTGGACACACAGGACAGGTTCAAATCATAGAAAGTTAGAGTGTCAGTCCACTTGTACTTAAGTCGGCATTGTGCCTTTTGAATTTAATTCCGATGCAATATCTGTGTTTCATCGTCAATAAGAAGTTCCAAGGTATACAGCAAACCTGAAGTGATGCATCGGAATCTAAAACTGGACTCACAGGAGAGGTTCAAATCATGGAGAGTTAGAGAGTCAGTCCTCTTGTACATAAGTCGGCATTGTGCCTTTTGTATTAAATTCGAATGCAATTTCTGTGTTTCATCGTCAATAAGAAGGTACAAGGGATACAGTAAACCTGAAGTGAAGCTTCGTAATCTAAAACTGGACTCACAGGAGACGTTCAAATCGTAGAAAGTTAGAGTGTCAGTCCTCTTCTACTTAAGTCGGCATTGTGCCTTTTGTATTAAATTCGGATGCAATTTCTGTGTTTCATCGTCAATAAGAAGGTCCAAGGGATACAGTAAACCTGAAGTGAGGCATCGGAATCTAAAACTGGACTCACAGGAGAGGTTCAAATCATTGAAAGTTTGAGTGTCAGTCCTCTTGTAGTTAAGTCGGCATTGTGCCTTTTGTATTAAATTCAGATGCAATTTCTGTGTTTCATCGTAAATAGGAAGGTCCAAGGGATGCAGTAAATCTGAAGTGAAGCATCGGAATCTAAAACTGGACTTACAGGAGAGTTTCAAATCATAGAAAGTTTGAGGTTCAGTCCTCTTGTACTTAAGTCGGCATTGTGCCTTTTGTATTAAATTCGGATGCAATTTTTGTGTTTCATCGTCAATAGGAAGGTCCAAGGGGTACCGTAAACCTGAAGTTAAGCATCGGAATCTAAAACTGGACTCACTGGAGAGGTTCAAATCATAGAAAGTTAGAGTGTCAGTCCTCTTGTACTTAAGTCGGCATTGTGCCTTATGTATTAAATTCGAATGCAATTTCTGTGTTTCATCGTCAAAAAGAAAGTCCAAGGGATACAGTAAACCTGAAGTGAAGCATCGGAATCTAAAACTGGACTCACTGGAGAGGATCAAATCATAGAAATTTAGAGTGTCAGTCCTCTTGTACATAAGTCGGCATTGTGCCTTTTGAATTTAATTCCGATGCAATTTCTGTATTTCATCGTGAATAAGAAGTTCGAAGGTATACAGCAAACCTGAAGTGAAGCATCGGAATCTAAGACTGGACTCACAGGAGAGGTTCAAATCATAGAAGGTCAGAGTGTCAGTCTTCTTGTACTTAATTCGGCATTTTTCCTTTTGTATTAAATTCGGATGAAATTTCTGTGTTTCATCGTCAATAAGAAGGTCCAAGGGATACAGTAAACCAGAAGTGAAGCATCGGAATCTATAACTGGACTCACAGGAGAGGTTCAAATCATAGAAGGTGAGACTGTCAGTCCTCTTGTACTTAAGTCGGCATTGTGCCTTTTGTATTAAGTTTGGATGCAATTTCTGTGTTTCATCGTCAATAAGAACGTCCACGGGATACGGTAAACCTGAAGTAAAGCATCGGAATCTAAAACTGGACACACAAGAGAGATTCAAATCATAGAAAGTTAGATTGTCAGTCCTCTTGTACATAAGTCGGCATTGTGCCTTTTGTATTAAATTCGGATACAATTTCTTTGTTTCATCGTCAATAAGAAGGTACAAGGGATACAGTAAACCTGAAGTGAAGCTTCGTAATCTAAAACTGGACTCACAGGAGACGTTCAAATCATAGAAAGTTAGAGTGTCAGTCCTCTTGTACTTAAGTCGGCATTGTGCCTTTTATATTAAATTCGGATGCAATTTCTGTGTTTCTTCGTCAATAGGAAGGTCCAAGGGATACAGTAAACCTGAAGTGAGGCATCGGAATCTAAAACTGGACTCACAGGAGAGGTTCAAATCATTGAAAGTTTGAGTGTCAGTCCTCCTGTACTTAATTCGGCATTGTGCCTTTTGTATTAAATTCGGATGCAATTTCTGTGTTTGATCGTCTATAAGAAGGTCCAAGGTATACAGTAAACCTGAAGTGAAGCATCGGAATCTAAAACTGGACTCACAGGAGAGGTTTAAATCATAGAAAGTGAGAGTGTCAGTACTCTTGTACTTAAGTCGGGATTGTGCATTTTGTATTAAATTTGGATGCAATTTCAGTGTTTCATTGTCAATAAGAAGGTCCAAGGGATACAGTAAACCTGAAGTGAAGCATCGGAATCTAAAACTGGACTCACAGGAGATTTTCAAATCATAGAAAGTAGGAGTGTCAGTCCTCTTGTACTTAAGTCGGCAATGTGCCTTTTGAATTTAATTCCGATGCTATTTCTGTGTTCCATCGTCAATAAGAAGTTCCGAGGTATACAGTAAACCTGAAGTGAAGCATCGGAATCTAAAACTGGACTCACAGGAGAGGTTCAAATCATAGAAAGTTAGGGAGTCAGTCCTCTAGTACTTAAGGTGGCATTGTGCCTTTTGTATTAAATTCGGATGCAATTTCTGTGTTTCATCGTCAATAAGAAGGTCCAATGTATACAGTAAACCTAAAGTGAAGCATCGGAATCTAAAACTTTACTCACAGGAGAGGTTAAAATCATAGAAGGTTAGAGTGTCGGTTCTCTTGTACTTAAGTCGGCATTGTGCCTTTTGTATTAAATTCGGATGAAATTTCTGTGTTTCATCGTCAATAAGAAGGTCCAAGGGATACAGTAAACCAGAAGTGAAGCATCGGAATCTATAACTTGACTCACAGGAGAGGTTCAAATCATAGATAATGAGAGTGTCAGTCCTCTTGTACTTAAGTCGGCATTGTGCCTTTTGTATTAAGTTTGGATGCAATTTCTGTGTTTCATCGTCAATAAGAAAGTCCACGGGATACAGTAAACCTGAAGTGAAGCTTCGTAACCTAAAACTGGACTCACAGGAGACGTTCAAATCATAGAAAGTTAGAGTGTCAGTCCTCTTGTACTTAAGTCGGCATTGTGCCTTTTGTATTAAATTCGGACGCAATTTCTGTGTTTCATCGTCAACAAGAAGGTCCAAGCGATACAGTAAACCTGAACTGAGGCATCGGAATCTAAAACTGGACTCACAGGAGAGGTTCATATCATTGAAAGTTTGAGTGTCAGTCCTCTTGTACTTAAGTCGGCATCGTGCCTTTTGTATTAAATTCGGATGCAATTTCTGTGTTTGATCGTCTATAAGGAGGTCCACGGGATACACTAAACCAGAAGTAAAGCATCGGAATCTAAAACTGGACACACAGGACAGGTTCAAATCATAGAAAGTTAGAGTGTCAGTCCACTTGTACTTAAGTCGGCATTGTGCCTTTTGAATTTAATTCCGATGCAATATCTGTGTTTCATCGTCAATAAGAAGTTCCAAGGTATACAGCAAACCTGAAGTGATGCATCGGAATCTAAAACTGGACTCACAGGAGAGGTTCAAATCATGGAGAGTTAGAGAGTCAGTCCTCTTGTACATAAGTCGGCATTGTGCCTTTTGTATTAAATTCGAATGCAATTTCTGTGTTTCATCGTCAATAAGAAGGTACAAGGGATACAGTAAACCTGAAGTGAAGCTTCGTAATCTAAAACTGGACTCACAGGAGACGTTCAAATCGTAGAAAGTTAGAGTGTCAGTCCTCTTCTACTTAAGTCGGCATTGTGCCTTTTGTATTAAATTCGGATGCAATTTCTGTGTTTCATCGTCAATAAGAAGGTCCAAGGGATACAGTAAACCTGAAGTGAGGCATCGGAATCTAAAACTGGACTCACAGGAGAGGTTCAAATCATTGAAAGTTTGAGTGTCAGTCCTCTTGTAGTTAAGTCGGCATTGTGCCTTTTGTATTAAATTCAGATGCAATTTCTGTGTTTCATCGTAAATAGGAAGGTCCAAGGGATGCAGTAAATCTGAAGTGAAGCATCGGAATCTAAAACTGGACTTACAGGAGAGTTTCAAATCATAGAAAGTTTGAGGTTCAGTCCTCTTGTACTTAAGTCGGCATTGTGCCTTTTGTATTAAATTCGGATGCAATTTTTGTGTTTCATCGTCAATAGGAAGGTCCAAGGGGTACCGTAAACCTGAAGTTAAGCATCGGAATCTAAAACTGGACTCACAGGAGAGGTTCAAATCGTAGAAAGTTAGAGTGTCAGTCCTCTTGTACTTAAAACGGCATTGTGCCTTTTGAATTTAATTCCGGATCAATTTCTGTGTTTCATCGTCAATAAGAAGTTCCAAGGTATACAGTAAACCTGAAGTGAAGCATCGGAATCTAAAACTAAATTTACAGGAGAGGTTCAAATCATTGAAAGTTTGAGTGTCAGTCCTCTTGTACTTAAGTCGGCATTGTGCCTTTTGTATTAAATTCGGATGCAATTTCTTTGTTTCATCGTCAATAAGAAGGTACAAGGGATACAGTAAACCTGAAGTGAAGCTTCGTAATCTAAAACTGGACTCACAGGAGAGGTTCAAATCATAGAAAGTTAGAGTGTCAGTCCTCATGTACTTAAGTCGGCATTGTGCCTTTTATATTAAATTCGGATGCAATTTCTGTGTTTCTTCGTCAATAGGAAGGTCCAAGGGATACAGTAAACCTGAAGTAAAGCATCGGAATCTAAACCTGGACTCACAGGAGAGGTTCAAATCATAGAAAGTAGGAGTGTCAGTCCTCTTGTACTTAAGTCGGCATTGTGCCTTTTGAATTTAATTCCGATGCCATTTCTGTGTTCCATCGTCAATAAGAAGTTACGAGGTATACAGTAAACCAGAAGTGAAGCATCGGAATCTAAAACTGGACTCACAGGAGAGGTTCAAATCATAGAAAATTAGGGAGTCAGTCCTCTAGTACTTAAGTTGGCATTGTGCCTTTTGTATAAAATTCGGATGCAATTTCTGTGTTTCATCGTCAATAAGAAGGTCCAAGGGATACAGTAAACCTGAAGTGAAGCATCGGAATCTAAAACTGGACTCACAGGAGAGGTTCAAATCACAGAAAGTTAGAGAGTCAGTCCTCTTGTACTTAAGTCGCCATTGTGCCTTTTGTATTAAATTCGGATGCAATTTCTGTGTTTCATCGTCAATAAGAAGGTCCAAGGGATGCAGTAAATCTGAAGTGAAGCATCGGAATCTAAAACTGGACTTACAGGAGAGTTTCAAATCATAGAAAGTTAGAGTGTCAGTCCTCTTGTACTTAAGTCGGCATTGTGCCTTTTGTATTAAATTCGGATGCAATTTTTGTGTTTCATCGTCAATAAGAAGGTCCAAGGGATACAGTAGTCCTGAAGTGAAGCATCGGAATCTAAAACTGGACTCACAGGAGGGGTTCAAATCATAGAAAGTGAGAGTGTCAATCATCTTGTACTTAAATAGGCATTGTGCCTTTTGTATTAAATTCGGATGCAATTTCTGTGTTTCATCGTCAATAAGACGGTCCAAGGGATACAGTAAACCTGAAGTGATGCATCGGAACCTAAAACTGGACTCACAGGAGAGGTTCAAATCATAGAAAATTAGAGTGTCAGTCCTCTTGTACTTAAGTCGGCATTGTGAATTTTGAATTTAATTCCGGATCAATTTCTGTGTTTCATCGTCAATAAGGAGTTCCAAGGTATACAGTAAACCTGAAGTGAAGCATCGGAATCTAAAACTAGACTTACAGGAGAGGTTCAAATCATAGAAAGTTAGAGTGTCAGTGCTCTTGTACTTGAGTCGGCATTGTGCCTTTTGTATTAAATTCGAATGCAATTTCTGTGTTTCATCGTTAAAAAGAAAGTCCAAGGGATACAGTAAACGTGACGTGAAGCATCGGAATCTACAACTGGACTCACTGGAGAGGTTCAAATCATAGAAAGTTAGAGTGTCAGTCCCCTTGTACTTAAGTCGGCATTGTGCCTTTTGAATTTAATTCCGATGCAATTTCTGTGTTTCATCGTCAATAAGAAGTTCCAAGGTATACAGCAAACCTGATGTGAAGCATCGGAATCTAAAACTGGACTCACAGGAGAGGTTCAAATCATAGAAAGTGAGAGTGTCGATCCTCTTGTACTTTAATAGGCATTGTGCCTTTTGTATTAATTTCGGATGCAATTTCTGTGTTTCATCGTCAATAAGATGGTCCAAGGGATACAGTAAACCTGAAGTGAAGCATCGGAACCTAAAACTGGACACACAGGAGAGGTTCAAATCATCGAAAGTTAGAGTGTCAGTCCTCTTGTACTTAAGTCGGCATTTTGCCTTTTGAATTTAATTCCGATGCAATTTCTGTGTTTCATCGTCAATAAGAAGTTCCAAGGTATACAGCAAACCTGAAGTGATGCATCGGAATCTAAAACTGGACTCACAGGAGAGGTTCAAATCATAGAGAGTTAGCGAGTCAGTCCTCTTGTACATAAGTCGGAATTGTGCCTTTTGTATTAAATTCGGATGCAATTTCTGTGTTTGATCGTCTATAAGGAGGTCCACGGGATACAGTAAACCAGAAGTAAAGCATCGGAATCTAAAACTGGACACACAGGAGAGGTTCATATCATGGAAAGTTAGAGTGTCAGTCCACTTGTACTTAAGTCGGCATTGTGCCTTTTGAATTTAATTCCGATGCAATATCTGTGTTTCATCGTCAATAAGAAGTTCCAAGGTATACAGCAAACCTGAAGTGATGCATCGGAATCTAAAACTGGACTCACAGGCGAGGTTCAAATCATGGAGAGTTAGAGAGTCAGTCCTCTTGTACATAAGTCGGCATTATGCCTTTTGTATTAAATTCGAATGCAATTTCTGTGTTTCATCGTCAATAAGAAGGTACAAGGGATACAGTAAACCAGAAGTGAAGCTTCGTAATCTAAAACTGGACTCACAGGAGACGTTCAAATTGTAGAAAGTTAGAGTGTCAGTCCTCTTGTACTTAAGTCGGCATTGTGCCTTTTGTGTTATATTCGGATGCAATTTCTGTGTTTGATCGTCTATAAGAAGGTCCAAGGTATACAGTAAACCTGAAGTGAAGCATCGGAATCTAAAACTGGACTCACAGGAGAGGTTCAAATCATAGAAGGTCGGAGTGTCAGTCCTCTTGTACTTAAGTCGGCATTGTGCCTTTTGTATTAAATTCGGATGCCATTTCTGTGTTTCATAGTCAATTTGAAAGTCCAAGGTATACAGGTAACCTGAAGTGAAGCATCGGAATCTGAAACTGGACTCACAGGAGAGGTTCAAATCATAGAAAGTTAGAGTGTCAGTCCTCTTGTACTTAAGTCGGCATTGTGAATTTTGTAATAAATTCGGATGCAATTTCTGTGTTTCATCGTCAATAAGAAGGTCCAAGGGATGCAGTAAATCTGAAGTGAAGCATCGGAATCTAAAACTGGACTTACAGGAGAGTTTCAAATCATAGAAAGTTAGAGTGTCAGTCCTCTTGTACTTAAGTCGGCATTGTGCCTTTTGTATTAAATTCGGATGCAATTTTTGTGTTTCATCGTCAATAAGAAGGTCCAAGGGATACAGTAGTCCTGAAGTGAAGCATCGGAATCTAAAACTGGACTAACAGGAGGGGTTCAAATCATAGAAAGTGAGAGTGTCAATCATCTTGTACTTAAATAGGCATTGTGCCTTTTGTATTAAATTCGGATGCGATTTCTGTGTTTCATCGTCAATAAGATGGTCCAAGGGATACAGTAAACCTGAAGTGATGCATCGGAACCTAAAACTGGACTCACAGGAGAGGTTCAAATCATAGAAAATTAGAGTGTCAGTCCTCTTGTACTTAAGTCGGCATTGTGCTTTTTGAATTTAATTCCGGATCAATTTCTGTGTTTCATCGTCAATAAGGAGTACCAAGGTATACAGTAAACCTGAAGTGAAGCATCGGAATCTAAAACTAGACTTACAGGAGAGGTTCAAATCATAGAAAGTTAGAGTGTCAGTGCTCTTGTACTTGAGTCGGCATTGTGCCTTTTGTATTAAATTCGAATGAAATTTCTGTGTTTCATCGTTAAAAAGAAAGTCCAAGGGATACAGTAAACGTGACGTGAAGCATCGGAATCTACAACTGGACTCACTGGAGAGGTTCAAATCATAGAAAGTTAGAGTGTCAGTGCTCTTGTACTTAAGTCGGCATTGTGCCTTTTGAATTTAATTCCGATGCAATTTCTGTGTTTCATCGTCAATAAGAAGTTCCAAGGTATACAGCAAACCTGATGTGAAGCATCGGAATCTAAAACTGGACTCACAGGAGAGGTTCAAATCATAGAAAGTGAGAGTGTCGATCCTCTTGTACTTTAATAGGCATTGTGCCTTTTGCATTAAATTCGGATGCAATTTCTGTGTTTCATCGTCAATAAGATGGTCCAAGGGATACAGTAAACCTGAAGTGAAGCATCGGAACCTAAAACTGCACTAACAGGAGAGGTTAAAATCATAGAAAGTTAGAGTGTCAGTCCTCTTGTACTTAAGTCGGCATCGTGCCTTTTGAATTTAATTCCGGATCAACTTCTGTGTTTCATGGTCAATAAGAAGTTCCAAGGTATACAGTAAACCTGAAGTGAAGCATCGGAATCTAAAACTAGACTTACAGGAGAGGTTCAAATCATAGAAAGTTAGAGTGTCAGTCCTCTTGTACTTAAGTCGGCATTGTGCCTTTTGTATTAGATTCGGAAGTAATTTCTGTGTATCATCGTCAATAAGAAAGTCCATGGTATACAGGAAACCTGATGTGAAGCATCGGCATCTAAAACTGGACTCACAGGAGAGATTCAAATCACAGAATGTTAGAGTGTCAGTCCCCTTGTACTTAAGTCGGCATTGTGCATTTTGAATTTATTTCCGATGCAATTTCTGTGTTTCATCGTCAATAAGAAGTTCCAAGGTATACAGAAAACCTGAAGTGAAGCATCGGAATCTAAAACTGGACTCACAGGAGAGGTTCAAATCATAGAAGGTCAAAGTGTCAGTCTTCTTGTACTTAAGTCCTCATTTTGCCTTTTGTATTAATTTCGGATGAAATTTCTGTGTTTCATCGTCAATAAGAAGGTCCAAGGGATACAGTAAACCAGAAGTGAAGCATCGGAATCTATAACTAGACTCACAGGAGAGGTTCAAATCATAGAAAGTGAGAGTGTCAGTCCTCTTGTACTTAAGTCGGCATTGTGCCTTTTGTTTTAAGTTTGGATGCAATTTCTGTGTTTCATCGTCAATAAGAAAGTCCACAGGATACAGTAAACCTGAAGTAAAGCATCGGAATCTAAGACTGGACACACAGGAGAGGTTCAAATCATAGAAAGTTAGAGTGTCAGTCCTCTTGTACTTAAGTCGGCATTGTGCCTTTTGTATTAAATTCGGATGCAATTTCTGTGTTTCATCGTCATTAAGAAGGTCCAAGGGATACAGTAAACCTCAAGTGAGGCATCGGAATCTAAAACTGGACTCACAGGAGAGGTTCAAATCATTGAAAGTTTGAGTGTCAGTCCTCTTGTACTTAAGTCGGCATTGTGCCGTTTGTATTAAATTCGGATGCAATTTCTGTGTTTGATCGTCCATAAGAATGTCCAAGGTATACAGTAAACCTGAAGTGAAGCATCGGAATCTAAAACTGGACTCACAGGAGAGGTTCAAATCATAGAAGGTGGGAGTGTCAGTCCTCTTGTACTTAAGTCGGCATTGTGCCTTTTGTATTAAATTTGGATGCAATTTCTGTGTTTCATAGTCAATAAGAATGTCCAAGATATACAGGTAACCTGAAGTGAAGCATTGGAATCTCAAACTGGACTCACAGGAGAGGTTCAAATTATAGAAAGTTAGAGTGTCAGTCCTCTTGTACTTACGTTGGCATTGTGAATTTTGTAATAAATTCGGATGCAATTTCTGTGTTTCATCGTTAATAAGAAGGTACAAGGGATACCGTAAACCTGAGGTGAAGCATCGGAATCTAAAACTGGACTCACAGGAGAGGTTTATATCATAGAAAGTGAGAGTGTCAGTTCTCTTGTACTTAAGTAGGCATTGTGCCTTTTGTACTAAATTCGGATGCAATTTCTGTGTTTCATCGTCAATAAGAAGGTCCAAGGCATACAGTAAACCTGAAGTGAAGCATCGGAATCCAAAACTGGACTCACAGGAGTGGTTCAAATCATAGAAAGTAGGAGTGTCAGTCCTCTTGTACTTAGGTCGGCATTGTGCCTTTGGAATTTAATTCCGATGCTATTTCTGTGTTCCATCGTCAATAAGACGTTCCGAGGTATACAGTAAACCTGAAGTGAAGCATCGGAATCTAAAACTGGACTAACAGGAGAGGTTCAAATCATAGAAAGTTAGGGAGTCAGTCCTCTAGTACTTAAGTTGGCATTGTGCCTTTTGAATTTAAATCCGATGCAATATCTGTTTTTCATCGTCAATTAGAAGTTCCAAGGTATACAGCAAACCTGAAGTGATGCATCGGAATCTAAAACTGGACTCACAGGAGAGGTTCAAATCATAGAGAGTTAGAGAGTCAGTCCTCTTGTACATAAGTCTGCATTGTGCCTGTTGTATTAAATTCGGATGCAATTTCTGTGTTTCATCGTCAATAAGAAGGTACAAGGGATACAGTAAACCTGAAGTGAAGCTTCGTAATCTAAAACTGGACTCACAGGAGACGTTCAAATCATACAAAGTGAGAGTGTCAGTCCTCTTGTACTTAAGTCGGCATTGTGCCTTTTGTATTAAATTCGGATGCAATTTCTGTGTCTCATCGTCAATAAGAAGGTCCAAGGGATACAGTAAACCTGAAGTGAGGCATCGGAATCTAAAACTGGACTCACAGGAGAGGTTCAAATCATTGAAAGTTTGAGTGTCAGTCCTCTTGTACTTAAGTCGGCATTGTGCCTTTTGTACTAAATTCGGATGCAATTTCTGTGTTTGATCGTCTATAAGAAGGTCCACGGGATACAGTAAACCTGAAGTAAAGCATCGGAATCTAAAACTGGACACACACGAGAGGTTCAAATCATAGAAAGTTAGAGTGTCAGTCCTCTTGTACATAAGTCGGCATTGTGCCTTTTGAATTTAACTCCGATGCAATTTCTGTGTTTCATCATCAATAAGAAGTTCCAAGGGATACAGCAAACCTGAAGTGATGCATCGGAATCTAAAACTGGACTCACAGGAGAGGTTCAAATCATAGAGAGTTAGAGAGTCAGTCCTCTTGTACATAAACCGGCATTGTGCCTTTTGTATTAAATTCGGTTGCAATTTCTGTGTTTCATCGTCAATAAGAAGGTACAAGGGATACAGTAAAGCTGAAGTGAAGCTTCGTAATCTGAAACTGGACTCACAGGAGACGTTCAAATCATAATAAGTTAGAGTGTCAGTACTCTTGTACTTAAGTTGGCATTGTGCCTTTTGTATTAAATTCGGATGCAATTTCTGTGTTTCATCGACAATAAGAAGGTCCAAGGGATACAGTTAAATGGAAGTGAGGGATCAGAATCTAAAACTGGACTCACAGGAGAGGTTCAAATCATTGAAAGTTATAGTGTCAGTCCTCTTGTACTTAAGTCGGCATTGTGCCTTTTGTATTAAATTCGGATGCAATTTCTGTGTTTGATCGTCTACAAGAAGGTCCAAGGTATACAGTAAACCTGAAGTGAAGCATTGGAAACTAAAACTGGACTCACAGGAGAGGTTCAAATCATTGAAGGTGGGAGTGTCAGTCCTCTTGTACTTAAGTCGGCATTGTGCCTTTTGTATTAAATTCGGATGCAATTTCTGTGTTTGATCGTCCATAAGAATGTCCAAGGTATACAGTAAACCTGAAGTGAAGCATCGGAATCTAAAACTGGACTCACAGGAGAGGTTCAAATCATAGAAGGTGGGAGTGTCAGTCCTCTTGTACTTAAGTCGGCATTGTGCCTTTTGTACTAAATTCGGATGCAATTTCTGTGTTTCATAGTCAATAAGAATGTCCAAGGTATACAGGTAACCTGAAGTGAAGCATTGGAATCTCAAACTGGACTCACCGGAGAGGTTCAAATCATAGAAAGTTAGAGTGTCAGTCCTCTTGTACTTACGTTGGCATTGTGAATTTTGTAATAAATTCGGATGCAATTTCTGTGTTTCATCGTTAATAAGAAGGTACAAGGGATACCGTAAACCTGAGGTGAAGCATCGGAATCTAAAACTGGACTCACAGGAGAGGTTTATATCATAGAAAGTGAGAGTGTCAGTTCTCTTGTACTTAAGTAGGCATTGTGCCTTTTGTATTAAATTCGGATGCAATTTCTGTGTTTCATCGTCAATAAGAAGGTCCAAGGCATACAGTAAACCTAAAGTGAAGCATCGGAATCTAAAACTGGACTCACAGGAGTGGTTCAAATCATAGAAAGTAGGAGTGTCAGTCCTCTTGTACTTAAGTCGGCATTGTGCCTTTTGAATTTAATTCCGATGCTATTTCTGTGTTCCATCGTCAATAAGACGTTCCGAGGTATACAGTAAACCTGAAGTGAAGCATCGGAATCTAAAACTGGACTAACAGGAGAGGTTCAAATCATAGAAAGTTAGGGAGTCAGTCCTCTAGTACTTAAGTTGGCATTGTGCCTTTTGTATTAAATTCGGATGCAATTTCTGTGTTTCATCGTCAATACGAAGGTCTAAGGGATACAGTAAACCTGAAGTGAAGCAACGGAATCTAAAACTGGACTCACAGGATAGGTTCAAGCCATTGAAAGTTAGAGTGTTAGTCCTAATGTATTTAAGCCGGCATTGTGCCTTTTGTATTAAATTCGGATGCAATTTCTGTCTTCCATCGACAATAAGGAGGTCCAAGAAATACAGTAAACCTGATGTGAAACATCGGAATCTAAAACTGGTCTCACAGGAGAGGTTCAAATTATAGAAAGTGAGAGTGTCAGTCCTCTCGTACTTAAGTCAGCATTGTGCCTTTTGTATTAAATTCGGATTAAATTTCTGTGTTTCATCGTCAATAACATGGTCCAAGAAAACAGTAAACCTGAAGGGAAGCATCGGAATCTAAAACTGGACTCACAGGAGAGGTTCATATCATAGAAAGTGAGAGGGTAAGTCCTCTTGTACCTAAGACGGAATTGTGCCTTTTGTATTAAATTCGGATGCAATTTCAGTGTTTCATCGTCAATAAGAAAGTCCACGGGATACAGTAAACCTGAAGTAAAGCATCGGAATCTAAAACTGGACACACAGGAGAGGTTCAAATCATAGAAAGTTAGAGTGTCAGTCCTCTTGTACGTAAGTCGGCATTGTGCCTTTTGATTTTAAATCCGATGCAATATCTGTTTTTCATCGTCAATAAGAAGTTCCAAGGTATACAGCAAACCTGAAGTGATGCATCGGAATCTAAAACTGGACTCACAGGAGAGGTTCAAATCATAGAGAGTTAGAGAGTCAGTCCTCTTGTACATAAGTCGGCATTGTGCCTTTTGTATTAAATTCGGATGCAATTTCTGTGTTTCATCGTCAATAAGGAGGTACAAGGGATACAGTAAACCTGAAGTGAAGCTTCGTAATCTAAAACTGGACTCACAGGAGACGTTCAAATCATACAAAGTGAGAGTGTCAGTCCTCTTGTACTTAAGTCGGCATTGTGCCTTTTGTATTAAATTCGGATGCAATTTCTGTGTCTCATCGTCAATAAGAAGGTCCAAGGGATACAGTAAACCTGAAGTGAAGCAACGGAATCTAAAACTGGACTCACAGGATAGGTTCAAGCCATTGAAAGTTAGAGTGTTAGTCCTAATGTATTTAAGTCGGCATTGTGCCTTTTGTATTAAATTCGGATGCAATTTCTGACTTCCATCGACAATAAGGAGGTCCAAGAAATACAGTAAACCTTATGTGAAACATCGGAATCTAAAACTGGTCTCACAGGAGAGGTTCAAATTATAGAAAGTGAGAGTGTCAGTCCTCTTGTACTGAAGTCAGAATTGTGCCTTTTGTATTAAATTCGGATGTAATTTCTGTGTTTCATCGTCAATAAGATGGTCCAAGAAAACAGTAAACCTGAAGGGAAGAATCGGAATGTAAAACTGGACTCACAGGAGAGGTTCATACCATAGAAAGTGAGAGGGTAAGTCCTCTTGTACCTAAGACGGAATTGTGCCTTTTGTATTAAATTCGGATGCAATTTCAGTGTTTCATCGTCAATAAGAAAGTCCACGGGATACAGTAAACCTGAAGTAAAGCATCGGAATCTAAAACTGGACACACACGAGAGGTTCAAATCATAGAAAGTTAGAGTGTCGGTCCTCTTGTACTTAAGTCGGCATTGTGCATTTTGAATTTAATTCCGATGCAATTTCTGTGTTTCATCATCAATAAGAAGTTCCAAGGGATACAGCGAACCTGAAGTGATGCATCGGAATCTAAAACTGGACTCACAGGAGAGGTTCAAATCATAGAGAGTTAGAGAGTCAGTCCTCTTGTACATAAGTCGGCATTGTGCCTTTTGTATTAAATTCGGTTGCAATTTCTGTGTTTCATCGTTAATAAGAAGGTACAAAGGATACAGTAAAGCTGAAGTGAAGCTTCGTAATCTGAAACTGGACTCACAGGAGACGTTCAAATCATAATAAGTTAGAGTGTCAGTACTCTTGTACTTAAGTTGGCATTGTGCCTTTTGTATTAAATTCGGATGCAATTTCTGTGTTTCATCGTCAATAAGAAGGTCCAAGGGATACAGTTAAATTGAAGTGAGGCATCAGAATCTAAAACTGGACTCACAGGAGAGGTTCAAATCATTGAAAGTTATAGTGTCAGTCCTCTTGTACTTAAGTCGGTATTGTGCCTTTTGTATTAAATTCGGATGCAATTTCTGTGTTTGATCGTCTATAAGAAGGTCCAAGGTATACAGTAAACCTGAAGTGAAGCATTGGAATCTAAAACTGGACTCACAGGAGAGGTTCAAATCATGGAAGGTGGGAGTGTCAGTCCTCTTGTACTTAAGTCGGCATTGTGCCTTTTGTATTAAATTCGGATGCAATATCTGTGTTTCATAGTCAATAAGAAAGTCCAAGGTTTACAGGTAACCTGAAGTGAAGCATCGGAATCTGAAACTGGACTCACAGGAGAGGTTCAAATCATAGAAAGTTAGGGAGTCAGTCCTCTAGGACTTAAGTTGGCATTGTGCCTTTTTTATTAAATTCGGATGCAATTTCTGTGTTTCATCGTCAATACGAAGGTCCAAGGGATACAGTAAACCTGAAGTGAAGCATCGGAATCTAAAACTGGACTCACAGGATAGGTTCAAACCATGGAAAGTTAGAGTGTCAGTCCTCCTGTACTTAAGTCGGCATTGTGCCTTTTGTATTAAATTCGGTTGCAATTACTGCCTTTCATAGTCAATAAGAAGGTCCAAGGGATACAGTACACCTGATGTGAAGCATCGGAATCTAAAACTGGACTCACAGGAGAGGTTCAAATCATTGAAAGTGAGAGTGTCAGTCCTCTTGTACGTAAATAGGCATTGTGCCTTTTGTATTAAATTCGGATGCAATTTCTGTGTTTCATTGTCAATAAGAAGGTCCAATGTATACAGTAAACCTGAAGTGAAGCATCGGAATCTAAAACTGGTCTCACAGGAGAGGTTCAAATCATATAAAGTGAGAGTGTCAGTCCTTTTGTACTTAAGTCGGAATTGTGCCTTTTGTATTAAATTCGGATGCAATTTCAGTGTTTCATCGTCAATAAGTAGGTCCAAGGGATACAGTAAACCTGAAGTGAGGCATCGGATTCTAAAACTGGACTCACAGGTGAGGTTCCAATCATAGAAACTTAGAGTGTCAGTACTCTTGTACTTAAATCGGCACTGTGCCTTTTGTATTAAATTCGGATGCAATTACTGTGTGTCATCGTCAATTGGAAGGTCTAAGGTATACAGTATACCTGAAGTGAAGCATCGGAATCTAAAACTGGACTCACAGGAGAGGTTCAAATCATAGAAAGTTTGAGTGTCAGTCCTCTTGTACTTAGGTCGGCATTGTGCCTTTTGTATTAAATTCGGATGCAATTTCTGAGTTTCATTGTCAATAAGAATGTCCTAGGTATACAGGAAACCTGAAGTGAAGCATTGGAATCTAAAACTGGACTCACAGGAGAAGTTCAAATTATAGAAAATTAGAGTGTCAGTCCTCTTGTACTTATGTCGGCATTGTGCCTTTTGTATTAAATTCGGATGCAATTTCTGTGTTTCATCGTCAATAAGAAGGTACAAGGGATACAGTAAACCTGAAGTGAAGAATCGGAATCTAAAACTGTACTCACAGGAGAGGTTCAAATCATAGAAATTTGGAGTGTCAGTCCTCTTGTACTTAAGTCGGCATTGTGCCTTTTGTATTAAAAACGGATGTAATTTCTATGTTTCATCGTCAATAAGAAGGTCCAAGGTATACAGTAAACCTGAAGTGAAGCATCGGAATCTAACACTGGACCCACAGGAGAGGTTCAAATCATAGAAGGAGAGAGTGTCAGTCCTCTTGTGCTTAAGTTGGCATTGTGCCTTTTGTATTAAATTCGGATGCAATTTCTGTGTTTCATCGTTAATAAGAAGTTACAAGGGATACAGTAAACCTAAAGTGAAGCATCGGAATCTAAAACTGGACTCAAGGGAGAGGTTCAAATCATAGAAAGTGAGAGTGTCAGTCCTCTTGTACTTGAGTCGGCATTGTGCCTTTTGTATTAAATTCGGATGCAATTTCTGTGTTTCATCGTCAATAAGAAGGTACAAGGGATACAGTAAACCTGAAATGAAGCATCAGAATCTAAAACTGGACTCACAGGAGAGGTTTATATCATAGAATGTGAGAGTGTCAGGCCTCTTGTACTTATGTCGGCATTGTGCTTTTTGTATTAATTCGGATGCAGTTTCTGTGTTTCATCGTCAATAAGAAGGTCCAAGGAATACAGTAAACCTGAAGTGAAGCATCGGAATCTAAAACTGGACTCACAGGAGAGGTTCAAATCATTGAAAGTTAGAGTGTCAGTCCTCTTGTACTTAAGTCGGCATTGTGCCATTTGACATTAATTCCGATGCGATATCTGTGTTCCATCGTCAATAAGAAGTTCCGAGGTATACAGTAAAACTGAAGTGAAGCATCGGAATCTAAAACTGGACTCACAGAAGAGGTTCAAATCATAGAAAGTTAGAGTGTCAGTCCTCTTGTACTTAAGTCGGCATTGTGCCCTTTGTATTAATCTCGGATGCAATTTCTGTGTTTCATTGTCAATAAGAAGCTCCAAGGGATACAGTAAACCTGAAGTGAAGCATCGGAATCTGAAACTGGACTCACAGGAGAGGTTCAAATCATAGAAAGTTAGAGTATCAGTCCTCTTGCACTTAAGACGGCATTGTGCCTTTTGAATTAAATTCGGATGCAATTTCTGTGTTTCATCGTCAATTGGAAGGTCCAAGGTATACAGTAAACCTGAAGTGAAGCATCGGAATCTAAAACTGGATTCATAGGAGAGGTTCAATTCATAGAATGTTATTGTGTGAGTCCTCTTGTACTTAAGTCGGCATTGTGCCTTTTGTATTAAATTTGGATGCAATTTCTGTGTTTCATTGTCAATAAGAAAGTCCAAAGTATACAGGAAACCTGAAGTGAAGCATCGGAATCTAAAACTGGACTCACAGGAGAAGTTCAAATTATAGAAAATTAGAGTGTCAGTCCCCTTGTACTTATGTCGGCATTGTACCTTTTGTATTAAATTCGGATGCAATATCTGTGTTTCATCGTTAATAAGAAGTTACAAGGGATACAGTAAACCTAAAGTGAAGCATCGGAATCTAAAACTGGACTCAAGGGAAAGGTTCAAATCATAGAAAGTGAGAGTGTCAGTTCTCTTGTACTTAACTCGGCATTGAGCCTTTTGTATTAAATTCGGATGCTATTTCTGTGTTTCATCGTCAATAAGAAGGTACAAGGGATACAGTAAACCTAAAGTGAAGCAACGGAATCTAAAACTGGACTCACGGGAGAGGTTAAAATAATAGAAAGTGAGAGCGTCAGTCCTCTTGTACCTAAGTCGACATGTCGCCTTTTGTATTAAATTCGGAAGCACATTCTGTGTATCATCGTCATTAAGAAGGTCCAAGGGATACAGTAAACCTGAAGTGAAGCATCGGAATCTAAAACTGGACTCACAGGAGAGGTTCAAATCATAGAAAGTTGGAGTGTCAGTCCTCTTGTACTTAAGTCGGCATTGTGCCTTTTGTATTAAATTCGGATGCAATTTCTGTGTTTCATTGTCAATAAGAAAGTCCAAGGGATACAGTAACCCTGAAGCATCGGAATCTAAAACTGGACTCACAGGAGAGGTTCAAATCATAGAAAGTGAGTGTGTCAGTCCTCTTGTACTTAAGTCGGAATTGTGACTTTTGTATTAAATTCGGATGCAATTTCTGTGTTTCATTGTCAATAAGGAGTTCCAATGGATATAGTAAACCTGAAGTGAAGCATCGGAATCTAAAACTGGACTCACAGGAGAGGTTCAAATCATGGAAAGTTAGAGTGTCAGTCCTCTTGTACTTAAGTCGGCATTGTGCCTTTGCATTAAATTCGGATGCAATTTTTGTGTATCATCATCAATAAGAAGGTCCAAGGGAAACAGTAAACCTGAAGTGAAGCATCGGAATCTGAATCTGGACTCACAGGAGAGGTTCAAATCATAGAAAGTTAGAGTATCAGTCCTCTTGTACTTGAGACGGCATTGTGCCTTTTGTATTAAATTCGGATGCTATTTCTGTGTTTCATCGTCAATAAGATGGTCCAAAGGATACAATAAACCTGAAGTGAAGCATCGGAATCTATAACTGGACTCACAGGAGAGGTTCCAATCACAGAAACTTAGAGTGTCAGTACTCTTGTACTTAAATCGGCACTGTGCCTTTTGTATTAAATTCGGATGCAATTACTGTGTGTCATCGTCAATTGGAAGGTCTAAGGTATACAGTATACCTGAAGTGAAGCATCGGAATCTAAAACTGGACTCACAGGAGAGGTTCAAATCATAGAAAGTTTGAGTGTCAGTCCTCTTGTACTTAGGTCGGCATTGTGCCTTTTGTATTAAATTCGGATGCAATTTCTGAGTTTCATTGTCAATAAGAATGTCCTAGGTATACAGGAAACCTGAAGTGAAGCATTGGAATCTAAAACTGGACTCACAGGAGAAGTTCAAATTATAGAAAATTAGAGTGTCAGTCCTCTTGTACTTATGTCGGCATTGTGCCTTTTGTATTAAATTCGGATGCAATTTCTGTGTTTCATCGTCAATAAGAAGGTACAAGGGATACAGTAAACCTGAAGTGAAGCATCGGAATCCAAAACTAGACTCACGGGAGAGGTTAAAATATAAGAAAGTGAGAGTGTCAGCCCTCTTGTACTTAAGTCGACATTGTGCCTTTTGTATTAAATTCGGAAGCAATTTCTGTGTATCATCGTCAATAAGAAGGGCCAAGGGATACAGTAAATCTGAAGTGAAGCATCGGAATCTAAAAGTGGACTCACAGGAGAGGTACAATTCATAGAAAGTTAGAGTGTAAGTCCTCTTTTACTTTAGTCGGCATTGTGCCTTTTGTATTAAATTCGGATGCAGTTTCTGTGTTTCATCGTCAATAAGAAGGTCCAAGGGATACAGTAAACCTGAAGTGAAGCATCGGAATCTAAAACTGGACTCACAGTAGGCGTTCAAACCATAGATACTTATAGTGTCAGTCCTCTTGTACATAAGTCGGCATTGTGCCTTTTGAATTTAATTCCGATGCAATTTCTGTGTTTCATCGTCAATATGAAGTTCCGAGGTAAACAGTAAACCTGAAGTGAAGCATCGGAATCTAAAACTGGACTCACAGGAGAGGTTCAAATCATAGAAGGAGAGAGTGTCAGTCCTCTTGTACTTAAGTCGGCATTGTGCCTTTTGTATTAAATTCGAATGCAATTTCTGTGTTTCATCGTCAATAACAAGGTCCAAGGTATACAGTAAACCTGAAGTAAGGCATCGGTATCTAAAACTGGACTCACAGGAGAAGTTCAAATCATAGAAAGTTTGAGTGTCAGTCCTCTTGTTCTTAAGATGGCAATGTGCCTTTTGTATTAAATTCCGATCCAATTTCTGTGTTTCATCGTCAATAAGAAGGTCCAAGGTATACAGTAAACATGAAGTGAAGCATTGGAATCTAAACCTAAACTCACAGGAGAGGTTCAAATCATAGAAAGTGAGAGTGTCAGTCCTCTTGTACTTAAGTCGGCATTGTGCCTTTTGTATTAAATTCGGATGCAATTTCTGTGTTTCATAGTCAATAAGAAAGTCCAAGGTATACAGGAAACCTGAAGTGTAGCATCCGAATCTAAAACTGGACTCACAGGAGAAGTTCAAATTATAGAAAATTAGAGTGTCAGTCCTCTTGTACTTACGTCGGCATTGTGCCTTTGGTATTAAATTCGAATGCAATTTCTGTGTTTCATCGTCAATACGAAGGTCCAAGGGATACAGTAAACCTGAAGTGAAGCATCGGAATCTAAAACTGGACTCACAGGATAGGTACAATCATTGAAAGTTAGAGTGTCAGTCCTCTTGTACTTAAGTCGGCATTGTGCCTTTTGTATTAAATTCGGATGCAATTTCTGTGTTTCATCGTCAATAAGAAGGTCCAAGGTATACAGTAAACCTGAAGTTAAGCATCGGAATCTAAAACTGGACTCACAGGAGAGGTTAAAACATAGAAGGTGAGAGTGTCAGACCTCTTGTGCTTACGTTGGCATTGTGCCTTTTGTATTAAAATCGGATGCAATATCTGTGTTTCATCGTTAATAAGAAGGTACAAGGCATACAGTAAACCTGAAGTGAAGCATCGGAATCTAAAACTGGACTCATGGGAGAGGTTCAAATCATAGAAAGTGAGAGTGTTAGTCCTCTTGTACTTAAGTCGGCATGGTGCCTTTTGTATTAAATTCGGATGCAATTTCTGTGTTTCATCGTCAATAAGAAGTTCCGATGTATACAGTAAACCTGAAGTGAAGCATCGGAATCTAAAACTGGACTCACAGAAGAGGTTTAAATCATAGAAAGTTCGGGTGTCAGTCCTCTTGTACTTAAGTCGGCATTGTGCCTTTTGTATTAAATTCGGATGCAATTTCTGTTATTCATTGTCAATAAGAAGGTCCAAGGGATACAGTAACCCTGAAGCATCGGAATCTACAACTGGACTCACAGGAGAGGTTCAAAACATAGAAAGTGAGAGTGTCAGTCCTCTTGTACTTAATCGGAATTGAGCCTTTTGTATTAAATTCGGATGCAATTTCTGTGTTTCATTGTCAATAAGGAGCTCCAAGGGATACAGTAAACCTGAAGTGAAGCATCGGAATCTAAAACTGGACTCACAGGAGAAGTTCAAAGCATAGAAAGTTAGAGTGTCAGTCCTCTTGTACTTAAGTCCTCATTGTGCCTTTTGTATTAAATTCGGATGCAATTTTTGTGTTTCATCGTCAATAAGAAGGTCCAAGGGATACAGTAAACCTGATGTGAAGCATCGGAATCTAAAACTGGCCTCACAGGAGGGGTTCAAATTATAGAATGTTATAGTGTGAGTCCACTTGTACTTAAGTCGGCATTGTGCCTTTTGTATAAAATCCGGATGCAATTTCTGTGTTTCATTGTCAATAAGAAAGTCCAAGGTATACAGGAAACCAGATGTGCAGCATCGGAATCTAAAACTGGACTCACAGGAGAAGTTCAAATTATAGAAAGTTAGAGTGTCATACCTCTTGTACTTAAGTCGGCATTGTGCCTTTTGTATTAAATTCGGATGCAATTTCTGTGTTTCTTCGTCAATAAGAAGGTACAAGGGATACAGTAAACCTGAAGTGAAGCATCGGAATCTAAAAGTGGACTCACGGGAGAGGTTAAAATAGTAGAAAGAGAGAGTGTCAGTCCCCTTGTACTTAAGTCGACATTGTGCCTTTTGTATTAAATTCGGATGCAATTTCTGTGTTTCATCGTCAATAAGAAGTTCCGAGGTATACAGTTAACCTGAAGTGAAGCATCGGAATCTAAAACTGGACTCACAGAAGAGGTTCAAATCATAGAAAGTTAGAGTGTCAGTCCTCTTGTACTTAAGTCGGCATTGTGCCTTTTGTATTAAATTCGGATGCAATTTCTGTGATTCATTGTCAATAAGAAGGTCCAAGGGATACAGTAACCCTGAAGGATCGGAATCTAAAACTGCACTCACAGGAGAGGTTCAAAACATAGAAAGTGAGAGTGTCAGTCCTCTTGTACTTAAGTCGGAATTGTGCCTTTTGTATTAAATTCGGATGCAATTTCTGTGTTTCATTGGCAATAAGGAGTACCAAGGGATACAGTAAACCTGAAGTGTAGCATCGGAATATAAAAGTGGACTCACAGGAGAGGTTCAATTCATAGAAAGTTAGTGTGTCAGTCCTCTTGTACTTTAGTCGGCACTGTGCCTTTTGTATTAAATTCGGATGCAGTTTCTGTGTTTCATCGTCAATAAGAAGGTCCAAGGTATACAGTGAACCTGAAGTGAAGCATCGGAATCCAAAACTGGACTCACAGGAGAGGTTCAAATCATAGAAAGTGAGAGTGTCAGTCCTCTTGTACTTAAGTCGGCATTGTGCCTTTCGTATTAAATTCGGATGCAATTTCTATGTTTCATAGTCAATAAGAAAGTTCAAGGTATACAGTTAACCTGAAGTGAAGCATCGGAATCTAAAACTGGACTCACAGTAGAGGTTCAAAACATAGAAAGTTAGAGTGTCTGTCCTCTTGTACTTAAGTCGGCATTGTGCCTTTTGTAATAAATTTGGATGCAATTTCTGTGTTTCATCATTAATAAGAAGGTGCAAGGGATACAGTAAACCTGAAGTGAAGCAACGGAATCTAAAACTGGACTCACAGGAGAGGTTTAAATCATAGAAAGTGAGAGTGTCAGTCGTCATGTACTTAAGTCGGCATTGTGCCTTTCGTATTAAATTCGGATGCAGTTTCTGTGTTTCATCGTCAATACGAAGGTCCAAGGGATACAGTAAACCTGAAGTGAAGCATTGGAATCTAAAACTGGACTCACAGGAGAGGTTCAAATCATAGAAAGTTGGAGTGTCAGTCCTCTTGTACTTATGTCGGCAATGTGCCTTTTGAATTTAAATCCGATGCTATTTCTGTGTTCCATCGTCAATAAGAAGTTCCGAGGTATACAGTAAACCTGAAGTGAAGCATCGGAACCTAAAACTGGACTCACAGGAGAGTTTCAAATCATAGAAAGTTAGAGTGTCAGTCCTAATGTTCTTAAGTCGTCATTGTGCCTTTTTTATTAAATTCGGATGCAATTCCTGTGTTTCATCGTCAATACGAAAGTCCTAGGGATACAGTATTCCTGAAGTGAAGAATCGGATTCTAAAACTGGACTCACAGGATAGGTTCAAATCATTGAAAGTTAGAGTGTCAGTCCTCCTGTCCTTAAGTCGGCATTGTGCCTTTTGTATTAAATTCGGTTGCAATTTCTGACTTTCATCGTCAATAAGAAGGTTCAAGGGATACAGTAAAACTCAAGTGAAGCATCTGAAACTAAAACTGGACTCATGGGAGAGGTTCAAATAATAGAAAGTTAGTGTGTCAGTCCTCTTGTACTTTAGTCGGCATTGTGCCTTTTGTATTAAATTCGGATGCAGTTTCTGTGTTTCATCGTCAATAAGAAGGTCCAAGGGATACAGTAAACCTGAAGTGAAGCATCGGAATCTAAAACTGGACTCACAGTAGGCGTTCAAACCATAGATACTTATAGTGTCAGTCCTCTTGTACATAAGTCGGCATTGTGCCTTTTGAATTTAATTCCGATGCAATTTCTGTGTTTCATCGTCAATATGAAGTTCCGAGGTAAACAGTAAACCTGAAGTGAAGCATCGGAATCTAAAACTGGACTCACAGGAGAGGTTCAAATCATAGAAGGAGAGAGTGTCAGTCCTCTTGTACTTAAGTCGGCATTGTGCCTTTTGTATTAAATTCGAATGCAATTTCTGTGTTTCATCGTCAATAACAAGGTCCAAGGTATACAGTAAACCTGAAGTAAGGCATCGGTATCTAAAACTGGACTCACAGGAGAAGTTCAAATCATAGAAAGTTTGAGTGTCAGTCCTCTTGTTCTTAAGATGGCAATGTGCCTTTTGTATTAAATTCCGATCCAATTTCTGTGTTTCATCGTCAATAAGAAGGTCCAAGGTATACAGTAAACATGAAGTGAAGCATTGGAATCTAAACCTAAACTCACAGGAGAGGTTCAAATCATAGAAAGTGAGAGTGTCAGTCCTCTTGTACTTAAGTCGGCATTGTGCCTTTTGAATTAAATTCGGATGCAATTTCTGTGTTTCATAGTCAATAAGAAAGTCCAAGGTATACAGGAAACCTGAAGTGTAGCATCCGAATCTAAAACTGGACTCACAGGAGAAGTTCAAATTATAGAAAATTAGAGTGTCAGTCCTCTTGTACTTACGTCGGCATTGTGCCTTTGGTATTAAATTCGAATGCAATTTCTGTGTTTCATCGTTAATACGAAGGTCCAAGGGATACAGTAAACCTGAAGTGAAGCATCGGAATCTAAAACTGGACTCACAGGATAGGTACAATCATTGAAAGTTAGAGTGTCAGTCCTCTTGTACTTAAGTCGGCATTGTGCCTTTTGTATTAAATTCGGATGCAATTTCTGTGTTTCATCGTCAATAAGAAGGTCCAAGGTATACAGTAAACCTGAAGTTAAGCATCGGAATCTAAAACTGGACTCACAGGAGAGGTTAAAACATAGAAGGTGAGAGTGTCAGACCTCTTGTGCTTACGTTGGCATTGTGCCTTTTGTATTAAAATCGGATGCAATATCTGTGTTTCATCGTTAATAAGAAGGTACAAGGCATACAGTAAACCTGAAGTGAAGCATCGGAATCTAAAACTGGACTCATGGGAGAGGTTCAAATCATAGAAAGTGAGAGTGTTAGTCCTCTTGTACTTAAGTCGGCATGGTGCCTTTTGTATTAAATTCGGATGCAATTTCTGTGTTTCATCGTCAATAAGAAGTTCCGATGTATACAGTAAACCTGAAGTGAAGCATCGGAATCTAAAACTGGACTCACAGAAGAGGTTTAAATCATAGAAAGTTCGGGTGTCAGTCCTCTTGTACTTAAGTCGGCATTGTGCCTTTTGTATTAAATTCGGATGCAATTTCTGTTATTCATTGTCAATAAGAAGGTCCAAGGGATACAGTAACCCTGAAGCATCGGAATCTACAACTGGACTCACAGGAGAGGTTCAAAACATAGAAAGTGAGAGTGTCAGTCCTCTTGTACTTAATCGGAATTGAGCCTTTTGTATTAAATTCGGATGCAATTTCTGTGTTTCATTGTCAATAAGGAGCTCCAAGGGATACAGTAAACCTGAAGTGAAGCATCGGAATCTAAAACTGGACTCACAGGAGAAGTTCAAAGCATAGAAAGTTAGAGTGTCAGTCCTCTTGTACTTAAGTCCTCATTGTGCCTTTTGTATTAAATTCGGATGCAATTTTTGTGTTTCATCGTCAATAAGAAGGTCCAAGGGATACAGTAAACCTGATGTGAAGCATCGGAATCTAAAACTGGCCTCACAGGAGGGGTTCAAATTATAGAATGTTATAGTGTGAGTCCACTTGTACTTAAGTCGGCATTGTGCCTTTTGTATAAAATCCGGATGCAATTTCTGTGTTTCATTGTCAATAAGAAAGTCCAAGGTATACAGGAAACCAGATGTGCAGCATCGGAATCTAAAACTGGACTCACAGGAGAAGTTCAAATTATAGAAAGTTAGAGTGTCATACCTCTTGTACTTAAGTCGGCATTGTGCCTTTTGTATTAAATTCGGATGCAATTTCTGTGTTTCTTCGTCAATAAGAAGGTACAAGGGATACAGTAAACCTGAAGTGAAGCATCGGAATCTAAAAGTGGACTCACGGGAGAGGTTAAAATAGTAGAAAGAGAGAGTGTCAGTCCCCTTGTACTTAAGTCGACATTGTGCCTTTTGTATTAAATTCGGATGCAATTTCTGTGTTTCATCGTCAATAAGAAGTTCCGAGGTATACAGTTAACCTGAAGTGAAGCATCGGAATCTAAAACTGGACTCACAGAAGAGGTTCAAATCATAGAAAGTTAGAGTGTCAGTCCTCTTGTACTTAAGTCGGCATTGTGCCTTTTGTATTAAATTCGGATGCAATTTCTGTGATTCATTGTCAATAAGAAGGTCCAAGGGATACAGTAACCCTGAAGGATCGGAATCTAAAACTGCACTCACAGGAGAGGTTCAAAACATAGAAAGTGAGAGTGTCAGTCCTCTTGTACTTAAGTCGGAATTGTGCCTTTTGTATTAAATTCGGATGCAATTTCTGTGTTTCATTGGCAATAAGGAGTACCAAGGGATACAGTAAACCTGAAGTGTAGCATCGGAATCTAAAAGTGGACTCACAGGAGAGGTTCAATTCATAGAAAGTTAGTGTGTCAGTCCTCTTGTACTTTAGTCGGCATTGTGCCTTTTGTATTAAATTCGGATGCAGTTTCTGTGTTTCATCGTCAATAAGAAGGTCCAAGGTATACAGTGAACCTGAAGTGAAGCATCGGAATCCAAAACTGGACTCACAGGAGAGGTTCAAATCATAGAAAGTGAGAGTGTCAGTCCTCTTGTACTTAAGTCGGCATTGTGCCTTTCGTATTAAATTCGGATGCAATTTCTATGTTTCATAGTCAATAAGAAAGTTCAAGGTATACAGTTAACCTGAAGTGAAGCATCGGAATCTAAAACTGGACTCACAGTAGAGGTTCAAAACATAGAAAGTTAGAGTGTCTGTCCTCTTGTACTTAAGTCGGCATTGTGCCTTTTGTAATAAATTTGGATGCAATTTCTGTGTTTCATCATTAATAAGAAGGTGCAAGGGATACAGTAAACCTGAAGTGAAGCAACGGAATCTAAAACTGGACGCACAGGAGAGGTTTAAATCATAGAAAGTGAGAGTGTCAGTCGTCATGTACTTAAGTCGGCATTGTGCCTTTCGTATTAGATTCGGATGCAGTTTCTGTGTTTCATCGTCAATACGAAGGTCCAAGGGATACAGTAAACCTGAAGTGAAGCATTGGAATCTAAAACTGGACTCACAGGAGAGGTTCAAATCATAGAAAGTTGGAGTGTCAGTCCTCTTGTACTTATGTCGGCAATGTGCCTTTTGAATTTAAATCCGATGCTATTTCTGTGTTCCATCGTCAATAAGAAGTTCCGAGGTATACAGTAAACCTGAAGTGAAGCATCGGAACCTAAAACTGGACTCACAGGAGAGTTTCAAATCATAGAAAGTTAGAGTGTCAGTCCTAATGTTCTTAAGTCGTCATTGTGCCTTTTTTATTAAATTCGGATGCAATTCCTGTGTTTCATCGTCAATACGAAGGTCCTAGGGATACAGTATTCCTGAAGTGAAGAATCGGATTCTAAAACTGGACTCACAGGATAGGTTCAAATCATTGAAAGTTAGAGTGTCAGTCCTCCTGTCCTTAAGTCGGCATTGTGCCTTTTGTATTAAATTCGGTTGCAATTTCTGACTTTCATCGTCAATAAGAAGGTTCAAGGGATACAGTAAAACTCAAGTGAAGCATCTGAAACTAAAACTGGACTCATGGGAGAGGTTCAAATAATAGAAAGTGAGAGGGTCAGTCCTCTTGTACCTAAGTCGGCATTGTGCCTTTTGTATTAAATTCGGATGCAATTTCTGTGTTTCATCGTCAATAAGAAGGTCCAAGGTATACAGTAAACCTGAAGTGAGGCATCGGAATCTAAAAGTGGACTCACAGGAGAGGTTCAAATCATAGAAAGTTTGAGTGTCAGTCCTCTTGTACTTAATATGGCATTGTGCCTTTTGTATTAAATTCCGATGCAATTTCTGTGTTTCATCGTCAATAAGAAGGTCCAAGGTATACAGTGAACCTGAAGTGAAGCATCGGAATCCAAAACTGGACTCACAGGAGAGGTTCAAATCATAGAAAGTGAGAGTGTCAGTCCTCTTGTACTTAAGTCGGCATTGTGCCTTTCGTATTAAATTCGGATGCAATTTCTATGTTTCATAGTCAATAAGAAAGTTCAAGGTATACAGTTAACCTGAAGTGAAGCATCGGAATCTAAAACTGGACTCACAGTAGAGGTTCAAAACATAGAAAGTTAGAGTGTCTGTCCTCTTGTACTTAAGTCGGCATTGTGCCTTTTGTAATAAATTTGGATGCAATTTCTGTGTTTCATCATTAATAAGAAGGTGCAAGGGATACAGTAAACCTGAAGTTAAGCATCGGAATCTAAAACTGGACTCACAGGAGAGGTTCAAAACATAGAAGGTGAGAGTGTCAGACCTCTTGTGCTTACGTTGGCATTGTGCCTTTTGTATTAAAATCGGATGCAATATCTGTGTTTCATCGTTAATAAGAAGGTACAAGGCATACAGTAAACCTGAAGTGAAGCATCGGAATCTAAAACTGGACTCATGGGAGAGGTTCAAATCATAGAAAGTGAGAGTGTTAGTCCTCTTGTACTTAAGTCGGCATGGTGCCTTTTGTATTAAATTCGGATGCAATTTCTGTGTTTCATCGTCAATAAGAAGTTCCGATGTAAACTGTAAACCTGAAGTGAAGCATCGGAGTCTAAAACTGGACTCACAGAAGAGGTTTAAATCATAGAAAGTTCGGGTGTCAGTCCTCTTGTACTTAAGTCGGCATTGTGCCTTTTGTATTAAATTCGGATGCAATTTCTGTGATTCATTGTCAATAAGAAGGTCCAAGGGACACAGTAACCCTGAAGCATCGGAATCTACAACTGGACTCACAGGAGAGGTTCAAAACATAGAAAGTGAGAGTGTCAGTCCTCTTGTACTTAATCGGAATTGTGCCTTTTGTATTAACTTCGGATGCAATTTCTGTGTTTCATTGTCAATAAGGAGTTCCATGGGATACAGTAAACCTGAAGTGAAGCATCGGAATCTAAAACTGGACTCACAGGAGAAGTTCAAATCATAGAAAGTTAGAGTGTCAGTCCTCTTGTACTTAAGTCGGCATTGTGCCTTTTGTATTAAATTCGGATGCAATTTTTGTGTTTCATCGTCAATAAGAAGGTCCAAGGGATACAGTAAACCTGATGTGAAGCATCGGAATCTAAAACTGGCCTCACAGGAGGGGTTCAAATTATAGAATGTCATAGTGTGAGTCCACTTGTACTTAAGTCGGCATTGTGCCTTTTGTATAAAATTCGGATGCAACTTCTGTGTTTCATTGTCAATAAGAAAGTCCAAGGTATACAGGAAACCAGATGTGAAGCATCGGAATCTAAAACTGGACTCACAGGAGAAGTTCAAATTATAGAAAGTTAGAGTGTCATACCTCTTGTACTTAAGTCGGCATTGTGCCTTTTGTATTACATTCGGATGCAATTTCTGTGTTTCTTCGTCAATAAGAAGGTACAAGGGATACAGTAAACCTGAAGTGAAGCATCGGAATCTAAAAGTGGACTCACGGGAGAGGTTAAAATAGTAGAAAGAGAGAGTGTCAGTCCCCTTGTACTTAAGTCGACATTGTGCCTTTTGTATTAAATTCGGATGCAATTTCTGTGTTTCATCGTCAATAAGAAGTTCCGAGGTATACAGTTAACCTGAAGTGAAGCATCGGAATCTAAAACTGGACTCACAGAAGAGGTTCAAATCATAGAAAGTTAGAGTGTCAGTCCTCTTGTACTTAAGTCGGCATTGTGCCTTTTGTATTAAATTCGGATGCAATTTCTGTGATTCATTGTCAATAAGAAGGTCCAAGGGATACAGTAACCCTGAAGGATCGGAATCTAAAACTGCACTCACAGGAGAGGTTTAAAACATAGAAAGTGAGAGTGTCAGTCCTCTTGTACTTAAGTCGGAATTGTGCCTTTTGTATTAAATTCGGATGCAATTTCTGTGTTTCATTGGCAATAAGGATTTCCAAGGGATACAGTAAACCTGAAGTGTAGCATCGGAATCGAAAACTGGACTCACAGGAGAAGTTCACATCATAGAAAGTTAGAGTACCAGTCCTCTTGTACTTAATTCTGCATTGTGCCTTTTGTATTAAATTCGGATGCAATTTTTGTGTTTCATCGTCAATAAGAAGGTCCAAGGGATACTGTAAACCTGAAGTGAAGCATCGGAATCTAAAACTGGACTCACAGGAGAGGTTCAAATCATAGAATGTTATAGTGTGAGTTCTCTTGTACTTAAGTCGGCATTGTGCCTTTTGTATAAAATACGGATGCAATTTCTGTGTTTCATTGTCAATAAGAAAGTCCAAGGTATACAGGAAACCTGAAGTGAAGCATCGGAATCTAAAACTGGACTCACAGGAGAAGTTCAAATTATAGAGAGTTAGAGTGTCAGTCCTCTTGTACTTAAGTCGGCATTGTGCCTTTTGTATTAAATTCGGATGCAATTTCTGTAATTCATCGTCAATAACAAGGTGCAAGGGATACAGTAAATCTGAAGTGAAGCATCGGAATCTAAAAGTGGACTCACAGGAGAGGTTCAATTCATAGAAAGTTAGTGTGTCAGTCCTCTTGTACTTTAGTCGGCATTGTGCCTTTTGTATTAAATTCGGATGCAGTTTCTGTGTTTCATCGTCAATAAGAAGGTCCAAGGGATACAGTGCACCTGAAGTGAAGTATCGGAATCTAAAACTGGACTCACAGGAGACGTTCAAATCATATATAGTTAGAGTGTCAGTCCTCTTGTACATAAGTCGGCATTGTGCCTTTTGAATTTAATTCCGATGCAATTTCTGTGTTTCAACGTCAATAAGAAGTTCCGAGGTAAACAGTAAACCTGAAGTGAAGCATTGGAATCTAAAACTGGACTCACAGGAGAGGTTCAAATCATAGAATGTGAGAGTTTCAGTCCTCTTGTACTTAAGTCGGCACTGTGCCTTTTGTATTAAATTCGGATGCAATTTCTGTGTTTCATCGTCAATAAGAAAGTCCAAGGTATACAGTAAACCTGAAGTGAGGCATCGGAATCTAAAAGTGGACTCACAGGAGAGGTTCAAATCATTGAAAGTTTGAGTGTCAGTCCTCTTGTACTTAATATGGCATTGTGCCTTTTGTATTAAATTCCGATGCAATTTCTGTGTTTCATCGTCAATAAGAAGGTCCAAGGTATACAGTGAACCTGAAGTGAAGCATCGGAATCCAAAACTGGACTCACAGGAGAGGTTCAAATCATAGAAAGTGAGAGTGTCAGTCCTCTTGTACTTAAGTCGGCATTGTGCCTTTCGTATTAAATTCGGATGCAATTTCTATGTTTCATAGTCAATAAGAAAGTTCAAGGTATACAGTTAACCTGAAGTGAAGCATCGGAATCTAAAACTGGACTCACAGTAGAGGTTCAAAACATAGAAAGTTAGAGTGTCTGTCCTCTTGTACTTAAGTCGGCATTGTGCCTTTTGTAATAAATTTGGATGCAATTTCTGTGTTTCATCATTAATAAGAAGGTGCAAGGGATACAGTAAACCTGAAGTGAAGCAACGGAATCTAAAACTGGACTCACAGGAGAGGTTTAAATCATAGAAAGTGAGAGTGTCAGTCGTCATGTACTTAAGTCGGCATTGTGCCTTTCGTATAAATTCGGATGCAGTTTCTGTGTTTCATCGTCAATACGAAGGTCCAAGGGATACAGTAAACCTGAAGTGAAGCACTGGAATCTAAAACTGGACTCACAGGAGAGGTTCAAATCATAGAAAGTTGGAGTGTCAGTCCTCTTGTACTTATGTCGGCAATGTGCCTTTTGAATTTAAATCCGATGCTATTTCTGTGTTCCATCGTCAATAAGAAGTTCCGAGGTATACAGTAAACCTGAAGTGAAGCATCGGAACCTAAAACTGGACTCACAGGAGAGTTTCAAATCATAGAAAGTTAGAGTGTCAGTCCTAATGTTCTTAAGTCGTCATTGTGCCTTTTTTATTAAATTCGGATGCAATTCCTGTGTTTCATCGTCAATACGAAGGTCCTATGGATACAGTATTCCTGAAGTGAAGAATCGGATTCTAAAACTGGACTCATAGGATAGGTTCAAATCATTGAAAGTTAGAGTGTCAGTCCTCCTGTCCTTAAGTCGGCATTGTGCCTTTGGTATTAAATTCGGTTGCAATTTCTGACTTTCATCGTCAATAAGAAGGTTCAAGGGATACAGTAAAACTCAAGTGAAGCATCTGAAACTAAAACTGGACTCATGGGAGAGGTTCAAATAATAGAAAGTGAGAGTGTCAGTCCTCTTGTACTTAAGTCGGCATTGTGCCTTTTGTATTAAATTCGGATGCAATTTCCGTGTTTCATCGTCAATAAGAAGGTCCAAGGGATACCGTAAACCTGAAGTGAAGCATCGGAATCTAAAACTGGACTCACAGGAGAGGTTCAAATCATAGAATGTTAGAGTGTCAATCCTCTTGTACTTAAGTCGGCATTGTGCCTTTTGTATTAAAATCGGATGCAATTTCTGTGTTTCATCATTAATAAGAAGGTCCAAGGGATACAGTAAACCTGAAGTGAAGAATCGGAATCTATATCTGGACTCACAGGAGAGGTTCAAATCATAGAAAGTTAGAGTGTCAGTCCTCTTGTACTTAAGTCAGCATTGTGCCTTTTGTATTAATTTCGGATGCAATTTCTGTGTTTCATCGTCAATAAGAAGGTCCAAGGTATACAGTAAACCTGAAGTGAAGCATCGGAATCTAAAACTGGACTCACAGGAGAGGTTCAAATCATAGAAGGTGAGAGTGTCAGTCCGCTTGTGCTTACGTTGGCATTGTGCCTTTCGTATTAAAAGCGGATGCAATTTCTGTGTATCATCGTTAATTAGAAGGTACAAGGCATACAGTAAACCTGAAGTGAAGCATCAGAATCTAAAACTGGACTCATGGGAGAGGTTTAAATCATAGAAAGTGAGAGTGTCAGTCCTCTTGTACTTAAGTCGGCATTGTGCCTTTTGTATTAAATTCGGATGCAAATTCTGTGTTTCATCGTCAATAAGAAGGTCCAAGGGATACAGTAAACTTGAAGTGAAGCATCGGAATCTAAAACTGGACTCAAAGGAGAGGTTCAAATCATAGAAAGTTAGAGTGTCAGTCCTCTTGTACTTAAGTCGGCATTGTGCCTTTTTTATTAAATTCGGATGCAATTTCTGTCTTTCACCGTCAATAAGAAGGTCCAAGGGATACAGTAAAACTCAAGTGAAGCTTCGGAAACTAAAACTGGTCTCATGGGAGAGGTTCAAATCATAGAAAGTGAGAGCGTCAGTCCTCTTGTACTTAAGTCGGCATTGTGCCTTTTGTATTAAAGTCGGATGCAATTTCTGTGTTTCATCGTCAATAAGAAGGTCCAAGGGATACAGCAAACCTGAAAAACTGGAGTCACAGGAGAGGTTCAAATCATAGAATGTTAGAGTGTCAGTCCTCTTGTACGTAAGTCGGCATTGTGCCTTTTGTATTAAATTCGGATGCAATTTCTGTGTTTCATCGTTAATAAGAAGGTCCAAGGGATACAGTAAACCTGAGGTGAAGAATCGGAATCTATAACTGGACTCACAGGAGAGGTTCAAATCATAGAAAGTTAGAGTGTCAGTTCTCTTGTACTTAAGTCGGCATTGTGCCTTTTGTATAAAATTCGGATGCAATTTCTGTGTTTCATCGTCAATAAGAAGGTCCAAGGTATACAGTAAACCTGAAGTGAAGCATCGGAATCTAAAACTGGACTGTCAGGAGAGGTTCAAATCATAGAAGGTGAGAGTGTCAGTCCTCTTGTGCTTACGTTGGCATTGTGCCTTTTGTATTAAATTCGGATGCAATATCTGTGTATCATCGTTAATAAGAAGGTACAAGGCATACAGTAAACCTGAAGGGAACCATCGGAATCTAAAACTGGTCTCATGGGAGAGGTTCAAATCATAGAAAGTGAGAGTGTCAGTCCTCTTGTACTTAAGTCGGCATTGTGCCTTTTGTATTAAATTCGGATGCAATTTCTGTGTTTCATCGTCAATAAGAAGTTCCGAGGTATACAGTAAACCTGAAGTGAAGCATCGGAATCTAAAACTGGACTCACAGAAGAGGTTCAAATCATAGAAAGTTAGAGTGTCAGTCCTCTTGTACTTAAGTCGGCATTGTGCCTTTTGTATTAAATTCGGATGCAATTTCTGTGTTTCATTGTCAATAAGAAGGTCCAAGGGATACAGTAACCCTGAAGCATCGGAATCTAACACTGGACTCACAGGAGAGGTTCTAAACATAGAAAGTGAGAGTTTCAGCCCTCTTGAACTTAAGTCGGAATTGTGCCTTTGGTATTAAATTGGGATGCAATTTCTGTGTTTCATTAGCAATAAGTAGTTCCAAGGGATACAGTAAACCTGAAGTGAAGCATCGGAATCTAAAACTGGACTCACAGGACAAGTTCAAATCATAGACAGTTAGAGTGTCAGTCCTCTTGTACTTAAGTCGGCATTGTGCCTTTTGTATTAAATTCGGATACAATTTCTGTGTTTCATCGTCAATAAGAAGGTCCAAGGTATACAGTAAACCAGAAGTGAGGCATCGGAATCTAAAACTGGACTCACAGGAGGGGTTCAAACCATAGATAGTTTGAGTGTCAGTCCTCTTGTACTTAAGATGGCATTGTGCCTTTTGTATTATATTCCGATGCAATATCTGTGTTTCATCGTCAATAAGAAGGTCCAAGGTATACAGTAAACCTGAAGTGAATCATCGGAATCTAAAACTGGACTTACAGGAGAGGTTCAAATCATAGAAAGTTAGAGTGTCAGTCCATATGTTCTTAAGTCGGCATTGTGCCTTTTTTATTAAATTCGGATGCAATTTCTGTGTTTCATCGTCAATACGAAGGTCCAAGGGATACAGTATACCTGAAGTGAAGCATCGGAATCTAGAACTGGACTCACAGGATAGGTTCAAATCATTGAAAGTTAGAGTGTCAGTCCTCCTGTACTTAAGTCGGCATTGTGCCTTTTGTATTAAATTCGGTTGCAATTTCTGTCTTTCATCGTCAATAAGAAGGTCCAAGGGATACAGTAAACCTCAAGTGAAGCATCGGAAACTAAAACTGGCCTCATGGGAGAGGTTCAAATCATAGAAAGTGAGAGTGTCAGTCCTCTTGTACTTAAGTCGGCATTGTGCCCTTTGTATTAAATTCGAATGCAATTTCTGTGTTTCATCGTCAATAAGAAGGTCCAAGTCATACAGTAAACCTGAAGTGAAGCATCGGAATCTTAAACTGGACTCACAGGAGAGGTTCAAATCATAGAATGTTAGAGTGTCAGTCCTCTTGTACTTAATTCGGCATTGTGCCTTTTGTATTATGTTTGGATGCAATTGCTGTGTTTCATCGTTAATAAGAAGGTCCAAGGGATACAGTAAACCTGAAGTGAAGAATCGGATTCTATAACTGGACTCACAGGAGAGGTTCAAATCATAGAAAGTTAGAGTGTCAGTCCTCTTGTACTTAAGTCGGCATTGTGCCTTTTGTATTAAATTCGGATGCAATTTCTGTGTTTCATCGTCAATAAGAAGGTCCAAGGTATACAGTAAACCTGAAGTGAGGCATCGGTATCTAAAACTGGACTCACAGGAGAGGTTCAAATCATAGAAAGTTTGAGTGTCAGTCCTCTTGTTCTTAAGATGGCAATGTGCCTTTTGTATTAAATTCCGATGCAATTTCTGTGTTTCATCGTCAATAAGAAGGTCCAAAGTATACAGGAAACATGAAGTGAAGCATTAGAATCTAAAACTGGACTCACAGGAGAGGTTCAAATCATAGAAAGTGAGAGTGTCAGTCCTCTTGTACTTAAGTCGGCATTGTGCCTTTTGTATTAAATTCGGATGCAATTTCTGTGTTTCATAGTCAATAAGAAAGTCCAAGGTATACAGGAAACCTGAAGTGTAGCATCGGAATCTAAAACTGGACTCACAGGAGAAGTTCAAATTATAGAAAATTAGAGTGTCAGTCCTCTTGTACTTATGTCGGCATTGTGCCTTTGGTATTAAATTCGGATGGAATTTCTGTGTTTCATCGTCAATACGAGGGTCCAAGGGATACAGTAAACCTGAAGTGAAGCATCGGTATCTAAAACTGGACTCACAGGATAGGTACAATCATTGAAAGTTAGAGTGTCAGTCCTCTTGTACTTAAGTCGGCATTGTGCCTTTTGTATTAAATTCGGATGCAATTTCTGTGTTTCATCGTCAATAAGAAGGTCCAAGGTATACAGTAAACCTGAAGTGAAGCATCGGAATCTAAAACTGGACTCACAGGAGAGGTTCAAATCATAGAACGTGAGTGTGTCAGACCTCTTGTGCTTACGTTGGCATTGTGCCTTCTGTATTAAATTCGGATGCAATTTCTGTGTTTCATCGTTAATAAGAAGGTACAAGGCATACAGTAAACCTGAAGTGAAGCATCGGAATCTGAAACTGGACTCATGGGAGAGGTTCAAATCATAGAAAGTGAGAGTGTCAGTCCTCTTGTACTTAAGTCGGCATGGTGCCTTTTGTATTAAATTCGGATGCAATTTCTGTGTTTCATCGTCAATAAGAAGTTCCGAGGTATACAGTAAACCTGAAGTGAAGCATCGGAATCTGAAACTGGACTCATGGGAGAGGTTCAAATCATAGAAAGTTCGGGTGTCAGTCCTCTTGTACTTAAGTCGGCATTTTGCCTTTTGTATTAAATTCGGATGCAAGTTCTGTGATTCATTGTCAATAAGAAGGTCCAAGGGATACAGTAACCCTGAAGCATCGGAATCTACAACTGGACTCACAGGAGAGGTTCAAAACATAGAAAGTGAGAGTGTCAGTCCTCTTGTACTTAATCGGAATTGTGCCTTTTGTATTAAATTCGGATGCAATTTCTGTGTTTCATTGGCAATAAGGAGTTCCAAGGGATACAGTAAACCTGAAGTGAAGCATCGGAATCTAAAACTGGACTCACAGGAGAAGTTCAAATCATAGAAAGTTCGAGTGTCAGTCCTCTTGTACTTAAGTCGGCATTGTGCCTTTTGTATTAAATTCGGATGCAATTTCTGTGATTCATTGTCAATAAGAAGGTCCAAGGGATACAGTAACCCTGAAGCATCGGAATCTAAAACTGCACTCACAGGAGACGTTCAAAACATAGAAAGTGAGAGTGTCAGTCCTCTTGTACTTAAGTCGGAATTGTGCCTTTTGTATTAAATTCGGATGCAATTTCTGTGTTTCATTGGCAATAAGGAGTTCCAAGGGATACAGTAAACCTGAAGTGAAGCATCGGAATCGAAAACTGGACTCACAGGAGAAGTTCAAATCATAGAAAGTTAGAGTGTCAGTCCTCTTCTACTTAATTCGGCATTGTGCCTTTTGTATTAAATTCGGATGCAATTTTTGTGTTTCATCGTCAATAAGAAGGTCCAATGGATACTGTAAACCTGAAGTGAAGTATCGGAATCTAAAACTGGACTCACAGGAGAGGTTCAAATCATAGAATGTTATAGTGTGAGTCCTCTTGTACTTATGTCGGCATTGTGCCTTTTGTATAAAATTCGGATGCAATTTCTGTGTTTCATTGTCAGTAAGAAAGTCCAAGGTATACAGGAAACCTAAAGTGAAGAATCGGAATCTAAAACTGGACTCACAGGAGAAGTTCAAATTATAGAGAGTTAGAGTGTCAGTCCTCTTGTACTTAAGTCGGCATTGTGCCTTTTGTTTTAAATTCGGATGCAATTTCTGTAATTCATCGTCAATAAGAAGGTACAAGGGATACAGTAAATCTGAAGTGAAGCATCGGAATCTAAAAGTGGACTCACAGGAGAGGTTCAATTCATAGAAAGTTAGTGTGTCAGTCCTCTTGTACTTTAGTCGGCATTGTGCCTTTTGTATTAAATTCGGATGCAGCTTCTGTGTTTCATCGTCAATAAGAAGGTCCAAGGGATACAGTGCACCTGAAGTGAAGCATCGGAATCTAAAACTGGACTCACAGGAGACGTTCAAATCATAGATAGTTAGAGTGTCAGTCCTCTTGTACATAAGTCGGCATTGTGCCTTTTGAATTTAGTTCCGATGCAATTTCTGTGTTTCATCGTCAATAAGAAGTTCCGAGGTAAACAGTAAACCTGAAGTGAAGCATTGGAATCTAAAACTGGACTCACAGGAGAGGTTCAAATCATAGAAGGTGAGAGTGTCAATCCTCTTGTACTTAAGTCGGCATTGTGCCTTTTGTATTAAATTCGGATGCAATTTCTGTGTTTCACCGTCAATAAGAAGGTCCAAGGTATACAGTAAACCTGAAGTGAGGCATCGGAATCTAAAACTGGACTCACAGGAGAGGTTCAAATCATAGAAAGTTTGAGTGTCAGTCCACTTGTACTTAATATGGCATTGTGCCTTTTGTATTAAATTCCGATGCAATTTCTGTGTTTCATCGTCAATAAGAAGGTCCAAGGTATACAGTGAACCTGAAGTGAAGCATCGGAATCCAAAACTGGACTCACAGGAGAGGTTCAAATCATAGGAAGTGAGAGTGTCAGTCCTCTTGTACTTAAGTCGGCATTGTGCCTTTCGTATTAAATTCGGATGCAAGTTCTATGTTTCATAGTCAATAAGAAAGTTCAAGGTATACAGTTAACCTGAAGTGAAGTATCGGAATCTAAAACTGGACTCACAGTAGAGGTTCAAAGCATAGAAAGTTAGAGTGTCTGTCCTCTTGTACTTAAGTCGGCATTGTGCCTTTTGTAATAAATTTGGATGCAATTTCTGTGTTTCATCATTAATAAGAAGGTGCAAGGGATACAGTAAACCTGAAGTGAAGCAACGGAATCTAAAACTGGACTCACAGGAGAGGTTTAAATCATAGAAAGTTCGGGTGTCAGTCCTCTTGTACTTAAGTCGGCATTGTGCTTTTTGTATTAAATTCGGATGCAATTTCTGTGAATCATTGTCAATAAGAAGGTCCAAGGGATACAGTAACCCTGAAGCATCGGAATCTACAACTGGACTCACAGGAGAGGTTCAAAACATAGAAAGTGAGAGTGTCAGTCCTCTTGTACTTAATCGCAATTGTGCCTTTTGTATTAAATTCGAATGCAATTTCTGTGTTTCATTGGCAATAAGGAGTTCCAAGGGATACAGTAAACCTGAAGTGAAGCATCGGAATCTAAAACTGGACTCACAGGAGAAGTTCAAATCATAGAAAGTTCGAGTGTCAGTCCTCTTGTACTTAATTCGGCATTGTGCCTTTTGTATTAAATTCGGATGCAATTTTTGTGTTTCATCGTCAATAAGAAGGTCCAAGGAATACAGTAAACCTGATGTGAAGCATCGGAATCTAAAACTGGCCTCACAGGAGGGGTTCAAATTATAGAATGTTATAGTGTGAGTCCACTTGTACTTAAGTCGGCATTGTGCCTTTTGTATAAAATTCGGATGCAATTCCTGTGTTTCATTGTCAATAAGAAAGTCCAAGGTATACAGGAAACCAGATGTGAAGCATCGGAATCTAAAACTGGACTAACAGGAGAAGTTCAAATTATAGAAAGTTAGAGTGTCAGTCCTCTTGTACTTAAGTCGGCATTGTGCCTTTTGTATTAAATTCGGATGCAATTTCTGTGTTTCATCGTCAATAAGAAGGTACAAGGGATACAGTAAACCTGAAGTAAAGCATCGGAATCTAAAACTGGACTCACGGGAGAGGTTAAAATAGTAGAAAGAGAGAGTGTCAGTCCTCTTGTACTTAAGTCGGCATTGTGCCTTTTGTATTAAATTCGGATGCAATTTCTGTGATTCATTGTCAATAAGAAGGTCCAAGGGATACAGTAACCCTGAAGCATCGGAATCTAAAACTGCACTCACAGGAGACGTTCAAAACATAGAAAGTGAGAGTGTCAGTCCTCTTGTACTTAAGTCGGAATTGTGCCTTTTGTATTAAATTCGGATGCAATTTCTGTGTTTCATTGGCAATAAGGAGTTCCAAGGGATACTGTAAACCTGAAGTGAAGCATCGGAATCGAAAACTGGACTCACAGGAGAAGTTCAAATCATAGAAAGTTAGAGTGTCAGTCCTCTTGTACTTAATTCGGCATTGTGCCTTTTGTATTGAATTCGGATGCAATTTTTGTGTTTCATCGTCAATAAGAAGGTCCAAGGGATACTGTAAACCTGAAGTGAAGCATCGGAATCTAAAACTGGACTCACAGGAGAGGTTCAAATCATAGAATGTTATAGTGTGAGTCCTCTTGTACTTATGTCGGCATTGTGCCTTTTGTATAAAATTCGGATGCAATTTCTGTGTTTCATTGTCAATAAGAAAGTCCAAGGTATACAGGAAACCTGAAGTGAAGCATCGGAATCTAAAACTGGACTCACAGGAGAAGTTCAAATTATAGAGAGTTAGATTGTCAGTCCTCTTGTACTTAAGTCGGCATTGTGCCTTTCGTATTAAATTCGGATGCAATTTCTGTAATTCATCGTCAATAAGAAGGTACAAGGGATACAGTAAATCTGAAGTGAAGCATCGGAATCTAAAAGTGGACTCACAGGAGAGGTTCAATTCATAGAAAGTTAGTGTGTCAGTCCTCTTGTACTTTAGTCGGCATTGTGCCTTTTGTATTAAATTCGGATGCAGCTTATGTGTTTCATCGTCAATAAGAAGGTCCAAGGGATACAGTGCACCTGAAGTGAAGCATCGGAATCTAAAACTGGACTCACAGGAGACGTTCAAATCATAGATAGTTAGAGTGTCAGTCCTCTTGTACATAAGTCGGCATTGTGCCTTTTGAATTTAATTCCGATGCAATTTCTGTGTTTCATCGTCAATAAGAAGTTCCGAGGTAAACAGTAAACATGAAGTGAAGCATTGGAATCTAAAACTGGACTCACAGGAGAGGTTCAAATCATAGAAGGTGAGAGTGTCAGTCCTCTTGTACTTAAGTCGGCATTGTGCCTTTTGTATTAAATTCGGATGCAATTTCTGTGTTTCATCGTCAATAAGAAGGTCCAAGGTATACAGTAAACCTGAAGTGAGGCATCGGAATCTAAAACTGGACTCACAGGAGAGGTTCAAATCATAGAAAGTTTGAGTGTCAGTCCTCTTGTACTTAATATGGCATTGTGCCTTTTGTATTAAATTCCGATGCAATTTCTGTGTTTCATCGTCAATAAGAAGGTCCAAGGTATACAGTGAACCTGAAGTGAAGCATCGGAATGCAAAACTGGACTCACAGGAGAGGTTCAAATCATAGAAAGTGAGAGTGTCAGTCCTCTTGTACTTAAGTCGGCATTGTGCCTTTCGTATTAAATTCGGATGCAATTTCTATGTTTCATAGTCAATAAGAAAGTTCAAGGTATACAGTTAACCTGAAGTGAAGCATCGGAATCTAAAACTGGACTCACAGTAGAGGTTCAAAGCATAGAAAGTTAAAGTGTCTGTCCTCTTGTACTTAAGTCGGCATTGTGCCTTTTGTAATAAATTTGGATGCAATTTCTGTGTTTCATCATTAATAAGAAGGTGCAAGGGATACAGTAAACCTGAAGTGAAGCAACGGAATCTAAAACTGGACTCACAGGAGAGGTTTAAATCATAGAAAGTGAGAGGGTCAGTCCTCTTGTACTTAGGTCGGCATTGTGCCTTTCGTATTAAATTCGGATGCAGTTTCTGTGTTTCATCGTCAATACGAAGGTCCAAGGGATACAGTAAACCTGAAGTGAAGCATTGGAATCTAAAACTGGACTCACAGGAGAGGTTCAAATCATAGAAAGTTGGAGTGTCAGTCCTCTTGTACTTATGTCGGCAATGTGCCTTTTGAATTTAAATCCGATGCTATTTCTGTGTTCCATCGTCAATAAGAAGTTCCGAGGTATACAGTAAACCTGAAGTGAAGCATCGGAACCTAAAACTGGACTCACAGGAGAGTTTCAAATCATAGAAAGTTAGAGTGTCAGTCCTAATGTTCTTATGTCGTCATTGTGCCTTTTTTATTAAATTCGGATGCAATTTCTGTGTTTCATCGCCAATACGAAGGTCCTAGGGATACAGTATTCCTGAAGTGAAGAATCGGATTCTAAAACTGGTCTCACAGGATAGGTTCAAATCATTGAAAGTTAGAGTGTCAGTCCTCCTGTCCTTAAGTCGGAATTGTGCCTTTTGTATTAAATTCGGTTGCAATTTCTGTCTTTCATCGTCAATAAGAAGGTTCAAGGGATAAAGTAAAACTCAAGTGAAGCATCTGAAACTAAAACTGGACTCATGGGAGAGGTTCAAATAATAGAAAGTGAGAGTGTCAGTCCTCTTGTACTTAAGTCGGCTTTGTGCCTTTTGTATTAAATTCGGATGCAATTTCTGTGTTTCATCGTCAATAAGAAGGTCGAAGGGATACCATGAACCTGAAGTGAAGCATCGGAATCTAAAACTGGACTCACAGGAGAGGTTCAAATCATAGAATGTTAGAGTGTCAGTCCTCTTGTACTTAAGTCGGCATTGTGCGTTTTGTATTAAATTCGGATGCAATTTCTGTGTTTCATCATTAATAAGAAGGTCCAAGGGATACACTAAACCTGAAGTGAAGAAACGGAAACTATATCTGGACTCACAGGAGAGGTTCAAATCATAGAAAGTTAGAGTGTCAGTCCTCTTGTACTTAAGTCAGCATTGTGCCTTTTGTATTAAATTCGGATGCAATTTCTGTGTTTCATCGTCAATAAGAAGGTCCAAGGTATACAGTAAACCTGAAGTGAAGCATCGGAATCTAAAACTGGACTCACAGGAGAGGTTCAAATCATAGAAGGTGAGAGTGTCAGTCCGCTTGTAATTACGTTGGCATTGTGCCCTTTGTATTAAAAGCGGATGCAATTTCTGTGTATCATCGTTAATTAGAAGGTACAAGGCATACAGTAAACCTGAAGTGAAGCATGAGAATCTAAAACTGGACACATGGGAGAGGTTTAAATCATAGAAAGTGAGAGTGTCAGTCCTCTTGTACTTAAGTCGGCATTGTGCCTTTTGTATTAAATTCGGATGCAATTTCTGTGTTTCATCGTCAATAAGAAGGTCCAAGGGATAAAGTAAACTTGAAGTGAAGCATCGGAATCTAAAACTGGACTCACAGGAGAGGTTCAAATCATAGAAAGATAGAGTGTCAGTCCTCTTGTACTTAAGTCGGCATTGTGCCTTTTTTATTAAATTCGGATGCAATTTCTGTCTTTCACCGTTAATACGAAGGTCCAAGGGATACAGTAAAACTCAAGTGAAGCATCGGAAACTAAAACTGGACTCATGGGAGAGGTTCAAATCATAGAAAGTGAGAGCGTCAGTCCTCTTGTACTTAAGTCGGCATTGTGCCTTTTGTATTAAAGTCGAATGCAATTTCTGTGTTTCATCGTCAATAAGAAGGTCCAAGGGATACAGTAAACCTGAAAAACTGGAGTCACAGGAGAGGTTCTAATCATAGAATGTTAGAGTGTCAGTCCTCTTGTACGTAAGTCGGCATTGTGCCTTTTGTATTAAATTCGGATGCAATTTCTGTGTTTCATCGTTAATAAGAAGGTCCAAGGGATACAGTAAACCTGAGGTGAAGAATCGGAATCTATAACTGGACTCACAGGAGAGGTTCAAATCATAGAATGTTAGAGTGTCAGTTCTCTTGTACTTAAGTCGGCATTGTGCCTTTTGTATTAAATTCGGATGCAATTTCTGTGTTTCATCGTCAATAAGAAGGTCCAAGGTATACAGTAAACCTGAAGTGAAGCATCGGAATCTAAAACTGGACTCACAGGAGAGGTTCAAATCATAGAAGGTGAGAGTGTCAGTCCTCTTGTGCTTACGTTGGCATTGTGCCTTTTGTATTAAATTCGGATGCAATTTCTGTGTATCATCGTTAATAAGAAGGTACAAGGCATACAGTAAACCTGAAGGGAACCATCGGAATCTAAAACTGGTCTCATGGGAGAGGTTCAAATCATAGAAAGTGAGAGTGTCAGTCCTCTTGTACTTAAGTCGGCATTGTGCTTTTTGTATTAAATTCGGATGCAATTTCTGTGTTTCATCGTCAATAAGAAGTTCCGAGGTATACTGTAAACTTGAAGTGAAGCATCGGAATCTAAAACTGGACTCACAGAAGAGGTTCAAATCATAAAAAGTTAGAGTGTCAGTCCTCTTGTACTTAAGTCGGCATTGTGCCTTTTGTATTAAATTCGGATGCAATTTCTGTGTTTCATTGTCAATAAGAAGGTCCAAGGGATACAGTAACCCTGAAGCATCGGAATCTAACACTGGACTCACAGGAGAGGTTCTAAACATACAAAGTGAGAGTTTCAGTCCTCTTGTACTTAAGTCGGAATTGTGAATTTGGTATTAAATTCGGATGCAATTTCTGTGTTTCATTAGCAATAAGTAGTTCCAAGGGATACAGTAAACCTGAAGTGAAGCATCGGAATCTAAAACTGGACTTACAGGAGAGGTTCAAATCATAGAAAGTTAGAGTGTCAGTCCGAATGTTCTTAAGTCGGCATTGTGCCCTTTGTATTAAATTCGAATGCAATTTCTGTGTTTCATCGTCAATAAGAAGGTCCAAGGGATACAGTAAACCTGAAGTGAAGCATCGGAATCTAAAACTGGACTCACAGGAGAGGTTCAAATCATAGAATGTTAGAGTGTCAGTCCTCTTGTACTTAAGTCGGCATTGTGCCTTTTGCATTACATTTGGATGCAATTGCTGTGTTTCATCGTTATTAAGAAGGTCCAAGGGATACAGTAAACCTGAAGTGAAGAATCGGATTCTATAACTGGACTCACAGGAGAGGTTCAAATCATAGAAAGTTAGAGTGTCAGTCCTCTTGTACTTAAGTCGGCATTGTGCCTTTTGTATTCAATTCGGATGCAATTTCCGTGTTTCATCGTCAATAAGAAGGTCCAAGGTATACAGTAAACCTGAAGTGAAGCATCGGAATCTAAAACTGGACTCACAGGAGAGGTTCAAATCATTGAAGGTGAGAGTGTCAGTCCCCTTGTGCTTCCGTTGGCATTGTGCCTTTTGTATTAAATTCGGATGCAATTTCTGTGTATCATCGTAAATAAGAAGGTACAAGGCATACAGTAAACCTGAAGTGAAGCATCGGAATCTAAAACTGGACACATGGGAGAGGTTGAAATCATAGAAAGTGAGAGTGTCAGTCCTCTTGTACTTAGTTCGGCATTGTGCCACTTGTATTAAATTCGGATGCAATTTTTGTGTTCCATCGTCAATAAGAAGTTCCGAGGTATACAGTAAACCTGAAGTGAAGCATCGGAACCTAAAACTGGACTCACAGGAGGGTTTCAAATCATAGCAAGTTAGAGTAGCAGTCCTAATGTTCTTATGTCGTCATTGTGCCTTTTGTATTAAATTCGGATGCAATTTCTGTGTTTCATCATTAATAAGGAGGTCCAAGGGATACAGTAAACCTGAAGTGAAGAATCGGAATCTATATCTGGACTCACAGGAGAGGTTCAAATCATAGAAAGTTAGAGTGTCAGTCCACTTGTACTTAAGTCAGCATTGTGCCTTTTGTATTAAATTCGGATGCAATTTCTGTGTTTCATCGTCAATAAGAAGCTCCAAGGTATACAGTAAACCTGAAGTGAAGCATCGGAATCTAAAACTGGACGCACAGGAGAGGTTCAAATCATAGAAGGTGAGAGTGTCAGTCCGCTTGTGCTTACGTTGGCATTGTGCCCTTTGTATTAAAAGCGGATGCAATTTCTGTGTATCATCGTTAATTAGAAGGTACAAGGCATACAGTAAACCTGAAGTGAAGCATCAGAATCTAAAACTGGACTCATGGGAGAGGTTTAAATCATAGAAAGTGAGAGTGTCAGTCCTCTTGTACTTAAGTCGGCATTGTGCCTTTTGTATTAAATTCGGATGCAATATCTGTGTTTCATCGTCAATAAGAAGGTCCAAGGGATACAGTAAACTTGAAGTGAAGCATCGGAATCTAAAACTGGACTCACAGGAGAGGTTCAAATCATAGAAAGTTAGAGTGTCAGTCCTCTTGACCTTAAGTCGGCATTGTGCCTTTTTTATTAAATTCGGATGCAATTTCTGTGTTTCATCGTCAATAAGAAGGTCCAAGGGATACAGTAAACCTGAAAAACTGGAGTCACAGGAGAGGTTCTAATCATAGAATGTTAGAGTGTCAGTCCTCTTGTACGTAAGTCGGCATTGTGCCTTTTGTATTAAATTCGGATGCAATTTCTGTGTTTCATCGTTAATAAGAAGGTCCAAGGGATACAGTAAACCTGAGGTGAAGAATCGGAATCTATAACTGGACTCACAGGAGAGGTTCAAATCATAGAATGTTAGAGTGTCAGTTCTCTTGTACTTAAGTCGGCATTGTGCATTTTGTATTAAATTCGGATGCAATTTCTGTGTTTCATCGTCAATAAGAAGGTCCAAGGTATACAGTAAACCTGAAGTGAAGCATCAGAATCTAAAACTGGACTCACAGGAGAGGTTCAAATCATAGAAGGTGAGAGTGTCAGTCCTCTTGTGCTTACGTTGGCATTGTGCCTTTTGTATTAAATTCGGATGCAATTTCTGTGTATCATCGTTAATAAGTAGGTACAAAGCATACAGTAAACCTGAAGGGAACCATCGGAATCTAAAACTGGTCTCATGGGAGAGGTTCAAATCATAGAAAGTGAGAGTGTCAGTCCTCTTGTACTTAAGTCGGCATTGTGCCTTTTGTGTTAAATTCGGATGCAATTTCTGTGTTTCATCGTCAATAAGAAGTTCCGAGGTATACTGTAAACTTGAAGTGAAGCATCGGAATCTAAAACTGGACTCACAGAAGAGGTTCAAATCATAAAAAGTTAGAGTGTCAGTCCACTTGTACTTAAGTCGGCATTGTGCCTTTTGTATTATATTCGGATGCAATTTCTGTGTTTCATTGTCAATAAGAAGGTCCAAGGGATACAGTAACCCTGAAGCATCGGAATCTAACACTGGACTCACAGGAGAGGTTCTAAACATACAAAGTGAGAGTTTCAGTCCTCTTGTACTTAAGTCGGAATTGTGCCTTTGGTATTAAATTCGGATGCAATTTCTGTGTTTCATTAGCAATAAGTAGTTCCAAGGGATGCAGTAAACCTGAAGTGAAGCATCGGAATCTAAAACTGGAGTCACAGGACAAGTTCAAATCATAGACAGTTAGAGTGTCAGTCCTCTTGTACTTAAGTCGGCATTGTGCCTTTTGTATTAAATTCGGATGCAATTTCTGTGTTTCATCGTCAATAAGAAGGTCCAAGGTATACAATAAACCAGAAGTGAGGCATCGGAATCTAAAACTGGATTCACAGGAGGGGTTCAAATCATAGATAGTTTGAGTGTCAGTCCTCTTGTACTTAAGACGGCATTGTGCCTTTTGTATTAAATTCCGATGCAATATCTGTGTTTCATCGTCATTAAGAAGGCCCAAGGTATACAGTAAACCTGAAGTGAAGCATCGGAATCTAAAACTGGACTTACAGGAGAGGTTCAAATCATAGAAAGTTAGAGTGTCAGTCCGAATGTTCTTAAGTCGGCATTGTGCCTTTTGTATTAAATTCGAATGCAATTTCTGTGTTTCATCGTCAATAAGAAGGTCCAAGGGATACAGTAAACCTGAAGTGAAGCATCGGAATCTAAAACTGGACTCACAGGAGAGGTTCAAATCATAGAATGTTAGAGTGTCAGTCCTCTTGTACTTAAGTCGGCATTGTGCCTTTTGTATTATATTTGGATGCAATTGCTGTGTTTCATCGTTAATAAGAAGGTCCAAGGGATACAGTAAACCTGAAGTGAAGAATCGGATACTATAACTGGACTCACAGGAGAGGTTCAAATCATAGAAAGTTAGAGTGTCAGTCCTCTTGTACATAAGTCGGCATTGTGCCTTTTGTATTCAATTCGGATGCAATTTCCGTGTTTCATCGTCAATAAGAAGGTCCAAGGTATACAGTAAACCTGAAGTGAAGCATCGGAATCTAAAACTGGACTCACAGGAGAGGTTGAAATCACAGAAGGTGAGAGTGTCAGTCCCCTTGTGCTTCCGTTGGCATTGTGCCTTTTGTATTAAATTCGGATGCAATTTCTGTGTATCATCGTAAATAAGAAGGTACAAGGCATACAGTAAACCTGAAGTGAAGCATCGGAATCTAAAACTGGACTCATGGGAGAGGTTGAAATCATAGAAAGTGAGAGTGTCAGTCCTCTTGTACTTAGTTCGGCATTGTGCCACTTGTATTAAATTCGGATGCAATTTTTGTGTTCCATCGTCAATAAGAAGTTCCGAGGTATACAGTAAACCTGAAGTGAAGCATCGGAACCTAAAACTGGACTCACAGGAGGGTTTCAAATCATAGCAAGTTAGAGTAGCAGTCCTAATGTTCTTATGTCGTCATTGTGCCTTTTTTATTAAATTCGGATGCAATTTCTGTGTTTCATCGTCAATACGAAGGTCCTAGGGATACAGTATTCCTGAAGTGAAGAATCGGATTCTAAAACTGGACTCACAGGATAGGTTCAAATCATTGAAAGTTAGAGTGTCAGTCCTCCTGTCCTTAAGTCGGCATTGTGCCTTTTGTATTAAATTCGGTTGCAATTTCTGTCTTTCATCGTCAATAAGAAGGTTCAAGGGATACAGTAAAACTCAAGTGAAGCATCTGAAACTAAAACTGGACTCATGGGAGAGGTTCAAATAATAGAAAGTGAGAGTGTCAGTCCTCTTGTACTTAAGTCGGCATTGTGCCTTTTGTATTAAATTCGGATGCAATTTCTGTGTTTCATCATCAATTAGAAGGTCCAAGGGATACCGTAAACCTGAAGTGAAGCATCGGAATCTAAAATTGGACTCACAGGAGAGGTTCAAATCATAGAATGTTAGAGTGTCAGTCCTCTTGTACTTAAGTCGGCATTGTGCGTTTTGTATTAAATTCGGATGCAATTTCTGTGTTTCATCATTAATAAGAAGGTCCAAGGGATACAGTAAACCTGAAGTGAAGAATCGGAATCTATATCTGGACTCACAGGAGAGGTTCAAATCATAGAAAGTTAGAGTGTCAGTCCTCTTGTACTTAAGTCAGCATTGTGCCTTTTGTATTAAATTCGGATGCAATTTCTGTGTTTCATCGTCAATAAGAAGGTCCAAAGTATACAGTAAACCTGAAGTGAAGCATCGGAATCTAAAACTGGACGCACAGGAGAGGTTCAAATCATAGAAGGTGAGAGTGTCAGTCCGCTTGTGCTTACGTTGGCATTGTGCCCTTTGTATTAAAAGCGGATGCAATTTCTGTGTATCATCGTTAATTAGAAGGTACAAGGCATACAGTAAACCTGAAGTGAAGCATCAGAATCTAAAACTGGACTCATGGGAGAGGTTTAAATCATAGAAAGTGAGAGTGTCAGTCCTCTTGTACTTAAGTCGGCATTGTGCCTTTTGTATTAAATTCGGATGCAATTTCTGTGTTTCATCGTCAATAAGAAGGTCCAAGGGATACAGTAAACTTGAAGTGAAGCATCGGAATCTAAAACTGGACTCACAGGAGAGGTTCAAATCATAGAAAGTTAGAGTGTCAGTCCTCTTGTACTTAAGTCGGCATTGTGCCTTTTGTATTAAAGTCGGATGCAATTTCTGTGTTTCATCGTCAATAAGAAGGTCCAAGAGATACAGTAAACCTGAAAAACTGGAGTCACAGGAGAGGTTCAAATCATAGAATGTTACAGTGTCAGTCCTCTTGTACGTAAGTCGGCATTGTGCCTTTTGTATTACATTCGGATGCAATATCTGTGTTCATCGTTAATATGAAGGTCCAAGGGATACAGTAAACCTGAGGTGAAGAATCGGAATCTATAACTGGACCCACAGGAGAGGTTCAAATCATAGAAGGTGAGAGTGTCAGTCCGCTTGTGCCTACGTTGGCATTGTGCCTTTTGTATTAAATTCGGATGCAATTTCTGTGTTTCATCGTCAATAAGAAGGTCCAAGGTATACAATAAACCAGAAGTGAGGCATCGGAATCTAAAACTGGACTCATAGGAGGGGCTCAAATCATAGATAGTTTGAGTGTCAGTCCTCTTGTACTTAAGATGGCATTGTGCCTTTTGTATTAAATTCCGATGCAATATCTGTGTTTCATCGTCAATAAGAAGGTCCAAGGTATACAGTAAACCTGAAGTGAAGCATCGGAATTTAAAACTGGACTTACAGGAGAGGTTCAAATCATAGAAAGTTAGAGTGTCAGTCCGAATGTTCTTAAGTCGGCATTGTGCCTTTTGTATTAAATTCGGATGCAATTTCTGTGTTTCATTGTCAATAAGAAGGTCCAAGGGATACAGTAACCCTGAAGCATCGGAATCTAACACTGGACTCACAGGAGAGGTTCTAAACATACAAAGTGAGGGTTTCAGTCCTCTTGTACTTAAGTCGGAATTGTGCCTTTGGTATTAAATTCGGATGCAATTTCTGTGTTTCATTAGCAATAAGTAGTTCCAAGGGATACAGTAAACCTGAAGTGAAGCATCGGAATCTAAAACTGGACTCACAGGACAAGTTCAAATCATAGACAGTTAGAGTGTCAGTCCTCTTGTACTTAAGTCGGCATTGTGCCTTTTGTATTAAATTCGGATGCAATTTCTGTGTTTCATCGTCAATAAGAAGGTCCAAGGTATACAATAAACCAGAAGTGAGGCATCGGAATCTAAAACTGGATTCACAGGAGGGGTTCAAATCATAGATAGTTTGAGTGTCAGTCCTCTTGTACTTAAGATGGCATTGTGCCTTTTGTATTAAATTCCGATGCAATATCTGTGTTTCATCGTCAATAAGAAGGTCCAAGGTATACAGTAAACCTGAAGTGAAGCATCGGAATTTAAAACTGGACTTACAGGAGAGGTTCAAATCATAGAAAGTTAGAGTGTCAGTCCGAATGTTCTTAAGTCGGCATTGTGCCTTTTGTATTAAATTCGAATGCAATTTCTGTGTTTCATCGTCAATAAGAAGGTCCAAGGGATACAGTAAACCTGAAGTAAAGCATCGGAATCTAAAACTGGACTCACAGGAGAGGTTCAAATCATAGAATGTTAGAGTGTCAGTCCTCTTGTACTTAAGTCGGCATTGTGCCTTTTGTATTATATTTGGATGCAATTGCTGTGTTTCATCGTTAATAAGAAGGTCCAAGGGATACAGTAAACCTGAAGTGAAGAATCGGATACTATAACTGGACTCACAGGAGAGGTTCAAATCATAGAAAGTTAGAGTGTCAGTCCTCTTGTACTTAAGTCGGCATTGTGCCTTTTGTATTCAATTCGGATGCAATTTCCGTGTTTCATCGTCAATAAGAAGGTCCAAGGTATACAGTAAACCTGAAGTGAAGCATCGGAATCTAAAACTGGACTCACAGGAGAGGTTCAAATCACAGAAGGTGAGAGTGTCAGTCCCCTTGTGCTTCCGTTGGCATTGTGCCTTTTGTATTAAATTCGGATGCAATTTCTGTGTATCATCGTAAATAAGAAGGTACAAGGCATACAGTAAACCTGAAGTGAAGCATCGGAATCTAAAACTGGACTCACAGGAGGGTTTCAAATCATAGAGAGTTAGAGTAGCAGTCCTAATGTTCTTATGTCGTCATTGTGCCTTTTTTATTAAATTCGGATGCAATTTCTGTGTTTCATCGTCAATACGAAGGTCCTAGGGATACAGTATTCCTGAAGTGAAGAATCGGATTCTAAAACTGGACTCACAGGATAGGTTCAAATCATTGAAAGTTAGAGTGTCAGTCCTCCTGTCCTTAAGTCGGCATTGTGCCTTTTGTATTAAATTCGGTTGCAATTTCTGTCTTTCATCGTCAATAAGAAGGTTCAAGGGATACAGTAAAACTCAAGTGAAGCATCTGAAACTAAAACTGGACTCATGGGAGAGGTTCAAATAATAGAAAGTGAGAGTGTCAGTCCTCTTGTACTTAAGTCGGCATTGTGCCTTTTGTATTAAATTCGGATGCAATTTCTGTGTTTCATCATCAATTAGAAGGTCCAAGGGATACCGGAAACCTGAAGTGAAGCATCGGAATCTAAAATTGGACTCACAGGAGAGGTTCAAATCATAGAATGTTAGAGTGTCAGTCCTCTTGTACTTAAGTCGGCATTGTGCGTTTTGTATTAAATTCGGATGCAATTTCTGTGTTTCATCATTAATAAGAAGGTCCAAGGGATAAAGTAAACCTGAAGTGAAGAATCGGAATCTATATCTGGACTCACAGGAGAGGTTCAAATCATAGAAAGTTAGAGTGTCAGTCCTCTTGTACTTAAGTCAGCATTGTGCCTTTTGTATTAAATTCGGATGCAATTTCTGTGTTTCATCGTCAATAAGAAGCTCCAAGGTATACAGTAAACCTGAAGTGAAGCATCGGAATCTAAAACAGGACGCACAGGAGAGGTTCAAATCATAGAAGGTGAGAGTGTCAGTCCGCTTGTGCTTACGTTGGCATTGTGCCCTTTGTATTAAAAGCGGATGCAATTTCTGTGTATCATCGTTAATTAGAAGGTACAAGGCATACAGTAAACCTGAAGTGAAGCATCAGAATCTAAAACTGGACTCATGGGAGAGGTTTAAATCATAGAAAGTGAGAGTGTCAGTCCTCTTGTACTTAAGTCGGTATTGTGGCTTTTGTATTAAATTCGGATGCAATTTCTGTGTTTCATCGTCAATAAGAAGGTCCAAGGGATACAGTAAACTTGAAGTGAAGCATCGGAATCTAAAACTGGACTCACAGGAGAGGTTCAAATCATAGAAAGTTAGAGTGTCAGTCCTCTTGTACTTAAGTCGGCATTGTGCCTTTTTTATTAAATTCGGATGCAATTTCTGTCTTTCACCGTCAATACGAAGGTCCAAGGGATACAGTAAAACTCAAGTGAAGCATCGGAAACTAAAACTGGACTCATGGGAGAGGTTCAAATCATAGAAAGTGAGAGCGTCAGTCCTCTTGTACTTAAGTCGGCATTGTGCGTTTTGTATTAAAGTCGGATGCAATTTCTGTGTTTCATCGTCAATAAGAAGGTCCAAGAGATACAGTAAACCTGAAAAACTGGAGTCACAGGAGAGGTTCAAATCATAGAATGTTAGAGTGTCAGTCCTCTTGTACGTAAGTCGGCATTGTGCCTTTTGTATTAAATTCGGATGCAATATCTGTGTTTCATCGTTAATATGAAGGTCCAAGGGATACAGTAAACCTGAGGTGAAGAATCGGAATCTATAACTGAACTCACAGGAGAGGTTCAAATCATAGAAGGTGAGAGTGTCAGTCCGCTTGTGCCTACGTTGGCATTGTGCCTTTTGTATTAAATTCGGATGCAATTTCTGTGTTTCATCGTCAATAAGAAGGTCCAAGGTATACAATAAACCAGAAGTGAGGCATCGGAATCTAAAACTGGACTCATAGGAGGGGTTCAAATCATAGATAATTTGAGTGTCAGTCCTCTTGTACTTAAGATGGCATTGTGCCTTTTGTATTAAATTCCGATGCAATATCTGTGTTTCTTCGTCAATAAGAAGGTCCAAGGTATACAGTAAACCTGAAGTGAAGCATCGGAATTTGAAACTGGACTTACAGGAGAGGTTCAAATCATAGAAAGTTAGAGTGTCAGTCCGAATGTTCTTAAGTCGGCATTGTGCCTTTTGTATTAAATTCGAATGCAATTTCTGTGTTTCATCGTCAATAAGAAGGTCCAAGGGATACAGTACACCTGAAGTGAAGCATCGGAATCTACAACTGGACTCACAGGAGAGGTTCAAATCATAGAATGTTAGAGTGTCAGTCCTCTTGTACTTAAGTCGGCATTGTGCTTTTTGTATTATATTTGGATGCAATTGCTGTGTTTCATCGTTAATAAGAAGGTCCAAGGGATACAGTAAACCTGAAGTGAAGAATCGGATTCTATAACTGGACTCACAGGAGAGGTTCAAATCATAGAAAGTTAGAGTGTCAGTCCTCTTGTACTTACGTCGGCATTGTGCCTTTTGTATTAAATTCGGATGCAATTTCCGTGTTTCATCGTCAATAAGAAGGTCCAAGGTATACAGTTTACCTGAAGTGAAGCATCGGAATCTAAAACTGGACTCACAGGAGAGGTTCAAATCACAGAAGGTGAGAGTGTCAGTCCCCCTGTGCTTCCGTTGGCATTGTGCCTTTTGTATTAAAAATCGGATGCAATTTCTGTGTATCATCGTAAATAAGAAGGTACAAGGCATACAGTAAACCTGAAGTGAAGCATCGGAATCTAAAACTGGACTCATGGGAGAGGTTGAAATCATAGAAAGTGAGAGTGTCAGTCCTCTTGTACTTAGTTCGGCATTGTGCCACTTGTATTAAATTCGGATCCAATTTTTGTGTTCCATCGTCAATAAGAAGTTCCGAGGTATACAGTAAACCTGAAGTGAAGCATCGGAACCTAAAACTGGACTCACAGGAGGGTTTCAAATCATAGCAAGTTAGAGTAGCAGTCCTAATGTTCTTATGTCGTCATTGTGCCTTTTTTATTAAATTCGGATGCAATTTCTGTGTTTCATCGTCAATACGAAGGTCCTAGGGATACAGTATTCCTGAAGTGAAGAATCGGAATCTATATCTGGACTCACAGGAGAGGTTCAAATCATAGAAAGTTAGAGTGTCAGTCCTCTTGTACTTAAGTCAGCATTGTGCCTTTTGTATTAAATTCGGATGCAATTTCTGTGTTTCATCGTCAATAAGAAGGTTCAAGGGATACAGTAAAACTCAAGTGAAGCATCTGAAACTAAAACTGGACTCATGGGAGAGGTTCAAATAATAGAAAGTGAGAGTGTCAGTCCTCTTGTACTTAAGTCGGCATTGTGCCTTTTGTATTAAATTCGGATGCAATTTCTGTGTTTCATCATCAATTAGAAGGTCCAAGGGATACCGTAAACCTGAAGTGAAGCATCGGAATCTAAAATTGGACTCACAGGAGAGGTTCAAATCATAGAATGTTAGAGTGTCAGTCCTCTTGTACTTAAGTCGGCATTGTGCGTTTTGTATTAAATTCGGATGCAATTTCTGTGTTTCATCATTAATAAGAAGGTCCAAGGGATACAGTAAACCTGAAGTGAAGAATCGGAATCTATATCTGGACTCACAGGAGAGGTTCAAATCATAGAAAGTTAGAGTGTCAGTCCTCTTGTACTTAAGTCAGCATTGTGCCTTTTGTATTAAATTCGGATGCAATTTCTGTGTTTCATCGTCAATAAGAAGGTCCAAGGTATACAGTAAACCTGAAGTGAAGCATCGGAATCTAAAACTGGACGCACAGGAGAGGTTCAAATCATAGAAGGTGAGAGTGTCAGTCCGCTTGTGCTTACGTTGGCATTGTGCCCTTTGTATTAAAAGCGGATGCAATTTCTGTGTATCATCGTTAATTAGAAGGTACAAGGCATACAGTAAACCTGAAGTGAAGCATCAGAATCTAAAACTGGACTCATGGGAGAGGTTTAAATCATAGAAAGTGAGAGTGTCAGTCCTCTTGTACTTAAGTCGGCATTGTGCCTTTTGTATTAAATTCGGATGCAATTTCTGTGTTTCATCGTCAATAAGAAGGTCCAAGGGATACAGTAAACTTGAAGTGAAGCATCGGAATCTAAAACTGGACTCACAGGAGAGGTTCAAATCATAGAAAGTTAGAGTGTCAGTCCTCTTGTACTTAAGTCGGCATTGTGCCTTTTGTATTAAAGTCGGATGCAATTTCTGTGTTTCATCGTCAATAAGAAGGTCCAAGAGATACAGTAAACCTGAAAAACTGGAGTCACAGGAGAGGTTCAAATCATAGAATGTTACAGTGTCAGTCCTCTTGTACGTAAGTCGGCATTGTGCCTTTTGTATTAAATTCGGATGCAATATCTGTGTTCATCGTTAATATGAAGGTCCAAGGGATACAGTAAACCTGAGGTGAAGAATCGGAATCTATAACTGGACTCACAGGAGAGGTTCAAATCATAGAAGGTGAGAGTGTCAGTCCGCTTGTGCCTACGTCGGCATTGTGCCTTTTGTATTAAATTCGGATGCAATTTCTGTGTTTCATCGTCAATAAGAAGGTACAAGGTATACAATAAACCAGAAGTGAGGCATCGGAATCTAAAACTGGACTCATAGGAGGGGCTCAAATCATAGATAGTTTGAGTGTCAGTCCTCTTGTACTTAAGATGGCATTGTGCCTTTTGTATTAAATTCCGATGCAATATCTGTGTTTCATCGTCAATAAGAAGGTCCAAGGTATACAGTAAACCTGAAGTGAAGCATCGGAATTTAAAACTGGACTTATAGGAGAGGTTCAAATCATAGAAAGTTAGAGTGTCAGTCCGAATGTTCTTAAGTCGGCATTGTGCCTTTTGTATTAAATTCGAATGCAATTTCTGTGTTTTATCGTCAATAAGAAGGTCCAAGGGATACAGTACACCTGAAGTGAAGCATCGGAATGTAAAACTGGACTTACAGGAGAGGTTCAAATCATAGAAAGTTAGAGTGTCAGTCCGAATGTTCTGAAGTCGGCATTGTGCCTTTTGTATTAAATTCGAATGCAATTTCTGTGTTTCATCGTCAATAAGAAGGTCCAAGGGATACAGTAAACCTGAAGTGAAGCATCGGAATCTAAAACTGGACTCACAGAAGAGGTTCAAATCATAAAAAGTTAGAGTGTCAGTCCACTTGTACTTAAGTCGGCATTGTGCCTTTTGTATTAAATTCGGATGCAATTTCTGTGTTTCATTGTCAATAAGAAGGTCCAAGGGATACAGTAACCCTGAAGCATCGGAATCTAACACTGGACTCACAGGAGAGGTTCTAAACATACAAAGTGAGAGTTTCAGTCCTCTTGTACTTAAGTCGGAATTGTGCCTTTGGTATTAAATTCGGATGCAATTTCTGTGTTTCATTAGCAATAAGTAGTTCCAAGGGATACAGTAAACCTGAAGTGAAGCATCGGAATCTAAAACTGGACTCACAGGACAAGTTCAAATCATAGACAGTTAGAGTGTCAGTCCTCTTGTACTTAAGTCGGCATTGTGCCTTTTGTATTAAATTCGGATGCAATTTCTGTGTTTCATCGTCAATAAGAAGGTCCAAGGTATACAATAAACCAGAAGTGAGGCATCGGAATCTAAAACTGGATTCACAGGAGGGGTTCAAATCATAGATAGTTTGAGTGTCAGTCCTCTTGTACTTAAGATGGCATTGTGCCTTTTGTATTAAATTCCGATGCAATATCTGTGTTTCATCGTCAATAAGAAGGTCCAAGGTATACAGTAAACCTGAAGTGAAGCATCGGAATCTAAAACTGGACTTACAGGAGAGGTTCAAATCATAGAAAGTTAGAGTGTCAGTCCGAATGTTCTTAAGTCGGCATTGTGCCTTTTGTATTAAATTCGAATGCAATTTCTGTGTTTCATCGTCAATAAGAAGGTCCAAGGGATACAGTAAACCTGAAGTAAAGCATCGGAATCTAAAACTGGACTCACAGGAGAGGTTCAAATCATAGAATGTTAGAGTGTCAGTCCTCTTGTACTTAAGTCGGCATTGTGCCTTTTGTATTATATTTGGATGCAATTGCTGTGTTTCATCGTTAATAAGAAGGTCCAAGGGATACAGTAAACCTGAAGTGAAGAATCGGATACTATAACTGGACTCACAGGAGAGGTTCAAATCATAGAAAGTTAGAGTGTCAGTCCTCTTGTACTTAAGTCGGCATTGTGCCTTTTGTATTCAATTCGGATGCAATTTCCGTGTTTCATCGTCAATAAGAAGGTCCAAGGTATACAGTAAACCTGAAGTGAAGCATCGGAATCTAAAACTGGACTCACAGGAGAGGTTCAAATCACAGAAGGTGAGAGTGTCAGTCCCCTTGTGCTTCCGTTGGCATTGTGCCTTTTGTATTAAATTCGGATGCAATTTCTGTGTATCATCGTAAATAAGAAGGTACAAGGCATACAGTAAACCTGAAGTGAAGCATCGGAATCTAAAACTGGACTCATGGGAGAGGTTGAAATCATAGAAAGTGAGAGTGTCAGTCCTCTTGTACTTAGTTCGGCATTGTGCCACTTGTATTAAATTCGGATGCAATTTTTGTGTTCCATCGTCAATAAGAAGTTCCGAGGTATACAGTAAACCTGAAGTGAAGCATCGGAACCTAAAACTGGACTCACAGGAGGGTTTCAAATCATAGAGAGTTAGAGTAGCAGTCCTAATGTTCTTATGTCGTCATTGTGCCTTTTTTATTAAATTCGGATGCAATTTCTGTGTTTCATCGTCAATACGAAGGTCCTAGGGATACAGTATTCCTGAAGTGAAGAATCGGATTCTAAAACTGGACTCACAGGATAGGTTCAAATCATTGAAAGTTAGAGTGTCAGTCCTCCTGTCCTTAAGTCGGCATTGTGCCTTTTGTATTAAATTCGGTTGCAATTTCTGTCTTTCATCGTCAATAAGAAGGTTCAAGGGATACAGTAAAACTCAAGTGAAGCATCTGAAACTAAAACTGGACTCATGGGAGAGGTTCAAATAATAGAAAGTGAGAGTGTCAGTCCTCTTGTACTTAAGTCGGCATTGTGCCTTTTGTATTAAATTCGGATGCAATTTCTGTGTTTCATCATCAATTAGAAGGTCCAAGGGATACCGTAAACCTGAAGTGAAGCATCGGAATCTAAAATTGGACTCACAGGAGAGGTTCAAATCATAGAATGTTAGAGTGTCAGTCCTCTTGTACTTAAGTCGGCATTGTGCGTTTTGTATTAAATTCGGATGCAATTTCTGTGTTTCATCATTAATAAGAAGGTCCAAGGGATACAGTAAACCTGAAGTGAAGAATCGGAATCCATATCTGGACTCACAGGAGAGGTTCAAATCATAGAAAGTTTGAGTGTCAGTCCTCTTGTACTTCAATCAGCATTGTGCCTTTTGTATTAAATTCGGATGCAATTTCTGTGTTTCATCGTCAATAAGAAGGTCCAAGGTATACAGTAAACCTGAAGTGAAGCATCGGAATCTAAAACTGGTAGCACAGGAGAGGTTCAAATCATAGAAGGTGAGAGTGTCAGTCCGCTTGTGCTTACGTTGGCATTGTGCCCTTTGTATTAAAAGCGGATGCAATTTCTGTGTATCATCGTTAATTAGAAGGTACAAGGCATACAGTAAACCTGAAGTGAAGCATCAGAATCTAAAACTGGACTCATGGGAGAGGTTTAAATCATAGAAAGTGAGAGTGTCAGTCCTCTTGTACTTAAGTCGGCATTGTGCCTTTTGTATTAAATTCGGATGCAATTTCTGTGTTTCATCGTCAATAAGAAGGTCCAAGGGATACAGTAAACTTGAAGTGAAGCATCGGAATCTAAAACTGGACTCACAGGAGAGGTTCAAATCATAGAAAGTTAGAGTGTCAGTCCTCTTGTACTTAAGTCGGCATTGTGCCTTTTGTATTAAAGTCGGATGCAATTTCTGTGTTTCATCGTCAATAAGAAGGTCCAAGAGATACAGTAAACCTGAAAAACTGGAGTCACAGGAGAGGTTCAAATCATAGAATGTTACAGTGTCAGTCCTCTTGTACGTAAGTCGGCATTGTGCCTTTTGTATTAAATTCGGATGCAATATCTGTGTTCATCGTTAATATGAAGGTCCAAGGGATACAGTAAACCTGAGGTGAAGAATCGGAATCTATAACTGGACTCACAGGAGAGGTTCAAATCATAGAAGGTGAGAGTGTCAGTCCGCTTGTGCCTACGTTGGCATTGTGCCTTTTGTATTAAATTCGGATGCAATTTCTGTGTTTCATCGTCAATAAGAAGGTCCAAGGTATACAATAAACCAGAAGTGAGGCATCGGAATCTAAAACTGGACTCATAGGAGGGGCTCAAATCATAGATAGTTTGAGTGTCAGTCCTCTTGTACTTAAGATGGCATTGTGCCTTTTGTATTAAATTCCGATGCAATATCTGTGTTTCATCGTCAATAAGAAGGTCCAAGGTATACAGTAAACCTGAAGTGAAGCATCGGAATTTAAAACTGGACTTACAGGAGAGGTTCAAATCATAGAAAGTTAGAGTGTCAGTCCGAATGTTCTTAAGTCGGCATTGTGCCTTTTGTATTAAATTCGAATGCAATTTCTGTGTTTCATCGTCAATAAGAAGGTCCAAGGGATACAGTACACCTGAAGTGAAGCATCGGAATGTAAAACTGGACTTACAGGAGAGGTTCAAATCATAGAAAGTTAGAGTGTCAGTCCGAATGTTCTTAAGTCGGCATTGTGCCTTTTGTATTAAATTCGAATGCAATTTCTGTGTTTCATCGTCAATAAGAAGGTCCAAGGGATACAGTAAACCTGAAGTGAAGCATCGGAATCTAAAACTGGACTCACAGAAGAGGTTCAAATCATAAAAAGTTAGTGTGTCAGTCCACTTGTACTTAAGTCGGCATTGTGCCTTTTGTATTAAATTCGGATGCAATTTCTGTGTTTCATTGTCAATAAGAAGGTCCAAGGGATACAGTAACCCTGAAGCATCGGAATCTAACACTGGACTCACAGGAGAGGTTCTAAACATACAAAGTGAGAGTTTCAGTCCTCTTGTACTTAAGTCGGAATTGTGCCTTTGGTATTAAATTCGGATGCAATTTCTGTGTTTCATTAGCAATAAGTAGTTCCAAGGGATACAGGAAACCTGAAGTGAAGCATCGGAATCTAAAACTGGACTCACAGGACAAGTTCAAATCATAGACAGTTAGAGTGTCAGTCCTCTTGTACTTAAGTCGGCATTGTGCCTTTTGTATTAAATTCGGATGCAATTTCTGTGTTTCATCGTCAATAAGAAGGTCCAAGGTATACAATAAACCAGAAGTGAGGCATCGGAATCTAAAACTGGATTCACAGGAGGGGTTCAAATCATAGATAGTTTGAGTGTCAGTCCTCTTGTACTTAAGATGGCATTGTGCCTTTTGTATTAAATTCCGATGCAATATCTGTGTTTCATCGTCAATAAGAAGGTCCAAGGTATACAGTAAACCTGAAGTGAAGCATCGGAATCTAAAACTGGACTTACAGGAGAGGTTCAAATCATAGAAAGTTAGAGTGTCAGTCCGAATGTTCTTAAGTCGGCATTGTGCCTTTTGTATTAAATTCGAATGCAATTTCTGTGTTTCATCGTCAATAAGAAGGTCCAAGGGATACAGTAAACCTGAAGTAAAGCATCGGAATCTAAAACTGGACTCACAGGAGAGGTTCAAATCATAGAATGTTAGAGTGTCAGTCCTCTTGTACTTAAGTCGGCATTGTGCCTTTTGTATTATATTTGGATGCAATTGCTGTGTTTCATCGTTAATAAGAAGGTCCAAGGGATACAGTAAACCTGAAGTGAAGAATCGGATACTATAACTGGACTCACAGGAGAGGTTCAAATCATAGAAAGTTAGAGTGTCAGTCCTCTTGTACTTAAGTCGGCATTGTGCCTTTTGTATTCAATTCGGATGCAATTTCCGTGTTTCATCGTCAATAAGAAGGTCCAAGGTATACAGTAAACCTGAAGTGAAGCATCGGAATCTAAAACTGGACTCACAGGAGAGGTTCAAATCACAGAAGGTGAGAGTGTCAGTCCCCTTGTGCTTCCGTTGGCATTGTGCCTTTTGTATTAAATTCGGATGCAATTTCTGTGTATCATCGTAAATAAGAAGGTACAAGGCATACAGTAAACCTGAAGTGAAGCATCGGAATCTAAAACTGGACTCATGGGAGAGGTTGAAATCATAGAAAGTGAGAGTGTCAGTCCTCTTGTACTTAGTTCGGCATTGTGCAACTTGTATTAAATTCGGATGCAATTTTTGTGTTCCATCGTCAATAAGAAGTTCCGAGGTATACAGTAAACCTGAAGTGAAGCATCGGAACCTAAAACTGGACTCACAGGAGGGTTTCAAATCATAGAGAGTTAGAGTAGCAGTCCTAATGTTCTTATGTCGTCATTGTGCATTTTTTATTAAATTCGGATGCAATTTCTGTGTTTCATCGTCAATACGATGGTCCTAGGGATACAGTATTCCTGAAGTGAAGAATCGGATTCTAAAACTGGACTCACAGGATAGGTTCAAATCATTGAAAGTTAGAGTGTCAGTCCTCCTGTCCTTAAGTCGGCATTGTGCCTTTTGTATTAAATTCGGTTGCAATTTCTGTCTTTCATCGTCAATAAGAAGGTTCAAGGGATACAGTAAAACTCAAGTGAAGCATCTGAAACTAAAACTGGACTCATGGGAGAGGTTCAAATAATAGAAAGTGAGAGTGTCAGTCCTCTTGTACTTAAGTCGGCATTGTGCCTTTTGTATTAAATTCGGATGCAATTTCTGTGTTTCATCATCAATTAGAAGGTCCAAGGGATACCGGAAACCTGAAGTGAAGCATCGGAATCTAAAATTGGACTCACAGGAGAGGTTCAAATCATAGAATGTTAGAGTGTCAGTCCTCTTGTACTTAAGTCGGCATTGTGCGTTTTGTATTAAATTCGGATGCAATTTCTGTGTTTCATCATTAATAAGAAGGTCCAAGGGATACAGTAAACCTGAAGTGAAGAATCGGAATCTATATCTGGACTCACAGGAGAGGTTCAAATCATAGAAAGTTAGAGTGTCAGTCCTCTTGTACTTAAGTCAGCATTGTGCCTTTTGTATTAAATTCGGATGCAATTTCTGTGTTTCATCGTCAATAAGAAGCTCCAAGGTATACAGTAAACCTGAAGTGAAGCATCGGAATCTAAAACTGGACGCACAGGAGAGGTTCAAATCATAGAAGGTGAGAGTGTCAGTCCGCTTGTGCTTACGTTGGCATTGTGCCCTTTGTATTAAAAGCGGATGCAATTTCTGTGTATCATCGTTAATTAGAAGGTACAAGGCATACAGTAAACCTGAAGTGAAGCATCAGAATCTAAAACTGGACTCATGGGAGAGGTTTAAATCATAGAAAGTGAGAGTGTCAGTCCTCTTGTACTTAAGTCGGCATTGTGGCTTTTGTATTAAATTCGGATGCAATTTCTGTGTTTCATCGTCAATAAGAAGGTCCAAGGGATACAGTAAACTTGAAGTGAAGCATCGGAATCTAAAACTGGACTCACAGGAGAGGTTCAAATCATAGAAAGTTAGAGTGTCAGTCCTCTTGTACTTAAGTCGGCATTGTGCCTTTTTTATTAAATTCGGATGCAATTTCTGTCTTTCACCGTCAATACGAAGGTCCAAGGGATACAGTAAAACTCAAGTGAAGCATCGGAAACTAAAACTGGACTCATGGGAGAGGTTCAAATCATAGAAAGTGAGAGCGTCAGTCCTCTTGTACTTAAGTCGGCATTGTGCCTTTTGTATTAAAGTCGGATGCAATTTCTGTGTTTCATCGTCAATAAGAAGGTCCAAGAGATACAGTAAACCTGAAAAACTGGAGTCACAGGAGAGGTTCAAATCATAGAATGTTAGAGTGTCAGTCCTCTTGTACGTAAGTCGGCATTGTGCCTTTTGTATTAAATTCGGATGCAATATCTGTGTTTCATCGTTAATATGAAGGTCCAAGGGATACAGTAAACCTGAGGTGAAGAATCGGAATCTATAACTGAACTCACAGGAGAGGTTCAAATCATAGAAGGTGAGAGTGTCAGTCCGCTTGTGCCTACGTTGGCATTGTGCCTTTTGTATTAAATTCGGATGCAATTTCTGTGTTTCATCGTCAATAAGAAGGTCCAAGGTATACAATAAACCAGAAGTGAGGCATCGGAATCTAAAACTGGACTCATAGGAGGGGCTCAAATCATAGATAGTTTGAGTGTCAGTCCTCTTGTACTTAAGATGGCATTGTGCCTTTTGTATTAAATTCCGATGCAATATCTGTGTTTCATCGTCAATAAGAAGGTCCAAGGTATACAGTAAACCTGAAGTGAAGCATCGGAATTTAAAACTGGACTTACAGGAGAGGTTCAAATCATAGAAAGTTAGAGTGTCAGTCCGAATGTTCTTAAGTCGGCATTGTGCCTTTTGTATTAAATTCGAATGCAATTTCTGTGTTTTATCGTCAATAAGAAGGTCCAAGGGATACAGTACACCTGAAGTGAAGCATCGGAATGTAAAACTGGACTTACAGGAGAGGTTCAAATCATAGAAAGTTAGAGTGTCAGTCCGAATGTTCTGAAGTCGGCATTGTGCCTTTTGTATTAAATTCGAATGCAATTTCTGTGTTTCATCGTCAATAAGAAGGTCCAAGGGATACAGTAAACCTGAAGTGAAGCATCGGAATCTAAAACTGGACTCACAGAAGAGGTTCAAATCATAAAAAGTTAGAGTGTCAGTCCACTTGTACTTAAGTCGGCATTGTGCCTTTTGTATTAAATTCGGATACAATTTCTGTGTTTCATTGTCAATAAGAAGGTCCAAGGGATACAGTAACCCTGAAGCATCGGAATCTAACACTGGACTCACAGGAGAGGTTCTAAACATACAAAGTGAGAGTTTCAGTCCTCTTGTACTTAAGTCGGAATTGTGCCTTTGGTATTAAATTCGGATGCAATTTCTGTGTTTCATTAGCAATAAGTAGTTCCAAGGGATACAGTAAACCTGAAGTGAAGCATCGGAATCTAAAACTGGACTCACAGGACAAGTTCAAATCATAGACAGTTAGAGTGTCAGTCCTCTTGTACTTAAGTCGGCATTGTGCCTTTTGTATTAAATTCGGATGCAATTTCTGTGTTTCATCGTCAATAAGAAGGTCCAAGGTATACAATAAACCAGAAGTGAGGCATCGGAATCTAAAACTGGATTCACAGGAGGGGTTCAAATCATAGATAGTTTGAGTGTCAGTCCTCTTGTACTTAAGATGGCATTGTGCCTTTTGTATTAAATTCCGATGCAATATCTGTGTTTCATCGTCAATAAGAAGGTCCAAGGTATACAGTAAACCTGAAGTGAAGCATCGGAATCTAAAACTGGACTTACAGGAGAGGTTCAAATCATAGAAAGTTAGAGTGTCAGTCCGAATGTTCTTAAGTCGGCATTGTGCCTTTTGTATTAAATTCGAATGCAATTTCTGTGTTTCATCGTCAATAAGAAGGTCCAAGGGATACAGTAAACCTGAAGTAAAGCATCGGAATCTAAAACTGGACTCACAGGAGAGGTTCAAATCATAGAATGTTAGAGTGTCAGTCCTCTTGTACTTAAGTCGGCATTGTGCCTTTTGTATTATATTTGGATGCAATTGCTGTGTTTCATCGTTAATAAGAAGGTCCAAGGGATACAGTAAACCTGAAGTGAAGAATCGGATACTATAACTGGACTCACAGGAGAGGTTCAAATCATAGAAAGTTAGAGTGTCAGTCCTCTTGTACTTAAGTCGGCATTGTGCCTTTTGTATTCAATTCGGATGCAATTTCCGTGTTTCATCGTCAATAAGAAGGTCCAAGGTATACAGTAAACCTGAAGTGAAGCATCGGAATCTAAAACTGGACTCACAGGAGAGGTTCAAATCACAGAAGGTGAGAGTGTCAGTCCCCTTGTGCTTCCGTTGGCATTGTGCCTTTTGTATTAAATTCGGATGCAATTTCTGTGTATCATCGTAAATAAGAAGGTACAAGGCATACAGTAAACCTGAAGTGAAGCATCGGAATCTAAAACTGGACTCATGGGAGAGGTTGAAATCATAGAAAGTGAGAGTGTCAGTCCTCTTGTACTTAGTTCGGCATTGTGCCACTTGTATTAAATTCGGATGCAATTTTTGTGTTCCATCGTCAATAAGAAGTTCCGAGGTATACAGTAAACCTGAAGTGAAGCATCGGAACCTAAAACTGGACTCACAGGAGGGTTTCAAATCATAGAGAGTTAGAGTAGCAGTCCTAATGTTCTTATGTCGTCATTGTGCCTTTTTTATTAAATTCGGATGCAATTTCTGTGTTTCATCGTCAATACGAAGGTCCTAGGGATACAGTATTCCTGAAGTGAAGAATCGGATTCTAAAACTGGACTCACAGGATAGGTTCAAATCATTGAAAGTTAGAGTGTCAGTCCTCCTGTCCTTAAGTCGGCATTGTGCCTTTTGTATTAAATTCGGTTGCAATTTCTGTCTTTCATCGTCAATAAGAAGGTTCAAGGGATACAGTAAAACTCAAGTGAAGCATCTGAAACTAAAACTGGACTCATGGGAGAGGTTCAAATAATAGAAAGTGAGAGTGTCAGTCCTCTTGTACTTAAGTCGGCATTGTGCCTTTTGTATTAAATTCGGATGCAATTTCTGTGTTTCATCATCAATTAGAAGGTCCAAGGGATACCGTAAACCTGAAGTGAAGCATCGGAATCTAAAATTGGACTCACAGGAGAGGTTCAAATCATAGAATGTTAGAGTGTCAGTCCTCTTGTACTTAAGTCGGCATTGTGCGTTTTGTATTAATTTCGGATGCAATTTCTGTGTTTCATCATTAATAAGAAGGTCCAAGGGATACAGTAAACCTGAAGTGAAGAATCGGAATCTATATCTGGACTCACAGGAGAGGTTCAAATCATAGAAAGTTTGAGTGTCAGTCCTCTTGTACTTCAATCAGCATTGTGCCTTTTGTATTAAATTCGGATGCAATTTCTGTGTTTCATCGTCAATAAGAAGGTCCAAGGTATACAGTAAACCTGAAGTGAAGCATCGGAATCTAAAACTGGTAGCACAGGAGAGGTTCAAATCATAGAAGGTGAGAGTGTCAGTCCGCTTGTGCTTACGTTGGCATTGTGCCCTTTGTATTAAAAGCGGATGCAATTTCTGTGTATCATCGTTAATTAGAAGGTACAAGGCATACAGTAAACCTGAAGTGAAGCATCAGAATCTAAAACTGGACTCATGGGAGAGGTTTAAATCATAGAAAGTGAGAGTGTCAGTCCTCTTGTACTTAAGTCGGCATTGTGCCTTTTGTATTAAATTCGGATGCAATTTCTGTGTTTCATCGTCAATAAGAAGGTCCAAGGGATACAGTAAACTTGAAGTGAAGCATCGGAATCTAAAACTGGACTCACAGGAGAGGTTCAAATCATAGAAAGTTAGAGTGTCAGTCCTCTTGTACTTAAGTCGGCATTGTGCCTTTTGTATTAAAGTCGGATGCAATTTCTGTGTTTCATCGTCAATAAGAAGGTCCAAGAGATACAGTAAACCTGAAAAACTGGAGTCACAGGAGAGGTTCAAATCATAGAATGTTACAGTGTCAGTCCTCTTGTACGTAAGTCGGCATTGTGCCTTTTGTATTAAATTCGGATGCAATATCTGTGTTCATCGTTAATATGAAGGTCCAAGGGATACAGTAAACCTGAGGTGAAGAATCGGAATCTATAACTGGACTCACAGGAGAGGTTCAAATCATAGAAGGTGAGAGTGTCAGTCCGCTTGTGCCTACGTTGGCATTGTGCCTTTTGTATTAAATTCGGATGCAATTTCTGTGTTTCATCGTCAATAAGAAGGTCCAAGGTATACAATAAACCAGAAGTGAGGCATCGGAATCTAAAACTGGACTCATAGGAGGGGCTCAAATCATAGATAGTTTGAGTGTCAGTCCTCTTGTACTTAAGATGGCATTGTGCCTTTTGTATTAAATTCCGATGCAATATCTGTGTTTCATCGTCAATAAGAAGGTCCAAGGTATACAGTAAACCTGAAGTGAAGCATCGGAATTTAAAACTGGACTTACAGGAGAGGTTCAAATCATAGAAAGTTAGAGTGTCAGTCCGAATGTTCTTAAGTCGGCATTGTGCCTTTTGTATTAAATTCGAATGCAATTTCTGTGTTTCATCGTCAATAAGAAGGTCCAAGGGATACAGTACACCTGAAGTGAAGTATCGGAATGTAAAACTGGACTTACAGGAGAGGTTCAAATCATAGAAAGTTAGAGTGTCAGTCCGAATGTTCTTAAGTCGGCATTGTGCCTTTTGTATTAAATTCGAATGCAATTTCTGTGTTTCATCGTCAATAAGAAGGTCCAAGGGATACAGTAAACCTGAAGTGAAGCATCGGAATCTAAAACTGGACTCACAGAAGAGGTTCAAATCATAAAAAGTTAGTGTGTCAGTCCACTTGTACTTAAGTCGGCATTGTGCCTTTTGTACTAAATTCGGATGCAATTTCTGTGTTTCATTGTCAATAAGAAGGTCCAAGGGATACAGTAACCCTGAAGCATCGGAATCTAACACTGGACTCACAGGAGAGGTTCTAAACATACAAAGTGAGAGTTTCAGTCCTCTTGTACTTAAGTCGGAATTGTGCCTTTGGTATTAAATTCGGATGCAATTTCTGTGTTTCATTAGCAATAAGTAGTTCCAAGGGATACAGGAAATCTGAAGTGAAGCATCGGAATCTAAAACTGGACTCACAGGACAAGTTCAAATCATAGACAGTTAGAGTGTCAGTCCTCTTGTACTTAAGTCGGCATTGTGCCTTTTGTATTAAATTCGGATGCAATTTCTGTGTTTCATCGTCAATAAGAAGGTCCAAGGTATACAATAAACCAGAAGTGAGGCATCGGAATCTAAAACTGGATTCACAGGAGGGGTTCAAATCATAGATAGTTTGAGTGTCAGTCCTCTTGTACTTAAGATGGCATTGTGCCTTTTGTATTAAATTCCGATGCAATATCTGTGTTTCATCGTCAATAAGAAGGTCCAAGGTATACAGTAAACCTGAAGTGAAGCATCGGAATCTAAAACTGGACTTACAGGAGAGGTTCAAATCATAGAAAGTTAGAGTGTCAGTCCGAATGTTCTTAAGTCGGCATTGTGCCTTTTGTATTAAATTCGAATGCAATTTCTGTGTTTCATCGTCAATAAGAAGGTCCAAGGGATACAGTAAACCTGAAGTAAAGCATCGGAATCTAAAACTGGACTCACAGGAGAGGTTCAAATCATAGAATGTTAGAGTGTCAGTCCTCTTGTACTTAAGTCGGCATTGTGCCTTTTGTATTATATTTGGATGCAATTGCTGTGTTTCATCGTTATTAAGAAGGTCCAAGGGATACAGTAAACCTGAAGTGAAGAATCGGATACTATAACTGGACTCACAGGAGAGGTTCAAATCATAGAAAGTTAGAGTGTCAGTCCTCTTGTACTTAAGTCGGCATTGTGCCTTTTGTATTCAATTCGGATGCAATTTCCGTGTTTCATCGTCAATAAGAAGGTCCAAGGTATACAGTAAACCTGAAGTGAAGCATCGGAATCTAAAACTGGACTCACAGGAGAGGTTCAAATCACAGAAGGTGAGAGTGTCAGTCCCCTTGTGCTTCCGTTGGCATTGTGCCTTTTGTATTAAATTCGGATGCAATTTCTGTGTATCATCGTAAATAAGAAGGTACAAGGCATACAGTAAACCTGAAGTGAAGCATCGGAATCTAAAACTGGACTCATGGGAGAGGTTGAAATCATAGAAAGTGAGAGTGTCAGTCCTCTTGTACTTAGTTCGGCATTGTGCAACTTGTATTAAATTCGGATGCAATTTTTGTGTTCCATCGTCAATAAGAAGTTCCGAGGTATACAGTAAACCTGAAGTGAAGCATCGGAACCTAAAACTGGACTCACAGGAGGGTTTCAAATCATAGAGAGTTAGAGTAGCAGTCCTAATGTTCTTATGTCGTCATTGTGCATTTTTTATTAAATTCGGATGCAATTTCTGTGTTTCATCGTCAATACGAAGGTCCTAGGGATACAGTATTCCTGAAGTGAAGAATCGGATTCTAAAACTGGACTCACAGGATAGGTTCAAATCATTGAAAGTTAGAGTGTCAGTCCTCCTGTCCTTAAGTCGGCATTGTGCCTTTTGTATTAAATTCGGTTGCAATTTCTGTCTTTCATCGTCAATAAGAAGGTTCAAGGGATACAGTAAAACTCAAGTGAAGCATCTGAAACTAAAACTGGACTCATGGGAGAGGTTCAAATAATAGAAAGTGAGAGTGTCAGTCCTCTTGTACTTAAGTCGGCATTGTGCCTTTTGTATTAAATTCGGATGCAATTTCTGTGTTTCATCATCAATTAGAAGGTCCAAGGGATACCGGAAACCTGAAGTGAAGCATCGGAATCTAAAATTGGACTCACAGGAGAGGTTCAAATCATAGAATGTTAGAGTGTCAGTCCTCTTGTACTTAAGTCGGCATTGTGCGTTTTGTATTAAATTCGGATGCAATTTCTGTGTTTCATCATTAATAAGAAGGTCCAAGGGATACAGTAAACCTGAAGTGAAGAATCGGAATCTATATCTGGACTCACAGGAGAGGTTCAAATCATAGAAAGTTAGAGTGTCAGTCCTCTTGTACTTAAGTCAGCATTGTGCCTTTTGTATTAAATTCGGATGCAATTTCTGTGTTTCATCGTCAATAAGAAGCTCCAAGAAATACAGTAAACCTGAAGTGAAGCATCGGAATCTAAAACTGGACGCACAGGAGAGGTTCAAATCATAGAAGGTGAGAGTGTCAGTCCGCTTGTGCTTACGTTGGCATTGTGCCCTTTGTATTAAAAGCGGATGCAATTTCTGTGTATCATCGTTAATTAGAAGGTACAAGGCATACAGTAAACCTGAAGTGAAGCATCAGAATCTAAAACTGGACTCATGGGAGAGGTTTAAATCATAGAAAGTGAGAGTGTCAGTCCTCTTGTACTTAAGTCGGCATTGTGGCTTTTGTATTAAATTCGGATGCAATTTCTGTGTTTCATCGTCAATAAGAAGGTCCAAGGGATACAGTAAACTTGAAGTGAAGCATCGGAATCTAAAACTGGACTCACAGGAGAGGTTCAAATCATAGAAAGTTAGAGTGTCAGTCCTCTTGTACTTAAGTCGGCATTGTGCCTTTTTTATTAAATTCGGATGCAATTTCTGTCTTTCACCGTCAATACGAAGGTCCAAGGGATACAGTAAAACTCAAGTGAAGCATCGGAAACTAAAACTGGACTCATGGGAGAGGTTCAAATCATAGAAAGTGAGAGCGTCAGTCCTCTTGTACTTAAGTCGGCATTGTGCCTTTTGTATTAAAGTCGGATGCAATTTCTGTGTTTCATCGTCAATAAGAAGGTCCAAGAGATACAGTAAACCTGAAAAACTGGAGTCACAGGAGAGGTTCAAATCATAGAATGTTAGAGTGTCAGTCCTCTTGTACGTAAGTCGGCATTGTGCCTTTTGTATTAAATTCGGATGCAATATCTGTGTTTCATCGTTAATATGAAGGTCCAAGGGATACAGAAAACCTGAGGTGAAGAATCGGAATCTATAACTGAACTCACAGGAGAGGTTCAAATCATAGAAGGTGAGAGTGTCAGTCCGCTTGTGCCTACGTTGGCATTGTGCCTTTTGTATTAAATTCCGATGCAATATCTGTGTTTCATCGTCAATAAGAAGGTCCAAGGTATACAGTAAACCTGAAGTGAAGCATCGGAATTTGAAACTGGACTTACAGGAGAGGTTCAAATCATAGAAAGTTAGAGTGTCAGTCCGAATGTTCTTAAGTCGGCATTGTGCCTTTTGTATTAAATTCGAATGCAATTTCTGTGTTTCATCGTCAATAAGAAGGTCCAAGGGATACAGTAAACCTGAAGTGAAGAATCGGATTCTATAACTGGACTCACAGGAGAGGTTCAAATCATAGAATGTTAGAGTGTCAGTCCTCTTGTACTTAAGTCGGCATTGTGCTTTTTGTATTATATTTGGATGCAATTGCTGTGTTTCATCGTTAATAAGAAGGTCCAAGGGATACAGTAAACCTGAAGTGAAGAATCGGATTCTATAACTGGACTCACAGGAGAGGTTCAAATCATAGAAAGTTAGAGTGTCAGTCCTCTTGTACTTACGTCGGCATTGTGCCTTTTGTATTAAATTCGGATGCAATTTCCGTGTTTCATCGTCAATAAGAAGGTCCAAGGTATACAGTTTACCTGAAGTGAAGCATCGGAATCTAAAACTGGACTCACAGGAGAGGTTCAAATCACAGAAGGTGAGAGTGTCAGTCCCCTTGTGCTTCCGTTGGCATTGTGCCTTTTGTATTAAATTCGGATGCAATTTCTGTGTATCATCGTAAATAAGAAGGTACAAGGCATACAGTAAACCTGAAGTGAAGCATCGGAATCTAAAACTGGACTCATGGGAGAGGTTCAAATCATAGAAAGTGAGAGTGTCAGTCCTCTTGTACTTATGTCGGCATTGTGCCTTTTGTATTAAATTCGGATGCATTTTCTGTGTTTCATCGTCAATAAGAAGTTCCGAGGTATACAGTTAACCTGAAGTGAAGCATCGGAATCTATAACTGGACTCACAGAAGAGGTTCAAATCATAGAAAGTTAGAGTGTCAGTCCCCGTGTACTTAAGTCGGTATTGTGCCTTTTGTATTAAATTCGGATGCAATTTCTGTGATTCATTGTCAATAAGAAGGTCCAAGGGATACAGTAACCCTGAAGCATCGGAATCTAAAACTGGACTCACAGGAGAGGTTCAAAACATAGAAAGTGAGAGTGTCAGTCCTCTTGTACTTAAGTCGGAATTGTGCCTTTTGTATTGAATTCCGATGCAATTTCTGTGTTTCATCGTCAATAAGAAGGTCCAAGGGATACAGTAAACCTGAAGTGAAGCATCGGAATCTAAAACTGGACTCACAGGAGAGGTTCAAATCATAGAATGTTATAGTGTGAGTCCTCTTGTACTTATGTCGGCATTGTGCTTTTTGTATTAAATTCGGATGCAGTTTCTGTGTTTCATCGTCAATAAGAAGGTCCAAGGGAAACAGTGCACCTGAAGTGAAGCATCGGAATCTAAAACTGGACTCACAGGAGACGTTCAAATCATAGATAGTTAGAGTGTCAGTCCTCTTGTACATAAGTCGGCGTTGTGCCTTTTGAATTTAATTCCGATGCAATTTCTATGTTTCATAGTCAATAAGACAGTTCAAGGTATACAGTAAACCTGAAGTGAGGCATCGGAATCTAAAACTGGACTCACAGGAGAGGTTCAAATCATAGAAAGTTTGAGTGTCAGTCCTCTTGTACTTAATATGGCATTGTGCCTTTTGTACTAAATTCCGATGCAATTTCTGTGTTTCATCGTCAATAAGAAGGTCCAAGGTATACAGTGAACCTGAAGTGAAGCATCGGAATCTAAAACAGGACTCACAGGAGAGGTTCAAATCATAGAAAGTGAGAGTGTCAGTCCTCTTGTACTTAAGTCGGCATTGTGCCTTTTGTATTAAATTCGGATGCAATCTCTATGTTTCATAGTCAATAAGAAAGTTCAAGGTATACAGGTAACCTGAAGTGAAGCATCGGAATCTAAAACTGGACTCACAGTAGAGGTTCGAAACATAGAAAGTTAGAGTGTCTGTCCTCTTGTACTTAAGTCGGCATTGTGCCTTTTGTAATAAATTTGGATGCAATTTTTGTGTTTCATCATTAATAAGAAGGTGCAAGGGATACAGTAAACCTGAAGTGAAGCAACGGAATCTAAAACTGGACTCACAGGAGAGGTTAAAATCATAGAAAGTGAGAGTGTCAGTCCTCTTGTACTTAAGTCGGCAATGTGCCTTTCGTATTAAATTCGGATGCAGTTTCTGTGTTTCATCGTCAATAAGAAGGTCCAAGGGATAGAGTAAACCTGAAGTGAAGCATTGGAATCTAAAACTGGACTCACAGGAGAGGTTCAAATCATAGAAAGTTGGAGTGTCAGTCCTCATGTACTTTTGTCGGCAATGTGCCTTTTGAAATTAATTCCGATGCTATTTCTGTGTTCCATCGTCAATAAGAAGTACCGAGGTATACAGTAAACCTGAAGTGAAGCATCGGAACCTAAAACTGAACTCACAGGAGAGTTTCAAATCATAGAAAGTTAGAGTGTCAGTAATAATGTTCTTAAGTCGTCATTGTGCCTTTTTTATTAAATTCGGATGCAATTTCTGTGTTTCATCGTCAATACGAAGGCCCCTAGGGATACAGTATACCTGAAGTGAAGACTCGGATTCTAAAACTGGACTCACAGGATAGGTTCAAATCATTGAAAGTTAGTGTGTCAGTCCTCCTGTCTTTAAGTCGGCATTGTGCCTTTTGTATTAAATTCGGTTGCAATTTCTGTCTTTCATCGTCAATAAGAAGGTTCAAGGGATACAGTAAAACTCAAGTGAAGCATCTGAAACTAAAACTGGACTCATGGGAGAGGTTCAAATCATAGACAGTGAGAGTGTCAGTCCTCTTGTACTTAAGTCGGCATTGTGCCTTTTGTATTAAATTCAGATGCAATTTCTGTGTTTCATCGTCAATGAGAAGGTCCAAGGGATACCGTAAACCTGAAGTGAAGCATCGGAATCTAAAACTGGACTCACAGGAGAGGTTCAAATCATTGAATGTGAGAGTGTCAGTCCTCTAGTACTTAAGTCGGCATTGTGCCTTTTGTATTATATTTGGATGCAATTGCTGTGTTTCATCGTTAATAAGAGGTCCAAGGGATACAGTAAACCTGAAGTGAAGAATCGGATTCTATAACTGGACTCACAGGAGAGGTTCAAATCATAGAAAGTTAGAGTGTCAGTCCTCTTGTACTTAAGTCGGCATTGTGCCTTTTGTATTAAATTCGGATGCAATTTCCGTGTTTCATCGTCAATAAGAAGGTCCAAGGTATACAGTAAACCTGAAGTGAAGCATCGGAATCTAAAACTGGACTCACAGGAGAGGTTCAAATCACAGAAGGTGAGAGTGTCAGTCCCCTTGTGCTTCCGTTGGCATTGTGCCTTTTGTATTAAATTCGGATGCAATTTCTGTGTATCATCGTAAATAAGAAGGTACAAGGCATACAGTAAACCTGAAGTGAAGCATCGGAATCTAAAACTGGACTCATGGGAGAGGTTCAAATCATAGAAAGTGAGAGTGTCAGTCCGCTTGTACTTAAGTCGGCATTGTGAATTTTTTATTAAATTCGGATGCAATTTCTGTGTTTCATCGTCAATAAGAAGTTCCGAGGTATACAGTTAACCTGAAGTGTAGCATCGGAATCTAAAACTGGACTCACAGAAGAGGTTCAAATCATAGAAAGTTAGAGTGTCAGTCCCCGTGTACTTAAGTCGGCATTGTGCCTTTTGTATTGAATTCCGATGCAATTTCTGTGTTTCATTGGCAATAAGGAGTTCCAAGGGATACAGTAAACCTGAAGTGAAGCATCGGAATCGAAAACTGGACTCACAGGAGAAGTTCAAATCATAGAAAGTTAGAGTGTCAGTCCTCTTGTACTTAAGTCGGAATTGTGCCTTTTGTATTGAATTCCGATGCAATTTCTGTGTTTCATTGGCAATAAGGTGTTCCAAGGGATACCGTAAACCTGAAGTGAAAAATCGGAATCGAAAACTGGACTCACAGGAGAAGTTCAAATCATAGAAAGTTAGAGTGTCAGTCCTCTTGTACTTAGTTCGGCATTGTGAATTTTGTATTAAATTCGGATGCAATTTTTGTGTTTCATCGTCAATAAGAAGGTCCAAGGGATACAGTAAACCTGAAGTGAAGCATCGGAATCTAAAACTGGACTCACAGGAGAGGTTCAAATCATAGAATGTTATAGTGTGAGTCCTCTTGTACTTAAGTCGGCATTGTGCTTCTTGTATAAAATTCGGATGCAATTTCTGTGTTTCATTGTCAATAAGATAGTCCAAGGTATACAGGAAACCTGAAGTGAAGCATCGGAATCTAAAACTGGACTCACAGGAGAAGTTCAAATTATAGAAAGTTAAAGTGTCAGTCCTCTTGTACTTAAGTCGGCATTGTGCCTTTTGTATTAAATTCGGATGCAATTTCTGTAATTCATCGTCAATAAGAAGGTCCAAGGGATACAGTAAACCTGAAGTGAAGCATCGGAATCTAAAACTGGACTCACGGGAGAGGTTAAAATAATAAAAAGTGGGAGTGTCAGTCCTCTTGTACTTAAGTCGACGTTGTGCATTTTGTATTAAATTCGGAAGCAATTTCTGTGTATCATCGTCAATAAGAAGGTCCAAGGGATACAGTATATCTGAAGTGAAGCATCGGAATCTAAAAGTGGACTCACAGGAGAGGTTCAATTCATAGAAAGTTAGTGTGTCAGTCCTCTTGTACTTTAGTCGGCATTGTGCCTTTTGTATTAAATTCGGATGCAGTTTCTGTGTTTCATCGTCAATAAGAAGGTCCAAGGGAAACAGTGCACCTGAAGTGAAGCATCGGAATCTAAAACTGGACTCACAGGAGACATTCAAATCATAGATAGTTAGAGTGTCAGTCCTCTTGTACATAAGTCGGCTTTGTGGTTTTTGAATTTAATTCCGATGCAATTTCTATGTTTCATAGTCAATAAGGAAGTTCAAGGTATACAGTAAAGCTGAAGTGAGGCATCGGAATCTGAAACTGGACTCACAGGAGAGGTTCAAATCATAGAAAGTTTGAGTGTCAGTCCTCTTGTACTTAATATGGCATTGTGTTTTTTGTACTAAATTCCGATGCAATTTCTGTGTTTCATCGTCAATAAGAAGGTCCAAGGTATACAGTGAACCTGAAGTGAAGCATCGGAATCTAAAACAGGACTCACAGGAGAGGTTCAAATCATAGAAAGTGAGAGTGTCAGTCCTCTTGTACTTAAGTCGGCATTGTGCCTTTTGTATTAAATTCGGATGCAATCTCTATGTTTCATAGTCAATAAGAAAGTTCAAGGTATACAGGTAACCTGAAGTGAAGCATCGGAATCTAAAACTGGACTCACAGTAGATGTTCGAAACATAGAAAGTTAGAGTGTCCGTCCTCTTGTACTTAAGTCGGCATTGTGCCTTTTGTAATAAATTTGGATGCAATTTTTGTGTTTCATCATTAATAAGAAGGTGCAAGGGATACAGTAAACCTGAAGTGAAGCAACGGAATCTAAAACTGGACTCACAGGAGAGGTTCAAATCATAGAAAGTGAGAGTGTCAGTCCTCTTGTACTTAAGTCGGCAATGTGCCTTTCGTATTAAATTCGGATGCAGTTTCTGTGTTTCATCGTCAATAAGAAGGTCCAAGGGATACAGTAAACCTGAAGTGAAGCATTGGAATCTAAAACTGGACTCACAGGAGAGGTTCAAATCATAGAAAGTTGGAGTGTCAGTCCTCATGCACTTTTGTCGGCAATGTGCCTTTTGAAATTAATTCCGATGCTATTTCTGTGTTCCATCGTCAATAAGAAGTTCCGAGGTATACAGTAAACCTGAAGTGAAGCATCGGAACCTAAAACTGGACTCACAGGAGAGTTTCAAATCATAGAAAGTTAGAGTGTCAGTCCTAATGTTCTTAAGTCGTCATTGTGCCTTTTTTATTAAATTCGGATGCAACTTCTGTGTTTCATCGTCAATACGAAGGCCCCTAGGGATACAGTATACCTGAAGTGAAGCCTCGGATTCTAAAACTGGACTCACAGGATAGGTTCAAATCATTGAAAGTTAGTGTGTCAGTCCTCCTGTCCTTAAGTCGGCATTGTGCCTTTTGTATTAAATTCGGTTGCAATTTCTGTCTTTCATCGTCAATAAGAAGGTTCAAGGGATACAGTAAAACTCAAGTGAAGCATCTGAAACTAAAACTGGACTCATGGGAGAGGTTCAAATCATAGACAGTGAGAGTGTCAGTCCTCTTGTACTTAAGTCGGCATTGTGCCTTTTGTATTAAATTCAGATGCAATTTCTGTGTTTCATCGTCAATGAGAAGGTCCAAGGGATACCGTAAACCTGAAGTGAAGCATCGGAATCTAAAACTGGACTCACAGGAGAGGTTCAAATCATAGAATGTTAGAGTGTCAGTCCTCTTGTACTTGAGTCGGCATTGTGCCTTTTGTATTAAATTCGGATGCAATTTCTGTGTTTCATCGTTAATAAGAAGGTCCAAGGGATACAGTAAACTTGAAGTGAAGAAACGGAATCTATAACTGGTCTCACAGGAGAGGTTTAAATCATAGAAAGTTAGATTGTCAGTCCTCTTGTACTTAAGTCGGCATTGTGCCTTTCGTATTAAATTCGGATGCAATTTCTGTGTTTCATCGTCAATAAGAAGGTCCCAGGTATACAGTAAACCTGAAGTGAAGCATCGGAATCTAAAACTGGACTCACAGGAGAGGTTCAAATCATAGAAGGTGAGAGTGTCAGTCCGCTTGTGCTTACGTTGGCATTGTGCCTTTTGTATTAAAAGCGGATGCAATTTCTGTGTATCATCGTTAATACGAAGGTACAAGGCATACAGTAAACCTGAAGTGAAGCATCAGAATCTAAAACTGGACTCATGGGAGAGGTTTAAATCATAGAAAGTGAGAGTGTCAGTCCTCTTGTACTTAAGTCGGCATTGTGCCTTTTGTATTAAATTCGAATGCAATATCTGTGTTTCATCGTCAATAAGAAGGTCCAAGGGACACAGTAAACTTGAAGTGAAGCATCGGAATCTAAAACTGGACTCACTGGAGAGGTTCAAATCATAGAAAGTTAGAGTGTCAGTCCTCTTGTACTTAAGTCGGCATTGTGCCTTTTTTATTAAATTCGGATGCAATTTCTGTGTTTCATCGTCAATACGAAGGTCCAAGGTATACAGTATACCTGAAGTGAAGAATCGGAATCCAAAACTGGACTCACAGGAGAGGTTCAAATCATTGAAAGTTAGAGTGTCAGTCCTCCTGTACTTAAGTCGGCATTGTGTCTTTTGTATTAAATTCGGTTGCAATTTCTGTCTTTCACCGTCAATAAGAAGGTCCAAGGAATACAGTAAAACTCAAGTGAAGCATCGGAAACTAAAACTGGACTCATGGGATAGGTTCAAATCATAGAAAGTGAGAGTGTCAGTCCTCTTGTACTTAAGTCGGCATTGTGCCTTTTGTATTAAATTCGGATGCAATTTCTGTGTTTCATCGTCAATAAGAAGGTCCAAGGGATACAGTAAACCTGAAAAACTGGACTCACCGGAGAGGTTCAAATCATACAATGTTAGAGTGTCAGTCCTCTTGTACTGAAGTCGGCATTGTGCCTTTTGTATTAAATTCGGATGCAATTTCTGTGTTTCATCGTTAATAAGAAGGTCCAAGGGATACAGTAAACCTGAAGTAAACAATCGGAATCTGTAACTGGACTCACAGGAGAGGTTCAAATCATAGAAAGTTAGAGTGTCAGTCCTCTTGTACTTAAGTCATCATTGTGCCTTTTGTATTAAATTCGGATGCAATTTCTGTGTTTCATCGTCAATAGGAGGGTCCAAGGTATACAGTAAAGCTGAAGTGAAGTATCGGAATCTAAAACTGGACTCACAGGAGAGGTTCAAATCATAGAAGGTGAGAGTGTCAGTCCTCTTGTGCTTACGTTGGCATTGTGCCTTTTGTATTAAATTCGGATGCAATTTCTGTGTATCATCATTAATAAGAAGGTACAAGGCATACAGTAAACCTGCAGGGAAGTATCGGAATCTAAAACTGGACTCATGGGAGAGGTTTAAATCATAGAAAGTGAGGGTGTCAGTCCTCTTGTACTTAAGTCGGCATTGTGCCTTTTGTATTAAATTCGGATGCAATTTCTGTGTTTCATTGTCAATAAGAAGGTCCAAGGGATACAGTAACCCTGAAGCATCGGAATCCAAAACTGGACTCACAGGAGAGGTTCAAAACATAGAAAGTGAGAGTTTCAGTCCTCTTGTACTTAAGTCGGAATTGTGCCTTTGGTATTAAATTCGGATGCAATTTCTGTGTCTCATCGTCAATAAGAAGGTCCAAGGGATACAGTAAACCTGAAGTGAAGCATCGGAATCTGAAACTGGACGCACAGGATAGGTTCAAATCATAGAAAGTGAGAGTGTCAGTACTCTTGTACTTAAGTCGGCATTGTGCCTTTTGTAGTAAATTCGGATGCAATTTCTGTGTTTCATCGTCAACAAGAGGGTCCAAGGGATTCAGTAAACCTGAAGTGAAGCATCGGAATCTAAGACTGGACTCACTGGAGATGTTCAAATCATAGAAAGTTAGAGTGTCAGTCCTCTCGTACTTAAGTCGGCATTGTGCCTTTTGTATTAAATTCGGATGCAATTTCTGTGTTTCATCGTTAATAAGAAGGTCGAAGGGATACAGTAAACCTGAAGTGAAGCATCGGAATCTAAAACTGGACTAACTGGATAGGTTCAAATCATAGAAAGTGAGAGTGTCAGTCCTATTGTACTTAAGTCGGCATTGTGCCTTTTGTATTAAATGCGGATGGAATTTCTGTGTTTCATCGTCAATAAGAAGGTCCAAGGGATACAGTAAACTTGAAGTGAAGCATCGGAATCTAAAACTGGACTCACAGGAGATGTTCAAATCATAGGAAGTTAGGGAGTCAGACCTCTTCTACTTAAGTCGGCATTGTGCCTTTTGTATTAAATTCGGATGCAATTTCTGTATATCATCATCAATAAGAAGGTCCCAGGGATACAGTAAACCTGAAGTGAGGCATCGGAATCTAAAACTGGGCTCACAGGAGAAGTTCAAATCATAGAAATTTAGAGTGTCAGTCCTCTTGTACTTAAGTCGGCATTGTGCCCTTTGAATTAAATTCGGATGCAATTTCTGTGTTTCATCGTCAATAAGAAGGTCCAAGGGACACAGTAAACCTGAAGTGAGGCATCGGAATCTAAAACTGGGCACACAGGAGAAGTTCAAATCATAGAAAATTAGAGTGTCGGTCCTGTTGTACTTAAGTCGGCATTGTGCCTTTTGAATTTAATTCCGATGCGATTTCTGTGCTTCATCGTCAATAAGAATTTCCAACGTACACAGTAAACCTGAAGTGAAGCATCGGAATCTAAAACTGGACTCACAGGAGAGGATCAAATCATAGAAAGTTAGAGTGTCAGTCCTCTTGTACTTAAGTCGGCATTGTGCCTTTTGAAATTAATTCCGATGCAATTTCTGTGTTTCATCGTCAGTAAGAAGGCACAAGGTATACAGTAAACCTGAAGTGAAGCATCGGAATCTAAAACTGGGCTCACAGGAGAGGTTCAAATCATAGAAAGTTAGAGTGTCAGTCCTCTTGTACTTAAGTCGGCATTGTGCCTTTTGAAATTAATTCCGATGGAATTTCTGTGTTTCGTCGTCAATAAGAGGTTCCAAGGTACACAGCAAACCTGAAGTGAAGCATCGGAATCTAAAACTGGACTCACAGGAGAAGTTCAAATCATAGAAAGCTAGAGTGTCAGTCCTCTTGTACTTAAGTCGGCATTGTGCCTTTTGTATTAAATTCGGATTCATTTTCTGTGTTTCATCGTCAATAAGAAGGTCAAAGGGATACAGTAAACCTGAAGTGAAGCATCGGAATCTAAAACTGGACTCACAGGAGAGGTTCAAATCATAGAAAGTTAGAGTGTCAGTCCTCTTGTACTTAAGTCGGCATTGTGCTTTTTGTATTAAATTCGGATGCAATTTCTTTGTTTCATCGTCAATTAGAAGGTCCAAGGGATACAGTAAACCTGAAGTGAAGCATCGGAATGTAACACTGGTCTCACAGGAGAGGTTCAAATCATTGAAAGTTAGAGTGTCAGTCCTCTTGACCTTAAGTCAGCATTGTGCCTTTTATTTTAAATTCGGATGCAATTTCTGTGTTTCATCGTCAATAAGAAGGTACAAGGGATACAGTAAAGCTGAAGTGAAGCATCGGAATCTAAAACTGGACTCACAGGAGAGGTTCAAATCACGCAAATTGAGAGTGTCAGTCCTCTTGTACTTAAGTCGGCATTGTGCCTTTTGTATTAAATTCGGATGCATTTTCTGTGTTTCATCGTCAATAAGAAGGTCCAAGGGATACAGAAAACCTGAAGTGAAGCATCGGAATCTGAAACTGGACTCACAGGATAAGTTCAAATCATAGATAGTGAGGGTGTCAGTACTCTTGTAGTTAAGTCGGCATTGTGCCTTTTGTATAAAATTCGGATGCATTTTCTGTGTTTCATCGTCAATAAGAAGGTCCAAGGGATACAGTAAACCTGAAGTGAAGCATCGGACTCTAAGACTGGACTCACTGGAGACGTTCAAATCATAGAAAGTTAGAGTGTCAGTCTACTCGTACTTAAGTCGGCATTGTGCCTTTTGTATTAAATTCGGGTGCAATTTCTGTGTTTCATCGTCAATAAGAAGGTCCAAGGGATACAGTAAACCTGAAGTGAAGCATCGGAATCTAAAACTGGACTCACAGGAGAGGTTCAAATCATGCCAATTAAGAGTGTCAGTCCTATTGTACTTAAGTCGGCATTGTGCCTTTTGTATTAAATTCGGATGGAATTTCTGTGTTCCATCGTCAATAAGAAGGTCCAAAGGATACAGTAAACTTGAAGTGAAGCATCGGAAACTAAAACTTGACCCACAGGAGAGGTTCAAATCATAGAATATTAGAGTGTCAGTCCTCTTGTACTTAAGTCGGCATTGTGCATTCTGAATTTAATTCCGATGCAATTTCTGTGCTTCATCGTCAATACGAAGGTCCAACGTACACAGTAAACCTGAAGTGAAGCATCGGAATCTAAAACTGGACTCACAGGAGAGGTTCAAACCATAGAAAGTTGGAGTGTTAGTCCTCTTGTACTTAAGTCGGCATTGTGCCTTTTGTATTAAATTCGGATGCAATTTCTGTGTTTCATCGTCAATAAGAAGGTCCAAGGGATACAGTAACCCTGAAGCATTGGCATCTAAAACTCGACTCACAGGAGAGATTCAAATTATAAAAAGTGAGAGTGTCAGTCCTCTTGTACTTAAGTCGGCATTGTGATTTTTGTATTAAATTCGGATGCAATTTCTGTGTTTCATCGTCAATAAGAAGATCCAAGGGATACAGTAAACCTGAAGTGAAGCATCGGAATCTGAAACTGGATTCACAGGTAGGGTTCAAATCATAGAAAGTGAGAGTGTCAGTACTCTTGTACTTAAGTCGGCATTGTGCCTTTTGTATTAAATTCGGATGCAATTTCTGTGTTTCATCGTCAACAAGAGGGTTCAAGGGATTCAGTAAATCTGAAGTGAAGCATCGGAATCTAAAACTGGACTCACAGGATAGGTTCAAAACATAGAAGGTGAGAGTGTCAGTACTCTTGTACTTAAGTCGGCATTATGCCTTTTGTATCAAATTCCGGCGCAATTTCTGTGTTTCATCGTCAATAAGAAGGTCCAAGGGATACAGTAAACCTGAAGTGGAGCATCGGAATCTAAGGGTGGACTCACTGGAGACGTTCAATTCATAGAAAGTTAGAGTGTCAGTCCTCTCGTACTTAAGTCGGCATTGTGCCTTTAGTATTAAATTCGGATGCAATTTCTGTGTTTCATCGTCAATAAGAAGGTACAAGGGATACAGTAAACCTGAAGTGAGGCATCAGAATCTAAAACTGGGCACACAGGAGAGGTTCAAATCATAGAAAATTAGAGTGTCGGTCCTGTTGTACTTAAGTCGGCATTGTGCCTTTTGAATTTAATTCCGATGCGATTTCTGTGCTTCATCGTCAATAAGAATTTCCAACGTACACAGTAAACCTGAAGTGAAGCATCGGAATCTAAAACTGGGCTCACAGGAGAGGTTCAAATCATAGAAAGTTAGAGTGTCAGTCCTCTTGTACTTAAGTCGGCATTGTGCCTTTTTTATTAAATTCGGATTCATTTTCTGTGTTTCATCGTCAATAAGAAGGTACAAGGGATACAGTAAACCTGAAGTGAAGCATCGGAATCTAAAACTGGACTCACAGGATAGGTTCAAATCATAGAAAGTGAGAGTGTCAGTCCTATTGTACTTAAGTCGGCATTGTGCCTTTTGTATTAAATTGGGATGGAATTTCTGTGTTTCATCGTCAATAAGAAGGTCCAAGGGATACAGTAAACTTGAAGTGAAGCATCGGAATCTAAAACTGGACTCACAGGAGATGTTCAAATCATAGAAAGTTAGAGAGTCAATCCTCTTCTACTTAAGTCGGCATTGTGCCTTTTGTATTAAATTCGGATGCAATTTCTGTATATCATCGTCAATACGAAGGTCCAAGGGATACAGTAAACCTGAAGTGAGGCATCGGAATCTAAAACTGGGCTCACAGGAGAAGTTCAAATCATAGAAATTTAGAGTGTCAGTCCTCTTGTACTTAAGTCGGCATTGTGCCCTTTGAATTAAATTCGGATTCAATTTCTGTGTTTCATCGTCAATAAGAAGGTCCAAGGGATACAGTAAACCTGAAGTGAGGCATCGGAATCTAAAACTGGGCACACAGGAGAAGTTCAAATCATAGAAAATTAGAGTGTCGGTCCCGTTGTACTTAAGTCGGCATTGTGCCTGTTGAATTTAATTCCGATGCGATTTCTGTGCTTCATCGTCAATAAGAATTTCCAACGTACACAGTAAACCTGAAGTGAAGCATCGGAATCTAGAACTGGACTCACAGGAGAGGATCAAATCATAGAAAGTTAGAGTGTCAGTCATCTTGTACTTAAGTTGGCATTGTGCCTTTTTAATTTAATTCCGATGCAATTTCTGTGTTTCATCGTCAGTAAGAAGGCCTAAGGTATACAGTAAACCTGAAGTGAAGCATCGGAATCTAAAACTGGGCTCACAGCAGAGGTTCAAATCATAGAAAGTTAGAGTGTCAATCCTCTTGTACTTAAGTCGGCATTGTGCCTTTTGAAATTAATTCCGATGGAATTTCTGTGTTTCGTCGTCAATAAGAGGTTCCAAGGTACACAGCAAACCTGAAGTGAAGCATCGGAATCTAAAACTGGACTCACAGGAGAAGTTCAAATCATAGAAAGTTAGAGTGTCAGTCCTCTTGTACTTAAGTCGGCATTGTGCCTTTTGTATTAAATTCGGATTCATTTTCTGTGTTTCATCGTCAATAAGAAGGTCAAAGGGATACAGTAAACCTGAAGTGAAGCATCGGAATCTAAAACTGGACTCACAGGAGAGGTTCAAATCATAGAAAGTTAGAGTGTCAGTCCTCTTGTACTTAAGTCGGCATTGTGCTTTTTGTATTAAGTTCGGATGCAATTTCTTTGTTTCATCGTCAATTAGAAGGTCCAAGGGATTCAGTAAACCTGAAGTGAAGCATCGGAATGTAACACTGGTCTCACAGGAGAGGTTCAAATCATAGAAAGTTAGAGTGTCAGTCCTCTCGTACTTAAGTCGGCATTGTTCCTTTTGTATTAAATTCGGATGCAATTTCTGTGTTTCATCGTCAATAAGAAGGTCCAAGGGATACAGTAAACCTGAAGTGAAGCATCGGAATCTAAAACTGATCTCACAGGAGAGGTTCAAATCATGCAAATTGAGAGTGTCAGTCCTCTTGTACTTAAGTCGGCACTGTGCCTTTTGCTTTAAATTCGGATGCAATTTCTGTGTTTCATCGTCAATAAGAAGGTCCAAGGGATACAGTAAACTTGAAGTGAAGCATCGGAATCTAAAACTGGACTCACAGGAGATGTTCAAATCATTGAAAGTTAGAGAGTCAGTCCTCTTTTACTTAAGTCGGCATTGTGCCTTTTGTATTAAATTCGGATGCAATTTGTGTGTATCATCGTCAATAAGAAGGTCCAAGGGATACAGTAAACCTGAAGTGAGGCATCGGAAACTAAAACTGGACTCACAGGAGAAGTTCAAATCATAGAAATATAGAGTGTCAGTCCTCTTGTACTTAAGTCGGCATTGTGCCCTTTGAATTAAATTCGGATGCAATTTATGTGTTTTATCGTCAATACGAAGGTCCAAGGGATACAGTAAACCTGAAGTGAAGCATCGGAATAAAAAACTGGACTCACAGTATAGGTTCAAATCATAGAAAGTGAGAGTGTCAGTACTCTTGTACTTAAGTCGGCATTGTGCCTTTTGTATTAAATTCGAATGCAATTTCTGTGTTTCATCGTCAATATGAAGGTCCAAGGGATACAGTAATCCTGAAGTGAAGCATCGGAATATAAAACTGGTCTCACAGGAGAGGTTCAAATCATGCAAATTGAGAGTGTCAGTCCTATTGTACTTAAGTCGGCATTGTGCCTTTTGTATTAAATTCGGATGGAATTTCTGTGTTTCATCGTCTATAAGAAGGTCCAAAGGATACAATAAACTTGAAGTGAACCAACGGAATCTAAAACTGGACTCACAGGAGATGTTCAAATCATAGAAAGTTAGAGAGTCAGCCCTCTTCTACTTTAGTCGGCATTGTGCATTTTGAATTACATTCGGATGCAATTTCTGTGTTTCATCGTCAATAAGAAGGTCCAAGGTATACGGTAAACCTGAAGTGAAGGATCGGAATCTAAAACTGGACCCACAGGAGAGGTTCAAATCATAGAGAATTAGAGTGTCGGTCCTGTTGTACTTAAGTCGGCATTGTGCGTCTTGACTTTAATTCCGATGCAAATTCTGTGCTTCATCGTGAATAAGAAGGTCCAACGTACACAGTAAACCTGAAGTGAAGCATCGGAATCTAAAACTGGACTCACAGGAGGGGATCAAATCATAGAAAGTTAGAGTGTCAGTCCTCTTGTACTTAAGTTGGCATTGTGCCTTTTGAATTTAATTCCGATCCAATTTCTGTGTTTCATCGTCAGTAAGAAGGCGCAAGGTATGCAGTAAACCTCAAGTGAAGCATCGGAATCTAAAACTGGACTCACAGGAGAGGTTCATATCATAAAAAGTTTGAATGTCAAGCCTCTTGTACTTAAGTCGGCATTGTGCCTTTTGTATTAAATTCGGATGCAATTTCAGTGTTTCATCGTCAATAAGAAGGTCCAAGGTATACAGTAAACCTGAAGTGAAGCATCGGAATCTAATACTGGACTCTCAGGAGAGGTTCAAATCATAGAAAGTTAGAGTGTCAGTCCTCTTGTACTTAAGTCGGCATTTTGCCTTTTGAATTTAATTCCGATGGAATTTCTGTGTTTGGTCGTCAATAAGAGGTTCCAAGGTATACAGCAAACCTGAAGTGAAGCATCGGAGTCTAAAACTGGACTCACAGGAGAGGTTCAAATCAAAGAAAGTTAGAGTGTCAGTCCTCTTGTACTTAAGTGGCATTGTGATATTTGTATTAAATTCGGATGCAATGTCTGTGTTGCATCGTCAATAGGAAGGTCCAAGGGATACAGTAAACCTTAAGTGATGCATCGGAACCTAAAACTGGACCCACAGGAGAGGTTCATTCCATAGAAAGTTAGAGTGTCAGTCCTCCTTCACTTGAGTCGGCATTGTGCCTTTTGTATTAAAGTCGGATGCAATTTCTGTGTTTCATCGTCAACAAGAAGGTCCAAGGGATACAGTAAACCTGAAGTGAAGCATCGGAATCTAAAACTGGACTCACAGGATAGGTTCAAATCATAGAATGTTAGAGTGTTAGCCCTCTTTCACTTAAGTCTGCATTGTGCCTTTTGTATTAAATTCGAATGCAATATCTGTGTTTCATCGTCAATAAGAACGTCCAAGGGATACAGTAAACCTGAAGTGAAGCATCGTTATCTAAAACTGGACTCACAGGAGAGATTTAAATCATAGAAAGTTTAAGTGTCAGTTCTATCGTACTTATGTCGGCATTGTGCCTTTTGTATTAAATTCGGATGCAATTTCTGTGTTTCATCGTCAATAAGAAAGTCTAAGGTATAGAGTAAACCTGAAGTGAACCATCGGAATCTAAAACTGGACTCACAGTAGAGGTTCAAATTAAAGAAAGTTTGAGTGTCAGTCCTCTTGTATTTAAGTCGGAATTGTGACTTTTGTATTAAATTCGGAGGCAATTTCTATGTTTCATCGTCATTAAGAAGGTCCAAGGTATACAGTAAACCTGAAGTGAAGCATCGGAATCTAAAACTGGACACACAGGAGAGGTTCAAATCATTGAAAGTTAGAGTGTCAGTCCTCTTGTATTTAGTATGGCATTGTGCCTTTTGTATTAAATTCAGAGGCAATTTCTGTGTTTCATCGTCAATAAGAAGGTCCAAGGTATACAGTAAACCTGTTGTGAAGCATCGGAATCTAAAACTGGACTCACAGAAGAGGTTCAAATCATAGAATGTGAGAGTGGCTGTCCTCTTGTACTTAGGTCGGCATTGTGCCTTTTGTATTAAATTCGGATGCAATATCTGTGTTTCGTCGTCAATAAGAAGGTCCAAGGTATACAGGAAAAATGAAGTGAAGCATCGGAATCTAAAACTGGACTCACAGGGGAGTTTCAAATCATAGAAAGTGAGAGTGTCAGTCCTCTTGTACTTAAGTCGGCATTGTGCCTTTTGTATTAAATTCGGATGCAATTTCTGTGTTTCATCGTCAATAAGAAGGTCCAAGGGATACAGTAAACCTGAAGTGAAGCATCGGAATCTAAAACTGGACTCATAGGATAGGTTCAAATCATAGAAAGTGAGAGTGTCAGTACTCTTGTACTTAAGTCGGCTTTGTGCCTTTTGTATTAAATTCGGATGCAATTTCAGTGTTTCATCGTCAATAACAAGGTCCAAGGGATACAGTAAACCTGAAGTGAAGCATCGGAATCTAAAACTGGACTCACATTAGAGGTTCAAATCATAGAAGGTTAGAGTGTCAGTCCTCTTGTACTTAAGTCGGCATTGTGCCTTTTGAATTTAATTCCGATGGAATTTCTGTGTTTCGTCGTCAACAAGAGGTTCCAAGGTACACAGCAAACCTGAAGTGAAGCATCGGAATCTAAAACTGGACTCACACGAGAAGTTCAAATCATAGAAAGTTAGAGTGTCAGTCCTCTTGTACTTAAGTCGGCATTGTGCCTTTTGTATTAAATTCGGATTCATTTTCTGTGTTTCATCGTCAATAAGAAGGTCAAAGGGATACAGTAAACCTGAAGTGAAGCATCGGAATCTAAAACTGGACTCACAGGAGAGGTTCAAATCATAGAAAGTTAGAGTGTCAGTCCTCTTGTACTTAAGTCGGCATTGTGCTTTTTGTATTAAATTCGGATGCAATTTCTTTGTTTCATCGTCAATTAGAAGGTCCAAGGGATACAGTAAACCTGAAGTGAAGCATCGGAATGTAACACTGGTCTCACAGGAGAGGTTCAAATCATTGAAAGTTAGAGTGTCAGTCCTCTTGACCTTAAGTCAGCATTGTGCCTTTTATATTAAATTCGGATGCAATTTCTGTGTTTCATCGTCATTAAGAAGGTCCAAGGAATAGAGTAAACCTGAAGTGAACCATCGGAATCTAAAACTGGACTCACAGTAGAGGTTCAAATTAAAGAAAGTTTGAGTGTCAGTCCTCTTGTATTTAAGTCGGCATTGTGACTTTTGTATTAAATTCGGAGGCAATTTCTGTGTTTCATCGTCAATAAGAAGGTCCAAGGTATACAGTAAACCTGAAGTGAAGCATCGGAATCTAAAACTGGACACACAGGAGAGGTTCAAATCATAGAAAGTTAGAGTGTCAGTCCTCTTGTACTTAAGTAGGCATTGTGCCTTTTGAATTTAATTCCGATGCAATATCTGTGTTTCATCGTCAATAAGAAGGCCCAAGGTATACAGTAAACCTGAAGTGAAGCATCGGAATCGAAAACTGGACTCACAGGAGAGGTTCAAATCTTTTAAAGTTAGAATGTCAGTCCTCTTGTACTTAAGTCGGCATTGTGCCTTTTGTATTAAATTCGGATGCAATTTCAGTGTTTCATCGTCAATAACAAGGTCCAAGGGATACAGTAAACCTGAAGTGAAGCATCGGAATCTAAAACTGGGCTCACATTAGAGGTTCAAATCATAGAAGGTTAGAGTGTCAGTCCTCTTGTACTTAAGTCGGCATTGTGCCCTTTGAATTTAATTCCGATGGAATTTCTGTATTTGGTCGTCAATAAGATGTTCCAAGGTATACAGCAAACCTGAAGTGAAGCATCGGAATCTAAAACTGGACTCACAGGAGAGGTTCAAATCATGGAAAGTTAGAGTGTCAGTCCTCTTGTACTTAAGTGGCATTGTGCCATTTGTATTAAATTCGGATGCAATTTCTGTAATTCATCATCAATAAGAAGGTCCAAGGGATACAGTAAACCTAAAGTGATGCATCGGAATCTAAAACTGGACCCACAGGAGAGGTTCATACCATAGAAAATTAGAGTGTCAGTCTTCTTTCACTTAAGTCGGCATTGTGCCTTTTGTATTAAATTCGGATGCAATTTCTGTGTTTCATCGTCAATAAGAAGGTCCAAGGGATACAGTAAACCTGAAGTGAATCATCGGAATCTAAAACTGGACTCACAGGGGAGGTTCAAATCATATAAAGTTAGAGTGTCAGTCCTCTTGTATTTAGTATGGCATTGTGCCTTTTGTATTAAATTCAGAGGCAATTTCTGTGTTTCATCGTCAATGAGAAGGTCCAAGGTATACAGTAAACCTGTTGTGAAGCATCGGAATCTAAAACTGGACTCACAGAAGAGGTTCTAATCATAGAATGTGAGAGTGTCAGTCCTCTTGTACTTAGGTCGGCATTGTGCCTTTTGTATTAAATTCGGATGCAATTTCAGTGTATCATCGTCAATAACAAGGTCCAAGGGATACAGTAAACCTGAAGTGAAGCATCGGAATCTAAAACTGGACTAACATTAGAGGTTCAAATCATAAAAGGTTAGAGTGTCAGTCCTCTTGTACTTAAGTCGGCATTGTGCCTTTTGAATTTAATTCCGATGGAATTTCTGTGTTAGGTCGTCAATAAGAGGTTCCAAGGTACACAGCAAACCTGAAGTGAAGCATCGGAATCTAAAACTGGACTCACAGGAGAAGTCCAAATCATAGAAAGTTAGAGGGTCAGTCCTCTCGTACTTAAGTCGGCATTGTGCCTTTTGTATTAAATTCGGATTCATTTTCTGTGTTTCATCGTCAATAAGACGGTCAAAGGGATACAGTAAACCTGAAGTGAAGCATCGGAATCTAAAACTGGACTCACAGGAGAGGTTCAAATCATAGAAAGTTAGAGTGTCAGTCCTCTTGTACTGAAGTCGGCATTGTGCTTTTTGTATTAAATTCGGATGCAATTTCTTTGTTTCATCGTCAAGTAGAAGGTCCAAGGGATACAGTAAACCTGAAGTGAAGCATCGGAATGTAACACTGGTCTCACAGGAGAGGTTCAAATCATTGAAAGTTAGAGTGTCAGTCCTCTTGACCTTAAGTCAGCATTGTGCCTTTTATATTAAATTCGGATGCAATTTCTGTGTTTCATCGTCATTAAGAAGGTCCAAGGGATACAGTAAACCTGAAGTGAAGCATCGGAATCTAAAACTGGACTCACTTGAGGGGTTCAATTCATGGAAAGTTAGAGTGTCAGTCCTCTCGTACTTAAGTCGGCATTGTGCCTTTTGTATAAAATTCGGATCCAACATCTGTGTTTCATCGTCAATAAGAAGGTCCTAGGGATACAGTAAACCTGAAGTGAAGCATCGGAATCTAAAACTGGACTCACAGTAGAGGTTCAAATCATAGAAAGTTAGAGTGTCAGTCCTCTTGTACTTAAGTCGGCATTGTGCCTTTTGTATTAATTTCGGATGCAATTTCTGTGTTTCATCGTCAATAAGAAGGTCCAAGGGCTACAGTACACCTGAAGTGAAGCATCGGAATCTAAAACTGGACTCACAGGAGAGGTTCAAATCATAGAAAGTGAGAGTGTCAGTCCTCTTGTACTTAAGTCTGCATTGTGCCTTTTGTATTAAATTCGGATGCAATTTCTGTCTCATCGTTTATAAGAAGGTACAAGGGATACAGTAAACCTGAAGTGAAGCATCGGAATCTAAAACTGGATTTACAAGAGTGGTTCAAATCATAGAAAGTTAGAGTGTCAGCCCTCTTGTACATAAGTCGGCATTGTGCGTTTTGTATTAAATTCGGATGCAATTTCTGTGTTTCATCGTCAATAAGAAGGTCCAAGGGATACAGCAAACCTGATGTGAAGCATCGTATTCTAAAACTGGACTCACAGGAGAGGTTCAAATCATAGAAAGTGAGAGTGTCAGTCATCTGGTACTTAAGTCGGCATAGTGCCTTTTGTATTAAATTCGGATGCAATTTCTGTGTTTCATCGTCAATAAGAAGGTCCAAGGGATACAGTAAACCTGAAGTGAAGCATCGGGATCGAAAACTGGACTCACAGGAGAGGTTCAAGCCATAGAAAGTCAGAGTGCCAGCCCTCTTGTACTTAAGTCGACATTGAGCCTTTTGTATTAAATTCGGATGCATGTCTGTGTTTCATCGTCAATACGAATGTCCAAGAGATTCAGTAAATCTGATGTGAAGCATTGGAATCTAAAACTGGTCTCTCAGGGGAGCTTCAAATCATAGAAAGTGAGAGTGTCAGTCCTCTTGTACTTAGGTCGGCATTGTGCCTTTTGTATTAAATTCGGATGCAATGTCTGTGTTTCATCGTCAATAGGGTCCAAGGCATACAGTAAACCTGAAGTGAAGCATCGGAATCTAAAACTGGACTCACAGGAGAGGTTTAAATCATAGAAAGTGAGAGTGTCAGTCCTCTTGTACTTATGTCGGCATTGTGCCTTTTGTATTAAATTCGGATGCAATTTCTGTGTTTCAACGTCAATAAGAAGGTACAAGCGATACAGTAAACCTGAAGTGAAGCATCGGAATCTAAAACTGGACTCACTAGAGAGGTTCAAGTCATAGAAAGTGTGAGTGTTAGTCCTCTTGTAGTTAAGTCGGCATTGTGCCTTTTGTATTAATTTCGGATGCAATTTCTGTGCTTCATCGTCAATATGATTGTCCAAGGGATACAGTAAACCTGAAGTGAAGCACCGGAATCTAAAACTGTTCTCAAAGGAGAGGTTCAAATCATTGAAAGTGAGAGTGTCAGCCCTCTTGTACTTATGTCGGCATTGTGCCTTTTGTATTAAATTCGGATGCAATTTCTGTGTTTCATCGTCAATAAGAACGTACAAGGGATACAGTAAACCTGAAGTGAAGCATCGGAATCTAAAACAGGACTCACAAGAGAGGTTCAAATCATAGAAAGTGAGAGTGTCAGTCCTCTAGTACTTAAGTCGGCATTGTGCCTTTTGTATTAGATTCGGATGCAATTTCTGCGTTTCATCGTCAATAAGAAGGTCCAAGGGATACAGTAAACCTGAATTGAAGCATCGGAATCTAAAACTGGAATCACAGGAGGGGTTCAAATCATAGAAATTGAGAGTGTCAGTCCTCTTGTACTTAAGTCGGCATTGTGCCTTTTGTATTAAATTCGGATGCAATTTCTGTGTTTCATCGTCAATAAGAAGGTCCAAGGGATACAGTAAACCTGAAGTGAAGCATCGCAATCTAAAACTGGACTCACAGGAGAGGTTCAAATCATTGAAAGTTTAAGTGTCGGTCCTCTCGTACTTAAGTCGGCATTGTGCCATTTGTATTAAATTCGGATGCAATTTCTGTGTTTCATCGTCAATGAGAACGTCCAGGGTATACAGTAAACCTGAAGTGAAGCATCGGAATCTAAAACTGGCCTCACAGTAGAGGTTCAAATCATAGAAAGTTAGAGTGTCAGTCTTCATGTACTTAAGTCGGCATTGTGCCTTTTGTATTAAATTCGGAGGCAATTTCTGTGTTTCATCGTCAATAAGAAGGTCCAAGGTATACAGTAGACCTGAAGCGAAGCATCAGAATCTAAGACTGGACTCACAGGAGAGGTTCAAATCATTGAAAGTTTAAGTGTCGGTCCTCTCGTACTTAAGTCGGCATTGTGCCTTTTGTATTAAATTCGGATGCAATTTCTGTGTTTCATCGTCAATAAGAAGGTCCAAGGTATACAGAAAAAATGAAGTGAAGCATCGGAATCTAAAACTGGACTCATAGGAGAGGTTCAAATCATTGAAAGTTAGAGTGTCATTCCTCTTGTACTTCAGTCGGCATTGTGCCTTTTGTATTAAATTCGGATGCAATTTCTGTGATTCATCGTCATTAAGAAGGTACAAGGGATACAGTAAACCTGAAGTGAAGCATCGGAACCTAAGACTGGACTCACAGGAGAGGTTCAAATCATTGAAAGTTTAAGTGTCAGTCCTCTCGTACTTAAGTCGGCATTGTGCATTTTGTATTAAATTCGGATGCAATTTCTGTGTTTCATCGTCAATAAGAAGGTCCAAGGTATAGAGTAAACCTCAAGTGAACCATCGGAATCTAAAACTGGACTCACAGGAGAGGTTCAAATCATAGAAAGTTAGTGTGTCGGTCGTCTTGTATTTTATACGGCATTGTGCCTTTTGTATTAAATTCTGAGGCAATATCTGTGTTTCATCGTCAATAAGAAGGTCCAAGGTATACAGTAAACCTGAAGTGAAGCATCGGAATCTAAAACTGGACTCACAGGAGAGGTTCAAATCAAAGAATGTGAGAGTGTCAGTCCTCTTGTACTTAGGTCGGCATTTTGCCTTTTGTATTAAATTCGGATGCAATTTCTGTGTTTCGTCGTCAATATGAAGGTCCAAGGTGTACAGGAATAATGAAGTGAAGCTTCGGAATCTAAAACTGGACTCACAGGACAGGTTCAAATCATAGAAAGTTAGATTGTCAGTCGTCTTGTACTTAAGTCGGCATAGTGCTTTTGTATTAAATTCGGATGCAATTTCTGTGTTTCATCGTCAATAAGAAGGTCCAAGGGATACAGCAAACCTGATGTGAAGCATCGTATTCTAAAACTGGACTCACAGGAGAGGTTCAAATCATAGAAAGTGAGAGTGTCAGTCCTCTGGTACTTAAGTCGGCATAGTGCCTTTTGTATTAAATTCGGATGCAATTTCTGTGTTTCATCGTCAATAAGACGGTCCAAGGGATACAGTAAACCTGAAGTGAGGCATCGGGATCGAAAACTGGACTCACAGGAGAGGTTCAAGCCATAGAAAGTCAGAGAGCCAGCCCTCTTGTACTTAAGTCGACATTGAGAGTTTTGTATTAAATTCGGATGCATGTCTGTGTTTCATCGTCAATACGAAGGTCCAAGGGATTCAGTAAATCTGAAGGTAAGCATTGGAATCTAAAACTGGTCTCACAGGGGAGCTTCAAATCATAGAAAGTGAGAGTGTCAGTCCTCTTGTTCTTAGGTCGGCATTGTGCCTTTTGTATTAAATTCGGATGCAATGTCTGTGTTTCATCGTCAATAGGGTCCAAGGCATACAGTAAACCTGAAGTGAAGCATCGGAATCTAAAACTGGACTCACAGGAGAGGTTTAAATCATAGAAAGTGAGAGTGTCAGTCCTCTTGTACTTATGTCGGCATTGTGCCTTTTGTATTAAATTCGGATGCAATTTCTGTGTTTCAACGTCAATAAGAAGGTACAAGGGATACAGTAAACCTGAAGTGAAGCGTCGGAATCTAAAACTGGACTCACTAGAGAGGTTCAAGTCATAGAAAGTGTGAGTGTTAGTCCTCTTGTACTAAAGTCGGCATTGTGCCTTTTGTATTAATTTCGGATGCAATTTCTGTGCTTCATCGTCAATAAGATTGTCCAAGGGATACAGTAAACCTGAAGTGAAGCACCGGAATCTAAAACTGTTCTCAAAGGAGAGGTTCAAATCATTGAAAGTGAGAGTGTCAGCCCTCTTGTACTTATGTCGGCATTGTGCCTTTTGTATTAAATTCGGATGCAATTTCTGTGTTTCATCGTCAATAAGAACGTACAAGGGATACAGTAAACCTGAAGTGAAGCATCGGAATCTAAAACAGGACTCACAAGAGATGTTCAAATCATAGAAAGTGAGAGTGTCAGTCCTCTAGTACTTAAGTCGGCATTGTGCCATTTGTATTAAATTCGGATGCAATTTCTGTGTTTCATCGTCAATGAGAAAGTCCAAGGTATACAGTAAACCTGAAGTGAAGCATCGGAATCTAAAACTGGACTCACAGTAGAGGTTCAAATCATAGAAAGTTAGAGTGTCAGTCCTCATGTACTTAAGTCGGCATTGTGCCTTTTGTATTAAATTCGGAGGCAATTTCTGTGTTTCATCGTCAATAGGAAGGTCCAAGGTATACAGTAGACCTGAAGCGAAGCATCGGAATCTAAGACTGGACTCACAGGAGAGGTTCAAATCATTGAAAGTTTAAGTGTCGGTCCTCTCGTACTTAAGTCGGCATTGTGCCTTTTGTATTAAATTCGGATGTAATTTCTGTGTTTCATCGTCAATAAGAAGGTCCAAGGTATACAGGAAAAATGAAGTGAAGCTTCGGAATCTAAAACTGGACTCATAGGAGAGGTTCAAATCATTGAAAGTTAGATTGTCAGTCCTCTTGTACTTCAGTCGGCATTGTGCCTTTTGTATTAAACTCGATTGCAATTTCTGTGTTTCATCGTCATTAAGAAGGTACAAGGGATACAGTAAACCTGAAGTGAAGCATCGGAATCTAAAACTGGGCTCACAGGGGAGGTTCAAATCATAGAAAGTTAGAGTGTCAGTCCTCTTTCACCAAAGTCGGCATTGTGCTTTTTGTATTGAATTCGGATGCAATATCTTTGTTTCATCGTCAATAAGAAGGTCCAAGGGATACAGTAAACCTGAAATGAAGCATCGCTATCTAAAACTGGACTCACAGGAGAGGTTCAAATCAAAGAATGTGAGAGTGTCAGTCCTCTTGTACTTAGGTCGGCATTTTGCCATTTGTATTAAATTCGGATGCAATTTCTGTGTTTCGTCGTCAATAAGAAGGTCCAAGGTGTACAGGAGAAATGAAGTGAAGCATCAGAATCTAAAACTGGACTCACAGGACAGGTTCAAATCATAGAAAGTTAGAGTGTCAGTCGTCTTGTACTTAAGTCGGCATAGTGCCTTTTGTATTAAATTCGGATGCAATTTCTGTGTTTCATCGTCAATAAGAAGGTACAAGGGATACAGTAAAAATGAAGTGAAGCATCGGAATCTAAAACTGGACTCACAAGGGAGTTTCAGATCATAGAAAGTGAGTGTGTCAGTCCTCTTGTACTTAAGTCGGCATTGTGCCTTTTGTATTAAATTCGGATGCAATTTCTGTATTTCATCGTCAATAAGAAGGTCCAAGGGATACAGTAAAACTGAAGTGAAGCATCGGTATCTAAAACTGGAATCACAGTAGAGGTTCAAATCATAGAAAGTGAGAGTGCTAGTCCACTTGTACTTAAGTCATCATTGTGCCTTTTGTATTAAATTCGGATGCAATTTCTGTGTCTCATCGTCAATAAGAAGGTCCAAGGGATACAGTAAACCTGAAGTGAAGCATCTTAAACTAAAATTGGGCACACAGGAGAGGTTCAAGTCACATAAATTTAGAGTGTCAGTCCTCTTGCACATAAGTCGGCATTGTGCCTTTTGTATTAAATTCGGATGCAATATCTGTGTTTCATCGTCAATAAGAAGGTCCAAGGTATACAGGAAAAATGAAGTGAAGCATCGGAATCTAAAACTGGACTCACAGGGGAGGTTCAAATCATAGAAAGTTAGAGTGGCAGTCCTCTTGCACTTAAGTCGGCATTGTGCCCTTTGCATTAAATTCGGATGCAATTTCTGTGTTTCATCGTCAATAAGAAGGTCCAAGGTATACAGTAAACCTTAAGTGAAGCATCGGAATCTAAAACTGGACTCACAGTAGAGGTTCAAATCATAGAAATTTAGAGTCTCAGTCCTTCTGTACTTAAGTCGGCATTGTGCCTTTTGTATTAAGTTCGGATGCAATTTCTGTTTCATCGTCAATAAGAAGGTCCAAGGTATACAGTAAACCTTAAGTGAAGCATCGGAATCTAAAACTGGACTCACAGTAGAGGTTCAAATCATAGAGAGTTAGAGTGTCAGTCCTCTTGTACTTAAGTCGGCATTGTGGCTTTTGTATTAAATTCGGAGGCAATTTCTGTGTTTCATCGTCAATAAGAAGGTGTAAGGTATACAGTAAAACTGAAGCGAAGCATCGGAATCTAAGACTGGACTCACAGGAGAGGCTGAAATCATAGAAAACGAGAGTGTCAGTCCTCTTGTACTTAAGTCGGCATTGAGCCTTTTGTATTAAATTCGGATGCAATATCTGTGTTTCATCGTCAATAAGAAGGTCCAAGGTATACAGGAAAAATGAAGTGAAGCATCGGAATCTAAAACTGGACTCACAGGGGAGGTTCAAATCACAGAAAATTAGAGTGGCAGTCCTCTTGCACTTAAGTCGGCATTGTGCCCTTTGCATTAAATTCGGATGCAATTTCTGTGTTTCATCGTCAATAAGAAGGTACAAGGGATACAGTAAACCTGAAGTGAAGCATCGGAATCTAAAACTGGACTCACAAGAGAGTTTCAAATCAAAGAAAGTGACAGTGTCAGTCCTCTTGTACTTAAGTAGGCATTGTGCCTTTTGTATTAAATTCGGATGCAATGTATGTGTTTCATCGTCAATAAGAATGTCCAAGGAATACAGTAAACCTGAAGTGAAGCATCGGAATATAAAACTGGACTCACAGGAGAGGTTTATATCATAGAAAGTGAGAGTGTCAGTCCTCATGTACTTATGTCGGCATTGTGCCTTTTATATTAAATTCGGATGCAATTTCTATGTTTCATAGTCAATAAGAAGGTACAAGGGATACAGTAAACCCGAAGTGCAGCATCGGAATCTAACACTGGACTCACTAGAGAGGTTCAAATCATAGAAAATGTGAGTGTTAGTCCTCTTGTACTTAAGTCGGCATTGTGCCTTTTGTATTAATTTCGGATGCAATTTCTGTGCTTCATCGCCAATAAGAAGGTCCAAGGAATACAGTAAACCTGAAGTGAAGCATCGGAATCTAAAACTGTTCGCAAAGGAGAGGTTCAAATCATTGAAAGTGAGAGTGTCAGCCCTCTTGTACTTATGTCGGCATTGTGCCTTTTGTATTAAATTCGGATGCAATATCTGTGTTTCATTGTCAAAAAGAACGTACAAGGGATACAGCAAACCTGAAGTGAAGCATCGGAATCTAAAACAGGACTCACAAGAGAGGTTCAAATCATAGAAAGTGAGAGTGCCAGTCCTCTAGTACTTAAGTCATCATTGTGCCTTTTGTATTAGATTCGGATGCAATATCTGTGTTTCATCGTCAATAAGAAGGTCCAAGGTATACAGTAAACCTGAAGTGAAGCATCGGAATCTAGAACTGGACTCACAGGAGAGGTTTAAATCATAGAAAGTGAGAGTGTCATTCCTCTTGTACTTATGTCGGCATTGTGCCTTTTGTATTAAATTCGGATGCAATTTCTGTGTTTCATCGTCAATAAGAAGGTACAAGGCATACAGTAAACCTGAAGTGAAGCATCGGAATCTAAAACTGGACTCACTAGAGAGGTTCAAATCATAGAAAGAGTGAGTGTTAGTCCTCTTGTACTTAAGTCGGCATTGTGCCTTTTGTATTAATTTCGGATGCAATTTCTGTGCTTCATCGTCAATAAGAAGGTCCAAGGGATACAGTAAACCTGAAGTGAGGCATCGGCATCTAAAACTGTTCTCAAAGGAGAGGTTCAAATCATTGAAAGTGAGAGTGTCAGCCCTCTTGTACTTATGTCGGCATTGTGCCTTTTGTATTAAATTCGGATGCAATTTCTGTGTTTCATCGTCAATAAGAACGTACAAGGGATACAGTAAACCTGAAGTGAAGCATCGGAAACTGAAACAGGACTCACAAGAGAGGTTCAAATCATAGAAAGTGAGAGTGTCAGTCCTCTAGTACTTAAGTCGGCGTTGTGCCTTCTGTATTAGATTCGGATACAATTTCTGCGTTTCATCGTCAATAAGAAGGTCCAAGGGATACAGTAAACCTGAAATGAAGCATCGGAATCTAAAACTGGACTCACAAGGGAGTTTCAAATCATAGAAAGTGAGAGTGTCAGTCCTCTTGTACTTAAGTCGGCATTGTGCCTTTTGTAATAAATTCGGATGCAATTTCTGTACTTCATCGTCAATAAGAAGGTCCAAGGGATACAGTAAACCTGAAGTGAAGCATCGGTATCTAAAACTGGAATCACAGTAGAGGTTCAAATCATAGAAAGTGAGAGTGCTAGTCCACTTCTACTTAAGTCATCATTGTGCCTTTTGTATTAAATTCGGATGCAATTTCTGTGTCTCATCGTCAATACGAAGGTCCAAGGTAAACAGGAAAAATGAAGTGAAGCATCTGAATCTAAAACTGGACTCACAGGAGAGGTTCAAGTCACATAAATTTAGAGTGTCAGTCCTCTTGCACATAAGTCGGCATTGTGCCTTTTATATTAAATTCGGATGCAATTTCTGTATTTCATCGTCAATAAGAAGGTCCAAGGGATGCAGTAAACCTGAAGTGAAGCATCGGAATCTAAAACTGGACTCACAAGGGAGTTTCAAATCATAGAAAGTGAGAGTGTCAGTCCTCTTGTACTTAAGTCGCCATTGTGCCTTATGTATTAAATTCGGATGCAATTTCTGTCTCATCGTCTATAAGAAGGTACAAGGGATACAGTAAACCTGAAGTGAAGCATCGGGATCTAAAACTGGACTCACAGGAGAGGTTCAAATCATAGAAAGTCAGAGTGTCAGTCCTCTTGTACTTAAGTCAGCATTGTGCCTTTTGTATTAAATTCGGATGCAATTTCTGTGTTTCATCGTCAATAAGAAGGTCCAAGGGATTCAGTAAATCTGAAGTGAAGAATTGGAATCTAAAACTGGACTCACAGGGGAGGTTCAAATCATAGAAAGTTAGAGTCTCAGTCCTCTTGCACTTAAGTCTGCATTGTGCCCTTTGTATTAAATTCGGATGCAATTTCTGTGTTTCATCGTCAATAAGTAGATCCAAGGGATAGAGTAAACCTGAAGTGAACCATCGCAATCTAACACTGGACTCACAGGAGAGGTTCATATCATAGAAAGTTAGAGTGTCAGTCCTGTTGTACTTAAGTCGGCATTGTGCTTTTTGTATTAAATTCGGATGCAATATCTGTGTTTCAACGACAATAAGAAGGTCCAAGGTATACAGGAAAAATGAAGTGAAGCATCGGAATCTAAAACTGGACTCACAGGGGAGGTTCAAATCATAGAAAGTTAGAGTGTCAGTCCTCTTGTACTTAAGTCGGCATTGTGCCTTTTGTATTAAATTCGGATGCAATTTCTGTGTTTCATCGTCAATAAGAAGGTACAAGGGATACAGTAAACCTGAAGTGAAGCATCGGAATCTAAAACTGGACTCACAAGAGAGTTTCAAATCATAGAAAGTGACAGTGTCAGTCCTCTTGTACTTAAGTCGGCATTGTGCCTTTTGTATTAAATTCGGATGCAATGTCTGTGTTTCATCGTCAATAACAATGTCCAAGGAATACAGTAAACCTGAAGTGAAGCATCGCAATCTAAAACTGGACTCACAGGAGAGGTTCAAATCACAGAAAGTTTAAGTGTCAGTCCTGTCGTACTTATGTCCTCATTGTGCCTTTTGTATTAAATTCGTATGCAATTTCTGTGTTTCATCGTCAATAAGAAGGTCCAAGGTATACAGTAAACCTGAAGTGAAGCATCGGAATCTAAAACTGGACTCACAGTAGAGGTTCAAATCTTAGAAAGTTAGAGTGTCAGTCCAATTGTACTGAAGACGGCATTGTGCCTTTTGTATTACTTCGGAGGCACTTTCTGTGTTTCATCGCCAATAAGAAGCTCCAAGGTATACAGTAAACCTGAAGTCAAGCATCGGAATCTAAAACTGCACTCACAGGAGAGGTTCAAATCATAGAAAGTGAGAGTGTCAGACCTCTTGTACTTAAGTCGCCATTGTGCCTTTTGTAATAAATTCAGATGCAATTTCTGTCTCATCGTCTATAAGAAGGTACAAGGGATACAGTAAACCTGAAGTGAAGCATCGGAATCTAAAGCTGGATTCACAAGAGTGGTCCAAATCATAGAAGGTTAGAGTGTCAGTCCTCTTGTACATAAGTCGGCATTGTGCGTTTTGTATTAAATTCAGATGCAATTTCTGTGTTTCATCGTCAATAAGAAGGTCCAAGGGATACAGCAAACCTGAAGTGAAGCATCGTAATCTAAAACTGGACTCAGAGGAGAGGTTCAAATCATAGAAAGTGTGAGTGTTAGTCCTCTTGTACTTATGTCGGCATTGTGCCTTTTGTATTAAATTCGGATGCAATTTCTGTGTTTCATCGTCAATAAGAAGGTACAAGGCATACAGTAAACCTGAAGTGAAGCATCGGAATCTAAAACTGGACTCACTAGAGAGGTTCAAATCATAGAAAGTGTGAGTGTTAGTCCTCTTGTACTTAAGTCGGCATTGTGCCTTTTGTATTAATTTCGGATGCAATTTCTGTGCTTCATCGTCAATAAGAAGGTCCAAGGGATGCAGTAAACTTGAAGTGAAGCATCGGAATCTAAAACTGTTCTCAAAGGAGAGGTTCAAATCATTGAAAGTGAGAGTGTCAGCCCTCTTGTACTTATGTCGGCATTGTGCCTTTTGTATTAAATTCGGATGCATTTTCTGTGTTTCATCGTCAATAAGAAGGTCCAAGGGATACAGTAAACCTGAAGTGAAGCATCGGGATCTAAAACTGGACTCACAGGAGAGGTTCAAATCATAGAAAGTCAGAGTGTCAGTCCTCTTGTACTTAAGTCGGCATTGTGCCTTTTGTATTAAATTCGGATGCAATTTCTGTGTTTCATCGTCAATAAGAAGGTCCAAGGGATTCAGTAAATGTGAAGTGAAGAAATGGAATCTAAAACTGGACTCACAGGGGAGGTTCAAATCATAGAAAGTTAGAGTCTCAGTCCTCTTGCACTTAAGTCTGCATTGTGCCGTTTGTATTAAATTCGGATGCAATTTCTGTGTTTCATCGTCAATACGTAGATCCAAGGGATACAGTAAACCTGAAGTGAACCATCGCAATCTAACACTGGACTCACAGGAGAGGTTCATATCATAGAAAGTTAGAGTGTCAGTCCTGTTGTACTTAAGTCGGCATTGTGCCTTTTGTATTAAATTCGGATGCAATATCTGTGTTTCAACGTCAATAAGAAGGTCCAAGGTATACAGGAAAAATGAAGTGAAGCATCGGAATCTAAAACTGGACTCACAGGGGAGGTTCAAATCATAGAAAGTTAGAGTGTCAGTCCTCTTGTACTTAAGTCGGCATTGTGCCTTTTGTATTAAATTCGGATGCAATTTCTGTGTTTCATCGTCAATAAGAAGGTACAAGGGATACAGTAAACCTGAAGTGAAGCATCGGAATCTAAAACTGGACTCACAAGAGAGTTTCAAATCATAGAAAGTGACAGTGTCAGTCCTCTTGTACTTAAGTCGGCATTGTGCCTTTTGTTTTAAATTCGGATGCAATGTCTGTGTTTCATCGTCAATAACAATGTCCAAGGAATACAGTAAACCTGAAGTGAAGCATCGCAATCTAAAACTGGACTCACAGGAGAGGTTTAAATCACAGAAAGTTTAAGTGTCAGTCCTGTCGTACTTATGTCCTCATTGTGCCTTTTGTATTAAATTCGTATGCAATTTCTGTGTTTCATCGTCAATAAGAAGGTCCAAGGTATACAGTAAACCTGAAGTGAAGCATCGGAATCTAAAACTGGATTCACAGTAGAGGTTCAAATCATAGAAAGTGTGAGTGTTAGTCCTCTTGTACTTAAGTCGGCATTGTGCCTTTTGTATTAATTTCGGATGCAATTTCTGTGCTTCATCGTCAATAAGAAGGTCCAAGGGATACAGTAAACCTGAAGTGAAGCATCGGAATCTAAAACTGTTCACAAAGGAGAGGTTCAAATCATTGAAAGTGAGAGTGTCAGCCCTCTTGTACTTATGTCGGCATTGTGCCTTTTGTATTAAATTCGGATGCAATTTCTGTGTTTCATCGTCAATAAGAACGTACAAGGGATAAAGTAAACCTGAAGTGAAGCATCGGAAACTAAAACAGGACTCACAAGAGAGGTTCAAATCATAGAAAGTGAGAGTGTCAGTCCTCTAGTACTTAAGTCGGCATTGTGCCCTCTGTATTAGATTCGGATGCAATTTCTGCGTTTCATCGTAAATACAAAGGTCCAAGGGATACAGCAAACCTGAAGTGAAGCATCGGAATCTAAAACTGGAATCACAGGAGGGGTTCCAATCAAAGAAAGGTAGAGTGTCAGTCCTCTTGTACTTAAGTCGGCATTGTGCCTTTTGTATTAAATTCGGATGCAATTTCTGTGTTTCATCGTCAATGAGAAGGTCCAAGGGATACAGTAAACCTGAAGTGAAGCATCGGAATCTAAAACTGGACTCACAAGGGAGTTTCAAATCATAGAAATTGAGAGTGTCAGTCCTCTTGTACTTAAGTCGGCATTGTGCCTTTTGTATTAGATTCGGATGCAATTTCTGTATTTCATCGCCAATAAGAAGGTCCAAGGGATACAGTAAACCTGAAGTGAAGCATCGGTATCTAAAACTGGAATCACAGTAGAGGTTCAAATCATAGAAAGTGAGAGTGCTAGTCCACTTGTACTTAAGTCATCATTGTGCCTTTTGTATTAAATTCGGATGCAATTTCTGTGTCTCATCGTCAATAAGAAGGTCCAAGGGATACAGTAAACCTGAAGTGAAGCATCGGAAACTAAAATTGGGTACACAGGAGAGGTTCAAGTCACATAAATTTAGAGTGTCAGTCCTCTTGCACATAAGTCGGCATTGTGCTTTTATATTTAATTCGGATGCAATTTCTGTATTTCATCGTCAATAAGAAGGTCCAAGGGATGCAGTAAACCTGAAGTGAAGCATCGGAATCTAAAACTGGACTCACATGGGAGTTTCAAATCATACAAAGTGAGAGTGTCAGTCCTCTTGTACTTAAGTCGGCATTGTGCCTTTTGTATAAAATTCGGATGCAATATCTGTGTTTCATCGTCAATAAGAAGGTCCAAGGTATACAGTAAACCTGAAGTGAAGCATCGGAATCTAAAACTGGACTCACAGTAGAGGTTCAAATCTTAGAAAGTTAGAGTGTCAGTCCAATTGTACTGAAGACGGCATTGTGCCTTTTGTATTACTTCGGAGGCACTTTCTGTGTTTCATCGTCAATAAGAAGGTCCAAGGTATACAGTAAACCTGAAGTCAAGCATCGGAATCTAAAACTGCACTCACAGGAGATGTTCAAATCATAGAAAGTGAGAGTGTCAGACCTCTTGTACTTAAGTCGCCATTGTGCCTTTTGTAATAAATTCAGATGCAATTTCTGTCTCATCGTCTATAAGAAGGTACAAGGGATACAGTAAACCTGAAGTGAAGCATCGGAATCTAAAGCTGGATTCACAAGAGTGGTCCAAATCATAGAAGGTTAGAGTGTCAGTCCTCTTGTACATAAGTCGGCATTGTGCGTTTTGTATTAAATTCAGATGCAATTTCTGTGTTTCATCGTCAATAAGAAGGTCCAAGGGATACAGCAAACCTGAAGTGAAGGATCGTAATCTAAAACTGGACTCAGAGGAGAGGTTCAAATCATAGAAAGTGAGAGTGTCAGTCCTCTTGTACTTAAGTCGGCATAGTGCCTTTTGTATTAAATTCGGATGCAATTTCTGTGTTTCATCGTCAATAAGAAGGTCCAAGGGATACAATAAACCTGAAGTGAAGCATCGGCAACTAAAACTGGACTCACAGGAGAGGTTCAAATCATAGAAAGTCAGAGTGTCAGTCCTCTTGTACTTAAGTCGGCATTGTGCCTTTTGTATTAAATTCGGATGCAATTTCTGTGTTTCATCGTCAATAAGAAGGTCCAAGGGATTCAGTAAATCTGAAGTGAAGCATTGGAATCTAAAACTGGACTCACAGGGGAGGTTCAAATCATAGAAAGTTAGAGTCTCAGTCCTCTTGCACTTTAGTCGGCATTGTGCCCTTTGTATTAAATTCGGATGCAATTTCTGTGTTTCATCGTCAATAAGTAGGTCCAAGGGATACAGTAAACCTGAAGTGAACCATCGCAATCTAACACTGGACTCACAGGAGAGGTTCATATCATAGAAAGTTAGAGTGTCAGTCCTCTTGTACTTAAGTCGGCATTGTGCCTTTTGTATTAAATTCGGATGCAATATCTGTGTTTCATCGTCAATAAGAAGGTCCAAGGTATACAGGAAAAATGAAGTGAAGCATCGGAATCTAAAACTGGACTCACAGGGGAGGTTCAAATCATAGAAATTTAGAGTGTCAGTCCTCTTGTACTTAAGTCGGCATTGTGCCTTTTGTATTAAATTCGGATGCAATTTCTGTGTTTCATCGTCAATAAGAAGGTACAAGGGATACAGTAAACCTGAAGTGAAGCATCGGAATCTAAAACTGGACTCACAAGAGAGTTTCAAATCATGGAAAGTGACAGTGTCATTCCTCTTGTACTTAAGTCGGCATTGTGCCTTTTGCATTAAATTCGGATGCAATGTCTGTGTATCATCGTCAATAACAATGTCCAATGAATACAGTAAACCTGAAGTGAAGCATCGGAATCTAAAACTGGGCTGAATGAAGAGGTTCAAATCATAGAAAGTGAGAGTATCAGTCCTGTTGTACTTAAGTCGGCATTGTGCCTTTTGTATTAAATTCGGATGCAATTTCTGTGTTTCATCGTCAATAAGAAGGTACAAGGGATACAGTAAACCTGAAGTGAAGCATCGGAATCTAAACCAGGACTCACAAAAGAGGTTCAAATCATTGAAAGTGAGAGTGTCAGTCCTCTAGTACTTAAGTCGGCATAGTGCCTTTTGTATTAAATTCGGATGCAATTTCTGTGTTTCATCGTCAATAAGAAGGTCCAAGGGATTCAGTATATCTGAAGTGAAGCATTGGAATCTAAAACTGGACTCACAGGGGAGGTTCAAATCATAGAAAGTTAGAGTGTCAGTCCTCTTGCACTTAAGTCGGCATTGTGCCGTTTGTATTAAATTCGGATGCAATATCTGTGTTTCATCGTCAATAAGTAGGTCCAAGGGATACAGTAAACCTGAAGTGAACCATCGCAATCTAACACTGGACTAACAGGAGAGGTTCAAATCATAGAAAGTTAGAGTGTCAGTCCTCTTGTACTTAAGTCGGCATTGTGCCTTTTGTATTAAATTCGGATGCAATTTCTGTGTTTCATCGTCAATAAGAAGGTCCAAGGTATACAGTAAAACTGAAGCGAAGCATCGGAATCTAAGACTGGACTCACAGGAGAGGTTCAAATCATAGAAAACGAGAGTGTCAGTCCTCTTGTACTTAAGTCGGCATTGTGCCTTTTGTATTAAATTCGGATGCAATGTTTGTGTTTCATCGTCAGTAACAATGTCCAAGGAATACAGTAAACCTGAAGTGAAGCATCGCAATCTAAAACTGGACTCACAGGAGAGGTTCAAATCATAGAAAGTTTAAGTGTCAGTCCTGTCGTACTTATGTCGGCATTGTGCCTTTTGTATTAAATTCGTATGCAATTTCTGTGTTTCATCGTCAATAAGAAGGTCCAAGGTATACAGTAAACCTGAAGTGAAGCATCGGAATCTAAAACTGCACTCACAGTAGAGGTTCAAATCATAGAAATTTAGAGTGTCAGTCCACTTGTACTTAAGTCGGCATTGTGCCTTTTGTATTACATTCGGATGCAATTTCTGTGTTTCATCGTCAATAAGAAGGTTAAAGGGATACAGTAAACCTGAAGTTAAGCATCGGAATCTAAAACTGGTCTCAATGGAGAGGTTCAAATCATAGAAAGTGAGAGTGTCAGTCCTGTTGTACTTACGTCGGCAATGTGCCTTTTGTATTAAATTCGGATGCAATTTCTGTGTTTCATCGTCAATAAGAAGGTACAAGAGATACAGTAAACCTGAAGTGAAGCATCGGAATCTAAAACAGGACTCACAAGAGAGGTTCAAATCATTGAATGTGAGAGTGTCAGTCCTCTAGTACTTAAGTCGGCATAGTGCCTTTTGTATTAAATTCGGATGCAATTTCTGTGTTTCATCGTCAATAAGAAGGTCCAAGGGATACAGTAAACCTGAAGTGAAGCATCGGAATCTAAAACTGGCCTTACAGGAGAGGTTCAAAACATAGAACGTGAGAGTGTCAGTCCTCCTGAACTTAAGTCGGCATTGTGCCTTTTGTATTAAATTCGGATGCAATTTCTGTTTTTCATCGTCAATAAGAAGGTCCAAGGGATACATTAAACCTGAAGTGAAGCATCAGAATCTAAAACTGGAGTCACAGGAGAGGTACAAATCGTAGAAAGTCAGAGTGTCAGTCCTCTTGTACTTAAGTCGGCATTCTGCCTTTTGAATTTAATTCCGATGCAATTTCTGTGTTTCACCGTCAATAAGAAATTCCAAAGTATACAGTAAAACTGAAGTGAAGCATCGGAATCTAAAACTGGACTCACAGGAGAGGTTCAAATCATTGATATTTAGAGTGTCAGTCCTCTTGTACTTAAGTCGGCATTGTGCTTTTTGTATTAAATTCGGATGCAATTTCTTTGTTTCATTGTCAATAAGAAGGTTCAAGGGATACAGTAAACCTGAAGTGAAGCATCGGAATCTAAAACTGGACTCACAGGAGAGGTTCAAATCATAGAAAGTGAGAGTGCATGTCCTCTTGTACTTAAGTCGGCATTGTGCCTTTTGTATTAAATTCGGATGCAATTTCTGTGTTTCATCGTCAATAAGGTGGTCCAAGGTATACAGTAAACCTGAAGTGAAGCATCTGAATCTAAAACTGGAACCACAGGAGAGGCTCAAATCATAGAAATTTAGAGTGTCAGTCCTCTTGCACATAAGTCGGCATTGTGCTTTTGTATTAAATTCGGATGCAAGTTTTGTGTTTCATCGTCAAAAAGAAGGTACAAGGGATACAGTAAACCTGAAGTGAAGCATCGGAATCTAAAACTGGACTCACAAGAAAAGTTCAAATCATAGAAAGTTAGAGTGACAGTCCTCTTGTACATATGTCGGTATTGTGCGTTTTGTATTAAATTCGGATGCAATTTCTGTGTTTCTTCGTCAATAAGAAGGTCCAAGGGATACAGTAAACCTGAAGTGAAGCATCGGAATCTAAAACTGGACTCACAGGCGAGGTTCAAATCATTGAAAGTGAGAGCGTCAGTCCCCTTGTACATAAGTCGGCATAGTGCCTTTTGTATTAATTTCGGATGCAATATCTGTGTTTCATCGTCAATAAGAAGGTCCGAGGGATACAGTAAACCTGAGGTGAATCATCGGAATCTAAAACTGGACTCACAGGAGAGGTTCAAATCATAGCAAGTAAGAGTGTCAGTCTTCTTGTACTTAAGTCGGCATTGTGCATTTTGTATTAAATTCGGATGCAATTTCTGTGTTTCATCGTCAATGAGAAGGTACAAGAGATCCAGTAAACCTGAAGTGAAACATCGGAATCTAAAACTGGACTCACTAGAGAGGTTCTAATGATAGAAAGTGTGAGTGTTAGTCCTCTTGTACTTAAGTCGGCATTGTGCCTTTTGTATTAATATCGGATACAATTTCTGTGCTTCATCGTCAATAAGAAGGTCCAAGGGATACAGTAAACCTGAAGTGCAGCATCGGAATCTAAAACTGTTCTCAAAGGAGAGGTACAAATCATTGAAAGTGAGAGTGTCAGCCCTCTTGTACTTATGTCGGCATTGTGCCTTTTGTATTAAATTCGGATGCAATTTCTGTGTTTCATCGTCAATAAAAACATACAAGGGATACAGTAAACCTGAAGTGAAGCATCGGAATCTAAAACAGGACTCACAAGAGAGGTTCAAATCATAGAAAGTGAGAGTGTCAGTCCTCTAGTACTTAAGTCGACATTGTGCCTTTTGTTTTAGAGTCGGATGCAATTTCTGTGTTTCATCGTAAATAAGAAGGTCCAAGGGATACAGTAAACCAGAAGTGAAGCATCGGAATCTAAAACTGGACTCACAGGAGGGGTTCAAATCATAGAAAGGTAGAGTGTCAGTCCTCTTGACTTAAGTCGGCATTGTGCCTTTTGTATTAAATTCGGATGCAATTTCTGTGTTTCATCGTCAATAAGAAGGTCCAAGGGATCCGGTAAACCAGAAGTGAAGCATCGCAATCTAAAACTGGACTCACAGGAGAGGTTCAAATCATAGAAAGTTTGAGTGTCGGTCCTCTCGTACTCAAGTCGGCATTGTGCCTTTTGTATTAAATTCGGATGCAATTTCTGTGTTTCATCGTCAATAAGAAGGACCAAGGTATACAGTAAACCTGAAGTGAAGCATCGGAATCTAAAACTGGACTCACAGTAGAGGTTCAAATCATAGAAAGTTAGAGTGTCAGTCCTCTTGTACTTAAGACGGCATTGTGCCTTTTGTATTAAATTCGGATTCAATATCTGTGCTTCATCGTCAATAAGAAGGTCCAAGGTATACAGTAAACCTGAAGCGAAGCATCGGAATCTAAGACTGGACTCACAAAGAGAGGTTCAAATCATAGAAAATGAGAGTGCTAGTCCTCTTGTACTCAAGTCGGCATTGTGCACTTTCTATTAAATTCGGATGCAATATCTGTGTTTCATCGTCAATAAGAAGGTCCAAGGTATACAGGAAAATTGAAGTGAAACATCGGAATCTAAAACTGGACTCACAGGAGAGGCTCAAATCACAGAAAGTTAGAGTGTCAGTCCTCTAGTACTTAAGTCGGCATTGTGCCTTTTGTATTTAATTCGGATGCAATTTCTGTGTTTCATCGTCAATAAGAAGGTACAAGGGATACAGTAAACCTTACGTGAAGCATCGGAATCTAAAACTGGTCTCACAAGAGAGTTTCAAATCATAGAAAGTGAGAGTGTCAGTCCTCTTGTACTTAAGTCGGCATTGTGCCTTTTGTATTATATTCGGATGCAATGTCTGTGTTTCATCGTCAATAAGAACGTCCAAGGGATACAGTAAACCTGAAGTGAAGCATCGGAATCTAAAACTGGACTCACAGGAGAGGTTTAAATCATAGAAAGTGAGAGTGTCAGTCCTCTTGTACTTAAGTCGGCATTGTGCCTTTTGTATTAAATTCGGATGTAATTTCTGTGTTTCATCGTCAATAAGAAGGTACAAGGGATACAGTAAACCTGAAGTGAAGCATCGGAATCTAAAACTGGGCTCAAAGGCGCGGTTCAAATCATAGAAAGCGAGAGTGTCAGTCCTCTTGTACTTAAGTCGGCATTGTGCCTTTTGTATTAAATTCGGATGCAATTTCTGTGTTTCATCGTCAATAAGAAGGTCCAAGGGATACAGTAAACCTGAAGTGAGGCATCAGAATCTAAAACTGGACTCACAGGAGAGGTTCAAATCATAGAAAGTTAAAGTGTCAGTCCTCTTGTACTTAAGTCGGCATTGTGCGTTTTGTATTAAATTCGGATGCAATATCAGTGTTTCATCGTCAATAAGAAGGACCAAGGTATACAGTAAACCTGAAGTGAAGCATCGGAATCTAAAACTGGACTCACAGTAGAGGTTCAAATCATAGAAAGTTAGAGTGTCAGTCCTCTTGTACTTAAGTCGGCATTGTGCCTTTTGTATTTAATTCGGACTCAATTACTGTGTTTCATCGTCAATAAGAAGGTCCAAGGTAAACAGTAAACCTGAAGCGAAGCATCGGAATCTAAGACTGGACTCACAAAGAGAGGTTCAAATCATAGAAAATGAGAGTGTCAGTCCTCTTGTACTCAAGTCGGCAATGTGCCTTTTGTATTAAATTCGGATGCAATATCTGTGTTTCATCGTCAATAAGACGTCCAAGGTATACTGGAAAATTGAAGTGAAACATCGGAATCTTAAACTGGACTCACAGGAGAGGTTCAAATCATAGAAAGTTAGAGTGTCTGTCCTCTTGTACTTAAGTCGGCATTGTGCCTTTTGTATTAAATTCGGATGCAATTTCTGTGTTTCATCGTCAATGAGAAGGTACAAGGAATACAGTAAACCTGAAGTGAAGCATCGGAATCTAAAACTGGTCTCACAAGAGAGTTTCAAATCATAGAAAGTGAGAGTGTCAGTCCTCTTGTACTTAAATCGGCATTGTGCCTTTTGTATTATATTCGGATGCAATGTCTGTGTTTCATCGTCAATAAGAACGTCCAAGGGATACAGTAAACCTGAAGAGAAGCATCGCAATCTAAAACTGGACCCACAGGAGAGGTTCAAATCATAGAAAGTGTAAGTGTCGGTCCTCTCGTACTTAAGTCGGCATTCTGCCTTTTGTATTAAATTCGGATGCAATTTCTGTGTTTCATCGTCAATAAGAAGGACCAAGGTATACAGTAAACCTGAAGTGAAGCATCGGAATCTAAAACTGGACTCACAGTAGAGGTTCAAATCATAGAAAGTTAGAGTGTCAGTCCTCTTGTACTTAAGTCGGCATTGTGCCTTTTGTATTTAATTCGGACTCAATTACTGTGTTTCATCGTCAATAAGAAGGTCCAAGGTAAACAGTAAACCTGAAGCGAAGCATCGGAATCTAAGACTGGACTCACAAAGAGAGGTTCAAATCATAGAAAATGAGAGTGTCAGTCCTCTTGTACTCAAGTCGGCAATGTGCCTTTTGTATTAAATTCGGATGCAATATCTGTGTTTCATCGTCAATAAGACGTCCAAGGTATACTGGAAAATTGAAGTGAAACATCGGAATCTTAAACTGGACTCACAGGAGAGGTTCAAATCATAGAAAGTTAGAGTGTCTGTCCTCTTGTACTTAAGTCGGCATTGTGCCTTTTGTATTAAATTCGGATGCAATTTCTGTGTTTCATCGTCAATGAGAAGGTACAAGGAATACAGTAAACCTGAAGTGAAGCATCGGAATCTAAAACTGGTCTCACAAGAGAGTTTCAAATCATAGAAAGTGAGAGTGTCAGTCCTCTTGTACTTAAATCGGCATTGTGCCTTTTGTATTATATTCGGATGCAATGTCTGTGTTTCATCGTCAATAAGAACGTCCAAGGGATACAGTAAACCTGAAGAGAAGCATCGCAATCTAAAACTGGACCCACAGGAGAGGTTCAAATCATAGAAAGTGTAAGTGTCGGTCCTCTCGTACTTAAGTCGGCATTCTGCCTTTTGTATTAAATTCGGATGCAATTTCTGTGTTTCATCGTCAATAAGAAGGACCAAGGTATACAGTAAACCTGAAGTGAAGCATCGGAATCTAAAACTGGACTCACAGGAGAGGTTCAAATCATAGAAAGTTAGAGTGTCAGTCCTCTTGTACTTAAGTCGGCATTGTGCCTTTTGTATTAAATTCGGATGCAATTTCTGTGTTTCATCGTCAATAAGAAGGTCCAAGGTATACAATAAACCTGAAGTGAAGCATCGGAATCTAAAACTGGTCTCACAAGAGAGTTTCAGATCATAGATAGTGAGAGTGTCAGTCCTCTTGTACTTAAGTCGGCATTGTGCCTTTTGTAATATATTCGGATGCAATGTCTGTGTTTCATCGTCAATAAGAACGTCCAAGGGATACAGTAAACCTGAAGTGAAGCATCGGAATCTAAAACTGGACTCACAGGAGAGGTTTAAATCATAGAAAGTGAGAGTGTCAGTCCTCTTGTACTTAAGTCGGCATTGTGCCTTTTGTATTAAATTCGGATGCAATTTCTGTGTTTCATCGTCAATGAGAAGGTGCAAGGGATACAGTAATCCTGAAGTGAAGCATCGGAATCTAAAACTGGGCTCAAAGGAGAGGTTCAAATCATAGAAAGTGAGAGTGTCAGTCCTCTTGTACTTAAGTCGACATTGTGCCTTTTGTATTAAATTCGGATGCAATTTCTGTGTTTCATCGTCAATAAGAAGGTACAAGGGATACAGTAAACCTGAAGTGAAGCATCGGAATCTAAAACAGGACCCACAAGAGAGGTTCAAATCATAGAAAGTGAGAGTGTCAGTCCTCTAGTACTTAAGTCGGCATAGTGCCTTTTATATTAAATTCGGATGCAATTTCTGTGTTTCATCGTCAATAAGAAGGTCCAAGGGATACAGTAAACCTGAAGTGAAGCATCGGAATCTAAAACTGGACTCACAGGAGAGGTTCAAATCATAGAAAGTGAGAGTGTCAGTCCGCCTGTACTTAAGTCGGCATTGTGACTTTTGTATTAAATTCGGATGCAATTTCTGTGTTTCATCGTCAATAAGAAGGTCCAAGAGATACAGTAAACCTGAAGTGATTCATCAGAATCTAAAACTGGACTCACAGGAGAGGTTCAAATCATAGAAAGTCAGAGTGTCAGTCCTCTTGTACTTAAGTCGGCATTGTGCCTTTTGTATTAATTCGGAGGCTATTTCTGTGTTTCATCGTCATTATGAAGGTCCAAGGTATACAGTAAACCTGAAGTGAAGCATCGGAATCTAAAACTGGACTCACAGGAGAGGTTCAAATCATAGAAAGTGAGAGTGTCAGTCCTCTTGTACTTAAATCGGTATTGTGCCTTTTGTATTAAATTCTAATGCAATTGCTGTGTTTCATCGTCAATAAGAAGGTCCAAGGGATACAGTAAACCTGAAGTGAAGCATCGGAATCTAAAACTGGACTCACAGGAGAGGTTCTAATCATAGAAAGTGAGAGTGTCAGTCCTCTTGTACTTAAGTTGGCATAGTGCCTTTTGTACTAAATTCGGATGCAATATCTGTGTTTCATCGTCAATAAGACGTCCAAGGTATACTGGAAAATTGAAGTGAAACATCGGAATCTTAAACTGGACTCACAGGAGAGGTTCAAATCATAGAAAGTTAGAGTGTCTGTCCTCTTGTACTTAAGTCGGCATTGTGCCTTTTGTATTAAATTCGGATGCAATTTCTGTGTTTCATCGTCAATGAGAAGGTACAAGGAATACAGTAAACCTGAAGTGAAGCATCGGAATCTAAAACTGGTCTCACAAGAGAGTTTCAAATCATAGAAAGTGAGAGTGTCAGTCCTCTTGTACTTAAATCGGCATTGTGCCTTTTGTATTATATTCGGATGCAATGTCTGTGTTTCATCGTCAATAAGAACGTCCAAGGGATACAGTAAACCTGAAGAGAAGCATCGCAATCTAAAACTGGACCCACAGGAGAGGTTCAAATCATAGAAAGTGTAAGTGTCGGTCCTCTCGTACTTAAGTCGGCATTGTGCCTTTTGTATTAAATTCGGATGCAATTTCTGTGTTTCATCGTCAATAAGAAGGACCAAGGTATACAGTAAACCTGAAGTGAAGCATCGGAATCTAAAACTGGACTCACAGTAGAGGTTCAAATCATAGAAAGTTAGTGTGTCAGTTCTCTTGTACTTAAGTCGGCATTGTGCCTTTTGTATTATATTCGGAGGCAATTTCTGTGTTTCATCGTCAATAAGAAGGTCCAAGGTATACAGTAAACCTGAAGCAAAGCATCGGAATCTAAGACTGGACTCACAAAGAGAGGTTCAAATCATAGAAAATGAGAGTGTCAGTCCTCTTGTACTCAAGTCGGCATTGTGCCTTTTGTATTAAATTCGGATGCAATATCTGTGTTTCATCGTCAATAAGAAGGTCCAAGGTATACAGGAAAATTGAAGTGAAACATCGGAATCTAAAACTGGACTCACAGGAGAGGTTCAAATCATAGAAAGTTAGAGTGTCAGTCCTCTTGTACTTAAGTCGGCATTGTGCCTTTTGTATTAAATTCGGATGCAATTTCTGTGTTTCATCGTCAATAAGAAGGTCCAAGGTATACAATAAACCTGAAGTGAAGCATCGGAATCTAAAACTGGTCTCACAAGAGAGTTTCAGATCATAGATAGTGAGAGTGTCAGTCCTCTTGTACTTAAGTCGGCATTGTGCCTTTTGTAATATATTCGGATGCAATGTCTGTGTTTCATCGTCAATAAGAACGTCCAAGGGATACAGAAAACCTGAAGTGAAGCATCGGAATCTAAAACTGGACTCACAGGAGAGGCTTAAATCATAGAAAGTGAGAGTGTCAGTCCTCTTGTACTTAAGTCGGCATTGTGCCTTTTGTATTAAATTCGGATGCAATTTCTGTGTTTCATGTTAAATGAGAAGTTGCAAGGGATACAGTAATCCTGAAGTGAAGCATCGGAATCTAAAACTGGGCTCAAAGGAGAGGTTCAAATCATAGAAAGTGAGAGTGTCAGTCCTCTTGTACTTAAGTCGACATTGTGCCTTTTGTATTAAATTCGGATGCAATTTCTGTGTTTCATCGTCAATAAGAAGGTACAAGGGATACAGTAAACCTGAAGTGAAGCATCGGAATCTAAAACAGGACTCACAAGAGAGGTTCAAATCATAGAAAGTGAGAGTGTCAGTCCTCTAGTACTTAAGTCGGCATAGTGCCTTTTATATTAAATTCGGATGCAATTTCTGTGTTTCATCGTCAATAAGAAGGTCCAAGGGATACAGTAAACCTGAAGTGAAGCATCGGAATCTAAAACTGGACTCACAGGAGAGGTTCAAATCATAGAAAGTGAGAGTGTCAGTCCGCCTGTACTTAAGTCGGCATTGTGACTTTTGTATTAAATTCGGATGCAATTTCTGTGTTTCATCGTCAATAAGAAGGTCCAAGAGATACAGTAAACCTGAAGTGATTCATCAGAATCTAAAACTGGACTCACAGGAGAGGTTCAAATCATAGAAAGTCAGAGTGTCAGTCCTCTTGTACTTAAGACGGCATTGTGCCTTTTGTATTAATTCGGAGGCTATTTCTGTGTTTCATCGTCATTATGAAGGTCCAAGGTATACAGTAAACCTGAAGTGAAGCATCGGAATCTAAAACTGGACTCACAGGAGAGGTTCAAATCATAGAAAGTGAGAGTGTCAGTCCTCTTGTACTTAAATCGGTATTGTGCCTTTTGTATTAAATTCTAATGCAATTGCTGTGTTTCATCGTCAATAAGAAGGTCCAAGGGATACAGTAAACCTGAAGTGAAGCATCGGAATCTAAAACTGGACTCACAGGAGAGGTTCTAATCATAGAAAGTGAGAGTGTCAGTCCTCTTGCACTTAAGTTGGCATAGTGCCTTTTGTACTAAATTCGGATGCAATATCTGTGTTTCATCGTCAATAAGATGGTATAAGGGATACAGTACACCGGAAGTGAAGCATCGGAATCTAAAACTGGACTCACAGGAGAGGTTCAAATCATAGAAAGTCAGAGTGTCAGTCTTCTTGTACTTAGGTCGGCATTGTGCATTTTGTATTAAATTCGGATGCAATTTCTGTGTTCCATCGTCAATAAGAAGGCCCACGGTATACAGTAAACCTGAAGTGAAGCATCGGAATCTAAGACTGGACTCACAGTAGAGGTTCAAATCATAGAAAGTCAGAGTGTCAGTCCTCTTGTACTTAAGTCGGCATTGTGCCTTTTGTATTAATTCGGTTGCAATTTCTGTTAAATCGTCAAAAAGAAGGCACAAGGGATACAGTAAACCTGAAGTGAAGCATCGGAATCTAAAACTGGACTCACAAGAGAGGTTCAAATCATAGAAAGTTAGAGTGTCACTCCTCTTGTACATAAGTCGGCATTGTGCGTTTTGTATTAAATTCGGATGCAATTTCTGTGTTTCATCGTCAATAAGAAGGTCCAAGGGATACAGTAAACCTGAAGTGAAGCATCGGAATCTAAAACTGGACTCACAGGAGAGGTTCAAATCATAGAATGTGAGAGTGTCAGTCCTCTTGTACTTAAGTTGGCATAGTGCCTTTTGTACTAAATTCGGATGCAATATCTGTGTTTCATCGTCAATAAGATGGTATAAGGGATACAGTACACCTGAAGTGAAGCATCGGAAACTAAAACTGGACTCACAGGAGAGGTTCAAATCATAGAAAGTCAGAGTGTCAGTCTTCTTGTACTTAGGTCGGCATTGTGTATTTTGTATTAAATTCGGATGCAATTTCTGTGTTTCATCGTCAATAAGAAGGCCCACGGTATACAGTAAACCTGAAGTGAAGCATCGGAATCTAAAACTGGATTCACAGCAGAGGTTCAAATCATAGAAAGTTAGTGTGTCAGCCCTCTTGTACTTAAGTCGGCATTGTGCCTTTTGTATTAAATTCGGAGGCAATTTCTGTGTTTCATCGTCAATAAGAAGGTCCAAGGTATACAGTAAACCTGAAGCGAAGCATCGGAATCTAAAACTGGACTCACAAGAGAGTTTCAAATCATAGAAAGTGAGAGTGTCAGTCCTCTTGTACTGAAGTCGGCATTGTGCCTTTTGTTTTAAATTCGGATGCAATGTCTGTGTTTCATCGTCAATAAGAAGGTCCCAGGGATACTGTAAACTTGAAGTGAAGCATCGGAATCTAAAACTGGACTCACAGGAGAGGAATAATTCATAGAAAGTGAAAGTGTCAGTCCTCTTGTACTTATGTCGGCATTGTGCCATTTGTAATTAATTCGGATGCAATTTCTGTGTTTCATCGTCAATAAGAAGGTCCAAGGTATACAGTAAACCTGAAGCGAAGCATCGGATTCTAAGACTGGACTCACAGGAGAAGTCCAAATCATAGAAAATGAGATTGTCAGTCCTCTTGTACTTAAGTCGGCATTGTGCCTTTTGTATTAAATTCGGATGCAATATCTGTGTTTCATCGTCAATAAAAAGGTCCAAGGTATACAGGAAAAATGTAGTGAAGCATCTAAATCTAAAACTGGACTCACAGGAGAGGTTCAAATCATAGAAAGTTAGAGTGTCAGTCCTCTTGTACTTAAGTCGGCATTGTGCCTTTTGGATTAAATTCGGATGCAATTTCTGTGTTCCATCGTCAATAAGAAGGTCCACGGTATACAGTCAACCTGAAGTGAGGCATCGGAATCTAAAACTGGACTCACAGTAGAGGTTCAAATCATAGAAAGTTAGTGTGTCAGTCCTCTTGTACTTAAGTCGGCATTGTGCCTTTTGTATTAAATTCGGAGGCAATTTCTGTGTTTCATCGTAAATAAGAAGGTCCAAAGTATACAGTAAACCTGTAGCGTAGCATCGGAATCTAAGACTGGACTCACAAAGAGAGGTTCAAATCATAGAAAATGAGAGTGTCAGTCCTCTTGTACTCAAGTCGGCGTTGTGCCTTTTGTATTAAATTCGGATGCAATATCTGTGTTTCATCGTCAATAAGAAGGTCCAAGGTATACAGGAAAATTGAAGTGAACCATCGGAATCTAAAACTGGACTCACAGGAGGGGTTCAAATCATAGAAAGTTAGAGTGTCAGTCCTCATGTACTTAAGTCGGCATTGTGCCTTTTGTATTAAATTCGGATGCAATTTCTGTGTTTCATCGTCAATAAGAAGGTACAAGGGATACAGTAAACCTGAAGTGAAGCATCGGAATCTAAAACTGGTCTCACAAGAGAGTTTCAAATCATAGAAAGTGAGAGTGTCTGTCCTCTTGTACTTAAGTCGGCATTGTGCCTTTTGTATTATATTCGGATGCAATGTCTGTGTTTCATCGTCAATAAGAACGTCCAAGGGATACAGTAAACCTGAAGTGAAGCATCGGAATCTAAAACTGGACTCACAGGAGAGGTGTAAATCATAGAATGTGAGAGTGTCAATCCTCTTGTACTTAAGTCGGCATTGTGCCTTTTGTATTAAATTCGGATGCAATTTCTGTGTTTCATCGTCAATAAGAAGGTACAAAGGATACAGTAAACCTGAAGTGAAGCATCGGAATCTGAAACTGGGCTCAAAGGAGAGGTTCAAATCATAGAAAGTGAGAGTGTCAGTCCTCTTGTACTTAAGTCGGAATTGTGCCTTTTGTATTAAATTCGGATGCAATTTCTGTGTTTCATCGTCAATAAGAAGGTACAAGGGATACAGTAAACCTGAAGTGAAGCATCGGAATCTAAAACTGGACTCACAAGAGAGGTTCAAATCATAGAAAGTGAGAGTGTCAGTCCTCTAGTACTTAAGTCGGCATAGTGCCTTTTATATTAAATTCGGATGCAATTTCTGTGTTTCATCGTCAATAAGAAGGTCCAAGGGATACAGTAAACCTGAAGTGAAGCATCGGAATCTAAAACTGGACTCACAGGAGAGGTTCAAATCATTGAAAGTCAGAGTGTCAGTCCTCTTGTACTTAAGTCGGCATTGTGCCTTTTGTATTAATTCGGAGGCTATTTCTGTGTTTCATCGTCATTATGAATGTCCAAGGTATACAGTAAACCTGAAGTGAAGCATCGGAATATATAACTGGACTCACAAGAGAGGTTCAAATCATAGAAAGTTAGAGTGTAAGTCCTCTTGTACTTAAGCCGGCATTGTGCCTTTTGTATTAAATTCGGATGCAATTTCTGTTTCATCGTCAAAAAGAAGGCACAACGGATACAGTAAACCAGAAGTGAAGCATCGGAATCTAAAACTGGACTCACAAGAGCGGTTCAAATCATAGAAAGTTAGAGTTTCAGTCCTCTTGTACATATGTCGGCATTGTGCGTTTTGTATTAAATTCGGATGCAATTTCTGTGTTTCATCGTCAATAAGAAGGTCCAAGGGATACAGTAAACCTGAAGTGAAGCATCGGAATCTAAAACTGGACTCACAGGAGAGTTTCAAATCATAGAAAGTGAGAGTGTCAGTCCTCTTGTACTTAAGTTGGCATTGTGCCTTTTGTACTAAATTCGGATGCAATGTCTGTGTTTCATCGTCAATAAGAAGGTATAAGGGATACAGTACACCTGAAGTGAAGCATCGGAATCTAAAACTGGACTCACAGGAGAGGTTCAAATCATAGAAAGTCAGAGTGTCAATCTTCTTGTACTTAAGTCGGCATTGTGCCTTTTGTATTAAATTCGTATGCAATTTCTGTGTTTCATCGTCAATAAGAAGGTCCAAGGGATACAGTAAACTTGAAGTGAAGCATTGGAATCTAAAACTGGACTCACTGGAGAGGTTCAAATCATAGATAATTAGAGTGTCAGACCTCTTGTACTTAAGTCGGCATTGTGCCTTTTGTATTAATTTCGGATGCAATCTCTGTGTTTCATCGTCAATAAGAAGGTCCAAGGGATACAGTAAACCTGAAGTGAAGCATCGGAATCTAAAAATGGACTCACAGGAGAGGTTCAAATCATAGAAAGTTAGAGTGTCAGTCCTCTTGCACTTAAGTCGGCATTGTGCCTTTTGAATTTAATTCGGATGCAACTTCTGTGTCTCATTGTCAATAAGAAGGTCCAAGGGATACAGTAAACCTGAAGTGAAGCATCGCAATCTAAAACTGGACTCGCAGGAGAGGTTCAAATCATAGAAAGTTTAAGTATCAGTCCTCTCGTACTTAAGTCGGCATTGTGCCTTTTGTATTAAATTCGGATGCAATTTCTGTGTTTCATCGTCAATAAGAAGGTCCACGGTATACAGTAAACCTGAAGTGAAGCATCGGAATCTAAAACTGGACTCACAGGAGAGGTTCAAATCATAGAAAGTTAGAGTGTCAGTCCTCTTGCACTTAAGTCGGCTTTGTGCCTTTTGAATTTAATTCGGATGCAACTTCTGTATTTCAATGTCAATAAGAAGGTCCAAGGTATACAGTAAACCTGAAGCGAAGCATCGGAATCTAAAACTGGACTCACAGGAGAGGTTCAAATCATAGAAAGTGAGAGTGTTAGTCCTCTTGTACTGATGTCGGCATTGTGCCTTTTGTATTAAATTCGGATGCAATGTCTGTGTTTCATCATCAATAAGAAGGTCCAAGGGATACAGTAAACTTGAAGTGAAGCATCGGAATCTAAAACTGGACTTACAGGAGAGGTACAATTCATAGAAAGTGAGAGTGTCAGTCCTCTTGTACTTAAGTCGGCATTGTGCCATTTGCAATTAATTCGGATGCAATTTCAGTGGTTCATCGTCAATAAGAAGGTACAAGGGATACAGTAAACCTGAAGTGAAGCATCGGAATCGAAAACTGGACTCACTAGAGAGGTTCAAATCATAGAAAGTGTGAGTGTAAATCCTCTTGAACTTATGTCGGCATTGTGACATTTGTATTAAATTCGGATGCAATTTCTGTGTTTCATTGTCAATAAGAAGGTCCAAGGAATACAGTAAACCTGAAGTGAAGCATCGCAATCTAAAACTGGGCTCAAAGGAGAGGTTCAAATCATAGAAAGTGAGAGTGTCAGTCCTCTTGTACTTAAGTCGGCATTGTGCCTTTTGTATTAAATTTGGATGCAATTTCTGTGTTTCATTGTCAATAAGAAGGTCCAAGGAATACAGTAAACCTGAAGTGAAGCATCGCAATCTAAAAGTGGACTCACAGGAGAGGTTCAAATCATAGAAAGTTTAAGTGTCAGTCCTCTCGTACTTAAGTCGGCATTGTGCCTTTTGTATTAAATTCGGATGCAATTTCTGTGTTTCATCGTCAATAAGAAGGTCCACGGTATACAGTAAACCTTAAGTGAAGCATCGGAATCTAAAACTGCACTCACAATAGAGGATCAAATCATAGAAAGTTAGAGTGGCAGTCCTCTTGTACTTAAGTCGTCATTGTGCCTTTTGTATTAAATTCGGAGGCAATTTCTGTGGTTCATCGTCAATAAGAAGGTCCAAGGTATACAGTAAACCTGAAGCGAAGCATCAGATTCTAAGACTGGTTTCACAGGAGAGGTCCAAATCATAGAAAATGAGATTGTCAGTCCTCTTGTACTTAAGTCGGCATTGTGCCTTTTGTATTACATTCGGATGCAATATCTGTGTTTCATCGTCAATAAGAAGGTCCAAGGTATACAGGAAAATTGAAGTGAACCATCGGAATCTAAAACTGGACTCACAGGAGGGGTTCAAATCATAGAAAGTTAGAGTGTCAGTCCTCATGTACTTAAGTCGGCATTGTGCCTTTTGTATTAAATTCGGATGCAATTTCTGTGTTTCATCGTCAATAAGAAGGTACAAGGGATACAGTAAACCTGAAGTGAAGCATCGGAATCTAAAACTGGTCTCACAAGAGAGTTTCAAATCATAGAAAGTGAGAGTGTCTGTCCTCTTGTACTTAAGTCGGCATTGTGCCTTTTGTATTATATTCGGATGCAATGTCTGTGTTTCATCGTCAATAAGAACGTCCAAGGGATACAGTAAACCTGAAGTGAAGCATCGGAATCTAAAACTGGACTCACAGGAGAGGTGTAAATCATAGAATGTGAGAGTGTCAATCCTCTTGTACTTAAGTCGGCATTGTGCCTTTTGTATTAAATTCGGATGCAATTTCTGTGTTTCATCGTCAATAAGAAGGTACAAAGGATACAGTAAACCTGAAGTGAAGCATCGGAATCTGAAACTGGGCTCAAAGGAGAGGTTCAAATCATAGAAAGTGAGAGTGTCAGTCCTCTTGTACTTAAGTCGGCATTGTGCCTTTTGTATTAAATTCGGATGCAATTTCTGTGTTTCATCGTCAATAAGAAGGTACAAGGGATACAGTAAACCTGAAGTGAAGCATCGGAATCTAAAACTGGACTCACAAGAGAGGTTCAAATCATAGAAAGTGAGAGTGTCAGTCCTCTAGTACTTAAGTCGGCATAGTGCCTTTTATATTAAATTCGGATGCAATTTCTGTGTTTCATCGTCAATAAGAAGGTCCAAGGGATACAGTAAACCTGAAGTGAAGCATCGGAATCTAAAACTGGACTCACAGGAGAGGTTCAAATCATTGAAAGTCAGAGTGTCAGTCCTCTTGTACTTAAGTCGGCATTGTGCCTTTTGTATTAATTCGGAGGCTATTTCTGTGTTTCATCGTCATTATGAATGTCCAAGGTATACAGTAAACCTGAAGTGAAGCATCGGAATATATAACTGGACTCACAAGAGAGGTTCAAATCATAGAAAGTTAGAGTGTAAGTCCTCTTGTACTTAAGCCGGCATTGTGCCTTTTGTATTAAATTCGGATGCAATTTCTGTTTCATCGTCAAAAAGAAGGCACAACGGATACAGTAAACCAGAAGTGAAGCATCGGAATCTAAAACTGGACTCACAAGAGCGGTTCAAATCATAGAAAGTTAGAGTTTCAGTCCTCTTGTACATATGTCGGCATTGTGCGTTTTGTATTAAATTCGGATGCAATTTCTGTGTTTCATCGTCAATAAGAAGGTCCAAGGGATACAGTAAACCTGAAGTGAAGCATCGGAATCTAAAACTGGACTCACAGGAGAGTTTCAAATCATAGAAAGTGAGAGTGTCAGTCCTCTTGTACTTAAGTTGGCATTGTGCCTTTTGTACTAAATTCGGATGCAATGTCTGTGTTTCATCGTCAATAAGAAGGTATAAGGGATACAGTACACCTGAAGTGAAGCATCGGAATCTAAAACTGGACTCACAGGAGAGGTTCAAATCATAGAAAGTCAGAGTGTCAATCTTCTTGTACTTAAGTCGGCATTGTGCCTTTTGTATTAAATTCGTATGCAATTTCTGTGATTCATCGTCAATAAGAAGGTCCAAGGGATACAGTAAACTTGAAGTGAAGCATTGGAATCTAAAACTGGACTCACTGGAGAGGTTCAAATCATAGATAGTTAGAGTGTCAGACCTCTTGTACTTAAGTCGGCATTGTGCCTTTTGTATTAATTTCGGATGCAATCTCTGTGTTTCATCGTCAATAAGAAGGTCCAAGGGATACAGTAAACCTGAAGTGAAGCATCGGAATCTAAAAATGGACTCACAGGAGAGGTTCAAATCATAGAAAGTTAGAGTGTCAGTCCTCTTGCACTTAAGTCGGCATTGTGCCTTTTGAATTTAATTCGGATGCAACTTCTGTGTCTCATTGTCAATAAGAAGGTCCAAGGGATACAGTAAACCTGAAGTGAAGCATCGCAATCTAAAACTGGACTCGCAGGAGAGGTTCAAATCATAGAAAGTTTAAGTATCAGTCCTCTCGTACTTAAGTCGGCATTGTGCCTTTTGTATTAAATTCGGATGCAATTTCTGTGTTTCATCGTCAATAAGAAGGTCCACGGTATACAGTAAACCTGAAGTGAAGCATCGGAATCTAAAACTGGACTCACAGGAGAGGTTCAAATCATAGAAAGTTAGAGTGTCAGTCCTCTTGCACTTAAGTCGGCTTTGTGCCTTTTGAATTTAATTCGGATGCAACTTCTGTATTTCAATGTCAATAAGAAGGTCCAAGGTATACAGTAAACCTGAAGCGAAGCATCGGAATCTAAAACTGGACTCATAGGAGAGGTTCAAATCATAGAAAGTGAGAGTGTTAGTCCTCTTGTACTGATGTCGGCATTGTGCCTTTTGTATTAAATTCGGATGCAATGTCTGTGTTTCATCATCAATAAGAAGGTCCAAGGGATACAGTAAACTTGAAGTGAAGCATCGGAATCTAAAACTGGACTTACAGGAGAGGTACAATTCATAGAAAGTGAGAGTGTCAGTCCTCTTGTACTTAAGTCGGCATTGTGCCATTTGCAATTAATTCGGATGCAATTTCAGTGGTTCATCGTCAATAAGAAGGTACAAGGGATACAGTAAACCTGAAGTGAAGCATCGGAATCGAAAACTGGACTCACTAGAGAGGTTCAAATCATAGAAAGTGTGAGTGTAAATCCTCTTGAACTTATGTCGGCATTGTGACATTTGTATTAAATTCGGATGCAATTTCTGTGTTTCATTGTCAATAAGAAGGTCCAAGGAATACAGTAAACCTGAAGTGAAGCATCGCAATCTAAAACTGGGCTCAAAGGAGAGGTTCAAATCATAGAAAGTGAGAGTGTCAGTCCTCTTGTACTTAAGTCGGCATTGTGCCTTTTGTATTAAATTTGGATGCAATTTCTGTGTCTCATTGTCAATAAGAAGGTCAAGGAATACAGTAAACCTGAAGTGAAGCATCGCAATCTAAAAGTGGACTCACAGGAGAGGTTCAAATCATAGAAAGTTTAAGTGTCAGTCCTCTCGTACTTAAGTCGGCATTGTGCCTTTTGTATTAAATTCGGATGCAATTTCTGTGTTTCATCGTCAATAAGAAGGTCCACGGTATACAGTAAACCTTAAGTGAAGCATCGGAATCTAAAACTGCACTCACAATAGAGGATCAAATCATAGAAAGTTAGAGTGGCAGTCCTCTTGTACTTAAGTCGTCATTGTGCCTTTTGTATTAAATTCGGAGGCAATTTCTGTGGTTCATCGTCAATAAGAAGGTCCAAGGTATACAGTAAACCTGAAGCGAAGCATCGGATTCTAAGACTGGACTCACAGGAGAGGTCCAAATCATAGAAAATGAGATTGTCAGTCCTCTTGTACTTAAGTCGGCATTGTGCCTTTTGTATTACATTCGGATGCAATATCTGTGTTTCATCGTCAATAAGAAGGTCCAAGGTATACAGGAAAAATGTAGTGAAGCATCTGAATCTAAAACTGGACTCACAGGAGAGGTTCAAATCATAGAAAGTTAGAGTGTCAGTCCTCTTGTACTTAAGTCGGCATTGTGCCTTTTGTATTAAATTCGGATGCAATTTCTGTGTTTCATCGTCAATAAGAAGGTACAAGGGATACAGTAAACCTGAAGTGAAGCATCGGAATGTAAAACAGGACTCACAGGGGAGGTTCAAATCATAGAAAGTTAGAGTGTCAGTCCTCTTGCACTTAAGTCGGCGTTGTGCCTTTTGTATTAAATTCAGATGCAATTTCTGTGTTTCATTGTCAATAAGAAGGTCCAAGGGATACAGTAAACCTGAAGTGAAGCATCGGCATCTAAAACTGGACTCACAGGAGAGGTTTAATTCATAGGAAGTGAGAGTGTAAGTCCTCTTGTACTTAAGTCGGCATTGTGCCATTTTTAATTAATTCGGATGCAATTTCTGTGTTTCATCGTCAATAAGAAGGTACAAGGGATACAGTAAACCTGAAGTGAAGCATCGGAATCGAAAACTGGACTCACTAGAGAGGTTCAAATCATAGAAAGTGTGAGTGTAAGTCCTCTTGTACTTATGTCGGCATTGTGCCATTTGTATTAAATTCAGATGCAATTTCTGTGTTTCATCGTCAATAAGAAGATCCAAGGGATACAGTAAACCTGAAGTGAAGCATCGGAATCTAAAACTGGGCTCAAAGGAGAGGTTCAAATCATAGAAAGTGAGGGTGTAGTCCTCTTGTACTTAAGTCGGCATTGTGCCTTTTGTATTAAATTCGGATGCAATTTCTGTGTTTCATTGTCAATAAGAAGGTCCAAGGGATACAGTAAACCTGAAGTGAAGCATCGCAATCTAAAACTGGACTCACAGGAGAGGCTCAAATCATAGAAACTGAGAGTGTCAGTCCTCTCGTAGTTAAGTCGGCATTGTGCCTTTTGTATTAAATTCGGATGCAATTTCTGTGTTTCATCTTCAATAAGAAGGTCCACGGTATACAGTGAACCTGAAGTGAAGCATCGGAATCTTAAACTGGACTCACAGTAGAGGTTCCAATCATAGAAAGTTAGAGTGTCAGTCCTCTTGTACTTAAGTCGGCATTGTGCCACTTGTATTAAATTCGGAGGCAATTTCTGTGGTTCATCGTCAATAAGAAGGTCCAAGGTATACAGTAAACCTGAAGCGAAGCATCGAAATGTAAGACTGGACTCACAGGAGAGGTTCAAATCATAGTAAATGAGATTGTCAGTCCTCTTGTACTTAAGTCGGCATTGTGAGTATTGTATTAAATTCGGATGCAATATATGTGTTTCATCGTCAATAAGAAGGTCCAAGGTAAACAGGAAAAATGAAGTGAAGCATCTGAATCTAAAACTGGCCTCACAGGAGAGGTTCAAATCATAGGAAGTTAGAGTGTCAGTCCTCTTGTACTTATGTCGGCATTTTGCCTTTTGTATTAAATTCGGATGCAATTTCTGTGTTTCATCGTCAATAAGAAGGTACAAGAGATACAGTAAACCTGAAGTGAAGCATCGGAATCTAAAACTGGACTCACAAGAGAGTTTAAAATAATAGAAAGTAAGAGTGTCAGTCCTCTTGTACTTACGTCGGCATTGTGCCTTTTGTATTAAATTCGGATGCAATATCTGTGTTTCATCGTCAATAAGATGGTCCAAGGTATACAGTTAACCTGAAGTGAAGCGTCGTAATCGAAAACTGGACACACAGGAGAGGTTCAAATCATAGAAAATTATAGTGTCAGTCCTCTTGCACATAAGTCGGCATTGTGCCTTTTGCATTACATTCGGATGCAATTTCTGTGTTTCATCGTCACTAAGAAGGTCCATGGGATACAGTAAACCTGAAGTGAAGCATCGGAATCTAAAACTGGACTCACAGGATGGGTTCAAATCATAGAAAGTAAGATTGTCAGTCCTCTTGTACTTAAGTCGCCATTGTGCCTTTTGTATTAAATACGGATGCAATTTCTGTGTTTCATCGTCTAAAAGAAGGTACAAGGGATACAGTAAACCTGAAGTGAAGCATCGGATTCTAAAACTGGACTCACAAGAGAGTTTCAAAACATAGAAAGTGAGAGTGTCAGTCCTCTTGTACATAAGTCGGCATTGTGCCTTTTGTATTAAATTCCGATGCAATGTCTGTGTTTCATCGACAATAAGAAGGTCCAAGGGATTCAGTAAACCTGAAGTGAAGCATCGCAATCTAAAACTGGACTCACTGGATTGGTTCAAATCATAGAAAGTGAGAGTGTCAGTCCTCTTGTACTTATGTCGGCATTGTGCCTTTTGTATTAAATTCGGATGCAATTTCTGTGTTTCATCGTCAGTAAGAAGGTACAAGGGATACAGTAAACCTGAAGTGAAGCATCGGAATCTAAAACTGGACTCACAGGAGAGGTTCAAATCATAGAAAGTGAGAGTGCCAGTCCTCTTGTACTTAAGTTCGCATTGTGGCTTTTGTATTAAATTCGGATGCAATTTCTGTGTTTCATCGTCAATAAGAAGGTCCAAGGTATACAGTTAACCTGAAGTGAAGCATCTGAATCTAAAACTGGACTCACAGGAGAGGTTCAAATCATAGAAAGTGAGAGTGCCAGTCCTCTTGTACTTAAGTTCGCATTGTGGCTTTTGTATTAAATTCGGATGCAATTTCTGTGTTTCATCGTCAATAAGAAGGTCCAAGGTATACAGTTAACCTGAAGTGAAGCATCGGAATCTGAAACTGGATACATAGGAGAGGTTCAAATCATAGAAATTTAGAGTGTCAGTCCTCTGGCACATAAGTCGGAATTGTGCCTTTTGTATTAAATTCGGATGCTTTTTCTGTGTTTCATCGTCAATAAGAAGGTCCACGGTATACAGTATACCTGAACTGAAGCATCGGCATCTAAAACTGGACTCACTGGAGAGGTTCAAATCATAGAAAGTAAGACTGACAGTCCTCTCGTACTTAAGACGGCATTGTGCCTTTCGTATTAAATTCGGATGCAATTTCTGTGTTTCGACGTCAATAAGAAGGTAAAAGGCAAACAGGAAAAGTGAAGTGAAGCATCGGAATCTGAAACTGGACTCACAGCGGAGGTTCAAATCATAGTAAGTCCGAGTGTCAGTCCTCTTGTACTTAAGGCGGCATTGTGCCTTATGTATTAAATTCGGATGCAATTTCTGTGTTTAATCGTCAATAAGAAGGTACAAGGGATACAGTATACCTGAAGTGAAGCATCGGAATCTAAAACTGGACTCACAGTACAGGTTCAAATCATAGAAAGTTCGAGTGTCAGTCCTCTCGTACTTATGTCGGCATTGTGCCTTTTGTATTAAATTCGGATGCAATTTCTGTGTTTCATCGTCAATAGGAAGGTCCAAGGTATACAGTAAACCTGAAGTGAAGCATCGGAATCTAAACCTGGGCTCACAGGGGAGGTTCAAATCATAGAAAGTGAGAGTGTCACTCCTCTTGTACTGAAGTCGGCATTGTGGCTTTTGTATTAAATTCGGATGCAATTTCTGTGTTTCATCGTCAATAAGAAGTTACAAGGGATACAGTAAACCTGAAGTGAAGCATCGGAATCTAAAACAGGACTCACAAGAGAGGTGCAAATCATAGAAATTGAGAGTGCCAGTCCTCTAGTACGTAAGTCGGCATTGTGCCTTTTGTATTAAATTCGGATGCAATTTCTGTGTTTAATCGTCAATAAGACGGTCCAAGGGATTCAGTAAACCTGAAGTGAAGCATCGGAATCTAAAACTGGACTCACAGGACAGGTTCAAATCATAGAAAGTGAGAGTGCCAGTCCTCTTGTACTTAAGTCGGCATTGTGCCTTTTGTATTAAATTCGGATGCATTTTCTGTGTTTCATCGTCAATAAGAAGGCCAAAGGAATACAGTAAACCTGAAGTGAAGCATCAGAATCTAAAACTGGACTCACAGGAGAGGTTCAAATCATAGAAAGTCAGTGTGTCAGTCCTCTTGTACTTAAGTCGGCATTGTGCCTTTTGAAATTAATTCCGATGCAATTTCTGTGTTTCAACGTCAATAAGATGTTCCAAGGTATACAGTAAACCTGAAGTGAAGCATCGTAATCTTAAACTGGACTCACAGTAGAGGTTCAAAATCATAGAAAGTTAGAATGTCAGTCCTCTTGTACTTAAGTCGGCATTGTGCCTTTTGTATTAAGTCGGAGGCAATTTCTGTGTTTCATCGTCAATAAGAAGGTCCAAGGTATACAGTAAACCTGAAGTGTAGCATCGGAATCTAAAACTGGACTAACAGGAGAGGTTCAAATCATAGAAAGTGAGAGTGTCAGTCCTCTTGTACTTAAGTCGGCATTGTGCCTTTTGTATTAAATTCTAATGCAATTACTGTGATTCATCGTCAATAAGAAGGTCCAAGGTATACTGGCAAAGTGAAGTGAAGCATCGGAATCTGAAACTGGACCCACAGGAGATGTTCAAATCATAGAAATTCCGAGTGTCAGTCCTCTTGTGCTTAAGTCGGCATTGTGCCTTTTGTATTAAATTCGGATGCAATTTCCTTGCTTCATCGTCAATAAGAAGGTCCAAGAGCTACAGTAAACCTGAAGTGAAGCATCGGAATCTAAAACTGGACTCACAGGAGAGGTTCAAATCATTGAAAGTGAGAGTGTCAGTCCTCTTGTACTTAAGTCGGCATTGTGCCTTTTGTATTAAATTCGGATGCAATTTCTCTTTCATCGTCAATAAAAAGGTACAAGGGATACAGTAAACCTGAAGTGAAGCATCGGAATCTAAAACTGGACTCACAAGAGAGGTTCAAATCATAGTATGTTAGAGTGTCAGTCCTCTTGTACATAAGTCGGCATTGTGCCTTTTGTATTAATTTCGGATGCATTTTCTGTGTTTCATCGTCAATAAGAAGGTCCAAGGGATACAGTAAACCGGAAGTGAAGCATCGGAATCTAAAACGGGACTCTCAGGACAGGTTCAAATCATAGAAAGTTAGAGTGTCTGTCCTCTCGTACTTAAGTCGGCATTGAGCCTTTTGTATTAAATTAGGATGCAATTTCTGTGTTTCATCGTCAATAAGAAGGTCCAAGGTATACAGTAAACCTGAAGTGAAGCATCGGAATCTAAAACTGGACTCACAGTAGAGGTTAAAATCATAGAAAGTGAGAGTGTCAGTCCTCTTTTACTTAAGTCGGCATTGTGCCTTTTGTATTAAATTCGAATGCAATTTCTGTGTTTCATCAACAATAAGAAGGTCCAAGGTATACAGGAATAGTGAAGTGAAGCATCAGAATCTAAAACTGGACTCACAGGAGAGGTTCCAATCATAGAATGTTAGAGTGTCCGTCCTCTTGTACTTAAGTCGGCATTGTGCCTTTTGTACTAAATTCGGATGCAATTTCTGTGTTTCATCGTCAATAAGAAGGTACAAGGGATACAGTAAACCTGAAGTGAAGCATCGTAATCTAAAACTGGACTCACAGGAGAGGTTCTAATCATAGAAAATGAGAGTGTCAGTCCTCTAGTACTTAAGTCGGCATTGTGTCTTTTGCATAAAGTTCGGATGCAATTTCTGTGTTTCATCGTCAATAAGGAGGTGCAAGGGATACAGTACACCTGAAGTGAAGCATTGGTATCCAAAACTGGACTCACATGAGATGTTCAAATCATAGAAAGTCAGAGTGTCAGTCCTCTTGTACTTGAGTCGGCATTGTGCCTTTTGTATTAATTTCGGTTGCAATTTCTGTGTATCATCGTCAATAAGAAGGTCCAAAGGATACAGTAAACCTGAAGTGAAGCATCGGAATCTAATCTGGACTCACAGGAGAGGTTCAAATCATAGAAAGTGAGAGTGTGAGTCCTCTTGTACTTAAGTCGGCATTTTGCCTTTTGTATTAAATTCGGATGCAATTTCTGTGTTTCATCGTCAATAAGAAGGTCCAAGGGATACAGTAAACCTGAAGTGAAGCATCGGAATCTAAAACTGGACTCACAGGAGAGGCTCAAATCATAGAAAGTTTGAGTGTCAGTCCTCTTGTACTTAGGTCGGCATTGTGTCTTTTGTATTAAGTTTGGATGCAATTTCTGCGTTTCATCGTCAATAAGAAGGTCCAAGTTACACAGTAAACCTGAAGAGAAGCATCGGAATCTAAAACTGGACTCACAGGAGAGGTTCAAATCATAGAAAGTTAAAGCGTCAGCCCTCTTGTACTTAAGTCAGCATTGTTACTTTTGTATTAAATTCGGATCCAATTTCTGTGTTTCATCGTCAATAAGAAGGTCCAGGGGATACAGTAAACCTGAAGTGAAGCATCGGAATCTAAAACTGGACTCACAGGAGAGGTTCAAATCATAGAATGTGATAGTGCCAGTCCTCTAGTACGTAAGTCGGCATTGTGCCTTTTGCATTAAATTCGGATGCAATTTCTGTGTTTCATCGTCAATAAGAAGGTAAAAGGGATACAGTAAACCTGATGTGAAGCATCGGAATCTAAAACTGGGCTCACAGGAGTGGTTCATGTCATAGAAAGTCAGAGTGTCAGTCCTCTTGGGCTTAAGTCGGCATTGTGCCTTTTGAATTTAATTCCGATGCAATTTCTGTGTTTCATTGTCAATAAGAAGTTCCAAGGTATACAGTAAACCTGAAGTGAAGCATCGGAATCTAAAACTGGACTCACAGGAGAGGTTCAAATCATAGAAAGTTAGAGTGTCAGTCCTCTTGTACTTAGGTCGGCATTGTGCCTTCTGTAATAAATTCGGATGCAATTTCTGTGTTTCATCGTCAATAAGAAGGTCCAAGGTATACAGTAAACCTGAAGTGACGCATCGGATTCTAAAACTGGACTCATAGGAGAGGTTCAAATCATAGAAACTTAGAGTGTCAGTCCTCCAGAACTTAAGTCGGCATTGTGCCTTTTGTATTAAATTCGGATGCAATTTCAGTGTTTCATCGTCAATAAAATGCTCCAAGGGATACAGTAAACCTGAAGTGAAGCATCGTATTCTAAAACTGGACTCACAGGAGAGGTCCAAAACATAGAAAGTTAGAGTGTCAGTCCTCTTGTACTTAAGTCGGCATTGTGCCATTTGTATTAAATTTGGATGCAATTTCTGTGTTTCATCGTCAATAAGAAGGTACAAGGGATACAGTAAACCTGAAGAGAAGCATCGGAATCTAAAACTGGACTCACAAGAGAGGTTCAAATCATAGAAATAGAGAGTGTCAGTCCTCTTGTACTTAAGTCGGCATTGTGCCTTTTGTATAAAATTCAGATGCAAAGTCTGTGTTTCATCGTCAATAAGAAGGTCCAAGGGATACAGTAAACCTGAAGTGAAGCATCGGAATCTAGAACTGGAGTCACAGGAGAGGTTCAAAACATAGAAAGTCATAGTGCCAGTCCTTTTGGACTTAACTCGGCATTGTGCCTTTTGAATTTATTTCCGATGCAATTTCTATGTTTCATCGTCAATAATAAGTTCCAAGGTATACAGTAAACCTGAAGTGAAGCATCGGAATCTAAAACTGGACTCACACGAGAGGTTCGAATCAAAGAAAGTGAGAATGTCAGTCCTCTTGTACTTAAGCCGGCATTGTGCCTTTTGTATTAAATTCGGATGCGATTTCTGTGTTTCATCGTCAATAAGAAGTCCAAGGAAACTGTAAACCTGAAGCGAAGAATCGGAATCTAAAACTGGACTCACAGGAGAGGTTCAAATCATAGAAAGGGAGAGTGTCAGTCCTCTTGAACTTAAGTCGGCATTGTGCCTTTAGTATCAAATTCGGATGCAATTTCTGTGTTTCGTCAACAATAAGAAGGTCCAAGTGATACAGTAAACCTGAAGTGAAGCATCGGAATCTAAAACTGGACTCACAGGAGTGGTTCAAATCATAGAAAGTTAGAGTGTGAGTCCTCTTGTACTTAAGTCGGCATTGTGCTTTTGTATTAAATTCGGATGCAATTTCTGTGTTTCATTGTCAATAAGAAGGTCCAAGGGATAAAGAAAACCTGAAGTGAAGCATCGGAATCTAAACCAGACTCACAGGAGAGGTTCAAGTCATAGAAAATGAGAGTGTCAGTCCTCTTGTACTTAAGTCTTCATTGTGCCTTTTGTATTAAATTCGGGTGCAATTTCTGTGTTTCATCGTCAATAAGAAGGTCCAAGGGATACAGTAAACCTGAAGTGAAGCATCGGAATCTAAAACTGGACTCACAGGAGAGGCTCAAAGCATAGAAAGTTTGAGTGTCAGTCCTCTTGTACTTACGTCGGCATTGTGTCTTTTGTATTAAGTTTAGATGCAATTTCTGTGTTTCATCGTCAATGAGAAGGTCCAAGGGATATAGTTAACCTGAAGTGAAGCATCGGAATCTAAACTAGACTCACAGGGGAGGTTCAAATCATAGAAAGTTACAGTGTCAGTCCTCTTGTACTTAAGTCGGCATTGTGCCTTTTGTATAAAATTCAGATGCAAAGTCTGTGTTTCATCGTCAATAAGAAGGTCCAAGGGATACAGTAAACCTGAAGTGAAGCATCGGAATCTAGAACTGGAGTCACAGGAGAGGTTCAAAACATAGAAAGTCATAGTGCCAGTCCTTTTGGACTTAACTCGGCATTGTGCCTTTTGAATTTATTTCCGATGCAATTTCTATGTTTCATCGTCAATAATAAGTTCCAAGGTATACAGTAAACCTGAAGTGAAGCATCGGAATCTAAAACTGGACTCACACGAGAGGTTCGAATCAAAGAAAGTGAGAATGTCAGTCCTCTTGTACTTAAGCCGGCATTGTGCCTTTTGTATTAAATTCGGATGCGATTTCTGTGTTTCATCGTCAATAAGAAGTCCAAGGAAACTGTAAACCTGAAGCGAAGAATCGGAATCTAAAACTGGACTCACAGGAGAGGTTCAAATCATAGAAATAGAGAGTGTCAGTCCTCTTGTACTTAAGTCGGCATTGTGCCTTTTGTATAAAATTCAGATGCAAAGTCTGTGTTTCATCGTCAATAAGAAGGTCCAAGGGATACAGTAAACCTGAAGTGAAGCATCGGAATCTAAAACTGGACTCACAGGAGAGGTTCAAATCATAGAAAGTTAGAGTGTCAGTCCTCTTGTACTTAAGTCGGCATTGTGCCTTTTGTATTAAATTCGGATGCAATTTCTGTGTTTCATCGTCAATAAGAAGGTCCAAGGGATACAGTATTTCTGAAGTGAGGCAACGGAATCTAAAACTGGACTCACAGGAGAGGTTCATATCACAGAGAGTGAGAGTGTCGGTCCTCTTGTACTTAAGTCGGCATTGTGAATTTTGTAATAAATTCGGATGCAATTTGTGTATCATCGTCAATAAAAAGGTCCAAGGGATAAAGTAAACCTGAAGAAAAGCATAGGAATCTAAAAGTGGACTCACAGGAGAGGTTCAAATCTTAGAGAGTTAGAGTGTAAGTTCTCTTGTACTTAAGTCGGCAGAGTGCCATTTGTATTAAATTCGGACGCAATTTCATTGTTTCATCGTCAATAAGAAGGTCCAAGGGATATAGTAAACCTGAAGTGAAGCATCGGAATCTAATCTTTACTCACAGGAGAGGTTCAAATCATAGAAAGTAAGAGTGTCAGTCCTCTTGTACTTATGTCGACATTGTGCCTTTTATATTAAATTCGGATGCAATTTCTGTGTTTCACCGTCAATACGAAGGTCCAAGGGATACAGTAAACCTGAAGTGAAGCATCGGAATCTAAAACTGGACTCACAGGAGAGGTTCGAATCATAGAAAGTGAGAATGTCAGTCCTCTTGTACTTATGTCGGCATTGTGCTTTTTGTATTAAATTCGGATGCAATTTCTGTGTTTCATCGTCAATAAGAAGTCCAAGGGATACAGTCAACCTGAAGTGAAGAATCGGAATCTAAAACTGGACTAACAGGAGAGGTTCAAATCATAGAAAGTGAGAGTGTCAGTAATCTTGTACCTAAGTCGGCATTGAGCCTTTAGTATCAAATTCGGATGCAAATTCTGTGTTTCATCAACAATAAGAAGGACCAAGGGATACAGTAAACCTGAAGTGAAGCATCGGAATCTAAAACTGGACTCACAGGAGAGGTTCAAATCATAGAAAGTGAGAGTGTCAGTCCTCTTGTACTTAAGTCGGCATTGTGCCTTTTGTATTAAATTCGGGTGCAATTTCTGAGTTCCATCGTCAATAAGAAGGTCCAAGGGATACAGTAAACCTGAAGTGAAACATCGGAATGTAAAACTGGACTCACAGGAGAGGCTCAAATCATAGAAAGATTGACTGTCAATCCTCTTGTACTTAGGTCGGCATTGTGTCTTTTGTATTAAGTTTGGATGCAATTTCTGTGTTTCATCGTCAATAAGAAGTTCCCAGTTATACAGTAAATCTGAAGAGGGGCATCGGAATCTAAAACTGGACTCACTGGAGAGATTCAAATGATAGAATGTGAGAGTGTCAGTCCTCTTGTACTTAAGTCGGCATTGTGCCTTTTGTATTACATTCGGATGCAATTTCTCTTTCATCGTCAATAAGAAGGTACAAGGGATACAGTAAACCTGATGTGAAGCATCGGAATCTAAAACTGGACTCACAAGAGAGGTTCAAATCATAGTATGTTAGAGTGTCAGTCCTCTTGTACATAAGTCGGCATTGTGCGTTTTGTATAAAATTCGGATGCAATGTCTGTGTTTCATCGTCAATAGGAAGGTCCAAGGGATACAGTAAACCTGAAGTGAAGCATCGGAATCTAAAACAGGACTCACAGGATAGGTTCAAATCATAGAAAGTTAGAGTGTCAGTCCTCTTGTACTTAAGTCGGCATTGTGCCTTTTGTATTAATTTCGGATGCATTTTCTGTGTTTCATCGTCAATAAGAAGGTCCAAGGGATACAGTAAACCGGAAGTGAAGTATCGGAATCTAAAACTGGACTCTCAGGACAGGTTCAAATCATAGAAAGTTAGAGTGTCTGTCCTCTCGTACTTAAGTCGGCATTGAGCCTTTTGTATTAAATTAGGATGCAATTTCTGTGTTTCATCGTCAATAAGAAGGTCCAAGGTATACAGTAAACCTGAAGTGAAGCATCGGAATCTAAAACTGGACTCACAGTAGGGGTTAAAATCATAGAAAGTGAGAGTGTCAGTCCTCTTTTACTTAAGTCGGCATTGTGCCTTTTGTATTAAATTCGAATGCAATTTCTGTGTTTCATCAACAATAAGAAGGTCCAAGGTATACAGGAATAGTGAAGTGAAGCATCAGAATCTAAAACTGGACTCACAGGAGAGGTTCCAATCATAGAATGTTAGAGTGTCCGTCCTCTTGTCCTTAAGTCGGCATTGTGCCTTTTGTATTAAATTCGGATGCAATTTCTGTGTTTCATCGTCAATAAGAAGGTACAAGGGATACAGTAAACCTGAAGTGAAGCATCGTAATCTAAAACTGGACTCACAGGAGAGGTTCTAATCATAGAAAATGAGAGTGTCAGTCCTCTAGTACTTAAGTCGGCATTGTGTCTTTTGCATTAAGTTCGGATGCAATTTCTGTGTTTCATCGTCAATAAGGAGGTGCAAGGGATACAGTAAACCTGAAGTGAAGCATTGGTATCTAAAACTGGACTCACAGGAGATGTTCAAATCATAGAAAGTCAGAGTGTCAGTCCTCTTGTACTTGAGTCGGCATTGTGCCTTTTGTATTAATTTCGGATGCAATTTCTGTGTATCATCGTCAATAAGAAGGTCCAAGGGATACAGTAAACCTGAAGTGAAGCATCGGAATCTAATCTGGACTCACAGGAGAGGTTCAAATCATAGAAAGTGAGAGTGTGAGTCCTCTTGTACTTAAGTCGGCATTTTGCCTTTTGTATTAAATTCGGATGCAATTTCTGTGTTTCATCGTCAATAAGAAGGTCCAAGGGATACAGTAAACCTGATGTGAAGCATCGGAATCTAAAACTGGACTCACAGGAGCGGCTCAAATCATAGAAAGTTTGAGTGTCAGTCCTCTTGTACTTAGGTCGGCATTGTGTCTTTTGTATTAAGTTTGGATGCAATTTCTGCGTTTCATCGTCAATAAGAAGCTCCAAGTTACACAGTAAACCTGAAGAGAAGCATCGGAATCTAAAACTGGACTCACAGGAGAGGTTCAAATCATAGAAAGTTAAAGCGTCAGCCCTCTTGTACTTAAGTCGGCATTGTTACTTTTGTATTAAATTCGGATCCAATTTCTGTGTTTCATCGTCAATAAGAAGGTCCAAGGGATACAGTAAACCTGAAGTGAAGCATCGGAATCTAAAACTGGACTCACAGGAGAGGTTCAATTTATAGAATGTGATAGTGCCAGTCCTCTAGTACGTAAGTCGGCATTGTGCCTTTTGCATTAAATTCGGATGCAATTTCTGTGTTTCATCGTCAATAAGAAGGTAAAAGGGATACAGTAAACCTGAAGTGAAGCATCGGAATCTAAAACTGGTCTCACAGGAGTGGTTCATGTCATAGAAAGTCAGAGTGTCAGTCCTCTTGGGCTTAAGTCGACATTGTGCCTTTTGAATTTAATTCCGATGCAATTTCTGTGTTTCATTGTCAATAAGAAGTTCCAAGGTATACGGTAAACCTGAAGTGAAGCATCGGAATCTAAAACTGGACTCACAGGAGAGGTTCAAATCATAGAAAGTTAGAGTGTCAGTCCTCTTGTACTTAGGTCGGCATTGTGCCTTCTGTAATAAATTCGGATGCAATTTCTGTGTTTCATCGTCAATAAGAAGGTCCAAGGTATACAGTAAACCTGAAGTGACGCATCGGATTCTAAAACTGGACTCATAGGAGAGGTTCAAATCATAGAAAGTTAGAGTGTCAGTCCTCCAGAACTTAAGTCGGCATTGTGCCTTTTGTATTAAATTCGGATGCAATTTCTGTGTTTCATCGTCAATAAAATGCTCCAAGGGATACAGTAAACCTGAAGTGAAGCATCGTATTCTAAAACTGGACTCACAGGAGAGGTCCAAAACATAGAAAGTTAGAGTGTCAGTCCTCTTGTACTTAAGTCGGCATTGTGCCATTTGTATTAAATTTGGATGCAATTTCTGTGTTTCATCGTCAATAAGAAGGTACAAGGGATACAGTAAACCTGAAGTGAAGCATCGGAATCTAAAACTGGTCTTACAGGAGTGGTTCATGTCATAGAAAGTCAGAGTGTCAGTCCTCTTGTACTTAAGTTGGCATTGTGCCTTTTGTATAAAATTCAGATGCAAAGTCTGTGTTTCATCGTCCATAAGAAGGTCCAAGGGATACAGTAAACCTGAAGTGAAGCATCGGAATCTAGAACTGGAGTCACAGGAGAGGTTCAAATCATAGAAAGTCATAGTGCCAGTCCTTTTGGACTTAACTCGGCATTGTGCCTTTTGAATTTATTTCCGATGCAATTTCTATGTTTCATCGTCAATAATATGTTCCAAGGTATACAGTAAACCTGAAGTGAAGCATCGGAATCTAAAACTGGACTCACAAGAGAGGTTCGAATCAAAGAAAGTGAGAATGTCAGTCCTCTTGTACTTAAGCCGGCATTGTGCCTTTAGTATCAAATTCGGATGCAATTTCTGTGTTTCGTCAACAATAAGAAGGTCCAAGTGATACAGTAAACCTGAAGTGAAGCATCGGAATCTAAAACTGGACTCACAGGAGTGGTTCAAATCATAGAAAGTTAGAGTGTCAGTCCTCTTGTACTTAAGTTGGCATTGTGCTTTTGTATTAAATTCGGATGCAATTTCTGTGTTTCATTGTCAATAAGAATGTCCAAGGGATACAGAAAACCTGAAGTGAAGCATCGGAATCTAAACTAGACTCACAGGAGAGGTTCAAATCATAGAAAATGAGAGTGTCAGTCCTCTTGTACTTAAGTCTTCATTGTGCCTTTTGTATTAAATTCGGGTGCAATTTCTGTGTTTCATCGTCAATAAGAAGGTCCAAGGGATACAGTGAACCTGAAGTGAAGCATCGGAATCTAAAACTGGACTCACAGGAGAGGCTCAAAGCATAGAAAATTTGAGTGTCAGTCCTCTTGTACTTACGTCGGCATTGTGTCTTTTGTATTAAGTTTAGATGCAATTTCTGTGTTTCATCGTCAATAAGAAGGTCCAAGGGATATAGTTAACCTGAAGTGAAGCATCGGTATCTAAACTAGACTCACAGGGGGGGTTCAAATCATAGAAAGTTACAGTGTCAGTCCTCTTGTACTTAAGTCGGCATTGTGCCTTTTGAAGTAAATTCGGATGCAATTTCTGTGTTTCATCGTCAATAAGAAGGTCCAAGGGATACAGTAAACCTGAAGTGAAGCATCGGAATCTAAAACTGGACTCACAGGAGAGGTTCAAATCATAGAAAGTTAGAGTGTCAGTCCTCTTGTACTTAAGTCGGCATTGTGCCTTTTGTATTAAATTCGGATGCAATTTCTGTGTTTCATCGTCAATAAGAAGGTCCAAGGGATACAGTATTTCTGAAGTGAGGCAACGGAATCTAAAACTGGACTCACAGGAGAGGTTCATATCACAGAGAGTGAGAGTGTCGGTCCTCTTGTACTTAAGTCGGCATTGTGAATTTTGTAATAAATTCGGATGCAATTTGTGTATCATCGTCAATAAAAAGGTCCAAGGGATAAAGTAAACCTGAAGAAAAGCATAGGAATCTAAAAGTGGACTCACAGGAGAGGTTCAAATCTTAGAGAGTTAGAGTGTAAGTTCTCTTGTAGTTAAGTCGGCATAGTGCCATTTGTATTAAATTCAGATGCAATTTCATTGTTTCATCGTCAATAAGAAGGTCCAAGGGATATAGTAAACCTGAAGTGAAGCATCGGAATCTAATCTTTACTCACAGGAGAGGTTCAAATCATAGAAAGTAAGAGTGTCAGTCCTCTTGTACTTATGTCGACATTGTGCCTTTTATATTAAATTCGGATGCAATTTCTGTGTTTCACCGTCAATACGAAGGTCCAAGGGATACAGTAAACCTGAAGTGAAGCATCGGAATCTAAAACTGGACTCACAGGAGAGGTTCGAATCATAGAAAGTGAGAATGTCAGTCCTCTTGTACTTATGTCGGCATTGTGCCTTTTGTATTAAATTCGGATGCAATTTCTGTGTTTCATCGTCAATAAGAAGTCCAAGGGATACAGTCAACCTGAAGTGTAGAATCGGAATCTAAAACTGGACTAACGGGAGAGGTTCAAATCATAGAAAGTGAGAGTGTCAGTAATCTTGTACCTAAGTCGGCATTGAGCCTTTAGTATCAAATTCGGATGCAAATTCTGTGTTTCATCAACAATAAGAAGTACCAAGAGATACAGTAAACCTGAAGTGAAGCATCGGAATCTAAAACTGGACTCACAGGAGAGGTTCAAATCATAGAAAGTGAGAGTGTCAGTCCTCTTGTCCTTAAGTCGGCATTGTGCCTTTTGTATTAAATTCGGGTGCAATTTCTGTGTTCCATCGTCAATAAGAAGGTCCATGGGATACAGTAAACCTGAAGTGAAACATCGGAATCTAAAACTGGACTCAGAGGAGAGGCTCAAATCATAGAAAGATTGACTGTCAATCCTCTTGTACTTAGGTCGGCATTGTGTCTTTTGTATTAAGTTTGGATGCAATTTCTGTGTTTCATCGTCAATAAGAAGTTCCCAGTTATACAGTAAATCTGAAGAGAGGCATCGGAATCTAAAACTGGACTCACTGGAGAGATTCAAATGATAGAAAGTTACAGTGTCAGTCCTCTTGTACTTAAGTCGGCATTGTGATTTTTGTAATAAATTCGGATGCAATTTCTGTGTTTCATCGTCAATAAGAAGTCCAAGTGATACAGTAAACCTGAAGTGAAGCATCGGAATCTAAAACTGGACTCACAGGAGAGGCTCAAATCATAGAAAGTTTAAGTGTCAGTCCTCTTGTACTTAAGTCGGCATTGTGCTTTTGTGTTAAATTCGGATGCAATATCAGTGTCTTATCGTCAAAAAGATATTCCAAGGGGTACAGTAAACCTGAAGAGAAGCATCGGAATTTAAACTGGACTCACAGGAAAGGTTCAAATCATAGAAAGTGGGAGTGTCTGTCCTCTTGTACTGAAGTCGGCATTGTGCCTTTTGTATTATATTCGGGTGCAATTTCTGTGTTTCATCGTCAATAAGAAGGTCCAAGGGATACAGTAAGCCTGTAGTGAAGCATCGGAATCTAAACTGGACTCACAGGAGAGGTTCAAATCATAGAAAGTTAGAGTTTCAGTCCTCTTGTACTTAAGTCGACATTGTGCTTTTTGTATTAAATTCGGATGCATTTTCTGTGATTCATCGTCAATACGAAGGTCTAAGGGATACAGTAAACCTGAAGTGAAGCATTGGAATGTAAAAATGGACTCACAGGAGATGCTCAAATCATAGAACGTTTAAGTGTCAGTCCTCTTGTACTTTGGTCGGCATTGTGTCTTTTGTATTAAAATTGGATGCTATTTCTGTGTTTTATCGTCAATAAGAAGGTCCAAGATATACAGTAAACCTGAAGAGAAGCATCGGAATCTAAAACTGGACGCACAGGAGAGGTTAAAATCATAGAAAGTTACAGTGTCAGTCCTCTTGTTCTTAAGTCGTCATTGTGCTTTTGTATTAAATTCGGATGCAATTTCTGTGTTTCATCGTCAATAAGAACGTCCAAGGGATACAGTAAACCTGAAGTGAAGCAGCGGAATCTAAATCTGGACTCACAGGAGAGGTTTAAATCATAGGAAGTTACAGTGTCAGTCCTCTTGATCTTAAGTCGTCATTGTGCTTTTGTATTAAATTCGGATGCAATTTCTGTGTTTCATCGTCAATAAGAAGGTCCAAGGGATACAGTAAACCTGAAGTGAAGCATCGGAATCTAAATCTGGACTCACAGGAGAGGTTTAAATCATGGAAAGTGAGAGTGTCAGTCCTCTTGTACTTAAGTCGGCATTGTGCCTTTTGTATTAAATTCGTATGATATTTCTGTGTTTCATCGTCAATAAGAAGGTCCTAGGGATACAGTAAACCTGAAGTGAAGCATCGGAATCTAAAACTGGACTCACAGGAGAAGTTCAAATCATAGAAAGTTAGAGTGTCAGTCCTCTTGTACTTAAGTCGGCTTTGTGCCTTTTGTATTAAATTCGGATGCAATTTCAGTGTTTCATTGTCAATAATAAGGTCCAAAGAATACAGTAAACCTGAAACGTAGCATCGGAATCTAAAACTGGACTCACAGGAGAGGTTCAAATCATAGAAAGTGAGAGTGTCAGTCCTCTTGTACTGAAGTCGGCATTGTGCCTTTTGTATTAAGTCCGGAAGCAATTTCTGTGTTTCATCGTCACTTAGAAGATCCAAGGGATACAGTAAACCTGAAGTGAAGCATCGAAATCTAAAACTGGACTCACAGGATAGGTTCAAATCATAGAAAGTGAGAGTGTCAGTCCTCTTGTACTTAGGTCGGCATTGTGCCTTTTGTATTAAATTCGGATGCAATTTCTGTGTTTCATCGTCAATAAGAAGGTACAAGGGATACAGTAAACCTGAAGTGTAGCATCGGAATCTAAAACTGGACTCACAGGAGAGGTTCAAATCATAGAAAGATAGAGTGTCAGTCCTCTTGTACTTAATTCGGCATTGTGCCTTTTGTATTAAATTCGGGTGCAATTTCTGTGTTTCATCGTCAATAAGAAGGTCCAAGGGATACAGTAAACCTGAAGTGAAGCATCGGAATCGAAAACTGGGCTCACAGGAGAGGTTCAAATGATAGAAAGTGAGGGTGTCAGTCCTCTTGTACGTAAGTCTGCATTGTGCCTTTGGTATTAAATTCGGATGCAATTTCTGTGTTTCATCGTCAATAAGAAGGTCCACGGGATAAGGTAAACCTGAAACGAAGCATCGGAATCTAAAACTGAACTCACAGGAGAGGTTCAAATCACAGAAAGTGAGAGTGTCAGTCCTCTTGTACTTAACACGGCATTGTGCTTTTGTATTAAATCCGGATGCAATTTCTGTGTTTCATCGTCAATAAGAAGGTCCAAGGGATACAGTAAACCTGAAGTGAAGCATCGGAATCTAAAACTGGGCTCATAGGAGAGGTTCAAATCATAGAAAGAGAGAGTGTCAGACCTCTTGTACGTAAGTCGGCATTGTGCCGTTAGTATTAAATTCGGATGCAATTTCTGTTTTTCATCGACAATAAGAAGGTCCAAGGGACACAGTAAACCTGAAACGAAGCATCGGAATCTAAAACTAGACTCACAGGACAGGTTCAAATCATAGAAAGTGAGAGTGTCAGTCCTCTTGTACTTAAGTCGGCATTGTGGCTTTTGTATTAAATCCGGATGCAATTTCTGTGTTTCATCGTCAATAAGAAGGTCCAAGGGATACAGTAAACCTGAAGTGAAGCATCGGAATCTAAAACTGAGCTCATAGGAGACGTTCAAATCGTAGAAAGTGAGAGTGTCAGTCCTCTTGTACGTAAATCGGCATTGTGCATTTTGTATTAAATTCGGATGCAATTTCTGTGTTTCATCGTCAGTAAGAACGTCCGAGGTATACAGTACCGTGAATTGAAGCATCGGAATCTAAAACTGGACTCACAGTAGAGGATCAAATCACAGAAAGTTAGAGTGACAGTCCTCATGTACTTAGGTCGGCATATTGCGTTCTGTATTAAATTCGGATGCAATTTCTGTGTTTCATTTTTAATAAGAAGGTCCAAGGTATACAGTAAACCTGACGTGAGGCATCGGATTCTGAAACTGGACTCACAGGAGAGGTTCAAATCAGAGAAAGTGAGAGTGTCAGTCCTCTTTTACTTAAGTCGGCATTGTGCCTATTGTATTAAATTCGGATGCAATTACTGTGTTTCATCGTCAATAAGAAGGTCCCATGGATACAGTAAACCTGAAGTGAAGCATCGGAATCTAAAACTGGACTCACAGGAGAGGTTCAAATCATAGAAAGTGAGAGTGTCAGTCCTCTTGTACTTATGTCGGCATTGTGCCATTTGTATTAAATTCGGATGCAATTTCTGTGTTTCATCGTCAATAAGAAGGTCCAAGGGGTACAGAAATGGACTCACAGGAGAATTTCATATCATAGAAAGTTAGAGTGTCAGTTCCTCTTGACTTAAGTCGGCATTGTGCCTTTTGTATTAAATTCTAATGCAATTTCTGTGTTTCATCGTCAATAAGAAGGTACAAGGGATACAGTAAACCTGAAGTGAAGCATCGGAATCTAAAACTGGGCTCACAGGAGAGGCTCAAATCATAGAAAGTGAGAGTGTCAGTCCTCTTGTACTTAAGTCGGCATTGTGCCTTTTGTATTAAATCCGGGTGCAATCTCTGTGTTCCATCGTCAATAAGAAGGTCCAAGGGATACAGTAAACCTGAAGTGATACATCGGAATCTAAAACTGGACTCACAGGAGAGGCTCAAATCATAGAAAGATTGAGTGTCAATCCTCTTGTACTTAGGTCGGCATTGTGTCTTTTGTATTAAGTTTGGATGCAATTTCTGTGTTTCATCGTCAATAAGAAGTTCCCAGTTATACAGTAAATCTGAAGAGAGGCATCGGAATCTAAAACTGGAGTCACTGGAGAGATTCAATTGATAGAAAGTTACAGTGTCAGTCCTCTTGTACTTAAGTCGGCATTGTGAATTTTGTAATAAATTCGGATGCAATTTCTGTGTTTCATCGTCAATAAGAAGTCCAAGTGATACAGTAAACCTGAAGTGAAGCATCGGAATCTATAACTGGACTCACAGGAGAGGTTCAAATCATAGAAAGTCAGAGTGTCAGTCCTCTTCTACTTAAGTCGGCATTGTGCCTTTTGTATTAAATTCGGGTGCAATTTCTGTGTTTCATCGTCAATAAGAAGTTCCCAGTTATACAGTAAATCTGAAGAGAGGCATCGGAATCTAAAACTGGACTCACTGGAGAGATTCAAATCATAGAAAGTTACAGTGTCAGTCCTCTTGTACTTAAGTCGGCATTGTGAATTTTGTATTAAATTCGGATGCAATATCAGTGTCTTATCGTCAAAAAGATATTCCAAGGGGTACAGTAAACCTGAAGAGAAGCATCGGAATCTAAACTGGACTCACAGGAAAGGTTCAAATCATAGAAAGTGGGAGTGTCTGTCCTCTTGTACTTAAGTCGGCATTGTGCCTTTTGTATTAAATTCGGGTGCAATTTCTGTGTTTCATCGTCAATAAGAAGGTCCAAGGGATACAGTAAGCCTGTAGTGAAGCATCGGAATCTAAACTGGACTCACAGGAGAGGTTCAAATCATAGAAAGTTAGAGTTTCAGTCCTCTTGCACTTAAGTCGACATTGTGCTTTTTGTATTAAATTCGGATGCATTTTCTGTGATTCATCGTCAATACGAAGGTCTAAGGGATACAGTAAACCTGAAGTGAAGCATTGGAATGTAAAACTGGACTCACAGGAGATGCTCAAATCATAGAACGTTTAAGTGTCAGTCCTCTTGTACTTTGGTCGGCATTGTGTCTTTTGTATTAAGTTTGGATGCTATTTCTGTGTTTTATCGTCAATAAGAAGGTCCAAGTTATACAGTAAACCTGAAGAGAAGCATCGGAATCTAAAACTGGACGCACAGGAGAGGTTAAAATCATAGAAAGTTACAGTGTCAGTCCTCTTGTTCTTAAGTCGTCATTGTGCTTTTGTATTAAATTCGGATGCAATTTCTGTGTTTCATCGTCAATAAGAACGTCCAAGGGATACAGTAAACCTGAAGTGAAGCAGCGGAATCTAAATCTGGACTCACAGGAGTGGTTTAAATCATAGGAAGTTACAGTGTCAGTCCTCTTGTTCTTAAGTCGTCATTGTGCTTTTGTATTAAATTCGGATGCAATTTCTGTGTTTCATCGTCAATAAGTAGGTCCAAGGGATACAGTAAACCTGAAGTGAAGCATCGGAATCTAAATCTGGACTCACAGGAGAGGTTTAAATCATAGAAAGTTAGAGTGTCAGTCCTCTTGTACTTAAGTCGGCTTTGTGCCTTTTGTATTAAGTCCGGAAGCAATTTCTGTGTTTCATCGTCAATTAGAAGGTCCAAGGGATACAGTAAACCTGAAGTGTAGCATCGAAATCTAAAACTGGACTCACAGGATAGGTTCAAATCATAGAAAGTGAGAGTGTCAGTCCTCTTGTACTTAAGTCGGCTTTGTGCCTTTTGTATTAAATTCGGATGCAATTTCTGTGTTTCATTGTCAATAATAAGGTCCAAAGGATACAGTAAACCTGAAACGAAGCATCGGAATCTAAAACTGGACTCACAGGAGAGGTTCAAATCATAGAAAGTGAGAGTGTCAGTCCTCTTGTACTGAAGTCGGCATTGTGCCTTTTGTATTAAGTCCGGAAGCAATTTCTGTGTTTCATCGTCAATTAGAAGGTCCAAGGGATACAGTAAACCTAAAGTGAAGCATCGGAATCTAAAACTTGATTCACAGGAGAAGTTCAAATCATAGAAAGTCCGAGTGTCAGTCCTCGTGGACTTAAGTCGTTATTGTGCCTTTTGTATTTAATTCCGATGCAATTTCTGTGTTTCATCGTCAATTAGAAGTTCCAAGGTATACAGTAAACCTGTAGTGAAGCATCGGAATCTAAAACTGGACTCACAGGAGAGGTTCAAATCATAGAAAGTTAGAGTGTCAGTTCTCTAGTACTTAAGTCGGCATTGGGCCTTTTGTATTAAATTCGGATGCAATTTCTGTGTATCATCGTCAATAAGAAGGTCCAAGGGATACAGTAAACCTGAAGTGAAGCATCGGAATCTAAAAGTGGACTCACAGGAGAGGTTCAAATCATAGAAAGATAGAGTGTCAGTCCTCTTGTACTTAATTCGGCATTGTGCCTTTTGTATTAAATTCGGGTGCAATTTCTGTGTTTCATCGTCAATAAGAAGGTCCAAGGGATAAGGTAAACCTGAAACGAAGCATCGGAATCTAAAACTGGACTCACAGTAGAGGTTCAAATCACAGAAAGTTAGAGTGACAGTCCTCATGTACTTAGGTCGGCATTGTGCCTTCTGTATTAAATTCGGATGCAATTTCTGTGTTTCATTTTTAATAAGAAGGTCCAAGGTATACAGTAAACGTGACGTGAGGCATCGGATTCTGAAACTGGACTCACAGGAGAGGTTCAAATCATAGAAAGTGAGAGTGTCAGTCCTCTTTTACTTAAGTCGGCATTGTGCCTATTGTATTAAATTCGGATGCAATTACTGTGTTTCATCGTCAATAAGTACGTCCCATGGATACAGTAAACCTGAAGTGAAGCATCGGAATCTAAAACTGGACTCACAGGAGAGGTTCAAATCATAGAAAGTGAGAGTGTCAGTGCTCTTGTACTTAAGTCGGCATTGTGCCTTTTATATTATTTTCGGATGCAATTTATGTGTTTCATCGTCAATAAGAAGGTCCAAGGGATACAGTAAACCTGAAGTGAAGCATCGGAATCTAAAACTGGACTCACAGGAGAGGTTCAAATCATAGTAAGTGAGAGTGTCAGTCCTCTTGTACTTATGTCGGCATTGTGCCTTTTGTATTAAATTCGGATGCAATTTCTGTGTTTCATCGTCAATAAGAAGGTCCAAGGGATACAGAAATGGACTCACAGGAGAATTTCATATCATAGAAAGTTAGAGTGTCAGTTCCTCTTGTACTTAAGTCGGCATTGTGCCTTTTGTATTAAATTCGGATGCAATTTCGGTGTTTCATCGTCAATACGAAGGTACAAGGGATACAGTAAACCTGAAGTGAAGCATCGGAATCTAAAACTGGACTCGCAGGAGAGGTTCAAATCATAGAAATTCAGAGTGTAAGTCCTCTTGTGCTTGTCGGCATTGTGCTTTTTGCATTTAATTCCGATGCAATTTCTTTGTTTCATCGTCAATAAGAAGTTCCAAGGTATACAGTAAACCTGAAGTGATGCATCGGAATCTAAAACTGGACTCATAGGAGAGGTTCAAATCGTAGAAAGTTAGAGTGTCAGTCCTCTTGTACTTAAGTCGGCATTGTGCCTTTTGTATTAAATTCGGATGCAATTTCTGTGTTTCATCGTCAATAAGAAGGTCCAAGAGATACAGTAAACCTGAAGTGAAGCAACGGAATCTAAAAGTGCACTCACAGGAGAGGTTCATATCATAGAAAGTGAGAGTGTCAGTCCTCTTGTACTTAAGTCGGCATTGTGAATTTTGTAATAAATTCGGATGCAATTTCTGTGTTTCATCGTCAATAAAAAGGTCCAAGGGATACAGTAAACCTGAAGAGAAGCATAGGAATCTAAAACTCGACTCACAGGAGAGGTTCAAATCATAGAAAGCTAGAGTGTCAGTCCTCTTGTACCTAAGACGGCATTATGCCTTTTGTATTAAATTCGGATGCAATTTCTGTGTTTCATCGTCAATAAGAAGGTCCAAGGGATACAGTAAACCTGAAGTGTAGCAAAGGAATCTAAAACTGGACTCACAGGAGTGGTTCAAATCATAGAAAGTGAGAGTGTCAGTCCTCTTGTTCTTAAGTCGCCATTGGGACTTTTGTATTAAATTCGGATGCAATTTCTGTGTTTCATCATCAATAATAAGGTCCAAGGGATACAGTAAACCTGAAGTGAAGCATCGGAATCTAGAACTGGACTCACAGGAGAGGTTCAAATCATAGAAAGTTAGAGTGTCAGTCCTCTTGTACTTAGGTCGGCATTGTGCCTTCTGTATTAAACTCGGATGCAATATCTGTGTTTCATCATCAATAAGAAGGTGCAAGGGATGCAGTAAACCTGAAGTGAAGCATCGGAATCTAGAACTGGACTCACAGGAGAGGTTCAAATCATAGAAAGTTAGAGTGTCAGTCCTCTTGTACTTTAGTCGGCATTGTGCCTTTTGTATTAAACTCTAATGCAATTTCTGTGTTTCATCGTCAACAAGAGGGTCCAAGGGATACAGTAAACCTGAAGTGAAGCATAGGAATCTAAAACTGGACTCACAGGAGAGGTTCAAACCATAGAAAGTTAGAGTAACAGTCCTCTTGTACTTTAGACGGCATTGTGCCTTTTGAATTTAAATCCGATGTAATTTCTGTGTTACATCGTCAATGAGAAGTTCCAAGGTATACAGTAAACCTGAAGTGAAGCATCAGAATCTAACACTGGACTCACAGGAGAGGTTCAAATCATAGAAAGTTAGAGTGTCAGTCCTCTTGTACTTAAGTCGGCATTGTGCCTTTTGTATTAAATTCGGATGCAATTTCTGTGTTTCATCGTCAATAAGAAGGTCCAAGGGATACAGTGAACATAAAGTGAAGCATCGGAATCTAAAACTGGACTCACAGAAGAGGTTTTAATCATAGATAGTGAGAGTGTCAGTCCTCTTGTTCTTAAGTCGTCATTGTGCTTTTGTATTAAATTCGGATGCAATTTCTGTGTTTCATCGTCAATAAGAAGGTCCAAGGGATACAGTAAACCTGAAGTGAAGCATAGGTATCTAAATCTGGACTCACCTGAGAGGTTCAAATCATAGAAAGTTACAGTGTCAGTCCTCTTGTACTTAAGTCGGCATTGTGCATTTTGTATTATATTTGAATGCAAATTCTGTGTTTCATCGTCAATAAGAAGGTCCAAGGGATACAGTAAACCTGAAGTGATGCATCGGTATCTGAAACTGGACTCAGAGGAGAGGTTCAAATCATAGAGAGTTAGAGTGTCAGTCCACCTGTACTTAAGTTGGCATTGTGCCTTTTGTATTAAATTCGGATGCAATTAATGTGTTTCATCGTCAATAAGAAGGTCCAAGGGATAAAGTAAGCCTGAAACGAAGCATCGGAATCTAAAACTGAACTCACAGGAGAGGTTCAAATCATAGAAAGTGAAAGTGTCAGTCCTCTTGTACGTAAGTCGGCATTGTGCCTTTTGTATTAAATCCGGATGCAATTTCTGTGTCTCATCGTCAATAAGAAGGTCCAAGGGATACAGTAAACCTGAAGTGAAGCATCGGAATCCAAAACTGGGCTCACAGGAGAGATTCAAATCATAGAAAGTGAGAGTGTCAGTCCTCTTGTACGTAAGTCGGCATTGTGCCTTTTGTATTACATTCGGATGCAATTTCTGTGTTTCATCGTCAATAAGAAGGTCCAAGGGATACAGTAAACCTGAAACGAAGCATCGGAATCTAAAACTGGACTCACAGGAGAGGTTCAAATCATAGAAAGTTAGAGTGTCAGACCTCTTGTACGTAAGTCGGCATTGTGCCTTTTGAATTTAAATCCGATGTAATTTCTGTGTTACATCGTCAATAACAAGTTCCAAGGTATACAGTAAACCTTAAGTGAAGCATCAGAATCTAAAACTGTACTCACAGGAGAGGTTCAAATCATAGAAAGTGAGAGTGTCAGTCCTCTTGTACTTAAGTCGGCATTGTGCCTTTTGTATTAAATTCGGTTGCAATTTATTTGTTTCATCGTCAATAAGAAGGACCAAGGGATAAAGTAAACCTGATGTGAAGCATCGGAATCTAAAACTGGACTCACAGGAGAGGTTCAAATCATAGAAAGTGAAAGTGTCAGTCCTCTTGTACGTAAGTCGGCATTGTGCCTTTTGTATTAAATCCGGATGCAATTTCTGTGTTTCATCGTCAATAAGAAGGTCCAAGGGATACAGTAAACCTTAAGTGAAGCATCGGAATCCAAAACTGGGCCCACAGGAGAGGTTCAAATCATAGAAAGTGAGAGTGTCAGTCCTCTTGTACGTAAGTCGGCATTGTGCCTTTTGTATTACATTCGGATGCAATTTCTGTGTTTCATCGTCAATAAGAAGGTCCAAGGGATACAGTAAACCTGAAACGAAGCATCGGAATCTAAAACTGGACTCACAGGAGAGGTTAAAATCATAGAAAGTGAGAGTGTCAGTCCTCTTGTACTTAAGTCAGCATTGTGCCTTTTGTATTAAATCCGGATGCAATTTCTGTGTTTCATCGTTAATAAGAAAGTCCAAAGGATACAGTAAACCTCAAACGAAGCATCGGAATCTAAAACTGGACTCACAGGAGAGGATCAAATCACAGAAAGTTAGAGTGTCAGTCCTGTTGTAGTTAGGTCGGCATTGTGCCTTCTGTATTAAATTCGGATGCAATTTCTGTGTTTCATCGTCAATACGAAGGTCCAAAGTATACAGTAAACCTGAAGTGAGGCATCGGATTCTAAAACTGGACTCACAGGAGAGGTTCAAATCATAGAAAGTTAGAGTGTCAATCCTCTTGTACTTAAATCGGCATTGCGCCATTTGTATTTAATTCGGTTGCAATTTCTGTGTTTCATCGTCAATAAGAAGGTCCAAGGGAAACAGTAAACCTGAAGTGAAGCATCGGAATCTAAAACTGGACTCACAGGAGAGGTTCAAATCATAGAAAGAGAGAGTGTCTGTCCTCTTGTACTTAAGTCGGCATTGTGCCTTTTGTATTAAATTCGGATGCAATTTCTGTGTTTCATCGTCAATAAGAAGGTCTAAGGGATACTGTAAACCTGAAGTGAAGCATCGGAATGTAAAACTGGACTCACAGGAGAATTTCAAATCATAGAAAGGTAGAGTGTCAGTCCTCTTGTACTTAAGTCGGCATTGTGCCTTTTGTATTAAAGTCGGATGCAATATCTGTGTTTCATCGTCAATAAGAAGGTCCAAGGGATACAGTAAACCTGAAGTGTAGCATCGGATTCTAAAACTGGACTCACAGGACAGGTTCAAATCATAGAATGTTAGAGTGTCAGTCCTCTTGCACTTAAGTCGGCTTTGTGACTTTTGTATTAAATTCGGGTGCAATTTCTGTGTTTCATCGTCAATAAGAAGGTACAAGGGATACAGTAAACCTGAAGTGAAGCATCGGAATCTAAAACTGGACTCACAGGAGAGGTTCAAATCATGGAAAGTCAGAGTGTCAGTACACTTGTGCTTAAGTCGTCATTGTGCTTTTTGAATTTAATTCCAAAGCAATTTCTGTGTTTCATCGTCAATAAGAGGGTCCAAGGGATACAGTAAACCTGAAGTGATGCATCGGAATCTAAAACTGGACTCACAGGAGAGGTTCAAATCATAGAAAGTGAGAGTGTCAGTCCTCTTGTACTTTAGTCGGCATTGTGCCTTTTGTATTAAATCCGGATGCAATTTCTGTGTTTCATCGTTAATAAGAAGGTCCAAGGTATACAGTAAACCTGAAACGAAGCATCGGAATCTAAAACTGGACTCACAGGAGAGGTTCAAATCATAGAAAGTGAGAGTGTCAGTCCTCTTGTACTTAAGTCGGCATTGTGCCTTTTATATTAAATCCGGATGCAATTTCTGTGTTTCATCGTCAATAAGAAGGTCCAAGGGATTCAGTAAACCTGAAGTGAAGCATCGGAATCTAAAACTGGACTCACAGGAGAGGTTCAAATCATAGAATGTGATGATGTCAGTCCTCTCGTACTTAAGTCGGCATTGTGCCTTTTGTATTAAAATCGGATGCAATTTCTGTGTTTCATCGTCAATAAGAAGGTCCAAGGTAAACAGTAAACCTGAAGTGAAGCATCGGAATATAGAACTGGACTCACAGGAGAGGTTCAAATCATAGAAAGTTAGAGTGTCAGTCCTCTTGTACTTAGGTCGGCATTGTGCCTTTTGTATTAAACTCGGATGCAATTTCTGTGTTTCATCATCAATAAGAAGGTCCAAGGGATGCAGTAAACCTGAAGTGAAGCATCGAAATTTAGAACTGGACTCACAGGAGAGGTTCAAATCATAGAAAGTTAGAGGGTCAGTCCTCTTGTACTTAGGTCGGCAATGTGCCTTTTGTATTAAACTCGGATGCAATTTCTGTGTTTCATCGTCAATAAGAAGGTCCAAGGGATACAGTAAACCTGAAGTGAAGCATAGGAATCTAAAACTGGACTCACAGGATAGGTTCAAATCATAGAAATTTAGAGTGTCAGTCCTCTTGTACGTAAGTCGGCATTGTGCCTTTTGAATTTAAATCCGATGTAATTTCTGTGTTACATCGTCAATAAGAAGTTCCAAGGTATACAGTAAACCTTAAGTGAAGCATCAGAATCTAACACTGGACTCACAGGAGAGGTTCAAATCATAGAAAGTTAGAGTGTCAGTCCTCTTGTACTTATGTCGGCATTGTGCCTTTTGTATTAAATTCGGATGCAATTTACGTGTTTCATCGTCAATAAGAAGGTCCAAGGGATACAGTAAACCTGAAGTGAACCATCGGAATCTAAAACTGGACTCACAGGAGAGGTTCAAATCATAGAAAGTGAAAGTGTCAGTCCTCTTGTACGTAAGTCGGCATTGTGCCTTTTGTATTGAATCCGGATGCAATTTCTGTGTTTCATCGTCAATAAGAAGGTTCAAGGGATACAGTAAACCTTAAGCGAAGCATCGGAATCCAAAACTGGGCTCACAGGAGAGGTTCAAATCATAGAAAGTGAGAGTGTCAGTTCTCTTGTACGTAAGTCGGCATTGTGCCTTTTGTATTACATTCGGATGCAATTTCTGTGTTTCATCGTCAATAAGAAGGTCCAAGGGATACAGTAAACCTGAAACGAAGCATCGGAATCTAAAACTGGACTCACAGGAGAGGTTCAAATCATAGAAAGTAAGAGTGTCAGTCCTCTTGTACTTAAGTCGGCATTGTGCCTGTTGTATTAAATCCGGATGCAATTTCTGTGTTTCATCGTTAATAAGAAAGTCCAAGGGATACAGTAAACCTGAAACGAAGCATCGGAATCTAAAACTGGACTCACAGGAGAGGATCAAATCACAGAAAGTTAGGGTGTCAGTCCTCTTGTACTTAGGTCGGCATTGTGCCTTCTGTATGAAATTCGGATGCAATTTCTGTGTTTCATCGTCTATACGAAGGTCCAAAGTATACAGTAAACTTGAAGTGAGGCATCGGATTCTAAAACTGGACTCACAGGAGAGGTTCAAATCATAAAAAGTTAGAGTGTCAATCCTCTTGTACTTAAGTCGGCATTGCGCCATTTGTATTTAATTCGGTTGCAATTTCTGTGTTTCATCGTCAATAAGAAGGTCCAAGGGAAACAGTAAACCTGAAGTGAAGCATCTGAATCTAAAACTGGACTCACAGGAGAGGTTCAAATCATAGAAAGAGAGAGTGTCTGTCCTCTTGTACTTAAGTCGGCATTGTGCGTTTTGTATTAAATTCGGATGCAATTTCTGTGTTTCATCGTCAATAAGAAGGTCCAAGGGATACTGTAAACCTGAAGTGAAGCATCGGAATGTAATACTGGACTCACAGGAAATTTCAAATCATAGAAAGATAGAGTGTCAGTCCTCTTGTACTTAAGTCGGCATTGTGCCTTTTGTATTAAAGTCGGATGCAATTTCTGTGTTTCATCGTCAATAAGAAGGTCCAAGGGATACAGTAAACCTGAAGTGAAGCATCGGATTCTAAAACTGGACACACAGGAGAGGTTCAAATCATAGAATGTTAGAGTGTGAGTCCTCTTGCACTTAAGTCGGCCTTGTGACTTTTGTATTAAATTCGGATGCAATTTCTGTGTTTCATCGTCAATAAGAAGGTACAAGGGATACAGTAAACCTGAAGTGAAGCATCGGAATCCAAAACTGGACTCACAGGAGAGGTTCAAATCATGGAAAGTCAGAGTGTCAGTCCACTTGTGCATAAGTCGTCATTGTGCTTTTTGAATTTAATTCCAAAGCAATTTCTGTGTTTCATCGTCAATAAGAAGGTCCAAGGTATACAGTAAACCTGAAGTGAAGCATCGGAATCTAAAACTGGACTCACAGGAGAGGTTCAACTCATAGAAAGTGAGAGTGTCAGTCATCTTGTACTTATGTCGGCATTGTGCCTTTTGTATTAATTTCGGATGCAATTTCTGTGTTTCATCGTCAATAAGAAGGTCCAAGGGACACAGTCAACCTGAATTGAATCATCGGAATCTGAAACTGGACTCACAGGAGAGGTTTAAATCATGGAAAGTGAGAGTGTAAGTCCTCTTGTACTTATGTCGGCATTGTGCATTTTGTATTAAATTCGGATGCAATCTCTGTGTTTCATCGTCAATAAGAAGGTCCAAGGGATACAGTAAACCTGAAGTGAAGCAACGGAATCCAAAACTGGGCTCACAGGAGAATTTCATATCATAGAAAGTTAGAGTGTCAGTCCTCTTGTACTTAAGTCGGCATTGTGCCTTTGGAAACAAAAACTGGACTCACAGGAGAATTTCATATCATAGAAAGTTAGAGTGTCAGTCCTTTTGTACTTAAGTCGGCATTGTGCCTTTTGTATTAAATACGGGGGCAATTTCTGTGTTTCATCGTCAATAAGAAGGTCCAAGGGATACAGTAAACCTGAAGTGATGCATCGGAATCTAAAACTGGACTCGCAGGAGAGGTTCAAATCATAGAAAGTCATAGTGTAAGTCCTCTTGTGCTTAAGTCGGCATTGTGCTTTTTGAATTTAATTCCGATGCAATTTCTGTGTTTCATCGTCAATAAGAAGTTCCAAGGTATACAGTAAACCTGAAGTGAAGCATCGGAATATAGAACTGGACTCACAGGAGAGGTTCAAATCATAGAAAGTGAGAGTGTCAGTCCTTTTGTACTTAAGTCGGCATTGTGCCTTTTGTATTAAATTCGGATGCAATTTCTGTCTCTCATCGTCAATAAGAAGGTCCAAGGGATACAGTAAACCTGAAGTGAAGTATCGGAATCTAAAACTGGATTCACAGGGGAGGTTCAAATCACAGAAAGTGAGAGTGTCTGTCCTCTTGTACTTAAGTTGGCATTGTGCCTTTTGTATTAAATTCGGATGCAATTTCTGTGTTTCAGCGTCAATAAGAAGGTCCAAGGGATACACTAAACATGAAGTGAAGCATCGGAATGTAAAACTGACTCACAGGAGAATTTCAAATCATAGAAAGATAGAGTGTCAGTCCTCTTGTACTTAAGTCGGCATTGTGCCTTTCGTACTAAATTCGGATGCAATTACTGTTATTCATCGTCAATAAGAAGGTCCAAGGGATACAGTAAACCTGTAGTGAAGCATCGGAATCTAAAACTGGACTTACAGGAGAGGTTCAAATCATAGAATGTTAGAGTGTCAGTCCTCTTGTACTTAAGTCGGCATTGTGACATTTGGATTATATTCGGATGCAATTTCGGTGTTTCATCGGCAATAAGAAGGTGCAAGGGATACAGTAAACCTGAAGTGAAGCATCAGAATCTAACACTGGACTCACAGGAATGATTCAAATCATAGAAAGTCATAGTGTCAGTCCACTTGTGCTTAAGTCGGCATTGTGCTTTTTGAATTTAATTCCGATGCAATTTCTGAGTTTCATCGTCAACAAGAAGTTGTAAGGTATACACTAAACATGAAGTGAAGCAACGGAATCTAAAACTGGACTCACAGAAGAGGTTCATATCATAGAAAGTGAGAGTGTCAGTCCTCTTGTACTTATGTCGGCATTGTGCTTTTTGTATTAAATTCGGATGCAATTTCTGTGTTTCATCGTCAATAAGAAGGTCCAAGGGATACAGTAAACCCGAAGTGAAGCATCGGAATCTAAAACTGGACTCACAGGACAATTTCATGTAATAGAAAGTTAGAGTGTCAGTCCTCTTGTACTGAAGTCGGCATTGTGCCTTTTGTATTAAATTCGGATGCAATTTCTGTGTATCATCGTCAATAAGAAGGTCCAAGGGACGCAGTAAACCAGAAGTGAAGCATCGGAATCTAAAATTGGAATCACAGGAGAGCCTCAAATCATAGAAAGTTTGAGTGTCAGTCCTCTTGTTCTTATGCCAGCATTGTGCCTTTTGTATTAAGTTTGGATGCAATTTAGGTGCTTCATCGTCAATAAGAAGGTCCAAGTTATACAGTAAACCTGAAGAGAAGCATCGGAGTCTAAAACTGGACTCACAGGAGAGGTTCAAATCATAGAATGTTAGAGTGTCAATCCTCTTGTACTTAAGTCGGCATTGTGCATTTTGTATTAAATTCGGATGCATTTCTGTGTTTCATTGTCAATAAGAAGGTCCAAGGGACGCAGTAAACCTGAAGTGAAGCATCGGAATCTAAAATTGGAATCACAGGAGAGCCTCAAATCATAGAAAGTTTGAGTGTCAGTCCTCTTGTTCTTATGCCAGCATTGTGCCTTTTGTATTAAGTTTGGATGCAATTTAGGTGCTTCATCGTCAATAAGAAGGTCCAAGTTATACAGTAAACCTGAAGAGAAGCATCGGAGTCTAAAACTGGACTCACAGGAGAGGTTCAAATCATAGAATGTTAGAGTGTCAGTCCTCTTGTACTTAAGTCGGCATTGTGCCAAGGTGCTAGGGATACAGTAAACCTGAAGTGAAGCATCGGAATCTAAAACTGGACTCACAGGAGAGGTTCAAATCATAGAAAGTGAGAGTGTCAGTCCTCTTGTGCTTTGGTCGGCATTGTGCTTTTTGAATTTATTTCCGATGCAATTTATGTGTTTCATCGTCAATAAGAAGTTCCAAGGTATACAGTAAACCTGAAGTGAGGCATCGGAATCTAAACCTGGACTCACAGGAGAGGTTCAAATCATAGAAAGTGAGAGTGTCAGTCCTCTTGTACTTAAGTCGTCATTGTGCCTTTTGTATTAAATTCGGATGCAATTTCTGTGTTTCATCGTCAATAAGAAGGTCCACGGGATACAGCAAACCTGAAGTGAAGCATCGGAATCTAAAACTGGACTCACAGAAGAGGTTCATATCATAGAAAGTGAGAGTGTCAGTCCTCTTGTACTTATGTCGGCATTGTGCTTTTTGTATTAAATTCGGATGCAATTTCTGTGTTTCATCGTCAATAAGAAGGTCCAAGGGATACAGTAAACCCGAAGTGTAGCATCGGAATCTAAACAGGACTCACAGGAGAATTTCATGTCATAGAAAGTTAGAGTGTCAGTCCTCTTGTACTTAAGTCGGCATTGTGCCTTTTGTATTAAATTCGGATGCAATTTCTGTGTATCATCGTCAATAAGAAGGTCCAAGGGATACAGTAAACCTGAAGTGAAGGATCGGAATCTAAACTGGACTCACAGGAGAAATTCAAAACATAGAATGTGAGAGTGTCAATCCTCTTGTACTTAAGTCGGCATTGTGCATTTTGTATTAAATTCGGATGCATTTCTGTGTTTCATTGTCAATAAGAAGGTCCGAGGGTTACAGTAAACCTGAAGTGAAGCATCGGAATCTAAAATTGGACTCACAGGAGAGGCTCAAATCATAGGAAGTTAGAGTGTCAGTCCTCTTGTACTTATGCCAGCATTGTGCCTTTTGTATTAAGTTTGGATGCAATTTAGGTGTTCCATCGTCAATAAGAAGGTCCAAGATATACAGTAAACCTGAAGAGAAGCATCGGAGTCTAAAACTGGACTCACAGGAGAGGTTCAAATCACAGAATGTTAGAGTGTCAGTCCTCTTGTACTTAAGTAGGCATTGTGCCAATGTGCTAATGATACAGTAAACCTGAAGTGAAGCATCGGAATCTAAAACTGGACTCACAGGAGAGGTTCAAATCATAGAAAGTGAGAGTGTCAGTATTCTTGTGCTTAGGTCGGCATTGTGCTTTTTGCATTTATTTCCGATGCAATTTCTGTGTTTCATCGTCAATAAGAAGTTCCAAGGTATACAGTAAACTTGAAGTGAAGAATCGGAATCTAAAACTGGACTCACAGGAGAGGTTCAAATCATAGTAGGTGAGAGTGTCAGTCCTCTTGTACTTAAGTCGGCATTGTGCCTTTTGTATTAAATTCGGATGCAATTTGTGTGTTTCATCGTCAATAAGAAGGTCCAAGGGTTACAGTAAACCTGACGTGAGGCATCGGAATCTAAAACTGGACTCACAGGAGAGGTTCAAATCATAGAAAGTGAGAGTGTCAGTCTTCTTCTACATATGTCGGCATTGTGCCTTTTGTATTAAATTCGGATGCTGTTTCTGTGTTTCATCGTCAATAAGAAAGTCCAAGGGATACAGTAAACCTGAAGTGAAGCATCGGAATCTAAAACTGGACTCACACGAGAATTTCATATCATAGAAAGTTAGAGTGTCAGTCCTCTTGTACTTAAGTCGGCATTGTGCCTTTTGTATTAAATTCGGATGCAATTTCTGTGTTTCATCGTCAATAAGAAGGTCCAAGGGATACAGTAAACCTGAAGTGAAGCATCGGAATCAAACCTGGACTCACAGGAGAGGTTTAAATCATAGAAAGTGAGAGTGTCAATCCTCTTGTACTTAAGTCGGCATTGTGCATTTTGTATTAAATTCCGATGCAATATCTGTGTTTCATCGTCAATAAGGAGGTCCAAGGGATACATTAAACCTGAAGTGAAGCATCGGAATCAAAAACTGGACTCACAGGAGAGGCTCAAATCATAGGAAGTTTGAGTGTCAGTCCTCTTGTACTTAGGTCCGCATTGTGCCTTTTGTATTAAGTTTGGATGCAATTTAGGTGTTTCATCGTCAATAAGAAGGTCCAAGTTATACAGTAAACCTGAAGAGAAGTATCGGAATCTAAAACTGGTCTCACAGGAGAGGTTCAAATCATAGAAATTTAGAGTGTCAGTCCTCTTGTACTTAAGTCGGCATTGTGCCTTTTGTATTATATTCGGATGCTATTTCTGTGTTTCATCGTCAATAATAAGGTCCAAGGGATACAGTAAACCTGAAGTGAAGCATCGGAATCTAAAACTGGACTCACAGGATAGGTTCAAATCATAGAAAGTTAGAGTGTCAGTCCTCTTGTACTTATGTCGGCATTGTGTCTTTTGTATTAAATTCGGATGCAATTTCTGTGTTTCGTCGTCAATAAGAAGGTCCAAGGGATACAGTAAACCTGAAGTGAAGCATCGGAATCTAAAACTGGACTCACAGGATAGGTTCAAATCATAGAATGTTAGAGTGTCAGTCCTCTTGTACTTAGGTCGGCATTGTGCTTTCTGTATTAAATTCGGATGCAATTTCTGTGCTTCATCGTCAATAAGAAGGTCCAAGGGATACAGTAAACCTGAAGTGAAGCATCGGAATCTAAAACTGGACTCACAGGAGAATTTCAAATCATAGAAAGTTAGAGTGTCGGTCTTCTTGTACTTAAGTCGGCGTTGTGCCTTTTGTATTAAATTCGGATGCAATTTCTGTGTTTCATCGTCAATAAGAAGGTCCAAGGGATACAGTAAACCAGAAGTGAAGCATCGGAATCTAAAACTGGACTCACAGGAGAGGTTCAAATCATAGAAAGTTAGAGTGTCAGTCCTCTTGTACTTAGGTCGGCATTGTGCTTACTGTATTAAATTTGGATGCAATTTCTGTGTTTCATCGTCAATAAGAAGGTCCAAGGGATACAGTAAACCTGAAGTGAAGCATCGGAATCTAAAACTGGACTCACAGGAGAATTTCAAATCATAGATAGTTAGAGTGTCAGTCCTCTTGTACTTAAGTCGGCATTGTGCCTCTTGTATTAAATTCGGATGCAATTTCTATGTTTCATCGTCAATAAGAAGGTCCAAGGGATACAGTAAACCTGAAGTGAAGCATCGGAATCAAAAACTGGACTCACAGGAGAGGTTTAAATCATAGAAAGATAGTGTGTCAGTCCTCCTGCACTTAAGTCGGCATTGTGACTTTTGTATTAAATTCGAATGCAATTTCGGTGTTTCATCGACAATAAGAAGGTACAAGGGATACTGTAAACCTGAAGTGAAGCATCGGAATCTAAAACTGGACGCACAGGAGAGGTTCAAATCATAGAAAGGCAGAGTGTCAGTCCACTTGTGCTTAAGTCGGCATTGTGCTTTTTGAATTTAATTCCGATGGAATTTCTGTGTTTCATCGTCAATAAGAAGTTCCAAGGTATACAGTAAACCTGAAGTGAAGCATCGGAATCTAAAACTGGACTCACAGGAGAGGCTCAAATCATAGAAAGTTTGAGTGTCAGTCCTCTTGTACTTAGGTCGGCATTGTGCCTTTTGTATTAAGTTTGGATGCAATTTCTGTGTTTCATCGTCAATAAGAAGGTCCAAGGGATACAGTAAACCCGAAGTGAAGCATCGGAATATAAAACTGGACTCACAGGAGAATTTCATGTAATAGAAAGTTAGAGTGTCAGTCCTCTTGTACTTAAGTCGGCATTGTGCCTTTTGTATTAAATTCGGATGCAATTTCTGTGTATCATCGTCAATAAGAAGGTCCAAGGGATACAGTAAACCTGAAGTGAAGGATCGGAATCTAAACTGGACTCACAGGAGAGGTTCAAATCATAGAATGTGAGAGTGTCAATCCTCTTGTACTTAAGTCGGCATTGTGCATTTTGTATTAAATTCGGATGCATTTCTGTGTTTCATTGTCAATAAGAAGGTCCAAGGGATGCAGTAAACCTGAAGTGAAGCATCGGAATCTAAAATTGGACTCACAGGAGGGCCTCAAATCATAGAAAGTTAGAGTGTCAGTCCTCTTGTACTTATGCCAGCATTGTGCCTTTTGTATTACGTTTGGATGCAATTTAGGTGCTTCATCGTCAATAAGAAGGTCCAAGTTATACAGTAAACGTGAAGAGAAGCATCGGAGTCTAAAACTGGACTCACAGGAGAGGTTCAAATCATAGAATGTTAGAGTGTCAGTCCTCTTGTACTTAAGTCGGCATTGTGCCAAGGTGCTAGGGATACAGTAAACCTGAAGTGAAGCATCGGAATCTAAAACTGGACTCACAGGAGAGGTTCAAATCATAGAAAGTGAGAGTGTCAGTCCTCTTGTGCTTAGGTCGGCATTGTGCTTTTTGAATTTATTTCCGATGCAATTTATGTGTTTCATCGTCAATAAGAAGTTCCAAGGTATACAGTAAACCTGAAGTGAGGCATCGGAATCTAAACCTGGACTCACAGGAGAGGATCAAATCATAGAAAGTGAGAGTGTCAGTCCTCTTGTACTTAAGTCGTCATTGTGCGTTTGTATTAAATTCGGATGCAATTTCTGTGTTTCATCGTCAATAAGAAGGTCAACGGGATACAGTAAACCTGAAGTGAAGCATCGGAATCTAAAACTGGACTCACAGAAGAGGTTCATATCATAGAAAGTGTGAGTGTCAGTCCTCTTGTACTTATGTCGGCATTGTGCTTTTTGTATTAAATTCGGATGCAATTTCTGTGTTTCATCGTCAATAAGAAGGTCCAAGGGATACAGTAAACCCGAAGTGAAGCATCGGAATCTAAAACTGGACTCACAGGAGAATTTCATGTCATAGAAAGTTAGAGTGTCAGTCCTCTTGTACTTAAGTCGGCATTGTGCCTTTTGTATTAAATTCGGATGCAATTTCAGTGTATCATCGTCAATAAGAAGGTCCAAGGGATACAGTAAACCTGAAGTGAAGGATCGGAATCTAAACTGGACTCACAGGTGAGATTCAAAACATAGAATGTGAGAGTGTCAATCCTCTTGTACTTAAGTCGGCATTGTGCATTTTGTATTAAATTCGGATGCATTTCTGTGTTTCATTGTCAATAAGAAGGTCCAAGGGATACAGTAAACCTGAAGAGAAGCATCGGAGTCTAAAACTGGACTCACAGGAGAGGTTCAAATCATAGAATGTTAGACTGTCAGTCCTGTTGTACTTAAGTAGGCATTGTGCCAAGGTGCTAGGGATACAGTAAACCTGAAGTTAAGCATCGGAATCTAAAACTGGACTCACAGGAGAGGTTCAAATCATAGAAAGTGAGAGTGTCAGTCCTCTTGTGCTTAGGTCGGCATTGTGCTTTTTGAATTTATTTCCGATGCAATTTCTGTGTTTCATCGTCAATAAGAAGTTCCAAGGTATACAGTAAACTTGAAGTGAAGAATCGGAATCTAAAACTGGACTCACAGGAGAGGTTCAAATCATAGAAAGTGAGAGTGTCAGTCCTCTTGTACTTAAGTTGGCACTGTGCCTTTTGTATTATATTCGGATGCAATTTCTGTGTTTCATCGTCAATAATAAGGTCCAAGGGTTACAGTAAACCTGACGTGAGGCATCGGAATCTAAAACTGGACTCACAGGAGAGGTTCAAATCATAGAAAGTGAGAGTGTCAGTCTTCTTCTACTTATGTCGGCATTGTGCCATTTGTATTTAATTCGGATGCTGTTTCTGTGTTTCATCGTCAATAAGAAAGTCCAAGGGATACAGTAAACCTGAAGTGAAGCATCGGAATCTAAAACTGGACTCACACGAGAATTTCATACCAGAGAAAGTTAGAGTGTCAGTCCTCTTGTACTTAAGTCGGCATTGTGCCTTTTGTATTAAATTCGGATGCAATTTCTGTGTTTCATCGTCAATAAGAAGGTCCAAGGGATACAGTAAACCTGAAGTGAAGCATCGGAATCAAAACTGGACTCACAGGAGAGGTTTAAATCATAGAAAGTGAGAGTGTCAATCCTCTTGTACTTAAGTCGGCATTGTGCATTTTGTATTAAATTCCGACGCAATATCTGTGTTTCATCGTCAATACGGAGGTCCAAGGGATACAGTAAACCTGAAGTGAAGCATCGGAATCAAAAACTGGACTCACAGGAGAGGCTCATATCATAGCAAGTTTGAGTGTCAGTCCTCTTGTACTTAGGTCGGCATTGTGCCTTTTGTATTAAGTTTGGATGCAATTTAGGTGTTTCATCGTCAATAAGAAGGTCCAAGTTATACAGTAAACCTGAAGAGACGTATCGGAATCTAAAACTGGTCTCACAGGAGAGGTTCAAATCATAGAAAGTTAGAGTGTCAGTCCTCTTGTACTTAAGTCGGCATTGTGCCTTTTGTATTAAATTCGGATGCAATGTCTGTGTTTCATCGTCAATAAGAAGATCCAAGGGATACAGTTAACCTGAAGTGAAGCATCGGAATCTAGAACTGGACTCACATGTGAGGTTCAAATCATAGAAAGTGAGAGTGTCAGTCCTCTTGTACTTAAGTTGGCACTGTGCCTTTTGTATTATATTCGGATGCAATTTCTGTGTTTCATCGTCAATAATAAGGTCCAAGGGATACAGTAAACCTGAAGTGAAGCATCGGAATGTAAAACTGGACTCACAGGATAGGTTCAAATCATAGAAAGTTAGAGTGTCAGTCCTCTTGTACTTATGTCGGCATTGTGCCCTTTGCATTAAATTCGGATGCAATTTCTGTGTTTCATCGTCAATAAGAAGGTCCAAGGGATACAGTAAACCTGAAGTGAAGCATCGGAATCTAAAACTCGACTCACAGGATAGGTTCAAATCATAGAATGTTAGAGTGTCAGTCCTCTTGTACTTAGGTCGGCATTGTGCTTTCTGTATTAAATTCGGATGCAATTTCTGTGTTTCATCGTCAATAAGAAGGTCCAAGGGATACAGTAAACCTGAAGTGAAGCATCGGAATCTAAAACTGGACTCACAGGAGAATTTCAAATCATAGAAAGTTAGAGTGTCGGTCTTCTTGTACTTAAGTCGGCGTTGTGCCTTTTGTATTAAATTCGGATGCAATTTCTGTGTTTCATCGTCAATAAGAAGGTCCAAGGGATACAGTAAACCAGAAGTGAAGCATCGGAATCTAGAACTGGACTCACATGTGAGGTTCAAATCATAGAAAGTGAGAGTGTCAGTCCTCTTGTACTTAAGTTGGCACTGTGCCTTTTGTATTATATTCGGATGCAATTTCTGTGTTTCATCGTCAATAATAAGGTCCAAGGGATACAGTAAACCTGAAGTCAAGCATCGGAATGTAAAACTGGACTCACAGGATAGGTTCAAATCATAGAAAGTTAGAGTGTCAGTCCTCTTGTACTTATGTCGGCATTGTGCCTTTTGCATTAAATTCGGATGCAATTTCTGTGTTTCATCGTCAATAAGAAGGTCCAAGGGATACAGTAAACCTGAAGTGAAGCATCGGAATCTAAAACTCGACTCACAGGATAGGTTCAAATCATAGAATGTTAGAGTGTCAGTCCTCTTGTACTTAGGTCGGCATTGTGCTTTCTGTATTAAATTCGGATGCAATTTCTGTGTTTCATCGTCAATAAGAAGGTCCAAGGGATACAGTAAACCTGAAGTGAAGCATCGGAATCTAAAACTGGACTCAGAGGAGAATTTCAAATCATAGAAAGTTAGAGTGTCGGTCTTCTTGTACTTAAGTCGGCGTTGTGCCTTTTGTATTAAATTCGGATGCAATTTCTGTGTTTCATCGTCAATAAGAAGGTCCAAGGGATACAGTAAACCAGAAGTGAAGCATCGGATTCTAAAACTGGACTCACAGGAGAGGTTCAAATCATAGAAAGTTAGAGTGTCAGGCCTCTTATACTTAGGTCGGCATTGTGCTTACTGTATTAAATTCGGATGCAATTTCTGTGTTTCATCGTCAATAAGAAGGTCCAAGGGATACAGTAAACCTGAAGTGAAGCATCGGAATCTAAAACTGGACTCACAGGAGAATTTCAAATCATAGATAGTTAGAGTGTCAGTCCTCTTGTACTTAAGTCGGCATTGTGCCTCTTGTATTAAATTCGGATCCAATTTCTATGTTTCATCGTCAATAAGAAGGTCCAAGGGATACAGTAAACCTGAAGTGAAGCATCGGAATCTAAAACTGGACTCACAGGAGAGGTTTAAATCATAGAAAGATAGTGTGTTAGTCCTCCTGCACTTAAGTCGGCATTGTGACTTTTGTATTAAATTCGGATGCAATTTCGGTGTTTCATCGACAATAAGAAGGTACAGGGGATACTGTAAACCTGAAGTGAAGCATCGGAATCTAAAACTGGACCCACAGGAGAGGTTCAAATCATAGAAAGGCAGAGTGTCAGTCCACTTGTGCTTAAGTCGGCATTGTGCTTTTTGAATTTAATTCCGATGGAATTTCTGTGTTTCATTGTCAATAAGAAGTTCCAAGGTATACAGTAAACCTGAAGTGAAGCATCGGAATCTAAAACTGGACTCACAGGAGAGGCTCAAATCATAGAAAGTTTGAGTGTCAGTCCTCTTGTATTTAGGTCGGCATTGTGCCCTGTGTATTAAGTTTGGATGCAATGTAGGTGTTTCATCGTCAATAAGAAGGTCCAAGTTATACAGTAAACCTGAAGAGAAGTATCGGAATCTAAAACTGGACTCACAGGAGAGGTTCAAATCATAGAAAGTTAGAGTGTCAGTCCTCTCGTACTTAAGTCGGCATTGTGCCTTTTGTATTATATTCGGATGCAATTTCTGTGTTTCATCGTCAATAATAAAGTCCAAGGGATACAGTAAACCTGAAGTGAAGCATCGGAATCTAAAACTGGACTCACAGGATAGGTTCAAATCATAGAAAGTTAGAGTGTCAGTCCTCTTGTACTTATGTCGGCATTATGCCTTTTGTATTAAATTCGGATGCAATTTCTGTGTTTCATCGTCAATAAGAAGGTCCAAGGGATACAGTAAACCTGAAGTGAAGCATCGGAATCTAAAACTGGACTCACAGGATAGGTTCAAATCATAGAATGTTAGAGTGTCAGTCCTCTTGTACTTAGGTCGGCATTGTGCTTTCTGTATTAAATTCGGATTCAATTTCTGTGTTTCATCGTCAATAAGAAGGTCCAAGGGATACAGTAAACCTGAAGTGAAGCATCGGAATCTAAAACTGGACTCACAGGAGAATTTCAAATCATAGAAAGTTAGAGTGTCGGTCTTCTTGTACTTAAATCGGCGTTGTGCCTTTTGTATTAAATTCGGATGCAATTTCTGTGTTTCATCGTCAATAAGAAGGTCCAAGGGATACAGTAAACCAGAAGTGAAGCATCGGAATCTAAAACTGGACTCATAGGAGAGGTTCAAATCATAGAAAGTTAGAGTGTCAGGCCTCTTATACTTAGGTCGGCATTGTGCTTACTGTATTAAATTCGGATGCAATTTCTGTGTTTCTTCGTCAATAAGAAGGTCCAAGGGATACAGTAAATCTGAAGTGAAGCATCGGAATCTAAAACTGGACTCACAGGAGAATTTCAAATCATAGATAGTTAGAGTGTCAGTCCTCTTGTACTTAAGTCGGCATTGTGGCTCTTGTATTAAATTCGGATGCAATTTCTATGTTTCATCGTCAATAAGAAGGTCCAAGGGATAAAGTAAACCTGAAACGAAGCATCGGAATCTCAAACTGGCATCACAGGAGAGGTTCAAACCATAGAAAGTGAAAGTGTCAGTCCTCTTGTACGTAAGTCGGCATTGTGCCTTTTGTATTAAATCCGGATGCAATTTCTGTGTTTCATCGTCAATAAGAAGGTCCAAGGGATACAGTAAACCTGAATGAAGCATCGGAATCTAAAACTGGGCTCACAGGAGAGGTTCAAATCATAGAAAGTGAGAGTGTCAGTCCTCTTGTGCGTAAGTCGGCATTGTGCCTTTTGTATTAAATTCGGATGCAATTTCTGTGTTTCATCGTCAAAAAGAAGGTCCAAGGGATACAGTAAACCTGAAACGAAGCATCGGAATCTAAAACTGGACTCACAGGAGAGGTTCAAATCATAGAAAGTGAGAGTGTCAGTCCTCTTGTACTTAAGTCGGCATTGTGACTTTTGTATTAAATCCGGATGCAATTTCTGTGTTTCATCGTCAATAAGAAGGTCCAAGGGATACAGTAAACCAGAAGTGAAGCATTGGAATCTAAAAGTGGACTCACAGGAGAGGTTCAAATCATAGATAGTTAGGGTGTCAGTCCTCTTGTACTTAAGTCGGCATTTTGCATTTTGTATTAAATTCGGATGCAATTTCTGTGTTTCATCGTCAATAAGAAGGTCCAAGGGATACAGTAAACCTGAAGTGAAGCATCGGAATCCAAAACTGGACTTACAGGAGAGGTTCAAATCATAGAATGTTAGAGAGTCAGTCCTCTTGCACTTAAGTCGGCTTTGTGACTTTTGTATTAAGTTCGGATGCAATTTCTGTGCTTCATCGTCAATAAGAAGGTACAAGGGATGCAGTAAACCTGAAGTGAAGCATCGGAATCTAAAACTGGACTCACAGGAGAGGTTCAAATCATAGAAAGTCAGAGTGTCAGTCCACTTGTGCTTCAGTCGGCATTGTGCTTTTTGAATTTAATTCCGATGCAATTTCTGTGCTTCATCGTCAATGAGAAGGTCCAAGGGTTACAGTAAACCAGAAGTGAAGCATCGGATACTAAAACTGGACTCGCAGGAGAGGTTCAAATCATAGAAAGTAGGAGTGTAAGTACTCTTGTACTTGTGTCGGCATTGTGCCTTTTGTATTAATTTCGGATGCAATTTCTGTGTTTCATCGTCAATAAGAAGGTCCAAGGGACACAGTAAACCTGAAGTGAAGCATCGGAATCTGAAACTGTACTCACAGGAGAGGTTCAAATCATAGAAAGTGAGAGTGTCAGTCCTCTTGAACTTAAATCGGCATTGTGCCTTTTGTATTTAATTCGGATGCAATTTCTGTAATTCATCGTCAATATGAAGCTCCAAGGGATACAGTAAACTTGAAGTGAAGCATCGGAATCTAAAACTGGACTCACAGGAGAGGTTCAAATCATAGAAAGTGAGAGAGTCAGTCCTCTTGTACTTATGTCGGCATAGTGTCTTTTGTATTAAATTCGGATGCAATTTCTGTGTTTCATCGTCAATAAGAAGGTCCAAGAGATACAGTAAACCTGAAGTGATGCATCGGAATCTAAAACTGGACTCACAGGAGAATTTCATATCATAGAATGTTAGAGTGTCCGTCCTCTTGTACTTAAGTCGGCATTTTGCCTTTTGTATTCAATTCGGATGCAATTTCTGTGTTTCATCGTCAATAAGAAGGTCCAAGGGATACAGTAAACCTGAAGTGAAGCATCGGAATCTGAAACTGGACTCACAGGAAAGGTTCAAATCATAGAAAGTGAGAGTGTCAGTCCCTGTGTACTTAGGTAGGCAATGTGCCTTTTGTATTAAATTCGGATGCAATTTCTGTGATTCATCGTCAATAAGAAGGTCCAAGGGATACGGTAAACCTGAAATGAAGCATCGGAATGTAAAACAGGACTCACAGGAGAGGTTCAAATCATAGAAAGTTAGAGTGTCAGTCCTCTAGTACTTAAGTCGGCATTGTGCCTTTTGTATTAAATTCGGATGCAATTTCTGTGTTTCATCATCAATAAGAAGTTCCAAGGGATACAGTAAACCTGAAGAGAAGCATAAGAATCTAAAACTGGACTCACAGGAGAGGTTCATATCATAGAGAGTGAGAGTGTCAGTCCTCTTGTACTTATGTGGGCATTGTGAATTTTGTAATAAATTCGGATGCAATTTCTGTGTTTCATCGTCAATAAAAAGGTCCTAGGGATACAATAAACCTGAAGTGATGCATAGGAATCTAAAACTGGACTCACAGGAGAGGTTCAAATCATAGAAAGTTAGAGTGTCAGTCCTCTTGTACTTAAGTCGGCAATGTGCCTTTTGAATTTAAATCCGATGTAATTTCTGTGTTACATCGTCAATAAGAAGTTCCAAGGTATACAGTAAACCTGAAGTGAAGCATCAGAATCTAACTCTGGACTCACAGGAGAGGTTCAATTCATAGAAAGTTAGAGTGTCAGTCCTCTTGTACTTAAGTCAGCATTGTGCATTTTGTATTATATTTGAATGCTAATTCTGTGTTTCATCGTCAATAAGAAGGTCCAAGGGGTACAGTAAACCTGAAGTGATGCATCGGTATCTGAAACTGGACTCCTAGGAGAGGTTCAAATCATAGAAAGTTAGAGTGTCAGTCCTCCCGTACTTAAGTCGGCATTATGCCTTTTGTATTAAATTCGGATGCAATTTATGTGTTTCATCGTCAATAAGAAGGTCCAAGGGATAAAGTAAACCTGAAACGAAGCATCGGAATCTCAAACTGGCCTCACAGGAGAGGTTCAAACCATAGAGAGTGAAAGTGTCAGTCCTCTTGTACGTAAGTCGGCATTGTGCCTTTTGTATTAAATCCGGATGCAATTTCTGTGTTTCATCGTCAATAAGAAGGTCCAAGGGATACAGTAAACCTGAAGTGAAGCATCGGAATCTAAAAGTGGGCTCACAGGAGAGGTTCAAATCATAGAAAGTGAGAGTGTCAGTCCTCTTGTACGTAAGTCGGCATTGTGCCTTTTGTATTAAATTCGGATGCAATTTCTGTGTTTCATCGTCAAAAAGAAGGTCCAAGGGATACAGTAAACCTGAAACGAAGCATCGGAATCTAAAACTGGACTCACAGGAGAGGTTCAAATCATAGAGAGTGAGAGTGTCAGTCCTCTTGTACTTAAGTCGGCATTGTGACTTTTGTATTAAATCCGGATGCAATTTCTGTGTTTCATCGTCAATAAGAAGGTCCAAGGGATACAGTAAACCTGAAGTGAAGCATTGGAATCTAAAACTGGACTCACAGGAGAGGTTCAAATCATAGAAAGTGAGGGTGTCAGTCCTCTCGTACTTAAGTCGGCATTGTGCCTTTTGTATTAAGTTCGGATGCAATTGATGTGTTTCATCGTCAATAAGAAGGTCCAAGGGAAAAAGTAAACCTGAAACGAAGCATCGGAATCTCAAACTGGCCTCACAGGAGAGGTTCAAACCATGGAAAGTGAAAGTGTCAGTCCTCTTGTACGTAAGTCGCCATTGTGCCTTTTGTATTAAGTCCGGATGCAATTTCTGTGTTTCATCGTCAATAAGAAGGTCCAAGGGATACAGTAAACCTGACGTGAAGCTTCGGAATCTAAAACTGGGCTCACAGGGGAGGTTCAAATCATAGAAAGTGAGAGTGTCAGTCCTCTTCTACGTAAGTCGGCATTGTGCCTTTTGTATTAAATTCGGATGCAATTTCTGTGTTTCATCGTCAAAAAGAAGGTCCAAGGGATACAGTAAAGCTGATCGAAGCATCGGATACTAAAACTGGACTCACAGTAGAGGTTAAAATCACAGAAAGTTAGAGTGTCAGTCCTCTTTCACTTAGGTCGGCATTGTGCCTTCTGTATTAAATTCGGATGCAATTTCTGTGTTTCATCGTCGATAAGAAGGTCCAAGGTATACAGTAAACCTGAAGTGCGGCATCGGATTCTAAAACTGGACTCACAGGAGAGGTTCAAATCATAGAATGTTAGAGAGTCAGTCCTCTTGCACTTAAGTTGGCTTTGTGACTTTTGTATTAAGTTCGGATGCAATTTCTGTGCTTCATCGCCAATAAGAAGGTACAAGGGATACAGTAAACCTGAAGTGAAGCATCGGAATCTAAAACTGGACTCACAGGAGAGGTTCAAATCACAGAAAGTCAGAGAGTCAGTCCACTTGTGCTTAAGTCGGCATTGTGCTTTTTGAATTTAATTCCGATGCAATTTCTGTGCTTCATCGTCAATGAGAAGGTCCAAGGGATACAGTAAATCAGAAGTGAAGCATCGGAATCTAAAACTGGACTCACAGGAGAGGTTCAAATCATAGAAAGTGAGAGTGTCAGTACTCTTGTACTCATGTCGGCATTGTGACTTTTGTATTAAATCCGGATGCAATTTCTGTGTTTCATCGTCAATAAGAAGGTCCAAGGGATACAGTAAACCTGAGGTGAAGCATCGGAATCTATAGCTGGGCTCACAGGAGAGGTTCAAATCATAGAAAGTGAGAGTGTCAGTCCTCTTGTACGTAAGTCGGCATTGTGCCTTTTGTATTAAATCCGGATGCAATTTCTGTGTTTCATCGTCAATAAGAAGGTCCAAGGGACACAGTAAACCTGAAGTCAAGCATCGGAATCTAAAACTGGACTCACGGGAGAGGTTCAAATCATAGAAAGTGAGAGTGTCAGTCCCCTTGTACTTATGTCGGCATTGTGCCTTTTGTATTAAATTCGGATGCAATTTCTGTGTTTCATCGTCAATAAGAAGGTCCAACGGATACAGTGAACCTGAAGAGAAGCATCGGAATCCAAAACTGGACTCACAGGAGAATTTCATATCATAGAAAGTTAGAGTGTCAGTCCTCTTGTACTTAAGTCGGCATTGAGCCTTTTGTATTAAATTCGGATGCAATTTCGGTGTTTCATCGTCAATAAGAAGGTCCAAGGGATAAAGTAAACCTGAAACGAAGCATCGGAATCTCAAACTGGCCTCACAGGAGAGGTTCAAACCATAGAAAGTGAAAGTGTCAGTCCTCCTGTACGTAAGTCGGCATTGTGCCTTTTGTATTAAATCCGGATGCAATTTCTGTTTTTCATCGTCAATAAGAAGGTCCAAGGGATACAGTAAACCTGAAGTGAAGCATCGGAATCTATAGCTGGGCTCACAGGAGAGGTTCAAATCATAGAAAGTGAGAGTGTCAGTCCTCTTGTACGTAAGTCGGCATTGTGCCTTTTGTATTAAATTCGGATGCAATTTCTGTGTTTCATCGTCAAAAAGAAGGTCCAAGGGATACAGTAAACCTGAAACGAAGCATCGGAATCTAAAACTGGACTCACAGGAGAGGTTCAAATCATAGAAAGTGAGAGTGTCAGTCCTCTTGTACTTAAGTCGGCATTGTGACTTTTGTATTAAATCCGGATGCAATTTCTGTGTTTCATCGTTAATAAGAAAGTCCAAGGGATACAGTAAACCTGAAACGAAGCATCGGAATCTAAAACTGGACTCACAGGAGAGGTTCAAATCATAGAAAGTGAGAGTGTCAGTCCTCTTGTACTTAAGTCGGCATTGTGCCTTTTATATTAAATCCGGATGCAATTTCTGTGTTTCATCGTAAATAAGAAGGTCCAAGGGATACAGTAAACCTGAAGTGAAGCATTGGAATCTATAACTGGACTCACAGGAGAGGTTCAAATCATAGAAAGAGAGGGTGTCAGTCCTCTCGTACTTAAGTCGGCATTGTGCCTTTTCTATTAAATTCGGATGTAATTTCTGTAATTCATCGTCAATAAGAAGGTCCAAAGTATACAGTAAACGTGAAGTGAAGCATCGGATTCTAAAACTGGACTCACAGTAAAGGTTAAAATCACAGAAAGTTAGAGTGTCAGTCCTCTTGTACTTAGGTCGGCATTGTGCCTTCTGTATTAAATTCGGATGCAATTTCTGTGTTTCAACGTCGATAAGAAAGTCCAAGGTATACAGTAAACCCGAAGTGCGGCATCGGATTCTAAAACTGGACTCACAGGAGAGGTTCAAATCATAGAAAGTTAGAGTGTCAGTCCTCTTGTACTTAAGTCGGCATTTTGCATTTTGTATTAAATTCGGATGCAATTTCTGTGTTTCATCGTCAATAAGAAGGTCCAAGGGATACAGTAAACTTGAAGTGAAGCATCGGAATCTAAAACTGGACTCACAGGAGAGGTTCAAATCATAGAATGTTAGAGTGTCAGTCCTCTTGCACTTAAGTCGGCTTTGTGACTTTTGTATTAAGTTCGGATGCAATTTCTGTGTTTCATCGTCAATAAGAAGGTACAAGGGATACAGTAAACCTAAAGTGAAGCATCGGAATCTAAAACTGGACTCACAGGAGAGGTTCAATTCATAGAAAGTCAGAGTGTCAGTCCACTTGTGCTTAAGTCGGCATTGTGCTTTTTGAATTTAATTCCGATGCAATTTCTGTGCTTCATCGTCAATAAGAAGGTCCAAGGGATACAGTAAACCAGAAGTGAAGCATCGGAATCTAAAACTGGACTCACAGGAGAGGTTCAAATCATAGAAAGTGAGAGTGTCAGTCCTCTTGTACTTATGTCGGCATTGTGCCTTTTGTATTAATTTCGGATGCAATTTCTGTGTTTCATCGTCAATAAGAAGGTCCAAGGGACACAGTAAACCTGAAGTGAAGCATCGGAATCTAAAACTGGACTCACGGGAGAGGTTCAAATCATAGAAAGTGAGAGTGTCAGTCCTCTTGTACTTATGTCGGCATTGTGCCTTTTGTATTAAATTCGGATGCAATTTCTGTGTTTCATCGTCAATAAGAAGGTCCAAGGGATATAGTAAACCTGAAGTGAAGCATCGGAATCCAAAACTGGACTCACAGGAGAATTTCACATCATAGAAAGTTAGAGTGTCAGACCTCCTGTACTTAAGTCGGCATTGTGCCTTTTGTATTATATTCGGATGCAATTTCGGTGTTTCATCGTAAATAAGAAGGTACAAGGGATACAGTAAACCTGAAGTGAAGCATCGGAATCTAAAACTGGACTCACAAGAGAGGTTCAAATCATAGAAAGTGAGAGTGTCAGACCTCTTGACATATGTCGGCATTGTGCCTTTGGAATAAAATTTGGATACAATTTCTGTGTTTCATCGTCAATAAGAAGGTCCAAGGGATACAGTAAACCTGAAGTGCAGCATCGGAATCTAAAACTGGGCTCACAGGAGAGGTTCAAATCATAGAAAGTGAGAGTGTCAGTCATCTTGTACGTAAGTCGGCATTGTGCCTTTTGTATTCAATTCGGATGCAATTTCTGAGTTTCATCGTCAATAAGAAAGTCCAAGGGATACAATAAACCTGAAGTGAAGCATCGGAATCAAAAACTGGACTCACAGGAGAGGTTCAACACATAGAAAGTGAGAGTGTCAGTCCTCTTGTACTTATGTCGGCATTGTGCCTTTTGTATTAAATTCGGATGCAATTTCTGTCTTTCATCGTCAATAAGAAGGTCCAGAGCATACAGTAAACCTGAAGTGAAGCATCGGAATCTAAAACTGGACTCACAGGTGAGGTTCAAATCACAGAAAGAGAGAGTGTCTGTCCTCTTGTACTTAAGTTGGCATTGTTCCTTTTGTATTAAATTCGGATGCAAATTCTGTGTTTCATCGTCAATAAGAAGGTCCAAGGGATACAGTATACCTGAGGTGAAGCATCGGAATGTAAAACTAGACTCACAGGAGAATTTCAAATCATAGAAAGATAGAGTGTCAGTCCTCTTGTACTTAAAACGGCATTGTGCCTTTCGTATTAAATTCGGATGCAATTACTGTGTTTTATCGTCAATAAGAAGGTCCAAGGGATACAGTAAACCTGTAGTGAAGCATCGGAATCTAAAACTGGACTCACAGGAGAGGTTCAAATGATAGAATGTTAGAGGGTCAGTCCTCTTGTACTTAAGTCGGCATTGTGACTTTTGTATTATATTAGGATGCAATTTCGCTGTTTCATCGTCAATAAGAAGGTACAAGTTATAAAGTAAACCAGAAGAGAAGCGTCGGAATCTAAAACTGGACTCACAAGAGAGGTTCATATCATAGAATGTTAGAGTGTCAGTCCTCTTGTACTTAAGTCGGCATTGTGCCAAGGTACTAGGAATACAGTAAACCTCAAGTGAAGCATCGGAATCTAAAACTGGACTCACAGGAGAGGTTCAAATCATAGAAAGTGAGAGTGTCAGTCCTCTTGTGCTTAGGTCGGCATTGTGCCCTTTGAATTTATTTCCGATGCAATTTCTGTGTTTATCGTCAATAAGAAGTTCCAAGGTATACAGTAAACCTGAAGTGAAGACTCGGAATCTAAAACTGGACTCACAGGAGAGATTCAAATCATAGAATGTTAGAGTGTCAGTCCTCTTGTACTTAGATCGGCATTGTGCTTTCTGTATTAAATTCGGATGCAATTTCTGTGTTTCATCGTCAATAAGAAGGTCCAAGGGATACAGTAAACCTGAAGTGAAGCATCGGAATCTAAAACTGGACTCACAGGAGAATTTCAAATCATAGAAAGTTAGAGTGTCAGTCTTCTTGTTCTTAAGTCGGCATTGTGCCTTTTGTATTAAATTCGGATGCATCGGTGTTTCATCGTCAATAGGAAGGTCCAAGGGATACAGTAAACCTGAAGTGAAACATCGGAATCTAAAACAGGACTCACAGGAGAGGTTCAAATCATAGAAAGTTAGAGTGTCAGTCCTCTTGTACTTAGGTCGGCATTGTGCTTTCTGTATTAAATTCGGATGCAATTTCTGTGTTTCATCGTCAATAAGAAGGTCCAAGGGATACAGTAAACCTGAAGTGAAGCATCGGAATCTAAAACTGGACTCACAGGAGAATTTCAAATCATAGAAAGTTAGAGTGTCAGTCCTCTAGTACTTAAGTCGGCATTGTGACCTTTGTATTACATTGGAATGCAATTTCTGTGTTTCATCGTCAATAAGAGGGTCCAAGGGATACAGTAAACCTGAAGTGCAGCATCGGAATCTAAAACGGGACTCACATTAGAGGTTTAAATCATAGAAAATACAGTGTCAGTCCTCCTGCACTTAAGTCGGCATTGTGACTTTTGTATCAAATTCGGATGCAATTTCTGTGTTTCATCGTCAATAAGAAGGTCCAAGGGATACAGTAAACCTGAAGTGAAGCATCGGAATCCAAAACTGGACTCACAGGAGAATTTCATATCATAGAAAGTTAGAGTGTCAGTCCTCTTGTACTTAAGTCGGCATTGTGCCTTTTGTATTATATTCGGATGCAATTTCGGTGTTTCATCGTAAATAAGAAGGTACAAGGGATACAGTAAACCTGAAGTGAAGCATCGGAATCTAAAACTGGACTCACAAGAGAGGTTCAAATCATAGAAAGTGAGAGTGTCAGACCTCTTGACATATGTCGGCATTGTGCCTTTTGTATAAAATTTGGATACAATTTCTGTGTTTCATCGTCAATAAGAAGGTCCAAGGGATACAGTAAACCTGAAGTGCAGCATCGGAATCTAAAACTGGGCTCACAGGAGAGGTTCAAATCATAGAAAGTGAGAATGTCAGACCTCTTGTACGTAAGTCGGCATTGTGCCTTTTGTATTCAATTCGGATGCAATTTCTGTGTTTCATCGTCAATACGAAAGTCCAAATGATACAATAAACCTGAAGTGAAGCATCGGAATCAAAAACTGGACTCACAGGAGAGGTTCAACACATAGAAAGTGAGAGTGTCAGTCCTCTTGTACTTATGTCGGCAATGTGCCTTTTGTATTAAATTCGGATGCAATTTCTGTGATTCATCGTCAATAAGAAGGTCCAAGGGATACAGTAAACCTGAAGTGAAGCATCGGAATCCAAAACTGGACTCACAGGAGAATTTCATATCATAGAAAGTTAGAGTGTCAGTCCTCTTGTACCTAAGTCGGCATTGTGCCTTTTGTATTGAATTCGGAGGCAATTTCTGTGTTTCATCGTCAATAAGAAGGTCCAAGGTATACAGTAAACCTGAAGTGAAGCATCGGAATCTAAAACTGGACTCGCAGGAGAGGTTCAAATCATAGAAAGTTAGAGTGTAAGTCCTCTTGTGCTTAAGTCGGCATTGTGCTTTTTGAATTTAATTCCGATGTAAGTTCTGTGTTTCATCGTCAATAAGAGGTTCCAAGGTATACAGTAAACCTGAAGTGAAGCATCGGAATCTAAAACTGGACTCACAGGAGAGGTTCAAATCATAGAAAGTGAGAGTGTCAGTCCTCTTGTACTTAAGTCGGCATTGTGCCTTTTGTATTAAATTCGGATGCAATTTCTGTCTTTCATCGTCAATAAGAAGGTCTAGAGCATACAGTAAACCTGAAGTGAAGCATCGGAATCTAAAACTGGACTCACAGGTGAGGTTCAAATCACAGAAAGAGAGAGTGTCTGTCCTCTTGTACTTAAGTTGGCATTGTGAGTTTTGTATTAAATTCGGATGCAATTTCTGTGTTTCATCGTCAATAAGAAGGTCCAAGGGATACAGTATACCTGAGGTGAAGCATCGGATTGTAAAACTAGACTCACAGGAGAATTTCAAATCATAGAAAGATTGAGTGTCAGTCCTCTTGTACTTAAGTCGGCATTGTGCCTTTCGTATTAAATTCGGATGCTATTACTGTGTTTCATCGTCAATAAGAAGGTCCAAGGGATACAGTAAACCTGTAGTGAAGCATCGGAATCTAAAACTGGACTCACAGGAGAGGTTCAAATGATAGAATGTTAGAGGGTCAGTCCTCTTGTACTTAAGTCGGCATTGTGACTTTTGTATTATATTCGGATGCAATTTCGGTGTTTCATCGTCAATAAGAAGGTACAAGTTATACAGTAAACCTGAAGAGAAGCGTCGGATTCTAAAACTGGACTCACAGGAGAGGTTCATATCATAGAATGTTAGAGTGTCAGTCCTCTTGTACTTAAGTCGACATTGTGCCAAGGTACTAGGAATACAGTAAACCTGAAGTGAAGCATCGGAATCTAAAACTGGACTCACAGGAGAGGTTCAAATCATAGAATGTTAGAGTGTCAGTCCTCTTGTACTTAGATCGGCATTGTGCTTTCTGTATTAAATTCGGATGCAATTTCTGTGTTTCATCGTCAATAAGAAGGTCCAAGGGATACAGTAAACCTGAAGTGAAGCATCGGAATCTAAAACTGGACTCACAGGAGAATTTCAAATCATAGAAAGTTAGAGTGTCAGTCTTCTTGTACTTAAGTCGGCATTGTGCCTTTTGTATTAAATTCGGATGCAATTTCTGTGTTTCATCGTCAATAGGAAGGTCCAAGGGATACAGTAAACCTGAAGTGAAGCATCGGAATCTAAAACAGGACTCACAGGAGAGGTTCAAATCATAGAAAGTTAGAGTGTCAGTCCTCTTGTACTTAGGTCGGCATTGTGCTTTCTGTATTAAATTCGGATGCAATTTCTGTGTTTCATCGTCAATAAGGAGGTCCAAGCGATACAGTAAACCTGAAGTGAAGCATCGGAATCTAAAACTGGACTCACAGGAGAATTTCAAATCATAGAAAGTTATAGTGGCAGTCCTCTAGTACTTAAGTCGGCATTGTGACCTTTGTGTTACATTCGGATGCAATTTCTGTGTTTCATCGTCAATAAGAGGGTCCAAGGGATACAGTAAACCTGAAGTGCAGCATCGGAATCTAAAACGGGACTCACATTAGAGGTTTAAATCATAGAAAATACAGTGTCAGTCCTCCTGCACTTAAGTGCATCCGAATTTAATACAGAAAGCACAATGCCGATCTAAGTACAAGAGGACTGACACTCTAACATTCTATGATTTGAACCTCTCCTGTGAGTCCAGTTTTAGATTCCGAGTCTTCACTTCAGGTTTACTGTATACCTTGGAACTTCTTATTGACGATAAACACAGAAATTGCATCGGAAATAAATTCAAAGGGCACAATGCCGACCTAAGCACAAGAGGACTGACACTCTCACTTTCTATGATTTGAACCTCTCCTGTGAGTCCAGTTCTAGATTCCGATGCTTCACTTCAGGTTTACTGTATCCCTAGTACCTTGGCACAATGCCGACTTAAGTACAAGAGGACTGACACTCTAACATTCTATGATATGAACCTCTCCTGTGAGTCCAGTTTTAGATTCCGACGCTTCTCTTCAGGTTTACTGTATAACTTGTACCTTCTTATTGACGATGAAACACCGAAATTGCATCCGAATATAATACAAAAGTCACAATGCCGACTTAAGTACAAGAGGACTGACCCTCTAACATTCTATCATTTGAACCTCTCCTGTGAGTACAGTTTTAGATTCCGATGCTTCACCTCATGTATACTGTATCCCTTGGACCTTCTTATTGACGATGGAACACAGAAATTGCATCCGAATTTAATACAAAACTCACAATGCCAACTTAAGTACAAGAGGACAGACACTCTCTCTTTCTGTGATTTGAACCTCACCTGTGAGTAACGTTTTAGATTCCGATGCTTCACTTCAGGTTCACTGTATGCTCTGGACCTTCTTATTGACGATGAAAGACAGAAATTGCATCCGAATTTAATACAAAAGGCACAATGCCGACTTAAGTACAAGAGGACTGACACTCTCACTTTCTATGATTTGAACCTCTCCTGTGAGTCCAGTTTTAGATTCCGATGCTTCACTTCAGGTTTACTGTATACTTTGGAAGTTCTTATTGGCGATGAAACACAGAACTTGCATCGGAATTAAATTCAAAAAGCACAATGCCGACTTAAGCACAAGAGGACTTACACTCTAACTTTCTATGATTTGAACCTCTCCTGCGAGTCCAGTTTTAGATTCCGATGCTTCACTTCAGGTTTACAGTATACCTTGGATCTTCTTATTGACGATGAAACACAGAAATTGCCTCCGAATTTAATACAAAAGGCACAATGCCGACTTATGTACAAGAGGACAGACACTCTAACTTTCTATGATATGAAATTCTCCTGTGAGTCCAGTTTTGGATTCCGATGCTTCACTTCAGGTTTACTGTATCCCTTGGACCTTCTTATTGACGATGAATCACAGAAATTGCATCCGAATTTAATACAAAAGGCACAATGCCGACATAAGTACAAGAGGACTGACACTCTCACTTTCTATGTGTTGAACCTCTCCTGTGAGTCCAGTTTTTGATTCCGATGCTTCACTTCAGGTTTATTGTATCCCTTGGACTTTCTTATTGACGATGAAACACAGATATTGCATCCGAATTGAATACAAAAGGCACAATGCCGACTTACGAACAAGAGGACTGACATTCTCACTTTCTATGATTTGAACCTCTCCTGTGAGCCCAGTTTTAGGTTCCGATGCTGCACTTCAGGTTTAGTATATCCCTTGGACCTTCTTATTGACGATGAAACACAGAAATTGTATCCAAATTTTATACAAAAGGCACAATGCCGACATATGTCAAGAGGTCTGCTACTCTCACTGGACTCACAGGAGAATTTCATATCATAGAAAGTTAGAGTGTCAGTCCTCTTGTACTTAAGTCGGCATTGTGCCTTTTGTATTATATTCGGATGCAATTTCGGTGTTTCATCGTAAATAAGAAGGTACAAGGGATACAGTAAACCTGAAGTGAAGCATCGGAATTTAAAACTTTACTCACAAGAGAGGTTCAAATCATAGAAAGTGAGAGTAGCAGACCTCTTGACATATGTCGGCACTGTGCCTTTTGTATAAAATTTGGATACAATTTCTGTGTTTCATCGTCAATAAGAAGGTCCAAGGGATATACTAAACCTGAAGTGAAGCATCGGAATCTAAAACTGGACTCACAGGAGAATTTCAAATCATAGAAAGTTAGAGTGTCAGTCCTCTAGTACTTAAGTCGGCATTGTGACCTTTGTATTACATTCGGATGCAATTTCTGTGTTTCATCGTCAATAAGAGGGTCCAAGGGATACAGTAAACCTGAAGTGCAGCATCGGAATCTAAAACGGGACTCACATTAGAGGTTTAAATCATAGAAAATACAGTGTGAGTCCTCCTGCACTTAAGTCGGCATTGTGACTTTTGTATTAAATTCGGATGCAATTTCGGTGTTTCATCGACAATAAGAAGGTACAAGGGATACAGTAAACCTGAAGTGAAGCATCGGAATCTAAAACTGGACCCACAGGAGAGGTTCAAATCATAGAAAGTCAGAGTGTCAGTCCACTTGTGCTTAAGTCGGCATTGTGCTTTTTGAATTTAATTCCGATGGAATTTCTGTGTTTCATCGTCAATAAGAAGTTCCAAGGTATACAGTAATCCTGAAGTGAAGCATCGGAATCTAAAACTGGACTCACAGGAGAGGTTCAAATAATAGAAAGTGAGAGTGTCACTCCTCTTATACTTAAATCGGCATTGTGCCTTTTGTATTTAATTCGGAAGCAATTTCTGCGATTCATCGTCAATTAGAAGGTCCAAGGGATACAGTAAACTTGAAGTGAAGCATCGGAATCTAAAACTGTACTCACAGGTGAATTTCATATCATAGAAAGTTAGAGTGTCAGTCCTCTTGTACTTAAGTCGGCATTGTGCCTTTCGTATTAAATTCGGATGCAATTACTGTGTTTCATCGTCAATAAGAAGTTCCAAGGGATACAGTAAACCTGTAGTGAAGCATCGGAATCTAAAACTGGACTCACAGGAGAGGTTCAAATGATATAATGTTAGAGGGTCAGTCCTCTTGTACTTAAGTCGGCATTGTGACTTTTGTATTATATTCGGATGCAATTTCGGTGTTTCATCGTCAATAAGAAGGTACACGTTATACAGTAAACCTGAAGAGAAGCGTCGGAATCTAAAACTGGACTCACAGGAGAGGTTCATATCATAGAATGTTAGAGTGTCAGTCCTCTTGTACTTAAGTCGGCATTGTGCCAAGGTACTAGGGATACAGTAAACCTGAAGTGAAACATCGGAATCTAAAACTGGACTCACAGGAGAGGTTCAAATCATAGAAAGTGAGAGTGTCAGTCCTCTTGTGCTTAGGTCGGCATTGTGCCCTTTGAATTTATTTCCGATGCAATATCTGTGTTTATCGTCAATAAGAAGTTCCAAGGTATACAGTAAACCTGAAGTGAAGACTCGGAATCTAATACTGGACTCACAGGAGAGGTTCAAATCATAGAATGTTAGAGTGTCAGTCCTCTTGTACTTAGGTCGGCATTGTGCTTTCTGTATTAAATTCGGATGCAATTTCTGTGTTTCATCGTCAATAAGAAGGTCCTAGGGGTACAGTAAACCTGAAGTGAAGCATCGGAATCTAAAACTGGACTCACAGGAGCATATCAAATCATAGAAAGTTAGAGTGTCAGTCCTCTAGTACTTAAGTCGGCATTGTGACCTTTGTATTACATTCGGATGCAATTTCTGTGTTTCATCGTCAATAAGAGGGTCCAAGGGATACAGTAAACCTGAAGTGCAGCATCGGAATATAAAACGGGACTCACATTAGAGGTTTAAATCATAGAAAATACAGTGTCAGTCCTCCTGCACTTAAGTCGGCATTGTGACTTTTGTATTAAATTCGGATGCAATTTCGGTGTTTCATCGACAATAAGAAGGTACAAGGGATACAGTAAACCTGAAGTGAAGCATCGGAATCTAAAACTGGACCCACAGGAGAGGTTCAAATCATAGAAAGTCAGAGTGTCAGTCCACTTGTGCTTAAGTCGGCATTGAGCTTTTTGAATTTAATTCCGATGGAATTTCTGTGTTTCATCGTCAATAAGAATTTCCAAGGTATACAGTAATCCTGAAGTGAAGCATCGGAATCTATAACTGGACTCACAGGAGAGGTTCAAATAATAGAAAGTGAGAGTGTCAGTCCTCTTGTACTTAAATCGGCATTGTGCCTTTTGTATTCAATTCGGAAGCAATTTCTGCGATTCATCGTCAATTAGAAGGTCCAAGGGATACAGTAAACTTGAAGTGAAGCATCGGAATCTAAAACTGGACTCACAGGAGAATTTCATATCATAGGAAGTTAGAGTGTCAGTCCTCCTGTACTTAAGTCGGCATTGTGCCTTTTGTATTAAATTCGGATGCAATTTCTGTGTTTCATCGTCAATAAGAAGGTCCAAGGGATACAGTAAACCTGAAGTGAAGCATCGGAATCAAAACTGGACTCACAGGTGAGGCTCAAATCATAGGAAGTTAGAGTGTCAGTCCTCTTGTACTTAGGTCGGCATTGTGCCTTTTGTATTAAGTTTGGATGCAATTTAGGTGTTTCATCGTCAATAAGAAGGTCCAAGTTATACAGTTAACCTGAAGAGAACCATCGGAATCCAAAACTGGACTCGCAGGAGAGGTTCAAATCATAGAAAGTTAGAGTGTCAGTCCTCTTGTACTTAAGTCGGCATTGTGCCTTTTCTATTAAATTCGGATGCTATGTCTGTGTTTCATCGTCAATAAGAAGGTCCAAGGGATACCGTTAACCTGAAGTGAAGCATCGGAATCTAGAACTGGACTCACAGGAGAGGTTCAAATCATAGAAAGTGAGAGTGTCAGTCCTCTTGTACTTAAGTTGGCACTGAGTCTTTTGTATTAAATTCGGATACAATTTCTGTGTTTCATCGTCAATAAGAAGGTCCAAGGGATACAGTAAACCTGAAGTGAAGCATCGGAATCTAAAACTGGACTCACAGGATAGTTTCAAATCATAGAAAGTTAGAGTGTCAGTCCTCTTGTACTTAGGCAGGCATTGTGCTTTCTGTATTAAATTCGGATGCAATTTCTGTGTTTCATCGTCAATAAGAAGGTCCAAGGGATACAGTAAACCTGAAGTGAAGCATCGGAATCTAAAACTGGACTCACAGGAGAGGTTTAAATCATAGAAAGATAGAGTGTCAGTATTCCTGCACTTAGGTCGGCATTGTGACTTTTGTATTAAATTCGGATGCAATTTCGGTGTTTCGTCGCCAATAAGAAGGTACAAGGGATACAGTAAACCTGAAGTGAAGCATCGGAATCTAAAACCGGACTCACAGGAGAATTTCAAATCATAGAAAGTTAGAGTGTCAGTCTTCTTGTACTTAAGTCGGCATTGTGCCTTTTGTATTAAATTCGGATGCAATTTCTGTGTTTCATCGTCAATAGGAAGGTCCAAGGGATACAGTAAACCTGAAGTGAAGCATCGGAATCTAAAACAGGACTAACAGGAGAGGTTCAAATCATAGAAAGTTAGAGTGTCAGTCCTCTAGTACTTAAGTCGGCATAGTGACCTTTGTATTACATTCGGATGCAATTTCTGTGTTTCATCGTCAATAAGAGGGTCCAAGGGATACAGTAATGCTGAAGTGCAGCATCGGAATCTAAAACGAGACTCACATTAGAGGTTTAAATCACAGAAAATACAGTGTCAGTCCTCCTGCACTTAAGTCGGCATTGTGACTTTTGTATTAAATTCGGATGCAATTTCGGTGTTTCATCGACAATAAGAAGGTACAAGGGATACAGTAAACCTGAAGTGAAGCATCGGAATCTAAAACTGGACTCACAGGTGAGGCTCAAATCATAGAAAGTTAGAGTGTCAGTCCTCTTGTACTTAGGTCGGCATTGTGCCTTTTGTATTTAATTCGGAAGCAATTTCTGCGATTCATCGTCAATTAGAAGGTCCAAGGGATACAGTAAACTTGAAGTGAAGCATCGGAATCTAAAACTGGACTCACAGGAGAATTTCATATCATAGAAAGTTAGAGTGTCAGTCCTCCTGTACTTAAGTCGGCGTTGTGCCTTTTGTATTAAATTCGGATGCAATTTCTGTGTTTCATCGTCAATAAGAAGGTCCAAGGGATACAGTAAACCTGAAGTGAAGCATCGGAATCAAAACTGGACTCACAGGTGAGGTTCAAATCATAGATAGTGAGAGTGTCAATCCTCTTGTACTTAAGTCGGCATTGTGCATTTTGTATTAAATTCCGATGCAATTTCTGTGTTTCATCGTCAATAAGAAGGTCCAAGGGATACAGTAAACCTGAAGTGAAGCATCGGAATCTAAAACTGGACTCACAGGTGAGGCTCAAATCATAGAAAGTTTGAGTGTCAGTCCTCTTGTACTTAGTTCGGCATTGTGCCTTTTGTATTAAGTTTGGATGCAATTTAGGTGTTTCATCGTCAATAAGAAGGTCCAAGTTATACAGTTAACCTGAATAGAAGCATCGGAATCTAATTCTGGACTCGCAGGAGAGGTTCAAATCATAGAAAGTTAGAGTGTCAGTCCTCTTGTACTTAAGTCGGCATTGTGCCTTTTCTATTAAATTCGGATGCTATGTCTGTGTTTCATCGTCAATAAGAAGGTCCAAGGGATACCGTTAACCTGAAGTGAAGCATCGGAATCTAGAACTGGACTCACAGGAGAGGTTCAAATCATAGAAAGTGAGAGTGTCAGTCCTCTTGTACTTAAGTTGGCACTGAGTCTTTTGTATTAAATTCGGATACAATTTCTGTGTTTCATCGTCAATAAGAAGGTCCAAGGGATACAGTAAACCTGAAGTGAAGCATCGGAATCTAAAACTGGACTCACAGGATAGTTTCAAATCATAGAAAGTTAGAGTGGCAGTCCTCTTGTACTTAGGTCGGCATTGTGCCTTCTGTATTAAATTCGGATGCAATTTCTGTGTTTCATCGTCAATAAGAAGGTCCAAGGGATACAGTAAACCTGAAGTGAAGCATCGGAATCTAAAAGTGGACTCACAGGAGAATTTGAAATCATAGAAAGTTAGAGAGTCAGTCCTCTTGTACTTAAGTCGGCATTGTGCCTTTTGTATTAAATTCGGATGCAATTTCTGTCTTTCATCGTCAATAAGAAGGTCCAAGGGATACAGTAAACCTGAAGTGAAGCATCGGAATCTAAAACTGGACTCACAGGAGAGGTTTAAATCATAGAAAGGTAGAGTGTCAGTATTCCTGCACTTAGGTCGGCATTGTGACTTTTGTATTAAATTCGGATGCAATTTCGGTGTTTCGTCGTCAATAAGAAGGTACAAGGGATACAGTAAACCTGAAGTGAAGCATCGGAATCTAAAACTGGACTCACAGGAGAGGTTCAAATCATAGAAAGTCAGAGTGTCAGTCCACTTGTGCTTAAGTCGGCATTGTGCTTTTTTAATTTAATTCCGATGGAATTTCTGTGTTTCATCGTCAATAAGAAGTTCCAAGGTATACAATAAACCTTAAGTGAAGCATCGGAATCTAAAACTGGACTCACAGGAGAGGTTCAAATCATAGAAAGTAATAGTGTCAGTCCTCCTGTATTTAAATCGGCATTGTGCTTTTGGTATTTAATTCGGATGCATTTTCTGTGATTCATCGTCAATAAGAAGGTCCAAGGGATACAGTAAACTTGAAGTGTAGCATCGGAATCTAAAACTGGACTCACAGGAGAGGTTCATATCATAGAAAGTGAGAGTGTCAGTCCTCTTGTACTTATGTCGGCATTGTGCCTTTTGTATTAAATTCGGATGCAATTTCTGTGTTTCATCGTCAATAAGAAGGTCCAAGGGATACAGTAAACCTGAAGTGAAGCATCGGAATCTAAAACTGGACTCACAGGAGAATTTCATATCATAGAAAGTTAGAGTGTCAGTCCTCTTGTACTTAAGTCGGCATTGTGCCTTTTGTATTAAATTCTAATGCAATTTCTGTGATTCATCGTCAATAAGATGGTCCAAGGGATACAGTAAACCAGAAGTGAAGCATCGGAATCTAAACTGGACTTACAGGAGAGGTTCAAAACATAGAAAGTGAGAGTGTCAATCCTCTTGTACTTAAGTCGGCATTGTGACTTTTGTATTAAATTCGGATGCAATTTCGTTGTTTCGTCGTCAATAAGAAGGTACAAGGGATACAGTAAACCTGAAGTGAAGCATCGGAATCTAAAACTAAACCCACAGGAGAGGTTCAAATCATAGAAAGCCAGAGTGTCAGTCCACTTGTGCTAAAGTCGGCATTGTGCTTTTTGAATTTAATTCCGATGGAATTTCTGTGTTTCATCGTCAACAAGAAGTTCCAAGCTATACAGTAAACCTTAAGTGAAGCATCGGAATTTAAAACTGGACTCACAGGAGAATTTCAAATCATAGAAAGTTAGAGTGTCAGTCTTCTTGTACTTAAGTCGACATTGTGCCAAGGTACTAGGGATACAGTAAACCTGAAGTGAAGCATCGGAATCTAAAACTGGACTCAAAGGAGAGGTTCAAATCATAGAATGTTAGAGTGTCAGTCCTCTTGTACTTAGATCGGCATTGTGCTTTCTGTATTAAATTCGGATGCAATTTCTGTGTTTCATCGTCAATAAGAAGGTCCAAGGGATACAGTAAACCTGAAGTGAAGCATCGGAATCTAAAACTGGACTCACAGGAGAATTTCAAATCATAGAAAGTTAGAGTGTCAGTCTTCTTGTACTTAAGTCGGCATTGTGCCTTTTGTATTTAATTCGGATGCAATTTCTGTGTTTCATCGTCAATAGGAAGGTCCAAGGGATACAGTAAACCTGAAGTGAAGCATCGGAATCTAAAACAGGACTCACAGGAGAGGTTCAAATCATAGAAAGTTAGAGTGTCAGTCCTCTTGTACTTAGGTCGGCATTGTGCTTTCTGTATTAAATTCGGATGCAATTTCTGTGTTTCATCGTCAATAAGGAGGTCCAAGGGATACAGTAAACCTGAAGTGAAGCATCGGAATCTAAAACTGGACTCACAGGAGAATTTCAAATCATAGAAAGTTATAGTGGCAGTCCTCTAGTACTTAAGTCGGCATTGTGACCTTTGTGTTACATTCGGATGCAATTTCTGTGTTTCATCGTCAATAAGAGGGTCCAAGGGATACAGTAAACCTGAAGTGCAGCATCGGAATCTAAAACGGGACTCACATTAGAGGTTTAAATCATAGAAAATACAGTGTCAGTCGTCCTGCACTTAAGTCGGCATTGTGACTTTTGTATTAAATTCGGATGCAATTTCTGTGTTTCATCGTCAATAAGAAGGTCCAAGGGATACAGTAAACCTGAAGTGAAGCATCGGAATCCAAAACTGGACTCACAGGAGAATTTCATATCATAGAAAGTTAGAGTGTCAGTCCTCTTGTACTTAAGTCGGCATTGTGCCTTTTGTATTATATTCGGATGCAATTTCGGTGTTTCATCGTAAATAAGAAGGTACAAGGGATACAGTAAACCTGAAGTGAAGCATCGGAATTTAAAACTTTACTCACAAGAGAGGTTCAAATCATAGAAAGTGAGAGTGTCAGACCTCTTGACATATGTCGGCATTGTGCCTTTTGTATAAAATTTGGATACAATTTCTGTGTTTCATCGTCAATAAGAAGGTCCAAGGGATACACTAAACCTGAAGTGCAGCATCTTAATCTAAAACTGGGCTCACAGGAGAGGTTCAAATCATAGAAAGTGAGAATGTCAGTCCTCTTGTACGTAAGTCGGCATTGTGCCTTTTGTATTCAATTCGGATGCAATTTCTGTGTTTCATCGTCAATAAGAAAGTCCAAGGGATACAATAAACCTGAAGTGAAGCATCGGAATCAAAAACTGGACTCACAGGAGAGGTTCAACACATAGAAAGTGAGAGTGTCAGTCCTCTTGTACTTATGTCGGCATTGTGCCTTTTGTATTAAATTCGGATGCAATTTCTGTGATTCATCGTCAATAAGAAGGTCCAAGGGATACAGTAAACCTGAAGTGAAGCATCGGAATCCAAAACTGGACTCACAGGAGAATTTCATATCATAGAAAGTTAGAGTGTCTGTCCTCTTGTACATAAGACGGCATTGTGCCTTTTGTATTAAATTCGGAGGCAATTTCTGTGTTTCATCGTCAATAAGAAGGTCCAAGGTATACTGTAAACCTGAAGTGAAGCATCGGAATCTAAAACTGGACTCGCAGGAGAGGTTCAAATCATAGAAAGTTAGAGTGTAAGTCCTCTTGTGCTTAAGTCGGCATTGTGCTTTTTGAATTTAATTCCGATGCAAGTTCTGTGTTTCATCGCCAATAAGAACTTCCAAGGTATACAGTAAACCTGAAGTGAAGCATCGGAATCTAAAACTGGACTCACAGGAGAGGTTCAAATCATAGAAAGTGAGAGTGTCAGTCCTCTTGTACTTAAGTCGGCATTGTGCCTTTTGTATTAAATTCGGATGCAATTTCTGTCTTTCATCGTCAATAAGAAGGTCCAGAGCATACAGTGAACCTGAAGTGAAGCATCGGAATCTAAAACTTTACTCACAGGTGAGGTTCAAATCACAGAAAGAGAGAGTGTCTGTCCTCTTGTACTTAAGTTGGCATTGTGAGGTTTGTATTAAATTCGGATGCAATTTCTGTGTTCCATCGTCAATAAGAAGGTCCAAGGGATACAGTATACCTGAGGTGAAGCATCGGATTGTAAAACTAGACTCACAGGAGAATTTCAAATCGTAGAAAGATAGAGTGTCAGTCCTCTTGTACTTAAGTCGGCATTGTGCCTTTCGTATTAAATTCGGATGCAATTACTGTGTTTCATCGTCAATAAGAAGGTCCAAGGGATACAGTAAACCTGTAGTGAAGCATCGGAATCTAAAACTGTACTCACAGGAGAGGTTCAAATGATAGAATGTTAGAGGGTCAGTCCTCTTGTACTTAAGTCGGCATTGTGACTTTTGTATTATATTCGGATGCAATTTCGGTGTTTCATCGTCAATAAGAAGGTACAAGTTATACAGTAAACCTGAAGAGAAGCGTCGGAATCTAAAACTGGACTCACAGGAGAGGTTCATATCATAGAATGTTAGAGTGTCAGTCCTCTTGTACTTAAGCCGGCATTGTGCCAAGGTACTAGGGATACAGTAAACCTGAAGTGAAGCATCGGAATCTAAAACTGGACTCACAGGAGAGGTTCAAATCATAGAAAGTGAGAGTGTCAGTCCTCTTGTGCTTAGGTCGGCATTGTGCCCTTTGAATTTATTTCCGATGCAATTTCTGTGTTTATCGTCAATAAGAAGTTCCAAGGTATACAGTAAACCTGAAGTGAAGACTCGGAATCTAAAACTGGACTCACAGGAGAGGTTCAAATCATAGAATGTTAGAGTGTCAGTCCTCTTGTACTTAGATCGGCATTGTGCTTTCTGTATTAAATTCAAATGCAATTTCTGTGTTTCATCGTCAATAAGAAGGTCCAAGGGATACAGTAAACCTGAAGTGAAGCATCGGAATCTAAAACTGGACTCACAGGAGAATTTCAAATCATAGAAAGTTATAGTGTCAGTCTTCTTGTACTTAAGTCGGCATTGTGCCTTTTGTATTAAATTCGGATGCAATTTCTGTGTTTCATCGTCAATAGGAAGGTCCAAGGGATACAGTAAACCTGAAGTGAAGCATCGGAATCTAAAACAGGGCTCACAGGAGAGGTTCAAATCATAGAAAGTTAGAGTGTCAGTCCTCTTGTACTTAGGTCGGCATTGTGCTTTCTGTATTAAATTCGGATGCAATTTCTGTGTTTCATCGTCAATACGAAGGTCCAAAACATACAGTAAACCTGAAGTGAAGCATCGGAATCTAAAACTGGACTCACAGGAGAATTTCAAATCATAGAAAGTTAGAGTGTCAGTCCTCTAGTACTTAAGTCGGCATTGTGACCTTTGTATTACATTCGGATGCAATTTCTGTGTTTCATCGTCAATAAGAGGGTCCAAGGGATACAGTAAACCTGAAGTGCAGCATCGGAATCTAAAACGGGACTCACATTAGAGGTTTAAATCATAGAAAATACAGTGTCAGTCCTCCTGCACTTAAGTCGGCATTGTGACTTTTGTATTAAATTCGGATGCAATTTCGGTGTTTCATCGACAATAAGAAGGTACAAGGGATACAGTAAACTTGAAGTGAAGCATCGGAATCTAAAACTGTACTCACAGGTGAATTTCATATCATAGAAAGTTAGAGTGTCAGTCCTCTTGTACTTAAGTCGGCATTGTGCCTTTCGTATTAAATTCGGATGCAATTACTGTGTTTCATCGTCAATAAGAAGTTCCAAGGGATACAGTAAACCTGTAGTGAAGCATCGGAATCTAAAACTGGACTCACAGGAGAGGTTCAAATGATAGAATGTTAGAGGGTCAGTCCTCTTGTACTTAAGTCGGCATTGTGACTTTTTTATTATATTCGGATGCAATTTCGGTGTTTCATCGTCAATAAGAAGGTACACGTTATACAGTAAACCTGAAGAGAAGCGTCGGAATCTAAAACTGGACTCACAGGAGAGGTTCATATCATAGAATGTTAGAGTGTCAGTCCTCTTGTACTTAAGTCGGCATTGTGCCAAGGTACTAGGGATACAGTAAACCTGAAGTGAAGCATCGGAATCTAAAACTGGACTCACAGGAGAGGTTCAAATCATAGAAAGTGAGAGTGTCAGTCCTCTTGTGCTTAGGTCGGCATTGTGCCCTTTGAATTTATTTCCGATGCAATATCTGTGTTTATCGTCAATAAGAAGTTCCAAGGTATACAGTAAACCTGAAGTGAAGACTCGGAATCTAATACTGGACTCACAGGAGAGGTTCAAATCATAGAATGTTAGAGTGTCAGTCCTCTTGTACTTAGGTCGGCATTGTGCTTTCTGTATTAAATTCGGATGCAATTTCTGTGTTTCATCGTCAATAAGAAGGTCCTAGGGATACAGTAAACCTGAAGTGAAGCATCGGAATCTAAAACTGGACTCACAGGAGAATATCAAATCATAGAAAGTTAGAGTGTCAGTCCTCTAGTACTTAAGTCGGCATTGTGACCTTTGTATTACATTCGGATGCAATTTCTGTGTTTCATCGTCAATAAGAGGGTCCAAGGGATACAGTAAACCTGAAGTGCAGCATCGGAATATAAAACGGGACTCACATTAGAGGTTTAAATCATAGAAAATACAGTGTCAGTCCTCCTGCACTTAAGTCGACATTGTGACTTTTGTATTAAATTCGGATGCAATTTCGGTGTTTCATCGACAATAAGAAGGTACAAGGGATACAGTAAACCTGAAGTGAAGCATCGGAATCTAAAACTGGACCCACAGGAGAGGTTCAAATCATAGAAAGTCAGAGTGTCAGTCCACTTGTGCTTAAGTCGGCATTGAGCTTTTTGAATTTAATTCCGATGGAATTTCTGTGTTTCATCGTCAATAAGAATTTCCAAGGTATACAGTAATCCTGAAGTGAAGCATCGGAATCTATAACTGGACTCACAGGAGAGGTTCAAATAATAGAAAGTGAGAGTGTCAGTCCTCTTGTACTTAAATCGGCATTGTGCCTTTTGTATTCAATTCGGAAGCAATTTCTGCGATTCATCGTCAATTAGAAGGTCCAAGGGATACAGTAAACTTGAAGTGAAGCTTCGGAATCTAAAACTGGACTCACAGGAGAATTTCATATCATAGGAAGTTAGAGTGTCAGTCCTCCTGTACTTAAGTCGGCATTGTGCCTTTTGTATTAAATTCGGATGCAATTTCTGTGTTTCATCGTCAATAAGAAGGTCCAAGGGATACAGTAAACCTGAAGTGAAGCATCGGAATCAAAACTGGACTCACAGGTGAGGCTCAAATCATAGGAAGTTAGAGTGTCAGTCCTCTTGTACTTAGGTCGGCATTGTGCCTTTTGTATTAAGTTTGGATGCAATTTAGGTGTTTCATCGTCAATAAGAAGGTCCAAGTTATACAGTTAACCTGAAGAAAAGCATCGGAATCTAAAACTGGACTCGCAGGAGAGGTTCAAATCATAGAAAGTTAGAGTGTCAGTCCTCTTGTACTTAAGTCGGCATTGTGCCTTTTCTATTAAATTCGGATGCTATGTCTGTGTTTCATCGTCAATAAGAAGGTCCAAAGGATACCGTTAACCTGAAGTGAAGCATCGGAATCTAGAACTGGACTCACAGGAGAGGTTCAAATCATAGAAAGTGAGAGTGTCAGTCCTCTTGTACTTAAGTTGGCACTGAGTCTTTTGTATTAAATTCGGATACAATTTCTGTGTTTCATCGTCAATAAGAAGGTCCAAGGGATACAGTAAACCTGAAGTGAAGCATCGGAATCTAAAACTGGACTCACAGGATAGTTTCAAATCATAGAAAGTTAGAGTGTCAGTCCTCTTGTACTTAGGCAGGCATTGTGCTTTCTGTATTAAATTCGGATGCAATTTCTGTGTTTCATCGTCAATAAGAAGGTCCAAGGGATACAGTAAACCTGAAGTGAAGCATCGGAATCTAAAACTGGACTCACAGGAGAGGTTTAAATCATAGAAAGATAGAGTGTCAGTATTCCTGCACTTAGGTCGGCATTGTGACTTTTGTATTAAATTCGGATGCAATTTCGGTGTTTCGTCGTCAATAAGAAGGTACAAGGGATACAGTAAACCTGAAGTGAAGCATCGGAATCTAAAACTGGACTCACAGGAGAGGTTCAAATCATAGAAAGTCAGAGTGTCAGTCCACTTGTGCTTAAGTCGGCATTGTGCTTTTTTAATTTAATTCCGATGGAATTTCTGTGTTTCATCGTTAATAAGAAGTTCCAAGGTATACAGTAAACCTTAAGTGAAGCATCGGAATCTAAAACTGGACTCACAGGAGAGGTTCAAATCATAGAATGTTAGAGTGTCAGTCCTCTTGTACTTAGATCGGCATTGTGCTTTCTGTATGAAACTCGGATGCAATTTCTGTGTTTCATCGTCAATAAGAAGGTCCAAGGGATACAGTAAACCTGAAGTGAAGCATCGGAATCTAAAACTGGACTCACAGGAGAATTTCAAATCATAGAAAGTTAGAGTGTCAGTCCTCTAGTACTTAAGTCGGCATAGTGACCTTTGTATTACATTCGGATGCAATTTCTGTGTTTCATCGTCAATAAGAGGGTCCAAGGGATACAGTAATGCTGAAGTGCAGCATCGGAATCTAAAACGAGACTCACATTAGAGGTTAAAATCACAGAAAATACAGTGTCAGTCCTCCTGCACTTAAGTCGGCATTGTGACTTTTGTATTAAATTCGGATGCAATTTCGGTGTTTCATCGACAATAAGAAGGTACAAGGGATACAGTAAACCTGAAGTGAAGCATCGGAATCTAAAACTGGACTCACAGGTGAGGCTCAAATCATAGAAAGTTAGAGTGTCGGTCCTCTTGTACTTAGGTCGGCATTGTGCCTTTTGTATTAAGTTTGGATGCAATTTAGGTGTTTCATCGTCAATAAGAAGGTCCAAGTTATACAGTTAACCTGAAGAGAAGCATCGGAATCTAATACTGGACTCGCAGGAGAGGTTCAAATCATAGAAAGTTAGAGTGTCAGTCCTCTTGTACTTAAGTCGGCATTGTGCATTTTCTATTAAATTCGGATGCTATGTCTGTGTTTCATCGTCAATAAGAAGGTCCAAGGGATACCGTTAAACTGAAGTGAAGCATCGGAATCTAGAACTGGACTCACAGGAGAGGTTCAAATCATAGAAAGTGAGAGTGTCAGTCCTCTTGTACTTAAGTTGGCACTGAGTCTTTTGTATTAAATTCGGATACAATTTCTGTGTTTCATCGTCAATAAGAAGGTCCAAGGGATACAGTAAACCTGAAGTGAAGCATCGGAATCTAAAACTGGACTCACAGGATAGTTTCAAATCATAGAAAGTTAGAGTGGCAGTCCTCTTGTACTTAGGTCGGCATTGTGCTTTCTGTATTAAATTCGGATGCAATTTCTGTGTTTCATCGTCAATAAGAAGGTCCAAGGGATACAGTAAACCTGAAGTGAAGCATCGGAATCTAAAACTGGACTCACAGGAGAATTTCATATCACAGAAAGTTAGAGTGTCAGTCCTCCTGTACTTAAGTCGGCATTGTGCCTTTTGGATTAAATTCGGATGCAATTCCTGCGTTTCATCGTCAATAAGAAGGTCCAAGGGATACAGTAAACCTGAAGTGAAGCATCGGAATCAAAACTGGACTCACAGGAGAGGTTCAAATCATAGATAGTGAGAGTGTCAATCCTCTTGTACTTAAGTCGGCATTGAGCATTTTGTATTAAATTCCGATGCAATTTCTGTGTTTCATCGTCAATAAGAAGGTCCAAGGGATACAGTAAACCTGAAGTGAAGCATCGGAATCTAAAACTGGACTCACAGGTGAGGCTCAAATCATAGAAAGTTAGAGTGTCAGTCCTCTTGTACTTAGGTCGGCATTGTGCCTTTTGTATTTAATTCGGAAGCAATTTCTGCGATTCATCGTCAATTAGAAGGTCCAAGGGATACAGTAAACTTGAAGTGAAGCATCGGAATCTAAAACTGGACTCACAGGAGAATTTCATATCATAGAAAGTTAGAGTGTCAGTCCTCCTGTCCTTAAGTCGGCATTGTGCCTTTTGTATTAAATTCGGATGCAATTTCTGTGTTTCATCGTCAATAAGAAGGTCCAAGGGATACAGTAAACCTGAAGTGAAACATCGGAATCAAAACTGGACTCACAGGAGAGGTTCAAATCATAGATAGTGAGAGTGTCAATCCTCTTGTACTTAAGTCGGCATTGTGCATTTTGTATTAAATTCCGATGCAATTTCTGTGTTTCATCGTCAATAAGAAGGTCCAAGGGATACAGTAAACCTGAAGTGAAGCATCGGAATCTAAAACTGGACTCACAGGTGAGGCTCAAATCATAGAAAGTTTGAGTGTCAGTCCTCTTGTACTTAGGTCGGCATTGTGCCTTTTGTATTAAGTTTGGATGCAATTTAGGTGTTTCATCGTCAATAAGAAGGTCCAAGTTATACAGTTAACCTGAATAGAAGCATCGGAATCTAATACTGGACTCGCAGGAGAGGTTCAAATCATAGAAAGTTAGAGTGTCAGTCCTCTTGTACTTAAGTCGGCATTGTGCCTTTTCTATTAAATTCGGATGCTATGTCTGTGTTTCATCGTCAATAAGAAGGTCCAAGGGATACCGTTAACCTGAAGTGAAGCATCGGAATCTAGAACTGGACTCACAGGAGAGGTTCAAATCATAGAAAGTGAGAGTGTCAGTCCTCTTATACTTAAGTTGGCACTGAGTCTTTTGTATTAAATTCGGATACAATTTCTGTGTTTCATCGTCAATAAGAAGGTCCAAGGGATACAGTAAACCTGAAGTGAAGCATCGGAATCTAAAACTGGACTCACAGGATAGTTTCAAATCATAGAAAGTTAGAGTGGCAGTCCTCTTGTACTTAGGTCGGCATTGTGCCTTCTGTATTAAATTCGGATGCAATTTCTGTGTTTCATCGTCAATAAGAAGGTCCAAGGGATACAGTAAACCTGAAGTGAAGCATCGGAATCTAAAAGTGGACTCACAGGAGAATTTGAAATCATAGAAAGTTAGAGTGTCAGTCCTCTTGTACTTAAGTCGGCATTGTGCCTTTTGTATTAAATTCGGATGCAATTTCTGTCTTTCATCGTCAATAAGAAGGTCCAAGGGATACAGTAAACCTGAAGTGAAGCATCGGAATCTAAAACTGGACTCACAGGAGAGGTTTAAATCATAGAAAGATAGAGTGTCAGTATTCCTGCACTTAGGTCGGCATTGTGACTTTTGTATTAAATTCGGATGCAATTTCGGTGTTTCGTCGTCAATAAGAAGGTACAAGGGATACAGTAAACCTGAAGTGAAGCATCGGAATCTAAAACTGGACTCACAGGAGAGGTTCAAATCATAGAAAGTCAGAGTGTCAGTCCACTTGTGCTTAAGTCGGCATTGTGCTTTTTTAATTTAATTCCGATGGAATTTCTGTGTTTCATCGTCAATAAGAAGTTCCAAGGTATACAGTAAACCTTAAGTGAAGCATCGGAATCTAAAACTGGACTCACAGGAGAGGTTCAAATCATAGAAAGTAAGAGTGTCAGTCCTCCTGTATTTAAATCGGCATTGTGCTTTTGGTATTTAATTCGGATGCATTTTCTGTGATTCATCGTCAATAAGAAGGTCCAAGGGATACAGTAAACTTGAAGTGTAGCATCGTAATCTAAAACTGGACTCACAGGAGAGGTTCATATCATAGAAAGTGAGAGTGTCAGTCCTCTTGTACTTATGTCGGCATTGTGCCTTTTGTATTAAATTCGGATGCAATTTCTGTGTTTCATCGTCAATAAGAAGGTCCAAGGGATACAGTAAACCTGAAGTGAAGCATCGGAATCTAAAACTGGACTCACAGGAGAATTTCATATCATAGAAAGTTAGAGTGTCAGTCCTCTTGTACTTAAGTCGGCATTGTGCCTTTTGTATTAAATTCGAATGCAATTTCTGTGATTCATCGTCAATAAGATGGTCCAAGGGATACAGTAAACTTGAAGTGTAGCATCGGAATCTAAAACTGGACTCACAGGAGAGGTTCATATCATAGAAAGTGAGAGTGTCAGTCCTCTTGTACTTATGTCGGCATTGTGCCTTTTGTATTAAATTCGGATGCAATTTCAGTGTTTCATCGTCAATAAGAAGGTCCAAGGGATACAGTAAACCTGAAGTGAAGCATCGGAATCAAAACTGGACTCACAGGAGAGGTTCAAATCATAGATAGTGAGAGTGTCAATCCTCTTGTACTTAAGTCGGCATTGTGCATTTTGTATTAAATTCCGATGCAATTTCTGTGTTTCATCGTCAATAAGAATGTCCAAGGGATACAGTAAACCTGAAGTGAAGCATCGGAATCTAAAACTGGACTCACAGGTGAGGCTCAAATCATAGAAAGTTTGAGTGTCAGTCGTCTTGTACTTAGGTCGGCATTGTGCCTTTTGTATTAAGTTTGGATGCAGTTTAGGTGTTTCATCGTCAATAAGAAGGTCCAAGTTATACAGTTAACCTGAAGAGAAGCATCGGAATCTAATACTGGACTCGCAGGAGAGGTTCAAATCATAGAAAGTTAGAGTGTCAGTCCTCTTGTACTTAAGTCGGCATTGTGCCTTTTCTATTAAATTCGGATGCTATGTCTGTGTTTCATCGTCAATAAGAAGGTCCAAGGGATACAGTAAACCTGAAGTGAAGCATCGGAATCTAAAACTGGACTCACAGGAGAATTTCATATCATAGAAAGTTAGAGTGTCAGTCCTCTTGTACTTAAGTCGGCATTGTGCCTTTTGTATTAAATTCGAATGCAATTTCTGTGATTCATCGTCAATAAGATGGTCCAAGGGATACAGTAAACCTGAAGTGAAGCATCGGAATCTAAACTGGACTTACAGGAGAGGTTCAAAACATAGAAAGTGAGAGTGTCAATCCTCTTGTACTTAAGTCGGCATTGTGACTTTTGTATTAAATTCGGATGCAATTTCGGTGTTTCGTCGTCAATAAGAAGGTACAAGGGATACAGTAAACCTGAAGTGAAGCATCGGAATCTAAAACTGGACCCACAGGAGAGGTTCAAATCATAGAAAGTCAGAGTGTCAGTCCACTTGTGCTTAAGTCGGCATTGTGCTTTTTGAATTTAATTCCGATGGAATTTCTGTGTTTCATCGTCAACAAGAAGTTCCAAGCTATACAGTAAACCTTAAGTGAAGCATCGGAATTTAAAACTGGACTCACAGGAGAGGTTCAAATCATAGAAAGTAAGAGTGTCAGTCCTCCTGTACTTAAATCGGCATTGTGCCTTTGGTATTTAATTCGGATGCAATTTCTGTGATTCATCGTCAATAAGAAGGTTCAAGGGATACAGTAAACTTGAAGTGTAGCATCGGAATCAAAACTGGACTCACAGGAGAGGTTCAAATCATAGATAGTGAGAGTGTCAATCCTCTTGTACTTAAGTCGGCATTGTGCATTTTGTATTAAATTCCGATGCAATTTCTGTGTTTCATCGTCAATAAGAAGGTCCAAGGGATACAGTAAACCTGAAGTGAAGCATCGGAATCTAAAACTGGACTCACAGGTGAGGCTCAAATCATAGAAAGTTTGAGTGTCAGTCGTCTTGTACTTAGGTCGGCATTGTGCCTTTTGTATTAAGTTTGGATGCAGTTTAGGTGTTTCATCGTCAATAAGAAGGTCCAAGTTATACAGTTAACCTGAAGAGAAGCATCGGAATCTAATACTGGACTCGCAGGAGAGGTTCAAATCATAGAAAGTTAGAGTGTCAGTCCTCTTGTACTTAAGTCGGCATTGTGCCTTTTCTATTAAATTCGGATGCTATGTCTGTGTTTCATCGTCAATAAGAAGGTCCAAGGGATACAGTAAACCTGAAGTGAAGCATCGGAATCTAAAACTGGACTCACAGGAGAATTTCATATCATAGAAAGTTAGAGTGTCAGTCCTCTTGTACTTAAGTCGGCATTGTGCCTTTTGTATTAAATTCGAATGCAATTTCTGTGATTCATCGTCAATAAGATGGTCCAAGGGATACAGTAAACCTGAAGTGAAGCATCGGAATCTAAACTGGACTTACAGGAGAGGTTCAAAACATAGAAAGTGAGAGTGTCAATCCTCTTGTACTTAAGTCGGCATTGTGACTTTTGTATTAAATTCGGATGCAATTTCGGTGTTTCGTCGTCAATAAGAAGGTACAAGGGATACAGTAAACCTGAAGTGAAGCATCGGAATCTAAAACTGGACCCACAGGAGAGGTTCAAATCATAGAAAGTCAGAGTGTCAGTCCACTTGTGCTTAAGTCGGCATTGTGCTTTTTGAATTTAATTCCGATGGAATTTCTGTGTTTCATCGTCAACAAGAAGTTCCAAGCTATACAGTAAACCTTAAGTGAAGCATCGGAATTTAAAACTGGACTCACAGGAGAGGTTCAAATCATAGAAAGTAAGAGTGTCAGTCCTCCTGTACTTAAATCGGCATTGTGCCTTTGGTATTTAATTCGGATGCAATTTCTGTGATTCATCGTCAATAAGAAGGTCCAAGGGATACAGTAAACTTGAAGTGTAGCATCGGAATCTAAAACTGGACTCACAGGAGAGGTTCATATCATAGAAAGTGAGAGTGTCAGTCCTCTTGTACTTATGTCGGCATTGTGCCTTTGTATTAAATTCGGATGCAATTTCAGTGTTTCATCGTCAATAAGAAGTTCCAAGGGATACAGTAAACCTGAAGTGAAGCATCGGAATCTAAAACTGGACTCACAGGAGAATTTCATATCATAGAAAGTTAGAGTGTCAGTCCTCCTGTACTTAAGTCGGCATTGTGCCTTTTGTATTAAATTCGGATGCAATTTCTGTGTTTCATCGTCAATAAGAAGGTCCAAGGGATACAGTAAACCTGAAGTGAAGCATCGGAATCAAAACTGGACTCACAGGAGAGGTTCAAATCATAGATAGTGAGAGTGTCAATCCTCTTGTACTTAAGTCGGCATTGTGCATTTTGTATTAAATTCCGATGCAATTTCTGTGTTTCATCGTCAATAAGAAGGTCCAAGGGATACAGTAAACCTGAAGTGAAGCATCGGAATCTAAAACTGGACTCACAGGTGAGGCTCAAATCATAGAAAGTTTGAGTGTCAGTCGTCTTGTACTTAGGTCGGCATTGTGCCTTTTGTATTAAGTTTGGATGCAATTTAGGTGTTTCATCGTCAATAAGAAGGTCCAAGTTATACAGTTAACCTGAAGAGAAGCATCGGAATCTAATACTGGACTCGCAGGAGAGGTTCAAATCATAGAAAGTTAGAGTGTCAGTCCTCTTGTACTTAAGTCGGCATTGTGCCTTTTCTATTAGATTCGGATGCTATGTCTGTGTTTCATCGTCAATAAGAAGGTCCAAGGGATACCGTTAACCTGAAGTGAAGCATCGGAATCTAGAACTGGACTCACAGGAGAGGTTCAAATCATAGAAAGTGAGAGTGTCAGTCCTCTTGTACTTAAGTTGGCACTGAGTCTTTTGTATTAAATTCGGATACAATTTCTGTGTTTCATCGTCAATAAGAAGGTCCAAGGGATACAGTAAACCTGAAGTGAAGCATCGGAATCTAAAACTGGACTCACAGGATAGTTTCAAATCATAGAAAGTTAGAGTGGCAGTCCTCTTGTACTTAGGTCGGCATTGTGCCTTCTGTATTAAATTCGGATGCAATTTCTGTGTTTCATCGTCAATAAGAAGGTCCAAGGGATACAGTAAACCTGAGGTGAAGCATCGGAATCTAAAAGTGGACTTACAGGAGAATTTGAAATCATAGAAAGTTAGAGTGTCAGTCCTCTTGTACTTAAGTCGGCATTGTGCCTTTTGTATTAAATTCGGACGCAATTTCTGTCTTTCATCGTCAATAAGAAGGTCCAAGGGATACAGTAAACCTGAAGTGAAGCATCGGAATCTAAAACTGGACTCACAGGAGAGGTTTAAATCATAGAAAGATAGAGTGTCAGTATTCCTGCACTTAGGTCGGCATTGTGACTTTTGTATTAAATTCGGATGCAATTTCGGTGTTTCGTCGTCGATAAGAAGGTACAAGGGATACAGTAAACCTGAAGTGAAGCATCGGAATCTAAAACTGGACTCACAGGAGAGGTTCAAATCATAGAAAGTCAGAGTGTCAGTCCACTTGTGCTTAAGTCGGCATTGTGCTTTTTTAATTTAATTCCGATGGAATTTCTGTGTTTCATCGTCAATAAGAAGTTCCAAGGTATACAGTAAACCTTAAGTGAAGCATCGGAATCTAAAACTGGACTCACAGGAGAGGTTCAAATCATAGAAAGTAAGAGTGTCAGTCCTCCTGTATTTAAATCGGCATTGTGACTTTTGTATTAAATTCGGATGCAATTTCGGTGTTTCGTCGTCAATAAGAAGGTACAAGGGATACAGTAAACCTGAAGTGAAGCATCGGAATCTAAAACTGGACCCACAGGAGAGGTTCAAATCATAGAAAGTCAGAGTGTCAGTCCACTTGTGCTTAAGTCGGCATTGTGCTTTTTGAATTTAATTCCGATGGAATTTCTGTGTTTCATCGTCAACAAGAAGTTCCAAGCTATACAGTAAACCTTAAGTGAAGCATCGGAATTTAAAACTGGACTCACAGGAGAGGTTCAAATCATAGAAAGTAAGAGTGTCAGTCCTCCTGTACTTAAATCGGCATTGTGCCTTTGGTATTTAATTCGGATGCAATTTCTGTGATTCATCGTCAATAAGAAGGTCCAAGGGATACAGTAAACTTGAAGTGTAGCATCGGAATCTAAAACTGGACTCACAGGAGAGGTTCATATCATAGAAAGTGAGAGTGTCAGTCCTCTTGTACTTATGTCGGCATTGTGCCTTTTGTATTAAATTCGGATGCAATTTCAGTGTTTCATCGTCAATAAGAAGTTCCAAGGGATACAGTAAACCTGAAGTGAAGCATCGGAATCTAAAACTGGACTCACAGGAGAATTTCATATCATAGTAAGTTAGAGTGTCAGTCCTCTTGTACTTAAGTCGGCATTGTGCCTTTTGTATTAAATTCGGATGCAATTTCTATGTTTCATCGTCAATAAGATGTTCCAAGGGATACAATAAACCTGAAGTGAAGCATCGGAATCTAAACTGGACTTACAGGAGAGGTTCAAAACATAGAAAGTGAGAGTGTCAATCCTCTCGTACTTAAGTCGGCATTGTGCATTTTGTATTAAATTCGGATACAATTTCTGTGTTTCATCGTCAATAAGATGGTCCAAGGGATACAGTAAACCTAAAGTGAAGCATCGGAATCTCAAACTGGACTCACAGGAGAGGCTGAAATCAAAGAAAGTTAGAGTGTCAGTCCTCTTGTACTTAGGTCGGCATTGTGCCTGTTGTATTAAGTTTGGATGCTATTTAGGTGTTTCATCGTCAATAAGAAGGTCCAAGTTATACAGTAAACCTGAAGAGAAGCATCGGAATCTAAATCTGGACTCACGGGAGAGGTTCAAATTCATAGAAAGTTAGAGTGTCAGTCCTCTTGTACTTAAGTCAGCATTGTGCCTTTTGTATTAAATTCGGATGAAATGTCTGTGTTTCATCGTCAATAAGAAGGTCAAAGGGATACAGTAAACCTGAAGCGAAGCATCGGAATCTAGAACTGGACACACACGAGAGGTTCAAATCATAGAAAGTGAGATTGTCAGTCCTCTTGTACTTAAGTCGGCACTGTGCCTTTTGTATTAAATCCGGATGCAATTTCTGTGTTTCAACGTCAATAAGAAGGTCCAAGGGATACAGTAAAGCTGAAGTGAAGCATCGGAATCTAAAACTGAATTCACAGGAGAGGTTCAAATCATAGAAAGTCAGAGTGTGAGTCCTCATTGTCTTAAGTTCGCATTGTGCCTTTTCTATTAAATTCGGATGCAATTTCTGTGTTTCATCGTCAATACGAAGGTCCAAGGGATACAGTAAACCTGAAGTGAAGCATCGGAATCTAAAACTGGACTCACAGGAGAATTTGAAATCATAGAAAGTGAGAGTGTCAGTCCTCTTGTACTTAAGTCGGCATTGTGCCTTTTGTATTACATTCGGATGCAATTTCTGTGTTTCAACGTCAATAAGAAGGTCCAAGGGATACAGTAAACCTGAAGTGAAGCATCGTAATCTAAAACTGGACTCACAGGAGAGGTTTATATCATAGAAAGATAGGGTGTCAGTCCTCCTGCACTTAAGTCGGCATTGTGACTTTTGTATTAAATTCGGATGCAATTTCGGTGTTTCGTCGTCAATAAGAAGGTACAAGGGATACAGTAAACCTGAAGTAAAGCATCGGAAACTTAAACTGGACCCACAGGAGAGGTTCAAATCATAGAAAGTCAGAGTGTCAGTCCACTTGTGCTTAAGTCCTCATTGTGCTTTTTGAATTTAATTCCGATGGAATTTCTGTGTTTCATCGTCAATAAGAAGTTCCAAGGTATACAGTAAACCTTAAGTGAAGCATCGGAATCTAAAACTGGACTCACAGGAGAGGTTCAAATCATAGAAAGTAAGAGTGTCAGTCCTCCTGTACTTAAATCTTCAGTGTGCCTTTTGTATTAAATTCGGATGCAATTTCTGTGTTTCATCGTCAATAAGAAGGTCCAAGGGATACAGTAAACCTGAAGTGAAGCATCGGACTCACAGGAGAGGTTCAAATCATATAAAGTGAGAGTGTCAGACCTCTTGTACGTAAGTCGGGATTGTGCCTTTTGTATTAAATTCGGATGCAATTTCTGGGTTTCATCGTCAATATGAAGGTCCAAGGGATACATTAAACCTGAAGTGAAGCATCGGAATTTAAAACTGGACTCACAGGAGAGGTTCAAATCATAGAAAATTAGAGTGTCAGTCCCCTTGTACTTAGGTCGGCATTGTGCTTTCTGTATTAAATTCGGATGCAATTTCTGTCTTTCATCGTCAATAAGAAGGTCCGAGGAATACGGTAAACATGAAGAGACTCATCGTATTCGAAAACTGGACTCACAGGAGAGGTTCAAATCACAGAAAGTGAGAGTGTCAGTCCTCTTGTACTTAAGTCGGCACTGTGCCTTTTGTATTAAATTCGGATGCAATTTCTGTGTTTCATCGTCAATAAGAAGGTCCAAGGGATACAGTAAAGCTGAAGTGAAGCATCTGAATCTAAAACTGGACTCACAGGAGAGGCTCAAATCAAAGAAAGTTAGAGTGTCAGTCCTCTTGTACTTAGGTCGGCATTGTGCCTGTTGTATTAAGTATGGATGCTATTTAGGTGTTTCATCGTCAATAAGAAGGTCCAAGTTATACAGTAAACCTGAAGGTAAGCATCGGAATCTAAATCTGGACTCACAGGAGAGGTTCAAATTCATAGAAAGTTAGAGTGTCAGTCCTCTTGTACTTAAGTCGGCATTGTGCCTTTTGTATTAAATTCGGATGAAATGTCTGTGTTTCATCGTCAATAAGAAGGTCAAAGGGATACAGTAAACCTAAAGCGAAGCATCGGAATGTAGAACTGCACACACACGAGAGGTTCAAATCATAGAAAGTGAGATTGTCAGTCCTCTTGTACTTAAGTCGGCACTGTGCCTTTTGTATTAAATTCGGATGCAATTTCTGTGTTTCATCGTCAATAAGAAGGTCCAAGGGATACAGTAAAGCTGAAGTGAAGCATCTGAATCTAAAACTGGACTCACAGGAGAGGTTCAAATCATAGAAAGTAAGAGTGTCAGTCCTCCTGTACTTAAATCTTCAGTGTGCCTTTTGTATTAAATTCGGATGCAATTTCTGTGTTTCATCGTCAATAAGAAGGTCCAAGGGATACAGTAAACCTGAAGTGAAGCATCGGACTCACAGGAGAGGTTCAAATCATATAAAGTGAGAGTGTCAGTCCTCTTGTACGTAAGTCGGGATTGTGCCTTTTGTATTAAATTCGGATGCAATTTCTGGGTTTCATCGTCAATATGAAGGTCCAAGGGATACATTAAACCTGAAGTGAAGCATCGGAATTTAAAACTGGACTCACAGGAGAGGTTCAAATCATAGAAAATTAGAGTGTCAGTCCCCTTGTACTTAGGTCGGCATTGTGCTTTCTGTATTAAATTCGGATGTAATTTCTGTCTTTCATCGTCAATAAGAAGGTCCGAGGAATACGGTAAACATGAAGAGACTCATCGTATTCGAAAACTGGACTCACAGGAGAGGTTCAAATCACAGAAAGTGAGAGTGTCAGTCCTCTTGTACTTAAGTCGGCACTGTGCCTTTTGTATTAAATTCGGATGCAATTTCTGTGTTTCATCGTCAATAAGAAGGTCCAAGGGATACAGTAAAGCTGAAGTGAAGCATCTGAATCTAAAACTGGACTCACAGGAGAGGTTCAAATCATATAAAGTGAGAGTGTCAGTCCTCTTGTACTTAGGTCGGCATTGTGCTTTCTGTATAAAAATTCGGATGCAATTTCTGTCTTTCATCGTCAATTAGAAGGTCCACGGAATACAGTAAACCTGAAGAGACGCATCGGATTCGAAAACTGGACTCACAGGAAAGGTTCAAATCATAGAAAGTGAGAGTGTCAGTCCTCTTGTACTAAAGTTGGCACTGTGCCTTTTGTATAAAATTCGGATGCAATTTCTGTGTTTCATCGTAAATAAGAAGGTCCAAGGGATACAGTAAAGCTGAAGTGAAGCATCGGAATCTAAAACTGGATTCACAGGAGACGTTCAAATCATAGAAAGTCAGAGTGTCAGTCCTCATAGACTTAAGTCGGCATTGTGCCTTTTCAATTTCATTCCGATGCAATTACTGTGTTTCATCGTCAATAAGAAGTTCCAAGGTATACAGTAAACCTGAAGTGAAGCATCGGAATCTAAAACTGGACTCACAGGAGAGGTTCAAATCATAGAAAGTGAGAGTGTCAGTCCTCCTGTTCGTAAGTCGGCATTGTGTTTTTTGTATTAAATTCGGATGCAATTTCTGTGTTTCATCGTCAATAAGAAGGTCCAAGGGATACAGTACACCTGAAGTGAAGCATCGGTATCTAATACTGGACTCACAGGAGAGGTTCAAATCATAGAAAGTCAGAGTGTCAGTCCTCTTGGACTTAAGTCGGCTTTGTGCCATTTGAATTTAATTCCGATGCAATTTCTGTGTTTCATCGTCAATAAGAAGTTCCAAGGTATACAGTAAACCTGAAGTGAAGCATCGGAATCTAAAACTGGACTCACAAGAGAGGTTCAAATCATAGAGAGTCAGAGTGTCAGACCTCTAGTACTTAAGTCGGCATTGTGCCTTTTGTATTAAATTCGGATGCAATTTCTGTGTGTCATCGTCAATAAGAAGGTCCAAGGGATACAGTAAACCTGAAGTGAAGCATCGGAATCTAAAACTGGACTCACAGGAGAGGTTCAAACCATAGAAAGTGAGAGTGTCAGTCCTCTTGTACTTAAGTCGGCATTGTGCCTTTTGTATTAAATTCGGGTGCAATATCTGTGTTTCATCGTCAATAAGAAGGTCCAAGGGAAACAGTAAACCCGAAGTGAAGCATAGGAATCTGAAACTGGACTCACAGGAGAGGTTCAAATCATAGAAAGTCAGAGTGTCAGTCCTCTTGGACTTAAGTCGGCATTGTGCCTTTTGAATTTAAATCCGATGCAATTTCTGTGTTTCATCGTCAATAAGAAGTTCCAAGGTATACAGTAAACCTGAAGTGAAGCATCGGAATCTAAAACTGGACTCACAAGAGAGGTTCAAATCATAGAGAGTCAGAGTGTCAGTCCTCTAGTACTTAAGTCGGCATTGTGCCTTTTGTATTATATTCGTATGCAAATTCTGTGTTTCATCGTCAATAAGATGGTCCAAGGGATACAGTAAACCTGAAGTGAAGCATCGGAATCTAAACTGGACTCACAGGAGAGGTTCAAATCATAGGAAGTGAGAGTGTCAGTCCTCTTGTACTTAAGTCGGCATTGTGCCATTTGTATTAAATTCGGGTGCAATATCTGTGTTTCATCGTCAATAAGATGGTCCAAGGGAAACAGTAAACCCGAAGTGAAGCATAGGAATCTAAAACTGGATCACAGGAGAGGTTCAAATCATAGAAAGTTAGAGTGTCAGTCCTCTTGTACTTAAGTCGGCATTGTGCCTTTTGTATTAAATTCGGATGCAATTTCTGTGCTTCATCGTCAATAAGAAGGTCCAAGGGATATAGTAAACCTGAAGTGAAGCATCGGAATCTAAACTGGACTTACAGGAGAGGTTCAAAACATAGAAAGTGAGAGTGTCAATCCTCTTGTACTTAAGTCGGCATTGTGACTTTTGTATTAAATTCGGATGCAATTTCGGTGTTTCGTCGTCAATAAGAAGGTACAAGGGATACAGTAAACCTGAAGTGAAGCATCGGAATCTAAAACTGGACCCACAGGAGAGGTTCAAATCATAGAAAGTCAGAGTGTCAGTCCACTTGTGCTTAAGTCGGCATTGTGCTTTTTGAATTTAATTCCGATGGAATTTCTGTGTTTCATCGTCAACAAGAGGTTCCAAGCTATACAGTAAACCTTAAGTGAAGCATCGGAATTTAAAACTGGACTCACAGGAGAGGTTCAAATCATAGAAAGTAAGAGTGTCAGTCCTCCTGTACTTAAATCGGCATTGTGCCTTTGGTATTTAATTCGGATGCAATTTCTGTGATTCATCGTCAATAAGAAGGTCCAAGGGATACAGTAAACTTGATGTGTAGCATCGGAATCTAAAACTGGACTCACAGGAGAGGTTCATATCATAGAAAGTGAGAGTGTCAGTCCTCTTGTACTTATGTCGGCATTGTGCCTTTTGTATTAAATTCGGATGCAATTTCAGTGTTTCATCGTCAATAAGAAGTTCCAAGGGATACAGTAAACCTGAAGTGAAGCATCGGAATCTAAAACTGGACTCACAGGAGAATTTCATATCATAGTAAGTTAGAGTGTCAGTCCTCTTGTACTTAAGTCGGCATTGTGCCTTTTGTATTAAACTCGGATGCAATTTCTGTGTTTCATCGTCAATAAGATGGTCCAAGGGATACAATAAACCTGAAGTGAAGCATCGGAATCTAAACTGGACTTACAGGAGAGGTTCAAAACATAGAAAGTGAGAGTGTCGATCCTCTTGTACTTAAGTCGGCATTGTGCATTTTGTATTAAATTCGGATGCAATTTCTGTGTTTCATCGTCAATACGATGGTCCAAGGGATACAGTAAACCTAAAGTGAAGCATCGGAATCTCAAACTGGACTCACAGGAGAGGCTCAAATCAAAGAAAGTTAGAGTGTCAGTCCTCTTGTACTTAGGTCGGCATTGTGCCTGTTGTATTAAGTTTGGATGCTATTTAGGTGTTTCATCGTCAATAAGAAGGTCCAAGTTATACAGTAAACCTGAAGAGAAGCATCGGAATCTAAATCTGGACTCACGGGAGAGGTTCAAATTCATAGAAAGTTAGAGTGTCAGTCCTCTTGTACTTAAGTCAGCATTGTGCCTTTTGTATTAAATTCGGATGAAATGTCTGTGTTTCATCGTCAATAAGAAGGTCAAAGGGATACAGTAAACCTGAAGCGAAGCATCGGAATCTAGAACTGGACACACACGAGAGGTTCATATCATAGAAAGTCAGAGTGTGAGTCCTCATGGTCTTAAGTTCGCATTGTGCCTTTTCTATTAAATTCGGATGCTATGTCTGTGTTTCATCGTCAATAAGAAGGTCCAAGGGATACCGTTAACCTGAAGTGAAGCATCGGAATCTAAAACTGGACTCACAGGATAGTTTCAAATCATAGAAAGTTAGAGTATCAGTCCTCTTGTACTTAGGTCGGCATTGTGCTTTCTGTATTAAATTCGGATGCAATTTCTGTGTTTCATCGTCAATAAGAAGGTCCAAGGGATACAGTAAACCTGAAGTGAAGCATCGGAATCTAAAACTGGACTCACAGGAGAATTTGAAATCATAGAAAGTGAGAGTGTCAGTCCTCTTGTACTTAAGTCGGCATTGTGCCTTTTGTATTAAATTCGGATGCAATTTCTGTGTTTCAACGTCAATAAGAAGGTCCAAGGGATACAGTAAACCTGAAGTGAAGCATCGGAATCTAAAACTGGACTCACAGGAGAGGTTTAAATCATAGAAAGATAGGGTGTCAGTCCTCCTGCACTTAAGTCGGCATTGTGACTTTTGTATTAAATTCGGATGCAATGTCGGTGTTTCGTCGTCAATAAGAAGGTACAAGGGATACAGTAAACCTGAAGTAAAGCATCGGAAACAAAAACTGGACCCACAGGAGAGGTTCAAATCATAGAAAGTCAGAGTGTCAGTCCACTTGTGCTTAAGTCGGCATTGTGCTTTTTGAATTTAATTCCGATGGAATTTCTGTGTTTCATCGTCAATAAGAAGTTCCAAGGTATACAGTAAACCTTAAGTGAAGCATCGGAATCTAAAACTCGACTCACAGGAGAGGTTCAAATCATAGAAAGTAAGAGTGTTAGTCCTTCTGTACTTAAATCTTCATTGTGCCTTTTGTATTAAATTCGGATGCAATTTCTGTGTTTCATCGTCAATAAGAAGGTCCAAGGGATACAGTAAACCTGAAGTGAAGCATCGGACTCACAGGAGAGGTTCAAATCATATAAAGTGAGAGTGTCAGACCTCTTGTACGTAAGTCGGGATTGCGCCTTTTGTATTAAATTCGGATGCAATTTCTGTGTTTCATCGTCAATAAGAAGGTCCAAATGATACAGTAAAGCTGAAGTGAAGCATCTGAATCTAAAACTGGACTCACAGGAGAGGCTAAAATCAAAGAAAGTTAGAGTGTCAGTCCTCTTGTACTTAGGCCGGCATTGTGCCTGTTGTATTAAGTTTGGATGCTATTTAGGTGTTTCATCGTCAATAAGAAGGTCCAAGTTATACAGTAAACCTGAAGAGGAGCATCGGAATGTAAATCTGGACTCACAGGAGAGGTTCAAATTCATAGAAAGTTAGAGTGTCAGTCCTCTCGTACTTAAGTCGGCATTGTGCCTTTTGTATTAAATTCGGATGCAATTTCTGTGTTTCATCGTCAATAAGATGGTCCAAGGGATACAGTAAACCTGAAGTGAAGCATCGGAATCCAAAGTGGACTTACAGGAGACGTTCAAAACATAGATAGTGAGGGTGTCAATCCTCTTGTACATAAGTCGGCATTGTGCATTTTGTATTAAATTCGGATGCAATTTCTGTGTTTCATCGTCAATAAGATGGTCCAAGGGATACAGTAAACCTAAAGTGAAGCATCGGAATCTAAAACTGGACTCACAGGAGAGGCTCAAATCAAAGAAAGTTAGAGTGTCAGTCCTCTTGTACTTAGGTCGGCATTGTGCCTGTTGTATTAAGTATGGATGCTATTTAGGTGTTTCATCGTCAATAAGAAGGTCCAAGTTATACAGTAAACCTGAAGAGAAGCATCGGAATCTAAATCTGGACTCACAGGAGAGGTTCAAATTCATAGAAAGTTAGAGTGTCAGTCCTCTTGTACTTAAGTCGGCATTGTGCCTTTTGTATTAAATTCGGATGAAATGTCTGTGTTTCATCGTCAATAAGAAGGTCAAAGGGATACAGTAAACCTAAAGCGAAGCATCGGAATCTAGAACTGCACACACACGAGAGGTTCAAATCATAGAGAGTGAGATTGTCAGTCCTCTTGTACTTAAGTCGGCACTGTGCCTTTTGTATTAAATTCGGATCCAATTTCTGTGTTTCATCGTCAATAAGAAGGTCCAAGGGATACAGTAAACCTGAAGTGAAGCATCGGAATCTAAAACTGGACTCACAGGAGAGGTTCAAATCATATAAAGTGAGAGTGTCAGACCTCTTGTACGTAAGTCGGGATTGTGCCTTTTGTATTAAATTCGGATGCAATTTCTGTGTTTCATCGTCAATAAGAAGGTCCAAGGGATACATTAAACCTGAAGTGAAGCATCGGAATTTAAAACTGGACTCACAGGAGAGGTTCAAATCATAGAAAATTAGAGTGTCAGTCCTCTTGTACTTAGGTCGGCATTGTGCTTTCTGTATTAAATTCGGATGCAATTTCTGTCTTTCATCGTCAATTAGAAGGTCCACAGAATTAAGTAAACCTGAAGAGACGCATCGGATTCGAAAACTGGACTCACAGGAAAGGTTCAAATCATAGAAAGTGAGAGTGTCAGTCCTCTTGTACTAAAGTCGGCACTGTGCCTTTTGTATAAAATTCGGATGCAATTTTTGTGTTTCATCGTAAATAAGAAGGTCCAAGGGATACAGTAAAGCTGAAATGAAGCATCGGAATCTAAAACTGGATTCACAGGAGACGTTCAAATCATAGAAAGTCAGAGTGTCAGTCCTCATGGACTTAAGTCGGCATTGTGCCTTTTGAATTTAATTCCGATGCAATTTCTGTGTTTCATCGTCAATAAGAAGTTCCAAGGTATACAGTAAACCTGAAGTGAAGCATCGGAATCTAAAACTGGACTCACAGGAGAGGTTCAAATCATAGAAAGTGAGAGTGTCAGTCCTCCTGTTCGTAAGTCGGCATTGTGTTTTTTGTATTAAATTCGGATGCAATTTCTGTGTTTCATCGTCAATAAGAAGGTCCAAGGGATACAGTACACCTGAAGTGAAGCATCGGTATCTAAAACTGGACTCACAGGAGAGGTTCAAATCATAGAAAGTCAGAGTGTCAGTCCTCTTGGACTTAAGTCGGCATTGTGCCATTTGAATTTAATTCCGATGCAATTTCTGTGATTCATCGTCAATAAGAAGTTCCAAGGTATACAGTAAACCTGAAGTGAAGCATCGGAATCTAAAACTGGACTCACAGGAGAGGTTCAAATCATAGAGAGTCAGAGTGTCAGTCCTCTAGTACTTAAGTCGGCATTGTGCCTTTTGTATTACATTCGGATGCAATTTCTGTGTGTCATCGTCAATAAGAAGGTCCAAGGGATACAGTAAACCTGAAGTGAAGCATCGGAATCTAAAACTGGACTCACAGGAGAGGTTCAAACCATAGAAAGTGAGAGTGTCAGTCCTCTTGTACTTAAGTCGGCATTGTGCCTTTTGTATTAAATTCGGGTGCAATATCTGTGTTTCATCGTCAATAAGAAGGTCCAAGGGAAACAGTAAACCTGAAGTGAAGCATAGGAATCTAAAACTGGACTCACAGGAGAGGTTCAAATCATAGAAAGTCACAGTGTCAGTCCTCTTGGACTTAAGTCGGCATTGTGCCTTTTGAATTTAAATCCGATGCAATTTCTGTGATTCATCGTCAATAAGAAGTTCCAAGGTATACAGTAAACCTGAAGTGAAGCATCGGAATCTAAAACTGGACTCACAAGAGAGGTTCAAATCATAGAGAGTCAGAGTGTCAGTCCTCTAGTACTTAAGTCGGCATTGTGCCTTTTGTATTAAATTCGTATGCAATTTCTGTGCTTCATCGTCAATAAGAAGGTCCAAGGGAAACAGTAAACCCGAAGTGAAGCATAGGAATCTAAAACTGGATCACAGGAGAGGTTCAAATCATAGAAAGTTAGAGTGTCAGTCCTCTTGTACTTAAGTCGGCATTGTGCCTTTTGTATTAAATTCGGATGCAATTTCTGTGCTTCATCGTCAATAAGAAGGTCCAAGGGATATAGTAAACCTTAAGTGAAGCATCGGAATCTAAACTGGACTCACAGGAGAGGTTCAAATCATAGAATGTGAGAGGGTCAGTCCTCTTGTACTTAATTCGGCATTGTGTCTTTTGTATTAAATTCGGATGCAATTTCTGTGTTTCATCGTCAATAAGAAGGTCCAAGGGATACAGTAAACCTGAAGGCAAGCATCGGAAACTAAAACTGGACTCACAGGAGAGGCTCAAATCATAGAAAGTTTGAGAGTCAGTCCTCTTGTACTTAGGTCGGCATTGTGTCTTTTGTATTAAGTTTGGATGTTATTTCTGTGTTTCATCGTGAATAAGAAGGTCCAAGGGATACAGTAAACCTGAAGTGAAGCATCGGAATCTAAAACTGGACTCACAGGAGAGGCTCAAATCATAGAAAGTTTGAGAGTCAGTCCACTTGTCTTAGGTCTTCATTGTGTCTTTCGTATTAAGTTTGGATGCTATTTCTGTGTTTCATCGTCAATAAGAAGGTCCACGTTATACAGTAAACCTGAAGAGAAGCATCGGAATCTAAAACTGGACTCACAGGAGAGGTTCAGATCATAGAAAGTTACAGTGTCAGTCCTCTTGTACTTAAGTCGGCATTGTTTTATTTGTATTAAATTTCGGATGCAATTTCTGTGTTTCATCGTCAATAAGAAGGTCCAAGGGATACAGTAAACCTGAAGCGAGGCATCGGAATCTAAAACTGGACTTTCAGGAGATGATCATATGATAGAAAGTTTGAGTGTCAGTCCTCTTGTACTGAAGACGGCATTGTCTCTTTTGTATTAAATTCGGATGCAATTTCTGTGTTTCATCGTCAATAAGAAGGTCCAAGGGATACAGTAAACCTGAAGTGAAGCATCGGAATCTAAAACTGGACTCACAGGAGAGGTTCAAATCATAGAAACATAGAGTGTCAGTCCTCTTGTACTTAAGTCGGCATTGTGCCTTTTGTATTAAATTCGGGTGCAATATCTGTGTTTCATCGTCAATAAGAAGGTCCAAGGGAAACAGTAAACCTGAAGTGAAGCATAGGAATCTAAAACTGGGCTCACAGGAGTGGTTCAAATCATAGAAAGTTAGAGTGTCAGTCCTCTTGTACTTAACTCGGCATTGTGCCTTTTGTATTAAATTCGGATGCAATTTCTGTGTTTCATCATCAATAAGAAGGTCCAAGGGATACAGTAAACCTGAAGTGAAGCATCGGAATCTAAAACTGGATTCACAGGAAAGGTTCAAACCATAGATAGTTAGAGTGTCAGTCCTCCTGTACTTAAGTCGGCATTGTGCCTTTTGTATTTAATTCGGATGCAATTTCTGTGCTTCATCGTCAATAAGAAAGTCCAAGGGATATAGTAAACCTTAAGTGAAGCATCGGAATCTAAACTGGACTCACATGAGAGGTTGAAATCATAGAAAGTGAGCGTGTCAGTCCTCTTGTACTTAAGTCGGCATTGTGCCTTTTGTATTAAATTCGGATGCAATTTCTGTGTTTCATCGTCAATAAGAAGGTCCAAGGGATACAGTAAACCTGAAGTGAAACATCGGAATCTAAAACTGGATTCACAGGAGAGGTTCAAATCATAGAAAGTCAGAGTGTCAGTCCTCTTGGACTTAAGTCGGCATTGTGCCTTTTGAATTTAATTCCGATGCAATTTCTGTGTTTCATCGTCAATAAGAAGTTCCAAGGTATACAGTAAAAATGAAGTGAAGCATCGGAATCTAAAACTGGACCCACAGGAGAGGTTCAAATCAAAGAAAGTTAGAGTGTCAGACCTCTAGTACTTAAGTCGGCATTGTGCCTTTGGTATTAAAATCGGATGCAATTTCCGTGCTTCATCGTCAATAAGAAGGTCCAAGGGATGTAGTAAACCTTAAGTGAAGCATCGGAATCTAAACTGGACTCACAGGAGAGGTTCAAATCATAGAAAGTGAGAGAGTCAGTCCTCTTGTACTTAAGTCGGCATTGTGCCTTTTTTTAAAATTCGGATGCAATTTCTGTGTTTCATCGTCAATAAGAAGGTCCAAGGGAAACAGTAAACCTGAAGTGAAGCATCGGAATCTAAAACTGGACTCATAGGAGAGGCTTAAATCATAGAAAGTTTGAGAGTCAGTCCACTTGTACTTAGGTCGGCATTGTGTATTTTGTATTAAGTTTAGATGCTATATCTGTGTTTCATCGTCAATAAGAAGGTCCACGTTATACAGTAAACCTGAAGAGAAGCATCGGAAACTAAAACTGGACTCACAGGAGAGGTTCAAATCATACAAAGTTACAGTGTCAGTCCTCTTGTACTTAAGTTGGCATTGTGGTTTTTGTATTAAATTTCGGATGCAATTTCTGTGTTTCATCGTCAATAAGAAGGTCCAAGGGATACAGTAAACCTGAAGTGAAGCATCGGAATCTAAAACTGGACTCACAGGAGAGGATCATATGATAGAAACTTAGAGTGTCAGTCCTCTTGTACTTAAGTCGGCATTGTGCCTTTTGTATTAAATTCGGATGCAATTTCTGTGTTTCATCGTCAATAAGAAAGTCCAAGGGAAACGGTAAACCTGAAGTGAAGCATAGGAATCTAAAACTGGTCTCACAGGACAGGTACAAATCATAGAAAGTTAGCGTGTCAGTCCTCTTGTACTTAAGTCGGCATTGTGCCTTTTGTATTAAATTCGGATGCAATTTCTGTTTTTCATCGTCAATAAGAAGGTCCAAGGGATATAGTAAACCATAAGTGAAGCATCGGAATCTAAACTGGACTCACAGGAGAGGTTCAAATCATTGAAAGTGAGAGGGTCAGTCCTCTTGTACTTAAATCGGCATTGTGCTTTTGGTATTTAATTCGGATGCATTTTCTGTGATTCATCGTCAATAAGAAGGTCCAAGGGATACAGTAAACTTGAAGTGTAGCATCGGAATCTAAAACTGGACTCACAGGAGAGGTTCATATCATAGAAAGTGAGAGTGTCAGCCCTCTTGTACTTAAGTCGGCATTGTGCCTTTTGTATTAAATTCGGATGCAATTTCTGTGATTCATCGTCAATAAGAAGGTCCAAGGGACACAGTAAACCTGAAGTGAAGCATCGGAATCTAAAACTGGACTCACTGGAGAGGCTCAAAACATAGAAAGTTTGAGAGTCAGTCCTCTTGTACTTAGGTCGGCATTGTGTCTTTTGTATTAAGTTTGGATGCTATTTCTGTGTTTCATCGTCAATAAGAAGGTCCAAGGGATACAGTAAACCTGAAGTGAAGCATCGGAATCTAAAACTGGACTCACAGGAGAGGTTTAAATCATAGAAAGATAGAGTGTCAGTATTCCTGCACTTAGGTCGGCATTGTGACTTTTGTATTAAATTCGGATGCAATTTCGGTGTTTCGTCGTCAATAAGAAGGTACAAGGGATACAGTAAACCTTAAGTGAAGCATCGGAATCTAAAACTGGACTCACAGGAGAGGTTCAAATCATAGAAAGTGAGAGTGTCAGTCCTCCTGTACTTAAATCGGCATTGTGCTTTTGGTATTTAATTCGGATGCATTTTCTGTGATTCATCGTCAATAAGAAGGTCCAAGGGATACAGTAAACTTGAAGTGTAGCATCGGAATCTAAAACTGGACTCACAGGAGAGGTTCATATCATAGAAAGTGAGAGTGTCAGCCCTCTTGTACTTAAGTCGGCATTGTGCCTTTTGTATTAAATTCGGATGCAATTTCTGTGATTCATCGTCAATAAGATGGTCCAAGGGATACAGTAAACCTGAAGTGAAGCATCGGAATCTAAACTGGACTTACAGGAGAGGTTCAAAACATAGAAAGTGAGAGTGTCAATCCTCTTGTACTTAAGTCGGCATTGTGACTTTTGTATTAAATTCGGATGCAATTTCGGTGTTTCGTCGTCAATAAGAAGGTACAAGGGATACAGTAAACCTGAAGTGAAGCATCGGAATCTAAAACTGGACCCACAGGAGAGGTTCAAATCATAGAAAGTCAGAGTGTCAGTCCACTTGTGCTTAAGTCGGCATTGTGCTATTTGAATTTAATTCCGATGGAATTTCTGTGTTTCATCGTCAATAAGAAGTTCCAAGCTATACAGTAAACCTTAAGTGAAGCATCGGAATTTAAAACTGGACTCACAGGAGAGGTTCAAATCATAGAAAGTAAGAGTGTCAGTCCTCCTGTACTTAAATCGGCATTGTGCCTTTGGTATTTAATTCGGATGCAATTTCTGTGATTCATCGTCAATAAGAAGGTCCAAGGGATAGAGTAAACTTGATGTGTAGCATCGGAATCTAAAACTGGACTCACTGGAGAGGTTCATATCATAGAAAGTGAGAGTGTCAGTCCTCTTGTACTTATGTCGGCATTGTGCCTTTTGTATTAAATTCGGATGCAATTTCAGTGTTTCATCGTCAATAAAAAGTACCAAGGGATACAGTAAACCTGAAGTGAAGCATCGGAATCTAAAACTGGACTCACAGGAGAATTTCATATCACAGTAAGTTAGAGTGTCAGTCCTCTTGTACTTAAGTCGGCATTGTGCCTTTTGTATTAAATTCGGATGCAATTTCTGTGTTTCATCGTCAATAAGATGGTCCAAGGGATACAGTAAACCTGAAGTGAAGCATCGGAATCTAAACTGGACTTACAGGAGAGGTTCAAAACATAGAAATTGAGAGTGTCAATCCTCTTGTACTTAAGTCGGCATTGTGCATTTTGTATTAAATTCGGATGCAATTTCTGTGTTTCATCGTCAATAAGATGGTCCAAGGGATACAGTAAACCTAAAGTGAAGCATCGGAATCTAAAACTGGACTCACAGTAGAGGCTCAAATCAAAGAAAGTTAGAGTGTCAGTCCTCTTGAACTTAGGTCGGCATTGTGCCTGTTGTATTAAGTTTGGATGCTATTTAGGTGTTTCATCGTCAATAACAAGGTCCAAGTTATACAGTAAACCTGAAGAGAAGCATCGGAATCTAAATCTGGACTCACAGGAGAGGTTCAAATTCATAGAAAGTTAGAGTGTCAGTCCTCTTGTACTTAAGTCGGCATTGTGCCTTTTGTATTAAATTCGGATGAAATGTCTGTGTTTCATCGTCAATAAGAAGGTCAAAGGGATACAGTAAACCTAAAGCGAAGCATCGGAATCTAGAACTGGACCAACACGACAGGTTCAAATCATAGAAAGTGAGATTGTCAGTCCTCTTGTACTTAAGTCATCACTGTGCCTTTTGTATTAAATTCGGATGCAATTTCTGTGTTTCAACGTCAATAAGAAGGTCCAAGGGATACAGTAAACCTGAAGTGAAGCATCGGAATCTAAAACTGGACTCACAGGAGAGGTTTAAATCATAGAAAGATAGGGTGTCAGTCCTCCTGCACTTAAGTCGGCATTGTGACTTTTGTATTAAATTCGGATGCAGTTTCGGTGTTTCGTCGTCAATAAGAAGGTACAAGGGATACAGTAAACCTGAAGTAAAGCATCGGAAACTAAAACTGGACCCACAGGAGAGGTTCAAATCATAGAAAGTCAGAGTGTCAGTCCACTTGTGCTTAAGTCGGCATTGTGCTTTTTAAATTTAATTCCGATGGAATTTCTGTGTTTCATCGTCAATAAGAAGTTCTAAGGTATACAGTAAACCTTAAGTGAAGCATCAAAATCTAAAACTGGACTCACAGGAGAGGTTCAAATCATAGAAAGTAAGAGTGTCAGTCCTCCTGTACTTAAATCTTCATTGTGCCTTTTGTATTAAATTCGGATGCAATTTCTGTGTTTCATCGTCAATAAGAAGGTCCAAGGGATACCGTTAACCTGAAGTGAAGCATCGGTATCTAAAAGTGGACTCACAGGATAGTTTCAAATCAAAAAAAGTTAGAGTGTCAGTCCTCTTGTACTTAGGTCGGCATTGTGCTTTCTGTATTAAATTCGGATGCAATTTCTGTGTTTCATCGTCAATAAGAAGGTCCAAGGGATACAGTAAACCTGAAGTGAAGCATCGGAATCTAAAACTGGACTCACAGGAGAATTTGAAATCATAGAAAGTTAGAGTGTCAGTCCTCTTGTACTTAAGTCGGCATTGTGCCTTTTGTATTAACTTCGGATGCAATTTCTGTGTTTCATTGTCAATAAGAAGGTCCAAGGGATACAGTAAACCTGAAGTGAAGCATCGGAATCTAAAACTGGACCCACAGGAGAGGTTCAAATCATAGAAAGTCAGAGAGTCAGTCCACTTGTGCTTAAGTCGGCATTGTGCTTTTTGAATTTAATTCCGATGGAATTTCTGTGTTTCATCGTCAATAAGAAGTTCCAAGGTATACAGTAAACCTTAAGTGAAGCATCGGAATCTAAAACTGGACTCACAGGAGTGGTTCAAATCATAGAAAGTAAGAGTGTCAGTCCTCCTATACTTAAATCGGCATTGTGCCTTTGGTATTTAATTCGGATGCAATTTCTGTGTTGCATCGTCAATAAGAAGGTCCAAGGGATACAGTAAACCTGAAGTGAAGCATCGGAATTTAAAACTGGACTCACAGGAGAGGTTCAAATCATAGAAAATTAGAGTGTCAGTCCTCTTGTACTTAGGTCGGCATTGTGCTTTCTGTATTAAATTCGGATGCAATTTCTGTCTTTCATCGTCAATAAGAAGGTCCGAGGAATACGGTAAACCTGAAGAGACTCATCGTATTCGAAAACTGGACTCACAGGAGAGGTTCAAATCACAGAAAGTGAGAGTGTCAGTCCTCTTGTACTTAAGTCGGCACTGTGCCTTTTGTATTAAATTCGGATGCAATTTCTGTGTTTCATCGTCAATAAGAAGGTCCAAGGGATACAGTAAAGCTGAAGTGAAGCATCTGAATCTAAAACTGGACTCACAGGAGAGGCTAAAATCAAAGAAAGTTAGAGTGTCAGTCCTCTTGTACTTAGGCCGGCATTGTGCCTGTTGTATTAAGTTTGGATGCTATTTAGGTGTTTCATCGTCAATAAGAAGGTCCAAGTTATACAGTAAACCTGAAGTGAAGCATCGGAATTTAAAACTGGACTCACAGGAGAGGTTCAAATTCATAGAAAATTAGAGTGTCAGTCCTCTTGTACTTAAGTCGGCATTGTGCCTTTTGTATTAAATTCGGATGAAATGTCTGTGTTTCATCGTCAATAAGAAGGTCAAAGGGATACAGTAAACCTGAAGCGAAGCATCGGAATCTAGAACTGGACACACACGAGAGGTTCAAATCATAGAAAGTGAGATTGTGAGTCCTCTTGTACTTAAGTCGGCACTGTGCCTTTTGTATTAAATTCAGATGCAATTTCTGTGTTTCATCGTCAATAAGAAGGTCCAAGGGATACAGTAAACCTGAAGTGAAGCATCGGAATCTAAAACTGGACTCACAGGAGAATTTCATATCATAGAAAGTTAGAGTGTCAGTCCTCTTGTACTTAAGTCGGCATTGTGCCTTTTGTATTAAATTCGGATGCAATTTATGTGTTTCATCGTCAATAAGATGGTCCAAGGGATACAGTAAACCTGAAGTGAAGCATCGGAATCTAAACTGGACTTACAGGAGACGTTCAAAACATAGAAAGTGAGGGTGTCAATCCTCTTGTACTTAAGTCGGCATTGTGCATTTTGTATTTAATTCGGATGCAATGTCTGTGTTTCATCGTCAATAAGATGGTCCAAGGGATACAGTAAACCTAAAAAGAAGCATCGGAATCTAAAACTGGACTCACAGGAGAGGCTCAAATCAAAGAAAGTTAGAGTGTCAGTCCTCTTGTACTTAGGTCGGCATTGTGCCTGTTGTATTAAGTATGGATGCTATTTAGGTGTTTCATCGTCAATAAGAAGGTCCAAGTTGTACAGTAAACATGAAGAGAAGCATCGGAATCTAAATCTGGACTCACAGGAGAGGTTCAAATTCATAGAAAGTTAGAGTGTCAGTCCTCTTGTACTTAAGTCGGCATTGTGCCTTTTGTATTAAATTCGGATGAAATGTCTGTGTTTCATCGTCAATAAGAAGGTCAAAGGGATACAGTAAACCTGAAGCGAAGCATCGGAATCTAGAACTGCACACACACGAGAGGTACAAATCATAGAAAGTGAGATTGTCAGTCCTCTTGTACTTAAGTCGGCACTGTGCCTTTTGTATTAAATTCGGATGCAATTTCTGTGTTTCATCGTCAATAAGAAGGTCCAAGGGATACAGTAAACCTGAAGTGAAGCATCGGAATCTAAAACTGGACTCACAGGAGAGGTTCAAATCATATAAAGTGAGAGTGTCAGACCTCTTGTACGTAAGTCGGGATTGTGCTTTTGTATTAAATTCGGATGCAATTTCTGTGTTTCATCGTCAATAAGAAGGTCCAAGGGATACATTAAACCTGAAGTGAAGCATCGGAATTTAAAACTGGACTCACAGGAGAGGTTAAAATCATAGAAAATTAGAGTGTCAGTCCTCTTGTACTTAGGTCGGCATTGTGCTTTCTGTATTAAATTCGGATGCAATTTCTGTCTTTCATCGTCAATTAGAAGGTCCACGGAATACAGTAAACCTGAAGAGACGCATCGGATTCGAAAACTGGACTCACAGGAAAGGTTCAAATCATAGAAAGTGAGAGTGTCAGTCCTCTTGTACTAAAGTCGGCACTGTGCCTTTTGTATAAAATTCGGATGCAATTTCTGTGTTTCATCGTCAATAAGAAGGTCCAAGGGATACAGTAAAGCTGAAGTGAAGCATCGGAATCTAAAACTGGATTCACAGGAGACGTTCAAATCATAGAAAGTCAGAGTGTCAGTCCTCATGGACTTAAGTCGGCATTGTGCCTTTTGAATTTATTTCCGATGCAATTTCTGTGTTTCATCGTCAATACGAAGTTCCAAGGTATACAGTAAACCTGAAGTGAAGCATCGGAATCTAAAACTGGACTCACAGGAGAGGTTCAAATCATAGAAAGTGGGAGTGTCAGTCCTCCTGTTCGTAAGTCGGCATTGTGTTTTCTGTATTAAATTCGGATGCAATTTCTGTGTTTCATCGTCAATAAGAAGGTCCAAGGGATACAGTACACCTGAAGTAAAGCATCGGAATCTAAAACTGGACTCACAGGAGAGGTTCAAATCATATAAAGTGAGAGTGTCAGACCTCTTGTACGTAAGTCGGGATTGTGCCTTTTGTATTAAATTCGGATGCAATTTCTGTGTTTCATCGTCAATAAGAAGGTCCAAGGGATACATTAAACCTGAAGTGAACCATCGGAATTTAAAACTGGACTCACAGGAGAGGTTCAAATCATAGAAAATTAGAGTGTCAGACCTATTGTACTTAGGTCGGCATTGTGCTTTCTGTATTAAATTCGGATGCAATTTCTGTCTTTCATCGTCAATTAGACGGTCCACGGAATACAGTAAACCTGAAGAGACGCATCGGATTCGAAAACTGGACTCACAGGAAGGGTTCGAATCATAGAAAGTGAGAGTGTCAGTCCTCTTGTACTAAAGTCGGCACTGTGCCTTTTGTATAAAATTCGGATGCAATTTCTGTGTTTCATCGTCGATAAGAAGGTCCAAGGGATACAGTAAAGCTGAAGTGAAGCATCGGAATCTAAAACTGGATTCACAGGAGACGTTCAAATCATAGAAAGTCAGAGTGTCAGTCCTCATGGACTTAAGTCGGCATTGTGCCTTTTGAATTTAATTCCGATGCAATTTCTGTGTTTCATCGTCAATACGAAGTTCCAAGGTATACAGTAAACCTGAAGTGAAGCATCGGAATCTAAAACTGGACTCACAGGAGAGGTTCAAATCATAGAAAGTGGGAGTGTCAGTCCTCCTGTTCGTAAGTCGGCATTGTGTTTTTTGTATTAAATTCGGATGCAATTTCTGTGTTTCATCGTCAATAAGAAGGTCCAAGGGATACAGTACACCTGAAGTGAAGCATCGGAATCTAAAACTGGACTCACAGGAGAGGTTCAAATCATAGAAAAACAGAGTGTCAGTCCTCTTGGACTTAAGTCGGCATTCTGCCTTTTGAATTTAATTCCGATGCAATTTCTGTGTTTCATCGACAATAAGAAGTTCCAAGGTATACAGTAAACCTGAAGTGAAGCATCGGAATCTAAAACTGGACTCACAGGAGAGGTTCAAATCATAGAGAGTCAGAGTGTCAGTCCTCTAGTACTTAAGTCGGCATTGTGCCTTTTGTATTAAATTCGGATGCAATTTCTGTGTGTCATCGTCAATAAGAAGGTCCAAGGGATACAGTAAACCTGAAGTGAAGCATCGGAATTTAAAACTGGAATCACAGGAGAGGTTCAAATCATAGAAAGTGAGAGTGTCAGTCCTCTTGTACTTAAGTCGGCATTGTGCCTTTTGGATTAAATTCGGGTGCAATATCTGTGTTTCATCGTCAATAAGAAGGTCCAAGGGAAACAGTAAACCTGAAGTGAAGCATAGGAATCTAAAACTGGACTCACAGGAGAGGTTCAAATCATAGAAAGTCAGAGTGTCAGTCCTCTTGGACATAAGTCGGCATTGTGCCTTTTGAATTTAAATCCGATGCAATTTCTGTGTTTCATCGTCAATAAGAAGTTCCAAGGGATACAGTAAACCTGAAGTGAAGCATCGGAATCTAAAACTGGACTGACAGGAGAGGTTCAAATCATAGAAAGTGAGAGTGTCAGTCCTCTTGTACTTAAGTCGGCATTGTGCCATTTGTATTAAATTCGGGTGCAATATCTGTGTTTCATCGTCAATAAGATGGTCCAAGGGAAACAGTAAACCTGAAGTGAAGCATAGGAATCTAAAACTGGACTCACAGGAGAGGTTCAAATCATAGAAAGTTATAGTGTCAGTCCTCTTGTACTTAGGTCGGCATTGTGCCTTTTGTATTAAATTCGGATGCAATTTCTGTGCTTCATCGCCAATAAGAAGGTCCAAGGGATATAGTAAACCTTAAGTGAAGCATCGGAATCTAAACTGGACTCACAGGAGAGGTTCAAATCATAGAAAGTGAGAGGGTCAGTACTCTTGTACTTAATTCGGCATTGTGCCTTTCGTATTAAATTCGGATGCAATTTCTGTGTTTCATCGTCAATAAGAAGGTCCAAGGGATACAGTAAACCTGAAGGCAAGCATCGGAATCTAAAACTGGACTCACAGGAGAGGCTCAAATCATAGAAAGTTTGAGAGTCAGTCCTCTTGTACTTAGGTCGGCATTGTGTCTTTTGTATTAAGTTTGGATGCTATTTCTGTGTTTCATCGTGAATAAGAAGGTCCAAGGGATACAGTGAACCTGAAGTGAAGCATCAGAACCTAAAACTGGACTCACAGGAGAGGTTCAAGTCATAGAAAGTTAGAGTGTCAGTCCTCCAGAACTTATGTCGGCATTGTGCATTTTGTATTAAATTCGGATGCAGTTTCTGTGTTTCATCGTCAATGAGAAGGTCCAAGGGATACAGTAAACCTGAAGTGAAGCATCGGAATCTAAAACTGGACTCACAGGAGAGGCCTAAATCATAGAAAGTTTGAGAGTCAGTCCACTTGTACTTAGGTCTTCATTGTGTCTTTTGTATTAAGTTTGGATGCTATTTCCGTGTTTCATCGTCAATAAGAAGGTCCACGTTATACAGTAATCCTGAAGAGAAGCATCGGAATCTAAAACTGGACTCACAGGAGAGGTTCAAATCATAGAAACTTAGAGTGTCAGTCCTCTTGTACTTATGTCGGCATTGTGCCTTTTGTATTAAATTCGGGTGCAATATCTGTGTTTCATCGTCAATAAGAAGGTCCAAGGGAAACAGTAAACCTGAAGTGAAGCATAGGAATCTAAAACTGGGCTCACAGGAGTGGTTCAAATCATAGAAAGTTAGTGTGTCAGTCCTCTTGTACTTAAGTCGGCATTGTGCCTTTTGTATTAAATTCGGATGCAATTTCTGTGTTTCATCATCAAAAAGAAGGTCCAAGGGATACCGTAAACCTGAAGTGAAGCATCGGAATCTAAAACTGGATTCACAGGAAAAGTTCAAACCATAGATAGTTAGGGTGTCAGTCCTCCTGTACTTAAGTCGGCATTGTGCCTTTTGCATTAAATTCGGATGCAATTTCTGTGCTTCATCTTCAATAAGAAGGTCCAAGGGATATAGTAAACCTTAAGTGAAGCATCGGAATCTAAGCTGGACTTACAGGAGAGGTTGAAATCATAGAAAGTGAGCGTGTCAGTCCTCTTGTACTTAAGTCGGCATTGTGCCTTTTGTATTAAATTCGGATGCAATTTCTGTGTTTCATCGTCAATAAGAAGGTCCAAGGGAAACAGTAAACCTGAAGTGAAGCATAGGAATCTAAAACTGGACTCACAGGAGAGGTTCAAATCATAGAAAGTCAGAGTGTCAGTCCTCTTGGACTTAAGTCGGCATTGTGCCTTTTGAATTTAAATCCGATGCAATTTCTGTGTTTCATCGTCAATAAGAAGTTCCAAGGTATACAGTAAACCTGAAGTGAAGCATCGGAATCTAAAACTGGACTCACAAGAGAGGTTCAAATCATAGAGAGTCAGAGTGTCAGTCCTCTAGTACTTAAGTCGGCATTGTGCCTTTTGTATTAAATTCGGATGCTAATTCTGTGTTTCATCGTCAATAAGAAGGTCCAAGGGATACAGTAAACCTGAAGTGAAGCATCGGAATCTAAAACTGGACTCACAGGAGAGGTTCAAATCATAGAAAGTGAGAGTGTCAGTCCTCTTGTACTTAAGTCGGCATTGTGCCATTTGTATTAAATTCGGGTGCAATATCTGTGTTTCATCGTCAATAAGATGGTCCAAGGGAAACAGTAAACCTGAAGTGAAGCATAGGAATCTAAAACTGGACTCACAGGAGAGGTTCAAATCATAGCAAGTTATAGTGTCAGTCCTCTTGTACTTAGGTCGGCATTGTGCCTTTTGTATTAAATTCGGATGCAATTTCTGTGCTTCATCGCCAATAAGAAGGTCCAAGGGATATAGTAAACCTTAAGTGAAGCATCGGAATCTAAACTGGACTCACAGGAGAGGTTCAAATCATAGAAAGTGAGAGGGTCAGTACTCTTGTACTTAATTCGGCATTGTGCCTTTCGTATTAAATTCGGATGCAATTTCTGTGTTTCATCGTCAATAAGAAGGTCCAAGGGATACAGTAAACCTGAAGGCAAGCATCGGAATCTAAAACTGGACTCACAGGAGAGGCTCAAATCATAGAAAGTTTGAGAGTCAGTCCTCTTGTACTTAGGTCGGCATTGTGTCTTTTGTATTAAGTTTGGATGCTATTTCTGTGTTTCATCGTGAATAAGAAGGTCCAAGGGATACAGTGAACCTGAAGTGAAGCATCAGAACCTAAAACTGGACTCACAGGAGAGGTTCAAGTCATAGAAAGTTAGAGTGTCAGTCCTCCAGAACTTATGTCGGCATTGTGCCTTTTGTATTAAATTCGGATGCAGTTTCTGTGTTTCATCGTCAATAAGAAGGTCCAAGGGATACAGTAAACCTGAAGTGAAGCATCGGAATCTATAACTGGACTCACAGGAGAGGCCTAAATCATAGAAAGTTTGAGAGTCAGTCCACTTGTACTTAGGTTTTCATTGTGTCTTTTGTATTAAGTTTGGATGCTACTTCCGTGTTTCATCGTCAATAAGAAGGTCCACGTTATACAGTAATCCTGAAGAGAAGCATCGGAATCTAAAACTGGACTCACAGGAGAGGTTCAGATCATAGAAAGTTACAGTGTCAGTCCTCTTGTACTTAAGTCGGCATTGTGTTATTTGTATTAAATTTCGGATGCAATTTCTGTGTTTCATCGTCAATAAGAAGGTCCAAGGGACACAGTAAACCTGAAGTAAGGCATCGGAATCTAAAACTGGACTTTCAGGAGATGATCATATGATAGAAAGTTTGAGTGTCAGTCCTCTTGTACTGAAGACGGCATTGTCTCTTTTGTATTAAATTCGGATGCAATTTCTGTGTTTCATCGTCAATAAGAAGGTCCAAGGGATACAGTAAACCTGAAGTGAAGCATCGGAATCTAAAACTGGACTCACAGGAGAGGTTCAAATCATAGAAACTTAGAGTGTAAGTCCTCTTGTACTTATGTCGGCATTGTGCCTTTTGTATTAAATTCGGGTGCAATATCTGTGTTTCATCGTCAATAAGAAGGTCCAAGGGAAACAGTAAACCTGAAGTGAAGCATAGGAATCTAAAACTGGGCTCACAGGAGTGGTTCAAATCATAGAAATTTAGTGTGTCAGTCCTCTTGTACTTAAGTCGGCATTGTGCCTTTTGTACTAAATTCGGATGCAATTTCTGTGTTTCATCATCAAAAAGAAGGTCCAAGGGATACCGTAAACCTGAAGTGAAGCATCGGAATCTAAAACTGGATTCACAGGAAAAGTTCAAACCATAGATAGTTAGAGTGTCAGTCCTCCTGTACTTAAGTCGGCATTGTGCCTTTTGTATTAAATTCGGATGCAATTTCTGTGCTTCATCGTCAATAAGAAGGTCCAAGGGATATAGTAAACCTTAAGTGAAGCATCGGAATCTAAACTGGACTCACAGGAGAGGTTGAAATCATAGAAAGTGAGCGTGTCAGTCCTCTTGTACTTAAGTCGGCATTGTGCCTTTTGTATTAAATTCGGATGCAATTTCTGTGTTTCATCGTCAATAAGAAGGTCCAAGGTATACAGTAACCCTGAGGTGAAGCATCGGAATCTAAAACTGGATTCACAGGAGAGGTTCAAATCATAGAAAGTCAGAGTGTCAGTCCTCTTGGACTTAAGTCGGCATTGTGCCTTTTGAATTTAATTCCGATGCAATTTCTGTGTTTCATCGTCAATAAGAAGTTCCAAGGTATACAGTAAACCTGAACTGAAGCATCGGAATCTAAAACTGGACCCACAGGAGAGGTTCAAATCAAAGAAAGTTAGAGTGTCAGACCTCTAGTACTTAAGTCGGCATTGTGCCTTTTGCATTAATTTCTTATGCCATTTCTGTGTTCCGTCGTCAATAAGAAGGTCCAAGGGATACAGTAAACCTGAAGTGAAGCATCGGAATCTAAAACTGGACTCACAGGAGAGGTTCAAATCATAGTAAGTAAGAGTGTCAGTCCTCTTGTACTTAAGTCGGCATTGTGCCTTTTGTATTAAATTCGGGTGCAATATCTGTGATTCATCGTCAATATAATGTCCAAGGGAAACAGTAAACCTGAAGTGAAGCATAGGAATCTAAAACTGGACTCACAGGAGAGGTTCAAATCATAGAAAGTTAGAGTGTCAGTCCTCTTGTACTTAAGTCGGCATTGTGCCTTTTGTATTAAATTCGGATGCAATTTCCGTGCTTCATCGTCAATAAGAAGGTCCAAGGGATGTAGTAAACCTTAAGTGAAGCATCGGAATCTAAACTGGACTCACAGGAGAGGTTCAAATCATAGAAAGTGAGAGAGTCAGTCCTCTCGTACTTAAGTCGGCATTGTGCCTTTTTTTTAAATTCGGATGCAATTTCTGTGTTTCATCGTCAATAAGAAGGTCCAAGGGATACAGTAAACCTGAAGTGAAGCATCGGAACCTAAAACTGGACTCACAGGAGAGGTTCAAGACATAGAAAGTTAGAGTGTCAGTCCTCTAGAACGTATGTCGGCATTGTGCCTTTTGTATTAAATTCGGATGCAATTTCTGTGTTTCATCGTCAATAAGAAGGTCCAAGGGATATAGTAAACCATAAGTGAAGCATCGGAATCTAAACTGGACTCACAGGAGAGGTTCAAATCATTGAAAGTGAGAGGATCAGTCCTTTTGTACTTAAGTCGGCAATGTGCCTTTTGTATCAAATTCGGATGCAATTTCTGTGTTTCATCGTCAATAAGAAGGTCCAAGGGATACAGTTAACCTGAAGTGAAGCATCGGAATCTAAAACTGGACTCACTGGAGAGGCTCAAAACGTAGAAAGTTTGAGAGTCAGTCCTCTTGTACTTAGGTGGGCATTGTGTCTTTTGTATTAAGTTGGGATGCTATTTCTGTGTTTCATCGTCAATAAGAAGGTCCAAGTTATACAGTAAACCTGAAGAGAAGCATCGGAATCTAAAACTGGACTCACAGGAGTGGTTGAAATCATAGAAAGTGAGAGTGTCAGTCCTCTTGTACTTCAGTCGGCATTGTGCCTTTTGTATTAAATTCGGATGCAATTTCTGTGTTTCATCGTCAATAAGAAGGTCCAAGGGATACAGTAAACCTGAAGTGAAGCATCGGAATCTAAAACTGGATTTACAGGAGAGGTTCAAATCATAGAAAGTCAGAGTGTCAGTCCTCTTGGACTTCAGTCGGCATTGTGCCTTTTGAATTTAATTCCGATGTAATTTCTGTGTTTCATCGTCAATAAGAAGTTCCAAGGTATACAGCAAACCTGAAGTGAAGCATCGGAATCCAAAACTGGACTCACAGGAGAGGTTCAAATCATAGAAAGTTAGAGTGTCAGTCCTCTTGTACTTAAGTCGGCATTGTGCCTTTCGTATTAAATTCGGATGCAATTTCTGTGATTCATCGTCAATAAGAAGGTCCAGGGGATATAGTAAACCTTAAGTGAAGCATCGGAATCTAAACTGGACTCACAGGAGAGGTTCAAATCATTGAAAGTGAGAGGGTCAGTCCTCTTGTACTTAAGTCGGCATTGTGCATTTTGTATTAAATTCGGATGCAATTTCTGTGTTTCATCATCAAAAAGAAGGTCCAAGGTATACCGTAAACCTGAAGTGAAGCATCGGAATCTAAAACTGGATTCACAGGAAAAGTTCAAACCATAGATAGTTAGAGTGTCAGTCCTCCTGTACTTAAGTCGGCATTGTGCCTTTTGTATTAAATTCGGATGCAATTTCTGTGCTTCATCGTCAATAAGAAGGTCCAAGGGATATAGTAAACCTTAAGTGAAGCATCGGAATCTAAACTGGACTCACAGGAGAGGTTGAAATCATAGAAAGTGAGCGTGTCAGTCCTCTTGTACTTAAGTCGGCATTGTGCCTTTTGTATTAAATTCGGATGCAATTTCTGTGTTTCATCGTCAATAAGAAGGTCCAAGGTATACAGTAACCCTGAGGTGAAGCATCGGAATCTAAAACTGGATTCACAGGAGAGGTTCAAATCATAGAAAGTCAGAGTGTCAGTCCTCTTGGACTTAAGTCGGCATTGTGCCTTTTGAATTTAATTCCGATGCAATTTCTGTGTTTCATCGTCAATAAGAAGTTCCAAGGTATACAGTAAACCTGAAGTGAAGCATCGGAATCTAAAACTGGACCCACAGGAGAGGTTCAAATCAAAGAAAGTTAGAGTGTCAGACCTCTAGTACTTAAGTCGGCATTGTGCCTTTTGCATTAATTTCTTATGCCATTTCTGTGTTCCGTCGTCAATAAGAAGGTCCAAGGGATACAGTAAACCTGAAGTGAAGCATCGGAATCTAAAACTGGACTCACAGGAGAGGTTCAAATCATAGAAAGTGAGAGTGTCAGTCCTCTTGTACTTAAGTCGGCATTGTGCCTTTTGTATTAAATTCGGGTGCAATATCTGTGTTTCATCGTCAATATAAGGTCCAAGGGAAACAGTAAACCTGAAGTGAAGCATAGGAATCTAAAACTGGACTCACAGGAGAGGTTCAAATCATAGAAAGTTAGAGTGTCAGTCCTCTTGTACTTAAGTCGGCATTGTGCCTTTTGTATTAAATTCGGATGCAATTTCCGTGCTTCATCGTCAATAAGAAGGTCCAAGGGATGTAGTAAACCTTAAGTGAAGCATCGGAATCTAAACTGGACTCACAGGAGAGGTTCAAATCATAGAAAGTGAGAGAGTCAGTCCTCTCGTACTTAAGTCGGCATTGTGCCTTTTTTTTAAATTCGGATGCAATTTCTGTGTTTCATCGTCAATAAGAAGGTCCAAGGGATACAGTAAACCTGAAGTGAAGCATCGGAACCTAAAACTGGACTCACAGGAGAGGTTCAAGACATAGAAAGTTAGAGTGTCAGTCCTCTAGAACGTATGTCGGCATTGTGCCTTTTGTATTAAATTCGGATGCAATTTCTGTGTTTCATCGTCAATAAGAAGGTCCAAGGGATATAGTAAACCATAAGTGAAGCATCGGAATCTAAACTGGACTCACAGGAGAGGTTCAAATCATTGAAAGTGAGAGGATCAGTCCTTTTGTACTTAAGTCGGCAATGTGCCTTTTGTATCAAATTCGGATGCAATTTCTGTGTTTCATCGTCAATAAGAAGGTCCAAGGGATACAGTTAACCTGAAGTGAAGCATCGGAATCTAGAACTGGACTCACTGGAGAGGCTCAAAACGTAGAAAGTTTGAGAGTCAGTCCTCTTGTACTTAGGTGGGCATTGTGTCTTTTGTATTAAGTTGGGATGCTATTTCTGTGTTTCATCGTCAATAAGAAGGTCCAAGTTATACAGTAAACCTGAAGAGAAGCATCGGAATCTAAAACTGGACTCACAGGAGTGGTTGAAATCATAGAAAGTGAGAGTGTCAGTCCTCTTGTACTTCAGTCGGCATTGTGCCTTTTGTATTAAATTCGGATGCAATTTCTGTGTTTCATCGTCAATAAGAAGGTCCAAGGGATACAGTAAACCTGAAGTGAAGCATCGGAATCTAAAACTGGATTTACAGGAGAGGTTCAAATCATAGAAAGTCAGAGTGTCAGTCCTCTTGGACTTCAGTCGGCATTGTGCCTTTTGAATTTAATTCCGATGTAATTTCTGTGTTTCATCGTCAATAAGAAGTTCCAAGGTATACAGCAAACCTGAAGTGAAGCATCGGAATCCAAAACTGGACTCACAGGAGAGGTTCAAATCATAGAAAGTTAGAGTGTCAGTCCCCTTGTACTTAAGTCGGCATTGTGCCTTTCGTATTTAATTCGGATGCAATTTCTGTGTTTCATCGTCAATAAGAAGGTCCACGGGATACAGTAAACCTGAAGTGAAGCATCGTAACCTAAAACTGGACTCACAGGAGAGGTTCAAGTCATAGAAAGTTAGAGTGTCAGTCTTCTAGAACTTATATCGGCATTGTGCCTTTTGTATTAAATTCGGATGCAATTTCTGTGTTTCATCGTCAATAAGAAGGTCCAAGGGATACAGTAAACCTGAAGTGAAGCATCGGAATCTAAAACTGGACTCACAGGAGAGGCTCAAATCATAGAAAGTTTGAGAGTCAGTCCACTTGTACTTAGGTCGGCAATGTGTCTTTTGTATTAAGTTTGGATGCTATTTCTGTGTTTCATCGTCAATAAGAAGGTCCACGTTATACAGTAAACCTGAAGAGAAGCATCGGAATCTAAAACTGGACTCATAGGAGAGGTTCAAATCATAGAAAGTTACAGTGTCAGTCCTCTTGTACTTAAGTCGGCATTGTGTTTTTTGTATTAAATTTCGGATGCAATTTCTGTGTTTCATCGTCAATAAGAAGGTCCAAGGGATACAGTAAACCTGAATGAAGCATCGGAACCTAAAACTGGACTCACAGGAGAGGTTCAAGTCATAGAAAGTTAGAGTGTCAGTCCTCTAGAACTTATATCGGCATTGTGCCTTTTGTATTAAATTCGGATGCAATTTCTGTGTTTTATCGTCAATAAGAAGGTCCAAGGGATACAGTAAACCTGAAGTGAGGCATCGGAATCTAAAACTGGACTCACATGGGAGGATCATATGATAGAAAGTTAGAGTGTCAGTCCTCTTGTACTTAAGTCGGCATTGTGCCTTTTGTATTAAATTCGGATGCAATTTCTGTGTTTCATTATCAATAAGAAGGTCCAAGGGATACAGTAAACCTGAAGTGAAGCATCGGAATCTAAAACTGGACTCACAGGAGAGGTTCAAATCATAGAAAGTTAGAGTGTCAGTCCTCTTGTACTTATGTCGGCATTGTGCCTTTTGTATTAAATTCGGATGCAATTTCTGTGCTTCATCGTCAATAAGAAGGTCCAAGGGTTATAGTAAACCTTAAGTGAAGCATCGGAATTAAAAACTGGACTCATAGGAGAGGTTGAAATCATAGAAAGTGAGAGTGTCTGTCCTCTTGTACTTAAGTCGGCATTGTGCCTTTTGTATTAAATTCGGATGCAATTTCTGTGTTTCATCGTCAATAACAAGGTCCAAGGGATACAGTAAACCTGAAGTGAGGCATCGGAATCTAAAACTGGACTCACATGGGAGGATCATATGATAGAAAGTTAGAGTGTCAGTCCTCTTGTACTTAAGTCGGCATTGTGCCTTTTGTATTAAATTCGGATGCAATTTCTGTGTTTCATCGTCAATAACAAGGTCCAAGGGATACAGTTAACCTGAAGTGAAGCATCGGAATCTAAAACTGGACTCACTGGAGAGGCTCAAAACGTAGAAAGTTTGAGAGTCAGTCCTCTTGTACTTAGGTGGGCATTGTGTCTTTTGTATTAAGTTGGGATGCTATTTCTGTGTTTCATCGTCAATAAGAAGGTCCAAGTTATACAGTAAACCTGAAGAGAAGCATCGGAATCTAAAACTGGACTCACAGGAGTGGTTGAAATCATAGAAAGTGAGAGTGTCAGTCCTCTTGTACTTCAGTCGGCATTGTGCCTTTTGTATTAAATTCGGATGCAATTTCTGTGTTTCATCGTCAATAAGATGGTCCAAGGGATACAGTAAACCTGAAGTGAAGCATCGGAATCTAAAACTGGATTTACAGGAGAGGTTCAAATCATAGAAAGTCAGAGTGTCAGTCCTCTTGGACTTCAGTCGGCATTGTGCCTTTTGAATTTAATTCCGATGTAATTTCTGTGTTTCATCGTCAATAAGAAGTTCCAAGGTATACAGCAAACCTGAAGTGAAGCATCGGAATCCAAAACTGGACTCACAGGAGAGGTTCAAATCATAGAAAGTTAGAGTGTCAGTCCTCTTGTACTTAAGTCGGCATTGTGCCTTTCGTATTAAATTCGGATGCAATTTCTGTGATTCATCGTCAATAAGAAGGTCCAGGGGATATAGTAAACCTTAAGTGAAGCATCGGAATCTAAACTGGACTCACAGGAGAGGTTCAAATCATTGAAAGTGAGAGGGTCAGTCCTCTTGTACTTAAGTCGGCATTGTGCATTTTGTATTAAATTCGGATGCAATTTCTGTGTCCCATCGTCAATAAGAAGGTCCAAGGGATACAGTAAACCTGAAGTGAAGCATCGGAATCTAAAACTGGACTCACTGGAGAGGCTCACAACATAGAAAATTTGAGAGTCAGTCCTCTTGTACTTAGGTCGGCATTGTGTTTTTTGTATTAAGTTTGGATGCTATTTCTGTGTTTCATCGTCAATAAAAGGTCCAAGTTATACAGTAAACCTGAAGAGAAGCATCGGAATCTAAAACTGGACTTACAGGAGAGGTTCAAATCATAGAAAGTGAGAGTGTCAGTCCTCTTGTACCTAAGTCGGCATTGTGCCTTTTGTATTAAATTCGGATGAAATTTCTGTGTTTCATCGTCAATAAGAAGGTCCAAGGAATACAGTAAACCTGAAGTGAAGCATCGTAACCTAAAACTGGACTCACAGGAGAGGTTCAAGTCATAGAAAGTTAGAGTGTCAGTCTTCTAGAACTTATATCGGCATTGTGCCTTTTGTATTAAATTCGGATGCAATTTCTGTGTTTCATCGTCAATAAGAAGGTCCAAGGGATACAGTAAACCTGAAGTGAAGCATCGGAATCTAAAACTGGACTCACAGGAGAGGCTCAAATCATAGAAAGTTTGAGAGTCAGTCCACTTGTACTTAGGTCGGCAATGTGTCTTTTGTATTAAGTTTGGATGCTATTTCTGTGTTTCATCGTCAATAAGAAGGTCCACGTTATACAGTAAACCTGAAGAGAAGCATCGGAATCTAAAACTGGACTCATAGGAGAGGTTCAAATCATAGAAAGTTACAGTGTCAGTCCTCTTGTACTTAAGTCGGCATTGTGTTTTTTGTATTATATTTCGGATGCAATTTCTGTGTTTCATCGTCAATAAGAAGGTCCAAGGGATACAGTAAACCTGAATGAAGCATCGGAACCTAAAACTGGACTCACAGGAGAGGTTCAAGTCATAGAAAGTTAGAGTGTCAGTCCTCTAGAACTTATATCGGCATTGTGCCTTTTGTATTAAATTCGGATGCAATTTCTGTGTTTTATCGTCAATAAGAAGGTCCAAGGGATACAGTAAACCTGAAGTGAGGCATCGGAATCTAAAACTGGACTCACATGGGAGGATCATATGATAGAAAGTTAGAGTGTCAGTCCTCTTGTACTTAAGTCGGCATTGTGCCTTTTGTATTAAATTCGGATGCAATTTCTGTGTTTCATTATCAATAAGAAGGTCCAAGGGATACAGTAAACCTGAAGTGAAGCATCGGAATCTAAAACTGGACTCACAGGAGAGGTTCAAATCATAGAAAGTTAGAGTGTCAGTCCTCTTGTACTTATGTCGGCATTGTGCCTTTTGTATTAAATTCGGATGCAATTTCTGTGCTTCATCGTCAATAAGAAGGTCCAAGGGTTATAGTAAACCTTAAGTGAAGCATCGGAATTAAAAACTGGACTCATAGGAGAGGTTGAAATCATAGAAAGTGAGAGTGTCTGTCCTCTTGTACTTAAGTCGGCATTGTGCCTTTTGTATTAAATTCGGATGCAATTTCTGTGTTTCATCGTCAATAACAAGGTCCAAGGGATACAGTAAACCTGAAGTGAAGCATCGGAATCTGAAACTGGACTCACAGGAGAGGCTCATATCATAGAACGTTTGAGAGTCAGTCCTCTTGTACTTAGGTCGGCATTGTGTCTTTTGTATTAAGTTTGGATGCTATATCTGTGTTTCATCGTCAATAAGAAGGTCTACGTTACACAGTAAACCTGAAGAGAAGCATCGGAATCTAAAACTGGACTCACAGGAGAAGTTCAAATCATAGAAATTTACAGTGTCAGTCCTCTTGTACTTAAGACGGCATTGTGCCTTTTGTATTAAATTTCGGATGCAATTTCTGTGTTTCATCGTCAATAAGAAGGTCCAAGGGATACAGTAAACCTGAAGTGAGGCATCGGAATCTAAAACTGGACTCACAGGAGAGGTTCATATCATAGAGAGTTACAGTGTCAGTCCTCTTGTACTTAAGTTGGCATTGTGCCTTTTGTATTAAATTCGGATGCAATTTCTGTGTTTCATCGTCAATAAGAAGGTCCAAGGGATACAGTAAACCTGAAGTGAAGCATCGGAATCTGAAACTGGACTCACAGGAGAGGATCAAATCATAGAAAGCTTGAGAGTCAGTCCTCTTGTACTTAGGTCGGCATTGTGTCTTTTGTATTAAGTTTGGATGTTATTTCTGTGTTTCATCGTCAATAAGAAGGTCCAAGGGATACAGTAAACCTGAAGAGAATCATCGGAATCTAAAACTGGACTCACAGGAGAGGTTGAAATCATAGAAAGTGAGAGTGTCAGTCCTCTTGTACTTAAGTCGGCATTGTGCCTTTTGTATCAAATTCGGATGCAATTTCTGTGTTTCATCGTCAATAAGAAGGTCCAAGGGATACAGTTAACCTGAAGTGAAGCATCGGAATCTAAAACTGGACTCACTGGAGAGGCTCAAAACGTAGAAAGTTTGAGAGTCAGTCCTCTTGTACTTAGGTGGGCATTGTGTCTTTTGTATTAAGTTGGGATGCTATTTCTGTGTTTCATCGTCAATAAGAAGGTCCAAGTTATACAGTAAACCTGAAGAGAAGCATCGGAATCTAAAACTGGACTCACAGGAGTGGTTGAAATCATAGAAAGTGAGAGTGTCAGTCCTCTTGTACTTCAGTCGGCATTGTGCCTTTTGTATTAAATTCGGATGCAATTTCTGTGTTTCATCGTCAATAAGAAGGTCCAAGGGATACAGTAAACCTGAAGTGAAGCATCGGAATCTAAAACTGGATTTACAGGAGAGGTTCAAATCATAGAAAGTCAGAGTGTCAGTCCTCTTGGACTTCAGTCGGCATTGTGCCTTTTGAATTTAATTCCGATGTAATTTCTGTGTTTCATCGTCAATAAGAAGTTCCAAGGTATACAGCAAACCTGAAGTGAAGCATCGGAATCCAAAACTGGACTCACAGGAGAGGTTCAAATCATAGAAAGTTAGAGTGTCAGTCCTCTTGTACTTAAGTCGGCATTGTGCCTTTCGTATTAAATTCGGATGCAATTTCTGTGATTCATCGTCAATAAGAAGGTCCAGGGGATATAGTAAACCTTAAGTGAAGCATCGGAATCTAAACTGGACTCACAGGAGAGGTTCAAATCATTGAAAGTGAGAGGGTCAGTCCTCTTGTACTTAAGTCGGCATTGTGCATTTTGTATTAAATTCGGATGCAATTTCTGTGTCCCATCGTCAATAAGAAGGTCCAAGGGATACAGTAAACCTGAAGTGAAGCATTGGAATCTAAAACTGGACTCACTGGAGAGGCTCAAAACATAGAAAATTTGAGAGTCAGTCCTCTTGTACTTAGGTCGGCATTGTGTTTTTTGTATTAAGTTTGGATGCTATTTCTGTGTTTCATCGTCAATAAAAGGTCCAAGTTATACAGTAAACCTGAAGAGAAGCATCGGAATCTAAAACTGGACTTACAGGAGAGGTTCAAATCATAGAAAGTGAGAGTGTCAGTCCTCTTGTACCTAAGTCGGCATTGTGCCTTTTGTATTAAATTCGGATGAAATTTCTGTGTTTCATCGTCAATAAGAAGGTCCAAGGAATACAGTAAACCTGAAGTGAAGCTTCGTAACCTAAAACTGGACTCACAGGAGAGGTTCAAGTCATAGAAAGTTAGAGTGTCAGTCTTCTAGAACTTATATCGGCATTGTGCCTTTTGTATTAAATTCGGATGCAATTTCTGTGTTTCATCGTCAAGAAGAAGGTCCAAGGGATACAGTAAACCTGAAGTGAAGCATCGGAATCTAAAACTGGACTCACAGGAGAGGCTCAAATCATAGAAAGTTACAGTGTCAGTCCTCTTGTACTTAAGTCGGCATTGTGTTTTTTGTAATAAATTTCGGATGCAATTTCTGTGTTTCATCGTCAATAAGAAGGTCCAAGGGATACAGTAAACCTGAATGAAGCATCGGAACCTAAAACTGGACTCACAGGAGAGGTTCAAATCATAGAAAGTTAGAGTGTCAGTCCTCTAGAACTTATATCGGCATTGTGCCTTTTGTATTAAATTCGGATGCAATTTCTGTGTTTTATCGTCAATAAGAAGGTAGAAGGGATACAGTAAACCTGAAGTGAGGCATCGGAATCTAAAACTGGACTCACATGGGAGGATCATATGATAGAAAGTTAGAGTGTCAGTCCTCTTGTACTTAAGTCGGCATTGTGCCTTTTGTATTAAATTCGGATGCAATTTCTGTGTTTCATCGTCAATAACAAGGTCCAAGGGATACAGTAAACCTGAAGTGAAGCATCGGAATCTGAAACTGGACTCACAGGAGAGGCTCATATCATAGAACGTTTGAGAGTCAGTCCTCTTGTACTTAGGTCGGCATTGTGTCTTTTGTATTAAGTTTGGATGCTATATCTGTGTTTCATCGTCAATAAGAAGGTCTACGTTACACAGTAAACCTGAAGAGAAGCATCGGAATCTAAAACTGGACTCACAGGAGAAGTTCAAATCATAGAAATTTACAGTGTCAGCCCTCTTGTACTTAAGACGGCATTGTGCCTTTTGTATTAAATTTCGGATGCAATTTCTGTGTTTCATCGTCAATAAGAAGGTCCAAGGGATACAGTAAACCTGAAGTGAGGCATCGGAATCTAAAACTGGACTCACAGGAGAGGTTCATATCATAGAGAGTTACAGTGTCAGTCCTCTTGTACTTAAGTTGGCATTGTGCCTTTTGTATTAAATTCGGATGCAATTTCTGTGTTTCATCGTCAATAAGAAGGTCCAAGGGATACAGTAAACCTGAAGTGAAGCATCGGAATCTGAAACTGGACTCACAGGAGAGGATCAAATCATAGAAAGCTTGAGAGTCAGTCCTCTTGTACTTAGGTCGGCATTGTGTCTTTTGTATTAAGTTTGGATGTTATCTCTGTGTTTCATCGTCAATAAGAAGGTCCAAGGGATACAGTAAACCTGAAGAGAATCATCGGAATCTAAAACTGGACTCACAGGAGAGGTTGAAATCATAGAAAGTGAGAGTGTCAGTCCTCTTGTACTTAAGTTGGCATTGTGCCTTTTGTATTAAATACGGATGCAATTTCTGTGTTTCATCGTCAATAAGAAGGTCCAAGGGATACAGTAAACCTGAAGTGAAGCATCGGAATCTAAAACTGGATTCACAGGAGAGGTTCAAATCATAGAAAGTCAGAGTGTCAGGCCTCTTGGACTTAAGTCGGCATTGTGGTTTTTGAAGTTAATTACGATGCAATTTCTGTGTTTCATCGTCAATAAGATGTTCCAAGGTATACAGTAAACCTGAAGTGAAGCATCGGAATCTATAACTGAACTCACAGGAGAGGTTCAAATCATAGAAAGTTAGAGTGTGAGACCTCTAGTACTTAAGTCGGCATTGTGCCTTTTGCATTAAATTCGGATGCAAATTCTGTGTTTCATCGTCAATAAGAAGGTCCAAGGGAAACAGTAAACCTGAAGTGAAGCATAGGAATCTAAAACTGGACTCACAGGAGAGGTTCAAATCATAGAAAGTTAGAGTGTCAGTCCTCTTGTACTTAAGTCGGCATTGTGCCTTTCGTATTAAATTCGGATGCAATTTCTGTGCTTCATCGTCAATAAGAAGGTCCAAGGGATACAGTAAACCTGAAGTGAAGCATCGGAATCTAAAACTGGACTCACTGGAGGGGCTCAAATCATAGAAAGTTTGAAAGTCAGTCCTCTTGTACTTAGGTCGGCATTGTGTCTTTTGTATTAAGTTTGGATGCTATTTCTGTGTTTCATCGTGAATAAGAAGGTCCAAGTTATACAGTAAACCTGAAGAGAAGCATCGGAATCTAAAACTGGACTCACAGGAGAGGTTCAAATCATAGAAAGTGAGAGTGTCAGTCCTCTTGTACTTAAGTCGATATTGTGCCTTTTGTATTAAATTCGGATGATATTTCTGTGTTTCATCGTCAATAAGAAGGTCCAAGGGATACAGTAAACCTAAAGCGAAGCATCGGAACCTAACACTGGACTCACAGGAGAGGTTCAAGTCATAGAAAGTTTGATAGTCAGTCCACTTGTACTTAGGTCGGCATTGTGTCTTTTGTATTAAGTTTGGATGCAATTTCTGTGTTTCATCGTCAATAAGAAGGTCCAAGGGATACAGTAAACCTGAAGTGAGGCATCGGAATCTAAAACTGGACTCACAGGAGAGGATCATATGATTGAAAGTTAGAGTGTCAGTCCTCTTGTACTTAAGTCGCATTGTGACTTTTGTATTAAACTTGGGTGCAATATCTGTGTTTCATCGTCAATAAGAAGGTCCAAGGGAAACAGTAAACCTGAAGTGAAGCATAGGAATCTAAAACTGGGCTCACAGGAGAGGTTCAAATCATAGAACGTTAGAGTGTCAGCCCTCTTGTACTTGAGTCGGCATTGTGCCTTTTGTATTAAATTCGGATGCAATTTCTGTGTTTCATCATCAATAAGAAGGTCCAACGGATACAGTAAACCTGAAGTGGAGCATCAGAATCTAAAACTGGACTCACAGGAGAGGTTCAAATCATAGAAAGTTGGAGTGTCAGGCCTCTTGTACTTAAGTCGGCATTGTGCCTTTTGTATTAAATTCGGATGCTATTTCTGTGCTTGATCGTCAATAAGAAGGTCCAAGGGTTATAGTAAACCTTAAGTGAAGCATCGGGATCAAAACTGGACTCACAGGAGAGGTTGAAATCATAGAAAGTGAGAGTGTCAGTCCTCTTGTACTTAAGTCGGCATTGTGCCTTTTGTATTAAATGCGGATGCAATTTCTGTGTTTCATCGTCAATAAGAACGTCCACGTTATGCAGTAAACCTGAAGAGAAGCTTCGGAATCTATAACTGGACTCACAGGAGAGGTTCAGATCATAGAAAATTACAGTGTCATTCCTCTTGGACTTAAGTCGGCATTGTGCCTTTTGCATTAAACTTCGGATGCAATTTCAGTGTTTCTTCGTCAATAAGAAGGTCCAAGAGATACAGTAAACCTGAAGTGAGGCATCGGAATCTAAAACTGGACTTACAGGAGAGGTTCATATCATAGAAAGTTAGAGTGTCAGTCCTCTTGTACTTAAGTCGGCATTGTGCCTTTTGTATTAAATTCGGATGCAATTTCTGTGTTTCATCGTCAATAAGAAGGTCCAAGAGATATAGTTAACCTGTAGTGAAGCATCGGAATCTAAAACTGGACTCACAGGAGAGGTTCAAATCATAGAAAGTTACAGTGTCAGTCCTCTTGTACTTAAGTCGGCATTGTGCCTTTTGTATTACATTCGGATGAAATATCTGTGTTTCATCGTCAATAAGAGGGTCCAAGGGATACAGTAAACCTGAAGTGAAGCATCGGAACCTAAAACTGGACTCACAGGAGAGGTTCGAGTCATAGAAAGTTAGAGTGTCTGTCCTCTGGAACCTATGCCGGCTTTGTGCCTGTTGTATTAAATTCGAATGCAATTTCTGTGTTTCATCGTCAATAAGAAGGTCCAAGGGATACAGTAAACCTGAAGTGAAGCTTTGGATCTAAAACTGGACTCACAGGAGAGGTTCAAATCATAGAAAGTGAGAGTGTCAGTCCTCTTGTACTTTAGTCGGCATTGTGCCTTTTGAATTTAAATACGATGTAATATCTGTGTTTCATCGTGATTAAGAAGTTCCAAGGTATACAGTAAACCTGAAGTGAAGCATCGTAATCTAAAATTGGACTTACAGGAGAGGTTCAAATCATAGAAAGTTAGAGTGTCAGTCCTCTTGTACTTAGGTCGGCATTGTGCTTTTTGTATTATATTCGGATGCAATTTCTGTGTTTCATCGTCAATAAGAAGGTCCAAGGGATACAGTAAACCTAAAGTGAATCATCGGAATCTAAAGTGGACTCACAGGAGAGGTTGAAATCATAAAAAGTGAGAGTGTCAATCCTCTTGTACTTAAGTCGGCATTATGCCTTTTGTATTAAATTCGGATGCAATTTCTATGTTTCATCGTCAATAAGATGGTCCAAGGGATACAGTAAACCTGAAGTGAAATATCGGAATCTGAAACTGGACTTACAGGAGAGGCTCAAATCATAGAAAGTTTGAGAGTCAGTCCTCTTGTACCTAGGTCGGCATTGTGTCTTTTGTATTCAGTTTGGATGCTATTTCTGAGTTTCATCGTGAATAAGAAGGCCCAAGGTATACAGTAAACCTGAAGAGAAGCATCGGAATCTAAAACTGTACTAACAGGAGAGGTTCAAATCACAGAAAGTTACAGTGTCAGTCCTCTTGTACTTAAGTCGGCATTGTGGCTTTTGTATTAAATTTCGGATGCAATTTCTGTGTTTCATCGTCATTAAGAAGGTCCAAGGGATACAGTAAACCTGAATTGAGGCATCGGAATTTAAACTGGACTCACAGGAGAGGTTCAAATCACAGAAAGTTACAGTGTCAGTCCTCTTGTACTTAAGTCGGCATTGTGGCTTTTGTATTAAATTTCGGATGCAATTTCTGTGTTTCATCGTCATTAAGAAGGTCCAAGGGATACAGTAAACCTGAATTGAGGCATCGGAATTTAAAATTGGACTCACAGGTGTGGTTCATATCATAGAAAGTTAGAGTGTCAGTCCTATTGTACTTAAGTCGTTATTGTGCCTTTTGTATTTAATTCCGATGCAATTTCTGTGTTTCATCGTCAATTAGAAGTTCCAAGGTATACAGTACACCTGAAGTTAAGCATCGGAATCTAAAACTGGACTCACAGGAGAGGTTCAAATCATAGAAAGTTAGAGTGTCAGTCCTCTAGTACTTAAGTCGGCATTGGGCCTTTTGTATTACATTCGGATGCAATTTCTGTGTTTCATCGTCAATAAGAAGGTCCAAGGGATACAGTAAACCTGAAGTGAAGCATCGGAATCTGAAACTGGACTCACAGGAGAGGCTCGAATCATAGAAAGTTTGAGAGTCAGTCCTCTCGTACTTAGGTCGGCATTGTGTCTTTTGTATTAAGTTTGGATGCTATTTCTGTGTTTCATCATCAATAAGAAGGTCCAAGTTATACAGTAAACCTGAAGAGAGGCATCGGAATCTAAAACTGGACTCACAGGAGAGGTTCAAATCATAGAAAGTTACAGTGTCAGTCCTCTTGTACTTAAGTCGGCATTGTGCCTTTTGTATTAAATTTCGGATGCAATTTCTGTGTTTCATCGTCAATAAGGAGGTCCAAGGGATACAGAAAACCTGAAGTGAGGCATCGGAATCTAAAACTGGACTCACAGGAGAGGTTCATATCATAGAAAGTTAGAGTGTCAGTCCTCTTGCACTTAAGTTGGCATTGTGATTTTGTATTAAATTCGGATGCAATTTCTGTGTTTCATCGTCAATAAGAAGGTCTAAGGGATACAGTAAACCTGAAGTGAAGCATCGGAATCTAAAACTGGACTCACAGGAGAGGTTCAAATCATAGAAAGTTACAGTGTCAGTCCTCTTGTACTAAGTCGGCATTGTGCCTTTTGTATTAAATTTCGGATGCAATTTCTGTGTTTCATCGTCAATAAGGAGGTCCAAGGGATACAGAAAACCTGAAGTGAGGCATCGGAATCTAAAACTGGACTCACAGGAGAGGTTCATATCATAGAAAGTTAGAGTGTCAACCCTCTTGCACTTAAGTTGGCATTGTGATTTTGTATTAAATTCGGACGCAATTTCTGTGTTTCATCGTCAATAAGAAGGTCTAAGGGATACAGTAAACCTGAAGTGAAGCATCGGAATCTAAAACTGGACTCACAGGAGAGGTTCAAATCATAGAAAGTTACAGTGTCAGTCCTCTTGTACTAAGTCGGCATTGTGCCTTTTGTATTAAATTCGGATGCAATTTCTGTGTTTCATCGTCAATAAAAAGGTCCAAGGTATACAGTAAGCCTGAAGTGAAGCATCGGAATCTAAAATTGGACTCTCAGGAGAGGTTCAAATCACAGAAAGTTAGAGTGTCAGTCCTCTAGTACTTAAGTCGGCATCGGGAATTTTGTATTAAATTCGGATGCAATTTCTGTGTTTCATCGTCAATAAGAAGGTCCAAGGGATACAGTAAACCTGAAGTGAAGCATCGGAATCTAAAAGTGGACTCACAGGAGAGGTTGAAATCATAGCAAGTGAGAGTGTCAGTCCTCTTGTACTTAAGTCGGCATTATGCCTTTTGTATTAAATTCGGATGCAATTTCTGTGTTTCATCGTCAATAAGAAGGTCCAAGGGATACAGTAAACCTGAAGTGAAATATCGGAATCTGAAACTGGACTTACAGGAGAGGCTCAAATCATAGAAAGTTTGAGAGTCAGTCCTCTTGTACTTAGGTCGGCATTGTGTCTTTTGTATTCAGTTTGGATGCTATTTCTGAGTTTCATCGTGAATAAGAAATCCCAAGGTATACAGTAAACCTGAAGAGAAGCATCGGAATCTAAAACTATACTCACAGGAGAGGTTCAAATAACAGAAAGTTACAGTGTCAGTCCTCTTGTACTTAAGTCGGCATTGTGCCTTTTGTATTAAATTTCGGATGCAATTTCTGTGTTTCATCGTCATTAAGAAGGTCCAAGGGATACAGTAAACATGAATTGAGGCATCGGAATTTAAAACTGGACTCACAGGTGAGGTTCATATCATAGAGAGTTAGAGTGTCAGTCCTCTTGTTCTTAAGTCGGCATTGTGCGTTTTGTATTAAATTCGGATGCAATTTCTGTGTTTCATCGTCAATAAGAAGGTCCAAGGGATACAGTAAACCTGAAGTGAAGCATCGGAATCTAAAACTTGATTCACAGGAGAAGTTCAAATCATAGAAAGTCCGAGTGTCAGTCCTCGTGGACTTAAGTCGTTATTGTGCCTTTTGAATTTAATTCCGATGCAATTTCTGTGTTTCATCGTCAATACGAAGTTCCAAGGTATACAGTAAACCTGAAGTGAAGCATCGGAATCTAAAACTGGACTCTCAGGAGAGGTTCAAATCACAGAAAGTTAGAGGTTCAGTCATCTAGTACTTAAATCGGCATTGTGCTTTTGTATTAATTTCGGATGCAATTTCTGTGTTTCATCGTCAATAAGTAGGTCTAAGGGATACAGTCAACCTGAGGTGAAGCATCGGAATCTAAAACTGGACTCACAGGCGAGGTTCAAATCATAGAAAGTTACAGTGTCAGTCCTCTTGTACTTAAGTCGGCATTGTGCCTTTTGTATTAAATTCGGATGAAATTTCTGTGTTTCATCGTCAATAAGAAGGTCCAAGGGGGACAGTAAACCTGAAGTGATGCATCGGAACCTAAAACTGGACTCACAAGAGAGGTTCAAGTCATAGAAAGTTAGAGTGTGAATCCTCTGGGACTTATGTCGGCATTGTTCCTTTTGTATTAAATTCGGATGCAATTTCTGTGTTTCATCGTCAATAAGAAGGACCAAGGGATACAGTAAACCTGAAGTGAAGCATCGGAATCTAAAACTGGACTCACAGGAGAGGTTCAAATCATAGAAAGTTACAGTGTCAGTCCTCTTGTACTTAAGTCGGCATTGTGCCCTTTGTATTAAATTCGGATGAAATTTCTGTGTTTCATCGTCAATAAGAAGGTCCAAGGGATACAGTAAACCTGAAGTGATGCATCGGAACCTAAAACTGGACTCACATGGGAGGTTCAAGACATAGAAAGTTAGAGTGTCAGTCCTCTTGTACTTAAGTCGGCATTGTACCTTTTGAATTTAAATCCGATGTAATTTCTGTGTTTCATCGTCAATAAGAAGTTCCAAGGTATACAGAAAACCTGAAGTGAAGCATCGGAATCCAAAATTGGACTCACAAGGGAGGTTCAAATCATAGAAAGTTAGAGTGTCAGTCCTCCTGTACTTAGGTCGGCATTGTACATTTTGTATTAAATTCGGATGCAATTTCTGTGTTTCATCGTCAATAAGAAGGTCCAAGGGATACAGTAAACCTAAAGTGAAGCATCGGAATCTAAACTGGACTCACAGGAGAGGTTGAAATCATAGAAAGTGAGAGTGTCAGTCCTCTTGTACTTAAGTCGGCATTGTGGCTTTTGTATTAAATTCGGATGCAAATTCTGTGTTTAATCGTCAATAAGAAGGTCCAAGGGATACAGTAAACCTGAAGTGAAGGATCGGAATCTGAAACTGGACTTACAGTAGAGGCTGAAATCATAGAAAGTTTGAGAGTCAGTCCTGTTGTACTTAAGTCGGCATTGTGTCTTTTGTATTAAGTTTGGATGCTATTTCTGTGTTTCATCGTCAATAAGAAGGTCCAAGTTATACATTAAACCTGAAGAGGAGCATCGGAATCTAAAACTGGACCCACAGGAGAGGTTCAAATCATAGAAAGTTACAGTGTCAGTCCTCTAGTAATTAAGTCGGCATTGTGCCTTTTGTATTAAATTTCGGATGCAATTTCTGTGTTTCACCGTCAATAAGAAGGTCCATGGGATACAGTAAACCTCAAGTGAGGCATCGGAATCTAAAACTGGACTCACAGGTGAGGTTCATATCATAGAAAGGTAGAGTGTCAGTCCTCTTGTACTTAAGTTGGCATTGCGCCTTTTGTATTAAATTCGGATGCAATTTCTGTGTTTTATCGTCAATAAGAAGGTCCCAGGGATACAGTAAAGCTGAAATGAAGCAACGGAATCTAAAACTGGACTCACAGGAGAGGTTCATATCATAGAAAGTGAGAGTGTCAGTCCTCTTGTACTTAAGTCGGAATTGTGAATTTTGTAATAAATTCGGATGCAATTTCTGTGTATCATCGTCAATAAAAAGGTCCAAGGGATACAGTAAACCTGAAGAGAAGCATAGGAATCTAAAACTGGACTCACAGGAGAGGTTCAAATCATAGAAAGTTAGAGTGTCAGTCCTCTTGTACTTAAGTCGGCATTGTGCCATTTGTATGAAATTCGGATGCAATTTCTGTGTTTCATCGTCAATACGAAGGTCCAAGGGATACAGTAAACCTAAAGTGAAGCATCGGATTCTAAAACTGGACTCACAGGAGAGGTTCAAATCATAGATAGTGAGAGTGTCAGTCCTCTTGTTCCTAAGTCGTCATTGTGCTTATGTATTAATTTCGGATGCAATTTCTGTGTTTCATCGTCAATAAGGAGGTCCAAGGGATACAGTAAACCTGAAGTGAAGCATCGGAATCTAAAACTGGACTCACGGGAGAGGTTCAAATCATAGAAAGTTAGAGTGTCAGTCCTCTTGTACTTAAGTCGACATTGTCCCTTTTGTATCAAATTCGGAAGCAATTTATGTGTTTCATCGTCAATAAGAAGGTCCAAGGGATACAGTAAACCTAAAGTGAAGAATCGGAATCTAAAACTGGACTCACAGGAGAGGTTCAAATCATAGGAAGTTAGAGTGTCAGTCCTCTCGTACTTAAGTCGGCATTGTGCCTTTTGTATTAAATTCGGATGCAATTTCTGTGTTTCATCGTCAATAAGAAGGTCCAAGGTAATCAGTAAACGTGAAGTGAAGCATCGGAATCCAAAACTGGACTCACAGTAGAGGTTCAAATCATAGAAAGTTAGAGTGTCAGTCTTGTTGTACTTAGGTCGGCATTGTGCATTTTGTATTAAATTCGGGTGCAATTTCTGTGTTTCACCGTCAATAAGAAGGTCCAAGGGATACAGTAAACCTGAAGTGAAGCATCGGAATATAAAACTGGACTCACAGGAGAGGTTCAAATCATAGAATGTTTGAGTGTCAGTCCTCTTGTACTTAAGTCTTCATTGTGCCTTTTGTATTAGATTCAGATGCAATTTCTGTGTTTCATCGTCAAGAAGAAGGTCCAAAGGATACAGTAAACCTGAAGTGAAGCATCGGAATCTAAAACTGGACTCACAGGAGAGGTTCAAATCATAGAAATTTAGTGTGTCAGTCCTCTTGTACTTAGGTCGGCATTGTGCATTCTGTATTAAATTCGGATACAATTTCTGTGTTTCATCGTCAATATGGAGGTCCAAGGTATACAGTAAACCTGAAGTGAAGCATCGGATTCTAAAACTGGACTCACAGGAGAGGTTCAAAACATAGAAAGTGAGAGTGTCTGTCCTCTTGTACGTAAGTCGGCATTGTGCCTTTTGTATTAGATTCGGATGCAAATTCTGTGTTTCATCGACAATAAGAAGGTCCAAGGGATACAGTAAACCTGAAGTGAAGCATCGGAATCTAAAACTTGACTCACAGGAAAGGTTCAAATCATAGAAAGTCAGAGTGTCAGTCCTCTTGTGCTTAAGTCGGCATTGTGCTTTTTGAATTTAATTCCGATGCAATCTCAGCGTTTCATCGTCAATAAGATGTTCCAAGGTATACAGTAAACCTGAAGTGAAGCATCGGAATCTGAAACTGGACTCACAGGAGAAGTTCAAATCATAGAAAGTGAGAGTGTCAGTCCTCTTGTACTTAAGTCGGAATTGTGAATATTGTAATAAATTCGGATGCAATTTCTGTGTATCATCGTCAATAAAAAGGTCTAAGGGATACAGTAAACCTGAAGAGAAGCATAGGAATCTAAAACTGGACTCACAGGAGAGGTTCAAATCATAGAAAGTTAGAGTGTCAGTCCTCTTGTACTTAAGTCGGCATTGTGCCATTTGTATTATATTCGGATGCAATTTCTGTGTTTCATCGACAATAAGAAGGTCCAAGGGATACAGTAAACCTGAAGTGAAGCATTGAAATCTAAAACTGGACTCACAGTGGAGGTTCGAATCGTAGAAAGTTAGAGTGTCAGTCCTCTTGTACTTAAGTCGGCATTGCGCCTTTTGCATTAAATTCGGAGGCAATTTCTGTGTTTCATCGTCAATAAGAATGTCCAAGGTATACAGTATACTTGAAGTGAAGCATCGGAATCTAAAACTGGACTCACAGGAGAGGTTCAAATCATAGAAAGTTATAGTGTCAGTCCTCTTGTACTTAAGTCGGCATTGTGCCTGTTGTATTAAATTCGGATGCAATTTCTGTGTTTCATCGTCAATAAGAAGGTCCAAGGGATACAGTAAACCTGAAGTGAAATATCGGAATCTGAAACTGGACTTACAGGAGAGGCTCAAATCATAGAAAGTTTGAGAGTCAGTCCTCTTGTACTTAGGTCGGCATTGTGTCTTTTGTATTCAGTTTGGATGCTATTTCTGAGTTTCATCGTGAATAAGAAATCCCAAGGTATACAGTAAACCTGAAGAGAAGCATCGGAATCTAAAACTATACTCACAGGAGAGGTTCAAATAACAGAAAGTTACAGTGTCAGTCCTCTTGTACTTAAGTCGGCATTGTGCCTTTTGTATTAAATTTCGGATGCAATTTCTGTGTTTCATCGTCATTAAGAAGGTCCAAGGGATACAGTAAACATGAATTGAGGCATCGGAATTTAAAACTGGACTCACAGGTGAGGTTCTTATCATAGAGAGTTAGAGTGTCAGTCCTCTTGTTCTTAAGTCGGCATTGTGCGTTTTGTATTAAATTCGGATGCAATTTCTGTGTTTCATCGTCAATAAGAAGGTCCAAGGGATACAGTAAACCTGAAGTGAAGCATCGGAATCTAAAACTTGATTCACAGGAGAAGTTCAAATCATAGAAAGTCCGAGTGTCAGTCCTCGTGGACTTAAGTCGTTATTGTGCCTTTTGAATTTAATTCCGATGCAATTTCTGTGTTTCATCGTCAATACGAAGTTCCAAGGTATACAGTAAACCTGAAGTGAAGCATCGGAATCTAAAACTGGACTCTCAGGAGAGGTTCAAATCACAGAAAGTTAGAGGTTCAGTCATCTAGTACTTAAATCGGCATTGTGCTTTTGTATTAATTTCGGATGCAATTTCTGTGTTTCATCGTCAATAAGTAGGTCTAAGGGATACAGTCAACCTGAGGTGAAGCATCGGAATCTAAAACTGGACTCACAGGCGAGGTTCAAATCATAGAAAGTTACAGTGTCAGTCCTCTTGTACTTAAGTCGGCATTGTGCCTTTTGTATTAAATTCGGATGAAATTTCTGTGTTTCATCGTCAATAAGAAGGTCCAAGGGGGACAGTAAACCTGAAGTGATGCATCGGAACCTAAAACTGGACTCACAAGAGAGGTTCAAGTCATAGAAAGTTAGAGTGTGAATCCTCTGGGACTTATGTCGGCATTGTTCCTTTTGTATTAAATTCGGATGCAATTTCTGTGTTTCATCGTCAATAAGAAGGACCAAGGGATACAGTAAACCTGAAGTGAAGCATCGGAATCTAAAACTGGACTCACAGGAGAGGTTCAAATCATAGAAAGTTACAGTGTCAGTCCTCTTGTACTTAAGTCGGCATTGTGCCCTTTGTATTAAATTCGGATGAAATTTCTGTGTTTCATCGTCAATAAGAAGGTCCAAGGGATACAGTAAACCTGAAGTGATGCATCGGAACCTAAAACTGGACTCACATGGGAGGTTCAAGACATAGAAAGTTAGAGTGTCAGTCCTCTTGTACTTAAGTCGGCATTGTACCTTTTGAATTTAAATCCGATGTAATTTCTGTGTTTCATCGTCAATAAGAAGTTCCAAGGTATACAGAAAACCTGAAGTGAAGCATCGGAATCCAAAATTGGACTCACAAGGGAGGTTCAAATCATAGAAAGTTAGAGTGTCAGTCCTCCTGTACTTAGGTCGGCATTGTACATTTTGTATTAAATTCGGATGCAATTTCTGTGTTTCATCGTCAATAAGAAGGTCCAAGGGATACAGTAAACCTAAAGTGAAGCATCGGAATCTAAACTGGACTCACAGGAGAGGTTGAAATCATAGAAAGTGAGAGTGTCAGTCCTCTTGTACTTAAGTCGGCATTGTGGCTTTTGTATTAAATTCGGATGCAAATTCTGTGTTTAATCGTCAATAAGAAGGTCCAAGGGATACAGTAAACCTGAAGTGAAGGATCGGAATCTGAAACTGGACTTACAGTAGAGGCTGAAATCATAGAAAGTTTGAGAGTCAGTCCTGTTGTACTTAAGTCGGCATTGTGTCTTTTGTATTAAGTTTGGATGCTATTTCTGTGTTTCATCGTCAATAAGAAGGTCCAAGTTATACATTAAACCTGAAGAGGAGCATCGGAATCTAAAACTGGACCCACAGGAGAGGTTCAAATCATAGAAAGTTACAGTGTCAGTCCTCTAGTAATTAAGTCGGCATTGTGCCTTTTGTATTAAATTTCGGATGCAATTTCTGTGTTTCACCGTCAATAAGAAGGTCCATGGGATACAGTAAACCTCAAGTGAGGCATCGGAATCTAAAACTGGACTCACAGGTGAGGTTCATATCATAGAAAGGTAGAGTGTCAGTCCTCTTGTACTTCAGTTGGCATTGCGCCTTTTGTATTAAATTCGGATGCAATTTCTGTGTTTTATCGTCAATAAGAAGGTCCAAGGGATACAGTAAAGCTGAAATGAAGCAACGGAATCTAAAACTGGACTCACAGGAGAGGTTCATATCATAGAAAGTGAGAGTGTCAGTCCTCTTGTACTTAAGTCGGAATTGTGAATTTTGTAATAAATTCGGATGCAATTTCTGTGTATCATCGTCAATAAAAAGGTCCAAGGGATACAGTAAACCTGAAGAGAAGCATAGGAATCTAAAACTGGACTCACAGGAGAGGTTCAAATCATAGAAAGTTAGAGTGTCAGTCCTCTTGTACTTAAGTCGGCATTGTGCCATTTGTATGAAATTCGGATGCAATTTCTGTGTTTCATCGTCAATACGAAGGTCCAAGGGATACAGTAAACCTAAAGTGAAGCATCGGATTCTAAAACTGGACTCACAGGAGAGGTTCAAATCATAGATAGTGAGAGTGTCAGTCCTCTTGTTCCTAAGTCGTCATTGTGCTTATGTATTAATTTCGGATGCAATTTCTGTGTTTCATCGTCAATAAGGAGGTCCAAGGGATACAGTAAACCTGAAGTGAAGCATCGGAATCTAAAACTGGACTCACGGGAGAGGTTCAAATCATAGAAAGTTAGAGTGTCAGTCCTCTTGTACTTAAGTCGACATTGTCCCTTTTGTATCAAATTCGGAAGCAATTTATGTGTTTCATCGTCAATAAGAAGGTCCAAGGGATACAGTAAACCTAAAGTGAAGAATCGGAATCTAAAACTGGACTCACAGGAGAGGTTCAAATCATAGGAAGTTAGAGTGTCAGTCCTCTCGTACTTAAGTCGGCATTGTGCCTTTTGTATTAAATTCGGATGCAATTTCTGTGTTTCATCGTCAATAAGAAGGTCCAAGGTAATCAGTAAACGTGAAGTGAAGCATCGGAATCCAAAACTGGACTCACAGTAGAGGTTCAAATCATAGAAAGTTAGAGTGTCAGTCTTGTTGTACTTAGGTCGGCATTGTGCATTTTGTATTAAATTCGGGTGCAATTTCTGTGTTTCACCGTCAATAAGAAGGTCCAAGGGATACAGTAAACCTGAAGTGAAGCATCGGAATATAAAACTGGACTCACAGGAGAGGTTCAAATCATAGAATGTTTGAGTGTCAGTCCTCTTGTACTTAAGTCGGCATTGTGCCATTTGTATTATATTCGGATGCAATTTCTGTGTTTCATCGACAATAAGAAGGTCCAAGGGATACAGTAAACCTGAAGTGAAGCATTGAAATCTAAAACTGGACTCACAGTGGAGGTTCGAATCGTAGAAAGTTAGAGTGTCAGTCCTCTTGTACTTAAGTCGGCATTGCGCCTTTTGCATTAAATTCGGAGGCAATTTCTGTGTTTCATCGTCAATAAGAATGTCCAAGGTATACAGTATACTTGAAGTGAAGCATCGGAATCTAAAACTGGACTCACAGGAGAGGTTCAAATCATAGAAAGTTATAGTGTCAGTCCTCTTGTACTTAAGTCGGCATTGTGCCTGTTGTATTAAATTCGGATGCAATTTCTGTGTTTCATCGTCAATAAGAAGGTACAAGGTATACAGCAAAAATGAAGTGAGCATCGGAATCTAAAACTGGACTCACAGGAGAAGTTCAAATCATTGAAAGATAGAGTGTCAGTCCTCTTGTACTTAAGTCGGCATTGTGCCTTTTGTATTAAATTCGGATGCTATTACGGTGTTTCATCGTCAATAAGAAGGCACAACGGATACAGTAAACCTGAAGTGAAGCATCGGAATCTAAGACTGAACTCACAAGAGAGGTTCAAATCATAGAAAGTTACAGTGTCAGTCCTCTTGTACTTAAGTCGGCATTGTGCCTTTTGTATTAAATTCGGATGCAATTTCTGTGATTCATCGTCAATAAGAAGGTCCAAGGGGTACAGTAAACCTGAAGTGAAGCATCGGAATCTAAAACTGGACTCACAGGAGTGGTTCAAATCATAGAATGTGAGAGTGTCAGTCCTCTTGTACGTAAGTCGGCATTGTGCCTTGAGTATTAAATTCGGATGCAATCTCTGTGTCTCATCGTCAATAAGAAGGTCCAAGGGATACAGTAAACCTGAAGTGAAGCATCGGAATCTAAAACTGGACTCACAGGAGAGGTTCAAATATTAGAAAGAGAGAGTGTCAGTCCCCTTGTACTTAAGTCGGCGTTGTGCCGTTTGTATTAAATTCGGATGAAATTTCTGTGTTTCATCGTCAATAAGAAGGTCCAAGGGATACAGTAAACCTCAAGTGAAGCATCGGAATCTTAAACTCGACTCACAGGAGAGGTTCAAATCTTAGAAAGTTAGAGTGTCAGTCCTCTAGTACCTAAGATGGCATTGTGCCTGTTGAATTTAATTCCGATGCAATTTCTGCGTTTGATCGTCAATAAGAAATTCCAAGGTATACCGTAAACCTGAAGTGAGGCATCGGTATCTAAAACTGGACTCACAGGAGAGGTTCAAATCATTGAAAGTTAGAGTGTCAGTCCTCTTCTACTTAAGTCGGCATTGTGCCTATTGTATTAAATTCGGATGCTATTTCTGTGTTTCATGGTCAATTAGAAGGTCCAAGGGATACTGTAAACCTGGAGTGAGGCATCGGAAGCTAAAACTGGATTCACAGGAGAGGTCCAAATTATGTAAGTTAGAGTGCCAGTCCTCTTGTACTTAAGTCGGCATTGTGCCTTTTGTATTAAATTCGTATGCAATTTCTGTGTTTTATCGTCAATATGAAGGTCCAAGGGATACAATAAACCTGAAGTGAAGCAACGGAATCTAAAACTTGACTCACAGGAGAGGTTCAAATCATAGAAAGTTAGAGTGTCAGTCCACTAGTACCTAAGTCGGCATTGTGCCTATTGAATTTAATTCCGATGCAATTTCTGCGTTTCATCGTCAATAAGAAGTTCCAAGGTATACAGTAAACCTGAAGTGAGGCATCGGAATTAAAAACTGGACTCACAGGAGACGCTCAAATCATAGAAAGTTAGAGTGTCAGTCCTCTTGTACTTAGGTCGGCATTGTGCATTTTGTATTAAATTCGGATGCAATTTCTGTGTTTCATCGTCAATAAGAAGGTCCAAGGGATACAGTAAACCTAAAGTGAAGCATCGGAATCTAAACTGGACTCACAGGAGAGGTTGAAATCATAGAATGTGAGAGTGTCAGTCCTCTTGTACTTAAGTCGGCATTGTGGCTTTTGCATTAAATTCGGATGCAATTTCTGTGTTTCATCGTCAATAAGAAGGTCCAAGGGATACAGTAAACCTGAAGTGAAGGATCGGAATCTGAAACTGGACTTACAGTAGAACCTGAAATCATAGAAAGTTTGAGAGTCAGTCCTGTTGTACTTAAGTCGGCATTGTGTCTTTTGTATTAAGTTTGGATGCTATTTCTGTGTTTCATCGTCAATAAGAAGGTCCAAGTTATACATTAAACCTGAAGAGGAGCATCGGAATCTAAAACTGGACCCACAGGAGAGGTTCAAATCATAGAAAGTTACAGTGTCAGTCCTCTTGTACTTAAGTCGGCATTGTGCCTTTTGTATTAAATTTCGGATGCAATTTCTGTGTTTCACCGTCAATAAGAAGGTCCAAGGGATACAGTAAACCTGAAGTGAGGCATCGGAATCTAAAACTGGACTCACAGGTGAGGTTCATATCATAGAAGGTTAGAGTGTCCGTCCTCTTGTACTTAAGTCGGCATTGCACCTTTTGCATTAAATTCGGAGGCAATTTCTGTGTTTCATCGTCAATAAGAATGTCCAAGGTATACAGTATACTTGAAGTGAAGCATCGGAATCTAAAACTGGACTCACAGGAGAGGTTCAAATCATAGGAAGTTATAGTGTCAGTCCTCTTGTACTTAAGTCGGCATTGTGCCAGTTGTATTAAATTCGGATGCAATTTCTGTGTTTCATCGTCAATAAGAAGGTACAAGGTATACAGCAAAAATGAAGTGAGCATCGGAATCTAAAACTGGACTCACAGGAGAAGTTCAAATCATTGAAAGATAGAGTGTCAGTCCTCTTGTACTTAAGTCGGCATTGTGCCTTTTGTATTAAATTCGGATGCTATTTCGGAGTTTCATCGACAATAAGAAGGTACAACGGATACAGTATACCTGAAGTGAAGCATCGGAATCTAAAACTGGACTCACAGGAGAGGTTCAAATCATAGAAATTTAGTGTTCAGTCCTCTTGTACTTAGGTCGGCATTGTGCATTCTGTATTAATTTCGGATACAATTTCTGTGTTTCATCGTCAATATGGAGGTCCAAGGTATACAGTAAACCTGAAGTGAAGCATCGGATTCTAAAACTGGACTCACAGGAGAGGTTCAAATCATAGAAAGTTAGAGTGTCAGTCCTCTTGTACTTAAGTCGGCATTGTGCCTTTTGTATTAAATTCGGATGCAATATCTGTGTTTCATCGTCAATACGAAGGTGCAAGGGATACAGTAAACCTGAAGTGAAGCATCGGTATCTAAAACTGGATTCACAGGAGAGCTTCAAATCATAGAAAGTTAGAGTGTCAGTTCTCTTGTACTTAAGTCGGCATTGTGCCTTTTGTATTAAATTCGGATGCTATTTCGGAGTTTCATCGACAATAAGAAGGTACAACGGATACAGTAAACCTGAAGTGAAGCATCGGAATCTAAGACTGAACTCACAAGAGAGGTTCAAATCATTGAAAGGGAGAGTGTCAGTCCTCTTGTACTTATGTCGCCATTGTGCCTTTTGTATTCAATTCGGATGCAATATCTGTGATTCATCGTCAATAAGAAGGTCCAAGGGGTACTGTTAACCTGAAGTGAAGCATCGGAATCTAAAACTGGACTCACAGGAGAGGTTCAAATCATAGAAAGTGAGAGTGTCAGTCCTCTTGTACGTAAGTCGGCATTGTGCCTTTTGTATTAGATTCGGATGCAATTTCTGTGTTTCATCGACAATAACAAGGTCCAAGGGATACAGTAAACCTGAAGTGAAGCATCGGAATCTAAAACTTGACTCACAGGAAAGGTTCAAATCATAGAAAGTCAGAGTGTCAGTCCTCTTGTGCTTAAGTCGGCATTGTGCTTTTTGAATTTAATTCCGATGCAATCTCAGCGTTTCATCGTCCATAAGATGATCCAAGGTATACAGTAAACCTGAAGTGAAGCATCGGAATCTGAAACTGGACTCACAGGAGAAGTTCAAATCATAGAAAGTGAGAGTGTCAGTCCTCTTGTACTTAAGTCCGAATTGTGAATATTGTAAACATTCGGATGCAATTTCTGTGTATCATCGTCAATAAAAAGGTCTAAGGGATACAGTAAACCTGAAGAGAAGCATAGGAATCTAAAACTGGACTCACAGGAGAGGTTCAAATCATAGAAAGTTAGAGTGTCAGTCCTCTTGTTCTTAAGTCGTCATTGTGCTTTTGTATTAATTTCGGATGCAATTTCTGTGTTTCATCGTCAATAAGAAGGTCCAAGGGATACAGTAAACCTGAAGTGAAGCATCGAAATCTAAAACTGGACTCACAGTGGAGGTTCAAATCGTAGAAAGTTAGAGTGTCAGTCCTCTTGTACTTAAGTCGGCATTGCACCTTTTGCATTAAATTCGGAGGCAATTTCTGTGTTTCATCGTCAATAAGAATGTCCAAGGTATACAGTATACTTGAAGTGAAGCATCGGAATCTAAAACTGGACTCACAGGAGAGGTTCAAATCATAGGAAGTTATAGTGTCAGTCCTCTTGTACTTAAGTCGGCATTGTGCCTGTTGTATTAAATTCGGATGCAATTTCTGTGTTTCATTGTCAATAAGAAGGTCCAAGGGATACAGAAAACCTGAAGTGAAGCATCGGAATCTAAACCTGGACTCATAGGACAGATTCAATTCATAGAAATTTAGAGTGTCAGTCCTCTTCTATTTAAGTCGGCATTGTGCCTTTTGTATTAAATTCGGATGCAATTTCTGTGTTTCATCGTCAATAAGAAGGTACAAGAGAAGCAGTAAACCTGAAGTGAAGCATCGGAGACTAAAACTGGACTCACAAGAGAGGTTCAAATCATAGAAAGTGAGAGTGTTAGTCCTCTAGTACATAAGACGGCATTGTGCCTTTTGTTTTAAATTCGAATACAATGTCTGTGTTGCATCGTCAATAAGAAGGTCCATGGGATACAGTAAACCTGAAGTGATTCATCGGAATCTAATACTGGACTCACAGGAGAGGTTCAAATCATAGAAAGTGAGAGTGTCAGTCCTCTTGTACTTAAGTCGGCATTGTGCCTTTTGTATTAAATTCGGATGCTATTTCTGTGTTTCATCGTCAATAAGAAGGTACAAGGGATACAGTAAACCTGAAGTGAAGCATCGGAATCTAAATCTGGACTCACAGGAGAGGTTCAAATCATAGAAAATGAGAGTGTCAGTCCTCTTGTACTTAAGTCGGCATTGTGCCTTTTGTATTAAATTCGGATCCAATTTCTGTGTTTCATCGTCAATAAGAAGGTCCAAGGGATACAGTAAACCTGAAGTGAAGCATCGGAGTCTGAAACTGGACTCACAGGGGAGGTTCAAATCATAGAACGTGAGAGTGTCAGTCCTCTTGTACGTAAGTCGGCATTGTGCCTTTTGTATTAAAATAGGTTGCAATTTCTGTGTTTCATCGTCAATTAGAAGGTCCAAGGGATACAGCAAACCTGAAGTGAAGCATCGGAATCTAAAAGTGGTCTCACAGGAGAGGTTGAAATCAAGGAATGTCAGAGTGTCAGTCCTCTTGTACTTAAGTCGGCATTGTGCTTTGAATTGAATTCCGATGCAATTTCTGTGTTTCATCGTCAATAAGAAGTTCCAAGGTATACAGTAAACCTGAAGTGAAGCATCGGGATCTAAACCTGGACTCACAGGAGAGGTTCAAATCATAGAAAGTTAGAGTGTGAGCCCTCTTATACTTAAGTCGGCATTGTGCCTTTTGTATTAAATTCGGATGCAATTTCTGTGTTTCATCGTCAATAAGGAGGTCCAAGGGATACAGTAAAAATGACGTGAAGCAACGGAATCTAAAACTGCACTCACAGGAGAGTTTCAAATCATAGAAAGTTAGGGTGTCAGTCCTCTTGTACTTAAGTCGGCATTGTGCCTTTTGTATTAAATTCGGATGCAATTACTGTGTTTCATCGTCAATAAGGAGGTCCAAGGGATACAGTAAAAATGACGTGAAGCATCGGAATGTAAAACTGGACTCGCAGGAGAGGTTCAAATCATAGAAAGTTAGAGTGTCAGTCCTCTTGTACTTAAGTCGGCATTGTGCCTTTTGTATTAAATTCGGATACAATTTCTGTGCGTCATCGTCAATAAGAAGGTCCAAGAGATACAGTAAACCTGAAGTGAAGCATCGGAAACTAAAACTGGACTCACAGGAGAGGTTCAAATCATGAGATAGTGAGAGTGTCAGTCCTCTTGTTCTTAAGTAGGCATTGTGCTTTTGTATTAATTTCGGATGCAATTTCTGTGTTTCATCGTCAATAAGAAGGTACAAGGGATACAGTAAACTTGAAATGAAGCATCGGAATCTAAATCTGGAGTCACAGTAGAGGTTCAAATCATAGAACGTGAGAGTGTCTGTCCTCTTGTACTTAAGTCGGCATTGTGCCTTTTGTATTAAAATAGGTTGCAATTTCTGTGTTTCATCGTCAATTAGAAGGTCCAAGGGATGCAGTAAACCTGAAGTGAAGCATCGGAATCTAAAAGTGGTCTCACAGGAGAGGTTGAAATCAAGGAATGTCAGAGTGTCAGTCCTCTTGTACTTAAGTCGGCATTGTGCCATTTGAATTTAATTCCGATGCAATTTCTGTGTTTCATCTTCAATAAGAAGTTCCAAGGTATACAGTAAACCTGAAGTGAAGCATCGGAATCTAAAACTGGACTCACAGGAGAGGTTCAAATCGCAGAAAGTTAAAGTGTGAGTGCTCTTATACTTAAGTCGGCATTGTGCCTTTTGTATTAAATTCGGATGCAATTTCTGTGTTTCATCGTCAATAAGGAGGTCCAAGGGATACATTAAAAATGACGTGAAGCATCGGAATCTAAAACTGGACTCACAGGAGAGTTTCAAATCATAGAAAGTTAGGGTGACAGTCCTCTTGTACTTAATTCGGCATTGTGCCTTTTGTATTAAATTCGGATGCAATTTCTGTGTTTCATCGTCAATAAGACGGTACAAGGGATGCAGTAAACCTGAAGTGAAGCATCGGAATCTAATACTGGTCTCACAGGAGAGGTTCATAACATAGAAAGTGAGAGTGTCAGTCCTCTTGTACTTAAGTCGGCATTGTGCCTTTTGTATTAAATTCGGATGCAATTTCTGTGTTTCATCGTCAATAAGAAGTTCCAAGGTATAAAGTAAACCTGAAGTGAAGCATCGGAATCTAATACTGGACTCACAGGAGAGGTACAAATCATAGAAAGTTAAATTGTGTCAGTCCTCTTGTACTTAAGTCGGCATTGTGCCTTTTGTATTAAATTCGGATGCTATTTCTGTGTTTCATCGTCAACAAGAGGGTACAAGGGATGCAGTAATCCTGAAGTGAAGCATCGGAATCTAAAACTGGTCTCACAAGATTGGTTCAAATCATAGAATGTGAGAGTGTTTGTCCTCTTGTACTTAACACGGCATTGTGCCTTTTGTATTAAATACGGATGCTATGTCTTTGTTGCGTCGTCAATAAGAAGGTCCAAGGGATATAGTAAACCTGAAGTGAAGCATCGGAATCTAATACTGGTCTCACAGGAGAGGTTCAAATCATAGAAAGTGAGAGTGTCAGTCCTCTTGTACTTAAGTCGGCATTGTGCCTTCTGTATTAAATTCGGATGCTATTTCTGTGTTTCATCGTCAATAAGAAGTTCCAAGGTATACAGTAAACCTGAAGTGAAGCATCGGAATGTAAATCTGGACTCACAGGAGAGGTTCAAATCATAGAAAGTGAGAGTGTCAGTCTTCTTGTACTTAAGTAAGCATTGTGCCTTTTGTATTAAATTCGGATGCAATTTCTGTGTTTCATCGTCAATAAGAAGATCCAAGGGATACAGTAAACCTGAAGTGAAGCATCAGAGTCTAAAACAGGACTCACTGGTGAGGTTCAAATCATAGACAGTGAGAGTGTCGGTCCTCTTGTACTTAAGTCGTCATTGGGCCTTTTGTATTAAATTCGGATGCAATTTCTGTGTTTCTTCGTCAATCAGAAGGTCCAAGCGATACGGTAAACCTTAAGTGAAGCATCGGAATCTAAAACTGGACTCACAGGAGAGGTTCAAATCATAGAAAGTGAGAGTGTCAGTCCTCTTGTACTTAAGTTGGCATTGTGCCTTTTGTATTAAAATCGGATGCAATTTCTGTGTTTCATCGTCAATAAGAAGGTCCAAGGGATACAGTAAACCTGAAGTGAAGCATCGGAATCTAAAACTGGACAAACAGGAGAGGTTCAAAACATACAAAGTCAGAGTGTCAGTCCTCTTGTACTTAAGTCGGCATTGTGCCTGTTGTATTAAATTCGGATGCAATTAATGTGTTTCATCGTCAATAAGAAGGTGCAAGGGATACAGTAAACCTGAAGTGAAGCATCGGAAACTAAAACTGGACTCACAGGAGAAGTTCAAATCATAGAAAGTTAGAGTGTCAGTCCTCTTGTACTTAGCTCGGCATTGTGCCTTTTGTATTAAATTCGGATCTAATTTCTGTGTTTCATCGTCAATAAGAAGGTCCAAGGTATACAGTAAACCTGAAGTGAAGCATCGGAATCTAAATCTGGACTCACAGGAGAGGTTCAAATCATAGAAAGTGAGAGTGTCATTCCTCTTGTACTTAAGTCGGCATTGTGCCTTTTGTATTAAATTCGGATGCAATTTCTGTGTTTCATCGTCAATAAGAAGGTCCAAGGGATACAGTAAACCTGAAGTGAAGCATCGGAGTCTAAAACAGGACTCACTGGAGAGGTTCAAATCATAGAAAGTGAGAGAGTCGGTCCTCTTGTACTTAAGTCGTCATTGTGCCTTTTGTATTAAATTCGGATGGAATTTCTGTGTTTCATCGTCAATCAGAAGGTCCAAGCGATACAGTAAACCTGAAGTGAAGCATCGGAATCTAAAACTGGACTCACAGGAGAGGTTCAAATCATAGAAAGTGAGAGTGTCAGTCCTCTTGTACTTAAGTCGGCATTGTGCCTTTTGTATTAAAATCGGATGCAATTTCTGTGTTTCATCGTCAATAAGAAGGTCCAAGGGATACAGTAAACCTGAAGTGAACCATCGGAATCTAATACTGGACTCGCAGGAGAGGTTCAAACCATACAAAGTCAGAGTGTCAGTCCTCTTGTACTTAAGTCGGCATTGTGCCTGTTGTATTAAAATCGGATGCAATTTCTGTGTTCCATCGTCAATAAGAAGGTCCAAGGGGTACAGTAAACCTGAAGTGAAGCATGGGAATCCAAAACTGGACTCACAGGAGAGGTTCAAATCATAGAAATTGAGAGTGTTACTCCTCTTGTACTTAAGACGTCATTGTGCCTTATGTATTAAATTCGGATGCAATGTCTGTGTTGCATCGTCAATAAGAAGGTCCAAGGGATACAGTAAACCTGAAGTGAAGCATCGGAATCTAAAACTGGACTCGCAGGAGAGGTTCAAATCATACAAAGTCAGAGTGTCAGTCCTCTTGTACTTAAGTCGGCATTGTGCCTGTTGTATTAAATTCGGATGCAATTTATGTGTTTCATCGTCAATAAGAAGGTCCAAGGGATACAGTAAACCTGAAGTGAAGCATCGGAAACTAAAACTGGACTCACAGGAGAGGTTCAAATCATAGAAAGTCAGAGTGTCAGTCCTCTAGTACTTAAGACTGCATTGTGCCTTTTGTATAAAATTCGGATGCAATTTCTGTGTTTCATCGTCAATAAGAAGGTCCAAGGCATACAGTAAACCTGAAGTGAAGCATCGGAATCTAAAACTGGACTCTCTGGAGAGGTTCAAATCTTAGAATGTGAGAGTGTCAGTCCTCTTGTGTATAAGTCGGCATTGTGCCTTTTGTATTAAATTCGGATGCAATTTCTGCGTTTCATCGTCAATAAGAAGGTCCAAGGGATACAGTAAACCTCAAGTGAAGCAACGGAATCTAAAACTGGTCTCACAGGAGAGGTTCAAATCATAGAAAGTCAGAGTGTCAGTCCTCTTGTACTTAAGTCGGCATTGTGCCTTTTGTATTAAATTCGGATGCAATTTCTGTGTCTCATCGTCAATAAGAGGGTCCAAGGGATACAGTAAACCTGAAGTGAAGCATCGGATTCTAAAACTGGACTCACAGGAAAGGTTCAAATCAAAGAAAGTTAGAGTGTCAGTCCTCATGTACATACGTCGGCATTGTGCCTTTTGTATTAAATTCGGATGCAATTTCTGTGTTTCATCGTCAATAAGAAGGTCCAAGGTATACAGTAAACCTGAAGAGAAGCATCGGAATCTAAAACTGGACTCACAGGAGAGGTTCATATAATAGAAAGTTAGAGTTTCAGTCCTCTTGTACTTTAGACGGCATTGTGTCTTTTGTATTAAATTCGGATGCAATTTCTGTGTTTCATCGTCAATAAGAAGGTCCAAGGGGTACAGTAAACCTGAAGTGAAGCATAGGAATCCAAAACTGGACAAACAGGAGAGGTTCAAATCATAGAAATTTAGAGTGTCAGTCCTCTTGTACTTACGTCGGCATTGTGCCTTTTGTATTAAATTCGGATGCAATTTCTGTGTTTCATCGTCAATAAGAAGGTCTAAGGGATACAGTAAACCTGAAGTGAAGCATCGGAATCTAAAACTGGACTCACAAGAGAGGTACAAATCATAGAAATTGAGAGTGTTACTCCTCTTGTACTTAAGACGTCATTGTGCCTTATGTATTAAATTCGGATGCAATGTCCGTGTTGCATCGTCAATAAGAAGGTCCAAGGGATACAGTAGACCTGAAGTGAAGCATCTGAATGTAAATCTGGACTCACAGGAGAGGTTCAAATCATAGAAAGTGAGAGTGTCAGTCTTCTTGTACTTAAGTCAGCATTGTGCCTTTTGTATTAAATTCGGATACAATTTCTGTGTTTCATCGTCAATAAGAAGGTCCAAGGGATACAGTAAACCTGAAGTGAAGCATCGGAGTCTAAAACAGGACTCACTGGAGAGGTTCAAATCATAGATGGTGAGAGTGTCGGTCCTCTTGTACTTAAGTCGTCATTGTGCCTTTTTTATTAAATTCGGATGGAATTTCTGTGTTTCATCGTCAATCAGAAGGTCCAAGCGATACAGTAAACCTGAAGTGAAGCATCGGAATCTAAAACTGGACTCACAGGAGAGGTTCAAATCATAGAAAGTGAGAGTGTCAGTCCTCTTGTACTTAAGTCGGCAATGTGCCTTTTGTATTAAAATCGGATGCAATTTCTGTGTTTCATCGTCAATAAGAAGGTCCAAGGGATACAGTAAACCTGAAGTGAAGCATCGGAATCTAATACTGGACTCGCAGGAGAGGTTCAAATCATACAAAGTCAGAGTGTCAGTCCTCTTGTACTTAAGTCGGCATTGTGCATTTTATATTAAATTCAGATGCAATTTCTGTGTTTCATCGTCAATAAGAAGGTCCAAGGGATACAGTAAACCTGAAGTGAAGCATCGGAATCTAAAACTGGACTCACAGGAGAGGTTCAAATCATAGAAAGTTAGAGTGTCAGTCCTCTTGTACTTAAGTCGGCAATGTGCCTTTTGTATTAAAATCGGATGCAACTTCTGTGTTTCATCGTCAATAAGAAGGTCCAAGGGGTACAGTAAACCTGAAGTGAAGCATCAGAATCTAAAACTGGACTCACAGGAGAGGTTCAAATCACAGAAAGTTAGAGTGTCAGTCCTCTTGTACTTAAGTCGGCATTGTGCCTTTTGTATTAAATTCGGATGCAATTTCTGTGTTTCATCGTCACTAAGAAGGTCCAAGGTATACAGTAAACCTGAAGTGAAGCATCGGAATCTAAAACTGGACTCACAGGAGAGGTTCAAATCATAGAAAGTTAGTGTGTCAGTCGTCTTGTACTTAAGTCGGCATTAAGCCAATTGTATAAATTTCGGATGCAATTTCTGAGTTTCATAGTCAATAAGACGGTCCAAGGGATACAGTAAACCTGAAGTGAAGCATCGGAATCTAATACTGGACTCGCAGGAGAGGTTCAAATCATACAAAGTCAGAGTGTCAGTCCTCTTGTACTTAAGTCGGCATTGTGCCTGTTGTATTAAATTCGGATGCAATTTATGTGTTTCATCGTCAATAAGAAGGTCCAAGGGATACAGTAAACCTGAAGTGAAGCATCGGAAACTAAAACTGGACTCACAGGAGCGGTTCAAATCATAGAAAGTTAGAGTGTCAGTCCTCTAGTACTTAAGTCTGCATTGTGCCTTTTGTATAAAATTCGGATGCAATTTCTGTGTTTCATCGTCAATAAGAAGGTCCAAGGCATACAGTAATCCTGTAGTGAAGCATCGGAATCTAAAACTGGACTCACAGGAGAGGTTCAAATCTTAGAATGTGAGAGTGTCAGTCCTCTTGTGTATAAGTCGGCATTGTGCCTTTTGTATTAAATTCGGATGCAATTTCTGCGTTTCATCGTCAATAAGAAGGTCCAAGGGATACAGTAAACCTCAAGTGAAGCAACGGAATCTAAAACTGGACTCACAGGAGAGGTTCAAATCATAGAAAGTGAGAGTGTCAGTCCTCTTGTACTTAAGTCGGCAATGTGCCTTTTGTATTAAAATCGGATGCAATTTCTGTGTTTCATCGTCAATAAGAAGGTCCAAGGGATACAGTAAACCTGAAGTGAAGCAACGGAATCTAATACTGGACTCGCAGGAGAGGTTCAAATCATACAAAGTCAGAGTGTCAGTCCTCTTGTACTTAAGTCGGCATTGTGCATTTTATATTAAATTCAGATGCAATTTCTGTGTTTCATCGTCAATAAGAAGGTCCAAGGGGTACAGTAAACCTGAAGTGAAGCATCAGAATCTAAAACTGGACTCACAGGGGAGATTCAAATCACAGAAAGTTAGAGTGTCAGTCCTCTTGTACTTAAGTCGGCATTGTGCCTTTTGTATTAAGTTTGGATGCAATTTCTGAGTTTCATCGTCAATAAGAAGGTCCAAGGTCTACAGTAAACCTGAAGTGAAGCATCGGAATCTAAAACTGGACTCACAGAAGAGGTTCAAATCATAGAAAGTTAGTGTGTCAGTCGTCTTGTACTTAAGTCGGCATTAAGCCAATTGTATAAATTTCGGATGCAATTTCTGAGTTTCATAGTCAATAAGACGGTCCAAGGGATACAGTAAACCTGAAGTGAAGCATCGGAATCTAATACTGGACTCGCAGGAGAGGCGCAAATCATACAAAGTCAGAGTGTCAGTCCTCTTGTACTTAAGTCGGCATTGTGCCTGTTGTATTAAATTCGGATGCAATTTATGTGTTTCATCGTCAATAAGAGGGTCCAAGGGATACAGTAAACCTGAAGTGAAGCATCGGAAACAAAAACTGGACTCACAGGAGAGGTTCAAATCATAGAAAGTTAGAGTGTCAGTCCTCTAGTACTTAAGTCTGCATTGTGCCTTTTGTAGAAAATTCGGATGCAATTTCTGTGTTTCATCGTCAATAAGAAGGTCCAAGGCATACAGTAATCCTGAAGTGAAGCATCGGAATCTAAAACTGGACTCACAGGAGAGGTTCAAATCTTAGAATATGAGAGTGTCAGTCCTCTTGTGTATAAGTCGGCATTGTGCCTTTTGTATTAAATTCGGATGCAATTTCTGCGTTTCATCGTCAATAAGAAGGTCCAAGGGATACAGTAAACCTCAAGTGAAGCAACGGAATCTAAAACTGGACTCACAGGAGAGGTTCAAATCATAGAAAGTGAGAGTGTCAGTCCTCTTGTACTTAAGTCGGCATTGTGCCTTTTGTATTAAATTCGGATGCAATTTCTGTATTTCATAGTCAATAAGAATGTCCAAGGGATACAGTAAACCTGAAGTGAAGCATCGGAATCTAAAACTGGTCTCACAGGAGAGGTTCAAATCATTGAAAGTCAGAATGTCAGTCCTCCTGTACTTAAGTCGGCATTGTGCCTTTTGAATTTAATTCAGATACAATTTCTGTGTTTCATCGTCAATAAGAAGTTCCGAGGTATACATTAAACCTGAAGTGAAGCATCGGAATCTAAAACTGGACTCACAGGAGAGGTTCAAATCATAGAAATTGAGAGTGTCAGTCCTCTTGTACTTAGGTCGGCATTGTGCCTTTTGTATTAAATTCGGATGCAATTTCTGTGTTTCATCGTAAATAAGAAGGTCGAAGGTATACAGTAAACCTGAAGTGAAGCATCGGAATCTAAATCTGAACTCACAGGAGAGGTTCAAATCATAGAAAGTGAGAGTGTCATTCCTCTTGTACTTATGTCAGCATTGTGCCTTTTGTATTAAATTTGGATGCAATTTCTGTGTTTTATCGTCAATAAGAAGGTCCAAGGGACACAGTAAACCTGAAGTGAAGCATCAGAATGTAAAACTGGATTCACAGGAGAGGTTCAAATCATAGAACGTGAGAGTGTCAGTCCTCTTGTACTTAAGTCGGCATTGTGCCTTTTGTATTAAATTCGGATGCAATTTCTGTGTTTCATCGTCAATAAGAGGGTCCAAGGGATACAGTAACCCTGAAGTGAAGCATCGGAATCTAAAACTTTACTCACAGAAGAGGTTAAAATCATAGTAAGTTAGAGTGTCAGTCCTCTTGTGCTTAAGTCGGCATTGTGCCTTTTGTATTAAATTTCGATGCAATTTGTGTGTTTCATCGTCAATAAGAAGGTCCAAGGGATACAGTAAACCTGAAGTGAAGCATCGGAATCTAAAACTGGACCCACAGGTAAGGTTCAAATCACAGAAAGTTAGAGTGTCAGTCCTCTGGTACTTGAGTCGCAATTGTGCCTTTCGTATTAAATTCGAAAGTAATTTCTGTGTTTCATCGTCAATAAGAAGGTCCAAGGTATACAGTAAACCTGAAGTGAAGCATCGGAATCTAAAACTGGACTCACAGGATAGGTTCAAATCATAGAAAGTTAGAGTGTCAGTCCTCTGGTACTTAAGTCGGAATTGTGCCTTTTGTATTAAATTCTATTGCAATTTCTGTGTTTCATCGTCAATAAGAAGGTCCAAGGAATACAGTAAACCTGAAGTGAAGCATCGGAACCTAAAACTGGACTCGCAGGAGTGGTTTAAATCATAGAATGTTAGAGTGTAAGTCCTCCTGTAATTAAGTCGGCATTGTGCCTGTTGTATTAAATTCGGATGCAATTTCTGTGTTTCATCGGCAATAAGAAGGTCCAAGGGATACAGTAAAGCTGAAGTGAAGCATCGGCATCTAAACTGGACTCACAGGTGAGTTTCAAATCATAGAAAGTTAGAGTGTCAGTCCTCTTGTACTTAAGTCGGCATTGTGCCTTTCAGATTAAATTCGGATTCACTTTCTGTGCTTCATCGTCAATAAAAAGGTCCAAGGTATACAGTATACCTGAAGTGAAGCGTCGGAATCTAAAACTGGACTCACTGGATAGGTTCAAATCATAGAAAGTTAGAGTGTCGGTCCACTTGTACTTAAGTCGGCATTGTGCCTTTTGTATTAAATTCGGATGTAAATTTCTGTGCTTCATCGTCAATAAGAAGGGCCAAGGGATACAGTAAACCTGAAGTGAAGCATCGGAGTCCGTAACTGGACTCACAGGAGAGGTTAAAACCATAGAAAGTTAGAGTGTCAGTCCTCTTGTGTTTAAGTCGGCATTGTGCCTTTTGTTTTAAATTTGGATGCAATTTCTGTGTTTCATCGTCAATAAGGAGGTCCAAGGGATACAGAAAACCTGAAGTGAAGCATCGGAATCTAAAACTGGACCCACAGGAGAGGTTCAAATCACAGAAATTTAGAGTGTCAGTCCTCTGGTACTTAAGTTGCAATTGTGACTTTTGTATTAAATTCGGATGCAATTTCTGTGTTTCATCGTCAATAAGAAGGTCCAAGGTATACAGTAAACCTGAAGTGAAGCATCGGAATCTAAAACTGGACTCACAGGAGAGGTTCAAATCATAGAAACTTAGAGTGTCAGTCCATCTTGTACTTAAGTCGGCATTGTGCTTTTTGTATCAAATTCGGATGCAATCTCTGTGTTTCATCGTCTATAAGAGGGTCCAAGGGATACAGTAAACCTGAAGTGAAGCATCGGAATTTATAACTGGACTCACAGGAGAGGTTTAAATCATAGAAAGTTAGAGTGTGAGTCCTCTTGTACTTAAGTCGGCATTGTGCCATTTGTATTAAATTTGGATCCAATTTCTGTGTTTCATCGTTAATAAGAAGGTCCAAGGTATACAGTAACCCTGAAGTGAAGCATCGGAATCTAAAACTTTACTCAAGGAAGAGGTTAAAATCATAGAATGTTAGAGTGTCAGTCCTCTTGTGCTTAAGTCGGCATTGTGCCTTTTGTATTAAATTCGGAAGCAATTTCTGTGTTTCATCGTCAATAAGAAGGTCCAAGGTATACAGTAAACCTGAAGTGAAGCATCGGAATCTAAAACTGGACTCACAGGAGAGGTTCAAATCATAGAAAGTTAGAGTGTCAGTCCTCTGGTACTTAAGTCGGAATTGTGCTTTTTGTATTAAATTCTAATGCAATTTCTGTGTTTCATCGTCAATAAGAAGGTCCAAGGTATACAGTAAACCTGAAGTGAAGCATCGGAATCTAAAACTGGACTCGCAGGAGAAGTTTAAATCATAGAATGTTAGAGTGTAAGTCCTCCTGTAATAAAGTCGGCATTGTGCCTTTTGTATAAAGTTCGGATGCAATTTCTGTGTTTCATCGTCATAAGAAGGTCCAAGGGATACAGTAAAGCTGAAGTGAAGCATCGGCATCTAAAACTGGACTCACAGGTGAGGTTCAAATCATAGAAAGTTAGAGTGTCAGTCCTCTTGTACTTAAGTCGGCATTGTGCCTTTTGGATTAAGTTCGGATGCACTTTCTGTGCTTCATCGTCAATAAGAAGGTCCAAGGTATACAGTATACCTGAAGTGAAGCGTCGGAATCTAAAACTGGACCCACTGGATAGGTTCAAATCATAGAAAGTTAGAGTGTCAGTCCTCTTGTACTTAAGTCGGCATTGTGCCTTTTGTATTAAATTCGGATGCAATTTCTGTGTTTCATCGTCAATAAGAAGGGCCAAGGGTTACAGTAAACCTGAAGTGAAGCGTCGGAGTCCGTAACTGGACTCACAGGAGAGGTTCAAATCATAGAAAGTTAGAGTGTCAGTCCTCTGGTACTTAAGTCGGAATTGTGCCTTTTGTATTAAATTCTAATGCAATTTCTGTGTTTCATCGTCAATAAGAAGGTCCAAGGTATACAGTAAACCTGAAGTGAAGCATCGGAATCTAAAACTGGACCCACAGGAGAGGTTCAAATCACAGAAAGTTAGAGTGTCAGTCCTCTGGTACTTAAGTTGCAATTGTGACTTTTGTATTAAATTCAGATGCAATTTCTGTGTTTCATCGCCAATAAGAAGGTCCAAGGTATACAGTAAACCTGAAGTGAAGAATCGGAATCTAAAACTGGACTGACAGAGAGGTTCAAATCATAGAAAGTTAGAGTGTCAGTCCATCTTGTACTTAAGTCGGCATTGCGCTTTTTGTATCAAATTCGGATGCAATCTCTGTGTTTCATCGTCTATAAGAGGGTCCAAGGGATACAGTAAACCTGAAGTGAAGCATCGGAATTTATAACTGGACTCACAGGACAGGTTCAAATCATAGAAAGTTAGAGTGTCAGTCCTCTTGTACTTAAGTCGGCATTGTGCCTTTTGTATTTAATTCGGTTGCAATTTCTGTGTTTCATCGTCCATAAGAAGGTCCAAGGGATACAGTAAACCTGAAGTGAAGCATCGGAATCTAAAACTGCACTCACAGGAGAGGTTCAAATCATAGAAAGTAGGAGTGTCAGTCCTCTTGTACTTAAGTCGGCATTCTGCCTTTTGTATTAAATTCGGTTCCACTTTCTGTGCTTCATCGTCAATAAGACAGTCCAAGGTATACAGTAAACCTGAAGTGAAGCATCGGAATCTAAAACTGGACTCACAGGAGAGGTTTAAATCATAAAAAGTTAGAGTGTCAGTCCTCTTGTACTTAAGTCGGCATTGTGCCTTTTGTATTAAATTTGGATGCAATTTCTGTGCTTCATCGTCAATAAGTAGGTCCAAGGTATACAGTAAACCTGAAGTGAAGCATCGGAATCTAAAACTGGACTCACAGGAGAGGTTTCAATCATAGAAAGTTACAGTGTAAGTCCTCCTGTAATTAAGTCGGCATTGTGCCTTTTGTATTAAATTCGGATGCAATTTCTGTGTTTCATCGTCAATAAGAAGGTCCAAGGTATACAGTAAATCTGAAGTGAAGCATCGTCATCTAAAACTTGACTCACCGGTGAGAATCAAATCATAGAAAGTTAGAGTGTCAGTCCTCTTGTACTTAAGTCGGCATTCTGCCTTTTGTATTAAATTCGGATGCACTTTCTGTGCTTCATCGTCAATAAGAAGGTCCAAGGTATACAGTAAACCTGAAGAGAAGCATCGGAATCTAAAACTGGACTCACAGGAGAGGTTTAAATCATAGGAAGTTAGAGTGTCAGTCCTCTTGTACTTAAGTCGGCAATGTGCCTTTTGTATTAAATTCTGATGCAATTTCTGTGTTTCATCGTCAATAAGAATGTCCAAGGTATACACTAAACCTGAAGTGAAGCATCGGAATCTATAACTGGACTCACAGTAGAGGTTCAAATCATAGAAAGTTAGAGTGTCAGTCCTCTTGTACTTAAGTCTGCATTGTGCCTTTTGTTTTTAATTAGGTTGCAATTTCTGTGTTTCATCGTCAATAAGAAGGTCCAAGGGATACAGGAAACCTGAAGTGGAGCATCGGAATCTAAAACTGGACTCACAGGATAGGTTCAAATCTTAGAAAGTTAGAGTGTCAGTCCTCTTGTACTTAAGTCGGCATTGAGCCTTTTGTATTAAATTCGGATGTAATTTCTGTGTTTCATCGTCAATAAGAAGGTCCAAGGGTTACAGTAAACCTGAAGTGCAGCATCGGAATCTAAAACTGGACTCGCAGGAGAGGTTTCAATCATAGAAAGTTAGAGTGTAAGTCCTCCTGTAATTAAGTCGGCATTGTGCCTTTTGTATTAAATTCGGATGCAATTTCTGTGTTTCATCGTCAATAAGAAGGTCCAAGGTATACAGTAAATCTGAAGTGAAGCATCGTCATCTAAAACTGGACTCATCGGTGAGGATCAAATCATAGAAAGTTAGAGTGTCAGTCCTCTTGTACTTAAGTCGGCATTCTGCCTTTTGTATTAAATTCGGATGCACTTTCTGTGCTTCATCGTCAATAAGAAGGTCCAAGGTATACAGTAAACCTGAAGAGAAGCATCGGAATCTAAAACTGGACTCACAGGAGAGGTTTAAATCATAGGAAGTTAGAGTGTCAGTCCTCTTGTACTTAAGTCGGCAATGTGCCTTTTGTATTAAATTCGGATGGGAATTCTGTGTTCCATCGTCAATAAGAAGGTCCAAGGTATACAGTAACCCTGAAGTGTAGCATCGGAATCTAAAACTCAACTCACAGGAGAGGTTCAAATCATAGAAAGTTAGAGCGTCAGTCCTCTTGTACTTAAGTCGGCATTGTGCATTTTGTATTAAATTCGGAAGCAATTTCTGTGTTTCATCGTCAGTAAGAAGGTCCAAGGTATACAGTAAACCTGAAGTGAAGCGTCGGAATCTAAAACTGGACTCACAGGATAGGTTCAAATCATAGAAAGTTAGAGTGTTAGTCCTCTTGTACTTAAGTCGGCATTGTGCCTTTTGTATTAAATTCGGATGCAAATTCTGTGTTTCAGCGTCAATAAGAAGGTCCAAGGTACACAGTAAACCTGAAGTGAAGCATCGGATCTAAAACTGGATTCACAGAAGGGGATCAAATCATAGAAAATTAGAGTGTCTGTCCTCTTGTACTTAAGTCGGCATTGTGCCATTTGTATTAAATTCAGATGCCATTTCTGTGTTTCATCGTCATTAAGAAGGTCCAAGGGATAGAGTAAACCTGAAGTGAAGCATTGGAATCTATAACTGGACGCACAGGAGAGGTTCAAATCATAGAAAGTTAGAGTGTGAGTCATCATGTACTTAAGTCGGCATTGGGCCTTTTGAATTAAATTCGGGTGCAATTTCTGTGTTTCATCGTCAATAAGAAAAACCAAGGTATACAGTAAATCTGAAGTGAAGCATCGTCATCTAAAACTGGACTCATCGGTGAGGATCAAATCATAGAAAATTAGAGTGTCAGTCCTCTTGTACTTAAGTCGGCATTCTGCCTTTTGTATTAAATTCGGATGCACTTTCTGTGCTTCATCGTCAATAAGAAGGTCCAAGGTATACAGTAAACCTGAAGAGAAGCATCGGAATCTAAAACTGGACTCACAGGAGAGGTTTAAATCATAGGAAGTTAGAGTGTCAGTCCTCTTGTACTTAAGTCGGCAATGTGCCTTTTGTATTAAATTCGGATGGGAATTCTGTGTTCCTTCGTCAATAAGAAGGTCCAAGGTATACAGTAACCCTGAAGTGTAGCATCGGAATCTAAAACTCAACTCACAGGAGAGGTTCAAATCATAGAAAGTTAGAGCGTCAGTCCTCTTGTACTTAAGTCGGCATTGTGCATTTTGTATTAAATTCGGAAGCAATTTCTGTGTTTCATCGTCAGTAAGACGGTCCAAGGTATACAGTAAACCTGAAGTGAAGCGTCGGAATCTAAAACTGGACTCACAGGATAGGTTCAAATCATAGAAAGTTAGAGTGTTAGTCCTCTTGTACTTAAGTCGGCATTGTGCCTTTTGTATTAAATTCGGATGCAAAGTCTGTGTTTCAGCGTCAATAAGAAGGTCCAAGGTACACAGTAAACCTGAAGTGAAGCATCGGATCTAAAACTGGATTCACAGAAGGGGATCAAATCATAGAAAATTAGAGTGTCTGTCCTCTTGTACTTAAGTCGGCATTGTGCCATTTGTATTAAATTCTAATGCCATTTCTGTGTTTCATCGTCATTAAGAAGGTCCAAGGGATAGAGTAAACCTGAAGTGAAGCATTGGAATCTATAACTGGACGCACAGGAGAGGTTCAAATCATAGAAAGTTAGAGTGTGAGTCATCATGTACTTAAGTCGGCATTGGGCCTTTTGAATTAAATTCGGGTGCAATTTCTGTGTTTCATCGTCAATAAGAAGGTCCAAGGGATACAGTAAAACTGAAGTGAAGCATCGGAACCAATAACTGGACTCACAGGAGTGGTTCACATCATAGAAAGTTCGAGTGTCAATCCTCTTGTACTTAAGTCGTCATTGTGCCTTTTGTATTAAATTCGGATGCAATTTCTGTGTTTCATCGTCAATAAGAAGGTCCAAATTACACAGTAAACCTGAAGTGAAGCATCGGAATCTAAAACTGGACTCACAGGAGAGGCTCAAATCATAGGAAGTTAGTGTGTCAGTCCTCTTGTACTTAAGTCGGAATTGTGCCTGTTGTATTAAATTCGGATGCAATTTCTGTGTTTCATCGTCAATAAGAAGGGCCAAGGTATACAGAAAACCTGAAGTGAAGCATCGGAATCTAAAACTCAACTCACAGGAGAGGTTTAAATCTTAGAAAGTTAGAGTGTCAGTCCTCTTGTACTTAATTCGGCATTGTGCCTTTTGTATTAAATTCATATGCAGTTTCTGTGTTTGAACGTCAATAAGAATGTACAAGGTATACACTAAACCTGAAGTGAAGCATCGGAATCTAAAACTGGACTCACAGAACAGGTTTAAATCATAGAAAGTTAGAGTGTCTGTCCTCTTGTACTTAAGTTGGCATTATGCCTTTTGTATTAAATTCGGATGCAATTTCTGTGCTTCATCGTCAATAAAAAGGTCCAAGGTATACAGTAAACCTGAAGTGAAGCATCGGAATCTATAACTGGACTCACAGGAGAGGTTTAAATCATACAAAGTTAGCGTGTCAGTCCTCTTGTACTTAAGTCGGCATTGTGCCTTTTGTATTTAATTCGGTTGCAATTTCTGTGTTTCATCGCCCATAAGAAGGTCGAAGGGATACTGTAAACCTGAAGTGAAGCATCGGAATCTAAAACTGCACTCACAGGAGAGGTTCAAATCATAGAAAGTAGGAGTGCCAGTTTTCTTGTACTTAAGTCGGCATTCTGCCTTTTGTATTAAATTCGGTTCCACTTTCTGTGCTTCATCGTCAATAAGACAGTCCAAGGTATACAGTAAACCTGATGTGAAGCATCGGAATCTAAAACTGGACACACAGGAGAGGTTTAAATCATAGAAAGTTAGAGTGTGAGTCCTCTTGTACTTAAGTCGGCATTGTGCCTTTTGTATTAAATTCGGATGCAATTTCTGTGTTTCATCGTCAATAAGAAGGTCACAGGTATACAGTAAACCTGCAGTGAAGCATCTGAATGTAAAACTTAACTCGCAGGAGAGGTTCAAATCTTAGAAAGTTAGCGTATCTGTCCTCTTGTACTTAAGTCGGCATTGTGCCTTTTGTATTAAATTCATATGCAATTTCTGTGTTTGATCGTCAATAAGAAGGTCCAAGGTATACAGTAAACCTGAAGTGAAGCATCGGAATGTAAAACTGGACTCACAGGAGAGGTTTAAATCATAGAAAGTTAGAGTGTCAGTCTTCTTGTACTTAAGTCGGCATTGTGCCTTTTGTATTAAATTTGGATGCAATTTCTGTGTTTCATCGTTAATAAGAAGGTCCAAGGTATACAGTAACCCTGAAGTGAAGCATCGGAATCTAAAACTTTACTCAAGGAAGAGGTTAAAATCATAGAAAGTTAGAGTGTCAGTCCTCTTGTGCTTAAGTCGGCATTGTGCCTTCTGTATTAAATTTGGATGCAATATCTGTATTTCATCTTCAATAAGAAGGTCCAAGGGATACAGTAAACCTGAAGTGAAGCATCGGAATCTAAAACTGGACCCACAGGTGAGGTTCAAATCACAGAAAGTTAGAGTGTCAGTCCTCTGGTACTTAAGTCGGAATTGTGCCTTTTGTATTAAATTCGGAAGCAATTTCTGTGTTTCATCGTCAATAAGAAGGTCCAAGGTATACAGTAAACCTGAAGTGAAGCATCGGAATCTAAAACTGGACTCACAGGAGAGGTTCAAATCATAGAAAGTTAGAGTGTCAGTCCTCTGGTACTTAAGTCGGAATTGTGCCTTTTGTATTAAATTCTAATGCAATTTCTGTGTTTCATCGTCAATAAGAAGGTCCAAGGTATACAGTAAACCTGAAGTGAAGCATCGGAATCTAAAACTGGACTCGCAGGAGAAGTTTAAATCATAGGATGTTAGAGTGTAAGTCCTCCTGTAATAAAGTCGGCATTGTGCCTTTTGTATAAAATTCGGATGCAATTTCTGTGTTTCATCGTCAATAAGAAGGTCCAAGGGATACAGTAAAGCTGAAGTGAAGCATCGGCATCTAAAACTGGACTCACAGGTGAGGTTCAAATCATAGAAAGTTAGAGTGTCAGTCCTCTTGTACTTAAGTCGGCATTGTGCCTTTTGGATTAAGTTCGGATGCACTTTCTGTGCTTCATCGTCAATAAGAAGGTCCAAGGTATACAGTATACCTGAAGTGAAGCGTCGGAATCTAAAACTGGACCCACTGGATAGGTTCAAATCATAGAAAGTTAGAGTGTCAGTCCTCTTGTACTTAAGTCGGCATTGTGCCTTTTGTATTAAATTCGGATGCAATTTCTGTGTTTCATCGTCAATAAGAAGGGCCAAGGGATACAGTAAACCTGAAGTGAAGCGTCGGAGTCCGTAACTGGACTCACAGGAGAGGTTCAAATCATAGAAAGTTAGAGTGTCAGTCCTCTGGTACTTAAGTCGGAATTGTGCCTTTTGTATTAAATTCTAATGCAATTTCTGTGTTTCATCGTCAATAAGAAGGTCCAAGGTATACAGTAAACATGAAGTGAAGCATCGGAATCTAAAACTGGACCCACAGGAGAGGTTCAAATCACAGAAAGTTAGAGTGTCAGTCCTCTGGTACTTAAGTTGCAATTGTGACTTTTGTATTAAATACGGATGCAATTTCTGTGTTTCATCGCCAATAAGAAGGTCCAAGGTATACAGTAAACCTGAAGTGAAGAATCGGAATCTAAAACTGGACTGACAGGAGAGGTTCAAATCATAGAAAGTTAGAGTGTCAGTCCATCTTGTACTTAAGTCGGCATTGTGCTTTTTGTATCAAATTCGGATACAATCTCTGTGTTTCATCGTCTATAAGAGGGTCCAAGGGATACAGTAAACCTGAAGTGAAGCATCGGAATTTATAACTGGACTCACAGGACAGGTTCAAATCATAGAAAGTTAGAGTGTCAGTCCTCTTGTACTTAAGTCGGCATTGTGCCTTTTGTATTTAATTCGGTTGCAATTTCTGTGTTTCATCGTCCATAAGAAGGTCCAAGGGATACAGTAAACCTGAAGTGAAGCATCGGAATCTAAAACTGCACTCACAGGAGAGGTTCAAATCATAGAAAGTAGGAGTGTCAGTCCTCTTGTACTTAAGTCGGCATTCTGCCTTTTGTATTAAATTCGGTTCCACTTTCTGTGCTTCATCGTCAATAAGACAGTCCAAGGTATACAGTAAACCTGAAGTGAAGCATCGGAATCTAAAACTGGACTCACAGGAGAGGTTTAAATCATAAAAAGTTAGAGTGTCAGTCCTCTTGTACTTAAGTCGGCATTGTGCCTTTTGTATTAAATTTGGATGCAATTTCTGTGCTTCATCGTCAATAAGTAGGTCCAAGGTATACAGTAAACCTGAAGTGAAGCATCGGAAACTAAAACTGTACTCACAGGAGAGGTTTAAATCATAGAAAGTTAGAGTGTCAGGCCACTTGTACTTAAGTTGGCATTCGGCCTTTTGTATTAAATTCGGATGCAATAACTGTGTTTCATCGTCAATAAGAGGGTGCAAAGAATGCAGTTAAGCTGAAGTGAAGCATCGGAATCTAAAACTGGACTCACAGGAGACGCTCAAATCATAGAAAGTTAGAGTGTGAGTCATCTTGTACTTCATTCGGCATTGTGCCTTTTGTAATAGATTCGGGTGCAATTTCTGTGTTTCATCGTCAATAAGAAGGTCCAAGGGATACAGTAAAACTGAAGTGAAGCATCGCAATCAATAACTAGACTCACAGGAGAGGTTCAAATCATAGAAAATTCGAGTGTCAATCCCCTTGTACGTAAGTCGGCATTATGCATTTTGTATTAAATTCGGATTCAATTTCTGTGTTTCATCGTCAATAAGAAGGTCCAAATTACACAGTAAACCTGAAGTGAAGCATCGGAATCTAAAACTGGACTCACAGGAGAGGTTTCAATCATAGAAAGTTACAGTGTAAGTCCTCCTGTAATTAAGTCGGCATTGTGCCTTTTGTATTAAATTCGGATGCAATTTCTGTGTTTCAACGTCAATAAGAAGGTCCAAGGTATACAGTAAATCTGAAGTGAAGCATCGTCATCTAAAACTGGACTCACCGGTGAGAATCAAATCATAGAAAGTTAGAGTGTCAGTCCTCTTGTACTTAAGTCGGCATTCTGCCTTTTGTATTAAATTCGGATGCACTTTCTGTGCTTCATCGTCAATAAGAAGGTCCAAGGTATACAGTAAACCTGAAGAGAAGCATCGGAATCTAAAACTGGACTCACAGGAGAGGTTTAAATCATAGGAAGTTAGAGTGTCAGTCCTCTTGTACTTAAGTCGGCAATGTGCCTTTTGTATTAAATTCTGATGCAATTTCTGTGTTTCATCGTCAATAAGAATGTCCAAGGTATACACTAAACCTGAAGTGAAGCATCGGAATCTATAACTGGACTCACAGTAGAGGTTCAAATCATAGAAAGTTAGAGTGTCAGTCCTCTTGTACTTAAGTCTGCATTGTGCCTTTTGTTTTTAATTAGGTTGCAATTTCTGTGTTTCATCGTCAATAAGAAGGTCCAAGGGATACAGGAAACCTGAAGTGAAGCATCGGAATCTAAAACTGGACTCACAGGATAGGTTCAAATCTTAGAAAGTTAGAGTGTCAGTCCTCTTGTACTTAAGTCGGCATTGAGCCTTTTGTATTAAATTCGGATGTAATTTCTGTGTTTCATCGTCAATAAGAAGGTCCAAGGGTTACAGTAAACCTGAAGTGCAGCATCGGAATCTAAAACTGGACTCGCAGGAGAGGTTTCAATCATAGAAAGTTAGAGTGTAAGTCCTCCTGTAATTAAGTCGGCATTGTGCCTTTTGTATTAAATTCGGATGCAATTTCTGTGTTTCATCGTCAATAAGAAGGTCCAAGGTATACAGTAAATCTGAAGTGAAGCATCGTCATCTAAAACTGGACTCATCGGTGAGGATCAAATCATAGAAAGTTAGAGTGTCAGTCCTCTTGTACTTAAGTCGGCATTCTGCCTTTTGTATTAAATTCGGATGCACTTTCTGTGCTTCATCGTCAATAAGAAGGTCCAAGGTATACAGTAAACCTGAAGAGAAGCATCGGAATCTAAAACTGGACTCACAGGAGAGGTTTAAATCATAGGAAGTTAGAGTGTCAGTCCTCTTGTACTTAAGTCGGCAATGTGCCTTTTGTATTAAATTCGGATGGGAATTCTGTGTTCCATCGTCAATAAGAAGGTCCAAGGTATACAGTAACCCTGAAGTGTAGCATCGGAATCTAAAACTCAACTCACAGGAGAGGTTCAAATCATAGAAAGTTAGAGCGTCAGTCCTCTTGTACTTAAGTCGGCATTGTGCATTTTGTATTAAATTCGGAAGCAATTTCTGTGTTTCATCGTCAGTAAGAAGGTCCAAGGTATACAGTAAACCTGAAGTGAAGCGTCGGAATCTAAAACTGGACTCACAGGATAGGTTCAAATCATAGAAAGTTAGAGTGTTAGTCCTCTTGTACTTAAGTCGGCATTGTGCCTTTTGTATTAAATTCGGATGCAAATTCTGTGTTTCAGCGTCAATAAGAAGGTCCAAGGTACACAGTAAACCTGAAGTGAAGCATCGGATCTAAAACTGGATTCACAGAAGGGGATCAAATCATAGAAAATTAGAGTGTCTGTCCTCTTGTACTTAAGTCGGCATTGTGCCATTTGTATTAAATTCGGATGCCGTTTCTGTGTTTCATCGTCATTAAGAAGGTCCAAGGGATAGAGTAAACCTGAAGTGAAGCATTGGAATCTATAACTGGACGCACAGGAGAGGTTCAAATCATAGAAAGTTAGAGTGTGAGTCATCATGTACTTAAGTCGGCATTGGGCCTTTTGAATTAAATTCGGGTGCAATTTCTGTGTTTCATCGTCAATAAGAAGGTCCAAGGGATACAGTAAAACTGAAGTGAAGCATCGGAACCAATAACTGGACTCACAGGAGTGGTTCACATCATAGAAAGTTCGAGTGTCAATCCTCTTGTACTTAAGTCGTCATTGTGCCTTTTGTATTAAATTCGGATGCAATTTCTGTGTTTCATCGTCAATAAGAAGGTCCAAATTACACAGTAAACCTGAAGTGAAGCATCGGAATCTAAAACTGGACTCACAGGAGAGGCTCAAATCATAGGAAGTTAGTGTGTCAGTCCTCTTGTACTTAAGTCGGAATTGTGCCTGTTGTATTAAATTCGGATGCAATTTCTGTGTTTCATCGTCAATAAGAAGGGCCAAGGTATACAGAAAACCTGAAGTGAAGCATCGGAATCTAAAACTCAACTCACAGGAGAGGTTTAAATCTTAGAAAGTTAGAGTGTCAGTCCTCTTGTACTTAATTCGGCATTGTGCCTTTTGTATTAAATTCATATGCAGTTTCTGTGTTTGAACGTCAATAAGAATGTACAAGGTATACACTAAACCTGAAGTGAAGCATCGGAATCTAAAACTGGACTCACAGAACAGGTTTAAATCATAGAAAGTTAGAGTGTCTGTCCTCTTGTACTGAAGTTGGCATTATGCCTTTTGTATTAAATTCGGATGCAATTTCTGTGCTTCATCGTCAATAAAAAGGTCCAAGGTATACAGTAAACCTGAAGTGAAGCATCGGAATCTATAACTGGACTCACAGGAGAGGTTTAAATCATACAAAGTTAGCGTGTCAGTCCTCTTGTACTTAAGTCGGCATTGTGCCTTTTGTATTATATTCGGATGCAATTTCTGTGCTTCATCGTCAATAAGAAGGTCCAAGGGATACAGTAAACCTGAAGTGAAGCATCGGAATCTAAAACTGGACTCACAGGAGTGGTTCAAATCATATAAAGTTAGTGTGTCAGGCCTCTTGTGCTTCAGTCGGCATTGTGTCGTCTCAATTAAATTCGGATGCAATTTCTGTGTGTCATCGTCAATAAGAAAGTCCTAGGAATACACTAAACCTGAAGTGAAGCATCGGTATCTAAAACAGGACTCACAGAAGAGGTTTAAATAATAGGAAGTTAGAGTGTCAGTCCTCTTGTACTTAAGTCGGCATTGTGCCTTTTGTAATTAATTCGGATGCAATTTCTGTGTTTCATCTTTAATAAGAATGTCCAAGGTATACAGTAAACCTGAAGTGAAGCATCGGAATCTAAAATTCAGCTCACAGGAGAGGTTCAAATCTTTGAACGTTAGAGTGTCAGTCCTCTTGTACTTATGTCGGCATTGTGCCTTTTGTATAAAATTCGATTGCAATTTCTGTGTTTCATCGTCAATAAGAAGGTCCAAATTATACAGTAAACCTGAAGTGAAGCATCGGAATCCAAAACTGGACTCACAGGAGAGGTTCAAATCATAGAAATTTAGAGTGTCAGTCCTCTTGTACTTAAGTCGGCATAGTGCCCTTTGTATTAAATTCGGATGCAATTTCTGTGTTTCATCGTCAATAAGAAGGTCCAAGGGATACAGTAAACCTGAAGTGAAGCATCGGAATCTGTTACTGGACCCCCAGGAGAGGTTCAAAACATAGAAAGTTAGAGTGTTAGTCCTCTTGTACTCAAGTCGGAATTGTGCCTTTTGTATTAAATTCGGATGCAATTTCTGTGTTTCATCGTCAATAAGAAGGTCCAAGGGATACTGTAAACCTGAAATGAAGATCGGAGCCCGCATCTCGTGGTCGTGCGGTAGCGTTCTCGCTTCCCACGCCCGGGTTCCCGGGTTCGATTCCCGGCGGGGTCAGGGATTTTCTCTGCCTCGTGATGGCTGGGTGTTGTGTGATGTCCTTAGGTTTTTTAGGTTTAAGTAGTTTTAAGTTCTAGGGAACTGATGACCGTAGCTGTTAAGTCCCATAGTGCTCAAGCCATTTCTTTTGATTCATCGGAATCTAAGACTGGACTCACAGGAGAGGTTCAAATCATAGAAAGTTAGAGTGTCAAACCTCTTGTACTTAAGTCGGCATTGAGCCTTTTGTATTAAATTCGGATGCAATTTCTGTGTTTCATCGTCAATAAGAATGTCCAAGGGATACAGTGAACCTGAAGTGCAGCATCGGAATCTAAAACTGGACTCGCAGGAGAAGTTTAAATCATAGAAAGTTAGAGAGTAAGTCCTCCTGTACTTAAGTCGGATTTGTGCCTCTTGTATTAAATTCAGTTGCAATTTCTGTGTTTCATCGTCAATAAGGAAGTCCAAGGGATACAGTAAACCTGAAGTGAAGCATCGGAATCTATAACTGGACTCACAGGAGAGGTTCAAAACATAGAAAGTTAGAGTGTCAGTCCTCTTGTACTCAAGTCGACATTGTGCCTTTTGTATTAAACTCGGATGCAATTTCTGTGTTTCATCGTCAATAAGAAGGTCCAAGGGATACTGTAAACCTGAAGTGAAGAATCGGAATCTGAAACTGGACTCACAGGAGAGGTTCAAATCACAGAATGTTAGAGTGTCAAACCTCTTGTACTTAAGTCGGCATTGAGCCTTTTGTATTAAATTCGGATGCAATTTCTGTGTTTCATCGTCAATAAGAAGGTCCAAGGGATACAGTAAACCTGAAGTGCAGCATCGGAATCTAAAACTGGACTCGCAGGAGAGGTTTAAATCATAGAAAGTTAGAGTGTAAGTCCTCCTGTACTTAAGTCGGCATTGTGCCTCTTGTATTAAATTCGGATGCAATTTCTGTGTTTGATCGTCAATAAGAAGGTCCAAGGGATACAGTAAACCTGAAGCGAAGCATCGGAATCTAAAACTGGACTCACAGGAGCGGTTCAAATCATAGAAAGTTAGTGTGTCAGTCCTCTTGTACTTAAGTCGGCATTGTGCCTTTTGTATTAAATTCGGATGCAATTTCTGTGTTTCATCGTCAATAAGAAGGTCCAAGGTATACAGTAAACCTGAAGTGAAGCATCGGAACCTAAAACACAACTCACAGGAGAGGTTCAAATCTTTGAAAGTAAGAGTGTCAGTCCTCTTGTACTTAAGTCGGCATTGTGCCTTTTGTATAAATTTCGGATGCAATTTCTGTGTTTCATCGTCAATAAGAAGGTCCAAGGTATACAGTAAACCTGATGTGAAGCATCGGAATCTAAAACTCAACTCACAGGAGCGGTTCATGTTTAAAAAGTTAGAGTGTCAGTCCTCTTGTACTTAAATCGGCATTGTGCCTTTGGTATTAAATTGGGATGCAATTTCAGTGTTTCATCGTCAATAAGAAGGTCAAAGGTATACAGTAAACCTGAAGTGAAGCATCGGAATCTAAAACTCAACTCACAGGAGAGGTTCAAATCTTTGAAAGTTAGAGTGTCAGTCCTCTTGTACTTAAGTCGGCATTGTGCCTTTTGTATTAAATGCGGATGCAATTTCTGTGCTTCATCGTTAATAAGATGGTCCAGGTTATACAGTAATCCTGAAGTGAAGCATCGGAATCTAAGACTGGACTCACAGGAGAGGTTCAGATCATAGAAAGTTAGAGTGTCAAAACTCTTGTACTTAAGTCGGCATTGAGCCTTTTGTATTAAATTCGGATGCAATTTCTGTGTTTCAGCGTCAATAAGAAGGTCCAAGGGATACAGTAAACCTGAAGTGCAGCATCGGAATCTATAACTGGACTTGCAGGAGAGGTTTAAATCATAGATAGTTAGAGTAAAAGTCCTCCTGTACTTAAGTCGGCATTGAGCCTCTTGTATTATATTCGGATGCAATTTCTTTGTTTCGTCGTCAATAAGAAGGTCGAAGGGATACAGTAAACCTGAAGTGAAGCATCGGAATCTAAAACAGGACTCACAGGAGAGGTTCAAATCATAGAAAGTTAGTGTGTCAGTCCTCTTGTACTTAAGTCGGCATTGTGCCTTTTGTATTAAATACGGATGCAGTTTCTGTGTTACATCGTCAATAAGAAGGTCTAAGGTATACAGTATACCTGAAGTGAAGCATCGGAATCTAAAACTCAACTCACAGGAGAGGTTCAAATCTTTGAAAGTTAGAGTGTCAGTCCTCTTGTACTTAAGTCGGCATTGTGCCTTTTGTATTAAATTCGGATGGAATTCCTGTGCTTCATCGTCAATAAGAAGGTCCAGGGTATACAGTAAATCTGAAGTGAAGGATCGCAATCTAAAACTGGACTCACAGGAGAGGTTCAAATCATAGGAAGTTCGGGTGTCAGTCCTCTTGTACTTAAGTCGGCATTGTGACTTTTGTATTAAATTCGGATGCAATTTCTGTGTTTCATCGTCAATAACAAGGTCCAAGGTATACAGTAATCCTGAAGTGAAGCATCGGAATCTAAAACTGGACTCACAGGAGATGTTCAAATCATAGAAAGTTAGAGTGTCAGTCCTCTTGTGCTTAAGTCGGCATTGTGCCTTTTGTACTAAATTTGAATGCAATTTCAGTGTTTCATCGTCAATAAGAAGGTCCAAGGGATACAGTAAACCTGAAGTGAAGCATCGGAATCTATAACTGGACTCACAGGAGAGGTTTAAATCATAGAAATTTCGAGTGTCAGTCCTCTTGTAAATAAGTCGGCATTGTGCCTTCTGTATTAAATCCGGATGCAATTTCTGTGTTTCATCGTCAATAAGAGGGTCCAAATTATACAGTAAACCTGAAGTGAAGCATCGGAATCTAAAACTGGACTCACAGGAGAGGTTCAAATCATAGAAAGTAAGTGTGTCAGTCCTCTTGTACTTAAGTCGGCATTGTGCCTTTTGTATTAAATTCGGATGCAATTTCTGTGTTTCATCGTCAATAAGAAGGTCCAAGGTATACAGTAAACCTGAAGTGAAACATCGGAATCTAAAACTCAACTCACAGGAGAGGTTCAAATCTTTGAAAGTTAGAGTGTCAGTCCTCTTGTACTTAAGTCGTCATTGTGCCTTTTGTATTAAATGCGGATGTAATTTCTGTGCTTCATCGTCAATAAGAAGGTCCAGGGTATACAGTAAACCTGAAGTGAAGCATCGCAATCTAAAACTGGTCTCACAGGAGAGGTTCAAATCATAGGAAGTTAGAGTGTCAGTCCTCTTGTACTTAAGTCGGCATTGTGCCTTTGGTATTAAATTCGGATGCAATTTCAGTGTTTCATCGTCAATAAGAAGTCAAAGGTATACAGTAAACCTGAAGTGAAGCATCGGAATCTAAAACTCAACTCACAGGAGAGGTTCAAATCTTTGAAAGTTAGAGTGTCAGTCCTCTTGTACTTAAGTCGGCATTCTGCCTTTTGTATTAAATGCGGATGCAATTTCTGTGCTTCATCGTCAATAAGATGGTCCAGGGTATACAGTAATCCTGAAGTGAAGCATCGGAATCTAAGACTGGACTCACAGGAGAGGTTCAGATCATAGAAAGTTAGAGTGTCAAAACTCTTGTACTTAAGTCGGCATTGAGCCTTTTGTATTAAATTCGGATGCAATTTCTGTGTTTCAACGTCAATAAGAAGGTCCAAGGGATACAGTAAACCTGAAGTGCAGCATCGGAGTCTATAACTGGACTCGCAGGAGAGGTTTAAATCATAGATAGTTAGAGTAAAAGTCCTCCTGTACTTAAGTCGGCATTGTGCCTGTTGTATTATATTCGGATGCAATTTCTTTGTTTCGTCGTCAATAAGAAGGTCGAAGGGTTACAGTAAACCTGAAATGAAGCATCGGAATCTAAAACAGGACTCACAGGAGAGGTTCAAAACATAGAAAGTTAGTGTGTCAGTCCTCTTGTACTTAAGTCGGCATTGTGCCTTTTCTATTAAATACGGATGCAGTTTCTGTGTTTCATCGTCAATAAGAAGGTCCAAGGTATACAGTAAACCAGAAGTGAAGCATCGGAATCTAAAACTCAACTCACAGGAGAGGTTCAAATCTTTGAATGTTAGAGTGTCAGTCCTCTTGTACTTAAGTCGGCATTGTGCCTTTTGTATTAAATTCGGATGGAATTCCTGTGCTTCATCGTCAATAAGAAGGTCCAGGGTATACAGTAAACCTGAAGTGAAGGATCGCAATCTAAAACTGGACTCACAGGAGAGGTTCAAATCATAGGAAGTTAGGGTGTCAGTCCTCTTGTACTTAAGTCGGCATTGTGACTTTTGTATTAAATTCGGATGCAATTTCTGTGTTTCATCGTCAATAAGAAGGTCCAAGGTATACAGTAATCCTGAAGTGAAGCATCGGAATCTAAAACTGGACTCACAGGAGATGTTCAAATCATAGAAAGTTAGAGTGTCAGTCCTCTTGTGCTTAAGTCGGCATTGTGCCTTTTGTACTAAATTTGAATGCAATTTCTGTGTTTCATCGTCAATAAGAAGGTCCAAGGGATACAGTAAACCTGAAGTGAAGCATCGGAATCTATAACTGGACTCACAGGAGAGGTTTAAATCATAGAAAGTTCGAGTGTCAGTCCTCTTGTACATAAGTCGGCATTGTGCCTTTTGTATTAAATCCGGATGCAATTTCTGTGTTTCATCGTCAATAAGAGGGTCCAAATTATACAGTAAACCTGAAGTGAAGCATCGGAATCTAAAACTGGACTCACAGGCGAGGTTCAAATCTTAGAAAGTTAGAGTGTCAGTCCACTTGCACTTAAGTCGGCATTGTGCCTTTTGTATTAACTTCGGATGCTATTTCTGTGTTTCATCGTCAATAAGAAAGTCCAAGGTATACAGTAAACCTGTAGTGAAGCATTGGAATCTAAAACTGGACTCACAGGAGAGGTTTAAATCATAGAAAGTTAGAGTGTCAGTCCTCTTGTACTTAAGTCGGCATTGTGCCTTTTGTATTATATTCGGATGCAATTTCTGTGTTTCATCGTCAATAAGAAGGTCCAAGGTATACAGTAAACCTGAAGTGAAGCATCGGAATCTAAAACTCAGCTCACAGGAGAGGTTCAGGTCTTAGGAAGTTAGAGTGTCAGTCCTCTTGTACTTAAGTCGGCATTGTCCCTTTTGTATTAAATTCGGATGCAATGTCTGTGCTTCATCGTCATTAAGGAGGTCCAAGGGATACAGTAAACCTGAAGGGAAGCATCGAAATCTATAACTAGACTCACAGGAGAAGTTCAAAACATAGTATGTTAGAGTGTCTGTCCTCTTGTACTCAAGTCGGCATTATGCCTTTTGTATAAATTCGGATGCAATTTCTGTGTTTCATCGTCAATAAGAAGGTCCAAGGGATACTGTAAACCTGAAGTGAAGCATCGGAATCTAAAACTGGACTCACAGGAGAGGTTCAAATCATAGAAAGTTAGAGTGTCAAACCTCATGTACTTAAGTCGGCATTGAGCCTTTTGTATTAAATTCGGATGCAATTTCCGTGTTTCATCGACAATAAGAATGTCCAAGGGATACAGTAAACCTGAAGTGCAGCATCGAAATCTATAACTGGACTCGCAGGAGATGTTTAAATCATAGAAAGTTAGAGTGTAAATCCTGCTGTACTTAAGTCGGCATTGTGCCTCTTGTATTAAATTCGGATGCAATTTCTGTGTTTCATCGTCAATAAGAAGGTCCAAGGGATACTGTAAACCTGAAGTGAAGCATCGGAATCTAAAACTTAACTCACAGGAGAGGTTCAAATCTTTCAAAGTTAGTGTGTCAGTCCTCTTGTACTTAAGTCGGCATTGTGCCTTTTGTATTAAATTCGGATGCAATTTCTGTGTTTCATCCCCAATAAGAAGGTCCAAATTATACAGTAAACCTGAAGTGAAGCATCGGAATCAAAAACTGGACTCACAAGAGAGGTTTATATCGTAGAAAGTTAGAGTGTCAGTCCACTAGAACTTAAGTCGGCATTGTGCCTTTTGTATTAAATTCGGATGCTATTTCTGTGTTTCATCGTCAATAAGAAGGTCCAAGGTATACAGTAAACCTGTAGTGAAGCATCGGAATCTAAATCTGCACTCACAGGAGAGGTTTAAATCATAGAAAGTTAGAGTGTCAGTCCTCTTGTACTTAAGTCGGCATTGTGCCTATTGTATTAAATTCGGATGCAATTTCTGTGTTTCATCGTCAATACAAAGGTCTAAGGTATACAGTAAACCAGAAGTGAAGCATCGGAATCTAAAACTGGACTCACAGGAGAGGTTCAGGTCTTAGAAAGTTAGAGTGTCAGTCCTCTTGCACTGAAGTCGGCATTGTGCCTTTTGTATTAACTTCGGATGCTATTTCTGTGTTTCATCGTCAATAAGAAGGTCCAAGGTATACAGTAAACCTGTAGTGAAGCATCGGAATCTAAAACTGGACTCACAGGAGAGGTTTAAATCATAGAGAGTGTCAGTCCTCTTGTACTTAAGTCGGCATTGTGCCTTTTGTATTAAATTCGGATGCAATTTCTGAGTTTCATCGTCAATAAGAAGGTCCTAGGTATACAGTAAACCTGAAGTGAAGCATCGGAATCTGTAACTGGACTCACAGGAGAGGTTCAAAACATAGGAAGTTAGAGTGTCAGTCCTCTTGTAATCAAGTCGGCATTATGCCTTTTGTATTAATTGGGATGCAATTTCTGTGTTTCATCGTCAATAAGAAGGTCCAAGGGATACTGTAAACCTGAAGTGAAGCATCGGAATCTAAAACTGGACTCACAGGAGAGGTTCAAATCATAGAAAGTTAGAGTGTCAAACCTCTTGTACTTAAGTCGGCATTGAGCCTTTTGTATTAAATTCGGATGCAATTTCTGTGTTTCATCGTCAATAAGAAGGTCCAAGGGATACAGTAAACCTGAAGTGCAGCATCGAAATCTATAACTGGACTCGCAGGAGAGGTTTAAATCATAGAAAGTTGGAGTGTAAATCCTCGTGTACTTAAGTCGGCATTGTGCCTCTTGTATTAAATTCGGATGCAATTTGTGTGTTTCATCGTCAATAAGAAGGTCCAAGGGATACATTAAACCTGAAGTGAAGCATCGGAATCTAAAACTGGACTCACAGGAGAGGTTCAAATCATAGAAAGTTAGTGTGTCAGTCCTCTTGTACTTAAGTCGGCATTGTGCCTTTTGTATTAAATTCGGATGCAATTTCTGTGTTTCATCCTCAATAAGAAGGTCCAAGGTATACAGTAAACCTGAAGTGAAGCATCGGAATCTAAAACTGGACTCACAGGAGAGGTTCATATCATAGAAAGTTAGAGTGTCAGTCCACTTGAACTTAAGTCGGCATTGTGCCTTTTGTATTAAATTCGGATGCTATTTCTGTGTTTCATCGTCAATAAGAAGGTCCAAGGTATACAGTAAATCTGTAGTGAAGCATCGGAATCAAAATCTGGACTTACAGGAGAGGTTTGAATCATAGAAAGTTAGAGTGTCAGTCCTCTTGTACTTAAGTCGGCATTGTGCCTATTGTATTAAATTCGGATGCAATTTCTGAGTTTCATCGTCAATAAGAAGGTCTAAGGTATACAGTAAACCTGAAGTGAAGCATCGGAATCTAAAACTCAACTCACAGGAGCGGTTCAGGTCTTAGAAATTTAGTGTGTCAGTCCTTTTGTACTTAAGTCGGCATTGTCCCTTTTGTATTATATTCGGATGCAATCTCTGTGTTTCATCGTCAATGAGGAGGTCCAAGGGATACAGTAAACCAGAAGTAAAGCATCGGAATCTATAACTGGTTTCACAGGAGAGGTTCAAAACATAGGAAGTTAGAGTGTCAGTCCTCTTGTGCCTAAGTCGGCATTGTGCCTTTTGTACTAAATTTGAATGCAATTTCTGTGTTTCATCGTCAATAAGAAGGTCCAAGGGATACAGTAAACCTGAAGTGAAGCATCGGAATCTATAACTGGACTCACAGGAGAGGTTCAAATCATAGAAAGTTAGTGTGTCAGTCCTCTTGTACTTAAGTCGGCATTGTGCCTTTTGTATTAAATTCGGATGCAATTTCTGTGTTTCATCGTCAGTAAGAAGGTCCATGGTATGCAGTAAACCTGAAGTGAAGCATCGGAATCTAAAACTCAACTCACAGGAGAGGTTCAAATCTTTGAATGTTAGAGTGTCAGTCCTCTTGTACTTAAGTCGGCATTGTGCCTTTTGTATTAAATGCGGATGCAATTTCTGTGCTTCATCGTCAATTAGAAGGTCCAGGGTATACAGTAAACCTGAAGTGAAGCATCGGAATCCAAAACTGGACTCACAGGAGAGGTTCAAATCATAGAAAGTTAGAGTGTCAAACCTCATGTACTTAAGTCGGCATTGAGCCTTTTGTATTAAATTCGGATGCAATTTCCGTGTTTCATCGACAATAAGAAGGTCCAAGGGATACAGTAAACCTGAAGTGCAGCATCGAAATCTATAACTGGACTCGCAGGAGATGTTTAAATCATAGAAAGTTAGAGTGTAAATCCTGCTGTACTTAAGTCGGCATTGTGCCTCTTGTATTAAATTCGGATGCAATTTCTGTGTTTCATCGTCAATAAGAAGGTCCAAAGGATACTGTAAACCTGAAGTGAAGCATCGGAATCTAAAACTTAACTCACAGGAGAGGTTCAAATCTTTCTAAAGTTAGTGTGTCAGTCCTCTTGTACTTAAGTCGGCATTGTGCCTTTTGTATTAAATTCGGATGCAATTTCTGTGTTTCATCCCCAATAAGAAGGTCCAAATTATACAGTAAACCTGAAGTGAAGCATCGGAATCAAAAACTGGACTCACAAGAGAGGTTCATATCGTAGAAAGTTAGAGTGTCAGTCCACTAGAACTTAAGTCGGCATTGTGCCTTTTGTATTAAATTCGGATGCTATTTCTGTGTTTCATCGTCAATAAGAAGGTCCAAGGTATACAGTAAACCTGTAGTGAAGCATCGGAATCTAAATCTGCACTCACAGGAGAGGTTTAAATCATAGAAAGTTAGAGTGTCAGTCCTCTTGTACTTAAGTCGGCATTGTGCCTATTGTATTAAATTCGGATGCAATTTCTGTGTTTCATCGTCAATACAAAGGTCTAAGGTATACAGTAAACCAGAAGTGAAGCATCGGAATCTAAAACTGGACTCACAGGAGAGGTTCAGGTCTTAGAAAGTTAGAGTGTCAGTCCTCTTGTACTGAAGTCGGCATTGTGCCTTTTGTATTAACTTCGAATGCTATTTCTGTGTTTCATCGTCAATAAGAAGGTCCAAGGTATACAGTAAACCTGTAGTGAAGCATCGGAATCTAAAACTGGACTCACAGGAGAGGTTTAAATCATAGAGAGTGTCAGTCCTCTTGTACTTAAGTCGGCATTGTGCCTTTTGTATTAAATTCGGATGCAATTTCTGAGTTTCATCGTCAATAAGAAGGTCCTAGGTATACAGTAAACCTGAAGTGAAGCATCGGAATCTGTAACTGGACTCACAGGAGAGGTTCAAAACATAGGAAGTTAGAGTGTCAGTCCTCTTGTAATCAAGTCGGCATTATGCCTTTTGTATTAATTGGGATGCAATTTCTGTGTTTCATCGTCAATAAGAAGGTCCAAGGGATACTGTAAACCTGAAGTGAAGCATCGGAATCTAAAACTGGACTCACAGGAGAGGTTCAAATCATAGAAAGTTAGAGTGTCAAACCTCTTGTACTTAAGTCGGCATTGAGCCTTTTGTATTAAATTCGGATGCAATTTCTGTGTTTCATCGTCAATAAGAAGGTCCAAGGGATACAGTAAACCTGAAGTGCAGCATCGAAATCTATAACTGGACTCGCAGGAGAGGTTTAAATCATAGAAAGTTGGAGTGTAAATCCTCGTGTACTTAAGTCGGCATTGTGCCTCTTGTATTAAATTCGGATGCAATTTGTGTGTTTCATCGTCAATAAGAAGGTCCAAGGGATACATTAAACCTGAAGTGAAGCATCGGAATCTAAAACTGGACTCACAGGAGAGGTTCAAATCATAGAAAGTTAGTGTGTCAGTCCTCTTGTACTTAAGTCGGCATTGTGCCTTTTGTATTAAATTCGGATGCAATTTCTGTGTTTCATCCTCAATAAGAAGGTCCAAGGTATACAGTAAACCTGAAGTGAAGCATCGGAATCTAAAACTGGACTCACAGGAGAGGTTCATATCATAGAAAGTTAGAGTGTCAGTCCACTTGAGCTTAAGTCGGCATTGTGCCTTTTGTATTAAATTCGGATGCTATTTCTGTGTTTCATCGTCAATAAGAAGGTCCAAGGTATACAGTAAATCTGTAGTGAAGCATCGGAATCAAAATCTGGACTTACAGGAGAGGTTTGAATCATAGAAAGTTAGAGTGTCAGTCCTCTTGTACTTAAGTCGGCATTGTGCCTATTGTATTAAATTCGGATGCAATTTCTGAGTTTCATCGTCAATAAGAAGGTCTAAGGTATACAGTAAACCTGAAGTGAAGCATCGGAATCTAAAACTCAACTCACAGGAGCGGTTCAGGTCTTAGAAATTTAGAGTGTCAGTCCTTTTGTACTTAAGTCGGCATTGTCCCTTTTGTATTATATTCGGATGCAATCTCTGTGTTTCATCGTCAATGAGGAGGTCCAAGGGATACAGTAAACCAGAAGTAAAGCATCGGAATCTATAACTGGTTTCACAGGAGAGGTTCAAAACATAGGAAGTTAGAGTGTCAGTCCTCTTGTGCTTAAGTCGGCATTGTGCCTTTTGTACTAAATTTGAATGCAATTTCTGTGTTTCATCGTCAATAAGAAGGTCCAAGGGATACAGTAAACCTGAAGTGAAGCATCGGAATCTATAACTGGACTCACAGGAGAGGTTCAAATCATAGAAAGTTAGTGTGTCAGTCCTCTTGTACTTAAGTCGGCATTGTGCCTTTTGTATTAAATTCGGATGCAATTTCTGTGTTTCATCGTCAGTAAGAAGGTCCATGGTATGCAGTAAACCTGAAGTGAAGCATCGGAATCTAAAACTCAACTCACAGGAGAGGTTCAAATCTTTGAATGTTAGAGTGTCAGTCCTCTTGTACTTAAGTCGGCATTGTGCCTTTTGTATTAAATGCGGATGCAATTTCTGTGCTTCATCGTCAATTAGAAGGTCCAGGGTATACAGTAAACCTGAAGTGAAGCATCGCAATCTAAAACTGGACTCACAGGAGAGGTTCAAATCATAGGAAGTTAGAGTGTCAGTCTTCTTGTACTTAAGCCGGCATTGTGCCTTTGGTATTAAATTCGGAAGCAATTTCTGTGTTTCATCGTCAATAAGAAGATCCAAGGTATACAGTAAACCTGAAGTGAAGCATCGGAATCTAAAACTCAACTCAAAGGAGAGGTTCAAATCTTTGAAAGTTAGAGTGTCAGTCCTCATGTACTTAAGTCGGCATTGTGCCTTTTGTATTAAATGCGGATGCAATTTCTGTGCTCCATCGTCAATAAGAAGGTCCAAGGGATACAGTAAACCTGATGTGCAGCATCGGAATCTAAAACTGGACTCGCAGGAGAGGTTTAAATCATAGAAAGTTAGAGTGTAAGTCCTCCTGTACTTAAGTCGTCATTGTGCCTTTTGTATTTAATGCGGATGCAATTTCTGTGCTTCATCGTCAATAAGAAGGTCTAGGGTATTTAGTAAACCTGAAGTGAAGCATCGGAATCTAAAACTGGACTCAGAGGAGACGTTCGAATCATAGATAGTTAGAGTGTCAGTCCTCTTTTGCTTAAGTCGGCATTGTGCCTTTTGTATCAAATTTGGTTGCTATTTCTGTGTTCATCGTCAATAAGAGGGTCCAAGGGATACAGTAAACCTGAAGTGAAGCATCGGAATCTAAAACTGGACCCACAGGAGAGGTTCAAATCACAGAAAGTTAGAGTGGCAGTCCTCTTGTACTTAAGTCGGAATTGTGCCTTTTGTATTACATTCGGATGCCATTTCTGTGTTTCATCGTCAATAAGAAGGTCCAAGGTGTACAGTAAACCTGAAGAGAAGCATCGTAATCTAAAACTGGACTCACAGGAGACGTTCAAGCCATAGAATGTTAGAGTGTCAGTCCTCTTGTACTTAAGTCGGCATTGTGCCTTTTGTATTAAATTCGGATGCAATCTCTGTGTTTTATCGTCAATAGGGAGGTCCAAGGGATACAGTAAACCTGAAGTGAAGCATCGGATCTATAACTGGACTCACAGGAGAGGTTCAAATCATAGAAAGTTAGAGCGTCAGTCCTCTTGTACTCAAGTCTGCATTAAGCCTTTTGCATTAAATTCGGATGCAATTTCTGTGTTTCATCGTCAATAAGAAGGTCCAAGGGATACAGTAAACATGAAGTGCAGCATCGGAATCAATAACTGGACTCGCAGGAGAGGTTTAAATCATAGAAAGTTAGCGTGTATGTCCTCCTGTACTTAAGTCGGCATTGTGCCTCTTGTATTAAATTCGGTTGCAATGTTTGTGTTTCATCGTCAACAAGAAGGTCCAAGGTATACAGTAAATCTGAAGTGAAGCATCGGAATCTAAAACTGGACCCACTGATGAGGTTCAAATCATAGAAAGTTAGAGTGTCAGTCCTCTTGTACTTAAGTCGGCATTGTGCCTTTTGTATTAAATTCGGATGCAATTTCTGTGTTTCATCGTCAATAAGAAGGTCCAAGGGATACAGTAAACCTGTAGTGAAGCATCGGAATCTAAATCTGGACTCACAGGAGAGGTTTAAATCATAGGAAGTTAGAATGTCAGTCCCCTTGTACTTAAGTCGGCATTGTGCCTTTTGTATTAAATTCGGATGCAATTTCTGTGTTTCATCGTCAATAAGAAGGTCTACGGTATACAGTAAACCTGAAGTGAAGCATCGGAATCTAAAACTCAACTCACAATAGCGGTTCAGGTCTTAGAAAAATAGAGTGTCTGTCCTCTTGTACTTATGTCGGCATTGTCCCTTTTGTATTAAATTCGGATGCAATCGTTGTGTTACATCGTCAATAAGGAGGTCCAAGGGATACAGTAAACCTGAAGTGAAGCATAGGAATCTATAACTGGACTCACAGGAAAGGTTCAAAACATAGAAAGTTAGAGTGTCAGTCCTCTTGTACTCGAGTCGGCATTGTGCCTTTTGTATTAAATTCGGATGCAATTTCTGTGTTTCATCGTCAATAAGAAGGTCCAAGGGATACAGTAAACCTGAAGTGAAGCATCGGAATCTAAAACTGGACTCACAGGAGAGGTTCAAATCATAGAAATATAGTGTGTCAGTCCTCTCGTACTTAAGTCGGCATTGAGCCTTTTGTATTATATTCGGATGCAATTTCTGTGTTTCATCGTCAATAAGAAGGTCCAAGGTATGCAGTAAACCTGAAGTGAAGCATCGGAATCTAAAACTCAACTCACAGGAGAGGTTCAAGTCTTTGAAAGTTAGAGTGTCAGTCGTCTTGTACTTAAGTCGGCATTGTGCCTTTTGTATTAAAAGCGGATGCAATTTCTGTGCTTCATCGTCAATAAGAAGGTCCAGGGTATACAGTAAACCTGAAGTGAGGCATCGCAATCTAAAACTGGACTCACAGGAGAGGTTCTAATCATAGGAAGTTAGAGTGTCAGTCCTCTTGTACTTAAGTCGGCATTGTGCCTTTTGTATTAAATTCGGATGCAATTTCTGTGTCTCATCGTCAATAAGAAGGTCCAAGGTATACAGTAAACCTGAAGTGAAGCATCGGAATCTAAAACTCAACTCACAGGAGGGGTTCAAATCTTTGAAAGTTAGAGTGTCAGTCCTCTTGTACTTACGTCGGCATTGTGCCTTTTGTATTAAATGCGGATGCAATTTCTGTGCTTCATCGTCAATAAGATGGTCCAAGGGATACAGTAAACCTGAAGTGCAGCATCGGAATCTAAAACTGGACTCGCAGGAGAGGTTTAAATCATAGAAATTCAGAGTGTAAGTCCTCCTGTACTTAAGTCGGCATTGTGCCTTTTGTATTTAATGCGGATGCAATTTCTGTGCTTCATCGTCAATATGAAGGTCCAGGGTATACTGGAAAAACCTGAAGTGAAGCATCGGAATCTAAACTGGACCCACAGGAGACGTTCAAATCATAGATAGTTAGAGTGTCAGTCCTCTTGTGCTTAAGTCGGCATTGTGCTTTTGTATCAAATTTGGTTGCAATTTCTGTGTTTCATCGTCAATAAGAAGGTCCAAGGGATACAGTAAACCTGAAGTGAAGCATCGGAATCTAAAACTGGACAAACAGGAGAGGTTCAAATCATAGAATGTTAGAGTGTCAGTCCTCTTGTACTTAAGTCGGCATTGTGCCTTTTGTATTAAATTCGGATGCAATCTCTGTGTTTTATCGTCAATATGGAGGTCCAAGGGATACAGTAAACCTGAAGTGAAGCATCGGAATCTAAAACTGGACTCAATGGAGAGGTTCATATCATAGAAAGTTAGAGTGTCAGTCCACTTGCACTTAAGTCGGCATTGTGCCTTTTGTATTAAATTCGGTTGCTATGTCTGTGTTTCATCGTCAATAAGAAGGTCCAAGGTATACAGTAATTCTGTACTGAAGCATCGGAACCTAAAACTGGACTCACAGGAGAGGTTTAAATCATAGAAAGTTAGAGTGTCAGTCCTCTTGTACTTAAGTCGGCATTGTGCCTTTTGTATAAATTTCGGATGCAATTTCTGTGTTTCATCGTCAATAAGAAGGTCCAAGGTATACAGTAAACCTGATGTGAAGCATCGGAATCTAAAACTCAACTCACAGGAGCGGTTCATGTTTAAAAAGTTAGAGTGTCAGTCCTCTTGTACTTAAATCGGCATTGTGCCTTTGGTATTAAATTGGGATGCAATTTCAGTGTTTCATCGTCAATAAGAAGGTCAAAGGTATACAGTAAACCTGAAGTGAAGCATCGGAATCTAAAACTCAACTCACAGGAGAGGTTCAAATCTTTGAAAGTTAGAGTGTCAGTCCTCTTGTACTTAAGTCGGCATTGTGCCTTTTGTATTAAATGCGGATGCAATTTCTGTGCTTCATCGTTAATAAGATGGTCCAGGTTATACAGTAATCCTGAAGTGAAGCATCGGAATCTAAGACTGGACTCACAGGAGAGGTTCAGATCATAGAAAGTTAGAGTGTCAAAACTCTTGTACTTAAGTCGGCATTGAGCCTTTTGTATTAAATTCGGATGCAATTTCTGTGTTTCAACGTCAATAAGAAGGTCCAAGGGATACAGTAAACCTGAAGTGCAGCATCGGAATCTATAACTGGACTTGCAGGAGAGGTTTAAATCATAGATAGTTAGAGTAAAAGTCCTCCTGTACTTAAGTCGGCATTGAGCCTCTTGTATTATATTCGGATGCAATTTCTTTGTTTCGTCGTCAATAAGAAGGTCGAAGGGATACAGTAAACCTGAAGTGAAGCATCGGAATCTAAAACAGGACTCACAGGAGAGGTTCAAATCATAGAAAGTTAGTGTGTCAGTCCTCTTGTACTTAAGTCGGCATTGTGCCTTTTGTATTAAATACGGATGCAGTTTCTGTGTTTCATCGTCAATAAGAAGGTTTAAGGTATACAGTAAACCTGAAGTGAAGCATCGGAATCTAAAACTCAACTCACAGGAGAGGTTCAAATCTTTGAAAGTTAGAGTGTCAGTCCTCTTGTACTTAAGTCGGCATTGTGCCTTTTGTATTAAATTCGGATGGAATTCCTGTGCTTCATCGTCAATAAGAAGGTCCAGGGTATACAGTAAATCTGAAGTGAAGGATCGCAATCTAAAACTGGACTCACAGGAGAGGTTCAAATCATAGGAAGTTAGGGTGTCAGTCCTCTTGTACTTAAGTCGGCATTGTGACTTTTGTATTAAATTCGGATGCAATTTCTGTGTTTCATCGTCAATAAGAAGGTCCAAGGTATACAGTAATCCTGAAGTGAAGCATCGGAATCTAAAACTGGACTCACAGGAGATGTTCAAATCATAGAAAGTTAGAGTGTCAGTCCTCTTGTGCTTAAGTCGGCATTGTGCCTTTTGTACTAAATTTGAATGCAATTTCTGTGTTTCATCGTCAATAAGAAGGTCCAAGGGATACAGTAAACCTGAAGTGAAGCATCGGAATCTATAACTGGACTCACAGGAGAGATTTAAATCATAGAAAGTTCGAGTGTCAGTCCTCTTGTAAATAAGTCGGCATTGTGCCTTCTGTATTAAATCCGGATGCAATTTCTGTGTTTCATCGTCAATAAGAGGGTCCAAATTATACAGTAAACCTGAAGTGAAGCATCGGAATCTAAAACTGGACTCACAGGAGAGGTTCAAATCATAGAAAGTTAGAGTGTCAGTCCACTTGCACTTAAGTCGGCATTGTGCCTTTTATATTAACTTCGGATGCTATTTCTGTGTTTCATCGTCAATAAGAAAGTCCAAGGTATACAGTAAACCTGTAGTGAAGCATTGGAATCTAAAACTGGACTCACAGGAGAGGTTTAAATCATAGAAAGTTAGAGTGTCAGTCCTCCTGTACTTAAGTCGGCATTGTGCCTCTTGTATTAAATTCGGATGCAATTTCTGTGTTTCATCATGAATAAGAAGGTCCAAGGGATACAGTAAACCTGAAGTGAAGCATCGGAATCTAAAACTGGACTCACAGGAGAGGTTCAAATCATAGAAAGTAAGTGTGTCAGTCCTCTTGTACTTAAGTCGGCATTGTGCCTTTTGTATTAAATTCGGATGCAATTTCTGTGTTTCATCGTCAATAAGAAGGTCCAAGGTATACAGTAAACCTGAAGTGAAACATCGGAATCTAAAACTCAACTCACAGGAGAGGTTCAAATCTTTGAAAGTTAGAGTGTCAGTCCTCTTGTACTTAAGTCGTCATTGTACCTTTTGTATTAAATGCGGATGCAATTTCTGTGCTTCATCGTCAATAAGAAGGTCCAGGGTATACAGTAAACCTGAAGTGAAGCATCGCAATCTAAAACTGGTCTCACAGGAGAGGTTCAAATCATAGGAAGTTAGAGTGTCAGTCCTCTTGTACTTAAGTCGGCATTGTGCCTTTGGTATTAAATTCGGATGCAATTTCAGTGTTTCATCGTCAATAAGAAGTCAAAGGTATTCAGTAAACCTGAAGTGAAGCATCGGAATCTAAAACTCAACTCACAGGAGAGGTTCAAATCTTTGAAAGTTAGAGTGTCAGTCCTCTTGTACTTAAGTCGGCATTGTGCCTTTTGTATAAAATGCGGATGCAATTTCTGTGCTTCATCGTCAATAAGATGGTCCAGGGTATACAGTAATCCTGAAGTGAAGCATCGGAATCTAAGACTGGACTCACAGGAGAGGTTCAGATCATAGAAAGTTAGAGTGTCAATACTCTTGTACTTAAGTCGGCATTGAGCCTTTTGTATTAAATTCGGATGCAATTTCTGTGTTTCAACGTCAATAAGAAGGTCCAAGGGATACAGTAAACCTGAAGTGCAGCATCGGAATCTATAACTGGACTCGCAGGAGAGGTTTAAATCATAGATAGTTAGAGTAAAAGTCCTCCTGTACTTAAGTCGGCATTGTGCCTGTTGTATTATATTCGGATGCAATTTCTTTGTTTCGTCGTCAATAAGAAGGTCGAAGGGTTACAGTAAACCTGAAATGAAGCATCGGAATCTAAAACAGGACTCACAGGAGAGGTTCAAAACATAGAAAGTTAGTGTGTCAGTCCTCTTGTACTTAAGTCGGCATTGTGCCTTTTCTATTAAATACGGATGCAGTTTCTGTGTTTCATCGTCAATAAGAAGGTCCAAGGTATACAGTAAACCTGAAGTGAAGCATAGGAATCTAAAACTCAACTCACAGGAGAGGTTCAAATCTTTGAATGTTAGAGTGTCAGTCCTCTTGTACTTAAGTCGGCATTGTGCCTTTTGTATTAAATTCGGATGGAATTCCTGTGCTTCATCGTCAATAAGAAGGTCCAGGGTATACAGTAAACCTGAAGTGAAGGATCGCAATCTAAAACTGGACTCACAGGAGAGGTTCAAATCATAGGAAGTCAGGGTGTCAGTCCTCTTGTACTTAAGTCGGCATTGTGACTTTTGTATTAAATTCGGATGCAATTTCTGTGTTTCATCGTCAATAAGAAGGTCCAAGGTATACAGTAATCCTGAAGTGAAGCATCGGAATCTAAAACTGGACTCACAGGAGATGTTCAAATCATAGAAAGTTAGAGTGTCAGTCCTCTTGTGCTTAAGTCGGCATTGTGCCTTTTGTACTAAATTTGAATGCAATTTCTGTGTTTCATCGTCAATAAGAAGGTCCAAGGGATACAGTAAACCTGAAGTGAAGCATCGGAATCTATAACTGGACTCACAGGAGAGGTTTAAATCATAGAAAGTTCGAGTGTCAGTCCTCTTGTACATAAGTCGGCATTGTGCCTTTTGTATTAAATCCGGATGCAATTTCTGTGTTTCATCGTCAATAAGAGGGTCCAAATTATACAGTAAACCTGAAGTGAAGCATCGGAATCTAAAACTGGACTCACAGGCGAGGTTCTAATCTTAGAAAGTTAGAGTGTCAGTCCACTTGCACTTAAGTCGGCATTGTGCCTTTTGTATTAACTTCGGATGCTATTTCTGTGTTTCATCGTCAATAAGAAAGTCCAAGGTATACAGTAAACCTGTAGTGAAGCATTGGAATCTAAAACTGGACTCACAGGAGAGGTTTAAATCATAGAAAGTTAGAGTGTCAGTCCTCTTGTACTTAAGTCGGCATTGTGCCTTTTGTATTATATTCGGATGCAATTTCTGTGTTTCATCGTCAATAAGAAGGTCCAAGGTATACAGTAAAGCTGAAGTGAAGCATCGGAATCTAAAACTCAGCTCACAGGAGAGGTTCAGGTCTTAGGAAGTTAGAGTGTCAGTCCTCTTGTACTTAAGTCGGCATTGTCCCTTTTGTATTAAATTCGGATGCAATGTCTGTGCTTCATCGTCATTAAGGAGGTCCAAGGGATACAGTAAACCTGAAGGGAAGCATCGAAATCTATAACTAGACTCACAGGAGAAGTTCAAAACATAGTATGTTAGAGTGTCTGTCCTCTTGTACTCATGTCGGCATTATGCCTTTTGTATAAATTCGGATGCAATTTCTGTGTTTCATCGTCAATAAGAAGGTCCAAGGGATACTGTAAACCTGAAGTGAAGCATCGGAATCTAAAACTGGACTCACAGGAGAGGTTCAAATCATAGAAAGTTAGAGTGTCAAACCTCATGTACTTAAGTCGGCATTGAGCCTTTTGTATTAAATTCGGATGCAATTTCCGTGTTTCATCGACAATAAGAAGGTCCAAGGGATACAGTAAACCTGAAGTGCAGCATCGAAATCTATAACTGGACTCGCAGGAGATGTTTAAATCATAGAAAGTTAGAGTGTAAATCCTGCTGTACTTAAGTCGGCATTGTGCCTCTTGTATTAAATTCGGATGCAATTTCTGTGTTTCATCGTCAATAAGAAGGTCCAAGGGATACTGTAAACCTGAAGTGAAGCATCGGAATCTAAAACTTAACTCACAGGAGAGGTTCAAATCTTTCAAAGTTAGTGTGTCAGTCCTCTTGTACTTAAGTCGGCATTGTGCCTTTTGTATTAAATTCGGATGCAATTTCTGTGTTTCATCCCCAATAAGAAGGTCCAAATTATACAGTAAACTTGAAGTGAAGCATCGGAAGCAAAAACTGGACTCACAAGAGAGGTTCATATCGTAGAAAGTTAGAGTGTCAGTCCACTAGACTTAAGTCGTCATTGTGCCTTTTGTATTAAATTCGGATGCCATTTCTGTGTTTCATCGTCAATAAGAAGGTCCAAGGTATACAGTAAACCTGTAGTGAAACATCGGAATCTAAATCTGCACTCACAGGAGAGGTTTAAATCATAGAAAGTTAGAGTGTCAGTCCTCTTGTACTTAAGTCGGCATTGTGCCTATTGTATTAAATTCGGATGCAATTTCTGTGTTTCATCGTCAATACAAAGGTCTAAGGTATACAGTAAACCAGAAGTGAAGCATCGGAATCTAAAACTGGACTCACAGGAGAGGTTCAGGTCTTAGAAAGTTAGAGTGTCAGTCCTCTTGTACTGAAGTCGGCATTGTGCCTTTTGTATTAACTTCGGATGCTATTTCTGTGTTTCATCGTCAATAAGAAGGTCCAAGGTATACAGTAAACCTGTAGTGAAGCATCGGAATCTAAAACTGGACTCACAGGAGAGGTTTAAATCATAGAGAGTGTCAGTCCTCTTGTACTTAAGTCGGCATTGTGCCTTTTGTATTAAATTCGGATGCAATTTCTGAGTTTCATCGTCAATAAGAAGGTCCTAGGTATACAGTAAACCTGAAGTGAAGCATCGGAATCTAAAACTCAACTCACAGGAGAGGTTCAGGTCTTAGAAAGTTAGAGTGTCAGTCCTCTAGTACTTAAGTCGGCATTGTCCCTTTTGTATTAAATTCGGATGCAATCTCTGTGTTTCATCGTCAATAAGGAGGTCCAAGGGATACAGTAAACCTGAAGTGAAGCATCGGAATCTGTAACTGGACTCACAGGAGAGGTTCAAAACATAGGAAGTTAGAGTGTCAGTCCTCTTGTAATCAAGTCGGCATTATGCCTTTTGTATTAATTGGGATGCAATTTCTGTGTTTCATCGTCAATAAGAAGGTCCAAGGGATACTGTAAACCTGGAGTGAAGCATCGGAATCTAAAACTGGACTCACAGGAGAGGTTCAAATCATAGAAAGTTAGAGTGTCAAACCTCTTGTACTTAAGTCGGCATTGAGCCTTATGTATTAAATTCGGATGCAATTTCTGTGTTTCATCGTCAATAAGAAGGTCCAAGGGATACAGTAAACCTGAAGTGCAGCATCGAAATCTATAACTGGACTCGCAGGAGAGGTTTAAATCATAGAAAGTTGGAGTGTAAATCCTCGTGTACTTAAGTCGGCATTGTGCCTCTTGTATTAAATTCGGATGCAATTTCTGTGTTTCATCGTCAATAAGAAGGTCCAAGGGATACATTAAACCTGAAGTGAAGCATTGGAATCTAAAACTGGACTCACAGGAGAGGTTCAAATCATAGAAAGTTAGTGTGTCAGTCCTCTTGTACTTAAGTCGGCATTGTGCCTTTTGTATTAAATTCGGATGCAATTTCTGTGTTTCATCCTCAATAAGAAGGTCCAAGGTATACAGTAAACCTGAAGTGAAGCATCGGAATCTAAAACTGGACTCACAGGAGAGGTTCATATCATAGAAAGTTAGAGTGTCAGTCCACTTGAACTTAAGTCGGCATTGTGCCTTTTGTATTAAATTCGGATGCTATTTCTGTGTTTCATCGTCAATAAGAAGGTCCAAGGTATACAGTAAATCTGTAGTGAAGCATCGGAATCAAAATCTGGACTTACAGGAGAGGTTTGAATCATAGAAAGTTAGAGTGTCAGTCCTCTTGTACTTAAGTCGGCATTGTGCCTATTGTATTAAATTCGGATGCAATTTCTGAGTTTCATCGTCAATAAGAAGGTCTAAGGTATACAGTAAACCTGAAGTGAAGCATCGGAATCTAAAACTCAACTCACAGGAGCGGTTCAGGTCTTAGAAATTTAGAGTGTCAGTCCTTTTGTACTTAAGTCGGCATTGTCCCTTTTGTATTATATTCGGATGCAATCTCTGTGTTTCATCGTCAATGAGGAGGTCCAAGGGATACAGTAAACCAGAAGTAAAGCATCGGAATCTATAACTGGTTTCACAGGAGAGGTTCAAAGCATAGGAAGTTAGAGTGTCAGTCCTCTTGTGCTTAAGTCGGCATTGTGCCTTTTGTACTAAATTTGAATGCAATTTCTGTGTTTCATCGTCAATAAGAAGGTCCAAGGGATACAGTAAACCTGAAGTGAAGCATCGGAATCTATAACTGGACTCACAGGAGAGGTTCAAATCATAGAAAGTTAGTGTGTCAGTCCTCTTGTACTTAAGTCGGCATTGTGCCTTTTGTATTAAATTCGGATGCAATTTCTGTGTTTCATCGTCAGTAAGAAGGTCCATGGTATGCAGTAAACCTGAAGTGAAGCATCGGAATCTAAAACTCAACTCACAGGAGAGGTTCAAATCTTTGAATGTTAGAGTGTCAGTCCTCTTGTACTTAAGTCGGCATTGTGCCTTTTGTATTAAATGCGGATGCAATTTCTGTGCTTCATCGTCAATTAGAAGGTCCAGGGTATACAGTAAACCTGAAGTGAAGCATCGCAATCTAAAACTGGACTCACAGGAGAGGTTCAAATCATAGGAAGTTAGAGTGTCAGTCTTCTTGTACTTAAGCCGGCATTGTGCCTTTGGTATTAAATTCGGAAGCAATTTCTGTGTTTCCTCGTCAATAAGAAGGTCCAGGGTATACAGTAAACCTGAAGTGAGGCATCGCAATCTAAAACTGGACTCACAGGAGAGGTTCAAATCATAGGAAGTTAGAGTGTCAGTCTTCTTGTACTTAAGCCGGCATTGTGCCTTTTGTATTAAATGCGGATGCAATTTCTGTGCTCCATCGTCAATAAGAAGGTCCAAGGGATACAGTAAACCTGAAGTGAAGCATCGGAATCTAAAACTCAACTCACAATAGCGGTTCAGGTCTTAGAAAAATAGAGTGTCTGTCCTCTTGTACTTATATCGGCATTGTCCCTTTTGTATTAAATTCGGATGCAATCGTTGTGTTACATCGTCAATAAGGAGGTCCAAGGGATACAGTAAACCTGAAGTGAAGCATAGGAATCTATAACTGGACTCACAGGAAAGGTTCAAAACATAGAAAGTTAGAGTGTCAGTCCTCTTGTACTCAAGTCGGCATTGTGCCTTTTGTATTAAATTCGGATGCAATTTCTGTGTTTCATCGTCAATAAGAAGGTCCAAGGGATACAGTAAACCTGAAGTGAAGCATCGGAATCTAAAACTGGACTCACAGGAGAGGTTCAAATCATAGAAATATAGTGTGTCAGTCCTCTCGTACTTAAGTCGGCATTGAGCCTTTTGTATTATATTCGGATGCAATTTCTGTGTTTCATCGTCAATAAGATGGTCCAAGGGATACAGTAAACCTGAAGTGCAGCATCGGAATCTAAAACTGGACTCGCAGGAGAGGTTTAAATCATAGAAATTCAGAGTGTAAGTCCTCCTGTACTTAAGTCGGCATTGTGCCTTTTGTATTTAATGCGGATGCAATTTCTGTGCTTCATCGTCAATATGAAGGTCCAGGGTATACTGGAAAAACCTGAAGTGAAGCATCGGAATCTAAACTGGACCCACAGGAGACGTTCAAATCATAGATAGTTAGAGTGTCAGTCCTCTTGTGCTTAAGTCGGCATTGTGCTTTTGTATCAAATTTGGTTGCAATTTCTGTGTTTCATCGTCAATAAGAAGGTCCAAGGGATACAGTAAACCTGAAGTGAAGCATCGGAATCTAAAACTGGACAAACAGGAGAGGTTCAAATCATAGAATGTTAGAGTGTCAGTCCTCTTGTACTTAAGTCGGCATTGTGCCTTTTGTATTAAATTCGGATGCAATCTCTGTGTTTTATCGTCAATATGGAGGTCCAAGGGATACAGTAAACCTGAAGTGAAGCATCGGAATCTATAACTGGACTCACAGGAGAGGTTCAAATCATAGAAAGTTAGAGCGTCAGTCCTCTTGTACTCAAGTCGGCATTAAGCGTTTTGCATTAAATTTGGATGCAATTTCTGTGATTCATCGTCAATAAGAAGGTCCAAGGGATACTGTAAACCTGAAAAGAAGCATCGGAATCTAAAACTGGACTCACAGGAGATGTTCAAATCATAGAAAGTTAGAGTGTAAGCCCTCCTGTACTTAAGTTGGCATTGTGCCTCTTGTATTAAATTCGGATGCAATTTCTGTGTTTCATCGTCAATAAGAAGGTCCAAGGTATACAGTAAACCTGAAGTGAAGCATCGGAATCTAAAACTCAACTCACAGGAGGGGTTCAAATCTTTGAAAGTTAGAATGTCAGTCCTCTTGTACTTACGTCGGCATTAAGCCTTTTGTATTAAATTCGGATGCAATTTCTGTGTTTCATCGTCAATAAGAAGGTCCAAGGGATACAGTAAACCTGAAGTGCAGCATCAGAATCTATAACTGGACTCGCAGGAGAGGTTTAAATCATAGAAAGTTAGAGTGTAAGTCCTCCTGTACTTAAGTCGGCATTGTGCCTCTTGTATTAAATTCGGATGCAATTTTTGTGTTTCATCGTCAACAAGAAGGTCCAAGGTATACAGTAAATCTGAAGTGCAGCATCGGAATCTAAAACTGGACTCACAGGTGAGGTTCAAATCATAGAAAGTTAGAGTGTCAGTCCGCTTGTACTTAAGTCGGCATTGTGCCTTTTGTATTAAAATCGGATGCAATTTCTGTGTTTCATCGTCAATAAGAAGGTCCAAGGGATACAGTAAACCTGAAGTGAAGCATCGGAATCTAAAACTGGACTCACAGGAGACGTTCAAAACATAGAAAGTTAGAGGGTCAGTCTTCTTGTACTTTAGTCGGCATTGTGCCTTTTGTATTAAATTCGGATGCAAATTCTGTGTTTCATCGTCAATAAGAAGGTCCATGGTATACAGTAAACCTGAAGTGAAACATCGGAATCTAAAACTGGACTCACAGGAGAGGTTCAAATCATAGAAAGTTAGTGTGTCAGTCCACTTGTACTTAAGTCGGCATTGTGCCGTTTGTATTAAATTCGGATGCAATTTCTGTGTTTCATCGTCAATAAGAAGGTGCAACTGATACAGTACACCTGAAGTGAAACTTCGGAATCAAAAAGTGGACTAACAGGAGACGTTCAAATCATAGAAAGTTAGAAGGTCAGTCTTCTTGTACTTAAGTCGGCATTGTGCCTTTTGTATTAAATTCGGATGCAATTTCTGTGTTTCATCGTCAATAAGTAGGTCCAAGGGATACAGTAAACCTGAAGTGAAGCATCGGAATCTAAAACTGGACTAACAGGAGAGGTTCAAATAATAGAAAGTTAGAGTGTCAGTCTTCTTGTACTTAAGTCGACATTGTGCCTTTAGTATTAAATTCGGATGCAATTTCTGTGTTACATCGTCAGTAAGAAGGTCCAAGGGATACAGTAAACCTGAAGTGAAGCATCGGAATCTAAAACTGGACTCACTGGAGATGTTCAAATCATAGAAAGTTAGAGTGTCAGTCCTCTTGTACTTAACTCGGCATTGTGCCTTTTGAATTTAATTGCGAAGCAATTTCTGTGAATCATCGTCAATAAAAAGGTCTAAGGTCCACAGTAAACCTGAAGTGAAGCATCGGAATCTAAAACTGGACTAACAGGAGAGGTTCAAATCATAGATAGTTAGAGTGTCAGTCCTCCTGTACTTAAGTCGGCATTGTGCCTTTAGTATTAAATTCGGATGCAATTTCTGTGTTCCATCGTCAGTAATAGGTCCCAGGGATACAGTAAACCTGACGTGAAGCATCGGAATCTAAAACTGGACTCACAGGAGAGGTTCAAATCACAGAAAGTTAGAGTGTCAGTCCTCTTGTACTTAAGCCGGAATTGTGCCTTTTGTATTAAAGTCGGATGCAATTTCTGTGTTTCATCGTCAATAAGAAGGTGCAACTGATACAGTACACCTGAAGTGAAACTTCGGAATCAAAAAGTGGACTAACAGGAGACGTTCAAATCATAGAAAGTTAGAAGGTCAGTCTTCTTGTACTATTGTCGGCATTGTGTCTTTTGTATTAAATTCGGATGCAATTTCTGTGTTTCATCGTCAGTAAGAAGGTCCAAGGGATACAGTAAACCTAAAGTGAAGCATCGGAATCTAAAACTGGACTCACAGGAGAGGTTCAAATCATAGAAAATTAGAGTGTCAGTCATCTTGTACTTAAGTGGGCATTGTGCCCTTTGTATTAAATTCGGATGCAATTTCTGTGTTTCATCGTCAATAAGAAGGACCATGGGATACAGTAAACCTGAAGTGAAGCATCGGAATCTAAAACTGGACTAACAGGAGAGGTTCAAATCATAGATAGTTAGAGTGTCAGTCCTCCTGTACTTAAGTCGGCATTGTACATTTTGTATTAAATTCGGATGCAATTTCTGTGTTTCATCGTCAATAAGAAGGTCCAAGGGATACAGTAAACCTGAAGTAAAGCATCGGAATCTAAAACTGGACTCACAGGAGAGGTTCAAATCACAGAAAGTCAGAGTGTCTGTCCTCTTGTACTTAAGTCGGAATTGTGCCTTTTGTATTAAATTCGGATGCAATTTCTGTGTTTCATCGTCAATAAGAAGGTCTAAGGTCCACAGTAAACCTGAAGTGAAGCATCGGAATCTAAAACTGGACTCACAGGAGGGGTTCAAATTATAGAAAGTTAGAGTGTCAAACCTCTTGTACTTAAGTCGGCATTGAGCATTTTGTATTAAATTCGGATGCAATATCTGTGTTTCATCGTCAATAAGAAGGTCCAAGGGATACAGTAAACCTAAAGTGCAGCATCGGAATCTAAAACTGGACTCACAGTAGACGTTCAAATCATAGAAAGTTAGAGTGTCAGTCTTCTTGTACTTAAGTCGGCATTGTGCCTTTTGTTTTAAATTTGGATGCAATTTCTGTGTTTCATCGTCAATAAGAAGGTCCAAGGGATACAGTAAACCTGAAGTGAAACATCGGAATCTAAAACTGGACTCACAGGAGAGGTTCAAATCATAGAAGGTTAGTGTGTCAGTCCTCTTGTACTTAAGTCGGCATTGTGCCTCTTGTATTAAATTCGGATGCAATCTCTGTGTTTCATCGTCAATAAGAAGGTCCAGGGTATACAGTAAACCTGAAGTGAAGCATCGGAATCTATAACTGGACTCACAGGAGAGGTTCAAATTATAGAAGGTTAGAGTGTCAGTCCTCTTGTACTTAAGTCGGCATTGTGCCTCTTGTGTTAAATTCGGATGCAATTTCTGTGTTTCATCGTTAATAAGAAGGTCCAAGGGATACAGTAAACCTGACGTGCAGCATCGGAATCCAAAACTGGACTCGCAAAAGAGGTTTAAATCATAGTAAGTTATATTGTAAGTCCTCCTGTACTTAAGCCGGCATTGTGGCTTTTGTATTAAATTCGGATGCAATTTCTGTGTTTCATCGTCAATAAGGAGGTCCAAGGTATACAGTAAACCTCAAGTGAAGCATCGGAATCTAAAACTGGACTCACAGGTGAGGTTCAAATCATAGAAAGTTAGAGTGTCAGTACTCTTGCACTTAACTCGGCATTGTGCCTTTTGTAGTAAATTCGGAAGCAATTTCTGTGTTTCATCGTCAATAAAAAGGTCCAAGGGATACAGTAAACCTGAAGTGAAGCATCGGAATCTAAAACTGGACTCACAGGAGAGGTTCAAATCATAGAAAGTTAGAGTGTCAGTCTCCTTGTACTTAGGTCGGCATTATGCCTTTTGTATTAAATTCGGATGCAATTTCTGTGTTCCATCATCAGTAAGAAGGTCCAAGGAATACAGTAAACCTGAAGTGAAGCATCGGAATCTAAAACTGGACTAACAGGAGAGGTTCAAATCATAGATAGTTAGAGTGTCAGTCCTCCTGTACTTAAGTCGTCATTGTGCATTTTGTATTAAATTCGGATGCAATTTCTGTGTTTCATCGTCATTAAGAAGGTCCCAGGGATACAGTAAACCTGAAGTGAAGCATCGGAATCAAAAACTGGACTCACTGAAGAGGTTCAAATAATAGAAAGTTAGAGCGTCAGTCCTCTTGTACTCAAGTCGGCATTAAGCGTTTTGCATTAAATTTGGATGCAATTTCTGTGATTCATCGTCAATAAGAAGGTCCAAGGGATACTGTAAACCTGAAAAGAAGCATCGGAATCTAAAACTGGACTCACAGGAGATGTTCAAATCATAGAAAGTTAGAGTGTAAGCCCTCCTGTACTTAAGTTGGCATTGTGCCTCTTGTATTAAATTCGGATGCAATTTCTGTGTTTCATCGTCAATAAGAAGGTCCAAGGTATACAGTAAACCTGAAGTGAAGCATCGGAATCTAAAACTCAACTCACAGGAGGGGTTCAAATCTTTGAAAGTTAGAATGTCAGTCCTCTTGTACTTACGTCGGCATTAAGCCTTTTGTATTAAATTCGGATGCAATTTCTGTGTTTCATCGTCAATAAGAAGGTCCAAGGGATACAGTAAACCTGAAGTGCAGCATCAGAATCTATAACTGGACTCGCAGGAGAGGTTTAAATCATAGAAAGTTAGAGTGTAAGTCCTCCTGTACTTAAGTCGGCATTGTGCCTCTTGTATTAAATTCGGATGCAATTTTTGTGTTTCATCGTCAACAAGAAGGTCCAAGGTATACAGTAAATCTGAAGTGCAGCATCGGAATCTAAAACTGGACTCACAGGTGAGGTTCAAATCATAGAAAGTTAGAGTGTCAGTCCGCTTGTACTTAAGTCGGCATTGTGCCTTTTGTATTAAAATCGGATGCAATTTCTGTGTTTCATCGTCAATAAGAAGGTCCAAGGGATACAGTAAACCTGAAGTGAAGCATCGGAATCTAAAACTGGACTCACAGGAGACGTTCAAAACATAGAAAGTTAGAGGGTCAGTCTTCTTGTACTTTAGTCGGCATTGTGCCTTTTGTATTAAATTCGGATGCAAATTCTGTGTTTCATCGTCAATAAGAAGGTCCATGGTATACAGTAAACCTGAAGTGAAACATCGGAATCTAAAACTGGACTCACAGGAGAGGTTCAAATCATAGAAAGTTAGTGTGTCAGTCCACTTGTACTTAAGTCGGCATTGTGCCGTTTGTATTAAATTCGGATGCAATTTCTGTGTTTCATCGTCAATAAGAAGGTGCAACTGATACAGTACACCTGAAGTGAAACTTCGGAATCAAAAAGTGGACTAACAGGAGACGTTCAAATCATAGAAAGTTAGAAGGTCAGTCTTCTTGTACTTAAGTCGGCATTGTGCCTTTTGTATTAAATTCGGATGCAATTTCTGTGTTTCATCGTCAATAAGTAGGTCCAAGGGATACAGTAAACCTGAAGTGAAGCATCGGAATCTAAAACTGGACTAACAGGAGAGGTTCAAATAATAGAAAGTTAGAGTGTCAGTCTTCTTGTACTTAAGTCGACATTGTGCCTTTAGTATTAAATTCGGATGCAATTTCTGTGTTACATCGTCAGTAAGAAGGTCCAAGGGATACAGTAAACCTGAAGTGAAGCATCGGAATCTAAAACTGGACTCACTGGAGATGTTCAAATCATAGAAAGTTAGAGTGTCAGTCCTCTTGTACTTAACTCGGCATTGTGCCTTTTGAATTTAATTGCGAAGCAATTTCTGTGAATCATCGTCAATAAAAAGGTCTAAGGTCCACAGTAAACCTGAAGTGAAGCATCGGAATCTAAAACTGGACTAACAGGAGAGGTTCAAATCATAGATAGTTAGAGTGTCAGTCCTCCTGTACTTAAGTCGGCATTGTGCCTTTAGTATTAAATTCGGATGCAATTTCTGTGTTCCATCGTCAGTAATAGGTCCCAGGGATACAGTAAACCTGACGTGAAGCATCGGAATCTAAAACTGGACTCACAGGAGAGGTTCAAATCACAGAAAGTTAGAGTGTCAGTCCTCTTGTACTTAAGCCGGAATTGTGCCTTTTGTATTAAAGTCGGATGCAATTTCTGTGTTTCATCGTCAATAAGAAGGTGCAACTGATACAGTACACCTGAAGTGAAACTTCGGAATCAAAAAGTGGACTAACAGGAGACGTTCAAATCATAGAAAGTTAGAAGGTCAGTCTTCTTGTACTATTGTCGGCATTGTGTCTTTTGTATTAAATTCGGATGCAATTTCTGTGTTTCATCGTCAGTAAGAAGGTCCAAGGGATACAGTAAACCTAAAGTGAAGCATCGGAATCTAAAACTGGACTCACAGGAGAGGTTCAAATCATAGAAAATTAGAGTGTCAGTCATCTTGTACTTAAGTGGGCATTGTGCCCTTTGTATTAAATTCGGATGCAATTTCTGTGTTTCATCGTCAATAAGAAGGACCATGGGATACAGTAAACCTGAAGTGAAGCATCGGAATCTAAAACTGGACTAACAGGAGAGGTTCAAATCATAGATAGTTAGAGTGTCAGTCCTCCTGTACTTAAGTCGGCATTGTACATTTTGTATTAAATTCGGATGCAATTTCTGTGTTTCATCGTCAATAAGAAGGTCCAAGGGATACAGTAAACCTGAAGTAAAGCATCGGAATCTAAAACTGGACTCACAGGAGAGGTTCAAATCACAGAAAGTCAGAGTGTCTGTCCTCTTGTACTTAAGTCGGAATTGTGCCTTTTGTATTAAATTCGGATGCAATTTCTGTGTTTCATCGTCAATAAGAAGGTCTAAGGTCCACAGTAAACCTGAAGTGAAGCATCGGAATCTAAAACTGGACTCACAGGAGGGGTTCAAATTATAGAAAGTTAGAGTGTCAAACCTCTTGTACTTAAGTCGGCATTGAGCATTTTGTATTAAATTCGGATGCAATATCTGTGTTTCATCGTCAATAAGAAGGTCCAAGGGATACAGTAAACCTAAAGTGCAGCATCGGAATCTAAAACTGGACTCACAGTAGACGTTCAAATCATAGAAAGTTAGAGTGTCAGTCTTCTTGTACTTAAGTCGGCATTGTGCCTTTTGTTTTAAATTTGGATGCAATTTCTGTGTTTCATCGTCAATAAGAAGGTCCAAGGGATACAGTAAACCTGAAGTGAAACATCGGAATCTAAAACTGGACTCACAGGAGAGGTTCAAATCATAGAAGGTTAGTGTGTCAGTCCTCTTGTACTTAAGTCGGCATTGTGCCTCTTGTATTAAATTCGGATGCAATCTCTGTGTTTCATCGTCAATAAGAAGGTCCAGGGTATACAGTAAACCTGAAGTGAAGCATCGGAATCTATAACTGGACTCACAGGAGAGGTTCAAATTATAGAAGGTTAGAGTGTCAGTCCTCTTGTACTTAAGTCGGCATTGTGCCTCTTGTGTTAAATTCGGATGCAATTTCTGTGTTTCATCGTTAATAAGAAGGTCCAAGGGATACAGTAAACCTGACGTGCAGCATCGGAATCCAAAACTGGACTCGCAAAAGAGGTTTAAATCATAGTAAGTTATATTGTAAGTCCTCCTGTACTTAAGCCGGCATTGTGGCTTTTGTATTAAATTCGGATGCAATTTCTGTGTTTCATCGTCAATAAGGAGGTCCAAGGTATACAGTAAACCTCAAGTGAAGCATCGGAATCTAAAACTGGACTCACAGGTGAGGTTCAAATCATAGAAAGTTAGAGTGTCAGTACTCTTGCACTTAACTCGGCATTGTGCCTTTTGTAGTAAATTCGGAAGCAATTTCTGTGTTTCATCGTCAATAAAAAGGTCCAAGGGATACAGTAAACCTGAAGTGAAGCATCGGAATCTAAAACTGGACTCACAGGAGAGGTTCAAATCATAGAAAGTTAGAGTGTCAGTCTCCTTGTACTTAGGTCGGCATTATGCCTTTTGTATTAAATTCGGATGCAATTTCTGTGTTCCATCATCAGTAAGAAGGTCCAAGGAATACAGTAAACCTGAAGTGAAGCATCGGAATCTAAAACTGGACTAACAGGAGAGGTTCAAATCATAGATAGTTAGAGTGTCAGTCCTCCTGTACTTAAGTCGTCATTGTGCATTTTGTATTAAATTCGGATGCAATTTCTGTGTTTCATCGTCATTAAGAAGGTCCCAGGGATACAGTAAACCTGAAGTGAAGCATCGGAATCAAAAACTGGACTCACTGAAGAGGTTCAAATAATAGAAAGTTAGAGTGTCAGTCCTCTTGTACTTAACTCGGCATTGTGCTTTTTGAATTTAATTCCGATGCAATTTCTGTGCCTCATCGCCAATAAGAAGTTCTAAAGTCCACAGTAAACCTGAAGTGAAGCATCGGAATCTAAAACTGGACTCACAGGAGAGGTTCAAATCATAGAAAGTTAGAGTGTCAGTCCTCTTGTACTTAACTCGGCATTGTGCCTTTTGAATTTAATTGCGAAGCAATTTCTGTGAATCATCGTCAATAAAAAGGTCTAAGGTCCACAGTAAACCTGAAGTGAAGCATCGGAATCTAAAACTGGACTAACAGGAGAGCTTCAAATCATAGATAGTTAGAGTGTCAGTCCTCTTGTACTTAAGTCGGCATTGTGCCTTTAGTATTAAATTCGGATGCAATTTCTGTGTTCCATCGTCAGTAATAGGTCCCAGGGATACAGTAAACCTGACGTGAAGCATCGGAATCTAAAACTGGACTCACAGGAGAGGTTCAAATCACAGAAAGTTAGAGTGTCAGTCCTCTTGTACTTAAGCCGGAATTGTGCCTTTTGTATTAAAGTCGGATGCAATTTCTGTGTTTCATCGTCAATAAGAAGGTGCAACTGATACAGTACACCTGAAGTGAAACTTCGGAATCAAAAAATTGGACTAACAGGAGACGTTCAAATCATAGAAAGTTAGAAGGTCAGTCTTCTTGTACTTAAGTCGGCATTGTGCCTTTTGTATTAAATTCGGATGCAATTTCTGTGTTTCATCGTCAATAAGTAGGTCCAAGGGATACAGTAAACCTGAAGTGAAGCATCGGAATCTAAAACTGGACTAACGGGAGAGGTTCAAATAATAGAAAGTTAGAGTGTCAGTCTTCTTGTACTTAAGTCGACATTGTGCCTTTAGTATTAAATTCGGATGCAATTTCTGTGTTACATCGTCAGTAAGAAGGTCCAAGGGATACAGTAAACCTGAAGTGAAGCATCGGAATCTAAAACTGGACTCACTGGAGATGTTCAAATCATAGAAAGTTAGAGTGTCAGTCCTCTTGTACTTAACTCGGCATTGTGCCTTTTGAATTTAATTGCGAAGCAATTTCTGTGAATCATCGTCAATAAAAAGGTCTAAGGTCCACAGTAAACCTGAAGTGAAGCATCGGAATCTAAAACTGGACTAACAGGAGAGGTTCAAATCATAGATAGTTAGAGTGTCAGTCCTCCTGTACTTAAGTCGGCATTGTGCCTTTAGTATTAAATTCGGATGCAATTTCTGTGTTCCATCGTCAGTAATAGGTCCCAGGGATACAGTAAACCTGACGTGAAGCATCGGAATCTAAAACTGGACTCACAGGAGAGGTTCAAATCACAGAAAGTTAGAGTGTCAGTCCTCTTGTACTTAAGCCGGAATTGTGCCTTTTGTATTAAAGTCGGATGCAATTTCTGTGTTTCATCGTCAATAAGAAGGTGCAACTGATACAGTACACCTGAAGTGAAACTTCGGAATCAAAAAGTGGACTAACAGGAGACGTTCAAATCATAGAAAGTTAGAAGGTCAGTCTTCTTGTACTTAAGTCGGCATTGTGTCTTTTGTATTAAATTCGGATGCAATTTCTGTGTTTCATCGTCAGTAAGAAGGTCCAAGGGATACAGTAAACCTAAAGTGAAGCATCGGAATCTAAAACTGGACTCACAGGAGAGGTTCAAATCATAGAAAATTAGAGTGTCAGTCATCTTGTACTTAAGTGGGCATTGTGCCCTTTGTATTAAATTCGGATGCAATTTCTGTGTTTCATCGTCAATAAGAAGGACCATGGGATACAGTAAACCTGAAGTGAAGCATCGGAATCTAAAACTGGACTAACAGGAGAGGTTCACATCATAGATAGTTAGAGTGTCAGTCCTCCTGTACTTAAGTCGGCATTGTACATTTTGTATTAAATTCGGATGCAATTTCTGTGTTTCATCGTCAATAAGAAGGTCCAAGGGATACAGTAAACCTGAAGTAAAGCATCGGAATCTAAAACTGGACTCACAGGAGAGGTTCAAATCACAGAAAGTCAGAGTGTCTGTCCTCTTGTACTTAAGTCGGAATTGTGCCTTTTGTATTAAATTCGGATGCAATTTCTGTGTTTCATCGTCAATAAGAAGGTCTAAGGTCCACAGTAAACATGAAGTGAAGCATCGGAATCTAAAACTGGACTCACAGGAGGGGTTCAAATTATAGAAAGTTAGAGTGTCAAACCTCTTGTACTTAAGTCGGCATTGAGCATTTTGTATTAAATTCGGATGCAATATCTGTGTTTCATCGTCAATAAGAAGGTCCAAGGGATACAGTAAACCTAAAGTGCAGCATCGGAATCTAAAACTGGACTCACAGTAGACGTTCAAATCATAGAAAGTTAGAGTGTCAGTCTTCTTGTACTTAAGCCGGCATTGTGCCTTTTGTTTTAAATTTGGATGCAATTTCTGTGTTTCATCGTCAATAAGAAGGTCCAAGGGATACAGTAAACCTGAAGTGAAACATCGGAATCTAAAACTGGACTCACAGGAGAGGTTCAAATCATAGAAGGTTAGTGTGTCAGTCCTCTTGTACTTAAGTCGGCATTGTGCCTTTTGTATTAAATTCGGATGCAATCTCTGTGTTTCATCGTCAATAAGAAGGTCCAGGGTATACAGTAAACCTGAAGTGAAGCATCGGAATCTATAACTGGACTCACAGGAGAGGTTCAAATTATAGAAGGTTAGAGTGTCAGTCCTCTTGTACTTAAGTCGGCATTGTGCCTCTTGTGTTAAATTCGGATGCAATTTCTGTGTTTCATCGTTAATAAGAAGGTCCAAGGGATACAGTAAACCTGACGTGCAGCATCGGAATCCAAAACTGGACTCGCAAAAGAGGTTTAAATCATAGTAAGTTATATTGTAAGTCCTCCTGTACTTAAGCCGGCATTGTGGCTTTTGTATTAAATTCGGATGCAATTTCTGTGTTTCATCGTCAATAAGGAGGTCCAAGGTATACAGTAAACCTCAAGTGAAGCGTCGGAATCTAAAACTGGACTCACAGGTGAGGTTCAAATCATAGAAAGTTAGAGTGTCAGTACTCTTGCACTTAACTCGGCATTGTGCCTTTTGTAGTAAATTCGGAAGCAATTTCTGTGTTTCATCGTCAATAAAAAGGTCCAAGGGATACAGTAAACCTGAAGTGAAGCATCGGAATCTAAAACTGGACTCACAGGAGAGGTTCAAATCATAGAAAGTTAGAGTGTCAGTCTCCTTGTACTTAGGTCGGCATTGTGCCTTTTGTATTAAATTCGGATGCAATTTCTGTGTTCCATCATCAGTAAGAAGGTCCAAGGGATACAGTAAACCTGAAGTGAAGCATCGGAATCTAAAACTGGACTAACAGGAGAGGTTCAAATCATAGATAGTTAGAGTGTCAGTCCTCCTGTACTTAAGTCGTCATTGTGCATTTTGTATTAAATTCGGATGCAATTTCTGTGTTTCATCGTCATTAAGAAGGTCCCAGGGATACAGTAAACCTGAAGTGAAGCATCGGAATCAAAAACTGGACTCACTGAAGAGGTTCAAATAATAGAAAGTTAGAGTGTCAGTCCTCTTGTACTTAACTCGGCATTGTGCTTTTTGAATTTAATTCCGATGCAATTTCTGTGCCTCATCGCCAATAAGAAGTTCTAAAGTCCACAGTAAACCTGAAGTGAAGCATCGGAATCTAAAACTGGACTCACAGGAGAGGTTCAAATCATAGAAAGTTAGTGTGTCAGTCCACTTGTACTTAAGTCGGCATTGTGCCGTTTGTATTAAATTCGGATGCAATTTCTGTGTTTCATCGTCTATAAGAAGGTCCAAGGGATACAGTAAACCTGAAGTGAAGCATCGGAATCTAAAACTGGACTCACTGGAGATGTTCAAATCATAGAAAGTTAGAGTGTCAGTCCTCTTGTACTTAACTCGGCATTGTGCCTTTTGAATTTAATTGCGAAGCAATTTCTGTGAATCATCGTCAATAAAAAGGTCTAAGGTCCACAGTAAACCTGAAGTGAAGCATCGGAATCTAAAACTGGACTAACAGGAGAGGTTCAAATCATAGATAGTTAGAGTGTCAGTCCTCTTGTACTTAAGTCGGCATTGTGCCTTTAGTATTAAATTCGGATGCAATTTCTGTGTTCCATCGTCAGTAATAGGTCCCAGGGATACAGTAAACCTGACGTGAAGCATCGGAATCTAAAACTGGACTCACAGGAGAGGTTCAAATCACAGAAAGTTAGAGTGTCAGTCCTCTTGTACTTAAGCCGGAGTTGTGAATTTTGTATTAAAGTCGGATGCAATTTCTGTGTTTCATCGTCAATAAGAAGGTGCAACTGATACAGTACACCTGAAGTGAAACTTCGGAATCAAAAAATTGGACTAACAGGAGACGTTCAAATCATAGAAAGTTAGAAGGTCAGTCTTCTTGTACTTAAGTCGGCATTGTGCCTTTTGTATTAAATTCGGATGCATTTTCTGTGTTTCATCGTCAATAAGTAGGTCCAAGGGATACAGTAAACCTGAAGTGAAGCATCGGAATCTAAAACTGGACTAACAGGAGAGGTTCAAATAATAGAAAGTTAGAGTGTCAGTCTTCTTGTACTTAAGTCGACATTGTGCCTTTAGTATTAAATTCGGATGCAATTTCTGTGTTACATCGTCAGTAAGAAGGTCCAAGGGATACAGTAAACCTGAAGTGAAGCATCGGAATCTAAAACTGGACTCACTGGAGATGTTCAAATCATAGAAAGTTAGAGTGTCAGTCCTCTTGTACTTAACTCGGCATTGTGCCTTTTGAATTTAATTGCGAAGCAATTTCTGTGAATCATCGTCAATAAAAAGGTCTAAGGTCCACAGTAAACCTGAAGTGAAGCATCGGAATCTAAAACTGGACTAACAGGAGAGGTTCAAATCATAGATAGTTAGAGTGTCAGTCCTCCTGTACTTAAATCGGCATTGTGCCTTTAGTATTAAATTCGGATGCAATTTCTGTGTTCCATCGTCAGTAATAGGTCCCAGGGATACAGTAAACCTGACGTGAAGCATCGGAATCTAAAACTGGACTCACAGGAGAGGTTCAAATCACAGAAAGTTAGAGTGTCAGTCCTCTTGTACTTAAGCCGGAATTGTGCCTTTTGTATTAAAGTCGGATGCAATTTCTGTGTTTCATCGTCAATAAGAAGGTGCAACTGATACAGTACACCTGAAGTGAAACTTCGGAATCAAAAAGTGGACTAACAAGAGACGTTCAAATCATAGAAAGTTAGAAGGTCAGTCTTCTTGTACTTCAGTCGGCATTGTGCCTTTTGTATTAAATTCGGATGCAATTTCTGTGTTTCATCGTCAGTAAGAAGGTCCAAGGGATACAGTAAACCTAAAGTGAAGCATCGGAATCTAAAACTGGACTCACAGGAGAGGTTCAAATCATAGAAAATTAGAGTGTCAGTCATCTTGTACTTAAGTCGGCATTGTGCCCTTTGTATTAAATTCGGATGCAATTTCTGTGTTTCATCGTCAATAAGAAGGACCATGGGATACAGTAAACCTGAAGTGAAGCATCGGAATCTAAAACTGGACTAACAGGAGAGGTTCAAATCATAGATAGTTAGAGTGTCAGTCCTCCTGTACTTAAGTCGGCATTGTACATTTTGTATTAAATTCGGATATAATTTCTGTGTTTCATCGTCAATAAGAAGGTCCCAGGGATACAGTAAACCTGAAGTGAAGCATCGGAATCTAAAACTGGACTCACTGAAGAGGTTCAAATAATAGAAAGTTAGAGTGTCAGTCCTCTTGTACTTAACTCGGCATTGTGCTTTTTGAATTTAATTCCGATGCAATTTCTGTGCCTCATCGCCAATAAGAAGTTCTAAAGTCCACAGTAAACCTGAAGTGAAGCATCGGAATCTAAAACTGGACTCACAGGAGAGGTTCAAATCATAGAAATTTAGAGTGTCAAACCTCTTGTACTTAAGTCGGCATTGAGCCTTTTGTATTAAATTCGGATGCAATTTCTTTGTTTCATCGTTAATAAGAAGGTCCAAGGTATACAGTAAACCTGAAGTGCAGCATCGGAATCTAAAACTGGACTCGCAGGAGAGGTTTAAATCGTAGAAGGTTAGAGAGTAAGTCTTCATGTACTTAGGTCGGCATTGTGCCTCTTGTATTAAATTCAAATGCAATTTCTGTGTTTCATCGTCAATAAGAAGGTCCAAGGTATACAGTAAATCAGAAGTGAAGCATCGGAATCTAAAACTGGACCCACAGGTGAGGTTCAAATCATAGAAAGTTAGAGTGTCAGTCCTCTTGTACTTAAGTCGGCATTGTGCCTGTTGTATTAAATTCGGATGCAATTTCTGTGTTTCATCGTCAAGAAGAAGGTCCAAGGTATACAGTAAACCTGAAGTGAAGCATAGGAATCTAAAACTGGACTCTCAGGAGAGGTTCAATTCATAGAAATTTAAAGTGTCAGTCCTCTTGTGCTTAAGTCGCCACTGTGCCTTTTGTATTAAATTCGGATGCAATCTCTGTGTTTCATCGTCCATAAGAAGGTCCACGTGATACAGTAAACCTGAAGTGAAGCATCGGAATCTATAACTGGACCCACAGGAGAGGTTCAAATCATAGAAAGTTAGAGTGTCAGACTCCTTGTACATAAGTCGGCATTGTGCCTTCTGTATTAAATTCGGATGCAATTTCTATGTTTCATTGTCAATAGGAAGGTCCAAGGGATACAGTAAACCTGAAGTGAAGCATCGGAATCTAAAACTGGACTCACAGGACAGGTTCAAATCATAGAAAGTTAGAGTGTCAGTCCTCTTGTACTTAAGTCGGCATTGTGCCTTTTGTATTAAATTCGGATGCAATTTCTGTGTTTCATCGTCAATAAGAAGGTCTAAGTGATACAGTAAACCTGAAGTGCAGCATCGGAATCTAAAACTGGACTCGCAGGAGAGATTTAAATCATAGAAAGTTATAGTGGAAGTCCTCCTGTACATAAATCGGCATTGTGCCTTTTGTCTTAAATTCGGATGCAATCTCTGTGTTTCATCGTCAATAAGAAGGTCCCAGGGATACAGTAAACCTGAAGTGAAGCATCGGAATCTAAAACTGGACTCACAGGAGAGGTTCAAATCATAGAAAGTTAGAGTGTCTAACATCTTGTACTTAAGTCGGCATTGTGCATTTTGTATTAAATTCGGATGCAATTTCTGTGTATCATCGTCAATAAAAAGGCCCAAGGGATACAGTAAACCTGAAGTGAAGCATCGGAATCTAAAACTGGACTCACTGGAGACGTTCAAATCATAGAAAGTTAGAGTGTCACTCTTCTTGTACTTAAGTCGGCATTGTGCCTTTTGTATTAAATTCGGATGCAATTTCTGTGTTTCATCGTCAGTAAGAAGGTCCAAGGGATACAGTAAACCTGACGTGAAGCATCGGAATCTAAAACTGGACTCACAGGAGAGGTTCAAATCATAGAAAGTTAGAGTGTAAGTCCTCCTGTACTTAAGTCGGCATTGTGCCTTTTGTATTAAATTCGGATGCAATTTCTGTGTTTCATCGTCAATAAGAAGGTCCAAGGGATACAGTACACCTGAAGTGAAGCATCGGAATCTAAAACTGTACTAACAGGAGGGGTTCAAATAATAGAAAGTTAGAGGGTCAGTCCTTCCGTACTTAAGTCGGCATTGTGCCTTTTGTATTAAATTCGGATGCAATTTCTGTGTTTCATCGTCAATAAGAAGGTCCCAGGGATACAGTAAACCTGAAGTGAAGCATCGGAATCTAAAACTGGACTAACAGGAGAGGTTCAAATCATAGGTAGTTAGAGTGTCAGTCCTCCTGTAATTAAGTCGTCATTGTGCATTTTGTATTAAATTCAGATGCAATTTCTGTGTTTCATCGTCATTATGAAGGTCCCAGGGATACAGTAAACCTGAAGTGAAGCATCGGAATCTAAAACTGGACTCACTGAAGAGGTTCAAATAATAGAAAGTCAAGGTGTCAGTCCTCTTGTACTTAACTCGGCATTGTGCTTTTTGAATTTAATTCCGATGCAATTTCTGTGCCTCATCGCCAATAAGAAGGTCTAAGGTCCACAGTAAACCTGAAGTGAAGCATCGGAATCTAAAACTGCACTCACAGGAGAGGTTCAAATCATAGAAAGTTAGAGTGTCAAACCTCTTGTACTTAAGTCGGCATTGAGCCTTTTGTATTAAATTCGCATGCAATTTCTTTGTTTCATCGTTAATAAGAAGATCCAAGGTATACAGTAAACCTGAAGTGAAGCATAGGAATCTAAAACTGGACTCTCAGGAGAGGTTCAATTCATAGAAATTTAAAGTGTCAGTCCTCTTGTGCTAAAGTCGCCACTGTGCCTTTTGTATTAAATTCGGATGCAATCTCTGTGTTTCATCGTCCATAAGAAGGTCCAAGTGATACAGTAAACCTGAAGTGAAGCATCGGAATCTATAACTGGACCCACAGGAGAGGTTCAAATCATAGAAAGTTAGAGTGTCAGACTCCTTGTACATAAGTCGGCATTGTGCCTTCTGTATTAAATTCGGATGTAATTTCTGTGTTTCATTGTCAATAGGAAGGTCCAAGGGATACAGTAAACCTGAAGTGAAGCATCGGAATCTAAAACTGGACTCACAGGACAGGTTCACATCATAGAAAGTTAGAGTGTCAGTCCTCTTGTACTTAAGTCGGCATTGTGCCTTTTGTATTAAATTCGGATGCAATTTCTGTGTTTCATCGTCAATAAGAAGGTCTAAGTGATACAGTAAACCTGAAGTGTAGCATCGGAATCTAAAACTGGACTCGCAGGAGAGATTTAAATCATAGAAAGTTATGGTGGAAGTCCTCCTGTACATAAATCGGCATTGTGCCTTTTGTCTTAAATTCGGATGCAATCTCTGTGTTTCATCGTCAATAAGAAGGTCCCAGGGATACAGTAAACCTGAAGTGTAGCATCGGAATCTAAAACTGGACTCGCAGGAGAGATTTAAATCATAGAAAGTTATGGTGGAAGTCCTCCTGTACATAAATCGGCATTGTGCCTTTTGTCTTAAATTCGGATGCAATCTCTGTGTTTCATCGTCAATAAGAAGGTCCCAGGGATACAGTAAACATGAAGTAAGTATCGGAAGCTAAAGGTGGACTCACAGAAGAGGTTCAAATCATAGAAAGTTAGAGTGTCAGACCTATTGTAATTAAGTCGGCATTGTGCCTTTTGTATTAAATTCGGATGCAATTTCTGTGTTTCATCGTCAATAAGAAGGTCCAAGGGATACAGTAAACCTGAAGCGAAGCATCGGAATCTAAAACTGGACTCACAGGATAGGTTCAAATCATAGAAATTTAGAGTGTCAGTCCTCCTGTACTTAAGTCGTAATTGTGCCTTTTGTATTAAATTCAGATGCAATTTCTGTGTTTCAACGTCAATAAGAACGTCCAAGGGATACAGTAAAGCTGAAGTGAAGCATCGGAATCTAAAACTGAACTCACAGGAGAGGTTCAAATCATAGAAAGTTAGAGTTTCAGTCCTTTTGTACTTAAGTCGGCTTTGTGCCTTTTGTATTAAATTCGGATGTATTTTCTGTGTTTCATTGACAATAAGAAGGCCCAAGGGATACAGTAAACCTGAAGTGAAGCATCGGAATCTAAAACTGGACTCACAGGAGAGGTTCAAATCATAGAAAGTTATAGTGTAAGTCCTCCTGTACTTAAGCCGGCATTGTGCCTTTTGTATTAAATTCGGATGCAATTTCTGTGTTTCATCGTCAATAAGGAGGTCCAAGGTATACAGTATATCTGAAGTGAAGCATCGGAATCTAAAACTGGACTCACAGGTGAGATTCAAATCATAGAAAGTTAGAGTGTCAGTCCTCTTGCACTTAAGTCAGCATTGTGCCTTTTGTATTAAATTCGGATGCAATTTCTGTGTTTCATCGTCAATAAAAAGGTCCAAGGGATACAGTAAACCTGAAGTGAAGCATCGGAATCTAAAACTGGACTCACAGGAGAGGTTCAAATCATAGAAAGTTAGAGTGTCAGTCTTCTTGTACTTAAGTCGGCATTGTGCCTTTTGTATCAAATTCGGATGCAATTTCTGTGTTCCATCGTCAGTAAGAAGGTCCAAGGGGTACAGTAAACTTGAAGTGAAGCATCGGAATCTGAAACTGGACTAACAGGAGAGGTTCAAATCATAGATTGTTAGAGTGTCAGTCCTCCTGTACTTAAGTCGTCATTGTGCATTTTGTATTAAATTCGGATGCAATTTCTGTGTATCATCGTCAATGAGAAGGTCCCAGGAATACAGTAAACCTGAAGTGAAGCATCGGAATCTAAAACTGGACTCACAGGATAGGTTCAAATCATAGAAAGTTAGAGTGTCAGACCTCTTGTACTTAAGTCGGCATTGTGCATTTTGTATTGAATTCGGATGCAATTTCTGTGTTTCATCGTCATTAAGAAGGTCCCAGGGATACAGTAAACCTGAAGTGAAGCATCGGAATCTAAAACTGGACTCACAGGAGAGGTTCAAATCATAGAAAGTTAGAGTGTCAAACCTCTTGTACTTAAGTCGGCATTGAGCCTCTTGTATTAAATTCGGATGCAATTTCTGTGTTTCATCGTTAATAAGAAGGTCCAAGGTATACAGTAAACCTGAAGTGCAGCATCGGAATCTAAAACTGGACTCGCAGGAGAGGTTTAAATCATAGAAGGTTAGAGAGTAAGTCTTCATGTACTTAAGTCGGCATTGTGCCTCTTGTATTAAATTCGGATGCAATTTCTGTGTTTCATCGTCAATAAGAAGGTCCAAGGTATACAGTAAATCTGAAGTGAAGCATCGGAATCTAAAACTGGACTCACAGGTGAGGTTCAAATCATAGAAAGTTAGAGTGTCAGTCCTCTTGTACTTAAGTCGGCATTGGGCCTTTTGTATTAAATTCGGATGCAATTTCTGTGTTTCATCGTCAAGAAGAAGGTCCAAGGTATACAGTAAACCTGAAGTGAAGCATCGGAATCTATAACTGGACCCACAGGAGAGGTTCAAATCATAGAAAGTTAGAGTGTCAGACTCCTTGTACATAAGTCGGCATTGTGCCTTCTGTATTAAATTCGGATGTAATTTCTGTGTTTCATTGTCAATAGGAAGGTCCAAGGGATACAGTAAACCTGAAGTGAAGCATCGGAATCTAAAACTGGACTCACAGGACAGGTTCACATCATAGAAAGTTAGAGTGTCAGTCCTCTTGTACTTAAGTCGGCATTGTGCCTTTTGTATTAAATTCGGATGCAATTTCTGTGTTTCATCGTCAATAAGAAGGTCTAAGTGATACAGTAAACCTGAAGTGTAGCATCGGAATCTAAAACTGGACTCGCAGGAGAGATTTAAATCATAGAAAGTTATGGTGGAAGTCCTCCTGTACATAAATCGGCATTGTGCCTTTTGTCTTAAATTCGGATGCAATCTCTGTGTTTCATCGTCAATAAGAAGGTCCCAGGGATACAGTAAACCTGAAGTGTAGCATCGGAATCTAAAACTGGACTCGCAGGAGAGATTTAAATCATAGAAAGTTATGGTGGAAGTCCTCCTGTACATAAATCGGCATTGTGCCTTTTGTCTTAAATTCGGATGCAATCTCTGTGTTTCATCGTCAATAAGAAGGTCCCAGGGATACAGTAAACATGAAGTAAGTATCGGAAGCTAAAGGTGGACTCACAGAAGAGGTTCAAATCATAGAAAGTTAGAGTGTCAGACCTATTGTAATTAAGTCGGCATTGTGCCTTTTGTATTAAATTCGGATGCAATTTCTGTGTTTCATCGTCAATAAGAAGGTCCAAGGGATACAGTAAACCTGAAGCGAAGCATCGGAATCTAAAACTGGACTCACAGGATAGGTTCAAATCATAGAAATTTAGAGTGTCAGTCCTCCTGTACTTAAGTCGTAATTGTGCCTTTTGTATTAAATTCAGATGCAATTTCTGTGTTTCAACGTCAATAAGAACGTCCAAGGGATACAGTAAAGCTGAAGTGAAGCATCGGAATCTAAAACTGGACTCTCAGGAGAGGTTCAATTCATAGAAATTTAAAGTGTCAGTCCTCTTGTGCTAAAGTCGCCACTGTGCCTTTTGTATTAAATTCGGATGCAATCTCTGTGTTTCATCGTCCATAAGAAGGTCCAAGTGATACAGTAAACCTGAAGTGAAGCATCGGAATCTATAACTGGACCCACAGGAGAGGTTCAAATCATAGAAAGTTAGAGTGTCAGACTCCTTGTACATAAGTCGGCATTGTGCCTTCTGTATTAAATTCGGATGTAATTTCTGTGTTTCATTGTCAATAGGAAGGTCCAAGGGATACAGTAAACCTGAAGTGAAGCATCGGAATCTAAAACTGGACTCACAGGACAGGTTCACATCATAGAAAGTTAGAGTGTCAGTCCTCTTGTACTTAAGTCGGCATTGTGCCTTTTGTATTAAATTCGGATGCAATTTCTGTGTTTCATCGTCAATAAGAAGGTCTAAGTGATACAGTAAACCTGAAGTGTAGCATCGGAATCTAAAACTGGACTCGCAGGAGAGATTTAAATCATAGAAAGTTATGGTGGAAGTCCTCCTGTACATAAATCGGCATTGTGCCTTTTGTCTTAAATTCGGATGCAATCTCTGTGTTTCATCGTCAATAAGAAGGTCCCAGGGATACAGTAAACCTGAAGTGTAGCATCGGAATCTAAAACTGGACTCGCAGGAGAGATTTAAATCATAGAAAGTTATGGTGGAAGTCCTCCTGTACATAAATCGGCATTGTGCCTTTTGTCTTAAATTCGGATGCAATCTCTGTGTTTCATCGTCAATAAGAAGGTCCCAGGGATACAGTAAACATGAAGTAAGTATCGGAAGCTAAAGGTGGACTCACAGAAGAGGTTCAAATCATAGAAAGTTAGAGTGTCAGACCTATTGTAATTAAGTCGGCATTGTGCCTTTTGTATTAAATTCGGATGCAATTTCTGTGTTTCATCGTCAATAAGAAGGTCCAAGGGATACAGTAAACCTGAAGCGAAGCATCGGAATCTAAAACTGGACTCACAGGATAGGTTCAAATCATAGAAATTTAGAGTGTCAGTCCTCCTGTACTTAAGTCGTAATTGTGCCTTTTGTATTAAATTCAGATGCAATTTCTGTGTTTCAACGTCAATAAGAACGTCCAAGGGATACAGTAAAGCTGAAGTGAAGCATCGGAATCTAAAACTGAACTCACAGGAGAGGTTCAAATCATAGAAAGTTAGAGTTTCAGTCCTTTTGTACTTAAGTCGGCTTTGTGCCTTTTGTATTAAATTCGGATGTATTTTCTGTGTTTCATTGACAATAAGAAGGCCCAAGGGATACAGTAAACCTGAAGTGAAGCATCGGAATCTAAAACTGGACTCACAGGAGAGGTTCAAATCATAGAAAGTTATAGTGTAAGTCCTCCTGTACTTAAGCCGGCATTGTGCCTTTTGTATTAAATTCGGATGCAATTTCTGTGTTTCATCGTCAATAAGGAGGTCCAAGGTATACAGTATATCTGAAGTGAAGCATCGGAATCTAAAACTGGACTCACAGGTGAGATTCAAATCATAGAAAGTTAGAGTGTCAGTCCTCTTGCACTTAAGTCAGCATTGTGCCTTTTGTATTAAATTCGGATGCAATTTCTGTGTTTCATCGTCAATAAAAAGGTCCAAGGGATACAGTAAACCTGAAGTGAAGCATCGGAATCTAAAACTGGACTCACAGGAGAGGTTCAAATCATAGAAAGTTAGAGTGTCAGTCTTCTTGTACTTAAGTCGGCATTGTGCCTTTTGTATCAAATTCGGATGCAATTTCTGTGTTCCATCGTCAGTAAGAAGGTCCAAGGGGTACAGTAAACTTGAAGTGAAGCATCGGAATCTGAAACTGGACTAACAGGAGAGGTTCAAATCATAGATTGTTAGAGTGTCAGTCCTCCTGTACTTAAGTCGTCATTGTGCATTTTGTATTAAATTCGGATGCAATTTCTGTGTATCATCGTCAATGAGAAGGTCCCAGGAATACAGTAAACCTGAAGTGAAGCATCGGAATCTAAAACTGGACTCACAGGATAGGTTCAAATCATAGAAAGTTAGAGTGTCAGACCTCTTGTACTTAAGTCGGCATTGTGCATTTTGTATTGAATTCGGATGCAATTTCTGTGTTTCATCGTCATTAAGAAGGTCCCAGGGATACAGTAAACCTGAAGTGAAGCATCGGAATCTAAAACTGGACTCACAGGAGAGGTTCAAATCATAGAAAGTTAGAGTGTCAAACCTCTTGTACTTAAGTCGGCATTGAGCCTCTTGTATTAAATTCGGATGCAATTTCTGTGTTTCATCGTTAATAAGAAGGTCCAAGGTATACAGTAAACCTGAAGTGCAGCATCGGAATCTAAAACTGGACTCGCAGGAGAGGTTTAAATCATAGAAGGTTAGAGAGTAAGTCTTCATGTACTTAAGTCGGCATTGTGCCTCTTGTATTAAATTCGGATGCAATTTCTGTGTTTCATCGTCAATAAGAAGGTCCAAGGTATACAGTAAATCTGAAGTGAAGCATCGGAATCTAAAACTGGACTCACAGGTGAGGTTCAAATCATAGAAAGTTAGAGTGTCAGTCCTCTTGTACTTAAGTCGGCATTGGGCCTTTTGTATTAAATTCGGATGCAATTTCTGTGTTTCATCGTCAAGAAGAAGGTCCAAGGTATACAGTAAACCTGAAGTGAAGCATCGGAATCTAAAACTGGACTCTCAGGAGAGGTTCAATTCATAGAAAGTTAAAGTGTCAGTCCTCTTGTACTTAAGTCGCCACTGTGCCTTTTGTATTAAATTCGGATGCAATCTCTGTGTTTCATCGTCAATAAGAAGGTCCAAGTGATACAGTAAACCTGAAGTGAAGCATCGGAATCTATAACTGGACCCACAGGAGAGGTTCAAATCATAGAAAGTTAGAGTGTCAGTCCTCTTGTACTTAATTCGGCATTGTGCCTTTTGTATTAAATTCGGATGCAATTTCTGTGTTTCATTCTCAATAAGAAGGTCCAAGGGATACAGTAAACCTGTAGTGCAGCATCGGAATCTAAAGCTGGACTCACAGGAGAGGTTCAAATCATAGAAAGTTAGAGTGTCACTCCTCCTGTACCTAAGTCAGCATTGTGACTTTTGTATTAAATTCGGATGGAATTTCTGTGCTACATCGTCAATAAGAAAGTCCAAGAGATACAGTAAACCTGACGTGAACCATCGGAATCTAAAACTGGACTCACAGGAGAGGTTCAAAACATAGAAAGTTAGAATGTCAGTCCTCTTGTACTTAAGTCGGCATTGTGCCTTTTGTATTAAATTCGGATGCAATTCCTGTGTTTCATTCTCAATAAGAAGGTCCAAGGGATACAGTAAACCTGACGTGAAGCATCGGAATCTAAAACTGGACTCACAGGAGAGGTTCAAAGCATAGAGAGTTAGAATGTCAGTCCTCCTGTACCTAAGTCGGCATTGTGCCTTTTGTATTAAATTCGGATGCAATTTCTGTGTTTCATCGTCAATAAGGAGGTCCAACGTATACAGTATATCTGAAGTGAAGCATCGGAATCTAAAACTGGACTCAAAGGTGTGGTTCAAATCATAGAAAGTTAGAGTGTCAGTCCTCTTGCACTTAAGTCGGCTTTGTGCCTTTTGTATTAAATTCGGATGCAATTTCTGTGTTTCATCGTCAATAAAAAGGACCAAGGGATACAGTAAACCTGAAGTGAAGCATCGGAATCTAAAACTGGTTCACAGGAGAGGTTCAAATCATAGAAAGTTAGAGTGTCAGTCTTCTTGTACTTAAGTCGGCATTGTGCCTTTTGTATCAAATTCGGATGCAATTTCTGTGTTCCATTGTCAGTAAGAAGGTCCAAGGGATACAGTAAACTTGAAGTGAAGCATCGGAAACTAAAACTGGACTAACAGGAGAGGTTCAAATCATAGAAAGTTAGAGTGTCACTCTTCTTGTACTTAAGTCGGCATTGTGCCTTTTGTATTAAATTCGGATGCAATTTCTGTGTTTCATCGTCAGTAAGAAGGTCCAAGGGATACAGTAAACCTGACGTGAAGCATCGGAATCTAAAACTGGACTCACAGGAGAGGTTCAAATCATAGAAAGTTAGAGTGTAAGTCCTCCTGTACTTAAGTCGGCATTGTGCCTTTTGTATTAAATTCGGATGCAATTTCTGTGTTTCATCGTCAATAAGAAGGTCCAAGGGATACAGTACACCTTAAGTGAAGCATCGGAATCTGAAACTGTACTAACAGGAGGGGTTCAAATAATAGAAAGTTAGAGGGTCAGTCCTTCCGTACTTAAGTCGGCATTGTGCCTTTTGTATTAAATTCGGATGCAATTTCTGTGTTTCATCGTCAATAAGAAGGTCCCAGGGATACAGTAAACCTGAAGTGAAGCATCGGAATCTAAAACTGGACTAACAGGAGAGTTCAAATCATAGATAGTTAGAGTGTCAGTCCTCCTGTAATTAAGTCGTCATTGTGCATTTTGTATTAAATTCGGATGCAATTTCTGTGTTTCATCGTCATTATGAAGGTCCCAGGGATACAGTAAACCTGAAGTGAAGCATCGGAATCTAAAACTGGACTCACTGAAGAGGTTCAAATAATAGAAAGTTAAGGTGTCAGTCCTCTTGTACTTAACTCGGCATTGTGCTTTTTGAATTTAATTCCGATGCAATTTCTGTGCCTCATCGCCAATAAGAAGGTCTAAGGTCCACAGTAAACCCGAAGTGAAGCATCGGAATCTAAAACTGGACTCACAGGAGAGGTTCAAATCATAGAAAGTTAGAGTGTCAAACCTCTTGTACTTAAGTCGGCATTGAGCCTTTTGTATTAAATTCGCATGCAATTTCTTTGTTTCATCGTTAATAAGAAGATCCAAGGTATACAGTAAACCTGAAGTACAGCATCGGAATCTAAAACTGGACTCGCAGGAGAGGTTTAAATCATAGAAGGTTAGAGAGTAAGTCTTCATGTACTTAGGTCGGCATTGTGCCTCTTGTATTAAATTCAAATGCAATTTCTGTGTTTCATCGTCAATAAGAAGGTCCAAGGTATACAGTAAATCAGAAGTGAAGCATCGGAATCTAAAACTGGACTCACAGGTGAGGTTCAAATCATAGAAAGTTAGAGTGTCAGTCCTCTTGTACTTAAGTCGGCATTGTGCCTGTTGTATTAAATTCGGATGCAATTTCTGTGTTTCATCGTCAAGAAGAAGGTCCAAGGTATACAGTAAACCTGAAGTGAAGCATAGGAATCTAAAACTGGACTCTCAGGAGAGGTACAATTCATAGAAATTTAAAGTGTCAGTCCTCTTGTGCTAAAGTCGCCACTGTGCCTTTTGTATTAAATTCGGATGCAATCTCTGTGTTTCATCGTCCATAAGAAGGTCCAAGTGATACAGTAAACCTGAAGTGAAGCATCGGAATCTAAAACTGGACTCACAGGTGAGGTTCAAATCATAGAAAGTTAGAGTGTCAGTCCTCTTGTACTTAAGTCGGCATTGTGCCTGTTGTATTAAATTCGGATGCAATTTCTGTGTTTCATCGTCAAGAAGAAGGTCCAAGGTATACAGTAAACCTGAAGTGAAGCATAGGAATCTAAAACTGGACTCTCAGGAGAGGTTCAATTCATAGAAATTTAAAGTGTCAGTCCTCTTGTGCTAAAGTCGCCACTGTGCCTTTTGTATTAAATTCGGATGCAATCTCTGTGTTTCATCGTCCATAAGAAGGTCCAAGTGATACAGTAAACCTGAAGTGAAGCATCGGAATCTATAACTGGACCCACAGGAGAGGTTCAAATCATAGAAAGTTAGAGTGTCAGACTCCTTGTACATAAGTCGGCATTGTGCCTTCTGTATTAAATTCGGACGCAATTTCTGTGTTTCATTGTCAATAGGAAGGTCCAAGGGATACAGTAAACCTGAAGTGAAGCATCGGAATCTAAAACTGGACTCACAGGACAGGTTCAAATCATAGAAAGTTAGAGTGTCAGTCCTCTTGTACTTAAGTCGGCATTGTGCCTTTTGTATTAAATTCGGATGCAATTTCTGTGTTTCATCGTCAATAAGAAGGTCTAAGTGATACAGTAAACCTGAAGTGTAGCATCGGAATCTAAAACTGGACTCGCAGGAGAGATTTAAATCATAGAAAGTTATAGTGGAAGTCCTCCTGTACATAAATCGGCATTGTGCCTTTTGACTTAAATTCGGATGCAATCTCTGTGTTTCATCGTCAATAAGAAGGTCCCAGGGATACAGTAAACCTGAAGTGAAGCATCGGAATCTAAAACTGGGCTCACAGGAGAGGTTCAAATCATAGAAAGTTAGAGTGTCTAACATCTTGTACTTAAGTCGGCATTGTGCATTTTGTATTAAATTCGGATGCAATTTCTGTGTATCATCGTCAATAAAAAGGTCCAAGGGATACAGTAAACCTGAAGTGAAGCATCGGAATCTAAAACTGGACTCACTGGAGACGTTCAAATCATAGAAAGTTAGAGTGTCACTCTTCTTGTACTTAAGTCGGCATTGTGCCTTTTGTATTAAATTCGGATGCAATTTCTGTGTTTCATCGTCAGTAAGAAGGTCCAAGGGATACAGTTAACCTGACGTGAAGCTTAGGAATCTAAAACTGGACTCACAGGAGAGGTTCAAATCATAGAAAGTTAGAGTGTCAGTCCTCCTGTACTTAAGTCGGCATTGTGCCTTTTGTATTAAATTCGGATGCAATTTCTGTGTTTCATCGTCAATAAGAAGGTCCAAGGGATGCAGTAAACCTGAAGTGAAGCATCGGAATCTAAAACTGTACTAACAGGAGGGGTTCAAATAATAGGAAGTTAGAGTGTTAGTCCTTCCGTACTTAAGTCGGCATTGTGCCTTTTGTATTAAATTCGGATGCAATTTCTGTGTTTCATCGCCAATAATAAGGTCCCAGGGATACAGTAAACCTGAAGTGAAGCATCGGAATCTAAAACTGGACTCACAGGAGTGGTTCAAATCATAGAAAATTAGGGTGTCAGTCCTCTTGTACTTAAGTCGGCATTGTGCATTTTGTATTAAATTCGGATGCAATTTCTCTGTTTCACAGTCAATAAGAAGGTCCAAGGGATACAGTAAACATGAAGTAAGTATCGGAAACTAAAGCTGGACTCACAGAAGAGGTTCAAATCATAGAAAGTTACAGTGTCAGACCTATTGTAATTAAGTCGGCATTGTGCCTTTTGTATTAAATTCGGATGCAATTTCTGTGTTTCATCGTCAATAAGAAGGTCCAAGGGATACAGTAAACCTGAAGCGAAGCATCGGAATCTAAAACTGGACTCACAGGATAGGTTCAAATCATAGAAATTTAGAGTGTCAGTCCTCCTGTACTTAAGTCGTAATTGTGCCTTTTGTATTAAATTCAGATGCAATTTCTGTGTTTCAACGTCAATAAGAACGTCCAAGGGATACAGTAAAGCTGAAGTGAAGCATCGGAATCTAAAACTGAACTCACAGGAGAGGTTCAAATCATAGAAAGTTAGAGTTTCAGTCCTTTTGTACTTATGTCGGCTTTGTGCCTTTTGTATTAAATTCGGATGTATTTTCTGTGTTTCATTGACAATAAGAAGGCCCAAGGGATACAGTAAACCTGAAGTGAAGCATCGGAATCTAAAACTGGACTCACAGGAGAGGTTCAAATCATAGAAAGTTATAGTGTAAGTCCTCCTGTACTTAAGCCGGCATTGTGCCTTTTGTATTAAATTCGGATGCAATTTCTGTGTTTCATCGTCAATAAGGAGGTCCAAGGTATACAGTATATCTGAAGTGAAGCATCGGAATCTAAAACTGGACTCACAGGTGAGGTTCAAATCATAGAAAGTTAGAGCGTCAGTCCTCTTGCACTTAAGTCAGCATTGTGCCTTTTGTATTAAATTCGGATGCAATTTCTGTGTTTCATCGTCAATAAAAAGGTCCAAGGGATACAGTAAACCTGAAGTGAAGCATCGGAATCTAAAACTGGACTCACAGGAGAGGTTCAAATCATAGAAAGTTAGATTGTCAGTCTTCTTGTACTTAAGTCGGCATTGTGCCTTTTGTATCAAATTCGGATGCAATTTCTGTGTTCCATCGTCAGTAAGAAGGTCCAAGGGGTACAGCAAACTTGAAGTGAAGCATCGGAATCTAAAACTGGACTAACAGGAGAGGTTCAAATCATAGATTGTTAGAGTGTCAGCCCTCCTGTACTTAAGTCGTCATTGTGCATTTTGTATTAAATTCGGATGCAATTTCTGTGTATCATCGTCAATGAGAAGGTCCCAGGAATACAGTAAACCTGAAGTGAAGCATCGGAATCTAAAACTGGACTCACAGGATAGGTTCAAATCATAGAAAGTTAGAGTGTCAGACCTCTTGTACTTAAGTCGGCATTGTGCATTTTGTATTGAATTCGGATGCAATTTCTGTGTTTCATCTTCATTAAGAAGGTCCCAGGGATACAGTAAACCTGAAGTGAAGCATCGGAATCTAAAACTGGACTCACAGGAGAGGTTCAAATCATAGAAAGTTAGAGTGTCAAACCTCTTGTACTTAAGTCGGCATTGAGCCTCTTGTATTAAATTCGGATGCAATTTCTGTGTTTCATCGTTAATAAGAAGGTCCAAGGTATACAGTAAACCTGAAGTGCAGCATCGGAATCTAAAACTGGACTCGCAGGAGAGGTTTAAATCATAGAAGGTTAGAGAGTAAGTCTTCATGTACTTAAGTCGGCATTGTGCCTCTTGTATTAAATTCGGATGCAATTTCTGTGTTTCATCGTCAATAAGAAGGTCCAAGGTATACAGTAAATCTGAAGTGAAGCATCGGAATCTAAAACTGGACTCACAGGTGAGGTTCAAATCATAGAAAGTTAGAGTGTCAGTCCTCTTGTACTTAAGTCGGCTTTGGGTCTTTTGTATTAAATTCGGATGCAATTTCTGTGTTTCATCGTCAAGAAGAAGGTCCAAGGTATACAGTAAACCTGAAGTGAAGCATCGGAATCTAAAACTGGACTCTCAGGAGAGGTTCAATTCATAGAAAGTTAAAGTGTCATTCCTCTTGTACTTAAGTCGCCACTGTGCCTTTTGTATTAAATTCGGATGCAATCTGTGTGTTTCATCGTCAATAAGAAGGTCCAAGTGATACAGTAAACCTGAAGTGAAGCATCGGAATCTATAACTGGACCCACAGGAGAGGTTCAAATCATAGAAAGTTAGAGTGTCAGACTTCTTGTACTTAAGTCGGCATTGTGCCTTTTGTATTAAATTCGGATGCAATTTCTCTATTTCATCGTCAATAGGAAGGTCCAAGGGATACAGTAAACCTGAAGTGAAGCATCGGAATCTAAAACTGGACTCACAGGACAGGTTCAAATCATAGAAAGTTAGAGTGTCAGTCCTCTTGTACTTAATTCGGCATTGTGCCTTTTGTATTAAATTCGGATGCAATTTCTGTGTTTCATTCTCAATAAGAAGGTCCAAGGGATACAGTAAACCTGACGTGAAGCATCGGAATCTAAAACTGGACTCACAGGAGAGGTTCAAAGCATAGAAAGTTAGAATGTCAGTCCTCTTGTACCTAAGTCGGCATTGTGCCTTTTGTATTAAATTCGGATGCAATTTCTGTGTTTCATCGTCAATAAGGAGGTCCAAGGTATACAGTATATCTGAAGTGAAGCATCGGAATCTAAAACTGGACTCACAGGTGTGGTTCAAATCATAGAAAGTTAGAGTGTCAGTCCTCTTGCACTTAAGTCGGCTTTGTGCCTTTTGTATTAAATTCGGATGCAATTTCTGTGTTTCATCGTCAATAAAAAGGACCAAGGGATACAGTAAACCTGAAGTGAAGCATCGGAATCTAAAACTGGTTCACAGGAGAGGTTCAAATCATAGAAAGTTAGAGTGTCAGTCTTCTTGTACTTAAGTCGGCATTGTGCCTTTTGTATCAAATTCGGATGCAATTTCTGTGTTCCATTGTCAGTAAGAAGGTCCAAGGGGTACAGTAAACTTGAAGTGAAGCATCGGAAACTAAAACTGGACTAACAGGAGAGGTTCAAGTCATAGATAATTAGAGTGTGAGTCCTCCTGTACTTAAGTCGTCATTGTGCATTTTGTATTAAATTCGGATGCAATTTCTGTGTTTCATCGTCATTAAGATGGTCCCAGGGATACAGTAAACCTGAAGTGAAGCATCGGAATCTAAAACTGGACTCACTGAAGAGGTTCAAATAATAGAAAGTTAGAGTGTCAGTCCTCTTGTACTTAACTCGGCATTGTGCTTTTTGAATTTAATTCCGATGCAATTTCTGTGCCTCATCGCCAATAAGAAGGTCTAAGGTCCACAGTAAACCTGAAGTGAAGCATCGGAATCTAAAACTGGACTCACAGGAGAGGTTTAAATCATAGAAAGTTAGAGTGTCAGTCCTCTTGTACTTTAGTCGGCATTGAGCCTTTTGTATTAAATTCGGATGCAATTTCTTTGTTTCATCGTTAATAAGAAGGTCCAAGGTATACAGTAAACCTGAAGTGCAGCATCGGAATCTAAAACTGGACTCGCAGGACAGGTTTAAATCATAGAAGGTTAGAGAGTAAGTCTTCATGTACTTAGGTCGGCATTGTGCCTCTTGTATTAAATTCAAATGCAATTTCTGTGTTTCATCGTCAATAAGAAGGTCCAAGGTATACAGTAAATCAGAAGTGAAGCATCGGAATCTAAAACTGGACTCTCAGGAAAGGTTCAATTCATAGAAATATAAAGTGTCAGTCCTCTTGTGCTTAAGTCGCCACTGTGCCTTTTGTATTAAATTCGGATGCAATCTCTGTGTTTCATCGTCAATAAGAAGGTCCAAGTGATACAGTAAACCTGAAGTGAAGCATCGGAATCTATAACTGGACCCACAGGAGAGGTTCAAATCATAGAAAGTTAGAGTGTCAGACTCCTTGTACTTAAGTCGGCATTGTGCCTTCTGTATTAAATTCGGATGCAATTTCTGTGTTTAATTGTCAATAGGAAGGTCCAAGGGATACAGTGAACCTGAAGTGAAGCATCGGAATCTAAAACTGGACTCACAGGACAGGTTCAAATCATAGAAAGTTAGAGTGTCAGTCCTCTTGTACTTAAGTCGGCATTGTGCCTTTTGTATTAAATTCGGATGCAATTTCTGTGTTTCATCGTCAATAAGAATTTCTAAGTGATACAGTAAACCTGAAGTGCAGCATCGGAATCTAAAACTGGACTCGCAGGAGAGATTTAAATCATAGAAAGTTATAGTGGAAGTCCTCCTGTACATAAATCGGCATTGTGCCTTTTGTCTTAAATTCGGATGCAATCTCTGTGTTTCATCGTCAATAAGAAGGTCCCAGGGATTCAGTAAACCTGAAGTGAAGCATCGGAATCTAAAACTGGACTCACAGGAGAGGTTCAAATCATAGAAAGTTAGAGTGTCTAACATCTTGTACTTAAGTCGGCATTGTGCATTTTGTATTAAATTCGGATGCAATTTCTGTGTTTCATCGTCAATAAAAAGGTCCAAGGGATACAGTAAACCTGAAGTGAAGCATCGGAATCTAAAACTGGACTCACAGGAGAGGTTCAAATCATAGAAAGTTAGAGTGTCAGTCTTCTTGTACTTAAGTCGGCATTGTGCCTTTTGTATCAAATTCGGATGCAATTTCTGTGTTCCATCGTCAGTAAGAAGGTCCAAGGGGTACAGTAAACTTGAAGTGAAGCATCGGAATCTAAAACTGGACTAACAGGAGAGGTTCAAGTCATAGATAGTTAGAGTGTCAGTCCTCCTGTACTTAAGTCGTCATTGTGCATTTTGTATTAAATTCGGAAGCAATTTCTGTGTATCATCGTCAATGAGGAGGTCCCAGGAAAACAGTAAACCTGAAGTGAAGCATCGGAATCTAAAACTGGACTCACAGGATAGGTTCAAATCATAGAAAGTTAGAGTGTCAGTCCTCTTGTACTTTAGTCGGCATTGTGCCTTTTGTATTAAATTCGGATGCAATTTCTGTGTTTCATCGTCAATAAGAAGGTCTAAGTGATACAGTAAACCTGAAGTGAAGCATCGGAATCTATAACTGGACTCACAGGAGAGGTTCAAATCATAGAAACTTAGAGTGTCAAACCTCTTGTACTTAAGTCGGCATTGAGCCTCTTGTATTAAATTCGGAAGCAATTTCTGTGTTTCATCTTTAATAAGAAGGTCCAAGGTATACAGTAAACCTGAAGTGCAGCATCGGAATCTAAAACTGGACTCGCAGGAGAGGTTTAAATCATAGAAGGTTAGAGAGTAAGTCTTCATGTACTTAAGTCGGCATTGTGCCTCTTGTATTAAATTCGGATGCAATTTCTGTGTTTCATCGTCAATAAGGAGGTCCAAGGTATACAGTATATCTGAAGTGAAGCATCGGAATCTAAAACTGGACTCACAGGTGTGGTTCAAATCATAGAAAGTTAGAGTGTCAGTCCTCTTGCACTTAAGTCGGCATTGTGCCTTTTGTATTAAATTCGGATGCAAATTCCGTGTTTCATCGTCAATAAAAAGGACCAAGGGATACAGTGAACCTGAAGTGAAGCATCGGAATCTAAAACTGGACTCACAGGACAGGTTCAAATCATAGAAAGTTAGAGTGTCAGTCCTCTTGTACTTAAGTCGGCATTGTGCCTTTTGTATTAAATTCGGATGCAATTTCTGTGTTTCATCGTCAATAAGAATTTCTAAGTGATACAGTAAACCTGAAGTGCAGCATCGGAATCTAAAACTGGACTCGCAGGAGAGATTTAAATCATAGAAAGTTATAGTGGAAGTCCTCCTGTACATAAATCGGCATTGTGCCTTTTGTCTTAAATTCGGATGCAATCTCTGTGTTTCATCGTCAATAAGAAGGTCCCAGGGATTCAGTAAACCTGAAGTGAAGCATCGGAATCTAAAACTGGACTCACAGGAGAGGTTCAAATCATAGAATGTTAGAGTGTCTAACATCTTGTACTTAAGTCGGCATTGTGCATTTTGTATTAAATTCGGATGCAATTTCTGTGTTTCATCGTCAATAAAAAGGTCCAAGGGATACAGTAAACCTGAAGTGAAGCATCGGAATCTAAAACTGGACTCACAGGAGAGGTTCAAATCATAGAAAGTTAGAGTGTCAGTCTTCTTGTACTTAAGTCGGCATTGTGCCTTTTGTATCAAATTCGGATGCAATTTCTGTGTTCCATCGTCAGTAAGAAGGTCCAAGGGGTACAGTAGACTTGAAGTGAAGCATCGGAATCTAAAACTGGACTAACAGGAGAGGTTCAAGTCATAGATAGTTAGAGTGTCAGTCCTCCTGTACTTAAGTCGTCATTGTGCATTTTGTATTAAATTCGGAAGCAATTTCTGTGTATCATCGTCAATGAGGAGGTCCCAGGAAAACAGTAAACCTGAAGTGAAGCATCGGAATCTAAAACTGGACTCACAGGATAGGTTCAAATCATAGAAAGTTAGAGTGTCAGTCCTCTTGTACTTTAGTCGGCATTGTGCCTTTTGTATTAAATTCGGATGCAATTTCTGTGTTTCATCGTCAATAAGAAGGTCTAAGTGATACAGTAAACCTGAAGTGAAGCATCGGAATCTAAAACTGGACTCACAGGAGAGGTTCAAATCATAGAAACTTAGAGTGTCAAACCTCTTGTACTTAAGTCGGCATTGAGCCTCTTGTATTAAATTCGGAAGCAATTTCTGTGTTTCATCTTTAATAAGAAGGTCCAAGGTATACAGTAAACCTGAAGTGCAGCATCGGAATCTAAAACTGGACTCGCAGGAGAGGTTTAAATCATAGAAGGTTAGAGAGTAAGTCTTCATGTACTTAAGTCGGCATTGTGCCTCTTGTATTAAATTCGGATGCAATTTCTGTGTTTCATCGTCAATAAGGAGGTCCAAGGTATACAGTATATCTGAAGTCAAGCATCGGAATCTAAAACTGGACTCACAGGTGTGGTTCAAATCATAGAAAGTTAGAGTGTCAGTCCTCTTGCACTTAAGTCGGCATTGTGCCTTTTGTATTAAATTCGGATGCAAATTCCGTGTTTCATCGTCAATAAAAAGGACCAAGGGATACAGTAAACCTGAAGTGAAGCATCGGAATCTAAAACTGGACTCACAGGTGTGGTTCAAATCATAGAAAGTTAGAGTGTCAGTCCTCTTGCACTTAAGTCGGCATTGTGCCTTTTGTATTAAATTCGGATGCAAATTCCGTGTTTCATCGTCATTAAGATGGTCCCAGGGATACAGTAAACCTGAAGTGAAGCATCGGAATCTAAAACTGGACTCACTGAAGAGGTTCAAATAATAGAAAGTTAGAGTGTCAGTCCTCTTGTACTTAACTCGGCATTGTGCTTTTTGAATTTAATTCCGATGCAATTTCTGTGCCTCATCGCCAATAAGAAGGTCTAAGGTCCACAGTAAACCTGAAGTGAAGCATCGGAATCTAAAACTGGACTCACAGGAGAGGTTTAAATCATAGAAAGTTAGAGTGTCAGTCCTCTTGTACTTTAGTCGGCATTGAGCCTTTTGTATTAAATTCGGATGCAATTTCTTTGTTTCATCGTTAATAAGAAGGTCCAAGGTATACAGTAAACCTGAAGTGCAGCATCGGAATCTAAAACTGGACTCGCAGGACAGGTTTAAATCATAGAAGGTTAGAGAGTAAGTCTTCATGTACTTAGGTCGGCATTGTGCCTCTTGTATTAAATTCAAATGCAATTTCTGTGTTTCATCGTCAATAAGAAGGTCCAAGGTATACAGTAAATCAGAAGTGAAGCATCGGAATCTAAAACTGGACTCTCAGGAGAGGTTCAATTCATAGAAATATAAAGTGTCAGTCCTCTTGTGCTTAAGTCGCCACTGTGCCTTTTGTATTAAATTCGGATGCAATCTCTGTGTTTCATCGTCAATAAGAAGGTCCAAGTGATACAGTAAACCTGAAGTGAAGCATCGGAATCTATAACTGGACCCACAGGAGAGGTTCAAATCATAGAAAGTTAGAGTGTCAGACTCCTTGTACTTAAGTCGGCATTGTGCCTTCTGTATTAAATTCGGATGCAATTTCTGTGTTTAATTGTCAATAGGAAGGTCCAAGGGATACAGTGAACCTGAAGTGAAGCATCGGAATCTAAAACTGGACTCACAGGACAGGTTCAAATCGTAGAAAGTTAGAGTGTCAGTCCTCTTGTACTTAAGTCGGCATTGTGCCTTTTGTATTAAATTCGGATGCAATTTCTGTGTTTCATCGTCAATAAGAATTTCTAAGTGATACAGTAAACCTGAAGTGCAGCATCGGAATCTAAAACTGGACTCGCAGGAGAGATTTAAATCATAGAAAGTTATAGTGGAAGTCCTCCTGTACATAAATCGGCATTGTGCCTTTTGTCTTAAATTCGGATGCAATCTCTGTGTTTCATCGTCAATAAGAAGGTCCCAGGGATTCAGTAAACCTGAAGTGAAGCATCGGAATCTAAAACTGGACTCACAGGAGAGGTTCAAATCATAGAAAGTTAGAGTGTCTAACATCTTGTACTTAAGTCGGCATTGTGCATTTTGTATTAAATTCGGATGCAATTTCTGTGTTTCATCGTCAATAAAAAGGTCCAAGGGATACAGTAAACCTGAAGTGAAGCATCGGAATCTAAAACTGGACTCACAGGAGAGGTTCAAATCATAGAAAGTTAGAGTGTCAGTCTTCTTGTACTTAAGTCGGCATTGTGCCTTTTGTATCAAATTCGGATGCAATTTCTGTGTTCCATCGTCAGTAAGAAGGTCCAAGGGGTACAGTAAACTTGAAGTGAAGCATCGGAATCTAAAACTGGACTAACAGGAGAGGTTCAAGTCATAGATAGTTAGAGTGTCAGTCCTCCTGTACTTAAGTCGTCATTGTGCATTTTGTATTAAATTCGGAAGCAATTTCTGTGTATCATCGTCAATGAGGAGGTCCCAGGAAAACAGTAAACCTGAAGTGAAGCATCGGAATCTAAAACTGGACTCACAGGATAGGTTCAAATCATAGAAAGTTAGAGTGTCAGTCCTCTTGTACTTTAGTCGGCATTGTGCCTTTTGTATTAAATTCGGATGCAATTTCTGTGTTTCATCGTCAATAAGAAGGTCTAAGTGATACAGTAAACCTGAAGTGAAGCATCGGAATCTAAAACTGGACTCACAGGAGAGGTTGAAATCATAGAAACTTAGAGTGTCAAACCTCTTGTACTTAAGTCGGCATTGAGCCTCTTGTATTAAATTCGGAAGCAATTTCTGTGTTTCATCTTTAATAAGAAGGTCCAAGGTATACAGTAAACCTGAAGTGCAGCATCGGAATCTAAAACTGGACTCGCAGGAGAGGTTTAAATCATAGAAGGTTAGAGAGTAAGTCTTCATGTACTTAAGTCGGCATTGTGCATCTTGTATTAAATTCGGATGCAATTTCTGTGTTTCATCGTCAATAAGGAGGTCCAAGGTATACAGTATATCTGAAGTGAAGCATCGGAATCTAAAACTGGACTCACAGGTGTGGTTCAAATCATAGAAAGTTAGAGTGTCAGTCCTCTTGCACTTAAGTCGGCATTGTGCCTTTTGTATTAAATTCGGATGCAAATTCCGTGTTTCATCGTCAATAAAAAGGACCAAGGGATACAGTAAACCTGAAGTGAAGCATCGGAATCTAAAACTGGACTCACAGGTGTGGTTCAAATCATAGAAAGTTAGAGTGTCAGTCCTCTTGCACTTAAGTCGGCATTGTGCCTTTTGTATTAAATTCGGATGCAAATTCCGTGTTTCATCGTCATTAAGATGGTCCCAGGGATACAGTAAACCTGAAGTGAAGCATCGGAATCTAAAACTGGACTCACTGAAGAGGTTCAAATAATAGAAAGTTAGAGTGTCAGTCCTCTTGTACTTAACTCGGCATTGTGCTTTTTGAATTTAATTCCGATGCAATTTCTGTGCCTCATCGCCAATAAGAAGGTCTAAGGTCCACAGTAAACCTGAAGTGAAGCATCGGAATCTAAAACTGGACTCACAGGAGAGGTTTAAATCATAGAAAGTTAGAGTGTCAGTCCTCTTGTACTTTAGTCGGCATTGAGCCTTTTGTATTAAATTCGGATGCAATTTCTTTGTTTCATCGTTAATAAGAAGGTCCAAGGTATACAGTAAACCTGAAGTGCAGCATCGGAATCTAAAACTGGACTCGCAGGACAGGTTTAAATCATAGAAGGTTAGAGAGTAAGTCTTCATGTACTTAGGTCGGCATTGTGCCTCTTGTATTAAATTCAAATGCAATTTCTGTGTTTCATCGTCAATAAGAAGGTCCAAGGTATACAGTAAATCAGAAGTGAAGCATCGGAATCTAAAACTGGACTCTCAGGAGAGGTTCAATTCATAGAAATATAAAGTGTCAGTCCTCTTGTGCTTAAGTCGCCACTGTGCCTTTTGTATTAAATTCGGATGCAATCTCTGTGTTTCATCGTCAATAAGAAGGTCCAAGTGATACAGTAAACCTGAAGTGAAGCATCGGAATCTATAACTGGACCCACAGGAGAGGTTCAAATCATAGAAAGTTAGAGTGTCAGACTCCTTGTACTTAAGTCGGCATTGTGCCTTCTGTATTAAATTCGGATGCAATTTCTGTGTTTAATTGTCAATAGGAAGGTCCAAGGGATACAGTGAACCTGAAGTGAAGCATCGGAATCTAAAACTGGACTCACAGGACAGGTTCAAATCATAGAAAGTTAGAGTGTCAGTCCTCTTGTACTTAAGTCGGCATTGTGCCTTTGTATTAAATTCGGATGCAATTTCTGTGTTTCATCGTCAATAAGAATTTCTAAGTGATACAGTAAACCTGAAGTGCAGCATCGGAATCTAAAACTGGACTCGCAGGAGAGATTTAAATCATAGAAAGTTATAGTGGAAGTCCTCCTGTACATAAATCGGCATTGTGCCTTTTGTCTTAAATTCGGATGCAATCTCTGTGTTTCATCGTCAATAAGAAGGTCCCAGGGATTCAGTAAACCTGAAGTGAAGCATCGGAATCTAAAACTGGACTCACAGGAGAGGTTCAAATCATAGAAAGTTAGAGTGTCTAACATCTTGTACTTAAGTCGGCATTGTGCATTTTGTATTAAATTCGGATGCAATTTCTGTGTTTCATCGTCAATAAAAAGGTCCAAGGGATACAGTAAACCTGAAGTGAAGCATCGGAATCTAAAACTGGACTCACAGGAGAGGTTCAAATCATAGAAAGTTAGAGTGTCAGTCTTCTTGTACTTAAGTCGGCATTGTGCCTTTTGTATCAAATTCGGATGCAATTTCTGTGTTCCATCGTCAGTAAGAAGGTCCAAGGGGTACAGTAAACTTGAAGTGAAGCATCGGAATCTAAAACTGGACTAACAGGAGAGGTTCAAGTCATAGATAGTTAGAGTGTCAGTCCTCCTGTACTTAAGTCGTCATTGTGCATTTTGTATTAAATTCGGAAGCAATTTCTGTGTATCATCGTCAATGAGGAGGTCCCAGGAAAACAGTAAACCTGAAGTGAAGCATCGGAATCTAAAACTGGACTCACAGGACAGGTTCAAATCGTAGAAAGTTAGAGTGTCAGTCCTCTTGTACTTAAGTCGGCATTGTGCCTTTTGTATTAAATTCGGATGCAATTTCTGTGTTTCATCGTCAATAAGAATTTCTAAGTGATACAGTAAACCTGAAGTGCAGCATCGGAATCTAAAACTGGACTCGCAGGAGAGATTTAAATCATAGAAAGTTATAGTGGAAGTCCTCCTGTACATAAATCGGCATTGTGCCTTTTGTCTTAAATTCGGATGCAATCTCTGTGTTTCATCGTCAATAAGAAGGTCCCAGGGATTCAGTAAACCTGAAGTGAAGCATCGGAATCTAAAACTGGACTCACAGGAGAGGTTCAAATCATAGAAAGTTAGAGTGTCTAACATCTTGTACTTAAGTCGGCATTGTGCATTTTGTATTAAATTCGGATGCAATTTCTGTGTTTCATCGTCAATAAAAAGGTCCAAGGGATACAGTAAACCTGAAGTGAAGCATCGGAATCTAATACTGGACTCACAGGAGAGGTTCAAATCATAGAAAGTTAGAGTGTCAGTCTTCTTGTACTTAAGTCGGCATTGTGCCTTTTGTATCAAATTCGGATGCAATTTCTGTGTTCCATCGTCAGTAAGAAGGTCCAAGGGGTACAGTAAACTTGAAGTGAAGCATCGGAATCTAAAACTGGACTAACAGGAGAGGTTCAAGTCATAGATAGTTAGAGTGTCAGTCCTCCTGTACTTAAGTCGTCATTGTGCATTTTGTATTAAATTCGGAAGCAATTTCTGTGTATCATCGTCAATGAGGAGGTCCCAGGAAAACAGTAAACCTGAAGTGAAGCATCGGAATCTAAAACTGGACTCACAGGATAGGTTCAAATCATAGAAAGTTAGAGTGTCAGTCCTCTTGTACTTTAGTCGGCATTGTGCCTTTTGTATTAAATTCGGATGCAATTTCTGTGTTTCATCGTCAATAAGAAGGTCTAAGTGATACAGTAAACCTGAAGTGAAGCATCGGAATCTAAAACTGGACTCACAGGAGAGGTTGAAATCATAGAAACTTAGAGTGTCAAACCTCTTGTACTTAAGTCGGCATTGAGCCTCTTGTATTAAATTCGGAAGCAATTTCTGTGTTTCATCTTTAATAAGAAGGTCCAAGGTATACAGTAAACCTGAAGTGCAGCATCGGAATCTAAAACTGGACTCGCAGGAGAGGTTTAAATCATAGAAGGTTAGAGAGTAAGTCTTCATGTACTTAAGTCGGCATTGTGCATCTTGTATTAAATTCGGATGCAATTTCTGTGTTTCATCGTCAATAAGGAGGTCCAAGGTATACAGTATATCTGAAGTGAAGCATCGGAATCTAAAACTGGACTCACAGGTGTGGTTCAAATCATAGAAAGTTAGAGTGTCAGTCCTCTTGCACTTAAGTCGGCATTGTGCCTTTTGTATTAAATTCGGATGCAAATTCCGTGTTTCATCGTCAATAAAAAGGACCAAGGGATACAGTAAACCTGAAGTGAAGCATCGGAATCTAAAACTGGACTCACAGGTGTGGTTCAAATCATAGAAAGTTAGAGTGTCAGTCCTCTTGCACTTAAGTCGGCATTGTGCCTTTTGTATTAAATTCGGATGCAAATTCCGTGTTTCATCGTCATTAAGATGGTCCCAGGGATACAGTAAACCTGAAGTGAAGCATCGGAATCTAAAACTGGACTCACTGAAGAGGTTCAAATAATAGAAAGTTAGAGTGTCAGTCCTCTTGTACTTAACTCGGCATTGTGCTTTTTGAATTTAATTCCGATGCAATTTCTGTGCCTCATCGCCAATAAGAAGGTCTAAGGTCCACAGTAAACCTGAAGTGAAGCATCGGAATCTAAAACTGGACTCACAGGAGAGGTTTAAATCATAGAAAGTTAGAGTGTCAGTCCTCTTGTACTTTAGTCGGCATTGAGCCTTTTGTATTAAATTCGGATGCAATTTCTTTGTTTCATCGTTAATAAGAAGGTCCAAGGTATACAGTAAACCTGAAGTGCAGCATCGGAATCTAAAACTGGACTCGCAGGACAGGTTTAAATCATAGAAGGTTAGAGAGTAAGTCTTCATGTACTTAGGTCGGCATTGTGCCTCTTGTATTAAATTCAAATGCAATTTCTGTGTTTCATCGTCAATAAGAAGGTCCAAGGTATACAGTAAATCAGAAGTGAAGCATCGGAATCTAAAACTGGACTCTAAGGAGAGGTTCAATTCATAGAAATATAAAGTGTCAGTCCTCTTGTGCTTAAGTCGCCACTGTGCCTTTTGTATTAAATTCGGATGCAATCTCTGTGTTTCATCGTCAATAAGAAGGTCCAAGTGATACAGTAAACCTGAAGTGAAGCATCGGAATCTATAACTGGACCCACAGGAGAGGTTCAAATCATAGAAAGTTAGAGTGTCAGACTCCTTGTACTTAAGTCGGCATTGTGCCTTCTGTATTAAATTCGGATGCAATTTCTGTGTTTAATTGTCAATAGGAAGGTCCAAGGGATACAGTGAACCTGAAGTGAAGCATCGGAATCTAAAACTGGACTCACAGGACAGGTTCAAATCATAGAAAGTTAGAGTGTCAGTCCTCTTGTACTTAAGTCGGCATTGTGCCTTTTGTATTAAATTCGGATGCAATTTCTGTGTTTCATCGTCAATAAGAATTTCTAAGTGATACAGTAAACCTGAAGTGCAGCATCGGAATCTAAAACTGGACTCGCAGGAGAGATTTAAATCATAGAAAGTTATAGTGGAAGTCCTCCTGTACATAAATCGGCATTGTGCCTTTTGTCTTAAATTCGGATGCAATCTCTGTGTTTCATCGTCAATAAGAAGGTCCCAGGGATTCAGTAAACCTGAAGTGAAGCATCGGAATCTAAAACTGGACTCACAGGAGAGGTTCAAATCATAGAAAGTTAGAGTGTCTAACATCTTGTACTTAAGTCGGCATTGTGCATTTTGTATTAAATTCGGATGCAATTTCTGTGTTTCATCGTCAATAAAAAGGTCCAAGGGATACAGTAAACCTGAAGTGAAGCATCGGAATCTAAAACTGGACTCACAGGAGAGGTTCAAATCATAGAAAGTTAGAGTGTCAGTCTTCTTGTACTTAAGTCGGCATTGTGCCTTTTGTATCAAATTCGGATGCAATTTCTGTGTTCCATCGTCAGTAAGAAGGTCCAAGGGGTACAGTAAACTTGAAGTGAAGCATCGGAATCTAAAACTGGACTAACAGGAGAGGTTCAAGTCATAGATAGTTAGAGTGTCAGTCCTCCTGTACTTAAGTCGTCATTGTGCATTTTGTATTAAATTCGGAAGCAATTTCTGTGTATCATCGTCAATGAGGAGGTCCCAGGAAAACAGTAAACCTGAAGTGAAGCATCGGAATCTAAAACTGGACTCACAGGATAGGTTCAAATCATAGAAAGTTAGAGTGTCAGTCCTCTTGTACTTTAGTCGGCATTGTGCCTTTTGTATTAAATTCGGATGCAATTTCTGTGTTTCATCGTCAATGAGAAGGTCTAAGTGATACAGTAAACCTGAAGTGAAGCATCGGAATCTAAAACTGGACTCACAGGAGAGGTTGAAATCATAGAAACTTAGAGTGTCAAACCTCTTGTACTTAAGTCGGCATTGAGCCTCTTGTATTAAATTCGGAAGCAATTTCTGTGTTTCATCTTTAATAAGAAGGTCCAAGGTATACAGTAAACCTGAAGTGCAGCATCGGAATCTAAAACTGGACTCGCAGGAGAGGTTTAAATCATAGAAGGTTAGAGAGTAAGTCTTCATGTACTTAAGTCGGCATTGTGCCTCTTGTATTAAATTCGGATGCAATTTCTGTGTTTCATCGTCAATAAGGAGGTCCAAGGTATACAGTATATCTGAAGTGAAGCATCGGAATCTAAAACTGGACTCACAGGTGTGGTTCAAATCATAGAAAGTTAGAGTGTCAGTCCTCTTGCACTTAAGTCGGCATTGTGCCTTTTGTATTAAATTCGGATGCAAATTCCGTGTTTCATCGTCAATAAAAAGGACCAAGGGATACAGTAAACCTGAAGTGAAGCATCGGAATCTAAAACTGGACTCACAGGAGAGGTTCAAATCATAGAAAGTTAGAGTGTCTGTCTTCTTGTACTTAAGTCGGCATTGTGCCTTTTGTATCAAATTCGGATGCAATTTCTGTGTTCCATTGTCAGTAAGAAGGTCCAAGGGGTACAGTAAACTTGAAGTGAAGCATCGGAATCTAAAACTGGACTAACAGGAGAGGTTCAAGTCATAGATAGTTAGAGTGTCAGTCCTCCTGTACTTAAGTCGTCTTTGTGCATTTTGTATTAAATTCGGATGCAATTTCTGTGTTTCATCGTCATTAAGAAGGTCCCAGGGATACAGTAAACCTGAAGTGAAGCATCGGAATCTAAAACTGGACTCACTGAAGAGGTTCAAATAATAGAAAGTTAGAGTGCCAGTCCTCTTGTACTTAACTCGGCATTGTGCTTTTTGAATTTAATTCCGATGCAATTTCTGTGCCTCATCGCCAATAAGAAGGTCTAAGGTCCACAGTAAACCTGAAGTGAAGCATCGGAATCTAAAACTGGACTCACAGGAGAGGTTCAAATCATAGAAAGTTAGAGTGTCAAACCTCTTGTACTTAAGTCGGCATTGAGCCTTTTGTATTAAATTCGGATGCAATTTCTTTGTTTCATCGTTAATAAGAAGGTCCAAGGTATACAGTAAACCTGCAGTGCAGCATCGGAATCTAAAACTGGACTCGCAGGAGAGGTTTAAATCATAGAAGGTTAGAGAGTAAGTCTTCATGTACTTAGGTCGGCATTGTGCCTCTTGTATTAAATTCAAATGCAATTTCTGTGTTTCATCGTCAATAAGAAGGTCCAAGGTATACAGTAAATCAGAAGTGAAGCATCGGAATCTAAAACTGGACTCACAGGTGAGGTTCAAATCATAGAAAGTTAGAGTGTCAGTCCTCTTGTACTTAAGTCGGCATTGTGCCTGTTGTATTAAATTCGGATGCAATTTCTGTGTTTCATCGTCAAGAAGAAGGTCCAAGGTATACAGTAAACCTGAAGTGAAGCATAGGAATCTAAAACTTAACTCTCAGGAGAGGTTCAATTCATAGAAATTTAAAGTTTCAGTCCTCTTGTGCTTAAGTCGCCACTGTACCTTTTGTATTAAATTCGGATGCAATCTCTGCGTTTCATCGTCAATAAGAAGGTACAAGTGATACAGTAAAACTGAAGTGAAGCATCGGAATCTATAACTGGACCCACAGGAGAGGTTCAAATCATAGAAAGTTAGAGTGTCAGACTCCTTGTACTTAAGTCGGCATTGTGCCTTCTGTATTAAATTCGGATGCAATTTCTGTGTTTCATTGTCAATAGGAATGTCCAAGGGATACAGTAAACCTGAAGTGAAGCATCGGAATCTAAAACTGGACTCACAGGACAGGTTCAAATCATAGAAAGTTAGAGTGTCAGTCCTCTTGTACTTAAGTCGGCATTGTGCCTTTTGTATTAAATTCGGATGCAATTTCTGTGTTTCATCGTCAATAAGAAGGTCTAACTGATACAGTAAACATGAAGTGCAGCATCGGAATCTAAAACTGGACTCGCAGGAGAGATTTAAATCATAGAAAGTTATAGTGGAAGTCCTCCTGTACATAAATCGGCATTGTGCCTTTTGTCTTAAATTCGGATGCAATCTCTGTGTTTCATCGTCAATAAGAAGGTCCCAGGGATACAGTAAACCTGAAGTGAAGCATCGGAATCTAAAACTGGGCTCACAGGAGAGGTTCAAATCATAGAAAGTTAGAGTGTCTAACATCTTGTACTTAAGTCGGCATTGTGCATTTTGTATTAAATTCGGATGCAATTTCTGTGTATCATCGTCAATAAAAAGATCCAAGGGATACAGTAAACCTGAAGTGAAGCATCGGAATCTAAAACTGGACTCACTGGAGACGTTCAAATCATAGAAAGTTAGAGTGTCACTCTTCTTGTACTTAAGTCGGCATTGTGCCTTTTGTATTAAATTCGGATGCAATTTCTGTGTTTCATCGTCAGTAAGAAGGTCCAAGGGATACAGTTAACCTGCCGTGAAGCTTAGGAATCTAAGACTGGACTCACAGGAGAGGTTCAAATCATAGAAAGTTAGAGTGTCAGTCCTCCTGTACTTAAGTCGGCATTGTGCCTTTTGTATTAAATTCGGATGCAATTTCTGTGTTTCATCGTCAATAAGAAGGTCCAAGGGATACAGTAAACCTGAAGTGAAGCATCGGAATCTAAAACTGTACTAACAGGAGGGGTTCAAATAATAGAAAGTTAGAGTGTCAGTCCTTCCGTACTTAAGTCGGCATTGTGCCTTTTGTATTAAATTCGGATGCAATTTCTGTGTTTCATCGCCAATAATAAGGTCCCAGGGATACAGTAAACCTGAAGTGAAGCATCGGAATCTAAAACTGGACTCACAGGAGTGGTTCAAATCATAGAAAATTAGGGTGTCAGTCCTCTTGTACTTAAGTCGGCATTGTGCATTTTGTATTAAATTCGGATGCAATTTCTGTGTTTCATCGTCAATAAGAAGGTCCAAGGGATACAGTAAACCTGAAGTAAGTATCGGAAACTAAAGCAGGACTCACAGAAGAGGTTCAAATCATAGAAAGTTAGAGTGTCAGACCTATTGTAATTAAGTCGGCATTGTGCCTTTTGTATTAAATTCGGATGCAATTTCTGTGTTTCATCGTCAATAAGAAGGTCCAAGGGATACAGTAAACCTGAAGCGAAGCATCGGAATCAAAAACTGGACTCACAGGATAGGTTCAAATCATAGAAATTTAGAGTGTCAGTCCTCCTGTACTTAAGTCGTAATTGTGCCTTTTGTATTAAATTCAGATGCAATTTCTGTATTTCAACGTCAATAAGAACGTCCAAGGGATACAGTAAAGCTGAAGTGAAGCATCGGAATCTAAAACTGAACTCACAGGAGAGGTTCAAATCATAGAAAGTTAGAGTTTCAGTCCTTTTGTACTTAAGTCGGCTTTGTGCCTTTTGTATTAAATTCGGATGTATTTTCTGTGTTTCATTGACAATAAGAAGGCCCAAGGGATACAGTAAACCTGAAGTGAAGCATCGGAATCTAAAACTGGACTCACAGGAGAGGTTCAAATCATAGAAAGTTATAGTGTAAGTCCTCCTGTACTTAAGCCGGCATTGTACCTTTTGTATTAAATTCGGATGCAATTTCTGTGTTTCATCGTCAATAAGGAGGTCCAAGGTATACAGTATATCTGAAGTGAAGCATCGGAATCTAAAACTAGACTCACAGGTGAGGTTCAAATCACAGAAAGTTAGAGTGTCAGTCCTCTTGCACTTAAGTCAGCATTGTGCCTTTTGTATTAAATTCGGATGCAATTTCTGTGTTTCATCGTCAGTAAAAAGGTCCAAGGGATACAGTAAACCTGAAGTGAAGCATCGGAATCTAAAACTGGACTCACAGGAGAGGTTCAAATCATAGAAAGTTAGAGTGTCAGTCTTCTTGTACTTAAGTCGGCATTGTGCCTTTTGTATCAAATTCGGATGCAATTTCTGTGTTCCATCGTCAGTAAGAAGGTCCAAGGGGTACAGTAAACTTGAAGTGAAGCATCGGAATCTAAAACTGGACTAACAGGAGAGGTTCAAATCATAGATTGTTAGAGTGTCAGTCCTCCTGTACTTAAGTCGTCATTGTGCATTTTGTATTAAATTCGGATGCAATTTCTGTGTATCATCGTCAATGAGAAGGTCCCAGGAATACAGTAAACTTGAAGTGAAGCATCGGAATCTAAAACTGGACTCACAGGAGAGGTTCAAATCATAGTAAGTTAGAGTGTCAAACCTCTTGTACTTAAGTCGGCATTGAGCCTCTTGTATTAAATTCGGATGCAATTTCTGTGTTTCATCGTTAATAAGAAGGTCCAAGGTATACAGTAAACCTGAAGTGCAGCATCGGAATCTAAAACTGGACTCGCAGGAGAGGTTTCAATCATAGAAGGTTAGAGAGTAAGTCTTCATGTACTTAAGTCGGCATTGTGCCTCTTGTATTAAATTCGGATGCAATTTCTGTGTTTCATCGTCAATAAGAAGGTCCAAGGTATACAGTAAATCTGAAGTGAAGCATCGGAATCTAAAACTGGACTCACAGGTGAGGTTCAAATCATAGAAAGTTAGAGTGTCAGTCCTCTTGTACTTAAGTCGGCATTGTGCCTTTTGTATTAAATTCGGATGCAATTTCTGTGTTTCATCGTCAAGAAGAAGGTCCAAGGTATACAGTAAACCTGAAGTGAAGCATCGGAATCTAAAACTGGACTCTCAGGAGAGGTTCAATTCATAGAAAGTTAAAGTGTCAGTCCTCTTGTACTTAAGTCGCCACTGTGCCTTTTGTATTAAATTCGGATGCAATCTCTGTGTTTCATCGTCAATAAGAAGGTCCAAGTGATTCAGTAAACCTGAAGTGAAGCATCAGAATCTATAACTGGACCCACAGGAGAGGTTCAAATCATAGAAAGTTAGAGTGTCAGACTTCTTGTACTTAAGTCGGCATTGTGCCTTTTGTATTAAATTCGGATGCAATTTCTGTATTTCATCGTCAATAGGAAGGTCCAAGGGATACAGTAAACCTGAAGTGAAGCATCGGAATCTAAAACTGGACTCACAGGACAGGTTCAAATCATAGAAAGTTAGAGTGTCAGTCCTCTTGTACTTAATTCGGCATTGTGCCTTTTGTATTAAATTCGGATGCAATTTCTGTGTTTCATTCTCAATAAGAAGGTCCAAGGGATACAGTAAACCTGTAGTGCAGCATCGGAATCTAAAGCTGGACTCACAGGAGAGGTTCAAATCATAGAAAGTTAGAGTGTCAGTCCTCCTGTACCTAAGTCAGGATTGTGACTTTTGTATTAAATTCGGATGGAATTTCTGTGCTACATCGTCAATAAGAAAGTCCAAGAGATACAGTAAACCTGACGTGAAGCATCGGAATCTAAAACTGGACTCACAGGAGAGGATCAAAGCATAGAAAGTTAGAATGTCAGTCCTCTTGCACTTAAGTCGGCTTTGTGCCTTTTGTATTAAATTCGGATGCAATTTCTGTGTTTCATCGTCAATAAAAAGGACCAAGTGATACAGTAAACCTGAAGTGAAGCATCCGTATCTAAAACTGCTTCACAGGAGAGGTTCAAATCATAGAAAGTTAGAGTGTCAGTCTTCTTGTACTTAAGTCGGCATTGTGCCTTTTGTATCAAATTCGGATGCAATTTCTGTGTTCCATTGTCAGTAAGAAGGTCCAAGGGGTACAGTAAACTTGAAGTGAAGCATCGGAATCTAAAACTGGACTAACAGGAGAGGTTCAAGTCATAGATAATTAGAGTGTCAGTCCTCCTGTACTTAAGTCGTCATTGTGCATTTTGTATTAAATTCGGATGCAATTTCTTAGTTTCATCGTTAATAAGAAGGTCCAAGGTATACAGTAAACCTGAAGTGCAGCATCGGAATCTAAAACTGGACTCGCAGGACAGGTTTAAATCATAGAAGGTTAGAGAGTAAGTCTTCATGTACTTAGGTCGGCATTGTGCCTCTTGTATTAAATTCAAATGCAATTGCTGTGTTTCATCGTCAATAAGAAGGTCCAAGGTATACAGTAAATCAGAAGTGAAGCATCGGAATCTAAAACTGGACTCTCAGGAGAGGTTCAATTCATAGAAATATAAAGTGTCAGTCCTCTTGTGCTTAAGTCGCCACTGTGCCTTTTGTATTAAATTCGGATGCAATCTCTGTGTTTCATCGTCAATAAGAAGGTCCAAGTGATACAGTAAACCTGAAGTGAAGCATCGGAATCTATAACTGGACCCACAGGAGAGGTTCAAATCATAGAAAGTTAGAGTGTCAGACTCCTTGTACTTAAGTCGGCATTGTGCCTTCTGTATTAAATTCGGATGCATTTTCTGTGTTTCATTGTCAATAGGAAGGTCCAAGGGATACAGTAAACCTGAAGTGAAGCATCGGAATCTAAAACTGGACTCACAGGACAGGTTCAAATCATAGAAAGTTAGAGTGTCAGTCCTCTTGTACTTAAGTCGGCATTGTGCCTTTTGTATTAAATTCGGATGCAATTTCTGTGTTTCATCGTCAATAAGAAGGTCTAAGTGATACAGTAAACCTGAAGTGCAGCATCGGAATCTAAAACTGGACTCGCAGGAGAGATTTAAATCATAGAAAGTTATAGTGGAAGTCCTCCTGTACATAAATCGGCATTGTGCCTTTTGTCTTAAATTCGGATGCAATCTCTGTGTTTCATCGTCAATAAGAAGGTCCCAGGGATACAGTAAACCTGAAGTGAAGCATCGGAATCTAAAACTGGACTCACAGGAGAGGTTCAAATCATAGAAAGTTAGAGTGTCTAACATCTTGTACTTAAGTCGGCATTGTGCATTTTGTATTAAATTCGGATGCAATTTCTGTGTTTCATCGTCAATAAAAAGGACCAAGGGATACAGTAAACCTGAAGTGAAGCATCGGAATCTAAAACTGGACTCACAGGAGAGGTTCAAATCATAGAAAGTTAGAGTGTCAGTCTTCTTGTACTTAAGTCGGCATTGTGCCTTTTGTATCAAATATGGATGCAATTTCTGTGTTCCATCGTCAGTAAGAAGGTCCAAGGGGTACAGTAAACTTGAAGTGAAGCATCGGAATCTAAAACTGGACTAACAGGAGAGGTTCAAGTCATAGATAGTTAGAGTGTCAGTCCTCCTGTACTTAAGTCGTCATTGTGCATTTTGTATTAAATTCGGATGCAATTTCTGTGTATCATCGTCAATGAGGAGGTCCCAGGAAAACAGTAAACCTGAAGTGAAGCATCGGAATCTAAAACTGGACTCACAGGATTGGTTCAAATCATAGAAAGTTAGAGTGTCAGACCTCTTGTACTTAAGTCGGCATTGTGCATTTTGTATTGAATTCGGATGCAATTTCTGTGTTTCATCGTCATTAAGAAGGTCCCAGGGATACAGTAAACCTGAAGTGAAGCATCGGAATCTAAAACTGGACTCACAGGAGAGGTTCAAATCATAGAAAGTTAGAGTGTCAAACCTCTTGTACTTAAGTCGGCATTGAGCCTCTTGTATTAAATTCGGAAGCAATTTCTGTGTTTCATCTTTAATAAGAAGGTCCAAGGTATACAGTAAACCTGAAGTGCAGCATCGGAATCTAAAACTGGACTCGCAGGAGAGGTTTAAATCATAGAAGGTTAGAGAGTAAGTCTTCATGTACTTAAGTCGGCATTGTGCCTCTTGTATTAAATTCGGATGCAATTTCTGTGTATCATCGTCAATAAGGAGGTCCAAGGTATACAGTATATCTGAAGTGAAGCATCGGAATCTAAAACTGGACTCACAGGTGTGGTTCAAATCATAGAAAGTTAGAGTGTCAGTCCTCTTGCACTTAAGTCGGCATTGTGCCTTTTGTATTAAATTCGGATGAAATTTCTGTGTTTCATCGTCAATAAAAAGGACCAAGGGATACAGTAAACCTGAAGTGAAGCATCGGAATCTAAAACTGGACTCACAGGAGAGGTTCAAATCATAGAAAGTTAGAGTGTCAGTCTTCTTGTACTTAAGTCGGCATTGTGCCTTTTGTATCAAATTCGGATGCAATTTCTGTGTTCCATTGTCAGTAAGAAGGTCCAAGGGGTACAGTAAACTTGAAGTGAAGCATCGGAATCTAAAACTGGACTAACAGGAGAGGTTCAAGTCATAGATAGTTAGAGTGTCAGACCTCCTGTACTTAAGTCGTCATTGTGCATTTTGTATTAAATTCGGATGCAATTTCTGTGTTTCATCGTCATTAAGAAGGTCCGAGGGATACAGTAAACCTGAAGTGAAGCATCGGAATCTAAAACTGGACTCACTGAAGAGGTTCAAATAATAGAAAGTTAGAGTGCCAGTCCTCTTGTACTTAACTCGGCATTGTGCTTTTTGAATTTAATTCCGATGCAATTTCTGTGCCTCATCGCCAATAAGAAGGTCTAAGGTCCACAGTAAACCTGAAGTGAAGCATCGGAATCTAAAACTGGACTCACAGGAGAGGTACAAATCATAGAAAGTTAGAGTGTCAAACCTCTTGTACTTAAGTCGGCATTGAGCCTTTTGTATTAAATTCGGATGCAATTTCTTTGTTTCATCGTTAATAAGAAGGTCCAAGGTATACAGTAAACCTGAAGTGCAGCATCGGAATCTAAAACTGGACTCGCAGGAGAGGTTTAAATCATAGAAGGTTAGAGAGTAAGTCTTCATGTACTTAGGTCGGCATTGTGCCTCTTGTATTAAATTCAAATGCAATTTCTGTGTTTCATCGTCAATAAGAAGGTCCAAGGTATACAGTAAATCAGAAGTGAAGCATCGGAATCTAAAACTGGACTCACAGGTGAGGTTCAAATCATAGAAAGTTAGAGTGTCAGTCCTCTTGTACTTAAGTCGGCATTGTGCCTGTTGTATTAAATTCGGATGCAATTTCTGTGTTTCATCGTCAAGAAGAAGGTCCAAGGTACACAGTAAACCTGAAGTGAAGCATAGGAATCTAAAACTGAACTCTCAGGAGAGGTTCAATTCATAGAAATTTAAAGTGTCAGTCCTCTTGTGCTTAAGTCGCCACTGTGCCTTTTGTATTAAATTCGGATTCAATCTCTGTGTTTCATCGTCAATAAGAAGGTCCAAGTGATACAGTAAAACTGAAGTGAAGCATCGGAATCTATAACTGGACCCACAGGAGAGGTTCAAATCATAGAAAGTTAGAGTGTCAGACTCCTTGTACTTAAGTCGGCATTGTGCCTTCTGTATTAAATTCGGATGCAATTTCTGTGTTTCATTGTCAATAGGAAGGTCCAAGGGATACAGTAAACCTGAAGTGAAGCATCGGAATCTAAAACTGGACTCACAGGACAGGTTCAAATCATTGAAAGTTAGAGTGTCAGTCCTCTTGTACTTAAGTCGGCATTGTGCCTTTTGTATTAAATTCGGATGCAATTTCTGTGTTTCATCGTCAATAAGAAGGTCTAAGTGATACAGTAAACCTGAAGTGCAGCATAGGAATCTAAAACTGGACTCGCAGGAGAGATTTAAATCATAGAAAGTTATAGTGGAAGTCCTCCTGTACATAAATCGGCATTGTGCCTTTTGTCTTAAATTCGGATGCAATCTCTGTGTTTCATCGTCAATAAGAAGGTCCCAGGGATACAGTAAACCTGAAGTGAAGCATCGGAATCTAAAACTGGACTCACAGGAGAGGTTCAAATCATAGAAAGTTAGAGTGTCTAACATCTTGTACTTAAGTCGGCATTGTGCATTTTGTATTAAATTCGGATGCAATTTCTGTGTATCATCGTCAATAAAAAGGTCCAAGGGATACAGTAAACCTGAAGTGAAGCCTCGGAATCTAAAACTGGACTCACTGGAGACGTTCAAATCATAGAAATTAGAGTGTCACTCTTCTTGTACTTAAGTCGGCATTGTGCCTTTTGTATTAAATTCGGATGCAATTTCTGTGTTTCATCGTCAGTAAGAAGGTCCAAGGGATACAGTAAACCTGAAGTGAAGCATCGGAATCTAAAACTGGACTCACAGGTGAGGTTCAAATCATAGAAAGTTAGAGTGTCAGTCCTCCTGTACTTAAGTCGGCATTGTGCCTTTTGAATTAAATTCGGATGCAATTTCTGTGTTTCATCGTCAATAAGAAGGTCCAAGGGATACAGTAAACCTGAATTGAAGCATCGGAATCTAAAACTGTACTAACAGGAGGAGTTCAAATAATAGAAAGTTAGAGTGTCAGTCCTTCCGTACTTAAGTCGGCATTGTGCCTTTTGTATTAAATTCGGATGCAATTTCTGTGTTTCATCGTCAATAAGAAGGTCCCAGGGATACAGTAAACCTGAAGTGAAGCATCGGAATCTAAAACTGGACTCACAGGAGTGGTTCAAATCATAGAAAGTTAGGGTGTCAGTCCACTTGTACTTAAGTCGGCATTGTGCATTTTGTATTAAATTCGGATGCAATTTCTCTGTTTCACAGTCAATAAGTAGGTCCAAGGGATACAGTAAACATGAAGTAAGTATCGGAATCTAAAGCTGGACTCACAGAAGAGGTTCAAATCATAGAAAGTTAGAGTGTCAGACCTATTGTAATTAAGTCGGCATTGTGCCTTTTGTATTAAATTCGGATGCAATTTCTGTGTTTCATCGTCAAGAAGAAGGTCCAAGGTACACAGTAAACCTGAAGTGAAGCATAGGAATCTAAAACTGAACTCTCAGGAGAGGTTCAATTCATAGAAATTTAAAGTGTCAGTCCTCTTGTGCTTAAGTCGCCACTGTGCCTTTTGTATTAAATTCGGATTCAATCTCTGTGTTTCATCGTCAATAAGAAGGTCCAAGTGATACAGTAAAACTGAAGTGAAGCATCGGAATCTATAACTGGACCCACAGGAGAGGTTCAAATCATAGAAAGTTAGAGTGTCAGACTCCTTGTACTTAAGTCGGCATTGTGCCTTCTGTATTAAATTCGGATGCAATTTCTGTGTTTCATTGTCAATAGGAAGGTCCAAGGGATACAGTAAACCTGAAGTGAAGCATCGGAATCTAAAACTGGACTCACAGGACAGGTTCAAATCATTGAAAGTTAGAGTGTCAGTCCTCTTGTACTTAAGTCGGCATTGTGCCTTTTGTATTAAATTCGGATGCAATTTCTGTGTTTCATCGTCAATAAGAAGGTCTAAGTGATACAGTAAACCTGAAGTGCAGCATAGGAATCTAAAACTGGACTCGCAGGAGAGATTTAAATCATAGAAAGTTATAGTGGAAGTCCTCCTGTACATAAATCGGCATTGTGCCTTTTGTCTTAAATTCGGATGCAATCTCTGTGTTTCATCGTCAATAAGAAGGTCCCAGGGATACAGTAAACCTGAAGTGAAGCATCGGAATCTAAAACTGGACTCACAGGAGAGGTTCAAATCATAGAAAGTTAGAGTGTCTAACATCTTGTACTTAAGTCGGCATTGTGCATTTTGTATTAAATTCGGATGCAATTTCTGTGTATCATCGTCAATAAAAAGGTCCAAGGGATACAGTAAACCTGAAGTGAAGCCTCGGAATCTAAAACTGGACTCACTGGAGACGTTCAAATCATAGAAATTAGAGTGTCACTCTTCTTGTACTTAAGTCGGCATTGTGCCTTTTGTATTAAATTCGGATGCAATTTCTGTGTTTCATCGTCAGTAAGAAGGTCCAAGGGATACAGTAAACCTGAAGTGAAGCATCGGAATCTAAAACTGGACTCACAGGTGAGGTTCAAATCATAGAAAGTTAGAGTGTCAGTCCTCCTGTACTTAAGTCGGCATTGTGCCTTTTGAATTAAATTCGGATGCAATTTCTGTGTTTCATCGTCAATAAGAAGGTCCAAGGGATACAGTAAACCTGAATTGAAGCATCGGAATCTAAAACTGTACTAACAGGAGGAGTTCAAATAATAGAAAGTTAGAGTGTCAGTCCTTCCGTACTTAAGTCGGCATTGTGCCTTTTGTATTAAATTCGGATGCAATTTCTGTGTTTCATCGTCAATAAGAAGGTCCCAGGGATACAGTAAACCTGAAGTGAAGCATCGGAATCTAAAACTGGACTCACAGGAGTGGTTCAAATCATAGAAAGTTAGGGTGTCAGTCCACTTGTACTTAAGTCGGCATTGTGCATTTTGTATTAAATTCGGATGCAATTTCTCTGTTTCACAGTCAATAAGTAGGTCCAAGGGATACAGTAAACATGAAGTAAGTATCGGAATCTAAAGCTGGACTCACAGAAGAGGTTCAAATCATAGAAAGTTAGAGTGTCAGACCTATTGTAATTAAGTCGGCATTGTGCCTTTTGTATTAAATTCGGATGCAATTTCTGTGTTTCATCGTCAATAAGAAGGTCCAAGGGATACAGTAAACCTGAAGTGAAGCATCGGAATCTAAAACTGGACTCACAGGATAGGTTCAAATCATAGAAATTTAGAGTGTCAGTCCTCCTGTACTTAAGTCGTAATTGTGCCTTTTGTATTAAATTCAGATGCAATTTCTGTGTTTCATTGTCAATAAGAACGTCCAAGGGATACAGTAAAGCTGAAGTGAAGCATCGGAATCTAAAACTGGACTCACAGGAGAGGTTCAAATCATTGAAAGTTAGAGTTTCAGTCCTTTTGTACTTAAGTCGGCTTTGTGCCTTTTGTATTAAATTCGGATGTAATTTCTGTGTTTCATTGACAACAAAAAGGCCCAAGGGATACAGTAAACCTGAAGTGAAGTATCGGAATCTAAAACTGGACTCACAGGAGAGGTTCAAATCATAGAAAGTTATAGTGTAAGTCCTCCTGTACTTAAGCCGGCATTGTGCCTTTTGTATTGAATTCGGATGCAATTTCTTTGTTTCATCGTCAATAAGGAGGTCCAAGGTATACAGTATATCTGAAGTGAAGCATCGGAATCTAAAACTGGACTCACAGGTGAGGTTCAAATCATAAAAAGTTAGAGTGTCAGTCTTCTTGTACTTAAGTCGGCATTGTGCCTTTTGTATCAAATTCGGATGCAATTTCTGTGTTCCATCGTCAGTAAGAAGGTCCAAGGGGTACAGTAAACTTGAAGTGAAGCATCGGAATCTAAAACTGGACTAACAGGAGAGGTTGAAGTCATAGATAGTTAGAGTGTCAGTCCTCCTGTACTTAAGTCGGCATTGTGCCTTTTGTATCAAATTCGGATGCAATTTCTGTGTTTCATCGTCATTAAGAAGGTCCCAGGGATACAGTAAACCTGAAGTGAAGCATCGGAATCTAAAACTGGACTCACAGGAGAGGTTCAAATCATAGAAAGTTAGAGTGTCAAACCTCTTGTACTTAAGTCGGCATTCAGCCTCTTGTATTAAATTCGGAAGCAATTTCTGTGTTTCATCGTTAATAAGAGGGTCCAAGGTATACAGTAAACCTGAAGTGCAGCATCGGAATCTAAAACTGGACTCGCAGGAGAGGTTTAAATCATAGAAGGTTAGAGAGTAAGTCTTCATGTACTTAAGTCGGCACTGTGCCTCTTGTATTAAATTCGGATGCAATTTCTGTGTTTCATCGTCAATAAGAAGGTCCAAGGTATACAGTAAATCTGAAGTGAAGCATCGGAATCTAAAACTGGACTCACAGGTGAGGTTCAAATCATAGAAAGTTAGAGTGTCAGTCCTCTTGTACTTAAGTCGGCATTGTACCTTTTGTATTAAATTCGGATGCAATTTCTGTGTTTCATCGTCAAGAAGAAGGTCCAAGGTATACAGTAAACCTGAAGTGAAGCATCGGAATCTAAAACTGGACTCTCAGGAGATGTTCAATTCATACAAAGTTAAAGTGTCAGTCCTCTTGTACTTAAGTCGCCACTGTGCCTTTTGTATTAAATTCGGATGCAATCTCTGTGTTTCATCGTCAATAAGAAGGTCCAAGTGATACAGTAAACCTGAAGTGAAGCATCGGAATCTATAACTGGACCCACAGGAGAGGTTCAAATCATAGAAAGTTAGAGTTGCAGACTTCTTGTACTTAAGTCGGCATTGTGCCTTTTGTATTAAATTCGGATGCAATTTCTGTATTTCATCGTCAATAGGAAGGTCCAAGGGATACAGTAAACCTGAAGTGAAGCATCGGAATCTAAAACTGGACTCACAGAATAGGTTCAATTCATAGAAAGTTAGAGTGTCAGTCCTCTTGCACTTAAGTCGGCATTGTGCCTTTTGTATTAAATTCGGATGCAATTTCTGTGTTTCATCGTCAATAACAAGGTCCAAGGGATACAGTAAACCTGAAGTGAAGCATCGGAATCTAAAACTGGACTCACAGGAGAGGTTCAAATCATAGAAAGTTAGAGTGTCAGTCTTCTTGTACTTAAGTCGGCATTGTGCCTTTTGTATCAAATTCGGATGCAATTTCTGTGTTCCATCGTCAGTAAGAAGGTCCAAGGGGTACAGTAAACTTGAAGTGAAGCATCGGAATCTAAAACTGGACTAACAGGAGAGGTTCAAGTCATAGATAGTTAGAGTGTCAGTCCTCCTGTACTTAAGTCGTCATTGTGCATTTTGTATTAAATTCGGATGCAATTTCTGTGTATCATCGTCAATGAGAAGGTCCCAGGAAAACAGTAAACCTGAAGTGAAGCATCGGAATCTAAAACTGAACTCACAGAATAGGTTCAAATCATAGAAAGTTAGAGTGTCAGACCTCTTGTACTTAAGTCGCCATTGTGCATCTTGTATTGAATTCGGATGCAATTTCTGTGTTTCATCGTCATTAAGAAGGTCCCAGGGATACAGTAAACCTGAAGTGAAGTATCGGAATCTAAAACTGGACTCACAGGAGAGGTTCAAATCATAGAAAGTTAGAGTGTCAAACCGCTTGTACTTAAGTCGGCATTGAGCCTCTTGTATTAAATTCGGATGCAATTTCTGTGTTTCATCGTTAATAAGAAGGTCCAAGGTATACAGTAAACCTGAAGTGCAGCATCGGAATCTAAAACTGGACTCGCAGGAGAGGTTTAAATCATAGAAGGTTAGAGAGTAAGTCTTCATGTACTTAAGCCGGCATTGTGCCTCTTGTATTAAATTCGGATTTAATTTCTGTGTTTCATCGTCAATAAGAAGGTCCATGGTATACAGTAAATCTGAAGTGAAGCATCGGAATCTAAAACTGGACTCACAGGTGAGGTTCAAATCATAGAAAGTTAGAGTGTCAGTCCTCTTGTACTTAAGTCGGCATTGTGCTTTTTGTATTAAATTCGGATGCAATTTCTGTGTTTCAACGTCAAGAAGAAGGTTCAAGGTATACAGTAAAATTGAAGTGAAGCATCGGAATCTAACTGGACTCTCAGGAGAGGTTCAATTCATAGAAAGTTAAAGTGTCAGTCCTCTTGTACTTAAGTCGCCACTGTGCCTTTTGTATTAAATTCGGATGCAATCTCTGTGTTTCATCGTCAATAAGAAGGTCCTAGTGATATAGTAAACCTGAAGTGAAGCATCGGAATCTGTAACTGGACCCACAGGAGTGGTTCAAATCATAGAAAGTTAGAGTGTCAGACTTCTTGTACTTAAGTCGGCATTGTGCCTTTTGTATTAAATTCGGATCAATTTCTGTGTTTCATCGTCAGTAGGATGGTCCAAGGGATACAGTAAACCTGAAGTGAAGCATCAGAATCTAAAACTGGACCCACAGGTGAGGTAAAAATCATACAAAGTTAGTGTGTCAGTCCTCTTGCACTTAAGTCGGCATTGTGCCTTTTGTATTAAATTCGGATGCAATTTCTGTGTTTCATCATTAATACAAAGGTCCAAGGGATACAGTAAACCTGAAGTGAAGCATCGGAATCTAAAACTGGACTCACAGGAGACGTTCAAATCATAGAAAGTTAGAGTGTTACTCTTCTTGTACTTAAGTCGGCATTGTGCCTTTTGTATTAAATTCGGATGCAATTTCTGTGTTTCATCGTCAGTAACAAGGTCCAAGGGATACAGTAAACCTGAAGTGAAGCATCGGAATCTAAAACTGGACTCACAGGAGAGGTTCAAATCATAGAAACTTAGAGTGTCAGTCCTCCTGTACTTAAATCGGCATTGTGCCTTTTGTATTAAATTCGGATGCAATTTCTGTGATTCATCGTCAATAAGAAGCGCCAAGGGATACAGTAAGCCTGAAGTGAAGCATCGGAATCTAAAACTGGACTAACAGGAGAGGTTCAAATAATAGAAAGTTAGAGTGTCAGTCCTCCTGTACATAAGTCGGCATTGTGCCTTTTGTATTAAATTCGAATGCAATTTCTGTGTTTCATCGTCAATAAGAAGGTCCCAAGGATACAGTAAACCTGGAGTGAAGCATCGGAATCTTAAATTGGACTCACAGGATAGGTTCAAATTATAGTAAGTTAGAGTGTCAGTCCTCTTGTACTTAAGTCGGCATTGTGCCTTTTGTATTAAATTCGGATGCAATTTCTGTGTTTCATCGTCAATAAGAAGGTCCAAGGGATACAGTAAACCTGTAGTGCAGCATCGGAATCTAAAGCTGGACTCACAGGAGAGGTTCAAATCATAGAAAGTTAGAGTGTCAGTCCTCCTGTACCTAAGTCAGCATTGTGACTTTTGTATTAAATTCGGATGGAATTTCTGTGTTTCATCGTCAATCAGAAAGTCCAAGAGATACAGTAAACCTGACGTGAAGCATCGGAATCAAAAACTGGACTCACACGAGAGGTTCAAAGCATAGAAAGTTAGAGTGTCAGTCCTCTTGTACTTAAGTCGGCATTGTGCCTTTTGTATTAAATTTGGATGCAATTTCTGTGTTTCAACGTCAATAAGAACGTAAAAGGGATACAGTAAAGCTGAAGTGAAGGATCGGAATCTAAAACTGGACTCACAGGAGAGGTTCGAATAATAGAAAGGTAGAGTGTCAGTCCTCTACTACTTAAGTCGGCATTGTGCCTTTTGTATTAAATTCGGATGCAACTTCTGTGTTTCATCGTCAATAAGAATGTCCAAGGGATACAGGAAACCTGAAGTGAAGCATCGGAATCTAAAACTGGACTCTCAGGATAGGTTCAAATCATCGAAAGTTAGAGTGTCAGTTCTCTTGTACTTAAGTCGGCATTGTGCCTTTTGTATTAAATTCGGATGCTATCTCAGTGTTTCATCGTCAATAAGAAGGTTTAAGGGATACAGTAAACCTGAAGTGAAGCATCGGAATCTAAAACTGGACTCACAGGAGAGGTTCAAATCACAGAAAGTGAGAGTGTCAGTCCTCTTGCACTTAACTCGGCATTGTGCCTTTTGAATTTAATTCCGATGCAATTACTGTGCCTCATCATCAATACGAAGGTCCCAGGGATACAGTAAACCTGAAGTGAAGCATCGTAATCTAAAACTGGACTCACAGGATAGGTTCAAATCATAGAAAGTTAGAGTTTCAGTCCTCTTGTGCTTACGTCGGCATTGTGCCTTTTGTATTAAATTCGGATGCAATTTCTGTGTTTCATCGTCAATAAGAAGGTCCAAGGGATACAGTAAACATGAAGTAAAGCATCGGAATCTAAAACTGGACTCACAGGAGAGTTTCAAATCATAGAAAGTTAGAGTTTCAGTCCTCTTGTACTTAAGTCGGCTTTGTGCTCTTTGTATTAAATTCGGATGTAATTTCTGTGTTTCATTGTCAATAAGAAGGTCCAAGGGATACAGTAAACCTGAAGTGAAGCATCGGAATCTAAAACTGGACTCACAGGAGAGGTTCAAATCATAGAAAGTTAGAGTGTCAGCTCTCCTGTACCTAAGTCAGCATTGTGCCATTTGAATTACATTCGGATGGAATTTCTGTGCTTCATCGTCAATAAGAAGGTCCAAGGGATACAGTTTACCTGAAGTGGAGCATCGGAATATAAAACTGGACTCACAGGAGAGGTTCAAATCATAGAAAGTTAGGCGTCAGTTCTCCTGTACCTAAGTCAGCTTTGTGCCTTTTGTATTAAATTCGGATGGATTTTCTGTGCTTCATCGTCAATAAGAAGGTCCAAGGGATACAGTAAACCTGAAGTGGGGCATCGGAATCTAAAACTGGACTCACAGGAGAGGTTCTAAGCATAGAAATTTAGAGTGTCAGTCCTCTTGTACTTAAGTCGGCATTGGGCTGTTTGTATTAAATTCGGATGCTAATTCTGTGTTTCATCGTCAATAAGAAGGTCCAAGGGATACAGTAAACCTGAAGTGCAGCATCGGAATCTAAAACTGGACTCGCAGGAGAGGTTCAAATCATAGAAAGTTCGAGTGTAAGTCCTCCTGTACTTAGGTCCGCACTGTGCCTTTTGTATTATATTTGGATGCAATTTCTGTGTTTCATCGTCAACAAGAATGTCCAAGGGATGCAGTAAAGCTGAAGTGAAGCATCTGAATCTATAACTAAACTCACAGGAGAGTTTCGAATCATAGAAAGGTAGAGTGTCAGTCCTCTTGTACTTACGTCGGCATTGTGCCTTTTGTATTAAATTCGGATGCAACTTATGTGTTTCATCGTCAATAAGAAGGTCCAAGGGATACAGGAAACCTGAAGTGAAGCATCGGAATCTAAAACTGGTCTCACAGGATAGGTTCAAATCATACAAAGTTAGAGTGTCAGTTCTCTTGTACTTAACTCGGCATTGTGCCTTTTGAATTTAATTCCGATGCAATTTCTGTGCCTCATCGTCAGTACGAAGGTCCAAGGTACACAGTAAACCTTAAGTGAAGCATCGGAATCTAAAACTGAACTCACAGGATAGGTTCAAATCATACAAAGTTAGAATGTCAGTCCTCTTGTACTTTAGTCGGCATTGTGCCTTTTGTATTAAATTCGAATGCAATTTCTGTGTTTCATCGTCATTAATAAGGTCCCAGGGATACAGTAAACCTGAAGTGAAGCATCGTAATCTAAAACTGGACTCACAGGAGAGGTTCAAATCATAGAAAGTTAGAGTGTCAGTCCTCTTGAACTTAAGTCGGCATTGTGCCTTTTGTATTAAATTCGGATGCAATTTCTGTGTTTCATCGTCAGTAAGAAGGTCCAAGGGATACAGTAAACATGAAGTAAAGCATCGGAATCTAAAACTGGACTCACAGGAGAGGTTCAAATCATAGGAAGTTAGAGTCTCAGTCCTCTTGTACTTAAGTCGGCTTTGTGCTTTTTGTATTAAATTCGGATGTAATTTCTGTGTTTCATTGTCAATAAGAAGGTCCAAGGGATACAGTAAACCTGAAGTGAAGCATCGGAGTCTAAAACTGGACTCACAGGAGAGGTTCAAATCATAGGAAGTTAGAGCGTCAGTTCTCCTGTACCTAAGTCAGCATTGTGCCTTTTGTATTAAATTCGGATGGAATTTCTGTGCTTCATCGTCAATAAGAAGGTCCAAGGGATATAGTAAACCTGAAGTGGAGCATCCGAATCTAAAACTGGACTCACAGGAGAGGTTCAAAGCAAAGAAAATTAGAGTGTCAGTCCTCTTGGACTTAAGTCGGCATTGTGCCGTTTGTATTAAATTCGGATGCTAATTCTGTGTTTCATCGGCAATAAGAAGGTCCAAGGGATACAGTAAACCTGAAGTGAAGCATCGGAATCTAAAACTGGACTCACAGGAGAGGTTCAAATCATAGAAAGTTAGAGTGTAAGTTCTCCTGTACCTAAGTCAGCATTGTGCCTTTTGTATTAAATTCGGATGGAATTTCTGAGCTTCATCATCTATAAGAAGGTCCAAGGGATACAGTAAACCTGAAGTGAAGCATCGTAATCTAAAACTTTGCTCACAGGAGAGGTTCAAATCATAGAAAGTTAGAGTGTCAGTCCTCCTTTACTTATGTCGGCATTGTGCATTTTTTATTAATTTCGGATGCGATTTCTGCGTGTCTTCGTCAATAAGAAGGTCCCAGGGATACAGTAAACCTGAAGTGAAGCATCGGAATCTAAAACTGGACTCACAGGAGAGGTTCAAATCATAGAAAGTTAGAGTGACAGTCCTCTTGTACTTAAGTCGGCATTGTGCCTTTTGTATTAAATTCGGATGCAATTTCTGTGTTTCATCGTCAATAAGAAGGTCCAAGGGATACAGTAAACCTGAAGTGACGCATCGTAATCTAAAACTTTACTCACAGGAGAGGTTAAAATCATAGAAAGTTAGCGTGTCAGTCCTCCTGTACTTATGTCGGCATTGTGCATTATTCATTAATTTCGGATGCAATTTCTGTGTTTCTTCGTCAATAAGAAGGTCCCAGGGATACAGTAAACCTGAAGTAAAGCATCGGAATCTAAAACTGGACTCACAGGAGAGGTTCAAATCATAGAAAGTTAGAGTTTCAGTCCTCTTGTACTTAAGTCGGCTTTGTGCCTTTTGTATTAAATTCGGATGTAATTTCTGTGTTTCATTGACAATAAGAAACCCCAAGGGATACAGTAAACCTGAAGTGAAGCATCGGAATCTAAAACTAGACTCACAGGAGAGGTTCAAATCATAGAAAATTAGAGTGTCAGTCCTCCTGTACCTAAGTCAGCATTGTGCCTTTTGTATTAAATTCGGATGGAATTTCTGTGCTTCATCGTCAATAAGATGGTCCAAGAGATGCAGTAAACCTGAAGTGAAGCATCGGAATCTAAAACTGGACTCACAGGAAAGGTTCAAAGCATAGAATGTTAGAGTGTCAGTCCTCTTGTACTTAAGTCAGCATTGTGATTTTGTATTATATTTGGATGCAATTTCTGTGTTTCATCGTCAACAAGAACGTCCAAGGGATGCAGTAAAGCTGAAGTGAAGGATCGGAATCTAAAACTGGACTCAGAGGAGAGGTTCGAATCATAGAAAGGTAGAGTGTCAGTCCTCTTGTACTTAAGTCGGCATTGTGCCTTTTGTATTAAATTCGGATGCAACTTCTGTGTTTCATCGTCAATAAGAAGGTCTAAGGGATACAGGAAACCTGAAGTGAAGCATCGGAATCTAAAACTGGACTCACAGGATAGGTTCAAATCATAGAAAGTTAGAGTGTCAGTTCTCTTGTACTTAAGTCGGCATTGTGCCTTTTGTATCAAATTCGGATGCAATCTCTGTGTTTCATCGTCAATAAGAAGGTGCAAGGGAAACAGTAAACCTGAAGTGAAGCATCGGAATCTAAAGCTGGACTCACAGGAGAGGTTCAAATCATAGAAAGTGAGAGTGTCAGTCCTCTTGTACTTAACTCGGCATTGTGCCTTTTGAATTTATTTCCGATGCAATTTCTGTGCCTAATCGTCAATACGAAGGTCCCAGGGATACAGCAAACCTGAAGTGAGGCATCGTAATCTAAAACTGGACACACAGGATAGGTTCAAATCATAGAAAGTTAGAGTGTCAGTCCTCTTGTACTTAAGTCGGCATTGTGCCTTTTGTATTAAATTCGGATGCAATTTCTGTGTTTCATCGTCAATAAGAAGGTCCAAGGGTTACAGTAAACATGAAGTAAAGCATCGGAATCTAAAACTGGACTCACAGGAGAGGTTCAAATCATAGAAAGTTAGAGTATCAGTCCTCTTGTACTTAAGTCGGCTTTGTGCTCTTTGTATTAAATTCGGATGTAATTTCTGTGTTTCATTGTCAATAAGAAGGTCCAAGGGATACAGTAAACCTGAAGTGAAGCATCGGAATCTAAAACTGGACTCACAGGAGAGGTTCTAAGCATAGAAAATTAGAGTGTCAGTCCTCTTGTACTTAAGTCGGCATTGTGCCGTTTGTATTAAATTCGGATGCTAATTCTGTGTTTCATCGTCAATAAGAAGGTCCAAGGGATACAGTAAACCTGATGTGCAGCATCGGAATCTAAAACTGGACTCGCAGGAGAGGTTCAAATCATAGAAAGTTCGAGTGTAAGTCCTCCTGTTCTTAGGTCGGCATTGTGCCTTTTGTATTATATTTGGATGCAATATCTGTGTTTCATCGTCAACAAGAACGTCCAAGGGATGCAGTAAAGCTGAAGTGAAGCATCGGAATGTAAAACTGGACTTACAGGAGAGGTTCGAATCATAGAAAAGTAGAGTGTCAGTCCTTTTGTACTTAAGTCGGCATTGTGCGTTTTGTATTAAATTCGGATGCAACTTCTGTGTTTCATCGTCAATAAGAAGGTCCAAGGGATACAGTAAACCTGAAGTGGAGCATCGGAATCTAAAACTGGACTCACAGGAAAGGTTCAAAGCATAGAAAGTTAGAGTGTCAGTCCTCTTGTACATAAGTCAGCATTGTGCCTTTTGTATTAAATTCGGATGGAATTTCTGTGCTTCATCGTCAATAAGATGGTCCAAGAGATACAGTAAACCTGAAGTGAGGCATCAGAATCTGAAACTGGACTCACAGGATAGGTTCAAAGCATAGAAAGTTAGAGTGTCAGTCCTCTTGTACTTAAGTCGGCATTGTGCCTTTTGTATTATATTTGGATGCAATTTCTGTGTTTCATCGTCAACAAGAACGTCCAAGGGATGCAGTAAAGCTGAAGTGAAGCATCGGAATCTAAAACTGGACTCACAGAAGAGGTTCAAATCATAGAAAGTTAGAGTGTCAGTCCACTTGTACTTAACTCGGCATTGTGCCTTTTGAATTTAATTCCGATGCAATTTCTGTGCCTCATCGTCAATACGAAGGTCCAAGGTACACAGTAAACCTTAAGTGAAGCATCGGAATCTAAAACTGGACTCACAGGATAGGTTCAAATCATAGAAAGTTAGAATGTCAGTCCTCTTGTACTTTAGTCGGCATTGTGCCTTTTGTATTAAATTCGAATGCAATTTCTGTGTTCATCGTCAATAATAAGGTCCCAGGGATACAGTAAACCTGAAGTGAAGCATCGTAAACTAAAACTGGACTCACAGGGGAGGTTCAAATCATAGAAAGTTAGAGTGTCAGTCCTCTTGAACTTAAGTCGGCATTGTGCCTTTTGTATTAAATTCGGATGCAATTTCTGTATATCATCGCCAGCAAGAAGGTCCAAGGGATACAGTAAACATGAAGTAAAGCATCGGATTCTAAAACTGGACTCACAGGAGAGGTTCAAATCATAGAAAGTTAGAGTTTCAGTCCTCTTGTACTTTAGTCGGCTTTGTGCTTTTTGTATTAAATTCGGATGTAATTTCTGTGATTCATTGTCAATAAGAAGGTCCAAGGGATACAGTAAACCTGAAGTGAAGCATCGGAATCTAAAACTGGACTCACAGGAGAGGTTCAAATCATAGAAAGTTAGAGCGTCAGTTCTCCTGTACCTAAGTCAGCTTTGTGCCTTTTGTATTAAATTCGGATGGATTTTCTGTGCTTCATCGTCAATAAGAAGGTCCAAGGGATACAGTAAACCTGAAGTGGGGCATCGGAATCTAAAACTGGACTCACAGGAGAGGTTCTAAGCATAGAAAATTAGAGTGTCAGTCCTCTTGTACTTAAGTTGGCATTGTGCCGTTTGTATTAAATTCGGATGCTAATTCTGTGTTTCATCGTCAATAAGAAGGTCCAAGGGATACAGTAAACCCGAAGTGCAGCATCGGAATCTAAAACTGGACTCGCAGGAGAGGTTCAAATCATAGAAAGTTCGAGTGTAAGTCCTCCTGTACTTAGGTCCGCATTGTGCCTTTTGTATTATATTTGGATGCAATTTCTGTGTTTCATCGTCAACAAGAATGTCCAAGGGATGCAGTAAAGCTGAAGTGAAGCATCGGAATCTATAACTAAACTCACAGGAGAGGTTCGAATCATAGAAAGGTAGAGTGTCAGTCCTCTTGTACTTACGTCGGCATTGTGCCTTTTGTAATTAATTCGGATGCAACTTCTGTGTTTCATCGTCAATAAGAAGGTCCAAGGTACACAGTAAACCTTAAGTGAAGCATCGGAATCTAAAACTGAACTCACAGGATAGGTTCAAATCATACAAAGTTAGAATGTCAGTCCTCTTGTACTTTAGTCGGCATTGTGCCTTTTGTATTAAATTCGAATGCAATTTCTGTGTTTCATCGTCAATAATAAGGTCCCAGGGATACAGTAAACCTGAAGTGAAGCATCGTAATCTAAAACTGGACTCACAGGAGAGGTTCAAATCATAGAAAGTTAGAGTGTCAGTCCTCTTGAACTTAAGTCGGCATTGTGCCTTTTGTATTAAATTCGGATGCAATTTCTGTGTTTCATCGTCAGTAAGAAGGTCCAAGGGATACAGTAAACATGAAGTAAAGCATCGGAATCTAAAACTGGACTCACAGGAGAGGTTCAAATCATAGAAAGTTAGAGTCTCAGTCCTCTTGTACTTAAGTCGGCTTTGTGCTTTTTGTATTAAATTCGGATGTAATTTCTGTGTTTCATTGTCAATAAGAAGGTCCAAGGGATACAGTAAACCTGAAGTGAAGCATCGGAGTCTAAAACTGGACTCACAGGAGAGGTTCAAATCATAGAAAGTTAGAGCGTCAGTTCTCCTGTACCTAAGTCAGCATTGTGCCTTTTGTATTAAATTCGGATGGAATTTCTGTGCTTCATCGTCAATAAGAAGGTCCAAGGGATATAGTAAACCTGAAGTGGAGCATCCGAATCAAAAAACTGGACTCACAGGAGAGGTTCAAAGCATAGAAAATTAGAATGTCAGTCCTCTTGGACTTAAGTCGGCATTGTGCCGTTTGTATTAAATTCGGATGCTAATTCTGTGTTTCATCGGCAATAAGAAGGTCCAAGGGATACAGTAAACCTGAAGTGAAGCATCGGAATCTAAAACTGGACTCACAGGAGAGGTTCAAATCATAGAAAGTTAGAGTGTAAGTTCTCCTGTACCTAAGTCAGCATTGTGCCTTTTGTATTAAATTCGGATGGAATTTCTGAGCTTCATCATCAATAAGAAGGTCCAAGGGATACAGTAAACCTGAAGTGAAGCATCTTAATCTAAAACTTTGCTCACAGGAGAGGTTCAATCATAGAAAGTTAGAGTGTCAGTCCTCCTTTACTTATGTCGGCATTGTGCATTTTTTTTTAATTTCGGATGCGATTTCTGTGTTTCTTCGTCAATAAGAAGGTCCCAGGGATACAGTAAACCTGAAGTGAAGCATCGGAATCTAAAACTGGACTCACAGGAGAGGTTCAAATCATAGAAAGTTAGAGTAACAGTCCTCTTGTACTTAAGTCGGCATTGTGCTTTTTGTATTAAATTCGGATGCAATTTCTGTGTTTCATCGTCAATAAGAAGGTCCAAGGGATACAGTAAACCTGAAGTGACGCATCGTAATCTAAAACTTCACTCACAGGAGAGGTTAAAATCATAGAAAGTTAGCGTTTTAGTCCTCCTGTACTTATGTCGGCATTGTGCATTTTTTATTAATTTCGGATGCAATTTCTGTGTTTCTTCGTCAATACGAAGGTCCCAGGGATACAGTAAACCTGAAGTAAAGCATCGGTATCTAAAACTGGACTCACAGGAGAGGTTCAAATGATAGAAAGTTAGAGTGTCAATCCACTTGTACTTAAGTCGGCATTGTGCCTTTTGAATTAAATTCGGATGCAATGTCTGTGTTCCATCGTCAATACGAAGGTCCAAGCGATACAGTAAACCTGAAGTGAAGCATCGGAATCTGAAAATGGACTCACAGGATAGGTTCAAATCATAGAAAGTTAGAGTGTCACTCCTCTTGTACTTAAGTCGGCATTGTTCCTTTTGTATTAAATTCGGATGCAATTTCTGTGTTTCATCGTCAATAAGAGGGTCCAAGGCATACAGCAAACCTGAAGTTAAGCATCGGAATCTAAAACTGCACTCACAGGAGAGGTTCAAATCATAGAAAGTTAGAGTGTCAGTTCTCCTGTACCTAAGTCAGCATTGTGCCTTTTGCATTAAATTCGGATGGAATTTCTGTGCTTCATCGTCAATAAGAAGGTCCAAGGGATACAGTACACCTGAAGTGAAGCATCGTAATCTAAAACTTTACTCACAGTAGAGGTTCAAATCATAGAAAGTTAGAGTGTCAGTCCTCCTGTACTTATGTCGGCATTGTGCATTTTTTATTAATTTCGGATGCAATTTCTGTCTTTCTTCGTCAATAAGAAGGTCCCAGGGTTACAGTAAACCTGAAGTAAAGCATCGGAATCTAAAACTGGACTCACAGGAGAGGTTCAAATCATAGAAAGTTAGAGTGTCAATCCTCTTGTACTTAAGTCGGCATTGTGCCTTTTGTATTAAATTCGGATGCAATGTCTGTGTTCCATCGTCAATAAGAAGGTCCAAGCGTTACAGTAAACCTGAAGTGAAGCATCGGAATCTGAAAATGGACTCACAGGATTGGTTCAAATCATAGAAAGTTAGAGTGTCACTCCTCTTGTACTTAAGTAGGCATTGTTCCTTTTGTATTAAATTCGGATGCAATTTCTGTGTTTCATCGTCAATAACAAGGTCCAAGGGATACAGTAAACCTGATGTGAAGCATCGGAATCTAAAACTGGACTCACAGGAGAGGTTCAAATCATAGAAAGTTAGAGTGTCAGTCTTCCTGTACTTAAGTTGGCATTGTGCATTTTGCATTATATTTAGATGCAATTTCTGTGTTTCATCGTCAACAATAACGTCCAAGGGATACAGTAAAGCTGAAGTGAAGCTTCGGAATCTAAAACTGGACTCACAGGAAATGTTCAAAGCATAGAAAGCTAGAGTGTCAGTCCTCTTGTACTTAAGTCGACATTGTGCCTTTTGTATTAAATTCGGATGCAATTTCTGTGTTTCATCGTCAATAAGAAAGTCCAAGGGATACAGTGAACCTGAATTGAAGCATCGGAATCTAAAGCTGGACTCACAGGAGAGGTTGAAGTCATAGAAAGTTAGGGTGTTAGTCCTCTTGTACTTAAGTCGGCATTGTGCCTTTTGTATTAAATTCGGATGGTATTTTTGTGTTTCATCGTCAATAACAAGGTCCAAGGGATACAGTAAACCTGAAGTGAAGCATCGGAATCTAAAACTGGACTCACGGGAGAGGTTCAAATCATAGAAAGTAAGAGTGTCAGTCCTCTTGTACTTAAGTCGGCATTGTGCCTTTTGTATTAAATTCGGATGCAATTTCTGTGTTTAATCGTCAATAAGAAGGTCGAAGGGATACAGTAAACCTGAAGTGAAGCATCGGAATCTAAAACTGGACTCACAGGAGAGGTTCGAATCATAGAACGGTAGAGTGTCAGTCCTCTTGTACTTAAGTCGGCATTGTGCCTTTTGTATTAAATTCGGATGCAACTTCTGTGTTTCATCGTCAATAACAAGGTCCAAGGGATACAGGAAACCTGAAGTGAAGCTTCGGGATCTGAAACTGGACTCACAGGATAGGTTCAAATCATAATTTGTTAAAGTGTCAGTTCTCTTGTACTTAAGTCGGCATTGTGCCTTTTGTATTAAATTCGGATGCAATCTCTGTGTTGCATCGTCAATAAGAAGGTCCAAGGGATACAGTAAACCTGAAGTGAAGCATCGGAATCTAAAACTGGACCCACAGAAGAGGTTCAAATCATAGAAAGTTAGAGTGTCTGTCCTCTTGTACTTAAGTTGGCATTGAGCCTTTTGTATTAAATTCGGATGCAATTTCTGTGTTTCATCGTCAATAAGAAGGTCCCCGGGTAACAGTAAACCTGAAGTGAAGCATCGGAATCTAAAACTGGACTCACAGGAGAGGTTCAAATCATAGAAAGATAGAGTGTCAGTCCTCTTGTACTTAACTCGGCATTGTGCCTTTTGAATTTAATACCGATGCAAATTCTGTGCCTCATCGTCAATACGAAGGTCCAAGGTACACAGTAAACCTGAAGTGAAGCATCGGAATCTAAAACTGGACTCACAGGATAGGTTCAAATCGTAGGAAAATAGAGTGTCAGTCCTCTTGTACTTTTGTCGGCATTGTGCCTTTTGTATTAAATTCGAATGCAATTTCTGTGTTTCATCGTCAATAATAAGGTCCCAGGGATACAGTAAACCTGAAGTGAAGTATCGTAATCCAAAACTGGACTCACAGGAGAGGTTTAAATCATAGAAAGTTAGAGTGTCAGTCCTCTTGAACTTAAGTCGGCATTGTGCCTTTTGTATTAAATTCGGATGCAATTTCTGTGTTTCATCGTCAATAAGAAGGTCCAAGGGATACAGTAAACATGAAGTAAAGCATCGGAATCCAAAACTGGACTCACAGGAGAGGTTCAAATCATAGAAAATTAGAGTTTCAGTCCTCTTGTACTAAGTCGACTTTGTGCTTTTTGTATTAAATTCGGATGTAATTTCTGTGTTTCATTGTCAATAAGAAGGTCCAAGGGATACAGTAAACCTGAAGTGAAGCATCGGAATCTAAAACTGGACTCACAGGAGAGGTTCAAATCATAGAAAGTTAGAGTGTCAATCCTCTTGTACTTAAGTCGGCATTGTGCCTTTTGTATTAAATTCGGATGCAATGTCTGTGTTCCATCGTCAATAAGAAGGTCCAAGCGATACAGTAAACCTGAAGTGAAGCATCGGAATCTGAAAATGGACTCACAGGATAGGTTCAAATCATAGAAAGTTAGAGTGTCACTCCTCTTGTACTTAAGTAGGCATTGTTCCTTTTGTATTAAATTCGGATGCAATTTCTGTGTTTCATCGTCAATAAGAAGGTCCAAGGCATACAGTAAACCTGAAGTGAAGCATCGGAATCTAAAACTAGACTCACAGGATAGGTTCAAATCATAGAATGATAGCTTGTCAGTCCTCTTGTACTTAAGTCGGCATTGTGCCTCTTGTATTAAATTCGGATGCAATCTCTGTTTTTCATCGTCAATAGGAGGGTCCAACAGATCGGTATCTGAAACTGGACTGACAGGAGAGGTTAAAATCATGGAAAGTTAGAGTGTCAGTCTTTGTGTACTTAAGTCGGCATTGTGCCATTTGTTTTAAATTCGGATGCAATGTCTGTGTTTCATCGTCAATAAGAAGGTACAAGGGATACAGTAAACCTATAGTGACGCATCGTAATCTAAGACTGGACTCACAGGAGAGGTTCAAATCATAGAAAGTCAGAGTGTCAGTCCTCCTGTGCTTAAGTCGGAATTGTTAATTTTGTATTAAATTCGGATGCAATTTCTGTGTTTCATCGTCAATAAGAAGGTCCAAGGCATACAGTAAACCTGAAGTGAAGCATCGGAATCTAAAACTGGACTCACAGGAGAGGTTCAAATCATAGAAAGTTAGAGTGTCAGTCCTCTTGTACTTAAGTCGACATTGTGCCTTTTGTATTAAATTCGGATGCAATTTCTGTGTTTCATCGTCAATAAGAAGGTCCAAGGGATATAGTAAACCTGAAGTGAAGCATCGGAATCTAAAGCTGGACTCACAGGAGAGGTTCAAATCATAGAAAGTTAGAGTGTCAGTCCTCTTGTACTTAAGTCGGCATTGTGCCTTTTGTATTTAATTCGGATGCAATTTCTGTGTTTCATCGTCAATAAGAAGGTCCAAGGGATACAGTAAACCTGATGTGAAGCATCGGAATCTAAAACTGGACTCACAGGAGAGGTTCAAATCATAGAAAGTTAGAGTGTCAGTCTTCCTGTACTTAAGTTGGCATTGTGCCTTTTGCATTATATTTGGATGCAATTTCTGTGTTTCATCGTCAACAATAACGTCCAAGGGATACAGTAAAGCTGAAGTGAAGCATCGGAATCTAAAACTGGACTCACAGGAGATGTTCAAAGCATAGAAAGCTAGAGTGTCAGTCCTCTTGTACTTAAGTCGACATTGTGCCTTTTGTATTAAATTCGGATGCAATTTCTGTGTTTCATCGTCAATAAGAAGGTCCAAGGGATACAGTAAACCTGAATTGAAGCATCGGAATCTAAAGCTGGACTCACAGGAGAGGTTGAAGTCATAGGAAGTTAGGGTGTTAGTCCTCTTGTACTTAAGTCGGCATTGTGCCTTTTGTATTAAATTCGGATGGTATTTTTGTGTTTCATCGTCAATAACAAGGTCCAAGGGATACAGTAAACCTGAAGTGAAGCATCGGAATCTAAAACTGGACTCACGGGAGAGGATCAAATCATAGAAAGTAAGAGTGTCAGTCCTCTTGTACTTAAGTCGGCATTGTGCCTTTTGTATTAAATTCGGATGCAATTTCTGTGTTTAATCGTCAATAAGAAGGTCGAAGGGATACAGTAAACCTGAAGTGAAGCATCGGAATCTAAAACTGGACTCACAGGAGAGGTTCGAATCATAGAACGGTAGAGTGTCAGTCCTCTTGTACTTAAGTCGGCATTGTGCCTTTTGTATTAAATTCGGATGCAACTTCTGTTTTCATCGTCAATAACAAGGTCCAAGGGATACAGGAAACCTGAAGTGAAGCTTCAGGATCAGAAACTGGACTCACAGGATAGGTTCAAATCATAGATTGTTAAAGTGTCAGTTCTCTTGTACTTAAGTCGGCATTGTGCCTTTTGTATTAAATTCGGATGCAATCTCTGTGTTGCATCGTCAATAAGAAGGTCCAAGGGATACAGTAAACCTGAAGTGAAGCATCGGAATCTAAAACTGGACCCACAGAAGAGGTTCAAATCATAGAAAGTTAGAGTGTCTGTCCTCTTGTACTTAAGTCGGCATTGAGCCTTTTGTATTAAATTCGGATGCAATTTCTGTGTTTCATCGTCAATAAGAAGGTCCCCGGGTAACAGTAAACCTGAAGTGAAGCATCGGAATCTAAAACTGGACCCACAGAAGAGGTTCAAATCATAGAACGGTAGAGTGTCAGTCCTCTTGTACTTAAGTCGGCATTGTGCCTTTTGTATTAAATTCGGATGCAACTTCTGTGTTTCATCGTCAATAACAAGGTCCAAGGGATACAGGAAACCTGAAGTGAAGCTTCGGGATCTGAAACTGGACTCACAGGATAGGTTCAAATCATAGATTGTTAAAGTGTCAGTCCTCTTGTACTTAACTCGGCATTGTGCCTTTTGAATTTAATACCGATGCAAATTCTGTGCCTCATCGTCAATACGAAGGTCCAAGGTACACAGTAAACCTGAAGTGAAGCATCGGAATCTAAAACTGGACTCACAGGATAGGTTCAAATCGTAGGAAAATAGAGTGTCAGTCCTCTTGTACTTTTGTCGGCATTGTGCCTTTTGTATTAAATTCGAATGCAATTTCTGTGTTTCATCGTCAATAATAAGGTCCCAGGGATACAGTAAACCTGAAGTGAAGTATCGTAATCCAAAACTGGACTCACAGGAGAGGTTTAAATCATAGAAAGTTAGAGTGTCAGTCCTCTTGAACTTAAGTCGGCATTGTGCCTTTTGTATTAAATTCGGATGCAATTTCTGTGTTTCATCGTCAATAAGAAGGTCCAAGGGATACAGTAAACATGAAGTAAAGCATCGGAATCCAAAACTGGACTCACAGGAGAGGTTCAAATCATAGAAAATTAGAGTTTCAGTCCTCTTGTACTAAGTCGACTTTGTGCTTTTTGTATTAAATTCGGATGTAATTTCTGTGTTTCATTGTCAATAAGAAGGTCCAAGGGATACAGTAAACCTGAAGTGAAGCATCGGAATCTAAAACTGGACTCACAGGAGAGGTTCAAATCATAGAAAGTTAGAGTGTCAGTTCTCCTGTACCTATGTCAGCATTTGCCTTTTGTATTAAAATCGGATGGAATTTTTGTGCTTCAACGTAAATAAGAAGGTCCAAGGGATTCAGTAAACCTGAACTGGAGCATCGGAATATAAAACTGGACTCACAGGAGAGGTTCAAAGCATAGAAAATTAGAGTGTCAGTCCTCTTGGACTTAAGTCGGCTTTGTGCCGTTTTTATTAAATTCGGATGCTAATTCTGTGTTTCATCGGCAATAAAAAGGTCCAAGGGATACAGTAAACCTGAAGTGAAGCATCGGAATCTAAAACTGGACTCACAGGAGAGGTTCAAATCATAGAAAGTTAGAGTGTCAGTTCTCCTGTACCTAATTCAGCATTGTGCCTTTTGTATTAAATTCGGATGGAATTTCTGTGCTTCATCGTCAATAAGAAGGCCAAGGGATACCGTAAACCTGAAGTGAAGCATCGTAATCTAAAACTTTACTCACAGGAGAGGTTCAAATCATAGAAAGTTAGAGTGTCAGTCCTCCTTTACTTATGTCGGCATTGTGCACTTTTTATTAGTTTCGGTTGCAATTTCTGTGTTTCTTCGTCAATAAGAAGGTCCCAGGGATACAGTAAACCTGAACTGAAGCATCGGAATCTAAAACTGGACTCACAGGAGAGGTTCATATCATAGAATGTTAGAGTGACAGTCCTCTTGTACTTAAGTCGGCATTGTGCCTTTTGTATTAAATTCGGATGCAATGTCTGTGTTCCATCGTCAATAAGAAGGTCCAAGCGATACAGTAAACCTGAAGTGAAGCATCGGAATATGAAAATGGACTCACAGGATAGGTTCAAATCATAGAAAATTAGAGTGTCAGTTCTCTTGTACTTAAGTCGGCATTGTGCCTTTTGTATTAAATTCGGTTGCAATCTCTGTATTTCATCGTCAATAAGCGGGTCCAAGAGATCGGTATCTGAAACTAGACTCACTGGAGAGGTTAAAATCATGGAAAGTTAGAGTGTCAGTCCTCCTGTACTTAAGTCGGCATTGTTCCTTTTGTATTAAATTGAGATGCAACTTCTGTGTTTCATCGTCAATATGAAGGTCCCAAAGATACAGTAAACCTGAAGTGAAGCATCGGAATCTAAAACTGGACTCACAGAATAGGTTCAAATCATAGTAAGTTAGAGTGTCACTCCTCTTGTACTTAAGTCGGCATTGTTCCCTTTGTATTAAATTCGGATGCAATATCTGTGTTTCATCGTCAATAAGAAGGTCCAAGGCATACAGTAAACCTGAAGTGAAGAATCGGAATCTAAAACTGGACTCACAAGAGAGGTTCAAATCATAGAAATTTAGAGTGAGAGTCCTCTTGTACTTAAGTCTGAATTGTGCCTTTTGTATTAAATTCGGATGCAATTTCTGTGTTTCATCGTCAATAAGAAGGTCCCAAGGATACAGTAAACCTGAAGTGAAGCATCGGAATTTAAACTGGACTCACAGGATAGGTTCATATCATAGTAAGTTTGAGTGTCACTCCTCTAGTACTTAAGTCGGCATTGTGCCTTTTGTATTAAATTCGGATGAAATGTCTCTGTTCCATCGTCAATAACAAGGTCCAAGCGATACAGTAAACCTGAAGTGAAGCATCGGAATCTGAAAATGGACTCACAGGACAGGTTCGAATCATAGAAAGTTAGAGTGTCAGTTCCCTTGTACTTAAATCGGCATTGTTCCTTTTGTATTGAATTCGGATGCAATCTCTGTTTTTCATCGTCAATAAGAGGGTCCAAGAGATCGGTATCTGAAACTGGACTCACAGGAAAGGTTAAAATCATGGAAAGTTAGAGTGTCAGTTCTCTTGTACTTAAGTCGGCATTGTGCCTTTTGTATTAAATTCGGATGCAATCTCTGTGTTTCATCGTCAATAAGAAGGTCCAAGGGATACAGTAAACCTGAAGTGAAGCATCGGAATCTAAAACTGGACTCACAGGAGAGGTTCAAATCATAGAAATTTAGAGTGAGAGTCCTCTTGTACTTAAGTCTGAATTGTGATCTTTGTATTAAATTCGGATGCAATATCTGTGTTTCATCGTCAATAAGAAGGTCCAACGGTTACAGTATACATGAAGTGCAGCATCGGAATCTAAAACTGGACTCACAGGAGAGGTTAAAATCATGGAAAGTTTGAGTGTCAGTCCTCTTGTACTTAAGTCGGCATTGTGCCTTTTGTATTAAATTCAGATGCAATTCCTGTGTTTCATCATCAATAAGAAGGTCCAAGGGATACAGTAAACCTGAAGTGAAGCATCGGAATCTAAAACTGGACTCACAGGAGAGGTTCGAATCATAGAAAGTTAGAGTGTCGGTCCTCTTGTACTTAAGTCGGCATTGTGCCTTTTGTATTAAATTCTTATTCCATTTCTGTGTTTCATCGTCGTTAAGAATGTCCAAGGTATACAGGAAAGCTGAAGTGAAGCATCGGAATCTGAAAATGGACTCACAGGATAGGTTCAAATCATAGAAAGTTAGAGTGTCAGTCCTCCTTTACTTATGTCGGCATTGTGCATTTTTTATTAATTTCGGATGCGATTTCTGTGTTTCTTCGTCAATAAGAAGGTCCCAGGGATACAGTAAACCTGAAGTGAAGCATCGGAATCTAAAACTGGACTCACAGGTGAGGTTCAAATCATAGAAAGTTAGAGTGACAGTCCTCTTGTACTTAAGTCGGCATTGTGCTTTTTGTATTAAATTCGGATGCAATTTCTGTGTTCCATCGTCAATAAGAAGGTCCAAGCGATACAGTAAACCTGAAGTGAAGCATCGGAATCTGAAAATGGACTCACAGGATAGGTTCAAATCATAGAAAGTTAGCGTGTCAGTCCTCCTGTACTTATGTCGGCATTGTGTATTTTTTAATAATTTCGGATGCAATTTCTGTGTTTCTTCGTCAATAAGAAGGTCCCAGGGATACAGTAAACCTGAAGTAAAGCATCGGTATCTAAAACTGGACTCACAGGAGAGGTTCAAATCATAGAAAGTTAGAGTGTCAATCCACTTGTACTTAAGTCGGCATTGTGCCTTTTGAATTAAATTCGGATGCAATGTCTGTGTTCCATCGTCAATACGAAGGTCCAAGCGATACAGTAAACCTGAAGTGAAGCATCGGAATCTGAAAATGGACTCACAGGATAGGTTCAAATCATAGAAAGTTAGAGTGTCACTCCTCTTGTACTTAAGTCGGCATTGTTCCTTTTGTATTAAATTCGGATGCAATTTCTGTGTTACATCGTCAATACGAGGGTCCAAGGCATACAGCTAACCTGAAGTTAAGCATCGGAATCTAAAACTGCACTCACAGGAGAGGTTCAAATCATAGAAAGTTAGAGTGTCACTTCTCCTGTACCTAAGTCAGCATTGTGCCTTTTGTATTAAATTCGGATGGAATTTCTGTGCTTCATCGTCAATAAGAAGGTCCAAGGGATACAGTACACCTGAAGTGAAGCATCGTAATCTAAAACTTTACTCACAGTAGAGGTTCAAATCATAGAAAGTTAGAGTGTCAGTCCTCCTGTACTTATGTCGGCATTGTGCATTTTTTATTAATTTCGGATGCAATTTCTGTCTTTCTTCGTCAATAAGAAGGTCCCAGGGATACAGTAAACCTGAAGTAAAGCATCGGAATCTAAAACTGGACTCACAGGAGAGGTTCAAATCATAGAAGGTTAGAGTGTCAATCCTCTTGTTCTTAAGTAGGCATTGTTCCTTTTGTATTAAATTCGGATGCAATTTCTGTGTTTCATCGTCAATAAGAAGGTCCAAGGCATACAGTAAACCTGAAGTGAAGCATCGGAATCTAAAACTAGACTCACAGGATAGGTTCAAATCATAGAATGATAGATTTTCAGTCCTCTTGTACTTAAGTCGGCATTGTGCCTTTTGTATTAAATTCGGAAGCAATCTCTGTTTTTCATCGTCAATAGGAGGGTCCAACAGATCGGTATCTGAAACTGGACTGACAGGAGAGGTCAAAATCATGGAAAGTTAGAGTGTCAGTCCTCCTGTGCTTAAGTCGGCATTGTGCCATTTGTTTTAAATTCGGATGCAATGTCTGTGTTTCATCGTCAATAAGAAGGTACAAGGGATACAGTAAACCTGAAGTGAAGCATCGGAATCTAAAACTGGACTCACAGGAGAGGTTCAAATCATAGAAAGTTAGAGTGTCAGTCCTCTTGTACTTAAGTCGACTTTGTGCCTTTTGTATTAAATTCGGATGCAATTTCTGTGTTTCATCGTCAATAAGATGGTCCAAGGGATATAGTAAACCTGAAGTGAAGCATCGGAATCTAAAGCTGGACTCACAGGAGAGGTTCAAATCATAGAAAGTTAGAGTGTCAGTCCTCTTGTACTTAAGTCGGCATTGTGCCTTTTGTATTAAATTCGGATGCAATTTCTGTGTTTCATCGTCAATAACAAGGTCCAAGGGATACAGTAAACCTGATGTGAAGCATCGGAATCTAAAACTGGACTCACAGGAGAGGTTCAAATCATAGAAAGTTAGAGTGTCAGTCCTCTTGAACTTAAGTCGGCATTGTGCCTTTTGTATTAAATTCGGATGCAATTTCTGTGTTTCATCGTCAATAAGAAGGTCCAAGGGATACAGTAAACATGAAGTAAAGCATCAGAATCCAAAACTGGACTCACAGGAGAGGTTCAAATCATAGAAAATTAGAGTTTCAGTCCTCTTGTACTATGTCGACTTTGTGCTTTTTGTATTAAATTCGGATGTAATTTCTGTGTTTCATTGTCAATAAGAAGGTCCAAGGGATACAGTAAACCTGAAGTGAAGCATCGGAATCTAAAACTGGACTCACAGGAGAGGTTCAAATCATAGAAAGTTAGAGTGTCAATCCTCTTGTACTTAAGTCGGCATTGTGCCTTTTGTATTAAATTCGGATGCAATGTCTGTGTTCCATCGTCAATAAGAAGGTCCAAGCGATACAGTAAACCTGAAGTGAAGCATCGGAATCTGAAAATGGACTCACAGGATAGGTTCAAATCATAGAAAGTTAGAGTGTCACTCCTCTTGTACTTAAGTAGGCATTGTTCCTTTTGTATTAAATTCGGATGCAATTTCTGTGTTTCATCGTCAATAAGAAGGTCCAAGGCATACAGTAAACCTGAAGTGAAGCATCGGAATCTAAAACTAGACTCACAGGATAGGTTCAAATCATAGAATGATAGCTTGTCAGTCCTCTTGTACTTAAGTCGGCATTGTGCCTTTTGTATTAAATTCGGATGCAACTTCTGTGTTTCATCGTCAATAACAAGGTCCAAGGGATACAGGAAACCTGAAGTGAAGCTTCGGGATCTGAAACTGGACTCACAGGATAGGTTCAAATCATAGATTGTTAAAGTGTCAGTTCTCTTGTACTTAAGTCGGCATTGTGCCTTTTGTATTAAATTCGGATGCAATCTCTGTGTTGCATCGTCAATAAGAAGGTCCAAGGGATACAGTAAACCTGAAGTGAAGCATCGGAATCTAAAACTGGACCCACAGAAGAGGTTCAAATCATAGAAAGTTAGAGTGTCTGTCCTCTTGTACTTAAGTCGGCATTGAGCCTTTTGTATTAAATTCGGATGCAATTTCTGTGTTTCATCGTCAATAAGAAGGTCCCCGGGTAACAGTAAACCTGAAGTGAAGCATCGGAATCTAAAACTGGACTCACAGGAGAGGTTCAAATCATAGAAAGATAGAGTGTCAGTCCTCTTGTACTTAACTCGGCATTGTGCCTTTTGAATTTAATACCGATGCAAATTCTGTGCCTCATCGTCAATACGAAGGTCCAAGGTACACAGTAAACCTGAAGTGAAGCATCGGAATCTAAAACTGGACTCACAGGATAGGTTCAAATCGTAGGAAAATAGAGTGTCAGTCCTCTTGTACTTTTGTCGGCATTGTGCCTTTTGTATTAAATTCGAATGCAATTTCTGTGTTTCATCGTCAATAATAAGGTCCCAGGGATACAGTAAACCTGAAGTGAAGTATCGTAATCCAAAACTGGACTCACTGGAGAGGTTTAAATCATAGAAAGTTAGAGTGTCAGTCCTCTTGAACTTAAGTCGGCATTGTGCCTTTTGTATTAAATTCGGATGCAATTTCTGTGTTTCATCGTCAATAAGAAGGTCCAAGGGATACAGTAAACATGAAGTAAAGCATCGGAATCCAAAACTGGACTCACAGGAGAGGTTCAAATCATAGAAAATTAGAGTTTCAGTCCTCTTGTACTAAGTCGACTTTGTGCTTTTTGTATTAAATTCGGATGTAATTTCTGTGTTTCATTGTCAATAAGAAGGTCCAAGAGATACAGTAAACCTGAAGTGAAGCATCGGAATCTAAAACTGGACTCACAGGAGAGGTTCAAATCATAGAAAGTTAGAGTGTCAATCCTCTTGTACTTAAGTCGGCATTGTGCCTTTTGTATTAAATTCGGATGCAATGTCTGTGTTCCATCGTCAATAAGAAGGTCCAAGCGATACAGTAAACCTGAAGTGAAGCATCGGAATCTGAAAATGGACTCACAGGATAGGTTCAAATCATAGAAAGTTAGAGTGTCACTCCTCTTGTACTTAAGTAGGCATTGTTCCTTTTGTATTAAATTCGGATGCAATTTCTGTGTTTCATCGTCAATAAGAAGGTCCAAGGCATACAGTAAACCTGAAGTGAAGCATCGGAATCTAAAACTAGACTCACAGGATAGGTTCAAATCATAGAATGATAGCTTGTCAGTCCTCTTGTACTTTAGTCGGCATTGTGCCTTTTGTATTAAATTCGGATGCAATCTCTGTTTTTCATCGTCAATAGGAGGGTCCAACAGATCGGTATCTGAAACTGGACTGACAGGAGAGGTTAAAATCATGGAAAGTTAGAGTGTCAGTCCTCGTGTACTTAAGTCGGCATTGTGCCATTTGTTTTAAATTCGGATGCAATGTCTGTGTTTCATCGTCAAAAAGAAGGTACAAGGGATACAGTAAACCTATAGTGACGCATCGTAATCTAAGACTGGACTCACAGGAGAGGTTCAAATCATAGAAAGTCAGAGTGTCAGTCCTCCTGTGCTTAAGTCGGAATTGTTCCTTTTGTATTAAATTCGGATGCAATTTCTGTGTTTCATCGTCAATAAGAAGGTCCAAGGCATACAGTAAACCTGAAGTGAAGCATCGGAATCTAAAACTGGACTCACAGGAGAGGTTCAAATCATAGAAAGTTAGAGTGTCAGTCCTCTTGTACTTAAGTCGACATTGTGCCTTTTGTATTAAATTCGGATGCAATTTCTGTGTTTCATCGTCAATAAGAAGGTCCAAGGGATATAGTAAACCTGAAGTGAAGCATCGGAATCTAAAGCTGGACTCACAGGAGAGGTTCAAATCATAGAAAGTTAGAGTGTCAGTCCTCTTGTACTTAAGTCGGCATTGTGCCTTTTGTATTAAATTCGGATGCAATTTCTGTGTTTCATCGTCAATAACAAGGTCCAAGGGATACAGTAAACCTGATGTGAAGCATCGGAATCTAAAACTGGACTCACAGGAGAGGTTCAAATCATAGAAAGTTAGAGTGTCAGTCTTCCTGTACTTAAGTTGGCATTGTGCCTTTTGCATTATATTTGGATGCAATTTCTGTGTTTCATCGTCAACAATAACGTCCAAGGGATACAGTAAAGCTGAAGTGAAGCATCGGAATCTAAAACTGGACTCACAGGAGATGTTCAAAGCATAGAAAGCTAGAGTGTCAGTCCTCTTGTACTTAAGTCGACATTGTGCCTTTTGTATTAAATTCGGATGCAATTTCTGTGTTTCATCGTCAATAAGAAGGTCCAAGGGATACAGTAAACCTGAATTGAAGCATCGGAATCTAAAGCTGGACTCACAGGAGAGGTTGAAGTCATAGAAAGTTAGGGTGTTAGTCCTCTTGTACTTAAGTCGGCATTGTGCCTTTTGTATTAAATTCGGATGGTATTTTTGTGTTTCATCGTCAATAACAAGGTCCAAGGGATACAGTAAACCTGAAGTGAAGCATCGGAATCTAAAACTGGACTCACGGGAGAGGTTCAAATCATAGAAAGTAAGAGTGTCAGTCCTCTTGTACTTAAGTCGGCATTGTGCCTTTTGTATTAAATTCGGATGCAATTCCTGTGTTTAATCGTCAATAAGAAGGTCGAAGGGATACAGTAAACCTGAAGTGAAGCATCGGAATCTAAAACTGGACTCACAGGAGAGGTTCGAATCATAGAACGGTAGAGTGTCAGTCCTCTTGTACTTAAGTCGGCATTGTGCCTTTTGTATTAAATTCGGATGCAACTTCTGTGTTTCATCGTCAATAACAAGGTCCAAGGGATACAGGAAACCTGAAGTGAAGCTTCGGGATCTGAAACTGGACTCACAGGATAGGTTCAAATCATAGATTGTTAAAGTGTCAGTTCTCTTGTACTTAAGTCGGCATTGTGCCTTTTGTATTAAATTCGGATGCAATCTCTGTGTTGCATCGTCAATAAGAAGGTCCAAGGGATACAGTAAACCTGAAGTGAAGCATCGGAATCTAAAACTGGACCCACAGAAGAGGTTCAAATCATAGAAAGTTAGAGTGTCTGTCCTCTTGTACTTAAGTCGGCATTGAGCCTTTTGTATTAAATTCGGATGCAATTTCTGTGTTTCATCGTCAATAAGAAGGTCCCCGGGTAACAGTAAACCTGAAGTGAAGCATCGGAATCTAAAACTGGACTCACAGGAGAGGTTCAAATCATAGAAAGATAGAGTGTCAGTCCTCTTGTACTTAACTCGGCATTGTGCCTTTTGAATTTAATACCGATGCAAATTCTGTGCCTCATCGTCAATACGAAGGTCCAAGGTACACAGTAAACCTGAAGTGAAGCATCGGAATCTAAAACTGGACTCACAGGATAGGTTCAAATCGTAGGAAAATAGAGTGTCAGTCCTCTTGTACTTTTGTCGGCATTGTGCCTTTTGTATTAAATTCGAATGCAATTTCTGTGTTTCATCGTCAATAATAGGGTCCCAGGGATACAGTAAACCTGAAGTGAAGTATCGTAATCCAAAACTGGACTCACAGGAGAGGTTTAAATCATAGAAAGTTAGAGTGTCAGTCCTCTTGAACTTAAGTCGGCATTGTGCCTTTTGTATTAAATTCGGATGCAATTTCTGTGTTTCATCGTCAATAAGAAGGTCCAAGGGATACAGTAAACATGAAGTAAAGCATCGGAATCCAAAACTGGACTCACAGGAGAGGTTCAAATCATAGAAAATTAGAGTTTCAGTCCTCTTGTACTAAGTCGACTTTGTGCTTTTTGTATTAAATTCGGATGTAATTTCTGTGTTTCATTGTCAATAAGAAGGTCCAAGGGATACAGTAAACCTGAAGTGAAGCATCGGAATCTAAAACTGGACTCACAGGAGAGGTTCAAATCATAGAAAGTTAGAGTGTCAGTTCTCCTGTACCTAAGTCAGCATTGTGCCATTTGTATTAAAATCGGATGGAATTTTTGTGCTTCAACGTCAATAAGAAGGTCCAAGGGATTCAGTAAACCTGAAGTGGAGCATCGGAATATAAAACTGGACTCACAGGAGAGGTTCAAAGCATAGATAATTAGAGTGTCAGTCCTCTTGGACTTAAGTCGGCTTTGTGCCGTTTGTATTAAATTCGGATGCTAATTCTGTGTTTCATCGGCAATAAGAAGGTCCAAGGGATACAGTAAACATGAAGTAAAGCATCGGAATCTAAAACTGGACTCACAGGAGAGGTTCAAATCATAGAAAGTTAGAGTGTCAGTTCTCCTGTACCTAATTCAGCATTGTGCCTTTTGTATTAAATTCGGATGGAATTTCTGTGCTTCATCGTCAATAAGAAGGCCAAGGGATACCGTAAACCTGAAGTGAAGCATCGTAATCTAAAACGTTACTCACAGGAGAGGTTCAAATCATAGAAAGTTAGAGTGTCAGTCCTCCTTTACTTATGTCGGCATTGTGCACTTTTTATTAGTTTCGGTTGCAATTTCTGTGTTTCTTCGTCAATAAGAAGGTCCCAGGGATACAGTAAACCTGAACTGAAGCATCGGAATCTAAAACTGGACTCACAGGAGAGGTTCATATCATAGAATGTTAGAGTGACAGTCGTCTTGTACTTAAGTCGGCATTGTGCCTTTTGTATTAAATTCGGATGCAATGTCTGTGTTCCAACGTCAATAAGAAGGTCCAAGCGATACAGTAAACCTGAAGTGAAGCATCGGAATATGAAAATGGACTCACAGGATAAGTTCAAATCATAGAAAATTAGAGTGTCAGTTCTCTTGTACTTAAGTCGGCATTGTGCCTTTTGTATTAAATTCGGTTGCAATCTCTGTATTTCATCGTCAATAAGCGGGTCCAAGAGATCGGTATCTGAAACTAGACTCACTGGAGAGGTTAAAATCATGGAAAGTTAGAGTGTCAGTCCTCCTGTACTTAAGTCGGCATTGTTCCTTTTGTATTAAATTGAGATGCAACTTCTGTGTTTCATCGTCAATATGAAGGTCCCAAAGATACAGTAAACCTGAAGTGATGCATCGGAATCTAAAACTGGACTCACAGAATCGGTTCTAATCATAGTAAGTTAGAGTGTCACTCCTCTTGTACTTAAGTCGGCATTGTTCCCTTTGTATTAAATTCGGATGCAATTTCTGTGTTTCATCGTCAATAAGAAGGTCCAAGGCATACAGTAAACCTGAAGTGAAGAATCGGAATCTAAAACTGGACTCACAGGAGAGGTTCAAATCATAGAAATTTAGAGTGAGAGTCCTCTTGTACTTAAGTCTGAATTGTGCCTTTTGTATTAAATTCGGATGCAATTTCTGTGTTTCATCGTCAATAAGAAGGTCCCAAGGATACAGTAAACCTGAAGTGAAGCATCGGAATTTAAACTGGACTCACAGGATAGGTTCATATCATAGTAAGTTTGAGTGTCACTCCTCTAGTACTTAAGTCGGCATTGTGCCTTTTGTATTAAATTCGGATGCAATGTCTATGTTCCATCGTCAATAACAAGGTCCAAGCGATACAGTAAACCTGAAGTGAAGCATCGGAATCTGAAAATGGACTCACAGGATAGGTTCGAATCATAGAAAGTTAGAGTGTCAGTTCCCTTGTACTTAAGTCGGCATTGTTCCTTTTGTATTGAATTCGGATGCAATCTCTGTTTTTCATCGTCAATAAGAGGGTCCAAGAGATCGGTATCTGAAACTGGACTCACAGGAAAGGTTAAAATCATGGAAAGTTAGAGTGTCAGTTCTCTTGTACTTAAGTCGGCATTGTGCCTTTTGTATTAAATTCGGATGCAATCTCTGTGTTTCATCGTCAATAAGAAGGTCCAAGGGATACAGTAAACCTGAAGTGAAGCATCGGAATCTAAAACTGGACTCACAGGAGAGGTTCAAATCATAGAAATTTAGAGTGAGAGTCCTCTTGTACTTAAGTCTGAATTGTGCCCTTTGTATTAAATTCGGATGCAATATCTGTGTTTCATCGTCAATAAGAAGGTCCAACGGTTACAGTATACATGAAGTGCAGCATCGGAATCTAAAACTGGACTCACAGGAGAGGTTAAAATCATGGAAAGTTTGAGTGTCAGTCCTCTTGTACTTAAGTCGGCATTGTGCCTTTTGTATTAAATTCAGATGCAATTCCTGTGTTTCATCATCAATAAGAAGGTCCAAGGGATACAGTAAACCTGAAGTGAAGCATCGGAATCTAAAACTGGACTCACAGGAGAGGTTCGAATCATAGAAAGTTAGAGTGTCGGTCCTCTTGTACTTAAGTCGGCATTGTGCCTTTTGTATTAAATTCGGATGCAACCGCTGTGTTTCATCGTCAATAAGAATGTCCAAGGGATACAGTATACCTGAAGTGAAGCATCGGAATCTAAAATTGGACTCACAGGATAGGTTCAAATCATAGAAAGATAGAGTGTCACTTCTCTTGTACTTAAGTCGGCATTGTGCCTTTTGTATTAAATTCGGTTGCAATCTCTGTGTTTCATCGTCAATAAGAAGGTCCAAGGGATACAGTAAACCTGAAGTGAAGCATCGGAATCTGTAACTGGACTCACAGGAGAGGTTCAAATCATAGAAAGTTAGAGTGTCAGTCCTCTTGCACTTAAGTCGACATTGTGCCTTTTGTATTAAATTCGGATGCAATTTCTGTGTTTCATCGTCAATAAGAAGGTCCAAGGGATACAGTAAACCTGAAGTGGAGCATCGGAATCTAAAGGTGGACTCACAGGAGAGGTTCAAATCATAGAAAGTTAGAGTGTCAGTCCTCTTGTAATTAAGTCGGCATTGTGCCGTTTGTATTAAATTGGGATGCAATATCTGTGTTTCATCGTCAATAAGAAGGTCCAAGGGATACAGTAAACCTGAAGTGCAGCATCGGAATCTAAAACTGGAATCGCAGGAGAGGTTCAAATCATAGAAAGTTAGAGTGTAAGTCCTCCTGTACTTAAGTCGGCATTGTGCCTTTTGTATTAAATTCGGATGCTATTTCTGTGTTTCATCGTCAACAAGATGGTCCAAGGTATACAGTAAATCTGAAGTGAAGCATCGGAATCTAAAACTGGACTCACAGGTGAGGTTCAAATCATAGAAAGTTAGAGTGTCAGTCCTCTTGTACTTAAGTCGGCATTGGGCCTTTTGTATTAAATTCGGATGCAATTTCTGTGTTTCATCGTCAATAACAAGGTCCCAGGGATACACTAAACCTGATGAAAAGCATCGGAATCTAACACTGGACTCACAGGAGAGGTTCAAATCATAGAAAGTTAGAGTGTCAGTCTTCCTGTACTTAAGTTGGCATTGTGCCTTTTGTATTAAATTCGGATGCAATTTCTGTGTTTCATCGTCAATAAGAAGGTCCAAGGGATACAGTAAACCTGAAGTGAAGCATCGGAATCTAAAACTGGACTCACAGGAGAGGTTCAAATAATAGAAAGTTAGAGTGTCAGTCCTCTTGTACTTAAGACGGCATTGTGCCTTTTGTATTAAATTCGGATGCAATTTCTGTGTTTCATCGTCAATAAGAAGGTCCATGGGATACAGTAAACCTGAAGTGAAGCATCGGAATCTAAAACTGGACTCACAGGAGAGGTTCAAATCATAGAGAGTTAGAGTTTCAGTCCTCTTGTACTTAAGTCGGCTTTGTGCTTTTTGTATTAAATTCGGATGTAATTTCTGTGTTTCATTGTCAATAAGAAGGTCCAAGGCATACTGTAAACCTGAAGTGAAGCATCGGAATCTAAAACTGGACTCACAGGATAGGTTCAAATCATAGAAAATTAGAGTGTCAGTCCTCTTGGACTTAAGTCGGCTTTGTGCCGTTTGTATTAAATTCGGATGCTAATTCTGTGTTTCATCGGCAATAAGAAGGTCCAAGGGATACAGTAAACCTGAAGTGAAGCATCGGAATCTAAAACTGGACTCACAGGAGAGGTTCAAATCATAGAAAGTTAGAGTGTCAGATCTCCTGTACCTAATTCAGCATTGTGCCTTTTGTATTAAATTCGGATGGAATTTCTGGGCTTCATCGTCAATAAGAAGGCCAAGGGATACCGTAAACCTGAAGTGAAGCATCGTAATCTAAAACTTTACTCACAGGAGAGGTTCAAATCATAGAAAGTTAGAGTGTCAGTCCTCCTTTACTTATGTCGGCATTGTGCACTTTTTATTAATTTCGGTTGCAATTTCTGTGTTTCTTCGTCAATAAGAAGGTCGCAGGGATACAGTAAACCTGAACTGAAGCATCGGAATCTAAAACTGGACTCACAGGAGAGGTTCATATCATAGAATGTTAGAGTGACAGTCCTCTTGTACTTAAGTCGGCATTGTGCCTTTTGTATTAAATTCGGATGCAATTTCTGTGTTTTATCGTCAATAAGAAGGTCCAAGGGATACAGTAAACCTGAAGTGAAGCATCGTAATCTAAAACTTTACTCACAGGAGAGGTTCAAATCATAGAAAGTTAGAGTGTCAGTCCTCCTGTACTTAAGTCGGCATTGTTCCTTTTGTATTAAATTGAGATGCAACTTCTGTGTTTCATCGTCAATATGAAGGTCCCAAAGATACAGTAAACCTGAAGTGAAGCATCGGAATCTAAAACTGGACTCACAGAATAGGTTCAAATCATAGTAAGTTAGAGTGTCACTCCTCTTGTACTTAAGTCGGCATTGTTCCCTTTGTATTAAATTCGGATGCAATTTCTGTGTTTCATCGTCAATAAGAAGGTCCAAGGCATACAGTAAACCTGAAGTGAAGAATCGGAATCTAAAACTGGACTCACAGGATAGGTTCAAATCATAGAATGATAGATTGTCAGTCCTCTTGTACTTAAGTCGGCATTGTGCCTTTTGTATTAAATTCGGATGCAATTTCTGTGTTTCATCGTCAATAAGAAGGTCCCAGGGATACAGTAAACCTGAAGTGAAGCATCGGAATTTAAACTGGACTCACAGGATAGGTTCATATCATAGTAAGTTTGAGTGTCACTCCTCTAGTACTTAAGTCGGCATTGTGCCTTTTGTATTAAATTCGGATGCAATGTCTCTGTTCCATCGTCAATAACAAGGTCCAAGCGATACAGTAAACCTGAAGTGAAGCATCGGAATCTGAAAATGGACTCACAGGATAGGTTCGAATCATAGAAAGTTAGAGTGTCAGTTCCCTTGTACTTAAGTCGGCATTGTTCCTTTTGTATTGAATTCGGATGCAATCTCTGTTTCTCATCGGCAATAAGAGGGTCCAAGAGATCGGTATCTGAAACTGGACTCACAGGAGAGGTTCAAATCATAGAGAGTTAGAGTTTCAGTCCTCTTGTACTTAAGTCGGCTTTGTGCTTTTTGTATTAAATTCGGATGTAATTTCTGTGTTTCATTGTCAATAAGAAGGTCCAAGGCATACTGTAAACCTGAAGTGAAGCATCGGAATCTAAAACTGGACTCACAGGATAGGTTCAAATCATAGAAAGTTAGAGTGTCAGTTCTCTTGTACTTAAGTCGGCATTGTGCCTTTTGTATTAAATTCGGATGCAATCTCTGTGTTTCATCGTCAATAAGAAGGTCCAAGGGATACAGTAAACCTGAAGTGAAGCATCGGAATCTATAACTGGACTCACAGGAGTGGTTCAATTCATAGAATGTTAGAGTGTCAGTCCTCTTGTACTTAAGTCGACATTGTGCCTTTTGTATTAAATTCGGATGCAATTTCTGTGTTTCATCGTCAGTAAGAAGGTCCAAGGGATACAGTTAATATGAAGTGAAGCATCGGAATCTAAAACTGGACTCACAGGAGAGGTTCAAATCATAGAAAATTAGAGTGTCAGTCCTCTTGGACTTAAGTCGGCTTTGTGCCGTTTGTATTAAATTCGGATGCTAATTCTGTGTTTCATCGGCAATAAGAAGGTCCAAGGGATACAGTAAACCTGAAGTGAAGCATCGGAATCTAAAACTGGACTCACAGGAGAGGTTCAAATCATAGAAAGTTAGAGTGTCAGATCTCCTGTACCTAATTCAGCATTGTGCCTTTGGTATTAAATTCGGATGGAATTTCTGGGCTTCATCGTCAATAAGAAGGCCAAGGGATACCGTAAACCTGAAGTGAAGCATCGTAATCTAAAACTTTACTCACAGGAGAGGTTCAAATCATAGAAAGTTAGTGTGTCAGTCCTCCTTTACTTATGTCGGCATTGTGCACTTTTTATTAATTTCGGTTGCAATTTTTGTGTTTCTTCGTCAATAAGAAGGTCCCAGGCATACAGTAAACCTGAACTGAAGCATCGGAATCTAAAACTGGACTCACAGGAGAGGTTCATATCAGAGAATGTTAGAGTGACAGTCCTCTTGTACTTAAGTCGGCATTGTGCCTTTTGTATTAAATTCGGATGCAATTTCTGTGTTTTATCGTCAATAAGAAGGTCCAAGGGATACAGTAAACCTGAAGTGAAGCATCGTAATCTAAAACTTTACTCACAGGAGAGGTTCAAATCATAGAAAGTTAGAGTGTCAGTCCTCCTGTACTTAAGTCGGCATTGTTCCTTTTGTATTAAATTGAGATGCAACTTCTGTGTTTCATCGTCAATATGAAGGTCCCAAAGATACAGTAAACCTGAAGTGAAGCATCGGAATCTAAAACTGGACTCACAGAATAGGTTCAAATCATAGTAAGTTAGAGTGTCACTCCTCTTGTACTTAAGTCGGCATTGTTCCCTTTGTATTAAATTCGGATGCAATTTCTGTGTTTCATCGTCAATAAGAAGGTCCAAGGCATACAGTAAACCTGAAGTGAAGAATCGGAATCTAAAACTGGACTCACAGGATAGGTTCTAATCATAGAATGATAGATTGTCAGTCCTCTTGTACTTAAGTCGGCATTGTGCCTTTTGTATTAAATTCGGATGCAATTTCTGTGTTTCATCGTCAATAAGAAGGTCCCAGGGATACAGTAAACCTGAAGTGAAGCATCGGAATTTAAACTGGACTCACAGGATAGGTTCATATCATAGTAAGTTTGAGTGTCACTCCTCTAGTACTTAAGTCGGCATTGTGCCTTTTGTATTAAATTCGGATGCAATGTCTCTGTTCCATCGTCAATAACAAGGTCCAAGCGATACAGTAAACCTGAAGTGAAGCATCGGAATCTGAAAATGGACTCACAGGATAGGTTCGAATCATAGAAAGTTAGAGTGTCAGTTCCCTTGTACTTAAGTCGGCATTGTTCCTTTTGTATTGAATTCGGATGTAATCTCTGTTTCTCATCGGCAATAAGAGGGTCCAAGAGATCGGTATCTGAAACTGGACTCACAGGAAAGGTTAAAATCATGGAAAGTTAGAGTGTCAGTTCTCTTGTACTTAAGTCGGCATTGTGCCTTTTGTGTTAAATTCGGATGCAATCTCTGTGTTTCATCGTCAATAAGAAGGTCCAAGGGATACAGTAAACCTGAAGTGAAGCATCGGAATCTAAAACTGGACCCACAGGAGAGGTTCAAATCATAGAAATTTAGAGTGACAGTCCTCTTGTACTTAAGTCGGCATTGTGCCTTTTGTATTAAATTCGGATGCAACCGCTGTGTTTCATCGTCAGTAAGAAGGTCCAAGGGATACAGTATACCTGAAGTGAAGCATCGGAATCTAAAATTGGACTCACAGGATAGGTTCAAATCATAGAAAAATAGAGTGTCACTTCTCTTGTACTTAAGTCGGCATTGTGCCTTTTGTATTAAATTCGGTTGCAATCTCTGTGTTTCATCGTCAATAAGAAGGTCCAAGGGATACAGTAAACCTGAAGTGAAGCATCGGAATCTATAACTGGACTCACAGGAGAGGTTCAAATCATAGAAAGTTAGAGTGTCAGTCCTCTTGCACTTAAGTCGACATTGTGCCTTTTGTATTAAATTCGGATGCAATTTCTGTGTTTCATCGTCAATAAGAAGGTCCAAGGGATACAGTAAACCTGAAGTGGAGCATCAGAATCTAAAGGTGGACTCACAGGAGAGGTTCAAATCATAGAAAGTTAGAGTGTCAGTCCTCTTGTAATTAAGTCGGCATTGTGCCGTTTGTATTAAATTGGGATGCAATATCTGTGTTTCATCGTCAATAAGAAGGTCCAAGGGATACAGTAAACCTGAAGTGCAGCATCGGAATCTAAAACTGGAATCGCAGGAGAGGTTCAAATCATAGAAAGTTAGAGTGTAAGTCCTCCTGTACTTAAGTCGGCATTGTGCCTTTTGTATTAAATTCGGATGCTATTTCTGTGTTTCATCGTCAACAAGATGGTCCAAGGTATACAGTAAATCTGAAGTGAAGCATCGGAATCTAAAACTGGACTCACAGGTGAGGTTCAAATCATAGAAAGTTAGAGTGTCAGTCCTCTTGTACTTAAGTCGGCATTGGGCCTTTTGTATTAAATTCGGATGCAATTTCTGTGTTTCATCGTCAATAACAAGGTCCCAGGGATACAGTAAACCTGATGTGAAGCATCGGAATCTAAAACTGGACTCACAGGAGAGGTTCAAATCATAGAAAGTTAGAGTGTCAGTCTTCCTGTACTTAAGTTGGCATTGTGCCTTTTGTATTAAATTCGGATGCAATTTCTGTGTTTCATCGTCAATAAGAAGGTCCAAGGGATACAGTAAACCTGAAGTGAAGCATCGGAATCTAAAACTGGACTCACAGGATAGGTTCAAATCATAGAAAGTTAGAGTCTCAGTTCTCTTGTACTTAAGTCGGCATTGTGCCTTTTGTATTAAATTCGGATGCAATCTCTGTGTTTCATCGTCAATAAGAAGGTCCAAGGGATACAGTAAACCTGAAGTGAAGCATCGGAATCTATAACTGGACTCGCAGGAGAGGTTCAAATCATAGAACGTTAGAGTGTCAGTCCTCTTGTACTTAAGTCGACATTGTGCCTTTTGTATTAAATTCGGATGCAATTTCTGTGTTTCATCGTCAATAAGAAGGTCCAAGGGATACAGTTAATATGAAGTGAAGCATCGGAATCTAAAACTGGACTCACAGGAGAGGTTCAAATCATAGAAAATTAGAGTGTCAGTCCTCTTGGACTTAAGTCGGCTTTGTGCCGTTTGTATTAAATTCGGATGCTAATTCTGTGTTTCATCGGCAATAAGAAGGTCCAAGGGATACAGTAAACCTGAAGTGAAGCATCGGAATCTAAAACTGGACTCACAGGAGAGGTTCAAATCATAGAAAGTTAGAGTGTCAGATCTCCTGTACCTAATTCAGCATTGTGCCTTTTGTATTAAATTCGGATGGAATTTCTGGGCTTCATCGTCAATAAGAAGGCCAAGGGATACCGTAAACCTGAAGTGAAGCATCGTAATCTAAAACTTTACTCACAGGAGAGGTTCAAATCATAGAAAGTTAGAGTGTCAGTCCTCCTTTACTTATGTCGGCATTGTGCACTTTTTATTAATTTCGGTTGCAATTTCTGTGTTTCTTCGTCAATAAGAAGGTCCCAGGGATACAGTAAACCTGAACTGAAGCATCGGAATCTAAAACTGGACTCACAGGAGAGGTTCATATCATAGAATGTTAGAGTGACAGTCCTCTTGTACTTATGTCGGCATTGTGCCTTTTGTATTAAATTCGGATGCAATTTCTGTGTTTTATCGTCAATAAGAAGGTCCAAGGGATACAGTAAACCTGAAGTGAAGCATCGTAATCTAAAACTTTACTCACAGGAGAGGTTCAAATCATAGAAAGTTAGAGTGTCAGTCCTCCTGTACTTATGTCGGCATTGTGCATTTTTTATTAATTTCGGATGCAATATCTGTGTTTCCTCGTCAATAAGAAGGTCCCAGGGACACAGTAAACCTGAAGTAAAGCATCGGAATCTAAAACTGGACTAGCAGGATAGGTTCATATCATAGTAAGTTTGAGTGTCACTCCTCTAGTACTTAAGTCGGCATTGTGCCTTTTGTATTAAATTCGGATGCAATGTCTCTGTTCCATCGTCAATAACAAGGTCCAAGCGATACAGTAAACCTGAAGTGAAGCATCGGAATCTGAAAATGGACTCACAGGATAGGTTCGAATCATAGAAAGTTAGAGTGTCAGTTCCCTTGTACTTAAGTCGGCATTGTTCCTTTTGTATTGAATTCGGATGCAATCTCTGTTTCTCATCGGCAATAAGAGGGTCCAAGAGATCGGTATCTGAAACTGGACTCACAGGAAAGGTTAAAATCATGGAAAGTTAGAGTGTCAGTTCTCTTGTACTTAAGTCGGCATTGTGCCTTTTGTGTTAAATTCGGATGCAATCTCTGTGTTTCATCGTCAATAAGAAGGTCCAAGGGATACAGTAAACCTGAAGTGAAGCATCGGAATCTAAAACTGGACTCACAGGAGAGGTTCAAATCATAGAAATTTAGAGTGACAGTCCTCTTGTACTTAAGTCGGCATTGTGCCTTTTGTATTAAATTCGGTTGCAATCTCTGTGTTTCATCGTCAATAAGAAGGTCCAAGGGATACAGTAAACCTGAAGTGAAGCATCGGAATCTATAACTGGACTCACAGGAGAGGTTCAAATCATAGAAAGTTAGAGTGTCAGTCCTCTTGCACTTAAGTCGACATTGTGCCTTTTGTATTAAATTCGGATGCAATTTCTGTGTTTCATCGTCAATAAGAAGGTCAGAGGGATACAGTAAACCTGAAGTGGAGCATCGGAATCTAAAGGTGGACTCACAGGAGAGGTTCAAATCATAGAAAGTTAGAGTGTCAGTCCTCTTGTAATTAAGTCGGCATTGTGCCGTTTGTATTAAATTGGGATGCAATATCTGTGTTTCATCGTCAATAAGAAGGTCCAAGGGATACAGTAAACCTGAAGTGCAGCATCGGAATCTAAAACTGGATTCGCAGGAGAGGTTCAAATCATAGAAAGTTAGAGTGTAAGTCCTCCTGTACTTAAGTCGGCATTGTGCCTTTTGTATTAAATTCGGATGCTATTTCTGTGTTTCATCGTCAACAAGATGGTCCAAGGTATACAGTAAATCTGAAGTGAAGCATCGGAATCTAAAACTGGACTCACAGGTGAGGTTCAAATCATAGAAAGTTAGAGTGTCAGTCCTCTTGTACTTAAGTCGGCATTGGGCCTTTTGTATTAAATTCGGATGCAATTTCTGTGTTTCATCGTCAATAACAAGGTCCCAGGGATACAGTAAACCTGATGTGAAGCATCGGAATCTAAAACTGGACTCACAGGAGAGGTTCAAATCATAGAAAGTTAGAGTGTCAGTCTTCCTGTACTTAAGTTGGCATTGTGCCTTTTGTATTAAATTCGGATGCAATTTCTGTGTTTCATCGTCAATAAGAAGGTCCAAGGGATACAGTAAACCTGAAGTGAAGCATCGGAATCTAAAACTGGACTCACAGGATAGGTTCAAATCATAGAAAGTTAGAGTGTCAGTTCTCTTGTACTTAAGTCGGCATTGTGCCTTTTGTATTAAATTCGGATGCAATCTCTGTGTTTCATCGTCAATAAGAAGGTCCAAGGGATACAGTAAACCTGAAGTGAAGCATCGGAATCTGTAACTGGACTCACAGGAGAGGTTCAAATCATAGAACGTTAGAGTGTCAGTCCTCTTGTACTTAAGTCGACATTGTGCCTTTTGTATTAAATTCGGATGCAATTTCTGTGTTTCATCGTCAATAAGAAGGTCCAAGGGATACAGTTAATATGAAGTGAAGCATCGGTATCTAAAACTGGACTCACAGGAGAGGTTCAAATCATAGAAAATTAGAGTGTCAGTCCTCTTGGACTTAAGTCGGCTTTGTGCCGTTTGTATTAAATTCGGATGCTAATTCTGTGTTTCATCGGCAATAAGAAGGTCCAAGGGATACAGTAAACCTGAAGTGAAGCATCGGAATCTAAAACTGGACTCACAGGAGAGGTTCAAATCATAGAAAGTTAGAGTGTCAGATCTCCTGTACCTAATTCAGCATTGTGCCTTTTGTATTAAATTCGGATGGAATTTCTGGGCTTCATCGTCAATAAGAAGGCCAAGGGATACCGTAAACCTGAAGTGAAGCATCGTAATCTAAAACTTTACTCACAGGAGAGGTTCAAATCATAGAAAGTTAGAGTGTCAGTCCTCCTTTACTTATGTCGGCATTGTGCACTTTTTATTAATTTCGGTTGCAATTTCTGTGTTTCTTCGTCAATAAGAAGGTCCCAGGGATACAGTAAACCTGAACTGAAGCATCGGAATCTAAAACTGGACTCACAGGAGAGGTTCATATCATAGAATGTTAGAGTGACAGTCCTCTTGTACTTAAGTCGGCATTGTGCCTTTTGTATTAAATTCGGATGCAATTTCTGTGTTTTATCGTCAATAAGAAGGTCCAAGGGATACAGTAAACCTGAAGTGAAGCATCGTAATCTTAAACTTTACTCACAGGAGAGGTTCAAATCATAGAAAGTTAGAGTGTCAGTCCTCCTGTACTTATGTCGGCATTGTGCATTTTTTATTAATTTCGGATGCAATATCTGTGTTTCCTCGTCAATAAGAAGGTCCCAGGGACACAGTAAACCTGAAGTAAAGCATCGGAATCTAAAACTGGACTCACAGGAGAGGTTCAAATCATAGAAAGTTAGAGTGTCAATCCTCTTGTACTTAAGTCGGCATTGTGCCGTTTGTATTAAATTCGGATGCAATGTCTGTGTTCCATCGTCAATAAGAAGGTCCAAGCGATACAGTAAACCTGAAGTGAAGCATCGGAATATGAAAATGGACTCACAGGATAGGTTCAAATCATAGAAAATTAGAGTGTCAGTTGTCTTGTACTTAAGTCGGCATTGTGCCTTTTGTATTAAATTCGGTTGCAATCTCTGTATTTCATCGTCAATAAGCGGGTCCAAGAGATCGGTATCTGAAACTAGACTCACTGGAGAGGTTAAAATCATGGAAAGTTAGAGTGTCAGTCCTCCTGTACTTAAGTCGGCATTGTTCCTTTTGTATTAAATTGAGATGCAACTTCTGTGTTTCATCGTCAATATGAAGGTCCCAAAGATACAGTAAACCTGAAATGAAGCATCGGAATCTAAAACTGGACTCACAGAATAGGATCAAATCATAGTAAGTTAGAGTGTCACTCCTCTTGTACTTAAGTCGGCATTGTTCCCTTTGGATTAAATTCGGATGCAATTTCTGTGTTTCATCGTCAATAAGAAGGTCCAAGGCATACAGTAAACCTGAAGTGAAGAATCGGAATCTAAAACTGGACTCACAGGATAGGTTCAAGTCATAGAATGATAGATTGTCAGTCCTCTTGTACTTAAGTCGGCATTGTGCCTTTTGTATTAAATTCGGATGCAATTTCCGTGTTTCATCGTCAATAAGAAGGTCCCAGGGATACAGTAAACCTGAAGTGAAGCATCGGAATTTAAACTGGACTCACAGGATAGGTTCATATCATAGTAAGTTTGAGTGTCACTCCTCTAGTACTTAAGTCGGCATTGTGCGTTTTGTATTAAATTCGGATGCAATGTCTCTGTTCCATCGTCAATAACAAGGTCCAAGCGATACAGTAAACCTGAAGTGAAGCATCGGAATCTGAAAATGGACTCACAGGATAGGTTCGAATCATAGAAAGTTAGAGTGTCAGTTCCCTTGTACTTAAGTCGGCATTGTTCCTTTTGTATTGAATTCGGATGCAATCTCTGTTTCTCATCGTCAATAAGAGGGTCCAAGAGATCGGTATCTGAAACTGGACTCACAGGAAAGGTTAAAATCATGGAAAGTTAGAGTGTCAGTTCTCTTGTACTTAAGTCGGCATTGTGCCTTTTGTATTAAATTCGGATGCAATCTCTGTGTTTCATCGTCAATAAGAAGGTCCAAGGGATACAGTAAACCTGAAGTGAAGCATCGGAATCTATAACTGGACTCACAGGAGAGGTTCAAATCATAGTAGGTTAGAGTGTCAGTCCTCTTGCACTTAAGTCTACATTGTGCCTTTTGTATTAAATTCGGATGCAATTTCTGTGTTTCATCGTCAATAAGAAGGTCCAAGGGATACAGTAAACCTGAAGTGGAGCATCGGAATCTAAAGGTGGACTCACAGGAGAGGTTCAAATCATAGAAAGTTAGAGTGTCAGTCCTCTTGTAATTAAGTCGGCATTGTGCCGTTTGTATTAAATTGGGATGCAATATCTGTGTTTCATCGTCAATAAGACGGTCCAAGGGATACAGTAAACCTGAAGTGCAGCATCGGAATCTAAAACTGGAATCGCAGGAGAGGTTCAAATCATAGAAAGTTAGAGTGTAAGTCCTCCTGTACTTAAGTCGGCATTGTGCCTTTTGTATTAAATTCGGATGCTATTTCTGTGTTACATCGTCAACAAGATGGTCCAAGGTATACAGTAAATCTGAAGTGAAGCATCGGAATCTAAACCTGGACTCACAGGTGAGGTTCAAATCATAGAAAGTTAGAGTGTCAGTCCTCTTGTACTTAAGTCGGCATTGGGCCTTTTGTATTAAATTCGGATGCAATTTCTGTGTTTCATCGTCAATAACAAGGTCCCAGGGATACAGTAAACCTGATGTGAAGCATCGGAATCTAAAACTGGACTCACAGGAGAGGTTCAAATCATAGAAAGTTAGAGTGTCAGTCTTCCTGTACTTAAGTTGGCATTGTGCATTTTGTATTAAATTCGGATGCAATTTCTGTGTTTCATCGTCAATAAGAAGGTCCAAGGGATACAGTAAACCTGAAGTGAAGCATCGGAATCTAAAACTGGACTCACAGGAGAGGTTCAAATCATAGAAAGTTAGAGTGTCAGTCCTTCTGTACTTAAGACGGCATTGTGCCTTTTGTATTAAATTCGGATGCAATTTCTGTGTTTCATCGTCAATAAGAAGGTCCATGGGATACAGTAAACCTGAAGTGAAGCATCGGAATCTAAAACTGGACTCACAGGAGAGGTTCAAATCATAGAGAGTTAGAGTTTCAGTCCTCTTGTACTTAAGTCGGCTTTGTGCTTTTTGTATTAAATTCGGATGTAATTTCTGTGTTTCATTGTCAATAAGAAGGTCCAAGGGATACAGTAAACCTGAAGTGAAGCATCGGAATCTAAAACTGGACTCACAGGATAGGTTCAAATCATAGAAAGTTAGAGTGTCAGTTCTCTTGTACTTAAGTCGGCATTGTGCCTTTTGTATTAAATTCGGATGCAATCTCTGTGTTTCATCGTCAATAAGAAGGTCCAAGGGATACAGTAAACCTGAAGTGAAGCATCGGAATCTATAACTGGACTCACAGGAGAGGTTCAAATCATAGAATGTTAGAGTGTCAGTCCTCTTGTACTTAAGTCGACATTGTGCCTTTTGTATTAAATTCGGATGCAATTTCTGTGTTTCATCGTCAATAAGAAGGTCCAAGGGATACAGTTAATATGAAGTGAAGCATCGGAATCTAAAACTGGACTCACAGGAGAGGTTCAAATCATAGAAAATTAGAGTGTCACTTCTCCTGTACCTAAGTCAGCATTGTGCCTTTTGTATTAAATTCGGATGGAATTTCTGTGCTTCAACGTCAATAAGAAGGTCCAAGGGATTCAGTAAACCTGAAGTGGAGCATCGGAATATAAAAGTGGACTCACAGGAGAGGTTCAAAGCATAGAAAATTAGAGTGTTAGTCCTCTTGGACTTAAGTCGGCTTTGTGCCGTTTGTATTAAATTCGGATGCTAATTCTGTGTTTCATCGGCAATAAGAAGGTCCAAGGGATACAGTAAACCTGAAGTGAAGCATCGGAATCTAAAACTGGACTCACAGGAGAGGTTCAAATCATAGAACGTTAGAGTGTCAGTTCTCCTGTACCTAAGTCAGCATTGTGCCTTTTGTATTATATTCGGATGGAATTTCTGTGCTTCATCGTCAATAAGGAGGCCAAGGGATACAGTAAACCTGAAGTGAAGCATCGTAATCTAAAACTTTACTCACAGGAGAGGTTCAAATCATAGAAAGTTAGAGTGTCAGTCCTCCTGCACTTATGTCGGCATTGTGCATTTTTTATTAATTTCGGATGCAATTACTGTGTTTCTTCGTCAATAAGAAGGTCCCAGGGATACAGTAAACCTAAAGTAAAGCATCGGAATCTAAAACTGGACTCACAGGAGAGGTTCACATCATAGGAAGTTAGAGTATCAATCCTCTTGTACTTAAGTCGGCATTGTGCCTTTTGTATTAAATTCGGATGCAATGTCTGTGTTCCATCGTCAATAAGAAGGTCCAAGCGATACAGTAAACCTGAAGTGAAGCATCGGAATATGAAAATGGACTCACAGGATAGGTTCAAATCATAGAAAGTTAGAGTGTCAGTTCTCTTGTACTTAAGTCGGCATTGTGCCTTCAGTATTGAATTCGGACGCAATCTCTGTTTTTCATCGTCAATAAGAGGGTCCAAGAGATCGGTATCTGAAACTGGACTCACAGGAAAGGTTAAAATCATGGAAAGTTAGAGTGTCAGTTCTCTTGTACTTAAGTCGGCATTGTGCCTTTTGTATTAAATTCGGATGCAATCTCGGTGTTTCATCGTCAATAAGAAGGTCCAAGGGATACAGTAAACCTGAAGTGAAGCATCGGAATGTAAAACTGGACTCACAGGAGAGGTTCAAATCATAGAAATTTAGAGTGACAGTCCTCTTGTACTTAAGTCTGAATTGTGCCTTTTGTATTAAATTCGGATGCAATATCTGTGTTTCATCGTCAATAAGAAGGTCCAACGGTTACAGTATACATGAAGTGCAGCATCGGAGTCTAAAACTGGACTCACAGGAGAGGTTAAAATCATGGAAAGTTTGAGTGTCAGTCCTCTTGTACTTAAGTCGGCATTGTGCCTTTTGTATTAAATTCAGATGCAATTTTTGTGTTTCATCATCAATAAGAAGGTCCAAGGGATACAGTAAACCTGAAGTGAAGCATCGGAATCTAAAACTGGACTCACAGGAGAGGTTCGAATCATAGAAAGTTAGAGTGTCAGTCCTCTTGTACTTAAGTCGGCATTGTGCCTTTAGTATTAAATTCGGATGCAACCGCTGTGTTTCATCGTCAATAAGAAGGTCCAAGGGATACAGTAAATCTGAAGTGAAGCATCGGCATCTAAAATTGGACTCACAGGATAGGTTCAAATCATAGAAAGATAGAGTGTCACTTCTCTTGTACTTAAGTCGGCATTGTGCCTTTTGTATTAAATTCGGTTGCAATCTCTGTGTTTCATCGTCAATAAGAAGGTCCAAGGGATACAGTAAACCTGAAGTGAAGCATCGGAATCTATAACTGGACTCACAGGAGAGGTTCAAATCATAGAAAGTTAGAGTGTCAGTCCTCTTGCACTTAAGTCGACATTGTGCCTTTTGTATTAAATTCGGATGCAATTTCTGTGTTTCATCGTCAATAAGAAGGTCCAAGGGATACAGTAAACCTGAAGTGGAGCATCGGAATCTAAAGCTGGACTCACAGGAGAGGTTCAAATCATAGAAAGTTAGAGTGTCAGTCCTCTTGTAATTAAGTCGGCATTGTGCCGTTTGTATTAAATTCGGTTGCAATATCTGTGTTTCATCGTCAATAAGAAGGTCCAAGGGATACAGTCAACCTGAAGTGCAGCATCGGAATCTAAAACTGGAATCGCAGGAGAGGTTCAAATCATAGAAAGTTAGTGTGTAAGTCCTCCTGTACTTAAGTCGGCATTGTGCCTTTTGTATTAAATTCGGATGCTATTTCTGTGTTTCATCGTCAACAAGATGGTCCAAGGTATACAGTAAATCTGAAGTGAAGCATCGGAATCTAAAACTGGACTCACAGGTGAGGTTCAAATCATAGAAAGTTAGAGTGTCAGTCCTCTTGTACTTAAGTCGGCATTGGGCTTTTTGTATTAAATTTGGATGCAATTTCTGTGTTTCATCGTCAATAACAAGGTCCCAGGGATACAGTAAACCTGATGTGAAGCATCGGAATCTAAAACTGGACTCACAGGAGAGGTTCAAATCATAGAAAGTTAGAGTGTCAGTCTTCCTGTACTTAAGTTGGCATTGTGCCTTTTGTATTAAATTCGGATGCAATTTCTGTGTTTCATCGTCAATAAGAAGGTCCAAGGGATACAGTAAACCTGAAGTGAAGCATCGGAATCTAAAACTGGACTCACAGGAGAGGTTCAAATCATAGAAAGTTAGAGTGTCAGTCCTCTTGTACTTAAGACGGCATTGTGCCTTTTGTATTAAATTCGGATGCAATTTCTGTGTTTCATCGTCAATAAGAAGGTCCATGGGATACAGTAAACCTGAAGTGAAGCATCGGAATCTAAAACTGGACTCACAGGAGAGGTTCAAATCATAGAGAGTTAGAGTTTCAGTCCTCTTGTACTTAAGTCGGCTTTGTGCTTTTTGTATTAAATTCGGATGTAATTTCTGTGTTTCATTGTCAATAAGAAGGTCCAAGGCATACTGTAAACCTGAAGTGAAGCATCGGAATCTAAAACTGGACTCACAGGATAGGTTCAAATCATAGAAAGTTAGAGTGTCAGTTCTCTTGTACTTAAGTCGGCATTGTGCCTTTTGTATTAAATTCGGATGCAATCTCTGTGTTTCATCGTCAATAAGAAGGTCCAAGGGATACAGTAAACCTGAAGTGAAGCATCGGAATCTATAACTGGACTCACAGGAGAGGTTCAAATCATAGAATGTTAGAGTGTCAGTCCTCTTGTACTTAAGTCGACATTGTGCCTTTTGTATTAAATTCGGATGCAATTTCTGTGTTTCATCGTCAGTAAGAAGGTCCAAGGGATACAGTTAATATGAAGTGAAGCATCGGAATCTAAAACTGGACTCACAGGAGAGGTTCAAATCATAGAAAATTAGAGTGTCAGTCCTCTTGGACTTAAGTCGGCTTTGTGCCGTTTGTATTAAATTCGGATGCTAATTCTGTGTTTCATCGGCAATAAGAAGGTCCAAGGGATACAGTAAACCTGAAGTGAAGCATCGGAATCTAAAACTGGACTCACAGGAGAGGTTCAAATCATAGAAACTTAGAGTGTCAGATCTCCTGTACCTAATTCAGCATTGTGCCTTTTGTATTAAATTCGGATGGAATTTCTGGGCTTCATCGTCAATAAGAAGGCCAAGGGATACCGTAAACCTGAAGTGAAGCATCGTAATCTAAAACTGGACTCACAGGAGAGGTTCAAATCATAGAACGTTAGAGTGTCAGTTCTCCTGTACCTAAGTCAGCATTGTGCCTTTTGTATTATATTCGGATGGAATTTCTGTGCTTCATCGTCAGTAAGAAGGCCAAGGGATACAGTAAACCTGAGGTGAAGCATCGTAATCTAAAACTTTACTCACAGGAGACGTTCAAATCATAGAAAGTTAGAGTGTCAGTCCTCCTGTACTTATGTCGGCATTGAGCATTTTTTATTAATTTCGGATGCAATTTCGGTGTTTCTTCGTCAATAAGAAGGTCCCAGGGATACAGTAAACCTGAAGTAAAGCATCGGAATCTAAAGCTGGACTCACAGGAGAGGTTCAAATCATAGGAAGTTAGAGTGTCAATCCTCTTGTACTTAAGTCGGCATTGTGCCTTTTGTATTAAATTCGGATGCAATGTCTGTGTTCCATCGTCAATAAGAAGGTCCAAGCGATACAGTAAACCTGAAGTGAAGCATCGGAATATGAAAATGGACTCACAGGATAGGTTCAAATCATAGAAAGTTAGAGTGTCAGTTCTCTTGTACTTAAGTCGGCATTGTGCCTTTTGTATTAAATTCGGTTGCAATCTCTGTATTTCATCGTCAATAAGCGGGTCCAAAATATCGGTATCTGAAACTGGACTCACAGGAGAGGTTAAAATCATTGAAAGTTTGAGTGTCAGTCCTCCTGTACTTCAGTCGGCATTGTTCCTTTTGTATTAAATTGAGATGCAACTTCTGTGTTTCATCGTCAATATGAAGGTCCCTGGGGTACAGTAAACCTGAAGTGAAGCATCGGAATCTAAAACTGGACTCACAGTATAGGTTCAAATCATAGTAAGTTAGAGTGTCACTCCTCTTGTACTTAAGTCGGCATTGTTCCTTTTGTATTAAATTCGGATGCAATTTCTGTGTTTCATCGTCAATAAGAAGGTCCAAGCGATACAGTAAACCTGAAGTGAAGCATCGGAATCTGAAAATGGACTCACAGGATAGGTTCGAATCATAGAAAGTTAGAGTGTCAGTTCTCTTGTACTTAAGTCGGCATTGTGCCTTTTGTATTGAATTCGGATGCAATCTCTGTTTTTCATCGTCAATAAGAGGGTCCAAGAGATCGGTATCTGAAACTGGACTCACAGGAGAGGTTAAAATCATGGAAAGTTAGAGTGTCAGTTCTCTTGTACTTAAGTCGGCATTGTGCCTTTTGTATTAAATTCGGAAACAATCTCTGTATTTCATCGTCAATAAGAAGGTCCAAGAGATCGGTATCTGAAACTGGACTCACAGGAGAGGTTAAAATCATGGAAAGTTAGTGTGTCAGTCCTTTTGTACTTAAGTCGGCATTGTGCCATTTGTTTTAAATTCGGATGCAATTTCTGTGTTTCATCGTCAATAAGAAGGTCCAAGGGATACAGTAAACCTGAAGTGAAGCATCGGAATCTAAAACTGGACTCACAGGAGAGGTTCAAATCATAAAAAGTTAGAGTGACAGTCCTCTTGTACTTAGGTCTGCATTGTGCCTTTTGTATTAAATTCGGATGCAATATCTGTGTTTCATCGTCAATAAGAAGGTCCAACGGTTACAGTATACATGAAGTGCAGCATCGGAATCAAAAACTGGACTCACTGGAGAGGTTAAAATCATGGAAAGTTAGAGTGTCAGTCCTCTTGTATTTAAGTTGGCATTGTGCCTTTTGTATTAAATTCGGATGCAATTTCTGTGTTTCATCATTAATAAGAAGGTCCAAGGGATACAGTAAACCTAAAGTAAAGCATCGGAATCTAAAACTGGACTCACAGGAGAGGTTCGAATCATAGAAAGTTAGAGTGTCAGACCTCTTGTACTTAAGTCGGCATTGTGCCTTTTGTATTAAATTCGGATGCAATTTCTGTGTTTCATCGTCAATAAAAAGGTCCCAGGGATACAGTAAACCTGATGTGTAGAATCGGAATCTAAAACTGGACTCACAGGATAGGTTCAAATCATAGAATGATAGATTGTCAGTCCTCTCGTACTTAAGTCGGCATTGTGCCTTTTGTATTAAATTCGGATGCAATTTCTGTGTTTCATCGTCAATAAAAAGGTCCCAGGGATACAGTAAACCTGAAGTGAAGCATCGGAATTTAAACTGGACTCACAGGATAGGTTCATATCATAGTAAGTTTGAGTGTCACTCCTCTAGTACTTAAGTCGGCATTGTGCCTTTTGTATTAAATTCGGATGCAATGTCTGTGTTCCATCTTCAATAACAAGGTCCAAGCGATACAGTAAACCTGAAGTGAAGCATCGGAATCTGAAAATGGACTCACAGGATAGGTTCGAATCATAGAAAGTTAGAGTGTCAGTTCTCTTGTACTTAAGTCGGCATTGTGCCTTTTGTATTGAATTCGGATGCAATCTCTGTTTTTCATCGTCAATAAGAGGGTCCAAGAGATCGGTATCTGAAACTGGACTCACAGGAGAGGTTAAAATCATGGAAAGTTAGAGTGTCAGTTCTCTTGTACTTAAGTCGGCATTGTGCCTTTTGTATTAAATTCGGAAACAATCTCTGTATTTCATCGTCAATAAGAAGGTCCAAGAGATCGGTATCTGAAACTGGACTCACAGGAGAGGTTAAAATCATGGAAAGTTAGTGTGTCAGTCCTTTTGTACTTAAGTCGGCATTGTGCCATTTGTTTTAAATTCGGATGCAATTTCTGTGTTTCATCGTCAATAAGTAGGTCCAAGGGATACAGTAAACCTGAAGTGAAGCATCGGAATCTAAAACTGGACTCACAGGAGAGGTTCAAATCATAAAAAGTTAGAGTGACAGTCCTCTTGTACTTAGGTCTGCATTGTGCCTTTTGTATTAAATTCGGATGCAATATCTGTGTTTCATCGTCAATAAGAAGGTCCAACGGTTACAGTATACATGAAGTGCAGCATCGGAATCAAAAACTGGACTCACTGGAGAGGTTAAAATCATGGAAAGTTAGAGTGTCAGTCCTCTTGTATTTAAGTTGGCATTGTGCCTTTTGTATTAAATTCGGATGCAATTTCTGTGTTTCATCATTAATAAGAAGGTCCAAGGGATACAGTAAACCTAAAGTAAAGCATCGGAATCTAAAACTGGACTCACAGGAGAGGTTCGAATCATAGAAAGTTAGAGTGTCAGACCTCTTGTACTTAAGTCGGCATTGTGCCTTTTGTATTAAATTCGGATGCAACCTCTGTGTTTCATCGTCAATACGAAGGTCCAAGGGATACAGTAAACCTGAAGTGAAGCATCGGAATCAAAAACTGGACTCACAGGAGAGGTTCAAATCATAGAAAGTTAGAGTGTCAGTCTTCCTGTACTTAAGTTGGCATTGTGCCTTTTGTATTAAATTCGGATGCAATTTCTGTATTTCATCGTCAATAAGAAGGTACAAGAGATACAGTAAACCTGAAGTGAAGCATCGGAATCTAAAAGTGGACTCACAGGAGAGGTTCAAATCATAGAAAGTTAGTGTCAGTCCTCTTGTACTTAAGTCGGCATTGTGCCGTTTGTATTAAATTCGGATGCAATATCTGTGTTTCATCGTCAATAAGAAGGTCCAAGGGATACAGTAAACCTGAAGTGCAGCATCGGAATCTAAAACTGGAATCGCAGGAGAGGTTCAAATCGTAGAAAGTTAGAGTGTAAGTCCACCTGTACTTAAGTCGGCATTGTGCCTTTTGTATTAAATTCGGATGCTACTTCTGTGTTTCATCGTCAACAAGATGGTCCAAGGTATACTGTAAATCTGAAGTGAAGCATCGGAATCTAAAACTGGACTCACAGGTGAGGTTCAAATCATAGAAAGTTAGAGTGTCAGTCCTCTTGTACTTAAGTCGGCATTGTGCCTTTTGTATGAAATTCGGATGCAATTTCTGTGGTTCATCGTCAATAACAAGGTCCAAGGGATACAGTAAACCTGATGTGAAGCATCGGAATCTAAAACTGGACTCACAGGATAGGTTCAAATCATAGAAAGGTAGAGTGTCAGTTCTCTTGTACTTAAGTTGGCATTGTGCCTTTTGTATTAAATTCGGTTGCAATCTCTGTGTTTCATCGTCAATAAGAAGGTCCAAGGGATACAGTAAACCTGAAGTGAAGCATCGGAATCTATAACTGGACTCACAGGAGAGGTTCAAATCATAGAAAGTTAGAGTGTCAGTCCTCTTGTACTTAAGTTGACATTGTGCCTTTTGTATTAAATTCGGATGCAATTTCTGTGTTTCATCGTCAATAAGAAGGTCCAAGGGATACAGTAAACCTGAAGTGGAGCATCGGAATCTAAAGCTGGCCCCACAGGAGAGGTTCAAATCATAGGAAGTTAGAGTGTCAGTCCTCTTGTACTTTAGTCGGCATTGTGCCTTTTGTATTAAATTCGGATGCAATATCTGTGTTTCATCGTCAATAAGAAGGTCCAAGGGATACAGTAAACCTGAAGTGAAGCATCGGAATCTATAACTGGACTCACAGGAGAGGTTCAAATCATAGAAAGTTAGAGTGTCAGTCCTCTTGTAATTAAGTCGGCATTGTGCCGTTTGTATTAAATTCGGTTGCAATATCTGTGTTTCATCGTCAATAAGAAGGTCCAAGGGATACAGTCAACCTGAAGTGCAGCATCGGAATCTAAAACTGGAATCGCAGGAGAGGTTCAAATCATAGAAAGTTAGAGTGTCAGTCCTCCTGTACTTAAGTCGGCATTGTGCCTTTTGTATTAAATTCGGATGCTATTTTTGTGTTTCATCTTCAACAAGATGGTCCAAGGTATACAGTAAATCTGAAGTGAAGCATCGGAATCTAAAACTGGACTCACAGGTGAGGTTCAAATCATAGAAAGTTAGAGTGTCAGTCCTCTTGTACTTAAGTTGGCATTGTGCCTTTTGTATTAAATTCGGATGGAATTTCTGTGCTTCATCGTTAATAAGAAGGTCCAAGGGATTCAGTAAACCTGAAGTGGAGCATCGGAATATAAAACTGGACTCACAGGAGAGGTTCATAGCATAGAAAATTAGAGTGTCAGTCCTCTTGGACTTAAGTCGGCATTGTGCCGTTTGTATTAAATTCGGATGCTAATTCTGTGTTTCATCGGCAATAAGAAGGTCCAAGGGATACAGTAAACCTGAAGTGAAGCATCGGAATCTAAAACTGGACTCACAGGAGAGGTTCAAATCATAGAACGTTAGAGTGTCAGTTCTCCTGTACCTAAGTCAGCATTGTGCCTTTTGTATTATATTCGGATGGAATTTCTGTGCTTCATCGTCAATAAGAAGGCCAAGGGATACAGTAAACCTGAAGTGAAGCATCGTAATCTAAAACTTTACTCACAGGAGAGGTTCAAATCATAGAAAGTTAGAGTGTCAGTCCTCCTGTACTTATGTCGGCATTGTGCATTTTTTATTAATTTCGGATGCAATTTCGGTGTTTCTTCGTCAATAAGAAGGTCCCAGGGATACAGTAAACCTGAAGTAAAGCATCGGAATCTAAAACTGGACTCACAGGAGAGGTTCAAATCATAGGAAGTTAGAGTGTCAATCCTCTTGTACTTTAGTCGGCATTGTGCCTTTTGTATTAAATTCGGATGCAATGTCTGTGTTCCATCGTCAATAAGAAGGTCCAAGCGATACAGTAAACCTGAAGTGAAGCATCGGAATATGAAAATGGACTCACAGGATAGGTTCAAATCATAGAAAGTTAGAGTGCCAGTTCTCTTGTACTTAAGTCGGCATTGTGCCTTTTGTATTAAATTCGGTTGCAATCTCTGTATTTCATCGTCAATAAGCGGGTCCAAAATATCGGTATCTGAAACTGGACTCACAGGAGAGGTTAAAATCATTGAAAGTTTGAGTGTCAGTCCTCCTGTACTTCAGTCGGCATTGTTCCTTTTGTATTAAATTGAGATGCAACTTCTGTGTTTCATCGTCAATATGAAGGTCCCAGGGATACAGTAAACCTGAAGTGAAGCATCGGAATCTAAAACTGGACTCACAGGATAGGTTCAAATCATAGTAAGTTAGAGTGTCACTCCTCTTGTACTGAAGTCGGCATTGTTCCCTTTGTATTAAATTCGGATGCAATTTCTGTGTTTCATCGTCAATAAGAAGGTCCAAGGCATACAGTAAACCTGATGTGTAGAATCGGAATCTAAAACTGGACTCACAGGATAGGTTCAAATCATAGAATGATAGATTGTCAGTCCTCTTTTACTTAAGTCGGCATTGTGCCTTTTGTATTAAATTCGGATGCAATTTCTGTGTTTCATCGTCAATAAAAAGGTCCCAGGGATACAGTAAACCTGAAGTGAAGCATCGGAATTTAAACTGGACTCACAGGATAGGTTCATATCATAGTAAGTTTGAGTGTCACTCCTCTAGCACTTAAGTCGGCATTGTGCCTTTTGTATTAAATTCGGATGCAATGTCTGTGTTCCATCGTCAATAACAAGGTCCAAGCGATACAGTAAACCTGAAGTGAAGCATCGGAATCTGAAAATGGACTCACAGGATAGGTTCGAATCATAGAAAGTTAGAGTGTCAGTTCTCTTGTACATAAGTCGGCATTGTGCCTTTTGTAATGAATTCGGATGCAATCTCTGTTTTTCATCGTCAATAAGAGGGTCCAAGAGATCGGTATCTGAAACTGGACTCACAGGAGAGGTTAAAATCATGGAAAGTTAGAGTGTCAGTTCTCTTGTACTTAAGTCGGCATTGTGCCTTTTGTATTAAATTCGGATGCAATCTCTGTATTTCATCGTCAATAAGAAGGTCCAAGAGATCGGTATCTGAAACTGGACTCACAGGAGAGGTTAAAATCATGGAAAGTTAGTGTGTCAGTCCTTTTGTACTTAAGTCGGCATTGTGCCATTTGTTTTAAATTCGGATGCAATTTCTGTGTTTCATCGTCAATAAGAAGGTCCAAGGGATACAGTAAACCTGAAGTGAAGCATCGGAATCTAAAACTGGACTCACAGGAGAGGTTCAAATCATAAAAAGTTAGAGTGACAGTCCTCTTGTACTTAAGTCTGCATTGTGCCTTTTGTATTAAATTCGGATGCAGTATCTGTGTTTCATCGTCAATAAGAAGGTCCAACGGTTACAGTATACATGAAGTGCAGCATCGGAATCAAAAACTGGACTCACTGGAGAGGTTAAAATCATGGAAAGTTAGAGTGTCAGTCCTCTTGTATTTAAGTTGGCATTGTGCCTTTTGTATCAAATTCGGATGCAATTTCTGTGTTTCATCATTAATAAGAAGGTCCAAGGGATACAGTAAACCTAAAGTAAAGCATCGGAATCTAAAACTGGACTCACAGGAGAGGTTCGAATCATAGAAAGTTAGAGTGTCAGACCTATTGTCCTTAAGTCGGCATTGTGGCTTTTGTATGAAATTCGGATGCAATTTCTGTGTTTCATCGTCAATAACAAGGTCCAAGGGAAACAGTAAACCTGATGTGAAGCATCGGAATCTAAAACTGGACTCACAGGATAGGTTCAAATCATAGAAAGGTAGAGTATCAGTTCTCTTGTACTTAAGTCGGCATTGTGCCTTTTGTATTAAATTCGGTTGCAATCTCTGTGTTTCATCGTCAATAAGAAGGTCCAAGGGATACAGTAAACCTGAAGTGAAGCATCGGAATCTATAACTGGACTCACAGGAGAGGTTCAAATCATAGAAAGTTAGAGTGTCAGTCCTCTTGTACTTAAGTCGACATTGTGCCTTTTGTATTAAATTCGGATGCAATTTCTGTGTTTCATCGTCAATAAGAAGGTCCAAGGGATACAGTAAACCTGAAGTGGAGCATCGGAATCTAAAGCTGGCCCCACAGGAGAGGTTCAAATCATAGGAAGTTAGAGTGTCAGTCCTCTTGTACTTAAGTCGGCATTGTGCCGTTTGTATTAAATTCGGATGCAATATCTGTGTTTCATCGTCAATAAGAAGGTCCAAGGGATACAGTAAACCTGAAGTGCAGCATCGGAATCTAAAACTGGAATCGCAGGTGAGGTTCAAATCATAGAAAGTTAGAGTGTAAGTCCTCCTGTACTTAAGTCGGTGTTGTGCCTTTTGTATTAAATTCGGATGCTATTTCTGTGTTTCATCGTCAACAAGATGGTCCAAGGTATACAGTAAATCTGAAGTGAAGCATCGGAATCTAAAACTGGACTCACAGGTGAGGTTCAAATCTTAGAAAGTTAGAGTGTCAGTCCTCTTGTACTTTAGTCGGCATTGTGCCTTTTGTATTAAATTCGGATGCAATTTCTGTGTTTCATCGTCAATAACAAGGTCCAAGGGATACAGTAAACCTGATGTGAAGCATCGGAATCTAAAACTGGACTCACAGGAGAGGTTCGAATCATAGAAAGTTAGAGTGTCAGACCTATTGTCCTTAAGTCGGCATTGTGGCTTTTGTATGAAATTCGGATGCAATTTCTGTGTTTCATCGTCAATAACAAGGTCCAAGGGAAACAGTAAACCTGATGTGAAGCATCGGAATCTAAAACTGGACTCACAGGATAGGTTCAAATCATAGAAAGGTAGAGTATCAGTTCTCTTGTACTTAAGTCGGCATTGTGCCTTTTGTATTAAATTCGGTTGCAATCTCTGTGTTTCATCGTCAATAAGAAGGTCCAAGGGATACAGTAAACCTGATGTGAAGCATCGGAATCTAAAACTGGACTCACAGGAGAGGTTCGAATCATAGAAAGTTAGAGTGTCAGACCTATTGTCCTTAAGTCGGCATTGTGGCTTTTGTATGGAATTCGGATGCAATTTCTGTGTTTCATCGTCAATAACAAGGTCCAAGGGAAACAGTAAACCTGATGTGAAGCATCGGAATCTAAAACTGGACTCACAGGATAGGTTCAAATCATAGAAAGGTAGAGTATCAGTTCTCTTGTACTTAAGTCGGCATTGTGCCTTTTGTATTAAATTCGGTTGCAATCTCTGTGTTTCATCGTCAATAAGAAGGTCCAAGGGATACAGTAAACCTGAAGTGAAGCATCGGAATCTATAACTGGACTCACAGGAGAGGTTCAAATCATAGAAAGTTAGAGTGTCAGTCCTCTTGTACTTAAGTCGACATTGTGCCTTTTGTATTAAATTCGGATGCAATTTCTGTGTTTCATCGTCAATAAGAAGGTCCAAGGGATACAGTAAACCTGAAGTGGAGCATCGGAATCTAAAGCTGGCCCCACAGGAGAGGTTCAAATCATAGGAAGTTAGAGTGTCAGTCCTCTTGTACTTAAGTCGGCATTGTGCCGTTTGTATTAAATTCGGATGCAATATCTGTGTTTCATCGTCAATAAGAAGGTCCAAGGGATACAGTAAACCTGAAGTGCAGCATCGGAATCTAAAACTGGAATCGCAGGTGAGGTTCAAATCATAGAAAGTTAGAGTGTAAGTCCTCCTGTACTTAAGTCGGTGTTGTGCCTTTTGTATTAAATTCGGATGCTATTTCTGTGTTTCATCGTCAACAAGATGGTCCAAGGTATACAGTAAATCTGAAGTGAAGCATCGGAATCTAAAACTGGACTCACAGGTGAGGTTCAAATCTTAGAAAGTTAGAGTGTCAGTCCTCTTGTACTTTAGTCGGCATTGTGCCTTTTGTATTAAATTCGGATGCAATTTCTGTGTTTCATCGTCAATAACAAGGTCCAAGGGATACAGTAAACCTGATGTGAAGCATCGGAATCTAAAACTGGACTCACAGGAGAGGTTCAAATCATAGAAAGTTTGAGTGTCAGTCTTCCTGTACTTAAGTTGGCATTGTGCCTTTTGTATTAAATTCGGATGCAATTTCTGTGTTTCATCGTCAATAAGAAGGTCCAAGGTATACAGAAATTCTGAAGTTAAGCATCGGAATCTAGAACTGGACTCACAGGTGAGGTTCAAGTCATAGAAACTTAGTGTGTCAGTCCTCTTGTACTTAAGTCGGCATTGTGCCTTTTGTATTAAATTCGGATGCTATTTCTGTGTTTCATCGTCAATAACAAGGTCCAAGGGATACAGTAAACCTGAAGTGAAGCATCGGAATCTAAAACTGGACTCACGGGAGAGGTTCAAATCACAGAAAGTAAGAGTGTCAGTCCTCTTGTACTTAAGTCGGCATTGTGCCTTTTATATTAAATTCGGATGCAATTTCTGTGCTTCATCGTCAATAAGAAGGTCCAAGGGATACAGTAAACCTGAAGTGAAGCATTGGAATCTAAAACTGGACCCACAGGAGAGGTTCAAATCATAGAAAGTTAGAGTGTCAGTCCTCTTGTACTTAAGACGGCATTGTGCCTTTTGTATTAAATTCGGATGCAATTTCTGTGTTTCATCGTCAATAAGAAGGTCCAAGGGATACAGTAAGCCTGAAGTGAAGCATCGGAATCTAAAACTGGACTCACAGGAGAGGTTCAAATCATAGAAAGTTAGAGTTTCAGTCCTCTTGTACTTAAGTCGACATTGTGCCCTTTGTATTAAATTCGGATGCAATTTCTGTGTTTCATCGTCAATAAGAAGGTCCAAGGGATACAGTAAATATGAAGTGAAGCATCGGAATCTAAAGCTGGACTCACAGGAGAAATTCAAATCATAGAAAGTTAGAGTGTCAGTCCTCTTGTACTTAAGTCGGCATTGTGCCGTTTGTATTAAATTCGGATGCAATATCTGTGTTTCATCGTCAATAAGAAGGTCCAAGGGATACAGTAAACCTGAAGTGCAGCATCGGAATCTAAAACTGGAATCGCAGGAGAGGTTCAAATCGGAGAAAGTTAGAGTGTAAGTCCTCCTGTACTTAAGTCGGCATTGTGCCTTTTGTATTAAATTCGGATGCTATTTCTGTGTTTCATCGTCAACAAGATGGTCCAAGGTATACAGTAAATCTGAAGTGAAGCATCGGAATCTAAAACTGGACTCATAGGTGAGGTTCAAATCATAGAAAGTTAGAGTGTCAGTCCTCTTGTACTTAAGTCGGCATTGTGCCTTTTGTATTAAATTCGGATGCAATTTCTGTGTTTCATCGTCAATAACAAGGTCCAAGGGATACAGTAAACCTGATGTGAAGCATCGGAATCTAAAACTGGACTCACAGGAGAGGTTCAAATCATAGACAGTTAGAGTGTCAGTCTTCCTGTACTTAAGTTGGCATTGTGCCTTTTGTATTAAATTCGGATGCAATTTCTGTGTCTCATCGTCAATAAGAAGGTCCAAAGGATACAGTAAACCTAAAGTGAAGCATCGGAATCTAAAACTGGACTCACAGGAGAGGTTCAAATCATAGAAAGTTAGAGTGTCAGTCCTCTTGTACTTAAGTCGGCATTGTGCCTTTTGTATTAAATTCGGATGCAATTTCTGTGTTTCATCGTCAATAAGAAGGTAAGAAGGGATACAGTAAAACTGAAGTGAAGCATCGGAATCTAAAACTGAATTCACAGGAGAGGTTCAAATCATAGAAAGTTAGAGTTTCAGTCCTCTTGTACTTAAGTCGGCTTTGTGCTTTTTTTATTATATTCGGATGTAATTTCTGTGTTTCATCGTCAATAAGAAGGTCCAAGGGATACAGTAAACCTGAAGAGAAGCATCGGAATCTAAAACTGGACTCACAGGAGAGGTTCAAATCATAGACAGTTAGAGTGTCAGTCCTCCTGTACCTAAGTCAGCATTGTGCCTTTTGTATTAAATTCGGATGGCATTTCTGTGCTTCATCGTTAATAAGAAGGTCCAAGGGATACAGTAAACCTGAAGTGAAGCATCGGAATCTAAAACTAGACTCACAGGAGAGGTTCAAAGCATAGAAATTTACAGTGTAAGTCCTCCTGTACTTATGTCGGTATTGTGCCTTTTGTATTAAATTCGGATGCAGTTTCTGTGTTTCATCGTCATTAAGAAGGTCCAAGGTATACAGTAAATCTGAAGTTAAGCATCGGAATCTAGAACTGGACTCACAGGTGAGGTTCAAGTCATAGAAAGTTAGAGTGTCAGTCCTCTTGTACTTAAGTCGGCAGTGTGCTTTTGTATTAAATTCGGATGCTATTTCTGTGTTTCATCGTCAATAACAAGGTCCAAGGGATACAGTAAACCTGAAGTGAAGCATCGGAATCTAAAACTGGACTCACGGGAGAGGTTCAAATCATAGAAAGTAAGAGTGTCAGTCCTCTTGTACTTAAGTCGGCATTGTGCCTTTTGTATTAAATTCGGATGCAATTTCTGTGTTTCATCGTCAATACGAAGGTCCAAGGGATACAGTAATCCTAAAGTGAAGTATCGGAATTTAAAGCTGTACTCACAGGAGAGGTTCGAATCATAGAAAGTTAGAGTGTCAGTCCTCTTGTACTTAAGTCAGCATTGTGCCGTTTGTATTAAATTCGGATGCAATATCTGTGTTTCATCGTCAATAAGAAGGTCCAAGGGATACAGTAAACCTGAAGTGCAGCATCGGAATCTGAAACTGGAATCGCAGGAGAGGTTTAAATCATAGAAAGTTAGAGTGTAAGTCCTCCTGTACTTATGTCGGCATTGTGCCTTTTGTTTTAAATTCGGATGCTATATCTGTGTTTTATCGTCAACAAGATGGTCCAAGGTATACAGTAAATCTGAAGTGAAGCATCGGAATCTAAAACTGGACTCACAGGTCAGGTTCAAATCATAGAAAGTTAGAGTGTCAGTCCTCTTGTACTGAAGTCGGCATTGTGCCTTTTGTATTAAATTCGGATGCAATTTCTGTGTTTCATCGTCAATCACAAGGTCCAAGGGATACAGTAAACCTGATGTGAAGCTTCGGGATCTAAAACTGGACTCACAGGAGAGGTTCAAATCATAGAAAGTTAGAGCGTCAGTCTTCCTGTACTTAAGTTGGCATTGTGCCTTTTGTATTAAATTCGGATGCAATTTCTGCGTTTCATCGTCAATAAGAAGGTCCAAGGGATACAGTAAACCTGAAGTGAAGCATCGTAATCTAAAACTGGACTCACAGGAGAGGTTCAAATCATAGAAAGTTAGAGTGTCAGTCCTCCTGTACTTATGTCGGCTTTGTGCATTTTTTATTAAATTCGGATGCAATTTCTGTGTTTCATCGTCAATAAGAAGGTCCCAGGGATACAGTAAACCTGAAGCAAAGCATCGGAATCTAAATCTGGATTCACAGGATAGGTTCAAATCATAGAAAGTTTGAGTGTCAGTCCTCTTGTACTTAAGTCGGCATTGTGCCTTTTGTATTACATTCGGATGGAATTTCTGTGCTTCATCGTCAATAACAAGGTCCAATCGATACAGTAAACCTGAAGTGAAGCATCGGAATCTAAAACTGGACTCACAGGAGAGGTTCAAGGCATAGAAAGGTAGAGTAACAGTCCTCTTGTACTTACGTCGGCATTGTTTCTTTTGTATAAAATTCGGATGCAATTTCTGTGTTTCATCGGCAATAAGAACGTCCAAGGGATACAGTAAAGCTGAAGTGAAGCATCGGAATCTAAAACTGGACTCACAGGAGAGGTTCCAATCATAGAAAGTTAGAGTGACAGTCCTCTTGTACTTAAGTCGGCATTGTGCCTTTTGTATTAAATTCGGATGCAATTTCTGTGTTTCATCGCCAATAAGAAGCTCCAAGGGATACAGTAAACCTGAAGTGAAGCATCGGAATCTAAAAATGGACTCACAAGTTAGGTTCAAATCAAAGAAAGTTAGAGTGTCAGTTCTCTTGTACTTAAGTCGGCATTGTGCCTTTTGTATTAAATTCGGATGCAATCTCTGTGTTTCATCGTCAATAAGAAGGTCCAAGGGATACAGTAAACCTGAAGTGAAGCATCGGAATCTATAACTGGACTCACAGGAGAGGTTCAAATCATAGAAAGTTAGAGTGTCAGTCCTCTTGTACTTAAGTCGACATAGTGCCTTTTGTATTAAATTCGGATGCAATTTCTGTGTTTCATCGCCAATAAGAAGGTCCAAGGGATACAGTAATCCTAAAGTGAAGTATCGGAATCTAAAGCTGTACTCACAGGAGAGGTTCGAATCATAGAAAGTTATAGTGTAAGTCCTCCTGTACTTAAGTCGGCATTGTGCCTTTTGTATTAAATTCGGATGCTATATCTGTGTTTTATCGTCAACAAGATGTCCAAGGTATACAGTAAATCTGAAGTGAAGCATCGGAATCTAAAACTGGACTCACAGGAGAGGTTCAAATCATAGAAAGTTAGAGTCTCAGTCCTCTTGTACTTAAGTCGGCATTGTGCCGTTTGTATTAAATTCGGATGCAAGATCTGTGTTTCATCGTCAATAAGAAGGTCCAAGGGATACAGTAAACCTGAAGTGCAGCATCGGAATCTAAAACTGGAATCGCAGGACAGGTTCAAATCATAGAAAGTTAGAGTGTAAGTCCTCCTGTACTTAACTCGGCATTGTGCCTTTTGAATTTAATTCCGATGCAATTTCTGTGCCTCATCGTTAATAAGAAGGTCCATGGTACACAGTAAACCAGAAGCGAAGCATCGGAATCTAAAACTGGACTCTCAGGATAGTTTCAAATCATAGAAAGATAGAGTGTCAGTCCTCTTGTATGTAAGTCGGCATTGTGCCTTTTGTATTAAATTCGGATTCAATTTCTGTGTTTCATCGTCAATATGAAGGTCCCAGGGATACAGTAAACCTGAAGTGAAGCATCGGAATCTAAAACTGGACTCACAGGAGAGGTTCAAATCATAGAAAGTTAGAGTGTCAATCCTCTTGTACTTAAGTCGGCATTGTGCCTTTTGTATTAAATTCGGATGCAATTTCTGTTTTCCATCGTCAATAAGAAGGTCCAAAGGGTGCAGTAAACATGAAGTAAAGCATCGGAATCTGAACCTGGACTCACAGGAGAGGTTCAAATCATAGAAAGTTAGAGAATCAGTCCTATTGAACTTAAGTCGGCGTTGTGCCTTTTGTATTAAATTCGGATGAAATTTCTGTGTTTCAACGTCAAGAAGAAGGTCCAAGGGATACAGTAAACCTGAAGTGATGCATCGGTATCTAAAACTGGACTCACAGGAGAGGTTCAAATAATAGAACGTTAGAGTGTCAGTCCTCCTGAACTTAAAACGGCATTGTGCCTTTTGTATATCATTCGGAAGCAATTTCTGTGTTTCATCGTCAATAAGAAGGTTCCAGGGCTACAGTACACCTGAAGTGAAGCATCGGAATCTAAAACTGGACTCACAGCATAGGTTCAAATCATAGAATGATAGATTGTCAGTCATCTTGTACAAAAGTCGGCATTAAGCCTTTTTTATTAAATTCCGATGCAATTTATGTGTTTCATCGTCAATAAGAAGGTCCAAGCGATACAGTAAACCAGAAGTGAATCATCGGAATCTAAAACTGAACTCACAGGAGAGGTTCATATCATAGAAAATTAGACTGTCAGTCCTCGATTACTTAAGTCGGCATTGTGCCTTTTCTATTAAATTCGGATGAATTTCTCTGTTTCATCGTCAATAAGAAGGTCCAACGGATACCATAAACATGAAGTGCAGCATCGGAATCTAAAACTGGACTCACAGGAGAGGTTCAAATCATAGAAAGTTTGAGTGTCAGTCCTCCTGCACCTAAGACAGCATAGTGCCTTTTGTATTAAATTCGGATGGAATTTCTGTGCTTCATCGTCAATAAGAAGGTCCAAGGGATACAGTAAACCTGAAATGAAGCATCGGAATCTAAAACTGGACTCACAGGAGAGGTTCAAGGCATAGAAAGTTAGAGTGTCAGTCCTCTTGTACTTACGTCGGCATTGTTTCTTTTGTATTTAATTCGGATGCAATTTCTGTGTTTCATCGTCAATAAGAACGTCCAAGGGATACAGTATAGCTGAAGTGAAGCATCGGATTCTAAAACTGGACTCACAGGAGAGGTTCCAATCATAGAAAGTTAGAGTGACAGTCCTCTTGTACTTACGTCGGCATTGTGCCTTTTGTATAAAATTCGGATGCAATTTCTGTGTTTCATCGCCAATAAGAAGCTCCAAGGGATACAGTAAACCTGAAGTGAAGCATCGGAATCTAAAAATGGACTCACAGGTTAGGTTCAAATCAAAGAAAGTTAGAGTGTCAGTTCTCTTGTACTTAAGTCGGCATTGTGCCTTTTGTATTAAATTCGGATGCAATCTCTGTGTTTCATCGTCAATAAGAAGGTCCAAGGGATACAGTAAACCTGAAGTGAAGCATCGGAATCTATAACTGGACTCACAGGAGAGGTTCAAATCATAGAAAGTTAGAGTGTCAGTCCTCTTGTACTTAAGTCGACATAGTGCCTTTTGTATTAAATTCGGATGCAATTTCTGTGTTTCATCGCCAATAAGAAGGTCCAAGGGATACAGTAATCCTAAAGTGAAGTATCGGAATCTAAAGCTGTACTCACAGGAGAGGTTCGAATCATAGAAAGTTATAGTGTAAGTCCTCCTGTACTTAAGTCGGCATTGTGCCTTTTGTATTAAATTCGGATGCTATATCTGTGTTTTATCGTCAACAAGATGGTCCAAGGTATACAGTAAATCTGAAGTGAAGCATCGGAATCTAAAACTGGACTCACAGGAGAGGTTCAAATCTTAGAAAGTTAGAGTCTCAGTCCTCTTGTACTTAAGTCGGCATTGTGCCGTTTGTATTAAATTCGGATGCAAGATCTGTGTTTCATCGTCAATAAGAAGGTCCAAGGGATACAGTAAACCTGAAGTGCAGCATCGGAATCTAAAACTGGAATCGCAGGACAGGTTCAAATCATAGAAAGTTAGAGTGTAAGTCCTCCTGTACTTAACTCGGCATTGTGCCTTTTGAATTTAATTCCGATGCAATTTCTGTGCCTCATCGTTAATAAGAAGGTCCATGGTACACAGTAAACCAGAAGCGAAGCATCGGAATCTAAAACTGGACTCTCAGGATAGTTTCAAATCATAGAAAGATAGAGTGTCAGTCCTCTTGTATGTAAGTCGGCATTGTGCCTTTTGTATTAAATTCGGATTCAATTTCTGTGTTTCATCGTCAATATGAAGGTCCCAGGGATACAGTAAACCTGAAGTGAAGCATCGGAATCTAAAACTGGACTCACAGGAGAGGTTCAAATCATAGAAAGTTAGAGTGTCAATCCTCTTGTACTTAAGTCGGCATTGTGCCTTTTGTATTAAATTCGGATGCAATTTCTGTTTTCCATCGTCAATAAGAAGGTCCAAAGGGTGCAGTAAACATGAAGTAAAGCATCGGAATCTGAACCTGGACTCACAGGAGAGGTTCAAATCATAGAAAGTTAGAGAGTCAGTCCTATTGAACTTAAGTCGGCGTTGTGCCTTTTGTATTAAATTCGGATGAAATTTCTGTGTTTCAACGTCAAGAAGAAGGTCCAAGGGATACAGTAAACCTGAAGTGATGCATCGGTATCTAAAACTGGACTCACAGGAGAGGTTCAAATAATAGAACGTTAGAGTGTCAGTCCTCCTGAACTTAAAACGGCATTGTGCCTTTTGTATAACATTCGGAAGCAATTTCTGTGTTTCATCGTCAATAAGAAGGTTCCTGGGCTACAGTACACCTGAAGTGAAGCATCGGAATCTAAAACTGGACTCACAGCATAGGTTCAAATCATAGAATGATAGATTGTCAGTCATCTTGTACTAAAGTCGGCATTAAGCCTTTTTTATTAAATTCCGATGCAATTTATGTGTTTCATCGTCAATAAGAAGGTCCAAGCGATACAGTAAACCAGAAGTGAATCATCGGAATCTAAAACTGAACTCACAGGAGAGGTTCATATCATAGAAAATTAGACTGTCAGTCCTCGATTACTTAAGTCGGCATTGTGCCTTTTCTATTAAATTCGGATGAATTTCTCTGTTTCATCGTCAATAAGAAGGTCCAACGGATACCATAAACATGAAGTGCAGCATCGGAATCTAAAACTGGACTCACAGGAGAGGTTCAAATCATAGAAAGTTTGAGTGTCAGTCCTCCTGCACCTAAGACAGCATAGTGCCTTTTGTATTAAATTCGGATGGAATTTCTGTGCTTCATCGTCAATAAGAAGGTCCAAGGGATACAGTAAACCTAAAATGAAGCATCGGAATCTAAAACTGGACTCACAGGAGAGGTTCAAGGCATAGAAAGTTAGAGTGTCAGTCCTCTTGTACTTACGTCGGCATTGTTTCTTTTGTATTTAATTCGGATGCAATTTCTGTGTTTCATCGTCAATAAGAACGTCCAAGGGATACAGTACAGCTGAAGTGAAGCATCGGATTCTAAAACTGGACTCACAGGAGAGGTTCCAATCATAGAAAGTTAGAGTGACAGTCCTCTTGTACTTAAGTCGGCATTGTGCCTTTTGTATTAAATTCGGATGCAATTTCTGTGTTTCATCGCCAATAAGAAGCTCCAAGGGATACAGTAAACCTGAAGTGAAGCATCGGAATCTAAAAATGGACTCACAGGTTAGGTTCAAATCAAAGAAAGTTAGAGTGTCAGTTCTCTTGTACTTAAGTCGGCATTGTGCCTTTTGTATTAAATTCGGATGCAATCTCTGTGTTTCATCGTCAATAAGAAGGTCCAAGGGATACAGTAAACCTGAAGTGAAGCATCGGAATCTATAACTGGACTCACAGGAGAGGTTCAAATCATAGAAAGTTAGAGTGTCAGTCCTCTTGTACTTAAGTCGACATTGTGCCTTTTGTATTAAATTCGGATGCAATTTCTGTGTTTCATCGTCAATAAGAAGGTCCAAGGGATACAGTAATCCTAAAGTGAAGTATCGGAATCTAAAGCTGTACTCACAGGAGAGGTTCGAATCATAGAAAGTTGTAGTGTAAGTCCTCCTGTACTTAAGTCGGCATTGTGCCTTTTGTATTAAATTCGGATGCCATATCTGTGTTTTATCGTCAACAAGACGGTCCAAGGTATACAGTAAATCTGAAGTGAAGCATCGGAATCTAAAACTGTACTCACAGGTGAGGTTCAAATCATAGAAAGTTAGAGTGTCAGTCCTGTTGTACTTAAGTCGGCATTGTGCCTTTTGTATTAAATTCGGATTCAATTTCTGTGTTTCATCGTCAATCACAAGGTCCAAGGGATACAGTAAACCTGATGTGAAGCATCGGGATCTAAAACTGGACTCACAGGAGAGGTTCAAATCATAGAAAGTTAGAGTGTCAGTCTTCTTGTACTTAAGTTGGCATTGTGCCTTTTGTATTAAATTCGGATGCAATTTCTGCGTTTCATCGTCAATAAGAAGGTCCAAGGGATACAGTAAACCTGAAGCGAAGCATCGGAATCTAAAACTGGACTCACAGGAGAGGTTCAAATCATAGAAAGTTAGAGTGTCAGTCCTCTTGTACTTAAGTCGGCATTGTACCTTTTGTATTAAATTCGGATGCAATTTCTGTGTTTCATCGTCAATAAGAAGGTCCAGGGGATACAGTAAACCTGAAGTGAAGCATCGGAATCTAAAAATGGACGCGCAGGATAGGTTCGAATCATAGTAAGTTAGAGTGTCAGTCTTCTTGTACTTAAGTCGGCATTGTGCCTTTTGTATTAAATTCGGATGCAATTTCTGTGTTTCATCGTCAATAAGAAGGTAAGAAGGGATACAGTAAAACTGAAGTGAAGCATCGGAATCTAAAACTGGACTCACAGGAGAGGTTCAAATCATAGACAGTTAGAGTGTCAGTCCTCCTGTACCTAAGTCAGCATTGAGCCTTTTGTATTATATTCGGATGAAATTTCTTTGCTTCATCGTTAATAAGAAGGTCCAAGGGATACAGTAAACCTGAAGTGAAGCATCGGAATCTAAAACTTGACTCACAGGAGAGGTTCAAAGCATAGAAAGTTAGAGTGTAAGTCCTCCTGTACTTATGTCGGCATTGTGCATTTTTTATTAAATTCGGATGCAATTTCTGTGTTTCATCGTCAATAAGAAGGTCCCAGGGATACAGTAAACCTGAAGTAAAGCATCGGAATCTAAATCTGGATTCACAGGAAAGGTTCAAATCATAGAAAGTTTGAGTGTCAGTCCTCTTGTACTTAAGTCGGCATTGTGCCTTTTGTATTTAGTTCGGATGCAATTTCTGTGTTTCATCGTCGATAAGAAGGTGAGAAGGGATACAGTAAAACTGAAGTGAAGCATCGGAATCTAAAACTGGACTCACAGGAGAGGTTCAAATCAAAGAAAGTTGGAGTGTCTGTCCTCTTGTACTTAACTCGGCATTGTGACTTTTGAATTTAATTCCGATGCAATTTCTGTGCCTCATCGTTAATAAGAAGGTCCAAGGTACACACTAAACCTGAAGTGAAGCATCGGAATCTAAAACTGGACTCTCAGGATAGTTTCAAATCATAGAAAGATAGAGTGTCACTCCTCTTGTACGTAAGTCGGCATTGTGCCTTTTGTATTAAATTCGGATTCAATTTCTGTGTTTCATCGTCAATAAGAAGGTCCCAGGTATACAGTAAACCTGAAGAGAAGCTTCGGAATCTAAAACTGGACTCACAGGAGAGGTTCAAATCATAGAAAATTAGAGTGTCAATCCTCTTGTACATAAGTCGGCATTGTGCCTTTTGTATTAAATTCGGATGCAATTTCTGTTTTCCATCGTCAATAAGCAGGTCCAAGGGGTGCAGTAAACATGAAGTAAAGCATCGGAATCTGAAACTGGACTCACAGGAGTGTTTCAAATCATAGAAACTTAGAGAGTCAGTCCTATTGAACTTAAGTCGGCATTGTGCCTTTTGTATTAAATTCGGATGCAATTTCTGTGTTTCAACGTCAATACGAAGGTCCAACGGATACCATAAACATGAAGTGCAGCATCGGAATCTAAAACTGGACTCACAGGAGAGGTTCAAATCATAGAAAGTTTGAGTGTCAGTCCTCCTGTACCTAAGACAGCATTGTGCCTTTTGTATTAAATTCGGATGGAATTTCTGTGCTTCATCGTCAATAAGAAGGCCCAAGGGATACAGTAAACCTGAAGTGAAGCATCGGAATCTAAAACTGGACTCACAGGAGAGGTTCAAGGCATAGAAAGTTAGAATGTCAGTCCTCTTGTACTTACGTCGGCATTGTTTCTTTTGTATTAAATTCGGATGCAATTTCTGTGTGTCATCGTCAAAAAGAACGTCCAAGGGATACAGTAAAACTGAAGTGAAGCATCGGAATCTAAAACTGGACTCACAGGAGAGGTTCGAATCATAGAGAGTTAGAGTGTCAGTCCTCTTGTACTTAAGTCGGCATTGTGCCTTTTGTATTAAATTCGGATGCTATTTCTGTGTTTCATCGTCAATAAGAAGCTCCAAGCGATACAGTAAACCTGAAGTGAAGCATCGGAATCTAAAAATGGACTCACAGGTTAGGTTCAAATCGTAGAAAGTTAGAGTGTCAGTTCTCTTGTACTTAAGTCGGCATTGTGCCTTATGTATTAAATTCGGATGCAATTTCTGTGTTTCATCGTCAATAACATGGTCCAAGGGATACAGTAAACCTGAAGTGAAGCATCGGAATCTAAAACTGGACTCACGGGAGAGGTTCAAATCATAGAAAGTAAGAGTGTCAGTCTTCTTGTACTTAAGTCGGCATTGTGCCTTTTGTATTAATTTCGGATGCAATTTCTGTGTTTCATCGTCAATAAGAAGGTCCAAGGGATACAGTAAATCTGAAGTGAAGCATCGGAATCTAAAACTGGACTCACAGGAGAGGTTCAAATCATAGAAAGTTAGAGTGTCAGTCCTCCTGTACTTAAGTCGGCATTGTGCCTTTTGTATTAAATTCGGATGCAATTTCTGTGTTTCAACGTCAATAAGAAGGTCCAAGGGATACAGTAAACCTGAAGTGATGCATCGGTATCTAAAACTGGACTCACAGGAGAGGTTCAAATAATAGAAAGTTAGAGTGTCAGTCCTCCTGTACTTAAAATTTCATTGTGCCTTTTGTATAAAATTCGGATGCAATTTCTGTGTTTCATCGTCAATAAGAAGGTTCCAGGGCTACAGTAAACCTGAAGTGAAGCATCGGAATCTAAAACTGGATTCACAGCATAGGTTCTAATCATAGAATGATAGATTGTCAGTCATCTTGTACTTAAGTCGGCATTGTGCCTTTTTTATTAAATTCGGATGCAATTTATGTGTTTCATCGTCAATAAGAAGGTCCAAGCGATACAGTAAACCTGAAGTGAATCATCGGAATCTAAAACTGAACTCACAGGAGAGGTTCAAATCATAGAAACTTAGAGAGTCAGTCCTCTATCACTTAAGTCGGCAATGTGCCTTTTCTATTAAATTCGGATGAATTTCTCTGTTTCATCGTCAATAATAAGGTCCAACGGATACCATAAACATGAAGTGCAGCATCGGAAACTAAAAGTGGACTCACAGGAGAGGTTCAAATCATAGAAAGTGTGCGTGTCAGTCCTCCTGTACCTAAGACAGCATTGTGCCTTTTGTATTAAATTCGGATGGAATTTCTGTGCTTCATCGTCAATAAGAACATCCAAGGGATACAGTAAAGCTGAAGTGAAGCATCGGAATCTAAAGCTGGACTCACAGGAGAGGTTCAAGGCATAGAAAGTTAGAGTGTCAGTCCTCTTGTACTTACGTCGGCATTGTTTCTTTTGTATTAAATTCGGATGCAATTTCTGTGTTTCATCGTCAATAAGAAGCTCCAAGGGATACAGTAAACCTGAAGTGAAGCATCGGAATCTAAAAGTGGACTCACAGGTTAGGTTGAAATCATTGAATATTAGAGTGTCAGTTCTCGTGTACTTAAGTCGGCATTGTGCCTTTTGTATTAAATTCGGATGCAATCTCTGTGTTTCATCGTCAATAAGAAGGTCCAAGGGATACAGTAAACCTGAAGTGAAGTATGGGAATCTAAAGCTGGACTCACAGGAGAGGTTCATATCATAGAAAGTTAGAGTGTCAGTCCTCTTGTACTTAAGTCGGCATTGTGCCGTTTGTATTAAATTCGGATGCAATATCTGTGTTTCATCGTCAATAAGAAGGTCCAAGGGATACAGTAAACCTGAAGTGCAGCATCGGAATCTAAAACTGGAATCGCAGGAGAGGTTCAAATCATAGAAAGTTAGAGTGTCAGTCCTCCTGTACTTAAGTCGGCATTGTGCCTTTTGTATTAAATTCGGATGCTATTTCTGTGTTTCATCGTCAACAAGATGGTCCAAGGTATACAGTAAATCTGAAGTGAAGCATCGGAATCTGAAACTGGACTCAGAGGAGGGGTTCAAATCATAGAAAGTTAGAGTGTCAGTCCTCTTGTACTTATGTCGGCATTGTGCCTTTTGTATTGTATTCGGATGCAATTTCTGTGTTTCATCGTCAATAACAAGGTCCAAGGGATACAGTAAACCCGATGTGAAGCATCGGAATCTAAAACTGGACTCACAGGAGAGGTTCAAATCTTAGAAATTTAGAGTGTCAGTGTTCCTGTACTTAAGTTGGCATTGTGCATTTTGTATTAAATTCGGATGCAATTTCTGTGTTTCATCGTCAATAAGAAGGTCCAAGGGATACAGTAAACCTGAAGTGAAGCATCGGAATCTAAAACTGGACTCACAGGAGAGGTTCAAATCATAGAAAGTTAGAGTGTCAGTCCTCTTGTTTTTAAGTCGGCATTGTGCCTTTTGTATTAAATTCGGATGCAATTTCTGTGTTTCATCGTCAATAAGAAGGTCCAAGGGATACAGTAAACCTGAAGTGAAGCATCGGAATCTAAAAATGGACTCGCAGGATAGTTTCGAATCATAGAAAGTTAGTGTCAGTCCTCTTGTACTTAAGTCGGCATCGTGCCTTTTGTATTAAATTCGGATGCAATATCTGTGTTTCATCGTCAATAAGAAGGTCCAAGGGATACAGTAAACCTGAAGTAAAGCATCGGAATCTAAAACTGGATTCACAGGATAGGTTCATGTCATAATAAGTTAGAGTGTCAGTCCTCTTGTACTTAAGTCGGCATTGTGCCTTTTGCATTAAGTTCGGATGCAATTTCTGTGTTTCATCGTCAATAAGAAGGTCCAAGGGATACAGTAAACCTGAAGTAAAGCATCGGAATCTAAAAATGGACTCGCAGGATAGTTTCGAATCATAGAAAGTTAGTGTCAGTCCTCTTGTACTTAAGTCAGCATTGTGCCTTTTGTATTAAATTCGGATGCAATCTCTGTGTTTCATCGTCAATAAGAAGGTCCAAGGGATACAGTAAACCTGAAGTGAAGCATCGGAATCCATAACTGGACTCACAGGAGAGGTTTAAATCATAGAAAGTTAGAGTTTCACTCCTCTTGTACTTAAGTCGGCTTTGTGCTTTTTGCATTAAATTCGGATGTAATTTCTGTGTTTCATTGTCAATAAGAAGGTCCAAGGGATACGGTAAACCTGAAGTGAAGCATCGGAATCTAAAACTGGACTCACAGGATAGGTTCAAATCATAGAAAGTTAGAGTGTCAGTTCTCTTGCACTTAAGTCGGCATTGTGCCTTTTGTATTAAATTCGGATGCAATCTGTGTGTTTCATCGTCAATAAGAAGGTCCAAGGGATACAGTAAACCTGAGGTGAAGCATCGGAAGCTATAACTGGACTCACACGAGAGGTTCAAATCATAGAAAGTTAGAGTGTCAGTCCTCTTGTACTTAAGTCGACATTGTGCCTTTTGCATTAAATTCGGATGCAATTTCTGTGTTTCACCGTCAATAAGAAGGTCCAAGGGATACAGTAAACCTGAAGTGAAGCATCGGAATCTAAAGCTGGACTCACAGGAGAGGTTCAAGTCATAGAAAGTTAGAGTGTCAATCCTCTTGTACTGAAGTCGGCATTGTGCCTTTTGTATTAAATTTGGATGCAATTTCTGTTTTCCATCGTCATTAAGAAGGTCCAAGGGGTGCAGTAAACATGAAGTAAAGCATCGGAATCTAAAACTGGACTCACAGGAGTGGTTCAAATCATAGAAAGTTTGAGAGTCAGTCCTATTGAACTTAAGTCGGCATTGTGCCTTTTGTATAAAATTCGGATGCAATTTCTGTGTTTCATCGACAATAAGAAGGTTCCAGGGCTACAGTAAACCTGAAGTGAAGCATCGGAATCTAAAACTGGACTCACAGCATAGGTTCAAATCATAGAATGATAGATTGACAGTCATCTTGTACTTAAGTCGGCATTGTGGTTTTTTTATTAAATTCGGATGCAATTTATGTGTTTCATCGTCAATAAGAAGGTCCAAGCGATACAGTAAACCTGAAGTGAATCATCGGAATCTAAAACTGAACTCACAGGAGAGGTTCAAATCATAGAAACTTAGAGTGTCAGTCCTCTATTACTTAAGTCGGCATTGTGCCGTTTCTATTAAATTCGGATGAATTTCTCTGTTTCATCGTCAATAAGAAGGTCCAACGGATACCATAAACATGAAGTGCAGCGTCGGAATCTAAAACTGGACTCACAGGAGAGGTTCAAATCGTAGAAAGTTAGAGTCTAAGTCCTCCTGTACTTAAGTCGGCATTGTGCCTTTTGTATTAAATTCGGATGCTATTTCTGTGTTTCATCGTCAACAAGATGGTACAAGGTATACAGTAAATCTGAAGTGAAGCATCGGAATCTAAAACTGGACCCACAGGAGAGGTTCAAATCAGAGAAAGTTAGAGTTTCAGTCCTCTTGTACTTAAGTTGGCTTTGTGCTTTTTGTATTAAATTCGGATGTAATTTCTGTGTTTCATTGTCAATAAGAAGGTCCAAGGGATACAGTAAACCTGAAGTGAAGCATCGGAATCTAAAACTGGACTCACAGGACAGGTTCAAATCATAGAATGTTAGAGTGTCAGTTCTCTTGTACTTAAGTCGGCATTGTGCCTTTTGTATTAAATTCGGATGCAATCTCGGTGTTTCATCGTCAATAAGAAGGTCCAAGGGATACAGTAAACCTGAAGTGCAGCACCGGAATCTAAAACTGGAATCGCAGGAGAGATTCAAATCATAGAAAGTTAGAGTGTAAGTCCTCCTGTACTTAAGTCGGCATTGTGCTTTTGTATTAAATTCGGATGCTATTTCTGTGTTTCATCGTCAACAAGATGGTCCAAGGTATACAGTAAATCTGAAGTGAAGCATCGGAATCTAAAACTGGACTCACAGGTGAGGTTCAAATCATAGAAAGTTAGAGTGTCAGTCCTCTTGTACTTAAGTCGGCATTGTGCCTTTTGTATTAAATTCGGATGCAATTTCTGTGTTTCATCGTCAATAACAAGGTCCAAGGGATACAGTAAAAATGATGTGAAGCATCGGAATCTAAAACTGGACTCACAGGAGAGGTTCAAATCACAGAAAGTTAGAGTGTGGGTCTTCCTGTACTTAAGTTGGCATTGTGCCTTTTGTACTAAATTCGGATGCAATTTCTGTGTTTCATCGTCAATAAGAAGGTCCAAGGGAAACAGTAAACCTGAAGTGAAGCATCGGAATCTAAAACTGGACTCACAGGAGAGGTTCAAATCATAGAAAGTTAGAGTGTCAGTCCTCTTGTACTTATGTCGGCATTGTGCCTTTTGTATTAAATTCGGATGCAATTTCTGTGTTTCATCGTCAATAAGAAGGTCCAAGGGATACAGTAAACCTGAAGTGAAGCATCGGAATCTAAAACTGGACTCACAGGAGAGGTTCAAATCATAGAAAGTTAGAGTGTCAGTCCTCTTGTACTTAAGTCGGCATTGTGCCTCTTGTATTAAATTCGGATGCAATTTCTGTGTTTCATCGTCAATAAGAAGGTCCAAGGGATACAGTAAACCTGAAGTAAAGCATCGGAATCTAAAACTGGATTCACAGGATAGGTTCATATCATAGTAAGTTAGAGTGTCAGTCCTCTTGTACTTAAGTCGGCATTGTGCCTTTTGCATTAAGTTCGGATGCAATTTCTGTGTTTCATCGTCAATAAGAAGGTAAGAAGGGATACAGTAAAACTGAACTGAAGCATCGGAATCTAAAACTGGACTCACAGGAGAGGTTCAAATCATAGAAAGTTAGAGTTTCAGTCCTCTTCTACTTAAGTCGGCTTTGTGCTTTTTGTATTAAGTTCGGATGTAATTTCTGTGTTTCATTATCAATAAGAAGGTCCAAGGGATACAGTAAACCTGAAGTGCAGCATCGGAGTCTAAAACTGGACTCACAGGAGGGGTTCAAATCATAGACAGTTAGAGTGTCAGTCCTCCTGTACCTAAGTCAGCATTGTGCCTTTTGTATTAAATTTGGATGCAATTTCTGTGTTTCATCGTCAATAACAAGGTCCAAGGGATACAGTAAACCCGATGTGAAGCATCGGAATCTAAAACTGGACTCACAGGAGAGGTTCAAATCATAGAAATTTAGAGTGTCAGTGTTCCTGTACTTAAGTTGGCATTGTGCCTTTTGTATTAAATTCGGATGCAATTTCTGTGTTTCATCGTCAATAAGAAGGTCCAAGGGATACAGTAAACCTGAAGTGAAGCATCGGAATCTAAAACTGGACTCACAGGAGAGGTTCAAATCATAGAAAGTTAGAGTGTCAGTCCTCTTGTACTTAAGTCGGCATTGTGCCTTTTGTATTAAATTCGGATGCAATTTCTGTGTTTCATCGTCAATAAGAAGGTCCAAGGGATACAGTAAACCTGAAGTGAAGCATCGGAATCTAAAAATGGACTCGCAGGATAGTTTCGAATCATAGAAAGTTAGTGTCAGTCCTCTTGTACTTAAGTCGGCATCGTGCCTTTTGTATTAAATTCGGATGCAATATCTGTGTTTCATCGTCAATAAGAAGGTCCAAGGGATACAGTAAACCTGAAGTAAAGCATCGGAATCTAAAACTGGATTCACAGGATAGGTTCATGTCATAATAAGTTAGAGTGTCAGTCCTCTTGTACTTAAGTCGGCATTGTGCCTTTTGCATTAAGTTCGGATGCAATTTCTGTGTTTCATCGTCAATAAGAAGGTCCAAGGGATACAGTAAACCTGAAGTAAAGCATCGGAATCTAAAAATGGACTCGCAGGATAGTTTCGAATCATAGAAAGTTAGTGTCAGTCCTCTTGTACTTAAGTCAGCATTGTGCCTTTTGCATTAAATTCGGATGCAATCTCTGTGTTTCATCGTCAATAAGAAGGTCCAAGGGATACAGTAAACCTGAAGTGAAGCATCGGAATCCATAACTGGACTCACAGGAGAGGTTCAAATCATAGAAAGTTAGAGTTTCACTCCTCTTGTACTTAAGTCGGCTTTGTGCTTTTTGTATTAAATTCGGATGTAATTTCTGTGTTTCATTGTCAATAAGAAGGTCCAAGGGATACGGTAAACCTGAAGTGAAGCATCGGAATCTAAAACTGGACTCACAGGATAGGTTCAAATCATAGAAAGTTAGAGTGTCAGTTCTCTTGCACTTAAGTCGGCATTGTGCCTTTTGTATTAAATTCGGATGCAATCTGTGTGTTTCATCGTCAATAAGAAGGTCCAAGGGATACAGTAAACCTGAAGTGAAGCATCGGAAGCTATAACTGGACTCACAGGAGAGGTTCAAATCATAGAAAGTTAGAGTGTCAGTCCTCTTGTACTTAAGTCGACATTGTGCCTTTTGCATTAAATTCGGGTGCAATTTCTGTGTTTCATCGTCAATAAGAAGGTCCAAGGGATACAGCAAACCTGAAGTGAAGCATCGGAATCTAAAGCTGGACTCACAGGAGAGGTTCAAGTCATAGAAAGTTAGAGTGTCAATCCTCTTGTACTGAAGTCGGCATTGTGCCTTTTGTATTAAATTTGGATGCAATTTCTGTTTTCCATCGTCATTAAGAAGGTCCAAGGGGTGCAGTAAACATGAAGTAAAGCATCGGAATCTAAAACTGGACTCACAGGAGTGGTTCAAATCATAGAAAGTTTGAGAGTCAGTCCTATTGAACTTAAGTCGGCATTGTGCCTTTTGTATAAAATTCGGATGCAATTTCTGTGTTTCATCGTCAATAAGAAGGTTCCAGGGCTACAGTAAACCTGAAGTGAAGCATCGGAATCTAAAACTGGACTCACAGCATAGGTTCAAATCATAGAATGATAGATTGACAGTCATCTTGTACTTAAGTCGGCATTGTGCCTTTTTTATTAAATTCGGATGCAATTTATGTGTTTCATCGTCAATAAGAAGGTCCAAGCGATACAGTAAACCTGAAGTGAATCATCGGAATCTAAAACTGAACTCACAGGAGAGGTTCAAATCATAGAAACCTAAAGTGTCAGTCCTCTATTACTTAAGTCGGCATTGTGCCGTTTCTATTAAATTCGGATGAATTTCTCTGTTTCATCGTCAATAAGATGGTCCAACGGATACCATAAACATGAAGTGCAGCATCGGAATCTAAAACTGGACCCACAGGAGAGGTTCAAATCAGAGAAAGTTAGAGTTTCAGTCCTCTTGTACTTAAGTTGGCTTTGTGCTTTTTGTATTAAATTCGGATGTAATTTCCGTTTTTCATTGTCAATAAGAAGGTCCAAGGGATACAGTAAACCTGAAGTGAAGCATCGGAATCTAAAACTGGACTCACAGGACAGGTTCAAATCATAGAATGTTAGAGTGTCAGTTCTCTTGTACTTAAGTCGGCATTGTGCCTTTTGTATTAAATTCGGATGCAATCTCGGTGTTTCATCGTCAATAAGAAGGTCCAAGGGATACAGTAAACCTGAAGTGCAGCACCGGAATCTAAAACTGGAATCGCAGGAGAGATTCAAATCATAGAAAGTTAGAGTGTAAGTCCTCCTGTACTTAAGTCGGCATTGTGCCTTTTGTATTAAATTCGGATGCTATTTCTGTGTTTCATCGTCAACAAGATGGTCCAAGGTATACAGTAAATCTGAAGTGAAGCATCGGAATCTAAAACTGGACTCACAGGTGAGGTTCAAATCATAGAAAGTTAGAGTGTCAGTCCTCTTGTACTTAAGTCGGCATTGTGCCTTTTGTATTAAATTCGGATGCAATTTCTGTGTTTCATCGTCAATAAGAAGGTCCAAGGGAAACAGTAAACCTGAAGTGAAGCATCGGAATCTAAAACTGGACTCACAGGAGAGGTTCAAATCATAGAAAGTTAGAGTGTCAGTCCTCTTGTACTTAAGTCGGCATTGTGCCTTTTGTATTAAATTCGGATGCAATTTCTGTGTTTCATCGTCAATAAGAAGGTCCAAGGGATACAGTAAACCTGAAGTGAAGCATCGGAATCTAAAACTGGACTCACAGGAGAGGTTCAAATCATAGAAAGTTAGAGTGTCAGTCCTCTTGTACTTAAGTCGGCATTGTGCCTCTTGTATTAAATTCGGATGCAATTTCTGTGTTTCATCGTCAATAAGAAGGTCCAAGGGATACAGTAAACCTGAAGTAAAGCATCGGAATCTAAAACTGGATTCACAGGATAGGTTCATATCATAGAAAGTTAGAGTGTCAGTCCTCTTGTACTTAAGTCGGCATTGTGCCTTTTGCATTAAGTTCGGATGCAATTTCTGTGTTTCATCGTCAATAAGAAGGTAAGAAGGGATAGAGTAAAACTGAACTGAAGCATAGGAATCTAAAACTGGACTCACAGGAGAGGTTCAAATCATAGAAAGTTAGAGTTTCAGTCCTCTTCTACTTAAGTCGGCTTTGTGCTTTTTGTATTAAGTTCGGATGTAATTTCTGTGTTTCATTGTCAATAAGAAGGTCCAAGGGATACAGTAAACCTGAAGTGCAGCATCGGAATCTAAAACTGGACTCACAGGAGAGGTTCAAATCATAGACAGTTAGAGTGTCAGTCCTCCTGTACCTAAGTCAGCATTGTGCCTTTTGTATTAAATTTGGATGGAATTTCTGTGCTTCATCGTCAATAAGAAGGTCCAAGGGATACAGTAAACCTGAAGTGAAGCATCGGAATCTAAAACTGGACTCACAGCATAGGTTCAAATCATAGAATGATAGATTGACAGTCATCTTGTACTTAAGTCGGCATTGTGGTTTTTTTATTAAATTCGGATGCAATTTATGTGTTTCATCGTCAATAAGAAGGTCCAAGCGATACAGTAAACCTGAAGTGAATCATCGGAATCTAAAACTGAACTCACAGGAGAGGTTCAAATCATAGAAACTTAGAGTGTCAGTCCTCTATTACTTAAGTCGGCATTGTGCCGTTTCTATTAAATTCGGATGAATTTCTCTGTTTCATCGTCAATAAGAAGGTCCAACGGATACCATAAACATGAAGTGCAGCGTCGGAATCTAAAACTGGACTCACAGGAGAGGTTCAAATCGTAGAAAGTTAGAGTCTAAGTCCTCCTGTACTTAAGTCGGCATTGTGCCTTTTGTATTAAATTCGGATGCTATTTCTGTGTTTCATCGTCAACAAGATGGTACAAGGTATACAGTAAATCTGAAGTGAAGCATCGGAATCTAAAACTGGACCCACAGGAGAGGTTCAAATCAGAGAAAGTTAGAGTTTCAGTCCTCTTGTACTTAAGTTGGCTTTGTGCTTTTTGTATTAAATTCGGATGTAATTTCTGTGTTTCATTGTCAATAAGAAGGTCCAAGGGATACAGTAAACCTGAAGTGAAGCATCGGAATCTAAAACTGGACTCACAGGACAGGTTCAAATCATAGAATGTTAGAGTGTCAGTTCTCTTGTACTTAAGTCGGCATTGTGCCTTTTGTATTAAATTCGGATGCAATCTCGGTGTTTCATCGTCAATAAGAAGGTCCAAGGGATACAGTAAACCTGAAGTGCAGCACCGGAATCTAAAACTGGAATCGCAGGAGAGATTCAAATCATAGAAAGTTAGAGTGTAAGTCCTCCTGTACTTAAGTCGGCATTGTGCTTTTGTATTAAATTCGGATGCTATTTCTGTGTTTCATCGTCAACAAGATGGTCCAAGGTATACAGTAAATCTGAAGTGAAGCATCGGAATCTAAAACTGGACTCACAGGTGAGGTTCAAATCATAGAAAGTTAGAGTGTCAGTCCTCTTGTACTTAAGTCGGCATTGTGCCTTTTGTATTAAATTCGGATGCAATTTCTGTGTTTCATCGTCAATAACAAGGTCCAAGGGATACAGTAAAAATGATGTGAAGCATCGGAATCTAAAACTGGACTCACAGGAGAGGTTCAAATCACAGAAAGTTAGAGTGTGGGTCTTCCTGTACTTAAGTTGGCATTGTGCCTTTTGTACTAAATTCGGATGCAATTTCTGTGTTTCATCGTCAATAAGAAGGTCCAAGGGAAACAGTAAACCTGAAGTGAAGCATCGGAATCTAAAACTGGACTCACAGGAGAGGTTCAAATCATAGAAAGTTAGAGTGTCAGTCCTCTTGTACTTATGTCGGCATTGTGCCTTTTGTATTAAATTCGGATGCAATTTCTGTGTTTCATCGTCAATAAGAAGGTCCAAGGGATACAGTAAACCTGAAGTGAAGCATCGGAATCTAAAACTGGACTCACAGGAGAGGTTCAAATCATAGAAAGTTAGAGTGTCAGTCCTCTTGTACTTAAGTCGGCATTGTGCCTCTTGTATTAAATTCGGATGCAATTTCTGTGTTTCATCGTCAATAAGAAGGTCCAAGGGATACAGTAAACCTGAAGTAAAGCATCGGAATCTAAAACTGGATTCACAGGATAGGTTCATATCATAGTAAGTTAGAGTGTCAGTCCTCTTGTACTTAAGTCGGCATTGTGCCTTTTGCATTAAGTTCGGATGCAATTTCTGTGTTTCATCGTCAATAAGAAGGTAAGAAGGGATACAGTAAAACTGAACTGAAGCATCGGAATCTAAAACTGGACTCACAGGAGAGGTTCAAATCATAGAAAGTTAGAGTTTCAGTCCTCTTCTACTTAAGTCGGCTTTGTGCTTTTTGTATTAAGTTCGGATGTAATTTCTGTGTTTCATTATCAATAAGAAGGTCCAAGGGATACAGTAAACCTGAAGTGCAGCATCGGAGTCTAAAACTGGACTCACAGGAGGGGTTCAAATCATAGACAGTTAGAGTGTCAGTCCTCCTGTACCTAAGTCAGCATTGTGCCTTTTGTATTAAATTTGGATGCAATTTCTGTGTTTCATCGTCAATAACAAGGTCCAAGGGATACAGTAAACCCGATGTGAAGCATCGGAATCTAAAACTGGACTCACAGGAGAGGTTCAAATCATAGAAATTTAGAGTGTCAGTGTTCCTGTACTTAAGTTGGCATTGTGCCTTTTGTATTAAATTCGGATGCAATTTCTGTGTTTCATCGTCAATAAGAAGGTCCAAGGGATACAGTAAACCTGAAGTGAAGCATCGGAATCTAAAACTGGACTCACAGGAGAGGTTCAAATCATAGAAAGTTAGAGTGTCAGTCCTCTTGTACTTAAGTCGGCATTGTGCCTTTTGTATTAAATTCGGATGCAATTTCTGTGTTTCATCGTCAATAAGAAGGTCCAAGGGATACAGTAAACCTGAAGTGAAGCATCGGAATCTAAAAATGGACTCGCAGGATAGTTTCGAATCATAGAAAGTTAGTGTCAGTCCTCTTGTACTTAAGTCGGCATCGTGCCTTTTGTATTAAATTCGGATGCAATATCTGTGTTTCATCGTCAATAAGAAGGTCCAAGGGATACAGTAAACCTGAAGTAAAGCATCGGAATCTAAAACTGGATTCACAGGATAGGTTCATGTCATAATAAGTTAGAGTGTCAGTCCTCTTGTACTTAAGTCGGCATTGTGCCTTTTGCATTAAGTTCGGATGCAATTTCTGTGTTTCATCGTCAATAAGAAGGTCCAAGGGATACAGTAAACCTGAAGTAAAGCATCGGAATCTAAAAATGGACTCGCAGGATAGTTTCGAATCATAGAAAGTTAGTGTCAGTCCTCTTGTACTTAAGTCAGCATTGTGCCTTTTGCATTAAATTCGGATGCAATCTCTGTGTTTCATCGTCAATAAGAAGGTCCAAGGGATACAGTAAACCTGAAGTGAAGCATCGGAATCCATAACTGGACTCACAGGAGAGGTTCAAATCATAGAAAGTTAGAGTTTCACTCCTCTTGTACTTAAGTCGGCTTTGTGCTTTTTGTATTAAATTCGGATGTAATTTCTGTGTTTCATTGTCAATAAGAAGGTCCAAGGGATACGGTAAACCTGAAGTGAAGCATCGGAATCTAAAACTGGACTCACAGGATAGGTTCAAATCATAGAAAGTTAGAGTGTCAGTTCTCTTGCACTTAAGTCGGCATTGTGCCTTTTGTATTAAATTCGGATGCAATCTGTGTGTTTCATCGTCAATAAGAAGGTCCAAGGGATACAGTAAACCTGAAGTGAAGCATCGGAAGCTATAACTGGACTCACAGGAGAGGTTCAAATCATAGAAAGTTAGAGTGTCAGTCCTCTTGTACTTAAGTCGACATTGTGCCTTTTGCATTAAATTCGGGTGCAATTTCTGTGTTTCATCGTCAATAAGAAGGTCCAAGGGATACAGCAAACCTGAAGTGAAGCATCGGAATCTAAAGCTGGACTCACAGGAGAGGTTCAAGTCATAGAAAGTTAGAGTGTCAATCCTCTTGTACTGAAGTCGGCATTGTGCCTTTTGTATTAAATTTGGATGCAATTTCTGTTTTCCATCGTCATTAAGAAGGTCCAAGGGGTGCAGTAAACATGAAGTAAAGCATCGGAATCTAAAACTGGACTCACAGGAGTGGTTCAAATCATAGAAAGTTTGAGAGTCAGTCCTATTGAACTTAAGTCGGCATTGTGCCTTTTGTATAAAATTCGGATGCAATTTCTGTGTTTCATCGTCAATAAGAAGGTTCCAGGGCTACAGTAAACCTGAAGTGAAGCATCGGAATCTAAAACTGGACTCACAGCATAGGTTCAAATCATAGAATGATAGATTGACAGTCATCTTGTACTTAAGTCGGCATTGTGCCTTTTTTATTAAATTCGGATGCAATTTATGTGTTTCAGCGTCAATAAGAAGGTCCAAGCGATACAGTAAACCTGAAGTGAATCATCGGAATCTAAAACTGAACTCACAGGAGAGGTTCAAATCATAGAAACCTAAAGTGTCAGTCCTCTATTACTTAAGTCGGCATTGTGCCGTTTCTATTAAATTCGGATGAATTTCTCTGTTTCATCGTCAATAAGATGGTCCAACGGATACCATAAACATGAAGTGCAGCATCGGAATCTAAAACTGGACCCACAGGAGAGGTTCAAATCAGAGAAAGTTAGAGTTTCAGTCCTCTTGTACTTAAGTTGGCTTTGTGCTTTTTGTATTAAATTCGGATGTAATTTCCGTTTTTCATTGTCAATAAGAAGGTCCAAGGGATACAGTAAACCTGAAGTGAAGCATCGGAATCTAAAACTGGACTCACAGGACAGGTTCAAATCATAGAATGTTAGAGTGTCAGTTCTCTTGTACTTAAGTCGGCATTGTGCCTTTTGTATTAAATTCGGATGCAATCTCGGTGTTTCATCGTCAATAAGAAGGTCCAAGGGATACAGTAAACCTGAAGTGCAGCACCGGAATCTAAAACTGGAATCGCAGGAGAGATTCAAATCATAGAAAGTTAGAGTGTAAGTCCTCCTGTACTTAAGTCGGCATTGTGCCTTTTGTATTAAATTCGGATGCTATTTCTGTGTTTCATCGTCAACAAGATGGTCCAAGGTATACAGTAAATCTGAAGTGAAGCATCGGAATCTAAAACTGGACTCACAGGTGAGGTTCAAATCATAGAAAGTTAGAGTGTCAGTCCTCTTGTACTTAAGTCGGCATTGTGCCTTTTGTATTAAATTCGGATGCAATTTCTGTGTTTCATCGTCAATAAGAAGGTCCAAGGGAAACAGTAAACCTGAAGTGAAGCATCGGAATCTAAAACTGGACTCACAGGAGAGGTTCAAATCATAGAAAGTTAGAGTGTCAGTCCTCTTGTACTTAAGTCGGCATTGTGCCTTTTGTATTAAATTCGGATGCAATTTCTGTGTTTCATCGTCAATAAGAAGGTCCAAGGGATACAGTAAACCTGAAGTGAAGCATCGGAATCTAAAACTGGACTCACAGGAGAGGTTCAAATCATAGAAAGTTAGAGTGTCAGTCCTCTTGTACTTAAGTCGGCATTGTGCCTCTTGTATTAAATTCGGATGCAATTTCTGTGTTTCATCGTCAATAAGAAGGTCCAAGGGATACAGTAAACCTGAAGTAAAGCATCGGAATCTAAAACTGGATTCACAGGATAGGTTCATATCATAGAAAGTTAGAGTGTCAGTCCTCTTGTACTTAAGTCGGCATTGTGCCTTTTGCATTAAGTTCGGATGCAATTTCTGTGTTTCATCGTCAATAAGAAGGTAAGAAGGGATAGAGTAAAACTGAACTGAAGCATAGGAATCTAAAACTGGACTCACAGGAGAGGTTCAAATCATAGAAAGTTAGAGTTTCAGTCCTCTTCTACTTAAGTCGGCTTTGTGCTTTTTGTATTAAGTTCGGATGTAATTTCTGTGTTTCATTGTCAATAAGAAGGTCCAAGGGATACAGTAAACCTGAAGTGCAGCATCGGAATCTAAAACTGGACTCACAGGAGAGGTTCAAATCATAGACAGTTAGAGTGTCAGTCCTCCTGTACCTAAGTCAGCATTGTGCCTTTTGTATTAAATTTGGATGGAATTTCTGTGCTTCATCGTCAATAAGAAGGTCCAAGGGATACAGTAAACCTGAAGTGAAGCATCGGAATCTAAAACCTGACTCACAGGAGAGGTTCAAAGCATAGAAAGTTAGAGTGTAAGTCCTCCTGTACTTATGTCGGTATTGTGCCTTTTGTATTAAATTCGGATGCAATTTCTGTGTTTCATCGTCAATAAGAAGGTCCAAGGTATACAGTCAATCTGAAGTTAAGCATCGGAATCTAAAACCGGACTCACAGGTGAGGTTCAAGTCATAGAAAGTTAGAGTGTCAGTCCTCTTGTGCTTAAGTCGGCATTGTGCATTTTGTATTAAATTCGGAAGCTATTTCTGTGTTTCATCGTCAATAACAAGGTCCAAGGGATACAGTAAACCTGAAGTGAAGCATCGGAATCTAAAACTGGACTCACGGGAGAGGTTCAAATCATAGAAAGTAAGAGTGTCAGTCCTCTTGTACTTAAGTCGGCATTGAGCCTTTTGTATTAAATTCGGATGCAATTTCTGTGTTTAATCGTCAATAAGAAGGTCCAAGGGATACAGTAAACCTGAAGTGAAGCATCGGAATCTAAAACTGGACTCACGGGAGAGGTTCAAAGTATAGAAAGTTAGAGTGTCAGTCCATTGTACGTAAGTCGGCATTGTGCCTTTTGTATTAAATTCGGATGCAATTTCTGTGTCTCATCGTCTATAAGAAGGTCCAAGGGATACAGTAAATCTGAAGTGAAGCATCGTAATCTAAAACTGGACTCACAGGAGAGGTTCGAATCATAGTAAGTTAGAGTATCAGTCCTCCTGTACTTATGTCGGCATTGTGCATTTTTTATTAAATTCGGATGCAATTTCTGTGTTTCATCGTCAATAAGAAGGTCCCAGGGATACAGTAAACCTGAAGTAAAGCATCGGAATCTAAATCTGGATTCACAGGATAGGTTCAAATCATAGAAAGTTAGTGTGTCAGTCCTCTTGTACTTAAGTCGGCATTGTGCCTTTTGTATTAAGTTCGGATGCAATTTCTGTGTTTCATCCTCAATAAGAAGGTGAGAAGGGATACAGTAAAACTGAACTGAAGCATCGGAATCTAAAACTGGACTCACAGGAGAGGTTCAAATCATAGAAAGTTGGAGTGTCTGTCCTCTTGTACTTAACTCGGCATTGTGCCTTTTGATTTTAATTCCGATGCAATTTCTGTGCCTCATCGTTAATAAGAAGGTCCAAGGTACACAGTAAACCTGAAGTGAAGCATCGGAATCTAAAACTCGACTCTCAGGATAGTTTCAAATCATAGAAAAATTGAGTGTCAGTCTTCTTGTACATAAGTCGGCATTGTGCCTTTTGTATTAAATTCGGATGCAATCTCTGTGTTTCATCGTCAATAAGAAGGTCCAAGGGATACAGTAAACCTGAAGTGAAGCATCGGAATCTATAACTGGACTCACAGGAGAGGTTCAAATCATAGAAAGTTAGAGTGTCAGTCCACTTGTACTTAAGTCGACATTGTGCCTTTTGTATTAAATTCGGATGCAATTTCTGTGTTTCATCGTCAATAAGAAGGTCCAAGGGGTACAGTAAGCCTGAAGTAAAGCATCGGAATCTAAAGCTGGACTCACAGGAGAGGTTCAAATCATAGAAAGTTAGAGTGTCAGTCCTCTTGTACTTAAGTCGGCATTGTGCCGTTTGTATTAAATTCGGATGCAATATCTGTGTTTCATCGTCAATAAGAAGGTCCAAGGGGTACAGTAAGCCTGAAGTGAAGCATCGGAATCTAAAGCTGGACACACAGGAGAGGTTCAAATCATAGAAAATTAGACTGTCAGTCCTCTATTACTTAAGTCGGCATTGTGCCTTTTCTGTTAAATTCGGATGAATTTCTCTGTTTCATCGTCAATAAGAAGGTCCAACGGATACCATAAACATGAAGTGCAGCATCGGAATCTAAAACTGGACTCACAGGAGAGGTTTAAATCATAGAAAGTTTGAGTGTCAGTCCTCCTGCACCTAAGACAGCATAGTGCCTTTTGTATTAAATTCGGATGGAATTTCTGTGCTTCATCGTCAATAAGAAGGTCCAAGGGATACAGTAAACCTGAAGTGAAGCATCGGAATCTAAAACTGGACTCACAGGAGAGGTTCAAGGCAAAGAAAGTTAGAGTGTCAGTCCTCTTGTACTTACGTCGGCATTGTTTCTTTTGTATTTAATTCGGATGCAATTTCTGTGTTTCATCGTCAATAAGAACGTCCAAGGGATACAGTATAGCTGAAGTGAAGCATCGGATTCTAAAACTGGACTCACAGGAGAGGTTCCAATCATAGAAAGTTAGAGTGACAGTCCTCTTGTACTTAAGTCGGCATTGTGCCTTTTGTATTAAATTCGGATGCAATTTCTGTGTTTCATCGCCAATAAGAAGCTCCAAGGGATACAGTAAACCTGAAGTGAAGCATCGGAATCTAAAAATGGACTCACAAGTTAGGTTCAAATCAAAGAAAGTTAGAGTGTCAGTTCTCTTGTACTTAAGTCGGCATTGTGCCTTTTGTATTAAATTCGGATGCAATCTCTGTGTTTCATCGTCAATAAGAAGGTCCAAGGGATACAGTAAACCTGAAGTGAAGCATCGGAATCTATAACTGGACTCACAGGAGAGGTTCAAATCATAGAAAGTTAGAGTGTCAGTCCTCTTGTACTTAAGTCGACATAGTGCCTTTTGTATTAAATTCGGATGCAATTTCTGTGTTTCATCGCCAATAAGAAGGTCCAAGGGATAGAGTAATCCTAAAGTGAAGTATCGGAATCTAAAGCTGTACTCACAGGAGAGGTTCGAATCATAGAAAGTTATAGTGTAAGTCCTCCTGTACTTAAGTCGGCATTGTGCCTTTTGTATTAAATTCGGATGCTATATCTGTGTTTTATCGTCAACAAGATGGTCCAAGGTATACAGTAAATCTGAAGTGAAGCATCGGAATCTAAAACTGGACTCACAGGAGAGGTTCAAATCATAGAAAGTTAGAGTCTCAGTCCTCTTGTACTTAAGTCGGCATTGTGCCGTTTGTATTAAATTCGGATGCAAGATCTGTGTTTCATCGTCAATAAGAAGGTCCAAGGGATACAATAAGCCTGAAGTGCAGCATCGGAATCTAAAACTGGAATCGCAGGACAGGTTCAAATCATAGAAAGTTAGAGTGTAAGTCCTCCTGTACTTAACTCGGCATTGTGCCTTTTGAATTTAATTCCGATGCAATTTCTGTGCCTCATCGTTAATAAGAAGGTCCATGGTACACAGTAAACCAGAAGCGAAGCATCGGAATCTAAAACTGGACTCTCAGGATAGTTTCAAATCATAGAAAGATAGAGTGTCAGTCCTCTTGTATGTAAGTCGGCATTGTGCCTTTTGTATTAAATTCGGATGCAATTTCTGTGTTTCATCGTCAATAAGAAGGTCCAAGGGATACAGTAAACCTGAAGTGAAGCATCGGAATCTAAAACTGGACTCACAGGAGAGGTTGAAATCATAGAAAGTTAGAGTGTCAGTCCTCTTGTACTTAAGTCGGCATTGTGCCTCTTGTATTAAATTCGGATGCAATTTCTGTGTTTCATCGTCAATAAGAAGGTCCAAGGGATACAGTAAACCTGAAGTAAAGCATCGGAATCTAAAACTGGATTCACAGGATAGGTTCATATCATAGAAAGTTAGAGTGTCAGTCCTCTTGTACTTAAGTCGGCATTGTGCCTTTTGCATTAAGTTCGGATGCAATTTCTGTGTTTCATCGTCAATAAGAAGGTAAGAAGGTATAAGTAAAACTGAACTGAAGCATCGGAATCTAAAACTGGACTCACAGGAGAGGTTCAAATCATAGAAAGTTAGAGTTTCAGTCCTCTTCTACTTAAGTCGGCTTTGTGCTTTTTGTATTAAGTTCGGATGTAATTTCTGTGTTTCATTGTCAATAAGAAGGTCCAAGGGATACAGTAAACCTGAAGTGCAGCATCGGAATCTAAAACTGGACTCACAGGAGAGGTTCAAATCATAGACAGTTAGAGTGTCAGTCCTCCTGTACCTAAGTCAGCATTGTGCCTTTTGTATTAAATTTGGATGGAATTTCTGTGCTTCATCGTCAATAAGAAGGTCCAAGGGATAAAGTAAACCTGAAGTGAAGCATCGGAATCTAAAACCTGACTCACAGGAGAGGTTCAAAGCATAGAAAGTTAGAGTGTAAGTCCTCCTGTACTTATGTCGGTATTGTGCTTTTTGTATTAAATTCGGATGCAATTTCTGTGTTTCATCGTCAATAAGAAGGTCCAAGGTATACGGTCAATCTGAAGTTAAGCATCGGAATCTAAAACCGGACTCACAGGTGAGGTTCAAGTCATAGAAAGTTAGAGTGTCAGTCCTCTTGTGCTTAAGTCGGCATTGTGCATTTTGTATTAAATTCGGAAGCTATTTCTGTGTTTCATCGTCAATAACAAGGTCCAAGGGATACAGTAAACCTGAAGTGAAGCATCGGAATCTAAAACTGGACTCACGGGAGAGGTTCAAATCATAGAAAGTAAGAGTGTCAGTCCTCTTGTACTTAAGTCGGCATTGAGCCTTTTGTATTAAATTCGGATGCAATTTCTGTGTTTAATCGTCAATAAGAAGGTCCAAGGGATACAGTAAACCTGAGGTGAAGCATCGGAATCTAAAACTGGACTCACGGGAGAGGTTCAAATCATAGAAAGTAAGAGTGTCAGTCCTCTTGTACTTAAGTCGGCATTGTGCCTTTTGTATTAAATTCGGATGCAATTTCTGTGTTTCATCCTCAATAAGAAGGTGAGAAGGGATACAGTAAAACTGAAGTGAAGCATCGGAATCTAAAACTGGACTCACAGGAGAGGTTCAAATCATAGAAAGTTGGAGTGTCTGTCCTCTTGTACTTAACTCGGCATTGTGCCTTTTGATTTTAATTCCGATGCAATTTCTGTGCCTCATCGTTAATAAGAATGTCCAAGGTACACAGTAAACCTGAAGTGAAGCATCGGAATCTAAAACTGGACTCTCAGGATAGTTTCAAATCATAGAAAAATTGAGTGTCAGTCATCTTGTACATAAGTCGGCATTGTGCCTTTTGTATTAAATTCGGATGCAATCTCTGTGTTTCATCGTCAATAAGAAGGTCCAAGGGATACAGTAAACCTGAAGTGAAGCATCGGAATCTATAACTGGACTCACAGGAGAGGTTCAAATCATAGAAAGTTAGAGTGTCAGTCCACTTGTACTTAAGTCGACATTGTGCCTTTTGTATTAAATTCGGATGCAATTTCTGTGTTTCATCGTCAATAAGAAGGTCCAAGGGGTACAGTAAGCCTGAAGTAAAGCATCGGAATCTAAAGCTGGACTCACAGGAGAGGTTCAAATCATAGAAAGTTAGAGTGTCAGTCCTCTTGTACTTAAGTCGGCATTGTGCCGTTTGTATTAAATTCGGATGCAATATCTGTGTTTCATCGTCAATAAGAAGGTCCAAGGGGTACAGTAAGCCTGAAGTGAAGCATCGGAATCTAAAGCTGGACACACAGGAGAGGTTCAAATCATAGAAAATTAGACTGTCAGTCCTCTATTACTTAAGTCGGCATTGTGCCTTTTCTATTAAATTCGGATGAATTTCTCTGTTTCATCGTCAATAAGAAGGTCCAACGGATACCATAAACATGAAGTGCAGCATCGGAATCTAAAACTGGACTCACAGGAGAGGTTCAAATCATAGAAAGTTTGAGTGTCAGTCCTCCTGCACCTAAGACAGCATAGTGCCTTTTGTATTAAATTCGGATGGAATTTCTGTGCTTCATCGTCAATAAGAAGGTCCAAGGGATACAGTAAACCTGAAGTGAAGCATCGGAATCTAAAACTGGACTCACAGGAGAGGTTCAAGGCATAGAAAGTTAGAGTGTCAGTCCTCTTGTACTTACGTCGGCATTGTTTCTTTTGTATTTAATTCGGATGCAATTTCTGTGTTTCATCGTCAATAAGAACGTCCAAGGGATACAGTATAGCTGAAGTGAAGCATCGGATTCTAAAACTGGACTCACAGGAGAGGTTCCAATCATAGAAAGTTAGAGTGACAGTCCTCTTGTACTTAAGTCGGCATTGTGCCTTTTGTATTAAATTCGGATGCAATTTCTGTGTTTCATCGCCAATAAGAAGCTCCAAGGGATACAGTAAACCTGAAGTGAAGCATCGGAATCTAAAAATGGACTCACAAGTTAGGTTCAAATCAAAGAAAGTTAGAGTGTCAGTTCTCTTGTTCTTAAGTCGGCATTGTGCCTTTTGTATTAAATTCGGATGCTATATCTGTGTTTTATCGTCAACAAGATGGTCCAAGGTATACAGTAAATCTGAAGTGAAGCATCGGAATCTAAAACTGGACTCACAGGAGAGGTTCAAATCATAGAAAGTTAGAGTGTCAGTCCTCTTGTACTTAAGTCGACATAGTGCCTTTTGTATTAAATTCGGATGCAATTTCTGTGTTTCATCGCCAATAAGAAGGTCCAAGGGATACAGTAATCCTAAAGTGAAGTATCGGAATCTAAAGCTGTACTCACAGGAGAGGTTCGAATCATAGAAAGTTATAGTGTAAGTCCTCCTGTACTTAAGTCGGCATTGTGCCTTTTGTATTAAATTCGGATGCTATATCTGTGTTTTATCGTCAACAAGATGGTCCAAGGTATACAGTAAATCTGAAGTGAAGCATCGGAATCTAAAACTGGACTCACAGGAGAGGTTCAAATCATAGAAAGTTAGAGTCTCAGTCCTCTTGTACTTAAGTCGGCATTGTGCCGTTTGTATTAAATTCGGATGCAAGATCTGTGTTTCATCGTCAATAAGAAGGTCCAAGGGATACAGTAAGCCTGAAGTGCAGCATCGGAATCTAAAACTGGAATCGCAGGACAGGTTCAAATCATAGAAAGTTAGAGTGTAAGTCCTCCTGTACTTAACTCGGCATTGTGCCTTTTGAATTTAATTCCGATGCAATTTCTGTGCCTCATCGTTAATAAGAAGGTCCATGGTACACAGTAAACCAGAAGCGAAGCATCGGAATTTAAAACTGGACTCTCAGGATAGTTTCAAATCATAGAAAGATAGAGTGTCAGTCCTCTTGTATGTAAGTCGGCATTGTGCCTTTTGTATTAAATTCGGATTCAATTTCTGTGTTTCATCGTCAATATGAAGGTCCCAGGGATACAGTAAACCTGAAGTGAAGCATCGGAATCTAAAACTGGACTCACAGGAGAGGTTCAAATCATAGAAAGTTAGAGTGTCAATCCTCTTGTACTTAAGTCGGCATTGTGCCTTTTGTATTAAATTCGGATGCAATTTCTGTTTTCCATCGTCAATAAGAAGGTCCAAAGGGTGCAGTAAACATGAAGTAAAGCATCGGAATCTAAACCTGGACTCACAGGAGAGGTTCAAATCATAGAAAGTTAGAGAGTCAGTCCTATTGAACTTAAGTCGGCGTTGTGCCTTTTGTATTAAATTCGGATGAAATTTCTGTGTTTCAACGTCAAGAAGAAGGTCCAAGGGATACAGTAAACCTGAAGTGATGCATCGGTATCTAAAACTGGACTCACAGGAGAGGTTCAAATAATAGAACGTTAGAGTGTCAGTCCTCCTGTACTTAAAACGGCATTGTGCCTTTTGTATAACATTCGGAAGCAATTTCTGTGTTTCATCGTCAATAAGAAGGTTCCAGGGCTACAGTACACCTGAAGTGAAGCATCGGAATCTAAAACTGGACTCACAGCATAGGTTCAAATCATAGAATGATAGATTGTCAGTCATCTTGTACTAAAGTCGGCATTAAGCCTTTTTTATTAAATTCCGATGCAATTTATGTGTTTCATCGTCAATAAGAAGGTCCAAGCGATACAGTAAACCAGATGTGAATCATCGGAATCTAAAACTGAACTCACAGGAGAGGTTCATATCATAGAAAATTAGACTGTCAGTCCTCGATTACTTAAGTCGGCATTGTGCCTTTTCTATTAAATTCGGATGAATTTCTCTGTTTCATCGTCAATAAGAAGGTCCAACGGATACCATAAACATGAAGTGCAGCATCGGAATCTAAAACTGGACTCACAGGAGAGGTTCAAGGCATTGAAAGTTAGAGTGTCAGTCCTCTTGTACTTACGTCGGCATTGTTTCTTTTGTATTTAATTCGGATGCAATTTCTGTGTTTCATCGTCAATAAGAACGTCCAAGAGATACAGTATAGCTGAAGTGAAGCATCGGATTCTAAAACTGGACTCACAGGAGAGGTTCCAATCATAGAAAGTTAGAGTGACAGTCCTCTTGTACTTAAGTCGGCATTGTGCCTTTTGTATTAAATTCGGATGCAATTTCTGTGTTTCATCGCCAATAAGAAGCTCCAAGGGATACAGTAAACCTGAAGTGAAGCATCGGAATCTAAAAATGGACTCACAAGTTAGGTTCAAATCAAAGAAAGTTAGAGTGTCAGTTCTCTTGTACTTAAGTCGGCATTGTGCCTTTTGTATTAAATTCGGATGCAATCTCTGTGTTTCATCGTCAATAAGAAGGTCCAAGGGATACAGTAAACCTGAAGTGAAGCATCGGAATCTATAACTGGACTCACAGGAGAGGTTCAAATCATAGAAAGTTAGAGTGTCAGTCCTCTTGTACTTAAGTCGACATAGTGCCTTTTGTATTAAATTCGAATGCAATTTCTGTGTTTCATCGCCAATAAGAAGGTCCAAGGGATACAGTAATCCTAAAGTGAAGTATCGGAATCTAAAGCTGTACTCACAGGAGAGGTTCGAATCATAGAAAGTTATAGTGTAAGTCCTCCTGTACTTAAGTCGGCATTGTGCCTTTTGTATTAAATTCGGATGCTATATCTGTGTTTTATCGTCAACAAGATGGTCCAAGGTATACAGTAAATCTGAAGTGAAGCATCGGAATCTAAAACTGGACTCACAGGAGAGGTTCAAATCATAGAAAGTTAGAGTCTCAGTCCTCTTGTACTTAAGTCGGCATTGTGCCGTTTGTATTAAATTCGGATGCAAGATCTGTGTTTCATCGTCAATAAGAAGGTCCAAGGGATACAATAAGCCTGAAGTGCAGCATCGGAATCTAAAACTGGAATCGCAGGACAGGTTCAAATCATAGAAAGTTAGAGTGTAAGTCCTCCTGTACTTAACTCGGCATTGTGCCTTTTGAATTTAATTCCGATGCAATTTCTGTGCCTCATCGTTAATAAGAAGGTCCATGGTACACAGTAAACCAGAAGCGAAGCATCGGAATCTAAAACTGGACTCTCAGGATAGTTTCAAATCATAGAAAGATAGAGTGTCAGTCCTCTTGTATGTAAGTCGGCATTGTGCCTTTTGTGTTAAATTCGGATGCAATTTCTGTGTTTCATCGTCAATAAGAAGGTCCAAGGGATACAGTAAACCTGAAGTGAAGCATCGGAATCTAAAACTGGACTCACAGGAGAGGTTCAAATCATAGAAAGTTAGAGTGTCAGTCCTCTTGTACTTAAGTCGGCATTGTGCCTTTTGCATTAAGTTCGGATGCAATTTCTGTGTTTCATCGTCAATAAGAAGGTAAGAAGGGATACAGTAAAACTGAACTGAAGCATCGGAATCTAAAACTGGACTCACAGGAGAGGTTCAAATCATAGAAAGTTAGAGTTTCAGTCCTCTTCTACTTAAGTCGGCTTTGTGCTTTTTGTATTAAGTTCGGATGTAATTTCTGTGTTTCATTGTCAATAAGAAGGTCCAAGGGATACAGTAAACCTGAAGTGCAGCATCGGAATCTAAAACTGGACTCACAGGAGAGGTTCAAATCATAGACAGTTAGAGTGTCAGTCCTCCTGTACCTAAGTCAGCATTGTGCCTTTTGTATTAAATTTGGATGGAATTTCTGTGCTTCATCGTCAATAAGAAGGTCCAAGGGATAAAGTAAACCTGAAGTGAAGCATCGGAATCTAAAACCTGACTCACAGGAGAGGTTCAAAGCATAGAAAGTTAGAGTGTAAGTCCTCCTGTACTTATGTCGGTATTGTGCCTTTTGTATTAAATTCGGATGCAATTTCTGTGTTTCATCGTCAATAAGAAGGTCCAAGGTATACAGTCAATCTGAAGTTAAGCATCGGAATCTAAAACCGGACTCACAGGTGAGGTTCAAGTCATAGAAAGTTAGAGTGTCAGTCCTCTTGTGCTTAAGTCGGCATTGTGCATTTTGTATTAAATTCGGAAGCTATTTCTGTGTTTCATCGTCAATAACAAGGTCCAAGGGATACAGTAAACCTGAAGTGAAGCATCGGAATCTAAAACTGGACTCACGGGAGAGGTTCAAATCATAGAAAGTAAGAGTGTCAGTCCTCTTGTACTTAAGTCGGCATTGAGCCTTTTGTATTAAATTCGGATGCAATTTCTGTGTTTAATCGTCAATAAGAAGGTCCAAGGGATACAGTAAACCTGAAGTGAAGCATCGGAATCTAAAACTGGACTCACGGGAGAGGTTCAAATTATAGAAAGTTAGAGTGTCAGTCCATTGTACGTAAGTCGGCATTGTGCCTTTTGTATTAAATTCGGATGCAATTTCTGTGTCTCATCGTCTATAAGAAGGTCCAAGGGATACAGTAAATCTGAAGTGAAGCATCGTAATCTAAAACTGAACTCACAGGAGAGGTTCGAATCATAGTAAGTTAGAGTATCAGTCCTCCTGTACTTATGTCGGCATTGTGCATTTTTTATTAAATTCGGATGCAATTTCTGTGTTTCATCGTCAATAAGAAGGTCCCAGGGATACAGTAAACCTGAAGTAAAGCATCGGAATCTAAATCTGGATTCACAGGATAGGTTCAAATCATAGAAAGTTAGTGTGTCAGTCCTCTTGTACTTAAGTCGGCATTGTGCCTTTTGTATTAAGTTCGGATGCAATTTCTGTGTTTCATCCTCAATAAGAAGGTGAGAAGGGATACAGTAAAACTGAAGTGAAGCATCGGAATCTAAAACTGGACTCACAGGAGAGGTTCAAATCATAGAAAGTTGGAGTGTCTGTCCTCTTGTACTTAACTCGGCATTGTGCCTTTTGATTTTAATTCCGATGCAATTTCTGTGCCTCATCGTTAATAAGAAGGTCCAAGGTACACAGTAAACCTGAAGTGAAGCATCGGAATCTAAAACTGGACTCTCAGGATAGTTTCAAATCATAGAAAAATTGAGTGTCAGTCATCTTGTACATAAGTCGGCATTGTGCCTTTTGTATTAAATTCGGATGCAATCTCTGTGTTTCATCGTCAATAAGAAGGTCCAAGGGATACAGTAAACCTGAAGTGAAGCATCGGAATCTATAACTGGACTCACAGGAGAGGTTCAAATCATAGAAAGTTAGAGTGTCAGTCCACTTGTACTTAAGTCGACATTGTGCCTTTTGTATTAAATTCGGATGCAATTTCTGTGTTTCATCGTCAATAAGAAGGTCCAAGGGGTACAGTAAGCCTGAAGTAAAGCATCGGAATCTAAAGCTGGACTCACAGGAGAGGTTCAAATCATAGAAAGTTAGAGTGTCAGTCCTCTTGTACTTAAGTCGGCATTGTGCCGTTTGTATTAAATTCGGATGCAATATCTGTGTTTCATCGTCAATAAGAAGGTCCAAGGGGTACAGTAAGCCTGAAGTGAAGCATCGGAATCTAAAGCTGGACACACAGGAGAGGTTCAAATCATAGAAAATTAGACTGTCAGTCCTCTATTACTTAAGTCGGCATTGTGCCTTTTCTATTAAATTCGGATGAATTTCTCTGTTTCATCGTCAATAAGAAGGTCCAACGGATACCATAAACATGAAGTGCAGCATCGGAATCTAAAACTGGACTCACAGGAGAGGTTCAAATCATAGAAAGTTTGAGTGTCAGTCCTCCTGCACCTAAGACAGCATAGTGCCTTTTGTATTAAATTCGGATGGAATTTCTGTGCTTCATCGTCAATAAGAAGGTCCAAGGGATACAGTAAACCTGAAGTGAAGCATCGGAATCTAAAACTGGACTCACGGGAGAGGTTCAAATTATAGAAAGTTAGAGTGTCAGTCCATTGTACGTAAGTCGGCATTGTGCCTTTTGTATTAAATTCGGATGCAATTTCTGTGTCTCATCGTCTATAAGAAGGTCCAAGGGATACAGTAAATCTGAAGTGAAGCATCGTAATCTAAAACTGAACTCACAGGAGAGGTTCGAATCATAGTAAGTTAGAGTATCAGTCCTCCTGTACTTATGTCGGCATTGTGCATTTTTTATTAAATTCGGATGCAATTTCTGTGTTTCATCGTCAATAAGAAGGTCCCAGGGATACAGTAAACCTGAAGTAAAGCATCGGAATCTAAATCTGGATTCACAGGATAGGTTCAAATCATAGAAAGTTAGTGTGTCAGTCCTCTTGTACTTAAGTCGGCATTGTGCCTTTTGTATTAAATTCGAATGCAATTTCTGTGTTTCATCGCCAATAAGAAGGTCCAAGGGATACAGTAATCCTAAAGTGAAGTATCGGAATCTAAAGCTGTACTCACAGGAGAGGTTCGAATCATAGAAAGTTATAGTGTAAGTCCTCCTGTACTTAAGTCGGCATTGTGCCTTTTGTATTAAATTCGGATGCTATATCTGTGTTTTATCGTCAACAAGATGGTCCAAGGTATACAGTAAATCTGAAGTGAAGCATCGGAATCTAAAACTGGACTCACAGGAGAGGTTCAAATCATAGAAAGTTAGAGTCTCAGTCCTCTTGTACTTAAGTCGGCATTGTGCCGTTTGTATTAAATTCGGATGCAAGATCTGTGTTTCATCGTCAATAAGAAGGTCCAAGGGATACAATAAGCCTGAAGTGCAGCATCGGAATCTAAAACTGGAATCGCAGGACAGGTTCAAATCATAGAAAGTTAGAGTGTAAGTCCTCCTGTACTTAACTCGGCATTGTGCCTTTTGAATTTAATTCCGATGCAATTTCTGTGCCTCATCGTTAATAAGAAGGTCCATGGTACACAGTAAACCAGAAGCGAAGCATCGGAATCTAAAACTGGACTCTCAGGATAGTTTCAAATCATAGAAAGATAGAGTGTCAGTCCTCTTGTATGTAAGTCGGCATTGTGCCTTTTGTGTTAAATTCGGATGCAATTTCTGTGTTTCATCGTCAATAAGAAGGTCCAAGGGATACAGTAAACCTGAAGTGAAGCATCGGAATCTAAAACTGGACTCACAGGAGAGGTTCAAATCATAGAAAGTTAGAGTGTCAGTCCTCTTGTACTTAAGTCGGCATTGTGCCTTTTGCATTAAGTTCGGATGCAATTTCTGTGTTTCATCGTCAATAAGAAGGTAAGAAGGGATACAGTAAAACTGAACTGAAGCATCGGAATCTAAAACTGGACTCACAGGAGAGGTTCAAATCATAGAAAGTTAGAGTTTCAGTCCTCTTCTACTTAAGTCGGCTTTGTGCTTTTTGTATTAAGTTCGGATGTAATTTCTGTGTTTCATTGTCAATAAGAAGGTCCAAGGGATACAGTAAACCTGAAGTGCAGCATCGGAATCTAAAACTGGACTCACAGGAGAGGTTCAAATCATAGACAGTTAGAGTGTCAGTCCTCCTGTACCTAAGTCAGCATTGTGCCTTTTGTATTAAATTTGGATGGAATTTCTGTGCTTCATCGTCAATAAGAAGGTCCAAGGGATAAAGTAAACCTGAAGTGAAGCATCGGAATCTAAAACCTGACTCACAGGAGAGGTTCAAAGCATAGAAAGTTAGAGTGTAAGTCCTCCTGTACTTATGTCGGTATTGTGCCTTTTGTATTAAATTCGGATGCAATTTCTGTGTTTCATCGTCAATAAGAAGGTCCAAGGTATACAGTCAATCTGAAGTTAAGCATCGGAATCTAAAACCGGACTCACAGGTGAGGTTCAAGTCATAGAAAGTTAGAGTGTCAGTCCTCTTGTGCTTAAGTCGGCATTGTGCATTTTGTATTAAATTCGGAAGCTATTTCTGTGTTTCATCGTCAATAACAAGGTCCAAGGGATACAGTAAACCTGAAGTGAAGCATCGGAATCTAAAACTGGACTCACGGGAGAGGTTCAAATCATAGAAAGTAAGAGTGTCAGTCCTCTTGTACTTAAGTCGGCATTGAGCCTTTTGTATTAAATTCGGATGCAATTTCTGTGTTTAATCGTCAATAAGAAGGTCCAAGGGATACAGTAAACCTGAAGTGAAGCATCGGAATCTAAAACTGGACTCACGGGAGAGGTTCAAATTATAGAAAGTTAGAGTGTCAGTCCATTGTACGTAAGTCGGCATTGTGCCTTTTGTATTAAATTCGGATGCAATTTCTGTGTCTCATCGTCTATAAGAAGGTCCAAGGGATACAGTAAATCTGAAGTGAAGCATCGTAATCTAAAACTGAACTCACAGGAGAGGTTCGAATCATAGTAAGTTAGAGTATCAGTCCTCCTGTACTTATGTCGGCATTGTGCATTTTTTATTAAATTCGGATGCAATTTCTGTGTTTCATCGTCAATAAGAAGGTCCCAGGGATACAGTAAACCTGAAGTAAAGCATCGGAATCTAAATCTGGATTCACAGGATAGGTTCAAATCATAGAAAGTTAGTGTGTCAGTCCTCTTGTACTTAAGTCGGCATTGTGCCTTTTGTATTAAGTTCGGATGCAATTTCTGTGTTTCATCCTCAATAAGAAGGTGAGAAGGGATACAGTAAAACTGAAGTGAAGCATCGGAATCTAAAACTGGACTCACAGGAGAGGTTCAAATCATAGAAAGTTGGAGTGTCTGTCCTCTTGTACTTAACTCGGCATTGTGCCTTTTGATTTTAATTCCGATGCAATTTCTGTGCCTCATCGTTAATAAGAAGGTCCAAGGTACACAGTAAACCTGAAGTGAAGCATCGGAATCTAAAACTGGACTCTCAGGATAGTTTCAAATCATAGAAAAATTGAGTGTCAGTCATCTTGTACATAAGTCGGCATTGTGCCTTTTGTATTAAATTCGGATGCAATCTCTGTGTTTCATCGTCAATAAGAAGGTCCAAGGGATACAGTAAACCTGAAGTGAAGCATCGGAATCTATAACTGGACTCACAGGAGAGGTTCAAATCATAGAAAGTTAGAGTGTCAGTCCACTTGTACTTAAGTCGACATTGTGCCTTTTGTATTAAATTCGGATGCAATTTCTGTGTTTCATCGTCAATAAGAAGGTCCAAGGGGTACAGTAAGCCTGAAGTAAAGCATCGGAATCTAAAGCTGGACTCACAGGAGAGGTTCAAATCATAGAAAGTTAGAGTGTCAGTCCTCTTGTACTTAAGTCGGCATTGTGCCGTTTGTATTAAATTCGGATGCAATATCTGTGTTTCATCGTCAATAAGAAGGTCCAAGGGGTACAGTAAGCCTGAAGTGAAGCATCGGAATCTAAAGCTGGACACACAGGAGAGGTTCAAATCATAGAAAATTAGACTGTCAGTCCTCTATTACTTAAGTCGGCATTGTGCCTTTTCTATTAAATTCGGATGAATTTCTCTGTTTCATCGTCAATAAGAAGGTCCAACGGATACCATAAACATGAAGTGCAGCATCGGAATCTAAAACTGGACTCACAGGAGAGGTTCAAATCATAGAAAGTTTGAGTGTCAGTCCTCCTGCACCTAAGACAGCATAGTGCCTTTTGTATTAAATTCGGATGGAATTTCTGTGCTTCATCGTCAATAAGAAGGTCCAAGGGATACAGTAAACCTGAAGTGAAGCATCGGAATCTAAAACTGGACTCACAGGAGAGGTTCAAGGCATAGAAAGTTAGAGTGTCAGTCCTCTTGTACTTACGTCGGCATTGTTTCTTTTGTATTTAATTCGGATGCAATTTCTGTGTTTCATCGTCAATAAGAACGTCCAAGGGATACAGTATAGCTGAAGTGAAGCATCGGATTCTAAAACTGGACTCACAGGAGAGGTTCCAATCATAGAAAGTTAGAGTGACAGTCCTCTTGTACTTAAGTCGGCATTGTGCCTTTTGTATTAAATTCGGATGCAATTTCTGTGTTTCATCGCCAATAAGAAGCTCCAAGGGATACAGTAAACCTGAAGAGAAGCATCGGAATCTAAAAATGGACTCACAAGTTAGGTTCAAATCAAAGAAAGTTAGAGTGTCAGTTCTCTTGTACTTAAGTCGGCATTGTGCCTTTTGTATTAAATTCGGATGCAATCTCTGTGTTTCATCGTCAATAAGAAGGTCCAAGGGATACAGTAAACCTGAAGTGAAGCATCGGAATCTATAACTGGACTCACAGGAGAGGTTCAAATCATAGAAAGTTAGAGTGTCAGTCCTCTTGTACTTAAGTCGACATAGTGCCTTTTGTATTAAATTCGGATGCAATTTCTGTGTTTCATCGCCAATAAGAAGGTCCAAGGGATACAGTAATCCTAAAGTGAAGTATCGGAATCTAAAGCTGTACTCACAGGAGAGGTTCGAATCATAGAAAGTTATAGTGTAAGTCCTCCTGTACTTAAGTCGGCATTGTGCCTTTTGTATTAAATTCGGATGCTATATCTGTGTTTTATCGTCAACAAGATGGTCCAAGGTATACAGTAAATCTGAAGTGAAGCATCGGAATCTAAAACTGGACTCACAGGAGAGGTTCAAATCATAGAAAGTTAGAGTCTCAGTCCTCTTGTACTTAAGTCGGCATTGTGCCGTTTGTATTAAATTCGGATGCAAGATCTGTGTTTCATCGTCAATAAGAAGGTCCAAGGGACACAGTAAGCCTGAAGTGCAGCATCGGAATCTAAAACTGGAATCGCAGGACAGGTTCAAATCATAGAAAGTTAGAGTGTAAGTCCTCCTGTACTTAACTCGGCATTGTGCCTTTTGAATTTAATTCCGATGCAATTTCTGTGCCTCATCGTTAATAAGAAGGTCCATGGTACACAGTAAACCAGAAGCGAAGCATCGGAATCTAAGACTGGACTCTCAGGATAGTTTCAAATCATAGAAAGATAGAGTGTCAGTCCTCTTGTATGTAAGTCGGCATTGTGCCTTTTGTATTAAATTCGGATGCAATTTCTGTGTTTCATCGCCAATAAGAAGGTCCAAGGGATACAGTAATCCTAAAGTGAAGTATCGGAATCTAAAACTGGACTCACAGGAGAGGTTCAAATCATAGAAAGTTAGAGTGTCAATCCTCTTGTACTTAAGTCGGCATTGTGCCTTTTGTATTAAATTCGGATGCAATTTCTGTTTTCCATCGTCAATAAGAAGGTCCAAAGGGTGCAGTAAACATGAAGTAAAGCATCGGAATCTAAACCTGGACTCACAGGAGAGGTTCAAATCATAGAAAGTTAGAGAGTCAGTCCTATCGAACTTAAGTCGGCGTTGTGCCTTTTGTATTAAATTCGGATGAAATTTCTGTGTTTCAACGTCAAGAAGAAGGTCCAAGGGATACAGTAAACCTGAAGTGATGCATCGGTATCTAAAACTGGACTCAAAGGAGAGGTTCAAATAATAGAACGTTAGAGTGTCAGTCCTCCTGTACTTAAAACGGCATTGTGCCTTTTGTATAACATTCGGAAGCAATTTCTGTGTTTCATCGTCAATAAGAAGGTTCCAGGGCTACAGTACACCTGAAGTGAAGCATCGGAATCTAAAACTGGACTCACAGCATAGGTTCAAATCATAGAATGATAGATTGTCAGTCATCTTGTACTAAAGTCGGCATTAAGCCTTTTTTATTAAATTCCGATGCAATTTATGTGTTTCATCGTCAATAAGAAGGTCCAAGCGATACAGTAAACCAGAAGTGAATCATCGGAATCTAAAACTGAACTCACAGGAGAGGTTCATATCATAGAAAATTAGACTGTCAGTCCTAGATTACTTAAGTCGGCATTGTGCCTTTTCTATTAAATTCGGATGAATTTCTCTGTTTCATCGTCAATAAGAAGGTCCAACGGATACCATAAACATGAAGTGCAGCATCGGAATCTAAAACTGGACTCACAGGAGAGGTTCAAATCATAGAAAGTTTGAGTGTCAGTCCTCCTGCACGTAAGACAGCATAGTGCCTTTTGTATTAAATTCGGATGGAATTTCTGTGCTTCATCGTCAATAAGAAGGTCCAAGGGATACAGTAAACCTGAAATGAAGCATCGGAATCTAAAACTGGACTCACAGGAGAGGTTCAAGGCATAGAAAGTTAGAGTGTCAGTCCTCTTGTACTTACGTCGGCATTGTTTCTTTTGTATTTAATTCGGATGCAATTTCTGTGTTTCATCGTCAATAAGAACGTCCAAGGGATACAGTATAGCTGAAGTGAAGCATCGGATTCTAAAACTGGACTCACAGGAGAGGTTCCAATCATAGAAAGTTAGAGTGACAGTCCTCTTGTACTTAAGTCGGCATTGTGCCTTTTGTATTAAATTCGGATGCAATTTCTGTGTTTCATCGCCAATAAGAAGCTCCAAGGGATACAGTAAACCTGAAGTGAAGCATCGGAATCTAAAAATGGACTCACAGGTTAGGTTCAAATCAAAGAAAGTTAGAGTGTCAGTTCTCTTGTACTTAAGTCGGCATTGTGCCTTTTGTATTAAATTCGGATGCAATCTCTGTGTTTCACCGTCAATAAGAAGGTCCAAGGGATACAGTAAACCTGAAGTGAAGCATCGGAATCTATAACTGGACTCACAGGAGAGGTTCAAATCATAGAAAGTTAGAGTGTCAGTCCTCTTGTACTTAAGTCGACATTGTGCCTTTTGTATTAAATTCGGATGCAATTTCTGTGTTTCATCGTCAATAAGAAGGTCCAAGGGATACAGTAATCCTAAAGTGAAGTATCGGAATCTAAAGCTGTACTCACAGGAGAGGTTCGAATCATAGAAAGTTATAGTGTAAGTCCTCCTGTACTTAAGTCGGCATTGTGCCTTTTGTATTAAATTCGGATGCCATATCTGTGTTTTATCGTCAACAAGACGGTCCAAGGTATACAGTAAATCCGAAGTGAAGCATCGGAATCTAAAACTGTACTCACAGGTGAGGTTCAAATCATAGAAAGTTAGAGTGTCAGTCCTGTTGTACTTAAGTCGGCATTGTGCCTTTTGTATTAAATTCGGATGCAATTTCTGTGTTTCATCGTCAATCACAAGGTCCAAGGGATACAGTAAACCTGATGTGAAGCATCGGGATCTAAAACTGGACTCACAGGAGAGGTTCAAATCATAGAAAGTTAGAGTGTCAGTCTTCTTGTACTTAAGTTGGCATTGTGCCTTTTGTATTAAATTCGGATGCAATTTCTGCGTTTCATCGTCAATAAGAAGGTCCAAGGGATACAGTAAACCTGAAGCGAAGCATCGGAATCTAAAACTGGACTCACAGGAGAGGTTCAAATCATAGAAAGTTAGAGTGTCAGTCCTCTTGTACTTAAGTCGGCATTGTACCTTTTGTATTAAATTCGGATGCAATTTCTGTGTTTAATCGTCAATAAGAAGGTCCAAGGGATACAGTAAACCTGAAGTGAAGCATCGGAATCTAAAAATGGACGCGCAGGATAGGTTCGAATCATAGTAAGTTAGAGTGTCAGTCCTCTTGTACTTAAGTCGGCATTGTGCCTTTTGTATTAAATTCGGATGCAATTTCTGTGTTTCATCGTCAATAAGAAGGTAAGAAGGGATACAGTAAAACTGAAGTGAAGCATCGGAATCTAAAACTGGACTCACAGGAGAGGTTCAAATCATAGACAGTTAGAGTGTCAGTCCTCCTGTACCTAAGTCAGCATTGAGCCTTTTGTATTATATTCGGATGAAATTTCTGTGCTTCATCGTTAATAAGAAGGTCCAAGGGATACAGTAAACCTGAAGTGAAGCATCGGAATCTAAAACTTGACTCACAGGAGAGGTTCAAAGCATAGAAAGTTAGAGTGTAAGTCCTCCTGTACTTAAGTCGGTATTGTGCCTTTTGTATTAAATTCGGATGCAATTTCTGTGTTTCATCGACAATAAGAAGGTCCAAGGTATACAGTAAATCTGAAGTTAAGCATCAGAATCTAAAACTGGACTCACAGGTGAGGTTCAAGTCATAGAAAGTTAGAGTGTCAGTCCTCTTGTACTTAAGTCGGCATTGTGCCTTTTGTATTAAATTCGGATGCAATTTCTGTGTTTCATCGTCAATAAGAAGGTCCAAGGGATACAGTAAACCTGAATTGAAGCATCGTAATGTAAAACTGGACTCACAGGAGAGGTTCAAATCATAGAAATTTAGAGTGTCAGTCCTCCTGTACTTATGTCGGCATTGTGCATTTTTTATTAAATTCGGATGCAATTTCTGTGTTTCATCGTCAATAAGAAGGTCCCAGGGATACAGTAACCCTGAAGTAAAGCATCGGAATCTAAATCTGGATTCACAGGAAAGGTTCAAATCATAGAAAATTTGAGTGTCAGTCCTCTTGTACTTAAGTCGGCATTGTGCCTTTTGTATTTAGTTCGGATGCAATTTCTGTGTTTCATCGTCGATAAGTAGGTGAGAAGGGATACAGTAAAACTGAAGTGAAGCATCGGAATCTAAAACTGGACTCACAGGAGAGGTTCAAATCATAGAAAGTTGGAGTGTCTGTCCTCTTGTACTTAACTCGGCATTGTGACTTTTGAATTTAATTCCGATGCAATTTCTGTGCCTCATCGTTAATAAGAAGGTCCAAGGTACACACTAAACCTGAAGTGAAGCATCGGAATCTAAAACTGGACTCTCAGGATAGTTTCAAATCATAGAAAGATAGAGTGTCACTCCTCTTGTACGTAAGTCGGCATTGTGCCTTTTGTATTAAATTCGGATTCAATTTCTGTGTTTCATCGTCAATAAGAAGGTCCCAGGTATACAGTAAACCTGAAGAGAAGCTTCGGAATCTAAAACTGGACTCACAGGAGAGGTTCAAATCATAGAAAATTAGAGTGTCAATCCTCTTGTACTTAAGTCGGCATTGTGCCTTTTGTATTAAATTCGGATGCAATTTCTGTTTTCCATCGTCAATAAGCAGGTCCAAGGGGTGCAGTAAACATGAAGTAAAGCATCGGAATCTGAAACTGGACTCACAGGAGAGGTTCAAATCATAGAAACTTAGAGAGTCAGTCCTATTGAACTTAAGTCGGCATTGTGCCTTTTGTATTAAATTCGGATGCAATTTCTGTGTTTCAACGTCAATAAGAAGGTCCAACGGATACCATAAACATGAAGTGCAGCATCGGAATCTAAAACTGGACTCACAGGAGAGGTTCAAATCATAGAAAGTTTGAGTGTCAGTCCTCCTGTACCTAAGACAGCATTGTGCCAATTGTATTAAATTCGGATGGAATTTCTGTGCTTCATCGTCAATAAGAAGGCCCAAGGGATACAGTAAACCCGAAGTGAAGCATCGGAATCTAAAACTGGACTCACAGGAGAGGTTCAAGGCATAGAAAGTTAGAATGTCAGTCCTCTTGTACTTACGTCGGCATTGTTTCTTTTGTATTAAATTCGGATGCAATTTCTGTGTGTCATCGTCAATAAGAACGTCCAAGGGATACAGTAAAACTGAAGTGAAGCATCGGAATCTAAAACTGGACTCACAGGAGAGGTTCGAATCATAGAGAGTTAGAGTGTCAGTCCTCTTGTACTTAAGTCGGCATTTTGCCTTTTGTATTAAATTCGGATGCTATTTCTGTGTTTCATCGTCAATAAGAAGCTCCAAGCGATACAGTAAACCTGAAGTGAAGCATCGGAATCTAAAAATGGACTCACAGGTTAGGTTCAAATCATAGAAAGTTAGAGTGTCAGTTCTCTTGTACTTAAGTCGGCATTGTGCCTTATGTATTAAATTCGGATGCAATTTCTGTGTTTCATCGTCAATAACATGGTCCAAGGGATACAGTAAACCTGAAGTGAAGCATCGGAATCTAAAACTGGACTCACGGGAGAGGTTCAAATCATAGAAAGTAAGAGTGTCAGTCTTCTTGTACTTAAGTCGGCATTGTGCCTTTTGTATTAATTTCGGATGCAATTTCTGTGTTTCATCGTCAATAAGAAGGTCCAAGGGATACAGTAAACCTGAAGTGAAGCATCGGAATCTAAAACTGGACTCACAGGAGAGGTTCAAATCATTGAAAGTTAGAGTGTCAGTCCTCCTGTACTTAAGTCGGCATTGTGCCTTTTGTATTAAATTCGGATGCAATTTCTGTGTTTCAACGTCAATAAGAAGGTCCAAGGGATACAGTAAACCTGAAGTGATGCATCGGTATCTAAAACTGGACTCACAGGAGAGGTTCAAATAATAGAAAGTTAGAGTGTCAGTCCTCCTGTACTTAAAACTTCATTGTGCCTTTTGTATAAAATTCGGATGCAATTTCTGTGTTTCATCGTCAATAAGAAGGTTCCAGGGCTACAGTAAACCTGAAGTGAAGCATCGGAATCTAAAACTGGATTCACAGCACAGGTTCTAATCATGAATGATAGATTGTCAGTCATCTTGTACTTAAGTCGGCATTGTGCCTTTTTTATTAAATTCGGATGCAATTTATGTGTTTCATCGTCAATAAGAAGGTCCAAGCGATACAGTAAACCTGAAGTGAATCATCGGAACCTAAAACTGAACTCACAGGAGAGGTTCAAATCATAGAAACTTAGAGAGTCAGTCCTCTATCACTTAAGTCGGCAATGTGCCTTTTCTATTAAATTCGGATGAATTTCTCTGTTTCATCGTCAATAATAAGGTCCAACGGATACCATAAACATGAAGTGCAGCATCGGAAACTAAAAGTGGACTCACAGGAGAGGTTCAAATCATAGAAAGTGTGAGTGTCAGTCCTCCTGTACCTAAGACAGCATTGTTCCTTTTGTATTAAATTCGGATGGAATTTCTGTGCTTCATCGTCAATAAGAACATCCAAGGGATACAGTAAAGCTGAAGTGAAGCATCGGAATCTAAAACTGGACTCACAGGAGAGGTTCAAGGCATAGAAAGTTAGAGTGTCAGTCCTCTTGTACTTACGTCGGCATTGTTTCTTTTGTATTAAATTCGGATGCAATTTCTGTGTTTCATCGTCAATAAGAAGCTCCAAGGGATACAGTAAACCTGAAGTGAAGCATCGGAATCTAAAAGTGGACTCACAGGTTAGGTTCAAATCATTGAATATTAGAGTGTCAGTTCTCGTGTACTTAAGTCGGCATTGTGCCTTTTGTATTAAATTCGGATGCAATCTCTGTGTTTCATCGTCAATAAGAAGGTCCAAGGGATACAGTAAACCTGAAGTGAAGCATCGGAATCCATAACTGGACTCACAGGAGAGGTTCAAATCATAGCAAGTTAGAGTGTCAGTCCTCTTGTACTAAAGTCGACATTGTGCCTTTTGTATTAAATTCGGATGCAATTTCTGTGTTTCATCGTCAATAAGAAGGTCCAAGGGATACAGTAAACCTGAAGTGAAGCATCGGAATCTAAAGCTGGACTCACAGGAGAGGTTCATATCATAGAAAGTTAGAGTGTCAGTCCTCTTGTACTTAAGTCGGCATTGTGCCGTTTGTATTAAATTCGGATGCAATATCTGTGTTTCATCGTCAATAAGAAGGTCCAAGGGATACAGTAAACCTGAAGTGCAGCATCGGAATCTAAAACTGGAATCGCAGGAGAGGTTCAAATCATAGAAAGTTAGAGTGTCAGTCCTCCTGTACTTAAGTCGGCATTGTGCCTTTTGTATTAAATTCGGATGCTATTTCTGTGTTTCATCGTCAACAAGATGGTCCAAGGTATACAGTAAATCTGAAGTGAAGCATCGGAATCTGAAACTGGACTCAGAGGAGGGGTTCAAATCATAGAAAGTTAGAGTGTCAGTCCTCTTGTACTTAAGTCGGCATTGTGCCTTTTGTATTATATTCGGATGCAATATCTGTGTTTCATCGTCAATAACAAGGTCCAAGGGATACAGTAAACCCGATGTGAAGCATCGGAATCTAAAACTGGACTCACAGGAGAGGTTCAAATCATAGAAATTTAGAGTGTCAGTGTTCCTGTACTTAAGTTGGCATTGTGCCTTTTGTATTAAATTCGGATGCAATTTCTGTGTTTCATCGTCAATAAGAAGGTCCAAGGGATACAGTAAACCTGAAGTGAAGCATCGGAATCTAAAACTGGACTCACAGGAGAGGTTCAAATCATAGAAAGTTAGAGTGTCAGTCCTCTTGTACTTAAGTCGGCATTGTGCCTTTTGTATTAAATTCGGATGCAATTTCTGTGTTTCATCGTCAATAAGAAGGTCCAAGGGATACAGTAAACCTGAAGTGAAGCATCGGAATCTAAAAATGGACTCGCAGGATAGTTTCGAATCATAGAAAGTTAGTGTCAGTCCTCTTGTACTTAAGTCGGCATCGTGCCTTTTGTATTAAATTCGGATGCAATATCTGTGTTTCATCGTCAATAAGAAGGTCCAAGGGATACAGTGAACCTGAAGTAAAGCATCGGAATCTAAAACTGGATTCACAGGATAGGTTCATGTCATAATAAGTTAGAGTGTCAGTCCTCTTGTACTTAAGTCGGCATTGTGCCTTTTGCATTAAGTTCGGATGCAATTTCTGTGTTTCATCGTCAATAAGAAGGTCCAAGGGATACAGTAAACCTGAAGTGAAGCATCGGAATCTAAAAATGGACTCGCAGGATAGTTTCGAATCATAGAAAGTTAGTGTCAGTCCTCTTGTACTTAAGTCAGCATTGTGCCTTTTGTATTAAATTCGGATGCAATCTCTGTGTTTCATCGTCAATAAGAAGGTCCAAGGGATACAGTAAACCTGAAGTGAAGCATCGGAATCCATAACTGGACTCACAGGAGAGGTTCAAATCATAGAAAGTTAGAGTTTCACTCCTCTTGTACTTATGTCGGCTTTGTGCTTTTTGTATTAAATTCGGATGTAATTTCTGTGTTTCATTGTCAATAAGAAGGTCCAAGGGATACAGTAAACCTGAAGTGAAGCATCGGAATCTAAAACTGGACTCACAGGATAGGTTCAAATCATAGAAAGTTAGAGTGTCAGTTCTCTTGCACTTAAGTCGGCATTGTGCCTTTTGTATTAAATTCGGATGCAATCTGTGTGTTTCATCGTCAATAAGAAGGTCCAAGGGATACAGTAAACCTGAAGTGAAGCATCGGAAGCTATAACTGGACTCACAGGAGAGGTTCAAATCATAGAAAGTTAGAGTGTCAGTCCTCTTGTACTTAAGTCGACATTGTGCCTTTTGCATTAAATTCGGATGCAATTTCTGTGTTTCATCGTCAATAAGAAGGTCCAAGGGATACAGTAAACCTGAAGTGAAGCATCGGAATCTAAAGCTGGACTCACAGGAGAGGTTCAAGTCATAGAAAGTTAGAGTGTCAATCCTCTTGTACTGAAGTCGGCATTGTGCCTTTTGTATTAAATTTGGATGCAATTTCTGTTTTCCATCGTCATTAAGAAGGTCCAAGGGGTGCAGTAAACATGAAGTAAAGCATCGGAATCTAAAACTGGACTCACAGGAGTGGTTCAAATCATAGAAAGTTTGAGAGTCAGTCCTATTGAACTTAAGTCGGCATTGTGCCTTTTGTATAAAATTCGGATGCAATTTCTGTGTTTCATCGTCAATAAGATGGTTCCAGGGCTACAGTAAACCTGAAGTGAAGCATCGGAATCTAAAACTGGACTCACAGCATAGGTTCAAATCATAGAATGATAGATTGACAGTCATCTTGTACTTAAGTCGGCATTGTGCCTTTTTTATTAAATTCGGATGCAATTTATGTGTTTCATCGTCAATAAGAAGGTCCAAGCGATACAGTAAACCTGAAGTGAATCATCGGAATCTAAAACTGAACTCACAGGAGAGGTTCAAATCATAGAAACTTAGAGTGTCAGTCCTCTATTACTTAAGTCGGCATTGTGCCGTTTCTATTAAATTCGGATGAATTTCTCTGTTTCATCGTCAATAAGAAGGTCCAACGGATACCATAAACATGAAGTGCAGCATCGGAATCTAAAACTGGACTTACAGGAGAGGTTCAAATCATAGAAAGTTAGAGTGTAAGTCCTCCTGTACTTAAGTCGGCATTGTGCCTTTTGTATTAAATTCGGATGCTATTTCTGTGTTTCATCGTCAACAAGATGGTACAAGGTATACAGTAAATCTGAAGTGAAGCATCGGAATCTAAAACTGGATCCACAGGAGAGGTTCAAATCAGAGAAAGTTAGAGTTTCAGTCCTCTTGTACTTAAGTTGGCTTTGTGCTTTTTGTATTAAATTCGGATGTAATTTCTGTGTTTCATTGTCAATAAGAAGGTCCAAGGGATACAGTAAACCTGAAGTGAAGCATCGGAATCTAAAACTGGACTCACAGGACAGGTTCAAATCATAGAATGTTAGAGTGTCAGTTCTCTTGTACTTAAGTCGGCATTGTGCCTTTTGTATTAAATTCGGATGCAATCTCGGTGTTTCATCGTCAATAAGAAGGTCCAAGGGATACAGTAAACCTGAAGTGCAGCACCGGAATCTAAAACTGGAATCGCAGGAGAGATTCAAATCATAGAAAGTTAGAGTGTAAGTCCTCCTGTACTTAAGTCGGCATTGTGCCTTTTGTATTAAATTCGGATGCTATTTCTGTGTTTCATCGTCAACAAGATGGTCCAAGGTATACAGTAAATCTGAAGTGAAGCATCGGAATCTAAAACTGGACTCACAGCATAGGTTCAAATCATAGAATGATAGATTGACAGTCATCTTGTACTTAAGTCGGCATTGTGCCTTTTTTATTAAATTCGGATGCATTTTATGTGTTTCATCGTCAATAAGAAGGTCCAAGCGATACAGTAAACCTGAAGTGAATCATCGGAATCTAAAACTGAACTCACAGGAGAGGTTCAAATCATAGAAACTTAGAGTGTCAGTCCTCTATTACTTAAGTCGGCATTGTGCCGTTTCTATTAAATTCGGATGAATTTCTGTGTTTCATCGTCAATAAGAAGGTCCAACGAATACCATAAACATGAAGTGCAGCATCGGAATCTAAAACTGGACTCACAGGAGACGTTCAAATAATAGAAAGTTTCAGTGTCAGTCCTCCTGTTCCTAAGACAGCATTGTGCCTTTTGTATTAAATTCGGATGGAATTTCTGTGCTCCATCGATAATATGAAGGTCCAAGGGATACAGTACACCTGAAGTGAAGCATCGGAATCTAAAACTGGACTCACAGGAGAGGTTCAAGGCATAGAAAGTTATAGTGTCAGTCCTCTTGTACTTACGTCGGCATTGGTTCTTTTGTATTAAATTCGGATGCAATTTCTGTGTTTCATCGTCAATAAGAACGTCCAAGGGTTACAGCAAACCTGAAGTGAAGCATCGGAATGTAAAAATGGACTCGCAGGATAGGTTCGAATCATAGAAAGTTAGAGTGTCAGTCCTCTTGTACTTAAGTCGGCATTGTGCCTTTTGTATTAAATTCGGATGCAATTTCTGTGTTTCATCGTCAATTAGAAGGTAAGAAGGGATACAGTAAAACTGAAGGGAAGCATCGGAATCTAAAACTGGACTCACAGGAGAGGTTCAAATCATAGAAAGTTAGAGTTTCAGTCCTCTTGTACTTAAGTCGGCTTTGCGCTTTTTGTATTAAATTCGGATGTAATTTCTGTGTTTCATTGTCAATAAGAAGGTCCAAGGAATACAGTAAACCTGAAGTGAAGCATCGGAATCTGAAACTGGACTCACAGTATAGGTTCAAATGATAGAAAGTTAGAGTGTCAGGTCTCTTGTACTTAAGTCGGCACTGTGCCTTTTGTATTAAATTCGGATGCAATTTCTGTGTTTCATCGTCAATAAGAAGGTCCCAGGGATACAGTAAACCTGAAGTAAAGCATCGGAATCTAAATCTGGATTCACAGGATAGGTTCAAATCATAGAAAGTTAGTGTGTCAGTCCTCTTGTACTTAAGTCGGCATTGTGCCTTTTGTATTAAGTTCAGATGCATTTTCTGTGTTTCATCCTCAATAAGAAGGTGAGAAGGGATACAGTAAAACTGATGCGAAGCATCGGAATCTAAAACTGGACTCACAGGAGAGGTTCAAATCATAGAAAGTTGGAGTGTCTGTCCTCTTGTGCTTAACTCGGCATTGTGCCTTTTGATTTTAATTCCGATGCAATTTCTGTGCCTCATCGTTAATAAGAAGGTCCAAGGTACACAGTAAACGTGAAGTGAAGCATCGGAATCTAAAACTGGACTCTCAGGATAGTTTCAAATCATAGAAAAATTGAGTGTCAGTCATCTTGTACATAAGTCGGCATTGTGCCTTTTGTATTAAATTCGGATTCAATTTCTGTGTTTCATCGTCAATAAGAAGGTCCCAGGGATACAGTAACCCTGAAGTGAAGCATCGGAATCTAAAACTGGACTCACAGGAGAGGTTCAAATCATAGAAAGTTAGAGAGTCAGTCCTATTGATCTTAAGTCGGCATTGTGCCTTTTGTATTAAATTCGGATGCAATTTCTGTGTTCCAACGTCAATAAGAAGGTCCAAGGGATACAGCAAACCTGAAGTGAAGCATCGGTATCTAAAACTGGACTCACAGGAGAGGTTCAAATAATAGAAAGTTAGAGTGTCAGTCCTCCTGTACTTAAAACGGCATTGTGCCTTTTGTATAAAATTCGGATGCAATTTCTGTGTTTCATCGTCAATAAGAAGGTTCCAGGGCTACAGTAAACCTGAAGTGAAGCATCGGAATCTAAAACAGGACTCACAGCATAGGTTCAAATCTTAGAATGATAGATTGACAGTCATATTGTACTTAAGTCGGCATTGTGCCTTTTTTATTAAATTCGGATGCATTTTATGTGTTTCATCGTCAATAAGAAGGTCCAAGCGATACAGTAAACCTGAAGTGAATCATCGGTATCTAAAACTGAACTCATAGGAGAGGTTCAAATCATAGAAACTTAGAGTGTTAGTCCTCTATTACTTAAGTCGGCATTGTGCCGTTTCTATTAAATTCGGATGAATTTCTCTGTTTCATCGTCAATAAGAAGGTCCAACGGATACCATAAACATGAAGTGCAGCATCGGAATCTAAAACTGGACTCACAGGAGAGGTTCAAATCATAGAAAGTTTGAGTGTCAGTCCTCCTGTTCCTAAGACAGCATTGTGCCTTTGTATTAAATTCGGATGGAATTTCTGTGCTTCATCGTTAATAAGAAGGTCCAAGGGATACAGTACACCTGAAGTGAAGCATCGGAATCTAAAACTGGACTCACAGGAGAGGTTCAAGGCATAGAAAGTTATAGTGTCAGTCCTCTTGTACTTACGTCGGCATTGGTTCTTTTGTATTAAATTCGGATGCAATTTCTGTGTTTCATCGTCAATAAGAACGTCCAAGGGTTACATTAAACCTGAAGTGAAGCATCGGAATGTAAAAATGGACTCGCAGGATAGGTTCGAATCATAGAAAGGTAGAGTGTCAGTCCTCTTGTACTTAAGTCGGCATTGCGCCTTTTGTAATAAATTCGGATGCAATTTCTGTGTTTCATCGTCAATTAGAAGGTAAGAAGGGATACAGTAAAACTGAAGGGAAGCATCGGAATCTGAAACTGGACTCACAGGAGAGGTTCAAATCATAGAAAGTTAGAGTTTCAGTCCTCTTGTACTTAAGTCGGCTTTGCGCTTTTTGTATTAAATTCGGATGTAATTTCTGTGTTTCATTGTCAATAAGAAGGTCCAAGGGATACAGTAAACCTGAAGTGAAGCATCGGAATCTAAAACTGGACTCACAGGATAGGTTCAAATCATAGAAAGTTAGAGTGCCAGTTCTCTTGTACTTAAGTCGGCATTGTGCCTTTTGTATTAAATTCGGTTGCAATCTCTGTATTTCATCGTCAATAAGCGGGTCCAAAATATCGGTATCTGAAACTGGACTCACAGGAGAGGTTAAAATCATTGAAAGTTTGAGTGTCAGTCCTCCTGTACTTCAGTCGGCATTGTTCCTTTTGTATTAAATTGAGATGCAACTTCTGTGTTTCATCGTCAATATGAAGGTCCCAGGGATACAGTAAACCTGAAGTGAAGCATCGGAATCTAAAACTGGACTCACAGGATAGGTTCAAATCATAGTAAGTTAGAGTGTCACTCCTCTTGTACTGAAGTCGGCATTGTTCCCTTTGTATTAAATTCGGATGCAATTTCTGTGTTTCATCGTCAATAAGAAGGTCCAAGGCATACAGTAAACCTGATGTGTAGAATCGGAATCTAAAACTGGACTCACAGGAGAGTTTCAAATCATAGAAAGTTAGAGTGTCAATCCTCTTGTACTTAAGTCGGCATTGTGCCTTTTGTATTAAATTTGGATGCAATTTCTGTTTTCCATCGTCAATAAGAAGGTCCGAGGGGTGCAGTAAACATGAAGTAAAGCATCGGAATCTAAAACTGGACTCACAGGAGAGGTTCAAATCATAGAAAGTTAGAGAGTCAGTCCTATTGAACTTAAGTCGGCATTGTGCCTTTTGTATTAAATTCGGATGCAATTTCTGTGTTCCAACGTCAATAAGAAGGTCCAAGGGATACAGCAAACCTGAAGTGAAGCATCGGTATCAAAAACTGGACTCACAGGAGAGGTTCAAATAATAGAAAGTTAGAGTGTCAGTCCTCCTGTACTTAAAACGGCATTGTGCCTTTTGTATAAAATTCGGATGCAATTTCTGTGTTTCATCGTCAATAAGAAGGTTCCAGGCTACAGTAAACCTGAAGTGAAGCATCGGAATCTAAAACTGGACTCACAGCATAGGTTCAAATCATAGAATGATAGATTGACAGTCATCTTGTACTTAAGTCGGCATTGTGCCTTTTTTATTAAATTCGGATGCATTTTATGTGTTTCATCGTCAATAAGAAGGTCCAAGCGATACAGTAAACCTGAAGTGAATCATCGGAAACTAAAACTGAACTCACAGGAGAGGTTCAAATCATAGAAACTTAGAGTGTCAGTCCTCTATTACTTAAGTCGGCATTGTGCCGTTTCTATTACATTCGGATGAATTTCTCTGTTTCATCGTCAATAAGAAGGTCCAACGGATACCATAACATGAAGTGCAGCATCGGAATCTAAAACTGGACTCACAGGAGAGGTTCAAATCATAGAAAGTTTGAGTGTCAGTCCTCCTGATCCTAAGACAGCATTGTGCCTTTTGTATTAAATTCGGATGGAATTTCTGTGCTTCATCGTTAATAAGAAGGTCCAAGGGATACAGTACACCTGAAGTGAAGCATCGGAATCTAAAACTGGACTCACAGGAGAGGTTCAAGGCATAGAAAGTTATAGTGTCAGGCCTCTTGTACTTACGTCGGCATTGGTTCTTTTGTTTTAAATTCGGATGCAATTTCTGTGTTTCATTGTCAATAAGAAGGTCCCAGGGATACAGTAAACCTAAAGTGAAGCATCGGAACCTAAAACTGGACTCACAGTATAGGTTCAAATGATAGAAAGTTAGAGTGTCAGGTCTCTTGTACTTAAGTCGGCACTGTGCCTTTTGTATTAAATTCGGATGCAATCTCTGTGTTTCATCGTCAATAAGAAGGTCCAAGGGATACAGTAAACCTGAAGTGAAGCATCGGAATCTATAACTGGACTCACAGGAGAGGTTCAAATCATAGAAAGTTAGAGTGTCAGTCCTCTTGTACTTAAGTCGACATTGTGCCTTTTGTATTAAATTCGGATGCAATTTCTGTTTTTCATCGTCAATAAGAAGGTCCAAGGGATACAGTAAACCTGAAGTAAAGCATCGGAATCTAAAGCTGGACTCACAGGAGAGGCTCAAATCATAGAAAGTTAGAGTGTCAGTCCTCTTGTACTTAAGTCGGCATTGTGCCGTTTGTATTAAATTCGGATGCAATATCTGTGTTTCATCGTCAATAAGAAGGTCCAAGGGATACAGTAAACCTGAAGTGCAGCATCGGAATCAAAAACTGGAATCGCAGGAGAGGTTCAAATCATAGAAAGTTAGAGTGTAAGTCCACCTGTACTTAAGTCGGCATTGTGCCTTTTGCATTAAATTCGGATGCTATTTTTGTGTTTCATCGTCAACAAGATGGTCCAAGGTATACAGTAAATCTGAAGTGAAGCATCGGAATCTAAAACTGGACTCACAGAGAGGTTCAAATCATAGAAAGTTAGAGTGTCAGTCCTCTTGTACTTAAGTCGGCATTGTGCCTTTTGTATTAAATTCGGATGCAATTTCTGTGTTTCATCGTCAATAAGAAGGTCCAAGGGGTACAGTAAACCTGAAGTGAAGCATCGGAATCTAAAAATGGAATTGCAGGAATAGGTTCGAATACTAGAAAGTTAGAATGTCACTCCTCTTGTACTTAAGTCGGCATTTAGCCTTTTGCATTAAGTTCGGATGCAATTTCTGTGTTTCATCGTCAATAAGAAGGTAAGAAGGGATACAGTAAAACTGAAGTGAAGCATCGGAATCTAAAACTGGACTCTCAGGAGAGGTTCAAATCATAGAAAGTTAGAGTTTCAGTCCTCTTGTACTTAAGTCGGCTTTGTGCTTTTTGTATTAAATTCGGATGTAATTTCTGTGTTTCATTGTCAATAAGAAGGTCCAAGGGATACAGTAAACCTGAAGTGAAGCATCGGAATCTAAAACTGGCATCACAGGATAGGTTCAAATCATAGAAAGTTAGAGTGTCAGTTCTCTTGTACTTAAGTCGGCATTGTGCCTTTTGTATTAAATTCGGATGCAATCTCTGTGTTTCATCGTCAATAAGAAGGTCCAAGGGATACAGTAAACCTGAAGTGAAGCATCGGAATCTAAAACTGGACTCTCAGGAGAGGTTCAAATCATAGAAAGTTAGAGTTTCAGTCCTCTTGTACTTAAGTCGGTTTTGTGCTTTTTGTATTAAATTTGGATGTAATTTCTGTGTTTCATTGTCAATAAGAAGGTCCAAGGGATACAGTAAACCTGAAGTGAAGCATCGGAATCTAAAACTGGACTCACAGGATAGGTTCAAATCATAGAAAGTTAGAGTGTCAGTTCTCTTGTACTTAAGTCGGCATTGTGCCTTTTGTATTAAATTCGGATGCAATCTCTGTGTTTCATCGTCAATAAGAAGGTCCAAGGGATACAGTAAACCTGAAGTGAAGCATCGGAATCTAAAGCTGGACTCACAGGAGAGGTTCAAATCATAGAAAGTTAGAGTGTCAGTCCTCTTGTACTTAAGTCGGCATTGTGCCGTTTGTATTAAATTCGGATGCAATATCTGTGTTTCATCGTCAATATGAAGGTCCAAGGGATACAGTAAACCTGAAGTGCAGCATCGGAATCAAAAACTGGAATCGCAGGAGAGGTTCAAATCATAGTAAGTTAGAGTGTAAGTCCTCCTGTACTTAAGTCGGCATTGTGCCTTTTGTATTAAATTCGGGTGCTATTTCTGTGTTTCATCGTCAACAAGATGGTCCAAGGTATACAGTAAATCTGAAGTGAAGCATCGGAATCTAAAACTGGACTCACAGGAGAGGTTCAAATCATAGAAAGTTAGAGTGTCAGTCCTCTTGTACTTAAGTCGGCATTGTGCCTTTTGTATTAAATTCGGATGCAATTTCTGTGTTTCCTCGTCAATAAGAAGGTCCAAGGGGTACAGTGAACCTGAAGTGAAGCATCGGAATCTAAAAATGGAATTGCAGGATAGGTTCGATCATAGAAAGTTAGAATGTCACTCCTCTTGTACTTAAGTCGGCATTGTGCCTTTTGTATTAAATTCGGATGCAATTTCTGTGTTTCATCGTCAATTAGAAGGTCCAAGGGATACAGTAAACCTGAAGTAAAGCATCGGAATCTAAAACTGGATTCACAGGATAGGTTCATATCATAAAAAGTTAGAGTGTCAGTCCTCTTGTACTTAGGTCGGCATTGTGCCTTTTGCATTAAGTTCGGATGCAATTTCTGTGTTTCATCGTCAATAAGAAGGTAAGAAGGGATACAGTAAAACTGAAGTGAAGCATCGGAATCTAAAACTGGACTCTCAGGAGAGGTTCAAATAATAGAAAGTTAGAGTTTCTGTCCTCTTGTACTTAAGTCGGCTTTGTGCTTTTTTTATTAAATTCGGATGTAATTTCTGTGTTTCATTGTCAATAAGAAGGTCCAAGGGATACAGTAAACCTGAAGTGAAGCATCAGAATCTAAAACTGTACTCACAGGATAGGTTCAAATCATAGAAAGTTAGAGTGTCAGTTCTCTTGTACTTAAGTCGGCATTGTGCCTTTTGTATTAAATTCGGATGCAGTCTCTGTGTTTCATCGTCAATAAGAAGGTCCAAGGGATACAGTCAACCTGAAGTGAAGCATCGAAATCTAAAGCTGGACTCACAGGAGAGGTTCAAATCATAGAAAGTTAGAGTGTCAGTCCTCTTGTACTTAAGTCGGCATTGTGCCGTTTGTATTAAATTCGGATGCAATATCTGTGTTTCATCGTCAATAAGAAGGTCCAAGGGATACAGTAAACCTGAAGTGCAGCATCGGAATCTAAATCTGCAATCCCAGGAGAGGTTCAAATCATAGAAAGTTAGAGTGTAAGTCCTCCTGTACTTAAGTCGGCATTGTGCCTTTTGTATTAAATTCGGATGCTATTTCTGTGTTTCATCGTCAACAAGATGGTCCAAGGTATACAGTAAATCTGAAGTGTAGCATCGGAATCAAAAACTGGACTCACAAGAGAGGTTCAAATCATAGAAAGTTAGAGTGTCAGTCCTCTTGTACTTAAGTTGCATTGTGCCTTTTGTATTAAATTCGGATGCAATTTCTGTGTTTCATCGTCAATAAGAAGGTCCAAGGGATACAGTAAACCTGAAGTGAAGATTCGGAATCCAAAAATGGACTTGCAGGATAGGTTCGAATCATAGAAAGTTAGAGTGTCAGTCCTCTTGTACTTGAGTCGGCATTGTGCCTTTTGTATTAAATTCGGATGGAATTTCTGTGTTTCATCGTCAATAAGATGGTCCAAGGGATACAGTAAACCTGAAGTAAAGCATCGGAATCTAAAACTGGATTCACAGGATAGGTTCATATCATAGAAAGTTAGAGAGTCAGTCCTCTTGTACTTAAGTCGGCATTGTGCCTTTTGCATTAAGTTCGGATGCAATTTCTGTGTATCATCGTCAATAAGAAGGTAAGAAGGGATACAGAAAAACTGAAGTGAAGCATCGGAATCTGAAACTGGACTCACAGGATAGGTTCAAATCATAGAAAGTTAGAGTTTCTGTCCTCTTGTACTTAAGTCGGCTTTGTGCTTTTTTTATTAAATTCGGATGTAATTTCTGTGTTTCATTGTCAATAAGAAGGTCCAAGGGATACAGTAAACCTGAAGTGAAGCATCAGAATCTAAAACTGGACTCACAGGATAGGTTCAAATCATGGAAAGTTAGAGTGTCAGTTCTCTTGTACTTAAGTCGGCATTGTGCCTTTTGTATTAAATTCGGATGCAATCTCTGTGTTTCATCGTCAATAAGAAGGTCCAAGGGATACAGTCAACCTGAAGTGAAGCATCGGAATCTAAAGCTGGACTCACAGGAGAGGTTCAAATCATAGAAAGTTAGAGTGTCAGTCCTCTTGTACTTAAGTCGGCATTGTGCCGTTTGTATTAAATTCGGATGCAATATCTGTGTTTCATCGTCAATAAGAAGGTCCAAGGGATACAGTAAACCTGAAGTGCAGCATCGGAATCTAAATCTGCAATCCCAGGAGAGGTTCAAATCATAGAAAGTTAGAGTGTAAGTCCTCCTGTACTTAAGTCGGCATTGTGCCTTTTGTATTAAATTCGGATGCTATTTCTGTGTTTCATCGTCAACAAGATGGTCCAAGGTATACAGTAAATCTGAAGTGAAGCATCGGAATCAAAAACTGGACTCACAAGAGAGGTTCAAATCATAGAAAGTTAGAGTGTCAGTCCTCTTGTACTTAAGTTGCATTGTGCCTTTTGTATTAAATTCGGATGCAATTTCTGTGTTTCATCGTCAATAAGAAGGTCCAAGGGACACAGTAAACCTGAGTGAAGCATCGGAATCTAAAAATGGAATTGCAGGATAGGTTCGATCATAGAAAGTTAGAATGTCACTCCTCTTGTACTTAAGTCGGCATTGTGCCTTTTGTATTAAATTCGGATGCAATTTCTGTGTTTCATCGTCAATTAGAAGGTCCAAGGGATACAGTAAACCTGAAGTGAAGCATCGGAATCTAAAACTGGCATCACAGGATAGGTTCAAATCATAGAAAGTTAGAGTGTCAGTTCTCTTGTACTTAAGTCGGCATTGTGCCTTTTGTATTAAATTCGGATGCAATCTCTGTGTTTCATCGTCAATAAGAAGGTCCAAGGGATACAGTAAACCTGAAGTGAAGCATCGGAATCTAAAACTGGACTCTCAGGAGAGGTTCAAATCATAGAAAGTTAGAGTTTCAGTCCTCTTGTACTTAAGTCGGTTTTGTGCTTTTTGTATTAAATTTGGATGTAATTTCTGTGTTTCATTGTCAATAAGAAGGTCCAAGGGATACAGTAAACCTGAAGTGAAGCATCGGAATCTAAAACTGGACTCACAGGATAGGTTCAAATCATAGAAAGTTAGAGTGTCAGTTCTCTTGTACTTAAGTCGGCATTGTGCCTTTTGTATTAAATTCGGATGCAATCTCTGTGTTTCATCGTCAATAAGAAGGTCCAAGGGATACAGTAAACCTGAAGTGAAGCATCGGAATCTAAAGCTGGACTCACAGGAGAGGTTCAAATCATAGAAAGTTAGAGTGTCAGTCCTCTTGCACTTAAGTCGGCATTGTGCCGTTTGTATTAAATTCGGATGCAATATCTGTGTTTCATCGTCAATAAGAAGGTCCAAGGGATACAGTAAACCTGAAGTGCAGCATCGGAATCAAAAACTGGAATCGCAGGAGAGGTTCAAATCATAGTAAGTTAGAGTGTAAGTCCTCCTGTACTTAAGTCGGCATTGTGCCTTTTGTATTAAATTCGGATGCTATTTCTGTGTTTCATCGTCAACAAGATGGTCCAAGGTATACAGTAAATCTGAAGTGAAGCATCGGAATCTAAAACTGGACTCACAGGAGAGCTTCAAATCATAGAAAGTTAGAGTGTCAGTCCTCTTGTACTTAAGTCGGCATTGTGCCTTTTGTATTAAATTCGGATGCAATCTCTGTGTTTCATCGTCAATAAGAAGGTCCAAGGGATACAGTAAACCTGAAGTGAAGCATCGGAATCTAAAACTGGACTCTCAGGAGAGGTTCAAATCATAGAAAGTTAGAGTTTCAGTCCTCTTGTACTTAAGTCGGTTTTGTGCTTTTTGTATTAAATTTGGATGTAATTTCTGTGTTTCATTGTCAATAAGAAGGTCCAAGGGATACAGTAAACCTGAAGTGAAGCATCGGAATCTAAAACTGGACTCACAGGATAGGTTCAAATCATAGAAAGTTAGAGTGTCAGTTCTCTTGTACTTAAGTCGGCATTGTGCCTTTTGTATTAAATTCGGATGCAATCTCTGTGTTTCATCGTCAATAAGAAGGTCCAAGGGATACAGTAAACCTGAAGTGAAGCATCGGAATCTAAAGCTGGACTCACAGGAGAGGTTCAAATCATAGAAAGTTAGAGTGTCAGTCCTCTTGCACTTAAGTCGGCATTGTGCCGTTTGTATTAAATTCGGATGCAATATCTGTGTTTCATCGTCAATAAGAAGGTCCAAGGGATACAGTAAACCTGAAGTGCAGCATCGGAATCAAAAACTGGAATCGCAGGAGAGGTTCAAATCATAGTAAGTTAGAGTGTAAGTCCTCCTGTACTTAAGTCGGCATTGTGCCTTTTGTATTAAATTCGGATGCTATTTCTGTGTTTCATCGTCAACAAGATGGTCCAAGGTATACAGTAAATCTGAAGTGAAGCATCGGAATCTAAAACTGGACTCACAGGAGAGCTTCAAATCATAGAAAGTTAGAGTGTCAGTCCTCTTGTACTTAAGTCGGCATTGTGCCTTTTGTATTAAATTCGGATGCAATTTCTGTGTTTCCTCGTCAATAAGAAGGTCCAAGGGGTACAGTGAACCTGAAGTGAAGCATCGGAATCTAAAAATGGAATTGCAGGATAGGTTCGATCATAGAAAGTTAGAATGTCACTCCTCTTGTACTTAAGTCGGCATTGTGCCTTTTGTATTAAATTCGGATGCAATTTCTGTGTTTCATCGCCAATAAGAAGGTCCAAGGGATACAGTAAACCTGAAGTGCAGCATCGGAATCTAATTCTGCAATCCCAGGAGAGGTTCAAATCATAGAAAGTTAGAGTGTAAGTCCTCCTGTACTTAAGTCGGCATTGTGCCTTTTGTATTAAATTCGGATGCTATTTCTGTGTTTCATCGTCAACAAGATGGTCCAAGGTATACAGTAAATCTGAAGTGAAGCATCGGAATCAAAAACTGGACTCACAAGAGAGGTTCAAATCATAGAAAGTTAGAGTGTCAGTCCTCTTGTACTTAAGTTGCATTGTGCCTTTTGTATTAAATTCGGATGCAATTTCTGTGTTTCATCGTCAATAAGAAGGTCCAAGGGATACAGTAAACCTGAAGTGAAGATTCGGAATCCAAAAATGGACTTGCAGGATAGGTTCGAATCATAGAAAGTTAGAGTGTCAGTCCTCTTGTACTTGAGTCGGCATTGTGCCTTTTGTATTAAATTCGGATGCAATTTCTGTGTTTCATCGTCAATAAGATGGTCCAAGGGATACAGTAAACCTGAAGTAAAGCATCGGAATCTAAAACTGGATTCACAGGATAGGTTCATATCATAGAAAGTTAGAGAGTCAGTCCTCTTGTACTTAAGTCGGCATTGTGCCTTTTGCATTAAGTTCGGATGCAATTTCTGTGTATCATCGTCAATAAGAAGGTAAGAAGGGATACAGTAAAACTGAAGTGAAGCATCGGAATCTGAAACTGGACTCACAGGATAGGTTCAAATCATAGAAAGTTAGAGTTTCTGTCCTCTTGTACTTAAGTCGGCTTTGTGCTTTTTTTATTAAATTCGGATGTAATTTCTGTGTTTCATTGTCAATAAGAAGGTCCAAGGGATACAGTAAACCTGAAGTGAAGCATCAGAATCTAAAACTGGACTCACAGGATAGGTTCAAATCATAGAAAGTTAGAGTGTCAGTTCTCTTGTACTTAAGTCGGCATTGTGCCTTTTGTATTAAATTCGGATGCAATCTCTGTGTTTCATCGTCAATAAGAAGGTCCAAGGGATACAGTCAACCTGAAGTGAAGCATCGGAATCTAAAGCTGGACTCACAGGAGAGGTTCAAATCATAGAAAGTTAGAGTGTCAGTCCTCTTGTACTTAAGTCGGCATTGTGCCGTTTGTATTAAATTCGGATGCAATATCTGTGTTTCATCGTCAATAAGAAGGTCCAAGGGATACAGTAAACCTGAAGTGCAGCATCGGAATCTAAATCTGCAATCCCAGGAGAGGTTCAAATCATAGAAAGTTAGAGTGTAAGTCCTCCTGTACTTAAGTCGGCATTGTGCCTTTTGTATTAAATTCGGATGCTATTTCTGTGTTTCATCGTCAACAAGATGGTCCAAGGTATACAGTAAATCTGAAGTGAAGCATCGGAATCAAAAACTGGACTCACAAGAGAGGTTCAAATCATAGAAAGTTAGAGTATCAGTCCTCTTGTACTTAAGTTGCATTGTGCCTTTTGTATTAAATTCGGATGCAATTTCTGTGTTTCATCGTCAATAAGAAGGTCCAAGGGACACAGTAAACCTGAGAGAAGCATCGGAATCTAAAAATGGAATTGCAGGATAGGTTCGATCATAGAAAGTTAGAATGTCACTCCTCTTGTACTTAAGTCGGCATTGTGCCTTTTGTATTAAATTCGGATGCAATTTCTGTGTTTCATCGTCAATTAGAAGGTCCAAGGGATACAGTAAACCTGAAGTGAAGCATCGGAATCTAAAACTGGCATCACAGGATAGGTTCAAATCATAGAAAGTTAGAGTGTCAGTTCTCTTGTACTTAAGTCGGCATTGTGCCTTTTGTATTAAATTCGGATGCAATCTCTGTGTTTCATCGTCAATAAGAAGGTCCAAGGGATACAGTAAACCTGAAGTGAAGCATCGGAATCTAAAACTGGACTCTCAGGAGAGGTTCAAATCATAGAAAGTTAGAGTTTCAGTCCTCTTGTACTTAAGTCGGTTTTGTGCTTTTTGTATTAAATTTGGATGTAATTTCTGTGTTTCATTGTCAATAAGAAGGTCCAAGGGATACAGTAAACCTGAAGTGAAGCATCGGAATCTAAAACTGGACTCACAGGATAGGTTCAAATCATAGAAAGTTAGAGTGTCAGTTCTCTTGTACTTAAGTCGGCATTGTGCCTTTTGTATTAAATTCGGATGCAATCTCTGTGTTTCATCGTCAATAAGAAGGTCCAAGGGATACAGTAAACCTGAAGTGAAGCATCGGAATCTAAAGCTGGACTCACAGGAGAGGTTCAAATCATAGAAAGTTAGAGTGTCAGTCCTCTTGCACTTAAGTCGGCATTGTGCCGTTTGTATTAAATTCGGATGCAATATCTGTGTTTCATCGTCAATAAGAAGGTCCAAGGGATACAGTAAACCTGAAGTGCAGCATCGGAATCAAAAACTGGAATCGCAGGAGAGGTTCAAATCATAGTAAGTTAGAGTGTAAGTCCTCCTGTACTTAAGTCGGCATTGTGCCTTTTGTATTAAATTCGGATGCTATTTCTGTGTTTCATCGTCAACAAGATGGTCCAAGGTATACAGTAAATCTGAAGTGAAGCATCGGAATCTAAAACTGGACTCACAGGAGAGCTTCAAATCATAGAAAGTTAGAGTGTCAGTCCTCTTGTACTTAAGTCGGCATTGTGCCTTTTGTATTAAATTCGGATGCAATTTCTGTGTTTCCTCGTCAATAAGAAGGTCCAAGGGGTACAGTGAACCTGAAGTGAAGCATCGGAATCTAAAAATGGAATTGCAGGATAGGTTCGATCATAGAAAGTTAGAATGTCACTCCTCTTGTACTTAAGTCGGCATTGTGCCTTTTGTATTAAATTCGGATGCAATTTCTGTGTTTCATCGTCAATAAGAAGGTCCAAGGGATACAGTAAACCTGAAGTGCAGCATCGGAATCTAAATCTGCAATCCCAGGAGAGGTTCAAATCATAGAAAGTTAGAGTGTAAGTCCTCCTGTACTTAAGTCGGCATTGTGCCTTTTGTATTAAATTCGGATGCAATCTCTGTCTTTCATCGTCAATAAGAAGGTCCAAGGGATACAGTCAACCTGAAGTGAAGCATCGGAATCTAAAGCTGGACTCACAGGAGAGGTTCAAATCATAGATAGTTAGAGTGTCAGTCCTCTTGTACTTAAGTCGGCATTGTGCCGTTTGTATTAAATTCGGATGCAATATCTGTGTTTCATCGCCAATAAGAAGGTCCAAGGGATACAGTAAACCTGAAGTGCAGCATCGGAATCTAAATCTGCAATCCCAGGAGAGGTTCAAATCATAGAAAGTTAGAGTGTAAGTCCTCCTGTACTTAAGTCGGCATTGTGCCTTTTGTATTAAATTCGGATGCTATTTCTGTGTTTCATCGTCAACAAGATGGTCCAAGGTATACAGTAAATCTGAAGTGAAGCATCGGAATCAAAAACTGGACTCACAAGAGAGGTTCAAATCATAGAAAGTTAGAGTGTCAGTCCTCTTGTACTTAAGTTGCATTGTGCCTTTTGTATTAAATTCGGATGCAATTTCTGTGTTTCATCGTCAATAAGAAGGTCCAAGGGATACAGTAAACCTGAAGTGAAGATTCGGAATCCAAAAATGGACTTGCAGGATAGGTTCGAATCATAGAAAGTTAGAGTGTCAGCCCTCTTGTACTTGAGTCGGCATTGTGCCTTTTGTATTAAATTCGGATGCAATTTCTGTGTTTCATCGTCAATAAGATGGTCCAAGGGATACAGTAAACCTGAAGTAAAGCATCGGAATCTAAAACTGGATTCACAGGATAGGTTCATATCATAGAAAGTTAGAGAGTCAGTCCTCTTGTACTTAAGTCGGCATTGTGCCTTTTGCATTAAGTTCGGATGCAATTTCTGTGTATCATCGTCAATAAGAAGGTAAGAAGGGATACAGTAAAACTGAAGTGAAGCATCGGAATCTGAAACTGGACTCACAGGATAGGTTCAAATCATAGAAAGTTAGAGTGTCAGTCCTCTTGTACTTAAGTCGGCTTTGTGCTTTTTGTATTAAATTCGGATGTAATTTCTGTGTTTCATTGTCAATAAGAAGGTCCAAGGGATACAGTAAAACTGAAGTGAAACATCGGAATCTAAAACTGGACTCACAGGAGACGTTCAAATCATAGAAAGTTGGAGTGTCTGTCCTCTTGTACTTAACTCGGCATTGTGCCTTTTGAATTTAATTCCGATGCAATTTCTGTGATTCATCGTTAATAAGAAGGTCCAAGGTACACAGTAACCCTGAAGTGAAGCATCGGAATCTAAAACTGAACTCACAGGAGAGGTTCAAATCATAGAAAGTTAGAGTGTCCGTCCTCCTGTACTTAAGTCGGCATTGTTCCTTTTGTATTAAATTCGGATGCAATTTCTGTGTTTCAACGTCAATAAGAAGGTCCAAGGGATACAGTAAACCTGAAGTGATGCATCGGTATCTAAAACTGGACTCACAGGAGAGGTTCAAATAATAGAAAGTTAGAGTGTCAGTCCACCTGTACTTAAAACTTCATTGTGCCTTTTGTATAAAATTCGGATTCAATTTCTGTGTTTCATCGTCAATAAGAAGGTTCCAGGGCTACAGTAAACCTGAAGTGAAGCATCGGAATCTAAAACTGGACTCACAGGTGAGGATCAAATCATAGAAAGTTAGAGTGTCAGTCCTCTTGTACTTCAGTCGGCATTGTGCCTTTTGTATTAAATTCGGATGCAATTTCTGTGTTTCATCGTCAATAACAAGGTCCAAGGGATACAGTAAACCTGATGTGAAGCATCGGAATCTAAAACTGGACTCACAGCTGAGGTTCAAGTCATAGAAAGTTAGAGTGTCAGTCCTCGTGTACTTAAGTCGGCATTGTGAATTTTGTATTAAATTCGATGCTATTTCTGTGTTTCATCGTCAATAACAAGGTCCAAGGGATACAGTAAACCTGAAGTGAAGCATCGGAATCTAAAACTGGACTCACGGGAGTGGTTCAACTCATAGAAAGTAAGAGTGTCAGTCCTCTTGTACTTAAGTCGGCATTGTGCCTTTTGTATTAAATTCGGATGCAATTTCTGTGTTTCATCGTCAATAAGAAGGTCCAAGGGATACAGTAAACCTGAAGTGAAGCATCGGAATCTAAAACTGCACTCACAGGAGAGGTTCAAATCATAGAAAGTTAGAGCGTCAGTCCTCTTGTACTTAAGTCGGCATTGTGTCTTTTGTATTAAATTCGGATGCAGTTTCTGTGTTTCATCGTCAATAAAAAGGTCCTAGGGATACAGTAAACCTGAAGTGAAGCATCGTAATCTGAAACTGGACTCACAGGAGAGGTTCAAATCATAGAAAGTTAGAGTGTCGGTCCTCCTGTACTTATGTCGGCATTGTGCATTTTTTACTAAATTCGGATGCAATTTCTGTGTTTCATCGTCAATAAGAAGGTCCCAGGGATACAGTAAACCTTAAGTAAAGCATCGGAATCTAAATCTGGATTCACAGGATAGGTTCAAATCATAGAAAATTAGAGTGTCAGTCCTCTTGTACTTAAGTCGGCATTGTGCCTTTTCTATTAAGTTCGGATGCAATTTCTGTGTTTCATCGTCAATAAGAAGGTGAGAAGGGATACAGTAAAACAGAAGTGAAGCATCGGAATCTAAAACTGGACTCACAGGAGAGGTTCAAATCATAGAAAGTTGGAGTGTCTGTCCTGTTGTACTTAACTCGGCATTGTGCCTTTTGAATTTAATTCCGATGCAATTTCTGTGCCTCATCGTTAATAAGAAGGTCCAAGGTACACAGTAAACCTGAAGTGAAGCATCAGAATCTAAAACTGGACTCTCAGGATAGTTTCAAATCATAGAAAAATTGAGAGTCAGTCCACTTGTACATAAGTCGGCATTGTGCATTTTGTATTAAATTCGGATTCAATTTCTGTGTTTAAGGTCCCAGGGATACAGTAAACCTGAAGTGAAGCATCGGAATCTAAAACTGGACTCACAGGAGACTTTCAAATAATAGAAAGTTAGAGTGTCAGTCCTCCTGTACTTAAAGCGGCATTGTGCCTTTTGTATAAAATTCGGATGCAATTTCTGTGTTTCATCGTCAATAAGAAGGTTCCAGGGCTACAGTAAACCTGAAGTGAAGCATCGGAATCTAATACTGGACTCACAGCATAGGTTCAAATCATAGAATGATAGATTGTCAGTCATCTTGTACTTAAGTCGGAATTGTGCATTTTTATTAAATTCGGATGCAATTAATGTGTTTCATCGTCAATAAGAAGGTCCAAGGGATACAGTAAACCTGAAGTGAAGCATCGGAATCTGAAACTGGACTCACAGGAGAGGTTCAGATCATAGAAAGTTAGAGTGTCAGTCCTCTTGTACTTAAGTCGGCATTGTGCCTTTTGTATTAAATTCGGATGCAATTTCTGTGTTTCATCGTCAATAAGAAGGTCCAAGGGATACAGTAAACCTGAAGTGAAGCATCGTAATCTAAAACTGGACTCACAGGAGAGGTTCAAATCATAGAAAGTTAGAGTGTCCGTCCTCCTGTACCTAAGACAGCATTGTGCCTTTTGTATTAAATTCGGATGGAATTTCTGTGCTTCATCGTCAATAAGAAGGTCCAAGGGATACAGTAAACCTGAAGTGAAGCATCGGAATCTAAAACTGGACTCACAGGAGAGATTCAAAGCATAGAAAGTTAGAGTGTCAGTCCTCTTGTACTTACGTTGGCATTGTTTCTTTTGTATTAAATTCGGATGCAATTTCTGTATTTCATCGTCAATAAGAGGGCCCAAGAGATCGGTATCTAAAACTCGACTCACAGGAGAGGTTCAAATCATGGAAAGTTAGAGTGTCAGTCCTTTTGTACTTAAGTCGGCATTGTGCCTTTTGTATTAAATTCGGATGCAATTTCTCTGCTTCATCGACAATATGAAGGACCCATGGATACAGTAAACCTAAAGAGAAGCATCGGAATCTAAAACTGGACTCACAGGATAGGTTCAAATCATTGAATGATAGTTTGTCAGTCCTCTTGTACTTAAGTAGGCATTGTGCCTTTTATATTAAATTCGGATGCAAATTATGTGTTTCATCGTCAATACGAAGGTCCAAGCGATACAGTAAACCTTAAGTGAAGCATCGGAATCTATAACTAGACTCACAGGTGAGGTTCGAATCATAGAAAGTTAGGGTGTCAGTCCTCTTGTACTTAGGTCGACATTGTGCCTTTTGTATTAAATTCGGATGGAATTTCTGTGCTTCATCGTCAATAAGAAGGTCCAAGGGATACAGTAAACCTGAAGTGAAGCCTCGGAATCTAAAAATGGACTCACAGTATGGGTTCAAATCATAGAAAGTTAGAGTGTCAGTTCTCTTGTACTTAAGTCGGCATTGGGCCTTTTGTATTAAATTCGGATGCAATTTCTGTGTTTCATCGTCAATAAGAAGGTCCAAGAGATCGGTATCTAAAACTGGACTCACAGGAGACGTTCAAATCATGGAAAGTTAGAGTGTCAGTCCTCTTGTACTTAAGTCGGCATTGTGTCTTATGTATTAAATTCGGATGCAATTTCTGTGTTTCATCATCAATAAGAAGGTCCAAGGGATTCAGTAAACCTGAAGTGAAGCATCGGAATCTGAAACTGGACTCACAGGAGAGGTTCGAATCATAGAAAGTCAGAGTGTCAGTCCCCTTGTACTTAAGGCGGCATTGTGTCTTTTGTATTAAATTCGGATGCAACTTCAGTGTTTCATCGTCAATAAGAAGGTCCAAGGGATACAGTAAACTGGAAGTGAAGCATCGGAATCTAAAACTGGACTCACAGGATAGGTTCAAATCATAGAAAAATAGAGTGTCAGTTCTCTTGTACTTAAGTCGGCATTGTGCCTTTTGTATTGAATTCGGATGCTATCTCTGTGTTTCATCGACAATAAGAAGGTCCAAGGGATACAGTAAACCTGAAGTGAAGCCTCGGAATCTATAACTGGACTCACAGGAGAGGTTCAAATCATAGAAAGTTAGAGTGTCAGTCCTCTTGTACTTAAGTCGACATTGGGCCTTTTGTATTAAATTCGGATGCAATTTCTGTGTTTCATCGTCAATAAAAAGGTCCAAGGGATACAGTAAACCTGAAGTGAAGCATCGGAATCTAAAGCTTTACTCACAGGAGCGGTTCAAATCATAGAAAGTTGGAGTGTCTGTCCTCTCGTACTTAACTCGGCATTGTGCCTTTTGAATATAATTCTGATGGAATTTCTGTAGTTCATCGTCAAAAGAAGTTCCAAGGTATACAGTAAACCTGAAGTAAAGCATTGGAATCTAAAACTGGACTCGCTGGAGTTGTTCAAATCATAGAATGTTAGAGTGTCAGTCCTCTTGTACTTAAGTCGGCATTGTGCCTTTTGTATTAAATTCGGATGCAATTTCTGTGTTTTATCGTCAATAAGAAGGTCCATGGGATACAGTAAACCTGAAGTGAAGCATCGGAATCTAAAACTGGACTCACAGGAGAGGTTCAAATCATAGAAAGATAGAGTGTCGGTCCTCTTGTACTTAAGTCGGCATTGTGCCTTTTGTATTAAATTCGGATGCAATTTCTGTGTTTTATCGTCAATAAGAAGGTCCATGGGATACAGTAAACCTGAAGTGAAGCATCGGAATCTAAAACTGGACTCACAGGAGAGGTTCAAATCATAGAAAGATAGAGTGTCGGTCCTCTTGTACTTATGTCGGCATTGTGCCTTTTGTATTAAATTCGGATGCAATTTCTGTGTTTCATCGTCAATAAGAAGGTCCAAGGGATACAGTGAACCTGAAGTGAAACATCGGAATCTAAAATTGGACTCACAGGAGAGTATCAAATCATAGAGAGTTAGAGTGTCAGTCCTCTTGTACTTAAGTCGGCATTGTGCCTTTTGAATTTAATTCCGATCCAATTTCTGTGTTTCATCGTCAATAAGAAGTTCCACAGTATACAGTAAACCTGAAGTGAAGCATCGGAATCTCAAACTGGACTCACAGGAGAGGTTCAAATCATAGAAAGTTAGAGTGTCAGTCCTCTTGTACTTATGTCGGCATTGTGCCTTTTGAATTTAATTCCGATGCAATTTCTGTGTTTCATCGTCAATACGAAGTTCCAAGGTATACATTAAACCTGAAGTAAAGCATCGGAATCTAAAACTGGACTCACAGGAGAGGTTCCAATCATTGGATGTTAGAGTGTCAGTCCTCTTGTACTTAAAGTGGCATTGTGCCTTTTGAATTTAATTCCGATGCAATTTCTGTGTTTCATCGTCAATAAGAAGTTCCACGGTGTACAGTAAACCTAAAAGTGAAGCATCGGAATCTAATACTGAACACACAGGAGATGTTCAAAACATAGAAAGTTAGAGTGTCAGTGCAACTGTACTTAAGTCGGCATTGTGACTTTTGTATTAAATTCGGATGCAATTTCTGTGTTTTATCGTCAATAAGAAGGTCCAAGGGATACAGTAAACCTGAAGTGAAGCATCGGAATCTAAAACTGGACTCACAGGAGTGGTTCAAATCAAAGAATGTTAGAGTGTCAGTCCTCTTGCACTTAAAGTGGCATTGTGCCTTTTGAATTTATTTCGGATGCAATTTCTGTGTTCCATTGTCAATAAGAAGTTGCAAGGTATACAGTAAACCTGAAGTGAAGCATCGGAGTCTAAAACTGGACTCACAGGAGAGGTTCAAATCATAGAAAGTTAGAGTGTACGTCCTCTTGTACATAACTCGGCATTGTGCGTTTTGTATTAAATTCGAATGCAATTTCTGTGTTTCATCGTCAATAAGAAGGTCCAAGGGATACAGAAAACCTGAAGTGAAGCATCGGAATCTAAAACTGGACTCACAGGAGGGTTTCAAATCTTAGAAAGTTAGAGTGTCAGTCCTCTTGTACTTAAGACGGCATTGTGCCTTTTGAATTTAATTCCGAATCAATTTCTGTGTTTCATCGTCAATAAGAAGTACCAAGGTATACAGTTAACCTGAAGTGAAGCATTGGAATCTAAAACTGGACTCACAGGAGAGGTTCAAATCATAGAAAGTTAGAGTGTCGTTCCTCTTGTACTTAAGTCGGCGTTGTGCCTTTTGTATTAAATTCAGATGCAATTTCTGTGTTTTGTCGTCAATAAGAAGGTCCAAGGGATACAGTAAACCGGAGGTGAAGCATCGGAATCTAAAACTGGACTCACAGGAGAGGTTCAAATCATAGAAAGTTAGAGTGTAAGTCCACTTGTACTTAAGACGGCATTGTGCCTTTTGTATTTAATTCAAATGCAATTTCTGTGTTTCATCGTCAATAAGAAGGTCCAAGGGATACAGTAAACCTGACGTGAAGCATCGGAATCTAAAACTGGACTCTGAGGAGAGGTTCAAATCATAGAAAGTTAGAGTGTCAGTCCTCTTGTACCTAAGTCGGCATTGTGCCTTTTGTATTAAATTCGAATGCAATTTCTGTGTTTCATCGTCAATAAGAAGTTCCAAGGGATACAGTAAAAATGAAGTGAAGCATCGGAGTTCAGAACTGGACTCACAGGAGAGGTTCAAATCATAGAAAATTAGAGTGTCAGTCCTCTTGTACTTAAGTCGGCATTGTGCCTTTTGAATTTAATTCTGATGGAATTTCTGTGTTTCATCGTCAATAAGAAGTTCCAAGGTATACAGTAAACTTGAAGTGAGGCATTGGAATCTAAAACTGGACTCGCTGGAGTTGTTCAAATCATAGAATGTTAGATTGTCAGTCCTCTTGTACTTAAGTCAGCATTGAGCCTTTTGTATTAAATTCGGAAGCAATTTCTGTGTTTCATCGTCAATAAGAAGGTCCATGGGATACAGTAAACCTGAAGTGAAGCATCGGAGTCTCAAACTGGACTCACAGAAGAGGTTCAAATCATAGGAAGTTAGAGTGTCAGTCCTCTTGTACTTATGTCTGCATTGTGACTTTTGAATTTAATTCCGATGCAATTTCTGTGCTTCATCGTCAATACGAAGTTCCAAGGTATACATTAAACCTGAAGTAAAGCATCGGAATCTAAAACTGGACTCACAGGAGAGGTTCCTATCATAGATTGTTAGAGTGTCAGTCCTCTTGTACTTAAAGTGGCATTGTGCCATTTGAATTTAATTCCGATGCAATTTCTGTGTTTCATCGTCTATAAGAAGTTCCACGGTATACAGTAAACCTAAAAGTGAAGCATCGGAATCTAATACTGAACACACAGGAGAGGTTCAAATCATAGAGAGTTAGTGTGTCAGTCCTCTTGTACTTAAGGCGGCATTGTGCCTTTTGTATTAAATTCGGATGCAATTTCTGTGTTTTAACGTCAATAAGAAGGTCAATGGGATACAGTAAACCTGAAGTGAAGCGTCGGAATCTAAAACTGGACTCACAGGAGAGGTTCAAATCATAGAATGGTAGAGTGTACGTCCTCTTGTACTTAAGTCGGCATTGTGCGTTTTGTATTAAATTCGAATGCAATTTCTGTGTTTCATCGTCAATAAGAAGGTCCAAGGGATACAGAAAACCTGAAGTGAAGCATCGGAATCTAAAACTGGACTCACAGGAGAGTTTCATATCATAGAAAGTTAGAGTGTCGTTCCTCTTGTACTTAAGTCGGCATAGTGCCTTTTGTATTAAATTCGGATGCAATTTCTGTGTTTTGTCGGAAATAAGAAGGTCCAAGGGATACAGTAAACCGGAAGTGAAGCATCGGAATCTAAAACTGGACTCACAGGAGAGGTTCAAATCATAGAAAGATAGAGTGTCGGTCCTCTTGTACTTAAGTCCGCTTTGTGCCTTTTGTATAACATTCGGATGCAATTTCTGTGTTTTGTCGTCAATAAGAAGGTCCAAGGAATACAATAAACCTGAAGTGAAGGATCGGAATCTAAAACTGGACTCACAGGAGAGGTTCATATCATAGAATGTTAGAATGTACGTCCTCTTGTACTTAAGTCGGCATTGTGCCTTTTGTATTAAATTCGAATGCAATTTCTGTGTTTCAGCGTCAATAAGAAGGTCCAAGGGATACAGTGAACCTGAAGTGAAACATCGGAATCTAATATTGGACTCACAGGAGAGTATCAAATCTTAGAGAGTTAGAGTGTCAGTCCTCTTGTACTTAAGTCGGCATTGTGCCTTTTGAATTTAATTCCGATGCAATTTCTGTGTTTCATCGTCAATAAGAAGTTCCACGGTATACAGTAAACCTGAAGTGAAGCATCGGAATCTCAAACTGGACTCACAGGAGAGGTTCAAATCATAGAAAGTTAGAGTGTCAGTCCTCTTGTACTTATGTCGGCATTGTGCCTTTTGATTTTAATTCCGATGCAATTTCTGTGTTTCATCGTCAATATGAAGTTCCAAGGTATACATTAAACCTGAAGTAAAGCATCGGAATCTAAAACTGGACTCTCAGGAGAGGTTCCAATCATTGAATGTTAGAGTGTCAGTCCTCTTGTACTTAAAGTGGCATTGTGCCTTTTGAATTTAATTCCGATGCAATTTCTATGTTTCATCGTCAATAAGAAGTTCCACGGTATACAGTAAACCTAAAAGTGAAGCATCGGAATCTAATACTGAACACACAGGAGATGTTCAAATCATAGATAGCTAGAGTGTCAGTGCTCTTGTACTTATGTCGGCATTGTGCCTTTTGTATTAAATTCGGATGCAATTTCTGTGTTTTATCGTCAATAAGAAGGTCCAAGGGATACAGTAAACCTGAAGTGAAGCATCGGAATCTAAAACTGGACTCACAGGAGTGGTTCAGATCAAAGAATGTTAGAGTGTCAGTCCTCTTGCACTTAAAGTGGCATTGTGCCTTTTGAATTTAATTCCGATGCAATTTCTGTGTTCCATCGTCAATAAGAAGTTGCAAGGTGTACAGTAAACCTGAAGTGAAGCATCGGAATCTAAAACTGGACTCACAGGAGAGGTTCAAATCATAGAAAGTTAGAGTGTCGGTCCTCTTGTACTTAAGTCGTCATTGTGCCTTTCGTATTAAATTCGGATGCAATTTCTGTGTTTTGTCGTCAATAAGAAGGTCCAAGGGATACAGTAAACCTGAAGTGAAGCATCGGAATCTAAAACTGGACTCACAGGAGAGGTTCAAATCATAGAAAGTTAGAGTGTACGTCCTCTTGTACATAACTCGGCATTGTGCGTTTTGTATTAAATTCGAATGCAATTTCTGTGTTTCATCGTCAATAAGAAGGTCCAAGGGATACAGAAAACCTGAAGTGAAGCATCGGAATCTAAAACTGGACTCACAGGAGGGTTTCAAATCATAGAAAGTTAGAGTGTCAGTCCTCTTGTACCTAAGTCGGCATTGTGCCTTTTGTATTAAATTCGAATGCAATTTCTGTGTTTCATCGTCAATAAGAAGTTCCAAGGGATACAGTAAAAATGAAGTGAAGCATCGGAGTTTAATTCCGATGCAATTTCTGTTATTCATCATCAATACGAAGTTCCAAGGTATACAGAAAACCAGAAGGGAAGCATCGGAATCTAAAACTGGACTAACAGGAGAGGTTCAAATCATAGAAAGTTAGAGTGTCAGCCCTCTTGTACTTAAGTCGGCATTGTCGCTTTTGGATTTAATTCCGATGCAATTTCTGTGTTTCATCGTCAATAAGAAGTTCCAAGGTATACAGTAAACCTGAAGTGAAGCATCGGAATCTAAAACCAAACTCACAGGAGAGGTTCAAAGCATAGAAAGTTAGACCGTCAGTCCTCTTGCACTTAAGTCGGCATTGTGCATTTTGAATCTAATTCAGATGCAATATCTGTGTTCCATCGTCAATAAGAAGTACCAAAATATACAGTAACCCTGAAGTGAAGCATCGGAATCTAAAACTGGACTCACAGGAGAGGTTCAAATCATAGATAGTTAGAGTGTCAGTTCTCTTGTACTTAAGTCGGCATTGTGCCTTTTGTATTAAATTCCGATGCAATTTCTGTGTTTCATCGTCAATAAGAAGTATCAAGGTATACAGTTAACCTGAAGTGAAGCATCGGAATCTAAAACTGGACTCACAGGAGGGGTTCAAATCATAGAAAGTTAGAGTGTCGTTCCTCTTGTACTTAAGTCGGCATAGTGCCTTTTGTATTAAATTCGGATGCAATTTCTGTGTTTTGTCGGAAATAAGAAGGTCCAAGGGATACAATAAACCGGAAGTGAAGCATCGGAATCTAAAGCTGGACTCACAGGAGAGGTTCAAATCATAGAAAGTTAGAGTGTAAGTCCTCTTGTACTTAAGTCGGCATTGTGCCTTTTGTATTAAATTCGAATGCAATTTCTGTGTTTCATCGTCAATAAGAAGGTCCAAGGGATGCCGAAAACCTGACGTGAAGCATCGGAATCTAAAACTGGACTTACAGGAGAGTTTCAAATCATAAAAAGTTAGAGTTTCAGTCCTCTTGTACTTAAGTCGGCATTGTGCCTTTTGAATTTAATTCCGAAGCAATTTCTGTGTTTCATCGTCAATAAGAAGTTCCAAGGTATACTGTAAACCTGAAGTGAAGCATCGGAATATAAAACTGGACTCACAGGAGACGTTCAAATAATAGAAAGTTAGAGTGTCAGTCCTCTTGTACTTAAGTCGGCATTGTGCCATTTGTATTAAATTCGGATGCAATTTCTGTGTTTCATCGTCAATAAGAAGGTCCATGGGATACAGTAAACCTGAAGTGAAGCATCGGAAACTAAAAAAGGACTCACAGGAGAGTTTCAAATCATAGAAAGTTAGTGTGTCAGTCCTCTTGTACTTAAGTCGGCATTGTGCCTTTTGAATTTCATTCCGATGCAATTTCTGTTATTCATCATCAATACGAAGTTCCAAGGTATACAGTAAACCAGAAGGGAAGCATCGGAATCTAAATCTGGACTCACAGGAGAGGTTCAAAACATAGAGAGTTAGAGTGTCAGTCCTCATGTACTTAAGTCGGCATTGTGCCTTTTGAATTTAATTCCGATGCAATTTCTGTGTTCCATCGTCAATAAGAAGTTAAAAGGTGTTCAGTAAACCTGAAGTGAAGCATCGGAATTTAAAACTGGACTAACAGGAGAGGTTCAAATCATAGAAAGTTAGACTGTCAGCCCTCTTGTACTTAAGTCGGCATTGTCGCTTTTGGATTTAATTCCGATGCAATTTCTGTGTTTCATCGTCAATAAGAAGTTCCAAGGTATACAGTAAACCTGAAGTGAAGCATCGGAATCTAAAACCAAACTCACTGGAGAGGTTCAAAACATAGAAAGTTAGACCGTCAGTCCTCTTGCACTTAAGTCGGCATTGTGAATTTTGTATTTAATTGGAATGCAATTTCTGTGTTTTATCGTCAATAAGACGTTCCAAGGTATACAGTAAACCTGATGTGAAGCATCGGAGTTCAAAACTGGACTCTCAGGAGAGGTTCAAATCATAGAAAGTTAGAGTGTCAGTCCTCTTGTACTTAAGTCGGCATTGTGCCTTTTGTAATTAATTCGGATGCAATTTTTGTTTTTCATCGTCAATAAGAAGTTCCAAGGTATACAGTTAACCCGAAGTGAAGCATCGGAATCTAAAACTGGACTCACAGGAGAGGTTCAAACCATAGAAAGTTGGAGTGTCAGTCCTCTTGTACTTAAGTCGGCATTGTGCCTTTTGTATTAAATTCGGATGCAATTTCTGTGTTTTATCGTCAATAAGAAGGTCCAAGGTATACAATAAACCTAAAGTGAAGCATCGGAATCTAAAAAAGGACTCACAGGAGAGTTTCAAATCATAGAAAGTTAGAGTGTCAGTCCTCTTGTACTTAAGTCGGCATTGTGCCTTTTGAATTTAATTCCGATGCAATTTCTGTGTTTCATCGTCAACACGAAGTTCCAAGGTATACAGTAAACCTGAAGTGAAGCATCGGAATCTAAAACTGGACTCACAGGAGAGGTTCAAATCATAGCAAGTTAGAGTGTCAGTCCTCTTGTACTTAAGTCGGCATTCTGCCGTTTGGATTTAATTCCGATGCAATTTCTGTGTTTCATCGTCAAGAAGAAGTTCCAAGGTATACAGTAAACCTGAAGTGAAGCATCGGAATCTAAAACTGGACTCACAGGAGAGGTTCAAATAATAGAAAGTTAGAGTGTCAGTCCTCTTGTACTTAAGTCGGCATTGTGCCTTTTGTATTTAATTCGGATGCAATTTCTGTGTTTCATCGTCAAAAAGAAGGACCACGGGATACAGTAAACCTGAAGTCAAGCATCGGAATCTAAAAAACGACTCACAGGAGAGTTTCAAATCATAGAAAGATAGAGTGTCCGTCCTCTTGTACTCAAGTCTGCATTGTGCCTTTTGAATTTAATTCCGATGCAATTTCTGTGTTCCATCGTCAGTAAGAAATTCCAAGGTATTCAGTAAACCTGAAGTGAAGCATCGGAATCTAAAACCAAACTCACAGGATAGGTTCAAATCATAGAAAGTTAGACCGTCGGTCCTCTTGTTCTTAAGTCGGCATTGTGCCTTTTGGATTTAACTCCGATGCAATTTCTGTGTTCCATCGTCAATAAGATGTTCCAAGGTATTCAGAAAACCTGAAGTGAAGCATCGGAATCTAAAACCAAACTCACAGGCGAGGTTCAAATCATAGAAAATTATACTGTCAGTCCTCTTGTACTTAAGCCGGCATTGTGCCTTTTGAATTTAATTCCGATGCAATTTCTGTGTTTCATCGTCAATAAGAAGTTCCAAGGTATACAGAAAACCTGAAGTGAAGCATCGGAATCTAAAACTGGACTCACAGGAGAGGTTCAAATCATAGAAAGTTAGAGTGTCAGTTCTCTTGTACTTAAGCCGGCATTGTGCCTTTTGAATTTAATTCCGATGCAATTTCTGTGTTCCATCGTCAATAAGAGGTTCCACGGTATACAGTAAACCTGAAGTGAAGCATCGGAATCAAAAACTGGACTCACAGGAGAGGTTCAAATAATAGAAAGTTAGAGTGTCAGTCCTCTTGTACTTAAGTCGGCATTGTGCCTTTTGTATTTAATTCGGATGCAATTTCTGTGTTTCATCGTCAAAAGGAAGGTCCACGGGATACAGTAAACCTGAAGTCAAGCATCTGAATCTAAAACTGGACTCACAGGAGAGGTTCAAATCATAGAAAGTTAGTGTGTCAGTCCTCTTGTACTTAAGTCGGCATTGTGCCTTTTGTATTAAATTCGGATGCAATTTCTGTGTTTCATCGTCAATAAGAAGGTCCAAGGTATTCAGGATACCTGAAGTGAAGCATCGGAATCTAAAACTGGACTCACAGGAGTGGTTCAGATCATAGAAAGTTAGAGTGTCAATACTCTTATACTTAAGTCGGCATTGCGCTTTTTGAATTTAATTCCGATGCAAATTCTGTGTTCCATCGTCAATAAGAAGTTCCACGGTATACAGTAACCCTGAAGTGAAGCATCGGAATCGAAAACTGGACTCACAGGAGTGGTTCAAACCATAGAAAGTTAGAGTGTCAGTCCTCTTGTACTTAAGTAGGCATTGTGCCTTTTGTAGTAAGTTCGGATGCAAATTCTGTGTTTTATCGTCAATAAGAAGGTCCAAGGTATACAGTAAACCCGAAGTGAAGCATCGGAATCTAATACAGGACTCACAGGAGAGGTTCAAATAATAGAAACTTAAAGTGTCAGTCCACTTGTACGTAAGTCGGCATTGTGCCTTTTGTATTAAATTCAGAGGCAATTTCTGTGTTTCATCGACAGTAAGAAGGTCCAAGGGATATAGTAAACCTGAAGTGAAGCATCGGAATCTAAAACCAAACTCACAGGAGAGGTGCAAATCATAGAAAGTTAGACCGTCAGTCCTCTTGTGCTAAAGTCGGCATTGTGCCTTTTGGATTTAACTCCGATGCAATTTCTGTGTTTCGTCGTCAATAAGAAGTTCCAAGGTATACAGTAAACCTGAAGTGAGGCATTGGAATCTAAAACCAAACTCACATTATAGGTTCAGATCATAGAAAGTTAGAGTGTCAGTTCTCTTGTACTTAAGTCGGCATTCTACCTTTTGAATCTAATTCCGATGCAATTTCTGTGTTCCATCGTCAATAAGAAGTTCCAAGGTGTACAGTAAACCTGAAATGAAGCATCGGAATCTAAAACTGGACTCACAGGAGAGGTTCAAATCATAGAAATTGAGAGTGTCAGTCCTCTTGTACATAAGAAGGCATTGTGCCTTTTGAATTTAATTCCGATGCAATTTCTGTTATTCATCATCAATACGAAGTTCCAAGGTATACAGTAAACCAGAAGGGAAGCATCGGAATCTAAAACTGGACTCACAGGAGTGGTTCAAAACATAGAGAGTTAGAGTGTCAGTCCTCATGTACTTAAGTCGGCATTGTGCCTTTTGAATTTAATTCCGATGCAATTTCTGTGTGCCATCGTCAATAAGAAGTTCCACGGTATACAGTAAACCCTAAGTGAAGCATCGGAAACTAAAACTGGACTCACAGGAGAGGTTCAAATCATAGAATATTAGAGTGTCAGTCCCCTTGTACTTAAGTTGGCATTGTGCATTTTGTATTACATTCGGATGCAATTTCTGTGTTTTATCGTCAATAAGAAGGTCCAAGGGATACAGTAAACCTGAAGTGAAGGATCGGAGCTCAAAACTGGACTCACAGGAGAGGTTCAAATCATAGAAAGTTAGGGTGTCAGTGCTCTTGTACTTATGTCGGCATTGTTCCTTTTGAATTTAATTCCGATGCAATTTCTGTGTTTCATCGCCAATAAGAAGTTCCAAGGTATACAGAAAACCTGAAGTGAAGCATCGGAATCTTAAACTGGACTCACAGGTGTGGTTCAAATCATAGAAAGTTAGAGTGTCAGTCCTCTTGTACTTAAGTCGGCATTGTGCCTTTTGTAATTAATTCGGATGCAATTTTTGTTTTTCATCGTCAATAAGAAGTTCCAAGGTATACAGTTAACCCGAAGTGAAGCATCGGAATCTAAAACTGGACTCACAGGAGAAGTTCAAACCATAGAAAGTTGGAGTGTCAGTCCTCTTGTACTTAAGTCGGCATTGTGCCTTTTGTATTAAATTCGGATGCAATTTCTGTGTTTTATCGTCAATAAGAAGGTCCAAGGTATACAATAAACCTAAAGTGAAGCATCGGAATCTAAAAAAGGACTCACAGGAGAGTTTCAAATCATAGAAAGTTAGAGTGTCAGTCCTCTTGTACTTAAGTCGGCATTGTGCCTTTTGAATTTAATTCCGATGCAATTTCTGTGTTTCATCGTCAACACGAAGTTCCAAGGTATACAGTAAACCTGAAGTGAAGCATCGGAATCTAAAACTGGACTCACAGGAGAGGTTCAAATCATAGCAAGTTAGAGTGTCAGTCCTCTTGTACTTAAGTCGGCATTCTGCCGTTTGGATTTAATTCCGATGCAATTTCTGTGTTTCATCGTCAAGAAGAAGTTCCAAGGTATACAGTAAACCTGAAGTGAAGCATCGGAATCTAAAACTGGACTCACAGGAGAGGTTCAAATAATAGAAAGTTAGAGTGTCAGTCCTCTTGTACTTAAGTCGGCATTGTGCCTTTTGTATTTAATTCGGATGCAATTTCTGTGTTTCATCGTCAAAAAGAAGGACCACGGGATACAGTAAACCTGAAGTCAAGCATCGGAATCTAAAAAACGACTCACAGGAGAGTTTCAAATCATAGAAAGATAGAGTGTCCGTCCTCTTGTACTCAAGTCTGCATTGTGCCTTTTGAATTTAATTCCGATGCAATTTCTGTGTTCCATCGTCAGTAAGAAATTCCAAGGTATTCAGTAAACCTGAAGTGAAGCATCGGAATCTAAAACCAAACTCACAGGATAGGTTCAAATCATAGAAAGTTAGACCGTCGGTCCTCTTGTTCTTAAGTCGGCATTGTGCCTTTTGGATTTAACTCCGATGCAATTTCTGTGTTCCATCGTCAATAAGATGTTCCAAGGTATTCAGAAAACCTGAAGTGAAGCATCGGAATCTAAAACCAAACTCACAGGCGAGGTTCAAATCATAGAAAATTATACTGTCAGTCCTCTTGTACTTAAGCCGGCATTGTGCCTTTTGAATTTAATTCCGATGCAATTTCTGTGTTTCATCGTCAATAAGAAGTTCCAAGGTATACAGAAAACCTGAAGTGAAGCATCGGAATCTAAAACTGGACTCACAGGAGAGGTTCAAATCATAGAAAGTTAGAGTGTCAGTTCTCTTGTACTTAAGCCGGCATTGTGCCTTTTGAATTTAATTCCGATGCAATTTCTGTGTTCCATCGTCAATAAGAGGTTCCACGGTATACAGTAAACCTGAAGTGAAGCATCGGAATCAAAAACTGGACTCACAGGAGAGGTTCAAATAATAGAAAGTTAGAGTGTCAGTCCTCTTGTACTTAAGTCGGCATTGTGCCTTTTGTATTTAATTCGGACGCAATTTCTGTGTTTCATCGTCAAAAGGAAGGTCCACGGGATACAGTAAACCTGAAGTCAAGCATCTGAATCTAAAACTGGACTCACAGGAGAGGTTCAAATCATAGAAAGTTAGTGTGTCAGTCCTCTTGTACTTAAGTCGGCATTGTGCCTTTTGTATTAAATTCGGATGCAATTTCTGTGTTTCATCGTCAATAAGAAGGTCCAAGGTATTCAGGATACCTGAAGTGAAGCATCGGAATCTAAAACTGGACTCACAGGAGTGGTTCAGATCATAGAAAGTTAGAGTGTCAATACTCTTATACTTAAGTCGGCATTGCGCTTTTTGAATTTAATTCCGATGCAAATTCTGTGTTCCATCGTCAATAAGAAGTTCCACGGTATACAGTAACCCTGAAGTGAAGCATCGGAATCGAAAACTGGACTCACAGGAGTGGTTCAAACCATAGAAAGTTAGAGTGTCAGTCCTCTTGTACTTAAGTAGGCATTGTGCCTTTTGTAGTAAGTTCGGATGCAAATTCTGTGTTTTATCGTCAATAAGAAGGTCCAAGGTATACAGTAAACCCGAAGTGAAGCATCGGAATCTAATACAGGACTCACAGGAGAGGTTCAAATAATAGAAACTTAAAGTGTCAGTCCACTTGTACGTAAGTCGGCATTGTGCCTTTTGTATTAAATTCAGAGGCAATTTCTGTGTTTCATCGACAGTAAGAAGGTCCAAGGGATATAGTAAACCTGAAGTGAAGCATCGGAATCTAAAACCAAACTCACAGGAGAGGTGCAAATCATAGAAAGTTAGACCGTCAGTCCTCTTGTGCTAAAGTCGGCATTGTGCCTTTTGGATTTAACTCCGATGCAATTTCTGTGTTTCGTCGTCAATAAGAAGTTCCAAGGTATACAGTAAACCTGAAGTGAGGCATTGGAATCTAAAACCAAACTCACATTATAGGTTCAGATCATAGAAAGTTAGAGTGTCAGTTCTCTTGTACTTAAGTCGGCATTCTACCTTTTGAATCTAATTCCGATGCAATTTCTGTGTTCCATCGTCAATAAGAAGTTCCAAGGTGTACAGTAAACCTGAAATGAAGCATCGGAATCTAAAACTGGACTCACAGGAGAGGTTCAAATCATAGAAATTGAGAGTGTCAGTCCTCTTGTACATAAGAAGGCATTGTGCCTTTTGAATTTAATTCCGATGCAATTTCTGTTATTCATCATCAATACGAAGTTCCAAGGTATACAGTAAACCAGAAGGGAAGCATCGGAATCTAAAACTGGACTCACAGGAGTGGTTCAAAACATAGAGAGTTAGAGTGTCAGTCCTCATGTACTTAAGTCGGCATTGTGCCTTTTGAATTTAATTCCGATGCAATTTCTGTGTGCCATCGTCAATAAGAAGTTCCACGGTATACAGTAAACCCTAAGTGAAGCATCGGAAACTAAAACTGGACTCACAGGAGAGGTTCAAATCATAGAATATTAGAGTGTCAGTCCCCTTGTACTTAAGTCAGCATTGTGCATTTTGTATTACATTCGGATGCAATTTCTGTGTTTTATCGTCAATAAGAAGGTCCAAGGGATACAGTAAACCTGAAGTGAAGGTTCGGAGCTCAAAACTGGACTCACAGGAGAGGTTCAAATCATAGAAAGTTAGGGTGTCAGTGCTCTTGTACTTATGTCGGCATTGTTCCTTTTGAATTTAATTCCGATGCAATTTCTGTGTTTCATCGCCAATAAGAAGTTCCAAGGTATACAGAAAACCTGAAGTGAAGCATCGGAATCTTAAACTGGACTCACAGGTGTGGTTCAAATCATAGAAAGTTAGAGTGTCAATCCTCTTGTACTTAAGTCGGCATTGTGCCTTTTGTATTAAATTCGGATGCAATTTCTGTGTTTCATCGTCAATAAGAAGGTCCAAGGTATACAGGAAACCTGAAGTGAAGCATCGGAATCTAATACTGGACTCACAGGAGTGGTTCAAATCATAGAAAGTTAGAGTGTCAATACTCTTATACTTAAGTCGGCATTGTGCCTTTTGAATTTAATTCCGATGCAATTTCTGTGTTCCATCGTCAATAAGAAGTTCCACGGTATACAGTAAACCTTAAGTGAAGCATCGGAATCTAAAACTGGACTCACAGGAGAGGTTCAAATCATAGAATATTAGAGTTTCAGTCCTCTTGTACCTAAGTCGGCATTGTGCATTTTGTATTAAATTCGGATGCAATTTCTGTGTTTTATCGTCAATAAGAAGGTCCAAGGGATACAGTAAACCTGAAGTGAAGGATCGGAGTTCAAAACTGGACTCACAGGAGAGGTTCATATCATAGACAGTTAGAGTGTCAGTGCTCTTGTACTCAAGTCGGCATTGTGCCTTTTGAATTTATTTCCGATGCAATTTCCGTGTTTCATCGTCAATAAGAAGTTCCAAGGTATACAGTAAACCTGAAGTGAAGCATCGGAATCTAAAACTGGACTCACAGGAGTGGTTCAAATCATAGAAAGTTAGAGTGTCAGTCCTCTTGTACTTAAGTCGGCATTGTGCCTTTTGTATTAAATTCGGATGCAATTTCTGCGTTTTATCGTCAATAAAAAGGTCTAAGGTATACAGTAAACCCGAAGTGAAGCATCGGAATCTAAAACTGGACTCACAGGAGAGGTTCAAATAATAGAAACTTAAAGTGTGAGTCCACTTGTACTTAAGTCGGCATTGTGCCTTTTGTACTAAATTCAGATGCAATTTCTGTGTATCATCGACAGTAAAAAGGTCCAAGGGATTTAGTAAACCTGAAGTGAAGCATCGGAATCTAAAACCAAACTCACAGGACAGGTTCAAATCATAGAAAGTTAGACCGTCAGTCCTCTTGTACTTAAGTCGGCATTGTGCCTTTTGGATTTAACTCCGATGCAATTTCTGTGTTTCATCGTCAATAAGAAGTTCCAAGGTATACAGTAAACCTGAAGTGAAGCATTGGAATCTAAAACCAAACTCACAGGATAGGTTCAGATCATAGAAAGTTAGTGTGTCAGTTTTCTTGTACTTAAGTCGGCATTCTCGCTTTTGAATTTAATTCCGATGCAATTTCTGTGTTCCGTCGTCAATAAGAAGTTCCAAGGTATACAGTAAACCTGAAATGAAGCATCGGAATCTAAAACTGGACTCACAGGAAAGGTTCAAATCATAGAAAGTGGGAGTTTCAGTCCACTTGTACTTAAGTCGGCATTGTGCCTTTAGTATTAAAATTCGGATGCAATATCTGTGTTCCATCGTCAATAAGAACGTCCAAGGGATACAGTGAACCTGATGTGAAGCATATTAATCTTAAACTTGACTCACAGGAGAGGTTCAAATCATAGAAACTTAGAGTGTCAGTCCTCTCGTACTTAAGTCGGCATTGTGCCTTTTGTATTAAATTCGGATGCATGTTCTGTGTTTCATCGTCAATAAGAAGGTCCAAGGTATACAGTAAAAATGAAGTGAAGCATCGGAATCTAAAACTGGACTCACAGGAGAGGTTCAAACCATAGAAAGTTAGAGTGTCAGTCCTCTTGTACTTAAGTCGGCATTGTGCCTTTAGTATTAAATGCGGATGCAATTTCTTTGTTTTATCGTCAATAAGAAGGTCCAACGTATACAGTAAACCTGAAGTGAAGCGTCGGAATCTAAAACTGGACTCACGGGAGAAGTTCAAATAATAGAAAGTTTGAGTGTCACTCCTCTTGTACTTAAGTCGGCATTGTGCCTTTTGTATTTAATTCGGATGCATATTCTGTGTTTCATCGTCAAAAAGAAGGTGCAAGGGATACAGTAAACCTGAAGTCAAGCATCGGAATCTAAAAAAGGACTCACAGGAGCGTTTCAAATCATAGAAAGTTAGAGTGTCAGTCCTCTTGTACTTAAGTCGCATTGTGCCATTTGAATTTAATTCCGATGCAATTTCTGTGTTCCATCGTCAATAAGAAGTTCCAAGGTATACAGTAAACCTGAAATGAAGCATCGGAATCTAAAACTGGACTCACAGGAGAGGTACAAATCATAGAAAGTGAGAGTGTCAGTCCTCTTGTACTTAGATCGGCTTTGTGCCTTTTGTGTAAAATTCGGATGCAATATCTGTGTTTCATCGTCAATAAGAAGTTCCACGGTATACAGTAAACCTGAAGTGAAGCATCGGAATCTAAAACTGGGCTCACAGCAGTGGTTCAAATCATAGAAAATTAGAGTGTCAATACTCTTATACTTAAGTCGGCATTGTGCCTTTTGAATTTAATTCCGATGCAATATCTGTGTTCCATCGTCAATAAGAAGTTCCACGGTATACAGTAAAACTGAAGTGAAGCATCGGAATCTAAAACTGGACTCACAGGAGAGGTTCAAATCAAAGAATGTTAGAGTGTCAGTCCTCTTGTACTTAAGTCGACATTGTGCATTTTGTATTAAATTCGGATGCAATTTCTGTGTATTATCGTCAATCAGAAGGTCCAAGGGATACAGTAAACCTGAAGTGAAGCATCGGAGTTTAAAACTGGAATCACAGGAGAGGTTAAAATCATGGAAAGTTAGAGTGTCAGTCCTCTTGTACTTAAGTCGGCATTGTGCCTTTTGAATTTAATTCCGATCCAATTTCTGTGTTTCATCGTCAGTATAAAGTTCCAAGGTATACAGTAATCCTGATGTGAAGCATCGGAATCTAAAAGTGGACTCACAGGAGAGGTTCAAATCATAGAAAGTTAGAGTGTCAGTCCTCTTGTACTTATGTCGGCGTTGTGCCTTTTGTATTAAATTTGGATGCAATTTCTGTGTTTTATCATCAATAAGAAGGTCCAAGGTATACAGTAAACCTGGAGTAAAGCATCGGAATCAAAAACTGGACTCACAGGAGAGGTTCAAATAATAGAAAGTTAGAGTGTCAGTCCTCTTGTACTTAAGTCGGCATTGTGTCTTTTGTATTAAATTCGGATGCAATTTCTGTGCTTCATCGTCAATAAGAAGGTCCAAGGGATACAGTAAACCTGAAGTGAAGAATCGGAATCTAAAAAAGGACTCACAGGAGAGTTTCAAATCTTAGAAAGTTCGAGTGTCAGTACTCTTGTACTTAAGTCGGCATTGTGCCTTTTGAATTTAATTCCGATGCAATTTCTGTGTTTTATCGTCAATAAGAAGTTCCACGTTATACAGTAAACCTGAAGTGAAGCATCGGATTCTAAAACTGGACTCACAGGAGGGGTTCATATCAAAGAAAGTTAGAGTGTCAGTCCTCTTGTACTTAAGTCGGCATTGTGCCTTGTGAATTTAATTCCGATGCAATTTCTGTGTTCCATCGTCAATAAGAAGTTCCAAGGTATTCAATAAACCTGAAGTGAGGCATCGGAATTTGAAATTGGACTCACAGGAGTGGTTCAAATCATAGAAAGTTAGAGTGCCAATACTCTTATACTTAAGTCGGCATTGTGCCTTTTGAATTTAATTCCGATGCAATTTCTGTGTTTTGCTTCGTCAATAAGAAGTTCCACGGTATACAGTAAACCTGAAGTGAAGCATCGGAATTTAAAACCGGACTCACAGGAGAGGTTCAAATCATAGATTGTTAGAGTGTCAGTCCTCTTGTACTTAAGTCGGCATTGTACCTTTTGTATTAAATCAGATGCAATTTCTGTGTTTCATCGTCATTAAGAAGGTCCAAGGGATACAGTAAACCTGAAGTGAAGCATCGGAATCTAAAAAAGGACGTAATGGAGAGTTTCAAATCATAGAAAGTTAGAGTGTCAGTCCTCTTGTACTTAAGTCGGCATTGTCCCTTTTGAATTTAATTCCGATGCAATTTCTGTGTTCCATCGTAAATCAGAAGTTCCAAGGTATACAGTAAACCTGAAGAGTAGCATCGGAATGTAAAACAGCACTCACAGGAGAGGTTCAAATCATAGAAAGTTAGAGTGTCAGCCCTCTTGTACTTAAGCCGGCATTGTGCCTTTCGAATTTAATTCCGATGCAATTTCTGTGTTTCATCATCAATAAGAAGGTCCAAGGGATACAGTAAACCTGAAGTGAAGCATCGGAATCTAAAAAAGGACTCACAGGAGAGTTCTAAATCTTAGAAAGTTAGAGTGTCAGTCCTCTTGCACTTAAGTCGGCATTGTGCCTTTTGAATTTAATTCCGATGCAATTTCTGTGTTTCATCGTCAGTAAGAAGTTCCACGTTATACTGTAAACCTGAAGTGAAGCATCGGAATCTAAAACTGGACTCACAGGAGAGGTTCAAATCAAAGAAAGTTAGAGTGTCAGTCCTCTTGTACTTAAGTCGGAATTGTGCCTTGTGAATTTAATTCCGATGCAATTTCTGTGTTCCATCGTCAATAAGAAGTTCCAAGGAATTCAGTAAACCTGAAGTGAAGCATCGGAATCCAAAACTGGACTCACAGGAGAGGTTCAAATAATAGAAAATTAGAGTGTCAGTCCTCTTGTACTTAAGTCGGCATTGTGCCTTTTGTATTAAATTCAGATGCAATTTCTGTGTTACATCGTCAATAAGGTGGTCCAAGGGATACAGTAAACCTGAAGTGAAGCATCGGAATCCAAAACAGGACTCACAGGAGAGGTTCAAATCATGGGAAGTTAGAGTGTCAGTCCTCTTGTTCATAAGTCGGCATTGTGCCTTTTGAATTTAATTCCGATGCAATTTCTGTGTTTCATCGTCAATAAGAAGTTCCAAGGTATAGAGTAAACCTGAAGTGAAGCATCAGAATCTAAAAATGGACTCACAGGAGAGGTTCAAACCATAGAATGTTAGAGTGTCAGTCCTGTTGTACTTAAGTCGGCATTATGCCTATTGTATTAAATTCGGATGCAATATCTGTGTTTCATCGTCAATAAGACTTTCCCAGGTATGCAGTTAACCTGAAGTGAAGCATCGGAATCTAAAACTGGACTCACCGGAGAGGTTCAAATCATAGAAAGTGAGAGTGTCAGTCCTATTGTACTTAAGTCGGCATTGTGAATTTTGAGTTTTATACGGATGCAATTTCTGTGTTTCATCGTCAATAAGAAGGTCCAAGGGATACAGTAAACCTGAAGTGAAGCATCGGAATCTAAAAAAGAACTCACAGGAGAGTTTCAAATCTTAGAAAGTTAGAGTGTCAGTCCTCTTGTACTTAAGTCGGCATTGTGCCTTTTGAATTTAATTCCGTTGCAATTTCTGTGTTTCATCGTCAATAAGAAGTTCCACGTTATACAGTAGACCTGAAGTGAAGCATCGGAATCTAAAAAAGGACTTACAGGAGAGTTTCAAATCATAGAGAGTTAGAGTGTCAGTCCTCTTGTACTTAAGTCAGCATTGTGCATTTTGAATTTAATTCCGATGCAATATCTGTGTTTCATCGTCAATAAGAAGTTCCAAGGGATACAGTAAAAATGAAGTGAAGCATCGGAGTTCAAAACTGGACTCACAGGAGAGGTTCAATTCATTGAAAGTTAGAGTGTCAGTCCTCTTGTACTTAAGTCGGCATTGTGCCTTTTGAATTTAATTCCGATGCAATTTCAGGGTTTCATCGTCAATAAGAAGTTCCAAGGTATACAGTAAACCTGAAGTGAAGCATCGGAATCTAAAACTGGACTCACAGGAGTGGTTCAAATCATAGAAAGTTAGAGTGTCAGTCCTCTTGTACTAAAGTCGGCATTGTGCCTTTTGAATTTAATTCCGATGCAATTTCTGTGTTTCACCGTCAATAAGAAGTTCCACGGTATACAGTAACCCTGAAGTGAAGCATCGGAATCTAAAACTGGATTCACAGGAGTGGTTCAAACCATAGAAAGTTAGAGTGTCAGTCCTCTTGTACTTAAGTCGGCATTGTGCCTTTTGAATTTAATTCCGATGCAATTTCTGTGTTTCATCGTCAATAAGAAGTTCCACGGTATACAGTAAACCTGAAGTGAAGCATCGGAATCTAAAACTGGACTCACCGGAGAGGTTCAAATCATAGAAAGTGAGAGTGTCAGTCCTCTTGTACTTAAGTCGGCATTGTGCCGTTTGAATTTTATACGGATGCAATTTCTGTGTTTCATCGTCAATAAGAAGGTCCAAAGGGATACAGTAAACCTGTAGTGAAGCATCGGAATCTAAAAAAGAACTCACAGGAGAGTTTCAAATCTTAGAAAGTTAGAGTGTCAGTCCTCTTGTACTTGAGTCGGCATTGTGCCTTTTGAATTTAATTCCGATGCAATTTCTGTGTTTCATCGTCAATAAGAAGTTCCACGTTATACAGTAAACCTGTAGTGAAGCATCGGAATCTAAAACTGGACTCACAGGAGAGGTTCAAATCAAAGAAATGTAGAGTGTCAGTCCTCTTGTACTTAAGTCGGAATTGTGCCTTGTGAATTTAATTCCGATGCAATTTCTGTGTTCCATCGTCAATAAGAAGTTCCAAGGTATTCAGTAAACCTGAAGTGAAGCATCGGAATCTAAAACTGGACTCACAGGAGAGGTTCAAATAATAGAAAATTAGAGTGTCATTCCTCCTGTACTTAAGTCGGCATTGTGCCTTTTGTATTAAATTCAGATGCAATTTCTGTGTTTCATCGTCAATAAGATGGTCCAAGGGATACAGTAAACCTGAAGTGAAGCATCGGAATCTAAAAAAGGACTTACAGGAGAGTGTCAAATCATAGAGAGTTAGGGTGTCAGTCCTCTTGTATTTAAGTCGGCATTGTGCCTTTTGAATTTAATTCCGATGCAATTTCTGTGTTTCATCGTCAATAAGATGCTCCAAGGGATACAGTAAAAATGAAGTGAAGCATCGGAGTTCAAAACTGGACTCACAGGAGAGGTTCAATTCATGGAAAGTTAGAGTGACAGTCCTCTTGTACTTAAGTCGGCATTGTGCCTTTTGAATTTAATTCCGATGCAATTTCTGGGTTTCATCGTCAATAAGAAGTTCCAAGGTATACTGTACACCTGAAGTGAAGCATCGGAATCTAAAACTGGACTCACAGGAGTGGTTCAAATAATAGAAAGTTAGAGTGTCAGTCCTCCTGTACCTAAGTCGGCATTGTGCCTTTTGAATTTAATTCCGATGAAATTTCTGTGTTTCATCGTCAATAAGAAGTTCCACGGTATACAGTAACCCAGAAGTGAAGCATCGGAATCTAAAACTGGACTCACAGGAGAGGTTAAAATCATAGAAAGATAGAGTGTCAGTCCTCTTGTACTTAACCCGGCATTGTGCCTTTCGAATTTAATTCCGATGCAATTTCTGTGTTCCATCGTCAATAAGAAGATCCACGGTATACAGTAACCCTGAAGTGAAGCATAGGAATCTAAAACTGGACTCACAGGAGAGGTTCAAATCATAGAAAGTTAGAGTGTCAGTCCTCTTGTACTTAAGCCGGCATTGTGCCTTGTGAATTTAATTCCGATGCAATTTCTGTGTTCCATCGTCAATAAGAAGTTCCAAGGCATTCAGTAAACCTGAAGTGAAGCATCGGAATCTAAAACTGGACTCACAGGAGAGGTTCAAATAATAGAGAATTAGAGTGTCAGTCCTCTTGTACTTAAATAGGCATTGTGCTTTTTGTATTAAATTCAGATGCAATTTCTGTGTTTCATCGTCAATAAGATGGTCCAAGAGATACAGTAAACCTGAAGTGAAGAATCGGAATCTAAAACTGGACTCACAGGAGAGGTTCAAATAATGGAAAGTTAGAGTGTCAGTCCTCTTGTACTTAAGTCGGCATTGTGCCTTTTGTATTAAATTCGGATGCAATTTCTGTGTTTCATCGTCAATAAGAAGGTCCAAGGGATACAGTAAACCTGAAGTGAAGCATTGGAATGTAAAAAAGGACTCATAGGAGAGTTCTAAATCTTAGAAAGTTAGTGTGTCAGTCCTCTTGCACTTATGTCGGCATTGTGCCTTTTGAATTTAATTCCGATGCAATTTCTGTGTTTCATCGTCAGTAAGAAGTTCCACGTTATACTGTAAACCTGAAGTGAAGCATCGGAATCTAAAACTGGACCCACAGGAGAGGTTCAAATCAAAGAAAGTTAGAGTGTCAGTCCTCTTGTACTTAAGTCGGAATTGTACCTTGTGAATTTAATTCCGATGCAATTTCTGTGTTCCATCGTCAATAAGAAGTTCCAAGGTATTCAGTAAACCTGAAGTGAAGCATCGGAATCTAAAACTGGACTCACAGGAGAGGTTCAAATAATAGAAAATTAGAGTGTCAGTCCTCTTGTACTTAAGTCGGCATTGTGCCTTTTGTATTAAATTCAGATGCAATTTCTGTGTTTCATCGTCAATAAGATGGTCCAAGGGATACAGTAAACCTGAAGTGAAGCATCGGAATCTAAAAAAGGACTTACAGGAGAGTTTCAAATCATAGAGAGTTAGAGTGTCAGTCCTCTTGTACTTAAGTCGGCATTGTGCCTTTTGAATTTAATTCCGATGCAATTTCTGTGTTTCATCGTCAATAAGAAGTTCCAAATGATACAGTAAAAATGAAGTGAAGCATCGGAGTTCAAAACTGGACTCACAGGAGAGGTTCAATTCACGGAAAGTTAGAGTGTCAGTCGTCTTGTACTTAAGTCGGCATTGTGCCTTTTGAATTTAATTCCGATGCAATTTCTCGGTTTCATCGTCAATAAGAAGTTCCAAGGTATACAGTAAAACTGAAGTGAAGCATCGGAATCTAAAACTGGACTCACAGGAGTGGGTCAAATCATAGGAAGTTAGAGTGTCAGTCCTCTTGTACGTAAGTCGGCATTGTGAATTTTGAATTAATTCCAATGCAATTTCTGTGTTTCATCGTCAATAAGAAGTTCCACGGTATACAGTAACCCTGAAGTGAAGCATCGGAATCTAAAACTGGACTCACAGGAGTGGTTCAAACCAAAGAAAGTTAGAGTGTCAGTCCTTTTGTACTTAAGTCGGCATTGTGCATTTTGTATTAAATTCGGATGCAATTTCTGTGTTTCATCGTCAATAAGATGGTCAAAGGGATACAGTAAACCTGAAGTGAAGCATCGGAATCTAAAACGGGACTCACAGGAGAGTTTCAAATTATAGAAAGTTAGAATGTCAGTCCTCTTGTACTGAAGACGGCATTGTGCCCTTTGAATTTAATTCCGATGAAATTTCTGTGTTTCATCGTCAATAAGAAGTTCCAATGTATACAGTAAACCTGAAGTGAACCACCGGAATCTAAAACTGGACTCACAGGACAGGTACAAATCATAGAAAGTTAGAGTGTTAGTCCTCTTGTACTTAAATCGGCATTGTGCGTTTTGTATTAAAAACCGGATGCATTTTCTGTGTTTCATCGTCAATAAGGAGGTCCAAGTTATACAGTAAACCTGAAGTGAAGCATCAGAATCTAAAACTGGACTCACAGGAGAGGTTCAAATCATAGAAAGTGAGAGTGTCAGTCCTCTAGTACTTAAGTCGGCATTGTGCCTTTTGTATTAAATTCGGATTCAATTTCTATGATTCATCGTCAATAAGAAGGTCCAAGGGATACAGTAAACCTGAAGTGAAGCATCGGAATCTAAAACTGGACTCGCAGGAGAGGTTCAAATCATAGAAAGTTAGAGTGTCAGTCCTAATGTACTTAAGTCGGCATTGTGCGTTGTGAATTTATTTCCGATGCAATTTCTGTGTTCCATCGTTAATAAGAAGTTCCAAGGTATTCAGTAAACCTGAAGTGATGCATCGGAATCTAAAACTGGACTCACAGGAGAGGTTCAAATAATAGAAAATTGGAGTGTCAGTCCTCTTGTACTTAAGTCGGCATTGTGCTTTTTGTATTAAATTCAGATGCAATTTCTGTGTTTCATCGTCAAGAAGATGGTCCAAGGGATACAGTAAACCTGAAGTGAAGCATCGGAATCTAAAACTGGACTCACAGGAGAGGTTCAAATAATGGAAAGTTAGAGAGTCAGTCCTCTTGTACTTCAGTCGGCATTGTGCCTTTTGTATTTAATTCGGATGCAATTTCTGTGTTCCAACGTCAATAAGAAGGTCCAAGGGATGCAGTAAACCTGAAGTGAGGCATCGGAATCTAAAAAAGGACACACAGGAGAGTTTCAAATCTTAGAAAGTTAGAGTGTCAGTCCACTTGTACTTAAGTCGGCATTGTGCCTTTTGAATTTAATTCCGATGCAATTTCTGTGTTTCATCGTCAGTAAGAAGTTCCACGTTATACTGTAAACCTGAAGTGAAGCATCGGAATCTAAAACTGGACTCACAGGAGAGGTTCAAATCAAAGAAAGTTAGACTGTAAGTCCTCTTGTACTTATGTCGGAATTGTGCCTTGTGAATTTAATTCCGATGCAATTTCTGAGTTCCATCGTCAATAAGAAGTTTTAAGGTATTCTTTAAACCTGAAGTGAAGCATCGGAATCTAAAACTGGACTCACAGGAGAGGTTCAAATAATAGAAAATTAGAGTGTCAGTCCTCTTGTACTTAGGTCAGCATTGTGCCTTTTGTATTAAATTCAGATGCAATTTCTGTGTTTCATCGTCAATAAAATGGTCCAAGGGATACGGTAAACCTGAAGTGAAGCATCGGAATATAAAACTGGACTCACAGGAGAGGTTCAAATCATGGAAAGTTAGAGTGTCAGTCCTCTTGTACTTAAGTCGGCATTGTGCCTTTTGAATTTAATTCCGATGCAATTTCTGTGTTTCATCGTCAATAAAAAGTTCCAAGGTATACAGTAAACCTGAAGTGAAGCATCGGAATCTAAAAGTGGACTCACAGGAGAAGTTCAAACCATAGAAAGTTAGAGTGTCATTCCTCTTATACTTAAGTCGGGCTTGTGCCTTTTGTATTAAATTCGGATGCAATTTCTGTGTTTTATCGTCAATAAGAAGGTCCAAGGTATACAGTAAACCTGAAGTGAAGCATCGGAATCTAAAACTGGACTCACAGGAGAGGTTCAAATAATGGAAAGTTAGGGTGTCAGTCCTCTTGTACTTAAGTCGGCATTGTGCCTTTTGTATTAAATTCGGATGCAATTACTGTGTTTCATCGTAAATGATAGGGTCCAAGGGATACAGTAAACCTGAAGTGAAGCATCGGAATCTAAAAAAGAACTCACAGGAGAGGTTAAAATCATAGAAAGTTAGAGAGTCAGTCCTCTTCTACTTAAGTCGGCATTATGCCTTTCGTATTAAATGTGGATGCAATTTCTGATTTTCTTCGTCAATAAGAAGGTACAAAGGATACAGTAAACCTGAAGTGAAGCATCGGAATCTAAAACTGGACTCACAGGAGATGTTCAAATTTTAGAAAGTAAGAGTGTCAGTCCTCTTGTACTTAAGTCGGCATTGTGCCTTTTGTATTACATTCGGACGCAATTTCTGTGATTTATCGTCAATAAGAAGGTCCAAGGGATACAGAAAACCTAAAGTGAGGCATCGGAATCTAAAACCGGACTCATAGGAGAGGTTCAAATCACAGAGAGTTAGAGTGTCAGTCCTCTTGTACTTAAGTTGGCATTGTGCTTTTGTATTAATTTCGGATGCAATTTCTGTGTTTCATCGGTAATAACAAGTTCCAAAATGTACAGTAAACCTGAAGTGAAGCATCGGAATCTAAAACTGGACTCACAGGAGAGATTCAAATCATAGAAAGTGAGAGTGTCAGTCCTCTTATACTTACGTCGGCATTGTGCATTTTGTAATAAATTCGGATGCAATTTCTGTGTTTCATCGTCAATAAGAAGGTCCAAGGGATACAGTTAGCCTGAAGTGAAGCATCGGAATCTAAACCTAGACTCACAGGACAGGTTCAAAGCAAAGAAAGTTAGAGTGTCAGTCCCCTTGCACTTAAATCGGCATTGTGCCTTTTGCATTAAATTCGGATGCAATTTCTGTGTTTCATCGTCAATAAGAAGGTCCAAGGGATACAGGAAACCTGAAGTGAAGCATCGGAATCTAAAACTGGACTCACAGGAGAGTTTCAAATCATAGAAAAGTTAGAGTGTCTGTCCTCTTGTACTTAAGTCGGCATTGTGCCTTTTGTAATAAATTCGGATGCAATTTCTGTGTTGCATCGTCAATAACAAGGTCCAAGGGATACAGTAAACCTGAAGTGAAGCATCGGAATCTATAACTGCACTCACAAGAGAGGTTCAAATCATAGAAAGTGAGAGTGTCAGTCCTGTTGTACTTAAGTCGGCATTGTGCATTTTGTAATAAATTCGAATGCAATTTCTGTGTTTCATCGTGAATAAGAAGGTCCAAGGGATACAGTAAACCTGAAGTGAAGCATCGGAATCTAAAACTGGACTCACAGGAGAGGTTCAAATCATAGAAAGTGAGAGTGTCAGTCCTCTTGTACTTAAGTCGGCATTGTGCCTTTTGTAATAAATTCGGATGCAATTTCTGTGTTTCATTGTCAATAAGAAGGTCCAAGGGATATAGTAAACCTGAAGTGAAGCATCGGAATCTAAATGTGGACTCACAGGAGAGGATCAAATAGTAGAAAGTGAGAGTGTCAGTCCTTTTGCACTTAAGTTGGCATTGTGCCTTTTGTATTAAATTCGGTTGCAATTTCTGTGTTTCATCGTCAATAAGAAGGTCCAAAGGTTACAGTAAACCTTAAATGAAGCATCGGAATCTAAAACTGGATTCACAGGAGAGGTTAAAATCATAGAAAGTTAGAGTGTAAGACCTCTTGTACTTAAGTCGGCATTGTGCCTTTTGAATTTAATTCCGATGCAATTTCTGTGTTTCATCGTCAATAAGAAGTTCCAAGGTATACAGTAAACCTGAAGTGAAGCATCGGAATCTAAAACTGGACTCACAGGACAGGTTCAAATCACAGAAAGTTAGAGTGTCAGTCCTCTTGTACTTAAGTCGGCATTGTGCCTTTTGATTTTAATTGCGATGCAATTTCTGTGTTTCATCGTCAATAAGAAGTTCCAAGGTATACAGTGGACCTGGAGTGAAGCATCGGAATCTAAAACTGGACTCACAGGACAGGTTCAAATCATAGAAAGTGAGAGTGTCAGTAATCTTGTACTTAAGTCGGCATTGTGCGCTTTGTATTAAATTCGGATGCAATTTCTGTGTTTCATCGTCAATAAGAAGGTCCAAAGGATACAGTAAATCTGAAGTGAAGCATCTGAATCAAAATGTGGAGTCACAGGAGAGGTTCAAATCGTAGAAAGTCAGAGTGTCAGTCCTCGTGTACTTAAGTTGGCATTGTGCCTTTTGTATTAAATTCGGATGCAATTTCTTTGTTTCATCGTCATTAAGAAGATCCAAGGTATACAGTAAACCTGAAGTATAGCATCGGAACCTAAAAGTGGACTCACAGGAGAGTTTCAAATCATAGAATGTTAGAGTGTCAGTCCTCTTGGACTTAAGTCGGCATTGTGCCTTTTGAGTTTATTTCCGACGCAATATCTGTGTTTCATCGTCAGTAAGAAGTTCCAAGGTGTACAGTAAACCTGAAGTGAAGCATCGGAATCTAAAACTGGACTCACAGGAGAGGTTCAAATCATAGAAAGTTAGAGTTTCAATCCTCTTGTACTTAAATCGGCATTATGCCTTTCGTATAAAATGTGGATGCAATTTCTCATTTTCATCGTCAAGAAGAAGGTACAAAGGATACAGTAAACCTGAAGTGAAGCATCGGAATCTAAAACTGGTCTCACAGGAGATGTTCAAATCATAGAAATTGAGAGTGTCAGTCCTCTTTTACTTAAGTCGGCATTGTGCCTTTTGTATTAAATTCGGATGCAATTCCTGTCATTTATCGTCAATAAGAAGGTCCAACGGATACAGAAAACCTAAAGTGAGGCATCGGAATTTAAAACCGGACTCATAGGAGAGGTTCAAACCATAGAGAGTTAAGGTGTCAGTCCTCTTGTACTTAAGTCGGCATTGTGACTTTTGTATTAAATTCGGATGCAATTTCTGTGTTTCATCGACAATAACAAGTTCCAAGGTGTACAGTAAACCTGAAGTGAAGCATCGGAATCTAAAACTGGACACACAGGAGAGATTCAATTCATAGAAAGTGTGAGTGTCAGTCCTCTTATACTTAAGTCGGCATTGTATATTTTGTATTAAATTCGGATGCAGTTTCTGTGTTTCATCGTCAATATGAAGGTCCAAGGCATACAGTAAACCTGAAGTGAAGCATCGGAATCTAAAAGTGGACTCACAGGAGAGGTTCAAATAAAAGAAAGTGAGAGAGTCAGTCCTCTTGTACTTAAGTCGGCATTGTGCCTTTTGTAATAAATTCGGATGCAATTTCTGTGTTTCATCGTCAATAAGAAGGTCCAAGGGATACAGTAAACCTGAAGTGAAGCATCGGAATCTAAATGTGGACTCCCAGGAGAGGTTCAAATCGTAGGAAGTGAGAGTGTCAGTCCTCTTGTACTTAAGTCGGCATTGTGCCTTTTGTATTAAATTCGGATGCAATTTCTGTGTTTCATCGTCAATAAGAAGGTCCAAGGGATACAGTAAACCTTAAGTGAAGCATCGGAATCTAAAACTCGATTCACAGGAGAGGTTAAAATCATAGAAAGTTAGAGTGTAAGACCTCTTGTACTTAAGTCGGCATTGTGCCTTTTGAATTTAATTCCGATGGAATTTCTGTTTTTCATCGTCAATAAGAAGTTCCAAGGTATACAGTAAACCTGAAGTGAAGCATCGGAATCTAAAACTGGACTCACAAGACAGGTTCAAATCACAGTAAGTTAGAGTGTCAGTCCTCTTGTACTTAAGTCGGCATTGTGCCTTTTGAATTTAATTGCGATGCAACTTCTGTGTTTCATCGTCAATAGGAAGTTCCAAGGTATACAGTAAACCTGGAGTGAAGCATCGGAATCTAAAACTGGACTCACAGGACAGGTTCAAATCATAGAAAGTGAGAGTGTCAGTCCTCTTATACTTAAGTCGACATTGTGCATTTTGTATTAAATTCGGATGTAATTTTTGTGTTTCATCGTCAATAAGAAGGTCCAAAGGATACAGCAAATCTGAAGTGAAGCATCAGAATCTATAACTGGAATCACAGGAGAGGTGCAAATCATTGAAAGTGAGAGTGTCACTCCTCTTGTACTTAAGTCGACATTGTGCCTTTTATATTTATTTCGGATGCAATTTCTGTGTTTCATCGTCAATAAGAAGGTCCAAGGGATACAGTAAACCTGAAGTGAAGCATCGGAATCTAAAACTGGACTCACAGGAGAGGTTCAAATCATAGAAAGTGAGAGTGTCAGTCCTCTTGTACTTAAGTCGGCATTGTGCCTTTAGTATTAAATTCGTATCAATTTCTGTGTTTCATCGTAGATAAGAAGGTCCAAGGGATACAGTAAAGCTGAAATGAAGCATCGGAATCTAAATGTGGACTCACAGGAGAGGTTCAAATCGTTGAAAGTGAGAGTGTCACTCCTCTTGTACTTAAGTCGCCATTGTGCCTTTTGTATTAAATTCGGATGCAATTTCTTTGTTTCATCGTCAATAAGAAGGTACAAGGGATATTGTAAACCTTAAGTGAAGCATCAGAATCTAAAACTGGACTCACAGGAGAGGTTCAAATTATAGAAAGTGAGAGTGTCAGTCCTCCTGTAGTTAAGTCGGCATTGTGCCTTTTGAAATTAATTCCGACGTAATTTCTGTGTTTCATCGTCAATAAGAAGTTCCAAGGTGTACAGTAAATCTGAAGTGAAGCATCGGAATCTAAAACTGGACTCACAGGAGAGGTTCAAATCATAGAAAGTTATAGTGTCAGTCCTCTTGTACTTAGGTCGGCATTGTGCCATTTGTATTAAATTCGGATGCAATTTCTGTGTTTTATTGTCATTAAGAAGATCCAAGGTATACAGGAAACCTGAAGTGAAGAATCGGAATCTAAAACTGGACTCACAGGAGAGGTTGAAATCATAGAAAATTAGAGTGTCAGTCCTCTTGTACTTAAGTCGGCATTGTGCCTCTTGTATTAAATTCGGATGCAATTTCTGTGTTTCATCGTCAATAAGAAGGTCCAAGGGGTACTGTAAACCTTAAGTGAAGCATCGGAATCTAAAACTGGACTCACAAGAGAGGTTCAAATCATAGATAGTTAGAGTGTCAGCCCTCTTGTACTTAAGTCGGCATTGGGCATTTTATGTTAAATTCGAATGCAACTTGTGTGTTTCAGTGTCATTAAGAAGGTACAAGGGATACAGCAAACCTGAAGTGAAGCATCGGAATCTAAAACTGGACTCACAGGAGAGGTTCAAATCATAGAAAGTGAGAGTGTCAGTCCTCTTGTACTTAAGTCGGCACTGTGCCTTTTGTATGAAATTCGAATGCAATTTCTGTGTTTCATCGTCAATATCAATGTCCAAGGTATACACGAAACCAGAAGTGCAGCATCGGAATCTAAAACTGCACTCACAGGAGAGGTTGAAATCATAGATAGTTAGAGTGTCAGTCCTCTTGTACTTAAGTCGGCATTGTGCCTTTTGTATTAAATTCGGATGCAATTTCTGTGTTTCATCGTCAATAAGAAGGTCCAAGGGGTACTGTAAACCTAAAGTGAAGCATCGGAAACCAAAACTGGACTCACAAGAGAGGTTCAAATCATAGAAAGTTAGAGTGTCAGTCCTCTTGTACTTAAGTCGGCATTGTGCCCTTTTAATTTATTTCCGATGCAATTTCTGTGATTCATCGTCAATAAGAAGTTCCAAAGTATACAGTGAACCTGAAGTGAAGCATCGGAATCTAAAACTGGACTCACAGGACAGGTTGAAATCATAGAAAGTGAGAGTGTCAGTCCTCTTGTAATTAAGTCGGCATTGTTCCTTTTGTATTAAATTCGGATGCAATTTCTGTGTTTCATCGTCGATAACAGGGTCCAAGGGATACAGTAACCCTGAAGTGAAGCATCGGAATCTAAATGTGGACTCACAGGAGTGGTTCAAATTGTAGAAAGTTAGAGTATCAGTCCTCTTGTACTTAAATCGGCATTGTGCCTTTTGTATTAAATTCGGATGCTATTTCTGTGCTTCATCGTCAATAAGAAGGTCCAAGGGATACAGTAAACCTGAAGTGAAGCATCGGAATCTAAAACTGGACTCACAGGAGAGGTTCAAATCATAGAAAGTGAGAGTGTCAGTCCTCTTGTACTTAAGTCGGCATTGGGCCTTTTATATTAAATTCGGATGCAACTTGTGTGTTTCATCGTCATTAAGAAGGTACAAGGGATACAGCAAACCTGAAGTGAAGCATCGGAATCTAAAACTGGACTCACAGGAGAGGTTCAAATCATAGAAAGTGAGAGCGTCAGTCCTCTTGTACTTAAGTCGGCATTGTGCCTTATGTATTAAGTTCGGATGCAATTCTGTGTTTCATCGTCAATAAGAAGTTCCAAGTGATACAGTAAACCTGAAGTGAAGCATCGGAGTCTAAAACTGGACTCGCAGGAGAGGTTGAAATCATAGAAAGTTAGAGTGTCAGTCCTCTTGTACTTAAGTCGGCATTGTGCCTTTTGAATTTAATTCCGAAGCAATTTCTGTGTTCCATTGTCATTAAGAAGTTCCAAGGTATACAGTAAACCTGAAGTGAAGCATCGGAATCTAAAACTGGACTCACAGGAGAGCTTCAAGTCATAGAAAGGTACAGTATCAGTCCTCTTGTACTTAAATCGGCATTGTGCCTTTTGTATTAAATTCCGATGCAATTTCTGTGTTTCATCGTCAATAAGAAGGTCCAGGGGATACAGTAAACCTGAAGTGAAGCATCGGAATCGAAAACTGGACTCACAGGAGATATTCAAATCATAGAAAGTTAGAGTGTCAATCCTCTTGTACTTAAGTCGCATTGTGCCTTATGTATTAAATTCGGATGCAATTACTGTGATTTATCGTCAATACGAAGGTCCAAGGGATACAGTAAACCTGAAGTGAAGCATCGGAAACTAAAACTGGACTCACAGGAGAGGTTCAAATCATAGAAAGTTAGAGTGTCAGTCCTCTTGTACTTGAGTAGGCATTGTGCCTCTTGTATTAAATTCGGATGCAATTTCTGTGTTTCATCGTCAATAAGAAGGTCCAAGGGATACAGTAAACCTGAAGTGAAGCATGGGAATCTAAAACTGAACTCACAGGAGAGGATCAAATCATAGAAATTTAGAGTGTCAGTCCTCTTGTACATAAGTCGGCATTGGGCCTTTTGAATTTAATTCCGATGCAATGTCTGTGTTCCATCGTCAATAAGACGTTCCAAGGTATACAGTAAACCTGCAGTGAAGCATCGGAATCTAAAACTGGACTCACAGGAGAGTTTCAAATCATACAAAGTTAAGGTGTCACTCCTCTTGTACTTAAGTCGGCATTGTTCCTTTTGTATTAAATTCGGATGCAATTTCTGTGTTTCATCGTCAATAAGATGGTCCAAGGGATACAGTAAACCTGAAGTGAAGCATGGGAATCTAAAACTGAACTCACAGGAGGGGATCAAATCACAGAAAGTTAGAGTGTCAGTCCTCTTGTACTTAGGTAGGCATTGTGCCTCTTGTATTAAATTCGGATGCATTTTCTGCGTTTCATCGTCAATAAGAAGGTCCAAGGTATACAGTAAACCTGCAGTGAAGCATCGGAATCTAAAACTGGACTCACAGGAGAGTTTCAAATCATACAAAGTTAAGGTGTCACTCCTCTTGTACTTAAGTCGGCATTGTTCCTTTTGTATTAAATTCGGATGCAATTTCTGTGTTTCATCGTCAATACGAAGGTCCAAGGGATACAGTAAACCTGAAGTGAAGCATCGGAAACTAAAACTGGACTCACAGGAGAGGTTCAAATCATAGAAAGTTAGAGTGTCAGTCCTCTTGTACTTAGGTAGGCATTGTGCCTCTTGTATTAAATTCGGATGCATTTTCTGCGTTTCATCGTCAATAAGAAGGTCCAAGGTATACAGTAAACCTGAAGTGAAGCATCGGAAACTAAAACTGGACTCACAGGAGAGGTTCAAATCATAGAAAGTTAGAGTGTCAGTCCTCTTGTACTTAAGTCGGCATTGTGCATTTTGTATTAAATTCGGATGCAATTTCTGTATTTCATCGTCAGTAAGAAGGTAAAAGGAATACAGTAAACCTGAAGTGATGCATCGGAATCTAAAACTGGACTCACCGGAGAGGTTCAAATTATAGATAGTGTGAGTGTCAGTCCTGTTGTACTTAAGTCGGCATTGTGCCTTTTGTATTAAATTCGGATGCAAAATCTGTGTTTCATCTTCAATAAGAAGGTCCAAGGGATACAGTAAACCTGAAGTGAAGCATCGGAATATAAAACTGGTCTCACAGGAGAGGTTCAAATCGTAGAATGCGAGCGTGTCAGTCCTCTTGTACTTAAGTCGGCCTTGTGCCTTTTGTATTAAATTCGGATGCAACTTCTGTGTTTCATCGTCAATAAGAATGTCCAAGGTATACAGTAAACCTGAAGTGAAGCATCGGAATCTAAAACTGGCCTCACAGGAGAGTTTCAAATAATAGATAGTTTGAGTGTCAGTCCTCTTGTACTTCAGTCGGCATTGTGCCATTTGCATTTAATTCCGAAGCAATTTCTGTGTTTCATCGTCAATAAGTAGTTCCAATGTATACAGTAAACCAGAAGTGAGGCATCGGGATCTAAAACTGGACTCACAGGAGAGGTTCAAATCATAGAAAGTTAGAGTGTCAGTACTCTTGTACTTAAGTGGGCATTGTGCCTTTTGTATTAAATTCGGATGCAATTTCTGTGTTTCATCGTCAATAAGAAGGCCCAAGGTATACAGTAAACCTGAAGTGATGCATCGGAAACTAAAACTGGACTCACAGGAGAGGTTCAAATCATAGAAAGTTAGAGTGTCAGTCCTCTTATACTTAAGTCGTCATTGTGCCTATTGTATTAAATTCGGATGCAGTTTCTGTGTTGCATCGTCAATAATAAGGTCCAAGGGGTACAGTAAACCTGAAGTGAAGAATCGGAATCTAAAACTGGATTCACAGGAGAGGTTCAAATCATAGAAAGTGAGAGTGTCAGTCCTCTAATACTTAAGTCGGCATTGTGCCATTTGTTTTAAATTCGGATGCAATTTCTGTGTTGCATCGTCAATAATAAGGTCCAAGGGATACAGTAAACCTGAAGTGAAGCTTCGGAATCTAAAACTGGACTCACAGGAGAGGTTAAAATCCTAGAAAATTAGAGTGTCAGTCCTCTTGTACTTATGTCGGCATGGTGCCTTTTGAATTTAATTCCGATGCAATTTCTGTGTTTCATCGTCAATAAGAAGTTCCAAGGTATACAGTAAACCTGAAGTGAAGCATCGGAATCTCAAACTGGACTCACAGGAGAGGTTCAAATCATAGAAAGTTAGTGTGTCAGTCCTCTTGTACTTAAGTCGGCATTGTGCCTTTTGTATTGAATTCGGATGCAATTTCTGTGTTTCATCGTCAATAAGAAGGTCCAAGGTATACAGTAACCCTGGAGTGAAGCATCGGAATCTAAAACTGGACTCACAGGAGAGGTTCAAATCATAGAAAGTGAGGGTGTCAGTCCTCATTTCCTTAAGTCGGCATTGTGCCTTTTGTATTAAGTTCGGATGCAATTTCTGTGTTTCATCGTCAATAAGACGGTCCACGGTATACAGGAAACCTGAAGTGAAGCATCGGAATCCATAACTGGACTCACAGGAGATATTCAAATCATAGAAAGTTAGAATGTCAATCCTCTTGTACTTAAGTCGGCATTGTGCCTCTTGAATTAAATTCGGATGCAATTTCTGTATTTCATATTATATAAGAAGGTACAATGGATACAGTAAACCTGAAGTGAAGCATCGGAATCTAAAACTGGATTCACAGGAGAGGTTCAAATCATAGAAAGTTAGAGTGTCAGTCCTCTAATACTTAAGTCGGCATTGTGCCATTTGTTTTAAATTCGGATGCAATTTCTGTGTTGCATCGTCAATAATAAGGTCCAAGGGGTACAGTAAACCTGAAGTGAAGAATCGGAATCTAAAACTGGATTCACAGGAGAGGTTCAAATCATAGGTAGTGAGAGTGTCAGTCCTCTTGTACTTAAGTCGGCATTGTGCCTTTTATATTAAATTCGGATGCTATTTGTGTGTTTCATCGTCAATATGAAGGTACAAGGGATACAGTAAACCAGAAGTGAAGCATCGGAATCTAAAACTGGACTCACAGGAGAGTTTCAAATCATAGAAAGTTAAGGTGTCAGTCCTCTTGTACTTACGTCGGCATTGTGGTTTTGTATTAAATTCGGATGCAGAATCTGTGTTTCATCGTCAATAAGAAGGTCCAAGGGATACAGTAAACCTGAAGTGAAGCATGGGAATCTAAAACTGAACTCACAGGAGAGGATCAAATCATAGAAAGTTAGAGTGTCAGTCCTCTTGTACATAAGTCGGCATTGTGCCTTATGTATTGAATTCGGATGCAATTACTGTGATTTATCGTCAATAAGAAGGTCCAAGGGATACAGTAAACCTTAAGTGAAGCATCGGAAACTAAAACTGGACTCACAGGAGAGGTTCAAATCATAGAAAGTTAGAGTGTCAGTCCTCTTGTACTTAAGTAGACATTGTGCCTTTTGTATTAAATTCGGATGCAATTTCTGTGTTGCATCGTCAATAATAAGGTCCAAGGGGTACAGTAAACCTGAAGTGAAGCAACGGAATCTAAACTGGTCTCACAGGAGAGGTTCAAATCATAGAAAGTGAGAGTGTCAGTCCTCTAATACTTAAGTCGGCTTTGTGCCTTTTGTATTAAATGCGGATGCAATTTCTGTGTTTCATCGTCAGTAAGAAGGTCCAAGGGATACAGTAAACCTGAAGTGAAGCATCGGAATCTAACACTGGACTCACAGGAGAGGTTCAAATTATGGATAGTGAGAGTGTCAGTCCTGTTGTACTTAAGTCGGCATTGTGCCTTTTGTATTAAATTCGGATGCAATATCTGTGTTTCATCGTCAATAAGAAGGTCCAAGGGATACAGTAAACCTGAAGTGAAGCATCGGAGTATAAAACTGGCCTCACAGGAGAGGTTCAAATCGTAGAAAGCGAGAGTGTCAGTCCTCTTGTACTTAAGTCGGCCTTGTGCCTTTTGTATTAAATTCGGATGCAACTTCTGTGTTTCATCGTCAATAAACAGTCCAAGGTATACAGTAAAGCAGAAGAGAAGCATCGGAATCTAAAACTTCACTCACAGGAGGGTTTCAAATCATAGATAGTTTGAGTGTCAGTCCTCTTGTACTTAAGTCGGCATTGTGCCTTTTGCATTTAATTCCGAAGCAATTTCTGTGTTTCATCGTCAATAAGAAGTTCCAAGGTATACAGTAAACCTTAAGTGAGGCATCGGAAATCAAAACTGGACTCACAGGAGAGGTTCAAATCATAGAAAGTTGGAGTGTCAGCCCTCTTGTACTTAAGTGGGCATTGTGCCTTTTATATTAAATTCGGATGCAATTTCTGTGTTTCATCGTCAATAAGTAGGTCCAAGGTATACAGTAAACCTGAAGTGATGCATCGGAAACTAAAACTGGACCCACAGGAGAGGTTCAAATCATAGAAAGTTAGAGTGTCAGTCCTCTTATACTTAAGTCGTCATTGTGCCTATTGTATTAAATTCGGATGCAGTTTCTGTGTTGCATCGTCAATAATAAGGTCCAAGGGGTACAGTAAACCTGAAGTGAAGAATCGGAATCTAAAACTGGATTCACAGGAGAGGTTGAAATCATAGAAAGTGAGAGTGTCAGTCCTCTAATACTTAAGTCGGCATTGTGCCATTTGTTTTAAATTCGGATGCAATTTCTGTGTTGCATCGTCAATAAGAAGGTCCAAGGGGTACTGTAAACCTTAAGTGAAGCATCGGAATCTAAAACTGGACTCACAAGAGAGGTTCAAATCATAGATAGTTAGAGTGTCAGCCCTCTTGTACTTAAGTCGGCATTGGGCATTTTATGTTAAATTCGAATGCAACTTGTGTGTTTCAGTGTCATTAAGAAGGTACAAGGGATACAGCAAACCTGAAGTGAAGCATCGGAATCTAAAACTGGACTCACAGGAGAGGTTCAAATCATAGAAAGTGAGAGTGTCAGTCCTCTTGTACTTAAGTCGGCACTGTGCCTTTTGTATGAAATTCGAATGCAATTTCTGTGTTTCATCGTCAATATCAATGTCCAAGGTATACACGAAACCAGAAGTGCAGCATCGGAATCTAAAACTGCACTCACAGGAGAGGTTGAAATCATAGATAGTTAGAGTGTCAGTCCTCTTGTACTTAAGTCGGCATTGTGCCTTTTGTATTAAATTCGGATGCAATTTCTGTGTTTCATCGTCAATAAGAAGGTCCAAGGGGTACTGTAAACCTAAAGTGAAGCATCGGAAACCAAAACTGGACTCACAAGAGAGGTTCAAATCATAGAAAGTTAGAGTGTCAGTCCTCTTGTACTTAAGTCGGCATTGTGCCCTTTTAATTTATTTCCGATGCAATTTCTGTGATTCATCGTCAATAAGAAGTTCCAAAGTATACAGTGAACCTGAAGTGAAGCATCGGAATCTAAAACTGGACTCACAGGACAGGTTGAAATCATAGAAAGTGAGAGTGTCAGTCCTCTTGTAATTAAGTCGGCATTGTGCCTTTTGTATTAAATTCGGATGCAATTTCTGTGTTTCATCGTCGATAACAGGGTCCAAGGGATACAGTAACCCTGAAGTGAAGCATCGGAATCTAAATGTGGACTCACAGGAGTGGTTCAAATTGTAGAAAGTTAGAGTATCAGTCCTCTTGTACTTAAATCGGCATTGTGCCTTTTGTATTAAATTCGGATGCTATTTCTGTGCTTCATCGTCAATAAGAAGGTCCAAGGGATACAGTAAACCTGAAGTGAAGCATCGGAATCTAAAACTGGACTCACAGGAGAGGTTCAAATCATAGAAAGTGAGAGTGTCAGTCCTCTTGTACTTAAGTCGGCATTGGGCCTTTTATATTAAATTCGGATGCAACTTGTGTGTTTCATCGTCATTAAGAAGGTACAAGGGATACAGCAAACCTGAAGTGAAGCATCGGAATCTAAAACTGGACTCACAGGAGAGGTTCAAATCATAGAAAGTGAGAGCGTCAGTCCTCTTGTACTTAAGTCGGCATTGTGCCTTATGTATTAAGTTCGGATGCAATTCTGTGTTTCATCGTCAATAAGAAGTTCCAAGTGATACAGTAAACCTGAAGTGAAGCATCGGAGTCTAAAACTGGACTCGCAGGAGAGGTTGAAATCATAGAAAGTTAGAGTGTCAGTCCTCTTGTACTTAAGTCGGCATTGTGCCTTTTGAATTTAATTCCGAAGCAATTTCTGTGTTCCATTGTCATTAAGAAGTTCCAAGGTATACAGTAAACCTGAAGTGAAGCATCGGAATCTAAAACTGGACTCACAGGAGAGCTTCAAATCATAGAAAGGTACAGTATCAGTCCTCTTGTACTTAAATCGGCATTGTGCCTTTTGTATTAAATTCCGATGCAATTTCTGTGTTTCATCGTCAATAAGAAGGTCCAGGGGATACAGTAAACCTGAAGTGAAGCATCGGAATCGAAAACTGGACTCACAGAAGATATTCAAATCATAGAAAGTTAGAGTGTCAATCCTCTTGTACTTAAGTCGCATTGTGCCTTATGTATTAAATTCGGATGCAATTACTGTGATTTATCGTCAATACGAAGGTCCAAGGGATACAGTAAACCTGAAGTGAAGCATCGGAAACTAAAACTGGACTCACAGGAGAGGTTCAAATCATAGAAAGTTAGAGTGTCAGTCCTCTTGTACTTGAGTAGGCATTGTGCCTCTTGTATTAAATTCGGATGCAATTTCTGTGTTTCATCGTCAATAAGAAGGTCCAAGGGATACAGTAAACCTGAAGTGAAGCATGGGAATCTAAAACTGAACTCACAGGAGAGGATCAAATCATAGAAATTTAGAGTGTCAGTCCTCTTGTACATAAGTCGGCATTGGGCCTTTTGAATTTAATTCCGATGCAATGTCTGTGTTCCATCGTCAATAAGACGTTCCAAGGTATACAGTAAACCTGCAGTGAAGCATCGGAATCTAAAACTGGACTCACAGGAGAGTTTCAAATCATACAAAGTTAAGGTGTCACTCCTCTTGTACTTAAGTCGGCATTGTTCCTTTTGTATTAAATTCGGATGCAATTTCTGTGTTTCATCGTCAATAAGATGGTCCAAGGGATACAGTAAACCTGAAGTGAAGCATGGGAATCTAAAACTGAACTCACAGGAGGGGATCAAATCACAGAAAGTTAGAGTGTCAGTCCTCTTGTACTTAGGTAGGCATTGTGCCTCTTGTATTAAATTCGGATGCATTTTCTGCGTTTCATCGTCAATAAGAAGGTCCAAGGTATACAGTAAACCTGCAGTGAAGCATCGGAATCTAAAACTGGACTCACAGGAGAGTTTCAAATCATACAAAGTTAAGGTGTCACTCCTCTTGTACTTAAGTCGGCATTGTTCCTTTTGTATTAAATTCGGATGCAATTTCTGTGTTTCATCGTCAATACGAAGGTCCAAGGGATACAGTAAACCTGAAGTGAAGCATCGGAAACTAAAACTGGACTCACAGGAGAGGTTCAAATCATAGAAAGTTAGAGTGTCAGTCCTCTTGTACTTAGGTAGGCATTGTGCCTCTTGTATTAAATTCGGATGCATTTTCTGCGTTTCATCGTCAATAAGAAGGTCCAAGGTATACAGTAAACCTGAAGTGAAGCATCGGAAACTAAAACTGGACTCACAGGAGAGGTTCAAATCATAGAAAGTTAGAGTGTCAGTCCTCTTGTACTTAAGTCGGCATTGTGCATTTTGTATTAAATTCGGATGCAATTTCTGTATTTCATCGTCAGTAAGAAGGTAAAAGGAATACAGTAAACCTGAAGTGATGCATCGGAATCTAAAACTGGACTCACCGGAGAGGTTCAAATTATAGATAGTGTGAGTGTCAGTCCTGTTGTACTTAAGTCGGCATTGTGCCTTTTGTATTAAATTCGGATGCAAAATCTGTGTTTCATCTTCAATAAGAAGGTCCAAGGGATACAGTAAACCTGAAGTGAAGCATCGGAATATAAAACTGGTCTCACAGGAGAGGTTCAAATCGTAGAATGCGAGCGTGTCAGTCCTCTTGTACTTAAGTCGGCCTTGTGCCTTTTGTATTAAATTCGGATGCAACTTCTGTGTTTCATCGTCAATAAGAATGTCCAAGGTATACAGTAAACCTGAAGTGAAGCATCGGAATCTAAAACTGGCCTCACAGGAGAGTTTCAAATAATAGATAGTTTGAGTGTCAGTCCTCTTGTACTTCAGTCGGCATTGTGCCATTTGCATTTAATTCCGAAGCAATTTCTGTGTTTCATCGTCAATAAGTAGTTCCAATGTATACAGTAAACCAGAAGTGAGGCATCGGGATCTAAAACTGGACTCACAGGAGAGGTTCAAATCATAGAAAGTTAGAGTGTCAGTACTCTTGTACTTAAGTGGGCATTGTGCCTTTTGTATTAAATTCGGATGCAATTTCTGTGTTTCATCGTCAATAAGAAGGCCCAAGGTATACAGTAAACCTGAAGTGATGCATCGGAAACTAAAACTGGACTCACAGGAGAGGTTCAAATCATAGAAAGTTAGAGTGTCAGTCCTCTTATACTTAAGTCGTCATTGTGCCTATTGTATTAAATTCGGATGCAGTTTCTGTGTTGCATCGTCAATAATAAGGTCCAAGGGGTACAGTAAACCTGAAGTGAAGAATCGGAATCTAAAACTGGATTCACAGGAGAGGTTCAAATCATAGAAAGTGAGAGTGTCAGTCCTCTAATACTTAAGTCGGCATTGTGCCATTTGTTTTAAATTCGGATGCAATTTCTGTGTTGCATCGTCAATAATAAGGTCCAAGGGATACAGTAAACCTGAAGTGAAGCTTCGGAATCTAAAACTGGACTCACAGGAGAGGTTAAAATCCTAGAAAATTAGAGTGTCAGTCCTCTTGTACTTATGTCGGCATGGTGCCTTTTGAATTTAATTCCGATGCAATTTCTGTGTTTCATCGTCAATAAGAAGTTCCAAGGTATACAGTAAACCTGAAGTGAAGCATCGGAATCTCAAACTGGACTCACAGGAGAGGTTCAAATCATAGAAAGTTAGTGTGTCAGTCCTCTTGTACTTAAGTCGGCATTGTGCCTTTTGTATTGAATTCGGATGCAATTTCTGTGTTTCATCGTCAATAAGAAGGTCCAAGGTATACAGTAACCCTGGAGTGAAGCATCGGAACCTAAAACTGGACTCACAGGAGAGGTTCAAATCATAGAAAGTGAGGGTGTCAGTCCTCATTTCCTTAAGTCGGCATTGTGCCTTTTGTATTAAGTTCGGATGCAATTTCTGTGTTTCATCGTCAATAAGACGGTCCACGGTATACAGGAAACCTGAAGTGAAGCATCGGAATCCATAACTGGACTCACAGGAGATATTCAAATCATAGAAAGTTAGAATGTCAATCCTCTTGTACTTAAGTCGGCATTGTGCCTCTTGAATTAAATTCGGATGCAATTTCTGTATTTCATATTATATAAGAAGGTACAATGGATACAGTAAACCTGAAGTGAAGCACCGGAATCTAAAACTGGATTCACAGGAGAGGTTCAAATCATAGAAAGTTAGAGTGTCAGTCCTCTAATACTTAAGTCGGCATTGTGCCATTTGTTTTAAATTCGGATGCAATTTCTGTGTTGCATCGTCAATAATAAGGTCCAAGGGGTACAGTAAACCTGAAGTGAAGAATCGGAATCTAAAACTGGATTCACAGGAGAGGTTCAAATCATAGGTAGTGAGAGTGTCAGTCCTCTTGTACTTAAGTCGGCATTGTGCCTTTTATATTAAATTCGGATGCTATTTGTGTGTTTCATCGTCAATATGAAGGTACAAGGGATACAGTAAACCAGAAGTGAAGCATCGGAATCTAAAACTGGACTCACAGGAGAGTTTCAAATCATAGAAAGTTAAGGTGTCAGTCCTCTTGTACTTACGTCGGCATTGTGGTTTTGTATTAAATTCGGATGCAGAATCTGTGTTTCATCGTCAATAAGAAGGTCCAAGGGATACAGTAAACCTGAAGTGAAGCATGGGAATCTAAAACTGAACTCACAGGAGAGGATCAAATCATAGAAAGTTAGAGTGTCAGTCCTCTTGTACATAAGTCGGCATTGTGCCTTATGTATTGAATTCGGATGCAATTACTGTGATTTATCGTCAATAAGAAGGTCCAAGGGATACAGTAAACCTTAAGTGAAGCATCGGAAACTAAAACTGGACTCACAGGAGAGGTTCAAATCATAGAAAGTTAGAGTGTCAGTCCTCTTGTACTTAAGTAGACATTGTGCCTTTTGTATTAAATTCGGATGCAATTTCTGTGTTGCATCGTCAATAATAAGGTCCAAGGGGTACAGTAAACCTGAAGTGAAGCAACGGAATCTAAACTGGTCTCACAGGAGAGGTTCAAATCATAGAAAGTGAGAGTGTCAGTCCTCTAATACTTAAGTCGGCTTTGTGCCTTTTGTATTAAATGCGGATGCAATTTCTGTGTTTCATCGTCAGTAAGAAGGTCCAAGGGATACAGTAAACCTGAAGTGAAGCATCGGAATCTAACACTGGACTCACAGGAGAGGTTCAAATTATGGATAGTGAGAGTGTCAGTCCTGTTGTACTTAAGTCGGCATTGTGCCTTTTGTATTAAATTCGGATGCAATATCTGTGTTTCATCGTCAATAAGAAGGTCCAAGGGATACAGTAAACCTGAAGTGAAGCATCGGAGTATAAAACTGGCCTCACAGGAGAGGTTCAAATCGTAGAAAGCGAGAGTGTCAGTCCTCTTGTACTTAAGTCGGCCTTGTGCCTTTTGTATTAAATTCGGATGCAACTTCTGTGTTTCATCGTCAATAAACAGTCCAAGGTATACAGTAAAGCAGAAGAGAAGCATCGGAATCTAAAACTTCACTCACAGGAGGGTTTCAAATCATAGATAGTTTGAGTGTCAGTCCTCTTGTACTTAAGTCGGCATTGTGCCTTTTGCATTTAATTCCGAAGCAATTTCTGTGTTTCATCGTCAATAAGAAGTTCCAAGGTATACAGTAAACCTTAAGTGAGGCATCGGAAATCAAAACTGGACTCACAGGAGAGGTTCAAATCATAGAAAGTTGGAGTGTCAGCCCTCTTGTACTTAAGTGGGCATTGTGCCTTTTATATTAAATTCGGATGCAATTTCTGTGTTTCATCGTCAATAAGTAGGTCCAAGGTATACAGTAAACCTGAAGTGATGCATCGGAAACTAAAACTGGACCCACAGGAGAGGTTCAAATCATAGAAAGTTAGAGTGTCAGTCCTCTTATACTTAAGTCGTCATTGTGCCTATTGTATTAAATTCGGATGCAGTTTCTGTGTTGCATCGTCAATAATAAGGTCCAAGGGGTACAGTAAACCTGAAGTGAAGAATCGGAATCTAAAACTGGATTCACAGGAGAGGTTGAAATCATAGAAAGTGAGAGTGTCAGTCCTCTAATACTTAAGTCGGCATTGTGCCATTTGTTTTAAATTCGGATGCAATTTCTGTGTTGCATCGTCAATAATAAGGTCCAAGGGATACAGTAAACCTGAAGTGAAGCTTCGGAATCTAAAACTGGACTCACAGGAGAGGTTAAAATCCTAGAAAATTAGAGTGTCAGTCCTCTTGTACTTATGTCGGCATGGTGCCTTTTGAATTTAATTCCGATGCAATTTCTGTGTTTCATCGTCAATAAGAAGTTCCAAGGTATACAGTAAACCTGAAGTGAAGCATCGGAATCTCAAACTGGACTCACAGGAGAGGTTCAAATCATAGAAAGTTAGTGTGTCAGTCCTCTTGTACTTAAGTCGGCATTGAGCCTTTTGTATTGAATTCGGATGCAATTTCTGTGTTTCATCGTCAATAAGAAGGTCCAAGGTATACAGTAACCCTGGAGTGAAGCATCGGAATCTAAAACTGGACTCACAGGAGAGGTTCAAATCATAGGAAGTGAGGGTGTCAGTCCTCATTTCCTTAAGTCGGCATTGTGCCTTTTGTATTAAGTTCGGATGCAATTTCTGTGTTTCATCGTCAATACGACGGTCCACGGTATACAGGAAACCTGAAGTGAAGCATCGGAATCCATAACTGGACTCACAGGAGATATTCAAATCATAGAAAGTTAGAATGTCAATCCTCTTGTACTTAAGTCGGCATTGTGCCTCTTGAATTAAATTCGGATGCAATTTCTGTATTTCATATTATATAAGAAGGTACAATGGATACAGTAAACCTGAAGTGAAGCATCGGAATCTAAAACTGGATTCACAGGAGAGGTTCAAATCATAGAAAGTGAGAGTGTCAGTCCTCTAATACTTAAGTCGGCATTGTGCCATTTGTTTTAAATTCAGATGCAATTTCTGTGTTGCATCGTCAATAATAAGGTCCAAGGGGTACAGTAAACCTGAAGTGAAGAATCGGAATCTAAAACTGGATTCACAGGAGAGGTTCAAATCATAGGTAGTGAGAGTGTCAGTCCTCTTGTACTTAAGTCGGCATTGTGCCTTTTATATTAAATTCGGATGCTATTTGTGTGTTTCATCGTCAATATGAAGGTACAAGGGATACAGTAAACCAGAAGTGAAGCATCGGAATCTAAAACTGGACTCACAGGAGAGTTTCAAATCATAGAAAGTTAAGGTGTCAGTCCTCTTGTACTTACGTCGGCATTGTGGTTTTGTATTAAATTCGGATGCAGAATCTGTGTTTCATCGTCAATAAGAAGGTCCAAGGGATACAGTAAACCTGAAGTGAAGCATGGGAATCTAAAACTGAACTCACAGGAGAGGATCAAATCATAGAAAGTTAGAGTGTCAGTCCTCTTGTACATAAGTCGGCATTGTGCCTTATGTATTGAATTCGGATGCAATTACTGTGATTTATCGTCAATAAGAAGGTCCAAGGGATACAGTAAACCTTAAGTGAAGCATCGGAAACTAAAACTGGACTCACAGGAGAGGTTCAAATCATAGAAAGTTAGAGTTTCAGTCCTCTTGTACTTAAGTAGGCATTGTGCCTTTTGTATTAAATTCGGATGCAATTTCTGTGTTGCATCGTCAATAATAAGGTCCAAGGGGTACAGTAAACCTGAAGTGAAGCAACGGAATCTAAACTGGTCTCACAGGAGAGGTTCAAATCATAGAAAGTGAGAGTGTCAGTCCTCTAATACTTAAGTCGGCTTTGTGCCTTTTGTATTAAATGCGGATGCAATTTCTGTGTTTCATCGTCAGTAAGAAGGTCCAAGGGATACAGTAAACCTGAAGTGAAGCATCGGAATCTAAAACTGGACTCACAGGAGAGGTTCAAATTATGGATAGTGAGAGTGTCAGTCCTGTTGTACTTAAGTCGGCATTGTGCCTTTTGTATTAAATTCGGATGCAACTTCTGTGTTTCATCGTCAATAAACTGTCCAAGCTATACAGTAAAGCTGAAGAGAAGCATCGGAATCTAAAACTTCACTCACAGGAGGGTTTCAAATCATAGATAGTTTGAGTGTCAGTCCTCTTGTACTTAAGTCGGCATTGTGCCTTTTGCATTTAATTCCGAAGCAATTTCTGTGTTTCATCGTCAATAAGAAGTTCCAAGGTATACAGTAAACCTTAAGTGAGGCATCGGAAATCAAAACTGGACTCACAGGAGAGGTTCAAATCATAGAAAGTTGGAGTGTCAGCCCTCTTGTACTTAAGTGGGCATTGTGCCTTTTATATTAAATTCGGATGCAATTACTGTGTTTCATCGTCAATAAGTAGGTCCAAGGTATACAGTAAACCTGAAGTGATGCATCGGAAACTAAAACTGGACCCACAGGAGAGGTTCAAATCATAGAAAGTTAGAGTGTCAGTCCTCTTATACTTAAGTCGGCATTGTGCGTATTGTATTAAATTCGGATGCAATTTCTGTGTTGCATCGTCAATAATAAGGACCAAGGGGTACAGTAAACCTGAAGTGAAGAATCGGAATCTAAAACTGGATTCACAGGAGAGGTTGAAATCATAGAAAGTGAGAGTGTCAGTCCTCTAATACTTAAGTCGGCATTGTGCCATTTGTTTTAAATTCGGATGCAATTTCTGTGTTGCATCGTCAATAATAAGGTCCAAGGGATACAGTAAACCTGAAGTGAAGCTTCGGAATCTCAAACTGGACTCACAGGAGAGGTTAAAATCCTAGAAAATTAGAGTGTCAGTCCTCTTGTACTTATGTCGGCATGGTGCCTTTTGAATTTAATTCCGATGCAATTTCTGTGTTTCATCGTCAATAAGAAGTTCCAAGGTATACAGTAAACCTGAAGTGAAGCATCGGAATCTCAAACTGGACTCACAGGAGAGGTTCAAATCATAGAAAGTTAGTGTGTCAGTCCTCTTGTACTTAAGTCGGCATTGTGCCTTTTGTATTGAATTCGGATGCAATTTCTGTGTTTCATCGTCAATAAGAAGGTCCAAGGTATACAGTAACCCTGGAGTGAAGCATCGGAATCTAAAACTGGACTCACAGGAGAGGTTCAAATCATAGAAAGTGAAGGTGTCAGTCCTCATTTCCTTAAGTCGGCATTGTGCCTTTTGTATTAAGTTCGGATGCAATTTCTGTGTTTCATCGTCAATAAGACGGTCCACGGTATACAGGAAACCTGAAGTGAAGCATCGGAATCCATAACTGGACTCACAGGAGATATTCAAATCATAGAAAGTTAGAATGTCAATCCTCTTGTACTTAAGTCGGCATTGTGCCTCTTGGATTAAATTCGGATGCAATTTCTGTATTTCATATTATATAAGAAGGTACAATGGATACAGTAAACCTGAAGTGAAGCATCGGAATCTAAAACTGGACGCGCAGGAGAGGTTCAAATCATAGGTAGCGAGAGTGTCAGTCCTCTTGTACTTAAGTCGGCATTGTGCCTTTTATATTAAATTCGGATGCTATTTGTGTGTTTCATCGTCAATATGAAGGTACAAGGGATACAGTAAACCAGAAGTGAAGCATCGGAATCTAAAACTGGACTCACAGGAGAGTTTCAAATCATAGAAAGTTAAGGTGTCAGTCCTCTTGTACTTACGTCGGCATTGTGGTTTTGTATTAAATTCGGATGCAGATTCTGTGTTTCATCGTCAATAAGAAGGTCCAAGGGATACAGTAAACCTGAAGTGAAGCATGGGAATCTAAAACTGAACTCACAGGAGAGGATCAAATCATAGAAAGTTAGAGTGTCAGTCCTCTTGTACATAAGTCGGCATTGTGCCTTATGTATTGAATTCGGATGCAATTACTGTGATTTATCGTCAATAAGAAGGTCCAAGGGATACAGTAAACCTTAAGTGAAGCATCGGAAACTAAAACTGGACTCACAGGAGAGGTTCAAATCATAGAAAGTTAGAGTGTCAGTCCTCTTGTACTTAAGTAGGCATTGTGCCTTTTGTATTAAATTCGGATGCAATTTCTGTGTTGCATCGTCAATAATAAGGTCCAAGGGGCACAGTAAACCTGAAGTGAAGCAACGGAATCTAAACTGGTCTCACAGGAGAGGTTCAAATCATAGAAAGTGAGAGTGTCAGTACTCTAATACTTAAGTCGGCTTTGTGCCTTTTGTATTAAATGCGGATGCAATTTCTGTGTTTCATCGTCAGTAAGAAGGTCCAAGGGATACAGTAAACCTGAAGTGAAGCATCGGAATCTAAAACTGGACTCACAGGAGAGGTTCAAATTATGGATAGTGAGAGTGTCAGTCCTGTTGTACTTAAGTCGGCATTGTGCCTTTTGTATTAAATTCGGATGCAATATCTGTGTTTCATCGTCAATAAGAAGGTCCAAGGGATACAGTAAACCTGAAGTGAAGCATCGGAGTATAAAACTGGCCTCACAGGAGAGGTTCAAATCGTAGAAAGCGAGAGTGTCAGTCCTCTTGTACTTAAGTCGGCCTTGTGCCTTTTGTATTAAATTCGGATGCAACTTCTGTGTTTCATCGTCAATAAACTGTCCAAGGTATACAGTAAAGCTGAAGAGAAGCATCGGAATCTAAAACTTCACTCACAGGAGGGTTTCAAATCATAGATAGTTTGAGTGTCAGTCCTCTTGTACTTAAGTCGGCATTGTGCCTTTGGCATTTAATTCCGAAGCAATTTCTGTGTTTCATCGTCAATAAGAAGTTCCAAGGTATACAGTAAACCTTAAGTGAGGCATCGGAAATCAAAACTGGACTCACAGGAGAGGTTCGAATCATAGAAAGTTGGAGTGTCAGCCCTCTTGTACTTAAGTGGGCATTGTGCCTTTTATATTAAATTCGGATGCAATTTCTGTGTTTCATCGTCAATAAGTAGGTCCAAGGTATACAGTAAACCTGAAGTGATGCATCGGAAACTAAAACTGGACCCACAGGAGAGGTTCAAATCATAGAAAGTTAGAGTGTCAGTCCTCTTATACTTAAGTCGGCATTGTGCGTATTGTATTAAATTCGGATGCAATTTCTGTGTTGCATCGTCAATAATAAGGACCAAGGGGTACAGTAAACCTGAAGTGAAGAGTCGGAATCTAAAACTGGACTCACGGGAGAGGTTCATATCATAGTAAGTGAGAGTGTCAGTCCTCTAATACTTAAGTCGGCATTGTGCCTTTTGTATTGAATTCGGATGCAATTTCTGTGTTTCATCGTCAATAAGTAGGTCCAAGGTATACAGTAAACCTGAAGTGATGCATCGGAAACTAAAACTGGCCTCACAGGAGAGTTTCAAATCATAGATAGTTTGAGTGTCAGTCCTCTTGTACTTAAGTCGGCATTGTGCCATTTGCATTTAATTCCGAAGCAATTTCTGTGTTTCATCGTCAATAAGTAGTTCCAAGGTATACAGTAAACCAGAAGTGAGGCATCGGGATCTAAAACTGGACTCACAGGAGAGGTTCAAATCATAGAAAGTTAGAGTGTCAGTACTCTTGTACTTAAGTGGGCATTGTGCCTTTTGTATTAAATTCGGATGCAATTTCTGTGTTTCATCGTCAACAAGAAGGCCCAAGGTATACAGTAAACCTGAAGTGATGCATCGGAAACTAAAACTGCACTCACAGGAGAGGTTCAAATCATAGAAAGTTAGAGTGTCAGTCCTCTTATACTTAAGTCGTCATTGTGCCTATTGTATTAAATTCGGATGCAATTTCTGTGTTGCATCGTCAATAATAAGGTCCAAGGGGTACAGTAAACCTGAAGTGAAGAATCGGAATCTAAAACTGGACTCACAGGAGAGGTTCAAATCATAGAAAGTGAGAGTGTCAGTCCTCTAATACTTAAGTCGGCATTGTGCCTTTTGTTTTAAATTCGGATGCAATTCCTGTGTTGCATCGTCAATAATAAGGTCCAAGGGATACAGTAAACCTGAAGTGAAGCTTCGGAATCTAAAACTGGACTCACAGGAGAGGTTAAAAGCCTAGAAAATTAGAGTGTCAGTCCTCTTGTACTTATGTCGGCATGGTGCCTTTTGAATTTAATTCCGATGCAATTTCTGTGTTTCATCGTCAATAAGAAGTTCCAAGGTATACAGTAAACCTGAAGTGAAGCATCGGAATCTCAAACTGGACTCACAGGAGAGGTTCAAATCATAGAAAGTTAGTGTGTCAGTCCTCTTGTACTTAAGTCGGCATTGTGCCTTTTGTATTGAATTCGGTTGCAATTTCTGTGTTTCATCGTCAATAAGAAGGTCCAAGGTATACAGTAACCCTGGAGTGAAGCATCGGAATCTAAAACTGGACTCACAGGAGAGGTTCAAATCATAGAAAGTGAGGGTGTCAGTCCTCATTTCCTTAAGTCGGCATTGTGCCTTTTGTATTAAGTTCGGATGCAATTTCTGTGTTTCATCGTCAATAAGACGGTCTACGGTATACAGGAAACCTGAAGTGAAGCATCGGAATCCATAACTGGACTCACAGGAGATATTCAAATCATAGAAAGTTAGAATGTCAATCCTCTTGTACTTAAGTCGGCATTGTGCCTCTTGGATTAAATTCGGATGCAATTTCTGTATTTCATATTATATAAGAAGGTACAATGGATACAGTAAACCTGAAGAGAAGCATCGGAATCTAAAATTGGACGCGCAGGAGAGGTTCAAACCATAGGTAGTGAGAGTGTCAGTCCTCTTGTACTTAAGTCGGCATTGTGCCTTTTGTATTAAATTCGGATGCAATTTCTGTGTTGCATCGTCAATAATAAGGTCCAAGGGGTACAGTAAACCTGAAGTGAAGCATCGGAATCTAAACTGGACTCAAATGAGAGGTTCAAATCATAGAAAGTGAGAGTGTCAGTCCTCTAATACTTAAGTCGGCTTTGTGCCTTTTGTATTAAATGCGGATGCAATTTCTGTGTTTCATCGACAGTAAGAAGATCCAAGGGATACAGTAAACCTGAAGTGAAGCATCGGAATCTAAAACTGGACTCACAGGAGAGGTTCAAATTATAGATAGTGAGAGTGTCAGTCCTGTTGTACTTAAGTCGGCATTGTGCCTTTTGCATTTAATTCCGAAGCAATTTCTGTGTTTCATCGTCAGTAAGAAGTTCCAAGGTATACAGTAAACCTGAAGTGAGGCATCGGAAACTAAAACTGGACTCACAGGAGAGGTTCAAATCATAGAAAGTTGGAGTGTCAGCCCTCTTGTACTTAAGTGGGCATTGTGCCTTTTATATTAAATTCGGATGCAATTTCTGTGTTTCATCGTCAATAAGTAGGTCCAAGGTATACAGTAAACCTGAAGTGATGCATCGGAAACTAAAACTGGACCCACAGGAGAGGTTCAAATCATAGAAAGTTAGAGTGTCAGTCCTCTTATACTTAAGTCGGCATTGTGCGTATTGTATTAAATTCGGATGCAATTTCTGTGTTGCATCGTCAATAATAAGGACCAAGGGGTACAGTATACCTGAAGTGAAGAGTCGGAATCTAAAACTGGACTCACGGGAGAGGTTCAAATCATAGTAAGTGAGAGTGTCAGTCCTCTAATACTTAAGTCGGCATTGTGCCTTTTGTATTGAATTCGGATGCAATTTCTGTGTTTCATCGTCAATGAGAAGGTCCAAGGGATACAGTAAACCTGAAGTAAAGCATCGGAATCTAAAACTGGACTCACAGGAGAGGTTCAAATCATAGAAAGTGAGAGCGTCAGCCTGTTGTACTTAAGTCGGCAGTGTGCCTTTTTTATTAAATTCGGATGCAATATCTGTGTTTCATCGTCAATAAGAAGGTCGAAGGGATACAGTAAACCTGAAGTGAAGCATCGGAATATAAAACTGGTCTCACAGGAGAGGTTCAAATCGTAGAAAGTGCAAGTGTCAGTCCTCTTGTACTTAAGTCGGCATTGTGCCTTTTGAATATAATTCCGATGCAATTTCTGTGTTTCATCGTCAATAAGAAGTTCCAAGGCATACAGTAAACCTGAAGAGAAGCATCGGAATCTAAAACTGGACTGACAGGACAGGTTCCAATCATAGAAAGTTAGAGTGTCAGTCCTCTTGTACTTATTTCGGCGTTGTGTCTTTTGTATTAAATTCGGATGCAATTTCTGTGTTTCATCGTCAATAAGAAGGTCCAAGGTATACAGTAAACCTGAAGTGAAGCATCGGAATCTAAAACTTCACTCACAGGAGGGTTTCATATCATAGATAGTTTGAGTGTCAGTCCTCTTGTACTTAGGTCGGCATTGTGCCTTTTGCATTTAATTCCGAAGCAATTTCTGTGTTTCATCGTCAGTAAGAAGGTCCAAGGGATACAGTAAACCTGAAGTGAAGAGTCGGAATCTAAAACTGGACTCACGGGAGAGGTTCAAATCATAGAAAGTGAGAGTGTCAGTCCTCTTGTACTTATTTCGGCATTGTGTCTTTTGTATTAAATTCGGATGCAATTTCTGTGTTTCATCGTCAATAAGTAGGTCCAAGGGATACAGTAAACCTGAAGAGAAGCATCGGAATCTAAATGTGGACTCACAGGAAAGGTTCAAATCATAGAAAGTGAGAGTGTCAGTCCTCTTGTACTTAAGTCGGCATTGTGCATTTTATATTAAATTCGTATGCAATTTGTGTGTTTTTTCGTCAATAAGAAGGTACAAGGGATACAGTAAACCTGAAGTGAAGCATCGGAATCCGAATCTGGACTCACAGGAGAGAATCAAATCATAGAAAGTTAGAGTGTCAGTCCTCTTGTACTTAAGTCGGCATTGTGCCTTTTGAATTTAATTCCGATGCAATTTCTGTGTTTCATCGTCAATAAGAAGTTCCAAGGTATACAGTAAACCTGAAGTGAAGCATGGGAATCTAAAACTGGACTCACAGGAGAGGTTCAAATCATAGAAAGTTAGAGTGTCAGTCCTCTTGTACTTAAGTCGCCATTGTGCATTTTTTATTAAATTCGGATGCAATTTCTGTGTTTTATCGTCAATAAGAAGGTCCAAGGGATACAGTGAACCTGAAGTGAAGCATCGGCATCCAAAATTGGACTAACAGGAGAGGTTCAAATCATAGAAAGTTAGAGTGTCGTCCTCTTGTACTTAAGTCGGCATAGTGCCTTTTGTATTAATTTCGGATGCAATTTCTGTGTTTCATCGTCAATAAGAAGGTACAAGGGATACAGTAAACCTGAAGTGAAGCATCGCAATCCGAATCTGGACTCCCAGGAGAGTATCAAATCATAGAAAGTTAGAGTGTCAGTCCTCTTGTACTTAAGTCAGCATTGTGCCTTTTGTATTAGATTCGGATGCAATTTCTGTGTTTCATCGTCAATAAGAAGGTCCAAGTATACAGTAAATCTGAAGCGAAGCATCGGAATCTAAAACTGGACTCACAGGAGAGGTTCAAATCATAGAAAGTGAGGGTGTCAGTCCTCTTGTACATAAGTCGGCATTGTGCCTTTTATATTAAATTCGGATGCAATTTGTGTGTTTCATCGTCAATAAGAAGGTACAAGGGATACAGTAAACCTGAAGTGAAGCATCGAAATCAAAAACTGGACTCACAGGAGAGTTTCAAATCATAGAAAGTTAGAGTGTCAGTCCTCTTGTACTTAAGTCGGCATTGTTCCTTTTGTATTAAATTCCGATGCAATTTCTGTGTTTCATCGTCAATACCAAATTCCAAGGTATACAGTAAACCTGAAGTAAAGCATCGGAATCTAAAACTGGACTCACAGGAGAGGTTCAAACCATAGAAAGTGAGAGTGTCAGTCCTCTTGTACTTAAGTCGGCATTGTGCCTTTTATATTAAATTCGGATGCAATTTGTGTGTTTCATCGTCAATAAGAAGGTACAAGGGATACAGTAAACCTGAACTGAAGCATCGGAATCCAAAACTGGACTCACAGGAGAGGTTCAAATCATAGAAAGTTAGAGTGTCAGTCCTCTTGTACTTAAGTCGCCATTGTGCATTTTTTATTAAATTCGGATGCAATTTCTGTGTTTTATCGTCAATAAGAAGGTCCAAGGGATACAGTGAACCTGAAGTGAAGCATCGGCATCCAAAATTGGACTAACAGGAGAGGTTCAAATCATAGAAAGTTAGAGTGTCGTCCTCTTGTACTTAAGTCGGCATAGTGCCTTTTGTATTAATTTCGGATGCAATTTCTGTGTTTCATCGTCAATAAGAAGGTACAAGGGATACAGTAAACCTGAAGTGAAGCATCGCAATCCGAATCTGGACTCCCAGGAGAGTATCAAATCATAGAAAGTTAGAGTGTCAGTCCTCTTGTACTTAAGTCAGCATTGTGCCTTTTGTATTAGATTCGGATGCAATTTCTGTGTTTCATCGTCAATAAGAAGTTCCAAGGCATACAGTAAACCTGAAGAGAAGCATCGGAATCTAAAACTGGACTGACAGGACAGGTTCCAATCATAGAAAGTTAGAGTGTCAGTCCTCTTGTACTTATTTCGGCGTTGTGTCTTTTGTATTAAATTCGGATGCAATTTCTGTGTTTCATCGTCAATAAGTAGGTCCAAGGGATACAGTAAACCTGAAGTGAAGCATCGGAATCTAAAAGTGGACCCACAGGAAAGGTTCAAATCATAGAAAGTGAGAGTGTCAGTCCTCTTGTACTTAAGTCGGCATTGTGCCTTTTATATCAAATTCGGATGCAATTTGTGTGTCTCTTCGTCAATATGAAGGTACAAGGGATACAGTAAACCTAATGTGAAGCATCGAAATTCGAATCTGGACTCACAGGAGAGAATCAAATCATAGAACGGTACAGTGTCAGTCCTCTTGTACTTAAGTCGGCATTGTGCCTTTTGAATTTAATTCCGATGCAATTTCTGTGTTTCATCGTCAATAAGAAGTTCCAAGGTATACAGTAAACCTGAAGTGAAGCATCGGAATCTAAAACTGGACTCACACGAGAGGTTCAAAACATAGAAAGTTAGAGTGTCAGTCCTCTTGTACTTAAGTCGCCATTGTGCATTTTATATTAAATTCGTATGCAATTTGTGTGTTTTTTCGTCAATAAGAAGGTACAAGGGATACAGTAAACCTGAAGTGAAGCATCGGAATCCGAATCTGGACTCACAGGAGAGAATCAAATCATAGAAAGGTAGAGTGTCAGTCCTCTTGTACTTAAGTCGGCATTGTGCCTTTTGAATTTAATTCCGATGCAATTTCTGTGTTTCATCGTCAATAAGAAGTTCCAAGGTATACAGTAAACCTGAAGTGAAGCATGGGAATCTAAAACTGGACTCACAGGAGAGGTTCAAATCATAGAAAGTTAGAGTGTCACTCCTCTTGTACTTAAGTCGCCATTGTGCATTTTTTATTAAATTCGGATGCAATTTCTGTGTTTTATCGTCAATAAGAAGGTCCAAGGGATACAGTGAACCTGAAGTGAAGCATCGGCATCCAAAATTGGACTAACAGGAGAGGTTCAAATCATAGAAAGTTAGAGTGTCGTCCTCTTGTACTTAAGTCGGCATAGTGCCTTTTGTATTAATTTCGGATGCAATTTCTGTGTTTCATCGTCAATAAGAAGGTACAAGGGATACAGTAAACCTGAAGTGAAGCATCGCAATCCGAATCTGGACTCCCAGGAGAGTATCAAATCATAGAAAGTTAGAGTGTCAGTCCTCTTGTACTTAAGTCAGCATTGTGCCTTTTGTATTAGATTCGGATGCAATTTCTGTGTTTCATCGTCAATAAGAAGTTCCAAGGCATACAGTAAACCTGAAGAGAAGCATCGGAATCTAAAACTGGACTGACAGGACAGGTTCCAATCATAGAAAGTTAGAGTGTCAGTCCTCTTGTACTTATTTCGGCGTTGTGTCTTTTGTATTAAATTCGGATGCAATTTCTGTGTTTCATCGTCAATAAGTAGGTCCAAGGGATACAGTAAACCTGAAGTGAAGCATCGGAATCTAAAAGTGGACCCACAGGAAAGGTTCAAATCATAGAAAGTGAGAGTGTCAGTCCTCTTGTACTTAAGTCGGCATTGTGCCTTTTATATCAAATTCGGATGCAATTTGTGTGTCTCTTCGTCAATATGAAGGTACAAGGGATACAGTAAACCTAATGTGAAGCATCGAAATTCGAATCTGGACTCACAGGAGAGAATCAAATCATAGAACGGTACAGTGTCAGTCCTCTTGTACTTAAGTCGGCATTGTGCCTTTTGAATTTAATTCCGATGCAATTTCTGTGTTTCATCGTCAATAAGAAGTTCCAAGGTATACAGTAAACCTGAAGTGAAGCATCGGAATCTAAAACTGGACTCACACGAGAGGTTCAAAACATAGAAAGTTAGAGTGTCAGTCCTCTTGTACTTAAGTCGCCATTGTGCTTTTTTTATTAAATTCGGATGCAATATCTGTGTTTTATCGTCAATAAGAAGGTCCAAGGGATACAGTAAACCTGAAGTGAAGCATCGGCATCCAGAATTGGACTAACAGGAGAGGTTCAAATCATAGAAAGTTTGAAAGTCAGTCCTCTTGTACTTAAGTCGGCATTGTGCCTTTTGTATTAAATTCGGATGCAATTTCTGTGTTGCATCGTAAATAATAAGGTCCAAGGGGTACAGTAAACCTGAAGTGAAGCATCGGAATCTAAACTGGACTCACAGGAGAGGTTCAAATCATAGAAAGTGAGAGTGTCAGTCCTCTAATACTTAAGTCGGCTTTGTGCCTTTTGTATTAAATGCGGATGCAATTTCTGTGTTTCATCGTCAGTAAGAAGGTCCAAGGGATACAGTAAACCTGAAGTGAAGCATCGGAATCTAAAACTGGACTCACAGGAGAGGTTCAAATTATAGATAGTGAGAGTGTCAGTCCTGTTGTACATAAGTCGGCATTGTGCCTTTTGTATTAAATTCGGATGCAATATCTGTGTTTCATCGTCAATAAGAAGGTCCAAGGGATACAGTAAACCTGAAGTGAAGAGTCGGAATCTAAAACTGGACTCACGGGAGAGGTTCAAATCATAGAAAGTGAGAGTGTCAGTCCTCTTGTACTTATTTCGGCATTGTGTCTTTTGTATTAAATTCGGATGCAATTTCTGTGTTTCATCGTCAATAAGTAGGTCCAAGGGATACAGTAAACCTGAAGAGAAGCATCGGAATCTAAATGTGGACTCACAGGAAAGGTTCAAATCATAGAAAGTGAGAGTGTCAGTCCTCTTGTACTTAAGTCGGCATTGTGCATTTTATATTAAATTCGTATGCAATTTGTGTGTTTTTTCGTCAATAAGAAGGTACAAGGGATACAGTAAACCTGAAGTGAAGCATCGGAATCCGAATCTGGACTCACAGGAGAGAATCAAATCATAGAAAGGTAGAGTGTCAGTCCTCTTGTACTTAAGTCGGCATTGTGCCTTTTGAATTTAATTCCGATGCAATTTCTGTGTTTCATCGTCAATAAGAAGTTCCAAGGTATACAGTAAACCTGAAGTGAAGCATGGGAATCTAAAACTGGACTCACAGGAGAGGTTCAAATCATAGAAAGTTAGAGTGTCAGTCCTCTTGTACTTAAGTCGCCATTGTGCATTTTTTATTAAATTCGGATGCAATTTCTGTGTTTTATCGTCAATAAGAAGGTCCAAGTGATACAGTGAACCTGAAGTGAAGCATCGGCATCCAAAATTGGACTAACAGGAGAGGTTCAAATCATAGAAAGTTAGAGTGTCGTCCTCTTGTACTTAAGTCGGCATAGTGCCTTTTGTATTAATTTCGGATGCAATTTCTGTGTTTCATCGTCAATAAGAAGGTACAAGGGATACAGTAAACCTGAAGTGAAGCATCGCAATCCGAATCTGGACTCCCAGGAGAGTATCAAATCATAGAAAGTTAGAGTGTCAGTCCTCTTGTACTTAAGTCAGCATTGTGCCTTTTGTATTAGATTCGGATGCAATTTCTGTGTTTCATCGTCAATAAGAAGGTCCAAGTATACAGTAAATCTGAAGCGAAGCATCGGAATCTAAAACTGGACTCACAGGAGAGGTTCAAATCATAGAAAGTGAGGGTGTCAGTCCTCTTGTACATAAGTCGGCATTGTGCCTTTTATATTAAATTCGGATGCAATTTGTGTGTTTCATCGTCAATAAGAAGGTACAAGGGATACAGTAAACCTGAAGTGAAGCATCGAAATCAAAAACTGGACTCACAGGAGAGTTTCAAATCATAGAAAGTTAGAGTGTCAGTCCTCTTGTACTTAAGTCGGCATTGTTCCTTTTGTATTAAATTCCGATGCAATTTCTGTGTTTCATCGTCAATACCAAATTCCAAGGTATACAGTAAACCTGAAGTAAAGCATCGGAATCTAAAACTGGACTCACAGGAGAGGTTCAAACCATAGAAAGTGAGAGTGTCAGTCCTCTTGTACTTAAGTCGGCATTGTGCCTTTTATATTAAATTCGGATGCAATTTGTGTGTTTCATCGTCAATAAGAAGGTACAAGGGATACAGTAAACCTGAACTGAAGCATCGGAATCCAAAACTGGACTCACAGGAGAGGTTCAAAACATAGAAAGTTAGAGTGTCAGTCCTCTTGTACTTAAGTCGGCATTGTGCCTTTTGAATTTAATTCCGATGCAATTTCTGTGTTTCATCGTCAATAAGAAGTTCCAAGGTATACAGTAAAGCAGAAGTGAAGCATCGGAATCTAAAACTGGACTCACAGGAGAGGTTCAAATCATAGAAAGTTAGAGTGTCAGTCCTCTTGTACTTAGGTCGTCATTGTGCCTTTTTTATTAAAGTCGGATGCAATTTCTGAAATTTATCGTCAGTAAGAAGGTCCAAGGGATACAGTAAACCTGAAGTGAAGAATCGGCATCTAAAACTGGACTCACAGGATAGGTTCAAATCATAGAAAGTTAGAGTGTCAGACCTCTTGTACTTAAGACGGCATTGTGCCTTTTGAATTAAAATCCGATGCAATTTCTGTGTTTCATCGTCAATAAGAAGTTCCAAGGTATACAGTAAATCTGAAGTGATGCATCGGAATCTAAAACTGGACTCACAGGAGAGGTTCGAGTCATAGAAAGTGAGAGTGTCAGTCCTCTAATACTTAAGTCGGCATTGTGCCCTTTGTATTAATTTCGAATGCAATTTCTGTGTTTCATCGTCAATAAGAAGGTCCAAGGGATACAGTAAACCTGAAGTGAAGCATCGGAATTTAAAACTGGACTCACAGGAGAGGTTGAAATCATAGCAAGTGAGAGTGTCGGTCCTCTTGTACTTAAGTCGGCATTGTGCCTTTTGTAATAAATTCGGATGAAATATCTGTGTTTCATTGTCAATAAGAAGGTCCAAGGTATACAGTAAACCTGAAGTGAAGCATCGGAATCTAAAACTGGACTCACAGGAGAGTTTCAAATCATAGAAAGTTAGAGTGTCAATCATCTTGTACTTAAGTCGGCATTGTGCCTTTTATATTAAATTCGGATGCAATTTGTGTGTTTCATCGTCAATAAGAAGGTACAAGGGATACAGTAAACCTGAAGGGAAGCATCGAAATCCAAAACTGGACTCACAGGAGAGGTTCAAATCATAGAAAGTTAGAGTGTCAGACCTCTTGTACTTAAGTCGGCATTGTGCCTTTTTAATTTAATTCCGATGCACATTCTGTGTTTCATCGTCAATAAGCAGTTCCAAGGTATACAGTAAACCTGAACTGAAGCATCGGAATCTAAAACTGGACTCACAGGAGAGGTTCAAATCGTAGAAAGTGAGAGTGTCAGTCCTCTTGTACTTAAGTCGGCATTGTGTCTTTTGTATTAAATTCGGATGCAACTTCTGTGTTTCATCGTCAATAAGAAGGTCCAAGGGATACAGTAAACCTGAAGTGAAGCATCGGAATATAAAACTGGTCTCACAGGAGAGGTTCAATTCGTAGAAAGCGAGAGTGTCAGTCCTCTTGTACTTAAGTCGGCCTTGTGCATTTTGTATTAAATTCGGATGCAACTTCTGTGTTTCATCGTCAATAAGAAGGTCCAAGGTATACAGTAAACCTGAAGTGAAGCATCGGAATCTAAAACTTCACTCACAGGAGGGTTTCATATCATAGATAGTTTGAGTGTCAGTCCTCTTGTACTTAGGTCGGCATTGTGCCCATTGCATTTAATTCCGAAGCAATTTCTGTGTTTCATCGTCAGTAAGAAGGTCCAAGGGATACAGTAAACCTGAAGTGAAGAGTCGGAATCTAAATGTGGACTCACAGGAAAGGTTCAAATCATAGAAAGTGAGAGTGTCAGTCCTCTTGTACTTAAGTCGGCATTGTGCATTTTATATTAAATTCGGATGCAATTTGTGTGTTTTTTCGTCAATAAGAAGGTACAAGGGATACAGTAAACCTGAAGTGAAGCATCGGAATCCGAATCTGGACTCACAGGAGAGTATCAAATCATAGAAAGGTAGAGTGTCAGTCCTCTTGTACTTAAGTCGGCATTGTGCCTTTTGAATTTAATTCCGATGCAATTTCTGTGTTTCATCGTCAATAAGAAGTTCCAAGGTATACAGTAAACCTGAAGTGAAGCATCGGAATCTAAAACTGGACTCACAGGAGAGGTTCAAATCATAGAAAGTTAGAGTGTCAGTCCTCTTGTACTTAAGTCGCCATTGTGCATTTTTTATTAAATTCGGATGCAATTTCTGTGTTTTATCGTCAATAAGAAGGTCCAAGGGATACAGTGAACCTGAAGTGAAGCATCGGCATCCAAAATTGGACTAACAGGCGAGGTTCAAATCATAGAAAGTTAGAGTGTCGTCCTCTTGTACTAAAGTTGGCATAGTGCCTTTTGTATTAATTTCGGATGCAATTTCTGTGTTTCATCGTCAATAAGAAGGTACAAGGGATACAGTAAACCTGAAGTGAAGCATCGCAATCCGAATCTGGACTCCCAGGAGAGTATCAAATCATAGAAAGTTAGAGTGTCAGTCCTCTTGTACTTAAGTCAGCATTGTGCCTTTTGTATTAAATTCGGATGCAATTTCTGTGTTTCATCGTCAATAAGAAGGTCCAAGTATACAGTAAATCTGAAGTGAAGCATCGGAATCTAAAACTGGACTCACAGGAGAGGTTCAAATCATAGAAAGTGAGGGTGTCAGTCCTCTTGTACATAAGTCGGCATTGTGCCTTTTATATTAAATTCGGATGCAATTTGTGTGTTTCATCGTCAATAAGAAGGTACAAGGGATACAGTAAACCTGAAGTGAAGCATCGAAATCTAAAACTGGACTCACAGGAGAGTTTCAAATCATAGAAAGTTAGAGTGTCAGTCCTCTTGTACTTAAGTCGGCATTGTTCCTTTTGTGATAAATTCCGATGCAATTTCTGTGTTTCATCGTCAATAAGAAGGTCCAAGGGATACAGTAAATCTGAAGTGAAGCATCGGAATCTAAAACTGGACTCACAGGAGAGGTTCAAACCATAGAAAGTGAGAGTGTCAGTCCTCTTGTACTTATGTCGGCATTGTGCCTTTTATATTAAATTCGGATGCAATTTGTGTGTTTCATCGTCAATAAGAAGGTACAAGGGATACAGTAAACCTGAAGTGAAGCATCGGAATCCAAAACTGGACTCACAGGAGAGGTTCAAATCATAAAAAGTTAGAGTGTCAGTCCTCTTGTACTTAAGTCGGCATTGTGCCTTTTGAATTTAATTCCGATGCAATTTCTGTGTTTCATCGTCAATAAGAAGTTCCAAGGTATACAGTAAAGCAGAAGTGAAGCATCGGAATCTAAAACTGGACTCACAGGAGAGGTTCAAATCATAGAAAGTTAGAGTGTCAGTCCTCTTGTACTTAGGTCGTCATTGTGCCTTTTTTATTAAAGTCGGATGCAATTTCTGAGTTTTATCGTCAGTAAGATGGTCCAAGGGATACAGTAAACCTGAAGTGAAGAATCGGCATCTAAAACTGGACTCACAGGAGAGGTTCAAATCATAGAAAGTTAGTGTCAGACCTCTTGTACTTAAGTCGGCATTGTGCCTTTTGAATTTAATTCCGATGCAATTTCTGTGTTTCATCGTCAATAAGAAGTTGCAAGGTATACACTAAACCTGAAGTGAAGCACCGGAATCTAAAACTGGACTCACAGGAGAGGTTCAAATCATGGAAAGTTAGAGTGTCAGTCCTCTTGTACTTAAGACGGCATTGTGCCTTTTGAATTAAAATCCGATGCAATTTCTGTGTTTCATCGTCAATAAGAAGTTCCAAGGTATACAGTAAAGCTGAAGTGATGCATCGGAATCTAAAACTGGACTCACAGGAGAGGTTCGAGTCATAGAAAGTGAGAGTGTCAGTCCTCTAATACTTAAGTCGGCATTGTGCCCTTTGTATTAATTTCGAATGCAATTTCTGTGTTTCGTCGTCAATAAGAAGGTCCAAGGGATACAGTAAACCTGAAGTGAAGCATCGGAATTTAAAACTGGACTCACAGGAGAGGTTGAAATCATAGCAAGTGAGAGTGTCGGTCCTCTTGTACTTAAGTCGGCATTGTGCCTTATGTAATATATTCGGATGAAATATCTGTGTTTCATTGTCAATAAGAAGGTCCAAGGTATACAGTAAACCTGAAGTGAAGCATCGGAATCTAAAACTGGACTCACAGGAGAGTTTCAAATCATAGAAAGTTAGAGTGTCAGTCCTCTTGTACTTAAGTCGGCATTGTGCCTTTTATATTAAATTCGGATGCAATTTGTGTATTTCATCGTCAATAAGAAGGTACAAGGGATACAGTAAACCTGAAGGGAAGCATCGAAATCCAAAACTGGACTCACTGGAGAGGTTCAAATCATAGAAAGTTAGAGTGTCAGTCCTCTTGTACTTAAGTTGGCATTGTGCCTTTTTAATTTAATTCCGATGCAATTTCTGTGGTTCATCGTCAATAAGAAGTTCCAAGGTATACAGTAAACCTGAACTGAAGCATCGGAATCTAAAACTGGACTCACAGGAGAGGTTCAAATCATAGAAAGTTAGAGTGTCAGTCCTCCTGTACTTAAGTCGGCATTGTGCCTTTTTTATTAAATTCGGATGCAATTTCTGTGTTTTATCGTCAATAAGAAGGTCCAAAGAATACAGTAAACCTGAAGTGAAGCATAGGCATCTAAAACAGAACTCACAGGAGAGGTTCGAATCATAGAAAGTTAGAGTGTCAGTCCTCTTGTACTTAAGTCGGCATTGTGCCTTTTGTATTTTATTCGGAAGCAATTTCTGTGTTTCATCGTCAATAAAAAGGTACAAGGGTACAGTAAACCTGAAGTGAAGCATCGGAATCCGAATCTGGACTCACAGGAGAGAATCAAATCATAGAAAGGTAGAGTGTCAGTCCTCTTGTACTTAAGTCGGCATTGTGCCTTTTGAATTTAATTCCGATGCAATTTCTGTGTTTCATCGTCAATAAGAAGTTCCAATTTATACAGTAAACCTGAAGTGAAACATCGGAATCTAAAACTGGACTCACAGGAGAGGTTCAAATCATAGAAAGTTAGAGTGTCAGTCCTCTTGTACTTAAGTCGCCATTGTGCCTTAATTATTAAATTCGGATGCAATTTCTGTGTTTTATCGTCAATAAGAAGGTCCAAGGGATACAGTGAACCTGAAGTGAAGCATCGGCATCCAAAATTGGACTAACAGGAGAGGTTCAAATCATAGAAAGTTAGAGTGTCGTCCTCTTGTACTTAAGTCGGCATAGTGCCTTTTGTATTAATTTCGGATGCAATTTCTGTGTTTCATCGTCAATAAGAAGGTACAAGGGATCCAGTAAACCTGAAGTGAAGCATCGCAATCCGAATCTGGACTCACAGGAGAGGTTCAAATCATAGAAAGTTAGAGCGTCAGTCCTCTTGTACTTAAGTCGGCATTGTGCCTTTTGAATTTAATTCCGATGCAATTTCAGTGTTTCATCGTCAATAAGAAGTTCCAAGGTATACAGTAAACCTGAAGTGAAGCATCGGTATCTGAAACTGGACTCACAGGACAGTTTCAAATCATAGAAAGTTAGAGTGTCAGTCCTCTTGTACTTAAGTCGGCATTGTGCCTTTTATATTAAACTCGGATGCAATTTGTGTGTTTCATCGTGAATAAGAAGGTACAAGGGATGCAATAAACCTGAAGTGAAGCATCGGAATCTAAAACTGGACTCCCAGGAGAGTATCAAATCATAGAAAGTTAGAGTGTCAGTCCTCTTGTACTTACGTCAGCATTGTGCCTTTTGTATTAAATTCGGATGCAATTTCTGTGTTTCATCGTCAATAAGAAGGTCCAAGTATACAGTAAATCTGAAGTGAAGCATCGGAATCTAAAACTGGACTCACAGGAGAGGTTCAAATCATAGAAAGTGAGGGTGTCAGTCCTCTTGTACATAAGTCGGCATTGTGCCTTTTATATTAAATTCGGATGCAATTTGTGTGTTTCATCGTCAATAAGAAGGTACAAGGGATACAGTGAACCTGAAGTGAAGCATCGGAATCTAAAACTGGACTCACAGGAGAGTTTCAAATCATAGAAAGTTAGAGTGTCAGTCCTCTTGTACTTAAGTCGGCATTGTTCCTTTTGTATTAAATTCCGATGCAATTTCTGTGTTTCATTGTCAATAAGAAGGTCCAAGGGATACAGTAAATCTGAAGTGAAGCATCGGAATCTAAAACTGGACTCACAGGAGAGGTTCAAACCATAGAAAGTGAGAGTGTCAGTCCTCTTGTACTTAAGTCGGCATTGTGCCTTTTATATTAAATTCGGATGCAATTTGTGTGTTTCATCATCAATAAGAAGGTACAAGGGATACAGTAAACCTGAAGTGAAGCATCGGAATCCAAAACTGGACTCACAGGAGAGGTTCAAATCATAGAAAGTTAGAGTGTCAGTCCTCTTGTACTTAAGGCGGCATTGTGCCTTTTGAATTTAATTCCGATGCAATTTCTGTGTTTCATCGTCAATAAGAAGTTCCAAGGTATACAGTAAAGCAGAAGTGAAGCATCGGAATCTAAAACTGGACTCACAAGAGAGTTTCAAATCATAGAAAGTTAGAGTGTCAGTCCTCTTGTACTTAGGTCGCCATTGTGCCTTTTTAATTAAAGTCGGATGCAATTTCTGAGTTTTATCGTCAGTAAGAAGGTCCAAGGGATACAGTAAACCTAAAGTGAAGAATCGGCATCTAAAACTGGACTCACAGGAGAGGTTCAAATCATAGAAAGTTAGAGTGTCAGACCTCTTGTACTTAAGTCGGCATTGTGCCTTTTGAATATAATTCCGATGCAATTTCTGTGTTTCATCGTCAATAAGAAGTTGCAGGGTATACAGTAAACCTGAAGTGAAGCATCGGAATCTAAAACTGGACTCACAGGAGAGGTTCAAATCACGGAAAGTTAGAGTGTCAGTCCTCTTGTACTTAAGACGGCATTGTGCCTTTTGAATTAAAATCCGATGCAATTACTGTGTTTCATCGTCAATAAGAAGTTCCAAGGTATACAGTAAATCTGAAGTGATGCATCGGAATCTAAAACTGGACTCACAGGAGAGGTTCGAGTCATAGAAAGTGAGAGTGTCAGTCCTCTAATACTTAAGTCGGCATTGTGCCCTTTGTATTAATTTCGAATGCAATTTCTGTGTTTCATCGTCAATAAGAAGGTCCAAGGGATACAGAAACCTGAAGCGAAGCCTCGGAATCTAAAACTGGACTCACAGGAGAGGTTGAAATCAAAGCAAGTGAGAGTGTCGGTCCTCTTGTACTTAAGTCGGCATTGTGCCTTTTGTAATAAATTCGGATGAAATATCTGTGTTTCATTGTCAATAAGAAGGTCCAAGGTATACAGTAAACCTGAAGTGAGGCATCGGAATCTAAAACTGGACTCACAGGAGAGTTTCAAATCATAGAAAGTTAGAGTGTCAGTCCTCTTGTACTTAAGTCGGCATTGTGCCTTTTATATTAAATTCGGATGCAATTTGTGTGTTTCATCGTCAATAAGAAGGTTCAAGGGATACAGTAAACCTGAAGGGAAGCATCGAAATCCAAAACTGGACTCACAGGAGAGGTTCAAATCATAGAAAGTTAGAGTGTCAGACCTCTTGTACTTAAGTCGGCATTGTGCCTTTTTGATTTAATTCCGATGCACTTTCTGTGTTTCATCGTCAATGAGAAGTTCCAAGGTATACAGTAAACCTGAACTGAAGCATCGGAATCTAAAACTGGACTCACAGGAGAGGTTCAAATCGTAGAAAGTGAGAGTGTCAATCCCCTTGTACTTAAGTCGGCATTGTGTCTTTTGTATTAAATTCGGATGCAACTTCTGTGTTTCATCGTCAATAAGAAGGTCCAAGGTATACAGTAAACCTGAAGTGAAGCATCGGAATCTAAAACTGGACTCACAGGAGAGTTTCAAATCATAGAAAGTTAGAGTGTCAGTCCTCTTGTACTTAAGTCGGCATTGTGCCTTTTATATTAAATTCGGATGCAATTTGTGTGTTTCATCGTCAATAAGATGGTACAAGGGATACAGTAAACCTGAAGGGAAGCATCGAAATCCAAAACTGGACTCACTGGAGAGGTTCAAATCATAGAAAGTTAGAGTGTCAGTCCTCTTGTACTTAAGTTGGCATTGTGCCTTTTTCATTTAATTCCGATGCAATTTCTGTGGTTCATCGTCAATAAGAAGTTCCAAGGTATACAGTAAACCTGAACTGAAGCATCGGAATCTAAAACTGGACTCACAGGAGAGGTTCAAATCATAGGAAGTTAGAGTGTCAGTCCTCCTGTACTTAAGTCGGCATTGTGCCTTTTTTATTAAATTCGGATGCAATTTCTGTGTTTTATCGTCAATAAGAAGGTCCAAAGAATACAGTAAACCTGAAGTGAAGCATAGGCATCTAAAACAGAACTCACAGGAGAGGTTCGAATCATAGAAAGTTAGAGTGTCAGTCCTCTTGTACTTAAGTCGGCATTGTGCCTTTTGTATTAAATTCGGAAGCAATTTCTGTGTTTCATCGTCAATAAAAAGGTACAAGGGATACAGTAAACCAGAAGTGAAGCATCGGAATCTAAAACTGGACTCACAGGTGAGTTTCAAATCATAGAAAGTTAGAGTGTCCGACCTCTTGTACTTAAGTCGGCATTGTGCCTTTTGAATTTAATTCCGATGCAATTTCTGTGTTTTATCGTCAATAAGAAGTTCCAAGGCATACAGTAAACCTGAAGTGAAGCATCGGAATCTAAAACCGGACTCACAGGAGAGGTTCAAATCATGGAAAGTTAGAGTGTCAAGCCTCTTGTACTTATGTCGGCATTGTGCCTTTTGAATTTAAATCCGATGCAATTTGTGTGTTTCATCGTCAATAAGAAGTTCCAAGGTATACAGTTAACCTGAAGTGATGCATTGGAATCTAAAACTGGACTCACAGGAGAGGTTCAAATCATAGAAAGTGAGAGTTTCAGTCCTCTAATACTTAAGTCGGCTTTGTGCCTTTTGTATTAAATTCGGATGCAATTTCTGTGTTTCATCGTCAGTAAGAAGGTCCAAGGGATACAGTAAACCTGAAGTGAAGCATCGGAATCTAAAACTGGACTCACAGGAGAGGTTCAAATCATAGAAAGTGAGAGAGTCAGTCCTGTTGTACTTAAGTCGGCATTGTGCCTTTTGTAATTAATTAGGATGCAATATCTGGGTTTCATCGTCAATAAGAAGGTCCAAGGGATACACTAAACCTGAAGTGAAGCATCGGAATATAAAACTGGTCTCACAGGAGAGGTTCAAATCATAGAAAGTGAGAGTGTCAGTCCTCTTGTACTTAAGTCGGCCTTGTGCCTTTTGTATTAAATTCGGATGCAACTTCTGTGTTTCATCGTCAATAAGAAGGTCCAAGGTATACAGTAAACCTGAAGTGAAGCATCGGAAACTAAAACTGGGCTCACAGGAGAGGTTCAAATCATAGAAAGTTTGAGTGTCAGTCCTCTTGTACTTAAGTCGGCATTGTGCCTTTTGTATTAAATTCAGATGCAATTACTCTGTTGCATCGTCAATAATAAGGTTGAAGGGGTACAGTAAACCTGAAGTGAAGCATTGGAAACTAAAACTGGACTCACAGGAGAGGTTCAAATCATAGAACGTGAGAGTGTCAGTCCTCAAATACTTAAGTCGGCATTGTGCCTTTTGTATTGAATACGAATGCAATCTCTGTGTTTCATCGTCAATAAGAAGGTCCAAGGGATACAGTAAACCTGAAGTGAAGCATCGGAATCTAAAACAGGACTCACAGGAGAGGTTCAAATCATAGAAAGTGAGAGTGTCAGTCCTTTGTACTTAAAACGGCATTGTGCCTTTTGTATTAAATTCGGATGCAATATCTGTGTTTCATCGTCAGTAAGAAGGTTCAAGGGATACAGTAAACCTGAAGTGAGGAATCGGAATATTAGACTGGTCTCACAGGAGCGGATTAAATCGTAGAATGTGAGAGTGTCTGTCTTCTTGTACTTAAATCGGCATTGAGCCTTTTGTATTAAATTCGGATGCAACTTCTGTGTTTCATCGTCAATAAGAAGGTCCAAGGTATACAGTAAACCTGAAGTGAAGCATCGGAATCAAAAACTGGACTCACAGGAGAGTTTCAAATCATAGATAGTAAGAGTGTCAGTCCTCTTGTACTTAAGTCGGCATTGTGCCTTTTGAATATAAGTCCGATGCAATATCTGTGTTTCATCGTCAATAAGAAGTTCCAAGGTATTCAGTAAACCTGAAGTGAAGCATCGGAATCTAAAAGTGAACTGACAGGAGAGGTGCAAATCATAGAAAGTGAGAGTGTCAGTCCTCTTGTACTTACGTCGGCATTGTGCCTTTTATATTAAATTCGGATGCAATTTGTGTGTTTCATCGTCAATAAGAAGGTACATGGGATACAGTAAACCTGAAGTGAAGCATCGAAATCCGAATCTGGACTCACAGGAGAGGTTCAAATCATAGAAAGATAGAGTGTCAGTCCTCATGTACTTAAGTCGGCATTGTGCCTTTTGAATTTAATTCCGATGCAATATCTGTGTTTCATCGTCAATAAGACGTTCCAAGGTATACAGTAAACCTGAAGTGAAGCATCGGAATCTAAAACTGGACTCACAGGAGAGGTTCACATCATAGAAAATTAGAGTGTCAGTCCTCTTGTACTTAAGTCGGCATTGTAGCTTTTTTATTAAATTCGGATGCAATTTCTGTGTTTTATCGTCAATAAGAAGGTCCAAGGGATACAGTAAACCTGAAGTGAAGCATCGGCATCCAAAATTGGACTCACAGGAGAGGTTCAAATCATAGAAACTTAGAGTGTCAGTCCTCTTGTGCTTAAGTTGGCATTGTGCCTTTTGTATTACATTCGGATGCAATTTCTGTGTTTCATCGTCAATAAGAAGGTGCAAGGGATACAGTAAATCTGAACTGAAGCATCGGAATCTAAAACTGGACTCACAGGAGAGGTTCTAATCATAGAAAGTGAGAGTGTCAGTCCTCTTGTACTTAAGTCGGATTTGTGCCTTTTATATTAAATTCGGATGCAATTTGTGTGTTTCATCGTCAATAAGAAGGTACAAGGGATACAGTAAATCTGAAGTGAAGCATCGGAATCTAAAACTGGACTCACAGGAGAGGTGCAAATCATAGAAAGTGAGAGTGTCAGTCCTCTTGTACTTAAGTCGGCATTGTGCCTTTTATATTAAATTCGGATGCATTTTGTGTGTTTCATCGTCAATAGGAAGGTACAAGGGATACAGTTAACCTGAAGTGAAGCATCGAAATCCAAAACTGGACTCACAGGAGAGGTTCAAATCATAGAAAGTTTGAGTGTCAGTCCTCTTGTACTTAAGTCGGCATTGTGCCTTTTGAAATTAATTCCGACGCAATTTCTGTGTTTCATCGTCAATAAGAAGTTCCAAGGTATGCAGTAAACCTGAAGTGAAGCATCGGAATCTAAAACTGGACTCACAGGAGAGGTTCAAATCATAGAAAGTTAGAGTGTCAGTCCTCTTGTACTTAAGTCGGCATTGTGCCTTTTGTATTAAATTCGGATGCAATTTCTGTGTTTCATCGTCAATGAGAAGGTCCAAGGTATACAGTAAACCTGAAGTGAAGCATCGGCATCCAAAATTGGACTCACAGGAGAGGTTCAAATCATAGAATGTTAGAGTGTCAGTCCTCTTGTACTTAAGTCCGCATTGTGCCTTTTGTATTAAATTCGGATGACATTTCTGTGTTTCATCGTCATTAGGAAGGTCCAAGGGATACAGTAAATCTAAAGTGAAGCATCGTAATCTAAAACTGGACTCACAGGAGAGGTTCAAATCATAGAAAGTGAGAGTGTCAGTCCTCTTGTACATAAGTCGGCATTGTGCCTTTTATATTAAATTCGGATGCAATTTGTGTGTTTGAACGCCAATAAGGAGGTACAAGGGATACAGTAAACCTGAAATGAAGCATCGGAATCTAAAACTAGACTCACAGGAGAGTTTCAAATCATAGAAAGTTAGAGTGTCAGTCCTCTTGTACTTAAGTCAGCATTGTGCATTTTGTATTAAATTCCGATGCAATTTCTGTGTTTCATCGTCAATAAGAAGGTCCAAGGGATACAGTACATCTGAAGTGAAGCATCGGAATTTAAAACTGGACTCACAGGAGAGGTTCAAATCATAGGGAGTGAGAGTGTCAGTCCTCTTGTACTTAAGTCGGCATTGTGCCTTTTATATTAAATTCGGATGCAATTTGTGTGTTTCATCGTCAATAAGAAGGTGCAAGGGATACAGTAAACCTGAAGTGAAGCATCGGAATCCAAAACTGGACTCACAGGAGAGGTTCAAATCATAGAAAGTTAGAATGTCAGTCCTCTTGTACTTAAGTCGGCATTGTGCCTTTTGAATATAATTCCGATGCAATTTCTGTGTTTCATCGTCAATAAGAAGTTCCAAGGTATTCAGCAAACCTGAAGTGAAGCAACGGAATCTAAAAGTGGACTCACAGGAGAGGTGCAAATCATAGAAAGTGAGAGTGTCAGTCCTCTTGTACTTACGTCGGCATTGTGCCTTTTATATTAAATTCGGATGCAATTTGTGTGTTTCATCGTCAATGAGAAGGTACCAGATATACAGTTAACCTGAAGTGAAGCATCGAAATCCGAATTTGGACTCACAGAAGAGGTTCAAATCATAGAAAGGTAGAGTGTCAGTCCTCTTGAACTTAAGTCGGCATTGTGCCTTTTGAATTTAATTCCGATGCAATTTCTGTGTTTCATCGTCAATAAGAAGTTCCAAGGTATACAGTAAACCTGAAGGGAAGCATCGGAATCTAAAACTGGACTCACAGGAGAGGTTCAAATCATAGAAAGTTAGAGTATCAGTCCTCTTGTACTTAAGTCGGCATTGTGCCTATTTTATTAAATTCGGATACAATTTCGGTGTTTTATCGTCAGTAAGAAGGTCCAAGGGATACAGTAAACCTGAAGTGAAGCATCGGCATCCAAAATTGGACTCACAGGAGAGGTTCAAATCATAGAAAGTTAGAGTGTCAGTCCTCTTGTACTGACGTCGGCATTGTGCCTTTTATATTAAATTCGGATGCAATTTCTGTGTTTTATCGTCAATAAGAAGGTCCAAGGGATACAGTAAACCTGAAGTGAAGCATCGGCATCCAGAATTGGAATCACAGGAGAGGTTCAAATCATAGAAAGTTAGAGTGTCAGTCCACTTGTACTTAAGTCGGCATTGTGCCTTTTGTATTAAATTCGGATACAATTTCTGTGTTTCATCGTCAATAAGAAGGTCCAAGGGATACAGTACATCTGAAGTGAAGCATCGGAATCTAAAACTGGACTCACAGGAGAGGTTCAAATCATAGAAAGTGAGAGTGTCAGTCCTATTGCACATTAGTCGGCATTGTGCCTTTTATATTAAATTCGGATGAAATTTGTGTGTTTGATCGTCAATATGAAGGTACAAGGGATACAGTAAACCTGAAGTGAAGCATCGGAATCTAAAACTAGACTCACAGGAGAGTTTGAAATCATAGAAAGTTAGAGTGTCAGTCCTCTTGTACTTAAGTCGGCATTGTGCCTTTTGTATTAAATTCCGATGCAATTTCTGTGTTTCATCGTCAATAAGAAGGTCCAAGGGATACAGTAAATGTGAAGTGAAGCATCGGAATCTAAAACTGGACTCACAGGAGAGGTTCAAATCATAGAGAGTGAGAGTGTCAGTCCTCTTGTACTTAACTCGGCGTTGTGCCTTTTATATTAAATTCGGATGCAATTTGTGTGTTTCATCGTCAATAAGAAGGTACAAGGGATACAGTAAACCTGAAGTGAAGCATCGGAATCTAAAACTGGACTCACTGGAGACGTTCAAATCATAGAAAGTTAGAGTGTCACTCTTCTTGTACTTAAGTCGGCATTGTGCCTTTTGTATTAAATTCGGATGCAATTTCTGTGTTTCATCGTCAGTAAGAAGGTCCAAGGGATACCGTAAACCTGAAGTGAAGCATCGGAATCTAAAACAGGACTCACAGCAGAGGTTCAAATCATAGAAAGTGAGAGTGTCAGTCCTCTTGTACTTAGGTCGGCATTGTGCCTTTTTTATTAAATTCGGATGCAATTTCTGAGTTTTATCGTCAATAAGAAGGTCCAAGGGATACAGTAAACCTGAAGTGAAACATCGGCATCTAAAACTGGACTCACAGGACAGGTTCAAATCATAGAAAGTTAGAGTGTCAGTCCTCTTGTGCTTAAGTCGCCATTGTGCTTTTTGTATTAAATTCGGATGCAATTTCTGTGTTTCATCGTCAATAAGAAGGTACAAGGTATACAGTAAACCTGAAGTGAAGCATCGGAATCTAAAACTGGACTCACAGGAGAGGTTCAAATCATGGAAAGTTAGAGTGTCAGTCATCTTGTACTTAAGTCGGCATTGTGCCTTTTGAATTAAAATCCGATGCAATTTCTGTGTTTCATCGTCAATAAGAAGTTCCAAGGTATACAGTAAACCTGAAGTGAAGCATCGGAATCTAAAACTGGACTCACAGGAGAGGTTCAAATCATAGAAAGTGAGAGTGTCAGTCCTCTAATACTTATGTCGGAATTGTGCATTTTGTATTAAATTCGGATGCAATTTGTGTGTTTGATCGTCAATAAGAAGGTCCAAGGGATACAGTAAACCTGAAGTGAAGCATCGGAATCTAAAACTGGACTCACAGGAGAGGTTCAAATCATAGAAAGTGAGAGTGTCAGTCCTCTTGTACTTAAGTCGGCATTGTGCCTTTTGTAATCAATTCGGATGCAATATCTGTGTTTCATCGTCAATAAGAAGATCCAAGGGATACAGTAAACCTGAAGTGAAGCATCGGAATATAAAACTGGTCTCAAGCGGAGGGGTTCAAATCGTAGAAAGTGAGAGCGTCAGTCCTCTTGTACTTAAATCGGCATTGTGCCTTTTGTATTAAATTCGAATGCAACTTCTGTGTTTCATCGTCAATTAGAAGTTCCAAGGTATACAGTAAACCTGAAGTGAAGCATCGGAATCTAAAACTGGACTCACCGGAGAGGTTCAAATCATAGAGAGTGAGAGTGTCAGTCCTCTTGTACTTAACTCGGCATTGTGCCTTTTATATTAAATTCGGATGCAATTTGTGTGTTTCATCGTCAATAAGAAAGTACAAGGGATACAGTAAACCTGAAGTGAAGCATCGGAATCCAAAACTGGACTCACAGGAGAGGTTCAAATCATAGAAAGTTAGAATGTCAGTCCTCATGTACTTAAGTCGGCATTGTGCTTTTGAATTTAATTCCGATGCAATTTCTGTGTTTCATCGTGAATAAGAAGTTCCAAGGTATACAGTAAACCAGAAGTGAAGCATCGGAATCTAAAACTGGACTCACAGTAGAGGTTCAAATCATAGAAAGTGAGAGTGTCAGTCCTCTTGTACTTAGGTCGGCATTGTGCCTTTTTTATTAAATTCGGATGCAATTTCTGAGTTTTATCGTCAATAAGTAGGTCCAAGGGATACAGTAAACCTGAAGTGAAACATCGGCATTTAAAACTGGACTCACAGGAGAGGTTCAAATCATAGAAAGTTAGAGTGTCAGTCCTCTTGTGCTTAAGTCGCCATTGTGCTTTTTGTATTAAATTCGGATGCAATTTCTGTGTTTCATCGTCAATAAGAAGGTACAAGGGATACAGTAAACCTGAAGTGAAGCATCGGAATTAAAACTGGACTCACAGGAGAGTTTCAAATCATAGAAAGTTAGAGTGTCAGACCTCTTGTACTTAAGTCGGCATTGTGCCTTTTGAATTTAATTCCGATGCAATTTCTGTGTTTCATCGTCAACAAGAAGTTCCAAGGTATACAGTAAACCTGAAGTGAAGCATCGGAATCTAAAACTGGACTCACAGGAGAGGTTCAAATCATGGAAAGTTAGAGTGTCAGTCATCATGTACTTAAGTCGGCATTGTGCCTTTTGAATTAAAATCCGATGCAATTTCTGTGTTTCATCGCCAATAAGAAGTTCCAAGGTATACAGTAAACCTGAAGTGATGCATCGGAATCTTAAACTGGACTCACAGGAGAGGTTCAAATCATAGAAAGTGAGAGTGTCAGTCCTCTAATACTTAAGTCGGAATTGTGCATTTTGTATTAAATTCGGATGCAATTTGTGTGTTTGATCGTCAATAAGAAGGTCCAAGGGATACAGTAAACCTGAAGTGAAGCATCGGAATCTAAAACTGGACTCACAGGAGAGGTTCAAATCATAGAAAGTGAGAGTGTCAGTCCTCTTGTACTTAAGTCGGCATTGTGCCTTTTGTAATCAATTCGGATGCAATATCTGTGTTTCATCGTCAATAAGAAGATCCAAGGGATACAGTAAACCTGAAGTGAAGCATCGGAATATAAAACTGGTCTCAAGCGGAGGGGTTCAAATCGTAGAAAGTGAGAGCGCCAGTCCTCTTGTACTTAAATCGGCATTGTGCCTTTTGTATTAAATTCGGATGCAACTTCTGTGTTTCATCGTCAATAAGAAGGTCCAAGGTATACAGTAAACCTGAAGTGAAGCATCGGAATCTAAAACTGGACACACAGGAGAGTTTCAAATCATAGATAGTTAGAGTGTCAGTCCTCTTGTACTTAAGGTGGCATTGTGACTTTTGAATATAATTCCGATGCAATTTCTGTGTTTCATCGTGAATAAGAAGTTCCAAGGTATACAGTAAACCTGAAGTGAAGCATCGGAATCTAAAACTGGACTCACAGGACAGGTACAAATCATAGAAAGTGAGAGTGTCAGTCCTCTTGTACTTAAGTCGGCATTGTGCCTTTTATATTAAATTCGGATGCAATTTGTGTGTTTCATCGTCAATAAGTAGGTACAAGGGATACAGTAAACCTGAAGTGAAGCATCGGAATCCAAAACTGGACTCACAGGAGAGTTTCAAATCATAAAAACTTAGAGTGTCAGTCCTCTTGTATTTAAGTCGTCATTGTGCCTTTTGTATTAAATTCGGATACAATTTCTGTGTTTCATCGTCAATAAGAAGGTCCAAGGGATACAGTAAATCTGAAGTGAAGCATCGGAATCTAAAACTGGACTCACAGGAGAGGTTCAAATCATGGAAAGTTAGAGTGTCAGTCCGCTTGTACTTAAGTCGGCATTGTGCCTTTTGATATTTAATTCCGATGCAATTTCTGTGGATCATCGTCAATAAGAAGTACCAAGGTATACAGTAAACCTGAAGTGAAGCACCGGAATCAAAAACAGGACGCACAGGACAGGTTCAAATCATAGAAAGTAAGAGTGTCAGTCCTCTTGTACTTAAGTCGGCATTGTGCCTTTTGAATTTAATTCCGATGCAATTTCTGTGTTTCATCGTCAATAAGATGTTCCACGGTAAACAGTAAACCTGAAGTGAAGTATCGGAATCTATAACTGGACTCACAGGAGAGGTTCAAATCATAGAAAGTTAGAGTGTCAGTCATCTTGTACTTAAGGCGGCATTGTGCCTTTTGTATTAAATTCGGATGCAATTTCTGTGCTTCATCGTCAATAAGAAGGTCCAATGGATACAGTAAACCTGAAGTGAAGCATCGGAATCTAAAACGGGACTCAGAGGAGAGGTTCAAATCATTGAAAGGTGGAGTGCAGTAATCGTCTACTTAAGTCGGCATTGTGCCTTTTGTATTAAATTCGGATGCAATTTCTGTGTTTCATCGTGAATAAGAAGGTCCAAGGTATACAAGAATTCCTGAGATGAAGCATCCGAATCTAAAACTGGACTCACAGGAGAGGTACAAATCATAGAGAGCTAGAGTGTCAATCCTCTTGTACTTAAGTCGGCATTGTGCCTTTTGAATTTAACTCCGATGCAATTTCTGTGTTTCTTCGTCAATAAGACGTTCCAAGGTATATAGTAACCCTGAAGTGAAGCATCGGAATCTAAAACTGGACTCACAGGAGAGGTTCAAATCATACAAAGTTAGAGTGTCAGACCTCTTGTACTTAAGTCGGCATTGTGCCTTTTGAATTTAATTCCGATGCAATTTCTGCGTTTCATCGTCAATAAGAAGTTCCAAGGTATACAGTAAACCTGAAGTGAAGCATCGGAATCTAAAACTGGACTCACAGGAGAGGTTCAAATCATGGAAAGTTAGAGTGTGAGTCATCTTGTACTTGAGTCGGCATTGTGCCTTTTGAACTAAAATCCGATGCAATTTCTGTGTTTCATCGTCAATAAGAAGTTCCAAGGTATACAGTAAACCTGAAGTGATGCATCGGAATCTTAAACTGGACTCACAGGAGAGGTTCAAATCATAGAAAGTGAGAGTGTCAGTCCTCTAATACTTAAGTCGGAATTGTGCATTTTGTATTAAATTCGGATGCAATTTGTGTGTTTGATCGTCAATAAGAAGGTCCAAGGGATACAGTAAACCTGAAGTGAGGCATCGGAATCTAAAACTGGACTCACAGGAGAGGTTCAAATCATAGAAAGTGAGAGTGTCAGTCCTCTTGTACTTAAGTCGGCATTGTGCCTTTTGTAATCAATTCGGATGCAATATCTGTGTTTCATCGTCAATAAGAAGATCCAAGGGATACAGTAAACCTGAAGTGAAGCATCGGAATATAAAACTGGTCTCAAGCGGAGGGGTTCAAATCGTAGAAAGTGAGAGCGTCAGTCCTCTTGTACTTAAATCGGCATTGTGCCTTTTGTATTAAATTCGGATGCAACTTCTGTGTTTCATCGTCAATAAGAAGGTCCAAGGTATACAGTAAACCTGAAGTGAAGCATCGGAATCTAAAACTGGACTCACAGGAGAGTTTCAAATCATAGATAGTTAGAGTGTCAGTCCTCTTGTACTTAAGGTGGCATTGTGACTTTTGAATATAATTCCGATGCAATTTCTGTGTTTCATCGTCAATAAGAAGTTCCAAGGTATACAGTAAACCTGAAGTGAAGCATCGGAATCTAAAACTGGACTCACAGGACAGGTACAAATCATAGAAAGTGAGAGTGTCAGTCCTCTTGTACTTAAGTCGGCATTGTGCCTTTTATATTAAATTCGGATGCAATTTGTGTGTTTCATCGTCAATAAGTAGGTACAAGGGATACAGTAAACCTGGAGTGAAGCATCGGAATCCAAAACTGGACTCACAGGAGAGGTTCAAATCATAGAAAGTTAGAGTGTCAGTTCTCTTGTACTTAAGTCGGCATTGTGCCATTTGAATTTAATTCCGATGCAATTTGTGTGTTTCATCATCAATAAGATGTTCCAAGGTATACAGTAAACCTGAAGTGAAGCATCGGAATCTAAAACTTGACTCACAGGAGAGGTTCAAATCATAGAAATTAGAGTGTCAGTCCTCTTGTAGTAAGTCGGCATTTTGCCTTTTTTATTAAATTCGGATGCAATTTCTGTGTTTTATCGTCAATAAGAAGGTCCAAGGGATACAGTAAACCTGAAGTGAAGCATCGGCATCTGAAACTGGACTCACAGGAGAGGTTCAAATCATAGAAAGTGAGAGTGTCAGTCCTCTAATACCTAAGTCGGCAGTGTGCCTTTTGTATTAAATTCGGATGCAATTCCTGTGTTTCATCGTCAATAAGAAGGTCCAAGGGATACAGTACACCTGAAGTGAAGCATCGGAATCTAAAACTGGACTCACAGGACAGTTTCAAATCATAGAGAGTAAAAGTGGCAGTCCTCTTGTACTTAAGTCTGCATTGTGCCTTTTGAATATAATTCCGATGCAATTTCTGTGTTTCATCGTCAATAAGAAGTTCCAAGGTATACAGTAAACCTGAAATGAAGTGTCGGAATCCAAAACTGGACTCACAGGACAGGTTCAAATCATAGAAAGTTAGAGTGTCAGTCCTCTTGTACTTAATTCGCCATTGTACCTTTTGTATTAAATTCGGATGCAATTTCTGTGTTTCATCGTCAATAAGAAGTTCCAAGGTATACAGTAAACCAGAAGTGAAGCATCAGAATCTTAAGCTGGACTCACAGGAGAGTTTCAAATCATAAAAACTTAGAGTTCAGCCCTCTTGCATTTAAGTCGGCATTGTGCCTTTTGTATTAAATTCGGATGCAATTTCTGTGTTTCATCGTCAATAAGAAGGTCCAAGGGATACAGTAAATCTGAAGTGAAGCATCGGAATCTAAAACTGGACTCACAGGAGAGGTTCAAATCATAGAAAGTTAGAGTGTCAGTCCTCTTGTACTTAAGTCGGCATTGTGCCTTTTTTATTGAATTCGGATGCAATTTCTGTGTTTCAGCGACAATAAGAAGGTACAAGGAATACAGTAAACCTGAAGTGAAGCATCGGAATCTAAAACTGGAGTCACAGGAGAGTTTTAAATCATAGAAAGTTAGAGTGTCAGACCTCTTGTACTTAAGTCGGCATTGTGCCTTTTGAATTTAATTCCGATGCAATTTCTGTGTTTCATCGTCAATAAGATGTTCCAAGGTATACAGTAAACCTGAAGTGAAGCATCGGAATCTAAAACTGGACTCACAGGAGAGGTTCAAATCATGGAAAGTTAGAGTGTCAGTCCGCTTGTACTTAAGTCGGCATTGTGCCTTTTGATATTTAATTCCGATACAATTTCTGTGGATCATCGTCAATAAGATGTACCAAGGTATGCAGTAAACCTGAAGTGAGCACCGGAATCAAAAACTGGACGCACAGGACAGGTTCAAATCATAGAAAGTAAGAGTGTCAGTCCTCTTGTACTTAAGTCGGCATTGTGCCTTTTGAATTTAATTCCGATGCAATTTCTGTGTTTCATCGTCAATAAGAAGTTCCACGGTAAACAGTAAACCTGAAGTGGAGTATCGGAATCTATAACTGGACTCACAGGAGAGGTTCAAATCATAGAAAGGTAGAGTGTCAGTCATCTTGTACTTAAGGCGGCATTGTGCCTTTTGTATTAAATTCGGATGCAATTTCTGTGCTTCATCGTCAATAAGAAGGTCCAATGGATACAGTAAACCTGAAGTGAAGCATCGGAATCTAAAACGGGACTCAGAGGAGAGGTTCAAATCATTGAAAGGTGGAGTGCAGTCCTCGTCTACTTAAGTCGGCATTGTGCCTTTTGTATTAAATTCGGATGCAATTTCTGTGTTTCATCGTGAATAAGAAGGTCCAAGGTATACAAGAATTCCTGAGATGAAGCATCCGAATCTAAAACTGGACTCACAGGAGAGGTACAAATCATAGAGAGCTAGAGTGTCAATCCTCTTGTACTTAAGTCGGCATTGTGCCTTTTGAATTTAATTCCGATGCAATTTCTGTGTTTCTTCGTCAATAAGACGTTCCAAGGTATATAGTAACCCTGAAGTGAAGCATCGGAATCTAAAACTGGACTCACAGGAGAGGTTAAAATCATACAAAGTTAGAGTGTCAGTCCTCGAGTACTTAGGTCGGCATTGTGTCTTTTGAATGTAATACCGATGCCATTTCTATGTTTCATCGTCAATAAGAAGTTCCAAGGCATACAGTAAACCTGAAGTGAAGCATTGGAATCTAAAACTGGACTCACACGGGAGATTCAAAACATAGAAAATAAGAGTGTCAGTCCTCTTGTACTTAAGTCGGCATTGTGCCTTTTGATTTTACTTCCGATGCTATTTCTGTGTTTCATCGTCAATATGAAGGTCCAAGGGATACAGTAAACCCGAAGTGAAGCATCGGAATCTAAAACTGGACTCACAGGAGAGGTTCAAATCATAGAAAGTTAGAGTGTCAGTCCTCTTGTACTTAAGTCGGCATTGTGCCTTTTGTATTAAATTCGGATGCAATATCTGTGCTTCATCGTCAATAAGAAGGTCCAAGGGATACAGTAAACCTGAAGTGAAGCATCGGAATCTAAAACTGGACTCACAGAAGAGGTTCAAATCATAGAAAGTTAGAGTGTCAGTCCTCTTGTACTTAAGTCGGCATTGTGCCTTTTGATATAACTCTGATGGAATATCTGTGTTTCATCGTCAATAAGAAGTTCCAAGGTTTACAGTAAACCTGAAGTGAAGCATCGGAATCTAAAACAGGACTCAAAGGAGAGGTTCAAATCATAGAATGTTAGAGTGTCAGTCCTCATGTACTTAAGTCGGCATTGTGCCTTTTGAATTTAATTCCGATGCAATTTCTGTGTTTCATCGTCAATAAGAAGTTCCACGGTAAACAGTAAACCTGAAGTGAAGCATCGGAATCTATAACTGGACTCACAGGAGAGGTTCAAATCATAGAAAGTTAGAGTGTCAGTCATCTTGTACTTAAGGCGGCATTGTGCCTTTTGTATTAAATTCGGATGCAATTTCTGTGCTTCATCGTCAATAAGAAGGTTCAATGGATACAGTAAACCTGAAGTGAAGCATCGGAATCCAAAACTTGACTCACAGGAGAGGTTCAAATCATAGAAAGTTAGGGTGTCAGTCCTCTTGTACTTAAGTCGGCATTGTGCCTTTTGTATTAAATTCGGATGCAATATCTGTGCTTCATCGTCAATAAGAAGGTCCAAGGGATACAGTAAACCTGAAGTGAAGCATCGGAATCTAAAACTGGACTGACAGAAGAGGGTCAAATCATAGAAAGTTAGAGTGTCAGTCTTCTTGTACTTAAGTCGGCATTGTGTCTTTTGAATTTAATTCCGATGGAATGTCTATGTTCCATCGTCAATAAGAAGTTCCACGGTAAACAGTGAACCTGAAGCCAAGCATCCGAATCTAAAACTGGACTCACAGGAGAGGTTCAAATCATAGAAAGTTAGAGTGTCAGTCATCTTGTACTTAAGTCGGCATTGTGCCTTTTGTATTAAATTCGGATGCAATTTCTGTGTTTTATCGTCAATAAGAAGGTCCAAAGGATACAGTAAACCTGAAGTGAAGCATCGAAATCTAAAACTGGACTCACAGGAGAGGTTCAAATCATAGAAAGTTAGAGTGTCGGTCCTTTTGTACTGAAGTCGGCATTGTGCCTTTTGAATTTAATTCCGATGCAATTTCTGTGTTTCATCGTCAATAAGAAGTTCCAAGGTATACCGTAAACCTGAAGTGAAGCTTCGGAATCTTAAGCTGGACTCTCAGGAGAGGTTCAAATCATAGAAAGTTAGAGTGTCAGTCCTCTTGTACTTAAGTCGGCATTGTGTCTTTTCAATTTAATTCCGATGGAATGTCTATGTTCCATCGTCAATAAGAAGTTCCACGGTAAACAGTAAACCTGAAGCGAAGCATCCGAATCTAAAACTGGACTCACAGGAGAGGTTCAAATCATAGAAAGTTAGAGTCTCAGTCATCTTGTACTTAAGTCGGCATTGTGCCTTTTGTATTAAATTCGGATGCAATTTCTGTGCTTCATCGTCAATAAGAAGGTCCAATGGATACAGTAAACCTGAAGTGAAGCATCGGAATCCGAAACTGGACTCAGAGGAGAGGTTCAAATCGTAGAAAGATGGAGTGCAGTCCTCTTCTACTTAAGTCGGCATTGTGCCTTTTGTATTATATTCGGATGCAATATCTGTGTTTCATCGTGAATAAGAAGGTCCAAGATATACAAGAATTCCTGAAATGAAGCATCGGAATCTAAAACTGGGCTCACAGGAGGGGTTCAAATCATAGAAAGTTAGAGTGTCAGTCCACTTGTACTTAAGTCGGCATTGTGCCTTTTGAATTTAATTCCGATGCAATTTCTGTGTTTCATCGTCGATAAGAAGTTCCAAGGTATACAGTAAACCTGAAGTGAAGCATCGGAATCTAAAACTGGACTCACAGGAGAGGTTCAAATCATAGACAGTGAGAGTGTCTGTCCTCTTGTACTTAAGTCGGTTTTATGCCTTTTGTATTACATTCGGATGCAATTAGTGTGTTTCATCGTCAATAAGAAGGTCCAAGGAATACAGTAAACCTGAAGTGAAGCATCGGAATCAATAACTGGAACCACATTAGAGTTTCAAATCATAGAGAGTTAGAGTGTCAGTCCTCTTGTACTTAAGTCAGCATTGTGCCTTTTGATATTTAATTGCGATGCAATTTCTGTGTTTCATCGTCAATAAGAAGTACCAAGGTATACAGTAAACCTAAAGTGAAGCACCGGAATCTAAAACTGGACGCACAGGACAGGTTCAAAACATAGAAAGTTTGAGTGCCAGTCCTCTTGTACGTATATTGGCATTGTGCCATTTGTATTAAATTCGGATGCAATTTCTGTGTTTCATAGCCAATAAGAAGGTCCAAGGGATACGGTAAACCTGAAGTGAAGCATCGGAATCTAAAACGGGACTCAGAGGAGAGGTTCAAATCATAGGAAGTTAGAGTGTCAGTCCTCTTGTACTTAAGTCGGCCATGTGCCCTTTGAATTTAATTCCGTTGCAATTTCTGTGTTTCATCGTCAATAAGAAGTTCCAAGTAAACATGAGGATAAGCATTCAAATCCCAAACTGGACTCACAGGAGAGGTTCTAATCATAGAAAGAGAGAGTGTCAGTCCAGTTGTACTTATGTCGGCATTGTGCCTTTTGTATTAATTTCGGATGCAATTTCTGTGTTTCATCGTCAATAAGAATTTCCAAGGTATACAGTAAACCTGAAGTGAAGCATCGGAATCTAACCCTGGACTCATAGGAGAGGTTCAAATCATAGAAAGTAAGAGTGTCAGTCCTCTTGTACATAAGTCGGCATTGTGCCATTTCAATTTAATTCCGATGCAATTTCTGTGTTTCATCGTCAATAAGAAGGTCCAAGAGATACTGTAAACCTGAAGTGAAGCACCGGAATCTAAAACTGGACTCACAGGAGAGCTTCAAATCATAGAAAGTTAGAGTGTCAGTCCTCTTGTACTTAAGTCGGCATTGTGCCTTTTGTATTACATTCGGATGCAATTTCTGTGTGTCATCGTCAATAAGTAGGTCCAAGGGATACAGTAAACCTGAAGTGAAGCATCGGAATCTAAAACTGGACCACAGGAGAGGTCCAATTCATAGAAAGTTAGAGTGTCAGTCCTCTTGTACTTAAGTCGGCGTTGTGACTTTTGTGTTAAATTCGGATGCAATGTCCGTGTTTCATCGTCAATAAGTAGGCCCAAGGGATACAGTAAACCTGAAGTGAAGCATCGGAATCCAAAACTGGACTCACAGGAGAGGTTCAAATCATAGAAAGTTAGAGTGTCCGTCCTCTTGTACTTAAGTCGGCATTGTGCCTTTTGTATTAAATTCGGATGCAATATCTGTGCTTCATCGTCAATAAGAAGGTCCAAGGGATACAGTAAACCTGAAGTGAAGCATCGGAATCTAAAACTGGACTCACAGGAGAGGTTCAAATCATAGAAAGTTAGAGTGTCAGTCCCCTTGTACTTAAGTTGGCATTGTGCCTTTTGTATTAAATTCGGATGCAATTTCTGTGTTTTATCGTCGATAAGAAGGTCCAAAGGATACAGTAAACCTGAAGTGAAGCATCGTAATCTAAAACTGGACCTACAGGAGAGGTTCAAATCATAGAAAGTTAGAGTGTCAGTCCTTTTGTACTTAAGTCGGCATTGTGCCTTTAGTATTAAATTCGGATGCAATTTCTGTGTTTCATCGCCAACAAGAAGGTCCAAGGGATACGGTAAACCTGAAGTGAAGCATCGGAATCTAAAACTGGATTCACAGGAGAGTTCCAAATCATAGAAAGTTAGAGAGTCAGTCCTCTTGTACTTAAGTCGGTATTGTGCCTTTTGAATTTAATTCCGATGCAATTTCTGTGTTTCATCGTCAATAAGAAGTTTCAAGGTATACTGTAAACCTGAAGTGAAGCATCGGAATCTAAAACTGGACTCACAGGAGAGGTTCAAATCATAGAAAGTTAGAGTGTCAGTCCTCTTATACTTAAGTCGGCATTGTGCCTTTTGAATTTCATTCCGATGCAATTTCTGTGTTCCTTAGTCAATAAGAAGTTCCACGGTATACAGTAAACCTGAAGTGAAGCATCGGAATCTAAAACTGGACTCACAGGAGGGGTTCAAATCATAGAAAGTTAGAGTGTCAGTCCTCTTGTACTTAAGTCGGCATTGTGGATTTTGAATTTAATTCCGATGCAATTTCTGTGTTTCATCGTCAATAAGAAGTTCCAAGGTATACAGTAAACCAGAAGTGAAGCTTCGGAATCTTAAACTGGACTCTCAGAAGAGGTTCAAATCATAGAAAGTTAGAGTGTCAGTCCTCTTGTACTTAAGTCGGCATTGTGTCTTTTGAATTTAACTCCGATGGAATGTTTATGTTCCATCGTCAATAAGAAGTTCCACGGTAAACAGTAAACCTGAAGTGAAGCATCCGAATCTAAAACTGGACTCACAGGAGAGGTTCAAATCATAGAAAGTTAGAATGTCAGTCATCTTGTACTTAAGTCGGCATTGTGCCTTTTGTATTAAATTCGGATGCAATTTCTGTGCTTCATCGTCAATAAGAAGGTCCAACGGATACAGTAAACCTGAAGTGGAGCATCGGAATCCGAAACTGGACTCAGAGGAGAGGTTCAAATCATAGAAGGATGGAGTGCAGTCCTCTTCTTCTTAAGTCGGCATTGTGCCTTTTGTATTAAATTCGGATGCAATTTCTGTGTTTCATCGTGAATAAGAAGGTCCAAGGTATACAAGAATTCCTGAAATGAAGCATCGGAATCTAAAACTGGACTCACAGGAGCGGTTCAAATCATAGAAAGTTAGAGTGTCAGTGCACTTGTACTTAAGACGGCATTGTGCCTTTTGAATTTAATTCCGATGCAATTTCTGTGTTTCATCGTCAATAAGAAGTTCCAAGGTATACAGTAAACCTGAGGTGAAGCATTGGAATCTAAATCTGGACTCACAGGAGAGGTTCAAATCATAGAAAGTTAGAGTGTCAGTCCCCTTGTACTGAAGTTGGCATTGTGCCTTTTGTATTAAATTCGGATGCAATTTCTGTGTTTTATCGTCGATAAGAAGGTCCAAAGGATACAGTAAACCTGAAGTGAAGCATCGTAATCTAAAACTGGACTCACAGGAGAGGTTCAAATCATAGAAAGTTAGAGTCTCAGTCCTTTTGTACTTAAGTCGGCATTGTGCCTTTAGTATTAAATTCGGATGCAATTTCTGTGTTTCATCGCCAACAAGAAGGTCCAAGGGATACGGTAAACCTGAAGTGAAGCATCGGAATCTAAAACTGGATTCACAGGAGAGTTCCAAATCATAGAAAGTTAGGGAGTCAGTCCTCTTGTACTTAAGTCGGTATTGTGCCTTTTGAATTTAATTCCGATGCAATTTCTGTGTTTCATCGTCAATAAGAAGTTTCAAGGTATACTGTAAACCTGAAGTGAAGCATCGGAATCTAAAACTGGACTCACAGGAGAGGTTCAAATTATAGAAAGTTAGAGTGTCAGTACTCTTATACTTAAGTCAGCATTGTGCCTTTTGAATTTCATTCCGATGCAATTTCTGTGTTCCTTAGACAATAAGAAGTTCCACGGTATACAGTAAACCTGAAGTGAAGCATCGGAATCTAAAACTGGACTCACAGGAGGGGTTCAAATCATAGAAAGTTAGAGTGTCAGTCCTCTTGTACTTAAGTCGGCATTGTGGATTTTGAATTTAATTCCGATGCAATTTCTGTGTTTCACCGTCAATAAGAAGTTCCAAGGTATACAGTAAACCTGAAGTGAAGCTTCGGAATCTTAAACTGGACTCTCAGGAGAGGTTCAAATCATAGAAAGTTAGAGTGTCAGTCCTCTTGTACTTAAGTCGGCATTGTGTCTTTTGAATTTAACTCCGATGGAATGTTTATGTTCCGTCGTCAATAAGAAGTTCCACAGTAAACAGAAAACCTGAAGTGAAGCATGCGAATCTAAAACTGGACTCACAGGAGAGGTTCAAATCATAGAAAGTTAGAGTGTCAGTCATCTTGTACTTAAGTCGGCATTGTGCCTTTTGTATTAAATTCGGATGCAATTTCTGTGCTTCATCGTCAATAAGAAGGTCCAATGGATACAGTAAACCTGAAGTGAAGCATCGGAATCCGAAACTGGACTCAGAGGAGAGGTTCAAATCGTAGAAGGATGGAGTGCAGTAATCTTCTTCTTAAGTCGGCATTGTGCCTTTTGTATTAAATTCGGATGCAATTTCTGTGTTTCATCGTGAATAAGAAGGTCCAAGGTATACAAGAATTCCTGAAATGAAGCATCGGAATCTAAAATTGGACTCACAGGAGAGGTTCAAATCATAGAAAGTTAGAGTGTCAGTGCACTTGTACTTAAGACGGCATTGTGCCTTTTGAATTTAATTCCGATGCAATTTCTGTGTTTCATCGTCAATAAGAAGATCCAAGGTATACAGTAAACCTGAGGTGAAGCATCGGAATCTAAAACTGGACTCACAGGAGAGGTTCAAATCATAGAAAGTGAGAGTGTCTGTCCTCTTATACTTAAGTCGGCTTTGTGCCTTTTGTATTAAATTCGGATGCAATTAGTGTGTTTCATCGTCAATAAGAAGGCCCAAGGAATACAGTAAACCTGAAGTGAAGCATCGGAATCAATAACTGGACCCACAGGAGAGTTTCAAATCATAGAGAGTTAGAGTATCAGTCCTCTTGTACTTAAGTCGGCATTGTGCCTTTTGATATTTAATTCCGATGCAATTTCTGTGTTTCATCGTCAATAAGAAGTACCAAGGTATACACTAAACCTGAAGTGAAGCACCGGAATCTAAAACTGGACGCACAGGACAGGTTCAAATCCTAGAAAGTAAGAGTGTCAGTCCTCTTGTACTTAAATCGGCATTGTGCCTTTTGAATTAAATTCCGATGCAATTTCTGTGTTTCATCGTCAATAAGAAGTTCCACGGTAAACAGTAAACCTGAAGTGAAGCATCGGAATCTATAACTGGACTCACAGGAGAGGTTCAAATCATAGAAAGTTAGTGTGTCAGTCATCTTGTACTTAAGGCGGCATTGTGCCTTTTGTATTAAATTCGGATGCAATTTCTGTGCTTCATCGTCAATAAGAAGGTTCAATGGATACAGTAAACGTGAAGTGAAGCATCGGAATCCAAAACTTGACTCACAGGAGAGGTTCAAATCATAGAAAGTTAGAGTGTCAGTCCTCTTGTACTTAAGTCGGCATTGTGCCTTTTGTATTAAATTCGGATGCAATATCTGTGCTTCATCGTCAATAAGAAGGTCCAAGGGATACAGTAAACCTGAAGTGAAGCATCGGAATCTAAAACTGGACTGACAGAAGAGGTTCAAATCATAGAAAGTTAGAGTGTCAGTCCTCTTGTACTTAAGTCGGCATTGTGTCTTTTGAATTTAATTCCGATGGAATGTCTATGTTCCATCGTCAATAAGAAGTTCCACGGTAAACAGTAAACCAGAAGCGAAGCATCCGAATCTAAAACTGGACTCACAGGAGAGGTTCAAATCATAGAAAGTTAGAGTGTCAGTCCTTTTGTACTTAAGTCGGCATTGTGCCTTTAGTATTAAATTCGGATGCAATTTCTGTGTTTCATCGCCAACAAGAAGGTCCAAGGGATACGGTAAACCTGAAGTGAAGCATCGGAATCTAAATCTGGATTCACAGGAGAGTTTCAAATCATAGAAAGTTAGAGAGTCAGTCCTCTTGTACATAAGTCGGTATTGTGCCTTTTGAAATTAATTCCGATGCAATTTCTGTGTTTCATCGTCAATAAGAAGTTCCAAGGTATACTGTAAACCTGAAGTGAAGCATCGGAATCTAAAACTGGACACACAGGAGAGGTTCAAATCATTGAAAGTTAGTGTGTCAGTACTCTTATACTTAAGTCGGCATTGTGCCTTTTCAATTTCATTCCGATGCAATTTCTGTGTTCCTTAGTCAATAAGAAGTTCCACGGTATACAGTAAACCTGAAGTGAAGCATCGGAATCTAAAACTGGACTCACAGGAGAGGTTCAAATCCTAGAAAGTTAGAGTGTCAGTCATCTTGTACTTAAGTCGGCATTGTGCCTTTTGTATTAAATTCGGATGCAATATCTGTGTTTCATCGTCAATAAGAAGGTCCAAGGGATACAGTAAACCTGAAGTGAAGCATCGGAATCTAAAACTGGACTCACAGGAGAGGTTCAAATCGTAGAAAGTTAGAGTGTCAGTCCTGTTGTACTTATGTCGGCATTGTGCCTTTTGAATTTTATTCCGATGCAATTTCTGTGTTTCATCGTCAATAAGAAGTTCCAAGGTATACCGTAAACCTGAAGTGAAGCTTCGGAATCTTAAACTGGACTCTCAGGAGAGGTTCAAATCATAGAAAGTTAGAGTGTCAGTCCTCTAGTACTTAAGTCGGCATTGTGTCTTTTGAATTTAATTCAGATGGAATGTCTATGTTCCATCGTCAATAAGAAGTTCCACGGTAAACAGTAAACCTGAAGCGAAGCATCCGAATCTAAAACTGGACTCACAGGAGAGGTTCAAATCATAGAAAGTTAGAGTGTCAGTCATCTTGTACTTAAGTCGGCATTGTGCCTTTTGTATTAAATTCGGATGCAATTTCTGTGTTTCATCGTGAATAAGAAGGTCCAAGGTATACAAGAATTCCTGAAATGAAGCATCGGAATCTAAAATTGGACTCACAGGAGAGGTTCAAATCATAGAAAGTTAGAGTGTCAGTGCACTTGTACTTAAGACGGCATTGTGCCTTTTGAATTTAATTCCGATGCAATTTCTGTGTTTCATCGTCAATAAGAAGTTCCAAGGTATACAGTAAACCTGAGGTGAAGCATCGGAATCTAAAACTGGACTCACAGGAGAGGTTCAAATCATAGAAAGTGAGAGTGTCTGTCCTCTTATACTTAAGTCGGCTTTGTGCCTTTTGTATTAAATTCGGATGCAATTAGTGTGTTTCATCGTCAATAAGAAGGCCCAAGGAATACAGTAAACCTGAAGTGAAGCATCGGAATCAATAACTGGACCCACAGGAGAGTTTCAAATCATAGAGAGTTAGAGTATCAGTCCTCTTGTACTTAAGTCGGCATTGTGCCTTTTGATATTTAATTCCGGTGCAATTTCTGTGTTTCATCGTCAATAAGAAGTACCAAGGTATACACTAAACCTGAAGTGAAGCACCGGAATCTAAAACTGGACGCACAGGACAGGTTCAAATCCTAGAAAGTAAGAGTGTCAGTCCTCTTGTACTTAAATCGGCATTGTGCCTTTTGAATTAAATTCCGATGCAATTTCTGTGTTTCATCGTCAATAAGAAGTTCCACGGTAAACAGTAAACCTGAAGTGAAGCATCGGAATCTGTAACTGGACTCACAGGAGAGGTTCAAATCATAGAAAGTTAGTGTGTCAGTCATCTTGTACTTAAGGCGGCATTGTGCCTTTTGTATTAAATTCGGATGCAATTTCTGTGCTTCATCGTCAATAAGAAGGTTCAATGGATACAGTAAACCTGAAGTGAAGCATCGGAATCCAAAACTTGACTCACAGGAGAGGTTCAAATCATAGAAAGTTAGAGTGTCAGTCCTCTTGTACTTAAGTCGGCATTGTGCCTTTTGTATTAAATTCGGATGCAATATCTGTGCTTCATCGTCAATAAGAAGGTCCAAGGGATACAGTAAACCTGAAGTGAAGCATCGGAATCTAAAACTGGACTGACAGAAGAGGTTCAAATCATAGAAAGTTAGAGTGTCAGTCCTCTTGTACTTAAGTCGGCATTGTGTCTTTTGAATTTAATTCCGATGGAATGTCTATGTTCCATCGTCAATAAGAAGTTCCACGGTAAACAGTAAACCAGAAGCGAAGCATCCGAATCTAAAACTGGACTCACAGGAGAGGTTCAAATCATAGAAAGTTAGAGTGTCAGTCCTTTTGTACTTAAGTCGGCATTGTGCCTTTAGTATTAAATTCGGATGCAATTTCTGTGTTTCATCGCCAACAAGAAGGTCCAAGGGATACGGTAAACCTGAAGTGAAGCATCGGATTCTAAATCTGGATTCACAGGAGAGTTTCAAATCATAGGAAGTTAGAGAGTCAGTCCTCTTGTACTTAAGTCGGTATTGTGCCTTTTGAAATTAATTCCGATGCAATTTCTGTGTTTCATCGTCAATAAGAAGTTCCAAGGTATACTGTAAACCTGAAGTGAAGCATCGGAATCTAAAACTGGACACACAGGAGAGGTTCAAATCATTGAAAGTTAGTGTGTCAGTACTCTTATACTTAAGTCGGCATTGTGCCTTTTCAATTTCATTCCGATGCAATTTCTGTGTTCCTTAGTCAATAAGAAGTTCCACGGTATACAGTAAACCTGAAGTGAAGCATCGGAATCTAAAACTGGACTCACAGGAGAGGTTCAAATCCTAGAAAGTTAGAGTGTCAGTCATCTTGTACTTAAGTCGGCATTGTGCCTTTTGTATTAAATTCGGATGCAATATCTGTGTTTCATCGTCAATAAGAAGGTCCAAGGGATACAGTAAACCTGAAGTGAAGCATCGGAATCCGAAACTGGACTCAGAGGAGAGGTTCAAATCGTAGAAAGATGGAGTGCAGTCCGCTTCTACATAAGTCGGCATTGTGCCTTTTGTATTAAATTCGGATTCAATATCTGTGTTTCATCGTGAATAAGAAGGGCCAAGGTATACAGGAATTCCTGAAATGAAGCATCGGAATCAAAAACTGGACTCACAGGAGGGGTTCAAATCATAGAAAGTTAGAGTGTCAGTCCACTTGTACTTAAGTCGGCAGTGTGCCTTATGAATTTAATTCCGATGCAATTTCTGTGTTTCATCGTCAATAAGAAGTTCCAAGGTATACAGTAAACCTGAAGTGAAGCATCGGAATCTAAAACTGGACTCACAGGAGATGTTCAAATCATAGACAGTGAGAGTGTCTGTCCTCTTGTACTTAAGTCGGCTTTGTGCCTTTTGTATTACATTCGGATGCAATTAGTGTGTTTCATCGTCAATAAGAAGGTCCAAGGAATACAGTAAACCTGAAGTGAAGCATCGGAATCAATAACTGGACCCACATTAGAGTTTCAAATCATAGAGAGTTAGAGTGTCAGTCCTCTTGTACTTAAGTCGGCATTGTGCCTTTTGTATTACATTCGGATGCAATTTCTGTGTGTCATCGTCAATAAGTAGGTCCAAGGGATACAGTAAACCTGAAGTGAAGGATCGGAATCTAAAACTGGACTCACAGGTGACATTCAAATCATAGAAAGTTAGAGTGTCAGTCCTCTTGTACTTAAGTTGGCATTGTGCCTTTTGAATTTAATTCCGATGCAATTTCTGTGTTTCATCGTCAATAAGATATTCCAAGGTATACAATAAACCTGAAGTGTAGCATCGGAATCTAAAACTGGACCACAGGAGAGGTTCAAATCATAGAAAGTTAGAGTGTCAGTCCTCTTGTACTTAAGTCGGCATTGTGCCTTTTGTATTAAATTCGGATGCAATTTCTGTGTTTTATGGTCAATAAGAAGGTCCAAGGGATACAGAAAAACTGAAGTGAAGCATCGGAATCTAAAACTGGACTCACAGGAGAGGTTCAAATCATAGAAAGTTAGAGTGTCAGTCTTCTTGTACTTAAGTCGGCATTGTGCCTTTTGTATTAAATTCGGATGCAATTTCTGTGTTTCATCGTCAATAAGAAGGTCCAAGGGATACAGTAAACCTGAAGTGAAGCATCGGAATCTAAAACTGGACTCACAGGAGAGTTTCAAATCATAGAAATTTAGAGAGTCAGTCCTCTTGTACTTAAGTCGGTATTGTGCCTTTTGAATTTAAATCCGATGCAATTTCTGTGTTTCATCGGCAATAAGAAGTTCCAAGGTATACAGTAAACCTGAAGTGAAGAATCGGAATCTAAAACTGGACTCACAGGAGGGGAACAAATCATAGAAAATTAGAGTGTCAGTCCTCTTGTACTTAAGTAGGCATTGTGCCTTTTGAAATTCATTCCGTTGCAATATCTGTGTTCCATCGTCAATAAGAAGTTCCAAGGTATACAGTAAACCTGAAGTGAAGCATCGGAATCTAAAACTGGACTCACAGGAGAGGTTCAAATCATAGAAAGTTAGAGTGTCAGTTCTCTTGTACTTAAGTCGGCATTGTGGGTTTTGATTTTAATTCCGATGCAATTTGTGTGTCTCATCGTCAATAAGAAGTTCCAAGGTATACAGTAAACCTGAAGTGAAGCATCGGAATCTAAAACTGGAGTCACAAGGGAGGTGCAATTCATAGAAAGTTAGAGTGTCAGTACTCTTATACTTAAGTCGGCATTGTGCCTTTTTCATTTAATTTCGATGCAATTTTTTTGTTCCATCGTCAATAAGAAGTTCCACGGTATACAGTAAACCTGATATGAAGCATCGGAATCTAAAACTGGACTCACAGGAGAGGTTCAAATCATAGAAAGTTTGAGTGTCAGTCCTCTTGTTCTTAAGTCGGCATTGTGCCTTTTGTATTAAATTCGGATGCAATATCTGTGTTTCATCGTCAATAAGAAAGTCCAAAGGATACAGTAAACCTTAAGTGAAGCATCGGAATCTAAAACTGGACTCACAGGAGAGGTTCAAATCATAGAAAGTTAGAGTGTCAGTCCTCTTGTACTTAAGTCGGCATTGTGCCTTTTGAACTTAATTCCGATGCAATTTCTGTGTTTCATCGTCAATAAGAAGTTCCAAGGTATACAGTAAACCTGAAGTGAAGCATCAGAATCTAAAACTGGACTCACAGGAGAGGTTCAAATCATAGAAAGTTAGAGTGTCAGTCCTCTTGTACTTAAGTCGGCATTGTGCCTTTTGAATTTCATTCCGATGCAATTTCTGTCTTCCATCGTCAATAAGTAGTTCCAAGGTATACAGTAAACCTGAAGTGAAGCATCGGAATCTAAAACTGGACTCACAGGAGAGTTTCTAATCATAGAAAGTGAGAGTGTCAGTCCCGTTGTACTCAAGTCGGCATTGTGCCTTTTGTATTAATATCGGATGCAATTTCTGTGTTTCATAGTCAATAAGAATTTCCAAGGTATACAGTAAACCTGAAGTGAAGCATCGGAATGTAACACTGGACTCACAGGAGAGGTTCAAATCACAGAAAGTAAGAGTGTCAGTCCTCTTGTACGTAAGTCGGCATTGTGCCTTTTGAATTTAATTCCGATGCAATTTCTGTGTTTCATCGTCAATAAGAAGGTCCAAGGGATACAGTACACCTGAAGTGAAGCAGCGGAATCCAAAACTGGACTCACAGGAGACAATCAAATCATAAAAAGTTAGAGTGTCAGTCCTCTTGTACTTAAGTTGGCATTGTGCCTTTTGAATTTAATTCCGATGCAATTTCTGTGTTTCATCGTCAATAAGAAATTCCAAGGTATACAATAAACCTGAAGTGTAGCATCGGAATCTAAAACTGGACCACAGGAGAGGTTCAAATCATAGAAAGTTAGAGTGTCAGTCCTCTTGTACTTAAGTCGCCATTGTGCCTTTTGTATTAAATTCGGATGCAATTTCTGTGTTTTATGGTCAATAAGAAGGTCCAAGGGATACAGTAAACCTGAAGTGAAGCATCGAAATCTGAAACTGGACTCACAGGAGAGGTTCAAATCATAGAAAGTTAGAGTGTCAGTCCTTTTGTACTTAAGTCGGCATTGTGCCTTTAGAATTAAATTCGAATGCAATTTCTGTGTTTCATCGCCAACAAGAAGGTCCAAGGGATACGGTAAACCTGAAGTGAAGCATCAGAATCTAAAACTGGATTCACAGGAGAGTTTCAAATCATAGAAAGTTAGAGAGTCAGTCCTCTTGTACTTACGTCGGTATTGTGCCTTTTGAATTTAATTCCGATGCAATTTCTGTGTTTCATCGTCAATAAGAAGTTCCAAGGTATACTGTAAACCTGAAGTGAAGCATCGGAATCTAAAACTGGACTCACAGGAGAGGTTCAAATCATAGAAAGTTGGAGTGTCAGTACTCTTATACTTAAGTCGGCATTGTGCCTTTCGAATTTCATTCCGATGCAATTTCTGTGTTCCTTAGTCAATAAGAAGTTCCACGGTATACAGTAAACCTGAAGTGAAGCATCGGAATCTAAAACTGGACTCACTAGAGAGGTTCAAATCATAGAAAGTTAGAGTGTCAGTCATCTTGTACTTAAGTCGGCATTGTGCCTTTTGTATTAAATTCGGATGCAATATCTGTGTTTCATCGTCAATAAGAAGGTCCAAGGGGTACAGTAAACCTGAAGTGAAGCATCGGAATCTAAAACTGGACTCACAGGAGAGGTTCAAATCATAGAAAGTTAGAGTGTCAGTCCTCTTGTACTTATGTCGGCATTGTGCCTTTTGAATTTAATTCCGATGCAATTTCTGTGTTTCATCGTCAATAAGAAGGTCCAAGGGATACAGTACACCTGAAGTGAAGCAGCGGAATCCAAAACTGGACTCACAGGAGACATTCAAATCATAAAAAGTTAGAGTGTCAGTCCTCTTGTACTTAAGTTGGCATTGTGCCTTTTGAATTTAATTCCGATGCAATTTCTGTGTTTCATCGTCAATAAGAAATTCCAAGGTATACAATAAACCTGAAGTGTAGCATCGGAATCTAAAACTGGACCACAGGAGAGGTTCAAATCATAGAAAGTTAGAGTGTCAGTCCTCTTGTACTTAAGTCGGCATTGTGGATTTTGAATTTAATTCCGATGCAATTTCTGTGTTTCACCGACAATAAGAAGTTCCAAGGTATACAGTAAACCTGAAGTGAAGCTTCGGAATCTTAAACTGGACTCTCAGGAGAGGTTCAAATCATAGAAAGTTAGAGTGTCAGTCCTCTTGTACTTAAGTCGGCATTGTGTCTTTTGAATTTAACTCCGATGGAATGTTTATGTTCCGTCGTCAATAAGAAGTTCCACAGTAAACAGAAAACCTGAAGTGAAGCATGCGAATCTAAAACTGGACTCACAGGAGAGGTTCAAATCTTAGAAAGTTAGAGTGTCAGTCATCTTGTACTTAAGTCGGCATTGTGCCTTTTGTATTAAATTCGGAAGCAATTTCTGTGCTTCATCGTCAATAAGAAGGTCCAATGGATACAGTAAACCTGAAGTGAAGCATCGGAATCCGAAACTGGACTCCGAGGAGAGGTTCAAATCGTAGAAGGATGGAGTGCAGTAATCTTCTTCTTAAGTCGGCATTGTGCCTTTTGTATTAAATTCGGATGCAATTTCTGTGTTTCATCGTGAATAAGAAGGTCCAAGGTATACAAGAATTCCTGAAATGAAGCATCGGAATCTAAAATTGGACTCACAGGAGAGGTTCAAATCATAGAAAGTTAGAGTGTCAGTGCACTTGTACTTAAGACGGCATTGTGCCTTTTGAATTTAATTCCGATGCAATTTCTGTGTTTCATCGTCAATAAGAAGTTCCAAGGTATACAGTAAACCTGAGGTGAAGCATCGGAATCTAAAACTGGACTCACAGGAGAGGTTCAAATCATAGAAAGTGAGAGTGTCTGTCCTCTTATACTTAAGTCGGCTTTGTGCCTTTTGTATTAAATTCGGATGCAATTAGTGTGTTTCATCGTCAATAAGAAGGCCCAAGGAATACAGTAAACCTGAAGTGAAGCATCGGAATCAATAACTGGACCCACAGGAGAGTTTCAAATCATAGAGAGTTAGAGTATCAGTCCTCTTGTACTTAAGTCGGCATTGTGCCTTTTGATATTTAATTCCGATGCAATTTCTGTGTTTCATCGTCAATAAGAAGTACCAAGGTATACACTAAACCTGAAGTGAAGCACCGGAATCTAAAACTGGACGCACAGGACAGGTTCAAATCCTAGAAAGTAAGAGTGTCAGTCCTCTTGTACTTAAATCGGCATTGTGCCTTTTGAATTAAATTCCGATGCAATTTCTGTGTTTCATCGTCAATAAGAAGTTCCACGGTAAACAGTAAACCTGAAGTGAAGCATCGGAATCTATAACTGGACTCACAGGAGAGGTTCAAATCATAGAAAGTTAGTGTGTCAGTCATCTTGTACTTAAGGCGGCATTGTGCCTTTTGTATTAAATGCGGATGCAATTTCTGTGCTTCATCGTCAATAAGAAGGTTCAATGGATACAGTAAACCTGAAGTGAAGCATCGGAATCCAAAACTTGACTCACAGGAGAGGTTCAAATCATAGAAAGTTAGAGTGTCAGTCCTCTTGTACTTAAGTCGGCATTGTGCCTTTTGTATTAAATTCGGATGCAATATCTGTGCTTCATCGTCAATAAGAAGGTCCAAGGGATACAGTAAACCTGAAGTGAAGCATCGGAATCTAAAACTGGACTGACAGAAGAGGTTCAAATCATAGAAAGTTAGAGTGTCAGTCCTCTTGTACTTAAGTCGGCATTGTGTCTTTTGAATTTAATTCCGATGGAATGTCTATGTTCCATCGTCAATAAGAAGTTCCACGGTAAACAGTAAACCAGAAGCGAAGCATCCGAATCTAAAACTGGACTCACAGGAGAGGTTCAAATCATAGAAAGTTAGAGTGTCAGTCCTTTTGAACTTAAGTCGGCATTGTGCCTTTAGTATTAAATTCGGATGCAATTTCTGTGTTTCATCGCCAACAAGAAGGTCCAAGGGATACGGTAAACCTGAAGTGAAGCATCGGAATCTAAATCTGGATTCACAGGAGAGTTTCAAATCATAGAAAGTTAGAGAGTCAGTCCTCTTGTACATAAGTCGGTATTGTGCCTTTTGAAATTAATTCCGATGCAATTTCTGTGTTTCATCGTCAATAAGAAGTTCCAAGGTATACTGTAAACCTGAAGTGAAGCATCGGAATCTAAAACTGGACACACAGGAGAGGTTCAAATCATTGAAAGTTAGTGTGTCAGTACTCTTATACTTAAGTCGGCATTGTGCCTTTTCAATTTCATTCCGATGCAATTTCTGTGTTCCTTAGTCAATAAGAAGTTCCACGGTATACAGTAAACCTGAAGTGAAGCATCGGAATCTAAAACTGGACTCACAGGAGAGGTTCAAATCCTAGAAAGTTAGAGTGTCAGTCATCTTGTACTTAAGTCGGCATTGTGCCTTTTGTATTAAATTCGGATGCAATATCTGTGTTTCATCGTCAATAAGAAGGTCCAAGGGATACAGTAAACCTGAAGTGAAGCATCGGAATCTAAAACTGGACTCACAGGAGAGGTTCAAATCGTAGAAAGTTAGAGTGTCAGTCCTGTTGTACTTATGTCGGCATTGTGCCTTTTGAATTTTATTCCGATGCAATTTCTGTGTTTCATCGTCAATAAGAAGTTCCAAGGTATACCGTAAACCTGAAGTGAAGCTTCGGAATCTTAAACTGGACTCTCAGGAGAGGTTCAAATCATAGAAAGTTAGAGTGTCAGTCCTCTAGTACTTAAGTCGGCATTGTGTCTTTTGAATTTAATTCCGATGGAATGTCTATGTTCCATCGTCAATAAGAAGTTCCACGGTAAACAGTAAACCTGAAGCGAAGCATCCGAATCTAAAACTGGACTCACAGGAGAGGTTCAAATCATAGAAAGTTAGAGTGTCAGTCATCTTGTACTTAAGTCGGCATTGTGCCTTTTGTATTAAATTCGGATGCAATTTCTGTGTTTCATCGTGAATAAGAAGGTCCAAGGTATACAAGAATTCCTGAAATGAAGCATCGGAATCTAAAATTGGACTCACAGGAGAGGTTCAAATCATAGAAAGTTAGAGTGTCAGTGCACTTGTACTTAAGACGGCATTGTGCCTTTTGAATTTAATTCCGATGCAATTTCTGTGTTTCATCGTCAATAAGAAGTTCCAAGGTATACAGTAAACCTGAGGTGAAGCATCGGAATCTAAAACTGGACTCACAGGAGAGGTTCAAATCATAGAAAGTGAGAGTGTCTGTCCTCTTATACTTAAGTCGGCTTTGTGCCTTTTGTATTAAATTCGGATGCAATTAGTGTGTTTCATCGTCAATAAGAAGGCCCAAGGAATACAGTAAACCTGAAGTGAAGCATCGGAATCAATAACTGGACCCACAGGAGAGTTTCAAATCATAGAGAGTTAGAGTATCAGTCCTCTTGTACTTAAGTCGGCATTGTGCCTTTTGATATTTAAGTCCGATGCAATTTCTGTGTTTCATCGTCAATAAGAAGTACCAAGGTATACACTAAACCTGAAGTGAAGCACCGGAATCTAAAACTGGACGCACAGGACAGGTTCAAATCCTAGAAAGTAAGAGTGTCAGTCCTCTTGTACTTAAATCGGCATTGTGCCTTTTGAATTAAATTCCGATGCAATTTCTGTGTTTCATCGTCAATAAGAAGTTCCACGGTAAACAGTAAACCTGAAGTGAAGCATCGGAATCTATAACTGGACTCACAGGAGAGGTTCAAATCATAGAAAGTTAGTGTGTCAGTCATCTTGTACTTAAGGCGGCATTGTGCCTTTTGTATTAAATTCGGATGCAATTTCTGTGCTTCATCGTCAATAAGAAGGTTCAATGGATACAGTAAACCTGAAGTGAAGCATCGGAATCCAAAACTTGACTCACTGGAGAGGTTCAAATCATAGAAAGTTAGAGTGTCAGTCCTCTTGTACTTAAGTCGGCATTGTGCCTTTTGTATTAAATTCGGATGTGTTATCTGTGCTTCATCGTCAATAAGAAGGTCCAAGGGATACAGTAAACCTGAAGTGAAGCATCGGAATCTAAAACTGGACTGACAGAAGAGGTTCAAATCATAGAAAGTTAGAGTGTCAGTCCTCTTGTACTTAAGTCGGCATTGTGTCTTTTGAATTTAATTCCGATGGAATGTCTATGTTCCATCGTCAATAAGAAGTTCCACGGTAAACAGTAAACCAGAAGCGAAGCATCCGAATCTAAAACTGGACTCACAGGAGAGGTTCAAATCATAGAAAGTTAGAGTGTCAGTCCTTTTGTACTTAAGTCGGCATTGTGCCTTTAGTATTAAATTCGGATGCAATTTCTGTGTTTCATCGCCAACAAGAAGGTCCAAGGGATACGGTAAACCTGAAGTGAAGCATCGGATTCTAAATCTGGATTCACAGGAGAGTTTCAAATCATAGAAAGTTAGAGAGTCAGTCCTCTTGTACTTAAGTCGGTATTGTGCCTTTTGAAATTAATTCCGATGCAATTTCTGTGTTTCATCGTCAATAAGAAGTTCCAAGGTATACTGTAAACCTGAAGTGAAGCATCGGAATCTAAAACTGGACACACAGGAGAGGTTCAAATCATTGAAAGTTAGTGTGTCAGTACTCTTATACTTAAGTCGGCATTGTGCCTTTTCAATTTCATTCCGATGCAATTTCTGTGTTCCTTAGTCAATAAGAAGTTCCACGGTATACAGTAAACCTGAAGTGAAGCATCGGAATCTAAAACTGGACTCACAGGAGAGGTTCAAATCCTAGAAAGTTAGAGTGTCAGTCATCTTGGACTTAAGTCGGCATTGTGCCTTTTGTATTAAATTCGGATGCAATATCTGTGTTTCATCGTCAATAAGAAGGTCCAAGGGATACAGTAAACCTGAAGTGAAGCATCGGAATCCGAAACTGGACTCAGAGGAGAGGTTCAAATCGTAGAAAGATGGAGTGCAGTCCGCTTCTACATAAGTCGGCATTGTGCCTTTTGTATTAAATTCGGATTCAATATCTGTGTTTCATCGTGAATAAGAAGGGCCAAGGTATACAAGAATTCCTGAAATGAAGCATCGGAATCAAAAACTGGACTCACAGGAGGGGTTCAAATCATAGAAAGTTAGAGTGTCAGTCCACTTGTACTTAAGTCGGCAGTGTGCCTTTTGAATTTAATTCCGATGCAATTTCTGTGTTTCATCGTCAATAAGAAGTTCCAAGGTATACAGTAAACCTGAAGTGAAGCATCGGAATCTAAAACTGGACTCACAGGAGATGTTCAAATCATAGACAGTGAGAGTGTCTGTCCTCTTGTACTTAAGTCGGCTTTGTGCCTTTTGTATTACATTCGGATGCAATTAGTGTGTTTCATCGTCAATAAGAAGGTCCAAGGAATACAGTAAACCTGAAGTGAAGCATCGGAATCAATAACTGGACCCACATTAGAGTTTCAAATCATAGAGAGTTAGAGTGTCAGTCCTCTTGTACTTAAGTCGGCATTGTGCCTTTTGTATTACATTCGGATGCAATTTCTGTGTGTCATCGTCAATAAGTAGGTCCAAGGGATACAGTAAACCTGAAGTGAAGGATCGGAATCTAAAACTGGACTCACAGGAGACATTCAAATCATAGAAAGTTAGAGTGTCAGTCCTCTTGTACTTAAGTTGGCATTGTGCCTTTTGAATCTAATTCCGATGCAATTTCTGTGTTTCATCGTCAATAAGATATTCCAAGGTATACAATAAACCTGAAGTGTAGCATCGGAATCTAAAACTGGACCACAGGAGAGGTTCAAATCATAGAAAGTTAGAGTGTCAGTCCTCTTGTACTTAAGTCGGCATTGTGCCTTTTGTATTAAATTCGGATGCAATTTCTGTGTTTTATGGTCAATAAGAAGGTCCAAGGGATACAGAAAACCTGAAGTGAAGCATCGGAATCTAAAACTGGACTCACAGGAGAGGTTCAAATCATAGAAAGTTAGAGTGTCAGTCTTCTTGTACTGAAGTCGGGATTGTGCCTTTTGTATTAAATTCGGATGCAATTTCTGTGTTTCATCGTCAATAAGAAGGTCCAAGGGATACAGTAAACCTGAAGTGAAGCATCGGAATCTAAAACTGGACTCACAGGAGAGTTTCAAATCATAGAAATTTAGAGAGTCAGTCCTCTTGTACTTAAGTCGGTATTGTGCCTTTTGAATTTAAATCCGATGCAATTTCTGTGTTTCATCGGCAATAAGAAGTTCCAAGGTATACAGTAAACCTGAAGTGAAGAATCGGAATCTAAAACTGGACTCACAGGAGGGGAACAAATCATAGAAAATTAGAGTGTCAGTCCTCTTGTACTTAAGTAGGCATTGTGCCTTTTGAAATTCATTCCGTTGCAATATCTGTGTTCCATCGTCAATAAGAAGTTCCAAGGTATACAGTAAACCTGAAGTGAAGCATCGGAATCTAAAACTGGACTCACAGGAGAGGTTCAAATCATAGAAAGTTAGAGTGTCAGTTCTCTTGTACTTAAGTCGGCATTGTGGGTTTTGATTTTAATTCCGATGCAATTTGTGTGTCTCATCGTCAATAAGAAGTTCCAAGGTATACAGTAAACCTGAAGTGAAGCATCGGAATCTAAAACTGGAGTCACAAGGGAGGTGCAATTCATAGAAAGTTAGAGTGTCAGTACTCTTATACTTAAGTCGGCATTGTGCCTTTTTCATTTAATTTCGATGCAATTTTTTTGTTCCATCGTCAATAAGAAGTTCCACGGTATACAGTAAACCTGATATGAAGCATCGGAATCTAAAACTGGACTCACAGGAGAGGTTCAAATCATAGAAAGTTTGAGTGTCAGTCCTCTTGTTCTTAAGTCGGCATTGTGCCTTTTGTATTAAATTCGGATGCAATATCTGTGTTTCATCGTCAATAAGAAAGTCCAAAGGATACAGTAAACCTTAAGTGAAGCATCGGAATCTAAAACTGGACTCACAGGAGAGGTTCAAATCATAGAAAGTTAGAGTGTCAGTCCTCTTGTACTTAAGTCGGCATTGTGCCTTTTGAACTTAATTCCGATGCAATTTCTGTGTTTCATCGTCAATAAGAAGTTCCAAGGTATACAGTAAACCTGAAGTGAAGCATCAGAATCTAAAACTGGACTCACAGGAGAGGTTCAAATCATAGAAAGTTAGAGTGTCAGTCCTCTTGTACTTAAGTCGGCATTGTGCCTTTTGAATTTCATTCCGATGCAATTTCTGTCTTCCATCGTCAATAAGTAGTTCCAAGGTATACAGTAAACCTGAAGTGAAGCATCGGAATCTAAAACTGGACTCACAGGAGAGTTTCTAATCGTAGAAAGTGAGAGTGTCAGTCCCGTTGTACTCAAGTCGGCATTGTGCCTTTTGTATTAATATCGGATGCAATTTCTGTGTTTCATAGTCAATAAGAATTTCCAAGGTATACAGTAAACCTGAAGTGAAGCATCGGAATGTAACACTGGACTCACAGGAGAGGTTCAAATCACAGAAAGTAAGAGTGTCAGTCCTCTTGTACGTAAGTCGGCATTGTGCCTTTTGAATTTAATTCCGATGCAATTTCTGTGTTTCATCGTCAATAAGAAGGTCCAAGGGATACAGTACACCTGAAGTGAAGCAGCGGAATCCAAAACTGGACTCACAGGAGACAATCAAATCATAAAAAGTTAGAGTGTCAGTCCTCTTGTACTTAAGTTGGCATTGTGCCTTTTGAATTTAATTCCGATGCAATTTCTGTGTTTCATCGTCAATAAGAAATTCCAAGGTATACAATAAACCTGAAGTGTAGCATCGGAATCTAAAACTGGACCACAGGAGAGGTTCAAATCATAGAAAGTTAGAGTGTCAGTCCTCTTGTACTTAAGTCGCCATTGTGCCTTTTGTATTAATTTCGGATGCAATTTCTGTGTTTTATGGTCAATAAGAAGGTCCAAGGGATACAGTAAACCTGAAGTGAAGCATCGGAATCTAAAACAGGACTCACAGGAGAGGTTCAAATCATAGAATGTTAGAGTGTCAGTCCTCTTGTACTTAAGTCGGCATTGTGCCTTTTGTATTTAATTCGGATGCAATTTCTTTGTTTCATCGTGAATAAGAAGGTCCAAGGTATACAGGAAACCTGAAATGAAGCATCGGAACCTAAAACTGGACTCACAGGAGAGGTTCAAATCATAGAAAGTTGGAGTGTCAGTCCTCTTGCACTTAAGTCGGCATTGTGCCCTTTGAATTTAATTCCGATGCAATTTCTGTGTTTCATCGTCAATACGAAGTTCCAAGGTATACAGTAAACCTGAAGTGACGCATCGGAATCTAAAACTGGACTCACAGGAGAGGTTCAAATCATAGAAAGTTAGAGTGTCAGTCCTCTTGTACTTAAGTCGGCATTGTGCCTTTTGAATTTAATTCCGATGCAATTACTGTGTTTCATCGTCAGTAAGAAGTTCCACCGTATACAGTAAACCTGAAGTGAAGCATCGGAATCTAAAACTGGACTCACAGGAGAGGTTCAAATCATAGAAAGTTAGAGTGTCGGTCCTCTTGTACTTAAGTCGGCATTGTGCCTTTTGTATTAAATTCGGATGCAATTTCTGTGTTTTGTCGTCAATAAGAAGGTCCAAAGGATACAGTAAACCTGAAGTGAAGCATCGAAATCTGAAACTGGACTCACAGGAGAGGTTCAAATCATAGAAAGTTAGAGTGTCAGTCCTTTTGTACTTAAGTCGGCATTGTGCCTTTAGAATTAAATTCGAATGCAATTTCTGTGTTTCATCGCCAACAAGAAGGTCCAAGGGATACGGTAAACCTGAAGTGAAGCATCAGAATCTAAAACTGGATTCACAGGAGAGTTTCAAATCATAGAAAGTTAGAGAGTCAGTCCTCTTGTACTTACGTCGGTATTGTGCCTTTTGAATTTAATTCCGATGCAATTTCTGTGTTTCATCGTCAATAAGAAGTTCCAAGGTATACTGTAAACCTGAAGTGAAGCATCGGAATCTAAAACTGGACTCACAGGAGAGGTTCAAATCATAGAAAGTTGGAGTGTCAGTACTCTTATACTTAAGTCGGCATTGTGCCTTTTGAATTTCATTCCGATGCAATTTCTGTGTTCCTTAGTCAATAAGAAGTTCCACGGTATACAGTAAACCTGAAGTGAAGCATCGGAATCTAAAACTGGACTCACTAGAGAGGTTCAAATCATAGAAAGTTAGAGTGTCAGTCATCTTGTACTTAAGTCGGCATTGTGCCTTTTGTATTAAATTCGGATGCAATATCTGTGTTTCATCGTCAATAAGAAGGTCCAAGGGGTACAGTAAACCTGAAGTGAAGCATCGGAATCTAAAACTGGACTCACAGGAGAGGTTCAAATCATAGAAAGTTAGAGTGTCAGTCCTCTTGTACTTATGTCGGCATTGTGCCTTTTGAATTTAATTCCGATGCAATTTCTGTGTTTCATCGTCAATAAGAAGGTCCAAGGGATACAGTACACCTGAAGTGAAGCAGCGGAATCCAAAACTGGACTCACAGGAGACATTCAAATCATAAAAAGTTAGAGTGTCAGTCCTCTTGTACTTAAGTTGGCATTGTGCCTTTTGAATTTAATTCCGATGCAATTTCTGTGTTTCATCGTCAATAAGAAATTCCAAGGTATACAATAAACCTGAAGTGTAGCATCGGAATCTAAAACTGGACCACAGGAGAGGTTCAAATCATAGAAAGTTAGAGTGTCAGTCCTCTTGTACTTAAGTCGCCATTGTGCCTTTTGTATTAAATTCGGATGCAATTTCTGTGTTTTATGGTCAATAAGAAGGTCCAAGGGATACAGTAAACCTGAAGTGAAGCATCGGAATCTAAAACAGGACTCACAGCAGAGGTTCAAATCATAGAATGTTAGAGTGTCAGTCCTCTTGTACTTCAGTCGGCATTGTGGCTTTTGTATTTAATTCGGATGCAATTTCTTTGTTTCATCGTGAATAAGAAGGTCCAAGGTATACAGGAAACCTGTAATGAAGCATCGGAACCTAAAACTGGACTCACAGGAGAGGTTCAAATCATAGAAAGTTAGAGTGTCAGTCCTCTTGTACTTAAGTCATCATTGTGCCTTTTGTATTAAATTCGGATGCAATTTCCGTGTTTTGTCGTCAATAAGAAGGTCCAAAGGATACAGTAAACCTGAAGTGAGGCATCGAAATCTGAAACTGGACTCACAGGAGAGGTTCAAATCATAGAAAGTTAGAGTGTCACTCCTTTTGTACTTAAGTCGGTATTGTGCCCTTTGAATTTAATTCCGATGCAATTTCTGTGTTTCATCGTCATTACCAAGTTCCAAGGTATACAGTAAACCTGAAGTAAAGCATCGGAATCTAAAACTGGACACAGAGAGGAGGTTCAAATCATAGAAACTTAGAGTGTCAGTCCTCTTGTACTTAAGTCGGCATTGTGCCTTTTGAATTTAATTCCGAAGCAATTTCTGTGTTTCATCGTCAATAAGAAGTTCCAAGTAAACCTGAAGAGAAGCATTGGAATCTAAAACTGGACTCACAGGAGAGTTTCTAATCATAGAAAGTGAGAGTGTCAGTCCCGTTGTACTCAAGTCGGCATTGTGCCTTTTGTATTAATTTCGGATGCAATTTCTGTGTTTCATAGTCAATAAGAATTTCCAAGGTATACAGTAAACCTGAAGTGAAGCTTCGGAATGTAACACTGGACTCACAGGAGAGGTTCAAATCATAGATAGTAAGAGTGTCAGTCCTCTTGTACGTAAGTCGGCATTGTGCCTTTTGAATTTAATTCCGATGCAATTTCTGTGTTTCATCGTCAATAAGAAGGTCCAAGGGATACAGTACACCTGAAGTGAAGCAGCGGAATCCAAAACTGAACTCACAGGAGACATTCAAATCATAAAAAGTTAGAGTGTCAGTCCTCTCGTACTTAAGTTGGCATTGTGCCTTTTGAATTTAATTCCGATGCAATTTCTGTGTTTCATCGTCAATAAGAAATTCCAAGGTATACAATAAACCTGAAGTGTAGCATCGGAATATAAAACTGGACCACAGGAGAGGTTCAAATCATAGAAAGTTAGAGTGCAGTCTTCTTGTACTTAAGTCGGCATTGCGCCTTTTGTATTAAATTCGGATGCAATTTCTTTGTTTCATCGTGAATAAGAAGGTCCAAGGTATACAGGAAACCTGAAATGAAGCATCGGAACCTAAAACTGGACTCACAGGAGAGGTTCAAATCATAGAAAGTTATAGTGTCAGTCCTCTTGTACTTAAGTCGGCATTGTGCCCTTTGAACTTAATTCCGATGCAATTTCTGTGTTTCATCGTCAATACGAAGTTCCAAGGTGTACAGTAAACCTGAAGTGACGCATCGGAATCTAAAACTGGACTCACAGGAGAGGTTCAAATCATAGAAAGTTAGAGTGTCAGTCCTCTTGTACTTAAGTCGGCATTGTGCCTTTTGAATTTAATTCCGATGCAATTTCTGTGTTTCATCGTCAGTAAGAAGTTCCACCGTATACAGTAAACCTGAAGTGAAGCATCGGAATCTAAAACTGGACTCACAGGAGAGGTTCAAATCATAGAAAGTTAGAGTGTCAGTCCTCTTGTACTTAAGTCGGCATTGTGCCTTTAGTACTAAATTCGGATGCAATTTCTGTGTTTCATCGCCAACAAGAATGTCCAAGGGATACGGTAAACCTGAAGTGAAGCATCGGAATCTAAAACTGGATTCACAGGAGAGTTTCAAATCATAGAAAGTTAGAGAGTCAGTCCTCTTGTACTTAAATCGGTATTGTGCCTTTTGAATTTAATTCCGATGCAATATCTGTGTTTCATCGTCAATAAGAAGTTCCAAGGTATACTGGAAACCTGAAGTGAAGCATTGGAATCTAAAACTGGACTCACAGGAGAGGTTCAAATCATAGGAAGTTAGAGTGTCAGTACTCTTATACTTAAGTCGGCATTGTGCCTTTTGAATTTCATTCCGATGCAATTTCTGTGTTCCTTAGTCAATAAGAAGTTCCACGGTATACAGTAAACCTGAAGTGAAGCATCGGAATCTAAAACTGGACTCACAGGAGAGGTTCAAATCATAGAAAGTTAGAGTGTCAGTCATCTTGTACTTAAGTCGGCATTGTGATTTTTGTATTACATTCGGATGCAATATCTGTGTTTCATCGTCAATAAGAAGGTCCAAGGGATACAGTAAACCTGAAGTGAAGCATCGGAATCTAAAACTGGACTCACAAGAGAGTTTAAAATCATAGAAATTTAGAGAGTCAGTCTTCTTGTACTTAAGTCGGTATTGTGCCTTTTGAACTTAAATCCGATGCAATTTCTGTGTTTCATCGTCAATAAGAAGTTCCAAGGTATACAGTAAACCCGAAGTGAATAATCGGAATCTAAAACTGGACTCACAGGAGGGAACAAATCGTAGAAAATTAGAGTGTCAGTCCTCTTGTACTTAAGTAGGCATTGTGCCTTTTGAAATTCATTCCGTTGCAATATCTGTGTTCCATCGTCAATAGGAAGTTCCAAGGTATACAGTAAACCTGAAGTGAAGCATCGGAATCTAAAACTGGACTCACAGGAGAGGTTCAAATCATAGAAAGTTAGAGTGTCAGTTCTCTTGTACTTAAGTCGGCATTGTGGGTTTAGATTTTAATTCCGATGCAATTTCTGTGTCTCATCGTCAATAAGAAGTTCCAAGGTATACAGTAAACCTGAAGTGAAGCATCAGAATCTAAAACTGGACTCACAGGAGAGGTTCAAATCATAGAAAGTTAGAGTGTCAGTCCTCTTGTACTTAAGTCGGCATTGTGCCTTTTGAATTTAATTCCGATGCAATTTCTGTGTTTCATCGTCAATAAGAAGTTCCAAGTAAACCTGAAGAGAAGCATTGGAATCTAAAACTGGACTCACAGGAGAGTTTCTAATCATAGAAAGTGAGAGTGTCAGTCCCGTTGTACTCAAGTCGGCATTGTGCCTTTTGTATTAATATCGGATGCAATTTCTGTGTTTCATAGTCAATAAGAATTTCCAAGGTATACAGTAAACCTGAAGTGAAGCATCGGAATGTAACACTGGACTCACAGGAGAGGTTCAAATCACAGAAAGTAAGAGTGTCAGTCCTCTTGTACGTAAGTCGGCATTGTGCCTTTTGAATTTAATTCCGATGCAATTTCTGTGTTTCATCGTCAATAAGAAGGTCCAAGGGATACAGTACACCTGAAGTGAAGCAGCGGAATCCAAAACTGGACTCACAGGAGACAATCAAATCATAAAAAGTTAGAGTGTCAGTCCTCTTGTACTTAAGTTGGCATTGTGCCTTTTGAATTTAATTCCGATGCAATTTCTGTGTTTCATCGTCAATAAGAAATTCCAAGGTATACAATAAACCTGAAGTGTAGCATCGGAATCTAAAACTGGACCACAGGAGAGGTTCAAATCATAGAAAGTTAGAGTGTCAGTCCTCTTGTACTTAAGTCGCCATTGTGCCTTTTGTATTAAATTCGGATGCAATTTCTGTGTTTTATGGTCAATAAGAAGGTCCAAGGGATACAGTAAACCTGAAGTGAAGCATCGGAATCTAAAACAGGACTCACAGGAGAGGTTCAAATCATAGAATGTTAGAGTGTCAGTCCTCTTGTACTTAAGTCGGCATTGTGCCTTTTGTATTTAATTCGGATGCAATTTCTTTGTTTCATCGTGAATAAGAAGGTCCAAGGTATACAGGAAACCTGAAATGAAGCATCGGAACCTAAAACTGGACTCACAGGAGAGGTTCAAATCATAGAAAGTTGGAGTGTCAGTCCTCTTGTACTTAAGTCGGCATTGTGCCCTTTGAATTTAATTCCGATGCAATTTCTGTGTTTCATCGTCAATACGAAGTTCCAAGGTATACAGTAAACCTGAAGTGACGCATCGGAATCTAAAACTGGACTCACAGGAGAGGTTCAAATCATAGAAAGTTAGAGTGTCAGTCCTCTTGTACTTAAGTCGGCATTGTGCCTTTTGAATTTAATTCCGATGCAATTACTGTGTTTCATCGTCAGTAAGAAGTTCCACCGTATACAGTAAACCTGAAGTGAAGCATCGGAATCTAAAACTGGACTCACAGGAGAGGTTCAAATCATAGAAAGTTAGAGTGTCGGTCCTCTTGTACTTAAGTCGGCATTGTGCCTTTTGTATTAAATTCGGATGCAATTTCTGTGTTTTGTCGTCAATAAGAAGGTCCAAAGGATACAGTAAACCTGAAGTGAAGCATCGAAATCTGAAACTGGACTCACAGGAGAGGTTCAAATCATAGAAAGTTAGAGTGTCAGTCCTTTTGTACTTAAGTCGGCATTGTGCCTTTAGAATTAAATTCGAATGCAATTTCTGTGTTTCATCGCCAACAAGAAGGTCCAAGGGATACGGTAAACCTGAAGTGAAGCATCAGAATCTAAAACTGGATTCACAGGAGAGTTTCAAATCATAGAAAGTTAGAGAGTCAGTCCTCTTGTACTTACGTCGGTATTGTGCCTTTTGAATTTAATTCCGATGCAATTTCTGTGTTTCATCGTCAATAAGAAGTTCCAAGGTATACTGTAAACCTGAAGTGAAGCATCGGAATCTAAAACTGGACTCACAGGAGAGGTTCAAATCATAGAAAGTTGGAGTGTCAGTACTCTTATACTTAAGTCGGCATTGTGCCTTTTGAATTTCATTCCGATGCAATTTCTGTGTTCCTTAGTCAATAAGAAGTTCCACGGTATACAGTAAACCTGAAGTGAAGCATCGGAATCTAAAACTGGACTCACTAGAGAGGTTCAAATCATAGAAAGTTAGAGTGTCAGTCATCTTGTACTTAAGTCGGCATTGTTCCTTTTGTATTAAATTCGGATGCAATATCTGTGTTTCATCGTCAATAAGAAGGTCCAAGGGGTACAGTAAACCTGAAGTGAAGCATCGGAATCTAAAACTGGACTCACAGGAGAGGTTCAAATCATAGAAAGTTAGAGTGTCAGTCCTCTTGTACTTATGTCGGCATTGTGCCTTTTGAATTTAATTCCGATGCAATTTCTGTGTTTCATCGTCAATAAGAAGGTCCAAGGGATACAGTACACCTGAAGTGAAGCAGCGGAATCCAAAACTGGACTCACAGGAGACATTCAAATCATAAAAAGTTAGAGTGTCAGTCCTCTTGTACTTAAGTTGGCATTGTGCCTTTTGAATTTAATTCCGATGCAATTTCTGTGTTTCATCGTCAATAAGAAATTCCAAGGTATACAATAAACCTGAAGTGTAGCATCGGAATCTAAAACTGGACCACAGGAGAGGTTCAAATCATAGAAAGTTAGAGTGTCAGTCCTCTTGTACTTAAGTCGCCATTGTGCCTTTTGCATTAAATTCGGATGCAATTTCTGTGTTTTATGGTCAATAAGAAGGTCCAAGGGATACAGTAAACCTGAAGTGAAGCATCGGAATCTAAAACAGGACTCACAGCAGAGGTTCAAATCATAGAATGTTAGAGTGTCAGTCCTCTTGTACTTCAGTCGGCATTGTGGCTTTTGTATTTAATTCGGATGCAATTTCTTTGTTTCATCGTGAATAAGAAGGTCCAAGGTATACAGGAAACCTGTAATGAAGCATCGGAACCTAAAACTGGACTCACAGGAGAGGTTCAAATCATAGAAAGTTAGAGTGTCAGTCCTCTTGTACTTAAGTCATCATTGTGCCTTTTGTATTAAATTCGGATGCAATTTCCGTGTTTTGTCGTCAATAAGAAGGTCCAAAGGATACAGTAAACCTGAAGTGAGGCATCGAAATCTGAAACTGGACTCACAGGAGAGGTTCAAATCATAGAAAGTTAGAGTGTCACTCCTTTTGTACTTAAGTCGGTATTGTGCCCTTTGAATTTAATTCCGATGCAATTTCTGTGTTTCATCGTCAATACGAAGTTCCAAGGTATACAGTAAACCTGTAGTGACGCATCGGAATCTAAAACTGGACTCACAGGAGAGGTTCAAATCATAGAAAGTTAGAGTGTCAGTCCTCTTGTACTTAAGTCGGCATTGTGCCTTTTGAATTTAATTCCGATGCAATTTCTGTGTTTCATCGTCAGTAAGAAGTTCCACCGCATACAGTAAACCTGAAGTGAAGCATCGGAATCTAAAACTGGACTCACAGAAGAGGTTCAAATCATAGAAAGTTAGAGTGTCAGTCCTCTTGTACTTAAGTCATCATTGTGCCTTTTGTATTAAATTCGGATGCAATTTCTGTGTTTTGTCGTCAATAAGAAGGTCCAAAGGATACAGTAAACCTGAAGTGAAGCATCGAAATCTGAAACTGGACTCACAGGAGAGGTTCAAATCATAGAAAGTAAGAGTGTCACTCCTTTTGTACTTAAGTCGGTATTGTGCCTTTTGAATTTAATTCCGATGCACTTTCTGTGTTTCATCGTCAATAAGAAGTTCCAAGGTATACTATAAACCTTAAGTGAAGCATCGGAATCTAAAACTGGACTCACAGGAGAGGTTCAAATCATAGAAAGTTGGAGTGTCAGTACTCTTATACTTAAGTCGGCATTGTGCCTTTTGAATTTCATTCCGATGCAATTTCTGTATTCCTTAGTCAATAAGAAGTTCCACGGTATACAGTAAACCTGAAGTGAAGCATCGGAATCTAAAACTGGACTCACAGGAGAGGTTCAAATCATAGAAAGTTAGAGTGTCAGTCATCTTGTACTTAAGTCGGCATTGTGCCTTTTGTATTAAATTCGGATGCAATATCTGTGTTTCATCGTCAACAAGAAGGTCCAAGGGATACAGTAAACCTGAAGTGAAGCATCGGAATCTAAAACTGGACTCACAGGAGAGGTTCAAATCATAGAAAATTAGAGTGTCAGTCCTCTTGTACTTATGTCGGCATTGTGCCTTTTGAATTTAATTCCGATGCAATTTCTGTGTTTCATCGTCAATAAGAAGTTCCAAGGTATACAGTAAACCTGAAGTGAAGCTTCGGAATCTTAATCTGGACTCTCAGGAGAGGTTCAAATCATAGAAAGTTAGAGTGTCAGTCCTCTTCTACTTAAGTCGGCACTGTGTCTTTTGAATTTAATTCCGATGGAATGTCTATGTTCCATCGTCAATAAGAAGTTCCACGGTAAACAGTAAACCTGAAGCGAAGCATCCGAATCTAAAACTGGACTCACAGGCGAGGTTCAAATCATAGAAAGTTAGAGTGTCAGTCATCTTGTACTTAAGTCGGCATTGTGCCTTTTGTATTAAATTCGGATGCAACTTCTGTGCTTCATCGTCAATAAGAAGGTCCAATGGATACAGTAAACCTGAAGTGAAGCATCGGAATCCGAAACTGGACTCAGAGGAGAGGTTCAAATCGTAGAAAGATGGAGTGCAGTCCTCTTCTACTTAAGTCGGCATTGTGCCTTTTGTATTAAATTCGGATGCAATTTCTGTGTTTCATCGTGAATAAGAAGGGCCAAGGTATACAAGATTTCCTGAAATGAAGCATTGGAATCTAAAACTGGACTCACAGGAGAGGTTCAAATCATAGAAAGTTAGAGTGTCAGTCCACTTGTACTTAGGTTGGCATTGTGCCTTTTGTATTAAATTCGGATGCAATTAGCGTGTTTCATCGTCAATAAGAAGGTCCAAGGAATACAGTAAACCTGAAGTGAAGCATCGGAATCAATAACTGGACCCACAATAGAGTTTCAAATCATAGAGAGTTAGAGTGTCAGTCCTCTTGTACTTAAGTCGGCATTGTGCCTTTTGATATTTAATTCCGATGCAATTTCTGTGTTTCATCGTCAATAAGAAGTACCAAGGTATACAGTAAACCTGAAGTGAAGCACCGGAATCTAAAACTGGACGCACAGGACAGGTTCAAATCATAGAAAGTTTGAGTGCCAGTCCTCTTGTACTTATATTGGCATTGTGCCTTTTGTATTAAATTCGGATGCAATTTCTGTGTTTCATAGTCAATAAGAAGGTCCAAGGGATACAGTAAACCTGAAGTGAAGCATCGGAATCTAAAACGGGACTCAGAGGAGAGGTTCAAATCATAGGAAGTTAGAGTGCCAGTCCTCTTGTACTTAAGTCGGCCATGTGCCCTTTGAATTTAATTCCGATGCAATTTCTGTGTTTCATCGTCAATAAGAAGTTCCAAGTAAACATGAGGAGAAGCATTCAAATCTAAACCTGGACTCACAGGAGAGGTTCTAATCATAGAAAGTGAGAGTGTCAGTCCCGTTGTAATTAAGTCGGCATTGTGCCTTTTGTATTAATTTCGGATGCAATTTCTGTGTTTCATCGCCAATAAGAAGCTCCAAGGTATACAGCAAACCTGAAGTAAAGCATCGAAATCTAAAATTGGACTCACAGGAGAGGTTCAAATCATAGAAAGTTAGAGTGTCAGTCCTCTTGTACTTAAGTCGGCATTGTGCCTTTTGTAATAAATTCGGATGCAATTTCTGTGTTTTATGGTCAATAAGAAGGTCCAAGGGATACAGAAAACCTGAAGTAAAGCATCGGAATCTAAAACTGGACTCACAGGAGAGGTTCAAATCATAGAAAGTTAGAGTGTCATTCTTCTTGTACTTAAGTCGGCATTGTGCCTTTTGTATTAAATTCGGATGCAATTTCTGTGTTTCATCGTCAATAAGAAGGTCCAAGGGATACAGTAAACCTGAAGTGAAGCATCGGAATCTAAAACTGGACTCACAGGAGAGTTTCAAATCATAGAAATTTAGAGAGTCAGTCCTCTTGTACTTAAGTCGGTATTGTGCCTTTTGAATTTAAATCCGATGCAATTTCTGTGTTTCATCGGCAATAAGAAGTTCCAAGGTATACAGTAAACCTGAAGTGAAGAATCGGAATCTAAAACTGGACTCACAGGAGGGGAACAAATCATAGAAAATTAGAGTGTCAGTCCTCTTGTACTTAAGTAGGCATTGTGCCTTTTGAAATTCATTCCGTTGCAATTTCTGTGTTCCATCGTCAATAAGAAGTTCCAAGGTATACAGTAAACCTGAAGTGAAGCATCGGAATCTAAAACTGGACTCACAGGAGAGGTTCAAATCATAGAAAGTTAGAGTGTCAGTTCTCTTGTACTTAAGTCGGCATTGTGGGTTTTGATTTTAATTCCGATGCAATTTCTGTGTCTCATCGTCAATAAGAAGTTCCAAGGTATACAGTAAACCTGAATTGAAGCATCGGAATCTAAAACTGGACTCACAAGGGAGGTGCAATTCATAGAATGTTAGAGTGTCAGTACTCTTATACTTAAGTCGGCATTGTGCCTTTTTCATTTAATTTCGATGCAATTTCTGTGTTTCATCGTCAATAAGAAGTTCCACGGTATACAGGAATTCTGAAGTGAAGCATGGGATTCTAAAACTGGACTCACTGGAGAGGTTCAAATCATAGAAAGTTAGAGTAACAGTCCTCTTGTTCTTAAGTCGGCATTGTGCCTTTTGTATTAAATTCGGATGCAATATCTGTGTTTCATCTTCAATAAGAAGGTCCAAGGGATACAGTAAATATTAAGTGAAGCATCGGAATCTAAAAGTGGACTCACAGGAGAGGTTAAAATCATAGAAAGTTATAGTGTCACTCCTCTTGTACTTAAGTCGGCATTGTGCCTTTTGAACTTAATTCCGCTGCAATTTCTGTGTTTCATCGTCAATAAGAAGTTCCAAGGTATACAGTAAACCTGAAGTGAAGCATCAGAATCAAAAACTGGACTCACAGGAGAGGTTCAAATCATAGAAAGTTAGAGTGTCAATCCACTTCTACTTAAGTCGGCATTGTGCTTTTTGAATTTAATTCCGATGCAATTTCTGTGTTACATCGTCAATAAGAAATTCCAAGGTATACAATAAACCTCAAGTGTAGCATCGGAATCTAAAACTGGACCACAGGAGAGGTTCAAATCATAGAAAGTTAGAGTGTCAGTCCTCTTGTACCTAAGTCGGCATTGTGCCTTTTGTATTAAATTCGGATGCAATTTCTGTGTTTTATGGTCAATAAGAAGGTCCAAGGGATACAGTAAACCAGAAGTGTAGCATCGGAATCTAAAACAGGACTCACAGGAGAGGTTCAAATCATAGAATGTTAGAGTGTCAGTCCTCTTGTACTTAAGTCGGTATTGTGCCTTTTGAATTTAAATCCGATGCAATTTCTGTGTTTCACCGTCAATAAGAAGGTCCAAGGGATACAGTAAACCTGAAGTGAAGGATCGGAATCTAAAACTGGACTCACAGAAGAGGTTCAAATCATAGAATGTTAGAGTGTCAGTCCTCTTGTACTTAAGTCGGCATTGTTCCTTTTGTATTAAATTCGGATGCTATTTCTGTGTCTCATCGTCAATAAGAAGTTCCAAGGTATACAGTTAACCTGAAGTGAAGCATCGGAATCTGGAACTGGACTCACAAGGGAGGTGCAATTCATAGAAAGTTTGAGTGTCAGTACTCTTCTCCTTAAGTCGGCATTGTGCCTTTTTCATTTAATTCCGATGCAATGTCTGTGTTTCATCGTCATTACCAAGTTCCAAGGTATACAGTAAACCTGAAGTAAAGCATCGGAATCTAAAACTGGACACAGAGGGGAGGTTCAAATCATAGAAACTTAGAGTGTCAGTCCTCTTGTAATTAAGTCGGCATTGTGCCTTTTGAATTTAATTCCGAAGCAATTTCTGTGTTTCATCGTCAATAAGAAGTTCCAAGTAAACCTGAAGAGAAGCATTGGAATCTAAAACTGGTCTCACAGGAGAGTTTCTAATCATAGAAAGTGAGAGTGTCAGTCCCGTTGTACTCAAGTCGGCATTGTGCCTTTTGTATTAATGTCGGATGCAATTTCTGTGTTTCATCGTCAATAAGAGTTTCCAAGGTATACAGTAATCCTGAAGTGAAGCATCGGAATGTAACACTGGACTCACAGGAGAGGTTCAAATCATGGAAAGTAAGAGTGTCACTCCTTTTGTACTTAAGTCGGTATTGTGCCTTTTGAATTTAATTCCGATGCACTTTCTGTGTTTCATCTTCAATAAGAAGTTCCAAGGTATACTGTAAACCTTAAGTGAAGCATCGGAATCTAAAACTGGACTCACAGGAGAGGTTCAAATCATAGAAAGTTGGAGTGTCAGTACTCTTATACTTAAGTCGGCATTGTGCCTTTTGAATTTCATTCCGATGCAATTTCTGTGTTCCTTAGTCAATAAGAAGTTCCACGGTATACAGTAAACCTGAAGTGAAGCATCGGAATCTAAAACTGGACTCACAGGAGAGGTTCAAATCATAGAAAGTTAGAGTGTCAGTCATCTTGTACTTAAGTCGGCATTGTGCCTTTTGTATTAAATTCGGATGCAATATCTGTGTTTCATCGTCAATAAGAAGGTCCAAGGGATACAGTAAACCTGAAGTGAAGCATCGGAATCTAAAACTGGACTCACAGGAGAGTTTCAAATCATAGAAAATTAGAGTGTCAGTCCTCTTGTACTTATGTCGGCATTGTGCCTTTTGAATTTAATTCCGATGCAATTTCTGTGTTTCATCGTCAATAAGAAGTTCCAAGGTATACAGTAAACCTGAAGTGAAGCTTCGGAATCTTAATCTGGACTCTCAGGAGAGGTTCAAATCATAGAAAGTTAGAGTGTCAGTCCTCTTCTACTTAAGTCGGCACTGTGTCTTTTGAATTTAATTCCGATGGAATGTCTATGTTCCATCGTCAATAAGAAGTTCCACGGTAAACAGTAAACCTGAAGCGAAGCATCCGAATCTAAAACTGGACTCACAGGCGAGGTTCAAATCATAGAAAGTTAGAGTGTCAGTCATCTTGTACTTAAGTCGGCATTGTGCCTTTTGTATTAAATTCGGATGCAACTTCTGTGCTTCATCGTCAATAAGAAGGTCCAATGGATACAGTAAACCTGAAGTGAAGCATCGGAATCCGAAACTGGACTCAGAGGAGAGGTTCAAATCGTAGAATGATGGAGTGCAGTCCTCTTCTACTTAAGTCGGCATTGTGCCTTTTGTATTAAATTCGGATGCAATTTCTGTGTTTCATCGTGAATAAGAAGGGCCAAGGTATACAAGATTTCCTGAAATGAAGCATTGGAATCTAAAACTGGACTCACAGGAGAGGTTCAAATCATAGAAAGTTAGAGTGTCAGTCCTCTTGTACTTAAGTCGGCATTGTGCCTTTTGATATTTAATTCCGATGCAATTTCTGTGTTACATCGTCAATAAGAAATTCCAAGGTATACAATAAACCTCAAGTGTAGCATCGGAATCTAAAACTGGACCACAGGAGAGGTTCAAATCATAGAAAGTTAGAGTGTCAGTCCTCTTGTACCTAAGTCGGCATTGTGCCTTTTGTATTAAATTCGGATGCAACTTCTGTGCTTCATCGTCAATAAGAAGGTCCAATGGATACAGTAAACCTGAAGTGAAGCATCGGAATCCGAAACTGGACTCAGAGGAGAGGTTCAAATCGTAGAATGATGGAGTGCAGTCCTCTTCTACTTAAGTCGGCATTGTGCCTTTTGTATTAAATTCGGATGCAATATCTGTGTTTCATCGTCAATAAGAAGGTCCAAGGGATACAGTAAACCTTAAGTGAAGCATCGGAATCTAAAAGTGGACTCACAGGAGAGGTTAAAATCATAGAAAGTTATAGTGTCAGTCCTCTTGTACTTAAGTCGGCATTGTGCCTTTTGAACTTAATTCCGCTGCAATTTCTGTGTTTCATCGTCAATAAGAAGTTCCAAGGTATACAGTAAACCTGAAATGAAGCATCAGAATCAAAAACTGGACTCACAGGAGAGGTTCAAATCATAGAAAGTTAGAGTGTCAGTCCTCTTGTACTTAAGTAGGCATTGTGCCTTTTGAATTTCATTCCGATGCAATTTCTGTCTTCCATCGTCAATAAGTAGTTCCAAGGTATACAGTAAACCTGAAGTGAAGCATCGGAATCTAAAACAGGACTCACAGGAGAGGTTCAAATCATAGAAAGTTAGAGTGTCAATCCACTTCTACTTAAGTCGGCATTGTGCCTTTTGAATTTAATTCCGATGCAATTTCTGTGTTACATCGTCAATACGAAATTCCAAGGTATACAATAAACCTCAAGTGTAGCATCGGAATCTAAAACTGGACCACAGGAGAGGTTCAAATCATAGAAAGTTAGAGTGTCAGTCCTCTTGTACCTAAGTCGGCATTGTGCCTTTTGTATTAAATTCGGATGCAATTTCTGTGTTTTATGGTCAATAAGAAGGTCCAAGGGATACAGTAAACCAGAAGTGTAGCATCGGAATCTAAAACAGGACTCACAGGAGAGGTTCAAATCATAGAATGTTAGAGTGTCAGTCCTCTTGTACTTAAGTCGGTATTGTGCCTTTTGAATTTAAATCCGATGCAATTTCTGTGTTTCACCGTCAATAAGAAGGTCCAAGGGATACAGTAAACCTGAAGTGAAGGATCGGAATCTAAAACTGGACTCACAGAAGAGGTTCAAATCATAGAATGTTAGAGTGTCAGTCCTCTTGTACTTACGTCGGCATTGTTCCTTTTGTATTAAATTCGGATGCTATTTCTGTGTCTCATCGTCAATAAGAAGTTCCAAGGTATACAGTTAACCTGAAGTGAAGCATCGGAATCTGGAACTGGACTCACAAGGGAGGTGCAATTCATAGAAAGTTTGAGTGTCAGTACTCTTCTACTTAAGTCGGCATTGTGCCTTTTTCATTTAATTCCGATGCAATGTCTGTGTTTCATCGTCATTACCAAGTTCCAAGGTATACAGTAAACCTGAAGTAAAGCATCGGAATCTAAAACTGGACACAGAGGGGAGGTTCAAATCATAGAAACTTAGAGTGTCAGTCCTCTTGTAATTAAGTCGGCATTGTGCCTTTTGAATTTAATTCCGAAGCAATTTCTGTGTTTCATCGTCAATAAGAAGTTCCAAGTAAACCTGAAGAGAAGCATTGGAATCTAAAACTGGTCTCACAGGAGAGTTTCTAATCATAGAATGTGAGAGTGTCAGTCCCGTTGTACTCAAGTCGGCATTGTGCCTTTTGTATTAATGTCGGATGCAATTTCTGTGTTTCATCGTCAATAAGAGTTTCCAAGGTATACAGTAATCCTGAAGTGAAGCATCGGAATGTAACACTGGACTCACAGGAGAGGTTCAAATCATGGAAAGTAAGAGTGTCAGTCCTCTTGTACGTAAGTCGGCATTGTGCCTTTTGAATTTAATTCCGATGCAATTTCTGTGTTTCATCGTCAATGAGAAGGTCCATGGGATACAGTACACCTGAAGTGAAGCAGCGGAATCCAAAACTGGACTCACAGGAGACATTCAAATCATAAAAAGTTAGAGTGTCAGTCCTCTTGTACTTAAGTTGGCATTGTGCCTTTTGAATTTAATTCCGATGCAATTTCTGTGTTTCATCGTCAATAAGAAATTCCAAGGTATACAATAAACCTGAAGTGTAGCATCGGAATCTAAAACTGGACCACAGGAGAGGTTCAAATCATAGAAAGTTAGAGTGTCAGTCCTCTTGTACTTAAGTCGCCATTGTGCCTTTTGTATTAAATTCGGATGCAATTTCTGTGTTTTATGGTCAATAAGAAGGTCCAAGGGATACAGTAAACCTGAAGTGAAGCATCGGAATCTAAAACAGGACTCACAGCAGAGGTTCAAATCATAGAATGTTAGAGTGTCAGTCCTCTTGTACTTCAGTCGGCATTGTGGCTTTTTGTATTTAATTCGGATGCAATTTCTTTGTTTCATCGTGAATAAGAAGGTCCAAGGTATACAGGAAACCTGTAATGAAGCATCGGAACCTAAAACTGGACTCACAGGAGAGGTTCAAATCATAGAAAGTTAGAGTGTCAGTCCTCTTGTACTTAAGTCATCATTGTGCCTTTTGTATTAAATTCGGATGCAATTTCTGTGTCTCATCGTCAATAAGAAGTTCCAAGGTATACAGTTAACCTGAAGTGAAGCATCGGAATCTGGAACTGGACTCACAAGGGAGGTGCAATTCATAGAAAGTTTGAGTGTCAGTACTCTTCTACTTAAGTCGGCATTGTGCCTTTTGAATTTAATTCCGATGCAATTTCTGTGTTACATCGTCAATAAGAAATTCCAAGGTATACAATAAACCTCAAGTGTAGCATCGGAATCTAAAACTGGACCACAGGAGAGGTTCAAATCATAGAAAGTTAGAGTGTCAGTCCTCTTGTACCTAAGTCGGCATTGTGCCTTTTGTATTAAATTCGGATTCAATTTCTGTGTTTTATGGTCAATAAGAAGGTCCAAGGGATACAGTAAACCAGAAGTGTAGCATCGGAATCTAAAACAGGACTCACAGGAGAGGTTCAAATCATAGAATGTTAGAGTGTCAGTCCTCTTGTACTTAAGTCGGTATTGTGCCTTTTGAATTTAAATCCGATGCAATTTCTGTGTTTCACCGTCAATAAGAAGGTCCAAGGGATACAGTAAACCTGAAGTGAAGGATCGGAATCTAAAACTGGACTCACAGAAGAGGTTCAAATCATAGAATGTTAGAGTGTCAGTCCTCTTGTACTTAAGTCGGCATTGTTCCTTTTGTATTAAATTCGGATGCTATTTCTGTGTCTCATCGTCAATAAGAAGTTCCAAGGTATACAGTTAACCTGAAGTGAAGCATCGGAATCTGGAACTGGACTCACAAGGGAGGTGCAATTCATAGAAAGTTTGAGTGTCAGTACTCTTCTACTTAAGTCGGCATTGTGCCTTTTTCATTTAATTCCGATGCAATGTCTGTGTTTCATCGTCATTACCAAGTTCCAAGGTATACAGTAAACCTGAAGTAAAGCATCGGAATCTAAAACTGGACACAGAGGGGAGGTTCAAATCATAGAAACTTAGAGTGTCAGTCCTCTTGTAATTAAGTCGGCATTGTGCCTTTTGAATTTAATTCCGAAGCAATTTCTGTGTTTCATCGTCAATAAGAAGTTCCAAGTAAACCTGAAGAGAAGCATTGGAATCTAAAACTGGTCTCACAGGAGAGTTTCTAATCATAGAAAGTGAGAGTGTCAGTCCCGTTGTACTCAAGTCGGCATTGTGCCTTTTGTATTAATGTCGGATGCAATTTCTGTGTTTCATCGTCAATAAGAGTTTCCAAGGTATACAGTAATCCTGAAGTGAAGCATCGGAATGTAACACTGGACTCACAGGAGAGGTTCAAATCATGGAAAGTAAGAGTGTCAGTCCTCTTGTACGTAAGTCGGCATTGTGCCTTTTGAATTTAATTCCGATGCAATTTCTGTGTTTCATCGTCAATGAGAAGGTCCATGGGATACAGTACACCTGAAGTGAAGCATCGGAATCCAAAACTGGACTCACAGGAGGCATTTAAATCATAAAAAGTTAGAGTGTCAGTCCTCTTGTACTTAAGTTGGCAATGTGCCTTTTGAATTTCATTCCGATGCAATTTCTGTGTTTCATCGTCAATAAGAAATTCCAAGGTATACAATAAACCTGAAGTGTAGCATCGGAATCTAAAACTGGACCACAGGAGAGGTTCAAATCATAGAAAGTTAGTCAGTCCTCATGTACTTAAGTCGGCATTGTGCCTTTTGTAATAAATTCGGATGCAATTTCTGTGTTTTATGGTCAATAAGAAGGTCCAAGGGATACAGTAAACCTGACGTCAAGCATCGGAATCTAAAACAGGACTCACAGGAGAGGTTCAAATCATAGAATGTTAGAGTGTCAGTCCTCTTGTACTTAAGTCGGCATTGTGCCTTTTGTATTTAATTCGGATGCAATTTCTGTGTTTCATCGTCAATAAGAAGGTCCAAGGGATACAGTAAACCTGAAGTGAAGGATCGGAATCTAAAACTGGACTCACAGTAGAGGTTCTAATCATAGAAAGTTAGAGTGCAGTCCTCTTGTACTTAAGTTGGCATTGCGCCTTTTGTATTAAATTCGGATGCAATTCATTTGTTTCATCGTGAATAAGAAGGTTTAAGGTATACAGGAAACCTGAAATGAAGCATCGGAACCTAAAACTGGACTCACAGGAGAGGTTCAAATCATAGAAAGTTAGAGTGTCAGTCCTCTTGTACTTAAGTCGGCATTGTGCCTTTTGAATTTAATTCCGATGCAATTTCTGTGTTTCATCGTCAATACGAAGTTACAAGGTATACAGTAAACCTGAAGTGACGCATCGGAATCTAAAACTGGACTCACAGGAGAGGTTCAAATCATAGAAAGGTAGAGTGTCAGTCCTCTTGTACTTAAGTCGGCATTGTGCCTTTTGAATTTAATTCCGATGCAATTTCTGTGTTTCGTCGTCAGTAAGAAGTTCCACCGTATACAGTAAACCTGAAGTGAAGCATCCGAATCTAAAACTAAACTCACAGGAGAGGTTCAAATCATAGAAAGTTAGAGTGTCAGTCCTCTTGTACTTAAGTCGGCATTGTGCCTTTTGTATTAAATTCGGATGCAATTTCTGTGTTTTATCGTCAATAAGAAGGTCCAAAGGATACAGTAAACCTGAAGTGAAGCATCGAAATCTAAAACTGGACTCACAGGAGAGGTTCAAATCATAGAAAGTTAGAGTGTCAGTCCCTTTGTACTTAAGTCGGCATTGTGCCTTTAGTATTAAATTCGGATGCAATTTCTGTGTTTCATCGCCAACAAGAAGGTCCAAGGGATACGGTAAACCTGAAGTGAAGCATCGGAATCTAAAACTGGATTCACAGGAGAGTTTCAAGTCATAGAAAGTTAGAGAGTCAGTCCTCTTGTACTTAAGTCGGTATTGTGCCTTTTGAATTTAATTCCGATGCAATTTCTGTGTTTCATCGTCAATAAGAAGTTCCATGGTGTACTGTAAACCGGAAGTGAAGCATCGGAATCAAAAACTGGACTCACAGGAGAGGTTCAAATCAAAGAAAGTTAGAGTGTCAGTACTCTTATACTTAAGTCGGCATTGTGCCTTTTGAATTTCATTCGGATGCAATTTCTGTGTTCCTTAGTCAATAAGAAGTTCCACGGTATACAGTAATCCTGAAGTGAAGCATCAGAATCTAAAACTGGACTCTCAGGAGAGGATCAAATCATAGAAAGTTAGAGTATCAGTCCTCTTGTACTTAAGTCGGCATTGTGTCTTTTGAATTTAATTCCGATGGAATGTCTATGTTCCATCGTCAATAAGAAGTTCCGTGGTAAACAGTAAACCTGAAATGAAGCATCCGAATCTAAAACTGGAGTCACAGGAGAGGTTCAAATCATAGAAAGTTAGAGTGTCAGTCATCTTGTACTTAAGTCGGTATTGTGCCTTTTGTATTAAATTCGGATGCAATTTCTGTGCTTCATCGTCAATAAGAAGGTCCAATGGATACAGTAAACCTGAAGTGAAGCATCGGAATCCGAAACTGGACTCAGAGGAGAGGTTCAAATCGTAGAAAGATGTAGTGCAGTCCTCTTTTTACTTAAGTCGGCATTGTGCCTTTTGTATTAAATTCGGATGCAATTTCTGTGTTTCATCGTGAATAAGAAGGTCCAAGGTATACAAGAATTCCTGAAATGAAGCATCGGAATCTAAAACTGGACTCACAGGAGAGGTTCAAATCATAGAAAGTTAGAGTGTCAGTCCTCTTGTACTTAAATTGGCATTGTGCCTTTTGAATTTAATTCCGATGCAATTTCTGTGTTTCATCGTCAATAAGAAATTCCAAGGTATACAATATACCTGAAGTGTAGCTTCGGAATCCAAAACTGGACCACAGGAGAGGTTCAAATCATAGAAAGTTAGAGTGTCAGTCCTCTTGTACTTAAGTCGGCATTGTGCCTTTTGTATTAAATTCGGATGCAATTTCTGTGTTTTATGGTCAATAAGAAGGTCCAAGGGATACAGAAAACCTGAAGTGAAGCATCGGAATCTAAAACTGGACTCACAGGAGAGGTTCAAATCATAGAATGTTAGAGTGTCAGTCCTCTTGTACTTAAGTCGGCATTGTGCCTTTTGAATTTAATTCCGATGCAATTTCTGTGTTTCATCGTCAATAAGAAGTTCCAAGGTATACAGTAAACCTGAAGTGAAGCATCAGAATCTAAAACTTGACTCACAGGAGAGGTTCAAATTATAGAAAGTTAGAGTGTCAGTCCTCTTGTACTTAAGTCGGCATTGTGCCTTTTGAATTTCATTCCGATGCAATTCCTGTCTTCTGAATTTAATTCCGATGCTATTTCTGTGTTTCATCGTCAATAAGAAGGTCCAAGGGATACAGTAAACCTGAAGTGATGCATCGGAATCTAACACTGGACTCACAGGAGTCGTTCAAATCACAGAAAGTAAGAGTGTCAGTCCTCCTGTACTTAGGTCGGCATTGTGCCTTTTGAATTCAATTCCGATGCAATTTCTGTGTTTCATCGTCAATAAGAAGGTCCAAGGGATACAGTACACCTGAAGTGAAGCATCGGAATCCAAAACTGGACTCACAGGAGAGCTTCAAATCATAGAAAGTTAGTGTGTCAGTCCTCTTGTACTTAAGTCGGCATTGTGCCTTTTGTATTAAATTCGGATGCAATTTCTGTGTTTCATCGACAATAAGTAGGTCCAAGGGATACAGTAAACCTGAAGTGAAGCATCGGAATCTGAAACTGGACTCACAGGAGAGGTTCAAATCATAGAAAGTTAGAGTGTCAGTCCTCTGGTACTTAAGTCGGCAGTGTGCCTTTTGTATTAAATTCGGATGCAATTTCTGCGCTTCATCGTCAATAAGAAGGTCCAAGGGATACAGTACAAAGTACAAAGGAGGTGGCTTACAAAACACTCGTTCGACCTATACTAGAGTATTGCTCATCAGTGTGGGATCCGTACCAGGTCGGGTTGACGGAGGAGATAGAGAAGATCCAAAGAAGAGCGGCGCGTTTCGTCACTGGGTTATTCGGTAACCGTGATAGCGTTACGGAGATGTTTAATAAACTCAAGTGGCAGACTCTGCAAGAGAGGCGCTCTGCATCGCGGTGTAGCTTGCTCGCCAGGTTTCGAGAGGGTGCGTTTCTGGATGAGGTATCGAATATATTGCTTCCCCCTACTTATACTTCCCGAGGAGATCACGAATGTAAAATTAGAGAGATTAGAACGCGCACGGAGGCTTTCAGACAGTCGTTCTTCCCGCGAACCATACGCGACTGGAACAGGAAAGGGAGGTAATGACAGTGGCACGTAAAGTGCCCTCCGCCACACACCGTTGGGTGGCTTGCGGAGTATCAATGTAGATGTAGATGTAGATGTAGATACAGTAAACCTGAAGAGAAGCATCGGAATCCAAGACTGGACTCACAGGAGAGTTTCAAATCATAGAAAGTTAGAGAGTCAGTCCTCTTGTACTTAAGTCGGTATTGTGCCTTTTGAATTTAAATCCGATGCAATTTCTGTGTTTCATCGGCAATAAGAAGTTCCAAGGTATACAGTAACCCTGAAGTGAAGCATCGGAATGTAAAACTGGAATCACAGGAGAGGTTCAAATCGTAGAAAGTTAGAGATTCAGTCCTCTTGTACTTAAGTCGGTATTGTGCCTTTTGAATTTAAATCCGATGCAATTTCTGTGTTTCATCGGCAATAAGAAGTTCCAAGGTATACAATAAACCTGAAGCGAAGAATCGGAATCTAAAACTGGACTCACAGGAGGGGAACAAATCATAGAAAATTAGAGTGTCAGTCCTATTGTACTTAAGTAGGCATTGTGCCTTTTGAAATTCATTCCGTTGCAATTTCTGTGTTCCATCGTCAATAAGAAGTTCCAAGGTATACAGTAAACCTGAAGTGAAGCATCGGAATCTAAAACTGGACTCACAGGAGAGGTTCAAATCATAGAAAGTTAGAGTGTCAGTTCTCTTGTACTTAATTCGGCATTGTGCCTTTTGATTTTAATTCCGATGCGATTTCCGTGTTTCATCGTCAATAAGAAGTTCCAAGGTATACAGTAAACCTGAAGTGAAGCATCGGAATCTAAAACTGGACTCACAAGGGAGGTGCGATTCATAGAAAGTTAGAGTGTCAGTACTCTTATACTTAAGTCGGCACTGTGCCTTTTTCATTTAATTTCGATGCAAATTCTGTGTTCCATCGTCAATAAGAAGTTCCACGGTATACAGTAAACCTGAAGTGAAGCATCGGAATCTAAAACTGGACTCACAGGAGAGGTTCAACTCATAGAAAGTTAGAGTGTCAGTCCTCTTGTTCTTAAGTCGGCATTGTGCCTTTTGTATTAAATTCGGATGCAATATCTGTGTTTCGTCGTCAATAAGAAGGTCCAAGGGATACAGTAAACCTGAAGTGAAGCATCGGAATCTAACACTGGCCCTCACAGGAGAGTTTCAAATCATAGAAAGTTAGAGTGTCAGTCCTCTTGTACTTAAGTCGGCATTGTGCCTTTTGTATTAAATTCGGATGCAATTTCTGTGTTTCATCGTCAAGAAGAAGGTCCAAGGGATACATTAAACCTGATGGGGAGCATCGGAGTCTAAAACAGGACTCACAGGAGAGTTTCAAATCATAGAAAGTTAGAGAGTCAGTCCTCTTGTACTTAAGTCGGTATTGTGCCTTTTGAATTTAATTCCAATGCAATTTCTGTGTTTCATCGTCAATAAGAAATTCCAAGGTATACAATAAACCTGAAGTGTAGCATCGGAATCTAAAACTGGACCACAGGAGAGGTTCAAATCATAGAAAGTTAGAGTGTCAGTCCTCTTGTACTTAAGTCGGCATTGTGCCTTTTGTATTAAATTCGGATGCAATTTCTGTGTTTTATGGTCAATAAGAAGGTTCAAGGGATACAGAAAACCTGAAGTGAAGCATCGGAATCTAAAACTGGACTCACAGGAGAGGTTCAAATCATAGAATGTTAGAGTGTCAGTCCTCTTGTACTTAAGTCGGCATTGTGCCTTTTGAATTTAATTCCGATGCAATTTCTGTGTTTCATCGTCAATAAGAAGTTCCAAGGTATACAGTAAACCTGAAGTGAAGCATCAGAATCTAAAACTTGACTCACAGGAGAGGTTCAAATCATAGAAAGTTAGAGTGTCAGTCCTCTTGTACTTAAGTCGGCATTGTGCCTTTTGAATTTCATTCCGATGCAATTTCTGTCTTCCATCGTCAATTAGAAGTTCCAAGGTATACAGTAAACCTGAAGTGAAGCATCGGAATCTAAAATTGGACTCACAGGAGAGGTTCAAATCATAGAAAGTTAGAGTATCAATCCGCTTGTACTTAAGTCGGCATTGTGCCTTTTGAATTTAATTCCGATGCAATTTCTGTGTTACATCGTCAATAAGAAGTTCCACGGTATACAGTAAACCTGAAGTGAAGCATCGGAATCTAAAACTGGACTCACAGGAGAGGTTCAAATCATAGAAAATTAGAGGGTCAGTCCTCTTGTACTTAGGTCGGCATTGTGCCTTTTGAATTTAATTCCGATGCAATTTCTGTGTTTCATCGTCAATAAGAAGGTCCAAGGGATACAGTACACCTGAAGTGAAGCATCGGAATCCAAAACTGGACTCACAGGAGAGCTTCAAATCATAGAATGTTAGAGTGTCAGTCCTCTTGTACTTAAGTCGGCATTGTGCCTTTTGAATTTAATTCCGATGCAATTTCTGTGTTTCATCGTCAATAAGAAGGTCCAAGGTATACAGTAAACCTGAAGTGAAGCATCAGAATCTAAAACTTGACTCACAGGAGAGGTTCAAATCATAGAAAGTTAGAGTGTCAGTCCTCTTGTACTTAAGTCGGCATTGTGCCTTTTGAATTTCATTCCGATGCAATTTCTGTCTTCCATCGTCAATTAGAAGTTCCAAGGTATACAGTACAAAGTACAAAGGAGGTGGCTTACAAAACACTCGTTCGACCTATACTAGAGTATTGCTCATCAGTGTGGGATCCGTACCAGGTCGGGTTGACGGAGGAGATAGAGAAGATCCAAAGAAGAGCGGCGCGTTTTGTCACTGGGTTATTCGGTAACCGTGATAGCGTTACGGAGATGTTTAATAAACTCAAGTGGCAGACTGTGCAAGAGAGGCGCTCTGCATCGCGGTGTAGCTTGCTCGCCAGGTTTCGAGAGGGTGCGTTTCTGGATGAGGTATCGAATATATTGCTTCCCCCTACTTATACTTCCCGAGGAGATCACGAATGTAAAATTAGAGAGATTAGAACGCGCACGGAGGCTTTCAGACAGTCGTTCTTCCCGCGAACCATACGCGACTGGAACAGGAAAGGGAGGTAATGACAGTGGCACGTAAAGTGCCCTCCGCCACACACCGTTGGGTGGCTTGCGGAGTATCAATGTAGATGTAGATGTAGATGTAGATACAGTAAACCTGAAGAGAAGCATCGGAATCCAAGACTGGACTCACAGGAGAGTTTCAAATCATAGAACGTTAGAGAGTCAGTCCTCTTGTACTTAAGTCGGTATTGTGCCTTTTGAATTTAAATCCGATGCAATTTCTGTGTTTCATCGGCAATAAGAAGTTCCAAGGTATACAGTAAACCTGAAGTGAAGCATCGGAATCTAAAACTGGAATCACAGGGGAGGTTCAAATCATAGAAAGTTAGAGATTCAGTCCTCTTGTACTTAAGTCGGTATTGTGCCTTTTGAACTTAAATCCGACGCAATTTCTGTGTTTCATCGGCAATAAGAAGTTCCAAGGTATACAATAAACCTGAAGTGAAGAATCGGAATCTAAAACTGGACTCACAGGAGGGGAACAAATCATAGAAAATTAGAGTGTCAGTCCTCTTGTACTTAAGTAGGCATTGTGCCTTTTGAAATTCATTCCGTTGCAATTTCTGTGTTCCATCGTCAATAAGAAGTTCCAAGGTATACAGTAAACCTGAAGTGAAGCATCGGAATCTAAAACTGGACTCACAGGAGAGGTTCAAATCATAGAAAGTTAGAGTGTCAGTTCTCTTGTACTTAATTCGGCATTGTGCCTTTTGATTTTAATTCCGATGCGATTTCCGTGTTTCATCGTCAATAAGAAGTTCCAAGGTATACAGTAAACCTGAAGTGAAGCATCGGAATCTAAAACTGGACTCACAAGGGAGGTGCGATTCATAGAAAGTTAGAGTGTCAGTACTCTTATACTTAAGTCGGCACTGTGCCTTTTTCATTTAATTTCGATGCAAATTCTGTGTTCCATCGTCAATAAGAAGTTCCACGGTATACAGTAAACCTGAAGTGAAGCATCGGAATCTAAAACTGGACTCACAGGAGAGGTTCAACTCATAGAAAGTTAGAGTGTCAGTCCTCTTGTTCTTAAGTCGGCATTGTGCCTTTTGTATTAAATTCGGATGCAATATCTGTGTTTCGTCGTCAATAAGAAGGTCCAAGGGATACAGTAAACCTGAAGTGAAGCATCGGAATCTAACACTGGCCCTCACAGGAGAGTTTCAAATCATAGAAAGTTAGAGTGTCAGTCCTCTTGTACTTAAGTCGGCATTGTGCCTTTTGTATTAAATTCGGATGCAATTTCTGTGTTTCATCGTCAAGAAGAAGGTCCAAGGGATACATTAAACCTGATGGGGAGCATCGGAGTCTAAAACAGGACTCACAGGACAGTTTCAAATCATAGAAAGTTAGAGAGTCAGTCCTCTTGTACTTAAGTCGGTATTGTGCCTTTTGAATTTAATTCCGATGCAATTTCTGTGTTTCATCGTCAATAAGAAGTTCCAAGGTATACAGAAAACCTGAAGTGAAGCATCGTAATCTAAAACTGGACTCACAGGAGGGAATCAAATCATAGAAAGTTAGAGTGTCAGTCCTCTTGTACTTAAGTCGGCATTGTGCCTTTTGAATTTAATTCCGATGCAATTTCTGTGTTACATCGTCAATAAGAAGTTCCACGGTATACAGTAAACCTGAAGTAACGCATCGGAATCAAAAACTGGACTCAGAGGAGAGGTTCAAATCATAGAAACTTAGAGTGTCAGTTCTCTTGTACTTAAGTCGGCATTGTGGGTTTTGACTTTAATTCCGATGCAATTTCTGTGTTTCATCGGCAATAAGAAGTTCCAAGTAAACCTGAAGAGAAGCATTGGAATTTAAAACTGGACTCACAGGAGAGTTTCTAATCATAGAAAGTGAGAGTGTCAGTCCCGTTGCACTCAAGTCGGCATTGTGCCTTTTGTATTAATTTCGGATGCAATTTCTGTGTTTCATCATCAATAAGTATTTCCAAGGTATACAGTAAACCTGAAGGAAGAATCGGAATCCAAAACTGGACTCACAGGAGGGGAACAAATCATAGAAAATTAGAGTGTCAGACCTCTTGTACTTAAGTAGGCATTGTGCCTTTTGAAATTCATTCCGTTGCAATTTCTGTGTTCCATCGTCAATAAGAAGATCCAAGGTATACAGTAAACCTGAAGTGAAGCATCGGAATCTAAAACTGGACTCACAGGAGAGGTTCAAATCATAGAACGTTAGAGTGTCAGTTCTCTTGTACTTAATTCGGCATTGTGCCTTTTGATTTTAATTCCGATGCAATTTCCGTGTTTCATCGTCAATAAGAAGTTCCAAGGTATACAGTAAACCTGAAGTGAAGCATCGGAAGCTAAAACTGGACTCACAGGAGTGGTTCAAATCGTAGAAAGTTAGAGTGTCAGTCCTCTTGTATTTAAGTTGGCATTGTGCCTTTTGAATTTCATTCCGATGCAATTTCTGTCTTCCATCGTCAATAAGAAGTTCCAAGGTATACAGTAAACCTGAAGTGAAGCATCGTAATCTAAAACTGGACTCACAGGAGGGAATCAAATCATAGAAAGTTAGAGTGTCAGTCCTCTTGTACTTAAGTCGGCATTGTGCCTTTTGAATTTAATTCCGATGCAATTTCTGTGTTACATCGTCAATAAGAAGTTCCACGGTATACAGTAAACCTGAAGTGAAGCATCGGAATCTAAAACTGGACACACAGGAGAGGTTCAAATCATAGAAAGTTAGAGTGTCAGTCCTCTTGTACTTAAGTCGGCATTGCTCCTTTTGTATTAAATTCGGATGCTATTTCTGTGTTTCATCGTCAATAAGAACGTCCAAGGGATACAGTAAACCTGAAGTGAAGCATCAGAATCTAAAACTGGACTCACAGGAGAGGTTCAAATCATAGAAAGTTAGGGTGTCAGTCCTCTTGTACTTAAGTCGGCATTGTGCCTTTTGAATTTAATTCCGATGCAATTTCTGTGTTTCATCGTCAATACCAAGTTCCAAGGTATACAGTAAACCTGAAGTAACGCATCGGAATCAAAAACTGGACTCAGAGGAGAGGTTCAAATCATAGAAACTTAGAGTGTCAGTTCTCTTGTACTTAAGTCGGCATTGTGGGTTTTGATTTTAATTCCGATGCAATTTCTGTGATTCATCAGCAATAAGATGTTCCAAGTAAACCTGAAGAGAAGCATTGGAATCTAAAACTGGACTCACAGGAGAGTTTCTAATCATAGAAAGTGAGAGTGTCAGTCACGTTGTACTCAAGTCGGCATTGTGCCTTTTGTATTAATTTCGGATGCAATTTCTGTGTTTCATCGTCAATAAGTATTTCCAAGGTATACAGTAAACCTGAAGTGAAGAATCGGAATCTAAAACTGGACTCACAGGAGGGGAACAAATCATATAAAATTAGAGTGTCAGTCCTCTTGTACTTAAGTAAGCATTGTGCCTTTTGAAATTCATTCCGTTGCAATTTCTGTGTTCCATCGTCAATAAGAAGTTCCAAGGTATACAGTAAACCTGAAGTGAAGCATCGGAATCTAAAACTGGTTCACAGTAGAGGCTCAAATCACAGAAAGTTAGTGTGTCAGTTCTCTTGTACTTAAGTCGGCATTGTGGGTTTTGATTTTAATTCCGATGCAATTTCTGTGTCTCATCGTCAATAAGAAGTTCCAAGGTATACAGTAAACCTGAAGTGAAGCATCGGAATCTAAAACTGGACTCACAAGGGAGGTGCAATTCATAGAAAGTTAGAGTGTCAGTCCTCTTGTTCTTAAGTCGGCATTGTGCCTTTTGAATTTAATTCCGATGCAATTTCTGTGTTTCATCGTCAATAAGAAGGTCCAAGGGATACAGTACACCTGAAGTGAAGCATCGGAATCTAAAACTGGACTCACAGGAGAGGTTCAAATCATAGAAAGTTAGAGTGTCAGTCCTCTTGTACTTAAGTCGGCATTGTGCCTTTTGAATTTAATTCCGATGCAATTTCTGTGTTTCATCGTCAATAAGAAGTTCCAAGGTATACAGTAAACCTGATGTGAAGCATCAGAATCTAAAACTGGACTCACAGGAGAGGTTCAAATCATAGAAAGTTAGAGTGTCAGTCCTCTTGTACCTAAGTCGGCATTGTGCCTTGTGAATTTCATTCCGATAAAATTTCTGTCTTCCATCGTCAATAAGAAGTTCCAAGGTATACAGTAAACCTGAAGTGAAGCATCGGAATCTAGCACTGGACTCACAGGAGATGTTCAAATCATAGAAAGTAAGAGTGTCAGTCCTCTTGTACTTAAGTCGGCATTGTGCCTTTTGAATTTAATTCCGATGCAATTTCTGTGCTTCATCGTCAATACGAAGGTCCAAGGGATACAGTAAACCTGAAGAGAAGCATCGGAATCTAAGACTGGACTCACAGAAGAGGTTCAAATCATAGAAAGCTAGAGTGTCAGTCCTCTTGTACTTAAGTCGGCATTGTGCCTTTTGTATTAAATTCGGATGCAATTTCTGTGTTTCATCGACAATAAGTAGGTCCAAGGGATACAGTAAACCTGAAGTGAAGCATCGGAATCTAAAACTGGACTCACAGGAGAGGTTCAAATCATAGAAAGTTAGAGTGTCAGTCCTCTTGTACTTAAGTCGGCATTGTGCCTTTTGTATTAAATTCGGATGCAATTTCTGTGCTTCATCGTCAATAAGAGGGTCCAAGGGATACAGTAAACCTGAAGAGAAGCATCGGAATCTAAGACTGGACTCACAGAAGAGGTTCAAATCATAGAAAGTTAGAGTGTCAGTCCTCTTGTACTTAAGTCGGCATTGTGCCTTTTGAATTTAATTCTGATGGAATTTCTGTGTTTCATCGCCAATAAGAAGCTCCAAGGTATACAGCAAACCTGAAGTAAAGCATCGGAATATAAATTGGACTCACAGGAGAGGTTCAAATCATAGACAGTTAGAGTGTCAGTCCTCTTGTACTTAAGTTGGCATTGTGCCTCTTGAATTTAATTCCGATGCAATTTCTGTGTTTCTTCGTCAATAAGAAATTCCAAGGTATACAATAAACCTGAAGTGTAGCATCGGAATCTTATACTGGACTCACAGGAGAGGTTCAAATCATAGAAAGTTAGAGTGTCAGTCCTCTTGTACTTAAGTCGGCGTTGTGAATTTTGTATTAAATTCGGATGCAATATCTGTGTTTTATCGTCAATAAGAAGGTCCAAGGTATACAGTAAACCTGAAGTGAAGCATCGGAATCTAATACTGGACTCACAGGAGAGGTTCAAATCATAGAAAGTTTGAGTGTCAGTCCTCTTGTACTTAAGTCGGCATTGTGCCTTTTGTATTAAATTCGGATGCAATTTCTGTGTTTCATCGTCAATAAGAAGGTGCAAGGGATACAGTAAACCTGAAGTGAAGCATCGGAATCTAAAACTGGACTCACAGGAGAGTTTCAAATCATAGAAAGTTAGAGAGTCAGTCCTCTTGTACTTAAGTCGGTATTGTGCCTTTTGAATTTAAATCCGATGCCATTTCTGTGTTTCATCGGCAATAAGAAGTTCCAAGGTATACAGTAAACCTGAAGTGAAGAATCGGAATCTAAAACTGGACTCACAGGAGAGGTTCAAATCATAGAAAGTTAGAGTGTCAGTCCTCTTGTACTTAAGTCGGCATTGTGCCTTTTGAATTTAATTCCGGTGCAATTTCTGTGTTTCATCGTCAATAAGAAATTCCAAGGTATACATTAAACCTGAAGTGTAGCATCGGAATCTTAAACTGGACTCACAGGAGAGGTTCAAATCATAGAAACTTAGAGTGTCAGTTCTCTTGTACTTAAGTCGGCATTGTGGGTTTTGATTTTAATTCCGATGCAATTTCTGTGTTTCATCGGCAATAAGAAGTTCCAAGTAAACCTGAAGAGAAGCATTGGAATTTAAAACTGGACTCACAGGAGAGTTTCTAATCATAGAAAGTGAGAGTGTCAGTCCCGTTGTACTCAAGTCGGCATTGTGCCTTTTGTATTAATTTCGGATGCAATTTCTGTGTTTCATCATCAATAAGTATTTCCAAGGTATACAGTAAACCTGAAGGAAGAATCGGAATCCAAAACTGGACTCACAGGAGGGGAACAAATCATAGAAAATTAGAGTGTCAGACCTCTTGTACTTAAGTAGGCATTGTGCCTTTTGAAATTCATTCCGTTGCAATTTCTGTGTTCCATCGTCAATAAGAAGATCCAAGGTATACAGTAAACCTGAAGTGAAGCATCGGAATCTAAAACTGGACTCACAGGAGAGGTTCAAATCATAGAACGTTAGAGTGTCAGTTCTCTTGTACTTAATTCGGCATTGTGCCTTTTGATTTTAATTCCGATGCAATTTCCGTGTTTCATCGTCAATAAGAAGTTCCAAGGTATACAGTAAACCTGAAGTGAAGCATCGGAATCTAAAGCTGGACTCACAAGGGAGGTGCAATTCATAGAAAGTTAGAGTGTCAGTACTCTTATACTTAAGTCGGCACTGTGCCTTTTTCATTTAATTTCGATGCAAATTCTGTGTTCCATCGTCAATAAGAAGTTCCACGGTATACAGTAAACCTGAAGTGAAGCATCGGAATCTAAAACTGGACTCACAGGAGAGGTTCAACTCATAGAAAGTTAGAGTGTCAGTCCTCTTGTTCTTAAGTCGGCATTGTGCCTTTTGTATTAAATTCGGATGCAATATCTGTGTTTCGTCGTCATTAAGAAGGTCCAAGGGATACAGTAAACCTGAAGTGAAGCATCGGAATCTAAAACTGGACTCACAGGAGAGGTTCAAATCATAGAAAGTTAGAGTGTCAGTCCTCTTGTACTTAAGTCGGCATTGTGCCTTTTGTATTAAATTCGGATGCAATTTCTGTGTTTCATCGTCAAGAAGAAGGTCCAAAGGATACATTAAACCTGATGGGGAGCATCGGAGTCTAAAACAGGACTCACAGGAGATTTTCAAATCATAAAAGTTAGAGAGTCAGTCCTCTTGTACTTAAGTCGGTATTGTGCCTTATGAATTTAATTCCGATGCAATTTCTGTGTTTCATCGTCAATAAGAAGTTCCAAGGTATACAGTAAACCTGATGTGAAGCATCGGAATCTAAAACTGGACTCACAGGAGTGGTTCAAATCATAGAAAGTTAGAGTGTCAGTCCTCTTGTACTTAAGTCGGCATTGTGCCTTTTGAATTTCATTCCGATGCAATTTCTGTCTTCCATCGTCAATAAGAATTTCCAAGGTATACAGTAAACCTGAAGTGAAGCATCGTATTCTAAAACTGGACTCACAGGAGGGAATCAAATCATAGAAAGTTAGAGTGTCAGTCCTGTTGTACTTAAGTCGCCATTGTGCCTTTTGAATTTAATTCCGATGCAATTTCTGTGTTACATCGTCAATAAGAAGTTCCACGGTATACAGTAAACCTGAAGTGAAGCATCGGAATCTAAAACTGGACTCACAGGAGAGGTTCAAATCATAGAAAGTTAGAGTGTCAGTCCTCTTGTACTTAAGTCGGCATTGCTCCTTTTGTATTAAATTCGGATGCTATTTCTGTGTTTCATCGTCAATAAGAACGTCCAAGGGATACAGTAAACCTGAAGTGAAGCATCAGCATCTAAAACTGGACTCACAGGAGATTTTCAAATCATAGAAAGTTAGGGTGTCAGTCCTCTTGTACTTAAGTCGGCATTGTGCCTTTTGAATTTAATTCCGATGCAATTTCTGTGTTTCATCGTTAATACCAAATTCCAAGGTATACAGTAAACCTGAAGTAACGCATCGGAATCAAAAACTGGACTCAGAGGAGAGGTTCAAATCATAGAAACTTAGAGTGTCAGTTCTCTTGTACTTAAGTCGGCATTGTGGGTTTTGATTTTAATTCCGATGCAATTTCTGTGTTTCATCGGCAATAAGATGTTCCAAGTAAACCTGAAGAGAAGCATTGGAATCTAAAACTGGACTCACAGGAGCGTTTCTAATCATAGAAAGTGAGAGTGTCAGTCACGTTGTACTCAAGTCGGCATTGTGCCTTTTGTATTAATTTCGGATGCAATTTCTGTGTTTCATCGACAATAAGTATTTCCAAGGTATACAGTAAACCTGAAGTGAAGCATCGGAATCTAAAACTGGTTCACAGGAGAGGCTCAAATCACAGAAAGTTAGTGTGTCAGTTCTCTTGTACTTAAGTCGGCATTGTGGGTTTTGATTTTAATTCCGATGCAATTTCTGTGTCTCATCGTCAATAAGAAGTTCCAAGGTATACAGTAAACCTGAAGTGAAGCATCGGAATCTAAAACTGGACTCACAAGGGAGGTGCAATTCATAGAAAGTTAGAGTGTCAGTACTCTTGTACGTAAGTCGGCATTGTGCCTTTTTCATTTAATTTCGATGCAATTTCTGTGTTCCATCGTCAATAAGACGTTCCACGGTATACAGTAAACCTGAATTGAAGCATCGGAATCTAAAACTGGACTCACAGGAGAGGTTCAAATCATAGAAAGTTAGAGTGTCAGTCCTCTTGTTCTTAAGTCGGCATTGTGCCTTTTGAATTTAATTCCGATGCAATTTCTGTGTTTCATCGTCAATAAGAAGGTCCAAGGGATACAGTACACCTGAAGTGAAGTATCGCAATCTAAAACTGGACTCACAGGAGAGGTTCAAATCATAGAAAGTTAGAGGGTCAGTCCTCTTGTACTTAAGTCGGCATTGTGCCTTTTGAATTTAATTCCGATGCAATTTCTGTGTTTCATCGTCAATAAGAAGTTCCAAGGTATACAGTAAACCTGAAGTGAAGCATCAGAATCTAAAACTGGACTCACAGGAGAGGTTTAAATCATAGAAAGTTAGAGTGTCAGTCCTCTTGTACTTAAGTCGGCATTGTGCCTTTTGAATTTCATTCCGATGCAATTTCTGTCTTTCATCGTCCATAAGAAGTTCCAAGGTATACAGTAAACCTGAAGTGAAGCATCGGAATCTAAAACTGGACTCACAGGAGAGGTTCAAATCATAGAAAGTTAGAGTGTCAATCCTCTTTTACTTAAGTCGGCATTGTGCCTTTTGAATTTAATTCCGATGCAATTTCTGTGTTACATCGTCAATAAGAAGTTCCACGGTATACAGTTAACCTGAAGTGAAGCATCGGAATCTAAAACTGGACTCACAGGAGAGGTTCAAATCATAGAAAGTTTGAGTGTCAGTCCTCTTGTACTTAAGTCGGCATTGTGCCTTTTAAATTTAATTCCGAAGCAATTTCTGTGTTTCATCGTCAATAAGAAGTTCCAAGTAAACCTGAAGAGAAGCATTGGAATCTAAAACTGGACTCACAGGAGAGTTTCTAATCATAGAAAGTGAGAGTGTCAGTCCCGTTGTACTCAAGTCGGCATTGTGCCTTTTGAATTAATTTCGGATGCAATTTCTGTGTTTCATCGTCAATAAGAATTTCCAAGGTATACAGTAAACCTGAAGTGAAGCATCGGAATCTAACACTGGACTCACAGGAGATGTTCAAATCATAGAAGGTAAGAGTGTCAGTCCTCTTGTACTTAAGTCGGCATTGTGCCTTTTGAATTTAATTCCGATGCAATTCCTGTGCTTCATCGTCAATAAGAAGGTCCAAGGGATACAGTAAACCTGAAGAGAAGCATCGGAATCTAAGACTGGACTCACAGAAGAGGTTCGAATCATAGAAAGTAAGGGTGTCAGTCCTCTTGTACTTAAGTCGGCATTGTGCCTTTTGTATTAAATTCGGATGCAATTTCTGTGTTTCATCGACAATAAGTAGGTCCAAGGGATACAGTAAACCTGAAGTGAAGCATCGGAATCTAAAACTGGACTCACAGGAGAGGTTCAAATCATAGAAAGTTAGAGTGTCAGTCCTCTTGTACTTAAGTCGGCATTGTGCCTTTTGTATTAAATTCGGATGCAATTTCTGTGCTTCATCGTCAATAAGAGGGTCCAAGGGATACAGTAAACCTGAGGAGAAGCATCGGAATCTAAGACTGGACTCACAGAAGAGGTTCAAATCATAGAAAGTTAGAGTGTCAGTCCTCTTGTACTTAAGTCGGCATTGTGCCTTTTGAATTTAATTCTGATAGAATTTCTGTGTTTCATCGCCAATAAGAAGCTCCAAGGTATACAGCAAACCTGAAGTGAAGCATCGGAATCTAAAACTGGACTCACAGGAGAGGTTCAAATCATAGAAAGTTTGAGTGTCAGTCCTCTTGTACTTAAGTCGGCATTGTGCCTTTTGAATTTAATTCCGATGCAATTTCTGTGTTTCATCGACAATACCAAGTTCCAAGGTATACAGTAAACCTGAAGTAAAGCATCGGAATCTAAAACTGGACACAGAGGGGAGGTTCAAATCATAGAAACTTAGAGTGTCAGTCCTCTTGTACTTAAGTCGGCATTGTGCCTTTTGAATTAAATTCCGAAGCAATTTCTGTGTTTCATCGTCAATAAGAAGTTCCAAGTAAACGTGATGAGAAGCATTGGAATCTAAAACTGGACTCACAGGAGAGATTCTAATCATAGAAAGTGAGAGTGTCAGTCCCGTTGTACCCATGTCGGCATTGTGCCTTTTGTATTAATTTCGGATGCAATTTCTGTGTTTCATCGTCAATAAGAATTTCCAAGGTATACAGTAAACCTGAAGTGAAACATCGGAATCTAACACTGGACTCACAGGAGAGGTTCAAATCATAGAAAGTAAGGGTGTCAGTCCTCATGTACTTAAGTCGGCATTGTGCCTTTTGAATTTAATTCCGATGCAATTTCTGTGTTTCATCGTCAATAAGAAGGTCAAAGGGATACAGTACACCTGAAGTGAAGCATCTGAATCCAAAACTGGACTCACAGGAGAGCTTCAAATCATAGAAAGTTAGAGTGTCAGTCCTTTTGTACTTAAGTCGGCATTGTGCCTTTTGTATTAAATTCGGATGCAATTTCTGTGCTTCATCGTCAATAAGAAGGTCCAAGGGATACAGTAAACCTGAAGAGAAGCATCGGAATCTAAGACTGGACTCACAGAAGAGGTTCAAAACATAGAAAGTTAGAGTGTCAGTCCTCTTGTACTTAAGTCGGCATTGTTCCTTTTGTATTAAATTCGGATGCTATTTCTGTGTTTCATCGTCAATAAGAAGGTCCAAGGGATACAGTAAACCTGAAGTCAAGCATCAGAATCTAAAACTGGACTCACAGGAGTGGTTCAAATCATAGAAAGTTAGAGTGTCAGTCCTCTTGTACTTAAGTAGGTATTGTGCCTTTTGAAATTCATTCCGTTGCAATTTCTGTGTTCCATCATCAATAAGAAGTTCCAAGGTATACAGTAAACCTGAAGTGAAGCATCGGAATCTAAAACTGGACTCACAGCAGAGGTTCAAATCATAGAAAGTTAGAGTGTCGATCCTCTTGTACTTAAGTCGGCATTGTGCCTTTTGAATTTAATTCCGATGCAATTTCTGTGTTACATCGTCAATAAGAAGTTCCACGGTATACAGTAAACCTGAAGTGAAGCATCGGAATCTAAAACTGGACTCACAGGAGAGGTTCAAATCATAGAAAATTAGAGTGTCAGTCCTCTTGTACTTAGGTCGGCATTGTTCCTTTTGTATTAAATTCGGATGCTTCTTCTGTGTTTCATCGTCAATAAGAAGGTCCAAGGGATACAGTAAACCTAAAGTCAAGCATCAGAATCTAAAACTGGACTCACAGGACTGGTTCAAATCATAGAAAGTTAGAGTGTCAGTCCTCTTGTACTTAAGTCGGCATTGTGCCTTTTGAATTTAATTCCGATGCAATTTCTGTGTTTCATCGACAATACCAAGTTCCAAGGTATACAGTAAACCTGAAGTAAAGCATCGGAATCTAAAACTGGACACAGAGGGGAGGTTCAAATCATAGAAACTTAGAGTGTCAGTCCTCTTGTACTTAAGTCGGCATTGTGCCTTTTGAATTTAATTCCGAAGCAATTTCTGTGTTTCATCGTCAATAAGAAGTTCCAAGTAAACCTGAAGAGAAGCATTGGAATCTAAAACTGGACTCACAGGAGAGTTTCTAATCATAGAAAGTGAGAGTGTCAGTCCCGTTGTACCCATGTCGGCATTGTGCCTTTTGTATTAATTTCGGATGCAATTTCTGTGTTTCATCGTCAATAAGAATTTTCAAGGTATACAGTAAACCTGAAGTGAAGCATCGGAATCTAACACAGGACTCACAGGAGAGGTTCAAATCATAGAAAGTAAGGGTGTCAGTCCTCTTGTACTTAAGTCGGCATTGTGCCTTTTGAATTTAATTCCGATGCAATTTCTGTGATTCATCGTCAATAAGAAGGTCCAAGGGATACAGTACACCTGAAGTGAAGCATCGGAATCCAAAACTAGACTCACAGGAGAGCTTCAAATCATAGAAAGTTAGAGTGTCAGTCCTTTTGTACTTAAGTCGGCATTGTGCCTTTTGTATTAAATTCGGATGCAATTTCTGTGTTTCATCGACAATAAGTAGGTCCGAGGGATACAGTAAACCTGAAGTGAAGCATCGGAATCTAAAACTGGACTCACAGGAGAGGTTCAAATCATAGAAAGTTAGAGTGTCAGTCGTCTTGTACTTAAGTCGGCATTGTGCCTTTTGTATTAAATTCGGATGCAATTTCTGTGCTTCATCGTCAATAAGAAGGTCCAAGGGATACAGTAAACCTGAAGAGAAGCATCGGAATCTAAGACTGGACTCACAGAAGCGATTCAAATCATAGAAAATTAGAGTGTCAGTCCTCTTGTACTTAAGTCGGCATTGTGCCTTTTGAATTTAATTCCGATGCAATTTCTGTGTTTCATTGTCAATAAGAAATTCCAAGGTATACAATAAACCTGAAGTGTAGCATCGGAATCTTAAACTGGACTCACAGGAGAGGTTCAAATCATAGAAAGTTAGAGTGTCAGTCCTCTTGTACTTAACTCGGCATTGTGAATTTTGTATTAAATTCGGATGCAATATCTGTCTTTTATCGTCAATAAGAAGGTCCCAGGGATACAGTAAACCTGAAGTGTAGCATCGGAATCTAAAACTGGACTCACAGGAGAAGTTAAATCATAGAAAGTTTGAGTGTCAGTCCTCTTGTACTTAAGTCGGCATTGTTCCTTTTGTATTTAATTCGGATGCAATTTCTGTGTTTCATAGTCAATAAGAAGGTCCAAGGGATACAGTAAACCTGAAGTGAAGCATCGGAATCTAAAACTGGACTCACAGGAGAGTTTCAAATCATAGAAAGTTAGAGAGTCAGTCCTCTTGTACTTAAGTCGGTATTGTGCCTTTTGAATTTAAATCCGATGCCATTTCTGTGTTTCATCGGCAATAAGAAGTTCCAAGGTATACAGTAAACCTGAAGTGAAGAATCGGAATCTAAAACTGGACTCACAGGAGGGGAACAAATCATAGAAAATTAGAGTATCAGTCCTCTTGTACTTAAGTAGGCATTGTGCCTTTTGAATTTAATTCTGATGGAATTTCTGTGTTTCATCGCCAATAAGAAGCTCCAAGGTATACAGCAAACCTGAAGTAAAGCATCGGAATCTAAAATTGGACTCACAGGAGAGGTTCAAATCATAGAAAGTTAGAGTGTCAGTCCTCTTGTACTTAAGTCGGCATTGTGCCTTTTGTATTAAATTCGGATGCAATTTCTGTGCTTCATCGTCAATAAGAAGGTCCAAGGGATACAGTAAACCTGAAGAGAAGCATCGGAATCTAAGACTGGACTCACAGAAGAGGTTCAAATCATAGAAAGTTAGAGTGTCAGTCCTCTTGTACTTAAGTCGGCATTGTGCCTTTTGAATTTAAATCTGATGGAATTTCTGTGTTTCATCGCCAATAAGAAGCTCCAAGGTATACAGCAAACCTGAAGTAAAGCATCGGAATCTAAAATTGGACTCACAGGAGAGGTTCAAATCATAGAAAGTTAGAGTGTCAGTCCTCTTGTTCTTAACTCGGCATTGTGCCTTTTGTATTACATTCGGATGCAATTTCTGTGCTTCATCGTCAATAAGAAGGTCCAAGGGATACAGTAAACCTGAAGAGAAGCATCGGAATCTAAGACTGGACTCACAGAAGAGGTTCAAATCATAGAAAGTTAGAGTGTCAGTCCTCTTGTACTTAAGTCGGCATTGTGCCTTTTGAATTTAATTCTGATGAATTTCTGTGTTTCATCGCCAATAAGAAGCTCCAAGGTATACAGCAAACCTGAAGTAAAGCATCGGAATCTAAAATTGGACTCACAGGAGAGGTTCAAATCATAGAAAGTTAGAGTGTCAGTCCTCTTGTTCTTAACTCGGCATTGTGCCTTTTGTATTACATTCGGATGCAATATCTGGGTTTCGTCGTCAATAAGAAGGTCCAAGGGATACAGTAAACCTGAAGTGAAGCATCGGAATCTAAAACTGGACTCACTGGAGAGGTTCAAATCATAGAAAGTTAGAGTGTCAATCCTCTTGTACTTAAGTCGGCATTGTGCCTTTTGTATTAAATTCGGATGCAATATCTGTGTTTCATCGACAAGAAGAAGGTCCAAGGGATACAGTAAACCTGAAGTGAAGCATCGGTATCTAAAACTGGACTCACAGGAGAGGTTCAAATCATAGAAAGTTAGAGTGTCAGTCCTCTTGTACTTAAGTCGGCATTGTGCCTTTTGAATTTAATTCCGATGCAAATTCTGTGTTTCATCGTCAATACCAAGTTCCAAGGTATACAGTAAACCTGAAGTAACGCATCGGAATCTAAAACTGGACTCAGAGGAGATGTTCAAATCATAGAAACTTAGAGTGTCAGTCCTCTTGTACTTAGGTCGGCATTGTTCCTTTTGTATTAAATTCGGATGCTATTTCTGTGTTTCATCGTCAATAAGAAGGTCCAAGGGATACAGTAAACCTGAAGTCAAGCATCAGAATCTAAAACTGGACTCACAGGAGTGGTTCAAATCATAGAAAGTTAGAGTGTCAGTCCTCTTGTACTTAAGTCGGCATTGTGCCTTTTGAATTTAATTCCGATGCAATTTCTGTGTTTCATCGTCAATAAGAAGGTCAAAGGGATACAGTACACCTGAAGTGAAGCATCGGAATCCAAAACTGGACTCACAGGAGAGCTTCAAATCATAGAAAGTTAGAGTGTCAGTCCTTTTGTACTTAAGTCGGCATTGTGCCTTTTGTATTAAATTCGGATGCAATTTCTGTGCTTCATCGTCAATAAGAAGGTCCAAGGGATACAGTAAACCTGAAGAGAAGCATCGGAATCTAAGACTGGACTCACAGAAGAGGTTCAAAACATAGAAAGTTAGAGTGTCAGTCCTCTTGTACTTAAGTCGGCATTGTGCCTTTTGAATTTAATTCCGATGCAATTTCTGTGGTTCATCGTCAATAAGAAATTCCAAGGTATACAGTAAACCTGAAGTGTAGCATCGGAATCTTAAACTGGACTCACAGGAGAGGTTCAAATCATAGAAAGTTAGAGTGTCAGTTCTCTTGTACTTAAGTCGACATTGTGAATTTTGTATTAAATTCGGATGCAATATCTGTGTTTTATCGTCAATAAGAAGGTCCCAGGGATACAGTAAACCTGAAGTGTAGCATCGGAATCTAAAACTGGACTCACAGGAGAGGTTCAAATCATAGAAAGTTTGAGTGTCAGTCCTCTTGTACTTAAGTCGGCATTGTGCCTTTTGTATTAAATTCGGATGCAATTTCTGTGTTACATCGTTAATAACAAGTTCCACGGTATACAGTAAACCTGAAGTAAATCATCGGAATCTAAAACTGGACTCACAGGAGAGGTTCAAATCATAGAAAATTAGAGTGTCAGTCCTCTTGTACTTAGGTCGGCATTGTTCCTTTTGTATTAAATTCGGATGCTATTTCTGTGTTTCATCGTCAATAAGAAGGTCCAAGGGATACAGTAAACCTGAAGTCAAGCATCAGAATCTAAAACTGGACTCACAGGAGTGGTTCAAATCATAGAAAGTTAGAGTGTCAGTCCTCTTGTACTTAAGTAGGTATTGTGCCTTTTGAAATTCATTCCGTTGCAATTTCTGTGTTCCATCATCAATAAGAAGTTCCAAGGTATACAGTAAACCTGAAGTGAAGCATCGGTATCTAAAACTGGACTCACAGCAGAGGTTCAAATCATAGAAAGTTAGAGTGTCGATCCTCTTGTACTTAAGTCGGCATTGTGCCTTTTGAATTTAATTCCGATGCAATTTCTGTGTTACATCGTCAATAAGAAGTTCCACGGTATACAGTAAACCTGAAGTGAAGCATCGGAATCTAAAACTGGACTCACAGGAGAGGTTCAAATCATAGAAAATTAGAGTGTCAGTCCTCTTGTACTTAGGTCGGCATTGTTCCTTTTGTATTAAATTCGGATGCTTCTTCTGTGTTTCATCGTCAATAAGAAGGTCCAAGGGATACAGTAAACCTAAAGTCAAGCATCAGAATCTAAAACTGGACTCACAGGAGTGGTTCAAATCATAGAAAGTTAGAGTGTCAGTCCTCTTGTACTTAAGTCGGCATTGTGCCTTTTGAATTTAATTCCGATGCAATTTCTGTGTTTCATCGACAATACCAAGTTCCAAGGTATACAGTAAACCTGAAGTAAAGCATCGGAATCTAAAACTGGACACAGAGGGGAGGTTCAAATCATAGAAACTTAGAGTGTCAGTCCTCTTGTACTTAAGTCGGCATTGTGCCTTTTGAATTTAATTCCGAAGCAATTTCTGTGTTTCATCGTCAATAAGAAGTTCCAAGTAAACCTGAAGAGAAGCATTGGAATCTAAAACTGGACTCACAGGAGAGTTTCTAATCATAGAAAGTGAGAGTGTCAGTCCCGTTGTACCCATGTCGGCATTGTGCCTTTTGTATTAATTTCGGATGCAATTTCTGTGTTTCATCGTCAATAAGAATTTCCAAGGTATACAGTAAACCTGAAGTGAAGCATCGGAATCTAACACAGGACTCACAGGAGAGGTTCAAATCATAGAAAGTAAGGGTGTCAGTATTCTTGTACTTAAGTCGGCATTGTGCCTTTTGAATTTAATTCTGATGCAATTTCTGTGATTCATCGTCAATAAGAAGGTCCAAGGGATACAGTACACCTGAAGTGAAGCATCGGAATCCAAAACTAGACTCACAGGAGAGCTTCAAATCATAGAAAGTTAGAGTGTCAGTCCTTTTGTACTTAAGTCGGCATTGTGCCTTTTGTATTAAATTCGGATGCAATTTCTGTGTTTCATCGACAATAAGTAGGTCCGAGGGATACAGTAAACCTGAAGTGAAGCATCGGAATCTAAAACTGGACTCACAGGAGAGGTTCAAATCATAGAAAGTTAGAGTGTCAGTCGTCTTGTACTTAAGTCGGCATTGTGCCTTTTGTATTAAATTCGGATGCAATTTCTGTGCTTCATCGTCAATAAGAAGGTCCAAGGGATACAGTAAACCTGAAGAGAAGCATCGGAATCTAAGACTGGACTCACAGAAGAGGTTCAAATCATAGAAAATTAGAGTGTCAGTCCTCTTGTACTTAAGTCGGCATTGTGCCTTTTGAATTTAATTCCGATGCAATTTCTGTGTTTCATCGTCAATAAGAAATTCCAAGGTATACAATAAACCTGAAGTGTAGCATCGGAATCTTAAACTGGACTCACAGGAGAGGTTCAAATCATAGAAAGTTAGAGTGTCAGTCCTCTTGTACTTAAGTGTTTCATCGTCAATAAGAAATTCCAAGGTATACAATAAACCTGAAGTGTAGCATCGGAATCTTAAACTGGACTCACAGGAGAGGTTCAAATCATAGAAAGTTAGAGTGTCAGTCCTCTTGTACTTAAGTCGGCATTGTGAATTTTGTATTAAATTCGGATGCAATATCTGTCTTTTATCGTCAATAAGAAGGTCCCAGGGATACAGTAAACCTGAAGTGAAGCATCGGAATCTAAAACTGGACTCACAGGAGAGTTTCAAATCATAGAAAGTTAGTGAGTCAGTCCTCTTGTACTTAAGTCGGTATTGTGCCTTTTGAATTTAAATCCGATGCCATTTCTGTGTTTCATCGGCAATAAGAAGTTCCAAGGTATACAGTAAACCTGAAGTGAAGAATCGGAATCTAAAACTGGACTCACAGGAGGGGAACAAATCATAGAAAATTAGAGTATCAGTCCTCTTGTACTTAAGTAGGCATTGTGCCTTTTGAATTTAATTCTGATGGAATTTCTGTGTTTCATCGCCAATAAGAAGCTCCAAGGTATACAGCAAACCTGAAGTAAAGCATCGGAATCTAAAATTGGACTCACAGGAGAGGTTCAAATCATAGAAAGTTAGAGTGTCAGTCCTCTTGTACTTAAGTCGGCATTGTGCCTTTTGTATTAAATTCGGATGCAATTTCTGTGCTTCATCGTCAATAAGAAGGTCCAAGGGATACAGTAAACCTGAAGAGAAGCATCGGAATCTAAGACTGGACTCACAGAAGAGGTTCAAATCATAGAAAGTTAGAGTGTCAGTCCTCTTGTACTTAGTCGGCATTGTGCCTTTTGAATTAAATTCTGATGGAATTTCTGAGTTTCATCGCCAATAAGAAGCTCCAAGGTATACAGCAAACCTGAAGTAAAGCATCGGAATCTAAAATTGGACTCACAGGAGAGGTTCAAATCATAGAAAGTTAGAGTGTCAGTCCTCTTGTTCTTAACTCGGCATTGTGCCTTTTGTATTACATTCGGATGCAATTTCTGTGCTTCATCGTCAATAAGAAGGTCCAAGGGATACAGTAAACCTGAAGAGAAGCATCGGAATCTAAGACTGGACTCACAGAAGAGGTTCAAATCATAGAAAGTTAGAGTGTCAGTCCTCTTGTACTTAAGTCGGCATTGTGCCTTTTGAATTTAATTCTGATGAATTTCTGTGTTTCATCGCCAATAAGAAGCTCCAAGGTATACAGCAAACCTGAAGTAAAGCATCGGAATCTAAAATTGGACTCACAGGAGAGGTTCAAATCATAGAAAGTTAGAGTGTCAGTCCTCTTGTTCTTAACTCGGCATTGTGCCTTTTGTATTACATTCGGATGCAATATCTGGGTTTCGTCGTCAATAAGAAGGTCCAAGGGATACAGTAAACCTGAAGTGAAGCATCGGAATCTAAAACTGGACTCACTGGAGAGGTTCAAATCATAGAAAGTTAGAGTGTCAATCCTCTTGTACTTAAGTCGGCATTGTGCCTTTTGTATTAAATTCGGATGCAATATCTGTGTTTCATCGACAAGAAGAAGGTCCAAGGGATACAGTAAACCTGAAGTGAAGCATCGGTATCTAAAACTGGACTCACAGGAGAGGTTCAAATCATAGAAAGTTAGAGTGTCAGTCCTCTTGTACTTAAGTCGGCATTGTGCCTTTTGAATTTAATTCCGATGCAAATTCTGTGTTTCATCGTCAATACCAAGTTCCAAGGTATACAGTAAACCTGAAGTAACGCATCGGAATCTAAAACTGGACTCAGAGGAGATGTTCAAATCATAGAAACTTAGAGTGTCAGTCCTCTTGTACTTAAGTCGGCATTTTACCTTTTGAATTTAATTCCGATGCAATTTCTGTGTTTCATCGTCAGTAAGAAGTTCCACGGTATACAGTAAACCTGAAGTGAAGCATCGGAAACTAAAACTGGACTCAGAGCAGAGGTTCAAATCATAGAACGTTAGAGTGTCAGTCCTCTTGTACGTAAGTCGGCATTGTGCCTTTTGTATTAAATTCGGATGCAATTTCTGTGTTTTATCGTCAATAAGAAGGTCCAAGGGATACGGTAAACCAGAAGTGAAGCATCGGAATCTGAAACTGGACTCACAGGACAGGTTCAAATCATAGAATGTTAGAGTGTCAGTCCTCTTGTACTTAAGTCGGCATTGTGCCTTTTGAATTTCATTCCGATGCAATTTCTGTCTTCCAACGTCAATAACAAGTTCCAAGGTATACAGTAAACCTGAAGTGAAGCATCGTAATCGAAAACTGGACTCACAGGAGAGAATCAAATCATAGAAAGTTAGAGTGTCAGTGCTCTTGTACTTAAGTCGGCATTGTGCCTTTTGAATTTAATTCCGATGCAATTTCTGTGTTACATCGTCAATAAGAAGATCCACGGTATACAGTAAACCTGAAGTGAAGCATCGGAATCGAAAACTGGACTCACAGGAGAGGTTCAAATCATAGAAAGTTAGAGTGTCAGTCCTCTTGTACTTAAGTCGGCATTGCTCCTTTTGTATTAAATTCGGATGCTATTTCTGTGTTTCATCGTCAATAAGAACGTCCAAGGGATACAGTAAACCTGAAGTGAAGCATCAGATTCTAAAACTGGACTCACAGGAGAGGTTCAAATCATAGAAAGTTAGGGTGTCAGTCCTCTTGTACTTAAGTCGGCATTGTGCCTTTTGAATTTAATTCCGATGCAAAATCTGTGTTTCATCGTCAATACCAAGTTCCAAGGTATACAGTAAACCTGAAGTAACGCATCGGAATCTAAAACTGGACTCAGAGGAGTTGTTCAAATCATTGAAACTTAGAGTGTCAGTCCTCTTGTACTTAAGTCGGTATTGTGCCTTTTGAATTTAAATCCGATGCCATTTCTGTGTTTCATCGGCAATAAGAAGTTCCAAGGTATACAGTAAACCTGAAGAGAAGCATCGGAATCTAAGACTGGACTCACAGAAGAGGTTCAAATCATAGAAAGTAAGAGTGTCAGTCCTCTTGTTCTTAAGTCGGCATTGTGCCTTTTGTTTTAAATTCGGATGCAATTTCTGTGTTTCATCGACAATAAGTAGGTCCAAGGGATACAGTAAACCTGAAGTGAAGCATCGGAATCTAAAACTGGACTCACAGGAGAGGTTCAAATCATAGAAAGTTAGAGTGTCAGTCCTCTTGTACTTAAGTCGGCATTGTGCCTTTTGTATTAAATTAGGATGCAATTTCTGTGCTTCATCGTCAATAAGAAGGTATAAGGGATACAGTAAACCTGAAGAGAAGCATCGGAATCTAAGACTGGACTCACAGAAGAGGTTCAAATCATAGGAAGTTAGTGTGTCAGTCCTCTTGTACTTAAGTCGGCATTGTGCCTTTTGAATTTAATTCTGATGGAATTTCTGTGTTTCATCGCCAATAAGAAGCTCCAAGGTATACAGCAAACCTGAAGTAAAGCATCGGAATCTAAAATTGGACTCACAGGAGAGGTTCAAATCATAGACAGTTAGAGTGTCAGTCCTCTTGTACTTAAGTTGGCATTGTGCCTTTTGAATTTAATTCCGATGCAATTTCTGTGTTTCTTCGTCAATAAGAAATTCCAAGGTATACAATAAACCTGAAGTGTAGCATCGGAATCTTATACTGGACTCACAGGAGAGTTTCAAATCATAGAAAGTTAGAGAGTCAGTCCTCTTGTACTTAAGTCGGTATTGTGCCTTTTGAATTTAAATCCGATGCCATTTCTGTGTTTCATCGGCAATAAGAAGTTCCAAGGTATACAGTAAACCTGAAGTGAAGAATCGGAATCTAAAACTGGACTCACAGGAGAGGTTCAAATCATAGAAAGTTTGAGTGTCAGTCCTCTTGTACTTAAGTCGGCATTGTGCCTTTTGAATTTAATTCCGATGCAATTTCTGTGTTTCATCGTCACTACCAAGTTCCAAGGTATACAGTAAACCTGAAGTAAAGCATCGGAATCCAAAACTGGACACAGAGGGGAGGTTCAAATCATAGAAACTTAGAGTGTCAGTCCTCTTGTACTTAAGTCGGCATTGTGCCTTTTGAATTTAATTCCGAAGCAATTTCTGTGTTTCATCGTCAATAAGAAGTTCCAAGTAAACCTGAAGAGAAGCATTGGAATCTAAAACTGGACTCACAGGAGAGTTTCTAATCATAGAAAGTGAGAGTGTCAGTCCCGTTGTACCCATGTCGGCATTGTGCCTTTTGTATTAATTTCGGATGCAATTTCTGTGTTTCATCGTCAATAAGAACGTCCAAGGGATACAGTAAACCTGAAGTGAAGCATCAGAATCTAAAACTGGACTCACAGGAGAGGTTCAAATCATAGAAAGTTAGGGTGTCAGTCCTCTTGTACTTAAGTCGGCATTGTGCCTTTTGAATTTAATTCCGATGCAATTTCTGTGTTTCATCGTCAATACCAAGTTCCAAGGTGTACAGTAAACCTGAAGTAACGCATCGGAATCTAAAACTGGACTCACAGGAGAGCTTCAAATCATAGAAAGTTAGAGTGTCAGTCCTCTTGTACTTAAGTCGGCATTGTGAATTTTGTATTAAATTCGGATGCAATATCTGTGTTTTATCGTCAATAAGAAGGTCCCAGGGATACAGTAAACCTGAAGTGAAGCATCGGAATCTAAAACTGGACTCACAGGAGAGGTTCAAATCATAGAAAGTTAGAGTGTCAGTCCTCTTGTACTTAAGTCGGCATTGCTCCTTTTGTATTAAATTCGGATGCTATTTCTGTGTTTCATCGTCAATAAGAACGTCCAAGGGATACAGTAAACCTGAAGTGAAGCATCAGAATCTAAAACTGGACTCACAGGAGAGGTTCAAATCATAGAAAGTTAGGGTGTCAGTCCTCTTGTACTTAAGTCGGCATTGTGCCTTTTGAATTTAATTCCGATGCAATTTCTGTGTTTCATCGTCAATACCAAGTTCCAAGGTGTACAGTAAACCTGAAGTAACGCATCGGAATCAAAAACTGGACTCAGAGGAGAGGTTCAAATCATAGAAACTTAGAGTGTCAGATCTCTTGTACTTAAGTCGGCATTGTGGGTTTTGATTTTAATTCCGATGCAATTTCTGTGTTTCATCGGCAATAAGATGTTCCAAGTAAACCTGAAGAGAAGCATTGGAATCTAAAACTGGACTCACAGGAGAGTTTCTAATCATAGAAAGTGAGAGTGTCAGTCACGTTGTACTCAAGTCGGCATTGTGCCTTTTGTATTAATTTCGGATGCAATTTCTGTGTTTCATCGTCAATAAGTATTTCCAAGGTATACAGTAAACCTGAAGTGAAGAATCGGAATCTAAAACTGGACTCACAGGAGGGGAACAAATCATAGAAAATTAGAGTGTCAGTCCTCTTGTACTTAAGTAAGCATTGTGCCTTTTGAAATTCATTCCGTTGCAATTTCTGTGTTCCATCGTCAATAAGAAGTTCCTAGGTATACAGTAAACCTGAAGTGAAGCATCGGAATCTAAAACTGGTTCACAGGAGAGGCTCAAATCACAGAAAGTTAGTGTGTCAGTTCTCTTGTACTTAAGTCGGCATTGTGGGTTTCGATTTTAATTCCGATGCAATTTCTGTGTCTCATCGTCAATAAGACGTTCCAAGGTATACAGTAAACCTGAAGTGAAGCATCGGAATCTAAAACTGGACTCACAAGGGAGGTGCAATTCATAGAAAGTTAGAGTGTCAGTACTCTTGTACTTAAGTCGGCATTGTGCCTTTTTCATTTAATTTCGATGCAATTTCTGTGTTCCATCGTCAATAAGACGTTCCACGGTATACAGTAAACCTGAATTGAAGCATCGGAATCTAAAACTGGACTCACAGGAGAGGTTCAAATCATAGAAAGTTAGAGTGTCAGTCCTCTTGTTCTTAAGTCGGCATTGTGACTTTTGAATTTAATTCCGATGCAATTTCTGTGTTTCATCGTCAATAAGAAGGTCCAAGGGATACAGTACACCTGAAGTGAAGTATCGGAATCTAAAACTCGACTCACAGGAGAGGTTCAAATCATAGAAAGTTAGAGTGTCAGTCCTCTTGTACTTAAGTCGGCATTGTGTCTTTTGAATTTAATTCCGATGCAATTTCTGTGTTTCATCGTCAATAAGAAGTTCCAAGGTATACAGTAAACCTGAAGTGAAGCATCAGAATCTAAAACTGGACTCACAGGAGAGGTTCAAATCATAGAAAGTTAGAGTGTCAGTCCTCTTGTACTTAAGTCGGCATTGTGCCTTTTGAATTTCATTCCGATGCAATTTCTGTCTTTCATCGTCAATAAGAAGTTCCAAGGTATACAGTAAACCTGAAGTGAAGCATCGGAATCTAAAACTGGACTCACAGGAGAGGTTCAAATCATAGAAAGTTAGAGTGTCAATCCTCTTGTACTTAAGTCGGCATTGTGCCTTTTGAATTTAATTCCGATGCAATTTCTGTGTTACATCGTCAATAAGAAGTTCCACGGTATACAGTAAACCTGAAGTGAAGCATCGGAATCTAAAACTGGACTCACAGGAGAGGTTCAAATCATAGAAAGTTAGAGTGTCAGTCCTCTTGTACTTAAGTCGGCATTGTGCCTTTTGTATTAAATTAGGATGCAATTTCTGTGCTTCATCGTCAATAAGAAGGTCCAAGGGATACAGTAAACCTGAAGAGAAGCATCGGAATCTAAGACTGGACTCACAGAAGAGGTTCAAATCATAGAAAGTTAGAGTGTCAGTCCTCTTGTACTTAAGTCGGCATTGTGCCTTTTGAATTTAATTCTGATGGAATTTCGGTGTTCATCGCCAATAAGAAGCTCCAAGGTATACAGCAAACCTGAAGTAAAGCATCGGAATCTAAAATTGGACTCACAGGAGAGGTTCAAATCATAGACAGTTAGAGTGTCAGTCCTCTTGTACTTAAGTTGGCATTGTGCCTTTTGAATTTATTCCGATGCAATTTCTGTGTTTCTTCGTCAATAAGAAATTCCAAGGTATACAATAAACCTGAAGTGTAGCATCGGAATCTTATACTGGACTCACAGGAGAGTTTCAAATCATAGAAAGTTAGAGAGTCAGTCCTCTTGTACTTAGGTCGGTATTGTGCCTTTTGAATTTAAATCCGATGCCATTTCTGTGTTTCATCGGCAATAAGAAGTTCCAAGGTATACAGTAAACCTGAAGTGAAGAATCGGAATCTAAAACTGGACTCACAGGAGAGGTTCAAATCATAGAAAGTTTGAGTGTCAGTCCTCTTGTACTTAAGTCGGCATTGTGCCTTTTGAATTTAATTCCGATGCAATTTCTGTGTTTCATCGTCACTACCAAGTTCCAAGGTATACAGTAAACCTGAAGTAAAGCATCGGATTCTAAAACTGGACACAGAGGGGAGGTTCAAATCATAGAAACTTAGAGTGTCAGTCCTCTTGTACTTAAGTCGGCATTGTGCCTTTTGAATTTAATTCCGAAGCAATTTCTGTGTTTCATCGTCAATAAGAAGTTCCAAGTAAACCTGAAGAGAAGCATTGGAATCTAAAACTGGACTCACAGGAGAGTTTCTAATCATAGAAAGTGAGAGTGTCAGTCCCGTTGTACCCATGTCGGCATTGTGCCTTTTGTATTAAATTTGGATGCAATTTCTGTGTTTCATCGACAATAAGTAGGTCCGAGGGATACAGTAAACCTGAAGTGATGCATCGGAATCTAAAACTGGACTCACAGGAGATGTCCAAATCATAGAAAGTTAGAGTGTCAGTCGTCTTGTACTTAAGTCGGCATTGTGCCTTTTGTATTAAATTCGGATGCAATTTCTGTGCTTCATCGTCAATAAGAAGGTCCAAGGGATTCAGTAAACCTAAAGAGAAGCTTCGGAATCTAAGACTTTACTCACAGAAGAGGTTCAAATCATAGAAAGTTAGAGTGTCAGTCCTCTTGTACTTAAGTCGGCATTGTGCCTTTTGAATTTAATTCCGATGCAATTTCTGTGTTTCATCGTCAATGAGAAATTCCAAGGTATACAGTAAACCTGAAGTGTAGCATCGGAATCTTAAACTGGACTCACAGGAGAGGTTCAAATCATAGAAAGTTAGAGTGTCAGTCCTCTTGTACTTAAGTCGGCATTGTGAATTTTGTATTAAATTCGGATGCAATATCTGTGTTTTATCGTCAATAAGAAGGTCCCAGGGATACAGTAAACCTGAAGTGAAGCATCGGAATCTAAAACTGGACTCACAGGAGAGGTTCAAATCATAGAAAGTTAGAGTGTCAGTCCTCTTGTACTTAAGTCGGCATTGTGCCTTTTGTATTAAATTCGGATGCAATTTCTGTGTTTCATCGTCAAGAAGAAGGTCCAAAGGATACATTAAACCTGATGGGGAGCATCGGAGTCTAAAACAGGACTCACAGGAGATTTTCAAATCATAGAAAGTTAGAGAGTCAGTCCACTTGTACTTAAGTCGGCATTGTGCCTTTTGAATTTCATTCCGATGCAATTTCTGTCTTTCATCGTCAATAAGAAGTTCCAAGGTATACAGTAAACCTGAAGTGAAGCATCGGAATCTAAAACTGGACTCACAGGAGAGGTTCAAATCATAGAAAGTTAGAGTGTCAATCCTCTTGTACTTAAGTCGGCATTGTGCCTTTTGAATTTAATTCCGATGCAATTTCTGTGTTACATCGTCAATAAGAAGTTCCACGGTATACAGTAAACCTGAAGTGAAGCATCGGAATCTAAAACTGGACTCACAGGAGAGGTTCAAATCATAGAAAGTTTGAGTGTCAGTCCTCTTGTACTTAAGTCGGCATTGTGCCTTTTAAATTTAATTCCGAAGCAATTTCTGTGTTTCATCGTCAATAAGAAGTTCCAAGTAAACCTGAAGAGAAGCATTGGAATCTAAAACTGGACTCACAGGAGAGTTTCTAATCATAGAAAGTGAGAGTGTCAGTCCCGTTGTACTCAAGTCGGCATTGTGCCTTTTGTATTAATTTCGGATGCAATTTCTGTGCTTCATCGTCAATAAGAAGGTCCAAGGGATACAGCAAACCTGAAGAGAAGCATCGGAATCTAAGACTGGACTCACAGAAGAGGTTCAAATCATAGAAAGTAAGAGTGTCAGTCCTCTTGTACTTAAGTCGGCATTGTGCCTTTTGTATTAAATTCGGATGCAATTTCTGTGTTTCATCGACAATAAGTAGGTCCAAGGGATACAGTAAACCTGAAGTGAAGCATCGGAATCTAAAACTGGACTCACAGGAGAGGTTCAAATCATAGAAAGTTAGAGTGTCAGTCCTTTTGTACTTAAGTCGGCATTGTGCCTTTTGTATTAAATTCGGATGCAATATCTGTGCTTCATCGTCAATAAGAGGGTCCAAGGGATACTGTAAACCTGAAGAGAAGCATCGGAATCTAAGATTGGACTCACAGAAGAGGTTCAAATCATAGAAAGTTAGAGTGTCAGTCCTCTTGTACTTAAGTCGGCATTGTGCCTTTTGAATTTAATTCTGATGGAATTTCTGTGTTTCATCGCCAATAAGAAGCTCCAAGGTATACAGCAAACCTGAAGTAAAGCATCGGAATCTAAAATTGGACTCACAGGAGAGGTTCAAATCATAGACAGTTAGAGTGTCAGTCCTCTTGTACTTAAGTTGGCATTGTGCCTTTTGAATTTAATTCCGATGCAATTTCTGTGTTTCTTCGTCAATAAGAAATTCCAAGGTATACAATAAACCTGAAGTGTAGCATCGGAATCTTATACTGGACTCACAGGAGAGTTTCAAATCATAGAAAGTTAGAGAGTCAGTCCTCTTGTACTTAAGTCGGTATTGTGCCTTTTGAATTTAAATCCGATGCCATTTCTGTGTTTCATCGGCAATAAGAAGTTCCAAGGTATACAGTAAACCTGAAGTGAAGAATCGGAATCTAAAACTGGACTCACAGGAGAGGTTCAAATCATAGAAAGTTTGAGTGTCAGTCCTCTTGTACTTAAGTCGGCATTGTGCCTTTTGAATTTAATTCCGATGCAATTTCTGTGTTTCATCGTCAATACCAAGTTCCAAGGTATACAGTAAACCTGAAGTAATGCATCGGAATCTAAAACTGGACACAGAGGGGAGGTTCAAATCATAGAAACTTAGAGTGTCAGTCCTCTTGTACTTAAGTCGGCATTGTGCCTTTTGAATTTAATTCCGAAGCAATTTCTGTGTTTCATCGTCAATAAGAAGTTCCAAGTAAACGTGATGAGAAGCATTGCAATCTAAAACTGGACTCACAGGAGAGTTTCTAATCGTAGAAAGTGAGAGTGTCAGTCCCGTTGTACCCATGTCGGCATTGTGCCTTTTGTATTAATTTCGGATGCAATTTCTGTGTTTCATCGTCAATAAGAATTTCCAAGGTATACAGTAAACCTGAAGTGAAACATCGGAATGTAACACTGGACTCACAGGAGAGGTTCAAATCATAGAAAGTAAGGGTGTCAGTCCTCTTGTACTTAAGTCGGCATTGTGCCTTTTGAATTTAATTCCGATGCAATTTCTGTGTTTCATCGTCAATAAGAAGGTCAAAGGGATACACTACCCCTGAAGTGAAGCATCAGAATCCAAAACTGGACTCACAGGAGAGCTTCAAATCATAGAAAGTTAGAGTGTCAGTCCTTTTGTACTTAAGTCGGCATTGTGCCTTTTGTATTAAATTCGGATGCAATTTCTGTGTTTCATCGACAATAAGTAGGTCCGAGGGATACAGTAAACCTGAAGTGAAGCATCGGAATCTAAAACTGGACTCACAGGAGAGGTTCAAATCATAGAAAGTTAGAGTGTCAGTCGTCTTGTACTTAAGTCGGCATTGTGCCTTTTGTATTAAATTCGGATGCAATTTATGTGCTTCATCGTCAATAAGAAGGTCCAAGGGATACAGTAAACCTGAAGAGAAGCATCGGAATCTAAGACTGGACTCACAGAAGAGGTTCAAAACATAGAAAGTTAGAGTGTCAGTCCTCTTGTACTTAAGTCGGCATTGTGCCTTTTGAATTTAATTCCGATGCAATTTCTGTGTTTCATCGTCAATAAGACATTCCAAGGTATACAGTAATCCTGAAGTGTAGCATCGGAATCTTAAACTGGACTCACAGGAGAGGTTCAAATCATAGAAAGTTAGAGTGTCAGTCCTCTTGTACTTAAGTCGGCATTGTGAATTTTGTATTAAATTCGGATGCAATATCTGTGTTTTATCGTCAATAAGAAGGTCCCAGGGATACAGTAAACCTGAAGTGTAGCATCGGAATCTAAAACTGGACTCACAGGAGAGGTTCAAATCATAGAAAGTTTGAGTGTCAGTCCTCTTGTACTTAAGTCGGCATTGTGCCTTTTGTATTAAATTCGGATGCAATTTCTGTGTTACATCGTTAATAAGAAGTTCCACGGTATACAGTAAACCTGAAGTAAATCATCGGAATCTAAAACTGGACTCACAGGAGAGGTTCAAATCATAGAAAATTAGAGTGTCAGTCCTCTGTACTTAGGTCGGCATTGTTCCTTTTGTATTAAATTCGGATGCTATTTCTGTGTTTCATCGTCAATAAGAAGGTCCAAGGGATACAGTAAACCTGAAGTCAAGCATCAGAATCTAAAACTGGACTCACAGGAGTGGTTCAAATCATAGAAAGTTAGAGTGTCAGTCCTCTTGTACTTAAGTAGGTATTGTGCCTTTTGAAATTCATTCCGTTGCAATTTCTGTGTTCCATCATCAATAAGAAGTTCCAAGGTATACAGTAAACCTGAAGTGAAGCATCGGAATCTAAAACTGGACTCACAGCAGAGGTTCAAATCATAGAAATTTAGAGTGTCGATCCTCTTGTACTTAAGTCGGCATTGTGCCTTTTGAATTTAATTCCGATGCAATTTCTGTGTTACATCGTCAATAAGAAGTTCCACGGTATACAGTAAACCTGAAGTGAAGCATCGGAATCTAAAACTGGACTCACAGGAGAGGTTCAAATCATAGAAAATTAGAGTGTCAGTCCTCTTGTACTTCAGTCGGCATTGTGCCTTTTGAATTTAATTCCGATGCAATTTCTGTGTTTCATCGACAATACCAAGTTCCAAGGTATACAGTAAACCTGAAGTAAAGCATCGGAATCTAAAACTGGACACAGAGGGGAGGTTCAAATCATAGAAACTTAGAGTGTCAGTCCTCTTGTACTTAAGTCGGCATTGTGCCTTTTGAATTTAATTCCGAAGCAATTTCTGTGTTTCATCGTCAATAAGAAGTTCCAAGTAAACCTGAAGAGAAGCATTGGAATCTAAAACTGGACTCACAGGAGAGTTTCTAATCATAGAAAGTGAGAGTGTCAGTCCCGTTGTACCCATGTCGGCATTGTGCCTTTTGTATTAATTTCGGATGCAATTTCTGTGTTTCATCGTCAATAAGAATTTCCAAGGTATACAGTAAACCTGAAGTGAAGCATCGGAATCTAACACAGGACTCACAGGAGAGGTTCAAATCATAGAAAGTAAGGGTGTCAGTCCTCTTGTACTTAAGTCGGCATTGTGCCTTTTGAATTTAATTCCGATGCAATTTCTGTGATTCATCGTCAATAAGAAGGTCCAAGGGATACAGTACACCTGAAGTGAAGCATCGGAATCCAAAACTAGACTCACAGGAGAGCTTCAAATCATAGAAAGTTAGAGTGTCAGTCCTTTTGTACTTAAGTCGGCATTGTGCCTTTTGTATTAAATTCGGATGCAATTTCTGTGTTTCATCGACAATAAGTAGGTCCGAGGGATACAGTAAACCTGAAGTGAAGCATCGGAATCTAAAACTGGACTCACAGGAGAGGTTCAAATCATAGAAAGTTAGAGTGTCAGTCGTCTTGTACTTAAGTCGGCATTGTGCCTTTTGTTTAAAATTCGGATGCAATTTCTGTGCTTCATCGTCAATAAGAAGGTCCAAGGGTTACAGTAAACCTGAAGAGAAGCATCGGAATCTAAGACTGGACTCACAGAAGAGGTTCAAATCATAGAAAATTAGAGTGTCAGTCCTCTTGTACTTAAGTCGGCATTGTGCCTTTTGAATTTAATTCCGATGCAATTTCTGTGTTTCATCGTCAATAAGGAATTCCAAGGTATACAATAAACCTGAAGTGTAGCATCGGAATCTTAAACTGGACTCACAGGACAGGTTCAAATCATAGAAAGTTAGAGTGTCAGTCCTCTTGTACTTAAGTCGGCATTGTGAATTTTGTATTAAATTCGGATGCTATATCTGTCTTTTATCGTCAATAAGAAGGTCCCAGGGATACAGTAAACCTGAAGTGTAGCATCGGAATCTAAAACTGGACTCACAGGAGAAGTTCAAATCATAGAAAGTTTGAGTGTCAGTCCTCTTGTACTTAAGTCGGCATTGTTCCTTTTGTATTAAATTCGGATGCAATTTCTGTGTTTCATAGTCAATAAGAAGGTCCAAGGGATACAGTAAACCTGAAGTGAAGCATCGGAATCTAAAACTGGACTCACAGGAGAGTTTCAAATCATAGAAAGTTAGAGAGTCAGTCCTCTTGTACTTAAGTCGGTATTGTGCCTTTTGAATTTAAATCCGATGCCATTTCTGTGTTTCATCGGCAATAAGAAGTTCCAAGGTATACAGTAAACCTGAAGTGAAGAATCGGAATCTAAAACTGGACTCACAGGAGTGGAACAAATCATAGAAAATTAGAGAATCAGTCCTCTTGTACTTAAGTAGGCATTGTGCCTTTTGAATTTAATTCTGATGGAATTTCTGTGTTTCATCGCCAATAAGAAGCTCCAAGGTATACAGCAAACCTGAAGTAAAGCATCGGAATCTAAAATTGGACTCACAGGAGAGGTTCAAATCATAGAAAGTTAGAGTGTCAGTCCTCTTGTACTTAAGTCGGCATTGTGCCTTTTGTATTAAATTCGGATGCAATTTCTGTGCTTCATCGTCAATAAGAAGGTCCAAGGGATACAGTAAACCTGAAGAGAAGCATCGGAATCTAAGGCTGGACTCACAGAAGAGGTTCAAATCATAGAAAGTTAGAGTGTCAGTCCTCTTGTACTTAAGGCGGCATTGTGCCTTTTGAATTTAATTCTGATGGAATTTCTGTGTTTCATCGCCAATAAGAAGCTCCAAGGTATACAGCAAACCTGAAGTAAAGCATCGGAATCTAAAATTGGACTCGCAGGAGAGGTTCAAATCATAGAAAGTTAGAGTGTCAGTCCTCTTGTTCTTCACTCGGCATTGTGCCTTTTGTATTACATTCGGATGCAATATCTGGGTTTCGTCGTCAATAAGAAGGTCCAAGGGATACAGTAAACCTGAAGTGAAGCATCGGAATCTAAAACTGGACTCACTGGAGAGGTTCAAATCATAGAAAGTTAGAGTGTCAATCCTCTTGTACTTAAGTCGGCATTGTGCCTTTTGTATTAAATTCGGATGCAATATCTGTGTTTGATCGACAAGAAGAAGGTCCAAGGGATACAGTAAACCTGAATTGAAGCATCGGTATCTAAAACTGGACTCACAGGAGAGGTTCAAATCATAGAAAGTTAGAGTGTCAGTCCTCTTGTACTTAAGTCGGCATTGTGCCTTTTGAATTTAATTCCGATGCAAATTCTGTGTTTCATCGTCAATACCAAGTTCCAAGGTATACAGTAAACCTGAAGTAACGCATCGGAATCTAAAACTGGACTCAGAGGAGATGTTCAAATCATAGAAACTTAGAGTGTCAGTCCTCTTGAACTTAAGTCAGCATTTTACCTTTTGAATTTAATTCCGATGCAATTTCTGTGTTTCATCGTCAGTAAGAAGTTCCACGGTATACAGTAAACCTGAAGTGAAGCATCGGAATCTAAAACTGGACTCAGAGCAGAGGTTCAAATCATAGAAAGTTAGAGTGTCAGTCCTCTTGTACGTAAGTCGGCATTGTGCCTTTTGTATTAAATTCGGATGCAATTTCTGTGTTTTATCGTCAATAAGAAGGTCCAAGGGATACGGTAAACCAGAAGTGAAGCATCGGAATCTGAAACTGGACTCACAGGACAGGTTCAAATCATAGAATGTTAGAGTGTCAGTCCTCTTGTACTTAAGTCGGCATTGTGCCTTTTGAATTTAATTCCGATGCAATTTCTGTGTTACATCGTCAATAAGAAGATCCACGGTATACAGTAAACCTGAAGTGAAGCATCGGAATCTAAAACTGGACTCACAGGAGAGAATCAAATCATAGAAAGTTAGAGTGTCAGTGCTCTTAAACTTAAGTCGGCATTGTGCCTTTTGAATTTAATTCCGATGCAATTTCTGTGTTACATCGTCAATAAGAAGATCCACGGTATACAGTAAACCTGAAGTGAAGCATCGGAATCTAAAACTGGACTCACAGGAGAGGTTCAAATCATAGAAAGTTAGAGTGTCAGTCCTCTTGTACTTAAGTCGGCATTTCTCCTTTTGTATTAAATTCGGATGCTATTTCTGTGTTTCATCGTCAATAAGAACGTCCAAGGGATACAGTAAACCTGAAGTGAAGCATCAGATTCTAAAACTGGACTCACAGGAGAGGTTCAAATCATAGAAAGTTAGGGTGTCAGTCCTCTTGTACTTATGTCGGCATTGTGAATTTTGAATTTAATTCCGATGCAAAATCTGTGTTTCATCGTCAATACCAAGTTCCAAGGTATACAGTAAACCTGAAGTAACGCATCGGAATCTAAAGCTGGACTCAGAGGAGATGTTCAAATCATAGAAACTTAGAGTGTCAGTCCTCTTGTACTTAAGTCGGTATTGTGCCTTTTGAATTTAAATCCGATGCCATTTCTGTGTTTCATCGGCAATAAGAAGTTCCAAGGTAAACAGTAAACCTGAAGAGAAGCATCGGAATCTAAGACTGGACTCACAGAAGAGGTTCAAATCATAGAAAGTAAGAGTGTCAGTCCTCTTGTTCTTAAGTCGGCATTGTGACTTTTGTATTAAATTCGGATGCAATTTCTGTGTTTCATCGACAATAAGTAGGTCCAAGGGATACAGTAAACCTGAAGTGAAGCATCGGAATGTAAAACTGGACTCACAGGAGAGGTTCAAATCATAGAAAGTTAGAGTGTCAGTCCTCTTGTACTTAAGTCGGCATTGTGCCTTTTGTATTAAATTAGGATGCAATTTCTGTGCTTCATCGTCAATAAGAAGGTCCAAGGGATACAGTAAACCTGAAGAGAAGCATCGGAATCTAAGACTGGACTCACAGAAGAGGTTCAAATCATAGAAAGTTAGAGTGTCAGTCCTCTTGTACTTAAGTCGGCATTGTGCCTTTTGAATTTAATTCTGATGGAATTTCTGTGTTTCATCGCCAATAAGAAGCTCCAAGGTATACAGCAAACCTGAAGTAAAGCATCGGAATCTAAAATTGGACTCACAGGAGAGGTTCAAATCATAGACAGTTAGAGTGTCAGTCCTCTTGTACTTAAGTTGGCATTTTGCCTTTTGAATTTAATTCCGATGCAATTTCTGTGTTTCTTCGTCAATAAGAAATTCCAAGGTATACAATAAACCTGAAGTGTAGCATCGGAATCTTATACTGGACTCACAGGAGAGTTTCAAATCATAGAAAGTTAGAGAGTCAGTCCTCTTGTACTTAAGTCGGTATTGTGCCTTTTGAATTTAAATCCGATGCCATTTCTGTGTTTCATCGGCAATAAGAAGTTCCAAGGTATACAGTAAACCTGAAGTGTAGAATCGGAATCTAAAACTGGACTCACAGGAGAGGTTCAAATCATAGAAAGTTTGAGTGTCAGTCCTCTTGTACTTAAGTCGGCATTGTGCCTTTTGAATTTAATTCCAATGCAATTTCTGTGTTTCATCGTCACTACCAAGTTCCAAGGTATACAGTAAACCTGAAGTAAAGCATCGGAATCTAAAACTGGACACAGAGGGGAGGTTCAAATCATAGAAACTTAGAGTGTCAGTCCTCTTGTACTTAAGTCGGCATTGTGCCTTTTGAATTTAATTCCGAAGCAATTTCTGTGTTTCATCGTCAATAAGAAGTTCCAAGTAAAACTGAAGAGAAGCATTGGAATCTAAAACTGGACTCACAGGAGAGTTTCTAATCATAGAAAGTGAGAGTGTCAGTCCCGTTGTACCCATGTCGGCATTGTGCCTTTTGTATTAATTTCGGATGCAATTTCTGTGTTTCATCGTCAATAAGAATTTCCAAGGTATACAGTAAACCTGAAGTGAAACATCGGAATCTAACACTGGACTCACAGGAGAGGTTCAAATCATAGAAAGTAAGGGTGTCAGTCCTCTTGTACTTAAGTCGGCATTGTGCCTTTTGAATTTAATTCCGATGCAATTTCTGTGTTTCATCGTCAATAAGAAGGTCAAAGGGATACAGTACACCTGAAGTGAAGCATCGGAATCCAAAACTGGACTCACAGGAGAGCTTCAAATCATAGAAAGTTAGAGTGTCAGTCCTTTTGTACTTAAGTCGGCATTGTGCCTTTTGTATTAAATTCGGATGCAATTTCTGTGTTTCATCGACAATAAGTAGGTCCGAGGGATACAGTAAACCTGAAGTGATGCATCGGAATCTAAAACTGGACTCACAGGAGATGTTCAAATCATAGAAAGTTAGAGTGTCAGTCGTCTTGTACTTAAGTCGGCAATGTGCCTTTTGTATTAAATTCGGATGCAATTTCTGTGCTTCATCGTCAATAAGAAGGTCCAAGGGATACAGTAAACCTGAAGAGAAGCATCGGAATCTAAGACTTTACTCACAGAAGAGGTTCAAATCATAGAAAGTTAGAGTGTCAGTCCTCTTGTACTTAAGTCGGCATTGTGCCTTTTGAATTTAATTCCGATGCAATTTCTGTGTTTCATCGTCAATAAGAAATTCCAAGGTATACAGTAAACCTGAAGTGTAGCATCGGAATCTTAAACTGGACTCACAGGAGAGGTTCAAATCATAGAAAGTTAGAGTGTCAGTCCTCTTGTACTTAAGTCGGCATTGTGAATTTTGTATTAAATTCGGATGCAATATCTGTGTTTTATCGTCAATAAGAAGGTCCCAGGGATACAGTAAACCTGAAGTGTAGCATCGGAATCTAAAACTGGACTCACAGGAGTGATTCAAATCATAGAAAGTTTGAGTGTCAGTCCTCTTGTACTTAAGTCGGCATTGTGCCTTTTGTATTAAATTCGGATGCAATTTCTGTGTTACATCGTCAATAAGAAGTTCCACGGTATACAGTAAACCTGAAGTAAATCATCGGAATCTAAAACTGGACTCACAGGAGAGGTTCAAATCATAGAAAATTAGAGTGTCAGTCCTCTTGTACTTAGGTCGGCATTGTTCCTTTTGTATTAAATTCGGATGCTATTTCTGTGTTTCATCGTCAATAAGAAGGTCCAAGGGATACAGTAAACCTGAAGTCAAGCATCAGAATCTAAAACTGGACTCACAGGAGTGGTTCAAATCATAGAAAGTTAGAGTGTCAGTCCTCTTGTACTTAAGTAGGCATTGTGCCTTTTTAAAATTCATTCCGTTGCAATTTCTGTGTTCCATCGTCAATAAGAAGTTCCAAGGTATACAGTAAACCTGAAGTGAAGCATCGGAATCTAAAACTGGACTCACAGCAGAGGTTCAAATCATAGAAAGTTAGAGTGTCGATTCTCTTGTACTTAAGCCGGCATTGTGCCTTTTGAATTTAATTCCGATGCAATTTCTGTGTTACATCGTCAATAAGAAGCTTCACGGTATACAGTAAACCTGAAGTGAAGCATCGGAATCTAAAACTGGACTCACAGGAGAGGTTCAAATCATAGAAAATTAGAGTGTCAGTCTTCTTGTACTTAGGTCGGCATTGTTCCTTTTGTATTAAATTCGGATGCTTCTTCTGTGTTTCATCGTCAATAAGAAGGTCCAAGGGATACAGTAAACCTGAAGTCAAGCATCAGAATCTAAAACTGGACTCACAGGAGTGGTTCAAATCATAGAAAGTTAGAGTGTCAGTCCTCTTGTACTTAAGTCGGCATTGTGCCTTTTGAATTTAATTCCGATGCAATTTCTGTGTTTCATCGTCAATACCAAGTTCCAAGGTTTACAGTAAACCTGAAGTAAAGCATCGGAATCTAAAACTGGACACAGAGGGGAGGTTCAAATCATAGAAACTTAGAGTGTCAGTCCTCTTGTACTTAAGTCGGCATTGTGCCTTTTGAATTTAATTCCGAAGCAATTTCTGTGTTTCATCGTCAATAAGAAGTTCCAAGTAAACCTGAAGAGAAGCATTGGAATCTAAAACTGCACTCACAGGAGAGTTTCTAATCATAGAAAGTGAGAGTGTCAGTCCCGTTGTACCCATGTCGGCATTGTGCCTTTTGTATTAATTTCGGATGCAATTTCTGTGTTTCATCGTCAATAAGAATTTCCAAGGTATACAGTAAACCTGAAGTGAAGCATCGGAATCTAACACTGGACTCACAGGAGAGGTTCAAATCATAGAAAGTAAGGGTGTCAGTCCTCTTGTACTTAAGTCGGCATTGTGCCTTTTGAATTTAATTCCGATGCAATTTCTGTGTTTCATCGTCAATAAGGAGGTCCAAGGGATACAGTACACCTTAAGTGAAGCATCGGAATCCAAAACTAGACTCACAGGAGAGCTTCAAATCATAGAAAGTTAGAGTGTCAGTCGTCTTGTACTTAAGTCGGCATTGTGCCTTTTGTATTAAATTCGGATGCAATTTCTGTGCTTCATCGTCAATAAGAAGGTCCAAGGGATACAGTAAACCTGAAGAGAAGCATCGGAATCTAAGACTGGACTCACAGAAGAGGTTCATATCATAGAAAATTAGAGTGTCAGTCCTCTTGTACTTAAGTCGGCATTGTGCCTTTTGAATTCAATTCCGATGCAATTTCTGTGTTTCATCGTCAATAAGAAATTCCAAGGTATACAATAAACCTGAAGTGTAGCATCGGAATCTTAAATTGGACTCACAGGAGAGGTTCAAATCATAGAAAGTTAGAGTGTCAGTCCTCTTGTACTTAAGTCGGCATTGTGAATTTTGTATTAAATTCGGATGCAATATCTGTGTTTTATCGTCAATAAGAAGGTCCCAGGGATACAGTAAACCTGAAGTGTAGCATCGGAATCTAAAACTGGACTCACAGGAGAGGTTCAAATCATAGAAAGTTTGAGTGTCAGTCCTCTTGTACTTAAGTCGGCATTGTGCCTTTTGTATTAAATTCGGATGCAATTTCTGTGTTTCATAGTCAATAAGAAGGTCCAAGGGATACAGTAAACCTGAAGAGAAGCATCGGAATCTAAGACTGGACTCACAGAAGAGGTTCATATCATAGAAAATTAGAGTGTCAGTCCTCTTGTACTTAAGTCGGCATTGTGCCTTTTGAATTCAATTCCGATGCAATTTCTGTGTTTCATCGTCAATAAGAAATTCCAAGGTATACAATAAACCTGAAGTGTAGCATCGGAATCTTAAATTGGACTCACAGGAGAGGTTCAAATCATAGAAAGTTAGAGTGTCAGTCCTCTTGTACTTAAGTCGGCATTGTGAATTTTGTATTAAATTTGGATGCAATATCTGTGTTTTATCGTCAATAAGAAGGTCCCAGGGATACAGTAAACCTGAAGTGTAGCATCGGAATCTAAAACTGGACTCACAGGAGAGGTTCAAATCATAGAAAGTTTGAGTGTCAGTCCTCTTGTACTTAAGTCGGCATTGTGCCTTTTGTATTAAATTCGGATGCAATTTCTGTGTTTCATAGTCAATAAGAAGGTCCAAGGGATACAGTAAACCTGAAGTGAAGCATCGGAATCTAAAACTTGACTCACAGGAGAGTTTCAAATCATAGAAAGTTAGAGAGTCAGTCCTCTTGTACTTAAGTCGGTATTGTGCCTTTTGAATTTAAATCCGATGCCATTTCTGTGTTTCATCGGCAATAAGAAGTTCCAAGGTATACAGTAAACCTGAAGTGAAGAATCGGAATCTAAAACTGGACTCACAGGAGGGGAACAAATCATAGAAAATTAGAGTATCAGTCCTCTTGTACTTAAGTAGGCATTGTGCCTTTTGAAATTCATTCCGTAGCAATTTCTGTGTTCCATCGTCAATAAGAAGTTCCAAGGTATACAGTAAACCTGAAGTGAAGCATCGGAATCTAAAACTATACTCACAGGAGAGGTTCAAATCATAGAAAGTTAGAGTGTCAGTTCTATTGTGCTTAATTCGGCATTGTGCCTTTTGATTTTAATTCCGATGCAATTTCCGTGTCTCATCGTCAATAAGAAGTTCCAAGGTATACAGTAAACCTGAAGTGAAGCATCGGAATCTAAAACTGGACTCACAAGGCAGGTGCAATTCATAGAAAGTTAGAGTGTCAGTACTCTTATACTTAAGTCGGCACTGTGCCTTTTTCATTTAATTTCGATGCAATTTCTGTGTTCCATCGTCAATAAGAAGTTCCACGGTATACAGTAAACCTGAAGTGTAGCATCGGAGTCTAAAACTGGACTCACAGGAGAGGTTCAAATCATAGAAAGTTAGAGTGTCAGTCCTCTTGTTCTTAACTCGGCATTGTGCCTTTTGTATTACATTCGGATGCAATATCTGTGTTTCATCGTCAATAAGAAGGTCCAAGGGATACAGTAAACCTGAAGTCAAGCATCAGAATCTAAAACTGGACTCACAGGAGTGGTTCAAATCATAGAAAGTTAGAGTGTCAGTCCTCTTGTACTTAAGTCGGCATTGTGCCTTTTGAATTTAATTCCGATGCAATTTCTGTGTTTCATCGTCAATACCAAGTTCCAAGGTTTACAGTAAACCTGAAGTAAAGCATCGGAATCTAAAACTGGACACAGAGGGGAGGTTCAAATCATAGAAACTTAGAGTGTCAGTCCTCTTGTACTTAAGTCGGCATTGTGCCTTTTGAATTTAATTCCGAAGCAATTTCTGTGTTTCATCGTCAATAAGAAGTTCCAAGTAAACCTAAAGAGAAGCATTGGAATCTAAAACTGGACTCACAGGAGAGTTTCTAATCATAGAAAGTGAGAGTGTCAGTCCCGTTGTACCCATGTCGGCATTGTGCCTTTTGTATTAATTTCGGATGCAATTTCTGTGTTTCATCGTCAATAAGAATTTCCAAGGTATACAGTAAACCTGAAGTGAAGCATCGGAATCTAACACTGGACTCACAGGAGAGGTTCAAATCATAGAAAGTAAGGGTGGCAGTCCTCTTGTACTTAAGTCGGCATTGTGCCTTTTGAATTTAATTCCGATGCAATTTCTGTGTTTCATCGTCAATAAGGAGGTCCAAGGGATACAGTACACCTTAAGTGAAGCATCGGAATCCAAAACTAGACTCACAGGAGAGCTTCAAATCATAGAAAGTTAGAGTGTCAGTCGTCTTGTACTTAAGTCGGCATTGTGCCTTTTGTATTAAATTCGGATGCAATTTCTGTGCTTCATCGTCAATAAGAAGGTCCAAGGGATACAGTAAACCTGAAGAGAAGCATCGGAATCTAAGACTGGACTCACAGAAGAGGTTCATATCATAGAAAATTAGAGTGTCAGTCCTCTTGTACTTAAGTCGGCATTGTGCCTTTTGAATTCAATTCCGATGCAATTTCTGTGTTTCATCGTCAATAAGAAATTCCAAGGTATACAATAAACCTGAAGTGTAGCATCGGAATCTTAAACTGGACTCACAGGAGAGGTTCAAATCATAGAAAGTTAGAGGGTCAGTCCTCTTGTACTTAAGTCGGCATTGTGAATTTTGTATTAAATTCGGATGCAATATCTGTAATTTATCGTCAATAAGAAGGTCCCAGGGATACAGTAAACCTGAAGTGTAGCATCGGAATCTAAAACTGGACTCACAGGAGAGGTTCAAATCATAGAAAGTTTGAGTGTCAGTCCTATTGTACTTAAGTCGGCATTGTGCCTTTTGTATTAAATTCGGATGCAATTCTGTGTTTCATAGTCAATAAGAAGGTCCAAGGGATACAGTTAACCTGAAGTGAAGCATCGGAATCTAAAACTGGACCCACAGGAGAGTTTCAAATCATAGAAAGTTAGAGAGTCAGTCCTCTTGTACTTAAGTCGGTATTGTGCCTTTTGAATTTAAATCCGATGCCATTTCTGTGTTTCATCGGCAATAAGAAGTTCCAAGGTATACAGTAAACCTGAAGTGAAGAACCGGAATCTAAAACTGGACTCACAGGAAGGGAACAAATCATAGAAAATTAGAGTATCAGTCCTCTTGTACTTAAGTAGGCATTGTGCCTTTTTCATTTAATTTCGATGCAATTTCTGTGTTCCATCGTCAATAAGAAGTTCCACGGTATACAGTAAACCTGAAGTGTAGCATCGGAGTCTAAAACTGGACTCACAGGAGAGGTTCAAATCATAGAAAGTTAGAGTGTCAGTCCTCTTGTTCTTAACTCGGCATTGTGCCTTTTGTATTACATTCGGATGCAATATCTGGGTTTCGTCGTCAATAAGAAGGTCCAAGGGATACAGTAAACCTGAAGTGAAGCATCGGAATCTAAAACAGGACTCACTGGAGAGGTTCAAATCATAGAAAATTAGAGTGTCAGTCCTCTTGTACTTAAGTCGGCATTGTGCCTTTTGAATTCAATTCCGATGCAATTTCTGTGTTTCATCGTCAATAAGAAATTCCAAGGTATACAATAAACCTGAAGTGTAGCATCGGAATCTTAAACTGGACTCACAGGAGAGAATCAAATCATAGAAAGTTAGAGTGTCAGTGCTCTTGAACTTAAGTCGGCATTGTGCCTTTTGAATTTAATTCCGATGCAATTTCTGTGTTACATCGTCAATAAGAAGATCCACGGTATACAGTAAACCTGAAGTGAAGCATCGGAATCTAAAACTGGACTCACAGGAGAGGTTCAAATCATAGAAAGTTAGTGTCAGTCCTCTTGTACTTAAGTCGGCATTGCTCCTTTTGTATTAAATTCGGATGCTATTTCTGTGTTTCATCGTCAATAAGAACGCCCAAGGGATACAGTAAACCTGAAGTGAAGCATCAGATTCTAAAACTGGACTCACAGGAGAGGTTCAAATCATAGAAAGTTAGGGTGTCAGTCCTCTTGTACTTAAGTCGGCATTGTGCCTTTTGAATTTAATTCCGATGCAAAATCTGTGTTTCATCGTCAATACCAAGTTCCAAGGTATACAGTAAACCTGAAGTAACGCATCGGAATCTAAAACTGGACTCAGAGGAGATGTTCAAATCATAGAAACTTAGAGTGTCAGTCCTCTTGTACTTAAGTCGGCATTGTACCTTTTGAATTTAATTCCGATGCAATTTCTGTGTTTCATCGTCAGTAAGAAGTTCCACGGTAGACAGTAAACCTGAAGTGAAGCATCGGAATCTAAAACTGGACTCAGAGGAGAGGTTCAAATCATAGAAAGTTAGAGTGTCTGTCCTCTTGTACGTAAGTCGGCATTGTGCCTTTTGTATTAAATTCGGATGCAATTTCTGTGTTTTATCGTCAATAAGACGGTCCAAGGGATACGGTAAACCAGAAGTGAAGCATCGGAATCTGAAACTGGACTCACAGGAGAGGTTCAAATCATAGAAAGTTAGAGTGTCAGTCCTCTAGTACTTAAGTCGGCATTGTGCCTTTTGTATTAAATTCGGATGCAATTTCTGTGTTTCATCGTCAATAAGAAGGTCCAAGGGATACAGTAAACCTGAAGTGAAGCATCGGAATCTAAAACTGGACTCACAGGAGATTTTCTAATCATAGAAAGTTTTGAGACTCAGTCCTCATGTACTTAAGTCGGTATTGTGCCTTTTGAATTTAAATCCGATGCAATTTCTGTGATTCATCGGCAATAAGAAGTTCCAAGGTATACAGTAAACCTGAAGTGAAGTATCGGAATCTAAAACTGGACTCACAGGATGGGAACAAATCGTAGAAAGTTAGAGTGTCAGTCTTCTTGTACTTAAGTAGGCATTGTGCCTTTTGAAATTCATTCCGATGCAATTTCTGTGTTCCATCGACAATAAGAGGTTCCAAGGTATACAGTAAACCTGAAGTGAAGCATCGGAATGTAAAACTGGACTCACAGGAGAGGTTCAAATCATAGAAAGTTAAAGTGTCAGTTCTCTTGTACTTAAGTCGGCATTGTGCCTTTTGATTTTAATTCCGATGCAATTTCCGTGTTACATCGTCAATAAGAAGTTCCGAGGTATACAGTAAACCTGAAGTGAAGCATCGGAATCTAAAACTGGACTCACAAGGGAGGTGCAAATCATAGAAAGTTAGAGTGTCAGTACTCTTATACTTAAGTCGGCATTGTGCCTTTTTAATCTAAGTCCGATGCAATTTCTGTGTACCATCGTCAATAAGATGTTCCACGGTATACAGTAAACCAGAAGTGAAGCAACGGAATCTAAAACTGGACTCACAGGAGAGGTTCAAATCATAGAAAATTAGAGTGTCAGCCCTCTTGTACTTAAGTCGGCATTGTTCCTTTTGTATTAAATTCGGATGCTATTTCTGTGTTTCATCGTCAATAAGAAGGTCCAAGGGATACAGTAAACCTAAAGTGAAGCATGAGAATCTAAAACTGGACTCACAGGAGAGGTTCAAATCATAGAAAGTTAGAGTGTCAGTCCTCTTGTACTTAAGTCGGCATTGTGCCTTTTGAATTTAATTCCGATGCAATTTCTGTGTTTCATTGTCAATACCATGTTCCAAGGTATACAGTAAACCTGAAGTAAAGCATCGGAATCAAAAACTGGACTCAGAGGGGAGGTTCAAATCATAGAAACTTAGAGTGTCAGTCCTCTTGTACTTAAGTCGGCATTGCGCCATTTGAATTTAATTCCGAAGCAATTTCTGTGTTTCATCGTCAATAAGAAGTTCCAAGTAAACCTGAAGAGGGGCATTGGAATCTAAAACTGGACTCACAGGAGAGGTTCTAATCATAGAAAGTGAGAGTGTCAGTCCCGTTGTACTTAAGTCGGCATTGTGCCCTTTGTATTAATTTCGGATGCAATTTCTGTGTTTCATCGTCAGTCAGAATTTCGAAGGTATACAGTAAACCTGAAGTGAAGCATCGGAATCTAACACTGGACTCACAGGAGAGGTTCAAATCATAGAAAGTAAGAGTGTCAGTCCTCTTGTATTTAAGTCGGCATTGTGCCTTTTGAATATAATTCCGATGCAATTTCTGTGTTTCATCGTCAATAAGAAGGTCCAAGGGATACAGTAAACATGAAGTGAAGTATCGGAATCTAAAACTGGACTCACAGGATAGCTTCAAATCATAGAAAGTTAGAGTGTCAGTCCTCTTGTACTTAAGTCGGCATTGTGCCTTTTGTATTAAAGTCGGATGCAATTTCTGTGTTTCATCGTCAATAAGTAGGTCCAAGGGATACAGTAAACCTGAAGTGAAGCATCGGAATCTAAAACTGGACTCACAGGAGAGGTTCAAATCATAGAAAGTTTGAGTGTCAGTCCTCTTGTACTTAAGTCGGCATTGTGCCTTGTGTATTAAATTCGGATGCAATTTCTGTGCTTCATCGTCAATAAGAAGGTCCAAGGGATACAGTAAACCTGAAGTGAAGCATCGGAATCTAAGACTGGACTCACAGAAGAGGTTCAAATCATAGAAAGTTAGAGTGTCAGTCCTCTTGTACTTAAGTCGGCATTGCGCCTTTTGAATATAATTCTGATGGACTTTCTGTGTTTCATCGTCAATAAGAAGCTCCAAGGTATACAGTAAACCTGAAGTAAAGCATCGGAATCTAAAACTTGACTCACAGGAGAGGTTCAAATCATAGAAAGTTAGAGTGTCAGTCCTATTGTACTTAAGTTGGCATTGTGCCTTTTGAATTTAATTCCGATGCAATTTCTGTGTTTCATCGTCAATAAGAAATTCCAATGTATACAATAAACCTGAAGTGTAGCATCGGAATCTAAAACTGGACTCACAGGAGAGGTTCAAATCATATAAAGTTAGAGTGTCAGTCCTCTTGTACTTAAGTCGGCATTGTGCCTCTTGTATTACATTCGGATGCAATTTCTGTGTTTTATCGTCAATAAGAAGGTCCAAGGGATACAGTAAACCTGAAATGAAGCATCGGAATCTATAACTGGACTCACAGGAGAGGTTCAAATCATAGAAATTTAGAGTGTCAGTCCTCTTGTACTTAAGTCGGCATTATGCGTTTTGTATTGAATTCGGATGCAATTTCTGTGTTTCATCGTCAATAAGAAGGTCCAAGGGATACAGTAAACCTGAAGTGAAGCATCGGAATCTAAAACTGGACTCACAGGAGAGTTTCAAATCATAGAAAGTTACAGGGTCAGTCCTCTTATACTTATGTCGGTATTGTGCCTTTTGAATTTAAATCCGATGCAATTTCTGTGTTTCATCGGCAATAAGAAGTTCCAAGGTATACAGTAAACCTGAAGTGAAGAATCGGAATCTAAAACTGGACTCACATGAGGGGAACAAATCGTAGAAAGTTAGAGTGTCAGTCTTCTTGTACTTACGTAGGCATTGTGCCTTTTGAAATTCATTCCGATGCAATTTCTGTGTTCCATCGTCAATAAGAGGTTCCAAGGTGTACAGTAAACCTGAAGTGAAGCATCGGAATCTAAAACTGGACTCACAGGAGAGGTTCAAATCATAGAAAGTAAGAGTGTCAGTCCTCTTGTATTTAAGTCGGCATTGTGCCTTTTGAATATAATTCCGATGCAATTTCTGTGTTTCATCGTCAATAAGAAGGTCCAAGGGATACAGTAAACCTGAAGTGAAGTATCGGAATCTAAAACTGGACTCACAGGATAGCTTCAAATCATAGAAAGTTAGAGTGTCAGTCCTCTTGTACTTAAGTCGGCATTGTGCCTTTTGTATTAAAGTCGGATGCAGTTTCTGTGTTTCATCGTCAATAAGTACGTCCAAGGGATACAGTAAACCTGAAGTGAAGCATCGGAATCTAAAACTGGACTCACAGGAGAGGTTCAAATCATAGAAAGTTTGAGTGTCAGTCCTCTTGTACTTAAGTCGGCATTGTGCCTTGTGTATTAAATTCGGATGCAATTTCTGTGCTTCATCGTCAATAAGAAGGTCCAAGGGATACAGTAAACCTGAAGTGAAGCATCGGAATCTAAGACTGGACTCACAGAAGAGGTTCAAATCATAGAAAGTTAGAGTGTCAGTCCTCTTGCACTTAAGTCGGCAATTCGCCTTTTGAATATAATTCTGATGGACTTTCTGTGTTTCATCGTCAATAAGAAGCTCCAAGGTATACAGTAAACCTGAAGTAAAGCATCGGAATCTAAAACTTGACTCACAGGAGAGGTTCAAATCATAGAAAGTTAGAGTGTCAGTCCTATTGTACTTAAGTTGGCATTGTGCCTTTTGAATTTAATTCCGATGCAATTTCTGTGTTTCATCGTCAATAAGAAATTCCAAGGTATACAATAAACCTGAAGTGTAGCATCGGAATCTAAAACTGGACTCACAGGAGAGGTTCAAATCATATAAAGTTAGAGTGTCAGTCCTCTTGTACTTAAGTCGGCATTGTGCCTCTTGTATTACATTCGGATGCAATTTCTGTGTTTTATCGTCAATAAGAAGGTCCAAGGGATACAGTAAACCTGAAATGAAGCATCGGAATCTATAACTGGACTCACAGGAGAGGTTCAAATCATAGAAATTTAGAGTGTCAGTCCTCTTGTACTTAAGTCGGCATTGTGCGTTTTGTATTGAATTCGGATGCAATTTCTGTGTTTCATCGTCAATAAGAAGGTCCAAGGGATACAGTAAACCTGAAGTGAAGCATCGGAATCTAAAACTGGACTCACAGGAGAGTTTCAAATCATAGAAAGTTACAGGGTCAGTCCTCTTATACTTATGTCGGTATTGAGCCTTTTGAATTTAAATCCGATGCAATTTCTGTGTTTCATCGGCAATAAGAAGTTCCAAGGTATACAGTAAACCTGAAGTGAAGAATCGGAATCTAAAACTGGACTCACATGAGGGGAACAAATCGTAGAAAGTTAGAGTGTCAGTCTTCTTGTACTTACGTAGGCATTGTGCCTTTTGAAATTCATTCCGATGCAATTTCTGTGTTCCATCGTCAATAAGAGGTTCCAAGGTGTACAGTAAACCTGAAGTGAAGCATCGGAATCTAAAACTGGACTCACAGGAGAGGTTCAAATCATAGAAAGTTAGAGTGTCAGTTCTCTTGTACTTAAGTCGGCATTGTGCCTTTTGATTTTAATTCCGATGCAATTTCCGTGTTTCATCGTCAATAAGAAGTTCCAAGGTATACAGTAAACCTGAAGTGAAGCATCGGAATCTAAAACTGGACTCACAAGGGAGGTGCAAATCATAGAAAGTTAGAGTGTCAGTACTCTTATACTTAAGTCGGTATTGTGCCTTTTTAATATAAGTCCGATGCAATTTCTGTGTTCCATCGTCAACAAGATGTTCCACGGTATACAGTAAACCAGAAGTGAAGCATCGGAATCTAAAACTGGACTCACAGGAGAGGTTCAAATCATAGAAAATTAGAGTGTCAGTCCTCTTGTACTTAAGTCGGCATTGTGCCTTTTGAATTTAATTCCGATGCAATTTCTGTGTTTCATCGTCACTACCATGTTCCAAGGTATACAGTAAACCTGAAGTAAAGCATCGGAATCAAAAACTGGACTCAGAGGGGAGTTTCAAATCATAGAAACTTAGAGTGTCAGTCCTCTTGTACTTAAGTCGGCATTGTGCCTTTTGAATTTAATTCCGAAGCAATTTCTGTGTTTCATCGTCAATAAGAAGTTCCAAGTAAACCTGAAGAGAAGCATTCGAATCTAAAACTGGACTCACAGGAGAGGTTCTAATCATAGAAAGTGAGAGTGTCAGTCCCGTTGTACTTAAGTCGGCATTGTGCCGTTTGCCTTAATTTCGGATGCAATTTCTGTGTTTCATCGTCAGACAGAATTTCCAAGGTATACAGTAAACCTGAAGTGAAGCATCGGAATCTAACACTGGACTCACAGGAGAGGTTCGAATCATAGAAAGTAAGAGTGTCAGTCCTCTTGTACTTAAGTCGGCATTGTGCCTTTTGAATATAATTCCGATGCTATTTCTGTGTTTCATCGTCAATATGAAGGTCCAAGGGATACAGTAAACCTGAAGTGAAGCATCGGAATCTAAGACTGGACTCACAGAAGAGGTTCAAATCATAGAAAGTTAGAGTGTCAGTCCTCTTGTACTTAAGTTGGCATTGTGCCCTTTGAATTTAATTCCGATGCAATTTCTGTGTTTCATCGTCAATAAGAAATTCCAAGGTATACAATAAACCTGAAGTGTAGCATCGGAATCTAAAACTGGACTCACAGGAGAGGTTAAAATCATATAAAGTTTGAGTGTCAGTCCTCTTGTATTTAAGTCGGCATTGTGCATTTTGTATTAAATTCGGATGCAATTTCTGTGTTTTATCGTCAATAAGAAGGCCAAAGGGATACAGTAAACCTGAAATGAAGCATCGGAATCTATAACTGGACTCACAGGAGAGGTTCAAATCATAGAAAGTTAGAGTGTCAGTCCTCTTGTACTTAAGTCGGCATTGTGCCTTTTGTATCAAATTCGGATGCAATTTCTGTGTTTAATCGTCAATAAGAAGGTCCAAGGGATACAGTACACCTGAAGTGAAGCATCGGAATCTAAAACTGGACTCACAGGAGAGTTTCAAATCATAGAAATTTACAGAGTCAGTCCTCTTGTACTTGAGTCGGTATTGTGCCTTTTAAATTTAAATCCGATGCAACTTCTGTGTTTCATCGGCAATAAGAAGTTCCAAGGTATACAGTAAACCTGAAGTGAAGAATCGGAATCTAAAACTGGACTCACAGGAGGGGAACAAATCATAGAAAATTAGAGTGTCAGTCCTCTTGTACTTAAGTAGGCATTGTGCCTTTTGAAATTCATTTCGTTGCAATTTCTGTGTTCCATCGTCAATAAGAAGTTCCAAGGTATACGGTAAACCTGAAGTGAAGCATCGGAATGTAAAACTGGACTCACAGGAGAGGTTCAAATCATAGAAAGTTAGAGTGTCAGTTCCCTTGTACTTAAGTCGGCATTGTGCCTTTTGATTTTAATTCCGATGCAATTTCCGTGTTTCATCGTCAATAATAAGTTCCAAGGTATACAGTAAACCTGAAGTGAAGCATCAGAATCTAAAATTGGACTCACAAGGGAGGTGCAATTCATAGAAAGTTAGAGTGTCAAAACCCTTATACCTAAGTCGGCATTGTGCCTTTTTCATTTAATTTCGATGCAATTTCTGTGTTCCATCGTCAGTAAGAAGTTCCACGGTATACAGTAAACCTGAAGTGAAGCATCGGAATATAAAACTGGACTCACAGGAGAGGTTCAAATCATATAAAGTTAGAGTGTTAGTCCTCTTGTTCTCAAGTCGGCAATGTGCCTTTTGTATTAAATTCGGAAGCAATTTCTGTGTTTCATCGTCAAGAAGACGGTCCAAGGGATACATTAAACCTGATGGGAAGCATCGGAGTCTAAAACTGGACTCACAGGAGAGTTTCAAATCATAGAAAGTTAGAGAGTCAGTCCTCTTGTACTTAAGTCGGTATTGTGCCTTATGAATTTAATTCCGATGCAATTTCTGTGTCTCATCGTCAATAAGAATTTCCAAGGTATACAGTAAACCTGAAGTGAAGCATCGGAATCTAAAACTGGACTCACAGGAGAGGTTCAAATCATAGAAAGTTAGAGTGTCAGTCCTCTTGTATTTAAGTCGGCATTGCTCCTTTTGTATTAAATTCGGATGCTATTTCTGTGTTTCATCGTCAATAAGAACGTCCAAGGGATACAGTAAACCTGAAGTGAAGCATCAGAATCGAAAACTGGACTCACAGGAGAGGTTCAAATCATAGAAAGTTAGAGTGTCAGTCCTCTTGTACTTAAGTCGGCACTGTGCCTTTTGAATTTAATTCCGACGCAATTTCTGTGTTTCATCGTCAATACCAAGTTCCAAGGTATACAGTAAACCTGAAGTAAAGCATCGGAATCTAAAACTGGACTCAGAGGAGAGGTTCAAATCATAGAAACTTAGAGTGTCAGTCCTCTTGTACTTAAGTCGGCATTGTACCTTTTGAATTTAATTCCGATGCTATTTCTGTGTTTCATCGTCAGTAAGAAGTTCCACGGTATACAGTAAACCTGAAGTGAAGCATCGGAATCTAAAACTGGACTCACAGGAGAGGTTCAAATCATAGAAAGTTAGAGTGTCAGTCCTCTTGTACTTAAGTCGGCATTGTGCCTTTTTTATTTAATTCGGATGCAATTTCTGTGTTTTATCGTCAATAATAAGGTCCAAGGGATACAGTAAACCAGAAGTGAAGCATCGGAATCTAAAACTGGACTCACAGGAGAGGTTCAAATCATAGAAAGTTAGAGTGTCAGTCCTCTTGTATTTAAGTCGGAATTGTGCCTTTTGTATTAAATTCGGATGCAATTTCTGTGTCCCATCGTCAATTAGAAGGTCCAAGGGATACAGTAAACCTGAAGTGAAGCATCGGAATCTAAAACTGGACTCATAGGAGAGTTTCTAATCATAGAGAGTTTTGAGAGTCAGTCCTCATGTACTTAAGTCGGTATTGTGCCTTTTGAATTTAAATCCGATGCAATTTCTGTGTTTCATCGGCAATAAGAAGGTCCAAGGTATACAGTAAACCTGAAGTGAAGAATCGGAAACTAAAACTGGACTCACAGGAGGGGAACAAATCATAGAAAGTTAGAGTGTCAGTTTTCTTGTACTTAAGTAGGCATTGTGCCTTTTGAAATTCATTCCGATGCTATTTCTGTGTTCGATCGTCAATAAGAAGTTCCAAGGTATACAGTAAACCTGAAGTGAAGCATCGGAATCTAAAACTGGACTAACAGGAAAGGTTCAAATCATAGAAAGTTAGTGTATCAGTACTCTTATACTTAAGTCGGCATTGTACCTTTTTAATTTAAGTCCGATGTAATTTCAGTGTTCCATCGTCAATAAGATGTTCCACGGTATACAGTAAACCTGACGTGAAGCGTCGGAATCTAAAACTGGACTCACAGGAGAGGTTCAAATCATAGAAAGTTAGAGTGTCAGTCCTCTTGTTCTTATGTGGGCATTGTGCCTTTTGTATTAAATTCGGATGCAATATCTGTGTTTTATCGTCAACAAGAAGGTCCAAGGGATACAGTAAACCTAAAGTGAAGCATCGGAATCTAAAACTGGACTCACAGGAGAGGTTCAAATCATAGAAAGTTAGAGTGTCAGTCCTCTTGTACTTAAGTCGGCATTGTGCCTTTTGTATTAAGTTCGGATGCAATTTCTGTGTTTTATCGTCAATAAGAAGGTCCAAGGGGTACAGTAAACCAGAAGTGTAGCATCGGAAACCAAAACTGGACTCACAGGAGAGGTTCAAATCATAGAAAGTTAGAGTGTCAGTCCTCTTGCACTTAAGTCGGTATTGTGCCTTTTCAATTTAATTCCGATGCAATTTCTGTGTTTCATCGTCAATGAGAAGTTCCAAGGTATACAGTAAACCTGAAGTGAAGCATCCTAATCTAAAACTAGACTCACAGGAGAGGTTCAAATCATAGACAGTTAGAGTGTCAGTCCTCTTGTACTTTAGTCGGCATTGTGCCTTTTGAATTTCATTCCGATGCAATTTCCGTCTTCCATCGTCAATACGATGTTCCAAGGTATACAGTAAACCTGACGTGAAGCATCGGAATCTAAAACTGGACTCACAGGAGAGGTTCAAATCATAGAAAGTTAGAGTGTAAGTCCTCTTGTACTTAAGTCGGCATTGTGCCTTTTGCATTTAATTCCGATGCAATTTCTGTGTTTCATCGTCAATACCAAGTTCCAAGGTATACAGTAAACCTGAAGTAAAGCATCGGAATCTAAAACTGCACTCAGAGGAGAGGTTCAAATAATAGAAAGTTAGAGTGTCAGTCCTCTTGTACTTATGTCGGCATTGTACCTTTTGAATTTAATTCCGATGCAATTTCTGTGTTTCGTCGTCAGTAAGAAGTTCCACGGTATACAGTAAACCTGAAGTAAAGCATCGGAATCTAAAACTGGACTCAGAGGAGAGGTTCAAATCATAGAAAGTTAGAGTGTCAGTCATCTTGTACTTAAGTCGGCATTGTGCCTTTTGTATTAAATTCGGATGCAATTTCTGTGTTTTATCGTCAATAAGAAGGTCCAAGGGATACAGTAAACATGAATTGAAGCATCGGAATCTAATACTGGACTCACAGGAGTGGTTCAAATCATAGAATGTTAGAGTGTCAGTCCTCTTGTACTTAAGTTTTCATTGTGCCTTTTGAATTTAATTCAGATGCAATTTCTGTGTTTGATCGTCAATAAGAAACTCCGAGGTACACAGTAAACCTGAAGTGAAGCATCGGAATCTGAAACTGGACTGACAGGAGAGGTTCAAATCATTGAAAGTTAGAGTGTCAGTCCTCTTGTACTTAAGTCGGCATTGTGCCTAGTGTATTAAATTCGTAAGCAATTTCTGTGTTTTATCATCAATAAGAAGGTCCAAGGGATACAGTAAACCTGAAGTGAAGCATCGGAAACTACAACTGGACTCACAGGTGGGGTTCAAATCATACAAAGTTAGAGTGTCAGTACTCTTGTACTTAGGTTGGCATTGTGCCTTTTATATTAAATTCGGATGCAATTTCTGTGTTTCATCTTCAATAAGAAGGTCCTAGTGATACAGTAAACCTGAAGTGAAGCGTCGGAATCTAAAACTGGACTCACAGGAGAGGTTCAAATCATAGAAAGTTAGAGTGTCAGTCCTCTTGCACTGAAGTTGGCATTGTGTCTTTTGTATTAAATTCGGATGCAATTTCTGTGTTTCATCGTCAATAAGAAGGTCCAAGGGATACAGTAAACCTGAAGTGAAGCATCGGAATCTAAAACTGGACTCACAGGAGAGTTTCTAACCATAGAAAGTTTTGAGAGTCAGTCCTCATGTACTGAAGTCGGTATTGTGCCTTTTGAATTTAAATCCGATACAATTTCTGTGTTTCATCGGCAATAAGAAGTAACAAGGTATACATTAAACCTGAAGTGAAGAATCGGAATCTAAAACTGGACTCACAGGAGGGGAACATATCATTGAAAGTTAGAGTGTCAGTCTTGTTGTACTTAAGTAGGCATTGTGCCTTTTGAAATTCATTCCGATGCAATTTCTGTGTTCCATCGTCAATAAGAAGTTCCAAGGTATACAGTAAACCTGAAGTGAAGCATCGGAATCTAAAACTGGACTCACAGGAGAGGTTCAAATCATAGAAAGTTAGAGTATCAGTTCTCTTGTACTTAAGTCGGCATTGTGCCTTTTGATTTTAATTCCGATGCAATTTCCGTGTTTCATCGTCAATAAGATGTTCCAAGGTATACAGTAAACCTAAAGTGAAGCATCGGAATATAAAACTGGACTCACAAGGGAGGTGCAAATCGTAGAAAGTTAGGGTGTCAGTACTCTTATACTTAAGTCGGCATTGTGCCTTTTTAATTTAAGTCCGATGTAATTTCTGTGTTCCATCGTCAATAAGATGCTCCACGGTATACAGTAAACCTGACGTGAAGCGTCGGAATCTAAAACTGGACTCACAGGAGAGGATCAAATCATAGAAAGTTAGACTGTCAGTCCTCTTGTTCTTATGTCGGCATTGTGCCTTTTGTATTAAATTCGGATGCAATATCTGTGTTTTATCGTCAACAAGAAGGTCCAAGGGATACAGTAAACCTGAAGTGAAGCATCGGAATCTAAAACTGGACTCACAGGAGAGGTTCACATCATAGAAAGTTAGAGTGTCAGTCCTCTTGTACTTAAGTCGGCATTGTGCCTTTTGTATCAAATTCGGATGCAATTTCTGTGTTTTATCGTCAATAAGAAGGACCAAGGGATACAGTAAACCAGAAGTGAAGCATCGGAATCTAAAACTGGACTCACAGGAGAGGTTCAAATCATAGAAAGTTAGAGTGTCAGTCCTCTTGCACTTAAGTCGGCATTGTGTCTTTTGTATTAAATTCGGATGCAATTTCCGTGTTTCATCGACAATAAGAAGGTCCAAGAGATACAGTAAACCTGAAGTGAAGCATCGGAATCTAAAACTGGACTCACAGGAGAGTTTCTAATCATAGAAAGTTTTGAGAGTCAGTCCTCATGTACTGAAGTCGGTATTGTGCCTTTTAAATTTAAATCCGATGCAATTTCTGTGTTTCATCGGCAATAAGAAGTTCCAAGGTATACAGTAAACCTGAAGTGAAGAATCGGCATCTAAAACTGGACTCACAGGAGGGGAACAAATCATAGAAAGTTAGAGTGTCAGTCTTCTTGTACTTAAGTAGGCATTGTGCTTTTTGAAATTCATTCCGATGCAATTTCTGTGTTCCATCGTCAATAAGAAGTTCCAAGGTATACAGTAAACCTGACGTGAAGCATCGGAATCTAAAACTGGACTCACAGGAGAGGTTCAAATCATAGAAAGTTAGAGTGTCTGTACTCGTATACTTAAGTCGGCATTGTCCATTTTTACTGTAAGTCCGATGCAATTTCTGTGTTCCATCGTCCATAAGAAGGTCCAAGGTATACAGTAAACCTGAAGGAAGCATCGGAGTCTAAAACTGGACTCACGGGAGAGTTTCAAATAATAGAAAGTTAGAGAGTCAGTCCTCTTGTACTTAAGTCGGTATTGTGCCTTTTGAATTTAATTCCGATGCAATTTCTGTGTTTCATCGTCAATAAGAAGTTCCAAGGTATACAGTAAACCTGAAGTGAAGCATGGGAATCTAAAACTGGACTCACAGGAGAGGTTCAAATCATAGACAGTTAGAGTGACAGTCCTCTTGTACTTAAGTCGGCATTGTGCCTTTTGAATTTCATTCCGATGCAATTTCTTTCTTCCATCGTCAATACGAAGTTCCAAGGTATACAGTAAACCTGACGTGAAGCATCGGAATCTAAAACTGGACTCACAGGAGAGGTTCAAATCATAGAAAGTTAGAGTGTAAGTCCTCTTGTAATTAAGTCGGCATTGTGCCTTTTGAATTTAATTCCGATGCAATTTCTGTGTTTCATCGTCAATACCAAGTTCCAAGGTATACAGTAAACCTGAAGTAAAGCATCGGAATCTAAAACTGGACTCACAGGAGAGTTTCTAATCATAGAAAGTTTTGAGAGTCAGTCCTTACGTACTGAAGTCGGTATTGTGCTTTTTAACTTAAATCCGATTCAATTTCTGTGTTTCATCGGCAATAAGAAGTAACAAGGTATACATTAAACCTGAAGTGAAGAATCGTAATCTAAAACTGGACTCACAGGATGGGAACAAATCATTGAAAGTTAGAGTGTCAGTCTTCTTGTACTTAAGTAGGCATTGTGCCTTTTGAAATTCATTCCGATGCAATTTCTGTGTTCTATCGTCAATAAGAAGTTCCAAGGTATACAGTAAACCTGAAGTGAAGCATCGGAATCTAAAACTGGACTCACAGGAGAGGTTCAAATCATAGAAAGTTAGAGTGTCAGTTCTCTTGTACTTAAGTCGGCATTGTGCCTTTTGTATTGAATTCGGATGCAATTTCTGTGTTTCATCGTCAAGGGGAAGGTCCAAGGGATACAGTAAACCTGAAGGGAAGCATCGGAGTCTAAAACTGGACTCACAGGAGAGTTTCATATCATAGAAAGTTAGAGAGTCAGTCCTCTTGTACTTAAGTCGGTATTGTGCCTTTTGAATTTAATTCCGATGCAATTTCTGTGTTTCATCGTCAATAAGAAGTTCCAAGGTATACAGTAAACCTGAAGTGAAGCATCGGAATCTAAAACTGGACTCACAGGAGAGGTTCAAATCATAGCCAGTTAGAGTGTCAGTCCTCTTGTACTTAAGTCGGCATTGTGGCTTTTGAATTTCATTCCGATGCAATTTCTGTCTTCCATCGTCAATAAGAATTTCCAAGGTATACAGTAAACCTGACGTGAAGCATCGGAATCTAAAACTGGACTCACAGGAGAGGTTCAAATCATAGAGAGTTAGAGTGTAAGTCCTCTTGTACTTAAGTCGGCATTGTGCCTTTTGAATTTTTATTCCGGTGCAATTTCTGTGTTTCATCGTCAATACCAAGTTCCAAGGTATACAGTAAACCTGAAGTAAAGCATCGGAATCTAAAACTGGACTCAGAGGAGAGGTTCAAATCATAGAAAGTTAGAGTGTCACCCATCTTGTTCTTAAGTCGGCATTGTGCCTTTTGTATTAAATTCGGATGATATATCTGTGTTTTATCGTCAATAAGAAGGTCCTAGGGATACAGTAAACATGAAGTGAAGCATCGGAATCTAATACTGGACTCACAGGAGAGGTTCAAATCATAGAATGTTAGAGTGTCAGTCCTCTTGTACTTAAGTTGGCATTGTGCCATTTGAATTTAATTCCGATGAAATTTCTGTGTTTCATCGTCAATAAGAAACTCCAAGGTACACAGTAAACCTGAAGTGATGCATCGGAATCTAAAACTGGACTGACAGGAGAGGTTCAAATCATAGAAAGTTAGAGTGTCAGTCCTCTTGTACTTAAGTCGGCATTGTGCCTAGTGTATTAAATTCGTATGCAATTTCTGTGTTTCATCGTCAATACCAAGTTCCAAGGTATACAGTAAACCTGAAGTGAAGCATCGGAATCTAAAACTGCACTCAGGGGAGAGGTTCAAATAATAGAAAGTTAGAGTGTCAGTCCTCTTTTACTTAGGTCGGCATTGTGCCTTTTGTATTAAATTCGGATGCAGTTTCTGTGTTTCATCGTCAATAAGAAGGTCCAAGGGATACAGTAAACCTGAAGTGAAGCATCGGAATCTAAAACTGGACTCACAGGAGAGTTTCAAATCATAGAAAGTTAGAGAGTCAGTCCTCTTGTACTTAAGTCGGTATTGTGCCTTTTGAATTTAATTCCGATGCAATTTCTGTGTTCCAAGGTATACAGTAATCCTGAAGTGAAGCATCGGAATCTAAAACTGGACTCACAGGAGAGGTTCAAATCATAGAAAGTTAGAGTGTCAGTCCTCTTGTACTTAAGTCGGCATTGTGCCTAGTGTATTAAATTCGTATGCAATTTCTGTGTTTTATCATCAATAAGAAGGTGCAAGGGATACAGTAAACCTGAAGTGAAGCATCGGGAACTAAAACTGGACTCACAGGAGAGGTTCAAATCATAGAGAGTTAGAGTGTAAGTCCTCTTGTACTTAAGTCGGCATTGTGCCTTATGAATTTTTATTCCGGTGCAATTTCTGTGTTTCATCGTCAATACCAAGTTCCAAGGTATACAGTAAACCTGAAGTAAAGCATCGGAATCTAAAACTGGACTCAGAGGAGAGGTTCAAATCATAGAAAGTTAGAGTGTCACCCATCTTGTTCTTAAGTCGGCATTGTGCCTTTTGTATTAAATTCGGATGATATATCTGTGTTTCATTGTCAATAAGAAGTTCCAAGGTATACAGTAAACCTGAAGTGAAGCATCGGAATCTAAGACTGGACTCACAGGAGAGGTACAAATCATAGACAGTTAGAGTGTCAGTCCTCTTGTACTTAAGTCGGCATTGTGCCTTTTGAATTTCATTCCGATGCAATTTCTGTCTTCAATCGTCAATAAGAAGTTCCAAGGCATACAGTAAACCTGACGTGAAGCATCGGAATCTAAAACAGGACTCACAGGAGAGGTTCAAATCATAGAAAGATAGAGTGTCAGTCATCTTGTACATAAGTCGGCATTGTGCCTTTTGTATTAAATTCGGATGCAATTTCTGTGTTTCATCGTCAAGAAGAAGGTCCAAGGGATACAGTAAACCTGAAGGGAAGCATCGGAGTCTAAAACTGGACTCACAGGAGAGTTTCAAATCATAGCAAATTAGAGAGTCAGTCCTCTTGTACTTAAGGCGGTATTGTACCTTTTGAATTTAATTCCGATGCAGTTTCTGTGTTTCATCGACAATAAGAAGTTCCAAGGTATACAGTAAACCGGAAGTGAAGCATCGGAATCTAAGACTGGACTCACAGGAGAGGTTCAAATCATAGACAGTTAGAGTGTCAGTCCTCTTGTACTTAAGTCGGCATTGTGCCTTTTGAATTTCATTCCGATGCAATTTCTGTCTTCCATCGTCAATAAGAAGTTCCAAGGCATACAGTAAACCTGACGTGAAGCATCGGAATCTAAAACTGGACTCACAGGAGAGGTTCAAATCATAGAAAGTTAGAGTATAAGTCCTCTTGTACTTATGTCGGCATTGTGGCTTTTGTATTTAATTCCGGTGCAATTTCTGTGTTTCATCGTCAATACCAAGTTCCAAGGTATACAGTAAACCTGAAGTAAAGCATCGGAATCTAAAAGTGGACTCAGAGGAGAGGTTCAAATCATAGAAAGTTAGAGTGTCAGTCCTCTTGTACTTATGTCGGCATTGTACCTTTTGAATTCAATTCCGATGCAATATCTGTGTTTCATCGTCAGTAAGAAGTTCCACGGTATACAGTAAACCTGAAGTAAAGCATCGGAATCTAAAACTGGACTCAGAGGAGAGGTTCAAATCATAGAAAGTTAGAGTGTCAGTCATCTTGTACTTAAGTCGGCATTGTGCCTTTTGTATTAAATTCGGATGCAATTTCTGTGTTTTATCGTCAATAAGAAGGTCCAAGGGATACAGTAAACATGAAGTGAAGCATCGGAATGTAATACTGGACTCACAGGAGAGGTTCAAATCATAGAATGTTAGAGTGTCAGTCCTCTTGTACTTAAGTTGGCATTGTGCCTTTTGAATTTAATTCCGATGAAATTTCTGTGTTTCATCGTCAATAAGAAACTCCAAGGTACACAGTAAACCTGAAGTGAAGCATCGGAATCTAAAACTGGACTGACAGGAGAGGTTCAAATCATAGAAAGTTAGAGTGTCAGTCCTCTTGTACTTAAGTCGGCATTGTGCCTAGTGTATTAAATTCGTATGCAATTTCTGTGTTTTATCATCAATAAGAAGGTGCAAGGGATACAGTAAACCTGAAGTGAAGCATCGGGAACTAAAACTGGACTCACAGGAGAGTTTCAAATCATGGAAAGTTGGAGGGTCAGTCCTCTTGTACTTAAGTCGGTATTGTGCCTTTTGAATTTAATTCCGATGCAATTTCTGTGTTCCAAGGTATACAGTAAACCTGAAGTGAAGCATCGGAATCTAAAACTGGACTCACAGGAGAGGTTCAAATCATAGAAAGTTAGAGTTTCAGTCCTCTTGTACTTAAGTCGACATTGTGCCTTTTGTATTAAATTCGGATGCAATTTCTGTGCTTTATCGTCAATAAGAAGGTCCAAGGGATACAGTAAACCAGAAGTGAAGCATCGGAATCTAAAACTGGACTCACAGGAGAGGTTCAAATCATAGAAAGTCAGAGTTTCAGTCCTCTTGTGCTTAAGTCGGCATTGTGCCTTTTGTATTAAATTCGGATGCAATTTCTGTGCTTCATCGTCAATAAGAAGGTCCAAGGGATACAGTAAACCTGAAGTGAAGCATCGGAATCTAAAACTGGACTCACAGGAGAGTTTCAAATCATAGTAAGTTAGAGAGTCAGTCCTCTTGTACTTAAGTCGGTATTGTGCCTTTTGAATTTAATTCCGATGCAATTTCTGTGTTCCAAGGTATACAGTAAACCTGAAGTGAAGCATCGGAATCTAAAACTGGACTCACAGGAGAGGTTCAAATCATAGAAAGTTAGAATGTCAGTCCTCTTGTTCTTAAGTCGGCATTGTGACGTTTGTATTAAATTCGGATGCAATATCTGTGTTTTATCGTCAACAAGAAGGTCCAAGAGATACAGTAAACCTGAAGTGAAGCATCGGAATCTAAACTGGACTCAAAGGAGAGGTTCAAATCATAGAAAGTTAGATTGTCAGTCCTCTTGTACTTAAGTCGGCATTGTGCCTTTTGTATTAAATTCGGATGCAATTTCTGTGTTTCATCGTCAAGAAGAAGGTCCAAGGGATACAGTAAACCTGAAGGGAAGCATCGGAGTCTAAAACTGGACTCACAGGAGAGTTTCAAATCATAGAAAGTTAGAGAGTCAGTCCTCTTGTACTTAAGGCGGTATTGTACCTTTTGAATTTAATTCCAATGCAATTTCTGTGTTTCATCGTCAATAAGAAGTTCCAAGGTATACAGTAAACCTGAAGCGAAGCATCGGAATCTAAGACTGGACTCACAGGAGAGGTTCAAATCATAGACAGTTAGAGTGTCAGTCCTCTTGTACTTAAGTCGGCATTGTGCCTTTAGAATTTCATTCCGATGCAATTTCTGTCTTCCATCGTCAATAAGAAGTTCCAAGGCATACAGTAAACCTGACGTGAAGCATCGGAATCTAAAACTGGACTCACAGGAGAGGTTCAAATCATAGAAAGTTAGAGTATAAGTCCTCTTGTACTTAAGTCGGCATTGTGCCTTTTGTATTTAATTCCGGTGAATTTCTGTGTTTCATCGTCAATACCAAGTTCCAAGGTATACAGTAAACCTGAAGTAAAGCATCGGAATCTAAAACTGGACTCAGAGGAGAGGTTCAAATCATAGAAAGTTAGAGTGTCAGTCCTCTTGTACTTATGTCGGCATTGTACCTTTTGAATTCAATTCCGATGCAATTTCTGTGTTTCATCGTCAGTAAGAAGTTCCACGGTATACAGTAAACCTGAAGTAAAGCATCGGAATCTAAAACTGGACTCAGAGGAGAGGTTCAAATCATATTAAGTTAGAGTGTCAGTCATCTTGTACTTAAGTCGGCATTGTGCCTTTTGTATTAAATTCGGATGCAATTTCTGTGTTTTATCGTCAATAAGAAGGTCCAAGGGATACAGTAAACATGAAGTGAAGCATCGGAATCTAATACTGGACTCACAGGAGAGGTTCAAATCATATAATGTTAGAGTGTCAGTCCTCTTGTACTTAAGTTGGCATTGTGCCATTTGAATTTAATTCCGATGAAATTTCTGTGTTTCATCGTCAATAAGAAACTCCAAGGTACACAGTAAACCTGAAGTGAAGCATCGGAATCTAAAACTGGACTGACAGGAGAGGTTCAAATCATAGAAAGTTAGAGTGTCAGTCCTCTTGTACTTAAGTCGGCATTGTGCCTAGTGTATTAAATTCGTATGCAATTTCTGTGTTTTATCATCAATAAGAAGGTGCAAGGGATACAGTAAACCTGAAGTGAAGCATCGGGAACTAAAACTGGACTCACAGGAGAGGTTCAAATCATAGAGAGTTAGAGTGTAAGTCCTCTTGTACTTAAGTCGGCATTGTGCCTTTTGAATTTTTATTCCGGTGCAATTTCTGTGTTTCATCGTCAATACCAAGTTCCAAGGTATACAGTAAACCTGAAGTAAAGCATCGGAATCTAAAACTGGACTCAGAGGAGAGGTTCAAATCATGGAAAGTTAGAGTGTCACCCATCTTGTTCTTAAGGCGGCATTGTGCCTTTTGTATTAAATTCGGATGATATATCTGTGTTTTATCGTCAATAAGAAGGTCCAAGGGATACAGTAAACATGAAGTGAAGCATCGGAATCTAATACTGGACTCACAGGAGAGGTTCAAATCATAGAATGTTAGAGTGTCAGTCCTCTTGTACTTAAGTTGGCATTGTGCCATTTGAATTTAATTCCGATGAAATTTCTGTGTTTCATCGTCAATAAGAAACTCCAAGGTACACAGTAAACCTGAAGTGATGCATCGGAATCTAAAACTGGACTGACAGGAGAGGTTCAAATCATAGAAAGTTAGAGTGTCAGTCCTCTTGTACTTAAGTCGGCATTGTGCCTAGTGTATTAAATTCATATGCAATTTCTGTGTTTCATCGTCAATACCAAGTTCCAAGGTATACAGTAAACTTGAAGTAAAGCATCGGAATCTAAAACTGCACTCAGAGGAGAGGTTCAAATAATAGAAAGTTAGAGTGTCAGTCCTCTTGTACTTAGGTCGGCATTGTGCCTTTTGTATTAAATTCGGATGCAGTTTCTGTGTTTCATCGTCAATAAGAAGGTCCAAGGGATACAGTAAACCTGAAGTGAAGCATCGGAATCTAAAACTGGACTCACAGGAGAGTTTCAAATCATAGAAAGTTAGAGAGTCAGTCCTCTTGAACTTAAGTCGGTATTGTGCCTTTTGAATTTAATTCCGATGCAATTTCTGTGTTCCAAGGTATACAGTAATCCTGAAGTGAAGCATCGGAATCTAAAACTGGACTCACAGGAGAGGTTCAAATCATAGAAAGTTAGAGTGTCAGTCCTCTTGTACTTAAGTCGGTATTGTGCCTTTTGAATTTAATTCCGATGCAATTTCTGTGTTTCATCGTCAATAAGAGGTTCCAAGGTATACAGTAAACCTGAAGTGAAGCATCGGAATCTAAAACTGGACTCACAGGAGAGGTTCAAATCATAGACAGTTAGAGTGTCAGTCCTCCTGTACTTAAGTCGGCATTGTGCTTTTTGAATTTCATTCCGATGCAATTTCTGTCTTCCATCGTCAATAAGGAGTTCCAAGGTATAGAGTAAACCTGAAGTGAAGCATCGGAATCTAAAACTGGACTCACAGGAGAGGTTCAAATCATAGAAAGTTAGAATGTCAGTCATCTTGTTCTTAAATCGGCATTGTGACGTTTGTATTAAATTCGGATGCAATATCTGTGTTTTATCGTCAACAAGAAGGTCCAAGGGATACAGTAAACCTGAAGTGAAGCATCGGAATCTAAACTGGACTCACAGGAGAGGTTCAAATCATAGAAAGTTAGATTGTCAGTCCTCTTGTACTTAAGTCGGCATTGTGCCTTTTGTATTAAATTCGGATGCAATTTCTGTGTTTCATCGTCAAGAAGAAGGTCCAAGGGATACAGTACACCTGAAGGGAAGCATCGGAGTCTAAAACTGGACTCACAGGAGAGTTTCAAATCATAGAAAGTTAGAGAGTCAGTCCTCTTGTACTTAAGGCGGTATTGTACCTTTTGAATTTAATTCCGATGCAATTTCTGTGTTTCATTGTCAATAAGAAGTTCCAAGGTATACAGTAAACCTGAAGTGAAGCATCGGAATCTAAGACTGGACTCACAGGAGAGGTACAAATCATAGACAGTTAGAGTGTCAGTCCTCTTGTACTTAAGTCGGCATTGTGCCTTTTGAATTTCATTCCGATGCAATTTCTGTCTTCCATCGTCAATAAGAAGTTCCAAGGCATACAGTAAACCTGACGTGAAGCATCGGAATCTAAAACTGGACTCACAGGAGAGGTTCAAATCATAGAAAGTTAGAGTGTCAGTCATCTTGTACTTAAGTCGGCATTGTGCCTTTTGTATTAAATTCGGATGAAATTTCTGTGTTTCATCGTCAAGAAGAAGGTCCAAGGGATACAGTAAACCTGAAGGGAAGCATCGGAGTCTAAAACTGGACTCACAGGAGAGTTTCAAATCATAGAAAATTAGAGAGTCAGTCCTCTTGTACTTAAGGCGGTATTGTACCTTTTGAATTTAATTCCGATGCAATTTCTGTGTTTCATCGTCAATAAGAAGTTCCAAGGTATACAGTAAACCGGAAGTGAAGCATCGGAATCTAAGACTGGACTCACAGGAGAGGTTCAAATCATAGACAGTTAGAGTGTCAGTCCTCTTGTACTTAAGTCGGCATTGTGCCTTTTGAATTTCATTCCGATGCAATTTCTGTCTTCCATCGTCAATAAGAAGTTCCAAGGCATACAGTAAACCTGACGTGAAGCATCGGAATCTAAAACTGGACTCACAGGAGAGGTTCAAATCATAGAAAGTTAGAGTATAAGTCCTCTTGTACTTAAGTCGGCATTGTGGCTTTTGTATTTAATTCCGGTGCAATTTCTGTGTTTCATCGTCAATACCAAGTTCCAAGGTATACAGTAAACCTGAAGTAAAGCATCGGAATCTAAAAGTGGACTCAGAGGAGAGGTTCAAATCATAGAAACTTAGAGTGTCAGTCCTCTTGTACTTATGTCGGCATTGTACCTTTTGAATTCAATTCCGATGCAATATCTGTGTTTCATCGTCAGTAAGAAGTTCCACGGTGTACAGTAAACCTGAAGTAAAGCATCGGAATCTAAAACTGGACTCAGAGGAGAGGTTCAAATCATAGAAAGTTAGAGTGTCAGTCATCTTGTACTTAAGTCGGCATTGTGCCTTTTGTATTAAATTCGGATGCAATTTCTGTGTTTTATCGTCAATAAGAAGGTCCAAGGGATACAGTAAACATGAAGTGAAGCATCGGAATCTAATACTGGACTCACAGGAGAGGTTCAAATCATAGAATGTTAGAGTGTCAGTCCTCTTGTACTTAAGTTGGCATTGTGCCTTTTGAATTTAATTCCGATGAAATTTCTGTGTTTCATCGTCAATAAGAAACTCCAAGGTACACAGTAAACCTGAAGTGAAGCATCGGAATCTAAAACTGGACTGACAGGAGAGGTTCAAATCATAGAAAGTTAGAGTGTCAGTCCTCTTGTACTTAAGTCGGCATTGTGCCTAGTGTATTAAATTCGTATGCAATTTCTGTGTTTTATCATCAATAAGAAGGTGCAAGGGATACAGTAAACCTGAAGTGAAGCATCGGGAACTAAAACTGGACTCACAGGAGAGTTTCAAATCATAGAAATTTGGAGGGTCAGTCCTCTTGTACTTAAGTCGGTATTGTGCCTTTTGAATTTAATTCCGATGCAATTTCTGTGTTCCAAGGTATACAGTAAACCTGAAGTGAAGCATCGGAATCTAAAACTGGACTCACAGGAGAGGTTCAAATCATAGAAAGTTAGAGTTTCAGTCCTCTTGTACTTAAGTCGACATTGTGCCTTTTGTATTAAATTCGGATGCAATTTCTGTGCTTTATCGTCAATAAGAAGGTCCAAGGGATACAGTAAACCAGAAGTGAAGCATCGGAATCTAAAACTGGACTCACAGGAGAGGTTCAAATCATAGAAAGTCAGAGTTTCAGTCCTCTTGTGCTTAAGTCGGCATTGTGCCTTTTGTATTAAATTCGGATGCAATTTCTGTGCTTCATCGTCAATAAGAAGGTCCAAGGGATACAGTAAACCTGAAGTGAAGCATCGGAATCTAAAACTGGACTCACAGGAGAGTTTCAAATCATAGTAAGTTAGAGAGTCAGTCCTCTTGTACTTAAGTCGGTATTGTGCCTTTTGAATTTAATTCCGATGCAATTTCTGTGTTCCAAGGTATACAGTAAACCTGAAGTGAAGCATCGGAATCTAAAACTGGACTCACAGGAGAGGTTCAAATCATAGAAAGTTAGAATGTCAGTCCTCTTGTTCTTAAGTCGGCATTGTGACGTTTGTATTAAATTCGGATGCAATATCTGTGTTTTATCGTCAACAAGAAGGTCCAAGGGATACAGTAAACCTGAAGTGAAGCATCGGAATCTAAACTGGACTCAAAGGAGAGGTTCAAATCATAGAAAGTTAGATTGTCAGTCCTCTTGTACTTAAGTCGGCATTGTGCCTTTTGTATTAAATTCGGATGCAATTTCTGTGTTTCATCGTCAAGAAGAAGGTCCAAGGGATACAGTAAACCTGAAGGGAAGCATCGGAGTCTAAAACTGGACTCACAGGAGAGTTTCAAATCATAGAAAGTTAGAGAGTCAGTCCTCTTGTACTTAAGGCGGTATTGTACCTTTTGAATTTAATTCCAATGCAATTTCTGTGTTTCATCGTCAATAAGAAGTTCCAAGGTATGCAGCAAACCTGAAGTGAAGCATCGGAATCTAAGACTGGACTCACAGGAGAGGTTCAAATCATAGACAGTTAGAGTGTCAGTCCTCTTGTACTTAAGTCGGCATTGTGCCTTAAGAATTTCATTCCGATGCAATTTCTGTCTTCCATCGTCAATAAGAAGTTGCAAGGCATACAGTAAACCTGACGTGAAGCATCGGAATCTAAAACTGGACTCACAGGAGAGGTTCAAATCATAGAAAGTTAGAGTATAAGTCCTCTTGTACTTAAGTCGGCATTGTGCCTTTTGTATTTAATTCCGGTGAATTTCTGTGTTTCATCGTCAATACCAAGTTCCAAGGTATACAGTAAACCTGAAGTAAAGCATCGGAATCTAAAACTGGACTCAGAGGAGAGGTTCAAATCATAGAAAGTTAGAGTGTCAGTCCTCTTGTACTTATGTCGGCATTGTACCTTTTGAATTCAATTCCGATGCAATTTCTGTGTTTCATCGTCAGTAAGAAGTTCCACGGTATACAGTAAACCTGAAGTAAAGCATCGGAATCTAAAACTGGACTCAGAGGAGAGGTTCAAAACATAGAAAGTTAGAGTGTCAGTCATCTTGTACTTAAGTCGGCATTGTGCCTTTTGTATTAAATTCGGATGCAATTTCTGTGTTTTATCGTCAATAAGAAGGTCCAAGGGATACAGTAAACATGAAGTGAAGCATCGGAATCTAATACTGGACTCACAGGAGAGGTTCAAATCATAGAATGTTAGAGTGTCAGTCCTCTTGTACTTAAGTTGGCATTGTGCCTTTTGAATTTAATTCCGATGAAATTTCTGTGTTTCATCGTCAATAAGAAACTCCAAGGGATACAGTAAACCAGAAGTGAAGCATCGGAATCTAAAACTGGACTCACAGGAGAGGTTCAAATCATAGAAAGTCAGAGTTTCAGTCCTCTTGTGCTTAAGTCGGCATTGTGCCTTTTGTATTAAATTCGGATGCAATTTCTGTGCTTCATCGTCAATAAGAAGGTCCAAGGGATACAGTAAACCTGAAGTGAAGCATCGGAATCTAAAACTGGACTCACAGGAGAGTTTCAAATCATAGTAAGTTAGAGAGTCGGTCCTCTTGTACTTAAGTCGGTATTGTGCCTTTTGAATTTAATTCCGATGCAATTTCTGTGTTCCAAGGTATACAGTAAACCTGAAGTGAAGCATCGGAATCTAAAACTGGACTCACAGGAGAGGTTCAAATCATAGAAAGTTAGAGTGTCAGTCCTCTTGTGCTTAAGTCGGAATTGTGCCTTTTGTATTAAATTCGGATGCAATTTCTGTGTTTTATCGTCAATAAGAAGGTCCAAGGGATACAGTAAACCAGAAGTGAAGCATCGGAATCTAAAACTGTACTCACAGGAGAGGTTCAAATCATAGAAAGTTAGAGTGTCAGTCCTCTTGTACTTAAGTCGGCATTGTGCCTTTTGTATTAAATTCGGATGCAATTTCTGTGTTTCACCGTCAAGAAGAAGGTCCAAGGGATACAGTAAACCTGAAGGGAAGCATCGGAGTCTAAAACTGGACTCACAGGAGAGTTTAAAATCATAGAAAGTTAAAGAGTCAGTCCTCTTGTACTTAAGTCGGTATTGTGCCTTTTGAATTTAATTCCGATGCAATATCTGTTTTTCATCGTCAATAAGAAGTTCCAAGGTATACAGTAAACCTGAAGTGAAGCATCGGAATCTAAAACTGGACTCACAGGAGAGGTTCAAATCATAGACAGTTAGAGTGTCAGTCCTCTTGTACTAAAGTCGGCATTGTGCCTTTTGAATTTCATTCCGATGCAATTTCTGTGTTTCATCGTCAATAAGAAGTTCCAAGGTATACAGTAAACCTGAAGTGAAGCATCGGAATCTAAAACTGGACTCACAGGAGAGGTTCAAATCATAGACAGTTAGAGTGTCAGTCCTCTTGTACTTAAGTCGGCATTGTGCCTTTTGAATTTCATTCCGATTCAATTTCTGTCTTCCATCGTCAATTAGGAGTTCCAAAGTATAGAGTAAACCTGAAGTGAAGCATCGGAATCTAAAACTGGACTCACAGGAGAGGTTCAAATCATAGAAAGTTAGAATGTCAGTCCTCTTGTTCTTAAGTCGGCATTGTGACGTTTGTATTAAATTCGGATGCAATATCTGTGTTTTATCGTCAACAAGAAGGTCCAAGGGATACAGTAAACCTGAAGTGAAGCATCGGAATCTAAACTGGACTCAAAGGAGAGGTTCAAATCATAGAAAGTTAGATTGTCAGTCCTCTTGTACTTAAGTCGGCATTGTGCCTTTTGTATTAAATTCGGATGCAATTTCTGTGTTTCATCGTCAAGAAGAAGGTCCAAGGGATACAGTAAACCTGAAGGGAAGCATCGGAGTCTAAAACTGGACTCACAGGAGAGTTTCAAATCATAGAAAGTTAGAGAGTCAGTCCTCTTGTACTTAAGGCGGTATTGTACCTTTTGAATTTAATTCCAATGCAATTTCTGTGTTTCATCGTCAATAAGAAGTTCCAAGGTATACAGTAAACCTGAAGTGAAGCATCGGAATCTAAGACAGGACTCACAGGAGAGGTTCAAATCATAGACAGTTAGAGTGTCAGTCCTCTTGTACTTAAGTCGGCATTGTGCCTTTTGAATTTCATTCCGATGCAATTTCTGTCTTCCATCGTCAATAAGAAGTTCCAAGGCATACAGTAAACCTGACGTGAAGCATCGGAATCTAAAACTGGACTCACAGGAGAGGTTCAAATCATAGAAAGTTAGAGTATAAGTCCTCTTGTACTTAAGTCGGCATTGTGCCTTTTGTATTTAATTCCGGTGCAATTTCTGTGTTTCATCGTCAATACCAAGTTCCAAGGTATACAGTAAACCTGAAGTAAAGCATCGGAATCTAAAACTGGACTCAGAGGAGAGGTTCAAATCATAGAAAGTTAGAGTGTCAGTCCTCTTGTACTTATGTCGGCATTGTACCTTTTGAATTCAATTCCGATGCAATTTCTGTGTTTCATCGTCAGTAAGAAGTTCCACGGTATACAGTAAACCTGAAGTAAAGCATCGGAATCTAAAACTGGACTCAGAGGAGAGGTTCAAATCATAGAAAGTTAGAGTGTCAGTCATCTTGTACTTAAGTCGGCATTGTGCCTTTTGTATTAAATTCGGATGCAATTTCTGTGTTTTATCGTCAATAAGAAGGTCCAAGGGATACAGTAAACATGAAGTGAAGCATCGGAATCTAATACTGGACTCACAGGAGAGGTTCAAATCATAGAATGTTAGAGTGTCAGTCCTCTTGTACTTAAGTTGGCATTGTGCCTTTTGAATTTAATTCCGATGAAATTTCTGTGTTTCATCGTCAATAAGAAACTCCAAGGTACACAGTAAACCTGAAGTGAAGCATCGGAATCTAAAACTGGACTGACAGGAGAGGTTCAAATCATAGAAAGTTAGAGTGTCAGTCCTCTTGTACTTAAGTCGGCATTGTGCCTAGTGTATTAAATTCGTATGCAATTTCTGTGTTTTATCATCAATAAGAAGGTGCAAGGGATACAGTAAACCTGAAGTGAAGCATCGGGAACTAAAACTGGACTCACAGGAGAGTTTCAAATCATAGAAAGTTAGAGGGTCAGTCCTCTTTTACTTAAGTCGGTATTGTGCCTTTTGAATTTAATTCCGATGCAATTTCTGTGTTCCAAGGTATTCAGTAAACCTGAAGTGAAGCATCGGAATCTAAAACTGGACTCACAGGAGAGGTTCAAATCATAGAAAGTTAGAGTTTCAGTCCTCTTGTACTTAAGTCGACATTGTGCCTTTTGTATTAAATTCGGATGCAATTTCTGTGCTTTATCGTCAATAAGAAGGTCCAAGGGATACAGTAAACCAGAAGTGAAGCATCGGAATCTAAAACTGGACTCACAGGAGAGGTTCAAATCATAGAAAGTTCGAGTTTCAGTCCTCTTGTGCTTAAGTCGGCATTGTGCCTTTTGTATTTAATTCGGATGCAATTTCTGTGCTTCATCGTCAATAAGAAGGTCCAAGGGATACAGTAAACCTGAAGTGAAGCATCGGAATCTAAAACTGGACTCACAGGAGAGTTTCAAAACATAGTAAGTTAGAGAGTCAGTCCTCTTGTACTTAAGTCGGTATTGTGCCTTTTGAATTTAATTCCGATGCAATTTCTGTGTTCCAAGGTATACAGTAAACCTGAAGTGAAGCATCGGAATCTAAAACTGGACTCACAGGAGAGGTTCAAATCATAGAAAGTTAGAGTGTCAGTCCTCTTGTGCTTAAGTCGGCATTGTGCCTTTTGTATTAAATTCGCATGCAATTTCTGTGTTTTATCGTCAATAAGAAGGTCCAAGGGATACAGTAAACCAGAAGTGAAGCATCGGAATCTAAATCTGTACTCACAGGAGAGGTTCAAATCATAGAAAGTTAGAGTGTCAGTCCTCTTGTACTTAAGTCGGCATTGTGCCTTTTGTACTAAATTCGGATGCAATTTCTGTGTTTCATCGTCAAGAAGAAGGTCCAAGGGATACAGTAAACCTGAAGGGAAGCATCGGAGTCTAAAACTGGACTCACAGGAGAGTTTCAAATCATAGAAAGTTAGAGAGTCAGTCCTCTTGTACTTAAGTCGGTATTGTGCCTTTTGAATTTAATTCCGATGCAATATCTGTTTTTCATCGTCAATAAGAAGTTCCAAGGTATACAGTAAACCTGAAGTGAAGCATCGGAATCTAAAACTGGACTCACAGGAGAGGTTCAAATCATAGACAGTTAGAGTGTCAGTCCTCTTGTACTAAAGTCGGCATTGTGCCTTTGAATTTCATTCCGATGCAATTTCTGTCTTCCATCGTCAATAAGAAGTTCCAAGGTATACAGTAAAACTGAAGTGAAGCATCGGAATCTAAAACTGGACTCAGAGGAGAGGTTCAAACCATAGAAAGTTAGAGAGTCAGTCCTCTTGTACTTAAGTAGGTATTGTGCCTTTTGAATTTAATTCCGATGCAATATCTGTGTTCCAAGGTATACAGTAAACCTGAAGTGAAGCATCGGAATCTAAAACTGGACTCACAGGAGAGTTTCATATCATAGTAAGTTAGAGAGTCAGTCCTCTTGTACTTAAGTCGGTATTGTGCCTTTTGAATTTAATTCCGATGCAATTTCTGTGTTCCAAGGTAAACAGTAAACCTGAAGTGAAGCATCGGAATCTTAAACTGGACTCACAGGAGAGGTTCAAATCATAGAAAGTTAGAGTGTCAGTCCTCTTGTGCTTAAGTCGGCATTGTGCCTTTTGTATCAAATTCGGATGCAATTTCTGTGTTTTATCGTCAATAAGAAGGTCCAAGGGATACAGTACACCAGAAGTGAAGCATCGGAATCTAAAACTGTACTCACAGGAGAGGTTCAAATCATAGAAAGTTAGAGTGTCAGTCCTCTTGTACTTAAGTAGGCATTGTGCCTTTTTAAAATTCATTCCGATGCAATTTCTGTGTTTCATCGGCAATAAGAAGTTCTAAGGTATACAGTAAACCTGAAGTGAAGAATCGGAATCTAAAACTGGACTCACAGGAGGGGAACAAATCATAGAAAGTTAGAGTGTCTGTCTTCTTGTACTTAAGTAGGCATTGTGCCTTTTGAAATTCATTCCGATGCAATTTCTGTGTTCCATCGTCAATAAGAATTTCCAAGGTATACAGTAATCCTGAAGTGAAGCATCGGTATCTAAAACTGGACTCACAGGAGAGGTTCAAATGATAGAAAGTTAGAGGGTCAGTTCTCTTGTACTTAAGTCGGCATTGTGCCTTTTGAATTTAATTCCGATGCAATTTCTGTGTTTCATCGTCAATACCAAGTTCCAAGGTATACAGTAAACCTGATGTAAAGCATCGGAAACTAAAACTGGACTCAGAGGAGAGGTTCAAATCATAGAAAGTTAGAGTGTCAGTCCTCTTGTACTTATGTCGGCATTGTACCTTTTGAATTTAAATCCGATGCAATTTCTGTGTTTCATCGTCAAGAAGAAGGTCCAAGGGATACAGTAAACCTGAAGGGAAGCATCGGAGTCTAAAACTGGACTCACAGGAGAGTTTCAAATCATAGAAAGTTAGAGAGTCAGTCCTCTCGTACTTAAGTCGGTATTGTGCCTTCTGAATTTAATTCCGATGCAATTTCTCTGTTCCAAGGTATACAGTAAACCTGAAGTGAAGCATCGGAATCTAAAACTGGACTCACAGGAGAGGTTCAAATCATAGAAAGTTAGAGTTTCAGTCCTCTTGTACTTAAGTCGGCATTGTGCCTTTTGTATTAAATTCGGATGCAATTTCTGTGTGTTATCGTCAATAAGAAGGTCCAAGGGATACAGTAAACCAGAAGTGAAGCATCGGAATCTAAAACTGGACTCACAGGAGAGGTTCAAATCATAGAAAGTTAGAGTGTCAGTCCTCTTGCGCTTAAGTCGGCATTGTGCCTTTGTATTAAATTCGGATGCAATTTCTGTGCTTCATCGTCAATAAGAAGGTCCAAGGGATACAGTATACCTGAAGGGAAGCATCGGAGTCTAAAACTGGACTCACAGGAGAGTTTCAAATCATAGAAAGTTAGAGAGTCAGTCCTCTTGTACTTAAGTCGGTATTGTGCCTTTTGAATTTAATTCCGATGCAATATCTGTTTTTCATCGTCAATAAGAAGTTCTAAGGTATACAGTAAACCTGAAGTGAAGCATCGGAATCTAAAACTGGACTCACAGGAGAGGTTCAAATCATAGACCGTTAGAGTGTCAGTCCTCTTGTACTTAAGTCGGCATTGTGCCTTTTGAATTTCATTCCGATGCAATTTCTGTCTTCCATCGTCAATAAGAAGTACCAAGGTATACAGTAAACCTGAAGTGAAGCATCGGAATCTAAAACTGGACTCACAGGAGAGGTTCAAATCATTGAAATTTAGAGTGTCAGTCCTCTTGTACTTAAGTCGGCATTGTGCCTTTTGAATTTAATTCCGGTGCAATTTCAGTGTTTCATCGTCAGTAAGAAGTTCCACGGTATACAGTAAACCTGAAGTAAAGCATCGGAATCTAAAACTGGACTCAGAGGAGAGGTTCAAATCATAGAAAGTTAGAGTGTCAGTCATCTTGTACTTAAGTCGGCATTGTGCCTTTTGTATTAAATTCGGATGCAATTTCTGTGTTTTATCGTCAATAAGAAGGTCCAAGGGATACAGTAAACATGAAGTGAAGCATCGGAATCTAATACTGGACTCACAGGAGAGGTTCAAATCATAGAATGTTAGAGTGTCAGTCCTCTTGTACTTAAGTTGGCATTGTGCCTTTTGAATTTAATTCCGATGCAATTTCTGTGTTTCATCGTCAATAAGAAACTCCAAGGTACACAGTAAACCTGAAGTGAAGCATCGGAATCTAAAACTGGACTGACAGGAGACGTTCAAATCATAGAAAGTTAGAGTGTCAGTCCTCTTGTACTTAAGTCGGCATTGTGCCTAGTGTATTAAATTCGAATGCAATTTCTGTGTTTTATCATCAATAAGAAGGTCCAAGGGATACAGTAAACCTGAAGTGAAGCATCGGAAACTAAAACTGGACTCACAGGAGAATTTCAAATCATAGAAAGTTAGAGAGTCAGTCCTCTTGTACTTAAGTCGGTATTGTGCCTTTTGTATTAAATTCGGATGCAATTTCTGTGCTTCATCGTCAATAAGAATTTCCAAGGTATACAGTAATCCTGAAGTGAAGCATCGGTATCTAAAACTGGACTCACAGGAGAGGTTCAAATGATAGAAAGTTAGAGTGTCAGTTCTCTTGTACTTAAGTCGGCATTGTGCCTTTTGAATTTAAGTCCGATGCAATTTCTGTGTTTCATCGTCAATACCAAGTTCCAAGGTATACAGTAAACCTGATGTAAAGCATCGGAAACTAAAACTGGACTCAGAGGAGAAGTTCAAATCATAGAAAGTTAGAGTGTCAGTCCTCTTGTACTTATGTCGGCATTGTACCTTTTGAATTTAAATACGATGCAATTTCTGTGTTTCATCGTCAGTAAGAAGTTCCACGGTATACAGTAAACCTGAAGAGAATCATCGGAATCTAAAACTGGACTCACAGGAGAGGTTCAAATCATTGAAATTTAGAGTGTCAGTCATCTTGTACTTAAGTCGGCATTGTGCCTTTTGTATTAAATTCGGATGCAATTTCCGTGTTTTATCGTCAATAAGAATTTCCAAGGGATACAGTAAACATGAAGTGAAGCATCGGAATCTAATACTGGACTCACAGGAGAGGTTCATATCATAGAATGTTAGAGTGTCAGTCCTCTTGTACTTAAGTTGGCATTGTGCCTTTTGAATTTAATTCCGATGCAATTTCTGTGTTTCATCGTCAATAAGAAACTCCAAGGTACACAGTAGACCTGAAGTGAAGCAACGGAATCTAAAACTGGACTGACAGGAGAGGTTCAAATCATGGAAAGTTAGAGTGTCAGTCCTCTTGTACTTAAGTCGGCATTGTGCCTTGTGTATTAAATTCGGATGCAATTTCTGTGTTTTTTCATCAATAAGAAGGTCCAAGGGATACAGTAAACCTGAAGTGAAGCATCGGAAACTAAAACTGGACTCACAGGAGGGGTTCAAATCATACAAAGTTAGAGTGTCGGTCCTCTTGTACTTAGGTCGGCATTGTGCCTTTTGTATTAAATTTTGATGCAATTTCTGTGTTTCATCGTCAAAATGAAGGTCCAAGGGATACAGTAAACCTGAAGTGAACCATCGGAATCTAAAACTGGACTCACAGGAGAGTTTCAAATCATAGAAAGTTAGAGAGTCAGTCCTCTTGTACTTAAGTCGGTATTGTGCCTTTTGAATTTAATTCCGATGCAATTTCTGTGTTTCATCGTCAATAAGAAGTTCCAAGGTATACAGTAAACCTGAGGTGAAGCATCGGAATCTGAAACTGGACTCACAGGAGAGGTTCAAATCATAGAAAGTTAGAGTGGCAGTCCTCTTGTACTTAAGTCGGCATTGTGCCTTTTGTATTAAATTCGGATGCAATTTCTGTGCTTCATCGTCAATAAGAAGGTCCAAGGGATACAGTAAACCTGAAGTGAAGCATCGGAATCTAAAACTGGACTCACAGGAGAGTTTCTAATCATAGAAAGTTTTGAGAGTCAGTCCTCATGTACTTAAGTCGGTTTGTGCCTTTTGAATTCAAATCCGATGCAATTTCTGTTTTTCATCGGCAATAAGAAGTTCCAAGGTAAACAGTAAACCTGAAGTGAAGAATCGGAATCTAAAACTGGACTCACAGGAGGGGAACAAATCATAGAAAGTTAGAGTGTCAGTCTTCTTGTACTTAAGTAGGCATTGTGCCTTTTGAAATTCATTCCGATGCAATATCTGTGTTCCATCGTCAATAAGAATTTCCAAGGTATACAGTAAACCTGAAGTGAAGCATCGGTATCTAAAACTGGACTCACAGGAGAGGTTCAAATGATAGAAAGTTAGAGTGTCAGTTCTCTTGTACTTAAGTCAGCATTGTGCCTTTTGATTTTAATTCCGATGCAATATCCGTGTTTCATCGTCAATAAGAAGTTCCAAGGTATACAGTAAACCTGAAGTGAAGCATCGGAATCTAAAACTGGACTCACAGTAGAGGTTCACATATTAGAAAGTTAGAGTGTCAGTCCTCTTGTTCTTAAGTCGGCATTGTGCCTTTTGTATTAAATTCGGATGCAATATCTGTGTTTTATCGTCAACAAGAAGGTCCAAGGGATACAGTAAACCTGTAGTGAAGCATCGGAATCTAAACTGGACTCACAGAAGTGGTTCAAATCATAGAAAGTCAGATTGTCAGTCCTCTTGTACTTAAGTCGGCATTGTGCCTTTTGTATTAAATTCCGATGCAATTTCTGTGTTTCATCGTCAAAAGGAAGGTCCAAGGGATACAGTATACTGAAGGGAAGCATCGGAGTCTAAAACTGGACTCACAGGAGAGTTTCAAATCATAGAAAGTTAGAGAGTCAGTCCTCTTGTACTTAAGTCGGTATTGTGCCTTTTGAATTTAATTCCGATGCAATTTCTGTGTTTCATCGTAGATAAGAAGGTCCAAGGGATACAGTAAACCAGAAGTGAAGCATCGGAATCTAAAACTGGACTCAGAGGAGAGGTTCAAATCATAGAAAGTTAGAGTGTCAGTCCTCTTGTACTTAAGTCGGCATTGTGCCTTTTGTATTAAATTCGGATGCAATTTCTGTATTTCATCGTCAAGAAGAAGGTCCAAGGGATACAGTAAACCTGAAAGGAAGCATCGGAGTCTAAAACTGGACTCACAGGAGAGTTTCACATCATAGAATGTTAGAGAGTCAGTCCTCTTGTACTTAAGTCGGTATTGTGCCTTTTGAATTTCATTCCGATGCAATTTCTGTCTTCCATCGTCAATAAGAAGTTCCAATGAATACAGTAAACCTGAAGTGAAGCATCGGAATCTAAAACTGGACTCACAGGAGTGGTTCAAATCATAGAAAGTTAGAGTGTAAGTCCACTTGTACGTAAGTCGGCATTGTGCCTTTTGAATTTAATTCCGATGCAATTTCTGTGTTTCATCGTCAATACCAAGTTCCAAGGTATACAGTAAACCTGAAGTAAAGCATCGGAATCTAAAACTGGACTCAGAGGAGAGGTTCAAATCATAGAAATTAGAGTGTCAGTCCTCTTGTACTTATGTCGGCATTGTACCTTTTGAATTTAATACCGATGCAATTTCTGTGTTTCATCGTCAGTAAGAAGTTCCACGGTATACAGTAAACCTGAAGAGAATCATCGGAATCTAAAACTGGACTCACAGGAGAGGTTCAAATCATTGAAATTTAGAGTGGCAGTCATCATGTACTTAAGTCGGCATTGTGCCTTTTGTATTAAATTCGGATGCAATTTCTGTGTTTTATCGTCAATATGAAGGTCCAAGGGATACAGTAAACATGAAGTGAAGCATTGGAATCTAATACTGGACTCACAGGAGAGGTACAAATCATAGAAAGTTAGAGTGTCAGTCCTCTTGTACTTAAGTCGGCATTGTGCCTTGTGTATTACATTCGGATGCAATATCTGTGTTTTATCATCAATAAGAAGGTCCCAGGTATACAGTAAACCTGAAGTGAAGCATCGGAATCTAAAACTGGACTCACAAGGGAGGTGCAAATCATAGAAAGTTAGAGTGTCAGTACTCTTATACTTAAGTCGGCATTGTGCCTTTTTAATTTAAGTCCGATGCAATTTCTGTGTTCCATCGTCAATAAGATGTTCCACGGTATACAGTAAACCTGAAGTGAAGCATCGGAATCTAAAACTGGACTCACAGGAGAGGTTCAAACCATAGAAAGTTAGAGTGTCAATCCTCTTGTACTTAAGTGGGCATTGTGCCTTTTGAAATTTATTCCGATGCAATTTCTGTGTTCCATCGTCAATAAGATGTTCCAAGATATATAGTAAAAATGAAGTGAAGCATCGGAATCTAAAACTGGACTCACAGGAGCGGTTCATATCATTGAAATTTAGAGTGTCAGTCATCCTGTACATAAGTCGGCATTGTGCCTTTTGAATTTAATTCCGATGCAAGTTCTGTGTTTCATCGTCAATAAGATACTCCAAGGTACACAGTAAACCTGAAGTGAAGCATCGGAATCTAAAACTGGACTGACTGGAGAGGTTCAAATCATGGAAAGTTAGAGTGTCAGTCCTCTTGTACTTAAGTCGGCATTGTGGCTTGTGTATTTAATTCGGATGCAATTTCTGTGTTTTATCATCAATAAGAAGGTCCAAGGGATACAGTAAACCTGAAGTGAAGCATCGGAATCTAAAACTGGACTCACAGGAGGGTTTCAAATCATACAAAGTTAGAGTGTCAGTCCTCTTGTACTTATGTCGGCCTTGGTACTTTTGTATTAAATTCGGATGCAATTTCTGTGTTTCATCGTCAAGAAGAAGGTCCAAGGGATACAGTAAACCTGAAGTGAAGCATCGGAATCTAAAACTGGACTCACAGGAGAGTTTCAAATCATAGAAAGTTAGAGAGTCAGTCCTCTTGTACTTAAGTCGGTATTGTGCCTTTTGAATTTAATTCCGATGCAATTTCTGTGTTTCATCGTCAATAAGAAGTTCCAAGGTATACAGTAAACCTGAAGTGAAGCATCGGAATCTAAAACTGGACTCACAGGAGAGGTTCAAATCATAGGAAGTTAGAGTGTCAGTCCTCTTGTACTTAAGTCTTCATTGTGCCTTTTGTATTAAATTCGGATGCAACTTCTGTGCTTCATCGTCAATAAGAAGGTCCAAGGGATACAGTAAACCTGAAGTGAAGCATCGGAATCTAAAACTGGTCTCACAGGAGAGTTTCTAATCATAGAAAGTTTTGAGAGTCAGTCCTCATGTACTTAAGTCGGTATTGTGCCTTTTGAATTCAAATCCGATGCAATTTCTGTGTTTCATCGGCAATAAGATGTTCCAAGGTATACAGTAAACCTGAAGTGAAGAATCGGAATCTAAAACTGGACTCACAGGAGGGGAACAAATCATAGAAAGTTAGAGTGTCAGTCTTCTTGTACTTAAGTAGGCATTGTGCCTTTTGAAATTCATTCCGATGCAATTTCTGTGTTCCATCGTCAATAAGAATTTCCAAGGTATACAGTAAACCTGATGTCAAACATCGGTATCTAAAACTGGACTCACAGGAGAGGTTCAAATCATAGAAAGTTTGAGTGTCAGTTCTCTTGTACTTAAGTCGGCGTTGTGCCTTCTGATTTTAATTCCGATGCAATTTCCGTGTTTCATCGTCAATAAGAAGTTCCAAGGTATACAGTAAACCTGAAGTGAAGCATCGGAATCTAAAACTGGACTCACAGGATAGGTTCACATCATAGAAAGTTAGAGTGTCAGTCCTCTTGTTCTTAAGTCGGCATTGTGCCTTTTGTATTAAATTCGGATGCAATAACTGTGTTTTATCGTCAACAAGAAACTCCAAGGGATACAGTAAACCTGTAGTGAAGCATCGGAATCTAAACTGGACTCACAGGATAGGTTCAAATCATAGAAAGTTAGATTGTCAGTCCTCTTGTACTTAAGTCGGCATTGTGCCTTTTGTATTAAATTCGGATGCAATTTCTATGTTTCATCGTCAAGAAGAAGGTCCAAGGCATACAGTAAACCTGAAAGGAAGCATCGGAGTCTAAAACTGGACTCACAGGAGAGTTTCAAATCATAGAAAGTTAGACAGTCAGTCCTCTTGTACTTAAGTCGGTATTGTGCCTTTTGAATTTAATTCCGATGCAATTTCTTTCTTCCATCGTCAATAAGAAGTTCCAAGGTATACAGTAAACCCGAAGTGAAGCATCGGAATCTAAAACTGGACTCACAGGAGAGGTTCAAATCATAGGAAGTTAGAGTGTAAGTCCTCTTGTACTTAAGTCGGCATTGTTCCTTTTGAATTTAATTCCGATGCAATTTCTATGTTTCATCGTCAATACCAAGTTCCAAGGTATACAGTAAACCTGAAGTAAAGCATCGGAATCTAAAACTGGACTCACAGGAGAGGTTCAAATCATTGAAATTTAGAGTGTCATTCCTCTTGTACTTAAGTCGGCATTGTGCCTTGTGTATTAAATTCGGATGCAATTTCTGTGTTTTATCGTCAATAAGAAGGTCCAAGGGATACAGTAAACATGAAGTGAAGCATTGGAATCTAATACTGAACTCACAGGAGAGGTTCAAATCATAGAATGTTAGAGGGTCAGTCCTCTTGTACTTAATTTGGCATTGTGCCTTTTGAATTAATTTCCGATGCTATTTCTGTGTTTCCTCGTCAATAAGAAATTCCATGGTACACAGTAAAGCTGAAATGAAGCATCGGAATCTAAAACTGGACTGACAGGAGAGGTTCAAATCATAGAAAGTTAGAGTGTCATTCCTCTTGTACTTAAGTCGGCATTGTGCCTTGTGTATTAAATTCGGATGCAATTTCTTTGTTTTGTCATCAATAAGAAGGTCCAAGGGATACAGTAAACCTGAAGTGAAGCATCGGAATCTAAAACTGGACTCACAGGAGAGGTTCGAATCATAGAAAGTTAGAGTGTCAGTCCTCTTGTACTTATGGCGGCATTGTACCTTTTGAATTTAATTCCGATGCAATTTCTGTGTTTCATCGTCAGTAAGAAGTTCCACGGTGTACAGTAAACCTGAAGAGAATCATCGGAATCTAAAACTGGACTCACAGGAGAGGTTCAAATCATAGAAAGTTAGAGTGTCAGTCCTCTTGTACTTAAGTCGGCATTGTGCCTTTTGTTTTAAATTCGGATGCAATGTCTGTGTTTTATCGTCAATAAGAAGGTCCAAGGGATACAGTAAATCAGAAGTAACATCGGAATCTAAAACTGGACTCACAGGAGAGGTTCAAATCATTGAAAGTTAGAGTGTCAGTCCTCTTGTACTTAAGTCGGCATTGTGCCTTTTGTATTAAATTCGGATGCAATTTCTGTGCTTCATCTTCAATAAGAAGGTCCAAGGGATACAGTAAACCTGAAGTGAAGCTTCGGAATCTGACACTGGACTCACAGGAGAGTTTCTAATCATAGAAAGTTTTGAGAGTCAGTCCTCATTTACTTAAATTGGTATTGTGCTTTTTGAATTCAAATCCGATGCAATTTCTGTGTTTCATCGGCAATAAGAAGTTCCAAGGTATACAGTAAACCTGAAGTGAAGAATCGGAATCTAAAACTGGACTCACAGGAGGGGAACAAATCATGGAAAGTTAGAGTGTCAGTCTTCTTGTACTTAAGTAGGCATTGTGCCTTTTGAAATTCATTCCGATGCAATTACTGTGTTCCATCGTCAATAAGAATTTCCAAGGTATACAGTAAACGTGAAGTGAAGCATCGGTATCTAAAACTGGACTCACAGGAGAGGTTCAAATCATAGAAAGTTAGAGTGTCAGTCCTCTTGTTCTTAAGTCGGCATTGTGCCATTTGTATTAAATTCGGATGCAATATCTGTGTTTTATCGTCAACAGGAAGGTCCAAGGGATACGGTAAACCTGTAGTGAAGCATTGGAATCTATACTGGACTCACAGGAGAGGTTCAAATCATAGAAAGTTAGATTGTCAGTCCTCTTGTACTTAAGTCGGCATTGTGCCTTTTGTATTGAATTCGGATGCAATTTCTGTGTTTCATCGTCAAGAAGAAGGTCCAAGGGATACAGTAAACCTGAAAGGAAGCATCGGAGTCTAAAACTGGACTCACAGGAGAGTTTCACATCATAGAAAGTTAGAGAGTCAGTCCTCTTGTACTTAAGTCGGTATTGTGCCTTTTGAATTTAATTCCGATGCAATTTCTGTCTTCCATCGGTAATAAGAAGTTCCAAGGTATACAGTAAACCTGAAGTGAAGCATCCGAATCTAAAACTGGACTCACAGGAGTGGTTCAAATCATAGAAAGTTAGAGTGTATGTCCTCTTGTACTTAAGTCGGCATTGTGCCTTTTGAATTTAATTCCAATGTAATTTCTGTGTTTCATCGTCAATACCAAGTTCCAAGGTATACAGTAAACCTGAAGTAAAGCATCGGAATCTAAAACTGGACTCAGAGGAGAGGTTCAAATCATAGAACGTTAGAGTGTCAGTCCTCTTGTACTTAAGTTGGCATTGTGCCTTTTGAATTTAATTCCGATGCAATTTCTGTGTTTCATCGTCAATAAGAAATTCCATGGTACACAGTAAACCTGAGGTGAAGCATCGGAATCTAAAACTGGACTGACAGGAGAGGTTCAAATCATAGAAAGTTAGAGTGTCAGTCCTCTTGTACTTAAGTCGGCATTGTGCCTTGTGTATTAAATTCGGATGCAAATTCTGTGTTTTATCATCAATAAGAAGGTCCAAGGGATACAGTAAACCTGAAGTGAGGCATCGGAATCTAAAACTGGACTCACAGGAGGGGTTCAAATCATACAAAGTTAGAGTGTCAGTCCTCTTGTACTTAGGTCGGCATTGTGCCTTTTGTATTAAATTCGGATGCAATTTCTGTGTTTCATCGTCAATAAGAAGGTCCAAGGGATACAGTAAACCTGAAGTGAAGCATCGGAATCTAAAACAGGACTCACAGGAGAGTTTCAAATCATAGAAAGTTAGAGAGTCAGTCCTCTTGTACTTAAGTCGGTATTGAGCCTTTTGAATTTAATTCCGATGCAATTTCTGTGTTTCATCGTCAATAAGAAGTTCCAAGGTATACAGTAAACCTTAAGTGAAGCATCGGAATCTAAAACTGGAGTCACAGGAGGGGTTCAAACCATAGAAAGTTAGAGTGTCAGTCCTCTTGTACTTAAGTGGGCATTTTGCCTTTTGATTTTAATTCAGATGCAATTTCCGTGTTTCATCGTCAATAAGAAGTTCCAAGGTATACAGTAAACATGAAGTGAAGCATCGGAATCTAAAACTGGACTCACAAGGGAGGTGCAAATCATAAAAAGTTAGAATGTCAGTACTCTTATACTTAAGTCGGCATTGTGCCTTTCTAATTTAAGTCCGATGCAATTTCTGTGTTCCATCGTCAATAAGATGTTCCACGGTATACAGTAAACCTGAAGTGAAGCATCGGAATCTAAAACTGGACTCACAGGAGAGGTTCAAACCATAGAAAGTTAGAGTGTCAGTCCTCTTGTACTTAAGTGGGCATTGTGCCTTTTGAAATTTATTCCGATGCAATTTCTGTGTTCCATCGTCGATAAGAAGTTCCAAGATATATAGTAAAAATGAAGTGAAGCATCGGAATCTAAAACTGGACTCACAGGAGAGGTTCACATCATAGAAAGTTAGAGTGTCAGTCCTCTTGTTCTTAAGTCGGCATTGTGCCTCTTGTATTAAATTTGGATTGCAATATCTGTGTTTTATCGTCAACAAGAAGGTCCAAGGGATACAGTAAACCTGTAGTGAAGCATCGGAATCTAAACTGGACTCACAGGAGAGGTTCAAATCATAGAAAGTTAGATTGTCAGTCCTCTTGTACTTAAGTCGGCATTGTGCCTTTTGTATTAAATTCGGATGCAATTTCTGTGTTTCATCGTCAAGAAGAAGGTCCAAGGGATACAGTAAAGCTGAAAGGAAGCATCGGAGTCTAAAACTGGACTCACAGGAGAGTTTCAAATCATAGAAAGTTAGAGAGTCAGTTCTCTTGTACTTAAATTGGTATTGTGCCTTTTGAATTTAATTCCGATGCAATTTCTGTGATTCATCGTCAATAAGAAGTTCCAAGGTATACAGTAAACCTGAAGTGAAGCATCGGAATCTAAAACTGGACTCACAGGAGAGGTTCAAATCATAGACAGTTAGAGTGTCAGTCCTCTTGTACTTAAGTCGGCATTGTGCCTTTTGAATTTCATTCCGATGCAATTTCTGTCTTCCATCGTAAATAAGAAGTTCCAAGGTATACAGTAAACCTGAAGTGAAGCATCGGAATCTTAAACTGGACTCACAGGAGAGGTTCAAGTCATAGAAAGTTAGAGTGTAAGTCCTCTTGTACTTAAGTCGGCATTGTGCCTTTTGAACTTAATTCCGATGCAATTTCTGTGTTTCACCGTCGATACCAAGTTCCAAGGTATACAGTAAACCTGAAGTAAAGCATTGGAATCTAAATCTGTACTCAGAGGAGAGGTTCAAATCATAGAAAGTTAGAGTGTCAGTCCTCTTGTACTTATGTCGGCATTGTACCTTTTGAATTTAATTCCGATGCAATTTCTGTGTTTCATCGTCCGTAAGAAGTTCCACGGTATACAGTAAACCTGAAGAGAATCATCGGAATCTAAAACTGGACTCACAGGAGAGGTTCATATCATTGAAATTTAGAGTGTCAGTCATCTTGTACTTAAGTCGGCATTGTGCCTTTTGTATTAAATTCGGATGCAATTTCCGTGTTTTATCGTCAATAAGAAAATCCAAGGGATACAGTAAACATGAAGTGAAGCATCGGAATCTAATACTGGACTCACAGGAGAGGTTCAAATCATTGAAAGTTAGAGTGTCAGTCCTCTTGTACTTATGTCGGCATTGTACCTTTTGAATTTAATTCCGATGCAATTTCTGTGTTTCATCGTCAATAAGAAACTCCAAGGTACACAGTAAACCTGAAGTGAAGCATCGGAATCTAAAACTGGACTGACAGGAGAGGTTCAAATCATGGAAAGTTAGAGTGTCAGTCCTCTTGTACTTAAGTCGGCATTGTGCCTTGTGTATTAAATTCGGATGCAATTTCTGTGTTTTATCATCAATAAGAAGGTCCAAGGGAAACAGTAAACCTGAATTGAAGCATCGGAATCTAAAACTGGACTCACAGGAGGGTTTCAAATCATACAAAGTAAGAGTGTCAGTCCTCTTGTACTTAGGTCGGCATTGTGCCTTTTGTATTAAATTCGGATGCAATTTCTGTGTTTCATCGTCAATAAGAAGGTCCAAGGGATTCAGTAAACCTGAAGTGAAGCATCGGAATCTAAAACTGGACTCACAGGAGAGGTTCAAATCATAGAAAGTTAGAGTGTCAGTCCTCTTGTTCTTAAGTCGGCATTGTGCCTTTTGTATTAAATTCGTATGCAATATCTGTGTTTCATCGTCAATAAGAAGGTCCAAGGGATACAGTAAACCTGAAGTGAAGCATCGGAATCTAAAACTTAACTCACAGGAGAGGTTCAAACCATAGAAAGTTAGAGTGTCAGTCCTCTTGTAATTAAGTGGGCATTGTGCCTTTTGAGATTTATTCCGATGCAATTTCTGTGTTCCATCGTCAATAAGAAGTTCCAAGATATATAGTAAAAATGAAGTGAAGCATCGGAATCTAAAACTGGACTCAGAGGAGAGGTTCACATCACAGAAAGTTAGTGTGTCAGTCCTCTTGTTCTTAAGTCGGCATTGTGCCTCTTGTATTAAATTCGGATGCAATATCTGTGTTTTATCGTCAACAAGAAGGTCCAAGGGATACAGTAAACCTGTAGAGAAGCATCGGAATCTAAACTGGACTCACAGGAGAGGTTCAAATCATAGAAAGTTAGATTGTCAGTCCTCTTGTACTTAAGTCGGCATTGTGCCTTTTGTATTAAATTCGGATGCAATTTCTGTTTTTCATCGTCAAGAAGAAGGTCCAAGGGATACAGTAAAGCTGAAAGGAAGCATCGGAGTCTAAAACTGGACTCACAGGAGAGTTTCAAATCATAGAAAGTTAGAGAGTCAGTTCTCTTGTACTTAAATTGGTATTGTGCCTTTTGAATTTAATTCCGATGCAATTTCTGTATATAATCGTCAATAAGAAGTTCCAAGGTATACAGTAAACCTGAAGTGAAGCATCGGAATCTAATACTGGACTCACAGGAGAGATTCAAATCATAGACAGTTAGAGTGTCAGTCCTCTTGTACTTAAGTCGGCATTGTGCCTTTTGAATTTCATTCCGATGCAATTTCTGTCTTCCATCGTAAATAAGAAGTTCCAAGGTATACAGTAATCCTGAAGTGAAGCATCGGAATCTTAAACTGGACTCACAGGAGAGGTTCAAGTCATAGAAAGTTAGAGTGTAAGTCCTCTTGTACTTAAGTCGACATTGTGCCTTTTGAATTTAATTCCGATGCAATTTCTGTGTTTCACCGTCGATACCAAGTTCCAAGGTATACAGTAAACCTGAAGTAAAGCATTGGAATCTAAATCTGTACTCAGAGGAGAGGTTCAAATCATAGAAAGTTAGAGTGTCAGTCCTCTTGTACTTATGTCGGCATTGTACCTTTTGAATTTAATTCCCATGCAATTTCTGTGTTTCATCGTCAGTAAGAAGTTCCACGGTGTACAGTATACCTGGAGAGAATCATCGGAATCTAAAACTGGACTCACAGGAGAGGTTCATATCATTGAAATTTAGAGTGTCAGTCATCTTGTACTTAAGTCGGCATTGTGCCTTTTGTATTAAATTCGGATGCAATTTCCGTGTTTTATCGTCAATAAGAATTTCCAAGGGATACAGTAAACATGAAGTGAAGCATCGGAATCTAATACTGGACTCACAGGAGAGGTTCAAATCATTGAAAGTTAGAGTGTCAGTCCTCTTGTACTTATGTCGGCATTGTACCTTTTGAATTTAATTCCGATGCAATTTCTGTGTTTCATCGTCAATAAGAAACTCCAAGGTACACAGTAAACCTGAAGTGAAGCATCGGAATCTAAAACTGGACTGACAGGAGAGGTTCATATCATAGAAAGTTAGAGAGTCAGTCCTCTTGTACTTAAGTCGGCATTGTGCCTTTTGAATTTAATTCCGATGCAATTTCTGTGTTTCATCGTCAATACCAAGTTCCAAGGTATACAGTAAACCTGAAGTAAAGCATCGGAATCTAAAACTGGACTCAGAGGAGAGGTTCAAATCATAGAAAGTTAGAGTGTCAGTCCTCTTGTACTTATGTTGGCATTGTACGTTTTGAATTTAATTCCGATGCAATTTCTGTGTTTTATCGTCAGTAAGAAGTTCCACGGTATACAGTAAACCCGAAGAGAATCATCGGAATCTAAGACTGGACTCACAGGAGAGGTTCAAATGTTTGAAATTTAGAGTGTCAGTCATCTTGTACTTATGTCGGCATTGTGCCTTTTGTATTAAATTCGGATGCAATTTCTGGGTTTTTTCGTCAATAAGAAGGTCCAAGGGATACAGTAATCATGAAGTGAAGCATCGGAATCTAATACTGGACTAAATGGAGAGTTTCAAATCATAGATTGTTAGAGTGTCAGTCCTCTTGTACTTAAGTTGGTACTGTGCCATTTGAATTTAATTCCGATGCAATATCTGTGTTTCATCATCAATAACAAATTCCAAGGTACACAGTAAACCTGAAATGAAGCATCGGAATCTAAAACTGGACTGACAGGTGAGGATCAAATCAAAGAAAGTTAGAGTGTCAGTCCTCTTGTACTTAAGTCGGCATTGTGCCTTGTGTATTAAATTCGGATGCAATTTCTGTGTTTTATCGTCAATAAGAAGGTCCAATGTATACAGTAAACCTGAAGTGAAGCATCGGAATATAAAACTGGACTCACAGGAGGGGTTCAAATCATACAAAGTTTGAGTGTCTGTCCTTTTGTATTTAGGTCGGCATTGTGCCTTTTGTATTAAATTCGGATGCAATTTCTGTGTTTCATCGTCAATATGAAGGTCCAAGGGATACAGTAAACCTGAAGTGAAGCATCGGAATCTAAAACTGGACTCACAGGAGAGTTTCAAATCATAGAAAGTTAGACAGTCAGTCTTCTTGTACTTAAGTCGGTATTGTGCCTTTTGAATTTAATTCCGATGCAATTTCTGTGTTTCATCGTCAATAAGAAGTTCCAAGGTATACAGTAAAACTGAAGTGAAGCATCGGAATCTAAAACTGGATTCACAGGAGGGGTTCAAACCATAGAAAGTTAGAGTGTCAGTCCTCTTGTACTTAAGTCGGCATTGTGCCTTTTGAAATTCATTCCAATGCAATTTCTGTGTTCCATCGTCAATAAGAAGTTCCAAGGTATACAGTACACCTGAAGTGAAGCATCTGAATCTAAAACTGGATTCACAGGAGAGGTTCAAATCATATATAGTTAGAGTGTCAGTCTTCTTGTACTTAAGTCGGCATTGTGCCTTTTGAAATTAATTCCGATGCAATTTATGTGTTTCATCGTCAATAAGAAGTTCCAAGGTATACAGTAAACCTGAAGTGAAGCATCGGAATCTAAATCTGGACTCAAAGGAGAGGTTCAAATCATAGTAAGTTAGAGGGTCAGTCCTCTTGTACTTAAGTCGGAATTGTGCCTTTTGAATTTAATTCCGATGCAATTTCTGTCTTTCATCGTCAATAAGAAGTACCAAGGTATGCAGTAAACCTGAAGTGAAGCATCGGAATCTAAAACTGGACTCACAGGAGAGGTTCAAATCATAGAAAGTTAGAGTGTCAGTCCTCTTGACCTTAAGTCGGCATTGTGCCTTTTGTATTAAATTCGTATGCAATATCTGTGTTTCATCGTCAATAAGAAGGTCCAAGGGATACAGTAAACCTGAAGGGAAGCATCGGAGTCTAAAACTGGACTCACAGGAGAGTTTCAAATCATAGAAAGTTGGAGACTCAGTCCTCTTGTACTTAAGTCGGCATTGTACCTTTTGAATTTAATTCCGATGCAATTTCTGTGTTTCATCGTCAGTAAGAAGTCCACGGTATACAGTAAACCTGAAGAGAATCATCGGAATCTAAAACTGGACTCACAGGAGAGGTTCAAATCATTGAAATTTAAAGTGTCAGTCATCTTGTACTTAAGTCGGCATTGTGCCTTTTGTATTAAATTCGGATGCAATTTCTGGGTTTTTTCGTCAATAAGAAGTTCCAAGGTATACAGTAAACCTGAAGGGAAGCATCGGAGTCTAAAACTGTACTCACAGGAGAGTTTCAAATCATAGAAAGTTGGAGACTCAGTCCTCTTGTACTTAAGTCGGCATTGTGCCTTTTGAATTTAATTCCGATAGAATTTATGTGTTTCATCGTCAATAATAAGTTCCAAGGTATACAGTAAACCTGAAGTGAAGCATCGGAATCTAAATCTGGACTCAAAGGAGAGGTTCAAATCATAGAAAGTTAGAGGGTCAGTCCTCTTGTACTTATGTCGGAATTGTGCCTTTTGAATTTAATTCCGATGCAATTTCTGTCTTTCATCGTCAATAAGAAGTACCAAGGTATACAGTAAACCTGAAGTGAAGCATCGGAATCTAAAACTGGACTCACAGGAGAGGTTCAAATCATAGAAAGTTAGAGTGTCAGTCCTCTTGTTCTTAAGTCGGCATTGTGCCTTTTGTATTAAATTCGTATGCAATATCTGTAATTCATCGTCAATAAGAAGGTCCAAGGGATACAGTAAACCTGAAGTGAAGCATCGGAATCTAAAACTGGACTCACAGGAGAGGTTCAAATCATAGAAATTAGAGTGTCAGTCCTCTTGTACTTAAGTCGGCATTGTGCCTTTTGTATTAAATTCGGATGCAATTTCTGTGTTTCATCGTCAAGAAGAAAGTCCAAGGGATACAGTAAACCTGCACGGAAGCATCGGAGTCTAAAACTGGACTCACAGGAGAGTTTCAAATCATAGAAAGTTGGAGAGTCAGTCCTCTTGTACTTATGTCGGTATTGTGCTTTTTGAATTTCATTCCGATGCAATTTCTGTGTTTCATCGTCAATAAGAAGTTCCAAGGTATACAGTAAACCTGAAGTGAAGTATCGGAATCTATAACTGGATTCACAGGAGAGGTTCAAATCATGGAAAGTTAGAGTGTCAGTCCTCATGTACTTAGGTAGGCATTGTGCCTTGTGTATTAACTTCGGATGCAATTTCTGTGTTTTATTATCAATAAGAAGGTCCAAGGGAAACAGTAAACCTGAATTGAAGCATCGGAATCTAAAACTGGACGCACAGGAGGGGTTCAAATCATACAAAGTTAGAGTGTCTGTCCTCTTGTACTTAGGTCGGCATTGTGCCTTTTGAATTAAATTCGGATGCAATTTCTGTGTTTCATCGTCAATAAGAATGTCCAAGGGATACAGTAAACCTGAAGTGAAGCATCGGAATCTAAAACTGGACTCACAGGAGAGTTTCAAATCATAGAAAGTTAGAGAGTCAGTCCTCTTGTACTTAAGTCGGCATTGTGCCTTTTGAATTTAATTCCGATGCAATTTCTGCGTTTCATCGTCAATAAGAAGTTCCAAGGTATACAGTAAACCTGAAGTGAAGCATCGGAATCTAAAACTGGACTCACAGGAGAAGTTCATATCATAGAAAATTAGAGAGTCTGTCCTCTTGTACTTAAGTCGGCATTGTGCCTTTTGAATTTAATTCCCATGCAATTTCTGTGTTTCATCGTCAATACCAAGTTCCAAGGTATACAGTAAACCTGAAGTAAAGCATCGGAATCTAAAACTGGACTCAGAGGAGAGGTTCAAATCATAGAAAGTTAGAGTGTCAGTCCTCTTGTACTTATGTCGGCATTGTATGTTTTGAATTTAATTCCGATGCAATTTCTGTGTTTCATCGTCAGTAAGAAGTTCCACGGTATACAGTAAACCTGAAGAGAATCATCGGAATCTAAGACTGGACTCACAGGAGAGGTTCAAATGTTGAAATTTAGAGTGTCAGTCATCTTGTACTTAAGTCGGCATTGTGCCTTTTGTATTAAATTCGGATGCAGTTTCTGGGTTTTTTCGTCAATAAGAAGGTCCAAGGGATACAGTAATCATGAAGTGAAGCATCGGAATCTAATACTGGACTCACAGGAGAGGTTCAAATCATAGATTGTTAGAGTGTCAGTCCTCTTGTACTTAAGTTGGTACTGTGCCTTTTGAATTTAATTCCGATGCAATATCTGTGTTTCATCGTCAATAAGAAATTCCAAGGTACACAGTAAACCTGAAATGAAGCATCGGAATCTAAAACTGGACTGACAGGTGAGGATCAAATCAAAGAAAGTTAGAGTGTCAGTCCTCTTGTACTTAAGTCGGCATTGTGCCTTGTGTATTAAATTCGGATGCAATTTCTGTATTTTATCGTCAATAAGAAGGTCCAATGTATACAGTAAACCTGAAGTGAAGCATCGGAATCTAAAACTGGACTCACAGGAGGGGTTCAAATCATACAAAGTTTGAGTGTCTTTCCTTTTGTACTTAGGTCGGCATTGTGCCTTTTGTATTAAATTCGGATGCAATTTCTGTGTTTCATCGTCAATATGAAGGTCCAAGGGATACAGTAAACCTGAAGTGAAGCATCGGAATCTAAAACTGGACTCACAGGAGAGTTTCAAATCACAGAAAGTTAGACAGTCAGTCCTCTTGTACTTAAGTCGGTATTGTGCCTTTTGAATTTAATTCCGATGCAATTTCTGTGTTTCATCGTCAATAAGAAGTTCCAAGGTATACAGTAAAACTGAAGTGAAGCATCGGAATCTAAAACTGGACTCACAGGAGGGGTTGAAACCACAGAAAGTTAGAGTGTCAGTCCTCTTGTACTTAAGTCGGCATTGTGCCTTTTGAAATTCATTCCAATGCAATTTCTGTGTTCCATCGTCAATAAGAAGTTCCAAGGTATACAGTACACCTGAAGTGAAGCATCGGAATCTAAAACTGGATTCACAGGAGAGGTTCAAATCATATAAAGTTAGAGTGTCAGTCTTCTTGTACTTAAGTCGGCATTGTGCCTTTTGAATTTAATTCCGATAGAATTTATGTGTTTCATCGTCAATAATAAGTTCCAAGGTATACAGTAAACCTGAAGTGAAGCATCGGAATCTAAATCTGGACTCAAAGGAGAGGTTCAAATCATAGAAAGTTAGAGGGTCAGTCCTCTTGTACTTATGTCGGAATTGTGCCTTTTGAATTTAATTCCGATGCAATTTCTGTCTTTCATCGTCAATAAGAAGTACCAAGGTATACAGTAAACCTGAAGTGAAGCATCGGAATCTAAAACTGGACTCACAGGAGAGGTTCAAATCATAGAAAGTTAGAGTGTCAGTCCTCTTGTTCTTAAGTCGGCATTGTGCCTTTTGTATTAAATTCGTATGCAATATCTGTGTTTCATCGTCAATAAGAAGGTCCAAGGGATACAGTAAACCTGAAGTGAAGCATCGGAATCTAAAACTGGACTCACAGGAGAGGTTCAAATCATAGAAAGTTAGAGTGTCAGTCCTCTTGTACTTAAGTCGGCATTGTGCCTTTTGTATTAAATTCGGATGCAATTTCTGTGTTTCATCGTCAAGAAGAAGGTCCAAGGGATACAGTAAACCTGCAGGGAAGCATCGGAGTCTAAAACTGGACTCACAGGAGAGTTTCAAATCATAGAAAGTTGGAGAGTCAGTCCTCTTGTACTTATGTCGGTATTGTGCTTTTTGAATTTCATTCCGATGCAATTTCTGTGTTTCATCGTCAATAAGAAGTTCCAAGGTATACAGTAAACCTGAAGTGAAGTATCGGAATCTATAACTGGATTCACAGGAGAGGTTCAAATCATGGAAAGTTAGAGTGTCAGTCCTCATGTACTTAAGTAGGCATTGTGCCTTGTGTATTAAATTCGGATGCAATCTCTGTGTTTTATCATCAATAAGAAGGTCCAAGGGAAACAGTAAACCTGAATTGAAGCATCGGAATCTAAAACTGGACTCTCAGGAGGGGTTCAAATCATACAAATTTAGAGTGTCTGTCCTCTTGTACTTAGGTCGGCATTGTGCCTTTTGAATTAAATTCGGATGCAATTTCTGTGTTTCATCGTCAATAAGAATGTCCAAGGGATACAGTAAACCTGAAGTGAAGCATCGGAATCTAAAACTGGACTCACAGGAGAGTTTCAAATCATAGAAAGTTAGAGAGTCAGTCCTCTTGTACTTAAGTCGGCATTGTGCCTTTTGAATTTAATTCCGATACAATTTCTGCGTTTCATCGTCAATAAGAAGTTCCAAGGTATACAGTAAACCTGAAGTGAAGCATCGGAATCTAAAACTGGACTCACAGGAGAGGTTCATATCATAGAAAGTTAGAGAGTCAGTCCTATTGTACTTAAGTCGGCATTGTGCCTTTTGAATTTAATTCCGATGCAATTTCTGTGTTTCATCGTCAATACCAAGTTCCAAGGTATACAGTAAACCTGAAGTAAGGCATCGGAATCTAAAACTGGACTCAGAGGAGAGGTTCAAATCATAGAAAGTTAGAGTGTCAGTCCTCTTGTACTTATGTCGGCATTGTAGGTTTTGAATTTAATTCCGATGCAATTTCTGTGTTTCATCGTCAGTAAGAAGTTCCACGGTATACAGTAAACCTGAAGAGAATCATCGGAATCTAAGACTGGACTCACAGGAGAGGTTCAAATGTTTGAAATTTAGAGTGTCAGCCATCTTGTACTTAAGTCGGCATTGTGCCTTTTGTATTAAATTCGGATGCAATTTCTGGGTTTTTTCGTCAATAAGAAGGTCCAAGGGATACAGTAATCATGAAGTGAAGCATCGGAATCTAATACTGGACTCACAGGAGAGGTTCAAATCATAGATTGTTAGAGTGTCAGTCCTCTTGTACTTAAGTTGCTACTGTGCCTTTTGAATTTAATTCCGATGCAATATCTGTGTTTCATCGTCAATAAGAAATTCCAAGGTACACAGTAAACCTGAAATGAAGCATCGGAATCTAAAACTGGACTGACAGGTGAGGATCAAATCAAAGAAAGTTAGAGTGTCAGTCCTCTTGTACTTAAGTCGGCATTGTGCCTTGTGTATTAAATTCGGATGCAATTTCTGTATTTTATCGTCAATAAGAAGGTCCAATGTATACAGTAAACCTGAAGTGAAGCATCGGAATCTAAAACTGGACTCACAGGAGGGGTTCAAATCATACAAAGTTTGAGTGTCTGTCCTTTTGTACTTAGGTCGGCATTGTGCCTTTTGTATTAAATTCGGATGCAATTTCTGTGTTTCATCGTCAATAAGAAGTTCCAAGGTATACAGTACACCTGAAGTGAAGCATCGGAATCTAAAACAGGATTCACAGGAGAGGTTCAAATCATATAAAGTTAGAGTGTCAGTCTTCTTGTACTTAAGTCGGCATTGTGCCTTTTGAATTTAATTCCGATAGAATTTATGTGTTTCATCGTCAATAATAAGTTCCAAGGTATACAGTAAACCTGAAGTGAAGCATCGGAATCTAAATCTGGACTCAAAGGAGAGGTTCAAATCATAGAAAGTTAGAGGGTCAGTCCTCTTGTACTTATGTCGGAATTGTGCCTTTTGAATTTAATTCCGATGCAATTTCTGTGTTTCATCGTCAATAAGAAGTACCAAGGTATACAGTAAACCTGAAGTGAAGCATCGGAATCTAAAACTGGACTCACAGGAGGGGTTGAAACCACAGAAAGTTAGAGTGTCAGTCCTCTTGTACTTAAGTCGGCATTGTGCCTTTTGAAATTCATTCCAATGCAATTTCTGTGTTCCATCGTCAATAAGAAGTTCCAAGGTATACAGTACACCTGAAGTGAAGCATCGGAATCTAAAACTGGATTCACAGGAGAGGTTCAAATCATATAAAGTTAGAGTGTCAGTCTTCTTGTACTTAAGTCGGCATTGTGCCTTTTGAATTTAATTCCGATAGAATTTATGTGTTTCATCGTCAATAATAAGTTCCAAGGTATACAGTAAACCTGAAGTGAAGCATCGGAATCTAAATCTGGACTCAAAGGAGAGGTTCAAATCATAGAAAGTTAGAGGGTCAGTCCTCTTGTACTTATGTCGGAATTGTGCCTTTTGAATTTAATTCCGATGCAATTTCTGTCTTTCATCGTCAATAAGAAGTACCAAGGTATACAGTAAACCTGAAGTGAAGCATCGGAATCTAAAACTGGACTCACAGGAGAGGTTCAAATCATAGAAAGTTAGAGTGTCAGTCCTCTTGTTCTTAAGTCGGCATTGTGCCTTTTGTATTAAATTCGTATGCAATATCTGTGTTTCATCGTCAATAAGAAGGTCCAAGGGATACAGTAAACCTGAAGTGAAGCATCGGAATCTAAAACTGGACTCACAGGAGAGGTTCAAATCATAGAAAGTTAGAGTGTCAGTCCTCTTGTACTTAAGTCGGCATTGTGCCTTTTGTATTAAATTCGGATGCAATTTCTGTGTTTCATCGTCAAGAAGAAGGTCCAAGGGATACAGTAAACCTGCAGGGAAGCATCGGAGTCTAAAACTGGACTCACAGGAGAGTTTCAAATCATAGAAAGTTGGAGAGTCAGTCCTCTTGTACTTATGTCGGTATTGTGCTTTTTGAATTTCATTCCGATGCAATTTCTGTGTTTCATCGTCAATAAGAAGTTCCAAGGTATACAGTAAACCTGAAGTGAAGTATCGGAATCTATAACTGGATTCACAGGAGAGGTTCAAATCATGGAAAGTTAGAGTGTCAGTCCTCATGTACTTAAGTAGGCATTGTGCCTTGTGTATTAAATTCGGATGCAATCTCTGTGTTTTATCATCAATAAGAAGGTCCAAGGGAAACAGTAAACCTGAATTGAAGCATCGGAATCTAAAACTGGACTCTCAGGAGGGGTTCAAATCATACAAATTTAGAGTGTCTGTCCTCTTGTACTTAGGTCGGCATTGTGCCTTTTGAATTAAATTCGGATGCAATTTCTGTGTTTCATCGTCAATAAGAATGTCCAAGGGATACAGTAAACCTGAAGTGAAGCATCGGAATCTAAAACTGGACTCACAGGAGAGTTTCAAATCATAGAAAGTTAGAGAGTCAGTCCTCTTGTACTTAAGTCGGCATTGTGCCTTTTGAATTTAATTCCGATACAATTTCTGCGTTTCATCGTCAATAAGAAGTTCCAAGGTATACAGTAAACCTGAAGTGAAGCATCGGAATCTAAAACTGGACTCACAGGAGAGGTTCATATCATAGAAAGTTAGAGAGTCAGTCCTATTGTACTTAAGTCGGCATTGTGCCTTTTGAATTTAATTCCGATGCAATTTCTGTGTTTCATCGTCAATACCAAGTTCCAAGGTATACAGTAAACCTGAAGTAAGGCATCGGAATCTAAAACTGGACTCAGAGGAGAGGTTCAAATCATAGAAAGTTAGAGTGTCAGTCCTCTTGTACTTATGTCGGCATTGTAGGTTTTGAATTTAATTCCGATGCAATTTCTGTGTTTCATCGTCAGTAAGAAGTTCCACGGTATACAGTAAACCTGAAGAGAATCATCGGAATCTAAGACTGGACTCACAGGAGAGGTTCAAATGTTTGAAATTTAGAGTGTCAGCCATCTTGTACTTAAGTCGGCATTGTGCCTTTTGTATTAAATTCGGATGCAATTTCTGGGTTTTTTCGTCAATAAGAAGGTCCAAGGGATACAGTAATCATGAAGTGAAGCATCGGAATCTAATACTGGACTCACAGGAGAGGTTCAAATCATAGATTGTTAGAGTGTCAGTCCTCTTGTACTTAAGTTGCTACTGTGCCTTTTGAATTTAATTCCGATGCAATATCTGTGTTTCATCGTCAATAAGAAATTCCAAGGTACACAGTAAACCTGAAATGAAGCATCGGAATCTAAAACTGGACTGACAGGTGAGGATCAAATCAAAGAAAGTTAGAGTGTCAGTCCTCTTGTACTTAAGTCGGCATTGTGCCTTGTGTATTAAATTCGGATGCAATTTCTGTATTTTATCGTCAATAAGAAGGTCCAATGTATACAGTAAACCTGAAGTGAAGCATCGGAATCTAAAACTGGACTCACAGGAGGGGTTCAAATCATACAAAGTTTGAGTGTCTGTCCTTTTGTACTTAGGTCGGCATTGTGCCTTTTGTATTAAATTCGGATGCAATTTCTGTGTTTCATCGTCAATAAGAAGTTCCAAGGTATACAGTACACCTGAAGTGAAGCATCGGAATCTAAAACAGGATTCACAGGAGAGGTTCAAATCATATAAAGTTAGAGTGTCAGTCTTCTTGTACTTAAGTCGGCATTGTGCCTTTTGAATTTAATTCCGATAGAATTTATGTGTTTCATCGTCAATAATAAGTTCCAAGGTATACAGTAAACCTGAAGTGAAGCATCGGAATCTAAATCTGGACTCAAAGGAGAGGTTCAAATCATAGAAAGTTAGAGGGTCAGTCCTCTTGTACTTATGTCGGAATTGTGCCTTTTGAATTTAATTCAGATGCAATTTCTGTCTTTCATCGTCAATAAGAAGTACCAAGGTATACAGTAAACCTGAAGTGAAGCATCGGAATCTAAAACTGGACTCACAGGAGGGGTTGAAACCACAGAAAGTTAGAGTGTCAGTCCTCTTGTACTTAAGTCGGCATTGTGCCTTTTGAAATTCATTCCAATGCAATTTCTGTGTTCCATCGTCAATAAGAAGTTCCAAGGTATACAGTACACCTGAAGTGAAGCATCGGAATCTAAAACAGGATTCACAGGAGAGGTTCAAATCATATAAAGTTAGAGTGTCAGTCTTCTTGTACTTAAGTCGGCATTGTGCCTTTTGAATTTAATTCCGATAGAATTTATGTGTTTCATCGTCAATAATAAGTTCCAAGGTATACAGTAAACCTGAAGTGAAGCATCGGAATCTAAATCTGGACTCAAAGGAGAGGTTCAAATCATAGAAAGTTAGAGGGTCAGTCCTCTTGTACTTATGTCGGAATTGTGCCTTTTGAATTTAATTCAGATGCAATTTCTGTCTTTCATCGTCAATAAGAAGTACCAAGGTATACAGTAAACCTGAAGTGAAGCATCGGAATCTAAAACTGGACTCACAGGAGAGGTTCAAATCATAGAAAGTTAGAGTGTCAGTCCTCTTGTTCTTAAGTCGGCATTGTGCCTTTTGTATTAAATTCGTATGCAATATCTGTGTTTCATCGTCAATAAGAAGGTCCAAGGGATACAGTAAACCTGAAGTGAAGCATCGGAATCTAAAACTGGACTCACAGGAGAGGTTCAAATCATAGAAAGTTAGAGTGTCAGTCCTCTTGTACTTAAGTCGGCATTGTGCCTTTTGTATTAAATTCGGATGCAATTTCTGTGTTTCATCGTCAAGAAGAAGGTCCAAGGGATACAGTAAACCTGCAGGGAAGCATCGGAGTGTAAAATTGGACTCACAGGAGAGTTTCAAATCATAGAAAGTTGGAGAGTCAGTCCTCTTGTACTTATGTCGGTATTGTGCTTTTTGAATTTCATTCCGATGCAATTTCTGTGTTTCATCGTCAATAAGAAGTTCCAAGGTATACAGTAAACCTGAAGTGAAGTATCGGAATCTATAACTGGATTCACAGGAGAGGTTCAAATCATGGAAAGTTAGAGTGTTAGTCCTCATGTACTTAAGTAGGCATTGTGCCTTGTGTATTAAATTCGGATGCAATCTCTGTGTTTTATCATCAATAAGAAGGTCCAAGGGAAACAGTAAACCTGAATTGAAGCATCGGAATCTAAAACTGGACTCACAGGAGGGGTTCTAATCATACAAAGTTAGAGTGTCTGTCCTCTTGTACTTAGGTCGGCATTGTGCCTTTTGAATTAAATTCGGATGCAATTTCTGTGTTTCATCGTCAATAAGAATGTCCAAGGGATACAGTAAACCTGAAGTGAAGCATCGGAATCTAAAACTGGACTCACAGGAGAGTTTCAAATCATAGAAAGTTAGAGAGTCAGTCCTCTTGTACTTAAGTCGGCATTGTGCCTTTTGAATTTAATTCCGATGCAATTTCTGCGTTTCATCGTCAATAAGAAGTTCCAAGGTATACAGTAAACCTGAAGTGAAGCATCGGAATCTAAAACTGGACTCACAGGAGAGGTTCATATCATAGAAAGTTAGAGAGTCAGTCCTCTTGTACTTAAGTCGGCATTGTGCCTTTTGAATTTAATTCCGATGCAATTTCTGTGTTTCATCGTCAATACCAAGTTCCAAGGTATACAGTAAACCTGAAGTAAAGCATCGGAATCTAAAACTGGACTCAGAGGAGAGGTTCAAATCATAGAAAGTTAGAGTGTCAGTGCTCTTGTACTTATGTCGGCATTGTACGTTTTGAATTTAATTCCGATGCAATTTCTGTGTTTCATCGTCAGTAAGAAGTTCCACGGTATACAGTAAACCTGAAGAGAATCATCGGAATCTAAGACTGGACTCACAGGAGAGGTTCAAATGTTTGAAATTTAGAGTGTCAGTCATCCTGTACTTAAGTCGGCATTGTGCCTTTTGTATTAAATTCGGATGCAATTTCTGGGTTTTTTCGTCAATAAGAAGGTCCAAGGGATACAGTAATCATGAAGTGAAGCATCGGAATCTAATACTGGACTCACAGGAGAGGTTCAAATCATAGATTGTTAGAGTGTCAGTCCTCTTGTACTTAAGTTGGTACTGTGCCTTTTGAATTTAATTCCGATGCAATATCTGTGTTTCATCGTCAATAAGAAATTCCAAGGTACACAGTAAACCTGAAATGAAGCATCGGAATCTAAAACTGGACTGACAGGTGAGGATCAAATCAAAGAAAGTTAGAGTGTCAGTCCTCTTGTACTTAAGTCGGCATTGTGCCTTGTGTATTAAATTCGGATGCAATTTCTGTGTTTTATCGTCAATAAGAAGGTCCAATGTATACAGTAAACCTGAAGTGAAGCATCGGAATCTAAAACTGGACTCACAGGAGGGGTTCAAATCATACAAAGTTTGAATGTCTGTCCTTTTGTACTTAGGTCGGCATTGTGCCTTTTGTATTAAATTCGGATGCAATTTCTGTGTTTCATCGTCAATATGAAGGTCCAAGGGATACAGTAAACCTGAAGTGAAGCATCGGAATCTAAAACTGGACTCACAGGAGAGTTTCAAATCATAGAAAGTTAGACAGTCAACCTCTTGTACTTAAGTCGGTATTGTGCCTTTTGAATTTAATTCCGATGCAATTTCTATGTTTCATCGTCAATAAGAAGTTCCAAGGTATACAGTAAAACTGAAGTGAAGCATCGGAATCTAAAACTGGATTCACAGGAGGGGTTCAAACCATAGAAAGTTAGAGTGTCAGTCCTCTTGTACTTAAGTCGGCATTGTGCCTTTTGAATTTAATTCCGATGCAATATCTGTCTTTCATCGTCAATAAGAAGTACCAAGGTATGCAGTAAACCTGAAGTGAAGCATCGGAATCTAAAACTGGACTCACAGGAGAGGTTCAAATCATAGAAAGTTAGAGTGTCAATCCTCTTGTACTTAAGTCCCCATTGTGCCTTTTGTATTAAATTCGGATGCAATTTCTGTGTTTCATCGTCAAGAAGAAGGTCCAAGGGATACAGTATACCTGCAGGGAAGCATCGGAGTCTAAAACTGGACTCACAGGAGAGTTTCAAATCATAGAAAGTTGGAGAGTCAGTCCTCTTGTACTTATGTCGGTATTGTGCTTTTTGAATTTCATTCCGATGCAATTTCTGTGTTTCATCGTCAATAAGAAGTTCCAAGGTATACAGTAAACCTGAAGTGAAGTATCGGAATCTATAACTGGATTCACAGGAGAGGTTCAAATCATGGAAAGTTAGAGTGTCAGTCCTCATGTACTTAAGTAGGCATTGTGCCTTGTGTATTAAATTCGGATGCAATTTCTGTGTTTTATCATCAATAAGAAGGTCCAAGGGAAACAGTAAACCTGAATTGAAGCATCGGAATCTAAAACTGGACTCACAGGAGGGGTTCAAATCATACAAAGTTAGAGTGTCTGTCCTCTTGTACTTAGGTCGGCATTGTGCCTTTTGAATTAAATTCGGATGCAATTTCTGTGTTTCATCGTCAATAAGAATGTCCAAGGGATACAGTAAACCTGAAGTGAAGCATCGGAATCTAAAACTGGACTCACAGGAGAGTTTCAAATCATAGAAAGTTAGAGAGTCAGTCCTCTTGTACTTAAGTCGGCATTGTGCCTTTTGAATTTAATTCCGATGCAATTTCTGCGTTTCATCGTCAATAAGAAGTTCCAAGGTATACAGTAAACCTGAAGTGAAGCATCGGAATCTAAAACTGGACTCACAGGAGAGGTTCATATCATAGAAAGTTAGAGAGTCAGTCCTCTTGTACTTAAGTCGGCATTGTGCCTTTTGAATTTAATTCCGATGCAATTTCTGTGTTTCATCGTCAATACCAAGTTCCAAGGTATACAGTAAACCTGAAGTAAAGCATCGGAATCTAAAACTGGACTCAGAGGAGAGGTTCAAATCATAGAAAGTTAGAGTGTCAGTCCTCTTGTACTTATGTCGGCATTGTACGTTTTGAATTTAATTCCGATGCAATTTCTGTGTTTCATCGTCAGTAAGAAGTTCCACGGTATACAGTAAACCTGAAGAGAATCATCGGAATCTAAGACTGGACTCACAGGAGAGGTTCAAATGTTTGAAATTTAGAGTGTCAGTCATCTTGTACTTAAGTCGGCATTGTGCCTTTTGTATTAAATTCGGATGCAATTTCTGGGTTTTTTCGTCAATAAGAAGGTCCAAGGGATACAGTAATCATGAAGTGAAGCATCGGAATCTAATACTGGACTCACAGGAGAGGTTCTAATCATAGATTGTTAGAGTGTCAGTCCTCTTGTACTTAAGTTGGTACTGTGCCTTTTGAATTTAATTCCGATGCAATATCTGTGTTTCATCGTCAATAAGAAATTCCAAGGTACACAGTAAACCTGAAATGAAGCATCGGAATCTAAAACTGGACTGACAGGTGAGGATCAAATCAAAGAAAGTTAGAGTGTCAGTCCTCTTGTACTTAAGTCGGCATTGTGCCTTGTGTATTAAATTCGGATGCAATTTCTGTGTTTTATCGTCAATAAGAAGGTCCAATGTATACAGTAAACCTGAAGTGAAGCATCGGAATCTAAAACTGGACTCACAGGAGGGGTTCAAATCATACAAAGTTTGAGTGTCTGTCCTTTTGTACTTAGGTCGGCATTGTGCCTTTTGTATTAAATTCGGATGCAATTTCTGTGTTTCATCGTCAATATGAAGGTCCAAGGGATACAGTAAACCTGAAGTGAAGCATCGGAATCTAAAACTGGACTCACAGGAGAGTTTCAAATCATAGAAAGTTAGACAGTCAGTCCTCTTGTACTTAAGTCGGTATTGTGCCTTTTGAATTTAATTCCGATGCAATTTCTGTGTTTCATCGTCAATAAGAAGTTCCAAGGTATACAGTAAAACTGAAGTGAAGTATCGGAATCCATAACTGGATTCACAGGAGAGGTTCAAATCAAGGAAAGTTAGAGTGTCAGTCCTCATGTACTTAAGTAGGCATTGTGCCTTGTGTATTAAATTCGGATGCAATTTCTGTGTTTTATCATCAATAAGAAGGTCCAAGGGAAACAGTAAACCTGAATTGAAGCATCGGAATCTAAAACTGGACTCACAGGAGGGGTTCAAATCATACAAAGTTAGAGTGTCTGTCCTCTTGTACTTAGGTCGGCATTGTGCCCTTTGAATTAAATTCGGATGCAATTTCTGTGTTTCATCGTCAATAAGAATGATCAAGGGATACAGTAAACCTGAAGTGAAGCATCGGAATCTAAAACTGGACTCACAAGAGAGTTTCAAATCATAGAAAGTTAGAGAGTCAGTCCTCTTGTACTTAAGTCGGCATTGTGCCTTTTGAATTTAATTCCGATGCAATTTCTGCGTTTCATCGTCAATAAGAAGCTCCAAGGTATACAGTAAACCTGAAGTGAAGCATCGGAATCTAAAACTGGACTCACAGGAAAGGTTCATATCATAGAAAGTTAGAGAGTCAGTCCTCTTGTACTTAAGTCGGCATTGTGCCTTATGAATTTAATTCCGATGCAATTTCTGTGTTTCATCGTCAATACCAAGTTCCAAGGTATACAGTAAACCTGAAGTAAAGCATCGGAATCTAAAAGTGGACTCAGAGGAGAGGTTCAAATCATAGATTGTTAGAGTGTCAGTCCTCTTGTACTTAAGTTGGTACTGTGCCTTTTGAATTTAATTCCGATGCAATATCTGTGTTTCATCGTCAATAAGAAATTCCAAGGTACACAGTAAACCTGAAATGAAGCATCGGAATCTAAAACTGGACTGACAGGTGAGGATCAAATCAAAGAAAGTTAGAGTGTCAGTCCTCTTGTACTTAAGTCGGCATTGTGCCTTGTGTATTAAATTCGGATGCAATTTCTGTGTTTTATCGTCAATAATAAGGTCCAATGTATACAGTAAACCTGAAGTGAAGCATCGGAATCTAAAACTGGACTCACAGGAGGGGTTCAAATCATACAAAGTTTGAGTGTCTGTCCTTTTGTACTTAGGTCGGCATTGTGCCTTTTGTATTAAATTCGGATGCAATTTCTGTGTTTCATCGTCAATATGAAGGTCCAAGGGATACAGTAAACCTGAAGTGAAGCATCGGAATCTAAAACTGGACTCACAGGAGAGTTTCAAATCATAGAAAGTTAGACAGTCAGTCCTCTTGTACTTAAGACGGTATTGTGCCTTTTGAATTTAATTCCGATGCAATTTCTGTGTTTCATCGTCAATAAGAAGTTCCAAGGTATACAGTAAAACTGAAGTGAAGCATCGGAATCTAAAACTGGATTCACAGGAGGGGTTCAAACCATAGAAAGTTAGAGTGTCAGTCCTCTTGTACTTAAGTCGGCATTGTGCCTTTTGAATTTAATTCCGATGCAATTTCTGTCTTTCATCGTCAATAAGAAGTACCAAGGTATGCAGTAAACCTGAAGTGAAGCATCGGAATCTAAAACTGGACTCACAGGAGAGGTTCAAATCATAGAAAGTTAGAGTGTCAGTCCTCTTGATCTTAAGTCGGCATTGTGCCTTTTGTATTAAATTCGTATGCAATATCTGTGTTTCATCGTCAATAAGAAGGTCCAAGGGATACAGTAAACCTTAAGTGAAGCATCGGAATCTAAAACTGTACTCACAGGAGAGAATCAAATCATAGAAAGTTAGAGTGTCAGTCCTCTTGTACTTAAGTCGCCATTGTGCCTTTTGTATTAAATTCGGATGCAATTTCTGTGTTTCATCGTCAAGAAGTAGGTCCAAGGGATACAGTAAACCTGAAGGGAAGCATCGGAGTCTAAACCTGTACTCACAGGAGAGTTTCAAATCATAGAAAGTTGGAGACTCAGTCCTCTTGTACTTAAGTCGGTATTGTGCTTTTTGAATTTCATTCCGATGCATTTTCTGTGTTTCATCGTCAATAAGAAGTTCCAAGGTATACAGTAAACCTGAAGTGAAGTATAGGAATCTATAAGTGGACTCACAGGAGAGGTTCAAATCATAGAAAGTTAGAGTGTCAGTCCTCTAGTACTTAAGTCAGCATTGTGCTTTTTGAATTTCATTCCGATGCAATTTCGGTCTTCCATCGTTAATAAGAAGTTCCAAGGTATACAGTAAACCTGAAGTGAAGCATCGGAATCTAAAACTGGACTCACAGGAGAGGTTCAAATCATAGAAAGTTAGAGTGTCAGTCCTCTTGTACTTAAGTCGGCATTGTGCCTTTTGAATTTAATTCCGAAGCAATTTCTGTGCTTCATCGTCAATACCAAGTTCCAAGGTATACAGTAAACCTGAAGTAAAGCATCGGAATCTAAAACTGGACTCAGAGGAGAGGTTCAAATCATAGAAAGTTAGAGTGTCAGTCGTCTTGTACTTATGTCGGCATTGTACCTTTTAAATTTAATTCCGATGCAATTTCTGTGTTTCATCGTCAATAAGAAGTTCCACGGTATACAGTAAACCTGAAGAGAATCATCGGAATCTAAAACTGGACTCACAGGAGAGGTTCAAATCATTGAAATTTAGAGTGTCAGTCATTTTGTACTTAAGTCGGCATTGTGCCTTTTGTATTAAATTCGGATGCAATTTCTGGGTTTTTTCGTCAATAGGAAGGTCAAAGGGATACAGTAAACATGAAGTGAAGCATCGGAATCTAATACTGGACTCACAGGAGAGGTTCAAATCATTGATTGTTAGAGTGTCAGTTCCCTTGTACTTAAGTTGGTACTGTGCCTTTTGAATTTAATTCCGATGCAATTTCTGTGTTTCATCGTCAATAAGAAATTCCAAGGTACACAGTAAACCTGAAGTGAAGCATCGGAATCTAAAACTGGACTGACAGGAGAGGATCAAATCATAGAAAGTTAGAGTGTCAGTCCTCTTGTACTTAAGTCGGCATTGTGCCTTGTGTATTAAATTCGGATGCAATTTCTGTGTTTCATCGTCAATATGAAGTTCCAAGGGATACAGTAAACCTGAAGTGAAGCATCGGACTCTAAAACTGGACTCACAGGAGGGGTTGAAACCACAGAAAGTTAGAGTGTCAGTCCTCTTGTACTTAAGTCGGCATTGTGCCTTTTGAAATTCATTCCAATGCAATTTCTGTGTTCCATCGTCAATAAGAAGTTCCAAGGTATACAGTACACCTGAAGTGAAGCATCGGAATCTAAATCTGGATTCACAGGAGAGGTTCAAATCATAGAAAGTTAGAGGGTCAGTCCTCTTGTACTTATGTCGGAATTGTGCCTTTTGAATTTAATTCCGATGCATTTTCTGTCTTTCATCGTCAATAAAAAGTACCAAGGTATACAGTAAACCTGAAGTGAAGCATCGGAATCTAAAACTGGACTCACAGGAGAGGTTCAAATCATAGAAAGTTAGTGTGTCAGTCCTCTTGTTCTTAAGTCGGCATTGTGCCTTTTGTATTAAATTCGTTTGCAATATCTGTGTTTCATCGTCAATAAGAAGGTCCAAGGGATACAGTAAACCTGAAGTGAAGCATCGGAATCTAAAACTGGACTCACAGGAGAGGTTCAAATCATAGAAAGTTAGAGTGTCAGTCCTCTTGTACTTAAGTCGGCATTGTGCCTTTGGTATTAAATTCGGATGCAATTTCTGTGTTTCATCGTCAAGAAGAAGGTCCAAGGGATACAGTAAACCTGCAGGGAAGCATCGGAGTCTAAAACTGGACTCACTGGAGAGTTTCAAATCATAGAAAGTTGGAGAGTCAGTCCTCTTGTACTTATGTCGGTATTGTGCTTTTTGAATTTCATTCCGATGCAATTTCTGTGTTTCATCGTCAATAAGAAGCTCCAAGGTATACAGTAAACCTGAAGTGAAGTATCGGAATCTATAACTGGATACACAGGAGAGGTTCAAATCATAGAAAGTTAGAGTGTCAGTCCTCTTGTACCTAAGTCGGCTTTGTGCCTTTTGAATTTAATTCCGATGCAATTTCTGTGTTACGTCGCCAATAAGAAGTTCCACGGTATACAGTAAACCTGAAGTGAAGCATCGGAATCTAAAACTGGACTCACAGGAGAGGTTCAAATCATAGAAATTTGGAGTGTCAGTCCTCTTGTACTTAAGTCGGCATTGTGCCTTTTGTATTAAATTCGGATGCTATTTCTGTGTTTTATCGTCAATAAGAAGGTCCAAGGGATACAGTAAACAAGAAGTGAAGCATCGGAATCTAAAACTGGACTCACAGGAGAGGTTCAAATAATAGAATGTTAGAGTGTCAGTCCTCTTGTACTTATGTTAGCATTGTGCCTTTTGAATTTAATTCCGATGCAATTTCTGTGTTTCATCGTCAATAAGAAATTCCAAGGTACACAGCAATCCTGAAGTGAAGCATCGGAATCTAAATCTGGACTCACAGGAGAGGTTCAAATCATAGAAAGTTAGAGTGTCACTCCTCTTGTACTTAAGTCGGCATTGTGCCTTTTGTATTAAATTCGGATGCAATTTCTGTGTGTTATCGTCAATAAGAAGGTCCCAGGGATACAGTAAACCTGAAGTGAAGCATCGGAATCTAATACTGGACTCACAGGAGGGGTTCAAATCAAAGAAAGTTAGAGTGTCGGTCCTCTTGTACTTAAGTCGGCATTGTGCCTTTTGTATTAAATTCGAATGCAATTTCCGTATTTCATCGTCAATAAGAAGGTCCAAGGGATACAGTAAACCTGAAGTGAATCATCGGAATCTAAAACTGGACTCACAGGAGAGTTTCATATCATAGAAAGTTAGAGAGTCAGTCCTCGTGTACTTAAGTCGGTATTGTGCCTTTTGATTTTAATTCCGATGCAATTTCTGTGTTTCATCGTCAATAAGAAGTTCCAAGGTATACAGTAAACTTGAAGTGAAGCATCGGTATCTAAAACAGGACTCACAGGAGGGGTTCAAATCATGGATAGTTAGAGTGTCAGTCCTCATGTACTTATGTGGGCATTGTGCCTTTTGAAATTCATTCCGATGCAATTTCTGTGTTCCATCGTCAATACGAAGTTCCAAGGTATACAGTAAACCTGAAGTAAAGCATAGGAAACTAAAACTGGACTCACAGGAGAGGTTCGAACCATAGAAAGTGAGAGTGTCAGTCTTCTTGTACTTAAGTCGGCATTGTGCCTTTTGAATTTAATTCCGATGCAATTTCTGTGTTTCATCGTCAATAAGAAGTTCCAAGGTATACAGTAAACCTGAAGTGAAGCATCCGAATCTAAAACTGGACTCACAGGAGAGTTTCTAATCATAGAAAGTTTTGAGAGTCAGTCCTCTTGTACTTAAGTCGGTGTTGTGCCTTTTGAATTTAAATCCGGTGCAATTTCTGTGTTTCATCGGCAATAAGAAGTTCCAAGGTATACAGTAAACCTGAAGTGAAGCATCGGAATCTAAAACTGGACTCACAGGAGAGGTTCAAATCATAGAAAGTTAAAGTGTCAGTCCTCTTGTACTTAAGTCGGCATTGTGCCTTTTGTATTAAATTCGGATGCAATTTCTGTGTTTCATCGTCAATAAGAAGGTCCAAGGGATACAGTAAACCTTAAGTGAAGCATCGGAATCCAAAACTGGACTCACAGGAGAGGTTCAAATCATAGAAAGTTAGAGTGTCAGTCCTCTTGTACCTAAGTCAGCATTGTGCCTCTTGAATTTAATTCCTATGCAATTTCTGTGTTTCATCGTCAGTAAGAAGTTCCACGGTATACAGTAAACCTGAAGTGAAGCATCGGAATCTAAAACTGGACACACAGGAAAGGTTCAAATCATAGAAATTTAGAGTGTCAGTCCTCTTGAACTTAAGTCGGCATTGTGCCTTTTGTATTAAATTCGGATGCTATTTCTGTGTTTTATCGTCAATAAGTAGGTCCTAGGGATACAGTAAACATGAAGTGATGCATCTGAGTCTAAAACTGGACTCACAGGAGAGGTTCAAATCATAGAATGTTAGAGTGTCAGTCCTCTTGTACTTAAGTTAGCATTGTGCCTTTTGAATTTAATTCCGATGCAATTTCTGTGTTCCATCGTCAATAAGAAATTCCAAGGTACACAGCAAACCTGAAGTGAAGCATCGGAATCTAAAACTGGACTCACAGGAGAGGTTCAAATCATAGAAAGTTAGAGTGTCAGTCCTCTTGTACTTAAGTCGGCATTGTGCCTTTTGTATTAAATTCGGATGCAATTTCTGTGTGTTATCGTCAATAAGAAGGTCCAAGGGATATAGTAAACCTGAAGTGAAGCATCGGAATCTAATACTGGACTCACAGGAGGGGTTCAAATCATAGAAAGTTAGAGCATCAGTCCTCTTGTACTTAAGTCGGCATTGTGCCTTTTGTATTAAATTCGAATGCAATTTCCGTGTTTCATCGTCAAGAAGAAGGTCCAAGGGATACAGTAAACCTGTAGGGAAGCATCGGAGTCTAAAACTGGACTCACAGGAGAGTTTCAAATCATAGAAAGCTGGAGACTCAGTCCTCTTGTACTTAAGTCGGTATTGTGCTTTTTGAATTTCATTCCGATGCAATTTCTGTGTTTCATCGTCAATAAGAAGTTCCAAGGTATACAGTAAACCTGAAGTGAAGTATCGGAATCTATTAGTGGACTCACAGGAGAGGTTCAAATCATAGAAAGTTAGAGTGTCAGTCCTCTAGTACTTAAGTCAGCATTGTGCCTTTTGAATTTCATTCCGATGCAATTTCGGTCTTCCATCGTCAACAAGAAGTTCCAAGGTATACAGTAAACCTGAAGTGAAGCATCGGAATCTAAAACTGGACTCACAGGAGAGGTTCAAATCATAGAAAGTTAGAGTGTCAGTCCTATTGTACTTAAGTCGGCATTGTGCCTTTTGAATTTAATTCCGATGCAATTTCTGTGTTTCATCGTCAATACCAAGTTCCAAGGTATACAGTAAACCTGAAGTAAAGCATCGGAATCTAAAACTGGACTCAAAGGAGAGGTTCAAATCATAGAAAGTTAGAGTGTCAGTCCTCTTGTACTTATGTCGGCATTGTACGTTTTGAATTTAATTCCGATGCAATTTCTGTGTTTCATCGTCAGTAAGAAGTTCCACGGTATACAGTAAACCTGAAGAGAATCATCGGAATCTAAAACTGGACTCACAGGAGAGGTTCAAATCATTGAAATTTAGAGTGTCAGTCATCTTGTACTTAAGTCGGCATTGTGCCTTTTGTATTAAATTCGGATGCAATTTCTGGGTTTTTTCGTCAATAGGAAGGTCCAAGGGATACAGTAAACATGAAGTGAAGCATCGGAATCTAATACTGGACCCACAGGAGGGGTTCAAATCATAGATTGTTAGAGTGTCAGTCCTCTTGTACTTAAGTTGGTACTGTGCCTTTTGAATTTAATTCCGATGCAATTTCTGTGTTTCATCGTCAATAAGAAATTCCAAGGTACACAGTAAACCTGAAGTGAAGCATCGGAATCTAAAACTGGACTGACAGGAGAGGATCAAATCATAGAAAGTTAGAGTGTCAGTCCTCTTGTACTTAAGTCGGCATTGTGCCTTGTGTATTAAATTCGGATGCAATTTCTGTGTTTCATCGTCAATATGAAGGTCCAAGGGATACAGTAAACCTGAAGTGAATCATCGGAATCTAAAAGTGGACTCACAGGAGAGTTTCAATTCATAGAAAGTTAGACAGTCAGTCCTCTTGTACTTAAGTAGGTATTGTGCCTTTTGAATTTAATTCCGATGCAATTTCTGTGTTTCATCGTCAATAAGAAGTTCCAAGGTATACAGTAAAACTGAAGTGAAGCATCGAAGTCTAAAACTGGACTCACAGGAGGGGTTCAAAACACAGAAAGTTAGAGTGTCAGTCCTCTTGTACTTAAGTCGGCATTGTGCCTTTTGAAATTCATTCCAATGCAATTTCTGTGTTCCATCGTCGATAAGAAGTTGCAAGGTATACAGTACACCTGAAGTGAAGCATCGGAATCTAAAACTGGATTCACAGGAGAGGTTCAAATCATATAAAGTTAGAGTGTCAGTCTTCTTGTACTTAAGTAGGTATTGTGCCTTTTGAATTTAATTCCGATGCAATTTCTGTGTTTCATCGTCAATAAGAAGTTCCAAGGTATACAGTAAAACTGAAGTGAAGCATCGGAATCTAAATCTGGACTCAAAGGAGAGGTTCAAATCATAGAAAGTTAGAGGGTTAGTCCTCTTGTACTTAAGTCGGAATTGTGCCTTTTGAACTTAATTCCGATGCAATTTCTGTCTTTCATCGTCAATAAGAAGTACCAAGGTAAACAGTAAACCTGAAGTGAAGCATCGGAATCTAAAACTGGACTCACAGGAGAGGTTCAAATCATAGAAAGTTAGAGTGTCAGTCCTCTTGTTCTTAAGTCGGCATTGTGCCTTTTGTATTAAATTCGTATGCAATATCTGTGTTTCATCGTCAATAAGAAGGTCCAAGGGATACAGTAAACCTGAAGTGAAGCATCGGAATCTAAAACTGGACTCACAGGAGAGGTTGAAATCATAGAAAGTTAGAGTGTCAGTCCTCTTGTACCTAAGTCGGCATTGTGCCTTTTGTATTAAATTCGGATGCAATTTCTGTGTTTCATCTTCAAGAAGAAGGTCCAAGGGATACAGTAAACCTGAAGGGAAGCATCGGAGTCTAAAACTGGACTCACAGGAGAGTTTCAAATCATAGAAAGTTGGAGAGTCAGTCCTCTTGTACTTATGTCGGTATTGTGCTTTTTGAATTTCATTCCGATGCAATTTCTGTGTTTCATCGTCAATAAGAAGTTCCAAGGTATACAGTAAACTTGAAGTGAAGTATCGGAATCTATAACTGGACTCACAGGAGAGGTTCAAATCATAGAAAGTTAGAGTGTCAGTCCTCTAGTACTTAAGTCAGCATTGTGCCTTTCGAATTTCATTCCGATGCAATGTCGGTCTTCCATCGTCAATAAGAAGTTCCAAGGTATACAGCAAACCTGAAGTGAAGCATCGGAATCTAAAACTGGACTCACAGGAGAGGTTCAAATCATAGAAAGTTAGAGTGTCAGTCCTCTTGTACCTAAGTCGGCTTCGTGCCTTTTGAATTTAATTCCGATGCAATTTCTGTGTTACGACGCCAATAAGAAGTTCCACGGTATACAGTAAACCTGAAGTGAAGCATCGGTATCTAAAACTGGACTCACAGGAGAGGTTCAATTCATAGAAAGTTAAAGTGTCAGTCCTCTTGTACTTAAGTCAGCATTGTGCCATTTGAATTTAATTCCTATGCAATATCTGTGTTTCATCATCAGTAAGAAGTTCCACGGTATACAGTAAACCTGAAGTGAAGCATCGGAATCTAAAACTGGACTCACAGGAGAGGTTCAAATCATAGAAATTTGGAGTGTCAGTCCTCTTGTACTTAAGTCGGCATTGTGCCTTTTGTATTAAATTCGGATGCTATTTCTGTGTTTTATCGTCAATAAGAAGGTCCAAGGGATACAGTAAACAAGAAGTGAAGCATCGGAATCTAAAACTGGACTCACAGGTTAGGTTCAAATAATAGAAAGTTAGAGTGTCAGTCCTCTTGTACCTAAGTCGGCTTCGTGCCTTTCGAATTTCATTCCGATGCAATGTCGGTCTTCCATCGTCAATAAGAAGTTCCAAGGTATACAGTAAACCTGAAGTGAAGCATCGGAATCTAAAACTGGACTCACAGGAGAGGTTCAAATCATAGAAAGTTAGAGTGTCACTCCTCTTGTACTTAAGTCGGCATTGTGCCTTTTGTATTAAATTCGGATGCAATTTCTGTGTGTTATCGTCAATAAGAAGGTCCCAGAGATACAGTAAACCTGAAGTGAAGCATCGGAATCTAATACTGGACTCACAGGAGGGGTTCAAATCAAAGAAAGTTAGAGTGTCAGTCCTCTTGTACTTAAGTCGGCATTGTGCCTTTTGTATTAAATTCGAATGCAATTTCCGTATTTCATCGTCAATAAGAAGGTCCAAGGGATACAGTAAACCTGAAGTGAATCATCGGAATCTAAAACTGGACTCACAGGAGAGTTTCATATCATAGAAAGTTAGAGAGTCAGTCCTCTTGTACTTAAGTCGGTATTGTGCCTTTTGATTTTAATTCCGATGCAATTTCTGTGTTTCATCGTCAATAAGAAGTTCCAAGGTATACAGTAAACTTGAAGTGAAGCATCGGTATCTAAAACTGGACTCACAGGAGGGGTTCAAATCATGGATAGTTAGAGTGTCAGTCCTCATGTACTTATGTGGGCATTGTGCCTTTTGAAATTCATTCCGATGCAATTTCTGTGTTCCATCGTCAATACGAAGTTCCAAGGTATACAGTAAACCTGAAGTAAAGCATAGGAAACTAAAACTTGACTCACCGGAGAGGTTCGAATCATAGAAAGTGAGAGTGTCAGTCTTCTTGTACTTAAGTCGGCATTGTGCCTTTTGAATTTAATTCCGATGCAATTTCTGTGTTTCATCGTCAATAAGAAGTTCCAAGGTATACAGTGAACCTGAAGTGAAGCATCCGAATCTAAAACTGGACTCACAGGAGAGTTTCTAATCATAGAAAGTTTTGAGAGTCATTCCTCTTGTACTTAAGTCGGTGTTGTGCCTTTTGAATTTAAATCCGGTGCAATTTCTGTGTTTCATCGGCAATAAGAAGTTCCAAGGTATACAGTAAACCTGAAGTGAAGCATCGGAATCTAAAACTGGACTCACTGGAGAGGTTCAAATCATAGAAAGTTAAAGTGTCAGCCCCCTTGTACTTAAGTCGGCATTGTGCCTTTTGTATTAAATTCGGATTCAATTTCTGTGTTTCATCGTCAATAAGAAGGTCCAAGGGATACAGTAAACCATAAGTGAAGCATCGGAATCCAAAACTGGACTCACAGGAGAGGTTCAAATCATAGAAAGTTAGAGTGTCAGTCCTCTTGTACCTAAGTCAGCATTGTGCCTTTTGAATTTAATTCCTATGCAATTTCTGTGTTTCATCGTCAGTAAGAAGTTCCACGGTATACAGTAAACCTGAAGTGAAGCATCGGAATCTAAAACTGGACTCACAGGAGAGGTTCAAATCATAGAAATTTAGAGTGTCAGTCCTCTTGTACTTAAGTCGGCATTGTGCCTTTTGTATTAAATTCGGATGCTATTTCTGTGTTTTATCGTCAATAAGAAGGTCCAAGGGATACAGTAAACATGAAGTGATGCATCTGAGTCTAAAACTGGACTCACAGGAGAGGTTCAAATCATAGAATGTTAGAGTGTCAGTCCTCTTGTACTTAAGTTAGCATTGTGCCTTTTGAATTTAATTCCGATGCAATTTCTGTGTTCCACCGTCAATAAGAAATTCCAAGGTACACAGCAATCCTGAAGTGAAGCATCGGAATCTAAAACTGGACTCACAGGAGAGGTTCAAATCATAGAAAGTTAGAGTGTCAGTCCTCTTGTACTTAAGTCGGCATTGTGCCTTTTGTATTAAATTCGGATGCAATTTCTGTGTGTTATCGTCAATAAGAAGGTCCAAGGGATATAGTAAACCTGAAGTGAAGCATCGGAATCTAATACTGGACTCACAGGAGGGGTTCAAATCTTAGAAAGTTAGAGCATCAGTCCTCTTGTACTTAAGTCGGCATTGTGCCTTTTGGATTAAATTCGAATGCAATTTCCGTGTTTCATCGTCAAGAAGAAGGTCCAAGGGATACAGTAAACCTGAAGGGAAGCATCGGAGTCTAAAACTGGACTCACAGGAGAGTTTCAAATCATAGAAAGCTGGAGACTCAGTCCTCTTGTACTTAAGTCGGTATTGTGCTTTTTGAATTTCATTCCGATGCAATTTCTGTGTTTCATCGTCAATAAGAAGTTCCAAGGTATACAGTAAACCTGAAGTGAAGTATCGGAATATATAAGTGGACTCACAGGAGAGGTTCAAATCATAGAAAAATTAGAGTGTCAGTCCTCTAGTACTTAAGTCAGCATTGTGCCTTTTGAATTTCATTCCGATGCAATTTCGGTCTTCCATCGTCAACAAGAAGTTCCAAGGTATACAGTAAACCTGAAGTGAAGCATCGGAATCTAAAACTGGACTCACAGGAGAGGTTCAAATCATAGAAAGTTAGAGTGTCAGTCCTCTTGTACTTAAGTCGGCATTGTGCCTTTTGAATTTAATTCCGATGCAATTTCTGTGTTTCATCGTCAATACCAAGTTCCAAGGTATACAGTAAACCTGAAGTAAAGCATCGGAATCTAAAACTGGACTCAAAGGAGAGTTTCAAATCATAGAAAGTTAGAGTGTCAGTCCTCTTGTACTTATGTCGGCATTGTACCTTTTGAATTTAATTCCGATGCAATTTCTGTGTTTCATCGTCAGTAAGAAGTTCCACGGAATACAGTAAACCTGAAGAGAATCATCGGAATCTAAAACTGGACTCACAGGAGAGGTTCAAATCATTGAAATTTAGAGTGTCAGTCATCTTGTACTTAAGTCGGCATTGTGCCTTTTGTATTAAATTCGGATGCAATTTCTGGGTTTTTTCGTCAGTAGGAAGGTCCAAGGGATACAGTAAACATGAAGTGAAGCATCGGAATCTAATACTGGACTCACAGGAGAGGTTCAAATCATAGATTGTTAGAGTGTTAGTCCTCTTGTACTTAAGTTGGTACTGTGCCTTTTGAATTTAATTCCGATGCAATTTCTGTGTTTCATCGTCAATAAAAAATTCCAAGGTACACAGTAAACCTGAAGTGAAGCATCGGAATCTAAAACTGGACTGACAGGAGAGGATCAAATCATAGAAAGTTAGAGTGTCAGTCCTCTTGTACTTAAGTCGGCATTGAGCCTTGTGTATTAAATTCGGATGCAATTTCTGTGTTTCATCGTCAATATGAAGGTCCAAGGGATACAGTTAACCTGAAGTGAATCATCGGAATCTAAATCTGGACTCACAGGAGAGTTTCAAATCATAGAAAGTTAGACAGTCAGTCCTCTTGTACTTAAGTCGGCATTGTGCCTTTTGAAATTCATTCCAATGCAATTTCTGTGTTCCATCGTCGATAAGAAGTTCCAAGGTATACAGTACACCTGAAGTGAAGCATCGGAATCTAAAACTGGATTCACAGGAGAGGTTCAAATCATATAAAGTTAGAGTGTCAGTCTTCTTGTACTTAAGTCGGCATTGTGCCTTTTGAATTTAATTCCGATGCAATTTATGTGTTTCACCGTCAATAAGAAGTTCCAAGGTATACAGTAAACCTGAAGTGAAGCATCGGAATCTAAATCTGGACTCAAGGGAGAGGTTCAAATCATAGAAAGTTAGAGGGTCAGTCCTCTTGTACTTAAGTCGGAATTGTGCCTTTTGAACTTAATTCCGATGCAATTTCTGTCTTTCATCGTCAATAAGAAGTACCAAGGTAAACAGTAAACCTGAAGTGAAGCATCGGAATCTAAAACTGGACTCACAGGAGAGGTTCAAATCATAGAAAGTTAGAGTGTCAGTCCTCTTGTTCTTAAGTCGGCATTGTGCCTTTTGTATTAAATTCGTATGCAATATCTGTGTTTCATCGTCAATAAGAAGGTCCAAGGGATACAGTAAACCTGAAGTGAAGCATCGGAATCTAAAACTGGACTAACAGGAGAGGTTCAAATCATAGAAAGTTAGAGTGTCAGTCCTCTTGTACCTAAGTCGGCATTGTGCCTTTTGTATTAAATTCGGATGCAATTTCTGTGTTTCATCGTCAAGAAGAAGGTCCAAGGGATACAGTAAACCTGAAGGGAAGCATCGGAGTCTAAAACTGGACTCACAGGAGAGTTTCAAATCATAGAAAGTTGGAGAGTCAGTCCTCTTGTACTTATGTAGGTATTGTGCTTTTTGAATTTTATTCCGATGCAATTTCTGTGTTTCATCGTCAATAAGAAGTTCCAAGGTATACAGTAAACTTGAAGTAAAGTATCGGAATCTATAACTGGACTCACAGGAGAGGTTCAAATCATAGAAAGTTAGAGTGTCAGTCCTCTAGTACTTAAGTCAGCATTGTGCCTTTCGAATTTCATTCCGATGCAATGTCGGTCTTCCATCGTCAATAAGAAGTTCCAAGGTATACAGTAAACCTGAAGTGAAGCATCGGAATCTAAAACTGGACTCACAGGAGAGGTTCAAATCATAGAAAGTTAGAGTGTCAGTCCTCTTGTACCTAAGTCGGCTTCGTGCCTTTTGAATTTAATTCCGATGCAATTTCTGTGTTACGTCGCCAATAAGAAGTTCCACGGTATACAGTAAACCTGAAGTGAAGCATCGGTATCTAAAACTGGACTCACAGGAGAGGTTCAAATCATAGAAAGTTAAAGTGTCAGTCCTCTTGTACTTAAGTCGGCATTGTGCCTTTTGTATTAAATACGGATGCAATTTCTGTGTTTCATCGTCAGTAAGAAGTTCCACGGTATACAGTAAACCTGAAGAGAATCATCGGAATCTAAAACTGGACTCACAGGAGAGGTTCAAATCATTGAAATTTAGAGTGTCAGTCATCTTGTACTTAAGTCGGCATTGTGCCTTTTGTATTAAATTCGGATGCAATTTCTGGGTTTTTTCGTCAGTAGGAAGGTCCAAGGGATACAGTAAACATGAAGTGAAGCATCGGAATCTAATACTGGACTCACAGGAGAGGTTCAAATCATAGATTGTTAGAGTGTCAGTCCTCTTGTACTTAAGTTGGTACTGTGCCTTTTGAATTTAATTCCGATGCAATTTCTGTGTTTCATCGTCAATAAGAAATTCCAAGGTACACAGTAAACCTGAAGTGAAGCATCGGAATCTAAAACTGGACTGACAGGAGAGGATCAAATCATAGAAAGTTAGAGTGTCAGTCCTCTTGTACTTAAGTCGGCATTGAGCCTTGTGTATTAAATTCGGATGCAATTTCTGTGTTTCATCGTCAATATGAAGGTCCAAGGGATACAGTAAACCTGAAGTGAATCATCGGAATCTAAATCTGGACTCACAGGAGAGTTTCAAATCATAGAAAGTTAGACAGTCAGTCCTCTTGTACTTAAGTCGGTATTGTGCCTTTTGAATTTAATTCCGATGCAATTTCTGTGTTTCATCGTCAATAAGAAGTTCCAAGGTATACATTAAAACTGAAGTGAAGCATCGGAGTCTAAAACTGGACTCACAGGAGGGGTTCAAACCACAGAAAGTTAGAGTGTCAGTCCTCTTGTACTTAAGTCGGCATTGTGCCTTTTGAAATTCATTCCAATGCAATTTCTGTGTTCCATCGTCGATAAGAAGTTCCAAGGTATACAGTACACCTGAAGTGAAGCAACGGAATCTAAAACTGGATTCACAGGAGAGGTTCAAATCATATAAAGTTAGAGTGTCAGTCTTCTTGTACTTAAGTCGGCATTGTGCCTTTTGAATTTAATTCCGATGCAATTTATGTGTTTCACCGTCAATAAGAAGTTCCAAGGTATACAGTAAACCTGAAGTGAAGCATCGGAATCTAAATCTGGACTCAAGGGAGAGGTTCAAATCATAGAAAGTTAGAGGGTCAGTCCTCTTGTACTTAAGTCGGAATTGTGCCTTTTGAACTTAATTCCGATGCAATTTCTGTCTTTCATCGTCAATAAGAAGTACCAAGGTAAACAGTAAACCTGAAGTGAAGCATCGGAATCTAAAACTGGACTCACAGGAGAGGTTCAAATCATAGAAAGTTAGAGTGTCAGTCCTCTTGTTCTTAAGTCGGCATTGTGCCTTTTGTATTAAATTCGTATGCAATATCTGTGTTTCATCGTCAATAAGAAGGTCCAAGGGATACAGTAAACCTGAAGTGAAGCATCGGAATCTAAAACTGGACTCACAGGAGAGGTTCAAATCATAGAAAGTTAGAGTGTCAGTCCTCTTGTACCTAAGTCGGCATTGTGCCTTTTGTATTAAATTCGGATGCAATTTCTGTGTTTCATCGTCAAGAAGAAGGTCCAAGGGATACAGTAAACCTGAAGGGAAGCATCGGAGTCTAAAACTGGACTCACAGGAGAGTTTCAAATCATAGAAAGTTGGAGAGTCAGTCCTCTTGTACTTATGTAGGTATTGTGCTTTTTGAATTTTATTCCGATGCAATTTCTGTGTTTCATCGTCAATAAGAAGTTCCAAGGTATACAGTAAACCTGAAGTGAAGCATCGGAATCTAAAACTGGACTCACAGGAGAGGTTCAAATCATAGAAAGTTAGAGTGTCAGTCCTCTTGTACCTAAGTCGGCTTCGTGCCTTTTGAATTTAATTCCGATGCAATTTCTGTGTTACGTCGCCAATAAGAAGTTCCACGGTATACAGTAAACCTGAAGTGAAGCATCGGTATCTAAAACTGGACTCACAGGAGAGGTTCAAATCATAGAAAGTTAAAGTGTCAGTCCTCTTGTACTTAAGTCGGCATTGTGCCTTTTGTATTAAATACGGATGCTATTTCTGTGTTTCATCGTCAGTAAGAAGTTCCACGGTATACAGTAAACCTGAAGAGAATCATCGGAATCTAAAACTGGACTCACAGGAGAGGTTCAAATCATTGAAATTTAGAGTGTCAGTCATCTTGTACTTAAGTCGGCATTGTGCCTTTTGTATTAAATTCGGATGCAATTTCTGGGTTTTTTCGTCAGTAGGAAGGTCCAAGGGATACAGTAAACATGAAGTGAAGCATCGGAATCTAATACTGGACTCACAGGAGAGGTTCAAATCATAGATTGTTAGAGTGTCAGTCCTCTTGTACTTAAGTTGGTACTGTGCCTTTTGAATTTAATTCCGATGCAATTTCTGTGTTTCATCGTCAATAAGAAATTCCAAGGTACACAGTAAACCTGAAGTGAAGCATCGGAATCTAAAACTGGACTGACAGGAGAGGATCAAATCATAGAAAGTTAGAGTGTCAGTCCTCTTGTACTTAAGTCGGCATTAAGCCTTGTGTATTAAATTCGGATGCAATTTCTGTGTTTCATCGTCAATATGAAGGTCCAAGGGATACAGTAAACCTGAAGTGAATCATCGGAATCTAAAACTGGACTCACAGGAGAGTTTCAAATCATAGAAAGTTAGACAGTCAGTCCTCTTGTACTTAAGTCGGTATTGTGCCTTTTGAATTTAATTCCGATGCAATTTCTGTGTTTCATCGTCATTAAGAAGTTCCAAGGTATAGAGTAAAACTGAAGTGAAGCATCGGAGTGTAAAACTGGACTCACAGGAGGGGTTCAAACCACAGAAAGTTAGAGTGTCAGTCCTCTTGTACTTAAGTCGGCATTGTGCCTTTTGAAATTCATTCCAATGCAATTTCTGTGTTCCATCGTCGATAAGAAGTTCCAAGGTATACAGTACACCTGAAGTGAAGCATCGGAATCTAAAACTGGATTCACAGGAGAGGTTCAAATCATATAAAGTTAGAGTGTCAGTCTTCTTGTACTTAAGTCGGCATTGTGCCTTTTGAATTTAATTCCGATGCAATTTACGTGTTTCACCGTCAATAAGAAGTTCCAAGGTATACAGTAAACCTGAAGTGAAGCATCGGAATCTAAATCTGGACTCAAGGGAGAGGTTCAAATCATAGAAAGTTAGAGGGTCAGTCCTCTTGTACTTAAGTCGGAATTGTGCCTTTTGAACTTAATTCCGATGCAATTTCTGTCTTTCATCGTCAATAAGAAGTACCAAGGTAAACAGTAAACCTGAAGTGAAGCATCGGAATCTAAAACTGGACTCACAGGAGAGGTTCAAATCATAGAAAGTTAGAGTGTCAGTCCTCTTGTTCTTAAGTCGGCATTGTGCCTTTTGTATTAAATTCGTATGCAATATCTGTGTTTCATCGTCAATAAGAAGGTCCAAGGGATACAGTAAACCTGAAGTGAAGCATCGGAATCTAAAACTGGACTCACAGGAGAGGTTCAAATCATAGAAAGTTAGAGTGTCAGTCCTCTTGTACCTAAGTCGGCATTGTGCCTTTTGTATTAAATTCGGATGCAATTTCTGTGTTTCATCGTCAAGAAGAAGGTCCAAGGGATACAGTAAACCTGAAGGGAAGCATCGGAGTCTAAAACTGGACTCACAGGAGAGTTTCAAATCATAGAAAGTTGGAGAGTCAGTCCTCTTGTACTTATGTAGGTATTGTGCTTTTTGAATTTTATTCCGATGCAATTTCTGTGTTTCATCGTCAATAAGAAGTTCCAAGGTATACAGTAAACTTGAAGTGAAGTATCGGAATCTATAACTGGACTCACAGGAGAGGTTCAAATCATAGAAAGTTAGAGTGTCAGTCCTCTAGTACTTAAGTCAGCATTGTGCCTTTCGAATTTCATTCCGATGCAATGTCGGTCTTCCATCGTCAATAAGAAGTTCCAAGGTATACAGTAAACCTGAAGTGAAGCATCGGAATCTAAAACTGGACTCACAGGAGAGGTTCAAATCATAGAAAGTTAGAACGTCAGTCCTCTTGTACCTAAGTCGGCTTCGTGCCTTTTGAATTTAATTCCGATGCAATTTCTGTGTTACGTCGCCAATAAGAAGTTCCAAGGTATGCAGTAAACCTGAAGTGAAGCATCGGTATCTAAAACTGGACTCACAGGAGAGGTTCAAATCATAGAAAGTTAAAGTGTCAGTCCTCTTGTACTTAAGTCGGCATTGTGCCTTTTGTATTAAATTCGGATGCAATTTCTGTGTTTCATCGTCAATAAGAAGGTCCAAGGGTTACAGTAAACCTTAAGTGAAGCATCGGAATCCAAAACTGGACTCACAGGAGAGGTTCAAATCATAGAAAGTTAGAGTGTCAGTCCTCTTGTACCTAAGTCAGCATTGTGCCTTTTGAATTAAATTCCTATGCAATTTCTGTGTTTCATCGTCAGTAAGAAGTTCCACGGTATACAGTAAACCTGAAGTGAAGCATCGGAATCTAAAACTGGACTCACAGGAGAGGTTCAAATCATAGAAATTTGGAGTGTCAGTCCTCTTGTACTTAAGTCGGCATTGTGCCTTTTGTATTAAATACGGATGCTATTTCTGTGTTTTATCGTCAATAAGAAGGTCCAAGGGATACAGTAAACAAGAAGTGAAGCATCGGAATCTAAAACTGGACTCACAGGAGAGGTTCAAATAATAGAATGTTAGAATGTAAGTCCTCTTGTACTTAAGTTAGCATTGTGCCTTTTGAATTTTATTCCGATGCAATTTCTGTGTTTCATCGTCAATAAGAAATTCCAAGGTACACAGCAATCCTGAAGTGAAGCATCGGAATCTAAAACTGGACTCACAGGAGAGGTTCAAATCATAGAAAGTTAGAGTGTCACTCCTCTTGTACTTAAGTCGGCATTGTGCCTTTTGTATTAAATTCGTATGCAATTTCTGTGTGTTATAGTCAATAAGAAGGTCCCAGGGATACAGTAAACCTGAAGTGAAGCATCGGAATCTAATACTGGACTCACAGGAGGGGTTCAAATCAAAGAAAGTTAGAGTGTCAGTCCTCTTGTACTTAAGTCGGCATTGTGCCTTTTGTATTAAATTCGAATGCAATTTCCGTATTTCATCGTCAATAAGAAGGTCCAAGGGATACAGTAAACCTGAAGTGAATCATCGGAATCTAAAACTGGACTCACAGGAGAGTTTCATATCATAGAAAGTTAGAGAGTCAGTCCTCTTGTACTTATGTCGGTACTGTGCCTTTTGATTTTAATTCCGATGCAATTTCTGTGTTTCATCGGCAATAAGAAGTTCCAAGGTATACAGTAAACTTGAAGTGAAGCATCGGTATCTAAAACTGGACTCACTGAAGGGGTTCAAATCATGGATAGTTAGAGTGTCAGTCCTCTTGTACTTATGTGGGCATTGTGATTTTGAAATTCATTCCGATGCAATTTCTGTGTTCCATCGTCAATACGAAGTTCCAAGGTATACAGTAAACCTGAAGTAAAGCATAGGAATCTAAAACTGGACTCACAGGAGAGGTTCGAATCATAGAAAGTGAGAGTGTCAGTCTTCTTGTACTTAAGTCGGTGTTGTGCCTTTTGAATTTAAATCCGATGCAATTTCTGTGTTTCATCGGCAATAAGAAGTTCCAAGGTATACAGTAAACCTGAAGTGAAGCATCGGAATCTAAAACTGGACTCACAGGAGAGGTTCAAATCATTGAAATTCAGAGTGTCAGTCATCTTGTACTTAAGTCGGCATTGTGCCTTTTGTATTAAATGCGGATGCAATTTCTGGGTTTTTTCGTCAATAGGAAGGTCCAAGGGATACAGTAAACATGAAGTGAAGCATCGGAATCTAATACTGGACTCACAGGAGAGGTTCAAATCATAGATTGTTAGAGTGTCAGTCCTCTTGTACTTAAGTTGGTACTGTGCCTTTTGAATTTAATTCCGATGCAATTTCTGTGTTTCATCGTCATTAAGAAATTCCAAGGTACACAGTAAACCTGAAGTGAAGCATCGGAATCTAAAACTGGACTGACAGGAGAGGATCAAATCATAGAAAGTTAGAGTGTCAGTCCTCTTGTACTTAAGTCGGCATTGAGCCTTGTGTATTAAATTCGGATGCAATTTCTGTGTTTCATCGTCAATATGAAGGTCCAAGGGATACAGTAAACCTGAAGTGAATCATCGGAATCTAAAACTGGACTCACAGGAGAGTTTCAAATCATAGAAAGTTAGACAGTCAGTCCTCTTGTACTTAAGTCGGTATTGTGCCTTTTGAATTTAATTCCGATGCAATTTCTGTGTTTCATCGTCAATAAGAAGTTCCAAGGTATACAGTAAAACTGAAGTGAAGCATCGGAGTCTAAAACTGGACTCACAGGAGGGGTTCAAACCACAGAAAGTTAGAGTGTCAGTCCTCTTGTACTTAAGTCGGCATTGTGCCTTTTGAAATTCATTCCAATGCAATTTCTGTGTTCCATCGTCGATAAGAAGTTCCAAGGTATACAGTACACCTGAAGTGAAGCATCGGAATCTAAAACTGGATTCACAGGAGAGGTTCAAATCATATAAAGTTAGAGTGTCAGTCTTCTTGTACTTAAGTCGGCATTGTGCTTTTTGAATTTAATTCCGATGCAATTTATGTGTTTCACCGTCAATAAGAAGTTCCAAGGTATACAGTAAACCTGAAGTGAAGCATCGGAATCTAAATCTGGACTCAAAGGAGAGGTTCAAATCATAGAAAGTTAGAGGGTCAGTCCTCTTGTACTTAAGTCGGAATTGTGCCTTTTGAACTTAATTCCGATGCAATTTCTGTCTTTCATCGTCAATAAGAAGTACCAAGGTAAACAGTAAACCTGAAGTGAAGCATCGGAATCTAAAAGTGGACTCACAGGAGAGGTTCAAATCATAGAAAGTTAGAGTGTTAGTCCTCTTGTTCTTAAGTCGGCATTGTGCCTTTTGTATTAAATTCGTATGCAATATCTGTGTTTCATCGTCAATAAGAAGGTCCAAGGGATACAGTAAACCTGAAGTGAAGCATCGGAATCTAAAACTGGACTCACAGGAGAGGTTCAAATCATAGAAAGTTAGAGTGTCAGTCCTCTTGTACCTAAGTCGGCATTGTGCCTTTTGTATTAAATTCGGATGCAATTTCTGTGTTTCATCGTCAAGAAGAAGGTCCAAGGGATACAGTAAACCTGAAGTGAAGTATCGGAATCTATAACTGGACTCACGGGAGAGGTTCAAATCATAGAAAGTTAGAGTGTCAGTCCTCTAGTACTTAAGTCAGCATTGTGCCTTTCGAATTTCATTCCGATGCAATGTCGGTCTTCCATCGTCAATAAGAAGTTCCAAGGTATACAGTAAACCTGTAGTGAAGCATCGGAATCTAAATGTGGACTCACAGGAGAGGTTCAAATCATAGAAAGTTGAAGTGTCAGTCCTCTTGTACCTAAGTCGGCTTCGTGCCTTTTGAATTTAATTCCGATGCAATTTCTTTGTTACGTCGCCAATAAGAAGTTCCACGGTATACAGTAAACCTGAAGTGAAGCATCGGTATCTAAAACTGGACTCACAGGAGAGGTTCAAATCATAGAAAGTTAAAGTGTCAGTCCTCTTGTACTTAAGTCGGCATTGTGCCTTTTGTATTAAATTCGGATGCAATTTCTGTGTTTCATCGTCAATAAGAAGTTCCAAGGGATACAGTAAACCTTAAGTGAAGCATCGGAATCCAAAACTGGACTCACAGGAGAGGTTCAAATCATAGAAAGTTAGAGTGTCAGTCCTCTTGTACCTAAGTCAGCATTGTGCCTTTTGAATTTAATTCCTATGCAATTTCTGTGTTTCATCGTCAGTAAGAAGTTCCACGGTATACAGTAAACCTGAAGTGAAGCATCGGAATCTAAAACTGGACTCACAGGAGAGGTTCAAATCATAGAAATTTGGAGTGTCTGTCCTCTTGTACTTAAGTCGGCATTGTGCCTTTTGTATTAAATTCGGATGCTATTTCTGTGTTTTATCGTCAATAAGAAGGTCCAAGGGATACAGTAAACAAGAAGTGAAGCATCGGAATCTAAAACTGGGCTCACAGGAGAGGTTCAAATAATAGAATGTTAGAATGTCAGTCCTCTTGTACTTAAGTTAGCACTGTGAACTTTTGAATTGTATTCCGATTCAATTTCTGATTTTCATCGTCAATAAGAAATTCCAAGATACACAGCAATCCTGAAGTGAAGCATCGGAATCTAAAACTGGACTCACAGGAGAGGTTCAAATCATAGAAAGTTAGAGTGTCACTCCTCTTGTACTTAAGTCGGCATTGTGCCTTTTGTATTAAATTCGTATGCAATATCTGTGTTTCATCGTCAATAAGAAGGTCCAAGGGATACAGTAAACCTGAAGTGAATCATCGGAATCTAAAACTGGACTCACAGGAGAGTTTCATATCATAGAAAGTTAGAGAGTCAGTCCTCTTGTACTTATGTCGGTATTGTGCCTTTTGATTTTAATTCCGATGCAATTTCTGTGTTTCATCGTCAATAAGAAGTTCCAAGGTATACAGTAAACTTGAAGTGAAGCATCGGTATCTAAAACTGGACTCACAGGAGGGGTTCAAATCATGGATAGTTAGAGTGTCAGTCCTCTTGTACTTATGTGGGCATTGTGCCTTTTGAAATTCATTCCGATGCAATTTCTGTGTTCCATCGTCAATACGAAGTTCCAAGGTATACAGTAAACCTGAAGTAAAGCATAGGAATCTAAAACTGGACTCACAGGAGAGGTTCGAATCATAGAAAGTGAGAGTGTCAGTCTTCTTGTACTTAAGTCGGCATTGTGCCCTTTGAATTTAATTCCGATGCAATTTCTGTGTTTCATCGTCAATAAGAAGTTCCAAGGTATACACTAAACCTGAAGTGAAGCATCCGAATCTAAAACTGGACTCACAGGAGAGTTTCTAATCTTAGAAAGTTTTGAGAGTCAGTCCTCTTGTACTTAAGTCGGTGTTGTGCCTTTTGAATTTAAATCCGATGCAATTTCTGTGTTTCATCGGCAATAAGAAGTTCCAAGGTATACAGTAAACCTGAAGTGAAGCATCGGAATCTAAAACTGGACTCACAGGAGAGGTTCAAATCATAGAAAGTTAAAGTGTCAGTCCTCTTGTACTTAAGTCGGCATTGTGCCTTTTGTATTAAATTCGGATGCAATTTCTGTGTTTCATCGTCAATAAGAAGGTCCAAGGGATACAGTAAACCTTAAGTGAAGCATCGGAATCCAAAACTGGACTCACAGGAGAGGTTCAAATCATAGAAAGTTAGAGTGTCAGTCCTCTTGTACCTAAGTCAGCATTGTGCCTTTTGAATTTAATTCCTATGCAATTTCTGTGTTTCATCGTCAGTAAGAAGTTCCACGGTATACAGTAAACCTAAAGTGAAGCATCGGAATCTAAAACTGGACTCACAGGAGAGGTTCAAATCATAGAAATTTAGAGTGTCAGTCCTCTTGTACTTAAGTCGGCATTGTGCCTTTTGTATTAAATTCGGATGCTATTTCTGTGTTTTATCGTCAATAAGAAGGTCCAAGGGATACAGTAAACCTGAAGTGATGCATCGGAGTCTAAAACTGGACTCACAGGAGAGGTTCAAATCATAGAATGTTAGAGTGTCAGTCCTCTTGTACTTAAGTCGGCATTGTGCCTTTTGTATTAAATTCGAATGCAATTTCCGTGTTTCATCGTCAATAAGAAGGTCCAAGGGATACAGTAAACCTGAAGTGAATCATCGGAATCTAAAACTGGACTCACAGGAGAGTTTCATATCATAGAAAATTAGAGAGTCAGTCCTCTTGTACTTAAGTCGGTATTGTGCCTTTGGATTTTAATTCCGATGCAATTTCTGTGTTTCATCGCCAATAAGAAGTTCCAAGGTATACAGTAAACTTGAAGTGATGCATCGGTATCTAAAACTGGACTCACAGGAGGGGTTCAAATCATAGAAAGTTAGAGTGTCAGTCCTCTTGTACTTATGTGGGCATTGTGCCTTTTGAAATTAATTCCGATGCAATTTCTGTGTTCCATCGTCAATACGAAGTTCCAAGGTATACAGTAAACCTGAAGTAAAGCATAGGAATCTAAAACTGGACTCACATTAGAGCTTCAAATCATAGAAAGTTAGAGTGTCAGTCTTCTTGTACATAAGTCGGCATTGTGCCTTTTGAATTTAATTCCGATGCAATTTCTGTGTTTCATCGTCAATAAGAAGTTCCAAGACATACAGTAAACCTGAAGTGAAGCATCGGAATCTAAAACTGGACTCACAGGAGAGTTTCTAATCATAGAAAGTTTTGAGAGTCAGTCCTCTTGTACTTAAGTCGGTATTGTGCCTTTTGAATTTAAATCCGATGCAATTTCTGTGTTTCATCGGCAATAAGAAGTTCCAAGCTATCCAGTAAACCTGAAGTGAAGAATCGGAATCTAAAACTGGACTCACAGGAGGGGAACAAATCATAGAAAATTACAGTGTCAGTCCTCTTGTACTTAAGTCGGGATTGTGCCTTTTGGATTAAATTCGGATGCAATTTCTGTGTTTAATCATCAAGAAGAAGGTCCAAGGGATACAGTAAACCTGAAGGGAAGTATCGGAGTCTAAAACTGGACTCACAGGAGAGTTTCAAACCATAGGAAGATAGAGCGTCAGTCCTCTTGTACATAAGTCGGTATTGTGCCTTTTGAATTTAATTCCGATGCTATTTCTGTGTTTCATCGTCAATAAGCAGTTCCAAGGTATACAGTAAACCTGAAGTGAAGCATCGGAATCTAAAACTGGACTCACAGGAGAAGTTCAAATCATAGAAAGTTAGAGTGTCAGTCCTCTTGTACTTATGTCGGAATTGTGCCTTTTGAATTTCATTCCGATGCAATTTCTGTCTTCCATCGTCAATAGGAAGTTCCAAGGTATACAGTACACCTGAAGTGAAGCATCGGAATCTAAAACTGGACTCACAGGAGAGGTTCAAATCATAGAATGTTAGAGTGTCAGTCCTCTTGTACTTAAGTTGGTATTGTGCCTTTTGAATTTAATTCCGATGCAATTTCTGTGTTTTTTCGTCAATAAGAAGGTCCAAGGGATACAGTAAACCTGAAGTGAAGCATCGGAATCTAAAACTGGACTCACAGGAGTGGTTCAAATCATAGAAAGTTAGAGAGACAGTCCTCTTGTACTTAAGTCAGTATTGTGCCTTATGAATTTAATTCCGATGCAATTTCTGTGTTTCATCGTCAATAAGAGGTTCCAAGGTATACAGTAAAACTGAAGTGATGCATCGGAACCTAAAACTGGACTCACAGGAGGGGTTCAAACCATAGTAAGTTAGAGTGTCAGTCCTATTGTACTTAAGTGGCCATTGTGCGTTTTGAAATTCATTCCAATGCAATTTCTGTGTTCCATCGTCAATAAGAAGTTCCAAGGTATACAGTAAACCTGAAGTGAAGCATCGTAATCTAAAACTGTACTCACAGGAGAGGTTCAATTGATAGAAAGTTAGAGTGTCAGTCTTCTTGTACTTAAGTCGGCATTGTGCCTTTTGAATTTAATTCCGATGCAATATCTGTGTTTCATCGTCAACAAGAAGTTCCAAGGTATACAGTAAACGTGAAGTGAAGCATCAGAATCTAAATCTGGACTCAAAGGAGAGGTTCAAATCATAGAAAGTTAGAGTGTCAGTCCTCTTGTACTTAAGTCGGAATTGTGCCTTTTGAATTTAATTCCGATGCAATTTCTGTCTTTCATCGTCAATAAGAAGTACCAAGGTATACAGTAAACCTGAAGTGAAGCATCGGAATCTAAAACTGGACTCACAGGAGAGGTTCAAATCATAGAAAGTTAGAGTGTCAGTCCCCTTGTCCTTAAGTCGGAATTGTGCCTTTTGTATTAAATTCGTATGCAATATCTGTGTTTCATCGTCAATAAGAAGGTCCAAGGGATACAGTAAACCTGAAGTGAAGCATCGGAATCTAAAACTGGACTCACAGGAGAGGTTCAAATCATAGAAAGTTAGAGTGTCAGTCCTCTTGTACTTAAGTCGGCATTGTGCCTTTTGTATTAATTCGGATGCAATTTCTGTGTTTCATCGTCAATAAGAAGGTCCAAGGGATACAGTAAACCTGAAGGGAAGCGTCGGAGTCTAAAACTGGACTCACTGGAGAGTATCAAATCATAGAAAGTTGGAGAGTCAGTCCTCTTTTACTTAAGTCGGTATTGTGCTTTTTGAATTTCATTCCGATGCAATTTCTGTGTTTCATCGTCAATAAGAAGTTCCAAGGTATACAGTAAACCTGAAGTGAAGCATCGGAATCTATAACTGGACTAACAGGAGAGGTTCAAATCATAGAAAGTTAGAGTGTCAGTCCTCTTGTACTTAAGTCAGCATTGTGCCTTTTGAATTTAATTCCTATGCAAATTCTGTGTTTCATCGTCAGTAATAAGTTCCACGGTATACAGTAAACCTGAAGTGAAGCATCGGAATCTAAAACTGGACTCACAGGAGTGGTTCAAATCATAGAAATTTAAAGTGTCAGTCCTCTTGTACTTAAGTCGGAATTGTGCCTTTTGTATTAAATTCGGATGCAAATTCTGTGTTTTATCGTCAATAAGAAGGTCCAAGGGATACAGTAAACATGAAGTGAAGCATCGGAATCTAAAACTGGACTCACAGGAGCGGTTCAAATCATAGAATGTTTGAGTGTCAGTCCTCTGGTACTTAAGTTGGCATTGTGCCTTTTGAATTTAATTCCGATGCAATTTCTGTGTTTCATCGTCAATAAGAAATTCCAAGGTACACAGCAAACCTGAAGTGAAGCATCGGAATCTAAAACTGGACTCACAGGAGAGGTTCAAATCATAGAAAGTTAGAGTGTCAGTCCTCTTGTACTTAAGTCGGCATTGTGCCTTTTGTATTACATTCGGATGCAATTTCTGTGTGTTATCGTCAATAAGAAGGTCCAAGGGATACAGTAAACCTGAAGTGAAGCATCGGAATCTAATACTGGACTCACAGAAGGGGTTCAAATCATAGAAAGTTAGAGTGTCAGTCCTCTTGTACTTAATTCGGCATTGTGCCTTTTGTATTAAATTCGGATGCAATTTCCGTGTTTCATCGTCAATAAGAAGGTCCAAGGGATACAGTAAACCTGAAGTGAATCATCGGAATCTAAAACTGGACTCACAGAAGAGTTTCATATCATAGAAAGTTAGAGAGTCAGTCCTCTTGTACTTAAGTCGGTATTGTGCCTTTTGATTTTACTTCCGATGAAATATCTGTGTTTCATCGTCAATAAGAAGTTCCAAGGTATACAGTAAACTTGAAGTGAAGCATCGGAATCTAAAACTGGACTCACATCAGGGGTTCAAAACATAGACAGTTAGAGTGTCAGTCCTCTTGTACTTAAGTGGGCATTGTGCCTTTTGAAACTCATTCCGATGCAATTTCTGTGTTCCATCGTCAATAAGAAGTTCCAAGGTATACAGTAAACCTGAAGTAAAGCATCGGAATCTAAAACTGGACTCACAGGAGTGGTTCAAATCATAGAAAATGAGAGTGTCAGTCTTCTTGTACTTAAGTCGGCATTGTGCCTTTTGACTTTAATTCCGATCCAATTTCTGTGTTTCATCGTCAATAAGAAGTTCCAAGGTATACAGTACACCTGAAGTGAAGAATCGGAATCTAAAACTGGACTCACAGGAGGGGAACAAATCATACAAAATTAGAGTGTCAGTCTTCTTGTACTTAAGTAGGCATTGTGCCTTTTGAAATTCATTCCGATGCAATTTCTGTGTTCAATCGTCAATAAGAAGTTCCAAGGTATACAGTAAACCTGAGGTGAAGCATCGGAATCTAAAACTGGACTCACAGGAGAGGTTCAAATCACAGAAAGTTAGAGTGTCAGTTCTCTTGTACTTAAGTCGGCATTGTGCCTTTTGATTTTAATTCCGATGCAATTTCCGTGTTTCATCGTCAATAAGAAGTTCCAAGGTATACAGTGATCCTGAAGTGAAGCATCGGAATCTAAAACTGGACTCACAAGGGAGGTGCAAATCATAGAAAGTTAGAGTGTCAGTACTCTTATACTTAAGTCGGCATTGTGCCTTTTTAATTTAAGTCCGATGCAATTTCTGTGTTCCATCGTCAATAAGATGTTCCATGGTATACAGTAAACCGGAAGTGAAGCATCGGAATCTAAAACTGGACTCACAGGAGAGGTTCAAATCATAGAAAGTTAGAGTGTCAGTCCTCTTGTTCTTAAGTCGGCATTGTGCCTTTTGTATTAAATTCGGATGCAATATCTGTGTTTCATCGTCAATAAGAAGGTCCAAGGGATACAGTAAACCTGAAGTGAAGCAGCGGAATCTAAACTGGACTCACAGGAGAGGTTCAAATCATAGAAAGTTAGAGTGTCAGTCCTCTTGTACTTAAGTCGGCATTATGCCTTTTGTATTAAATTCGGATGCAATTTCTGTGTTTCCTCGTCAAGAAGAAGGTCCAAGGGATACAGTAAACCTGAAGGGAAGCATCTTAGTCTAAAACTGGACTCACAGGAGAGTTTCAAATCATAGAAAGTTAGAGAGTCAGTCCTCTTCTACTTAAGTCGGTATTGTGCCTTTTGAATTTAATTCCGATGCAATTTCTGTGTTTCATCGTCAATAAGAAGTTCCAAGGTATACAGTAAACCTGAAGTGAAGCATCGGAATCTAAAACTGGACTCACAGGAGAGGTTCAAAACATATAAAGTTAGAGTGTCAGTCCTCTTGTACTTAAGTCGGCATTGTGCATTTTGAATTTCATTTCGATGCAATTTCTGTCCTCCATCGTCAATAAGAAGTTCCAAGGTATACAGTAAACCTGAAGTGAAGCATCGGAATCTAAAACTGGACTCACAGGAGAGTTTCAAATCATAGAAAGTTAGAGTGTCAGTCGTCTTGTACCTAAGTCGGCATTGTGCCTTTTGAATTTAATTCCGATGCAATTTCTGTGTTACGTCGTCAATAAGAAGTTCCACGGTATACAGTAAACCTGAAGTGAAGCATCGGAATCTAAAACTGGACTCACAGGAGAGGTTCAAATCATAGAAAGTTAGAGTGTCAGTCCTCTTGTTCTTAAGTCGGCATTGTGCCTTTTGTATTAAATTCGGATGCAATATCTGTGTTTCATCGTCAATAAGAAGGTCCAAGGGATACAGTAAACCTGAAGTGAAGCAGCGGAATCTAAACTGGACTCACAGGAGAGGTTCAAATCATAGAAAGTTTGAGTATCAGTCCTCTTGTACTTAAGTCGGCATTATGCCTTTTGTATTAAATTCGGATGCAATTTCTGTGTTTCATCGTCAAGAAGAAGGTCCAAGGGATACAGTAAACCTGAAGGGAAGCATCTTAGTCTAAAACTGGACTCACAGGAGAGTTTCAAATCATAGAAAGTTAGAGAGTCAGTCCTCTTGTACTTAAGTCGGTATTGTGCCTTTTGAAATTAATTCCGATGCAATTTCTGTGTTTCATCGTCAATAAGAAGTTCCAAGGTATACAGTAAACCTGAAGTGAAGCATCGGAATCTAAAACTGGACTCACAGGAGAGGTTCAAATCATAGAAAGTTAGAGTGTCAGTCCTCTTGTACTTAAGTCGGCATTGTGCATTTTGAATTTCATTTCGATGCAATTTCTGTCCTCCATCGTCAATAAGAAGTTCCAAGGTATAAAGTAAACCTGAAGTGAAGCATCGGAATCTAAAACTGGACTCACAGGAGAGGTTCAAATCATAGAATGTTTGAGTGTCAGTCCTCTTGTACTTAAGTCGGCATTGTGCATTTGTATTAATTTCGGATGCAATTTCTGTGTTTCATCGCCAAGACGAAGGTCCAAAGGATACAGTAAACCTGAAGGGAAGCATCGGAGTCTAAAACTGGACTCACAGGAGAGTTTCAAATCATAGAAAGTTAGAGAGTCAGTCTTCTTGTACTTAAGTCGGTATTGTGCCTTTTGAATTTAATTCCGATGCAATTACTGTGTTTCATCGTCAATAAGAAGTTCCAAGGTATGCAGTAAACCTGAAGTGAAGCATCGGAATCTATAACTGGACCCACAGGAGAGGTTCAAATCATAGAAAGTTAGAGTGTCAGTCCTCTTGTACTTAAGTCAGCATTGTGCCTTTTGAATTTCATTCCGATGCAATTTCGGTCTTCCATCGTCAATAAGAAGTTCCAAGGTATACAGTAAACCTGAAGTGAAGCATCGGAATCTAAAACTGGACTCACAGGAGAGTTTCATATCATAGAAAATTAGAGAGTCAGTCCTCTTGTACTTAAGTCGGTATTGTGCCTTTGGATTTTAATTCCGATGCAATTTCTGTGTTTCATCGCCAATAAGAAGTTCCAAGGTATACAGTAAACTTGAAGTGATGCATCGGTATCTAAAACTGGACTCACAGGAGGGGTTCAAATCATAGAAAGTTAGAGTGTCAGTCCTCTTGTACTTATGTGGGCATTGTGCCTTTTGAAATTAATTCCGATGCAATTTCTGTGTTCCATCGTCAATACGAAGTTCCAAGGTATACAGTAAACCTGAAGTAAAGCATAGGAATCTAAAACTGGACTCACATTAGAGCTTCAAATCATAGAAAGTTAGAGTGTCAGTCTTCTTGTACATAAGTCGGCATTGTGCCTTTTGAATTTAATTCCGATGCAATTTCTGTGTTTCATCGTCAATAAGAAGTTCCAAGACATACAGTAAACCTGAAGTGAAGCATCGGAATCTAAAACTGGACTCACAGGAGAGTTTCTAATCATAGAAAGTTTTGAGAGTCAGTCCTCTTGTACTTAAGTCGGTATTGTGCCTTTTGAATTTAAATCCGATGCAATTTCTGTGTTTCATCGGCAATAAGAAGTTCCAAGCTATCCAGTAAACCTGAAGTGAAGAATCGGAATCTAAAACTGGACTCACAGGAGGGGAACAAATCATAGAAAATTACAGTGTCAGTCCTCTTGTACTTAAGTCGGCATTGTGCCTTTTGGATTAAATTCGGATGCAATTTCTGTGTTTAATCATCAAGAAGAAGGTCCAAGGGATACAGTAAACCTGAAGGGAAGTATCGGAGTCTAAAACTGGACTCACAGGAGAGTTTCAAACCATAGGAAGATAGAGCGTCAGTCCTCTTGTACATAAGTCGGTATTGTGCCTTTTGAATTTAATTCCGATGCTATTTCTGTGTTTCATCGTCAATAAGCAGTTCCAAGGTATACAGTAAACCTGAAGTGAAGCATCGGAATCTAAAACTGGACTCACAGGAGAAGTTCAAATCATAGAAAGTTAGAGTGTCAGTCCTCTTGTACTTATGTCGGAATTGTGCCTTTTGAATTTCATTCCGATGCAATTTCTGTCTTCCATCGTCAATAGGAAGTTCCAAGGTATACAGTACACCTGAAGTGAAGCATCGGAATCTAAAACTGGACTCACAGGAGAGGTTCAAATCATAGAATGTTAGAGTGTCAGTCCTCTTGTACTTAAGTTGGTATTGTGCCTTTTGAATTTAATTCCGATGCAATTTCTGTGTTTTTTCGTCAATAAGAAGGTCCAAGGGATACAGTAAACCTGAAGTGAAGCATCGGAATCTAAAACTGGACTCACAGGAGTGGTTCAAATCATAGAAAGTTAGAGAGACAGTCCTCTTGTACTTAAGTCAGTATTGTGCCTTATGAATTTAATTCCGATGCAATTTCTGTGTTTCATCGTCAATAAGAGGTTCCAAGGTATACAGTAAAACTGAAGTGATGCATCGGAACCTAAAACTGGACTCACAGGAGGGGTTCAAACCATAGTAAGTTAGAGTGTCAGTCCTATTGTACTTAAGTGGCCATTGTGCGTTTTGAAATTCATTCCAATGCAATTTCTGTGTTCCATCGTCAATAAGAAGTTCCAAGGTATACAGTAAACCTGAAGTGAAGCATCGTAATCTAAAACTGTACTCACAGGAGAGGTTCAATTGATAGAAAGTTAGAGTGTCAGTCTTCTTGTACTTAAGTCGGCATTGTGCCTTTTGAATTTAATTCCGATGCAATATCTGTGTTTCATCGTCAACAAGAAGTTCCAAGGTATACAGTAAACGTGAAGTGAAGCATCAGAATCTAAATCTGGACTCAAAGGAGAGGTTCAAATCATAGAAAGTTAGAGTGTCAGTCCTCTTGTACTTAAGTCGGAATTGTGCCTTTTGAATTTAATTCCGATGCAATTTCTGTCTTTCATCGTCAATAAGAAGTACCAAGGTATACAGTAAACCTGAAGTGAAGCATCGGAATCTAAAACTGGACTCACAGGAGAGGTTCAAATCATAGAAAGTTAGAGTGTCAGTCCCCTTGTCCTTAAGTCGGAATTGTGCCTTTTGTATTAAATTCGTATGCAATATCTGTGTTTCATCGTCAATAAGAAGGTCCAAGGGATACAGTAAACCTGAAGTGAAGCATCGGAATCTAAAACTGGACTCACAGGAGAGGTTCAAATCATAGAAAGTTAGAGTGTCAGTCCCCTTGTCCTTAAGTCGGAATTGTGCCTTTTGTATTAAATTCGTATGCAATATCTGTGTTTCATCGTCAATAAGAAGGTCCAAGGGATACAGTAAACCTGAAGTGAAGCATCGGAATCTAAAACTGGACTCACAGGAGAGGTTCAAATCATAGAAAGTTAGAGTGTCAGTCCTCTTGTACTTAAGTCGGCATTGTGCCTTTTGTATTAATTCGGATGCAATTTCTGTGTTTCATCGTCAATAAGAAATTCCAAGGTACACAGCAAACCTGAAGTGAAGCATCGGAATCTAAAACTGGACTCACAGGAGAGGTTCAAATCATAGAAAGTTAGAGTGTCAGTCCTCTTGTACTTAAGTCGGCATTGTGCCTTTTGTATTACATTCGGATGCAATTTCTGTGTGTTATCGTCAATAAGAAGGTCCAAGGGATACAGTAAACCTGAAGTGAAGCATCGGAATCTAATACTGGACTCACAGAAGGGGTTCAAATCATAGAAAGTTAGAGTGTCAGTCCTCTTGTACTTAATTCGGCATTGTGCCTTTTGTATTAAATTCGGATGCAATTTCCGTGTTTCATCGTCAATAAGAAGGTCCAAGGGATACAGTAAACCTGAAGTGAATCATCGGAATCTAAAACTGGACTCACAGAAGAGTTTCATATCATAGAAAGTTAGAGAGTCAGTCCTCTTGTACTTAAGTCGGTATTGTGCCTTTTGATTTTACTTCCGATGAAATATCTGTGTTTCATCGTCAATAAGAAGTTCCAAGGTATACAGTAAACTTGAAGTGAAGCATCGGAATCTAAAACTGGACTCACAGGAGGGGTTCAAAACATAGACAGTTAGAGTGTCAGTCCTCTTGTACTTAAGTGGGCATTGTGCCTTTTGAAACTCATTCCGATGCAATTTCTGTGTTCCATCGTCAATAAGAAGTTCCAAGGTATACAGTAAACCTGAAGTAAAGCATCGGAATCTAAAACTGGACTCACAGGAGAGGTTCAAATCATAGAAAATGAGAGTGTCAGTCTTCTTGTACTTAAGTCGGCATTGTGCCTTTTGACTTTAATTCCGATCCAATTTCTGTGTTTCATCGTCAATAAGAAGTTCCAAGGTATACAGTACACCTGAAGTGAAGAATCGGAATCTAAAACTGGACTCACAGGAGGGGAACAAATCATACAAAATTAGAGTGTCAGTCTTCTTGTACTTAAGTAGGCATTGTGCCTTTTGAAATTCATTCCGATGCAATTTCTGTGTTCAATCGTCAATAAGAAGTTCCAAGGTATACAGTAAACCTGAGGTGAAGCATCGGAATCTAAAACTGGACTCACAGGAGAGGTTCAAATCACAGAAAGTTAGAGTGTCAGTTCTCTTGTACTTAAGTCGGCATTGTGCCTTTTGATTTTAATTCCGATGCAATTTCCGTGTTTCATCGTCAATAAGAAGTTCCAAGGTATACAGTGATCCTGAAGTGAAGCATCGGAATCTAAAACTGGACTCACAAGGGAGGTGCAAATCATAGAAAGTTAGAGTGTCAGTACTCTTATACTTAAGTCGGCATTGTGCCTTTTTAATTTAAGTCCGATGCAATTTCTGTGTTCCATCGTCAATAAGATGTTCCATGGTATACAGTAAACCGGAAGTGAAGCATCGGAATCTAAAACTGGACTCACAGGAGAGGTTCAAATCATAGAAAGTTAGAGTGTCAGTCCTCTTGTTCTTAAGTCGGCATTGTGCCTTTTGTATTAAATTCGGATGCAATATCTGTGTTTCATCGTCAATAAGAAGGTCCAAGGGATACAGTAAACCTGAAGTGAAGCAGCGGAATCTAAACTGGACTCACAGGAGAGGTTCAAATCATAGAAAGTTAGAGTGTCAGTCCTCTTGTACTTAAGTCGGCATTATGCCTTTTGTATTAAATTCGGATGCAATTTCTGTGTTTCCTCGTCAAGAAGAAGGTCCAAGGGATACAGTAAACCTGAAGGGAAGCATCTTAGTCTAAAACTGGACTCACAGGAGAGTTTCAAATCATAGAAAGTTAGAGAGTCAGTCCTCTTCTACTTAAGTCGGTATTGTGCCTTTTGAATTTAATTCCGATGCAATTTCTGTGTTTCATCGTCAATAAGAAGTTCCAAGGTATACAGTAAACCTGAAGTGAAGCATCGGAATCTAAAACTGGACTCACAGGAGAGGTTCAAAACATATAAAGTTAGAGTGTCAGTCCTCTTGTACTTAAGTCGGCATTGTGCATTTTGAATTTCATTTCGATGCAATTTCTGTCCTCCATCGTCAATAAGAAGTTCCAAGGTATACAGTAAACCTGAAGTGAAGCATCGGAATCTAAAACTGGACTCACAGGAGAGTTTCAAATCATAGAAAGTTAGAGTGTCAGTCGTCTTGTACCTAAGTCGGCATTGTGCCTTTTGAATTTAATTCCGATGCAATTTCTGTGTTACGTCGTCAATAAGAAGTTCCACGGTATACAGTAAACCTGAAGTGAAGCATCGGAATCTAAAACTGGACTCACAGGAGAGGTTCAAATCATAGAAAGTTAGAGTGTCAGTCCTCTTGTTCTTAAGTCGGCATTGTGCCTTTTGTATTAAATTCGGATGCAATATCTGTGTTTCATCGTCAATAAGAAGGTCCAAGGGATACAGTAAACCTGAAGTGAAGCAGCGGAATCTAAACTGGACTCACAGGAGAGGTTCAAATCATAGAAAGTTAGAGTATCAGTCCTCTTGTACTTAAGTCGGCATTATGCCTTTTGTATTAAATTCGGATGCAATTTCTGTGTTTCATCGTCAAGAAGAAGGTCCAAGGGATACAGTAAACCTGAAGGGAAGCATCTTAGTCTAAAACTGGACTCACAGGAGAGTTTCAAATCATAGAAAGTTAGAGAGTCAGTCCTCTTGTACTTAAGTCGGTATTGTGCCTTTTGAAATTAATTCCGATGCAATTTCTGTGTTTCATCGTCAATAAGAAGTTCCAAGGTATACAGTAAACCTGAAGTGAAGCATCGGAATCTAAAACTGGACTCACAGGAGAGGTTCAAATCATAGAAAGTTAGAGTGTCAGTCCTCTTGTACTTAAGTCGGCATTGTGCATTTTGAATTTCATTTCGATGCAATTTCTGTCCTCCATCGTCAATAAGAAGTTCCAAGGTATAAAGTAAACCTGAAGTGAAGCATCGGAATCTAAAACTGGACTCACAGGAGAGGTTCAAATCATAGAATGTTTGAGTGTCAGTCCTCTTGTACTTAAGTCGGCATTGTGCATTTGTATTAATTTCGGATGCAATTTCTGTGTTTCATCGTCAAGACGAAGGTCCAAAGGATACAGTAAACCTGAAGGGAAGCATCGGAGTCTAAAACTGGACTCACAGGAGAGTTTCAAATCATAGAAAGTTAGAGAGTCAGTCTTCTTGTACTTAAGTCGGTATTGTGCCTTTTGAATTTAATTCCGATGCAATTACTGTGTTTCATCGTCAATAAGAAGTTCCAAGGTATGCAGTAAACCTGAAGTGAAGCATCGGAATCTATAACTGGACCCACAGGAGAGGTTCAAATCATAGAAAGTTAGAGTGTCAGTCCTCTTGTACTTAAGTCAGCATTGTGCCTTTTGAATTTCATTCCGATGCAATTTCGGTCTTCCATCGTCAATAAGAAGTTCCAAGGTATACAGTAAACCTGAAGTGAAGCATCGGAATCTAAAACTGGACTCACAGGAGAGTTTCAAATCATAGAAAGTTAGAGTGTCAGTCCTCTTGTACCTAAGTCGGCATTGTGCCTTTTGAATTTAATTCCGATGCAATTTCTGTGTTACGTCGTCAATAAGAAGTTCCACGGTATACAGTAAACCTGAAGTGAAGCATCAGAATCTAAAACTGGACTCACAGGAGAGGTTCAAATCATAGAAAGTTAGAGTGTCAGGCCTCTTGTACTTAAGTCGGCATTGTGCCTTTTGTATTAAATTCGGATGCAATTTCTGTGTTTCATCGTCAATAAGAAGGTCCAAGGGATACAGTAAACCTGAAGTGAAGCATCGGAATCCAAAACTGGACTCACAGGAGAGGTTCAAATCACAGAAAGTTAGAGTGTCAGTGCTCTTGTACTTAAGTCAGCATTGTGCCTTTTGAATTTAATTCCTATGCAATTTCTGTGTTTCATCGCCAGTAATAAGTTCCACGGTATACAGTAAACCTGAAGTGAAGCATCGGAATCTAAAACTGGACTCACAGGAGAGGTTCAAATCATAGAAATTTACAGTGTCAGTCCTCTTGTACTTATGTCGGCATTGTGCCTTTTGTATTAAATTCGGATGCAATTTCTGTGTTTTATCGTCAATAAGAAGGTCCGAGGGATACAGTAAACATGAAGTGAAGCATCGGAATCTAAAACTGGACTCACAGGAGATGTTCAAATCATAGAATGTTAGAGTGTCAGTCCTCTTGTACTTAAGTTGGCATTGTGCCTTTTGAATTTAATTCCGATGCAATTTCTGTGTTTCATCGTCAATAAGAAGTTCCAAGGTACACAGCAAACCTGAAGTGAAGCATCGGAATCTAAAACTGGACTCACAGGAGAGGTTCAAACCATAGAAAGTTAAAGTGTCAGTCCTCTTGTACTTAAGTCGGCATTGTGCCTATTGTATTAAATTCGGATGCAATTTCTGTGTTTCATCGTCAATAAGAAGGTCCAAGGGATACAGTAAACCTGAAGTGAAGCATCGGAATCCAAAAGTGGACTCACAGGAGAGGTTCAAATCACAGAAAGTTAGAGTGTCAGTGCTCTTGTACTTAAGTTAGCATTGTGCCTTTTGAATTTAATTCCTATGCAATTTCTGTGTTTCATCGCCAGTAATAAGTTCCACAGTATACAGTAAACCTGAAGTGAAGCATCGGACTCTAAAACTGGACTCACAGGAGAGGTTCAAATCATAGAAATTTAGAGTGTCAGTCCTCTTGTACTTATGGCGGCATTGTGCCTTTTGTATTAAATTCGGATGCAATTTCTGTGTTTTATCGTCAATAAGAAGGTCCAAGGGATACAGTAAACATGAAGTGAAGCATCGGAATCTAAAACTGGACTCACAGGAGATGTTGAAATCATAGAATGTTAGAGTGTCAGTCCTCTTGTACTTAAGTTGGCATTGTGCCTTTTGAATTTAATTCCGATGCTATTTCTGTGTTTCATCGTCAATAAGAAATTCCAAGGTACACAGCAAACCTGAAGTGAAGCATCGGAATCTAAAACTGGACTCACAGGAGAGGTTCAAATCATAAAAAGTTAGAGTGTCAGTTCTCTTGTACTTAAGTCGGCATTGTGCCTTTTGTATTAAATTCGGATGCAATTTCTGTGTGTTATCGTCAATAAGAATGTCCAAGGGATTCAGTAAACCTGAAGTGAAGCATCGGAATCTAATACTGGACTCACAGGAGGGGTTCAAATCATAGAAAGTTAGAGTGTCAGTCCTCTTGTACTTAAGTCGGCATTGTGCCTTTTGTATTAAATTCGGATGCAATTTCCGTGTTTCACCGTCAATAAGAAGGTCCAAGGGATACAGTAAACCTGAAGTGAATCATCGGAATCTAAAACTGGACTCAAAGGAGAGTTTCATATCATAGAAAGTTAGAGAGTCAGTCCTCTTGTACTTAAGTCGGTATTGTGCCTTTTGAATTTAATTCCGATGCAATTTCTGTGTTTCATCGTCAATAAGAAGTTCCAAGGTATACAGTAAACTTGAAGTGAAGCATCGGAATCTAAAACTGGACTCACAGGAGGGGTTCAAAACGTAGACAGTTAGAGTGTCAGTCCTCTTGTACTTATGTGGGCATTGTGCCTTTTGAAATTCATTCCGATGCAATTTCTGTGTTCCATCGTCAATAAGATGTTCCAAGGTATACATTAACCGGAAGTAAAGCATCGGAATCTAAAACTGGACTCACAGGAGAGGTTCAAATCATAGAAAGTTAGAGTGTCAGTCTTCTTGTACTTAAGTCGGCATTGTGCCTTTTGAATTTAATTCCGATGCAATTTCTGTGTTTCATCGTCAATAAGAAGTTCCAAGGTATACAGTAAACCTGAAGTGAAGCATCGGATTCTAAAACTGGACTCACAAGGGAGGTGCAAATCATAGAAAGTTAGAGTGTCAGTACTCTTATACTTAAGTCGGCATTGTGCCTTTTTAATTTAAGTCCGATGCAATTTCTGTGTTCCATCGTCAATAAGATGTTCCACGGTATACAGTAAACCGGGAGTGAAGCATCGGAATCAAAAACTGGACTCACAGGAGAGGTTCGGATCATAGAAAGTTAGAGAGTCAGTCCTCTTGTTCTTAAGTCGGCAATGTGCCTTTTGTATTAAATTCGGATGCAATATCTGTGTTTCATCGCCAATAAGAAGGTCCAAGGGATACAGTAAACCTGAAGTGAAGCATCGGAATCTAAACTGGACTCACAGGAGAGGTTCAAATCATAGAAAGTTAGAGTGTCAGTCCTCTTGTACTTAAGTCGGCATTGTGCCTTTTGTATTAAATTCGGATGCAATTTCTGTGTTTCATCGTCAAGAAGAAGGACCAAGGGATACAGTAAACCTGAAGGGAAGCATCGGAGTCTTAAACTGTACTATCAGGAGAGTTTCAAATCATAGAAAGTTAGAGAGTCAGTCCTCTTGTACTTAAGTCGGCATTGTGCCTTTTGAATTTCATTCCGATGCAATTTCTGTCTTCCATCGTCAATAAGAAGTTCTAAGGTATACAGTAAACCTGAAGTGAAGTATCGGAATCTAAAACTGGACTCACAGGAGACGTTCAAATCATAGAAAGTTAGAGTGTCAGTCCTCTTGTACTTAAGTCGGCATTGTGCCTTTTGTATTAAATTCGGATGCAATTTCTGTGTTTTATCGTCACTAAGAAGGTCCAAGGGATACAGTAAACATGAAGTGAAGCATCGGAATCTAAAACTGGACTCACAGGAGAGGTTCAAATCATAGAATGTTAGAGTGTCAGTCCTCTTGTACTTAAGTTGGCATTGTGCCTTTTGAAATTATTTCCGATGCAATTTCTTAGTTTCATCGTCAATAAGAAGTTCCAAGGTATACAGTAAAGCTGACGTGAAGCATCGGAATCTAAAACTGGACTCACAGGAGAGGTTCAAATCATAGAAAGTTAGAGTGTCAGTCCTCTTGTACTTAAGTCGGCATTGTGCCTTTTGAATTTCATTCCGATGCAATTTCTGTCTTCCATCGTCAATAAGAAATTCCAAGGTATACAGTAAACCTGAAGTGAAGCATCGGAATCTGAAACTGGACTCACAGGAGAGGTTCAAATCATAGAAAGTTAAAGTGTCAGTCCTCTTGTACTTAAGTCGGCATTGTGCCTTTTGTATTAAATTCGGATGCAATTTCTGTGTTTCATCGTCAATAAGAAGGTCCAAGGGATACAGTAAACCTGAAGTGAAGCATCGGAATCCAAAACTGGACTCACAGGAGAGTTTCAAATCACAGAAAGTTGGAGTGTCAGTCCTCTTGTACTTAAGTCAGCATTGTGCCTTTTGAATTTAATTCCTATGCAATTTCTGTGTTTCATCGTCAGTAATAAGTTCCACGGTATACAGTACACCTGAAGTGAAGCATCGGAATCTAAAACTGGACTCACAGGAGAGGTTCAAATCATAGAAATTTAGAGTGTCAGTCCTCTTGTACTTATGTCGGCATTGTGCCTTTTGTATTAAATTCGGATGCAATTTCTGTGTTTCATCGTCAATAAGATGGTCCAAGGGATACAGTAAACTTGAAGTGAATCATCGGAATCTAAAACTGGACTCAAAGGAGAGTTTCATATCATAGAAAGTTAGAGAGTCAGTCCTCTTGTACTTAAGTCGGCATTGTGCCATTTTAATTTAAGTCCGATGCAATTTCTGTGTTCCATCATCAATAAGATGTTCCACGGTATACAGTAAACCGGAAGTGAAGCATCGGAATCTAAAACTGGACTCACAGGAGAGGTTCAAATCATAGAAAGTTAGAGTGTCAGTCCTCTTGTACTTAAGTCGGCATTGTGCCTTTTGAATTTAATTCCGATGCAATTTCTGTGTTTCATCGTCAATACCAATTTCCAAGGTATACAGTAAACCTGATGTAAAGCATCGGAATCTAAAACTGGACTCAGAGGAGAGGTTCAAATCATAGAAAGTTAGAGTGTCAGTCCTATTGTACTTATGTCGGCATTGTACGTTTGGATTAAATTCCGTTGCAATTTCTGTGTTTCATCGTCAATAAGAAGTTCCAAGGTATACAGTAAACCTGAAGTGAAGCATCGGAATCTAAAACTGGACTCACAGGAGAGGTTCAAATCATATGAAGTTAGAGTGTCAGTCCTCTTGTACTTAAGTCGGCATTGTGCCTTTTTAATTTCATTCCGATGCTATTTCTGTCTTCCATCGTCAATAAGAAATTCCAAGGTATACAGTAAACCTGAAGTGAAGCATCGGAATCTAAAACTGGACTCACAGGAGAGGTTCAAATCATAGAAAGTTAGAGTGTCAGTCCCCTTGTACTTAAGTCGGCATTGTGCCTTTTGAATTTAATTCCGTTGCAATTTCTGTGTTTCATCGTCAATACCAAGTTCCAAGGTATACAGTAAACCTGAAGTGAAGCATCGGAATCTAAAACTGGACTCACAGGAGAGGTTCAAATCATAGAAAGTTAGAGTGTCAGTCCTCTTGTACCTAAGTCGGCATTGTGCATTTTGAATTTAATTCCGATGCAATTTCTGTGGTACGTCGTCAATAAGAAGTTCCACGGTATACAGTAAACCTGAAGTGAAGCATCGTAATCTAAAACTGGACTCACAGGAGAGGTTCAAATCATAGAAATTTAGAGTGTCAGTCCTCTTGTACTTATGTCGGCACTGTGCTTTTTGTATTAAATTCGGATGCAATTTCTGTGTTTTATCGTCAATAAGAAGGTCCAAGGGATACAGTAAACATGAAGTGAAGCATCGGAATCTAAAACTGGACTCACAGGAGATGTTCAAATCATAGAAAGTTAGAGTGTCAGTCCTCTTGTACTTAAGTCGGCATTGTGCCTTTTGAATTTAATTCCGATGCAATTTCTGTGTTTCATCGTCAATACCAAGTTCCAAGGTATACAGTAAACCTGAAGTGAAGCATCGGAATCTAAAACTGGACTCACAGGAGAGGTTCAAATCATAGAAAGTTAAAGTGTCAGTCCTCTTGTACTTAAGTCGGCATTGTGCCTTTTGTATTAAATTCGGATGCAATTTCTGTGTTTCATCGTCAATAAGAAGGTCCAAGGGATACAGTAAACCTGAAGTGAAGCATCGGAATCCAAAACTGGACTCACAGGAGAGTTTCAAATCACAGAAACTTAGAGTGTCAGTCCTCTTGTACTTAAGTCAGCATTGTGCCTTTTGAATTTAATTCCTATGCAATTTCTGTGTTTCATCGTCAGTAATAAGTTCCACGGTATACAGTACACCTGAAGTGAAGCATCGGAATCTAAAACTGGACTCACAGGAGAGGTTCAAATCATAGAAATTTAGAGTGTCAGTCCTCTTGTACTTATGTCGGCATTGTGCCTTTTGTATTAAATTCTGATGCAATTTCTGTGTTTCATCGTCAATAAGAAGGTCCAAGGGATACAGTAAACCAGAAGTGAATCATCGGATTCCAAAACTGGACTCAAAGGAGAGTTTCATATCATAGAAAGTTAGAGAGTCAGTCCTCTTGTACTTAAGTCGGTATTGTGCCTTTTGAATTTAATTCCGATGCAATTTCTGTGTTTCATCGTCAATAAGAAGTTCCAAGGTATACAGTAAACTTGAAGTGAAGCATCGGAATCTAAAACTGGACTCACAGGAGGGGTTCAAAACGTAGACAGTTAGAGTGTCAGTCCTCTTGTACTTATGTCGGCATTGTGCCTTTTGTATTAAATTCGGATGCAATTTCTGTGTTTCATCGTCAATAAGAAATTCCAAGGTATACAGTAAACCTGAAGTGAAGCATCGGAATCTAAAACTGGACTCACAGGAGAGGTTCAAATCATAGAAAGTTAGAGTGTCAGTCCCCTTGTACTTAAGTCGGCATTGTGCCTTTTGAATTTAATTCCGATGCAATTTCTGTGTTTCATCGTCAATACCAAGTTCCAAGGTATACAGTAAACCTGAAGTGAAGCATCGGAATCTAAAACTGGACTCACAGGAGAGGTTCAAATCATAGAAAGTTAGAGTGTCAGTCCTCTTGTACCTAAGTCGGCATTGTGCATTTTGAATTTAATTCCGATGCTATTTCTGTGGTACGTCGTCAATAAGAAGTTCCACGGTATACAGTAAACCTGAAGTGAAGCATCGGAATCTAAAACTGGACTCACAGGAGAGGTTCAAATCATAGAAAGTTAAAGTGTCAGTCCTCTTGTACTTAAGTCGGCATTGTGCCTTTTGTATTGAATTCGGATGCAATTTCTGTGTTTCATCGTCAATAAGAAGGTCCAAGGGATACAGTAAACCTGAAGTGAAGCATCGGAATCCAAAACTGGACTCACAGGAGAGGTTCAAATCACAGAAAGTTAGAGTGTCAGTCCTCTTGTACTTAAGTCGGCATTGTGCCTTTTGAATTTAATTCCGATGCAATTTCTGTGTTTCATCGTCAATACCAAGTTCCAAGGTATACAGTAAACCTGATGTAAAGCATCGGAATCTAAAACTGGACTCAGAGGAGAGGTTCAAATCATAGAAAGTTAGAGTGTCAGTCCTCTTGTACTTATGTCGGCATTGTACCTTTTGAATTTAATTCCGTTGCAATTTCTGTGTTTCATCGTCAATAAGAAGTTCCAAGGTATACAGTAAACCTGAAGTGAAGCATCGGAATCTAAAATTGGACTCACAGCAGAGGTTCAAATCATAGAAAGTTAGAGTGTCAGTCCTCTTGTACTTAAGTCGGCATTGTGCCTTTTGAATTTAATTCCGATGCAATTTCTGTGTTTCATCGTCAATACCAAGTTCCAAGGTATACAGTAAACCTGAAGTGAAGCATCGGAATCTAAAACTGGACTCACAGGAGAGGTTCAAATCATAGAAAGTTAAAGTGTCAGTCCTCTTGTACTTAAGTCGGCATTGTGCCTTTTGTATTAAATTCGGATGCAATTTCTGTGTTTCATCGTCAATAAGAAGGTCCATGGGATACAGTATACCTGAAGTGAAGCATCGGAATCCAAAACTGGACTCACAGGAGAGGTTCAAATCACAGAAAGTTAGAGTGTCAGTCCTCTTGTACTTAAGTCAGCACTGTGCCTTTTCAATTTAATTCCGATGCAATTTCTGTGTTTCATCGTCAGTAATAAGTTCCACGGTATACAGTACACCTGAACTGAAGCATCGGAATCTAAAACTGGGTTCACAGGAGAGGTTCAAATCATAGAAATTTAGAGTGTCAGTCCTCTTGTACTTATGTCGGCACTGTGCTTTTTGTATTAAATTCGGATGCAATTTCTGTGTTTTATCGTCAATAAGAAGGTCCAAGGGATACAGTAAACATGAAGTGAAGCATCGGAATCTAAAACTGGACTCACAGGAGGGGTTCAAAACGTAGACAGTTAGAGTGTCAGTCCTCTTGTACTTATGTGGGCATTGTGTCTTTTGAAATTCATTCCGATGCAATTTCTGTGTTCCATCGTCAATAAGATGTTCCAAGGTATACATTAACCTGAAGTAAAGCATCGGAATCTAAAACTAGACTCACAGGAGAGGTTCAAATCATAGAAAGTTAGAGTGTCAGTCCTTTTGTACTTAAGTCGGCATTGTGCCATTTTAATTTAAGTCCGATGCAATTTCTGTGTTCCATCATCAATAAGATGTTCCACGGTATACAGTAAACCGGAAGTGAAGCATCGGAATCTAAAACTGGACTCGCAGGAGAGGTTCAAATCATAGAAATTTAGAGTGTCAGTCCTCTTGTACTTAAGTCGGCATTGTGCCTTTTGAATTTAATTCCGATGCACTTTCTGTGTTTCATCGTCAATACCATGTTCCAAGGTATACAGTAAAATTGATGTAAAGCATCGGAATCTAAAACTGGACTCAGAGGAGAGGTTCAAATCATAGAAAGTTAGAGTGTCAGTCCTCTTGTACTTATGTCGGCATTGTAAATTTTGAATTTAAATCCGTTGCAATTTCTGTGTTTCATCGTCAATATGAAATTCCAAGGTATACAGTAAACCTGAAGTGAAGCATCGGAATCTAAAACTGGACTCACAGGAGAGGTTCAAATCATAGAAAGTTAGAGTGTCAGTCCTCTTGTACTTAAGTCGGCATTGTGCCTTTTGAATTTCATTCCGATGCAATTTCTGTCTTCCATCGTCAATAAGAAATTCCAAGGTATACAGTAAACCTGAAGTGAAGCATCGGAATCTAAAACTGGACTCACAGGAGAGGTTCAAATCATAGAAAGTTAGAGTGTCAGTCCTCTTGTACTTAAGTCGGCATTGTGCCTTTTGAATTTAATTCCGATGCAATTTCTGTGTTTCATCGTCAATACCAAGTTCCAAGGTATACAGTAAACCTGAAGTGAAGCATCGGAATCTAAAACTGGACTCACAGGAGAGGTTCAAATCATAGAAAGTTAGAGTGTCAGTCCTCTTGTACCTAAATCGGCATTGTGCATTTTGAATTTAATTCCGATGCAATTTCTGTGTTACGTCGTCAATAAGAAGTTCCACGGTATACAGTAAACCTGAAGTGAAGCATCAGAATCTAAAACTGGACTCACAGGAGAGGTTCAAATCATAGAAAGTTAAAGTGTCAGTCCTCTTGTACTTAAGTCGGCATTGTGCCTTTTGAATTTAATTCCGATGCAATTTCTGTGTTTCATCGTCAGTAATAAGTTCCACGGTATACAGTACACCTGAACTGAAGCATCGGAATCTAAAATTGGACTCACTGGAGAGGTTCACATCATAGAAATTTAGAGTGTCAGTCCGCTTGTACTTATGTCGGCACTGTGCCTTTTGTATTAAATTCGGATGCAATTTCTGTGTTTTATCGTCAATAAGAAGGTCCAAGGGATACAGTAAACATGAAGTGAAGCATCGGAATCTAAAACTGGACTCACAGGAGATGTTCAAATCATAGAATGTTAGAGTGTCAGTCCCCTTGTACTTAAGTTGGCATTGTGCCTTTTGAATTTAATTCCGATGCAATTTCTGTGTTTCATCGTCAATACCAAGTTCCAAGGTATACAGTAAACCTGAAGTGAAGCATCGGAATCTAAAACTGGACTCACAGGAGAGGTTCAAATCATAGAAAGTTAGAGTGTCAGTCCTCTTGTACTTAAGTCGGCATTGTGCCTTTTGTATTAAATTCGGATGCAATTTCTGTGTTTCATCGTCAATAAGAAGGTCCAAGGGATACAGTAAACCTGAAGTGAAGCATCGGAATCCAAAACTGGACTCACAGGAGAGGTTCAAATCACAGAAAGTTAGAGTGTCAGTCCTCTTGTACTTAAGTCGGCATTGTGCCTTTTGAATTTAATTCCGATGCAATTTCTGTGTTTCATCGTCATTACCAAGTTCCAAGGTATACAGTAAACCTGATGTAAAGCATCGGAATCTAAAACTGGACTCAGAGGAGAGGTTCTAATCATAGAAAGTTAGAGTGTCAGTCCTCTTGTACTTATGTCGGCATTGTACCTTTTGAATTTAATTCCGTTGCAATTTCTGTGTTTCATCGTCAATAAGTAGTTCCAAGGTATACAGTAAACCTGAAGTGAAGCATCGGAATCTGAAACTGGACTCACAGGAGAGGTTCAAATCATAGAAAGTTAGAGTGTCAGTCCTCTTGTACTTAAGTCGGCATTGTGCCTTTTGAATTTCATTCCGATGCAATTTCTGTCTTCCATCGTCAATAAGAAATTCCAAGGTATTCAGTAAACCTGAAGTGAAGCATCGGAATCTAAAACTGGACTCACAGGAGAGGTTCAAATCATAGAAAGTTAGAGTGTCAGTCCTCTTGTACTTATGTCGGCATTGTGCCTTTTGAATTTAATTCCGATGCAATTTCTGTGTTTCATCGTCAATACCAAGTTCCAAGGTATACAGTAAACCTGAAGTGAAGCATCGGAATCTAAAACTGGACTCACAGGAGAGGTTCAAATCATAGAAAGTTAGAGTGTCAGTCCTCTTGTACCCAAGTCGGCATTGTGCATTTTGAATTTAATTCCGATGCAATTTCTGTGTTACGTCGTCAATAAGAAGTTCCACGGTATACAGTAAACCTGAAGTGAAGCATCGGAATCTAAATCTGGACTCACAGGAGAGGTTCAAATCATAGAAAGTTAAAGTGTCAGTCCTCTTGTACTTAAGTCGGCATTGTGCCTTTTGTATTAAATTCGGATGCAATTTCTGTGTTCCATCGTCAATAGGAAGGTCCAAGGGATACAGTAAACCTGAAGTGAAGCATCGGAATCCAAAACTGGACTCACAGGAGAGGTTCAAATCACAGAAAGTTAGAGTGTCAGTCCTCTTGTACTTAAGTCGGCATTGTGCCTTTTGAATTTAATTCCGATGCAATTTCTGTGTTTCATCGTCAATACCAAGTTCCAAGGTATACAGTAAACGTTATGTAAAGCATCGGAAACAAAAACTGGACTCAGAGGAGAGGTTCAAATCATAGAAAGTTAGAGTGTCAGTCCTCTTGTACTTATGTCGGCATTGTACCTTTTGAATTTAATTCCGTTGCAATTTCTGTGTTTCATCGTCAATAAGTAGTTCCAAGGTATACAGTAAACCTGAAGTGAAGCATCGGAATCTAAAACTGGACTCACAGCAGAGGTTCAAATCATAGAAAGTTAGAGTGTCAGTCCTCTTGTACTTAAGTCGGCATTGTGCCTTTTGTATTAAATTCGGATGCAATTTCTGTGTTTCATCGTCAATAAGAAGGTCCATGGGATACAGTATACCTGAAGTGAAGCATCGGAATCCAAAACTGGACTCACAGGAGAGGTTCAAATCACAGAAAGTTAGAGTGTCAGTCCTCTTGTACTTAAGTCAGCTTTTTGCCTTTTGAATTTACTTCCGATGCAATTTCTGTGTTTCATCGTCAGTAATAAGTTCCACGGTATACAGTACATCTGAACTGAAGCATCGGAATCTAAAACTGGACTCACAGGAGAGGTTCAAATCATAGAAATTTAGAGTGTCAGTCCTCTTGTACTTATGTCGGCACTGTGCCTTTTGTATTAGATTCGGATGCAATTTCTGTGTTTTATCGTCAATAAGAAGGTCCAAGGGATACAGTAAACATGAAGTGAAGCATCGGAATCTAAAACTGGACTCACAGAAGAGGTTCAAATCATAGAAAGTTAGAGTGTCTGTCCTCTTGTACCTAAGTCGGCATTGTGCCTTTTGAATTTAATTCCGATGCAATTTCTGTGTTACGTCGTCAATAAGAAGTTCCACGGTATACAGTAAACCTGAAGTGAAGCATCGGAATCTAAAACTGGACTCACAGGAGAGGTTCAAATCATAGAAAGTTAAAGTGTCAGTCCTCTTGTACTTAAGTCGGCATTGTGCCTTTTGTATTAAATTCGGATGCAATTTCTGTGTTTCATCGTCAATGAGAAGGTCCAAGGGATACAGTAAACCTGAAGTGAAGCATCGGAATCCAAAACTGGACTCACAGGAGAGGTTCAAATCACAGAAAGTTAGAGTGTCAGTCCTCTTGTACTTAAGTCGGCATTGTGCCTTTTGAATTTAATTCCGATGCAATTTCTGTGTTTCATCGTCAATACCAAGTTCCAAGGTGTACAGTAAACCTGATGTAAAGCATCGGAAACTAAAACTGGACTCGGAGGAGAGGTTCAAATCATAGAAAGTTAGAGTGTCAGTCCTCTTGTACTTATGTCGGCATTGTACCTTTTGAATTTAATTCCGTTGCAATTTCTGTGTTTCATCGTCAATAAGAAGTTCCAAGGTATACAGTAAACCTGAAGTGAAGCATCGGAATCTAAAACTGGACTCACAGGAGAGGTTCAAATCATAGAAATTTAGAGTGTCAGTCCTCTTGTACATATGTCGGCATTGTGCCTTTTGTATTAAATTCGGATGCAATTTCTGTGTTTTATCGTCAATAAGAAGGTCCAAGGGATACGGTAAACATGAAGTGAAGCATCGGAATCTAAAACTGGACTCACAGGAGATGTTCAAATCACAGAATGTTAGAGTGTCAGTCCTCTTGTACTTAAGTTGGCATTGTGCCTTTTGAATTTAATTCCGATGCAATTTCTGTGTTTCGTCGTCAATAAGAAATTCCAAGGTACACAGCAAACCTGAAGTGAATAATCGGAATCTAAAACTGGACTCACAGGAGAGGTTCAAATCATATAAAGTTAGAGTGTCAGTTCTCTTGTACTTAAGTCGGCATTGTGCCTTTTGATTTTCATTCCGATGCAATCTCCGTGTTTCATCGTCAATAAGAAGTTCCAAGGTATACAGTAAACCTGAAGTGAAGCATCGGATTCTAAAACTGGACTCACAAGGGAGGTGCAAATCATAGAAAGTTAGAGTGTCAGTACTCTTATACTTAAGTCGGCATTGTGCCTTTTGAATTTAATTCCGATGCAATTTCTGTGTTTCATCGTCAATAACAAGGTCCAAGGGATACAGTAAACCTGAAGTGAATCATCGGAATCTAAAACTGGACTCAAAGGAGAGTTTCATATCATAGAAAGTTAGAGAGTCAGTCCTCTTGTACTTAAGTCGGTATTGTGCCTTTTGAATTTAATTCCGATGCAATTTCTGTGTTTCATCGTCAATAAGAAGTTCCAAGGTATACAGTAAACTTGAAGTGAAGCATCGGAATCTAAAACTGGACTCACAGGAGGGGTTCAAAACGTAGACAGTTAGAGTGTCAGTCCTCTTGTACTTATGTGGGCATTGTGCCTTTTGAAATTCATTCCGATGCAATTTCTGTGTTCCATCGTCAATAAGATGTTCCAAGGTATACATTAACCTGAAGTAAAGCATCGGAATCTAAAACTGGACTCACAGGAGAGGTTAAAATCATAGAAAGTTAGTGTGTCAGTCTTCTTGTACTTAAGTCGGCATTGTGCCATTTGAATTTAATTCCGATGCAATTTCTGTGTTTCATCGTCAATAAGAAGTTCCAAGGTATACAGTAAACCTGAAGTGAAGCATCGGAATCTAAAACTGGACTCACAGGAGATGTTCAAATCATAGAATGTTAGAGTGTCAGTCCTCTTGTACTTAAGTTGGCATTGTGCCTTTTGAATTTAATTCCGATGCAATTTCTGTGTTTCATCGTCAATAAGAAATTCCAAGGTACACAGCAAACCTGAAGTGAAGCATCGGAATCTAAAACTGGTCTCACAGGAGAGGTTCAAATCATAGAAAGTTAGAGTGTCAGTCCTCTTGTACTTAAGTCGGCATTGTGCCTTTTGTATTAAATTCGGATGCAATTTCTGTGTGTTATCGTCAATAAGAATGTCCAAGGGATACAGTAAACCTGAAGTGAAGCATCGGAATCTAATACTGGACTCACAGGAGGGGTTCAAATCATAGAAAGTTATAGTGTCAGCCCTCTTGTACTTAAGTCGGCATTGTGCCTTTTGTATTAAATTCGGATGCAATTTCCGTGTTTCATCGTCAATAAGAATGTCCAAGGGACACAGTAAACTTGAAGTGAAGCATCGGAATCTAAAACTGGACTCACAGGAGGGGTTCAAAACGTAGACAGTTAGAGTATCAGTCCTCTTGTACTTATGTGGGCATTGTGCATTTTGAAATTCATTCCGATGCAATTTCTGTGTTCCATTGTCAATAAGAAGTTCCAAGGTATACAGTAAACCTGAAGTAAAGCATCGGAATGTAAAACTGGACTCACAGGAGAGGTTCAAATCATAGAAAGTTAGAGTGTCAGTCTTCTTGTACTTAAGTCGGCAATGTGCCTTTTGAATCTAATTCCGATGCAATTTCTGTGTTTCATCGTCAATAAGAAGTTCCAAGGTATACAGTAAACCTGAAGTGAAGCATCGGAATCTAAAACTGGATTCACAGGAGAGTTTCTAATCATAGAAAAATTTTTGAGAGTCAGTCCTCTTGTACTTAAGTCGGTATTGTGCCTTTTGAATTTAAATCCGATGCAATTTCTGTGTTTCATCGGCAATAAGAAGTTCCAAGGTATACAGTAAACCTGAAGTGAAGAATCGGAATCTAAAACTGGACTCACAGGAGGCGAACAAATCATAGAAAGTTAGAGTGTCAGTCTTCTTGTACTTAAGTAGGCATTGTGCCTTTTGAAATTCATTCCGATGCAATTTCTGTGTTCCATCGTCAATAAGAAGTTCCAAGGTATACAGTAAACCTGATGTGAAGCATCGGAATCTAAAACTGCGCTCACAGGAGAGGTTCAAATCATAGAAAGTCAGAGTGTCAGTTCTCTTGTACTTAAGTCGGCATTGTGCCTTTTGATTTTAATTCCGATGCAACTTCCGTGTTTCATCGTCAATAAGAAGTTCCAAGGTATATAGTAAACCTGAAGTGAAGCATCGGATTCTAAAACTGGACTCACAAGGGAGGTGCAAATCATAGAGAGTTAGAGTGTCAGAACTCTTATACTTAAGTCGGTATTGTGCCTTTTTAATTTAAGTCCGATGGCATTTCTGTGTTCCATCGTCAATAAGATGTTCCACGGTATATAGTAAACCGGAAGTGAAGCATCGGAATCTAAAACTGGACTCACAGGAGAGGTTCAAATCATAGAAAGTTAGAGTGTCAGTCCTCTTGTTCTTAAGTCGGCATTGTGCCTTTTGTATTAAATTCGGATGCAATATCTGTGTTTCTTCGTCAATAAGAAGGTCCAAGGGATACAGTAAACCTGAAGTGAAGCATCGGAATCTAAACTGGACTCACAGGAGAGGTACAAATCATAGAATGTTATAGTGTCAGTCCTCTTGTATTTAAGTTGGCATTGTGCCTTTTGAATTTCATTCCGATGCAATTTCTGTGTTTCATCGTCAATAAGAAGTTCCAAGGTACACAGTAAACCTGAAGTGAAGCATCGGAATCTAAAACTGGACTCACAGGAGAGTTTCAAATCATAGAAAGTTAGAGAGTCAGTCCTCTTGTACTTAAGTCGGCATTGTGCCTTTTGAATTGAATTCCGATGCAATTTCTGTGTTTCATCGTCAATACCAAGTTCCAAGGTATACAGTAAACCTGAAGTAAAGCATCGGAATCTAAAACTGGACTCAGAGGAGAGGTTCAAATCATAGAAAGTTAGAGTGTCAGTCTTCTTGTACTTACGTCGGCATTGTACCTTTTGAATTTCATTCCGATGCAATTTCTGTGTTTCATCGTCAGTAAGAAGTTCCACGGTATTCAGTAAACCTGAAGAGAAGCATCGGAATCTAAAACTGGACTCACAGGAGAGGTTCAAATCATTGAAATTTAGAGTGTCAGTCATCTTGTACTTAAGTCGGCATTGTGCCTTTTGTATTAAATTCGAATGCAATTTCTGTGTTTTATCGTCAATAAGAAGGTCCAAGGGATACAGTAAACATGAAGTGAAGCATCGGAATCTAATACTGGACTCACAGGAGAGATTCAAATCATAGAATGTTAGAGTGTCAGTCCTCTTGTACTTAAGTCGGCATTGTGCCATTTGAATTTAATTCCGATGCAATTTCTGTGTTTCATCGTCAATAAGAAACTCCAAGGTACACAGTAAACCTGACGTGTAGCATCGGAATCTAAAACTGGACTCACAGGAGAGGTTCAAATCATAGAAAGTTAGAGTGTCAGTCCTCTTGTACTTAAGCCGGCATTGTGCCTTTTGTATTAAATTCGGATGCAATTTCTGTGTTTTATCGTCAATAAGAAGGTCCAAGGGATACAGTAAACATGAAGTGAAGCATCGGAATCTAAAACTGGACTCACAGAAGAGGTTCAAATCATAGAATGTTAGAGTGTCAGTCCTCTTGTACTTAAGTTGGCATTGTGCCTTTTGAATTTAATTCCGATGCAATTTCTGTGTTTCATCGTCAATAAGAAATTCCAAGGTACACAGTAAACCTGAAGTGAAGCATCGGAATCTAAAACTGGACTCACAGGACAGGTTCAAATCATAGAAAGTTAGAATGTCAGTCCTCTTGTACTTAGGTCGGCATTGTGCCTTTTGTAAAGGGGATACGGAATCACCTATCCCCGCAATGTTAATATATGCCTACTATAGGGAACATTTTCTCACAAACTACTGGAGACAGAGAAGTAAAAATTTTACTGTATGTGCATTCATATGTTACAACAATACTGAAACAACAGTTTATTGTCAAAGTATTTTCTTACAGAGATATTGTACATTTATTTTTAAGTAAATTTTTTCCATCGCTTTTTACTAGACTATCACCCCTAAGTCTTTTGTAAATCAAGTAATTTAAAAATTGTTGTTTCAGTATGTAATAGGGACCTATGTCACTACGTCATAAAAATTTCAGACTTCTAGGTTGACCAGTACCTGAGATAATGTTCCTAGATGAAGTAAAAAGTAAACTTACGGGAAACGGAGAAAGAAGATTAAAACATTCCTGATCCGTAGCTAATACCCTCTTCACAGTCTTCATAATCATCTTCAAGTCTTCTTTTGGCACCCCTCTGCACCTGTCTTGCTTTTTTCACTAATGTCTTGATTATATTATCAGCATGCCTTAGTCTGTGCTGATCTAAAAAGAACATAGCACGTACCGTACGGGAACCAACACACATACCCAACTTTTGAAGGACCTGGCATTTAGTTATATTTCCAAGATTGAAGGTTGCCGCAGCATCATACACACCAAAATGTAGTGTATTAATTCCGACAAACACTGTTTTTGGGAGACGATGCCATATCACACTATTCAAGCACTCGTGGGGGTTCTGCGTTTTTCCGTGAAGACATTTCATCAGAAGACTTCTGTCAGCCAGATCTCTGAAAATGGGCTTTATTTCTGCCATGATGGCTGATGGTAGACTGTGGTGGTGAATGTATTTCTCTCCTGTTGTTAGTCCCCTATTGTATTTACACCAGCTGTTTTCACCTTTGGGGCACAAACCATGTTGTGGATGCTCATCCGTGGATGCGGTGTGGAAATATAAAGCCCATATAGCTCTCCTCATTTCTTCAAGATTGCCTGTATTTTGCCTGATTGCAAGGCCATAGCAGTTCTGAATGTGGTCTATTATGGAATCAGTCAATCTTCCTCTGCCATCCAAGGTTTTCCCATCATCTAATTTTTTCCCTTTCATAACTGATTTTAACCTTCTCAGCCTGGCACCCATTCTCTTCTGCACATGTCCTATACATTCAAGTTTGCTTACATTTACACTGTTCCCATATGGTTTGCTTTCCAAAACTTCTTTGAATGCTTTAGAGTCATCATCTCCCAGATATTTGACATAGCGAACATTATACCACTGTGAAGAGCGATGAAAAATTTTCTTCACCCCAGCAACCTCCATGCCACCACTACTACCATAATAATTAGCAATACAGTCATCAATGTGTTCATTTTTCAGCCTGCCTGTGCACCTACAGTATTTAGACATTATTGCAATATCAATAACCTTGCCAGTATCAACACTAGTTGCTGTTACAACACCATTGTTGGAGGTGTGGCCCCTTTTCTGCCACGTGCCATCAAACGCCACTGTGAGGTCACGACTGCCGTCATTTTCTTCCACTGCTTCTTCCACAGCAACCTGCATTGACTTCTGTGCTACATCTTCAACTGCAGATCCTAGTACATAATTGTAAGCTTCAAACTTTGAAGGTGCACTTGGAAGATTTAGAACACCACATAGCATATCACCAGCTGCTTTGCCCTTACCAATTGCTCGCAATCCATAAACTAACCTAATATTTACACTATAAAGTTCAGTTTTCTTGTATCCATTATTTACAGTTACTGAAACCGAACTTGGAAACTTACAGCTGTATTTACAAACACTGCATATTAAATTAAACTGGGCAGCCAGGCCAACATGGGATTCTACTTTCAGAGAAACGTTTCCAAGACATTTTTTGCAGCACAAACTGTTTTCAAGAGCTTCACACAATATATTCGTATCAATGAGTTCAAAAACTTCATTCCCTCTATCAAGTAAATTATATTTCTCTTCCAAATCTCTTAGTTTTTTATGAGAAGCACTGTTTTCATTTGGTGTAAGTTCGTACGGCAAATCAGTAATAAGTGGATTCACATTTTCCAACAGTGATGATGATGAACTGCTTTGCTTTGCTAATGAATCATTATTTCTTTTCTTTTGCCAGTTCACACGCTTTTTAAATACTTTTGCTTTAGCTCTAGGCATTTTCACTGCGAAAAATCAAGCACTAAATACGAAATAACTCAACAACAACTACTTTCTTATATCACACTGTTTACAAAACAGTCCCGCCACAAAGTCAAAGAGTAACTTGAGGAAACCAGAGAGAAACATTTTCGGGCAACTAGTGTATAAATAGTCGCTGGAAACCGGGATATTTGAATTCATGTCACTTTAAAGGTACTGCCAAAAAGTTCATGGTCAGCCACGAGAGAAGTGTATAACTAAAGCGCAATACCCGATCTCACAAATATATAAAAATAAAATAGTTATAATTGTAGTAGAGCTATGTATGATACGTCATTTTAAAGAGGGAACATGGCAGAATATAATACGCCAATAAAAAAAAATTCGATTTTTTAACCCAAAATCCGATTCCGTATATCCTTAGGATGCAATTTCTATGTTTCATCGTCAATAAGAAGGTCCAAGGGATACAGTAAACCTGAAGTGTAGCATCGGAATCTAAAACTGGTCTCACAGGAGAGTTTCAAATCATAGAAACTTAGAGAGTCAGTCCTCTCGTACTTAAGTCGCTATTGTGCCTTTTGAATTTAATTCCGATGCAATTTCTGTGTTTCATCGTCAATAAGATGTTCCAAGGTATACAGTAAAACCGAAGTGAAGCATCGAATTCTAAAACTGGACTCACAGGAGGGGTTCAAACCATAGAAAGTTAGAGTGTCAGTCCTCTTGTACTTAAGTGGGCATTGTGCCTTTTGAAATTCATTCCAATGCAATTTCTGTGTTCCATCGTCAATAAGAAGTTCCAAGGTATACAGTAAACCTGATGTGAAGCATCGGAATCTAAAACTGGACTCACAGGAGAGGTTCAAATCATATAAAGTTAGAGTGTCAGTCTTCTTGTACTTAAGTCGGCATTGTGCCTTTTATATTTAATTCCGATGCAATTTCTGTCTTTCATCGTCAATAAGAAGTACCAAGCTGTACAGTGAACCTGAAGTGAAGCATCGGAATCTAAAACTGGACTCACAGGAGAGGTTCAAATCATAGAAAGTTAGAGTGTCAGTCCTCTTGTTCTTAAGTCGGCATTGTGCCTTTTGTATTAAATTCGTTTGCAATTTCTGTGTTTCATCGTCAATAAGAAGGTCCAAGGGATACAGTAAACCTGAAGTGAAGCATCGGAATCTAAAACTGGACTCACAGGAGATTTTCAAATCATAGAAAGTTAGAGTGTCAGTCCTCGTGTACTTAAGTCGGCATTGTGCCTTTTGTATTAAATTCGGAAGCAATTTCTGTGTTTCATCGTCAAGAAGAAGGTCCAAGTCATACAGTAAACCTGAAGGGAAGCACGGGAGTCTAAAACTGGACTCACAGGAGAGTTTCAAATCATTGAAAGTTGGAGAGTCAGTCCTCTTCTACTTAAGTCGGTATTGTGCTTCGTGAATTTCATTCCGATGCAATTTCTGTGTTTCATCGTCAATAAGAAGTTCCAAGGTATACAGTAAACCTGAAGTGAAGCATCGGAATTTAAACCTGGACTCAAAGGAGAGTTTCTAATCATAGAAAGTGTTGAGAGTCAGTCCTCTTATACTTAAGTCGGTATTGTGCCTTTTGAATTTAAATCCGATGCAATTTCTGTGTTTCATCGGCAATAAGAAGTTCCAAGGTATACAGTAAACCTGAAGTGAAGAATCGGAATCTAAAACTGGACTCACAGGAGGGGAACAAATCATAGAAAGTTAGAGTGTCAGTCTTCTTGTACTTAAGTAGGCATTGTGCCTTTTGAAATTCATTCCGATGCAATTTCTGAGTTCCATCGTCAATAAGATGTTCCACGGTATACAGTGAACCTGAAGTGAAGCATCGGAATCTAAAACTTTGCTCACAGGGGAGGTTCCAATCATAGAAAGTTAGAGTGTCAGTCCTCTTGTCCTTAAGTCGGCATTGTGCCTTTTGTATTAACTTCGGATGCAATATCTGTGTTTCATCGTCAATAAGAAGGTCCAAGGGATACAGTAAACCTGAAGTGAAGCATCGGAATCTAAAACTAGACTCACAGGAGAGGTTCAAATCATAGAATGTTAGTGTGTCAGTCCTCTTGTACTTAAGTCGGCATTGTGCCTTTTGTATTAAATTCGGATGCAATTTCTGTGTTTCATCGTCAAGAAGAAGGTCCAAGGGATACAGTAAACCTGAAGGGAAGCATCGGAGTCTAAAACTGGACTCACAGGAGAGTTTCAAATTATAGAAAGTTAGAGAGTCAGTCCTCTTGTACTTAAGTCGGCATTGTGCCTTTTGTATTAAATTCAGATGCAATTTCTGTGTTTCATCGTCAATAAGAAGGTCCAAGGGATACAGTAAACCTGAAGTGATGCATCGGAATCTAATACTGGACTCACAGGAGGGGTTCAAATCATAGAAAGTTAGAGTGTCAGTCCTCTTGTACTTAAGTCGGCATTGTGCCTTTTGTATTAAATTCGGATGCAATTTCCGTGTTTCATCGTCAATAAGAAGGTGCAAGGGATACAGTAAACCTGAAGTGAATCATAGGAATCTAAAACTGGACTCACAGGAGAGTTTCAAATCATAGAAAGTTATAGAGTCAGTACTCTTGTACATAAGTCGGTGTTGTGCCTTTTGATTTTAATTCCGATGCTTTTTCTGTGTTTCATTGTCAATAAGAAGTTCCAAGGTATACAGTAAACCTGAAGTGAAGCATCGGAATTTAAACCTGGACTCAAAGGAGAGTTTCTAATCATAGAAAGTGTTGAGAGTCAGTCCTCTTATACTTAAGTCGGTATTGTGCCTTTTGAATTTAAATCCGATGCAATTTCTGTGTTTCATCGGCAATAAGAAGTTCCAAGGTATACAGTAAACCTGAAGTGAAGAATCGGAATCTAAAACTGGACTCACAGGAGGGGAACAAATCATAGAAAGTTAGAGTGTCAGTCTTCTTGTACTTAAGTAGGCATTGTGCCTTTTGAAATTCATTCCGATGCAATTTCTGAGTTCCATCGTCAATAAAATGTTCCACGGTATACAGTGAACCTGAAGTGAAGCATCGGAATCTAAAACTTTGCTCACAGGAGAGGTTCAAATCATAGAAAGTTAGAGTGTCAGTCCTCTTGTCCTTAAGTCGGCATTGTGCCTTTTGTATTAACTTCGGATGCAATATCTGTGTTTCATCGTCAATAAGAAGGTCCAAGGGATACAGTAAACCTGAAGTGAAGCATCGGAATCTAAAACTAGACTCACAGGAGAGGTTCAAATCATAGAATGTTAGTGTGTCAGTCCTCTTGTACTTAAGTCGGCATTGTGCCTTTTGTATTAAATTCGGATGCAATTTCTGTGTTTCATCGTCAAGAAGAAGGTCCAAGGGATACAGTAAACCTGAAGGGAAGCATCGGAGTCTAAAACTGGACTCACAGGAGAGTTTCAAATTATAGAAAGTTAGAGAGTCAGTCCTCTTGTACTTAAGTCGGTATTGTGCCTTTTGAATTTAATTCCGATGCAATTTCTGTGTTTCATCGTCAATAAGAAGTTCCAAGGTATACAGTAAACATGAAGTGAAGCATCGGAATCTAAAACTGGACTCACAGGAGAGGTTCAAATCATAGAAACTTAGAGTGTCAGTCCTCTTGTACTTAAGTCGGCATTGTGCCTTTTGAATTTCATTCCGATGCAATTTCTGTCTTCCATCGTCAATAAGAAGTTACAAGGTATACAGTAAACCTGAAGTGAAGCATCGGAATCTAAAACTGGACTCACAGGAGACGTTCAAATCATAGAAAGTTAGAGTGTCAGTCCTCTTGTACTTAAGTCGGCATTGTGCTTTTTGAATTTAATTCCGATGCAATTTCTGTGTTTCATCGTCAATACCAAGTTCCAAGGTATACAGTAAACCTGAAGTAAAGCATCGGAATCTAAAACTGGACTCAGAGGAGAGGTTCAAATCATAGAAGGTTAGAGTGTCAGTCCTCTTGTTCTTATGTCGGCATTGTACCTTTTGAATTTAATTCCGATGCAATTTCTGTGTTTCATCGTCAGTAAGAAGTTCCACGGTATACAGTAAACCTGAAGAGAAGCATCGGAATCTAAAACTGGACTCACGGGAGAGGTTCAAATCATTGAAATTTAGAGTGTCAGTCATCTTGTACTTACGTCGGCATTGTGCCGTTTGTATTAAATTCGGATGCAATTTCTGTGTTTTATCGTCAATAAGAAGGTCCAAGGGATACAGTAAACATGAAGTGAAGCATTGGAATCTAATACTGGACTCACTGGAGAGGTTCAAATCATAGAATGTTAGAGTGTCAGTCCTCTTGTACTTAAGTTGGCATTGTGCCTTTTGAATTTAATTCCGATGCAATTTCTGTGTTTCATCGTCAATAAGAAGTTCCAAGGTACACAGTAAACCTGAAGTGAAGCAGCGGAATCTAAAACTGGACTCACAGGAGAGGTTCAAATCATAGAAAGTTAGAGTGTCAGTCCTCTTGTACTTAAGTCGGCATTGTGCTTTTTGTATTAAATTCGGATGCAATTTCTGTGTTTTATCGTCAATAAGAGTGTCCAAGGGATACAGTAAACCTGAAGTGACGCATCGGAATCTAATACTGGACTCACAGGAGGGGTTCAAATCATAGAAAGTTAGAGTGTCAGTCCTCTTGTACTTAAGTCGGCATTGTGCCTTTTGTATTAAATTAGGATGCAATTTCAGTGTTTCATCGTCAATAAGAAGGTCCAAGGGATACAGTAAACCTGAAGTGAATCATCGGAATCTAAAACTGGACTCACGGGAGAGTTTCAAATCATAGAAAGTTAGAGAGTCAGTCCTCTTGTACTTAAGTCGGTATTGTGTCTTTTGAATTTAATTCCGATGCAATTTCTGTGTTTCATCGTCAATATGAAGTTCCAAGGTATACAGTAAACTTGAAGTGAAGCATCGGAATCTAAAACTGGACTCACAGGAGGGGTTCAAATCATAGTAAGTTAGAGTGTCAGTCCTCTTGTACTTAAGTGGGCATTGTGCCTTTTGAAATTCATTCCGATGCAATTTCTGTGTTCCATCGCCAATAAGAAGTTCCAAGGTATACAGTAAACCTGAAGTGAAGCATCGGAATCTAAAACTGGACTCACAGGAGAGGTTCAAATCATAGAAAGTTAGAGTGTCAGTCTTCTTGTACTTAAGTCGGCATTGTGCCATTTGAATTTAATTCCGATGCAATATCTGTGTTTCATCGCCAATAAGATGTTCCAAGGTATACAGTAAACCTGAAGTGAAGCATTGGAATCTAAAACTGGACTCACAGGAGAGTTTCAAATCATAGAAACTTAGAGAGTCAGTCCTCTTGTACTTAAGTCGGTATTGTGCCTTTTGAATTTAATTCCGATGCAATTTCTGTGTTTCATGGTCAATACCAAGTTCCAAGGTATACAGTAAACCTGAAGTAAAGCATCGGAATCTAAAACTGGACTCAAAGGAGAGGTTCAAATCATAGAAAATTAGAGTGTCAGTCCTCTTGTACTTATGTCGGCATTGTACCTTTTGAATTTAATTCCAATGCAATTTCTGTGTTTCATCGTCAATAAGAAGTTCCACGGTATACAGTAAACCTGAAGAGAAGCATCGGAATCTAAAACTGGACTCACAGGAGAGGTTCAAATCATTGAAATTTAGAGTGTCAGTCATCTTGTACTTATGTCGGGATTGTGCCTTTCGTATTAAATTCGGATGCAATTTCAGTGTTTTATCGTCAATAAGAAGGTCCAAGGGATACAGTAAATATGAAGTGAAGCATCGGAATCTAATACTGGACTCAGAGGAGAGGTTCAAATCGTAGAATGTTAGAGTGTCAGTCCTCTTGTACTTAAATTGGCATTGTGCCTTTTGAAATTAATTCCAATGCAATTTCTGTGTTTCATCGTCAATAAGAAATTCCAAAGTACACAGTAAACCTGAAGTGAAGCATGGGAATCTAAAAGTGGACCGACAGGAGAGGTAAAAATCATATAAAGTTAGAGTGTGAGTCCTCTTGCACTTAAGTGGGCATTGTGCCTTTTGAAATTCATTCCGATGCAATTTCTGTGTTCCATCGTCAATAAGAAGTTCCAAGGTATACAGTAAACCTGAAGTGAAGCATCGGAATCTAAAACTGGAGTCACAGGAGATTTTCAAATCATAGAAAGTTAGAGAGTCAGTCCTCTTGTACATAAGTCGGTGTTGTGCCTTTTGATTTTAATTCCGATGCAATTTCTGTGTTTCATCGTCAATAAAAAGTTCCAAGGTATACAGTAAACCTGAAGTGAAGCATCGGAATCTAAACCTGGACTCAAAGGAGAGTTTCTAATCATAGAAAGTGTTGAGAGTCAGTCCTCTTGTACTTAAGTCGGTATTGTGCCTTTTGAATTTAAATCCGATGCAATTTCTGTGTTTCATCGGCAATAAGAAGTTCCAAGGTATACAGTAAACCTGAAGTGAAGAATCGGAATCTAAAACTGGACTCACAGGAGGGGAACAAATCATAGAAAGTTAGAGTGTCAGTCTTCGTGTACTTAAGTAAGCATTGTGCCTTTTGAAATTCATTCCGATGCAATTTCTGTGTTCCATCGTCAATAAGATGTTCCACGGTATACTGTAAACCTTAAGTGAAGCATCGGAATCTAAAACTGGGCTCACAGGAGAGGTTCAAATCATAGAACGTTAGACTGTCAGTCCTCTTGTCCTTAAGTCGGCATTGTGCCTTTTGTATTAAATTCGAATGCAATATCTGTGTTTCATCGTCAATAAGAAGGTCCAAGGCATACAGTAAACTTGAAGTGAAGCATCGGAATCTAAAACTGGACTCACAGGAGGGGTTCAAATCATAGTAAGTTAGAGTGTCAGTCCTCTTGTACTTCAGTGGGCATTGTGCCTTTTGAAATTCATTCCGATGCAATTTCTGTGTTTCATCGTCAATACCAAGTTCCAAGGTATACAGTAAACCTGAAGTAAAGCATCGGAATCTAAAACTGGACTCAAAGGAGAGGTTCAAATCATAGGCAATTAGAGTGTCAGTCCTCTTGTACTTATGTCGGCATTGTACCTTTTGAATTTAATTCCGATGCAATTTCTGTGTTTCATCGTCAATAAGAAGTTCCACGGTACACAGTAAACCTGAAGAGAAGCATCGGAATCTAAAACAGGACTCACAGGAGAGGTTCAAATCATTGAAATTTAGAGTGTCAGTCATCTTGTACTTATGTCGGGATTGTGCCTTTCGTATTAAATTCGGATGCAATTTCTGTGTTTTATCGTCAATAAGAAGGTCCAAGGGATACAGTAAATATGAAGTGAAGCATCGGAATCTAATACTGGACTCACAGGAGAGGTTCAAATCATAGAATGTTAGAGTGTCAGTCCTCTTGTACTTAAATTGGCATTGTGCCTTTTGAATTTAATTCCAATGCAATTTCTGTGTTTCATCGTCAATAAGAAATTCCAAGGTACACAGTAAACCTGAAGTGAAGCATCGGAATCTAAAACTGGACCAACAGGAGAGGTACAAATCATATAAAGTTAGAGTGTGAGTCCTCTTGCACTTAAGTTTGCATTGTGCCTTTTGAAATTCATTCCGATGCAATTTCTGTGTTCCATCGTCAATAAGAAGTTCCAAGGTATACAGTAAACCTGAAGTGAAGCATCGGAATCTAAAACTGGACTCACAGGAGATTTTCAAATCACAGAAAATTAGAGAGTCAGTCCTCTTGTACATAAGTCGGTGTTGTGCCTTTTGATTTTAATTCCGATGCAATTTCTGTGTTTCATCGTCAATAAGAAGTTCCAAGGTATACAGTAAACCTGAAGTGAAGCATCGGAATCTAAACCTGGACTCAAAGGAGAGTTTCTAATCATAGAAAGTGTTGAGAGTCAGTCCTCTTGTACTTAAGTCGGTATTGTGCCTTTTGAATTTAAATCCGATGCAATTTCTGTGTTTCATCGGCAATAAGAAGTTCCAAGGTATACAGTAAACCTGAAGTGAAGAATCGGAATCTAAAACTGGACTTACAGGAGGGGAACAAATCATAGAAAGTTAGAGTGTCAGTCTTCTTGTACTTAAGTAGGCATTGTGCCTTTTGAAATTCATTCCGATGCAATTTCTGTGTTCCATCGTCAATAAGATGTTCCACGGTATACTGTAAACCTGAAGTGAAGCATCGGAATCTAAAACTGGGCTCACAGGAGAGGTTCAAATCATAGAACGTTAGAGTGTCAGTCCTCTTGTCCTTAAGTCGGCATTGTGCCTTTTGTATTAAATTCGGATGCAATATCTGTGTTTCATCGTCAATAAGAAGGTCCAAGGGATACAGTAAACCTGAAGTGAAGCATCGGAATCTAAAACTAGACTCACAGGAGAGGTTCAAATCATAGAATGTTAGAGTGTCAGTCCTCTTGTACTTAAGTCGGCATTGTGCCTTTTGTATTAAATTCGGATGCAATTTATGTGTTTCATCGTCAAGAAGAAGGTCCAAGGGATACAGTAAACCTGAAGGGAAGCATCGGAGTCTAAAACTGGACTCACAGGAGAGTTTTAAATTATAGAAAGTTAGAGAGTCAGTCCTCTTGTACTTAAGTCGGTATTGTGCCTTTTGAATTTAATTCCGTTGCAATTTCTGTGTTTCATCGTCAATAAGAAATTCCAAGGTACACAGCAAACCTGAAGTGAAGCATCGGAATCTAAAACTGGACTCACAGGAGAGGTTCAAATCATTGAAAGTTAGAGTGTCAGTCCTCTTGTACTTAAGTCGGCATTGTGCCTTTTGTATTAAATTCGGATGCAATTTCTGTGTGTCATCGTCAATAAGAAGGTCCAAGGGATACAGTAAACCTGAAGTGATGCATCGGAATCTAATACTGGACTCACAGGAGGGGTTCAAATCATAGAAAGTTAGAGTGTCAGTCCTCTTGTACTTAAGTCGGCATTGTGCCTTTTGAATTTCTTTCCGATGCAATTTCTGTGTTTCATCGTCAATAAGAAATTCCAAGGTACACAGCAAACCTGAAGTGAAGCATCGGAATCTAAAACTGGGCTCACAGGAGAGGTTCAAATCATAGAAAGTTAGAGTGTCAGTCCTCTTGTACTTAAGTCGGCATTGTGCCTTTTGAATTTAATTCCGATGCAATTTCTGTGTTTCATCGTCAATACCAAGTTCCAAGGTATACAGTAAACCTGAAGTAAAGCATCGGAATCTAAAACTGGACTCAGAGGAGAGGTTCAAATCATAGAAGGTTAGAGTGTCAGTCCTCTTGTTCTTATGTCGGCATTGTACCTTTTGAATTAAATTCCGATGCAATTTCTGTGTTTCATCGTCAGTAAGAAGTTCCACGGTATACAGTAAACCTGAAGAGAAGCATCTGAATCTAAAACTGGACTCACAGGAGAGGTTCAAATCATTGAAATTTAGAGTGTCAGTCATCTTGTACTTACGTCGGCATTGTGCCGTTTGTATTAAATTCGGATGCAATTTCTGTGTTTTATCGTCAATAAGAAGGTCCAAGGGATACAGTAAACATGAAGTGAAGCATTGGAATCTAATACTGGACTCAGAGGAGAGGTTCAAATCATAGAATGTTAGAGTGTCAGTCCTCTTGTACTTAAGATGGCATTGTGCCTTTTGAATTTAATTCCGATGCAATTTCTGTGTTTCATCGTCAATAAGAAATTCCAAGGTACACAGTAAACCTGAAGTGAAGCATCGGAATCTAAAACTGGACTCACAGGAGAGGTTCAAATCAAAGAAAGTTAGAGTGTCAGTCCTCTTGTACTTAAGTCGGCATTGTGCTTTTTGTATTAAATTCGGATGCAATTTCTGTGTTTTATCGTCAATAAGAGTGTCCAATGGATACAGTAAACCTGAAGTGACACATCGGAATCTAATACTGGACTCACAGGAGGGGTTTAAATCATAGAAAGTTAGAGTGTCAGTCCTCTTGTACTTAAGTCGGCATTGTGCCTTTTGTATTAAATTCGGATGCAATTTCAGTGTTTCATCGTCAATAAGAAGGTCCAAGGGATACAGTAAACCTGAAGTGAATCATCGGAATCTAAAACTGGACTCACGGGAGAGTTTCAAATCATAGAAAGTTAGAGAGTCAGTCCTCTTGTACTTAATTCGGTATTGTGCCTTTTGAATTTTATTCCGATGCAATTTCTGTGTTTCATCGTCAATAAGAAGTTCCAAGGTATACAGTAAACTTGAAGTGAAGCATCGGAATCTATAACTGGACTCACAGGAGGGGTTCAAATCATAGTAAGTTAGAATGTCAGTCCTCTTGTACTTAAGTGGGCATTGTGCCTTTTGAAATTCATTCCGATGCAATTTCTGTGTTCCATCGTCAATAAGAAGTTCCAAGGTATACAGTAAACCTGAAGTGAAGCATCGGAATCTAAAACTGGACTCACAGGAGAGGTTCAAATCATAGATAGTTAGAGTGTCAGTCTTCTTGTACTTAAGTCGGCATTGTGCCATGTGAATTTAATTCCGATGCAATTTCTGTGTTTCATCGTCAATAAGATGTTCCAAGGTATACAGTTAACCTGAAGTGAAGCATCGGAATCTAAAACTGGACTCACAGGAGAGTTTCAAATCATAGAAAGTTAGAGAGTCAGTCCTCTTGTACTTAAGTCGGTATTGTGCCTTTTGAATTTAATTCCGATGCAATATCTGTGTTTCATCGTCAATAAGAAGTTCCAAGGTATACAGCAAACCTGAAGTGAAGCATCGGAATCAAAACTGGACTCACAGGAGAGGTTCAAATCATAGAAAGTTAGAGTGTCAGTCCTCTTGTACTTAAGTCGGCATTGTGCCTTTTGAATTTCATTCCGATGCAATTTCTGTCTTCCATCATAAATAAGAAGTTCAAAGGTATACAGTAAACCTGAAGTGAAGCATCAGAATCTAAAACTGGACTCACAGGAGAGGTTCAAATTATAGAAAGTTAGAGTGTCAGTCCTCTTGTACTTAAGTCGGCATTGTGCCTTTTGAATTTAATTCCGATGCAATTTCTGTGTTTCATCGTCAATACCAAGCTCCAAGGTATACAGTAAACCTGAAGTAAAGCATCGGAATCTAAAACTGGACTCAAAGGAGAGGTTCAAATCATAGAAAATTAGAGTGTCAGTCCTCTTGTACTTATGTCGGCATTGTACCTTTTGAATTTATTTCCGATGCAATTTCTGTGTTTCATCGTCAATAAGAAGTTCCACGGTATACAGTAAACCTGAAGAGAAGCATCGGACACTAAAAGTGGACTCATAGGAGAGGTTCAAATCATTGAAATTTAGAGTGTCAGTCATCTTGTACTTAAGTCGGGATTGTGCCTTTCGTACTAAATTCGGAAGCAATTTCTGTGTTTTATCGTCAATAAGAAGGTCCAAGGGATACAGTAAATATGAAGTGAAGCATCGGATTCTAATACTGGACTCACAGGAGAGGTTCAAATCGTAGAATGTTAGAGTGTCAGTCCTCTTGTACTTAAATTGGCATTGTGCATTTTGAATTTAATTCCAATGCAATTTCTGTGTTTCATCGTCAATAAGAAATTCCAAAGTACACAGTAAACCTGAAGTGAAGCATCGGAATCTAAAACTGGACCGACAGGAGAGGTACAAATCATATAAAGTTAGAGTGTGAGTCCTCTTGCACTTAAGTGGGCATTGTGCCTTTTGAAATTCATTCCGATGCAATTTCTGTGTTCCATCGTCAATAAGAAGTTCCAAGGTATACAGTAAACCTGAAGTGAAGCATCGGAATCTAAAACTGGACTCACAGGAGATTTTCAAATCATAGAAAGTTAGAGAGTCAGTCCTCTTGTACATAAGTCGGTGTTGTGCCATTTGTTTTTAATTCCGATGCAATTTCCGTTTTTCATCGTCAATAAGAAGTTCCAAGGTATACAGTAAACCTGAAGTGAAGCATCGGAATCTAAACCTGGACTCAAAGGAGAGTTTCTAATCATAGAAAGTGTTGAGAGTCAGTCCTCTTGTACTTAAGTCGGTATTGTGCCTTTTGAATTTAAATCCGATGCAATTTCTGTGTTTCATCGGCAATAAGAAGTTCCAAGGTATACAGTAAACCTGAAGTGAAGAATCGGAATCTAAAACTGGACTCACAGGAGGGGAACAAATCATAGAAAGTTAGAGTGTCAGTCTTCTTGTACTTAAGTAGGCATTGTGCCTTTTGAAATTCATTCCGATGCAATTTCTGTGTTCCATCGTCAATAAGATGTTCCACGGTATACTGTAAACCTGAAGTGAAGCATCGGAATCTAAAACTGCGCTCACAGGAGAGGTTCATATCATAGAACGTTAGAGTGTCAGTCCTCTTGTCCTTAAGTCGGCATTGTGGCATTTGTATTAAATTCGGATGCAATATCTGTGTTTCATCGTCAATAAGAAGGTCCCAGGGATACAGTAAACCTGAAGTGAAGCATCGGAATCTAAAACTAGACTCACAGGAGAGGTTCAAATCATAGAATGTTAGAGTGTCAGTCCTCTTGTATTTAAGTTGGCAGTGTGCCTTTTGTATTAAATTCGGATGCAATTTCTGTGTTTCATCGTCAAGAAGAAGGTCCAAGGGATACAGTAAACCTGAAGGGAAGCATCGGAGTCTAAAACTGGACTCACAGGAGAGTTTCAAATTATAGAAAGTTAGAGAGTCAGTCCTCTTGTACTTAAGTCGGTATTGTGCCTTTTGAATTTAATTCCGATGCAATTTCTGTGTTTCATCGTCAATAAGAAGTTCCAAGGTATACAGTAAACCTGAAGTGAAGCATCGGAATCTAAAACTGGACTCACAGGAGAGGTTCAAATCATAGAAAGTTAGAGTGTCAGTCCTCTTGTACTTAAGTCGGCATTGTGCCTTTTGAATTTCATTCCGATGCAATTTCTGTCTTCCATCGTCAATAAGAAGTTCCAAGGTATACAGTAAACCTGAAGTGAAGCATCGGAATCTAAAACTGGACTCACAGGAGAGGTTCAAATCATAGAAAGTTAGAGAGTCAGTCCTCTTGTACTTAAGTCGGTATTGTGCCTTTTGAATTTAATTCCGATGCAAATTCTGTGTTTCATCGTCAATAAGAAGTTCCAAGGTATACAGTAAACCTGAAGTGAAGCATCGGAATCTAAAACTGGACTCACAGGAGAGGTTCAAATCATAGAAAGTTAGAGTGTCAGTCCTCTTGTACTTAAGTCGGGATTGTGCCTTTTGAATTTCATTCCGATGCAATTTCTGTCTTCCATCGTCAATAAGAAGTTCCAAGGTAGACAGTAAACCTGAAGTGAAGCATCGGAATCTAAAACTGGACTCACAGGAGAGGTTCAAATCATAGAAAGTTAGAGTGTCAGTCCTCTTGTACTTAAGTCGGCATTGTGCCTTTTGAATTTAATTCCGATGCAATTTCTGTGTTTCATCGTCAATACCAAGTTCCAAGGTATACAGTAAACCTGAAGTAAAGCATCGGAATCTAAAACTGGACTCAGAGGAGAGGTTCAAATCATAGAAGGTTAGAGTGTCAGTCCTCTTGTTCTTATGTCGGCATTGTACCTTTTGAATTTAATTCCGATGCAATTTCTGTGTTTCATCGTCAGTAAGAAGTTCCACGGTATACAGTAAACCTGAAGAGAAGCATCGGAATCTAAAACTGGACTCACAGGAGCGGTTCAACTCATTGAAATTTAGAGTGTCAGTCATCTTGTACTTAAGTCGGCATTGTGCCTTTTGTATTAAATTCGGATGCAATTTCAGTGTTTCATCGTCAATAAGAAGGTCCAAGGGATACAGTAAACCTGAAGTGAATCATCGGAATCTAAAACTGGACTCACAGGAGAGTTTCAAATCATAGAAAGTTAGAGAGTCAGTCCTCTTGTACTTAAGTCGTTATTGTGCCTTTTGAATTTAATTCCGATGCAATTTCTGTGTTTCATCGTCAATAAGAAGTTCCAAGGTATACAGTAAACTTGAAGTGAAGCATCGGAATCTATAACTGGACTCACAGGAGGGGTTCAAATCATAGTAAGTTAGAGTGTCAGTCCTCTTGTACTTAAGTGGGCATTGTGCCTTTTGAAATTCATTCCGATGCAATTTCTGTGTTCCATCGTCAATAAGAAGTTCCAAGGTATACAGTAAACCTGAAGTGAAGCATCGGAATCTAAAACTGGACTCACAGGAGAGGTTCAAATCATAGAAAGTTAGAGTGTCAGTCTTCTTGTACTTACGTCGGCATTGTGCCATTTGAATTTAATTCCGATGCAATATCTGTGTTTCATCGTCAATAAGATGTTCCAAGGTATACAGTAAACCTGAAGTGAAGCATCGGAATCTAAAACTGGACTCACAGGAGAGTTTCTAATCTTAGAAAGGTATGAGAGTCAGTCCTCTTGTACTTAAGTCGGTATTGTGCCTTTTGAATTTAAATCCGATATAATTTCTGTGTTTCATCGGCAATAAGAAGTTCCAAGGTATACAGTAAACCTGAAGTGAAGAATCGGAATCTAAAACTGGACTCACAGGAGGGGAACAAATCATAGAAAGTTAGAGTGTCAGTCTTCTTGTACTTAAGTGGGCATTTTGCCTTTTGAAATTCATTCCAATGCAATTTCTGTGTTCCATCGTCAATAAGAAGTTCCAAGGTATACAGTAAACCTGCAGTGAAGCATCGGAATCTAAAACTGGACTCACAGGAGGGGTTCAAATCAAAGAAAGTTAGAGTGTCAGTTCTCTTGCACTTAAGTCGGCATTGTGCCTTTTGATTTTAATTCCGATGCAATTTCCGTTTTTCATCGTCAATAAGAAGTTCCAAGGTATACAGTAAACCTGAAGTGAAGCATCGGAATTTAAAACTGGACTCACAAGGGAGTTGCAAATCATAGAAAGTTAGAGTGTCAGTACTCTTATACTTAAGTCGGCATTGTGCCTTTTTAATTTAAGTCCGATGCAATTTCTGTGTTCCATCGTCAATAAGATGTTCCACGGTATACTGTAAACCTGAAGTCAAGCATCGGAATCTAAAACTGAACTCACGGGAGAGGTTCAAATCATAGAAACTTAGAGTGTCAGTCCTCTTGTTCTTAAGTCGGCATTGAGCCTTTTGTATTAAATTCGGATGCAATATCTGTGTTTCATCGTCAATAAGAAGGTCCAAGGGATACAGTAAACCTGAAGTGAAGCATCGGAATCTAAACTGGACTCACAGGAGAGGTTCAAATCATAGAATGTTAGAGTGTCAGTCCTCTTGTACTTAAGTCGGCATTGTGCCTTTTGTATTAAATTCGAATGCAATTTCTGTGTTTCATCGTCAAGAAGAAGGTCCAAGGGATACAGTAAACCTGAAAGGAAGCATCGGAGTCTAAAACTGGACTCACAGGAGAGTTTCAAATCATAGAAAGTTACAGAGTCAGTCCTCTTGTACTTAAGTCGGTATTGTGCCTTTTGAATTAAATTCCGATGCAATTTCTGTGTTTCATCGTCAATAAGAAGTTCCAAGGTATACAGCAAACCTGAAGTGAAGCATCGGAATCTAAAACTGGACTCACAGGAGAGGTTCAAATCATAGAAAGTTAGAGTGACATTCCTCTTGTACTTAAGTCGGCATTGTGCCTTTTGAATTTCATTCCGATGCAATTTCTGTCTCCCATCATAGATAAGAAGTACCAAGGTATACAGTAAACCTGAAGTGAAGCATCGGAATCTAAAACTGGACTCACTGGAGAGGTTCAAATTATAGAAAGTTAGAGCGTCAGTCCTCTTGTACTTAAGTCGGCATTGTGCCTTTTGAATTTAATTCCGATGCAATTTCTGTGTTTCATCGTCAATACCAAATTCCAAGGTATACAGTAAACCTGAAGTAAAGCATCGGAGTCTAAAACTGGACTCAAAGGAGAGGTTCAAATCTTAGAAAATTAGAGTGTCAGTCCTCTTGTACTTTTGTCGGCATTGTACCTTTTGAATTTAATTCCGATGCAATTTCTGTGTTTCATCGTCAATAAGAAGTTCCACGGTATACAGTAAACCTGAAGAGAAGCATCGGAATCTAAAACTGGACTCACAGGTGAGGTTCAAATCATTGAAATTTAGAGTGTCAGTCATCTTGTACTTAAGTCGACATTGTCCCTTTCGTATTAAATTCGGATGCAATTTCTGTGTTTTATCGTCAATAAGAAGGTCCAAGGGATACAGTAAATATATAGTGAAGCATCGGAATCTAATACTGGACTCACAGGAGAGGTGCAAATCATAGAATGTTAGAGTGTCAGTCCTCTTGTACTTAAATTGGCATTGTGCCTTTTGAATTTAATTCCAATGCAATTTCTGTGTTTCATCGTCAATAAGAAATTCCAAGGTACACAGTAAACCTGAAGTGAAGCATCGGAAACTAAAACTGGACCGACAGGAGAGGTACAAATCATAGAAAGTTAGAGTGTGAGTCCTCTTGCACTTAAGTGGGCATTGTGCCTTTTGAAATTCATTCCGATGCAATTTCTGTGTTCCATCGTAAATAAGAAGTTCCAAGGTATACAGTAAACCTGAAGTGAAGCATCGGAATCTAAAACTGGACTCACAGCAGAGGTTCAAATCATATAAAGTTAGAGTGTCAGTCTTCTTGTACTTAAGTCGGCATTGTGCCTTTTGAATTTAATTCCGATGCAATTTCTGTGTTTCATCGTCAATAAGAAGTTCCAAGGTATACAGTGAACCTGAAGTGAAGCATCGGAATCTAAATCTGGACTCAAAGGAGAGGTTCAAATCATAGAAAGTTAGAGTGTCAGTCCTCTTGTACGTAAGTCGGAATTGTGCCTTTTGAATTTAATTCCGATGCAATTTCTGTGTTTCTACGTCAATAAGAAGTTCCGAGGTATACAGTAAACCTGACGTGAAGCATCGGAATCTAAAACTGGACTCACAGGAGAGGTTCAAATGATAGAAAGTTAGAGTGTCAGTCCTCTTGTACTTAAGTCGGCATTGTGCCTTTTGTGTTATATTCGGATGCAATTTCTGTGTATCATCGTCAACAAAAAGGTCCAAGGGATACAGTAATCCTAAAGTGAAGCATCGGAATCCAAAACTGGACGCACATGAGAGGTTCAAATCATTGAAAATTAGAGTGTCAGTCCTTTTGAACTTAAGTCGGCATTGTGCCTTTTGTATTAAATTCGGATGCAATTTCTGTGTTTTATCGTCAATAAGAAGGTCCAAGGTATACAGTAAACCTGAAGTGAAGCATCGGAATCTAAATCTGGACTCACAGGAGAGGTTCAAATCATAGAAGTTAGAGAGTCAGTCCTGTTGTACTTAAGTCGGCATTGTGCCTTTTGAATTTAATACCGATGCAATTTCTTTGTTTCATCGTCAATACGAAGTTCCAAGGTATACAGTAAATCTGAAGTAAAACATCGGATTCTAAAACTGGACTCAGAGGAGAGGTTCAAATCATAGAAAGTTAGAGTGTCAGTCCTCATGTACTTAAGTCGGCATTGTACATTTTGAAATCAATTCCGATGCAATTTCTGTGATTCATCGTCAGTAAGAAGTTCCACGGTATACAGTAAACCTGAAGTGAAGCATCGGAATCTAAAACTGGACTCACAGGAGATTTTTAAATCATAGAAAGTTAGAGAGTCAGTCCTCTTGTACATAAGTCGGTGTTGTGCCATTTGTTTTTAATTCCGATGCAATTTCCGTTTTTCATCGTCAATAAGAAGTTCCAAGGTATACAGTAAACCTGAAGTGAAGCATCGGAATCTAAACCTGGACTCAAAGGAGAGTTTCTAATCATAGAAAGTGTTGAGAGTCAGTCCTCTTGTACTTAAGTCGGTATTGTGCCTTTTGAATTTAAATCCGATGCAATATCTGTGTTTCATCGGCAATAAGAAGTTCCAAGGTATACAGTAAACCTGAAGTGAAGAATCGGAATCTAAAACTGGACTCACAGGAGGGGAACAAATCATAGAAAGTTAGAGTGTCAGTCTTCTTGTACTTAAGTAGGCATTGTGCCTTTTGAAATTCATTCCGATGCATTTTCTGTGTTCCATCGTCAATAAGATGTTCCACGGTATACTGTAAACCTGAAGTGAAGCATCGGAATCTAAAACTGCGCTCACAGGAGAGGTTCAAATCATAGAACGTTAGAGTGTCAGTCCTCTTGTCCTTAAGTCGGCATTGTGCTATTTGTATTAAATTCGGATGCAATATCTGTGTTTCATCGTCAATAAGAAGGTCCAAGGGATACAGTAAACCTGAAGTGAAGCATCGTAATCTAAAACTAGACTCACAGGAGAGGTTCAAATCATAGAATGTTAGAGTGTCAGTCCTCTTGTACTTAAGTTGGCAGTGTGCCTTTTGTATTAAATTCGGATGCAATTTCTGTGTTTCATCGTCAAGAAGAAGGTCCAAGGGATACAGTAAACCTGAAGGGAAGCATCGGAGTCTAAAACTGGACTCACAGGAGAGTTTCAAATTATAGAAAGTTAGAGAGTCAGTCCTCTTGTACTTAAGTCGGTATTGTGCCTTTTGAATTTAATTCCGATGCAATTTCTGTGTTTCATCGTCAATAAGAAGTTCCAAGGTATACAGTAAACCTGAAGTGAAGTATCGGAATCTAAAACTGGACTCACAGGAGAGGTTCAAATCATAGAAAGTTAGAGTGTCAGTCCTCTTGTACTTAAGTCGGCATTGTGCCTTTTGAATTTCATTCCGATGCAATTTCTGTCTTTCATCGTCAATAAGAAGTTCCAAGGTATACAGAAAACCTGAAGTGAAGCATCGGAATCTAAAACTGGGCGCACAGGAGAGGTTCAAATCATAGAACGTTAGAGTGTCAGTCCTCTTGTCCTTAAGTCGGCATTGTGCCTTTTGTATTAAATTCGGATGCAATATCTGTGTTTCATCGTCAATAGGAAGGTCCAAGGGATACAGTAAACCTGAAGTGAAGCATCGGAATCTAAAACTAGACTCACAGGAGAGGTTCAAATCATAGAATGTTTGAGTGTCAGTCCTCTTGTACTTAAGTCGGCATTGTGCCTTTTGTATTAAATTCGGATGCAATTTCTGTGTTTCATCGTCAAGAAGAAGGTCCAAGGGATACAGTAAACCTGAAGGGAAGCATCGGAGTCTAAAACTGGACTCACAGGAGAGTTTCAAATTACAGAAAGTTAGAGAGTCAGTCCTCTTGTACTTAAGTCGGTATTGTGCCTTTTGAATTTAATTCCGATGCAAATTCTGTGTTTCATCGTCAATAAGAAGTTCCAAGGTATACAGTAAACCTGAAGTGAAGCATCGGTATCTAAAACTGGACTCACAGGAGAGGTTCAAATCATAGAAAGTTAGAGTGTCAGTCCTCTTGTACTTAAGTCGGGATTGTGCCTTTTGAATTTCATTCCGATGCAATTTCTGTCTTCCATCGTCAATAAGAAGTTCCAAGGTATACAGTAAACCTGAAGTGAAGCATCGGAATCTAAATTGGACTCACAGGAGAGGTTCAAATCATAGAAAGTTAGAGTGTCAGTCCTCTTGTACTTAAGTCGGCATTGTGCCTTTTGAATTTAATTCCGATGCAATTTCTGTGTTTCATCGTCAATACCAAGTTCCAAGGTATACAGTAAACCTGAAGTAAAGCATCGGAATCTAAAACTGGACTCAGAGGAGAGGTTCAAATCATAGAAGGTTAGAGTGTCAGTCCTCTTGTTCTTATGTCGGCATTGTACCATTTGAATTTAATTCCGATGCAATTTCTGTGTTTCATCGTCAGTAAGAAGTTCCACGGTATACAGTAAACCTGAAGAGAAGCATCGGAATCTAAAACTGGACTCACAGGAGCGGTTCAACTCATTGAAATTTAGAGTGTCAGTCATCTTGTACTTAAGTCGGCATTGTGCCTTTTGTATTAAATTCGGATGCAATTTCAGTGTTTCATCGTCAATTAGAAGGTCCAAGGGATACAGTAAACCTGAAGTGAATCATCGGAATCTAAAACTGGACTCACAGGAGAGTTTCTAATCTTAGAAAGGTATGAGAGTCAGTCCTCTTGTACTTATGTCGGTATTGTGCCTTTTGAATTTAAATCCGATATAATTTCTGTGTTTCATCGGCAATAAGAAGTTCCAAGGTATACAGTAAACCTGAAGTGAAGAATCGGAATCTAAAACTGGACTCACAGGAGGGGAACAAATCATAGAAAGTTAGAGTGTCAGTCTTCTTGTACTGAAGTGGGCATTTTGCCTTTTGAAATTCATTCCAATGCCATTTCTGTGTTCCATCGTCAATAAGAAGTTCCAAGGTATACAGTAAACCTGCAGTGAAGCATCGGAATCTAAAACTGGACTCACAGGAGAGGTTCAAATCAAAGAAAGTTAGAGAGTCAGTTCTCTTGCACTTAAGTCGGCATTGTGCCTTTTGATTTTAATTCCGATGCAATTTCCGTTTTTCATCGTCAATAAGAAGTTCCAAGGTATACAGTAAACCTAAAGTGAAGCATCGGAATTTAAAACTGGACTCACAAGGGAGTTGCAAATCATAGAAAGTTAGAGTGTCAGTACTCTTATACTTAAGTCGGCATTGTGCCTTTTTAATTTAAGTCCGATGCAATTTCTGTGTTCCATCGTCAATAAGATGTTCCACGGTATACTGTAAACCTGAAGTCAAGCATCGGAATCTAAAACTGAACTCACGGGAGAGGTTCAAATCATAGAAACTTAGAGTGTCAGTCCTCTTGTTCTTAAGTCGGCATTGAGCCTTTTGTATTAAATTCGGATGCAATATCTGTGTTTCATCGTCAATAAGAAGGTCCAAGGGATACAGTAAACCTGAAGTGAAGCATCGGAATCTAAACTGGACTCACAGGAGAGGTTCAAATCATAGAATGTTAGAGTGTCAGTCCTCTTGTACTTAAGTCGGCATTGTGCCTTTTGTATTAAATTCGAATGCAATTTCTGTGTTTCATCGTCAAGAAGAAGGTCCAAGGGATACAGTAAACCTGAAAGGAAGCATCGGAGTCTAAAACTGGACTCACAGGAGAGTTTCAAATCATAGAAAGTTACAGAGTCAGTCCTCTTGTACTTAAGTCGGTATTGTGCCTTTTGAATTAAATTCCGATGCAATTTCTGTGTTTCATCGTCAATAAGAAGTTCCAAGGTATACAGCAAACCTGAAGTGAAGCATCGGAATCTAAAACTGGACTCACAGGAGAGGTTCAAATCATAGAAAGTTAGAGTGTCATTCCTCTTGTACTTAAGTCGGCATTGTGCCTTTTGAATTTCATTCCGATGCAATTTCTGTCTCCCATCATAGATAAGAAGTACCAAGGTATACAGTAAACCTGAAGTGAACCATCGGAATCTAAAACTGGACTCACTGGAGAGGTTCAAATTATAGAAAGTTAGAGCGTCAGTCCTCTTGTACTTAAGTCGGCATTGTGCCTTTTGAATTTAATTCCGATGCAATTTCTGTGTTTCATCGTCAATACCAAATTCCAAGGTATACAGTAAACCTGAAGTAAAGCATCGGAATCTAAAACTGGACTCAAAGGAGAGGTTCAAATCTTAGAAAATTAGAGTGTCAGTCCTCTTGTACTTTTGTCGGCATTGTACCTTTTGAATTTAATTCCGATGCAATTTCTGTGTTTCATCGTCAATAAGAAGTTCCACGGTATACAGTAAACCTGAAGAGAAGCATCGGAATCTAAAACTGGACTCACAGGTGAGGTTCAAATCATTGAAATTTAGAGTGTCAGTCATCTTGTACTTAAGTCGACATTGTCCCTTTCGTATTAAATTCGGATGCAATTTCTGTGTTTTATCGTCAATAAGAAGGTCCAAGGGATACAGTAAATATATAGTGAAGCATCGGAATCTAATACTGGACTCACAGGAGAGGTGCAAATCATAGAATGTTAGAGTGTCAGTCCTCTTGTACTTAAATTGGCATTGTGCCTTTTGAATTTAATTCCAATGCAATTTCTGTGTTTCATCGTCAATAAGAAATTCCAAGGTACACAGTAAACCTGAAGTGAAGCATCGGAATCTAAAACCGGACCGACAGGAGAGGTACAAATCATAGAAAGTTAGAGTGTGAGTCCTCTTGCACTTAAGTGGGCATTGTGCCTTTTGAAATTCATTCCGATGCAATTTCTGTGTTCCATCGTAAATAAGAAGTTCCAAGGTATACAGTAAACCTGAAGTGAAGCATCGGAATCTAAAACTGGACTCACAGGAGAGGTTCAAATCATATAAAGTTAGAGTGTCAGTCTTCTTGTACTTAAGTCGGCATTGTGCCTTTTGAATTTAATTCCGATGCAATTTCTGTGTTTCATCGTCAATAAGAAGTTCCAAGGTATACAGTGAACCTGAAGTGAAGCATCGGAATCTAAATCTGGACTCAAAGGAGAGGTTCAAATCATAGAAAGTTAGAGTGTCAGTCCTCTTGTACGTAAGTCGGAATTGTGCCTTTTGAATTTAATTCCGATGCAATTTCTGTGTTTCATCGTCAATAAGAAGTTCCAAGGTATACAGTAAACCAGACGTGAAGCATCGGAATCTAAAACTGGACTCACAGGAGAGGTTCAAATGATAGAAAGTTAGAGTGTCAGTCCTCTTGTACTTAAGTCGGCATTGTGCCTTTTGTGTTAAATTCGGATGCAATTTCTGTGTATCATCGTCAACAAAAAGGTCCAAGGGATACAGTAATCCTAAAGTGAAGCATCGGAATCCAAAACTGGACGCACATGAGAGGTTCAAATCATTGAAAATTAGAGTGTCAGTCCTCTTGAACTTAAGTCGGCATTGTGCCTTTTGTATTAAATTCGGATGCAATTTCTGTGTTTTATCGTCAATAAGAAGGTCCCAGGGATACAGTAAATATGAAGTGAAGCATCGGAATCTAATACTGGACTTACAGGAAGGGTTCAAATCATAGAAAGTTAGAGTGTCAGTCCTCTTGTACTTAAGTCGGCATTGTGCCTTTTGTATTAAATTCGGATACAATTTTTGTGTTTCATCGTCAATAAGAAGGTCCAAGGGATACAGTAAACCTGAAGTGAATCATCGGAATCTAAAACTGGACTCACAGGAGAGTTTCAAATCATAGAAAGCTAGAGTGTCAGTCCTCTTGTACTTAGGTGGGGATTGTGCCTTTTGAAATATCATTCCGATGCAAATTCAGTGTTCCATCGTCAATGACAAGTTCCAAGGTATACAGTAAACCTGAAGTGAATCATCGGAATCTAAAACTGGACTCACAGGCGAGGTTCAAATCATAGAAAGTTAGAGTGTCTTTCTTCTTGTACTTAAGTCGGCATTGTGCCTTTTGAATTTCATTCCGATGCAATTTCTGTGTTTCATCGTCAATAAGAAGTTCCAAGGTATACAGTAAACCTGAAGTGAAGCATCGGAATCTAAATCTGGACTCACAGGAGAGGTTCAAATCATAGAAAGTTAGCGAGTCAGTCCTGTTGTACTTAAGTCAGCATTGTGCCTTTTGAATTTAATACCGATGCAATTTCTGTGTTTCATCGTCAATACGAAGTTCCAAGGTATACAGTAAATCTGAAGTAAAGCATCGGATTCTAAAACTGGACTCAGAGGAGAGGTTCAAATCATAGAAAGTTAGAGTGTCAGTCCTCTTGTACTTAAGTCGGCATTGTACATTTTGAAATCAATTCCGATGCAATTTCTGTGATTCATCGTCAGTAAGAAGTTCCACGGTATACAGTAAACCTGAAGTGAAGCATCGGAATCTAAAACTGGACTCACACGGGAGGTTCAAAACATAGAAAGTAAGAGTGTCAGTCCTCTTGTACTTAAGTCGGCATTGTGCCTTTTGATTTTACTTCCGATGCAATTTCTGTGTTTCATCGTCATTATGAAGGTCCAAGGGATACAGTAAACCCGAAGTGAAGCATCGGAATCTAAAACTTGACTCAACGGAGAGGTTCAAAATATAGAATGTTAAAGTGTCAGTCCTCTTGTACCTAAGTGGGCATTGTGCATTTTGATATTCATTCCGATGCAATTTCTGTGTTCCATCGTCAATAAGACGGTCCAAGGGATACAGTAAACCTGAAGTGAAGCATCGGAATCTAAACTGGACTCACAGGAGAGGTTCAAATCATAGAACGTTAGAGTGTCAGTCCGCTTGTACTTAAGTCGGCATTGTGCCTTTTGTATTAAATTCGGATGCAATTTCTGTGTTTCATCGTCAAGAAGAAGGTCCAAGGGATACAGTAAACCTGAAGGTAAGCGTCGGAGTCTAAAACTGTACTCACAGGAGAGTTTCAAATCATAGAAAGTTAGAGAGTCAGTCCTCTTGTACTTATGTAGGTATTGTGCCTTTTGAATTTAATTCCGATGCAATTTCTGTGTTTCATCGTCAATAAGAAGTTCCAAGGTACACAGTAAACCTGAAGTGAGGCATCGGAATCTAAAACTGGACTCACAGGAGAGGTTCAAATCATAGAAAGTGAGAGTGTCAGTCCTCTTGTACTGAAGTCGGCATTGTGCCTTTTGAATTTCATTCCGATGCAATTTCTGTCTTCCATCGTCGTTAAGAAGTTCCAAGGTATACAGTAAACCTGAAGTGAAGCATCGGAATCTAAAACTGGACTCACAGGAGAGGTTCAAATCATAGAAAGTTAGAGTGTCAGTCCTCTTGTACTTAAGTCGGCATTGTGCCTTTTGAATTTAATTCCGATGCAATTTCTGTGTTTCATCGTCAATACCAAGTTCCAAGGTATACAGTAAACCTGAAGTAAAGCATCGGAATCTAAAACTGGACTCTGAGGAGAGGTTCAAATCATAGAAAGTTAGAGTGTCAGTCCTCTTGTACTTATGTCGGCATTGTACCTTTTGAATTTAATTCCGATGCAATTTCTGTGTTTCATCGTCAGTAAGAAGTTCCACGGTCTACAGTAAACCTGAAGAGAAGCATCGGAATCTAAAACTGGACTCACAGGAGAGGTTCAAATCATTGAAATTTAGAGTGTCAGTCATCTTGTACTTAAGTCGGCATTGTGAATTTTGTATTAAATTCGGATGCAATTTCTGTGTTTTATCGTCATTAAGAAGGTCCAAGGGATACAGTAAACATGAAGTGAAGCATCGGAATCTAATACTGGACTCACAGGAGAGGTTCAAATCATAGAATGTTAGAGTGTCAGTCCTCTTGTACTTAAGTTGGCATTGTGCCTTTTGAATTTAATTCCGATGCAATTTCTGTGTTTCATCGTCAATAAGAAATTCCAAGGTACACAGTAAACCAGAAGTGAAGCATCGGAATCTAAAACTGGTCTCACAGGAGAGGTTCAAATCATAGAAAGTTAGAGTGTCAGTCCTCTTGTACTTAAGTCGGCATTGTGCTTTTTGTATTAAATTCGGATGCTATTTCTGTGTTTTATCGTCAATAAGAAGGTCCAAGGGATACAGGAAACATGAAGTGAAGCATCGGAATCTAAAACTGGACTCACAGGAGAGGTTCAAATCATAGAATGTTAGAGTGTCAGTCCTCTTGTACTCAAGTTGGCATTGTGCCTTTTGAATTAATTCCGATGCAATTTCTGTGTTTCATCGTCAATAAGAAATTCCAAGGTACACAGTAAACCTGAAGTGACGCATTGGAATCTAATACTGGACTCACAGGAGGGGTTCAAATCATAGATAGTTAGAGTGTCAGTCCTCTTGTACTTAAGTCGGCATTGTGCCTTTTGTATTAAATTCGGATGCAATTTCAGTGTTTCATCGTCAATAAGAAGGTATAAGGGATACAGTAAACCTGAAGTGAATCATCGGAATCTAAAACTGGACTCACAGGAGGGTTTCAAATCATAGAAAGTTAGAGAGTCAGTCCTCTTGTACTTAAGTCGGTATTGTGCCTTTTGAATTTAATTCCGATGCAATTTCTGTGTTTCATCGTCAATAAGAAGTTCCAAGGTATACAGTAAACTTGAAGTGAAGCATCGGAATCTAAAACTGGACTCACAGGAGGGGTTCAAATCATAGTAAGTTAGAGTGTCAGTCTTCTTGTACTTAAGTCGGCATTGTGGCTTTTGAATTTAATTCCGATGCAATTTCTGTGTTTTATCGTCAATAAGATGTTCCAAGGTATACAGTAAACCTGAAGTGAAGCATCGGAATCTAAAACTGGACTCACAGGAGAGTTTGTAATCATAGAAAGTTTTGAGAGTCAGTCCCCTTGTACTTAAGTCGGTATTGTTCCTTTTGAAATTAAATCCGATGCAATTTCTGTGCTTCATCGGCAATAAGAAGTTCCAAGGTATACAGTAAACCTGAAGTGAAGAATTGGAATCTAAAACTGGACTCACAGGAGGGGAACAAATCATAGAAAGTTAGAGTGTCAGTCTTCTTGTACTTAAGTAGGCATTGTGCCTTTTGAAATTCATTCCGATGCAATTTCTGTGTTCCATCGTCAATAAGAAGTTCCAAGGTATACAGTAAACCTGAAGTGAAGCATCGGAATCTAAAACTGGACACACAGGAGAGGTTCAAATCATAGAAAGTTAGAGTGTCAGTTCTCTTGTACTTAAGTCGACATTGTGCCTTTTGATTTTAATTCCGATGCAATTTCCGTGTTTCATCGTCAATAAGAAGTTCCAAGGTATACAGTAAACCTGAAGTGAAGCATCGGAATCTAAAACTGGAATCACAAGGGAGGTGCAAATCATAGAAAGTTAGAGTGTCAGTACTCTTATACTTAAGTCGGCATTGTGCCTTTTTGATTTAAGTCCGATGCAATTTCTGTGTTCCATCGTCACTAAGATGTTCCACGGTATACAGTAAACCTGAAGTCAAGCTTCGAAATCTAAAACTGGACTCACAGGAGAGGTTCAAATCATAGAAAGTTAGAGTGTCAGTCCTCTTTTTCTTAAGTCTTCATTGTGCCTTTTGTATTAAATTCCGATGCAATATCTGTGTTCCATGGTCAATAAGAAGGTCCAAGGGATACAGTACACCTGAAGTAAAGCATCGGAATCTAAAACTGGACTCTGAGGAGAGGTTCAAATCATAGAAAGTTAGAGTGTCAGTCCTCTTGTACTTATGTCGGCATTGTACCTTTTGAATTTAATTCCGATGCAATTTCTGTGTTTCATCGTCAGTAAGAAGTTCCACGGTCTACAGTAAACCTGAAGAGAAGCATCGGAATCTAAAACTGGACTCACAGGAGAGGTTCAAATCATTGAAATTTAGAGTGTCAGTCATCTTGTACTTAAGTCGGCATTGTGAATTTTGTATTAAATTCGGATGCAATTTCTGTGTTTTATCGTCATTAAGAAGGTCCAAGGGATACAGTAAACATGAAGTGAAGCATCGGAATCTAATACTGGACTCACAGGAGAGGTTCAAATCATAGAATGTTAGAGTGTCAGTCCTCTTGTACTTAAGTTGGCATTGTGCCTTTTGAATTTAATTCCGATGCAATTTCTGTGTTTCATCGTCAATAAGAAATTCCAAGGTACACAGTAAACCAGAAGTGAAGCATCGGAATCTAAAACTGGTCTCACAGGAGAGGTTCAAATCATAGAAAGTTAGAGTGTCAGTCCTCTTGTACTTAAGTCGGCATTGTGCTTTTTGTATTAAATTCGGATGCTATTTCTGTGTTTTATCGTCAATAAGAAGGTCCAAGGGATACAGGAAACATGAAGTGAAGCATCGGAATGTAAAACTGGACTCACAGGAGAGGTTCAAATCATAGAATGTTAGAGTGTCAGTCCTCTTGTACTCAAGTTGGCATTGTGTCTTTTGAATTAATTCCGATGCAATTTCTGTGTTTCATCGTCAATAAGAAATTCCAAGGTACACAGTAAACCTGAAGTGACGCATTGGAATCTAATACTGGACTCACAGGAGGGGTTCAAATCATAGATAGTTAGAGTGTCAGTCCTCTTGTACTTAAGTCGGCATTGTGCCTTTTGTATTAAATTCGGATGCAATTTCAGTGTTTCATCGTCAATAAGAAGGTATAAGGGATACAGTAAACCTGAAGTGAATCATCGGAATCTAAAACTGGACTCACAGGAGGGTTTCAAATCATAGAAAGTTAGAGAGTCAGTCCTCTTGTACTTATGTCGGTATTGTGCCTTTTGAATTTAATTCCGATGCAATTTCTGTGTTTCATCGTCAATAAGAAGTTCCAAGGTATACAGTAAACTTGAAGTGAAGCATCGGAATCTAAAACTGGACTCACAGGAGGGGTTCAAATCATAGTAAGTTAGAGTGTCAGTCTTCTTGTACTTAAGTCGGCATTGTGCCTTTTGAATTTAATTCCGATGCAATTTCTGTGTTTTATCGTCAATAAGATGTTCCAAGGTATACAGTAAACCTGAAGTGAAGCATCGGAATCTAAAACTGGACTCACAGGAGAGTTTGTAATCATAGAAAGTTTTGAGAGTCAGTCCCCTTGTACTTAAGTCGGTATTGTTCCTTTTGAAATTAAATCCGATGCAATTTCTGTGCTTCATCGGCAATAAGAAGTTCCAAGGTATACAGTAAACCTGAAGTGAAGAATTGGAATCTAAAACTGGACTCACAGGAGGGGAACAAATCATAGAAAGTTAGAGTGTCAGTCTTCTTGTACTTAAGTAGGCATTGTGCCTTTTGAAATTCATTCCGATGCAATTTCTGTGTTCCATCGTCAATAAGAAGTTCCAAGGTATACAGTAAACCTGAAGTGAAGCATCGGAATCTAAAACTGGACACACAGGAGAGGTTCAAATCATAGAAAGTTAGAGTGTCAGTTCTCTTGTACTTAAGTCGACATTGTGCCTTTTGATTTTAATTCCGATGCAATTTCCGTGTTTCATCGTCAATAAGAAGTTCCAAGGTATACAGTAAACCTGAAGTGAAGCATCGGAATCTAAAACTGGAATCACAAGGGAGGTGCAAATCATAGAAAGTTAGAGTGTCAGTACTCTTATACTTAAGTCGGCATTGTGCCTTTTTGATTTAAGTCCGATGCAATTTCTGTGTTCCATCGTCACTAAGATGTTCCACGGTATACAGTAAACCTGAAGTCAAGCTTCGAAATCTAAAACTGGACTCACAGGAGAGGTTCAAATCATAGAAAGTTAGAGTGTCAGTCCTCTTTTTCTTAAGTCTTCATTGTGCCTTTTGTATTAAATTCCGATGCAATATCTGTGTTCCATGGTCAATAAGAAGGTCCAAGGGATACAGTACACCTGAAGTAAAGCATCGGAATCTAAAACTGGACTCACAGGAGAGGTTCAAATCATAGAAAGTTAGAGTGTCAGTCCTCTTGTACTTATGTCGGCATTGTACCTTTTGAATTTAATTCCGATGCAATTTCTGTGTTTCATCGTCAGTAAGAAGTTCCACGGTCTACAGTAAACCTGAAGAGAAGCATCGGAATCTAAAACTGGACTCACAGGAGAGGTTCAAATCATTGAAATTTAGAGTGTCAGTCATCTTGTACTTAAGTCGGCATTGTGAATTTTGTATTAAATTCGGATGCAATTTCTGTGTTTTATCGTCATTAAGAAGGTCCAAGGGATACAGTAAACATGAAGTGAAGCATCGGAATCTAATACTGGACTCACAGGAGAGGTTCAAATCATAGAATGTTAGAGTGTCAGTCCTCTTGTACTTAAGTTGGCATTGTGCCTTTTGAATTTAATTCCGATGCAATTTCTGTGTTTCATCGTCAATAAGAAATTCCAAGGTACACAGTAAACCAGAAGTGAAGCATCGGAATCTAAAACTGGTCTCACAGGAGAGGTTCAAATCATAGAAAGTTAGAGTGTCAGTCCTCTTGTACTTAAGTCGGCATTGTGCTTTTTGTATTAAATTCGGATGCTATTTCTGTGTTTTATCGTCAATAAGAAGGTCCAAGGGATACAGGAAACATGAAGTGAAGCATCGGAATGTAAAACTGGACTCACAGGAGAGGTTCAAATCATAGAATGTTAGAGTGTCAGTCCTCTTGTACTCAAGTTGGCATTGTGCCTTTTGAATTAATTCCGATGCAATTTCTGTGTTTCATCGTCAATAAGAAATTCCAAGGTACACAGTAAACCTGAAGTGAGGCATTGGAATCTAATACTGGACTCACAGGAGGGGTTCAAATCATAGATAGTTAGAGTGTCAGTCCTCTTGTACTTAAGTCGGCATTGTGCCTTTTGTATTAAATTCGGATGCAATTTCAGTGTTTCATCGTCAATAAGAAGGTATAAGGGATACAGTAAACCTGAAGTGAATCATCGGAATCTAAAACTGGACTCACAGGAGGGTTTCAAATCATAGAAAGTTAGAGAGTCAGTCCTCTTGTACTTATGTCGGTATTGTGCCTTTTGAATTTAATTCCGATGCAATTTCTGTGTTTCATCGTCAATAAGAAGTTCCAAGGTATACAGTAAACTTGAAGTGAAGCATCGGAATCTAAAACTGGACTCACAGGAGGGGTTCAAATCATAGTAAGTTAGAGTGTCAGTCTTCTTGTACTTAAGTCGGCATTGTGCCTTTTGAATTTAATTCCGATGCAATTTCTGTGTTTTATCGTCAATAAGATGTTCCAAGGTATACAGTAAACCTGAAGTGAAGCATCGGAATCTAAAACTGGACTCACAGGAGAGTTTGTAATCATAGAAAGTTTTGAGAGTCAGTCCCCTTGTACTTAAGTCGGTATTGTTCCTTTTGAAATTAAATCCGATGCAATTTCTGTGCTTCATCGGCAATAAGAAGTTCCAAGGTATACAGTAAACCTGAAGTGAAGAATTGGAATCTAAAACTGGACTCACAGGAGGGGAACAAATCATAGAAAGTTAGAGTGTCAGTCTTCTTGTACTTAAGTAGGCATTGTGCCTTTTGAAATTCATTCCGATGCAATTTCTGTGTTCCATCGTCAATAAGAAGTTCCAAGGTATACAGTAAACCTGAAGTGAAGCATCGGAATCTAAAACTGGACACACAGGAGAGGTTCAAATCATAGAAAGTTAGAGTGTCAGTTCTCTTGTACTTAAGTCGACATTGTGCCTTTTGATTTTAATTCCGATGCAATTTCCGTGTTTCATCGTCAATAAGAAGTTCCAAGGTATACAGTAAACCTGAAGTGAAGCATCGGAATCTAAAACTGGAATCACAAGGGAGGTGCAAATCATAGAAAGTTAGAGTGTCAGTACTCTTATACTTAAGTCGGCATTGTGCCTTTTTGATTTAAGTCCGATGCAATTTCTGTGTTCCATCGTCACTAAGATGTTCCACGGTATACAGTAAACCTGAAGTCAAGCTTCGAAATCTAAAACTGGACTCACAGGAGAGGTTCAAATCATAGAAAGTTAGAGTGTCAGTCCTCTTTTTCTTAAGTCTTCATTGTGCCTTTTGTATTAAATTCCGATGCAATATCTGTGTTCCATGGTCAATAAGAAGGTCCAAGGGATACAGTAAACCTGAAGTGAACCATCGGAATCTAAACTGGACTCACAGGAGAGGTTCAAATCATAGAAAGTTAGAATGTCAGTCCTCTTGTACTTAAATCGGCATTGTGCCTTTTGTATTAAATTCGGATGCAATTTCTGTGTTTCATCGTCAAGAAGAAGGTCCAAGGGATACAGTAAACCTGAAGGGAACCATCGGAGTCTAAAACTGGACTCAAAGGAGAGTTTCAAATCATAGAAAGTTAGAGAGTCAGTCCTCTTGTTTTTAAGTCGGTATTGTGCCTTTTGAACTTAATTCCGATGCAATTTCTGTGTTTCATCATCAATAAGAAGTTCCAAGGTATACAGAAAACCTGAAGTGAAGCATCGGAATCTAAAACTGGTCTCACAGGAGAGGTTCAAATCATAGAAAGTTAGAGTGTCAGTCCTCTTGTACTTAAGTCGGCATTGTGCCTTTTGAATTTCATTCCGATGCAATTTCTGTCTTCCATCATCAATAAGAAGTTCCAAGGTATACAGTAAACCTGAAGTGATGCATCGGAAACTAAAACTGGACTCACAGGAGAGGTTCAAATTATAGAAAGTGAGAGTGTCAGTGCTCTTGTACTTAAGTAGGTACTGTGCCTTTTGAATTTAATTCCGATGCAATTTCTGTGTTTCATCGTCAATAACAAGTTCCAAGGTATACAGTAAACCTGAAGTGAAGCATCGGAATCTAAAACTGGACTCACAGGAGGGGTTCAAATCATAGAAAGTTAGAGTGTCAGTCCTCTTGTACTTAAGTGGGCATTGTGCCTTTTGAAATTCATTCCCATGCAATTTCTGTGTTCCATCGTCAATAAGAAGTTCCAAGGTATACAGTAAACCTGAAGTGAAGCATCGGAATCTAAAACTGGGCTCACAGGAGAGGTTTAAATCATATAAAGTTAGAGTGTCAGTCTTCTTGTACTTAAGTCGGCATTGTGCATTTTGAATTTAATTCCGATGCAATTTCTGTGTTTCATCACAATAAGAAGTTCCAAGGTATACAGTAAACCTGAAGTGAAGCATCGGAACCTAAATCTGGACTCTAAGGAGAGGTTCAAATCATAGAAAGTTAGAGTGTCAGTCCTCTTGTACTTAAGTCGGAATTGTGCCTTTTGAATTTAATTCCGATTCAATTTCTGTGTTTCATCGTCAATAAGAAGTTCGAAGGTATACAGTAAACCTCAAGTGAAGCATCGGAATCTAAAACTGGACTCACAGGAGAGGTTCAAATCATAGAAAGTTTGAGTGTCAGTCCTCTTGTACTTAAGTCGGCATTGTGTCTTTTGTATTAAATTCGGATGCAATTTCTGTGTTTCATCGTCAATAAGTAGGTCCAAGGGATACAGTAAACCTGAAGTGAAGCATCGGAATCCTAAACTGGACGCACAGGAGAGGTTCAAATCATAGAAAGTTAGAGTGTCAGTCCTCTTGTACTTAAGTCGGCATTGTGCCTTTGGAATTTAATACCGATGCAATTTCTGTTTTTCATCCTCAATACGAAGTTCCAAGGTATACAGTAAACCTGAAGTAAAGCATCGGAATCTAAGACTGGACTCTGAGGAGAGGTTCAAATCATAGAAAGTTAGAGTGTCAGTCCTCTTGTACTTAAGTCGGCATAGTACCTTTTGAATTTAATTCCGAAGCAATTTCTGTGTTTCATCGTCAGTAAGAAGTTCCACGGTATACAGTAAACCTGAAGTGAAGCATCGTATCTAAAACTAGACTCACAGGAGAATTTCAAATCATAGAAAGTTAGAGTGTCAGTCCTCTTGTACTTAAGTCGGTATTCTTCCTTTTAAAATTAAATCCGTTGCAATTTCTGTGCTTCATCGGCAATAAGAAGTTCCAAGGTATACAGTAAACCTGAAGTGAAGAATTGGAATCTAAAACTGGACTCACAGGAGGGGAACAAATAATAGAAAGTTAGAGTGTCAGTCTTCTTGTACTTAAGTAGGCATTGTGCCTTTTGAAATTCATTCCGATGCAATTTCTGTGTTCCATCGTCAATAAGAAGTTCCAAGGTATACAGTAAACCTGAAGTGAAGCATCGGAATCTAAAACTGGACACACAGGAGAGGTTCAAATCATAGAAAGTTAGAGTGTCAGTTCTCTTGTACTTAAGTCGGCATTGTGCCTTTTGATTTTAATTCCGATGCAATTTCCGTGTTTCGTCGTCAATAAGAAGTTCCAAGGTATACAGTAAACCTGAAGTGAAGCATCGGAATATAAAACTGGAATCACAAGGGAGGTGCAAATCATAGAAAGTTAGAGTGTCAGTACTCTTATACTTAAGTCGGCATTGTGCCTTTTTGATTTAAGTCCGATGCAATTTCTGTGTTCCATCGTCACTAAGATGTTCCACGGTATACAGTAAACCTGAAGTCAAGCTTCGAAATCTAAAACTGGACTCACAGGAGAGGTTCAAATTATAGAAAGTGAGAGTGTCAGTGCTCTTGTACTTAAGTAGGTACTGTGCCTTTTGAATTTAATTCCGATGCAATTTCTGTGTTTCATCGTCAATAACAAGTTCCAAGGTATACAGTAAACCTGAAGTGAAGCATCGGAATCTAAAACTGGACTCACAGGAGGGGTTCAAATCATAGAAAGTTAGAGTGTCAGTCCTCTTGTACTTAAGTGGGCATTGTGCCTTTTGAAATTCATTCCCATGCAATTTCTGTGTTCCATCGTCAATAAGAAGTTCCAAGGTATACAGTAAACCTGAAGTGAAGCATCGGAATCTAAAACTGGGCTCACAGGAGCGGTTCAAATCATATAAAGTTAGAGTGTCAGTCTTCTTGTACTTATGTCGGCATTGTGCCTTTTGAATTTAATTCCGATGCAATTTCTGTGTTTCATCACAATAAGAAGTTCCAAGGTATACAGTAAACCTGAAGTGAAGCATCGGAATCTAAATCTGGACTCTAAGGAGAGGTTCAAATCATAGAAAGTTAGAGTGTCAGTCCTCTTGTACTTAAGTCGGAATTGTGCCTTTTGAATTTAATTCCGATTCAATTTCTGTGTTTCATCGTCAATAAGAAGTTCCAAGGTATACAGTAAACCTCAAGTGAAGCATCGGAATCTAAAACTGGACTCACAGGAGAGGTTCAAATCATTGAAAGTTTGAGTGTCAGTCCTCTTGTACTTAAGTCGGCATTGTGTCTTTTGTATTAAATTCGGATGCAATTCCTGTGTTTCATCGTCAATAAGAAGGTCCAAGGGATACAGTAAACCTGAAGTGAAGCATCGGAATCCTAAACTGGACGCACAGGAGAGGTTCAAATCATAGAAAGTTAGAGTGTCAGTCCTCTTGTACTTAAGTCGGCATTGTGCCTTTTGAATTTAATACCGATGCAATTTCTGTTTTTCATCGTCAATACGAAGTTCCAAGGTATACAGTAAACCTGACGTAAAGCATCGGAATCTAAAACTGGACTCTGAGGAGAGGTTCAAATCATAGAAAGTTAGAGTGTCAGTCCTCTTGTACTTAAGTCGGCATAGTACCTTTTGAATTTAATTCCGAAGCAATTTCTGTGTTTCATCGTCAGTAAGAAGTTCCACGGTATACAGTAAACCCGAATTGAAGCATCGGAATCTAAAACTAGACTCACAGGAGAATTTCAAATCATAGAAAGTTAGAGTGTCAGTCCTCTTGTACTTAAGTCGGCATTGTGCCTTTTGTATTAAATTCGGATGCAATTTCTGTGTTTTATTGTCAATAAGAAGGTCAAAGGGATACAGTAAACATGAAGTGAAGCATCGGAATCTAAAACTGGACTCACAGGAGGGGAACAAATCATAGAAAGTTAGAGTGTCAGTCTTCTTGTACTTAAGTAGGCATTGTGCCTTTTGAAATTCATTCCGATGCAATTTCTGTGTTCCATCGTCAATAAGAAGTTCCAAGGTATACAGCAAACCTGAAGTGAAGCATCGGAATCTAAAACTGGACACACAGGGGAGGTTCAAATCATAGAAAGATAGAGTGTCAGTTCTCTAGTACTTAAGTCGGCATTGTGCCTTTTGATTTTAATTCCGATGCAATTTCCGTGTTTCATCGTCAATAAGAAGTTCCAAGGTATACTGTAAACCTGAAGTGAAGCATCGGAATCTAAAACTGGAATCACAAGGGAGGTGCAAATCATAGAAAGTTAGAGTGTCAGTACTCTTATACTTAAGTCGGCATTGTGCCTTTTTGATTTAAGTCCGATGCAATTTCTGTGTTCCATCGTCAATAAGATGTTCCACGGTATACAGTAAACCTGAAGTCAAGCTTCGGAATCTAAAACTAGACTCACAGGAGAGGTTCAAATCATAGAAAGTTAGAGTGTCAGTCCTCTTGTTCTTAAGTCGGCATTGTGCCTTTTGTATTAAATTCCGATGCAATATCTGTGTTCCATGGTCAATAAGAGGGTCCAAGGGATACAGTAAACCTGAAGTGAACCATCGGAATCTAAACTGGACTCACAGGAGAGGTTCAAATAATAGAAAGTTAGAATGTCAGTCCTCTTGTACTTAAATCGGCATTGTGCCTTTTGTATTAAATTCGGATGCAATTTCTGTGTTTCATCGTCAAGAAGAAGGTCCAAGGGATACAGTAAACCTGAAGGGAAGCATCGGAGTCTAAAACTGGACTCAAAGGAGAGTTTCAAATCATAGAAAGTTAGAGAGTCAGTCCTCTTGTTTTTAAGTCGGTATTGTGCCTTTTGAATTTAATTCCGATGCAATTTCTGTGTTTCATCGTCAATAAGAAGTTCCAAGGTATACAGCAAACCTGAAGTGAAGCATCGGAATCTAAAACTGGTCTCACAGGAGAGGTTCAAATCATAGAAAGTTAGAGTGTCAGTCCTCTTGTACTTAAGTCGGCATTGTGCCTTTTGAATTTCATTCCGATGCAATTTCTGTCTTCCATCATCAATAAGAAGTTCCAAGGTATACAGTTAACCTGAAGTGATGCATCGGAATCTAAAACTGGACTCACAGGAGAGGTTCAAATTATAGAAAGTGAGAGTGTCAGTGCTCTTGTACTTCAGTAGGTACTGTGCCTTTTGAATTTAATTCCGATGCAATTTCTGTGTTTCATCGTCAATAACAAGTTCCAAGGTATACAGTAAACCTGAAGTGAAGCATCGGAATCTAAAACTGGACTCACAGGAGAGGTTCAAATCATAGAAAGTTAGAGTGTAAGTCCTCTTGTACTTAAGTCGGCATTGTGCATTTTGTATTAATTTCAGATGCAATTTCTGTGTTTCATCGTCAATAAGAAGATCCAAGGTATACAGTAAACGTGAGGTGAAGCATCGGAATCTAAAACTGGACTCACAGGAGAGGTTCAAATCATTGAAAGTTAGAGAGTCAGTCCTCTTGTACTTAAGTCGGTATTGTACATTTTGAATTTAATTCGGATGCAATTTCTGTGTTTCATCGTCAGTAAGAAGTTCCACGGTATACAGTAAACCTGAAGTGAAGCATCGGAATCTAAAACTGGACTCACAGGAGAGGTTCAAATCATAGAATGTTAGAGTGTCAGTCCTCTTGTAATAAAGTTGGCATTGTGCCTTTTGAATTTAATTCCGATGCAATTTCTGTGTTTTATCGTCAATAAGAAATTCCAAGGTACACAGTAAACCTGAAGTGAAGCATCGGAATCTAAAACTGGACTCACAGGCGAGGTTCAAATCATAGAAAATTAGAGTGTCAGTCTTCTTGTACTTAAGTCGGCATTGTGCCTTTTGAATTTAATTCCGATGCAATTTCTGTGTTTCATCGTCAATAAGAAGTTCCAAGGTATACGGTAAACCTGAAGTGAAGCATCGGAATCTAAATCTGGACTCACAGGAGAGGTTCAAATCATAGAAAGTTAGAGAGTCAGTCCTCTTGTACTTAAGTCGGCATTGTGCCTTTTGAATTTAATACCGATGCAATTTCTGTGTTTCATCGTCAGTAAGAAGTTCCACGCTATACAGTAAACCTGAAGTGAAGCATCGGAATCTAAAACTGGACTCACAGGAGAGGTTCAAATCATAGAAAGTTGGAGTGTCAGTCCACTTGTACTTAAGTCGGCATTGTGCCTTTTGTATTAAATTTGGATGCAACTTCTGTGTTTTATCGTCAACAAGAAGGTCCAAGTGATACAGTAAACCTGAAGTGAAGCATCGGAATCTAAAACTGGGCTCACAGGAGAGGTTCAAAATATAGAATGTTAGAGCGTCAGTCCTCTTGTACTTAAGTGGGCATTGTGCCTTTTGATATTCATTCCGATGCAATTTCTGTGTTCCATCGTCAATAAGAAGTTCCAAGGTATACAGTAAACCTGAAGTGAAGCATCGGAACCTAAAACAGGACTCACAGGAGAGGTTCAAGTCATAGAAAGTAAGAGTGTCTGTCTTCTTGTACTTAAGTCGGCATTGTGCCTTGTGAATGTAATTCTGTTGCAAATTCTGTGTTTCATCGTCAATAAGAAGTTCCAAGGTATACAGTAAACCTGAAGTGAAGCATCGGAATCTAAAACTGGACTCACAGGAGAGGTTCAAATCATAGAAAGTTAGAGTGTCATTACTCTTATACTTAAGTCGGCATTGTGCCTTTTGAATTTAATTCGGTTGCAATTTCTGTGTTCCATCGTCAATAAGACGTTCCAAGGTATACAGGAAACCTGAAGTGAAGCATCGGAATTTAAAACTGGACTCACAGGAGAGGTTAAAATCATAGAAAGTTAGAGTGTCAGTCCTCTTGTTCTTAAGTCGGCATTGTGCCTTTTGTATTAAATCCGGATGCAATTTCTGTGTTTTATCGTCAATAAGAAGGTCCAAGAGATACAGTAAACCTGAAGTGCAGCATCGGAATCTAAAACTGGACTCACAGGAGAGGTTCAAATCATAGAAAGTTAGAGTGTAAGTCCTCTTGTACTTAAGTCGGCATTGTGCATTTTGTATTAATTTCAGATGCAATTTCTGTGTTTCATCGTCAATAAGAAGTTCCAAGGTATACAGTAAACGTGAAGTGAAGCATCGGAATCTAAAACTGGACTCACAGGAGAGGTTCAAATCATTGAAAGTTAGAGAGTCAGTCCTCTTGTACTTAAGTCGGTATTGTACATTTTGAATTTAATTCGGATGCAATTTCTGTGTTTCATCGTCAGTAAGAAGTTCCACGGTATACAGTAAACCTGAAGTGAAGCTTCGGAATCTAAAACTGGACTCAAAGGAGAGTTTCAAATCATAGAAAGTTAGAGTGTCAGTCCTCTTGTACTTAAGTCGGCATTGTGCCTTTTGAATTTAATTCCGATGCAATTTCTGTGTTTCATCGTCAATAAGAAGTTCCAAGGTATACAGTAAACCTGAAGTGAAGCATCGGAATCTTAAACTGGACTCACAGGAGAGGTTCAAATCATAGAAAGTTAGAGTGTCAGTCCTCTTGTACTTAAGTCGGCATTGTGCCTTTTGAATTTAATTCCGATGCAATTTTTGTGTTTCATCGTCAATAAGAAGTTCCAAGGTATACGGTAAACCTGAAGTGAAGCATCGGAAACTAAAACTGGACTCACGGGAGGGGTTCAGATCATAAAAAGTTAGAGAGTCAGTCCTGTTGTACTTAAGTCGGCATTATGCCTTTTGTATTAAATTCGGATGCAATTTCTGTGTTTCATCATCAATAAGACTTTCCAAGGTATACAGTAAACCTGAAGTGAAGCATCGCAATCTGAAACTGGACTCACCGGAGAGGTTCAAATAATAGAATGTGAGAGTGTCAGTCCTCTTGTACTTAAGTCGGCATTGTGCCTTTTGAATTTTATACGAATGCAATTTCTGTGATTCATCGTCAATAAGAAGGTCCAGGGGATACAGTAACCCTAAAGTGAAGCATCGGGATCTAAAACTGGACTCACAGGAGAGGTTTAAATCATAGAATGTTAGAGTGTCATTCCACTTGTACTTAAGTCGCCATTGTTCCCTTTGTATTTTAATTCTGTTTTTCCTCGTCAATAAGAAGGTCTAAGGGATACAGTAAACCTGAAGTGAAGCATCGGAATCTAAAACTGGACTCACAGGAGAGGTTCAAATCATAGAAAGTTAGAGTGTCAGTCCTCTTGTACTTAAGTCGGCATTGTGCCTTTTGAATTTAATTCCGATGCAATTTTTGTGTTTCATCGTCAATACGAAGTTCCAAGGTATACATTTAACCTGAAGTGAAGCATCGGAAACTAAAACTGGACTCACGGGAGGGGTTCAGATCATAAAAAGTTAGAGAGTCAGTCCTCTTGTACTTAAGTCAGCATTGTGCTTTTTGTATTAAATTCGGATGCAATTTCTGTGTTTCATCGTCAATAAGAAGGTCCAAGCGATACAGTAAACCTGAAGTGAGGCATCGGAATCTAAAACTGGACACACAGGAGAGTTTCAAATCATAGAAAAATAGAGTGTCAGTCCTCTTGTACTTAAGCCGGCATTGTGCCTTTTGAATTTAATTCCAATGCAATTTCTGTGTTTCATCGTCAATAAGAAGTTCCAAGGTATTCAGTAAACCTGAAGTGAAGCATAGGAATCTAAAACTGGATTCACAGGAGAGGTTCCAATGATAGACAGTTAGAGTGTCAGTCAGTCCCCTTGTACTTAAGTCGGCATTGAGCCTTTAGAATTTAATTCCGATGCAATTTCTGTGTTTCATCGTCAATAGGAAGGTCCAAGGGATACAGTAAACCTGAAGTGAAGCATCGGAAACTAAAACTGGGCTCAGAGGAGAGGTTCCAATCATAGAAAATTAGAGTGTGAATCCTCTTGTACTTAAGTAGGCATTGTGCCTTTTGAATTTAATTCCGATGCAATATCTGTGTTTCATCGTCAATAAGAAGGTCCAAGGGATACAGTAAACTTGAAGTGAAGCATCGGAATCTAAACTGGACTCACAGGAGTGGTTCAAATCATAGAAAGTTAGAGTGTCAGTCCTCTTGTACTTAAGTCGGCATTGTGCCTTTTGTATTAAATTCGGATGCAATTTCTGTGTTTCATCGTCAAGAAGAAGGTCCAAGGGATACAGTAAACCTCAAGGGAAGCATCGGAGTCCAAAACTGGACTCACAGAAGAGTTTCAAATCATAGAAAGTTAGAGAGTCAGTCCTCTTGTACTTAAGTCGGTATTGTGCCTTTTGAATTTAATTCCGATGCAATTTCTGTGTTTCATCGTCAATAAGAAGTACCAAGGTATACAGCAAACCTGAAGTGAAGCATCGGAATCTAAAATTGGACTCACAGGAGAGGTTCAAATCATAGAAAGTTAGAGTGTCAGTCCTCTTGTACTTAAGTCGGCATTGTGCCTTTTGTATTAAATTCTGATGCAATTTCAGTGTTTCAGCGTCAATAAGAAGGTCCAACGGATACAGTAAACCTGAAGTGAATCATCGGAATCAAAAACTGCACTCACAGGAGAGTTTCAAATCATAGAAAAATAGAGAGTCAGTATTCTTGTACTTAAGTCGCTATTGTGCCTTTTGAATTTAATTCCGATGCAATTTCTGTGTTCCATCGTCAATAAGAAGTTCCAAGGTATACAGTAAACCTGAAGTGAAGCATCGGAATCTAAAACTGGACTCACATTAGAGGTTCAAATCATAGAAAGTTAGAGTGTCAGTCTTCTTGTACTTAAGTCGGCATTGTGCCTTTTGAATTTAATTCCGATGCAATATCTGTGTTTCATCGTCAATAAGATGTTCCAAGGTATACAGTAAACCTGACGTGAAGCATCGGAATCTAAAACTGGCCTCACAGGAGAGTTTCTAATCATAGAAAGTTTTGAGAGTCAGTCCTCTTGTACTTAAGTCGGTATTGTGCCTTTTGAAAATAAATCCGTTGCAATTTCTGTGTTTCGTCGGCAATAAGAAGTTCCAAGGTATACAGTAAACCTGAAGTGAAGAATCGGAATATAAAACTGGACTCACAGGAGGAGAACAAATCATAGAAAGTTAGAGTGTCAGTCTTCTTGTACTTAAGTAGGCATTGTGCCTTTTGAAATTCATTCAGATGCAACTTCGGTGTTCCATCGTCAATAAGAAGTTCCAAGGTATACAGTAAACCTGCAGTGAAGCAACGGAATCTAAAACTGGACACACAGGAAAGATTCAAATCATAGAAAATTAGAGTGTCAGTTCTCTTGTACTTAAGTCGGCATTGTGCCTTTTGAATTTCATTCCGATGCAATTTCTGTCTTCTATCATCAATAAGAAGTTCCAAGGTATACAGTAAACCTGAAGTGAAGCATCGGAATCAAAAACTGGACTCACAGGAGAGGTTCAAATTATAGAAAATGAGAGTGTCAGTGCTCTTGTACTTAAGTCGGTATTGTGCCTTTTGAATTTAATTCCGATGCAATTTCTGTGTTTCATCGTCAATAAGAAGTTCCAAGGTATACAGTAAAACTGAAGTGAAGCATCGGAATCTAAAACTGGACTCACAGGAGGGGTTCAAATCATAGAAAGTTAGAGTGTCAGTCCTCTTGCACTTGAGTCGGCATTGTGCCTTTTGCATTAAATTCGGATGCAATTTCTGTGTTTCATCGTCAATAAGAAGGTCCAAGGGATACAGTAAACCTGAAGTGAAGCATCGGAATCCTAAACTGGACGCACAGGAGAGGTTCAAATCATAGAAGGTTAGAGTGTCAGTCCTCTTGTACTTAAGTCGGCATTGTGCCTTTTGAATTTAATTCCGATGCAATTTCGGTTTTTATCGTCAATACGAAGTTCCAAGGTATACAGTAAACCTGAAGTAAAGCATCGGAATCTAAAACTGGACTCAGAGGAGAGGTTCAAATCATAGAAAGTTAGAGTGTCAGTCCTCTTGTACTTAAGTCGACATAGTACCTTTCGAATTTAATTCCGATGCAATTTCTGTGTTTCATCGTCAGTAAGATGTTCCACGGTATACAGTAAACCTGAAGTGAAGCATCGGAATCTAAAACTGGACTCACAGGAGAATTTCAAATCATAGAAAATTAGAGTGTCAGTCCTCTTGTACTAAATTGGCATTGTGCATTTTGAATTTATTCCGATGCAATTTCTGTGTTTCATCGTCAATAAGAAATTCCAAGGTACACAGTAAACCTGAAGTGAAGCATTGGAATCTAAAACTGGACTCACAGGAGAGGTTCAAATCATAGAAAGTTAGTGTGTCAGTCCTCTTGAACGTAAGTCGGCATTGTGCCTTTTGTATTAAATTCGGATGCAAATTCTGTGTTTTATCGTCAATAAGAAGGTCCAAGGGATACAGTAAACCTGAAGTGAAGCATCGGAACCTAAAACTGGACTCACAGGAGAGGTTGAAATCATAGAAAGTAAGAGTGTCAGTCTTCTTGTACTTAAGGCGGCATTGTGCCTTGTGAATTTAATTCCCATGCAAATTCTGTGTTTCATCGTCAATAAGAAGTTCCAAGGTATACAGTAAACCTGAAGTGAAGCATCGGAATCTAAAACTGGACTCACAGGAGAGGTTCAAATCATAGAAAGTTAGAGTGTCAGTACTCTTATACTTAAGTCGGCATTGTGCCTTTGGAATTTAATTCGGATGCAATTTCTGTGTTCCATCGTCAATAGGAAGTTCCAAGGTATACAGTAAACCTGTAGTGAAGCATCGGAATCTAAAACTGGACTCACAGGAGAGGTTAAAATCATAGAAAGTTAGAGTGTCAGTACTCTTATACTTAAGTCGGCATTGTGCCTTTTGAATTTAATTCGGATGCAATTTCTGTGTTCCATCGTCAATAGGAAGTTCCAAGGTATACAGTAAACCTGAAGTGAAGCATCGGAATCTAAAACTGGACTCACAGGAGAGGTTCAAATCATAGAAAGTTAGAGTGTCAGTACTCTTATACTTAAGTCGGCATTGAGCCTTTTGAATTTATATCCGATGCAATTTCTGTGTTTCATCGTCAATCAGAAGTTCCATGGTATACAGTAAACCTGAAGTGAAGCATCGGAATCTAAAACTGGACTCACAGGAGAGGTTCAAATCATAGAAAGTGAGAGTGTCAGTCCTGTTGTACTTAAGTCGGCATTATGCCTTTTGTATTAAATTCGGATGCAATTTCTATGTTTCATCGTCAATAAGACTTTCCAAGGTATACAGTAAACCTGAAGTGAAGCATCGCAATCTAAAACTGGACTCACCGGAGAGGTTCAAATCATAGAAAGTGAGAGTGTCAGTCCTCTTGTACTTGAGTCGGCTTTGAGCCTTTTGAATTTTTTACCGATGCAATTTCTGTGTTTCATCGTCAATAAGAAGGTCAAAGGGATACAGTAACCCTGAAGTGAAGCATCGGAATCTAAAACTGGACTCACAGGAGAGGTTCAAATCATAGAATGTTAGAGTGTCAGTCCACTTGTACTTAAGTCGGCATTGTGCCCTTTGTATTTTAATTCTGTTTTTCCTCGTCAATAAGAAGGTCTAAGGGAAACAGTAAACCTGAAGTGATACATCGGAATCTAAAACTGGACTCACAGGAGAGGTTCAAATCATAGAAAGTTTGAGTGTCAGTCCTCTTGTACTTAAGTCGGCATTGTGCCTTTTGAATTTAATTCCGATGCAATTTCTGTGTCTCATCGTCAATACGAAGTTCCAAGGTATACAGTAATCCTGTATTAAAGAATCGGAATCTAAAACTGGACTCACAGGAGGGGTTCAGATCATAGAATGTTTGAGAGTCAGTCCTCTTGTACTTAAGTCAGCATTGTGCTTTTTGTATTTAATTCGGATGCAATTTCTGTGTTTCATCGTCAATAAGAAGTTCCAAGGTATACAGTAAACCTGAAGTGAAGCATCGGAATCTAAAACTGGAGTCACAGGAGAGGTTCCAATGATAGACAGTTAGAGTGTCAGTCAGTCCTCTTGTACTTAAGTCGGCATTGAGCCTTTAGAAATTAATTCCGATACAATTTCTGTGTTTAATCGTAAATAAGAAGTTCCAAGGTATACAGTAAATCTGAAGTGAAGCATCGGAATCTAAAACTGGACTCACAGGAGAGATTCAAATCATAGAAAGTTAGAGTGTCAGTACTCTTGTACTTAAGTCGGCATTGTGCCTTTTGTATTAAATTCGGAAGCAATTTCAGTGTTTCATCGTCAATAAGAAGGTCCAAGGGATACAGTAAACCTGAAGTGAAGCATCGGAAACTAAAACTGGGTTCAGAGGAGAGGTTCAAATCGTAGAAAATTAGAGTGTGAATCCTCTTGTACTTAAGTAGGCATTGTGCCTTTTGAATTTAATTCCGATGCAATATCTGTGTTTCATCGTCAATAAGAAGGTCCAAGGGATACAGTAAACCTGAAGTGAAGCATCGGAATCTAAACTGGACTCACAGGAGAGGTTCAAATCATAGAAAGTTAGAGTGTCAGTCCTCTTGTACTTAAGTCGGCATTGTGCCTTTTGTATTAAATTCGGATGCAATTTCTGTGTTTCATCGTCAAGAAGAAGGTCCAAGGCATACAGTAAACTTGAAGGGAATCATCGGAGTCTAAAACTGGACTCACAGGAGAGTTTCAAATCATAGTAAGTTAGAGTGTCAGTCCTCTTGTACTTAAGTCGGTATTGTGACTTTTGAAATTAAATCCGATGCAATTTCTGTGTTTCATCGGCAATAAGAAGTTCCAAGGTATGCAGTAAACCTGAAGTGAAGAATCGGAATCTAAAACTGCACTCACAGGAGGGGAACAAATCATAGAAAGTTAGAGTGTCAGTCTTCTTGTACTTAAGTAGGCATTGTGCCTTTTGAAAATCATTCCGATGCAATTTCTGTGTACCATCGTCAATAAGAAGTTCCAAGGTATACAGGAAACCTGCAGTGAAGCATCGGAATCTAAAACTGGACACACAGGAGAGGTTCAAATCATAGAAAGTTAGAGTGTCAGTTCTCATGTACTTAAGTCGGCATTGTGCCTTTTGATTTTAATTCCGATGCAATTTCCGTGTTTCATCGTCAATAAGAAGTTCCAAGGTATACAGTAAACCTGAAGTGAAGCATCGGAATCTGAAACTGGACTCACAGGAGAGGTTCAAATCATAGAAAGTTAGAGTGTCAGTCCTCTTGTTCTTAAGTCGGCATTGTGCCTTTTGTATTAAATTCGGATGCAATATCTGTGTTTCATGGTCAATAAGAAGGTCCAAGGGATACAGTAAACCTGAAGTGAACCATTGGAATCTAAACTGGACTCACAGGAGAGGTTCAAATCATAGAAAGTTAGTGTGTCAGTCCTCTTGTACTTAAGTCGGTATTGTGCCTTTTGTATTAAATTCGGATGCAATTTCTGTGTTTCATCGTCAAGAAGAAGGTCCAAGGGATACAGTATACCTGAAGGGAAGCATCGGAGTCTAAAACTGGACTCACAGGAGAGTTTCAAATCATAGAAAGTTAGAGAGTCAGTCCTCTTGTACTTAAGTCGGTATTGTGCCTTTTGAATTTAATTCCGATGCAATTTCTGTGTTTCATCGTCAATCAGAAGTTCCAAGGTATACAGCAAACCTGAAGTGAAGCATCGGAATCTAAAACTGGACTCACAGGAGAGGTTCAAATCATAGAAAGTTAGAGTGTCAGTCCTCTTGTACTTAAGTCGGCATTGTGCCTTTTGAATTTCATTCCGATGCAATTTCTGTCTTCCATCATCAATAAGAAGTTCCTAGGTATACAGTAAACCTGAAGTGATGCATCGGAATCTAAACCTGGACTCACAGGAGAGGTTCAAATTATAGAAAGTGAGAGAGTCAGTGCTCTTGTACTTAAGTCGGTATTGTGCCTTTTGAATTTAATTCCGATGCATTTTCTGTGTTTCATCGTCATTAAGAAGTTCCAAGGTGTACAGTAAAATTGAAGTGAAGCATCGGAATCTAAAACTGGACTCACAGGAGAGGTTCAAATCATAGAAAGTTAGAGTGTCAGTCCTCTTGTACTTAAGTCGGCATTGTGCCTTTTGTATTAAATTCGGATGCAATTTCTGTGTTTCATCGTCAATAAGAAGGTCCAAGGGATACAGTAAACCTGAAGTGAAGCATCGGAATCCTAAACTGGACGCACAGGAGAGGTTCAAATCATAGAAAGTTAGAGTGTCAGTCCTCTTGTACTTAAGTCGGCATTGTGCCTTTTGAATTTAATTCCGATGCAATTTCTGTTTTTCATCGTCAATACGAAGTTCCAAGGTATCCAGTAAACCTGAACTAAAGCATTGGAATCTAAAACTGGACTCAGAGGAGAGGTTCAAATCATAGAAAGTTAGAGTGTCAGTCCTCTTGTACTTAAGTCGGCATAGTACATTTTGAATTTAATTCCGATGCAATTTCTGTGTTTCATCGTCAGTAAGATGTTCCACGGTATAAAGTAAACCTGAAGTGAAGCATCGGAATCTAAAACTGGACTCACAGGAGAATTTCAAATCATAGAAAGTTAGAGTGTCAGTCCTCTTGTACTTAAGTCGGCATTGTGCCTTTTGTATTAAATTCGGATGCAATTTCTGTGTTTTATCGTCAATAAGAAGGTCAAAGGGATACAGTAAACATGAAGTGATACATCGGAATCTAAAACTGGACTCACAGGAGAGGTTCAAATCATAGAATGTTAGAGTGTCAGTCCTCTTGTACTAAATTGGCATTGTGCCTTTTGAATCTAATTCCGTTGCAATTTCTGTGTTTCATCGTCAATAAGAAATTCCAAGGTACACAGTAAACCTGAAGTGAAGCATCGGAATCTAAAACTGGACTCACAGGAGAGGTTCAAATCACAGAAAGTTAGAGTGTCAGTCCTCTTGAACGTAAGTCGGCATTGTGCCTTTTGTATTAAATTCGGATGCAAATTCTGTGTTTTATCGTCAATAAGAAGGTCCAAGGGATACAGTAAACCTGAAGTGAAGCATCGGAACCTAAAACTGGACTCACAGGAGAGGTTCAAATCATAGAAAGTAAGAGTGTCAGACTTCTTGTACTTAAGTCGGCATTGTGCCTTGTGAATTTAATTCCGATGCAAATTCTGTGTTTCATCGTCAATAAGAAGTTCCAAGGTATACAGTAAACCTGAAGTGAAGCATCGGAATCTAAAACTGGATTCACAGGAGAGGTTCCAATCATAGAAAGTTAGAGTGTCAGTACTCTTATACTTAAGTCGGCATTGTGCCTTTTGAATTTAATTCGGATGCAATTTCTGTGTTCCATCGCCAATAAGAAGTTCCAAGGTATACAGTAAACCTGTAGGGAAGCATCGGAATCTAAAACTGGAATCACAGGAGAGGTTAAAATCATAGAAAGTTAGAGTGTCAGTCCTCTTGTTCATAAGTCGGCATTGTGCCTTTTGTATTAAATTCGGATGCAATTTCTGTGTTTTATCGTCAATAAGAAGGTCCAAGGGATACAGTAAACCTGAAGTGAAGCATCGGAATCTAAAACTGGACTCACAGGAGAGGTTTAAATCATAGAAAGCTAGAGTGTCAGTCCTCTTGTACTTATGTCGGCATTGTGCATTTTGTTTTAAATTCGGATGCAATTTCTGTGTTTCATCGTCAATAAGAAGGTCCAAGGGAAACAGTAAACCTGAAGAGTAGCATCGCAATCTAAAACTGGACTCACAGGATAAGTTCAAATCATAGAAAGTGAGAGTGTCAGTCCTCTTGAACTTAAGTCGGCATTGTGCCTTTTGATTTTAATACCGATGCAATATCTGTGTTTCATCGTCAATTAGATGGTCCAAGGGATACAGTAAACCTGAAGTGAAGCATCGCAATCTAAAAATGGACTTACAGGAGAGATTCATATCATAGAAAGTTAGAGTGTCAGTCCACTTGTACTTAAGTCGGCATTGTGCCTTTTGAATTTAATTCCGATGCAATTTCTGTGTTTCATCGTCAATAAGAAGTTCCATGGTATACAGTAAACCTGAAGTGAAGCATCAGAATCTAAAACTGGACTCACAGGAGAGGTTCAAATCATATAAAGTTAGAGTGTTAGTCTTCTTGTACTTAAGTCGGCATTGTGTCTTTTGAATTTAATTCCGATGCAATTTCTGTGTTTCATCGTCAATAAGAAGTTCCAAGGTATACAGTAAACCTGAAGTGAAGCATCGGAATCTAAATCTGGACTCAAAGGAGAGGTTCAAATCATAGAAAGTTAGGGTGTCAGTCCTCTTGTACTTAAGTCGGAATTGTGCCTTTTGAATTTAATTCCGATGCATTTTCTGTGTTTCATCGTCATTAAGAAGTTCCAAGGTATACGGTAAACCTGAAGTGAAGCATCGGAATCTAAAACTGGACTCACAGGAGAGGTTCAAATCATAGAAAGTTAGAGTATCAGTCCTCTTGTACTTTTGAATTTAATTCCGATGCAATTTCTGTGTTTCATCGTCAATAAAAAGTTCCAAGGTATACAGTAAACCTGAGGTGAAGCATCGGAATCTAAAACTGGACTCACAGGAGAGGTTCAAATCATAGAAAGTTAGAGTGTCAGTCCTCTTGTACTTAAGTGGGCATTGTGCCTTTTGAAATTCATTCCGATGCAATTTCTGTGTTCCATCGTCAATAAGAAGTTCCAAGGTATACAGTAAACCTGAAGTGAAGCATCGGAATCTAAAACTGGACTCACAGGAGAGGTTCAAATCATATAAAGTTAGAGTGTTAGTCTTCTTGTACTTAAGTCGGCATTGTGCCTTTTGAATTTAATTCCGATGCAATTTCTGTGTTTCATCGTCAATAAGAAGTTCCAAGGTATACAGTAAACCTGAAGGGAAGCATCGGAATCTAAATCTGGACTCAAAGGAGAGGTTCAAATCATAGAAAGTTAGGGTGTCAGTCCTCTTGTACTTAAGTCGGAATTGTGCCTTTTGAATTTATTTCCGATGCATTTTCTGTGTTTCATCGCCATTAAGAAGTTCCAAGGTATACAGTAAACCTGACGTGAAGCATCGGAATCTAAAACTGGACTCACAGGAGAGGTTCAAATCATAGAAAGTTAGAGTGTCAGTCCTCTTGTACTTAAGTCGGCATTGTGCCTTTTGTATTAAATTCGGATGCAATTTCTGTGTTTCATCGTCAATAAGAAGGTCCAAGGGATACTGTAAACCTGAAGTGAAGCATCGGAATCCTAAACTGGACGCACAGGAGAGGTTCAAATCATAGAAAGTTAGATTGTCAGTCCTCTTGTACTTAAGTCGGCATTGTGCCTTTTGAATTTAATTCCGATGCAATTTCTGTTTTTCATCGTCAATACGAAGTTCCAAGGTATCCAGTAAACCTGAAGTAAAGCATTGGAATCTAAAACTGGACTCAGAGGAGAGGTTCAAATCATAGAAAGTTAGAGTGTCAGTCCTCTTGTACTTAAGTCGGCATAGTACCTTTTGAATTTAATTCCGATGCAATTTCTGTGTTTCATCGTCAGTAAGATGTTCCACAGTATACAGTAAACCTGAAGTGAAGCATCGGAACCTAAAACTGGTCTCACAGGAGAGGTTCAAATCATAGAATGTAAGAGTGTCAGTCTTCTTGTACCTAAGTCGGCATTGTGCCTTGTGAATTTAATTCCGATGCAAATTCTGTGTTTCATCGTCAATAAGAAGTTCCAAGGTATACAGTAAACCTGAAGTGAGGCATCGGAATCTAAAACTGGACTCACAGGAGTGGATCAAATCATAGAAAGTTAGAGTGTCACTACTCTTATACTTAAGTCGGCATTGTGCCTTTTGAATTTAATTCGGATGCAATTTCTGTGTTCCATCGTCAATAAGAAGTTCCAAGGTATACAGTAAACCTGTAGGGAAGCATCGGAATCTAAAACTGTACTCACAGGAGAGGTTAAAATCATAGAAAGTTAGAGTGTCAGTCCTCTTGTTCTTAAGTCGGCATTGTGCCTTTTGTATTAAATTCAGATGCAATTTCTGTGTTCTATCGTCAATAAGAAGGTCCAAGGGATACAGTAAACCTGAAGTGAAGCATCGGAATCTAAAACTGGACTCACAGGAGAGGTTTAAATCATAGAAAGCTAGAGTGTCAGTCCTCTTGTACTTAAGTCGGCATTGTGCATTTTGTTTTAAATTCGGATGCAATTTCTGTGTTTCATCGTCAATAAGATGGTCCAAGGGAAACAGTAAACCTGAAGAGAAGCATCGGAATCTAAAACTGGACTCACAGGAGAGTTTCAAATCATAGACAGTTAGAGAGTCAGTCCTCTTGTACTTAAGTCGGTATTGTGCCTTTTGAAATTAATTCCGATGCATTTTCTGTGTTTCATCGTCAATAAGAAGTTCCAAGGTATACAGTAAACCTGAAGTGAAGCATCGCAATCTAAAACTGGACTCACAGGATAGGTTCAAATCATAGAAAGTGAGAGTGTCAGTCCTCTTGAACTTAAGTCGGCATTGTGCCTTTTGATTTTAATACCGATGCAATATCTGTGTTTCATCGTCAATTAGATGGTCCAAGGGATACAGTAAACCTGAAGTGAAGCATCGGAATCTAAAAATGGACTTACAGGAGAGATTCAAATCATAGAAAGTTAGAGTGTCAGTCCACTTGTACTTAAGTCGGCATTGTGCCTTTTGAATTTAATTCCGATGCAATTTCTGTGTTTCATCGTCAATAAGAAGTTCCATGGTATACAGTAAAACTGAAGTGAAGCATCGGAATCTAAAACTGGACTCACAGGAGATGTTCAAATCATAGAAAGTTAGAGTGTCAGTCCTCTTGTACTTAAGTCGGCATTGTGCCTTTTGAATTTAATTCCGATGCAATTTTTGTGTTTCATCGTCAATACGAAGTTCCAAGCTATACAGTAAACCTGTAATAAAGAATCGGAATCTAAAACTGGACTCACAGGAGGGGTTCAGATCATAGAAAGTTAGAGAGTCAGTCCTGTTGTACTTAAGTCAGCATTGTGCTTTTTGTATTAAATTCGGATGCAATTTCTGTGTTTCATCGTCAATAAGAAGGTCCAAGCGATACAGTAAACCTGAAGTGAAGCATCGGAATCTAAAACTGGACACACAGGTGTGTTTCAAATCATAGAAAATTAGAGTGTCAGTCCTCTTGTACTTAAGTCGGCACTGTGCCTTTTGAATTTAATTCCAATGCAATATCTGTGTTTCATCGTCAATAAGAAGTTCCAAGGTATACAGTAAACCTGAAGTGAAGCATCGGAATCTAAAACTGGAGTCATAGGAAAGGTTCCAATGATAGACAGTTAGAGTGTCAGTCAGTCCTCTTGTACTTAAGTCGGCATTGAGTCTTTAGAATTTAATTTTGATGCAATTTCTGTGTTTAATCGTTAATAAGAAGTTCCAAGGTATACAGTAAACCTGAAGTGAAGCATCGGAATCTAAAACTGGACTCACAGGAGAGATTCAAATCATAGACAGTTAGAGTGTCAGTCCTCTTGTACTTAAGTCGGCATTGTGCCTTTTGAATTTAATTCCGATGCAATTTTTGTGTTTCATCGTCAATACGAAGTTCCAAGCTATACAGTAAACCTGTATTAAAGAATCGGAATCTAAAACTGGACTCACAGGAGGGGTTCAGATCATAGAAAGTTAGAGAGTCAGTCCTGTTGTACTTAAGTCAGCATTGTGCCTTTTTGTATTAAATTCGGATGCAATTTCTGTGTTTCATCGTCAATAAGAAGGTCCAAGCGATACAGTAAACCTGAAGTGAAGCATCGGAATCTAAAACTGCACACACAGGTGAGTTTCAAATCATAGAAAATTAGAGTGTCAGTCCTCTTGTACTTAAGTCGGCACTGTGCCTTTTGAATTTAATTCCGATGCATTTTCTGTGTTTCATCGTCATTAAGAAGTTCCAAGGTATACAGTAAACCTGAAGTGAAGCATCGGAATCTAAAACTGGACTCACAGGAGAGGTTCAAATCATAGAAAGTTAGAGTGTCAGTCCTCTTGTACTTTTGAATTTAATTCCGATGCAATTTCTGTGTTTCATCGTCAATAAAAAGTTCCAAGGTATACAGTAAACCTGAGGTGAAGCATCGGAATCTAAAACTGGACTCACAGGAGAGGTTCAAATCATTGAAAGTTAGAGTGTCAGTCCTCTTGTACTTAAGTGGGCATTGTGCCTTTTGAAATTCATTCCGATGCAATTTCTGTGTTCCATCGTCAATAAGAAGTTCCAAGGTATACAGTAAACCTGAAGTGAAGCATCGGAATCTAAAACTGGACTCACAGGAGAGGTTCAAATCATATAAAGTTAGAGTGTTAGTCTTCTTGTACTTAAGTCGGCATTGTGCCTTTTGAATTTAATTCCGATGCAATTTCTGTGTTTCATCGTCAATAAGAAGTTCCAAGGTATACAGTAAACCTGAAGTGAAGCATCGGAATCTAAATCTGGACTCAAAGGAGAGGTTCAAATCATAGAAAGTTAGGGTGTCAGTCCTCTTGTACTTAAGTCGGAATTGTGCCTTTTGAATTTATTTCCGATGCATTTTCTGTGTTTCATCGTCATTAAGAAGTTCCAAGGTATGCAGTAAACCTGACGTGAAGCATCGGAATCTAAAACTGGACTCACAGGAGAGGTTCAAATCATAGAATGTTAGAGTGTCAGTCCTCTTGTACTTAAGTCGGCATTGTGCCTTTTGTATTAAATTCGGATGCAATTTCTGTGTTTCATCGTCAATAAGAAGGTCCAAGGGATACTGTAAACCTGAAGTGAAGCATCGGAATCCTAAACTGGACGCACAGGAGAGGTTCAAATCATAGAAAGTTAGATTGTCAGTCCTCTTGTACTTAAGTCGGCATTGTGCCTTTTGAATTTAATTCCGATGCAATTTCTGTTTTTCATCGTCAATACGAAGTTCCAAGGTATCCAGTAAACCTGAACTAAAGCATTGGAATCTAAAACTGGACTCAGAGGAGAGGTTCAAATCATAGAAAGTTAGAGTGTCAGTCCTCTTGTACTTAAGTCGGCATAGTACCTTTTGAATTTAATTCCGATGCAATTTCTGTGTTTCATCGTCGGTAAGATGTTCCACAGTATACAGTAAACCTGAAGTGAAGCATCGGAACCTAAAACTGGTCTCACAGGAGAGGTTCAAATCATAGAATGTAAGAGTGTCAGTCTTCTTGTACCTAAGTCGGCATTGTGCCTTGTGAATTTAATTCCGATGCAAATTCTGTGTTTCATCGTCAATAAGAAGTTCCAAGGTATACAGTAAACCTGAAGTGAGGCATCGGAATCTAAAACTGGACTCACAGGAGTGGTTCAAATCATAGAAAGTTAGAGTGTCAGTACTCTTATACTTAAGTCGGCATTGTGCCTTTTGAATTTAATTCGGATGCAATTTCTGTGATCCATCGTCAATAAGAAGTTCCAAGGTATACAGTAAACCTGTAGGGAAGCATCGGAATCTAAAACTGTACTCACAGGATAGGTTAAAATCATAGAAAGTTAGAGTGTCAGTCCTCTTGTTCTTAAGTCGGCATTGTGCCTTTTGAATTAAATTCGGATGCAATTTCTGTGTTCTATCGTCAATAAGAAGGTCCAAGGGATACAGTAAACCTGAAGTGAAGCATCGGAATCTAAAACTGGACTCACAGGAGAGGTTTAAATCATAGAAAGCTAGAGTGTCAGTCCTCTTGTACTTAAGTCGGCATTGTGCATTTTGTTTTAAATTCGGATGCAATTTCTGTGTTTCATCGTCAATAAGAAGGTCCTAGGGAAACAGTAAACCTGAAGAGAAGCATCGGAATCTAAAACTGGACTCACAGGAGAGTTTCAAATCATAGACAGTTAGAGAGTCATTCCTCTTGTACTTAAGTCGGTATTGTGCCTTTTGAAATTAATTCCGATGCATTTTCTGTGTTTCATCGTCAATAAGAAGTTCCAAGGTATACAGTAAACCTGAAGTGAAGCATCGCAATCCAAAACTGGACTCACAGGATAGGTTCAAATCATAGAAAGTGAGAGTGTCAGTCCTCTTTAACTTAAGTCGGCATTGTGCCTTTTGATTTTAATACCGATGCAATATCTGTGTTTCATCGTCAATTAGGTGGTCCAAGGGATACAGTAAACCTGAAGTGAAGCATCGGAATCTAAAAATGGACTTACAGGAGAGATTCTAATCATAGAAAGTTAGTGTGTCAGTCCACTTGTACTTAAGTCGGCATTGTGCCTTTTGAATTTAATTCCGATGCAATTTCTGTGTTTCATCGTCAATAAGAAGTTCCATGGTATACAGTAAACCTGAAGTGAAGCATCGGAATCTAAAACTGGACTCACAGGAAATGTTCAAATCATAGAAAGTTAGAGTGTCAGTCCTCTTGTACTTAAGTCGGCATTGTGCCTTTTGAATTTAATTCCGATGCAATTTTTGTGTTTCATCGTCAATACGAAGTTCCAAGCTATACAGTAAACCTGTATTAAAGAATCGGAATCTAAAACTGGACTCACAGGAGGGGTTCAGATCATAGAAAGTTAGAGAGTCAGTCCTGTTGTACTTAAGTCAGCATTGTGCTTTTTGTATTAAATTCGGATGCAATTTCTGTGTTTCATCGTCAATAAGAAGGTCCAAGCGATACAGTAAACCTGAAGTGAAGCATCGGAATCTAAAACTGGACACACAGGTGAGTTTCAAATCATAGAAAATTAGAGTGTCAGTCCTCTTGTACTTAAGTCGGCACTGTGCCTTTTGAATTTAATTCCAATGCAATATCTGTGTTTCATCGTCAATAAGAAGTTCCAAGGTATACAGTAAACCTGAAGTGAAGCATCGGAATCTAAAACTGGAGTCATAGGAAAGGTTCCAATGATAGACAGTTAGAGTGTCAGTCAGTCCTCTTGTACTTAAGTCGGCATTGAGTCTTTAGAATTTAATTTTGATGCAATTTCTGTGTTTAATCGTTAATAAGAAGTTCCAAGGTATACAGTAAACCTGAAGTGAAGCATCGGAATCTAAAACTGGACTCACAGGAGAGATTCAAATCATAGACAGTTAGAGTGTCAGTACTCTTGTACTTAAGTCGGCATTGTGCCTTTTGTATTAAATTCGGATGCAATTTCTGTGTTTCATCATCAATAAGAAGGTCCAAGGGATACAGTAAACCTGAAGTAAAGCATCGGAAACTAAAACTGGGCTCAGAGGAGAGGTTCAAATCATAGAAAATTAGAGTGTGAATCCTTTTGTACTTAGGTAGGCATTGTGCCTTTTGAATTTAATTTCGATGCAATTTCTGTGTTCCATCGTCAATAAGAAGTTCCAAGGTATACGGTAAACCTGAAGTGGAGCATCGGAATACAAAATTGGACTCACAGGAGAGGTTCAAATCATAGAATGTTAGAGTGTCAGTCCACTTGTACTTAAGTTGGCATTGTGCCTTTTGTATTTTAATTCTGTGTTTCATCGTCAATAAGAAGGTCCAAGGAATACAGTAAACCTGAAGTGTAGCATCGGAATCTAAAACTGGACTCACAGGAGAGGTTCAAATCATAGAAAGTTAGAGTGTCAGTCCTCTTGTACTTAAGTCGGCATTGTGCTTTTTGAATTTAATTCCGATGCAATTTCTGTGTTTCATCGTCAATACGAAGTTCAAAGGTATACAGTAAACCTGTAGTAAAGCATCGGAATCTAAAACTGGACTCACAGGAGAGGTTCAGATCATAGAAAGTTAGAGTGTCGGTCCTCTTGTACTTACGTCAGCATTGTGCTTTTTTTATTAAATTCGGATGCAATTTCTGTGTTTCATCGTCAATAAGAAGGTCCAAGTGATACAGTAAACCTGAAGTGAAGCATCGTCATCTAAAACTGGACACACAGGAGAGTTTCAAATCATAGAAAGTTAGAGTGTCAGTCCTCTTGTACTTAAGTCGGCATTGTGCTTTTTGAATTTAATTCCGATGCAATTTCTGTGTTTCATCGTCAATAAAAAGTTCCAAGGTATACAGTAAACCTGAGGTGAAGCATCGGAATCTAAAACTGGACTCACAGGAGAGGTTCAAATCATAGAAAGTTAGAGTGTCAGTCCTCTTGTACTTAAGTCGGCATTGTGCCTTTTGAATTTAGTTCCGACGCAATTTCTGTGTTCCATCGTCAATAAGAAGTTCCACGGTATCCAGTAAACCTGAAGTGAAGCATCGGAATCTAAAACTGGACTCACAGGAGAGGTTCAAATGATAGAAAGATAGAGTGTCAGCCCTCTTGTATTTAAGTCGGTATTGTGCCTTTTGTATTAAATTCGGATGAAATTTCTGTGTTTTATCGTCAATAAGAAGGTCCAAGGGATACAGTAAACCTGAAGTGAAGCATCGGAATCCAACACTGGACTCACAGGAGAGTTTCAAATCATAGAAAGTTAGAGTGTCAGTCCTCTCGTACTTAAGTCGGCATTGTGCCTTTTGAATTGAATTCCGATGCAATTTCTGTGTTTCATCGTCAATAAGAAGTTCCAAGGTATACAGTTAACCTGAAGTGAAGCATCGGAATCTAAAACTGGACTCACAGGAGTGGTTCAAATCATAGAAAGTTAGAGTGTCGGTCCTCTTGTACTTAAGTCGGCATTGTGCACTTTGTAATATCTTCGGTTGCAATTTCTGTGTTTTGTGGTCAATAAGAAGGTCCAAGGGATACAGTAAAAATGAAGTGAAGCATCGGAAACTAAATCTGGACTCACAGGAGAGGTTCAAATCATAGAAAGTTAGAGTGTTAGTCCTCTTGTACTTAAGTCGGCATTGTGCCTTTTGAATTTAATTCCGATGCAATTTCTGTGTTTCATCGTCTATAAGAAGTTCCAAGGTATACAGTAAAGCTGAAGTGAAGCATCGGAATTTAAAACTGGACTCACAGGAGTGGTTCAAATCATAGAAAGTTAGAGTGTCAGTACTCTTATACTTAAGTCGGCATTGTGCCCTTTGAATTTAATTCCGACGAAATTTCTGTGTTCCATCGTCAATAACAAGTTCCAAAGTATACAGTAAACCTGAAGTGAAGCATCGGAATCTAAAACTGGACTCACAGGAGAGGTTAAAATCATAGAAAGTTAGAGTGTCAGTCTTCTTGTTCTTAAGTCGGTATTGCGCCTTTTGTATTAAATTCGGATGCAATTTCTGTGTTTCATCGTCAATAAGAAGTTCCAAGGCATACAGTAAACCTGAAGTGAAGCATCGGAACCTAAAACTGGACTCACAGGAGAGTTTCAAATCATAGAAAGTTAGAGAGTCAGTCCTCTTGTACTTAAGTCGGTATTGTGCCTTTTGAATTTAATTCCGATGCAATTTCTGTGTTTCATCGTCAATAAGAAGTTCCAAGGTATACAGTAAACCTGAAGTAAAGCATCGGAATCTAAAACTGGACTCAGAGGAGAGGTTAAAATCAAAGAAAGTTAGAGTGTCGGTCCTCTTGTACTTAAGTCGGCATTGTGCTTTTTGTATTAAATTCGGATGCAATTTCTGTGTTTTGTCGTCAATAAGAAGGTCCAAGGGATACAGTAAACCTAAAGTGAAGCATCGGAATCTAAAACTGGACTCACAGGAGAAGTTCAAATCACAGAAAGTTAGAGTGTAAATCCTCTTGTACTTAAGTCGGCATTGTGCCTTTTGTATTAAATTCGGATGCAATTTCTGTGTTTCATCGTCAATAAGACTTTCCAAGGTATACAGTAAACCTGAAGTGAAGCATCGGAATCTAAAACTGGACTCACCGGAGAGGTTCAAATCATAGAAAGTGAGAGTGTCAGTCCTCTTGTCCTTAAGTCGGCATTGTGCCTTTTGAATTTAATACCGATGCAATATCTGTGTTTCATCGTCAATAAGAAGGTCCAAGGGATACAGTAAACCTGAAGTGAAGCATCGGAATCAAAAACTGGACTCACAGGAGAGGTTCAAATCATAGAAAGTTAGAGTGTCAGTCCTCTTGTACCTAAGTCGGCATTGTGCTTTTTTTATTAAATTCGGATGCAATTTCTGTGTTTCATCGTCAATAAGGAGGTCCAAGTGATACAGTAAACCTGAAGTGAAGCATCGTCATCTAAAACTGGACACACAGGAGAGTTTCAAATCATAGAAAGTTAGAGTGTCTGTCCTCTTGTACTTTTGAATTGAATTCCGATGCAATTTCTGTGTTTCATCGTCAATAAAAAGTTCCAAGGTATACAGTAAACCTGAGGTGAAGCATCGGAATCTAAAACTGGACTCACAGGAGAGGTTCAAATCATAGAAAGTTAGAGTGTCAGTCCTCTTGTACTTAAGTCGGCATTGTGCCTTTTGAATTTAGTTCCGACGCAATTTCTGTGTTCCATCGTCAATAAGAAGTTCCACGGTATCCAGTAAACCTGAAGTGAAGCATCGGAATCTAAAACTGGACTCACAGGAGAGGTTCAAATGATAGAAAGATAGAGTGTCAGCCCTCTTGTATTTAAGTCGGTATTGTGCCTTTTGTATTAAATTCGGATGAAATTTCTGTGTTTTATCGTCAATAAGAAGGTCCAAGGGATACAGTAAACCTGAAGTGAAGCATCGGAATCCAACACTGGACTCACAGGAGAGTTTCAAATCATAGAAAGTTAGAGTGTCAGTCCTCTCGTACTTAAGTCGGCATTGTGCCTTTTGAATTGAATTCCGATGCAATTTCTGTGTTTCATCGTCAATAAGAAGTTCCAAGGTATACAGTTAACCTGAAGTGAAGCATCGGAATCTAAAACTGGACTCACAGGAGTGGTTCAAATCATAGAAAGTTAGAGTGTCGGTCCTCTTGTACTTAAGTCGGCATTGTGCACTTTGTAATATCTTCGGTTGCAATTTCTGTGTTTTGTGGTCAATAAGAAGGTCCAAGGGATACAGTAAAAATGAAGTGAAGCATCGGAAACTAAATCTGGACTCACAGGAGAGGTTCAAATCATAGAAAGTTAGAGTGTTAGTCCTCTTGTACTTAAGTCGGCATTGTGCCTTTTGAATTTAATTCCGATGCAATTCCTGTGTTTCATCGTCTATAAGAAGTTCCAAGGTATACAGTAAAGCTGAAGTGAAGCATCGGAATTTAAAACTGGACTCACAGGAGTGGTTCAAATCATAGAAAGTTAGAGTGTCAGTACTCTTATACTTAAGTCGGCATTGTGCCCTTTGAATTTAATTCCGACGAAATTTCTGTGTTCCATCGTCAATAACAAGTTCCAAAGTATACAGTAAACCTGAAGTGAAGCATCGGAATCTAAAACTGGACTCACAGGAGAGGTTAAAATCATAGAAAGTTAGAGTGTCAGTCTTCTTGTTCTTAAGTCGGTATTGCGCCTTTTGTATTAAATTCGGATGCAATTTCTGTGTTTCATCGTCAATAAGAAGTTCCAAGGCATACAGTAAACCTGAAGTGAAGCATCGGAACCTAAAACTGGACTCACAGGAGAGTTTCAAATCATAGAAAGTTAGAGAGTCAGTCCTCTTGTACTTAAGTCGGTATTGTGCCTTTTGAATTTAATTCCGATGCAATTTCTGTGTTTCATCGTCAATAAGAAGTTCCAAGGTATACAGTAAACCTGAAGTAAAGCATCGGAATCTAAAACTGGACTCAGAGGAGAGGTTAAAATCAAAGAAAGTTAGAGTGTCGGTCCTCTTGTACTTAAGTCGGCATTGTGCTTTTTGTATTAAATTCGGATGCAATTTCTGTGTTTTGTCGTCAATAAGAAGGTCCAAGGGATACAGTAAACCTAAAGTGAAGCATCGGAATCTAAAACTGGACTCACAGGAGAAGTTCAAATCACAGAAAGTTAGAGTGTAAATCCTCTTGTACTTAAGTCGGCATTGTGCCTTTTGTATTAAATTCGGATGCAATTTCTGTGTTTCATCGTCAATAAGACTTTCCAAGGTATACAGTAAACCTGAAGTGAAGCATCGGAATCTAAAACTGGACTCACCGGAGAGGTTCAAATCATAGAAAGTGAGAGTGTCAGTCCTCTTGTCCTTAAGTCGGCATTGTGCCTTTTGAATTTAATACCGATGCAATTTCTGTGTTTCATCGTCAATAAGAAGGTCCAAGGGATACAGTAAACCTGAAGTGAAGCATCGGAATCAAAAACTGGACTCACAGGAGAGGTTCAAATCATAGAAAGTTAGAGTGTCAGTCCTCTTGTACCTAAGTCGGCATTGTGCTTTTTGAATTTCATTCCCATGCAATTTCTGTGTTCCATCGTGAATAAGAAGTTCCAAGGTATACAGGAAACCTGAAGTGAAGCATGGAATCTAAAACTGGACTCACAGGAGAGGTTCAAATCATAGAAGGTTAGAGAGTCGATCCTCTTGTACTTAAGTCGGCATTGTGCCTTTTGAATTTAATACCGATGCAATATCTGTGTTTCATCGTCAATACGATGTTCCAAGGTATACAGTAAACCTGAAGTAAAGCATAGGAATCTAAAACTGGACTCAGAGGAGAGGTTCAAATCATAGAAAGTTAGAGTGTCAGTCCTCCTGCACTTAAGTCGGCATTGTATATTTTGAATTTAATTCCGATGCAATTTCTGGGTTTCATCGTCAGTAAGAAGTTCCACGGTATACAGTAAACCTGAAGTGAAGCATCGGAATCTAAAACTGGACTCACAGGAGAGGTTCAAATCATAGAAAGTTAGAGTGTCAGTCCTCTTGTACTTAAGTCGGCATTGTGCCTTTTGTATTAAATTCGGGTGCAATTTCTGTGTGTTATCGTCAATAAGAAGGTCCAAGGGATACAGTAAACCTGAAGAGAAGCATCGGAATCTAAAACTGGACTCAGAGGAGAGGTTCAAATCATAGAAAGTTAGAGTGTCGGTCCTCTTGTACTTAAGTCGGCATTGTGCCTTTGGTATTAAATTAGGATGCAATTTCTGTGTTTTGTCCTCAATAAGAAGGTCCAAGGGATACAGTAAACCTGAAGTGAAGCATCGGAATCTAAAACTGGACTCACAGGAGAAGTTCAAATCATAGAAAGTTAGAGTGTAAGTCCTCTTGCACTTAAGTCGGCATTGTGCCTTTTGTATTAAATTCGAATGCAATTTCTGTGTTTCATCGTCAATAAGAAGGTCCAAGGGATACAGTAAACCTAAAGTGAAGCATCGGAATCTAAAACTGGCCTCGCAGCAGAGTTTGAAATCATAGAAAGTTAGAGTGTCAGTCCTCTTATACTTAAGTCGGCATTGTGCCTTTTGCATTAAATTCGGATGCAATTTCTGTGTTTTATCGACAGTAAGAGGGCCCAAGGGATACAATAAACCTGAAGTGATGCATCGGAATCTAAAACTGGACTCACATGAGAGGTTCAAGGCATAGAATGTTAGAGTGTCAGTCCTCTTGTACTTAAGTCGGCATTGTGCCTTTAGAATTTAATTTCGATGCAATTTCTGTGTTTCATCGTAAATAAGATGTTCCAAGGTATACAGTAAACCTGAAGTAAAGAATCGGAATCTAAATCTGGACTCACAGGAGAGTTTCAAATCATAGAAAGTTAGAGAGTCGGTCCTCTTGTACTTAAGTCGGTATTGTGCCTTTTGAATGTAATTCCGATGCAATTTCTGTGGTTCATCGTCAATAAGAAGTTCCAAGGTATACAGTAAACCTGAAGTAAAGCATCGGAATCTAAAACTGGACTCAGAGGAGAGGTTAAAATCAAAGAAAATTAGAGTGTCGGTCCTCTTGTACTTAAGTCGGCATTGTGCTTTTTTATTAAATTCGGATGCAATTTCTGTGTTTTGTCGTCAATAAGAAGGTCCAAGGGATACAGTAAACCTGAAGTGAAGCATCGGAATCTAAAACTGGACTCACAGGAGAAGTTCAAATCATAGAAAGTTAGAGTGTAAATCCTCTTGTACTTAAGTCGGCATTGTGCCTTTTGTATTAAATTAGAATGCAATTTCTGTGTTTCATCGTCAATAAGAAGGTCCAAGGGATACAGTAACCCTGAAGTGAAGCATCGGAATATAAAACTGGACTCACAGGAGAGTTTCAAATCATAGAAAGTTAGAATGTCAGTCCTCTTGTACTTAAGTCGGCATTGTGCCTTTTGAATTTAATTCCGATGCAATTTCTGTGTTTCATCGTCAATAAGAAGTTCCAAGGTATACAGTAAACCTGAAGTGAAGCATCGGAATATTAAAGTGGACTCACAGGAGAGGTTCAAATCATAGAAAGTTGGAATGTCAGTCCTCTTGTACTTAAGTAGGCATTGTGCCTTTTGAATTTAATTCCGATGCAATTTCTGTGTTTCATCGTCAATAAGAAAATCCGTGGTATACAGTAAACCTGAAGTGAAGTATCGGAATCTAAAACTGGACTCACAGGAGAGGTTCAAATCATAGAAAGTGAGAGTGTCAGTCCTGTTGTACTTAAGTCGGTATTATGCCTTTTGTATTAAATTCGGATGCATTTTCTGTGTTTCATCGTCATTAAGACTTTCCAAGGTATACAGTAAACCTGAAGTGAAGCATCGGAATCTAAAACTGGACTCACCGGAGAGGTTCAAATCATAGAAAGTGAGAGTGTCAGTCCTCTTGTCCTTAAGTCGGCATTGTGCCTTTTAGAATTTTATACCGAGGCAATTTCTGTGTTTCATCGTCAATAAGAAGGTCCAAGGGATACAGTAAACCTGAAGTGAAGCATCGGAATCTAAAACTGGACTCACAGGAGATGTTCACATCATAGAAAGTTAGAGTGCCAGTCCTCTTGTACTTAAGTCGGCATTGTGCTTTTTGAATTTCATTCCGATGCAATTTCTGTGTTCCATCGTCAATAAGAAGTTCCAAGGTATACAGTAAACCTGAAGTGAAGCATCGGAATCTAAAACTGGACTCACAGGAGAGGTTCAAATCATAGAAAGTTAGAGAGCCAGTCCTCTTGTACTTTAGTCGGCATTGTGCCTTTTGTATTAAATTCGGGTGCAATTTCTGTGTTTTATCGTCAATAAGAAGGTCCAAGGGATACAGTAAACCTGAAGTGAAGCATCGGAATCTAAAACTGGACTCACAGGAGAAGTTCAAATCATAGAAAGTTAGAGTGTAAGTCCTCTTCTACTTAAGTCGGCATTGTGCCTTTTGTATTAAATTCGAATGCAATTTCTGTGTTTCATCGTCAATAAGAAGGTCCAAGGGATACAGTAAACCTGAAGTGAAGCATCGGAATCTAAAACTGGACTCACAGGAGAGTTTCAAATCATAGAAAGTTAGAGTGTCAGTCCTCTTGTACTTAAGTCGGCATTATGCATTTTGTATTAAATTCGGATGCAATTTCTGTGTTTCATCGTCAATAAGAAGGTCCAAGGGATACAGTAAACCTGAAGTGAAGCATCGGAATCTAAAACTGGACTCACAGGACAGTTTCAAATCATAGAAAGTTAGAGAGTCAGTCCTCTTGTACTTAAGTCGGTATTGTCCTTTAAAATTTAATTCCGATGCAATTTCTGTGTTTCATCGTCAATAAGAAGTTCCAAGGTATACAGTGAACCTGAAGTAAAGCATCGGAATCCAAAACTGGACTCAGAGGAGAGGTTAAAATCAAAGAAAGTTAGAGTGTCGGTCCTCTTGTACTTAAGTCGGCATTGTTCTTTTTGTATTAAATTCGGATGCAATTTCTGTGTTTTGTCGTCAAAAAGAAGGTCCAAGGGATACAGTAAACCTGAAGTGAAGCATCGGAATCTAAAACTGAACTCACCGGAGAGGTTCAAATCATAGAAAGTGAGAGTGTCAGTCCTCTTGTCCTTAAGTCGGCATTGTGCCTTTTGAATTTTATACCGATGCAATTTCTGTGTTTCATCGTCAATAGGAAGGTCCAAGGGTACAGTAAACCTGAAGTGAAGCATCGGAATCTAAAACTGGACTCACAGGAGAGGTTCAAATCATAGAAAGTTAGAGTGTCAGTCCTGTTGTACCTAAGTCGGCATTGTGCTTTTAGAATTTCATTCCGATGCAATAACTGTGTTCCATCGTCAATAAGAAGGTCCAAGGTATACAGTAAACCTGAAGTGTAGCATCGGAATCTAAAACTGGACTCACAGGAGAGTTTCAAATCATAGAAAGTTAGAGTGTCAGTCCTCTTGTACTTAAGTCGGCATTGTGCCTTTTGTATTAAATTCAGATGCAATTTCTGTGTTTTATCGACAGTAAGAAGGCCCAAGGGATACAGTAAACCTGAAGTGAAGCATCGGAATCTAAAACTGGACTCACAGGAGAAGTTCAAATCATAGAAAGTTAGAGTGTAAGTCCTCTTGTACTTAAGTCGGCATTGTGCCTTTTGTATTAAATTCGAATGCAATTTCTGTGTTTCATCGTCAATAAGAAGGTCGAAGGTATACAGTAAACCTGAAGTGAAGCATCGGAATCTTAAACTGGACTCACAGGAGAGGTTCAAATCATAGAAAGTTAGAATGTCAGTCCTCTTGTACTTAAGTCGGCATTGTGCCTTTTGAATTTAATTCCGATGCAATTTCTGTGTTTCATCGTCAATAAGAAAATCCATGGTATACAGTAAACCTGAAGTGAAGTATCGGAATCTAAAACTGGACTCACAGGAGAGGTTCAAATCATGGAAAGTGGAGTGTCAGTCCTGTTGTACTTAAGTCGGCATTATGCCTTTTGTATTAAATTCGGATGCAATTTCTGTGATTCATCGTCAATAAGACTTTCCAAGGTATACAGTAAACCTGAAGTGAAGCATCGGAATCTAAAACTGGACTCACCGGAGAGGTTCACATCATAGAAAGTGAGAGTGTCAGTCCTCTTGTCCTTAAGTCGGCATTGTGCCTTTTGAATTTTATACCGATGCAATTTCTGTGTTTCATCGTCAGTAAGAAGTTCCACGGTATACAGTAAACCTGAAGTGAAGCATCAGAAACTAAAACTGGACTCACAGGAGAGGTTCAAATCATAGAAAGTTAGAGTGTCAGTCCTCTTGTACTTAAGTCGGCATTGTGCCTTTTGTATTTAATACCGATGCAATATCTGTGTTTCATCGTCAATCCGAAGTTCCAAGGTATACAGTAAACCTGAAGTAAAGCATAGGAATCTAAAACTGGACTCAGAGGAGAGGTTCAAATCATAGAAAGTTAGAGTGTCAGTCCTCCTGCACTTAAGTCGGCATTGTATATTTTGAATTTAATTCCGATGCAATTTCTGTGTTTCATCGTCAGTAAGAAGTTCCACGGTATACAGTAAACCTGAAGTGAAGCATCAGAATCTAAAACTGGACTCACAGGAGAGGTTCAAATCATAGAAACTTAGAGTGTCAGTCCTCTTGTACTTAAGTCGGCATTGTGCCTTTTGTATTAAATTCGGGTGCAATTTCTGTGTTTTATCGTCAATAAGAAGGTCCAAGGGATACAGTAAACCTGAAGTGAAGCATCGGAATCTAAAACTGGACTCAGAGGAGAGGTTCAAATCATAGAAAGTTAGAGTGTCGGTCCTCTTGTACTTAAGTCGGCATTGTGCCTTTGGTATTAAATTAGGATGCAATTTCTGTGTTTTGTCCTCAATAAGAAGGTCCAAGGGATACAGTAAACCTGAAGTGAAGCATCGGAATCTAAAACTGGACTGACAGGAGAAGTTCAAATCATAGAAAGTTAGAGTGTAAGTCCTCTTGTACTTAAGTCGGCATTGTGCCTTTTGTATTAAATTCGAATGCAATTTCTGTGTTTCATCGTCAATAAGAAGGTCCAAGGGATACAGTAAACCTGAAGTGAAGCATCGGAATCTAAAACTGGACTCACAGGAGAGTTTCAAATCATAGAAAGTTAGAGTGTCAGTCCTCTTGTACTTAAGTCGGCATTATGCCTTTTGTATTAAATTCGGATGCAATTTCTGCGTTTCATCGTCAATAAGAAGGTCCAAGGGATACAGTAAACCTGAAGTGAAGCATCGGAATCTAAAACTGGACTCACAGGAGAGGTTCAAATCATGGAAAGTGAGAGTGTCAGTCCTGTTGTACTTAAGTCGGCATTATGCCTTTTGTATTAAATTCGGATGCAATTTCTGTGATTCATCGTCAATAAGACTTTCCAAGGTATACAGTAAACCTGAAGTGAAGCATCGGAATCTAAAACTGGACTCACCGGAGAGGTTCAAATCATAGAAAGTGAGAGTGTCAGTCCTCTTGTACTTAAGTCGGCATTGTGCCTTTTGTATTAAATTCGAATGCAATTTCTGTGTTTCATCGTCAATAAGAAGGTCCAAGGGATACAGTAAACCTGAAGTGAAGCATCGGAATCTAAAACTGGACTCACAGGAGAGTTTCAAATCATAGAAAGTTAGAGTGTCAGTCCTCTTGTACTTAAGTCGGCATTATGCCTTTTGTATTAAATTCGGATGCAATTTCTGCGTTTCATCGTCAATAAGAAGGTCCAAGGGATACAGTAAACCTGAAGTGAAGCATCGGAATCTAAAACTGGACTCACAGGAGAGGTTCAAATCATGGAAAGTGAGAGTGTCAGTCCTGTTGTACTTAAGTCGGCATTATGCCTTTTGTATTAAATTCGGATGCAATTTCTGTGATTCATCGTCAATAAGACTTTCCAAGGTATACAGTAAACCTGAAGTGAAGCATCGGAATCTAAAACTGGACTCACCGGAGAGGTTCAAATCATAGAAAGTGAGAGTGTCAGTCCTCTTGTCCTTAAGTCGGCATTGTGCCTTTTGAATTTTATACCGATGCAATTTCTGTGTTTCATCGTCAGTAAGAAGTTCCACGGTGTACAGTAAACCTGAAGTAAAGCATCGGAATCCAAAACTGGACTCAGAGGAGAGGTTAAAATCAAAGAAAGTTAGAGTGTCGGTCCTCTTGTACTTAAGTCGGCATTGTGCTTTTTGTATTAAATTCGGATGCAATTTCTGTGTTTTGTCGTCAATAAGAAGGTCCAAGGGATACAGTAAACCTGAAGTGAAGCATCGGAATCTAAAACTGGACTCACAGGAGAAGTTCAAATCATAGAAAGTTAGAGTGTAAATCCTCTTGTACTTAAGTCGGCATTGTGCCTTTTGTATTAAATTAGAATGCAATTTCTGTGTTTCATCGTCAATAAGAAGGTCCAAGGGATACAGTAAACCTGAAGTGAAGCATCGGAATATAAAACTGGACTCACAGGAAAGTTTCAAATCATAGAAAGTTAGAGTGTCAGTCCTCTTGTACTTAAGTCGGCATTGTGCCTTTAGAATTTAATTCCGATACAATTTCTGTGTTTCATCGTCAATAAGGAGTTCCAAGGTATACAGTAAACCTGAAGTGAAGCATCGGAATCTTAAACTGGACTCACAGGAGAGGTTCAAATCATAGAAAGTTAGAATGTCAGTCCTCTTGTACTTAAGACGGCATTGTGCCTTTTGAATTTAATTCCGAGGCAATTTCTGTGTTTCATCGTCAATAAGAAGTTCCATGGTATACAGTAAACCTGAAGTGAAGTATCGGAATCTAAAACTGGACTCACAGGAGAGGTTCAAATCATAGAAAGTGAGAGTGTCAGTCCTGTTGTACTTAAGTCGGCATTATGCCTTTTGTATTAAATTCGGATGCAATTTCTGTGTTTCATCGTCAATAAGACTTTCCAAGGAATACAGTAAACCTGAAGTGAAGCATCGGAATCTAAAACTGGACTCACCGGAGAGGTTCAAATCATAGAAAGTGAGAGTGTCAGTCCTCTTGTCCTTAAGTCGGCATTGTGCCTTTTGAATTTTATACCGATGCAATTTCTGTGTTTCATCGTCAATAGGAAGGTCCAAGGGTACTGTAAACCTGAAGTGAAGCATCGGAATCTAAAACTGGACTCACAGGAGAGGTTCAAATCATAGAAAGTTAGAGTGTCAGTCCTCTTGTACCTAAGTCGGCATTGTGCTTTTAGAATTTCATTCCGATGCAATTTCTGTGTTCCATCGTCAATAAGAAGTTCCAAGGTATACAGGAAACCTGAAGTGAAGCATCGGAATCTAAAACTGGACTCACAGGAGAGGTTCAAATCATAGAAGGTTAGAGAGTCAGTCCTCTTGTACTTAAGTCGGCATTGTGCCTTTTGAATTTAATACCGATGCAATATCTGTGTTTCATCGTCAATACGAAGTTCCAAGGTATACAGTAAACCTGAAGTAAAGCATAGGAATCTAAAACTGGACTCAGAGGAGAGGTTCAAATCATAGAAAGTTAGAGTGTCAGTCCTCCTGCACTTAAGTCGGCATTGTATATTTTGAATTTAATTCCGATGCAATTTCTGTGTTTCATCGTCAGTAAGAAGTTCCACGGTATACAGTAAACCTGAAGTGAAGCATCGGAATCTAAAACTGGACTCACAGGAGAAGTTCAAATCATAGAAAGTTAGAGTGTAAGTCCTCTTGTACTTATGTCGGCATTGTGCCTTTTGTATTAAATTCGAATGCAATTTCTGTGTTTCATCGTCAATAAGAAGGTCCAAGGTATACAGTAAACCTGAAGTGAAGCATCGGAATCTAAAACTGGACTCACAGGAGAGTTTCAAATCATAGAAAGTGAGAGTGTCAGTCCTCTTGTACTTAAGTCGGCATTGTGCCTTTTGTATTAAATTCAGATGCAATTTCTGTGTTTTATCGACAGTAAGAAGGCACAAGGGATACAGTAAACCTGAAGTGAAGCATCGGAATCTAAAACTGGACTCACAGGAGAAGTTCAAATCATAGAAAGTTAGAGTGTAAGTCCTCTTGTATTTAAGTCGGCATTGTGCCTTTTGTATTAAATTCGAATGCAATTTCTGTGTTTCATCGTCAATAAGAAGGTCCAAGGTATACAGTAAACCTGAAGTGAAGCATCGGAATCTTAAACTGGACTCACAGGAGAGGTTTAAATCATAGAAAGTTAGAATGTCAGTCCTCTTGTACTTAAGTCGGCATTGTGCCTTTTGAATTCAATTCCGATGCAATTTCTGTGTTTCATCGTCTATAAGAAAATCCATGGTATACAGTAAACCTGAAGTGAAGTATCGGAACCTAAAACTGGACTCACAGGAGAGGTTCAAATCATAGAAAGTGAGAGTGTCAGTCCTGTTGTACTTAAGTCGGCATTATGCCTTTTGTATTAAATTCGGATGCAATTTCTGTGTTTCATCGTCAATAAGACTTTCCAAGGTATACAGTAAACCTGAAGTGAAGCATCGGAATCTAAAACTGGACTCACCGGAGAGGTTCAAATCATAGAAAGTGAGTGTGTCAGTCCTCTTGTCCTTAAGTCGGCATTGTGCCATTTGAATTTTATACCGATGCAATTTCTGTGTTTCATCGTCAATAAGAAGGTCGAAGGGATACAGTAAACCTGAAGTGAAGCATCGGAATCTAAAAGTGGACTCACAGGAGAGGTTCACATCATAGAAAGTTAGAGTGCCAGTCCTCTTGTACTTAAGACGGCATTGTGCTTTTTGAATTTCATTCCGATGCAATTTCTGTGTTCCATCGTCAATAAGAAGTTCCAAGGTATACAGTAAACCTGAAGTGAAGCATCGGAATCTAAAACTGGACTCACAGGAGAGGTTCAAATCATAGAAAGTTAGAGAGTCAGTCCTCTTGTACTTAAGTCGGCATTGTGCCTTTTGAATTTAATACCGATGCAATATCTGTGTTTCATCGTCAATACGAAGTTCCAAGGTATACAGTAAACCTGAAGTAAAGCTTAGGAATCTAAAACTGGACTCAGAGGAGAGCTTCAAATCATAGAAAGTTAGAGTGTCAGTCCTCCTGCACTTAAGTCGGCATTGTATATTTTGAATTTAATTCCGATGCAATATCTGTGTATCATCGTCAGTAAGAAGTTCCACGGTATACAGTAAACCTGAAGTGAAGCATCAGAATCTAAAACTGGACTCACAGGAGAGGTTCAAATCTTAGAAAGTTAGAGTGTCAGTCCTCTTGTACTTAAGTCGGCATTGTGCCTTTTGTATTAAATTCGGGTGCAATTTCTGTGTTTTATCGTCAATAAGAAGGTCCAAGGGATAGAGTAAACCTGAAGTGAAGCATCGGAATCTAAAACTGGACTCAGAGGAGAGGTTCAAATCACAGATAGTTAGAGTGTCGGTCCTCTTGTACTTAAGTCGGCATTGTGCCTTTGGTATTAAATTAGGATGCAATTTCTGTGTTTTGTCCTCAATAAGCAGGTCCAAGGGATACAGTAAACCTGAAGTGAAGCATCGGAATCTAAAACTGGACTCACAGGAGAAGTTCAAATCATAGAAAGTTAGAGTGTAAGTCCTCTTGTACTTAAGTCGGCATTGTGCCTTTTGAATTTAATTCCGATGCTATTTCTGTGTTTCATCGTCAATAAGAAGTGCCAAGGGATACAGTAAACCTGAAGTGAAGCATCGGAATCTAAAACTGGACTCACAGGACAGTTTCAAATCATAGAAAGTTAGAGAGTCAGTCCTCTTGTACTTAAGTCGGTATTGTGCCTTTAAAATTTAATTCCGATGCAATTTCTGTGTTTCATCGTCAATAAGAAGTTCCAAGGTATACAGTAAACCTGAAGTAAAGCATCGGAATCGAAAACTGGACTCGGAGGAGAGGTTAAAATCAAAGAAAGTTAGAGTGTCGGTCCTCTTGTACTTAAGTCGGCATTGTGCTTTTTGTATTAAATTCGGATGCAATTTCTGTGTTTTGTCGTCAATAAGAAGGTCCAAGGGATACAGTAAACCTGAAGTGAAGCATCGGAATCTAAAACTGGACTCACAGGAGAAGTTCAAATCATAGAAAGTTAGAGTGTAAATAATCTTGTACTTAAGTCGGCATTGTGCCTTTTGTATTAAATTAGAATGCAATTTCTGTGTTTCATCGTCAATAAGAAGGTCCAAGGGATACAGTAAACCTGAAGTGAAGCATCGGAATATAAAACTGGACTCACAGGAGAGTTTCAAATCATAGAAAGTTAGAGTGTCAGTCCTCTTGTACTTAAGTCGGCATTGTGCCTTTTGAATTTAATTCCGATACAATTTCTGTGTTTCATCGTCAATAAGGAGTTCCAAGGTATACAGTAAACCTGAAGTGAAGCATCGGAATCTTAAACTGGACTCACAGGAGAGGTTCAAATCATAGAAAGTTAGAATGTCAGTCCTCTTGTACTTAAGACGGCATTGTGCCTTTTGAATTTAATTCCGAAGCAATTTCTGTGTTTCATCGTCAATAAGAAGTTCCATGGTATACAGTAAACCTGAAGTGAAGTATCGGAATCTAAAACTGGACTCACAGGAGAGGTTCAAATCATAGAAAGTGAGAGTGTCAGTCCAGTTGTACTTAAGTCGGCATTATGCCTTTTGTATTAAATTCGGATGCAATTTCTGTGTTTCATCGTCAATAAGACTTTCCAAGGAATACAGTAAACCTGAAGTGAAGCATCGGAATCTAAAACTGGACTCACCGGAGAGGTTCAAATCATAGAAAGTGAGAGTGTCAGTCCTCTTGTCCTTATGTCGGCATTGTGCCTTTTGAATTTTATACCGATGCAAATTCTGTGTTTCATCATCAATAGGGAGGTCCAAGGGTACAGTAAACCTGAAGTGAAGCATCGGAATCTAAAACTGGACTCACAGGAGAGGTTCAAATCATAGAAAGTTAGAGTGTCGGTCCTCTTGTACTTAAGTCGGCATTGTGCCTTTGGTATTAAATTAGGATGCAATTTCTGTGTTTTGTCCTCAACAAGAAGGTCCAAGGGATACAGTAAACCTGAAGTGAAGCATCGGAATCTAAAACTGGACTCACAGGAGAAGTTCAAATCATAGAAAGTTAGAGTGTAAGTCCTCTTGTACTTAAGTCGGCATTGTGCCTTTTGTATTAAATGCGAATGCAATTTCTGTGTTTCATCGTCAATAAGAAGGTCCAAGGGATACAGTAAACCTGAAGTGAAGCATCGGAATCTAAAACTGGACTCACAGGAGAGTTTCAAATCATAGAAAGTTAGAGTGTCAGTCCTCTTGTACTTAAGTCGGCATTATGCCTTTTGTATTAAATTCGGATGCAATTTCTGCGTTTCATCGTCAATAAGAAGGTCCAAGGGATACAGTAAACCTGAAGTGAAGCATCGGAATCTAAAACTGGACTCACAGGACAGTTTCAAATCATAGAAAGTTAGAGAGTCAGTCATCTTGTACTTAAGTCGGTATTGTGCCTTTAAAATTTAATTCCGATGCAATTTCTGTGTTTCATCGTCAATAAGAAGTTCCATGGTATACAGTAAACCTGAAGTGAAGTATCGGAATCTAAAACTGGACTCACAGGAGAGGTTCAAATCATAGAAAGTGAGAGTGTCAGTCCAGTTGTACTTAAGTCGGCATTATGCCTTTTGTATTAAATTCGGATGCAATTTCTGTGTTTCATCGTCAATAAGACTTTCCAAGGAATACAGTAAACCTGAAGTGAAGCATCGGAATCTAAAACTGGACTCACCGGAGAGGTTCAAATCATAGAAAGTGAGAGTGTCAGTCCTCTTGTCCTTAAGTCGGCATTGTGCCTTTTGAATTTTATACCGATGCAAATTCTGTGTTTCATCATCAATAGGGAGGTCCAAGGGTACAGTAAACCTGAAGTGAAGCATCGGAATCTAAAACTGGACTCACAGGAGAGGTTCAAATCATAGAAAGTTAGAGTGTCGGTCCTCTTGTACTTAAGTCGGCATTGTGCCTTTGGTATTAAATTAGGATGCAATTTCTGTGTTTTGTCCTCAACAAGAAGGTCCAAGGGATACAGTAAACCTGAAGTGAAGCATCGGAATCTAAAACTGGACTCACAGGAGAAGTTCAAATCATAGAAAGTTAGAGTGTAAGTCCTCTTGTACTTAAGTCGGCATTGTGCCTTTTGTATTAAATGCGAATGCAATTTCTGTGTTTCATCGTCAATAAGAAGGTCCAAGGGATACAGTAAACCTGAAGTGAAGCATCGGAATCTAAAACTGGACTCACAGGAGAGTTTCAAATCATAGAAAGTTAGAGTGTCAGTCCTCTTGTACTTAAGTCGGCATTATGCCTTTTGTATTAAATTCGGATGCAATTTCTGCGTTTCATCGTCAATAAGAAGGTCCAAGGGATACAGTAAACCTGAAGTGAAGCATCGGAATCTAAAACTGGACTCACAGGACAGTTTCAAATCATAGAAAGTTAGAGAGTCAGTCATCTTGTACTTAAGTCGGTATTGTGCCTTTAAAATTTAATTCCGATGCAATTTCTGTGTTTCATCGTCAATAAGAAGTTCCAAGGTATACAGTAAACCTGAAGTAAAGCATCGGAATCCAAAACTGGACTCAGAGGAGAGGTTAAAATCAAAGAAAGTTAGAGTGTCGGTCCTCTTGTACTTAAGTCGGCATTGTGCTTTTTGTATTAAATTCGGATGCAATTTCTGTGTTTTGTCCTCAATAAGAAGGTCCAAGGGATACAGTAAACCTGAAGTGAAGCATCGGAATCTAAAACTGGACTCACAGGAGAAGTTCAAATCATAGAAAGTTAGAGTGTAAATCCTCTTGTACTTAAGTCGGCATTGTGCCTTTTGTATTAAATTAGAATGCAATTTCTGTGTTTCATCGTCAATAAGAAGGTCCAAGGGATACAGTAAACCTGAAGTGAAGCATCGGAATATAAAACTGGACTCACCGGAGAGGTTCAAATCATAGAAAGTTAGAGTGTCAGTCCTCTTGTACTTAAGTCGGCATTGTGCCTTTTGAATTTAATTCCGATACAATTTCTGTGTTTCATCGTCAATAAGGAGTTCCAAGGTATACAGTAAACCTGAAGTGAAGCATCGGAATCTTAAACTGGACTCACAGGAGAGGTTCAAATCATAGAAAGTTAGAATGTCAGTCCTCTTGTACTTAAGACGGCATTGTGCCTTTTGAATTTAATTCCGAAGCAATTTCTGTGTTTCATCGTCAATAAGAAGTTCCATGGTATACAGTAAACCTGAAGTGAAGTATCGGAATCTAAAACTGGACTCACAGGAGAGGTTCAAATCATAGAAAGTGAGAGTGTCAGTCCTGTTGTACTTAAGTCGGCATTATGCCTTTTGTATTAAATTCGGATGCAATTTCTGTGTTTCATCGTCAATAAGACTTTCCAAGGAATACAGTAAACCTGAAGTGAAGCATCGGAATCTAAAACTGGACTCACCGGAGAGGTTCAAATCATAGAAAGTGAGAGTGTCAGTCCTCTTGTCCTTAAGCCGGCATTGTGCCTTTTGAATTTTATACCGATGCAATTTCTGTGTTTCATCGTCAATAGGAAGGTCCAAGGGTACAGTAAACCTGAAGTGAAGCATCGGAATCTAAAACTGGACTCACAGGAGAGGTTCAAATCATAGAAAGTTAGAGTGTCAGTCCTCTTGTACCTAAGTCGGCATTGTGCTTTTAGAATTTCATTCCGATGCAATTTCTGTGTTCCATCGTCAATAAGAAGTTCCAAGGTATACAGGAAACCTGAAGTGAAGCATCGGAATCTAAAACTGGACTCACAGGAGAGGTTCAAATCATAGAAGGTTAGAGAGTCAGTCCTCTTGTACTTAAGTCGGCATTGTGCCTTTTGATTTTAATACCGATGCAATATCTGTGTTTCATCGTCAATACGAAGTTCCAAGGTATACAGTAAACCTGAAGTAAAGCATAGGAATCTAAAACTGGACTCAGAGGAGAGGTTCAAATCATAGAAAGTTAGAGTGTCAGTCCTCCTGCACTTAAGTCGGCATTGTATATTTTGAATTTAATTCCGATGCAATTTCTGTGTTTCATCGTCAGTAAGAAGTTCCGCGGTATACAGTAAACCTGAAGTGAAGCATCGGAATCTAAAACTGGACTCACAGGAGAAGTTCAAATCATAGAAAGTTAGAGTGTAAGTCCTCTTGTACTTATGTCGGCATTCTGCCTTTTGTATTAAATTCGAATGCAATTTCTGTGTTTCATCGTCAATAAGAAGGTCCAAGGTATACAGTAAACCTGAAGTGAAGCATCGGAATCTAAAACTGGACTCACAGGAGAGTTTCAAATCATAGAAAGTTAGAGTGTCAGTCCTCTTGTACTTAAGTCGGCATTGTGCCTTTTGTATTAAATTCAGACGCAATTTCTGTGTTTTATCGACAGTAAGAAGGCACAAGGGATACAGTAAACCTGAAGTGAAGCATCGGAATCTAAAACTGGACTCACAGGAGAAGTTCAAATCATAGAAAGTTAGAGTGTAAGTCCTCTTGTATTTAAGTCGGCATTGTGCCTTTTGAATTAAATTCGAATGCAATTTCTGTGTTTCATCGTCAATAAGAAGGCCCAAGGTATACAGTAAACCTGAAGTGTAGCATCGGAATCTTAAACTGGACTCACAGCAGAGGTTCAAATCATAGAAAGTTAGAATGTCAGTCCTCTTGTACTTAAGTCGGCATTGTGCCTTTTGAATTTAATTCCGATGCAATTTCTGTGTTTCATCGTCTATAAGAAAATCCATGGTATACAGTAAACCTGAAGTGAAGTATCGGAACCTAAAACTGGACTCACAGGAGAGGTTCAAATCATAGAAAGTGAGAGTGTCAGTCCTGTTGTACTTAAGTCGGCATTATGCCTTTTGTATTAAATTCGGATGCAATTTCTGTGTTTCATCGTCAATAAGACTTTCCAAGGTATACAGTAAACCTGAAGTGAAGCATCGGAATCTAAAACTGGACTCACCGGAGAGGTTCAAATCATAGAAAGTGAGTGTGTCAGTCCTCTTGCCCTTAAGTCGGCATTGTGCCATTTGAATTTTATACCGATGCAATTTCTGTGTTTCATCGTCAATAAGAAGGTCGAAGGGATACAGTAAACCTGAAGTGAAGCATCGGAATCTAAAAGTGGACTCACAGGAGAGGTTCACATCATAGAAAGTTAGAGTGCCAGTCCTCTTGTACTTAAGACGGCATTGTGCTTTTTGAATTTCATTCCGATGCAATTTCTGTGTTCCATCGTCAATAAGAAGTTCCAAGGTATACAGTAAACCTGAAGTGAAGCATCGGAATCTAAAACTGGACTCACAGGAGAGGTTCAAATCATAGAAAGTTAGAGAGTCAGTCCTCTTGTACTTAAGTCGGCATTGTGCCTTTTGAATTTAATACCGATGCAATATCTGTGTTTCATCGTCAATACGAAGTTCCAAGGTATACAGTAAACCTGAAGTAAAGCATAGGAATCTAAAACTGGACTCAGAGGAGAGCCTCAAATCATAGAAAGTTAGAGTGTCAGTCCTCCTGCACTTAAGTCGGCATTGTATATTTTGAATTTAATTCCGATGCAATTTCTGTGTATCATCGTCAGTAAGAAGTTCCACGGTATACAGTAAACCTGAAGTGAAGCATCAGAATCTAAAACTGGACTCACAGGAGAGGTTCAAAACTTAGAAAGTTAGAGTGTCAGTCCTCTTGTACTTAAGTCGGCATTGTGCCTTTTGTATTAAATTCGGGTGCAATTTCTGTGTTTTATCGTCAATAAGAAGGTCCAAGGGATAGAGTAAACCTGAAGTGAAGCATCGGAATCTAGAACTGGACTCAGAGGAGAGGTTCAAATCATAGAAAGTTAGAGTGTCGGTCCTCTTGTACTTAAGTCGGCATTGTGCCTTTTGAATTTAATTCCGATGCTATTTCTGTGTTTCATCGTCAATAAGAAGTGCCAAGGGATACAGTAAACCTGAAGTGAAGCATCGGAATCTAAAACTGGACTCACAGGACAGTTTCAAATCATAGAAAGTTAGAGAGTCAGTCCTCTTGTACTTAAGTCGGTATTGTGCCTTTAAAATTTAATTCCGATGCAATTTCTGTGTTTCATCGTCAATAAGAAGTTCCAAGGTATACAGTAAACCTGAAGTAAAGCATCGGAATCCAAAACTGGACTCAGAGGAGAGGTTAAAATCAAAGAAAGTTAGAGTGTCGGTCCTCTTGTACTTAAGTCGGCATTGTGCTTTTTGTATTAAATTCGGATGCAATTTCTGTGTTTTGTCGTCAATAAGAATGTCCAAGGGATACAGTAAACCTGAAGTGAAGCATCGGAATCTAAAACTGGACTCACAGGAGAAGTTCAAATCATAGAAAGTTAGAGTGTAAATCCTCTTGTACTTAAGTCGGCATTGTGCCTTTTGTATTAAATTAGAATGCAATTTCTGTGTTTCATCGTCAATAAGAAGGTCCAAGGGATACAGTAAACCTGAAGTGAAGCATCGGAATATAAAACTGGACTCACAGGAGAGTTTCAAATCATAGAAAGTTAGAGTGTCAGTCCTCTTGTACTTAAGTCGGCATTGTGCCTTTTGAATTTAATTCCGATACAATTTCTGTGTTTCATCGTCAATAAGGAGTTCCAAGGTATACAGTAAACCTGAAGTGAAGCATCGGAATCTTAAACTGGACTCACCGGAGAGGTTCAAATCATAGAAAGTGAGAGTGTCAGTCCTCTTGTCCTTAAGTCGGCATTGTGCCTTTTGAATTTTATACCGATGCAATTTCTGTGTTTCATCGTCAATAGGAAGGTCCAAGGGTACAGTAAACCTGAAGTGAAGCATCGGAATCTAAAACTGGACTCACAGGAGAGGTTCAAATCATAGAAAGTTAGAGTGTCAGTCCTCTTGTACCTAAGTCGGCATTGTGCTTTTAGAATTTCATTCCGATGCAATTTCTGTGTTCCATCGTCAATAAGAAGTTCCAAGGTATACAGGAAACCTGAAGTGAAGCATCGGAATCTAAAACTGGACTCACAGGAGAGGTTCAAATCATAGAAGGTTAGAGAGTCAGTCCTCTTGTACTTAAGTCGGCATTGTGCCTTTTGATTTTAATACCGATGCAATATCTGTGTTTCATCGTCAATACGAAGTTCCAAGGTATACAGTAAACCTGAAGTAAAGCATAGGAATCTAAAACTGGACTCAGAGGAGAGGTTCAAATCATAGAAAGTTAGAGTGTCAGTCCTCCTGCACTTAAGTCGGCATTGTATATTTTGAATTTAATTCCGATGCAATTTCTGTGTTTCATCGTCAGTAAGAAGTTCCACGGTATACAGTAAACCTGAAGTGAAGCATCGGAATCTAAAACTGGACTCACAGGAGAAGTTCAAATCATAGAAAGTTAGAGTGTAAGTCCTCTTGTACTTATGTCGGCATTCTGCCTTTTGTATTAAATTCGAATGCAATTTCTGTGTTTCATCGTCAATAAGAAGGTCCAAGGTATACAGTAAACCTGAAGTGAAGCATCGGAATCTAAAACTGGACTCACAGGAGAGTTTCAAATCATAGAAAGTTAGAGTGTCAGTCCTCTTGTACTTAAGTCGGCATTGTGCCTTTTGTATTAAATTCGGGTGCAATTTCTGTGTTTTATCGTCAATAAGAAGGTCCAAGGGATAGAGTAAACCTGAAGTGAAGCATCGGAATCTAAAACTGGACTCAGAGGAGAGGTTCAAATCATAGAAAGTTAGAGTGTCGGTCCTCTTGTACTTAAGTCGGCATTGTGCCTTTGGTATTAAATTAGGATGCAATTTCTGTGTTTTGTCCTCAATAAGAAGGTCCAAGGGATACAGTAAACCTGAAGTGAAGCATCGGAATCTAAAACTGGACTCACAGGAGAAGTTCAAATCATAGAAAGTTAGAGTGTAAGTCCTCTTGTACTTAAGTCGGCATTGTGCCTTTTGAATTTAATTCCGATGCTATTTCTGTGTTTCATCGTCAATAAGAAGTGCCAAGGGATACAGTAAACCTGAAGTGAAGCATCGGAATCTAAAACTGGACTCACAGGACAGTTTCAAATCATAGAAAGTTAGAGAGTCAGTCCTCTTGTACTTAAGTCGGTATTGTGCCTTTAAAATTTAATTCCGATGCAATTTCTGTGTTTCATCGTCAATAAGAAGTTCCAAGGTATACAGTAAACCTGAAGTAAAGCATCGGAATCCAAAACTGGACTCTGAGGAGAGGTTAAAATCAAAGAAAGTTAGAGTGTCGGTCCTCTTGTACTTAAGTCGGCATTGTGCTTTTTGTATTAAATTCGGATGCAATTTCTGTGTTTTGTCGTCAATAAGAATGTCCAAGGGATACAGTAAACCTGAAGTGAAGCATCGGAATCTAAAACTGGACTCACAGGAGAAGTTCAAATCATAGAAAGTTAGAGTGTAAATCCTCTTGTACTTAAGTCGGCATTGTGCCTTTTGTATTAAATTAGAATGCAATTTCTGTGTTTCATCGTCAATAAGAAGGTCCAAGGGATACAGTAAACCTGAAGTGAAGCATCGGAATATAAAACTGGACTCACAGGAGAGTTTCAAATCATAGAAAGTTAGAGTGTCAGTCCTCTTGTACTTAAGTCGGCATTGTGCCTTTTGAATTTAATTCCGATACAATTTCTGTGTTTCATCGTCAATAAGGAGTTCCAAGGTATACAGTAAACCTGAAGTGAAGCATCGGAATCTTAAACTGGACTCACCGGAGAGGTTCAAATCATAGAAAGTGAGAGTGTCAGTCCTCTTGTCCTTAAGTCGGCATTGTGCCTTTTGAATTTTATACCGATGCAATTTCTGTGTTTCATCGTCAATAGGAAGGTCCAAGGGTACAGTAAACCTGAAGTGAAGCATCGGAATCTAAAACTGGACTCACAGGAGAGGTTCAAATCATAGAAAGTTAGAGTGTCAGTCCTCTTGTACCTAAGTCGGCATTGTGCTTTTAGAATTTCATTCCGATGCAATTTCTGTGTTCCATCGTCAATAAGAAGTTCCAAGGTATACAGGAAACCTGAAGTGAAGCATCGGAATCTAAAACTGGACTCACAGGAGAGGTTCAAATCATAGAAGGTTAGAGAGTCAGTCCTCTTGTACTTAAGTCGGCATTGTGCCTTTTGATTTTAATACCGATGCAATATCTGTGTTTCATCGTCAATACGAAGTTCCAAGGTATACAGTAAACCTGAAGTAAAGCATAGGAATCTAAAACTGGACTCAGAGGAGAGGTTCAAATCATAGAAAGTTAGAGTGTCAGTCCTCCTGCACTTAAGTCGGCATTGTATATTTTGAATTTAATTCCGATGCAATTTCTGTGTTTCATCGTCAGTAAGAAGTTCCACGGTATACAGTAAACCTGAAGTGAAGCATCGGAATCTAAAACTGGACTCACAGGAGAAGTTCAAATCATAGAAAGTTAGAGCGTAAGTCCTCTTGTACTTATGTCGGCATTCTGCCTTTTGTATTAAATTCGAATGCAATTTCTGTGTTTCATCGTCAATAAGAAGGTCCAAGGTATACAGTAAACCTGAAGTGAAGCATCGGAATCTAAAACTGGACTCACAGGAGAGTTTCAAATCATAGAAAGTTAGAGTGTCAGTCCTCTTGTACTTAAGTCGGCATTGTGCCTTTTGTATTAAATTCAGATGCAATTTCTGTGTTTTATCGACAGTAAGAAGGCACAAGGGATACAGTAAACCTGAAGTGAAGCATCGGAATCTAAAACTGGACTCACAGGAGAAGTTCAAATCATAGAAAGTTAGAGTGTAAGTCCTCTTGTATTTAAGTCGGCATTGTGCCTTTTGTATTAAATTCGAATGCAATTTCTGTGTTTCATCGTCAATAAGAAGGCCCAAGGTATACAGTAAACCTGAAGTGTAGCATCGGAATCTTAAACTAGACTCACAGCAGAGGTTCAAATCATAGAAAGTTAGAATGTCAGTCCTCTTGTACTTAAGTCGGCATTGTGCCTTTTGAATTTAATTCCGATGCAATTTCTGTGTTTCATCGTCTATAAGAAAATCCATGGTATACAGTAAACCTGAAGTGAAGTATCGGAACCTAAAACTGGACTCACAGGAGAGGTTCAAATCATAGAAAGTGAGAGTGTCAGTCCTGTTGTACTTAAGTCGGCATTATGCCTTTTGTATTAAATTCGGATGCAATTTCTGTGTTTCATCGTCAATAAGACTTTCCAAGGTATACAGTAAACCTGAAGTGAAGCATCGGAATCTAAAACTGGACTCACCGGAGAGGTTCAAATCATAGAAAGTGAGTGTGTCAGTCCTCTTGTCCTTAAGTCGGCATTGTGCCATTTGAATTTTATACCGATGCAATTTCTGTGTTTCATCGTCAATAAGAAGGTCGAAGGGATACAGTAAACCTGAAGTGAAGCATCGGAATCTAAAAGTGGACTCACAGGAGAGGTTCACATCATAGAAAGTTAGAGTGCCAGTCCTCTTGTACTTAAGACGGCATTGTGCTTTTTGAATTTCATTCCGATGCAATTTCTGTGTTCCATCGTCAATAAGAAGTTCCAAGGTATACAGTAAACCTGAAGTGAAGCATCGGAATCTAAAACTGGACTCACAGGAGAGGTTCAAATCATAGAAAGTAAGAGAGTCAGTCCTCTTGTACTTAAGTCGGCATTGTGCCTTTTGAATTTAATACCGATGCAATATCTGTGTTTCATCGTCAATACGAAGTTCCAAGGTATACAGTAAACCTGAAGTAAAGCATAGGAATCTAAAACTGGACTCAGAGGAGAGCCTCAAATCATAGAAAGTTAGTGTGTCAGTCCTCCTGCACTTAAGTCGGCATTGTATATTTTGAATTTAATTCCGATGCAATTTCTGTGTATCATCGTCAGTAAGAAGTTCCACGGTATACAGTAAACCTGAAGTGAAGCATCAGAATCTAAAACTGGACTCACAGGAGAGGTTCAAAACTTAGAAAGTTAGAGTGTCAGTCCTCTTGTACTTAAGTCGGCATTGTGCCTTTTGTATTAAATTCGGGTGCAATTTCTGTGTTTTATCGTCAATAAGAAGGTCCAAGGGATAGAGTAAACCTGAAGTGAAGCATCGGAATCTAAAACTGGACTCAGAGGAGAGGTTCAAATCATAGAAAGTTAGAGTGTCGGTCCTCTTGTACTTAAGTCGGCATTGTGCCTTTGGTATTAAATTAGGATGCAATTTCTGTGTTTTGTCCTCAATAAGAAGGTCCAAGGGATACAGTAAACCTGAAATGAAGCATCGGAATCTAAAACTGGACTCACAGGAGAAGTTCAAATCATAGAAAGTTAGAGTGTAAGTCCTCTTGCACTTAAGTCGGCATTGTGCCGTTTGAATTTAATTCCGATGCTATTTCTGTGTTTCATCGTCAATAAGAAGTGCCAAGGGATACAGTAAACCTGAAGTGAAGCATCGGAATCTAAAACTGGACTCACAGGACAGTTTCAAATCATAGAAAGTTAGAGAGTCAGTCCTCTTGTACTTAAGTCGGTATTGTGCCTTTAAAATTTAATTCCGATGCAATTTCTGTGTTTCATCGTCAATAAGAAGTTCCAAGGTATACAGTAAACCTGAAGTAAAGCATCGGAATCCAAAACTGGACTCAGAGGAGAGGTTAAAATCAAAGAAAGTTAGAGTGTCGGTCCTCTTGTACTTAAGTCGGCATTGTGCTTTTTGCATTAAATTCGGATGCAATTTCTGTGTTTTGTCGTCAATAAGAATGTCCAAGGGATACAGTAAACCTGAAGTGAAGCATCGGAATCTAAAACTGGACTCACAGGAGAAGTTCAAATCATAGAAAGTTAGAGTGTAAATCCTCTTGTACTTAAGTCGGCATTGTGCCTTTTGTATTAAATTAGAATGCAATTTCTGTGTTTCATCGTCAATAAGAAGGTCCAAGGGATACAGTAAACCTGAAGTGAAGCATCGGAATATAAAACTGGACTCACAGGAGAGTTTCAAATCATAGAAAGTTAGAGTGTCAGTCCTCTTGTACTTAAGTCGGCATTGTGCCTTTTGAATTTAATTCCGATACAATTTCTGTGTTTCATCGTCAATAAGGAGTTCCAAGGTATACAGTAAACCTGAAGTGAAGCATCGGAATCTTAAACTGGACTCACAGGAGAGGTTCAAATCATAGAAAGTTAGAATGTCAGTCCTCTTGTACTTAAGACGGCATTGTGCCTTTTGAATTTAATTCCGAAGCAATTTCTGTGTTTCATCGTCAATAAGAAGTTCCATGGTATACAGTAAACCTGAAGTGAAGTATCGGAATCTAAAACTGGACTCACAGGAGAGGTTCAAATCATAGAAAGTGAGAGTGTCAGTCCAGTTGTACTTAAGTCGGCATTATGCCTTTTGTATTAAATTCGGATGCAATTTCTGTGTTTCATCGTCAATAAGACTTTCCAAGGAATACAGTAAACCTGAAGTGAAGCATCGGAATCTAAAACTGGACTCACCGGAGAGGTTCAAATCATAGAAAGTGTGAGTGTCAGTCCTCTTGTCCTTAAGTCGGCATTGTGCCTTTTGAATTTTATACCGATGCAATTTCTGTGTTTCATCATCAATAGGGAGGTCCAAGGGTACAGTAAACCTGAAGTGAAGCATCGGAATCTAAAACTGGACTCACAGGAGAGGTTCAAATCATAGAAAGTTAGAGTGTCAGTCCTCTTGTACCTAAGTCGGCATTGTGCTTTTAGAATTTCATTCCGATGCAATTTCTGTGTTCCATCGTCAATAAGAAGTTCCAAGGTATACAGGAAACCTGAAGTGAAGCATCGGGATCTAAAACTGGACTCACAGGAGAGGTTCAAATCATAGAAGGTTAGAGAGTCAGTCCTCTTGTACTTAAGTCGGCATTGTGCCTTTTGAATTTAATACCGATGCAATATCTGTGTTTCATCGTCAATACGAAGTTCCAAGGTATACAGTAAACCTGAAGTAAAGCATAGGAATCTAAAACTGGACTCACAGGAGAGGTTCAAATCATAGAAAGTTAGAGTGTCAGTCCTCTTGCACTTAAGTCGGCATTGTATATTTTGAATTTAATTCCGATGCAATTTCTGTGTTTCATCGTCAGTAAGAAGTTCCACGGTATACAGTAAACCTGAAGTGAAGCATCGGAATCTAAAACTGGACTCACAGGAGAGTTTCAAATCATAGAAAGTTAGAGTGTCAGTCCTCTTGTACTTAAGTCGGCATTGTGCCTTTTGTATTAAATTCAGATGCAATTTCTGTGTTTTATCGACAGTAAGAAGGCACAAGGGATACAGTAAACCTGAAGTGAAGCATCGGAATCTAAAACTGGACTCACAGGAGAAGTTCAAATCATAGAAAGTTAGAGTGTAAGTCCTCTTGTACTTAAGTCGGCATTGTGCCTTTTGTATTAAATTCGAATGCAATTTCTGTGTTTCATCGTCAATAAGAAGGTCCAAGGTATACAGTAAACCTGAAGTGAAGCATCGGAATCTTAAACTGGACTCACAGGAGAGGTTCAAATCATAGAAAGTTAGAATGTCAGTCCTCTTGTACTTAAGTCGGCATTGTGCCTTTTGAATTTAATTCCGATGCAATTTCTGTGTTTCATCGTCAATAAGAAAATCCATGGTATACAGTAAACCTGAAGTGAAGTATCGGAACCTAAAACTGGACTCACAGGAGAGGTTCAAATCATAGAAAGTGAGAGTGTCAGTCCTGTTGTACTTAAGTCGGCATTATGCCTTTTGTATTAAATTCGGATGCAATTTCTGTGTTTCATCGTCAATAAGACTTTCCAAGGTATACAGTAAACCTGAAGTGAAGCATCGGAATCTAAAACTGGACTCACCGGAGAGGTTCAAATCATAGAAAGTTAGAGAGTCAGTCCTCTTGTACTTAAGTCGGCATTGTGCCTTTTGAATTTAATACCGATGCAATATCTGTGTTTCATCGTCAATACGAAGTTCCAAGGTATACAGTAAACCTGAAGTAAAGCATAGGAATCTAAAACTGGACTCAGAGGAGAGCTTCAAATCATAGAAAGTTAGAGTGTCAGTCCTCCTGCACTTAAGTCGGCATTGTATATTTTGAATTTAATTCCGATGCAATTTCTGTGTTTCATCGTCAGTAAGAAGTTCCACGGTATACAGTAATCCTGAAGTGAAGCATCAGAATCTAAAACTGGACTCACAGGAAAGGTTCAAATCATAGAAAGTTAGAGTGTCAGTCCTCTTGTAATTAAGTCGGCATTGTGCCTTTTGTATTAAATTCGGGTGCAATTTCTGTGTTTTATCGTCAATAAGAAGGTCCAAGGGATAGAGTAAACCTGAAGTGAAGCATCGGAATCTAAAACTGGACTCAGAGGAGAGGTTCAAATCATAGAAAGTTAGAGTGTCGGTCCTCTTGTACTTAAGTCGGCATTGTGCCTTTGGTATAAATTAGGATGCAATTTCTGTGTTTTGTCCTCAATAAGAAGGTCCAAGGGATACAGTAAACCTGAAGTGAAGCATCGGAATCTAAAACTGGACTCACAGGAGAAGTTCAAATCATAGAAAGTTAGAGTGTAAGTCCTCTTGTACTTAAGTCGGCATTGTGCCTTTTGAATTTAATTCCGATGCAATTTCTGTGTTTCATCGTCAATAAGAAGTTCCAAGGGATACAGTAAACCTGAAGTGAAGCATCGGAATCTAAAACTGGACTCACCGGAGAGGTTCAAATCATAGTAAGTGAGAGTGTCAGTCCTCTTGTCCTTAAGTCGGCATTGTGCCATTTGAATTTTATACCGATGCAATTTATGTGTTTCATCGTCAATAAGAAGGTCGAAGGGATACAGTAAACCTGAAGTGAAGCATCGGAATCTAAAACTGGACTCACAGGAGGGGTTCACATCATAGAAAGTTAGAGTGCCAGTCCTCTTGTACTTAAGACGGCATTGTGCTTTTTGAATTTCATTCCGATGCAATTTCTGTGTTCCATCGTCAATAAGAAGTTCCAAGGTATACAGTAAACCTGAAGTGAAGCATCGGAATCTAAAACTGGACTCACAGGAGAGGCTCAAATCATAGAAAGTTAGAGAGTCAGTCCTCTTGTACTTAAGTCGGCATTGTGCCTTTTGAATTTAATACCGATGCAATATCTGTGTTTCATCGTCAATACGAAGTTCCAAGGTATACAGTAAACCTGAAGTAAAGCATAGGAATCTAAAACTGGACTCAGAGGAGAGCTTCAAATCATAGAACGTTAGAGTGTCAGTCCTCCTGCACTTAAGTCGGCATTGTATATTTTGAATTTAATTCCGATGCAATTTCTGTGTTTCATCGTCAGTAAGAAGTTCCACGGTATACAGTAAACCTGAAGTGAAGCATCAGAATCTAAAACTGGACTCACAGGAGAGGTTCAAATCATAGAAAGTTAGAGTGTCAGTCCTCTTGTACTTAAGTCGGCATTGTGCCTTTTGTATTAAATTCGAATGCAATTTCTGTGTTTCATCGTCAATAAGAAGGTCCAAGGGATACAGTAAACCTGAAGTGAAGCATCGGAATCTAAAACTGGACTCACAGGAGAGTTTCAAATCATAGAAAGTTAGAGTGTCAGTCCTCTTGTACTTAAGTCGGCATTATGCCTTTTGCATTAAATTCGGATGCAATTTCTGCGTTTCATCGTCAATAAGAAGGTCCAAGGGATACAGTAAACCTGAAGTGAAGCATCGGAATCTAAAACTGGACTCACAGGACAGTTTCAAATCATAGAAAGTTAGAGAGTCAGTCCTCTTGTACTTAAGTCGGTATTGTGCCTTTAAAATTTAATTCCGATGCAATTTCTGTGTTTTATCGTCAATAAGAAGGTCCAAGGGATACAGTAAACCTGAAGTGAAGCATCGGAATCTAAAACTGGACTCAGAGGAGAGGTTCAAATCATAGAAAGTCAGAGTGTCGGTCCTCTTGTACTTAAGTCGGCATTGTGCCTTTGGTATTAAATTAGGATGCAATTTCTGTGTTTTGTCCTCAATAAGAAGGTCCAAGGGATACAGTAAACCTGAAGTGAAGCATCGGAATCTAAAACTGGACTCACAGGAGAAGTTCAAATCATAGAAAGTTAGAGTGTAAGTCCTCTTGTACTTAAGTCGGCATTGTGCCTTTTGTATTAAATTCGAATGCAATTTCTGTGTTTCATCGTCAATAAGAAGGTCCAAGGGATACAGTAAACCTGAAGTGAAGCATCGGAATCTTAAACTGGACTCACAGGAGAGGTTCAAATCATATAAAGTTAGAATGTCAGTCCTCTTGTACTTAAGTCGGCATTGTGCCTTTTGAATTTAATTCCGATGCAATTTCTGTGTTTCATCGTCTATAAGAAAATCCATGGTATACAGTAAACCTGAAGTGAAGTATCGGAACCTAAAACTGGACTCACAGGAGAGGTTCAAATCATAGAAAGTGAGAGTGTCAGTCCTGTTGTACTTAAGTCGGCATTATGCCTTTTGTATTAAATTCGGATGCAATTTCTGTGTTTCATCGTCAATAAGACTTTCCAAGGTATACAGTAAACCTGAAGTGAAGCATCGGAATCTAAAACTGGACTCACCGGAGAGGTTCAAATCATAGAAAGTGAGTGTGTCAGTCCTCTTGTCCTTAAGTCGGCATTGTGCCATTTGAATTTTATACCGATGCAATTTCTGTGTTTCATCGTCAATAAGAAGGTCGAAGGGATACAGTAAACCTGAAGTGAAGCATCGGAATCTAAAACTGGACTCACAGGAGAGGTTCACATCATAGAAAGTTACAGTGCCAGTCCTCTTGTACTTAAGACGGCATTGTGCTTTTTGAATTTCATTCCGATGCAATTTCTGTGTTCCATCGTCAATAAGAAGTTCCAAGGTATACAGTAAACCTGAAGTGAAGCATCGGAATCTAAAACTGGACTCACAGGAGAGGTTCAAATCATAGAAAGTTAGAGAGTCAGTCCTCTTGTACTTAAGTCGGCATTGTGCCTTTTGAATTTACTACCGATGCAATATCTGTGTTTCATCGTCAATACGAAGTTCCAAGGTATACAGTAAACCTGAAGTAAAGCATAGGAATCTAAAACTGAACTCAGAGGAGAGCTTCAAATCATAGAAAGTTAGAGTGTCAGTCCTCCTGCACTTAAGTCGGCATTGTATATTTTGAATTTAATTCCGATGCAATTTCTGTGTATCATCGTCAGTAAGAAGTTCCACGGTATACAGTAAACCTGAAGTGAAGCATCAGAATCTAAAACTGGACTCACAGGAGAGGTTCAAATCTTAGAAAGTTAGAGTGTCAGTCCTCTTGTACTTAAGTCGGCATTGTGCCTTTTGTATTAAATTCGGGTGCAATTTCTGTGTTTTATCGTCAATAAGAAGGTCCAAGGGATAGAGTAAACCTGAAGTGAAGCATCGGAATCTAAAACTGGACTCAGAGGAGAGGTTCAAATCATAGAAAGTTAGAGTGTCGGTCCTCTTGTACTTAAGTCGGCATTGTGCCTTTGGTATTAAATTAGGATGCAATTTCTGTGTTTTGTCCTCAATAAGATGGTCCAAGGGATACAGTAAACCTGAAGTGAAGCATCGGAATCTAAAACTGGACTCACAGGAGAGGTTCAAATCATAGAAAGTTAGAGTGTAAGTCCTCTTGTACTTAAGTCGGCATTGTGCCTTTTGAATTTAATTCCGATGCAATTTCTGTGTTTCATCGTCAATAAGAAGTTCCAAGGGATACAGTAAACCTGAAGTGAAGCATCGGAATCTAAAACTGGACTCACAGGACAGTTTCAAATCATAGAAAGTTAGAGAGTCAGTCCTCTTGTACTTAAGTCGGTATTGTGCCTTTAAAATTTAATTCCGATGCAATTTCTGTGTTTCATCGTCAATAAGAAGTTCCAAGGTATACAGTAAACCTGAAGTAAAGCATCGGAATCCAAAACTGGACTCAGAGGAGAGGTTAAAATCAAAGAAAGTTAGAGTGTCGGTCCTCTTGTACTTAAGTCGGCATTGTGCTTTTTGTATTAAATTCGGATGCAATTTCTGTGTTTTGTCGTCAATAAGAAGGTCCAAGGGATACAGTAAACCTGAAGTGAAGCATCGGAATCTAAAACTGGACTCACAGGAGAAGTTCAAATCATAGAAAGTTAGAGTGTCAGTCCTCTTGTACTTAAGTCGGCATTGTGCCTTTTGAATTTAATTCCGATACAATTTCTGTGTTTCATCGTCAATAAGGAGTTCCAAGGTATACAGTAAACCTGAAGTGAAGCATCGGAATCTTAAACTGGACTCACAGGAGGGGTTCAAATCATAGAAAGTTAGAATGTCAGTCCTCTTGTACTTAAGACGGCATTGTGATTTTTGAATTTAATTCCGAAGCAATTTCTGTGTTTCATCGTCAATAAGAAGTTCCATGGTATACAGTAAACCTGAAGTGAAGTATCGGAATCTAAAACTGGACTCACAGGAGAGGTTCAAATCATAGAAAGGGAGAGTGTCAGTCCAGTTGTACTTAAGTCGGCATTATGCCTTTTGTATTAAATTCGGATGCAATTTCTGTGTTTCATCGTCAATAAGACTTTCCAAGGAATACAGTAAACCTGAAGTGAAGCATCGGAATCTAAAACTGGACTCACAGGAGAGGTTCAAATCATAGAAAGTTAGAGTGTCAGTCCTCTTGTACCTAAGTCGGCATTGTGCTTTTAGAATTTCATTCCGATGCAATTTCTGTGTTCCATCGTCAATAAGAAGTTCCAAGGTATACAGGAAACCTGAAGTGAAGCATCGGGATCTAAAACTGGACTCACAGGAGAGGTTCAAATCATAGAAGGTTAGAGAGTCAGTCCTCTTGTACTTAAGTCGGCATTGTGCCTTTTGAATTTAATACCGATGCAATATCTGTGTTTCATCGTCAATACGAAGTTCCAAGGTATACAGTAAACCTGAAGTAAATCATAGGAATCTAAAACTGGACTCAGAGGAGAGGTTCAAATCATAGAAAGTTAGAGTGTCAGTCCTCTTGCACTTAAGTCGGCATTGTATATTTTGAATTTAATTCCGATGCAATTTCTGTGTTTCATCGTCAGTAAGAAGTTCCACGGTATACAGTAAACCTGAAGTGAAGTATCGGAACCTAAAACTGGACTCACAGGAGAGGTTCAAATCATAGAAAGTGAGAGTGTCAGTCCTGTTGTACTTAAGTCGGCATTATGCCTTTTGTATTAAATTCGGATGCAATTTCTGTGTTTCATCGTCAATAAGACTTTCCAAGGTATACAGTAAACCTGAAGTGAAGCATCGGAATCTAAAACTGGACTCACCGGAGAGGTTCAAATCATAGAAAGTGAGTGTGTCAGTCCTCTTGTCCTTAAGTCGGCATTGTGCCATTTGAATTTTATACCGATGCAATTTCTGTGTTTCATCGTCAATAAGAAGGTCGAAGGGATACAGTAAACCTGAAGTGAAGCATCGGAATCTAAAACTGGACTCACAGGAGAGGTTCACATCATAGAAAGTTACAGTGCCAGTCCTCTTGTACTTAAGACGGCATTGTGCTTTTTGAATTTCATTCCGATGCAATTTCTGTGTTCCATCGTCAATAAGAAGTTCCAAGGTATACAGTAAACCTGAAGTGAAGCATCGGAATCTAAAACTGGACTCACAGGAGAGGTTCAAATCATAGAAAGTTAGAGAGTCAGTCCTCTTGTACTTAAGTCGGCATTGTGCCTTTTGAATTTACTACCGATGCAATATCTGTGTTTCATCGTCAATACGAAGTTCCAAGGTATACAGTAAACCTGAAGTAAAGCATAGGAATCTAAAACTGAACTCAGAGGAGAGCTTCAAATCATAGAAAGTTAGAGTGTCAGTCCTCCTGCACTTAAGTCGGCATTGTATATTTTGAATTTAATTCCGATGCAATTTCTGTGTATCATCGTCAGTAAGAAGTTCCACGGTATACAGTAAACCTGAAGTGAAGCATCAGAATCTAAAACTGGACTCACAGGAGAGGTTCAAATCTTAGAAAGTTAGAGTGTCAGTCCTCTTGTACTTAAGTCGGCATTGTGCCTTTTGTATTAAATTCGGGTGCAATTTCTGTGTTTTATCGTCAATAAGAAGGTCCAAGGGATAGAGTAAACCTGAAGTGAAGCATCGGAATCTAAAACTGGACTCAGAGGAGAGGTTCAAATCATAGAAAGTTAGAGTGTCGGTCCTCTTGTACTTAAGTCGGCATTGTGCCTTTGGTATTAAATTAGGATGCAATTTCTGTGTTTTGTCCTCAATAAGATGGTCCAAGGGATACAGTAAACCTGAAGTGAAGCATCGGAATCTAAAACTGGACTCACAGGAGAGGTTCAAATCATAGAAAGTTAGAGTGTAAGTCCTCTTGTACTTAAGTCGGCATTGTGCCTTTTGAATTTAATTCCGATGCAATTTCTGTGTTTCATCGTCAATAAGAAGTTCCAAGGGATACAGTAAACCTGAAGTGAAGCATCGGAATCTAAAACTGGACTCACAGGACAGTTTCAAATCATAGAAAGTTAGAGAGTCAGTCCTCTTGTACTTAAGTCGGTATTGTGCCTTTAAAATTTAATTCCGATGCAATTTCTGTGTTTCATCGTCAATAAGAAGTTCCAAGGTATACAGTAAAACTGAAGTAAAGCATCGGAATCCAAAACTGGACTCAGAGGAGAGGTTAAAATCAAAGAAAGTTAGAGTGTCGGTCCTCTTGTACTTAAGTCGGCATTGTGCTTTTTGTATTAAATTCGGATGCAATTTCTGTGTTTTGTCGTCAATAAGAAGGTCCAAGGGATACAGTAAACCTGAAGTGAAGCATCGGAATCTAAAACTGGACTCACAGGAGAAGTTCAAATCATAGAAAGTTAGAGTGTCAGTCCTCTTGTACTTAAGTCGGCATTGTGCCTTTTGAATTTAATTCCGATACAATTTCTGTGTTTCATCGTCAATAAGGAGTTCCAAGGTATACAGTAAACCTGAAGTGAAGCATCGGAATCTTAAACTGGACTCACAGGAGGGGTTCAAATCATAGAAAGTTAGAATGTCAGTCCTCTTGTACTTAAGACGGCATTGTGATTTTTGAATTTAATTCCGAAGCAATTTCTGTGTTTCATCGTCAATAAGAAGTTCCATGGTATACAGTAAACCTGAAGTGAAGTATCGGAATCTAAAACTGGACTCACAGGAGAGGTTCAAATCATAGAAAGGGAGAGTGTCAGTCCAGTTGTACTTAAGTCGGCATTATGCCTTTTGTATTAAATTCGGATGCAATTTCTGTGTTTCATCGTCAATAAGACTTTCCAAGGAATACAGTAAACCTGAAGTGAAGCATCGGAATCTAAAACTGGACTCACAGGAGAGGTTCAAATCATAGAAAGTTAGAGTGTCAGTCCTCTTGTACCTAAGTCGGCATTGTGCTTTTAGAATTTCATTCCGATGCAATTTCTGTGTTCCATCGTCAATAAGAAGTTCCAAGGTATACAGGAAACCTGAAGTGAAGCATCGGGATCTAAAACTGGACTCACAGGAGAGGTTCAAATCATAGAAGGTTAGAGAGTCAGTCCTCTTGTACTTAAGTCGGCATTGTGCCTTTTGAATTTAATACCGATGCAATATCTGTGTTTCATCGTCAATACGAAGTTCCAAGGTATACAGTAAACCTGAAGTAAATCATAGGAATCTAAAACTGGACTCAGAGGAGAGGTTCAAATCATAGAAAGTTAGAGTGTCAGTCCTCTTGCACTTAAGTCGGCATTGTATATTTTGAATTTAATTCCGATGCAATTTCTGTGTTTCATCGTCAGTAAGAAGTTCCACGGTATACAGTAAACCTGAAGTGAAGCATCGGAATCTAAAACTGGACTCACAGGAGAAGTTCAAATCATAGAAAGTTAGAGTGTATATCCTCTTGTACTTAAGTCGGCATTGTGCCTTTTGTACTAAATTCGAATGCAATTTCTGTTTTTCATCGTCAATAAGAAGGTCCAAGGTATACAGTAAACCTGAAGTGAAGCATCGGAATCTAAAACTGGACTCACAGGAGAGTTTCAAATCATAGAAAGTTAGAGTGTCAGTCCTCTTGTACTTAAGTCGGCATTGTGCCTTTTGTATTAAATTCAGATGCAATTTCTGTGTTTTATCGACAGTAAGAAGGCACAAGGGATACAGTAAACCTGAAGTGAAGCATCGGAATCTAAAACTGGACTCACAGGAGAAGTTCAAATCATAGAAAGTTAGAGTGTAAGTCCTCTTGTACTTAAGTCGGCATTGTGCCTTTTGTATTAAATTCGAATGCAATTTCTGTGTTTCATCGTCAATAAGAAGGTCCAAGGTATACAGTAAACCTGAAGTGAAGCATCGGAATCTTAAACTGGACTCACAGGAGAGGTTCAAATCATAGAAAGTTAGAATGTCAGTCCTCTTGTACTTAAGTCGGCATTGTGCCTTTTGAATTTAATTCCGATGCAATTTCTGTGTTTCATCGTCAATAAGAAAATCCATGGTATACAGTAAACCTGAAGTGAAGTATCGGAACCTAAAACTGGACTCCCAGGAGAGGTTCAAATCATAGAAAGTGAGAGTGTCAGTCCTGTTGTACTTAAGTCGGCATTATGCCTTTTGTATTAAATTCGGATGCAATTTCTGTGTTTCATCGTCAATAAGACTTTCCAAGGTATACAGTAAACCTGAAGTGAAGCATCGGAATCTAAAACTGGACTCACCGGAGAGGTTCAAATCATAGAAAGTTAGAGTGTCAGTCCTCCTGCACTTAAGTCGGCATTGTATATTTTGAATTTAATTCCGATGCAATTTCTGTGTTTCATCGTCAGTAAGAAGTTCCACGGTATACAGTAAACCTGAAGTGAAGCATCAGAATCTAAAACTGGACTCACAGGAGAGGTTCAAATCATAGAAAGTTAGAGTGTCAGTCCTCTTGTAATTAAGTCGGCATTGTGCCTTTTGTATTAAATTCGGGTGCAATTTCTGTGTTTTATCGTCAATAAGAAGGTCCAAGGGATAGAGTAAACCTGAAGTGAAGCATCGGAATCTAAAACTGGACTCAGAGGAGAGGTTCAAATCATAGAAAGTTAGAGTGGCGGTCCTCTTGTACTTAAGTCGGCATTGTGCCTTTGGTATTAAATTAGGATGCAATTTCTATATTTTGTCCTCAATAAGAAGGTCCAAGGGATACAGTAAACCTGAAGTGAAGCATCGCAATCTAAAACTGGACTCACAGGAGAAGTTCAAATCATAGAAAGTTAGAGTGTAAGTCCTCTTGTACTTAAGTCGGCATTGTGCCTTTTGAATTTAATTCCGATGCAATTTCTGTGTTTCATCGTCAATAAGAAGTTCCAAGGGATACAGTAAACCTGAAGTGAAGCATCGGAATCTAAAACTGGACTCACCGGAGAGGTTCAAATCATAGAAAGTGAGAGTGTCAGTCCTCTTGTCCTTAAGTCGGCATTGTGCCATTTGAATTTTATACCGATGCAATTTCTGTGTTTCATCGTCAATAAGAAGGTCGAAGGGATACAGTAAACCTGAAGTGAAGCATCGGAATCTAAAACTGGACTCACAGGAGGGGTTCACATCATAGAAAGTTAGAGTGCCAGTCCTCTTGTACTTAAGACGGCATTGTGCTTTTTGAATTTCATTCCGATGCAATATCTGTGTTTCATCGTCAATACGAAGTTCCAAGGTATACAGTAAACCTGAAGTAAAGCCTAGGAATCTAAAACTGGACTCAGAGGAGAGCTTCAAATCATAGAAAGTTAGAGTGTCAGTCCTCCTGCACTTAAGTCAACATTGTATATTTTGAATTTAATTCCGATGCAATTTCTGTGTTTCATCGTCAGTAAGAAGTTCCACGGTATACAGTAAACCTGAAGTGAAGCATCAGAATCTAAAACTGGACTCACAGGAGAGGTTCAAATCATAGAAAGTTAGAGTGTCAGTCCTCTTGTACTTAAGTCGGCATTGTGCCTTTGGTATTAAATTAGGATGCAATTTCTGTGTTTTGTCCTCAATAAGAAGGTCCAAGGGATACAGTAAACCTGAAGTGAAGCATCGGAATCTAAAACTGGACTCACAGGAGAAGTTCAAATCATAGAAAGTTAGAGTGTAAATCCTCTTGTACTTATGTCGGCTTTGTGCCTTTTGTATTAAATTAGAATGCAATTTCTGTGTTTCATCGTCAATAAGAAGGTCCAAGGGATACAGTAAACCTGAAGTGAAGCATCAGAATGTAAAACTGGACTCACAGGAGAGTTTCAAGTTAGAGTGTCAGTCCTCTTGTACTTAAGTCGGCATTGTGCCTTTTGAATTTAATTCCGATAAAATTTCTGTGTTTCATCGTCAATAAGGAGTTCCAAGGTATACAGTAAACCTGAAGTGAAGCATCGGAATCTTAAACTGGACTCACAGGAGAGGTACTTAAGACGGCATTGTGCCTTTTGAATTTAATTCCGAAGCAATTTCTGTGTTTCATCGTCAATAAGAAGTTCCATGGTATACAGTAAACCTGAAGTGAAGTATCGGAACCTAAAACTGGACTCACAGGGGAGGTTCAAATCATAGAAAGTGAGAGTGTCAGTCCTGTTGTACTTAAGTCGGCATTATGCCTTTTGTATTAAATTCGGATGCAATTTCTGTGTTTCATCGTCAATAAGACTTTCCAAGGTATACAGTAAACCTGAAGTGAAGCATCGGAATCTAAAACTGGAGTCACCGGAGAGGTTCAAATCATAGAAAGTGAGAGTGTCAGTCCTCTTGTCCTTAAGTCGGCATTGTGCCATTTGAATTCTATACCGATGCAATTTCTGTGTTTCATCGTCAATAAGAAGGTCGAAGGGATACAGTAAACCTGAAGTGAAGCATCGGAATCTAAAACTGGACTCACAGGAGAGGTTCACATCATAGAAAGTTAGAGTGCCAGTCCTCTTGTACTTAAGACGGCATTGTGCTTTTTGAATTTCATTCCGATGCAATTTCTGTGTTCCATCGTCAATAAGAAGTTCCAAGGTATACAGTAAACCTGAAGTGAAGCATCGGAATCTAAAACTGGACTCACAGGAGAGGTTCAAATCATAGAAAGTTAGAGTGTCAGTCCTCTTGTACCTAAGTCGGCATTGTGCTTTTAGAATTTCATTCCGATGCAATTTCTGTGTTCCATCGTCAATAAGAAGTTCCAAGGTATACAGGAAACCTGAAGTGAAGCATCGGAATCTAAAACTGGACTCACAGGAGAGGTTCAAATCATAGAAGGTTAGAGAGTCAGTCCTCTTGTACTTAAGTCGGCATTGTGCCTTTTGAATTTAATACCGATGCAATATCTGTGTTTCATCGTCAATACGAAGTTCCAAGGTATACAGTAAACCTGAAGTAAAGCATAGGAATCTAAAACTGGACTCAGAGGAGAGGTTCAAATCATAGAAAGTTAGAGTGTCAGTCCTCTTGCACTTGAGTCGGCATTGTATATTTTGAATTTAATTCCGATGCAATTTCTGTGTTTCATCGTCAGTAAGAAATTCCACGGTATACAGTAAACCTGAAGTGAAGCAACGGAATCTAAAACTGGACTCACAGGAGAAGTTCAAATCATAGAAAGTTAGAGTGTAAGTCCTCTTGTACTTAAGTCGGCATTGTGCCTTTTGTACTAAATTCGAATGCAATTTCTGTTTTTCATCGTCAATAAGAAGGTCCAAGGTATACAGTAAACCTGAAGTGAAGCATCGGAATCTAAAACTGGACTCACAGGAGAGTTTCAAATCAAAGAAAGTTAGAGTGTCAGTCCTCTTGTACTTAAGTCGGCATTGTGCCTTTTGTATTAAATTCAGATGCAATTTCTGTGTTTTATCGACAGTAAGAAGGCACTAGGGATACAGTAAACCTGAAGTGAAGCATCGGAACCTAAAACTGGACTCACAGGAGAAGTTCAAATCATAGAAAGTTAGAGTGTAAGTCCTCTTGTACTTAAGTCGGCATTGTGCCTTTTGTATTAAATTCGAATGCAATTTCTGTGTTTCATCGTCAATAAGAAGGTCCAAGGTATACAGTAAACCTGAAGTGAAGCATTGGAATCTTAAACTGGACTCACAGGAGAGGTTCAAATCATAGAAAGTTAGAATGTCAGTCATCTTGTACTTAAGTCGGCATTGTGCCTTTTGAATTTAATTCCGATGCAATTTCTGTGTTTCATCGTCAATAAGAAAATCCATGGTATACAGTAAACCTGAAGTGAAGTATCGGAACCTAAAACTGGACTCACAGGGGAGGTTCAAATCATAGAAAGTGAGAGTGTCAGTCCTGTTGTACTTAAGTCGGCATTATGCCTTTTGTATTAAATTCGGATGCAATTTCTGTGTTTCATCGTCAATAAGACTTTCCAAGGTATACAGTAAACCTGAAGTGAAGCATCGGAATCTAAAACTGGACTCACCGGATAGGTTCAAATCATAGAAAGTTAGAGAGTCAGTCCTCTTGTACTTAAGTCGGCATTGTGCCTTTTGAATTTAATACCGATGCAATATCTGTGTTTCATCGTCAATACGAAGTTCCAAGGTATACAGTAAACCTGAAGTAAAGCATATTAATCTAAAACTGGACTCAGAGGAGAGCTTCAAATCATAGAAAGTTAGAGTGTCAGTCCTCCTGCACTTAAGTCGGCATTGTATATTTTGAATTTAATTCCGATGCAATTTCTGTGTTTCATCGTCAGTAAGAAGTTCCACGGTATACAGTAAACCTGAAGTGAAGCATCAGAATCTAAAACTGGACTCACAGGAGAGGTTCAAATCATAGAAAGTTAGAGTGTCAGTCCTCTTGTAATTAAGTCGGCATTGTGCCTTTTGTATTAAATTCGGGTGCAATTTCTGTGTTTTATCGTCAATAAGAAGGTCCAAGGGATAGAGTAAACCTGAAGTGAAGCATCGGAATCTAAAACTGGACTCAGAGGAGAGGTTCAAATCATACAAAGTTAGAGTGTCGATCCTCTTGTACTTAAGTCGGCATTGTGCCTTTGGTATTAAATTAGGATGCAATTTCTGTGTTTTGTCCTCAATAAGAAGGTCCAAGGGATACAGTAAACCTGAAGTGAAGCATCGGAATCTAAAACTGGACTCACAGGAGAAGTTCAAATCATAGAAAGTTAGAGTGTAAGTCCTCTTGTACTTAAGTCGGCATTGTGCCTTTTGAATTTAATTCCGATGCAATTTCTGTGTTTCATCGTCAATAAGAATTTCCAAGGGATACAGTAAACCTGAAGTGAAGCATCGGAATCTAAAACTGGACTCACCGGAGAGGTTCAAATCATAGAAAGTGAGAGTGTCAGTCCACTTGTCCTTAAGTCGGCATTGTGCCATTTGAATTTTATACCGATGCAATTTCTGTGTTTCATCGTCAATAAGAAGGTCGAAGGGATACAGTAAACCTGAAGTGAAGCATCGGAATCTAAAACTGGACTCACAGGAGGGGTTCACATCATAGAAAGTTAGAGTGCCAGTCCTCTTGTACTTAAGACGGCATTGTGCTTTTTGAATTTCATTCCGATGCAATTTCTGTGTTCCATCGTCAATAAGAAGTTCCAAGGTATACAGTAAACCTGAAGTGAAGCATCGGAATCTAAAACTGGACTCACAGGAGAGGTTCAAATCATAGAAAGTTAGAGAGTCAGTCCTCTTGTACTTAAGTCGGCATTGTGCCTTTTGAATTTAATACCAATGCAATATCTGTGTTTCATCGTCAATACGAAGTTCCAAGGTATACAGTAAACCTGAAGTAAAGCATAGGAATCTAAAACTGGACTCAGAGGAGAGCTTCAAATCATAGAAAGTTAGAGTGTCAGTCCTCCTGCACTTAAGTCGGCATTGTATATTTTGAATTTAATTCCGATGCAATTTCTGTGTTTCATCGTCAGTAAGAAGTTCCACGGTATACAGTAAACCTGAAGTGAAGCATCAGAATCTAAAACTGGACTCACAGGACAGGTTCAAATCATAGAAAGTTAGAGTGTCAGTCCTCTTGTACATAAGTCGGCATTGTGCCTTTGGTATTAAATTAGGATGCAATTTCTGTGTTTTGTCCTCAATAAGAAGGTCCAAGGGATACAGTAAACCTGAAGTGAAGCATCGGAATCTAAAACTGGACTCACAGGAGAAGTTCAAATCATAGAAAGTTAGAGTGTAAGTCCTCTTGTACTTAAGTCGGCATTGTGCCTTTTGAATTTAATTCCGATGCAATTTCTGTGTTTCATCGTCAATAAGAAGTTCCGAGGGATACAGTAAACCTGAAGTGAAGCATCGGAATCTAAAACTGGACTCACAGGACAGTTTCAAATCATAGAAAGTTAGAGAGTCAGTCCTCTTGTACTTAAGTCGGTATTGTGCCTTTAAAATTTAATTCCGATGCAATTTCTGTGTTTCATCGTCAATAAGAAGTTCCAAGGTATACAGTAAACCAAAAGTAAAGCATCGGAATCCAAAACTGGACTCAGAGGAGAGGTTAAAATCAAAGAAAGTTAGAGTGTCGGTCCTCTTGTACTTAAGTCGGCATTGTGCTTTTTGTATTAAATTCGGATGCAATTTCTGTGTTTTGTCGTCAATAAGAAGGTCCAAGGGATACAGTAAACCTGAAGTGAAGCATCGGAATCTAAAACTGGACTCACAGGGGAAGTTCAAATCATAGAAAGTTAGAGTGTAAATCCTCTTGTACTTAAGTCGGCTTTGTGCCTTTTGTATTAAATTAGAATGCAATTTCTGTGTTTCATCGTCAATAAGAAGGTCCAAGGGATACAGTAAAACCTGAAGTGAAGCATCGGAATATAAAACTGGACTCACAGGAGAGTTTCAAGTTAGAGTGTCAGTCCTCTTGTACTTAAGTCGGCATTGTGCCTTTTGAATTTAATTCCGATACAATTTCTGTGTTTCATCGTCAATAAGGAGTTCCAAGGTATACAGTAAACCTGAAGTGAAGCATCGGAATCTTAAACTGGACTCACAGGAGAGGTACTTAAGACGGCATTGTGCCTTTTGAACTTAATTCCGAAGCAATTTCTGTGTTTCATCGTCAACAAGAAGTTCCATGGTATACAGTAAACCTGAAGTGAAGTATCGGAACCTAAAACTGGACTCACAGGAGAGGTTCAAATCATAGAAAGTGAGAGTGTCAGTCCTGTTGTACTTAAGTCGGCATTATGCCTTTTGTATTAAATTCGGATGCAATTTCTGTGTTTCATCGTCAATAAGACTTTCCAAGGTATACGGTAAACCTGAAGTGAAGCATCGGAATCTAAAACTGGACTCACCGGAGAGGTTCAAATCATAGAAAGTGAGAGTGTCAGTCCTCTTGTCCTTAAGTCGGCATTGTGCCATTTGAATTTTATACCGATGCAATTTCTGTGTTTCATCGTCAATAAGAAGGTTGAAGGGATACAGTAAACCTGAAGTGAAGCATCGGAATCTAAAACTGGACTCACAGGAGAGGTTCACATCATAGAAAGTTAGAGTGCCAGTCCTCTTGTACTTAAGACGGCATTGTGCTTTTTGAATTTCATTCCGATGCAATTTCTGTGTTCCATCGTCAATAACAAGTTCCAAGGTATACAGTAAACCTGAAGTGAAGCATCGGAATCTAAAACTGGACTCACAGGAGAGGTTCAAATCATAGAAAGTTAGAGAGTCAGTCCTCTTGTACTTAAGTCTGCATTGTGCCTTTTGAATTTAATACCGATGCAATATCTGTGTTTCATCGTCAATACGAAGTTCCAAGGTATACAGTAAACCTGAAGTAAAGCATAGGAATCTAAAACTGGACTCAGAGGAGAGCTTCAAATCATAGAAAGTTAGAGTGTCAGTCCTCCTGCACTTAAGTCGGCATTGTATATTTTGAATTTAATTCCGATGCAATTTCTGTGTTTCATCGTCAGTAAGAAGTTCCACGGTATACAGTAAACCTGAAGTGAAGCATCAGAATCTAAAACTGGACCCACAGGAGAGGTTCAAATCATAGAAAGTTAGAGTGTCAGTCCTCTTGTACTTAAGTCGGCATTGTGCCTTTTGTATTAAATTCGGGTGCAATTTCTGTGTTTTATCGTCAATAAGAAGGTCCAAGGGATAGAGTAAACCTGAAGTGAAGCATCGGAATCTAAAACTGGACTCAGAGGAGAGGTTCAAATCATAGAAAGTTAGAGTGTCGGTCCTCTTGTACTTAAGTCGGCATTGTGCCTTTGGTATTAAATTAGGATGCAATTTCTGTGTTTTGTCCTCAATAAGAAGGTCCAAGGGATACAGTAAACCTGACGTGAAGCATCGGATTCTAAAACTGGACTCACAGGAGAAGTTCAAATCATAGAAAGTTAGAGTGTAAGTCCTCTTGTACTTAAGTCGGCATTGTGCCTTTTGTATTAAATTCGAATGCAATTTCTGTGTTTCATCGTCAATAAGAAGGTCCAAGGGATACAGTAAACCTGAAGTGAAGCATCGGAATCTAAAACTGGACTCACAGGAGAGTTTCAAATCATAGAAAGTTAGAGTGTCAGTCCTCTTGTACTTAAGTCGGCATTATGCCTTTTGTATTAAATTCGGATGCAATTTCTGTGTTTCATCGTCAATAAGAAAGTCCAAGGGATACAGTAAACCTGAAGTGAAGCATCGGAATCTAAAACTGGACTCACAGGAGAGGTTCACATCATAGAAAGTTAGAGTGCAGTCCTCTTGTACTTAAGTCGGCATTGTGCTTTTTGAATTACATTCCGATGCAATATCTGTGTTCCATCGTCAATAAGAAGTTCCAAGGTATACAGTAAACCTGAAGTGAAGCATCGGAATCTAAAACTGGACTCACAGGAGAGGTTCAAATCATAGAAAGTTAGAGAGTCAGTCCTCTTGTACTTAAGTCGGCATTGTGCCTTTTGAATTTAATACCGATGCAATATCTGTGTTTCATCGTCAATACAAAGTTCCAAGGTATACAGTAAACCTGAAGTAAAGCATAGGAATCTAAAACTGGACTCAGAGGAGAGGTTCAAATCATAGAAAGTTAGAGTGTCAGTCCTCCTGCACTTAAGTCGGCATTGTATATTTTGAATTTAATTCCGATGCAATTTCTGTGTTTCATCGTCAGTAAGAAGTTCCACGGTATACAGTAAACCTGAAGTGAAGCATCGGAATCTAAAACTGGACTCACAGGACAGTTTCAAATCATAGAAATTTAGAGAGTCAGTCCTCTTGTACTTAAGTCGGTATTGTGGCTTTAAAATTTAATTCCGATGCAATTTCTGTGTTTCATCGTCAATAAGAAGTTCCAAGGTATACAGTAAACCTGAAGTAAAGCATCGGAATCCAAAACTGGAGTCAGAGGAGAGGTTAAAATCAAAGAAAGTTAGAGTGTCGGTCCTCTTGTACTTAAGTCGGCATTGTGCTTTTTGTATTAAATTCGGATGCAATTTCTGTGTTTCGTCGTCAATAAGAAGGTCCAAGGGATACAGTAAACCTGAAGTGAAGCATCGGAATCTAAAACTGGACTCACAGGAGAAGTTCAAATCATAGAAAGTTAGAGTGTAAATCCTCTTGTACTTAAGTCGGCATTGTGCCTTTTGTATTATATTCGAATGCAATTTCTGTGTTTCATCGTCAATAAGAAGGTCCAAGGGATACAGTAAACCTGAAGTGAAGCATCGGAATATAAAACTGGACTCACAGGAGAGTTTCAAATCATAGAAAGTTAGAGTGTCAGTCCTCTTGTACTTAAGTCGGCATTGTGCCTTTTGAATTTAATTCCGATGCAATTTCTGTGTTTCATCGTCAATAAGGAGTTCCAAGGTATACAGTAAACCTGAAGTGAAGCATCGGAATCTTAAACTGGACTCACAGGAGAGGTTCAAATCATAGAAAGTTAGAATGTCAGTCCTCTTGTACTTAAGACGGCATTGTGCCTTTTGAATTTAATTCCGATGCAATTTCTGTGTTTCATCGTCAATAAGAAGTTCCATGGTATACAGTAAACCTGAAGTGAAGTATCGGAATCTAAAACTGGACTCACAGGAGAGGTTCAAATCATAGAAAGTGAGAGTGTCAGTCCTGTTGTACTTAAGTCGGCATTATGCCTTTTGTATTAAATTCGGATGCAATTTCTGTGTTTCATCGTCAATAAGACTTTCCAAGGAATACAGTAAACCTGAAGTGAAGCATCGGAATCTAAAACTGGACTCACCGGAGAGGTTCAAATCATAGAAAGTGAGAGTGTCAGTCCTCTTGTCCTTAAGTCGGCATTGTGCCTTTTGAATTTTATACCGATGCAATTTCTGTGTTTCATCGTCAATAGGAAGGTCCAAGGGTACAGTAAACCTGAAGTGAAGCATCGGAATCTAAATCTGGACTCACAGGAGAGGTTCAAATCATAGAAAGTTAGAGTGTCAGTCCTCTTGTACCTAAGTCGGCATTGTGCTTTTAGAATTTCATTCCGATGCAATTTCTGTGTTCCATCGTCAATAAGAAGTTCCAAGGTATACAGGAAACCTGAAGTGAAGCATCGGAATCTAAAACTGGACTCACAGGAGAGGTTCAAATCATAGAAGGTTAGAGAGTCAGTCATCTTGTACTTAAGTCGGCATTGTGCCTTTTAAATTTAATACCGATGCAATATCTGTGTTTCATCGTCAATACGAAGTTCCAAGGTATACAGTAAACCTGAAGTAAAGCATAGGAATCTAAAACTGGACTCAGAGGAGAGGTTCAAATCAAAGAAAGTTAGAGTGTCAGTCCTCCTGCACTTAAGTCGGCATTGTATATTTTGAATTTAATTCCGATGCAATTTCTGTGTTTCATCGTCAGTAAGAAGTTCCACGGTATACAGTAAACCTGAAGTGAAGCATCGGAATCTAAAACTGGACTCACAGGAGAGGTTTAAATCATAGAAAGTTAGAGTGTCAGTCCTCCTGTACTTAAGTCGGCATTGTGCCTTTTGTATTAAATTCGGGTGCAATTTCTGTGTTTTATCGTCAATAAGAAGGTCCAAGGGATACAGTAAACCTGAAGTGAAGCATCGGAATCTGAAAGTGGACTCAGAGGAGAGGCTCAAATCATAGAAAGTTAGAGTGTCGGTCCTCTTGTACTTAAGTCGGCATTGTGCCTTTGGTATTAAATTAGGATGCAATTTCTGAGTTTTGTCCTCAATAAGAAGGTCCAAGGGATACAGTAAACCTGAAGTGAGGCAACGGAATCTAAAACTGGCCTCACAGGTGAAGTTCAAATCATAGAAAGTTAGAGTGTAAGTCCTCTTGTACTTAAGTCGGCATTGTGCCTTTTGTATTAAATTCGAATGCAATTTCTGTGTTTCATCGTCAATAAGAAGGTCCAAGGTATACAGTGAACCTGAAGTGAAGCATCGGAATCTAAAACTGGACTCACAGGAGAGGTTCAAATCATAGAAGGTTAGAGAGTCAGTCATCTTGTACTTAAGTCGGCATTGTGCCTTTTGAATTTAATTCCGATGCAAATTCTGTGTTTCATCGTCAATAAGAAGTTCCAAGGTATACAGTAAACCTGAAGTGAAGAATCGGAATCTAAATCTGGACTCACAGGAGAGGTTCAAATCATAGAAAGTTAAAGTGTCAGTCCTCTTGTACTTAAGTCGGCATTGTGCCTTTTGAATTTAATTTCGATGCAATTTCTGTGTTTCATCGTCTATAAGAAGTTCCAAGGTATACAGTAAAGCTGAAGTGAAGCATCGGAATCTAAAACTGGACTCACAGGAGAGGTTCAAATCATAGAAAGTTAGAGTGTCAGTCCTCTTGTACTTAAGTCGGCATTGTGCCTTTTGTATTAAATTCGGATGCAATTTCTGTGTTTCATCGTCAATAAGAAGGTCCAAGGGATACAGGAAACCTGAAGTGAAGCATCGGAATCTAAAACTGGACTCACAGGAGAGTTTCAAATCAAAGAATATTAGAGAGTCTGTCCTCTTGTACTTAAGTCGGTATTGTGCCTTTTGAATTTAATTCCGATGCAATTTCTGTGTTTCATCGTCAATAAGAAGTTCCAAGGTGTACAGTAAACCTGAAGTAAAGCATCGGAATCTAAAACTGGACTCAGAGGAGAGGTTAAATTCAAAGAAAGTTAGAGTGTCGGTCCTCTTGTACTTAAGTCGGCATTGTGCCTTTGGTATTAAATTAGGATGCAATTTCTGAGTTTTGTCCTCAATAAGAAGGTCCAAGGGATACAGTAAACCTGAAGTGAAGCATCGGAATCTAAAACTGGACTCACAGGAGAAGTTCAAATCATAGAAAGTTAGAGTGTCAGTCCTCTTGTACTTAAGTCGGCATTGTGCCTTTTGTATTAAATTCGGATGCAATTTCTGTGTTTTGTCGTGAATAAGAAGGTCCAAGGGATACAGTAAACCTGAAGTGAAGCATCGGAATCTAAAACTGGACTCACAGGAGAAGTTCAAATCATAGAAAGTTAGAGTGTAAATCCTCTTGTACTTAAGTCGGCATTGTGCCTTTAGTATTAAATTAGAATGCAATTACTGTGTTTCATCGTCAATAAGAAGGTCCAAGGGATACAGTAAACCTGAAGTGAAGCATCGGAATATAAAACTGGACTCACAGGAGAGTTTCAAATCATCGAAAGTTAGAGTGTCAGTCCTCTTGTACTTAAGTCGGCATTGTGCCTTTTGAAATTAATACCGATGCAATATCTGTGTTTCATCGTCAATACGAAGTTCCAAGGTATACAGTAAACCTGAAGTAAAGCATAGGAATCTAAAACTGGACTCAGAGGAGAGGTTCAAATCATAGAAAGTTAGAGTGTCAGTCCTCCTGCACTTAAGTCGGCATTGTATATTTTGAATTTAATTCCGATGCAATTTCTGTGTTTCATCGTCAGTAAGAAGTTCCACGGTATACAGTAAACCTGAAGTGAAGCATCGGAATCTAAAACTGGACTCACAGGAGAGGTTCAAATCATAGAAAGTTAGAGTGTCAGTCCTCTTGTACTTAAGTCGGCATTGTGCCTTTTGTATTAAATTCGGGTGCAATTTCTGTGTTTTATCGTCAATAAGAAGGTCCAAGGGATACAGTAAACCTGAAGTGAAGCATCGGAATCTAAAACTGGACTCAGAGGAGAGGTTCAAATAATAGAAAGTTAGAGTGTCGGTCCTCTTGTACTTAAGTCGGCATTGTGCCTTTGGTATTAAATTAGGATGCAATTTCAGTGTTTTGTCCTCAATAAGAAAGTCCAAGGGATACAGTAAACCTGAAGTGAAGCATCGGAATCTAAAACTGGACTCACAGGAGAAGTTCAAATCATAGAAAGTTAGAGTGAAAGTCCTCTTGTACTTAAGTCGGCATTGTGCCTTTTGTATTAAATTCGAATGCAATTTCTGTGTTTCATCGTCAATAAGAAGGTCCAAGGGATACAGTAAACCTGAAGTGAAGCATCGGAATCTAAAACTGGACTCACAGGTGAGTTTCAAATCATAGAAAGTTAGAGTGTCAGTCCTCTTGTACTTAGGTCGGCATTGTGCCTTTTGAATTTAATTCCGATGCAATTTCTGTGTCTCATCGTCAATAAGAAGTTCCAAGGTATATAGTAAACCTGAAGTGAAGCATCGGAATCTTAAACTAGACTCACAGGAGAGGTTCAAATCATAGAAAGTTAGAATGTCAGTCCTCTTGTACATAAGTCGGCATTGTGCCTTTTGAATTTCATTCCGATGCAATTTCTGTGTTTCATCGTCAATAAGAAGTTCCAAGCTATACAGTAAACCTGAAGTGAAGCATCGGAATCTAAAACTGGTCTCACAGAAGAGGTTCAAATCATAGAATGTTAGAGTGTCAGTCCTCTTGTACTTAAGTCGGCATTGTGCCTTTTGAATTTAATTCCGATGCAATTTCTGTGTTTCATCGTCAATAAGAAGTTCCATGGTATACAGTAAACCTGAAGTGAGGCACCGGAATCTAAAACTGGACTCACAGGTGAGGTTCAAATCATAGAAAGTGAGAGTGTCAGTCCTGCTGTACTTAAGTCGGCATTATGCCTTTTGTATTAAATTCGGATGCAATTTCTGTGTTTCATCGTCAATAAGACTTTCCAAGTTATACAGTAGACCTGAAGTGAAGCATCGGAATCTAAAACTGGACTCACCGGAGAGGTTCAAATCATAGAAAGTGAGAGTGTCAGTCCCCTTGTACTTAAGTCGGCATTGTGCCTTTTCAATTTTATACCGATGCAATTTCTGTGTTTCATCGTTAATAAGAAGGTCCAAGGGATACAGTAAACCTAAAGTGAAGTGTCGGAATATAAAACTGGACTCACAGGAGAGGTTCAAATCATAGAAAGTTAGAGTGTCTGTCCTCATGTACCTAAGGCGGCATTGTGCCTCTTGTATTAAATTCGGGGGCAATTTCTGGGCTTCATCGTCAATAAGAAGGTCCAAGGGATACAGTAAACCTGAAGTAAGGCATCGGAATCTAAAACTGGACTCAGAGGAGAGGTTAAAATCAAAGAAAGTTAGAGTGTCGGTCCTCTTGTACTTAAGTCGGCATTGTGCCTTTGGTATTAAATGAGGATGCAGTTTCTGGGTTTTGTCCTCAATAAGAAGGTCCAAGGGATACAGTAAACCTGAAGTGAAGCATCGGAATCTAAAACTGGACTCACAGGAGAAGTTCAAATCATAGAAAGTTAGAGTGTCAGTCCTCTTGTACTTAAGTCATCATTGTGCCTTTTGTATTAAATTCGGATGCAATTTCTGTGTTTTTTCGTGAATAAGAAGGTCCAAGGGATACAGTAAACCTGAAGTGAAGCATCGGAATCTAAAACTGGACTCACAGGAGAAGTTCAAATCATAGAAAGTTAGAGTGTAAATCCTCTTGTACTTAAGTCGGCATTGTGCCTTTTGTATTAAATTAGAATGCAATTACTGTGTTTCATCGTCAATAAGAGGGTCCAACGGATACAGTAAACCTGAAGTGCAGCATCGGAATATAAAACTGGACTCACAGGAGAGTTTCAAATCATAGAAAGTTAGAGTGTCAGTCCTCTTGTACTTAAGTCGGCATTGTGCCTTTTGAATTTAATACCGATGCAATATCTGTGTTTCATCGTCAATACGAAGTTCCAAGGTATACAGTAAACCTGAAGTAAAGCATAGGAATCTAAAACTGGACTCAGAGGAGAGGTTCAAATCATAGAAAGTTAGAGTGTCAGTCCTCCTGCACTTAAGTCGGCATTGTATATTTTGAATTTAATTCCGATGCAATTTCTGTGTTTCATCGTCAGTAAGACGTTCCACGGTATACAGTAAACCTGAAGTGAAGCATCGGAATCTAAAACTGGACTCACAGGTGAGTTTCAAATCATAGAAAGTTAGAGTGTCGGTCCTCTTGTACTTAAGTCGGCATTGTGCCTTTGGTATTAAATTAGGATGCAATTTCTGTGTTTTGTCCTCAATAAGAAGGTCCAAGGGATACAGTAAACCTGAAGTGAAGCATCGGAATCTAAAACTGGACTCACAGGAGAAGTTCAAATCATAGAAAGTTAGAGTGTAAGTCCTCTTGTACTTAAGTCGGCATTGTGCCTTTTGAATTTAATTCCGATGCAATTTCTGTGTTTCATCGTCAATAAGAAGTTCCAAGGGATACAGTAAACCTGAAGTGAAGCATCGGAATCTAAAACTGGACTCACAGGACAGTTTCAAATCATAGAAAGTTAGAGAGTCAGTCCTCTTGTACTTAAGTCGGTATTGTGCCTTTAAAATTTAATTCCGATGCAATTTCTGTGTTTCATCGTCAATAAGAAGTTCCAAGGTATACAGTAAACCTGAAGTAAAGCATCGGAATCCAAAAGTGGACTCAGAGGAGAGGTTAAAATCAAAGAAAGTTAGAGTGTCGGTCCTCTTGTACTTAAGTCGGCATTGTGCTTTTTGTATTAAATTCGGATGCAATTTCTGTGTTTCATCGTCAATAAGAAGGTCCAAGGGATACAGTAACCCTGAAGTGAAGCATCGGAATATAAAACTGGACTCACAGGAGAATTTCAAATCATAGAAAGTTAGAGTGTCAGTCCTCTTGTACTTAAGTCGGCATTGTGCCTTTTGAATTTAATTCCGATACAATTTCTGTGTTTCATCGTCAATAAGGAGTTCCAAGGTATACAGTAAACCTGAAGTGAAGAATCGGAATCTTAAACTGGACTCACAGGAGAGGTTCAAATCATAGAAAGTTAGAATGTCAGTCCTCTTGTACTTAAGACGGCATTGTGCCTTTTGAATTTAATTCCGAAGCAATTTCTGTGTTTCATCGTCAGTAAGAAGTTCCATGGTATACAGTAAACCTGAAGTGAAGTATCGGAATCTAAAACTGGACTCACAGGAGAGGTTCAAATCATAGAAAGTGAGAGTGTCAGTCCTGTTGTACTTAAGTCGGCATTATGCCTTTTGTATTAAATTCGGATGCAATTTCTGTGTTTCATCGTCAATAAGACATTCCAAGGAATACAGTAAACCTGAAGTGAAGCATCGGAATCTAAAACTGGACTCACCGGAGAGGTTCAAATCATAGAAAGTGAGAGTGTCAGTCCTCTTGTCCTTAAGTCGGCATTGTGCCTTTTGAATTTTATACCGATGCAATTTCTGTGTTTCATCGTCAATACGAAGGTCCAAGGGTACAGTAAACCTGAAGTGAAGCATCGGAATCTAAAACTGAACTCACAGGAGAGGTTCAAATCATAGAAAGTTAGAGTGTCAGTCCTCTTGTGCCTAAGTCGGCACTGTGCTTTTAGAATTTCATTCCGATGCAATTTCTGTGTTCCATCGTCAATAAGAAGTTCCAAGGTATACAGGAAACCTGAAGTGAAGCATCGGAATCTAAAACTGGACTCACAGGAGAGGTTCAAATCATAGAAGGTTAGAGAGTCAGTCCTCTTGTACTTAAGTCGGCATTGTGCCTTTTGAATTTAATACCGATGCAATATCTGTGTTTCATCGTCAATACGAAGTTCCAAGGTATACAGTAAACCTGAAGTAAAGCATAGGAATCTAAAACTGGACTCAGAGGAGAGGTTCAAATCATAGAAAGTTAGAGTGTCAGTCCTCTTGCACTTAAGTCGGCATTGTATATTTTGAATTTAATTCCGATGCAATTTCTGTGTTTCATCGTCAGTAAGAAGTTCCACGGTATACAGTAAACCTGAAGTGAAGCATCGGAATCTAAAACTGGACTCACAGGAGAAGTTCAAATCATAGAAAGTTAGAGTGTAAGTCCTGTTGTACTTAAGTCGGCATTGTGCCTTTTGTACTAAATTCGAATGCAATTTCTGTTTTTCATCGTCAATAAGAAGGTCCAAGGTATACAGTAAACCTGAAGTGAAGCATCGGAATCTAAAACTGGACTCACAGGAGAGTTTCAAATCATAGAAAGTTAGAGTGTCAGTCCTCTTGTACTTAAGTCGGCATTGTGCCTTTTGTATTAAACTCAGATGCAATTTCTGTGTTTTATCGACAGTAAGAAGGCACAAGGGATACAGTAAACCTGAAGTGAAGCATCGGAATCTAAAACTGGACTCACAGGAGAAGTTCAAATCATAGAAAGTTAGAGTGTAAGTCCTCTTGTACTTAAGTCGGCATTGTGCCTTTTGTATTAAATTCGAATGCAATTTCTGTGTTTTATCGTCAATAAGACTTTCCAAGGTATACAGTAAACCTGAAGTGAAGCATCGGAATCTAAAACTGGACTCACCGGAGAGCTTCAAATCATAGAAAGTTAGAGTGTCAGTCCTCCTGCACTTAAGTCGGCATTGTATATTTTGAATTTAATTCCGATGCAATTTCTGTGTTTCATCGTCAGTAAGAAGTTCCACGGTATACAGTAAACCTGAAGCGAAGCATCAGAATCTAAAACTGGACTCACAGGAGAGGTTCAAATCATAGAAAGTTAGAGTGTCAGTCCTCTTGTACTTCAGTCGGCATTGTGCCTTTTGTATTAAATTCGGGTGCAATTTCTGTGTTTTATCGTCAATAAGAAGGTCCAAGGGATAGAGTAAACCTGAAGTGAAGCATCGGAATCTAAAACTGGACTCAGAGGAGAGGTTCAAATCATAGAAAGTTAGAGTGTCGGTCCTCTTGTACTTAAGTCGGCATTGTGCCTTTGGTATTAAATTAGGATGCAATTTCTGTGTTTTGTCCTCAATAAGAAGGTCCAAGGGATACAGTAAACCTGAAGTGAAGCATCGGAATCTAAAACTGGACTCACAGGAGAAGTTCAAATCATAGAAAGTTAGAGTGTAAGTCCTCTTGTACTTAAGTCTGCATTGTGCCTTTTGAATTTAATTCCGATGCAATTTCTGTGTTTCATCGTCAATAAGAAGTTCCAAGGGATACAGTAAACCTGAAGTGAAGCATCGGAATCTAAAACTGGACTCACCGGAGAGGTTCAAATCATAGAAAGTGAGAGTGTCAGTCCTCTTGTCCTTAAGTCGGCATTGTGCCATTTGAATTTTATACCGATGCAATTTCTGTGTTTCATCGTCAATAAGAAGGTCGAAGGGATACAGTAAACCTGAAGTGAAGCATCGGAATCTAAAACTGGACTCACAGGAGAGGTTCACATCATAGAAAGTTAGAGTGCCAGTCCTCTTGTACTTAAGACGGCATTGTGCTTTTTGAATTTCATTCCGATGCAATTTCTGTGTTCCATCGTCAATAAGAAGTTCCAAGGTATACGGTAAACCTGAAGTGAAGCATCGGAATCTAAAACTGGACTCACAGGAGAGGTTCAAATCATAGATAGTTAGAGAGTCAGTCCTCTTGTACTTAAGTCGGCATTGTGCCTTTTGAATTTAATACCGATGCAATATCTGTGGTTCATCGTCAATACGAAGTTCCAAGGTATACAGTAAACTTGAAGTAAAGCATAGGAATCTAAAACAGGACCCAGAGGAGAGCTTCAAATCATAGAAAGTTAGAGTGTCAGTCCTCCTGCACTTAAGTCGGAATTGTATATTTTGAATTTAATTCCGATGCAATTTCTGTGTTTCATCGTCAGTAAGAAGTTCCACGGTATACAGTAAACCTGAAGTGAAGCATCAGAATCTAAAACTGGACTCACAGGAGAGGTTCAAATCATAGAAAGTTAGAGTGTCAGTCCTCTTGTACTTAAGTCGGCATTGTGCCTTTTGTATTAAATTCGGGTGCAATTTCTGTGTTTTATCGTCAATAAGAAGGTCCAAGGGATAGAGTAAACCTGAAGTGAAGCATCGGAATCTAAAACTGGACTCAGAGGAGAGGTTCAAATCATAGAAAGTTAGAGTGTCGGTCCTCTTGTACTTAAGTCGGCATTGTGCCTTTGGTATTATATTAGGATGCAATTTCTGTGTTTTGTCCTCAATAAGCAGGTCCAAGGGATACAGTAAACCTGAAGTGAAGCATCGGAATCTAAAACTGGACTCACAGGAGAAGTTCAAATCATAGAAAGTTAGAGTGTAAGTCCTCTTGTACTTAAGTCGGCATTGTGCCTTTTGAATTTAATTCCGATGCAATTTCTGTGTTTCATCGTCAATAAGAAGTTCCAAGGGATACAGTAAACCTGAAGTGAAGCATCGGAATCTAAAACTGGACTCACAGGACAGTTTCAAATCAAAGAAAGTTAGAGAGTCAGTCCTCTTGTACTTAAGTCGGTATTGTGCCTTTAAAATTTAATTCCGATGCAATTTCTGTGTTTCATCGTCAATAAGAAGTTCCAAGGTATACAGTAAACCTGAAGTAAAGCATCGGAATCCAAAACTGGACTCAGAGGAGAGGTTAAAATCAAAGAAAGTTAGAGTGTCGGTCCTCTTGTACTTAAGTCGGCATTGTGCTTTTTGTATTAAATTCGGATGCAATTTCTGTGTTTTGTCGTCAATAAGAAGGTCCAAGGGATACAGTAAACCTGAAGTGAAGCATCGGAATCTAAAACTGGACTCACAGGAGAAGTTCAAATCATAGAAAGTTAGAGTGTAAATCCTCTTGTACTTAAGTCGGCATTGTGCCTTTTGTATTAAATTAGAATGCAATTTCTGTGTTTCATCGTCAATAAGAAGTTCCAAGGGATACAGTAAACCTGAAGTGAAGCATCGGAATATAAAACTGGACTCACAGGAGAGTTTCAAGTTAGAGTGTCAGTCCTCTTGTACTTAAGTCGGCATTGTGCCTTTTGAATTTAATTCCGATACAATTTCTGTGTTTCATCGTCAATAAGGAGTTCCAAGGTATACAGTAAACCTGAAGTGAAGCATCGGAATCTTAAACTGGACTCACAGGAGAGGTACTTAAGACGGCATTGTGCCTTTTGAATTTAATTCCGAAGCAATTTCTGTGTTTCATCGTCAATAAGAAGTTCCATGGTATACAGTAAACCTGAAGTGAAGTATCGGAACCTAAAACTGGACTCACAGGAGAGGTTCAAATCATAGAAAGTGAGAGTGTCAGTCCTGTTGTACTTAAGTCGGCATTATGCCTTTTGTATTAAATTCGAATGCAATTTCTGTGTTTCATCGTCAATAAGACTTTCCAAGGTATACAGCAAACCTGAAGTGAAGCATCGGAATCTAAATCTGGACTCACCGGAGAGGTTCAAATCATAGAAAGTTAGAGTGTAAGTCCTCTTGTACTTAAGTCGGCATTGTGCCTTTTGAATTTAATTCCGATGCAATTTCTGTGTTTCATCGTCAATAAGAAGTTCCAAGGGATACAGTAAACCTGAAGTGAAGCATCGGAATCTAAAACTGGACTCACAGGACAGTTTCAAATCATAGAAAGTTAGAGAGTCAGTCCTCTTGTACTTAAGTCGGTATTGTGCCTTTAAAATTTAATTCCGATGCAATTTCTGTGTTTCATCGTCAATAAGAAGTTCCAAGGTATACAGTAAACCTGAAGTAAAGCATCGGAATCCAAAACTGGACTCAGAGGAGAGGTTAAAATCAAAGAAAGTTAGAGTGTCGGTCCTCTTGTACTTAAGTCGGCATTGTGCTTTTTGTATTAAATTCGGATGCAATTTCTGTGTTTTGTCGTCAATAAGAAGGTCCAAGGGATACAGTAAACCTGAAGTGAAGCATCGGAATCTAAAACTGGACTCACAGGAGAAGTTCAAATCATAGAAAGTTAGAGTGTAAATCCTCTTGTACTTTAGTCGGCATTGTGCCTTTTGTATTAAATTAGAATGCAATTTCTGTGTTTCATCGTCAATAAGAAGGTCCAAGGGATACAGTAACCCTGAAGTGAAGCATCGGAATATAAAACTAGACTCACAGGAGAATTTCAAATCATAGAAAGTTAGAGTGTCAGTCCTCTTGTACTTAAGTCGGCATTGTGCCTTTTGAATTTAATTCCGATACAATTTCTGTGTTTCATCGTCAATAAGGAGTTCCAAGGTATACAGTAAACCTGAAGTGAAGAATCGGAATCTTAAACTGGACTCACAGGAGAGGTTCAAATCATAGAAAGTTAGAATGTCAGTCCTCTTGTACTTAAGACGGCATTGTGCCTTTTGAATTTAATTCCGAAGCAATTTCTGTGTTTCATCGTCAATAAGAAGTTCCATGGTATACAGTAAACCTGAAGTGAAGTATCGGAATCTAAAACTGGACTCACAGGAGAGGTTCAAATCATAGAAAGTGAGAGTGTCAGTCCTGTTGTACTTAAGTCGGCATTATGCCTTTTGTATTAAATTCGGATGCAATTTCTGTGTTTCATCGTCAATAAGACATTCCAAGGAATACAGTAAACCTGAAGTGAAGCATCGGAATCTAAAACTGGACTCACCGGAGAGGTTCAAATCATAGAAAGTGAGAGTGTCAGTCCTCTTGTCCTTAAGTCGGCATTGTGCCTTTTGAATTTTATACCGATGCAATTTCTGTGTTTCATCGTCAATACGAAGGTCCAAGGGTACAGTAAACCTGAAGTGAAGCATCGGAATCTAAAACTGAACTCACAGGAGAGGTTCAAATCATAGAAAGTTAGAGTGTCAGTCCTCTTGTACCTAAGTCGGCACTGTGCTTTTAGAATTTCATTCCGATGCAATTTCTGTGTTCCATCGTCAATAAGAAGTTCCAAGGTATACAGGAAACCTGAAGTGAAGCATCGGAATCTAAAACTGGACTCACAGGAGAGGTTCAAATCATAGAAGGTTAGAGAGTCAGTCCTCTTGTACTTAAGTCGGCATTGTGCCTTTTGAATTTAATACCGATGCAATATCTGTGTTTCATCGTCAATACGAAGTTCCAAGGTATACAGTAAACCTGAAGTAAAGCATAGGAATCTAAAACTGGACTCAGAGGAGAGGTTCAAATCATAGAAAGTTAGAGTGTCAGTCCTCTTGCACTTAAGTCGGCATTGTATATTTTGAATTTAATTCCGATGCAATTTCTGTGTTTCATCGTCAGTAAGAAGTTCCACGGTATACAGTAAACCTGAAGTGAAGCATCGGAATCTAAAACTGGACTCACAGGAGAAGTTCAAATCATAGAAAGTTAGAGTGTAAGTCCTGTTGTACTTAAGTCGGCATTGTGCTTTTGTACTAAATTCGAATGCAATTTCTGTTTTTCATCGTCAATAAGAAGGTCCAAGGTATACAGTAAACCTGAAGTGAAGCATCGGAATCTAAAACTGGACTCACAGGAGAGTTTCAAATCATAGAAAGTTAGAGTGTCAGTCCTCTTGTACTTAAGTCGGCATTGTGCCTTTTGTATTAAACTCAGATGCAATTTCTGTGTTTTATCGACAGTAAGAAGGCACAAGGGATACAGTAAACCTGAAGTGAAGCATCGGAATCTAAAACTGGACTCACAGGAGAAGTTCAAATCATAGAAAGTTAGAGTGTAAGTCCTCTTGTACTTAAGTCGGCATTGTGCCTTTTGTATTAAATTCGAATGCAATTTCTGTGTTTTATCGTCAATAAGACTTTCCAAGGTATACAGTAAACCTGAAGTGAAGCATCGGAATCTAAAACTGGACTCACCGGAGAGGTTCAAATCATAGAAAGTTAGAGAGTCAGTCCTCTTGTACTTAAGTCGGCATTGTGCCTTTTGAATTTAATACCGATGCAATATCTGTGTTTCATCGTCAATACGAAGTTCCAAGGTATACAGTAAACCTGAAGTAAAGCATAGGAATCTAAAACTGGACTCAGAGGAGAGCTTCAAATCATAGAAAGTTAGAGTGTCAGTCCTCCTGCACTTAAGTCGGCATTGTATATTTTGAATTTAATTCCGATGCAATTTCTGTGTTTCATCGTCAGTAAGAAGTTCCACGGTATACAGTAAACCTGAAGCGAAGCATCAGAATCTAAAACTGGACTCACAGGAGAGGCTCAAATCATAGAAAGTTAGAGTGTCAGTCCTCTTGTACTTCAGTCGGCATTGTGCCTTTTGTATTAAATTCGGGTGCAATTTCTGTGTTTTATCGTCAATAAGAAGGTCCAAGGGATAGAGTAAACCTGAAGTGAAGCATCGGAATCTAAAACTGGACTCAGAGGAGAGGTTCAAATCATAGAAAGTTAGAGTGTCGGTCCTCTTGTACTTATGTCGGCAAATTGCCTTTGGTATTAAATTAGGATGCAATTTCTGTGTTTTGTCCTCAATAAGAAGGTCCAAGGGATACAGTAAACCTGAAGTGAAGCATCGGAATCTAAAACTGGACTCACAGGAGAAGTTCAAATCATAGAAAGTTAGAGTGTAAGTCCTCTTGTACTTAAGTCTGCATTGTGCCTTTTGAATTTAATTCCGATGCAATTTCTGTGTTTCATCGTCAATAAGAAGTTCCAAGGGATACACTAAACCTGAAGTGAAGCATCGGAATCTAAAACTGGACTCACCGGAGAGGTTCAAATCATAGAAAGTGAGAGTGTCAGTCCTCTTGTCCTTAAGTCGGCATTGTGCCATTTGAATTTTATACCGATGCAATTTCTGTGTTTCATCGTCAATAAGAAGGTCGAAGGGATACAGTAAACCTGAAGTGAAGCATCGGAATCTAAAACTGGACTCACAGGAGAGGTTCACATCATAGAAAGTTAGAGTGCCAGTCCTCTTGTACTTAAGACGGCATTGTGCTTTTTGAATTTCATTCCGATGCAATTTCTGTGTTCCATCGTCAATAAGAAGTTCCAAGGTATACGGTAAACCTGAAGTGAAGCATCGGAATCTAAAACTGGACTCACAGGAGAGGTTCAAATCATAGATAGTTAGAGAGTCAGTCCTCTTGTACTTAAGTCGGCATTGTGCCTTTTGAATTTAATACCGATGCAATATCTGTGGTTCATCGTCAATACGAAGTTCCAAGGTATACAGTAAACTTGAAGTAAAGCATAGGAATCTAAAACAGGACTCAGAGGAGAGCTTCAAATCATAGAAAGTTAGAGTGTCAGTCCTCCTGCACTTAAGTCGGAATTGTATATTTTGAATTTAATTCCGATGCAATTTCTGTGTTTCATCGTCAGTAAGAAGTTCCACGGTATACAGTAAACCTGAAGTGAAGCATCAGAATCTAAAACTGGACTCACAGGAGAGGTTCAAATCATAGAAAGTTAGAGTGTCAGTCCTCTTGTACTTAAGTCGGCATTGTGCCTTTTGTATTAAATTCGGGTGCAATTTCTGTGTTTTATCGTCAATAAGAAGGTCCAAGGGATAGAGTAAACCTGAAGTGAAGCATCGGAATCTAAAACTGGACTCAGAGGAGAGGTTCAAATCATAGAAAGTTAGAGTGTCGGTCCTCTTGTACTTAAGTCGGCATTGTGCCTTTGGTATTAAATTAGGATGCAATTTCTGTGTTTTGTCCTCAATAAGCAGGTCCAAGGGATACAGTAAACCTGAAGTGAAGCATCGGAATCTAAAACTGGACTCACAGGAGAAGTTCAAATCATAGAAAGTTAGAGTGTAAGTCCTCTTGTACTTAAGTCGGCATTGTGCCTTTTGAATTTAATTCCGATGCAATTTCTGTGTTTCATCGTCAATAAGAAGTTCCAAGGGATACAGTAAACCTGAAGTGAAGCATCGGAATCTAAAACTGGACTCACAGGACAGTTTCAAATCAAAGAAAGTTAGAGAGTCAGTCCTCTTGTACTTAAGTCGGTATTGTGCCTTTAAAATTTAATTCCGATGCAATTTCTGTGTTTCATCGTCAATAAGAAGTTCCAAGGTATACAGTAAACCTGAAGTAAAGCATCGGAATCCAAAACTGGACTCAGAGGAGAGGTTAAAATCAAAGAAAGTTAGAGTGTCGGTCCTCTTGTACTTAAGTCGGCATTGTGCTTTTTGTATTAAATTCGGATGCAATTTCTGTGTTTTGTCGTCAATAAGAAGGTCCAAGGGATACAGTAAACCTGAAGTGAAGCATCGGAATCTAAAACTGGACTCACAGGAGAAGGTCAAATCATAGAAAGTTAGAGTGTAAATCCTCTTGTACTTAAGTCGGCATTGTGCCTTTTGTATTAAATTAGAATGCAATTTCTGTGTTTCATCGTCAATAAGAAGTTCCAAGGGATACAGTAAACCTGAAGTGAAGCATCGGAATATAAAACTGGACTCACAGGAGAGTTTCAAGTTAGAGTGTCAGTCCTCTTGTACTTAAGTCGGCATTGTGCCTTTTGAATTTAATTCCGATACAATTTCTGTGTTTCATCGTCAATAAGGAGTTCCAAGGTATACAGTAAACCTGAAGTGAAGCATCGGAATCTTAAACTGGACTCACAGGAGAGGTACTTAAGACGGCATTGTGCCTTTTGAATTTAATTCCGAAGCAATTTCTGTGTTTCATCGTCAATAAGAAGTTCCATGGCATACAGTAAACCTGAAGTGAAGTATCGGAACCTAAAACTGGACTCACAGGAGAGGTTCAAATCATAGAAAGTGAGAGTGTCAGTCCTGTTGTACTTAAGTCGGCATTATGCCTTTTGTATTAAATTCGAATGCAATTTCTGTGTTTCATCGTCAATAAGACTTTCCAAGGTATACAGCAAACCTGAAGTGAAGCATCGGAATCTAAATCTGGACTCACCGGAGAGGTTCAAATCATAGAAAGTGAGAGTGTCAGTCCTCTTGTCCTTAAGTCGGCATTGTGCCATTTGAATTTTATACCGATGTAATTTCTGTGTTTCATCGTCAATAAGAAGGTCGAATGGGATACAGTAAACCTGAAGTGGAGCATCGGAATCTAAAACTGGACTCACAGGAGAGGTTCACATCATAGAAAGTTAGAGTGCCAGTCCTCTTGTACTTAAGACGGCATTGTGCTTTTTGAATTTCATTCCGATGCAATTTCTGTGTTCCATCGTCAATAAGAAGTTCCAAGGTATACAGTAAACCTGAAGTGAAGCATCGGAATCTAAAACTCGACTCACAGGAGAGGTTCAAATCATAGAAAGTTAGAGAGTCAGTCCTCTTGTACTTAAGTCGGCATTGTGCCTTTTGAATTTAATACCGATGCAATATCTGTGTTTCATCGTCAATACGAAGTTCCAAGGTATACAGTAAACCTGAAGTAAAGCATAGGAATCTAAAACTGGACTCAGAGGAGAGCTTCAAATCATAGAAAGTTAGAGTGTCAGTCCTCCTGCACTTAAGTCGGCATTGTATATTTTGAATTTAATTCCGATGCAATTTCTGTGTTTCATCGTCAGTAAGAAGTTCCACGGTATACAGTAAACCTGAAGTGAAGCATCAAAATCTAAAACTGGACAAACAGGAGAGGTTCAAATCATAGAAAGTTAGAGTGTCAGTCCTCTTGTACTTAAGTCGGCATTGTGCCTTTTGTATTAAATTCGGGTGCAATTTCTGTGTTTCATCGTCAATAAGAAGTTCCAAGGGATACAGTAAACCTGAAGTGAAGCATCGGAATCTAAAACTGGACTCACCGGAGAGGTTCAAATCATAGAAAGTGAGAGTGTCAGTCCTCTTGTCCTTAAGTCGGCATTGTGCCATTTGAATTTTGTACCGATGCAATTTCTGTGTTTCATCGTCAATAAGAAGGTCGAAGGGATACAGTAAACCTGAAGTGAAGCATCGGAATCTAAAACTGGACTCACAGGAGAGGTTCACATCATAGAAAGTTAGAGTGCCAGTCCTCTTGTACTTAAGACGGCATTGTGCTTTTTGAATTTCATTCCGATGCAATTTCTGTGTTCCATCGTCAATAAGATGTTCCAAGGTATACGGTAAACCTGAAGTGAAGCATCGGAATCTAAAACTGGACTCACAGGAGAGGTTCAAATCATAGAAAGTTAGAGAGTCAGTCCTCTTGTACTTAAGTCGGCATTGTGCCTTTTGAATTTAATACCGATGCAATATCTGTGGTTCATCGTCAATACGAAGTTCCAAGGTATACAGTAAACCTGAAGTAAAGCATAGGAATCTAAAACTGGACTCAGAGGAGAGCTTCAAATCATAGAAAGTTAGAGTGTCAGTCCTCCTGCACTTAAGTCGGCATTGTATATTTTGAATTTAATTCCGATGCAATTTCTGTGTTTCATCGTCAGTAAGAAGTTCCACGGTATACAGTAAACCTGAAGTGAAGCATCAGAATCTAAAACTGGACTCACAGGAGAGGTTCAAATCATAGAAAGTTAGAGTGTCAGTCCTCTTGTACTTAAGTCGGCATTGTGCCTTTTGTATTAAATTCGGGTGCAATTTCTGTGTTTTATCGTCAATAAGAAGGTCCAAGGGATAGAGTAAACCTGAAGTGAAGCATCGGAATCTAAAACTGGACTCAGAGGAGAGGTTCAAATCATAGAAAGTTAGAGTGTCGGTCCTCTTGTACTTAAGTCGGCATTGTGCCTTTGGTATTAAATTAGGATGCAATTTCTGTGTTTTGTCCTCAATAAGAAGGTCCAATGGATACAGTAAACCTGAAGTGAAGCATCGGAATCTAAAACTGGACTCACAGGAGAAGTTCAAATCATAGAAAGTTAGAGTGTAAGTCCTCTTGTACTTAAGTCGGCATTGTGCCTTTTGAATTTAATTCCGATGCAATTTCTGTGTTTCATCGTCAATAAGAAGTTCCAAGGGATACAGTAAACCTGAAGTGAAGCATCGGAGTCTAAAACTGGACTCACAGGACAGTTTCAAATCATAGAAAGTTAGAGAGTCAGTCCTCTTGTACTTAAGTCGGTATTGTGCCTTTAAAATTTAATTCCGATGCAATTTCTGTGTTTCATCGTCAATAAGAAGTTCCAAGGTATACAGTAAACCTGAAGTAAAGCATCGGAATCCAAAACTGGACTCAGAGGAGAGGTTAAAATCAAAGAAAGTTAGAGTGTCGGTCCTCTTGTACTTAAGTCGGCATTGTGCTTTTTGTATTAAATTCGGATGCAATTTCTGTGTTTTGTCGTCAATAAGAAGGTCCAAGGGATACAGTAAACCTGAAGTGAAGCATCGGAATCTAAAACTGGACTCACAGGAGAAGTTCAAATCATAGAAAGTTAGAGTGTAAATCCTTTTGTACTTAAGTCGGCATTGTGCCTTTTGTATTAAATTAGAATGCAATTTCTGTGTTTCATCGTCAATAAGAAGGTCCAAGGGATACAGTAAACCTGAAGTGAAGCATCGGAATATAAAACTGGACTCACAGGAGAGTTTCAAGTTAGAGTGTCAGTCCTCTTGTACTTAAGTCGGCATTGTGCCTTTTGAATTTAATTAAGATACAATTTCTGTGTTTCATCGTCAATAAGGAGTTCCAAGGTATACAGTAAACATGAAGTGAAGCATCGGAATCTTAAACTGGACTCACAGGAGAGGTACTTAAGACGGCATTGTGCCTTTTGAATTTAATTCCGAAGCAATTTCTGTGTTTCATCGTCAATAAGAAGTTCCATGGTATACAGTAAACCTGAAGTGAAGTATCGGAACCTAAAACTGGACTCACAGGAGAGGTTCAAATCATAGAAAGTGAGAGTGTCAGTCCTGTTGTACTTAAGTCGGCATTATGCCTTTTGTATTAAATTCGGATGCAATTTCTGTGTTTCATCGTCAATAAGACTTTCCAAGGTATACAGTAAACCTGAAGTGAAGCATCGGAATCTAAATCTGGACTCACCGGAGAGGTTCAAATCATAGAAAGTGAGAGTGTCAGTCCTCTTGTCCTTAAGTCGGCATTGTGCCATTTGAATTTTATACCGATGCAATTTCTGTGTTTCATCGTCAATAAGAAGGTCGAATGGGATACAGTAAACCTGAAGTGAAGCATCGGAATCTAAAACTGGACTCACAGGAGAGGTTCACATCATAGAAAGTTAGAGTGCCAGTCCTCTTGTACTTAAGACGGCATTGTGCTTTTTGAATTTCATTCCGATGCAATTTCTGTGTTCCATCGTCAATAAGAAGTTCCAAAGTATACAGTAAACCTGAAGTGAAGCATCAGAATCTAAAACTGGACTCAGAGGAGAGGTTCAAATCATAGAAAGTTAGAGTGTCGGTCCTCTTGTACTTAAGTCGGCATTGTGCCTTTGGTATTAAATTAGAATGCAATTTCTGTGTTTTGTCCTCAATAAGAAGGTCCAATGGATACAGTAAACCTGAAGTGAAGCATCGGGATCTAAAACTGGACTCAGAGGAGAAGTTCAAATCATAGAAAGTTAGAGTGTAAGTCCTCTTGTACTTAAGTCGGCATTGTGCCTTTTGTATTAAATTCGAATGCAATTTCTGTGTTTCATCGTCAATAAGAAGGTCCAAGGGATACAGTAAACCTGAAGTGAAGCATCGGAATCTAAAACTGGACTCACAGGAGAGTTTCAAATCATAGAAAGTTAGAGTGTCAGTCCTCTTGTACTTAAGTCGGCATTATGCCTTTTGTATTAAATTCGGATGCAATTTCTGTGTTTCATCGTCAATAAGAAGGTCCAAGGGATACAGTAAACCTGAAGTGAAGCATCGGAATCTAAAACTGGACTCACAGGAGAGGTTCACATCATAGAAAGTTAGAGTGCAGTCCTCTTGTACTTAAGTCGGCATTGTGCTTTTTGAATTTCATTCCGACGCAATTTCTGTGTTCCATCGCCAATAAGAAGTTCCAAGGTATACAGTAAACCTGAAGTGAAGCATCGGAATCTAAAACTGGACTCACAGGAGAGGTTCAAATCATAGAAAGTTAGAGAGTCAGTCCTCTTGTACTTAAGTCGGCATTGTGCCTTTTGAATTTAATACCGATGCAATATCTGTGTTTCATCGTCAATACGAAGTTCCAAGGTATACAGTAAACCTGAAGTAAAGCATAGGAATCTAAAACTTTACTCAGAGGAGAGGTTCAAATCATAGAAAGTTAGAGTGTCAGACCTCCTGCACTTAAGTCGGCATTGTATATTTTGAATTTAATTCCGATGCAATTTCTGTGTTTCATCGTCAGTAAGAAGTTCCACGGTATACAGTAAACCTGAAGTGAAGCATCGGAATCTAAAACTGGACTCACAGGACAGTTTCAAATCATAGAAAGTTAGAGAGTCAGTCCTCTTGTACTTAAGTCGGTATTGTGCCTTTAAAATTTAATTCCGATGCAATTTCTGTGTTTCATCGTCAATAAGTAGTTCCAAGGTATACAGTAAACCTGAAGTAAAGCATCGGAATCCAAAACTGGACTCAGAGGAGAGGTTAAAATCAAAGAAAGTTAGAGTGTCGGTCCTCTTGTACTTAAGTCGGCATTGTGCTTTTTGTATTAAATTCGGATGCAATTTCTGTGTTTTGTCGTCAATAAGAAGGTCCAAGGGATACAGTAAACCTGAAGTGAAGAATCGGAATCTAAAACTGGACTCACAGGAGAAGTTCAAATCATAGAAAGTTAGAGTGTAAATCCTCTTGTACTTAAGTCGACATTGTGCCTTTTGTATTAAAATCGAATGCAATTTCTGTGTTTCATCGTCAATAAGAAGGTCCAAGGGATACAGTAAACCTGAAGTGAAGCATCGGAATATAAAACTGGACTCACAGGAGAGTTTCAAATCATAGAAAGTTAGAGTGTCAGTCCTCTTGTACTTAAGTCGGCATTGTGCCTTTTGAATTTAATTCCGATGCAATTTCTGTGTTTCATCGTCAATAAGGAGTTCCAAGGTATACAGTAAACCTGAAGTGAAGCATCGGAATCTTAAACTGGACTCACAGGAGAGGTTCAAATCATAGAAAGTTAGAATGTCAGTCCTCTTGTACTTAAGACGGCATTGTGCCTTTTGAATTTAATTCCGATGCAATTTCTGTGTTTCATCGTCAATAAGAAGTTCCATGGTATACAGTAAACCTGAAGTGAAGTATCGGAATCTAAAACTGGACTCACAGGAGAGGTTCAAATCATAGAAAGTGAGAGTGTCAGTCCTGTTGTACTTAAGTCGACATTATGCCTTTTGTATTAAATTCGGATGCAATTTCTGTGTTTCATCGTCAATAAGACTTTCCAAGGAATACAGTAAACCTGAAGTGAAGCATCGGAATCTAAAACTGGACTCACCGGAGAGGTTCAAATCATAGAAAGTGAGAGTGTCAGTCCTCTTGTCCTTAAGTCGGCATTGTGCCTCTTGAATTTTATACCGATGCAATTTCTGTGTTTCATCGTCAATAGGAAGGTCCAAGGGTACAGTAAACCTGAAGTGAAGCATCGGAATCTAAAACTGGACTCACAGGAGAGGTTCAAATCATAGAAAGTTAGAGTGTCAGTCCTCTTGTACCTAAGTCGGCATTGTGCTTTTAGAATTTCATTCCGATGCAATTTCTGTGTTCCATCGTCAATAAGAAGTTCCAAGGTATACAGGAAACCTGAAGTGAAGCATCGGAATCTAAAACTGGACTCACAGGAGAGGTTCAAATCATAGAAGGTTAGAGAGTCAGTCATCTTGTACTTAAGTCGGCATTGTGCCTTTTAAATTTAATACCGATGCAATATCTGTGTTTCATCGTCAATACGAAGTTCCAAGGTATACAGTAAACCTGAAGTAAAGCATAGGAATCTAAACCTGGACTCAGAGGAGAGGTTCAAAGCATAGAAAGTTAGAGTGTCAGTCCTCCTGCACTTAAGTCGGCATTGTATATTTTGAATTTAATTCCGATGCAATTTCTGTGTTTCATCGTCAGTAAGAAGTTCCACGGTATACAGTAAACCTGAAGTGAAGCATCGGAATCTAAAACTGGACTCACAGAAGAGGTTTAAATCATAGAAAGTTAGAGTGTCAGTCCTCCTGTACTTAAGTCGGCATTGTGCCCTTTGTATTAAATTCGGGTGCAATTTCTGTGTTTTATCGTCAATAAGAAGGTCCAAGGGATACAGTAAACCTGAAGTGAAGCATCGGAATCTAAAAGTGGACTCAGAGGAGAGGCTCAAATCATAGAAAGTTAGAGTGTCGGTCCCCTTGTACTTAAGTCGGCATTGTGCCTTTGGTATTAAATTAGGATGCAATTTCTAAGTTTTGTCCTCAATAAGAAGGTCCAACGGATACAGTAATCCTGAAGTGAAGCATCGGAATCTAAAACTGGCCTCACAGGAGAAGTTCAAATCATAGAAAGTTAGAGTGTAAGTCCTCTTGTACTTAAGTCGGCATTGTGCCTTTTGTATTAAATTCGAATGCAATTTCTGTGTTTCATCGTCAATAAGAAGGTCCAAGGTATACAGTGAACCTGAAGTGAAGCATCGGAGTCTAAAACTGGACTCACAGGAGAGGTTCAAATCATAGAAGGTTAGAGAGTCAGTCATCTTGTACTTAAGTCGGCATTGTGATTTTGAAATTAATCCAGATGCAAATTCTGTGTTTCATCGTCAATAAGAAGTTCCAAGGTATACAGTAAACCTGAAGTGAAGAATCGGAATCTAAATCTGGACTCACAGGAGAGGTTCAAATCATAGAAAGTTAAAGTGTCAGTCCTCTTGTACTTAAGTCGGCATTGTGCCTTTTGAATTTAATTTCGATGCAATTTCTGTGTTTCATCGTCTATAAGAAGTTCCAAGGTATACAGTAAAGCTGAAGTGAAGCATCGGAATCTAAAACTGGACTCACAGGAGAGGTTCAAATCATAGAAAGTTAGAGTGTCAGTCCTCTTGTACTTAAGTCGGCATTGTTCCTTTTGTATTAAATTCGGATGCAATTTCTGTGTTTCATCGTCAATAAGAAGGTCCAAGGGATACAGGAAACCTGAAGTGAAGCATCGGAATCTAAAACTGGACTCACAGGAGAGTTTCAAATCATAGAATGTTAGAGAGTCAGTCCTCTTGTACTTAAGTCGGTATTGTGCCTTTTGAATTTAATTCCGATGCAATTTCTGTGTTTCATCGTCAATAAGAAGTTCCAAGGTATACAGTAAACCTGAAGTAAAGCATCGGAATCTGAAACTGGACTCAGAGGAGAGGTTAAAATCAAAGAAAGTTAGAGTGTCGGTCCTCTTGTACTTAAGTCGGCATTGTGCCTTTGGTATTAAATTAGGATGCAATTTCTGAGTTTTGTCCTCAATAAGAAGGTCCAAGGGATACAGTAAACCTGAAGTGAAGCATCGGAATCTAAAACTGGACTCACAGGAGAAGTTCAAATCATAGAAAGTTTGAGTGTCAGTCCTCTTGTACTTAAGTCGGCATTGTGCCTTTTGTATTAAATTCGGATGCAATTTCTGTGTTTTGTCGTGAATAAGAGGGTCCAAGGGATACAGTAAACCTGAAGTGAAGCATCGGAATCTAAAACTGGACTCACAGGAGAAGTTCAAATCATAGAAAGTTAGAGTGTAAATCCTCTTGTACTTAAGTCGGCATTGTGCCTTTTGTATTAAATTAGAATGCAATTACTGTGTTTCATCGTCAATAAGAAGGTCCAAGGGATACAGTAAACCTGAAGTGAAGCATCGGAATATAAAACTGGACTCACAGGAGAGTTTCAAATCATAGAAAGTTAGAGTGTCAGTCCTCTTGTACTTAAGTCGGCATTGTGCCTTTTGAATTTAATACCGATGCAATATCTGTGTTTCATCGTCAATACGAAGTTCCAGGGTATACAGTAAACCTGAAGTAAAGCATAGGAATCTAAAACTGGACTCAGAGGAGAGGTTCAAATCATAGAAAGTTAGAGTGTCAGTCCTCCTGCACTTAAGTCGGCATTGTATATTTTGAATTTAATTCAGATGCAATTTCTGTGTTTCATCGTCAGTAAGAAGTTCCACGGTATACAGTAAACCTGAAGTGAAGCATCGGAATCTAAAACTGGACTCACAGGAGAGGTTCAAATCATAGAAAGTTAGAGTGTCAGTCCTCTTGTACTTAAGTCGGCATTGTGCCTTTTGTATTAAATTCGGGTGCAATTTCTGTGTTTTATCGTCAATAAGAAGGTCCAAGGGATACAGTAAACCTGAAGTGAAGCATCGGAATCTAAAACTGGACTCAGAGGAGAGGTTCAAATAATAGAAAGTTAGAGTGTCGGTCCTCTTGTACTTAAGTCGGCATTGTGCCTTTGGTATTAAATTAGGATGCAATTTCAGTGTTTTGTCCTCAATAAGAAAGTCCAAGGGATACAGTAAACCTGAAGTGAAGCATCGGAATCTAAAACTGGACTCACAGGAGAAGTTCAAATCATAGAAAGTTAGAATGTCAGTCCTCTTGTACATAAGTCGGCATTGTGCCTTTTGAATTTAATTCCGATGCAATTTCTGTGTCTCATCGTCAATAAGAAGTTCCAAGGTATATAGTAAACCTGAAGTGAAGCATCGGAATCTTAAACTAGACTCACAGGAGAGGTTCAAATCATAGAAAGTTAGAATGTCAGTCCTCTTGTACATAAGTCGGCATTGTGCCTTTTGAATTTAATTCCGATGCAATTTCTGTGTTTCATCGTCAATAAGAAGTTCCAAGCTATACAGTAAACCTGAAGTGAAGCATCGGAATCTAAAACTGGTCTCACAGAAGAGGTTCAAATCATAGAATGTTAGAGTGTCAGTCCTCTTGTACTTAAGTCGGCATTGTGCCTTTTGAATTTAATTCCGATGCAATTTCTGTGTTTCATCGTCAATAAGAAGTTCCGTGGTATACAGTAAACCTGAAGTGAGGCACCGGAATCTAAAACTGGTCTCACAGGAGAGGTTCAAATCATAGAAAGTGAGAGTGTCAGTCCTGTTGTACTTAAGTCGGCATTATGCCTTTTGTATTAAATTCGGATGCAATTTCTGTGTTTCATCGTCAATAAGACTTTCCAAGTTATACAGTAGTTCTGAAGTGAAGCATCGGAATCTAAAACTGGACTCAGAGGAGAGGTTAAAATCAAAGAAAGTTAGAGTGTCGGTCCTCTTGTACTTATGTCGGCATTGTGCCTTTGGTATTAAATTAGGATGCAGTTTCTGAGTTTTGTCCTCAATAAGAAGGTCCAAGGGATACAGTAAACCTGAAGTGAAGCATCGGAATCTAAAACTGGACTCACAGGAGAAGTTCAAATCATAGAAAGTTAGAGTGTCAGTCCTCTTGTACTTAAGTCGGCATTGTGCCTTTTGAATTTAATACCGATGCAATATCTGTGTTTCATCGTCAATACGAAGTTCCAAGGTATACAGTAAACCTGAAGTAAAGCATAGGAATTTAAAACTGGACTCAGAGGAGAGGTTCAAATCATAGAAAGTTAGAGTGTCAGTCCTCCTGCACTTAAGTCGGCATTGTATATTTTGAATTTAATTCCGATGCAATTTCTGTGTTTCATCGTCAGTAAGAAGTTCCACGGTATACAGTAAACCTGAAGTGAAGCATCGGAATCTAAAACTGGACTCACACGAGAGGTTCAAATCATAGAAAGTTAGAGTGTCAGTCCTCTTGTACTTAAGTCGGCATTGTGCCTTTTGTATTAAATTCGGGTGCAATTTCTGTGTTTTATCGTCAATAAGAAGGTCCAAGGGATACAGTAAACCTGAAGTGAATCATCGGAATCTAAAACTGGACTCAGCGGAGAGGTTCAAATCATAGAAAGTTAGAGTGTCGGTCCTCTTGTACTTAAGTCGGCATTGTGCCTTTGGTATTAAATTAGGATGCAATTTCTGTGTTTTGTCCTCAATAAGAAGGTCCAAGGGATACAGTAAACCTGAAGTGAAGCATCGGAATCTAAAACTGGACTCACAGGAGAAGTTCAAATCATAGAAAGTTAGAGTGTAAGTCCTCTTGTACTTAAGTCGGCATTGTGCCTTTTGTATTAAATTCGAATGCAATTTCTATGTTTCATCGTCAATAAGAAGGTCCAAGGGATACAGTAAACCTGAAGTGATGCATCGGAATCTAAAACTGGACTCACAGGTGAGTTTCAAATCATAGAAAGTTAGAGTGTCAGTCCTCTTGTACTTAAGTCGGCATTGTGCCTTTTGAATTTAATTCCGATGCAATTTCTGTGTCTCATCGTCAATAAGAAGTTCCAAGGTATATAGTAAACCTGAAGTGAAGCATCGGAATCTTAAACTAGACTCACAGGAGAGGTTCAAATCATAGAAAGTTAGAATGTCAGTCCTCTTGTCCATAAGCCTGCATTGTGCCTTTTGAATTTAATTCCGATGCAATTTCTGTGTTTCATCGTCAATAAGAAGTTCCAAGGTATACAGTAAACCTGAAGTGAAGCATCGGTATCTAAAACTGGACTCACAGGAGAGGTTCACATCATAGAAAGTTAGAGTGCAGTCCTCTTGTACTTAAGTCGGCATTGTGCTTTTTGAATTTCATTCCGATGCAATTTCTGTGTTCCATCGTCAATAAGAAGTTCCAAGGTATACAGTAAACCTGAAGTGAAGCATCGGAATCTAAAACTGGACTCACAGGAGAGGTTCAAATCATAGAAAGTTAGAGAGTCAGTCCTCTTGTACTTAAGTCGGCATTGTGCCTTTTGAATTTAATACCGATGCAATATCTGTGTTTCATCGTCAATACGAAGTTCCAAGGTATACAGTAAACCCGAAGTAAAGCATAGGAATCTAAAACTGGACTCAGAGGAGAGGTTCAAATCATAGAAAGTTAGAGTGTCAGTCCTCCTGCACTTAAGTCGGCATTGTATATTTTGAATTTAATTCCGATGCAATTTCTGTGTTTCATCGTCAGTAAGAAGTTCCACGGTATACAGTAAACCTGAAGTGAAGCATCGGAATCTAAAACTGGACTCACAGGACAGTTTCAAATCATAGAAAGTTAGAGAGTCAGTCCTCTTGTACTTAAGTCGGTATTGTGCCTTTAAAATTTAATTCCGATGCAATTTCTGTGTTTTATCGTCAATAAGAAGTTCCAAGGTATACAGTAAACCTGAAGTAAAGCATCGGAATCCAAAACTGGACTCAGAGGAGAGGTTAAAATCAAAGAAAGTTAGAGTGTCGGTCCTCTTGTACTTAAGTCGGCATTGTGCTTTTTGTATTAAATTCGGATGCAATTTCTGTGTTTTGTCGTCAATAAGAAGGTCCTAGGGATACAGTAAACCTGAAGTGAAGCATCGGAATCTAAAACTGGACTCACAGGAGAAGTTCAAATCATAGAAAGTTAGAGTGTAAATCCTCTTGTACTTAAGTCGGCATTGTGCCTTTTGTATTAAATTCGGATGCAATTTCTGTGTTTCATCGTCAATAAGGCGTTCCAAGGTATACAGTAAACCTGAAGTGAAGCATCGGAATCTTAAACTGGACTGACAGGAGAGGTTCAAATCATAGAAAGTTAGAATGTCAGACCTCTTGTACTTAAGACGGCATTGTGCCTTTTGAATTTAATTCCGATGCAATTTCTGTGTTTCATCGTCAATAAGAAGTTCCATGGTATACAGTAAACCTGAAGTGAAGTATCGGAATCTAATACTGGACTCACAGGAGAGGTTCAAATCATAGAAAGTGAGAGTGTCAGTCCTGTTGTACTTAAGTCGGCATTATGCCTTTTGTATTAAATTCGGATGCAATTTCTGTGTTTCATCGTCAATAAGACTTTCCAAGGAATACAGTAAACCTGAAGTGAAGCATCGGAATCTAAAACTGGACTCACCGGAGAGGTTCAAATCATAGAAAGTGAGAGTGTCAGTCCTCTTGTCCTTAAGTCGGCATTGTGCCTTTTGAATTTTATACCGATGCAATTTCTGTGTTTCATCGTCAATAGGAAGGTCCAAGGGTACAGTAAACCTGAAGTGAAGCATCGGAATCTAAAACTGGACTCACAGGAGAGGTTCAAATCATAGAAAGTTAGAGTGTCAGTCCTCTTGTACCTAAGTCGGCATTGTGCTTTTAGAATTTCATTCCGATGCAATTTCTGTGTTCCATCGTCAATAAGAAGTTCCAAGGTATACAGGAAACCTGAAGTGAAGCATCGGAATCTAAAACTGGACTCACAGGAGAGGTTCAAATCATAGAAGGTTAGAGAGTCAGTCATCTTGTACTTAAGTCGGCATTGGGCCTTTTAAATTTAATACCGATGCAATATCTGTGTTTCATCGTCAATACGAAGTTCCAAGGTATACAGTAAACCTGAAATAAAGCATAGGAATCTAAAACTGGACTCAGAGGAGAGGTTCAAATCATAGAAAGTTAGAGTGTCAGTCCTCCTGCACTTAAGTCGGCATTGTATATTTTGAATTTAATTCCGATGCAATTTCTGTGTTTCATCGTCAGTAAGAAGTTCCACGGTATACAGTAAACCTGAAGTGAAGCATCGGAATCTAAAACTGGACTCACAGGACAGTTTCAAATCATAGAAAGTTAGAGGGTCAGTCCTCTTGTACTTAAGTCGGTATTGTGCCTTTAAAATTTAATTCCGATGCAATTTCTGTGTTTCATCGTCAATAAGAAGTTCCAAGGTATACAGTAAACCTGAAGTAAAGCATCGGAATCCAAAACTGGACTCAGAGGAGAGGTTAAAATCAAAGAAAGTTAGAGTGTCGGTCCTCTTGTACTTAAGTCGGCATTGTGCTTTTTGTATTAAATTCGGATGCAATTTCTGTGTTTTGTCGTCAATAAGAAGGTCCAAGGGATACAGTAAACCTGAAGTGAAGCATCGGAATCTAAAACTGGACTCACAGGAGAAGTTCAAATCATAGAAAGTTAGAGTGTAAATCCTCTTGTACTTAAGTCGGCATTGTGCCTTTTGTATTAAATTCGAATGCAATTTCTGTGCTTCATCGTCAATAAGAAGGTCCAAGGGATACAGTAAACCTGAAGTGAAGCATCGGAATATAAAACTGGACTCACAGGAGAGTTTCAAATCATAGAAAGTTAGAGTGTCAGTCCTCTTGTACTTAAGTCGGCATTGTGCCTTTTGAATTTAATTCCGATGCAATTTCTGTGTTTCATCGTCAATAAGGAGTTCCAAGGTATACAGTAAACCTGAAGTGAAGCATCGGAATCTTAAACTGGACTGACAGGAGAGGTTCAAATCATAGAAAGTTAGAATGTCAGACCTCTTGTACTTAAGACGGCATTGTGCCTTTTGAATTTAATTCCGATGCAATTTCTGTGTTTCATCGTCAATAAGAAGTTCCATGGTATACAGTAAACCTGAAGTGAAGTATCGGAATCTAATACTGGACTCACAGGAGAGGTTCAAATCATAGAAAGTGAGAGTGTCAGTCCTGTTGTACTTAAGTCGGCATTATGCCTTTTGTATTAAATTCGGATGCAATTTCTGTGTTTCATCGTCAATAAGACTTTCCAAGGAATACAGTAAACCTGAAGTGAAGCATCGGAATCTAAAACTGGACTCACCGGAGAGGTTCAAATCATAGAAAGTGAGAGTGTCAGTCCTCTTGTCCTTAAGTCGGCATTGTGCCTTTTGAATTTTATACCGATGCAATTTCTGTGTTTCATCGTCAATAGGAAGGTCCAAGGGTACAGTAAACCTGAAGTGAAGCATCGGAATCTAAAACTGGACTCACAGGAGAGGTTCAAATCATAGAAAGTTAGAGTGTCAGTCCTCTTGTACCTAAGTCGGCATTGTGCTTTTAGAATTTCATTCCGATGCAATTTCTGTGTTCCATCGTCAATAAGAAGTTCCAAGGTATACAGGAAACCTGAAGTGAAGCATCGGAATCTAAAACTGGACTCACAGGAGAGGTTCAAATCATAGAAGGTTAGAGAGTCAGTCATCTTGTACTTAAGTCGGCATTGGGCCTTTTAAATTTAATACCGATGCAATATCTGTGTTTCATCGTCAATACGAAGTTCCAAGGTATACAGTAAACCTGAAATAAAGCATAGGAATCTAAAACTGGACTCAGAGGAGAGGTTCAAATCATAGAAAGTTAGAGTGTCAGTCCTCCTGCACTTAAGTCGGCATTGTATATTTTGAATTTAATTCCGATGCAATTTCTGTGTTTCATCGTCAGTAAGAAGTTCCACGGTATACAGTAAACCTGAAGTGAAGCATCGGAATCTAAAACTGGACTCACAGGACAGTTTCAAATCATAGAAAGTTAGAGGGTCAGTCCTCTTGTACTTAAGTCGGTATTGTGCCTTTAAAATTTAATTCCGATGCAATTTCTGTGTTTCATCGTCAATAAGAAGTTCCAAGGTATACAGTAAACCTGAAGTAAAGCATCGGAATCCAAAACTGGACTCAGAGGAGAGGTTAAAATCAAAGAAAGTTAGAGTGTCGGTCCTCTTGTACTTAAGTCGGCATTGTGCTTTTTGTATTAAATTCGGATGCAATTTCTGTGTTTTGTCGTCAATAAGAAGGTCCAAGGGATACAGTAAACCTGAAGTGAAGCATCGGAATCTAAAACTGGACTCACAGGAGAAGTTCAAATCATAGAAAGTTAGAGTGTAAATCCTCTTGTACTTAAGTCGGCATTGTGCCTTTTGTATTAAATTCGAATGCAATTTCTGTGCTTCATCGTCAATAAGAAGGTCCAAGGGATACAGTAAACCTGAAGTGAAGCATCGGAATATAAAACTGGACTCACAGGAGAGTTTCAAATCATAGAAAGTTAGAGTGTCAGTCCTCTTGTACTTAAGTCGGCATTGTGCCTTTTGAATTTAATTCCGATGCAATTTCTGTGTTTCATCGTCAATAAGGAGTTCCAAGGTATACAGTAAACCTGAAGTGAAGCATCGGAATCTTAAACTGGACTCACAGGAGAGGGTCAAATCATAGAAAGTTAGAATGTCAGTCCTCTTGTACTTAAGACGGCATTGTGCCTTTTGAATTTAATTCCGATGCAATTTCTGTGTTTCATCGTCAATAAGAAGTTCCATGGTATACAGTAAACCTGAAGTGAAGTATCGGAATCTAAAACTGGACTCACAGGAGAGGTTCAAATCATATAAAGTGAGAGTGTCAGTCCTGTTGTACTTAAGTCGGCATTATGCCTTTTGTATTAAATTCGGATGCAATTTCTGAGTTTCATCGTCAATAAGACTTTCCAAGGAATACAGTAAACCTGAAGTGAAGCATCGGAATCTAAAACTGGACTCACTGGAGAGGTTCAAATCATAGAAAGTGAGAGTGTCAGTCCTCTTGTCCTTAAGTCGGCATTGTGCCTTTTGAATTTTATACCGATGCAATTTCTGTCTTTCATCGTCAATAGGAAGGTCCAAGGGTACAGTAAACCTGAAGTGAAGCATCGGAATCTAAAACTGGACTCACAGGAGAGGTTCAAATCATAGAAAGTTAGAGTGTCAGTCCTCTTGTACCTAAGTCGGCATTGTGCTTTTAGAATTTCATTCCGATGCAATTTCTGTGTTCCATCGTCAATAAGAAGTTCCAAGGTATACAGGAAACCTGAAGTGAAGCATCGGAATCTAAAACTGGACTCACAGGAGAGGTTCAAATCATAGAAGGTTAGAGAGTCAGTCATCTTGTACTTAAGTCGGCATTGTGCCTTTTAAATTTAATACCGATGCAATATCTGTGTTTCATCGTCAATACGAAGTTCCAAGGTATACAGTAAACCTGAAGTAAAGCATAGGAATCTAAAACTGGACTCAGAGGAGAGGTTCAAATCATAGAATGTTAGAGTGTCAGTCCTCCTGCACTTAAGTCGGCATTGTATATTTTGAATTTAATTCCGATGCAATTTCTGTGTTTCATCGTCAGTAAGAAGTTCCACGGTATACAGTAAACCTGAAGTGAAGCATCGGAATCTAAAACTGGCCTCACAGGAGAAGTTCAAATCATAGAAAGTTAGAGTGTAAGTCCTCTTGTACTTAAGTCGGCATTGTGCCTTTTGTATTAAATTCGAATGCAATTTCTGTGTTTCATCGTCAATAAGAAGGTCCAAGGTATACAGTGAACCTGAAGTGAAGCATCGGAATCTAAAACTGGACTCACAGGAGAGGTTTAAATCATAGAAAGTTAGAGTGTCAGTCCTCCTGTACTTAAGTCGGCATTGTGCCTTTTGTATTAAATTCGGGTGCAATTTCTGTGTTTTATCGTCAATAAGAAGGTCCAAGGGATACAGTAAACCTGAAGTGAAGCATCGGAATCTAAAAGTGGACTCAGAGGAGAGGCTCAAATCATAGAAAGTTAGAGTGTCGGTCCTCTTGTACTTAAGTCGGCATTGTGCCTTTGGTATTAAATTAGGATGCAATTTCTGAGTTTTGTCCTCAATAAGAAGGTCCAAGGGATACAGTAAACCTGAAGTGAAGCATCGGAATCTAAAACTGGACTCACGGGAGAGGTTCAAATCATAGAAAGAGAGGGTGTCAGTCCTCTTGTACTTAAGTCGGAATTGTGCCTTTTGTATTAAATTCGGATGCAATTTCTGTGTTTCATCGTCAATAAGAAGGTCCATGGGATACAGTAAACCTGAAGTGGAGCATCGGAATCAAAAACTGGAGTCACAGGAGAGGTTCAAATCATAGAAAGTTAAAGTGTCAGTCCTCTTGTACTTAAGTCGGCATTGTGCCTTTTGAATTTAATTTCGATGCAATTTCTGTGTTTCATCGTCTATAAGAAGTTCCAAGGTATACAGTAAAGCTGAAGTGAAGCATCGGAATCTAAAACTGGACTCACAGGAGAGGTTCAAATTATAGAAAGTTAGAGTGTCAGTCCTCTTGTACTTAAGTCGGCATTGTGCCTTTTGTATTAAATTCGGATGCAATTTCTGTGTTTCATCGTCAATAAGAAGGTCCAAGGGATACAGGAAACCTGAAGTGAAGCATCGGAATCTAAAACTGGAGTCACAGGAGAGTTCCAAATCATAGAATGTTAGAGAGTCAGTCCTCTTGTACTTAAGTCGGTATTGTGCCTTTTGAATTTAATTCCGATGCAATTTCTGTGTTTCATCGTCAATAAGAAGTTCCAAGGTATACAGTAAACCTGAAGTAAAGCATCGGAATCTAAAACTGGACTCAGAGGAGAGGTTAAAATCAAAGAAAGTAAGAGTGTCGGTCCTCTTGTACTTAAGTCGGCATTGTGCCTTTGGTATTAAATTAGGATGCAATTTCTGAGTTTTTTCCTCAATAAGAAGGTCCAAGGGATACAGTAAACCTGAAGTGAAGCATCGGAATCTAAAACTGGACTCACAGGAGAAGTTCAAATCATAGAAAGTTAGAGTGTCAGTCCTCTTGTACTTAAGTCGGCATTGTGCCTTTTGTATTAAATTCGGATGCAATTTCTGTGTTTTGTCGTGAATAAGAAGGTCCAAGGGATACAGTAAACCTGAAGTGAAGCATCGGAATCTAAAACTGGACTCACAGGAGAAGTTCAAATCATAGAAAGTTAGAGTGTAAATCCTCTTGTACTTAAGTCGGCATTGTGCCTTTTGTATTAAATTAGAATGCAATTACTGTGTTTCATCGTCAATAAGAAGGTCCAAGGGATACAGTAAACCTGAAGTGAAGCATCGGAATATAAAACTGGACTCACAGGAGAGTTTCAAATCATAGAAAGTTAGAGTGTCAGTCCTCTTGTACTTAAGTCGGCATTGTGCCTTTTGAATTTAATACCGATGCAATATCTGTGTTTCATCGTCAATACGAAGTTCCAAGGTATACAGTAAACCTGAAGTAAAGCATAGGAATCTAAAACTGGACTCAGAGGAGAGGTTCAAATCATAGAAAGTTAGAGTGTCAGTCCTCCTGCACTTAAGTCGGCATTGTATATTTTGAATTTAATTCCGATGCAATTTCTGTGTTTCATCGTCAGTAAGAAGTTCCACGGTATACAGTAAACCTGAAGTGAAGCATCGGAATCTAAAACTGGACTCACAGGAGAGGTTCAAATCATAGAAAGTTAGAGTGTCAGTCCTCTTGTACTTAAGTCGGCATTGTGCCTTTTGTATTAAATTCGGGTGCAATTTCTGTGTTTTATCGTCAATAAGAAGGTCCAAGGGATACAGTAAACCTGAAGTGAAGCATCGGAATCTAAAACTGGACTCAGAGGAGAGGTTCAAATAATAGAAAGTTAGAGTGTCGGTCCTCTTGTACTTAAGTCGGCATTGTGCCTTTGGTATTAAATTAGGATGCAATTTCAGTGTTTTGTCCTCAATAAGGAAGTCCAAGGGATACAGTAAACCTGAAGTGAAGCATCGGAATCTAAAACTGGACTCACAGAAGAAGTTCAAATCATAGAAAGTTAGAGTGAAAGTCCTCTTGTACTTAAGTCGGCATTGTGCCTTTTGTATTAAATTCGAATGCAATTTCTGTGTTTCATCGTCAATAAGAAGGACCAAGGGATACAGTAAACCTGAAGTGAAGCATCGGAATCTAAAACTGGACTCACAGGTGAGTTTCAAATCATAGAAAGTTAGAGTGTCAGTCCTCTTGTACTTAGGTCGGCATTGTGCCTTTTGTATTAAATTCGGATGCAATTTCTGTGTTTCATCGTCAATAAGAAGGTCCAAGGGATACAGGAAACCTGAAGTGAAGCATCGGAATCTAAAACTGGACTCACAGGAGAGTTCCAAATCACAGAATGTTAGAGAGTCAGTCCTCTTGTACTTAAGTCGGTATTGTGCCTTTTGAATTTAATTCCGATGCAATTTCTGTGTTTCATCGTCAATAAGAAGTTCCAAGGTATACAGTAAACCTGAAGTAAAGCATCGGAATCTAAAACTGGACTCAGAGGAGAGGTTAAAATCAAAGAAAGTTAGAGTGTCGGTCCTCTTGTACTTAAGTCGGCATTGTGCCTTTGGTATTAAATTAGGATGCAATTTCTGAGTTTTGTCCTCAATAAGAAGGTCCAAGGGATACAGTAAACCTGAAGTGAAGCATCGGAATCTAAAACTGGACTCACAGGAGAAGTTCAAATCATAGAAAGTTAGAGTGTCAGTCCTCTTGTACTAAGTCGGCATTGTGCCTTTTGTATTAAATTCGGATGCAATTTCTGTGTTTTGTCGTGAATAAGAAGGTCCAAGGGATACAGTAAACCTGAAGTGAAGCATCGGAATCTAAAACTGGACTCAGAGGAGAAGTTCAAATCATAGAAAGTTAGAGTGTAAATCCTCTTGTACTTAAGTCGGCATTGTGCCTTTTGTATTAAATTAGAATGCAATTACTGTGTTTCATCGTCAATAAGAAGGTCCAAGGGATACAGGAAACCTGAAGTGAAGCATCGGAATCTAAAACTGGACTCACAGGAGAGTTCCAAATCGTAGAATGTTAGAGAGTCAGTCCGCTTGTACTTAAGTCGGTATTGTGCCTTTTGAATTTAATTCCGATGCAATTTCTGTGTTTCATCGTCAATAAGAAGTTCCAAGGTATACAGTAAACCTGAAGTAAAGCATCGGAATCTAAAACTGGACTCAGAGGAGAGGTTAAAATCAAAGAAAGTTAGAGTGTCGGTCCTCTTGTACTTAAGTCGGCATTGTGCCTTTGGTATTAAATTAGGATGCAATTTCTGAGTTTTGTCCTCAATAAGAAGGTCCAAGGGATACAGTAAACCTGAAGTGAAGCATCGGAATATAAAACTGGACTCACAGGAGAGTTTCAAATCATAGAAAGTTAGAGTGTCAGTCCTCTTGTACTTAAGTCGGCATTGTGCCTTTTGAATTTAATTCCGATGCAATTTCTGTGTTTCATCGTCAATAAGGAGTTCCAAGGTATACAGTAAACCTGAAGTGAAGCATCGGAATCTTAAACTGGACTCACAGGAGAGGGTCAAATCATAGAAAGTTAGAATGTCAGTCCTCTTGTACTTAAGACGGCATTGTGCCTTATGAATTTAATTCCGATGCAATTTCTGTGTTTCATCGTCAATAAGACGTTCCATGGTATACAGTAAACCTGAAGTGAAGTATCGGAATCTAAAACTGGACTCACAGGAGAGGTTCAAATCATATAAAGTGAGAGTGTCAGTCCTGTTGTACTTAAGTCGGCATTATGCCTTTTGTATTAAATTCGGATGCAATTTCTGTGTTTCATCGTCAATAAGACTTTCCAAGGAATACAGTAAACCTGAAGTGAAGCATCGGAATCTAAAACTGGACTCACCGGAGAGGTTCAAATCATAGAAAGTGAGAGTGTCAGTCCTCTTGTCCTTAAGTCGGCATTGTGCCTTTTGAATTTTATACCGATGCAATTTCTGTCTTTCATCGTCAATAGGAAGGTCCAAGGGTACAGTAAACCTGAAGTGAAGCATCGGAATCTAAAACTGGACTCACAGGAGAGGTTCAAATCATAGAAAGTTAGAGTGTCAGTCCTCCTGCACTTAAGTCGGCATTGTATATTTTGAATTTAATTCCGATGCAATTTCTGTGTTTCATCGTCAGTAAGAAGTTCCACGGTATACAGTAAACCTGAAGTGAAGCATCGGAATCTAAAACTGGACTCACAGGAGAGGTTTAAATCATAGAAAGTTAGAGTGTCAGTCCTCCTGTACTTAAGTCGGCATTGTGCCTTTTGTATTAAATTCGGGTGCAATTTCTGTGTTTTATCGTCAATAAGAAGGTCCAAGGGATACAGTAAACCTGAAGTGAAGCATCGGAATCTAAAAGTGGACTCAGAGGAGAGGCTCAAATCATAGAATGTTAGAGTGTCGGTCCTCTTGTACTTAAGTCGGCATTGTGCCTTCGGTATTAAATTAGGATGCAATTTCTGAGTTTTGTCCTCAATAAGAAGGTCCAAGGGATACAGTAAACCTGAAGTGAAGCATCGGAATCTAAAACTGGCCTCACAGGAGAAGTTCAAATCATAGAAAGTTAGAGTGTAAGTCCTCTTGTACTTAAGTCGGCATTGTGCCTTTTGTATTAAATTCGAATGCAATTTCTGTGTTTCATCGTCAATAAGAAGGTCCAAGGTATACAGTGAACCTGAAGTGAAGCATCGGAATCTAAAACTGGACTCACAGGAGAGGTTCAAATCATAGAAGGTTAGAGAGTCAGTCATCTTGTACTTAAGTCGGCATTGTGCCTTTTGAATTTAATTCCGATGCAAATTCTGTGTTTCATCGTCAATAAGAAGTTCCAAGGTATACAGTAAACCTGAAGTGAAGAATCGGAATCTAAATCTGGACTCACAGGAGAGGTTCAAATCATAGAAAGTTAAAGTGTCAGTCCTCTTGTACTTATATCGGCATTGTGCCTTTTGAATTTAATTTCGATGCAATTTCTGTGTTTCATCGTCTATAAGACGTTCCAAGGTATACAGTAAAGCTGAAGTAAAGCATCGGAATCTAAAACTGGACTCACAGGAGAGGTTTAAATTATAGAAAGTTAGAGTGTCAGTCCTCTTGTACTTAAGTCGGCATTGTGCCTTTTGTATTAAATTCGGATGCAATTTCTGTGTTTCATCGTCAATAAGAAGGTCCAAGGGATACAGGAAACCTGAAGTGAAGCATCGGAATCTAAAACTGGACTCACAGGAGAGTTCCAAATCATAGAATGTTAGAGAGTCAGTCCTCTTGTACTTAAGTCGGTATTGTGCCTTTTGAATTTAATTCCGATGCAATTTCTGTGTTTCATCGTCAATAGGAAGTTCCAAGGTATACAGTAAACCTGAAGTAAAGCATCGGAATCTAAAACTGGACTCAGAGGAGAGGTTAAAATCAAAGAAAGTTAGAGTGTCGGTCCTCTTGTACTTAAGTCGGCATTGTGCCTTTGGTATTAAATTAGGATGCAATTTCTGAGTTTTTTCCTCAATAAGAAGGTCCAAGGGATACAGTAAACCTGAAGTGAAGCATCGGAATCTAAAACTGGACTCACAGGAGAAGTTCAAATCGTAGAAAGTTAGAGTGTCAGTCCTCTTGTACTTAAGTCGGCATTGTGCCTTTTGTATTAAATTCGGATGCAATTTCTGTGTTTTGTCGTGAATAAGAAGGTCCAAGGGATACAGTAAACCTGAAGTGAAGCATCGGAATCTAAAACTGGACTCACAGGAGAAGTTCAAATCATAGAAAGTTAGAGTGTAAATCCTCTTGTACTTAAGTCGGCATTGTGCCTTTTGTATTAAATTAGAATGCAATTACTGTGTTTCATCGTCAATAAGAAGGTCCAAGGGATACAGTAAACCTGAAGTGAAGCATCGGAATATAAAACTGGACTCACAGGAGAGTTTCAAATCATAGAAAGTTAGAGTGTCAGTCCTCTTGTACTTAAGTCGGCATTGTGCCTTTTGAATTTAATACTGATGCAATATCTGTGTTTCATCGTCAATACGAAGTTCCAAGGTATACAGTAAACCTGAAGTAAAGCATAGGAACCTAAAACTGGACTCAGAGGAGAGGTTCAAATCATAGAAAGTTAGAGTGTCAGTCCTCCTGCACTTAAGTCGGCATTGTATTTTTTGAATTTAATTCCGATGCAATTTCTGTGTTTCATCGTCAGTAAGAAGTTCCACGGTATACAGTAAACCTGAAGTGAAGCATCGGAATCTAAAACTGGACTCACAGGAGAGGTTCAAATCATAGAAAGTTAGAGTGTCAGTCCTCTTGTACTTAAGTCGGCATTGTGCCTTTTGTATTAAATTCGGGTGCAATTTCTGTGTTTTATCGTCAATAAGAAGGTCCAAGGGATACAGTAAACCTGAAGTGAAGCATCGGAATCTAAAACTGGAGTCAGAGGAGAGGTTCAAATAATAGAAAGTTAGAGTGTCGGTCCTCTTGTACTTAAGTCGGCATTGTGCCTTTGGTATTAAATTAGGATGCAATTTCAGTGTTTTGTCCTCAATAAGAAAGTCCAAGGGATACAGTAAACCTGAAGTGAAGCATCGGAATCTAAAACTGGACTCACAGGAGAAGTTCAAATCATAGAAAGTTAGAGTGAAAGTCCTCTTGTACTTAAGTCGGCATTGTGCCTTTTGTATTAAATTCGAATGCAATTTCTGTGTTTCATCGTCAATAAGAAGGACCAAGGGATACAGTAAACCTGAAGTGAAGCATCGGAATCTAAAACTGGACTCACAGGTGAGTTTCAAATCATAGAAAGATAGAGTGTCAGTCCTCTTGTACTTAGGTCGGCATTGTGCCTTTTGTATTAAATTCGGATGCAATTTCTGTGTTTCATCGTCAATAAGAAGGTCCAAGGGATACAGGAAACCTGAAGTGAAGCATCGGAATCTAAAACTGGACTCACAGGAGTGTTCCAAATCATAGAATGTTAGAGAGTCAGTCCTCTTGTACTTAAGTCGGTATTGTGCCTTTTGAATTTAATTCCGATGCAATTTCTGTGTTTCATCGTCAATAAGAAGTTCCAAGGTATACAGTAAACCTGAAGTAAAGCATCGGAATCTAAAACTGGACTCAGAGGAGAGGTTAAAATCAAAGAAAGTTAGAGTGTCGGTCCTCTTGTACTTAAGTCGGCATTGTGCCTTTGGTATTAAATTAGGATGCAATTTCTGAGTTTTGTCCTCAATAAGAAGGTCCAAGGGATACAGTAAACCTGAAGTGAAGCATCGGAATCTAAAACTGGACTCACAGGAGAAGTTCAAATCATAGAAAGTTAGAGTGTCAGTCCTCTTGTACTTAATTCGGCATTGTGCCTTTTGTATTAAATTCGGATGCAATTTCTGTGTTTTGTCGTGAATAAGAAGGTCCAAGGGATACAGTAAACCTGAAGTGAAGCATCGGAATCTAAAACTGGACTCACAGGAGAAGTTCAAATCATAGAAAGTTAGAGTGTAAATCCTCTTGTACTTAAGTCGGCATTGTGCCTTTTGTATTAAATTAGAATGCAATTACTGTGTTTCATCGTCAATAAGAAGGTCCAAGGGATACAGGAAACCTGAAGTGAAGCATCGGAATCTAAAACTGGACTCACAGGAGAGTTCCAAATCATAGAATGTTAGAGAGTCAGTCCTCTTGTACTTAAGTCGGTATTGTGCCTTTTGAATTTAATTCCGATGCAATTTCTGTGTTTCATCGTCAATAAGAAGTTCCAAGGTATACAGTAAACCTGAAGTAAAGCATCGGAATCTAAAACTGGACTCAGAGGAGAGGTTAAAATCAAAGAAAGTTAGAGTGTCGGCCCTCTTGTACTTAAGTCGGCATTGTGCCTTTGGTATTAAATTAGGATGCAATTTCTGAGTTTTGTCCTCAATAAGAAGGTCCAAGGGATACAGTAAACCTGAAGTGAAGCATCGGAATCTAAAACTGGACTCACAGGAGAAGTTCAAATCATAGAAAGTTAGAGTGTCAGTCCTCTTGTACTTAAGTCGGCATTGTGCCTTTTGTATTAAATTCGGATGCAATTTCTGTGTTTTGTCGTGAATAAGAAGGTCCAAGGGATACAGTAAACCTGAAGTGAAGCATCGGAATCTAAAACTGGACTCACAGGAGAAGTTCAAATCATAGAAAGTTAGAGTGTAAATCCTCTTGTTCTTAAGTCGGCATTGTGCCTTTTGTATTAAATTAGAATGCAATTACTGTGTTTCATCGTCAATAAGGAGGTCCAAGGGATACAGTAAACCTGAAGTGAAGCATCGGAATATAAAACTGGACTCACAGGAGAGTTTCAAATCATAGAAAGTTAGAGTGTCAGTCCTCTTGTACTTAAGTCGGCATTGTGCCTTTTGAATTTAATACCGATGCAATATCTGTGTTTCATCGTCAATACGAAGTTCCAAGGTATACAGTAAACCTGAAGTAAAGCATAGGAATCTAAAACTGGACTCAGAGGAGAGGTTCAAATCATAGTAAGTTAGGGTGTCAGTCCTCCTGCACTTAAGTCGGCATTGTATATTTTGAATTTAATTCCGATGCAATTTCTGTGTTTCATCGTCAGTAAGAAGTTCCACGGTATACAGTAAACCTGAAGTGAAGCATCGGAATCTAAAACTGGACTCACAGGAGAGGTTCAAATCATAGAAAGTTAGAGTGTCAGTCCTCTTGTACTTAAGTCGGCATTGTGCCTTTTGTATTAAATTCGGGTGCAATTTCTGTGTTTTATCGTCAATAAGAAGGTCCAAGGGATACAGTAAACCTGAAGTGAAGCATCGGAATCTAAAACTGGACTCAGAGGAGAGGTTCAAATAATAGAAAGTTAGAGTGTCGGTCCTCTTGTACTTAAGTCGGCATTGTGCCTTTGGTATTAAATTAGGATGCAATTTCAGTGTTTTGTCCTCAATAAGAAAGTCCAAGGGATACAGTAAACCTGAAGTGAAGCATCGGAATCTAAAACTGGACTCACAGGAGAAGTTCAAATCATAGAAAGTTAGAGTGAAAGTCCTCTTGTACTTAAGTCGGCATTGTGCCTTTTGTACTAAATTCGAATGCAATTTCTGTGTTTCATCGTCAATAAGAAGGTCCAAGGGATACAGTAAACCTGAAGTGAAGCATCGGAATCTAAAACTGGACTCACAGGTGAGTTTCAAATCATAGAAAGTTAGAGTGTCAGTCCTCTTGTACTTAGGTCGGCATTGTGCCTTTTGAATTTAATTCCGATGCAATTTCTGTGTCTCAACGTCAATAAGAAGGTCCAAGGTATATAGTAAACCTGAAGTGAAGCATCGGAATCTTAAACTAGACTCACAGGAGAGGTTCAAATCATAGAAAGTTAGAATGTCAGTCCTCTTGTACATAAGTCGGCATTGTGCCTTTTGAATTTAATTCCGATGCAATTTCTGTGTTTCATCGTCAATAAGAAGTTCCAAGCTATACAGTAAACCTGAAGTGAAGCAACGGAATCTAAAACTGGTCTCACAGAAGAGGTTCTAATCATAGAACGTTAGAGTGTCAGTCCTCTTGTACTTAAGTCGGCATTGTGCCTTTTGAATTTAATTCCGATGCAATTTCTGTGTTTCATCGTCAATAAGAAGTTCCATGGTATACAGTAAACCTGAAGTGAGGCACCGGAATCTAAAACTGGACTCACAGGAGAGGTTCAAATCATAGAAAGTGAGAGTGTCAGTCCTGTTGTACTTAAGTCGGCATTATGCCTTTTGTATTAAATTCGGATGCAATTTCTGTGTTTCATCGTCAATAAGACTTTCCAAGTTATACAGTAGACCTGAAGTGAAGCATCGGAATCTAAAACTGGACTCACCGGAGAGGTTCAAATCATAGAAAGTGAGAGTGTCAGTCCCCTTGTACTTAAGTCGGCATTGTGCCTTTTCAATTTTATACCGATGCAATTTCTGTGTTTCATCGTTAATAAGAAGGTCCAAGGGATACAGTAAACCTGAAGTGAAGTGTCGGAATATAAAACTGGACTCACAGGAGAGGTTCAAATCATAGAAAGTTAGAGTGTCTGTCCTCATGTACCTAAGGCGGCATTGTGCCTCTTGTATTAAATTCGGGGCAATTTCTGGGCTTCATCGTCAATAAGAAGGTCCAAGGGATACAGTAAACCTGAAGTGAAGCATCGGAATCTAAAACTGGACTCACAGGAGAAGTTCAATCATAGAAAGTTAGAGTGTCAGTCCTCTTGTACTTAAGTCGGCATTGTGCCTTTTGTGTTAAATTCGGATGCAATTTCTGTGTTTTTTCGTGAATAAGAAGGTCCAAGGGATACAGTAAACCTGAAGTGAAGCATCGGAATCTAAAACTGGACTCACAGGAGAAGTTCATATCATAGAAAGTTAGAGTGTAAATCCTCTTGTACTTAAGTCGGCATTGTGCCTTTTGTATTAAATTAGAATGCAATTACTGTGTTTCATCGTCAATAAGAAGGTCCAAGGGATACAGTAAACCTGAAGTGCAGCATCGGAATATAAAACTGGACTCACAGGAGAGTTTCAAATCATAGAAAGTTAGAGTGTCAGTCCTCTTGTACTTAAGTCGGCATTGTGCCTTTTGAATTTAATACCGATGCAATATCTGTGTTTCATCGTCAATACGAAGTTCCAAGGTATACAGTAAACCTGAAGTAAAGCATAGGAATCTAAAACTGGACTCAGAGGAGAGGTTCAAATCATAGAAAGTTAGAGTGTCAGTCCTCCTGCACTTAAGTCGGCATTGTATATTTTGAATTTAATTCCGATGCAATTTCTGTGTTTCATCGTCAGTAAGAAGTTCCACGGTATACAGTAAACCAGAAGTGAAGCATCGGAATCTAAAACTGGACTCACACGAGAGGTTCAAATCATAGAAAGTTAGAGTGTCAGTCCTCTTGTACTTAAGTTGGCATTGTGCCTTTTGTATTAAATTCGGGTGCAATTTCTGTGTTTTATCGTCAATAAGAAGGTCCAAGGGATACAGTAAACCTGAAGTGAAGCATCGGAATCTAAAACTGGACTCAGAGGAGAGGTTCAAATCATAGAAAGTTAGAGTGTCGGTCCTCTTGTACTTAAGTCGGCATTGTGCCTTTGGTATTAAATTACTATGCAATTTCTGTGTTTTTTCCTCAATAAGAAGGTCCAAGGGATACAGTAAACCTGAAGTGAAGCATCGGAATCTAAAACTGGACTCACAGGAGAAGTTCAAATCATAGAAAGTTAGAGTGTAGGTCCTCTTGTACTTAAGTCGGCATTGTGCCTTTTGTATTAAATTCGAATGCAATTTCTGTGTTTCATCGTCAATAAGAAGGTCCAAGGGATACAGTAAACCTGAAGTGAAGCATCGGAATCTAAAACTGGACTCACAGGTGAGTTTCAAATCATAGAAAGTTAGAGTGTCAGTCCTCTTGTACTTAAGTCGGCATTGTGCCTTTTGAATTTAATTCCGATGCAATTTCTGTGTCTCATCGTCAATAAGAAGTTCCAAGGTATATAGTAAACCTGAAGTGAAGCATCGGAATCTTAAACTAGACTCACAGGAGAGGTTCAAATCATAGAAAGTTAGAATGTCAGTCCTCTTGTCCATAAGCCGGCATTGTGCCTTTTGAATTTAATTCCGATGCAATTTCTGTGTTTCATCGTCAATAAGAAGTTCCAAGGTATACAGTAAACCTGAAGTGAAGCATCGGAATCTAAAACTGGACTCACAGAAGAGGTTCAAATCATAGAATGTTAGAGTGTCAGTCCTCTTGTACTTAAGTCGGCATTGTGCCTTTTGAATTTAATTCCGATGCAATTTCTGTGTTTCATCGTCAATAAGAAGTTCCATGGTATACAGTAAACCTGAAGTGAAGCATCGGAATCTAAAACTGGACTCACAGGAGAGGTTCAAATCATAGAAAGTGAGAGTGTCAGTCCTGTTGTACTTAAGTCGGCATTATGCCTTTTGTATTAAATTCGGATGTAATTTCTGTGTTTCATCGTCAATAAGTCTTTCCAAGTTATACAGTAGACCTGAAGTGAAGCATCGGAATCTAAAACTGGACTCACCGGAGAGGTTCAAATCATAGAAAGTGAGAGTGTCAGTCCCCTTGTACTTAAGTCGGCATTGTGCCTTTTCAATTTTATACCGATGCAATTTCTGTGTTTCATCGTTAATAAGAAGGTCCAAGGGATACAGTAAACCTGAAGTGAAGCATCGAATATAAAACTGGACTCACAGGAGAGGTTCAAATCATAGAAAGTTAGAGTGTCTGTCCTCATGTACCTAAGGCGGCATTGTGCCTCTTGTATTAAATTCGGGTGCAATTTCTGGGCTTCATCGTCAATAAGAAGGTCCAAGGGATACAGTAAACCTGAAGTGAAGCATCGGAATCTAAAACTGGACTCACAGGAGAGGTTCAAATCATAGAAAGGTAGAGTGTCAGTCCTCTTGTATTTAAGTCGGCAATGTGCCTTTTGGATATAATTCTGATGAAATTTCTGTGTTTCATCGTCAATAAGAAGTTCCAAGGTATACAGTAAACCTGAAGTAAAGCATCGGAATCTAAAACTGGACTCACAGGAGAGGTTCAAATCATAGAATGTTAGAGTGTCAGTCCACTTGTACTTAAGTCGGCATTGTCCCTTTTATATTTTAATTCTGTGTTTCATCGTCAATAAGAAGGTCCAAGGGATACAGTACACCTGAAGTGAAGCATCGGAATCTAAAACTGGACTCACAGGAGAGGTTCAAATCATAGAAAGTTAGAGTGTCAGTCCTCTTGCACTTAAGTCGGCATTGTGCCTTTTTAATTTAATTCCGATGCAATTTCTGTGTTTCATCGTCAATACGAAGTTCCAAGGTATACAGTAAACCTGTAGTGAAGCATCGGAATCTATAACTGGACTCACAGGAGGGGTTCAGGTCATAGAAAGTTAGAGTGTCAGTCCTTTTGTACTTAAGTCAGCATTGTGCTTTTTGTATTAAATTCGGATGCAATTTCCGTGTTTCATCGTCAATAAGAAGGTTCAAGCGAAACAGTAAACCTGAAGTGAAGCATCGGAATCTAAAACTGGACACACAGGAGAGGTTCAAACCATAGAAACTTAGAGTGTCAGTCCTCTTGTACTTAAGTCGGCATTGTGCCTTTTGAAATTAATTCCGATGCAATTTCTGTGTTCCATCGTCAATAACAAGTTCCAAGGTATACGGTAAACCTGAAGTGGAACATCAGAATACAAAACTGAACTCACAGGAGAGGTTCAAATCATAGAAAGTTAGAGTGTCAGTCCTCTTGTACTTAAGTCGGCAATGTGCCTTTTGGATATAATTCTGATGAAATTTCTGTGTTTCATCGTCAATAAGAAGTTCCATGGTATACAGTAAACCTGAAGTGAAGCATCGGAATCTAAAACTGGACTCACAGGAGATGTTCAAATCATAGAATGTTAGAGTGTCAGTCGACTTGTACTTAAGTCGGCATTGTGCCTTTTGAATTTAATTCCGATGCAATTTCTGTGTTTCATCGTCAATAAGAAATTCCAAGGTATACAGTAAACCTGAGGTGAAGCATCGGAATCTAAAAGTGGACTCACAGGAGAGGTTCAAATCATAGAAAGTTAGAGTGTCAGTCCTCTTGTACTTAAGTCGGCATTGTGCCTTTTGAATTCAATTCAGATGTAATTTCTGTGTTCCATCGTCAATAAGAAGATCCAAGGTATACCGTAAACCTGAAGTGAAGCATCGGAATCTAAAACTGGACTCACAGGAGAGGTTCAAATCATAGAAAGTTAGAGTGTCAGTCCTCTTGTACTTAAGTCGGCATTGTGCCTTTTGATATTAATTCCGATGCAATTTTCTTTGTTCCATCGTCAATAAGAAGTTCCAAGGTATCCGGTAAACCTGAAGTGGAGCATCAGAATACAAAACTGGACTTACAGGAGAGGTTCAAATCATAGAAAGTTAGAGTGTCAGTCCTCTAGTACTTAAGTCGGCAATGTGCCTTTTGGATATAATTCTGATGAAATTTCTGTATTTCATCGTCAATAAGAAGTTCCATGGTATACAGTAAACCGGAAGTGAAGCATCGGAATCTAAAACTGGACTGACAGGAGATGTTCAAATCATAGAATGTTAGAGTGTCAGTCCACTTGTACTTAAGTCGGCATTGTGCCTATTGTATTTTAATTCTGTGTTTCATCGTCAATAAGAAGGTCCAAGGGATACAGTAAACCTGAAGTGAAGCATCGGAATCTAATACTGGACTGACAGGAGAGTTTCAATTCATAGAAAGTTAGAGAGTCAGTCCTCTTGTACTTAAGTCGGCATTGTGCCTTTTGAATTTAGTTCCGATGCAATTTCTGTGTTTCATCGTCAATAAGAAGTTCCAAGGTATACAGTTAACCTGAAGTGAAGCATCGGAATCTAAAACTGGACTCACAGGAGAGGTTCAACCCATAGAAAGTTAGAGTGTAGGTCCTCTTGTACTTAAGTCGGCATTGTGCATTTTGTATTAAATTCGGATGCCATTTCTGTGTTTTGTCGTCAATAATTAGGTCCAAGGGATACTGTGAACCTGAAGGGAAGCATCGGAATCTAAAACTGGACTAACAGGAGAAGTTCAAATCATAGAAAGTTAGAGTGTAAGTCCTCTTGTACTTAAGTCGGCATTGTGTATTTTGTATTAAATTCGAATGCAATTTCTGTGTTTCATCGTCAATAAGAAGGTCCATGGTATACAGTAAACCTGAAGTGAAGCATCGAAATCTAAAACTGGACTCACAGGAGAGGTTCAAATCATAGAAAGTGAGAGTGTCAGTCCTGTTGTACTTAAGTCGGCATTATGACTTTTGTATTAAATTCGGATGGAATTTCTGTGTTTCATCGTCAATAAGAAGGTCCAAGTGATACAGTAAACATGAAGTGAAGCATCGGAATCTAAAACTGGACACACAGGAGAGTTTCAAATCATAGAAAGTTAGTGTGTCAGTCCTCTTGTACTTAAGTCGGCATTGTGCCTTTTGAATTTAATTCCGATGCAATTTCTGTGTTTCATCGTCAATAAGAAATTCCAAGGTATACAGTGACCCTGAGGTGAAGCATCGGAATCTAAAACTGGACTCACAGGAGAGGTTCAAATCGTAGAAAGTTAGAGTGTCCGTCCTCTTGTACTTAAGTCGGCATTGTACATTTGCATTTAATTCCGATGCAATTTCTGTGTTCCATCGTCAATGACAAGTTCCAAGGTATAGCGTAAACCTGAAGTGAAGCATCGGAATCTAAAACTGGACTCACAGGAGAGGTTCAAATCATAGAAAGTGAGTGTGTCAGTCCTCTTGTACTTAAGTCGGCATTGTGCTTTTTGAATTTTATACCGATGCAATTTCTGTGTTTCATCGTCAATAAGAAGGTCCAAGGGATACAGTAAACCTGAAGTGAAGCATCGGAATCTAAAACTGGACTCACAGGAGAGGTTCAAATCATAGAAAGTTAGAGTGTCAGTCCTCATGTACCTATGTCGGCATTGTGCCTTTTGTATTAAATTCGGAAGCAATTTCTGTGCTTCATCGTCAATAAGGAGGTCCAAGGGATACAGTAAGCCTGATGTGAAGCATCGGAATCTAAAACTGGACTCACAGGAGAGGTTCAAAACATAGAAAGTTAGAGTGTCAGTCCTCTTGTACTTATGTCGGCAATGTGCCTTTTGAATTTAATTCTGATGGAATTTCTGTGTTTCATCGTCAATAAGAAGTTCCAAGGTATACAGTAAACCTGTAGTAAAGCATCGGAATCTAAAACTGGACTCACAGGAGAGGTTCAAATCATAGAAAGTTAGAGTGTCAGTCCTCTTGTACTTAAGTCGGCATTGTGAGTTTTGAATTTAATTCCGATGCAATTTCTGTGTTTCATCGTCAATACGAAGTTCCAAGGTATACGGTAAACCTGTAGTAAAGCGTCGGAATCTAAAACTGGACTCCCAGGAGAGGTTCAGATCATAGAAAGCTAGAGTGTCAGTCCTCTTGTACTTAAGTCGGCATTGTGCCTTTTGAATTTAATTCCGGTGCAATTTCTGTGTTTAATCGTTAGTGAGAAGTTCCAAGGTATACAGAAAACCTGAAGTGAAGCATCGGAATCTTAAACTGGACTCACAGGAAAGATTCAAATCATAGAAAGTTAGAGTGTCAGTACTCTTGTACTTGAGTCGGCATTGTGCCTTTTGTATTAAATTCGGATGCAATGTCTGTGTTTCATCGTCAATAAGAAGGTCCAAGGGATACAGTAAACCTAAAGTGAAGCATCAGAATCTAAAACTGGACTCACAGGAGAGGTTCAAATCATAGAAAATTAGAGTGTGAATCCTCTTGTACTTAGGTCGGCATTGTGCCTTTTGAATTTAATTCCGATGCAATTTCTGTGTTTCATCGTCAATAAGAATTTCCAAGGTATACAGTAAACCTGAAGTGAAGCATCGGAATCTAAATCTGGACTCACAGGAGAGGTTCAAATCATAGAAAGTTAGAGTGTCAATCCTCTTGTACTTAAGTCGGCATTGTGCCTTTTGAATTTAATTCCGATGCAATTTCTGTGTTCCAACGTCAATAAGAAGTTCCAAGGTATACCGCAAACCTGAAGTGAAGCATCGGAATGCAAAACTGGACTCACAGGAGAGGTTCAAATCACAGAAGGTTAGAGTGTCAGTCCTCTTGTACTTAAGTCACCATTGTGCCTTTTGTATTAAATTCGGATTAAATTTCTGTGTTTCATCGTCGATAAGAAGGTCCAAGGTATACAGGAAACCTGAAATGGAGCATCGGAATCTAAAACTGGACTCACAGGAGAGGTTCAAATCATCGAAGATTAGAGTGTCAGTCCTCTTGTACTTAAGTCGGCATTGTGCGTTTTTAATTTAATTCCGATGCAATTTCTGTGTTTCATCGTCAATAAGAAGTTCCATGGTATACAGTAAACCTGAAGTGAAGCATCGGAATCTAAATCTGGACTCACAATAGAGGATCAAATCATAGAAAGTAAGAGTGTCAGTCCTGTTGTACTTAAGTCGGCATTGTGCCTTTTGTATTAAATTCGGATGCAATATCTGTGTTTCATCGTCAATAAGAATTTGCAAGGTATACAGTAAACCTAAAGTGAAGCATCGGAATCTAAAACTGGACTCACAGAAGAGGTGCAAATCATAGAATGTGAGAGTGTCAGTCCTCTTGTACTTATGTCGGCATTGTGCCTTTTGAATTTAATACCGATGCAATTTCTGTGTTTCATCGTCAATAAGAAGGTCCAAGGGATACTGTAAACCTGAAGTGAAGCATCGGAATCTAAAACTGGACTCACAGGAGAGGTTCAAATCATAGAAAGTTAGAGTGTCAGTCCTCTTGTACCTAAGTCGGCATTGTGCCTTTTGTATTAAATTCGGATGCAATTTCTGTGCTTCATCGTCAATAAGAAGGTCCAAGGGATACAGTAGACCTGAAGTGAAGCATCGGAATCTAAAACTGGTCTCACAGGAGGGGTTCAAATCATAGAACGATATAGTGTCGGTCCTCTTGTACTTAAGTAGGCATTGTGCCTTTTGTATAAAATTCGGATGCAATTTCTGTGTTTTGTCGTCAATAAGAAGGTCCAAGTGATACAGTAAACCTGAATTGAAGCATCGGAATCTAAAACTGGACTCACAGGAGAGGTTCAAAACATTGAAAGTTAGAGTGTAAGTCCTCTTGTACTTAAGTCGGCATTGTGCATTTTGTATTAAATTCGACTGCAATTTCTGTGTTTCATCGTCAATAAGAAGGTCCAAGGGATACAGGAAACCTGAAGTGATGCATCGGAATCTAAAACTGGACTCACAGGAGAGTTTCAAATCACAGAAAGTTAGAGTGTCAGTCCTCTTGTACTTAAGTCGGCATTGTGCCTTTTGTATTAAATTCGACTGCAATTTCTGTGTTTCATCGTCAATAAGAAGGTCCAAGGGATACAGGAAACCTGAAGTGAAGCATCGGAATCTAAAACTGGACTCACAGGAGAGGTTCAAATCATAGAAAGTTAGAGTGTCAGTCCTCTTGTACCTAAGTCGGCATTGTGCCTTTTGTATTAAATTCGGATGCAATTTCTGTGCTTCATCGTCAATAAGAAGGTCCAAGGGATACAGTAGACCTGAAGTGAAGCATCGGAATCTAAAACTGGTCTCACAGGAGAGGTTCAAATCATAGAACGATATAGTGTCGGTCCTCTTGTACTTAAGTAGGCATTGTGCCTTTTGTATAAAATTCGGATGCAATTTCTGTGTTTTGTCGTCAATAAGAAGGTCCAAGTGATACAGTAAACCTGAAGTGAAGCATCGGGATCTAAAACTGGACTTACAAGAGAGGTTCAAATCATAGAAAGTTAGAGTATCAGTCCTCTTGTACTTAAGTCGGCATTGTGCTTTTGTTTTAAATTCGGATGCAATTTCTGTGTTTCATCGTCAATACGAAGGTCCTAGGGAAACGGTAAACCTGAAGTGAAGCATCGGAATCTAAAACTGGACTCACAGGAGGGTTCAAATCATAGAAAGTTAGAGTGACAGTCCTCTTGTACTTAAGTCGGCATTGTGCCTTTTGTATTTTAATTCTGTGTTTCATCGTCAATAAGAAGGTCCAAGGGATACAGTAAACCTGAAGTGAAGCATCGGAATCTAAAACTGGACTCACAGGAGAGGTTCAAATCATAGAAAGTTAGAGTGCCAGTCCTCTTGTACTTAAGACGGCATTGTGCCTTTTGAATTTCATTCCGATGCAATTTCTGTGTTTCATCGTCAATACGAAGTTCCAAGGGATACAGTAAACCTGTAGTAAAGCTTCGGAACCTAAAACTGGACCCACAGGAGAGGTTCAGATCATAGAAAGTTAGAGTGTCAGTCCTCTTGTACTTAAGTCAGCATTGTGCTTTTTGTATTAAATTCGGATGCAATTTCTGTGTTTCATCGTCAATAAGAAGGTCCAAGGGATACAGTAAACCTGAAGTGAAGCATCGGAATCTAAAACTGGACACACAGGACAGTTTCAAATCATAGAAAGTTAGAGTGTCAGTCCTCTTGTACTTAAGTCGGCATTGTGCCTTTTGAATTTAATTCCGATGCAATTTCTGTGTTTCATCGTCAATAAGAAATTCCAAGGTATACAGTAAACCTGAGGTGAAGCATCGGAATCTAAAAGTGGACTCACAGGAGAGGTTCAAATCATAGAAAGTTAGAGTGTCAGTCCTCTTGTACTTAAGTCGGCATTGTGCCTTTTGAATTTAATTCCGATGCAATTTCTGTGTTCCATCGTCAATAAGAAGTTCCAAGGTATACCGTAAACCTGAAGTGAAGCATCGGAATCTAAAACTGGACTCACAGGAGAGGTTCAAATCATAGAAAGTTAGAGTGTCAGTCCTCTTGTACTTAAGTCGGCATTGTGCCTTTTGAAATTAATTCCGATGCATTTTTTGTGTTCCATCGTCAATAAGAAGTTCCAAGGTATCCGGTAAACCTGAAGTGGAGCATCAGAAAACAAAACTGGACTCACAGGAGAGGTTCAAATCATAGAAAAGTTAGAGTGTCAGTCCTCTTGTACTTAAGTCGGCAATGTGCCTTTTGGATATAATTCTGGTGAAATTTCTGTGTTTCATCGTCAATAAGAAGTTCCATGGTATACAGTAAACCTGAAGTGAAGCATCGGAATCTAAAACTGCACTCACAGGAGATGTTCAAATCATAGAATGTTAGAGTGTCAGTCCACTTGTACTTAAGTCGGCATTGTGCCTTTTGTATTTTAATTCTGTGTTTCATCGTCAATATGAAGGTCCAAGGGATACAGTAAACCTGAAGTGAAGCATCGGAATCTAAAACTGGACTCACAGGAGAGGTTCAAATCATAGAAAGTTAGAGTGTCAGTCCTCTTGTACTTATAGTGGCATTGTGCCTTTTGATTTAATTCCGATGCAATTTCTGTGTTTCATCGTCAATAAGTAGTTCCGAGGTATTCAGTAAACCTGAAGTGAAGCATAGGAATCTAAAACTGGACTAACAGGAGAGGTTCAAATCAAAGAAAGTTAGAGTGTCGGTCCTCTTGTACATAAGTCGCATTGTGCTTTTGTAATAAATTCGGATGCAATTTCTGTGTTTTGACGTCAATAAGAAGGTCCAAGGGATACAGTAAACCTGAAGTGAAGCATCGGAATCTAATACTGGACTCACAGGAGAGTTTCAATTCATAGAAAGATAGAGAGTCAGTCCTCTTGTACTTAAGTCGGCATTGTGCCTTTTGAATTTAGTTCCGATGTAATTTCTGTGTTTCATCGTCAATAAGAAGTTCCAAGGTATACAGTTAACCTGAAGTGAAGCATCGGAATCTAAAACTGGACTCACAGGAGAGGTTCAACTCATAGAAAGATAGAGTGTCGGTCCTCTTGTACTTAAGTCGGCATTGTGCATTTTGTAATCAATTCGGATGCCATTTCTGTGTTTTGTCGTCAATAAGAAGGTCCAAGGGATACAGTGAACCTGAAGTGAAGCATCGGAATCTAAAACTGGACTCACAGGAGAAGTTCAAATCATAGAAAGTTAGAGTGTAGGTCCTCTTGTACTTAAGTCGGCATTGTGTATTTTGTATTAAATTCGAAGGCAATTTCTGTGTTTCATCGTCAATAAGAAGGTCCAAGTGATACAGTAAACCTGAAGTGAAGCATCGGAATCTAAAACTGGACACACAGGAGAGTTTCAAATCATAGAAAGTTAGAGTGTCAGTCCTCTTGTACTTAAGTCGGCATTGTGCCTTTTGAATTTAATTCCGATGCAATTTCTGTGTTTCATCGTCAATAAGAAATTCCAAGGTATACAGTAAACCTGAGGTGAAACGTCGGAATCTAAAACTGGACTCACAGGAGAGGTTCAAATCATAGAAAGTTAGAGTGTCAGTCCTCTTGTACTTAAGTCGGCATTGTACATTTGCATTTAATTCCGATGCAATTTCTGTGTTCCATCGTCAATGAGAAGTTCCAAGGTATACCGTAAACCTGAAGTGAAGCATCGGAATCTAAAACTGGACTCACAGGAGAGGTTCAAATCATAGAAAGTTAGAGTGTCAGTCCTCTTGTACTTAAGTCGGCATTCTGCATTTTGTATTAAATTCGGATGCAATTTCTGTGTTTCATCGTCAATAAGAAGGTCCAAGGTAATCAAGAAACCTGAAATGAAGCATCGGAATCTAAAACTGGACTCACAGGCGAGGTTAAAATCATAGAAAGTTAGAGTGTCAGTCCTCTTGTACTTAAGTCGGCATTGTGCCTTTTGAATTTAATTCCGATGAAATTTCTGTGTTTCATCGTCAACAAGAAGTTCCAAGGTATACAGTAAACCTGAAGTGAAGCATCGGAATCTAAAACTGGACTCACAGGACAGGTTCAAATCATAGAAATTTAGAGTGTTAGTACTTATATACTTAAGTCGGCATTGTGCCTTTTGAATTTAATTCCGATGCAATTTCTGTGTTTAATCGTTAGTGAGAAGTTCCAAGGTATACAGAAAACCTGAAGTGAAGCATCGGAATCTTAAACTGGACTCACAGGAGAGATTCAAATCATAGAAAGGTAGAGTGTCAGTACTCTTGTACTTGAGTCGGCATTGTGCCTTTTGTATTAAATTCGGATGCAATTTCTGTGTTTCATCGTCAATAAGAAGGTCTAAGGGATACAGTAAACCTAAAGTGAAGCATCAGAATCTAAAACTGGACTCACAGGAGAGGTTCAAATCATATAAAATTAGAGTGTGAAACCTCTTGTACTTAAGTCGGCATTGTGCCTTTTGAATTTAATTCCGATGCAATTTCTGTGTTTCATCGTCAATAAGAATTTCCAAGGTATACAGTAAACCTGAAGTGAAGCATCGGAATCTAAATCTGGACTAACAGGAGAGGTTCAAATCATAGAAAGTTAGAGTGTCAGTCCTCTTGTACTTAAGTCGGCATTGTGCCTTTTGAATTTAATTCCGATGCAATTTCTGTGTTCCACCGTCAATAAGAAGTTCCAAGGTATACCGTAAACCTGAAGTGAAGCATCGGAATACAAAACTGGACCCACAGGAGAGGTTCAAATCACAGAAGGTTAGAGTGTCAGTTCTCTTGTACTTAAGTCACCATTGTGCCTTTTGTATTAAATTCGGATTAAATTTCTGTGTTTCATCGTCTATAAGAAGGTCCAAGGTATACAGGAAACCTGAAATGGAGCATCGGAATCTAAAACTGGACTCACAGGAGAGGTTCAAATCATCGAAAGTTAGAGTGTCAGTCCTCTTGTACTTAAGTCGGCATTGTGCGTTTTTAATTTAATTCCGATGCAATTTCTGTGTTTCATCGTCAATAAGAAGTTCCATGGTATACAGTAAACCTGAAGTGAAGCATCGGAATCTAAAACTGGACTCACAGGAGAGGTGCAAATCATAGAATGTGAGAGTGTCAGTCCTCTTGTACTTATGTCGGCATTGTGCCTTTTGAATTTAATACCGATGCAATTTCTGTGTTTCATCGTCAATAAGAAGGTCCAAGGGATACTGTAAACCTGAAGTGAAGCATCGGAATCTTAAACTGGACTCACAGGAGAGGTTCAAATCATAGAAAGTTAGAGTGTCAGTCCTCTTGTACCTAAGTTGGCATTGTGCCTTTTGTATTAAATTCGGATGCAAATTCTGTGCTTCATCGTCAATAAGAAGGTCCAAGGGATACAGTAGACCTGAAGTGAAGCATCGGAATCTAAAACTGGACTCACAGGAGAGGTTCAAATCATTTAAAGTTAGTTAGTCCTCTTGTACATAAGTAGGCATTGTGCTTTTGTATAAAATTCGGATGCAATTTCTGTGTTTTGTCGTCAATAAGAAGGTCCAAGTGATACAGTAAACCTGAAGTGAAGCATCGGAATCTAAAACTGGACTCACAGGAGAGGTTCAAAACATTGAAAGTGAGAGTGTAAGTCCTCTTGTACTTAAGTCGGCATTGTGCCTTTTGTATTAAATTCGACTGCAATTTCTGTGTTTCATCGTCAATAAGAAGGTCCAAGGGATACAGGAAACCTGAAGTGATGCATCGGAATCTAAAACTGGACTCACAGGAGAGTTTCAAATCACAGAAAGTTAGAGTGTCAGTCCTCTTGTACTTAACTCGGCATTGTGCCTTTTGTATTAAATTCGGATGCAATTTCTATGTTTCATCGTCAATAAGAAGTTCCAAGGTATACAGTAAATCTATAGTGAAGCATCGGAATCTAATACTGGACTCACAGGAGAGGTTCAAATCATAGAAAGTTAGAATGTCATTCCTCTTGTACTTAAGTCGGCATTGTGCATTTTGAATTTAATTCCCATGCAATTTCTGTGTTTCATGGTCAAAAAAAAGATCCATGGTATACAGTAAACCTGAAGTGAAGCATTGGAGTCTAAATCTGGACTCACAGGAGAGGTTCAAATCATACAAAGTGAGAGTGTCAGTCCTCTTGTACTTAAGTGAGCATTGTGCCTTTTGTATTAAATTCGGATGCAATTTCTGTGTTTTATCGTCAATAAGAAGGTCCAAGGGATACAGTACACCTGAAGTGAAGCATCGGAATCTAAAACTGGACTCACAGGAGCGGTTCAAATCATAGAATGTTAGAGTGTCAGTCCTCTTGTCCTTAAAGTGGCATTGTGCCTTTTGAATTTAATTCCGATGCAATTTCTGTGTTTCATCGTCAATAAGAAGGTCCAAGGGATACTGTAAACCTGAAGTGAAGCATCGGAATCTAAAACTGGACTCACAAAAGAGGTTCAAATCATAGAAAGTTAGAGTGTACGTCCTCTTGTACTTAAGTCGGCATTGTGCCTTTTGTATTAAATTCGAATGCAATTTCTTTGTTTCATCGTCAATACGAAGTTCCAAGGTATACAGTAAACCTGTAGTAAAGCATCGGAATCTAAAACTGGACTCACAGGAGAGGTTCAGATCATAGAAAGTTAGAGTGTCAGTCCTCTTGTACTTATGTCGGCATTGTGCCTCTGAATTTAATTCCGATGCAATTTCTGTGTTTAATCGTTAATAAGAAGTTCCAAGGTATACAGTAAACCTGAAGTGAAGCATCGGAATCTAAAACTGGACTCACAGGAGAGATTCAAATTATAGAAAGTTAGAGTGTCAGTCCTCTTGTACTGAAGTCGGCATTGTGCCTTTTGGATTTAATTCCGATGCAATTTCTGTGTTTCATCGTCAATAAGAAGTTCCAAGATATACAGTAAACCTGAAGAGAAGGATCGGAATCTAATACTGGACTTACAGGAGAGGTTCAAATCATAGAAGGTTAGAATGTCAATCCTCTTGTACTTAAGTCGGCATTGTGCCTTTTGTATAAAATTCGGATGCAATTTCTGAGTTTTGTCGTCAATAAGGAGGTCCAAGTGATACAGTAAACCTGAAGTGAAGCATCGGAATCTAAAACTGGACTCACAGGAGAGGTTGAATTCATAGAAAGTTAGAGTGTAAGTCCTCTTGTACTTAAGTCGGCATTGTGCCTTTTGTATTAAATTCGAATGCAATTTCTGTGTTTCATCGTCAATACGAAGGTCCAAGGGATACAGGAAACCTGAAGTGATGCATCGGAATCTAAAACTGGACTCACAGGAGAGTTTCAAATCATAGAAAGTTAGAGTGTCAGTCCTCTTGTACTTAAGTCGGCATTGTGCCTTTTGTATTTAATTCGGATGCAATTTCTGTGTTTCATCGTCAATAAGAAGTTCCAAGGTATACAGTAAACCTATAGTGAAGCATCGGAATCTAATACTGGACTCACAGGAGAGGTTCAAATCATAGAAAGTCAGAATGTCAGTCCTCTTGTACTTAAATCGGCATTGTGCATTTTGAATTTAATTCCCATGCAATTTCTGTGTTTCATCGTAAATAAGAAGTTCCAAGGTATACAGTAAACCTGAAGTGAAGCATCGGAATCTAAAACTGGACTCACAGGAGAGGTTCAAATCATAGAAAGTTAGAGTGTCAGTCCACTTGTACTTAAGTCGGCATTATGCCTTTTGAATTTAATTCCGATGCAATTTCTGTGTTTCATCGTCAATAAGAAGTTCCATGGTATACAGTAAACCTGAAGTGAAGCATCGGAATCTAATACTGGACTTACAGGAGAGGTTCAAATCATAGAAAGTTAGAATGTCAGTACTCTTGTACTTAAGTCGGCATTGTGCCTTTTGATTTTAATTCCGATGCAATTTCTGTGTTTCATCGTCAATTAGAAGTTCCAAGGTAGACAGTAAACCTGATGTGAAGCATCGGAATCTAAAACTGGACTCACAGGAGAGGTTCAAATCATAGAAAGTTAGAGTGTCAGTCCTCTTGTACTTAAGTCGGCATTGTGCGTTTTTAATTTAATTCCGATGCAATTTCTGTGTTTCATCGTCAATAAGAAGTTCCATGGTATACAGTAAACCTGAAGTGAAGCATCGGAATCTAAATCTGGACTCACAGGAGAGGATCAAATCATAGAAAGTAAGAGTGTCAGTCCTGTTGTACTTAAGTCGGCATTGTGCCTTTTGTATTAAATTCGGATGCAATTTCTGTGTTTTGTCGTCAATAAGAAGGTCCACGTGATACAGTAAACCTGAAGTGAAGCATCGGAATCTAAAACTGGTCTCACAGGAGAGGTTCAAATCATAGAACGATATAGTGTCGGTCCTCTTGTACTTAAGTAGGCATTGTGCCTTTTGTATAAAATTCGGATGCAATTTCTGTGTTTTGTCGTCAATAAGAAGGTCCACGTGATACAGTAAACCTGAAGTGAAGCATCGGAATCTAAAACTGGACTCACAGGAGAGGTTCAAAACATTGAAAGTTAAAGTGTAAGTCCTCTTGTACTTAAGTCGGCATTGTGCCTTTTGTATTAAATTCGACTGCAATTTCTGTGTTTCATCGTCAGTAAGAAGGTCCAAGGGATACAGAAAACCTGAAGTGATGCATCGGAATCTAAAACTGGACTCACAGGAGAGTTTCAAATCACAGAAATTTAGAGTGTCAGTCCTCTTGTACTTAACTCGGCATTGTGCCTTTTGTATTAAATTCGGATGCAATTTCTGTGTTTCATCGTCAATAAGAAATTCCAAGGTATACAGTAAACCTATAACGAAGCATCGGAATCTAATACTGGACTCACAGGAGAGGTTCAAATCATAGAAAGTTAGAATGTCAGTCCTCTTGTACTTAAGTCGGCATTGTGCATTTTGAATTTAATTCCCATGCAATTTCTGTGTTTCATGGTCAATAAAAAGATCCATGGTATACAGTAAACCTGAAGTGAAGCATCGGAGTCTAAATCTGGACTCACAGGAGAGGTTCAAATCATACAAAGTGAGAGTGTCAATCCTGTTGTACTTAAGTCGGCATTGTGCCTTTTGTATTCAATTCGGATGCAGTTACTGTGTTTCATCGTCAATAAGAATTTCCAAGGTATACAGTAAACCTGAAGTGAAGCATCGGAATCTAAAACTGAACACACAGAAGAGGTTCAAATCATAGAATGTTAGAGTGTCAGTCCTCTTGTACTTAAGTGAGCATTGTGCCTTTTGTATTAAATTCGGATGCAATTTCTGTGTTTTATCGTCAATAAGAAGGTCCAAGGGATACAGTACACCTGAAGTGAAGCATCGGAATCTAAAACTGGACTCACAGGAGCGGTTCAAATCATAGAATGTTAGAGTGTCAGTCCTCTTGTCCTTAAAGTGGCATTGTGCCTTTTGAATTTAATTCCGATGCAATTTCTGTGTTTCATCGTCAATAAGAAGTTCCAAGGTATACTGTAAACCTGAAGTGAAGCATCGGAATCTAAAACTGGACTCACAGGAGAGGTGCAAATCATAGAAAGTGAGAGTGTCAGTCCTCTTGTACTTATGTCGGCATTGTGCCTTTTGAATTTAATACCGATGCAATATCTGTGTTTCATCGTCGATAAGAAGGTCCAAGGGATACTGTAAACCTGAAGTGAAGCATCGGAATCTAAAACTGGACTCACAGAAGAGGTTCAAATCATAGAAAGTTAGAGTGTACGTCCTCTTGTACTTAAGTCGGCATTGTGCCTTTTGTATTAAATTCGAATGCAATTTCTTTGTTTCATCGTCAATACGAAGTTCCAAGGTATACAGTAAACCTGTAGTAAAGCATCGGAATCTAAAACTGGACTCACAGGAGAGGTTCAGATCATAGAAAGTTTGAGTGTCAGTCCTCTTGTACTTATGTCGGCATTGTGCCTTTGAATTTAATTCCGATGCAATTTCTGTGTTTAATCGTTAATAAGAAGTTCCAAGGTATACAGTAAACCTGAAGTGAAGCATCGGAATCTAAAACTGGACTCACAGGAGAGATTCAAATCATAGAAAGTTAGAGTGTCAGTCCTGTTGTACTGAAGTCGGCATTGTGCCTTTTGAATTTAATTCCGATGCAATTTCTGTGTTTCATCGTCAATAAGAAGTTCCAAGGTATACAGTAAACCTGAGGTGAAGGATCGCAATCTAATACTGGACTTACAGGAGAGGTTCAAATCATAGAAGGTTAGAATGTCAGTCCTCTTGTACTTAAGTCGGCATTGTGCGTTTTGTATAAAATTCGGATGCAATTTCTGTGTTTTGTCGTCAATAAGGAGGTCCAAGTGATACAGTAAACCTGAAGTGAAGCATCGGAATCTAAAACTGGACTCACAGGAGAGGTTCAATTCATAGAAAGTTAGAGTGTAAGTCCTCTTGTACTTAAGTCGTCATTGTGCCTTTTGTATTAAATTCGAATGCAATTTCTGTGTTTCATCGTCAATAAGAAGGTCCAAGGGATACAGGAAACCTGAAGTGATGCATCGGAATCTAAAACTGGACTCACAGGAGAGTTTCAAATCATAGAAAGTTAGAGTGTCAGTCCTCTTGTACTTAAGTCGGCATTGTGCCTTTTGTATTAAATTCGGATGCAATTTCTGTGTTTCATCGTCAATAAGAAGTTCCAAGGTATACAGTAAACCTATAGTGAAGCATCGGAATCTAATACTGGACTCACAGGAGAGGTTCAAATCATAGAAAGTCAGAATGTCAGTCCTCTTGTACTTAAGTCGGCATTGTGCATTTTGAATTTAATTCCCATGCAATTTCTGTGTTTCATCGTAAATAAGAAGTTCCAAGGTATACAGTAAACCTGAAGTGAAGCATCGGAATCTAAAACTGGACTCACAGGAGAGGTTCAAATCATAGAAAGTTAGAGTGTCAGTCCACTTGTACTTAAGTCGGCATTATGCCTTTTGAATTTAATTCCGATGCAATTTCTGTGTTTCATCGTCAATAAGAAGTTCCGTGGTATACAGTAAACCTGAAGTGAAGGATTGGAATCTAATACTGGACTTACAGGAGAGGTTCAAATCATAGAAAGTTAGAATGTCAGTCCTCTTGTACTTATGTCGGCATTGTGCCTTTTGATTTTAATTCCGATGCAATTTCTGTGTTTCATCATCAATAAGAAGTTCCAAGGTAGACAGTAAACCTGATGTGAAGCATCGGAATCTAAAACTGGACTCCCAGGAGAGGTTCAAATCATAGAAAGTTAGAGTGTCAGTCCTCTTGTACTTAAGTCGGCATTGTGCGTTTTTAATTTAATTCCGATGCAATTTCTGTGTTTCATCGTCAATAAGAAGTTCCATGGTATACAGTAAACCTGAAGTGAAGCATCGGAATCTAAATCTGGACTCACAGGAGAGGATCAAATCATAGAAAGTAAGAGTGTCAGTCCTGTTGTACTTAAGTCGGCATTGTGCCTTTTGTATGAAATTCGGATGCAATATCTGTGTTTAATCGTCAATAAGAATTTGCAAGGTATACAGTAAACCTAAAGTGAAGCATCGGAATCTAAAACTGGACTCACAGGAGAGGTGCAAATCATAGAAAGTGAGAGTGTCAGTCCTCTTGTACTTAAGTCGGCATTGTGCGTTTTTAATTTAATTCCGATGCAATTTCTGTGTTTCATCGTCAATAAGATGTTCCATGGTATACAGTAAACCTGAAGTGAAGCATCGGAATCTAAATCTGGACTCACAGGAGAGGTTCAAATCATAGAAAGTTAGAGTGTCAGTCCACTTGTACTTAAGTCGGCATTGTGCCTTTAGAATTTTATTCCGATGCAATTTCTGTGTTTCATGGTCAATAAAAAGATCCATGGTATACAGTAAACCTGAAGTGAAGCATCGGAATCTAAATCTGGACTCACAGGAGAGGTTCAAATCACAGAAAGTGAGAGTGTCAATCCTGTTGTACTTAAGTCGGCATTGTGCCTTTTGTATTCAATTCGGATGCAGTTTCTGTGTTTCATCGTCAATAAGAATTTCCAAGGTATACAGTAAACCTGAAGTGAAGCATCGGAATCTAAAACTGAAGACACAGGAGAGGTTCAAATCATAGAATGTTGGAATGTCAGTCCTCTTGTACTTAAGTAAGCATTGTGCCTTTTGTATTAAATTCGGATGCAATTTCTGTGTTTTGTCGTCAATAAGAAGGTCCAAGGGATACAGTACACCTGAAGTGAAGCATCGGAATCTAAAACTGGACTCACAGGAGCGGTTCAAATCATAGAATGTTAGAGTGTCAGTCCTCTTGTACTTAAAGTAGCATTGTGCCTTTTGAATTTAATTCCCATGCAATTTCTGTGTTTCATCGTAAATAAGAAGTTCCAAGGTATACAGTAAACCTGAAGTGAAGCATCGGAATCTAAAACTGGACTCACAGGAGAGGTTCAAATCATAGAAAGTTAGAGTGTCAGTCCACTTGTACTTAAGTCGGCATTATGCCTTTTGAATTTAATTCCGATGCAATTTCTGTGTTTCATCGTCAATAAGAAGTTCCATGGTATACAGTAAACCTGAAGTGAAGCATCGGAATCTAATACTGGACTTACAGGAGAGGTTCAAATCATAGAAAGTTAGAATGTCAGTACTCTTGTACTTAAGTCGGCATTGTGCCTTTTGATTTTAATTCCGATGCAATTTCTGTGTTTCATCGTCAATTAGAAGTTCCAAGGTAGACAGTAAACCTGATGTGAAGCATCGGAATCTAAAACTGGACTCACAGGAGAGGTTCAAATCATAGAAAGTTAGAGTGTCAGTCCTCTTGTACTTAAGTCGGCATTGTGCGTTTTTAATTTAATTCCGATGCAATTTCTGTGTTTCATCGTCAATAAGAAGTTCCATGGTATACAGTAAACCTGAAGTGAAGCATCGGAATCTAAATCTGGACTCACAGGAGAGGATCAAATCATAGAAAGTAAGAGTGTCAGTCCTGTTGTACTTAAGTCGGCATTGTGCCTTTTGTATTAAATTCGGATGCAATTTCTGTGTTTTGTCGTCAATAAGAAGGTCCACGTGATACAGTAAACCTGAAGTGAAGCATCGGAATCTAAAACTGGTCTCACAGGAGAGGTTCAAATCATAGAACGATATAGTGTCGGTCCTCTTGTACTTAAGTAGGCATTGTGCCTTTTGTATAAAATTCGGATGCAATTTCTGTGTTTTGTCGTCAATAAGAAGGTCCACGTGATACAGTAAACCTGAAGTGAAGCATCGGAATCTAAAACTGGACTCACAGGAGAGGTTCAAAACACTGAAAGTTAAAGTGTAAGTCCTCTTGTACTTAAGTCGGCATTGTGCCTTTTGTATTAAATTCGACTGCAATTTCTGTGTTTCATCGTCAGTAAGAAGGTCCAAGGGATACAGAAAACCTGAAGTGATGCATCGGAATCTAAAACTGGACTCACAGGAGAGTTTCAAATCACAGAAATTTAGAGTGTCAGTCCTCTTGTACTTAACTCGGCATTGTGCCTTTTGTATTAAATTCGGATGCAATTTCTGTGTTTCATCGTCAATAAGAAATTCCAAGGTATACAGTAAACCTATAACGAAGCATCGGAATCTAATACTGGACTCACAGGAGAGGTTCAAATCATAGAAAGTTAGAATGTCAGTCCTCTTGTACTTAAGTCGGCATTGTGCATTTTGAATTTAATTCCCATGCAATTTCTGTGTTTCATGGTCAATAAAAAGATCCATGGTATACAGTAAACCTGAAGTGAAGCATCGGAGTCTAAATCTGGACTCACAGGAGAGGTTCAAATCATACAAAGTGAGAGTGTCAATCCTGTTGTACTTAAGTCGGCATTGTGCCTTTTGTATTCAATTCGGATGCAGTTACTGTGTTTCATCGTCAATAAGAATTTCCAAGGTATACAGTAAACCTGAAGTGAAGCATCGGAATCTAAAACTGAACACACAGAAGAGGTTCAAATCATAGAATGTTAGAGTGTCAGTCCTCTTGTACTTAAGTGAGCATTGTGCCTTTTGTATTAAATTCGGATGCAATTTCTGTGTTTTATCGTCAATAAGAAGGTCCAAGGGATACAGTACACCTGAAGTGAAGCATCGGAATCTAAAACTGGACTCACAGGAGCGGTTCAAATCATAGAATGTTAGAGTGTCAGTCCTCTTGTCCTTAAAGTGGCATTGTGCCTTTTGAATTTAATTCCGATGCAATTTCTGTGTTTCATCGTCAATAAGAAGTTCCAAGGTATACTGTAAACCTGAAGTGAAGCATCGGAATCTAAAACTGGACTCACAGGAGAGGTGCAAATCATAGAAAGTGAGAGTGTCAGTCCTCTTGTACTTATGTCGGCATTGTGCCTTTTGAATTTAATACCGATGCAATATCTGTGTTTCATCGTCGATAAGAAGGTCCAAGGGATACTGTAAACCTGAAGTGAAGCATCGGAATCTAAAACTGGACTCACAGAAGAGGTTCAAATCATAGAAAGTTAGAGTGTACGTCCTCTTGTACTTAAGTCGGCATTGTGCCTTTTGTATTAAATTCGAATGCAATTTCTTTGTTTCATCGTCAATACGAAGTTCCAAGGTATACAGTAAACCTGTAGTAAAGCATCGGAATCTAAAACTGGACTCACAGGAGAGGTTCAGATCATAGAAAGTTTGAGTGTCAGTCCTCTTGTACTTATGTCGGCATTGTGCCTTTGAATTTAATTCCGATGCAATTTCTGTGTTTAATCGTTAATAAGAAGTTCCAAGGTATACAGTAAACCTGAAGTGAAGCATCGGAATCTAAAACTGGACTCACAGGAGAGATTCAAATCATAGAAAGTTAGAGTGTCAGTCCTGTTGTACTGAAGTCGGCATTGTGCCTTTTGAATTTAATTCCGATGCAATTTCTGTGTTTCATCGTCAATAAGAAGTTCCAAGGTATACAGTAAACCTGAGGTGAAGGATCGCAATCTAATACTGGACTTACAGGAGAGGTTCAAATCATAGAAGGTTAGAATGTCAGTCCTCTTGTACTTAAGTCGGCATTGTGCGTTTTGTATAAAATTCGGATGCAATTTCTGTGTTTTGTCGTCAATAAGGAGGTCCAAGTGATACAGTAAACCTGAAGTGAAGCATCGGAATCTAAAACTGGACTCACAGGAGAGGTTCAATTCATAGAAAGTTAGAGTGTAAGTCCTCTTGTACTTAAGTCGTCATTGTGCCTTTTGTATTAAATTCGAATGCAATTTCTGTGTTTCATCGTCAATAAGAAGGTCCAAGGGATACAGGAAACCTGAAGTGATGCATCGGAATCTAAAACTGGACTCACAGGAGAGTTTCAAATCATAGAAAGTTAGAGTGTCAGTCCACTTGTACTTAAGTCGGCATTGTGCCTTTTGTATTAAATTCGGATGCAATTTCTGTGTTTCATCGTCAATTAGAAGTTCCAAGGTATACAGTAAACCTATAGTGAAGCATCGGAATCTAATACTGGACTCACAGGAGAGGTTCAAATCATAGAAAGTCAGAATGTCAGTCCTCTTGTACTTAAGTCGGCATTGTGCATTTTGAATTTAATTCCCATGCAATTTCTGTGTTTCATCGTAAATAAGAAGTTCCAAGGTATACAGTAAACCTGAAGTGAAGCATCGGAATCTAAAACTGGACTCACAGGAGAGGTTCAAATCATAGAAAGTTAGAGTGTCAGTCCACTTGTACTTAAGTCGGCATTATGCCTTTTGAATTTAATTCCGATGCAATTTCTGTGTTTCATCGTCAATAAGAAGTTCCGTGGTATACAGTAAACCTGAAGTGAAGGATTGGAATCTAATACTGGACTTACAGGAGAGGTTCAAATCATAGAAAGTTAGAATGTCAGTCCTCTTGTACTTATGTCGGCATTGTGCCTTTTGATTTTAATTCCGATGCAATTTCTGTGTTTCATCATCAATAAGAAGTTCCAAGGTAGACAGTAAACCTGATGTGAAGCATCGGAATCTAAAACTGGACTCCCAGGAGAGGTTCAAATCATAGAAAGTTAGAGTGTCAGTCCTCTTGTACTTAAGTCGGCATTGTGCGTTTTTAATTTAATTCCGATGCAATTTCTGTGTTTCATCGTCAATAAGAAGTTCCATGGTATACAGTAAACCTGAAGTGAAGCATCGGAATCTAAATCTGGACTCACAGGAGAGGATCAAATCATAGAAAGTAAGAGTGTCAGTCCTGTTGTACTTAAGTCGGCATTGTGCCTTTTGTATGAAATTCGGATGCAATATCTGTGTTTAATCGTCAATAAGAATTTGCAAGGTATACAGTAAACCTAAAGTGAAGCATCGGAATCTAAAACTGGACTCACAGGAGAGGTGCAAATCATAGAAAGTGAGAGTGTCAGTCCTCTTGTACTTAAGTCGGCATTGTGCGTTTTTAATTTAATTCCGATGCAATTTCTGTGTTTCATCGTCAATAAGATGTTCCATGGTATACAGTAAACCTGAAGTGAAGCATCGGAATCTAAATCTGGACTCACAGGAGAGGTTCAAATCATAGAAAGTTAGAGTGTCAGTCCACTTGTACTTAAGTCGGCATTGTGCCTTTAGAATTTTATTCCGATGCAATTTCTGTGTTTCATGGTCAATAAAAAGATCCATGGTATACAGTAAACCTGAAGTGAAGCATCGGAATCTAAATCTGGACTCACAGGAGAGGTTCAAATCACAGAAAGTGAGAGTGTCAATCCTGTTGTACTTAAGTCGGCATTGTGCCTTTTGTATTCAATTCGGATGCAGTTTCTGTGTTTCATCGTCAATAAGAATTTCCAAGGTATACAGTAAACCTGAAGTGAAGCATCGGAATCTAAAACTGAAGACACAGGAGAGGTTCAAATCATAGAATGTTGGAATGTCAGTCCTCTTGTACTTAAGTAAGCATTGTGCCTTTTGTATTAAATTCGGATGCAATTTCTGTGTTTTGTCGTCAATAAGAAGGTCCAAGGGATACAGTACACCTGAAGTGAAGCATCGGAATCTAAAACTGGACTCACAGGAGCGGTTCAAATCATAGAATGTTAGAGTGTCAGTCCTCTTGTACTTAAAGTAGCATTGTGCCTTTTGAATTTAATTCCGATGCAATTTCTGTGTTTCATCGTCAATAAGAAGTTCCAAGGTATACAGTAAACCTGAAGTGAAGCATCGGAATCTAAAACTGGACTCACAGGAGAGGTGCAAATCATAGAAAGTGAGAGTGTCAGTCCTCTTGTACTTATGTCGCCATTGTGCCTTTTGAATTTAATACCGATGCAATATCTGTGTTTCATCGTCAATAAGAAGGTCCAAGGGATACTGTAAACCTGAAGTGAAGCATCGGAATCTAAAACTGGACTCACAGGAGAGGTTCAAATCATAGAAAGTTAGAGTGTACGTCCTCTTGTACTTAAGTCGGCATTGTGCCTTTTGTATTAAATTCGAATGCAATTTCTTTGTTTCATCGTGAATACGAAGTTCCAAGGTATACAGTAAACCTGTAGTAAAGCATCGGAATCTAAAACTGGTCTCAAAGGAGAGGTTCAGATCATAGAAAGTTAGAGTGTCAGTCCTCTTGTACTTAAAGTGGCATTGTGCCTTTTGAATTTAATTCCGATGCAATTTCTGTGTTTCATCGTCAATAAGAAGTTCCGAGGTATACAGTAAACCTGAAGTGAAGAATCGGAATCTAATACTGGACTCACAGGAGAGGTTGAAATCATAGAAGGTTAGAATGTCAGCCCTCTTGTACTTAAGTCGGCATTGTGCCTTTTGCATAAAATTCGGATGCAATATCTGTGTTTTGTCGTCAATAAGGAGGTCCAAGTGATACAGTAAACCTGAAGTGAAGCATCGGAATCTAAAACTGGACTCACAGGAGAGGTTCAAATCATAGAAAGTTAGAGTGTCAGTCCTCCTGTACTTAAGTCGGCATTGTGCCTTTTGTATTAAATTCGGATGCAATTTCTGTGTTTCATCGTCAATAAGAAGTTCCAAGGTATACAGTAAACCTATAGTGAAGCATCGGAAACTAATACTGGACTCACAGGAGAGGTTCAAAATATAGAAAGTCAGAATGTCAGTCCGCTTGTACTTGAGTCGGCATTGTGCATTTTGAATTTAATTCCCATGCAATTTCTGTGTTTCATCGTCAATAAGAAGTTCCATGGTATACAGTAAACCTGAAGTGAAGCATCGGAATCTAAATCTGGACTCACAGGAGAGGATCAAATCATAGAAAGTAAGAGTGTCAGTCCAGTTGTACTTAAGTCGGCATTGTGCCTTTTGTATGAAATTCGGATGCAATATCTGTGTTTCATTGTCAATAAGAATTTGCAAGGTATACAGTAAACCTAAAGTGAAGCATCGGAATCTAAAACTGGACTCACAGGAGAGGTGCAAATCATAGAAAGTGAGAGTGTCAGTCCTCTTGTACTTATGTCGGCATTGTGCCTTTTGAATTTAATACCGATGCAATTTCTGTGTTTCATCGTCTATAAGAAGTTTAAGGGATACTGTAAACCTGAAGTGAAGCATCGGAATCTAAAACTGGACTCACAGGAGAAGTTCAAATCATAGAAAGTTAGAGTGTCAGTCCTCTTGTACCTAAGTCGGCATTGTGCCTTTTGTATTAAATTCGGATGCAATTTCTATGCTTCATCGTCAATAAGAAGGTCCAAGGGATACAGTAGACCTGAAGTGAAGCATCGGAATCTAAAACTGGACTCACAGGAGAGGTTCAAATCATATAAAGTTAGTTAGTCCTCTTGTACTTAAGTCGGCATTGTGCCTTTTGTATTAAATTCGGATGCAATTTCTGTGTTTCATCGTCAATAAGAAGGTCCATGGGATACAGTAAACCTGAAGTGAAGCATCGGAATCTAAAACTGGTCTCACAGGAGAGGTTCAAATCATAGAAAGATATAGTGTCGGTCCTCTTGTACTTAAGTAGGCATTGTGCCCTTTGTATAAAATTCGGATGCAATTTCTGTGTTTTGTCGTCAATAAGAAGGTCCATGTGATACAGTAAACCTGAAGTGAAGCATCGGAATCTAAAACTGGACTCACAGGAGAGGTTCAAAACGTAGAAAGTTAGAGTGTAAGTCCTCTTGTACTTAAGTCGGCATTGTGCCTTTTGTATTAAATTCGACTGCAATTTCTGTGTTTCATCGTCAATAAGAAGAAGGTCCAAGGGATACAGGAAACCTGAAGTGATGCATCGGAATCTAAAACTCTACTCACTGGAGAGTTTCGAATCACAGAAAGTTAGAGTGTCAGTCCTCTTGTACTTAACTCGGCATTGTGCCTTTTGTATTAAATTCGGATGCAATTTCTGTGTTTCATCGTCAATAAGAAGTTCCAAGGTATACAGTAAACCTATAGTGAAGCATCGGAATCTAATACTGGACTCACAGGAGAGGTTCAAATCATAGAAAGTTAGAATGTCAGTCCTCTTGTACTTAAGTCGGCATTGTGCAATTTGAATTTAATTCCCATGCAATTTCCGTCTTTCATCGTCAATAAGAAGTTCCAAGGTATACAGTAAACCTAAAGTGAAGCATCGGAATCTAAAACTGGACTCACAGGAGAGGTTCAAATCATAGAAAGTTAGAGTGTCAGTCCACTTGTACTTAAGTCGGCATTGTGCCTGTTCAATTTTATTCCGATGCAATTTCTGTGTTTCATGGTCAATAAAAAGATCCATGGTATACAGTAAACCTGAAGTGAAGCATCGGAATCTAAATCTGGACTCACAGGAGAGGTTCAAATCATAGAAAGTGAGAGTGTCAATCCTGTTGTACTTAAGTCGGCATTGTGCCTTTTGTATTCAATTCGGATGCAGTTTCTGTGTTTCATCGTCAATAAGAATTTCCAAGGTATACAGTAAACCTGAAGTGAAGCATCGGAATCTACAACTCAACACACAGGAGAGGTTCAAATCATAGAATGTTAGAGTGTCAGTCCTCTTGTACTTAAGTGAGCATTGTGCCTTTTGTATTAAATTCGGATGCAATTTCTGTGTTTTATCGTCAATAAGAAGGTCCAAGGGATACAGTACACCTGAAGTGAAACATCGGAATCTAAAACTGGACTCACAGGAGAGGTGCAAATCATAGAAAGTGAGAGTGTCAGTCCACTTGTACTTATGTCGGCATTGTGACTTTTGAATTTAATACCGATGCAATATCTGTGTTTCATCGTCAATAAGAAGGTCCAAGGGATACTGTAAACCTGAAGTGAAGCATCGGAATCTAAAACTGGACTCACAGGAGAGGTTCAAATCATAGAAAGTTAGAGTGTACGTCCTCTTGTACATAAGTCGGCATTGTGCCTTTTGTATTAAATTCGAATGCAATTTCTTTGTTTCATCGTCAGTACGAAATTCCAAGGTATACAGTAAACCTGTAGTAAAGCATCGGAATCTAAAACTGGACTCACAGGAGAGGTTCAGATCATAGAAAGTTAGAGTGTCAGTCCTCTTGTACTTATGTCGGCATTGTGCCTTTGAATTTAATTCCGATACAATTTCTGTGTTTAATCGTTAATAAGAAGTTCCAAGGTATACAGTAAACCTGAAGTGAAGCATCGGAATCTAAAACTGGACTCACAGGAGAGATTGAAATCATAGAAAGTTAGAGTGTCAGTCCTCTTGTACTGAAGTCGGCATTGTGCCTTTTGAATTTAATTCCGATGCAATTTCTGTGTTTCAACGTCAATTAGAAGTTCCAAGGTATACAGTAAACCTGAAGTGAAGGATCGGAATCTAATACTGGACTTACAGGAGAGGTTCAAATCATAGAAGGTTAGAATGTCAGTCCTCTTGTACTTAAGTCGGCATTGTGCCTTTTGTATAAAATTCGGATGCAATTTCTGTGTTTTGTCGTCAATAAGAAGGTCCAAGTGATACAGTAAACCTGAAGTGAAGCATCGGAATCTAAAACTGGACTCACAGGAGAGGTTCAAAACATAGAAAGTTAGAGTGTATGTCCTCTTGTACTTAAGTCGGCATTGTGCCTTTTGTATTAAATTTGACTGCAATTTCTGTGTTTCATCGTCAATAAGAAGGTCCAAGGGATACAGGAAACCTGAAGTGATGCATCGGAATCTAAAACTGGACTCACAGGAGAGTTTCAAATCACAGAAAGTTAGAGTGTCAGTCCTCTTGTACTTAACTCGGCATTGTGCCTTTTGTATTAAATTCGGATGCAATTTCTGTGTTTCATCGTCAATAAGAATTTGCAAGGTATACAGTAAACCTAAAGTGAAGCATCGGAATCTGAAACTGGACTCACAGGAGAGGTGCAAATCATAGAAAGTGAGAGTGTCAGTCCTCTTGTACTTATGTCGGCATTGTGCCTTTTGAATTTAATACCGATGCAATTTCTGTGTTTCATCGTCTATAAGAAGTCCAAGGGATACTGTAAACCTGAAGTGAAGTATCGGAATCTAAAACTGGACTCACAGGAGAAGTTCAAATCATAGAAAGTTAGAGTGACAGTCCTCTTGTACCTAAGTCGGCATTGTGCCTTTTGTATTAAATTCGGATGCAATTTCTGTGCTTCATCGTCAATAAGAAGTTCCAAGGGATACAGTAGACCTGAAGTGAAGCTCGGAATCTAAAACTGGACTCATAGGAGAGGTTCAAATCATATAAAGTTAGTTAGTCCTCTTGTACTTAAGTCGGCATTGTGCCTTTTGTATTAAATTCGGATGCAATTTCTGTGTTTCATCGTCAATAAGAAGGTCCATGGGATACAGTAAACCTGAAGTGAAGCATCGGAATCTAAAACTGGTCTCACAGGAGAGGTTCAAATCATAGAAAGATATAGTGTCGGTCCTCTTGTACTTAAGTAGGCATTGTGCCTTTTGTATAAAATTCGGATGCAATTTCTGTGTTTTGTCGTCAATAAGAAGGTCCAAGTGATACAGTAAACCTGAAGTGAAGCATCGGAATCTAATACTGGACTCACAGGAGAGGTTCAAAACATAGAAAGCTATAGTGTAAGTCCTCTTGTACTTAAGTCGGCATTGTGTCTTTTGTATTAAATTCGACTGCAATTTCTGTGTTTCATCGTCAATAAGAAGGTCCAAGGGATACAGGAAACCTGAAGTGATGCATCGGAATCTAAAACTGGACTCACAGGAGAGTTTCAAATCACAGAAAGTTAGAGTGTCAGTCCTCTTGTACTTAACTCGGCATTGTGCCTTTTGTATTAAATTCGGATGCAATTTCTGTGTTTCATCGTCAATTAGAAGTTCCAAGGTATACAGTAAACCTATAGTGAAGCATCGGAATCTAATACTGGACTCACAGGAGAGGTTCAAATCATAGAAAGTTAGAATGTCAGTCCTCTTGTACTTAAGTCGGCATTGTGCATTTTGAATTTAATTCCCATGCAATTTCTGTCTTTCATCGTCAATAAGAAGTTCCAAGGTATACAGTAAACCTAAAGTGAAGCATCGGAATCTAAAACTGGACTCACAGGAGAGGTTCAAATCATAGAAAGTTAGAGTGTCAGTCCACTTGTACTTAAGTCGGCATTGTGCCTTTTGAATTTTATTCCCATGCAATTTCTGTGTTTCATGGTCAATAAAAAGATCCATGGTATACAGTAAACCTGAAGTGAAGCATCGGAATCTAAATCTGGACTCACAGGAGAGGTTCAAATCATAGAAAGTGAGAGTGTCAATCCTGTTGTACTTAAGTCGGCATTGTGCCTTTTGTATTCAATTCGGAAGCAGTTTCTGTGTTTCATCGTCAATAAGAAATTCCAAGGTATACAGTAAACCTGAAGTAAAGCATCGGAATCTACAAATGAACACACAGGAGAGGTTCAAATCATAGAATGTTAGAGTGTCAGTCCTCTTGTACTTAAGTGAGCATTGTGCCTTTTGTATTAAATTCGGATGCAATTTCTGTGTTTTATCGTCAATAAGAAGGTCCAAGGGATACAGTACACCTGAAGTGAAGCATCGGAATCTAAAACTGGACTCACAGGAGCGGTTCAAATCATAGAATGTTAGAGTGTCAGTCCTCTTGTAATTAAAGTGGCATTGTGCCTTTTGAATTTAATTCCGATGCAATATCTGTGTTTCATCGTCAATAAGAAGGTCCAAGGGATACTGTAAACCTGAAGTGAAGGATCGGAATCTAATACTGGACTTACAGGAGAGGTTCAAATCATAGAAGGTTAGAATGTCAGTCCTCTTGTACTTAAGTCGGCATTGTGCCTTTTGTATAAAATTCGGATGAAATTTCTGTGTTTTGTCGTCAATAAGAAGGTCCAAGTGATACAGTAAACCAGAAGTGAAGCATCGGAATCTAAAACTGGACTCACAGGAGAGGTTCAAATCATAGAGAGTTAGAGTGTAAGTCCTCTTGTACTTAAGTCGGCGTTGTGCCTTTTGTATTAAATTCGGATGCAATTTCTGTGTTTCATCGTCAATAAGAAGTTCCAAGGTATACAGTAAACCTATACTGAAGCATCGGAATCTAATACTGGACTCACAGGAGAGGTTCAAATCATAGAAAGTCAGAATGTCAGTCCTCTTGTACTTAAGTCGGCATTGTGCATTTTGAATTTAATTCCCATGCAATTTCTGTGTTTCATCGTCAATAAGAAGTTCCAAGGTATACAGTAAACCGGAAGCGAAGCATCGGAATCTAAAACTGGACTCACAGGAGAGGTTCAAATCATAGAAAGTTAGAGTGTCAGTCCACTTGTACTTAAGTCGGCATTATGCCTTTTGAATTTAATTCCGATGCAATTTCTGTGTTTCATGGTCAATAAAAAGTTCCATGGTATACAGTAAACCTGAAGTGAAGCATCGGAATCTAAATCTGGACTCACAGGAGAGTTTCAAATCATAGAAAGTTAGAGTGTCAGTCCTCTTGTACTTAAGTCGGCATTGTGCCTTTTGTATTAAATTCGGATGCAATTTCTGTGTTTCATCGTCCATAAGAATTTCCAAGGTATACAGTAAACCTGAAGTGAAGCATCGGAATCTAAAACTGAACACACAGGAGAGGTTCAAATCATAGAACGTTAGAGTGTCAGTCCTCTTGTACTTAAGTCAGCATTGTGCCTTTTGTATTAAATTCGGATGCAATTTCTGTGTTTTATCGTCAATAAGAAGGTCCAAGGGATACAGTAAACCTGATGTGAAGCATCGGAATGTAAAACTGGACTCACAGGAGAGGTTCAAATCATAGAATGTTAGAGTGTCAGTCCTCTTGTACTTAAGTCAGCATTGTGCCTTTTGTATTAAATTCGGATGCAATTACTGTGTTTTATCGTCAATAAGAAGGTCCAAGGGATACAGTAAACCTGAAGTGAAGCATCGGAATCTAAAACTGAACACACAGGAGAGGTTCACATCATAGAATGTTGGAGTGTCAGTCATCTTGTACTTAAGTCGGCATTGTGCCTTTTGTATTAAATTCGGATGCAATTTCTGTGTTTTATCGTCAATAAGAAGGTCCAAGGGATACAGTAAACCTGAAGTGAAGCATTGGAATCTAAAACTGGACTCACAGGAGAGGTTCACATCATAGAATGTTAGAGTGTCAGTCCTCTTGTACTTACGTCGGCATTGTGCCTTTTGTATTGAATTCCGATGTAATTTCTGTGTTTCATCGTCAATAAGAAGGTCCAAGGTATACAGTAAACCTGAATTGAAGCATCGGAATCTAAAACTGGACTCACAGGAGAGGTTCAAATCATAGAAAGTGAGAGTGTCAGTCCTCTTGTACTTAAGTCGGCATTGTGCCTTTTGTATTAAGTTCGGATGCTATCTCTGTGTTTCATAGTCAATAAGAAAGTCCAAGGTATACAGCAAACCAGAAGTGAAGCATCGGAATCTAAAACTGGACTCACAGGAGAGGTTCAAATCATAGAAAGTCAGAGTGTCAGTCCTCTTGTACTTAAGTAGGCATTGTGCCTTTTGTATTAAATTCGGAAGAAATCTCTGTGTTTCATCGTCAATATAAAGGACCAAGGGATACAGTAAACCAGAAGTGAAGCATCGGAATCTAAAACTGGACTCACAGGAGAGGTTCAAATCATAGAAAGTTAGAGATTCAGTCCTCTTGTACTTAAGTCGGCATTGTGTCTTTTGTATTAAATTCGGATGCAATTTCAGTGTCTCATCGTCAATAAGAAGGTCCAAGGGATACAGTAAACCTGAAGTGAAGCATCGGAATCTAAAACTGGACTTACAGGAGAGGTTCAAATCATAGAAAGTTAGAGTATCAGTCCTCTTGTATTTAAGTCGGCATTGTCCCTTTTGTATTAAATTCGGATGCAATTTCTGTGTTTCATCGTCAATACGATGGTCCTAGGGATACAGTAAACCTGAAGTGAAGCATCGGAATCTAAAACTGGACTCACAGGCGAGGTTCAAATTATTGAAAGTTAGAGTGTCAGTCCTCTTGTACTTAAGTCGGCATTGTGCCTTTTGTATTAAATTCCGATGCAATTTCTGTGTTTCATCGTCAATAAGATGGTCCAAGGGATACAGTAAACCTGAAGTGAAGCATCGGAATCTAGAACTGGACTCACAGAAGAGGTTCAAATCATAGAAGGTGAGAGTGTCAGTCCTCTTGTACTTAAGTCGGCACTGTGCCTTTTGTATTAAATTCGGATGCAATTTCTGTGTTTCATAGTCAATAAGAAAGTCCAAGGTATACAGCAAACCAGAGGTGAAGCATCGGAATCTAAAACTGGACTCACAGGCGAGGTTCAATTTATTGAAAGTTAGAGTGTCAGTCCTCTTGTACTTAAGTCGGCATTGTGCCTTTTGTATTAAATTCCGATGCAATTTCTGTGTTTCATCGTCAATAAGATGGTCCAAGGGATACAGTAAACCTGAAGTGAAGCATCGGAATCTGGAACTGGACTCACAGAAGAGGTTCAAATCATAGAAGGTGAGAGTGTCAGTCCTCTTGTACTTAAGTCGGCACTGTGCCTTTTGTATTAAATTCGGATGCAATTTCTGTGTTTCATAGTCAATAAGAAAGTCCAAGGTATACAGGTAACCTGAAGTGAAGCATTGGAATCTGAAACTGGACTCACAGGAGAGGATCATATCATAGAAAGTTAGAGTGTCAGTCCTCTTGTACTTAAGTCGGCATTGTGCCTTTTGTATTAAATTCGGATGCAATTTCTGTGATTCATCGTTAATAAGAAGGTTCAAGGGATATAGTAAACCTGAAGTGAAGCATCGGAATCTAAAACTGGACTCACGGGAGAGGTTCAAATCATAGAAAGTGAGAGTGTCAGTCCTCTTGTGCTTAAGTCGGCAATGTGCCTTTCGTATTAAATTCGGATGCAATTTCTGTGTTTCATCGTCAATAAGGAGGTCCATGGGATACAGTAAACCTGAAGTGAAGCATCGGAATCTAAAACTGGACTCACAGGAGAGGTTCCAATCATAGAAAGTGAGAGTGTCAGGCCTCTTGTACTTAAGTCGGCATTGTGCCTTTTGTATTAAATTCGGGTGCAGTTTCTGTGTTTCATCGTCAATAAGAAGTTACAAGGGATACAGTTAACGTGAAGTGAAGCATCGGAATCTAAAACTGGACTCACTGGAGAGGTTCAAATCATAGAATGTTAGAGTGTCAGTCCACTTGTACTTAAGTCGACATTGGGCCTTTTGAATTTAATTCCGATGCAATTTCTGTGTTCCATCGTCAATAAGAAGTTCCGAGGTATACATAAACGTGAAGTGAAGCATTGGAATCTAAAACTGGACTCACAGGAGAGGTTCAAATCATAGAAAGTTAGAGTGTCAGTCCTCTTGTACTTAAGTCGGCATTGTGCCTTTTGTATTAAATTCGGGTCGCAGTTTCTGTGTTTCATCGTCAATAAGAAGGTACAAGGGATACAGTAAACCTGAAGTGAAGCATCGGAACCTAAAACTGGACTTACAGGAGAGGTTCAAATCTTAGAAAGTGAGAGTGTCAGGTCTCTTGTACTTAAGTCGGCATTGTGCCGTTTGTATTGAATTCGGATGCAATTTCTGTGATTCATCGTCAATATGATGGTACAAGGGATACAGTAAACCTGAAGTGAATCATCGGAATCTAAAACTGGACTCATAGGAGAGGTTCAAATCATAGAAAGTTAGAGTGTCAGTCCACTTGTACTTAAGTCGACATTGGGCATTTTGAATTTAATTCCGATGCAATTTCTGTGTTCCATCGTCAATAAGAAGTTCCGAGGTATACATAAACCTGAAGTGAAGCATTGGAATCTAAAACTAGACTCACAGGAGAGGTTCAAATCATAGAAAGTTAGAGTGTCAGTCCTCTTGTACTTAAGTCGGCATTGTGCCTTTTGTATTAAATTCGGGTCGCAGTTTCTGTGTTTCATCGTCAATAAGAAGGTACAAGGGATACAGTAAACCTGAAGTGAAGCATCGGAACCTAAAACTGGACTTACAGGAGAGGTTCAAATCTTAGAAAGTGAGAGTGTCAGGTCTCTTGTACTTAAGTCGGCATTGTGCCGTTTGTATTGAATTCGGATGCAATTTCTGTGATTCATCGTCAATATGATGGTACAAGGGATACAGTAAACCTGAAGTGAATCATCGGAATCTAAAACTGGACTCATAGGAGAGGTTCAAATCATAGAAAGTGAGAGTGTCAGTCCTCTTGTACTTAAGCCGGCATTGTTCCTTTTTTATTAAATTCGGATGCAATTTCTGTGTTTCATCGTCAATAAGAAGGTCCAAGGGATACAGTAAACCTGAAGCAAAGCATCGGAACCTGTACTGGACTCACAGGAGAGGTTCATATTATAGAAAATGAGAGTGTCAGTCCCCTTGTACTTAAGTCGGCATTGAGCCTTTTGTATTACATTCGGATGCAAATTCTGTGTTTCATCGCCATTAAGATGGTCCAAGGGATACAGTAAACCTGAAGTGAAGCATCAGAATCTAAGACTGGACTCACAGGAGAGGTTCAAATCATAGAAGGTGAGAGTGTCAGTCCTCTTGTACTTATGTCGGCATTTTGGCTTTTGTATTAAATTCGGATGCAATTTCTGTGTTTCATATTCATTAAGAAAGTCCAAGGTATACAGGAAACGAGAAGTGAAGCATCGGAATCTAAAACTGGACTCACAGGAGAGGTTCAAAACATAGAAAGTTAGAGTGTAAGGCCTCTTGTACTTAAGTCGGCTATGTGCCTTTTGAATTTAATTCCGATGCAATTTCTGTGTTTCATCGTCAATAACAAGCGCCAAGGTATACAGCAAACCTGAAGTGAAGCATCGGAATCTAATACTGGACTTACAGGAAAGGTTCAAATTATAGAAAGTGAGAGTGTCAGTCCTCTTGTACTTAAGTCGTTATGGTGCCTTTTGTATTAAATTCGGATGCAATTTCTGTGTTTCATCGTCAATAAGAAGGTACAAGGGATACAGTAAACCTAAAGTGAAGCATCGGAATTTAAAACTGGACTTACAGCAGAGGTTCAAATCATAGAAAGTGAGAGTGTCAGTCATCTTGTACTTAAGTCGGCATTGTGCCTTTCTTATTAAATTCGGATGCAATTTCTGTGTTTCATCGTTAATAAAAAGGTCCAAGGGATACAGTATACCTGAAGTAAAGCATCGGAATCTGTACTGGACTCACAAAAGAGGTTCAAATCATAGAAAGTGAGATTGTCAGTCCCCTTGCATTTAAGTCGGCATTGTGCCTTTTGTATTAAATTCGGATGCAAATTCTGTGTTTCATCGTCATTAAGATGGTCCAACGGATACAGTAAACCTGAAGTGAAGCATCGGAATCTAAAACTGGACTCACAGGAGAGGTTCACATCATAGAATGTTAGAGTGTCAGTCCTCTCGTACTTAAGTCGGCATTGTGCTTTTTGTATTAAATTCCGATGCAATTTCTGTGATTCATCGTCAATAAGAAGGTCCAAGGGATACAGTAAACCTGAAGTGAGGCATCGGAAACTAAAATAGGACTCAGAGGAGAGGTTCAAATCATAGAAAGTTAGCGAGTCAGTCCTCATGTACTTAAGTCGGCATTGTGCCTTTAGTATTAAATTCGGATGCAATTTCTGTGTTTCATCGTCAATAACAAAGTCCAAGGTATACAGTAAACCTGAAGTGAAGCATCGGTATCTAAAACTGGACTCACAGGAGAGGTTCAAATCATAGAAGGTGAGAGAGTCAGTCCTCTTGTACTTAAGTCGGCATTGTGCCTTTTATATTAAATTCGGCCGTTATTTCTGAGTTTCATAGTCAATAAGAAAGTCCAAGGTATACAGGAAACCTGAAGTGAAGCATCGGAATCTAAAACTGGACTCACAGGAGAGGTTCAAATCATAGAAAGTTAGAGTGTCAGTCCTCATGTACTTAAGTCGGCATTGTGCCGTTTGTATTAAATTCGGGTGCAGTTTCTGTGTTTCATCGTCAATAAGAAGGTACAAGGGATACAGTTAACGTGAAGTGAAGCATCGGAATCTAAAACTGGACTCACAGGAGAGGTTCCAATCATAGAAAGCGAGAGTGTCAGGCCTCTTGTACTTAAGTCGGCATTGTGCCTTTTGTATTAAATTCGGGTGCAGTTTCTGTGTTTCATCGTCAATAAGAAGGTACAAGGGATACAGTTAACGTGAAGTGAAGCATCGGAATCTAAAACTGGACTCACTGGAGAGGTTCAAATCATAGAATGTTAGAGTGTCAGTCCACTTGTACTTAAGTCGACATTGGGCCTTTTGAATTTAATTCCGATGCAATTTCTGTGTTCCATCGTCAATAAGAAGTTCCGAGGTATACATAAACCTGAAGTGAAGCATTGGAATCTAAAACTGGACTCACAGGAGAGGTTCAAATCATAGAAAGTTAGAGTGTCAGTCCTCTTGTACTTAAGTCGGCATTGTGCCTTTTGTATTAAATTCGGGTCGCAGTTTCTGTGTTTCATCGTCAATAAGAAGGTACAAGGGATACAGTAAACCTGAAGTGAAGCATCGGAACCTAAAACTGGACTTACAGGAGAGGTTCAAATCTTAGAAAGTGAGAGTGTCAGGTCTCTTGTACTTAAGTCGGCATTGTGCCGTTTGTATTGAATTCGGATGCAATTTCTGTGATTCATCGTCAATATGATGGTACAAGGGATACAGTAAACCTGAAGTGAATCATCGGAATCTAAAACTGGACTCATAGGAGAGGTTCAAATCATAGAAAGTGAGAGTGTCAGTCCTCTTGTACTTAAGCCGGCATTGCGCCTTTTTTATTAAATTCGGATGCAATTTCTGTGTTTCATCGTCAATAAGAAGGTCCAAGGGATACAGTAAATCTGAAGCAAAGCATCGGAACCTGTACTGGACTCACAGGAGAGGTTCATATTATAGAAAATGAGAGTGTCAGTCCCCTTGTACTTAAGTCGGCATTGAGCCTTTTGTATTACATTCGGATGCAAATTCTGTGTTTCATCGCCATTAAGATGGTCCAACGGATACAGTAAACCTGAAGTGAAGCATCGGAATCTAAAACTGGACTCACAGGAGAGGTTCAAATCATAGAAGGTGAGAGAGTCAGTCCTCTTGTACTTATGTCGGCATTTTGTCTTTTGTATTAAATTCGGATGCAATTTCTGTGTTTCATATTCATTAAGAAAGTCCAAGGTATACAGGAAACGAGAAGTGAAGCATCGGAATCTAAAACTGGACTCACAGGAGAGGTTCAAAACATAGTAAGTTAGAGTGTAAGGCCTCTTGTACTTAAGTCGGCTATGTGCCTTTTGAATTTAATTCCGATGCAATTTCTGTGTTTCATCGTCAATAACAAGCGCCAAGGTATACAGCAAACCTGAAGTGAAGCATCGGAATCTAATACTGGACTTACAGGAAAGGTTCAAATTATAGAAAGTGAGAGTGTCAGTCCTCTTGTACTTAAGTCGTTATGGTGCCTTTTGTATTAAATTCGGATGCAATTTCTGTGTTCCATCGTCAATAAGAAGTTCCGAGGTATACATAAACCTGAAGTGAAGCATTGGAATCTAAAACTAGACTCACAGGAGAGGTTCAAATCATAGAAAGTTAGAGTGTCAGTCCTCTTGTACTTAAGTCGGCATTGTGCCTTTTGTATTAAATTCGGGTCGCAGTTTCTGTGTTTCATCGTCAATAAGAAGGTACAAGGGATACAGTAAACCTGAAGTGAAGCATCGGAACCTAAAACTGGACTTACAGGAGAGGTTCAAATCTTAGAAAGTGAGAGTGTCAGGTCTCTTGTACTTAAGTCGGCATTGTGCCGTTTGTATTGAATTCGGATGCAATTTCTGTGATTCATCGTCAATATGATGGTACAAGGGATACAGTAAACCTGAAGTGAATCATCGGAATCTAAAACTGGACTCATAGGAGAGGTTCAAATCATAGAAAGTGAGAGTGTCAGTCCTCTTGTACTTAAGCCGGCATTGCGCCTTTTTTATTAAATTCGGATGCAATTTCTGTGTTTCATCGTCAATAAGAAGGTCCAAGGGATACAGTAAATCTGAAGCAAAGCATCGGAACCTGTACTGGACTCACAGGAGAGGTTCATATTATAGAAAATGAGAGTGTCAGTCCCCTTGTACTTAAGTCGGCATTGAGCCTTTTGTATTACATTCGGATGCAAATTCTGTGTTTCATCGCCATTAAGATGGTCCAACGGATACAGTAAACCTGAAGTGAAGCATCGGAATCTAAAACTGGACTCACAGGAGAGGTTCAAATCATAGAAGGTGAGAGAGTCAGTCCTCTTGTACTTATGTCGGCATTTTGTCTTTTGTATTAAATTCGGATGCAATTTCTGTGTTTCATATTCATTAAGAAAGTCCAAGGTATACAGGAAACGAGAAGTGAAGCATCGGAATCTAAAACTGGACTCACAGGAGAGGTTCAAAACATAGTAAGTTAGAGTGTAAGGCCTCTTGTACTTAAGTCGGCTATGTGCCTTTTGAATTTAATTCCGATGCAATTTCTGTGTTTCATCGTCAATAACAAGCGCCAAGGTATACAGCAAACCTGAAGTGAAGCATCGGAATCTAATACTGGACTTACAGGAAAGGTTCAAATTATAGAAAGTGAGAGTGTCAGTCCTCTTGTACTTAAGTCGTTATGGTGCCTTTTGTATTAAATTCGGATGCAATTTCTGTGTTTCATCGTCAATAAGAAGGTACAAGGGATACAGTAAACCTAAAGTGAAGCATCGGAATTTAAAACTGGACTTACAGCAGAGGTTCAAATCATAGAAAGTGAGAGTGTCAGTCATCTTGTACTTAAGTCGGCATTGTGCCTTTCTTATTAAATTCGGATGCAATTTCTGTGTTTCATCGTTAATAAAAAGGTCCAAGGGATACAGTATACCTGAAGTACAGCATCGGAATCTGTACTGGACTCACAAAAGAGGTTCAAATCATAGAAAGTGAGATTGTCAGTCCCCTTGCATTTAAGTCGGCATTGTGCCTTTTGTATTAAATTCGGATGCAAATTCTGTGTTTCATCGTCATTAATATGGTCCAACGGATACAGTAAACCTGAAGTGAAGCATCGGAATCTAAAACTGGACTCACAGGAGAGGTTCACATCATAGAATGTTAGAGTGTCAGTCCTCTCGTACTTAAGTCGGCATTGTGCTTTTTGTATTAAATTCCGATGCAATTTCTGTGATTCATCGTCAATAAGAAGGTCCAAGGGATACAGTAAACCTGAAGTGAGGCATCGGAAACTAAAATTGGACTCAGAGGAGAGGTTCAAATCATAGAAAGTTAGCGAGTCAGTCCTCATGTACTTAAGTCGGCATTGTGCCTTTAGTATTAAATTCGGATGCAATTTCTGTGTTTCATCGTCAATAACAAAGTCCAAGGTATACAGTAAACCTGAAGTGAAGCATCGGTATCTAAAACTGGACTCACAGGAGAGGTTCAAATCATAGAAGGTGAGTGAGTCAGTCCTCTTGTACTTAAATCGGCATTGTGCCTTTTATATTAAATTCGGCCGTTATTTCTGAGTTTCATAGTCAATAAGAAAGTCCAAGGTATACAGGAAACCTGAAGTGAAGCATCGGAATCTAAAACTGGACTCACAGGAGAGGTTCAAATCATAGAAAGTTAGAGTGTCAGTCCTCATGTACTTAAGTCGGCATTGTGCCGTTTGTATTAAATTCGAATGCAGTTTCTGTGTTTCATCGTAAATAAGAAGGTACAAGGGATATAGTAAACCTGAAGTGAAGCATCGGAATCTGAAACTGGACTCACGGGAGAGGTTCAAATCATAGAAAGTGAGAGTGTCAGTCCTCTTGTGCTTAAGTCGGCAATGTGCCTTTTGTATTAAATTCGGATGCAATTTCTGTGTTTCATCGTCAATAAGGAGGTCCATGGGATACAGTAAACCTGAAGTGAAGCATCGGAATCTAAAACTGGACTCACAGGAGAGGTTCCAATCATAGAAAGTGAGAGTGTCAGGCCTCTTGTACTTAAGTCGGCATTGTGCCTTTTGTATTAAATTCGGGTGCAGTTTCTGTGTTTCATCGTCAATAAGAAGGTACAAGGGATACAGTTAACGTGAAGTGAAGCATCGGAATCTAAAACTGGACTCACTGGAGAGGTTCAAATCATAGAATGTTAGAGTGCCAGTCCACTTGTACTTAAGTCGACATTGGGCCTTTTGAATTTAATTCCGATGCAATTTCTGTGTTCCATCGTCAATAAGAAGTTCCGAGGTATACATAAACGTGAAGTGAAGCATTGGAATCTAAAACTGGACTCACAGGAGAGGTTCAAATCATAGAAAGTTAGAGTGTCAGTCCTCTTGTACTTAAGTCGGCATTGTGCCTTTTGTATTAAATTCGGGTCGCAGTTTCTGTGTTTCATCGTCAATAAGAAGGTACAAGGGATACAGTAAACCTGAAGTGAAGCATCGGAACCTAAAACTGGACTTACAGGAGAGGTTCAAATCTTAGAAAGTGAGAGTGTCAGGTCTCTTGTACTTAAGTCGGCATTGTGCCGTTTGTATTGAATTCGGATGCAATTTCTGTGATTCATCGTCAATATGATGGTACAAGGGATACAGTAAACCTGAAGTGAATCATCGGAATCTAAAACTGGACTCATAGGAGAGGTTCAAATCATAGAAAGTGAGAGTGTCAGTCCTCTTGTACTTAAGCCGGCATTGCGCCTATTTTATTAAATTCGGATGCAATTTCTGTGTTTCATCGTCAATAAGAAGGTCCAAGGGATACAGTAAACCTGAAGCAAAGCATCGGAACCTGTACTGGACTCACAGGAGAGGTTCATATTATAGAAAATGAGAGTGTCAGTCCCCTTGTACTTAAGTCGGCATTGAGCCTTTTGTATTACATTCGGATGCAAATTCTGTGTTTCATCGCCATTAAGATGGTCCAACGGATACAGTAAACCTGAAGTGAAGCATCGGAATCTAAAACTGGACTCACAGGAGAGGTTCAAATCATAGAAGGTGAGAGAGTCAGTCCTCTTGTACTTAAGTCGGCATTGTGCCTTTTATATTAAATTCGGCCGTTATTTCTGAGTTTCATAGTCAATAAGAAAGTCCAAGGTATACAGGAAACCTGAAGTGAAGCATCGGAATCTAAAACTGGACTCACAGGAGAGGTTCAAATCATAGAAAGTTAGAGTGTCAGTCCTCATGTACTTAAGTCGGCATTGTGCCTTTTGTATTAAATTCGGATGCAATTTCTGTGTTTCATCGTTAATAAGAAGGTACAAGGGATACAGTAAACCTGAAGTGAAGCATCGGAATCTAAAACTGGACTCACGGGAGAGGTTCAAATCATAGAAAGTGAGAGTGTCAGTCCTCTTGTATTTAAGTCGGCGTTGTGCCTTTTGTATTAAATTCGGATGCAATTTCTGTGTTTCATCGTCAATAAGAAGGTTCATGGGATACAGTAAACCTGAAACGAAGCATCGGAATCTAAAACTGGACTCACAGGAGCGGTTCCTATCGTAGAAAGTGAGAGTGTCAGGACTCTTGTACTTAAGTCGTTATTGTGCCTTTTGTATTAAATTCGGATGCAATTTCTGTGTTTCATCGTCAATAAGAAGGTCCAAGGGATACAGTAAACCTGAAGTGAAGCATCGGAATCTAAAACTGGACTCACAGGAGAGGTTCAAATCATAGAAAGCTAGAGTGTCAGTCCTCTTGTACTTATGTCGGCATTGTGCCTTTTGTATTAAATTCGGATGCAAGTTCTGTGTTTCATCGTCAATATGAAGGTCCAAGGAATAGAGTAAACCTGAAGTGAAGCATCGGAATCTAAAACTGGACTCACAGGAGAGGTTCAAATCATAGAAAGTTAGAGTGTCAGTCCTCTTGTACTTATGTCGGCATTGTGCCTTTTGTATTAAATTCGGATGCAAGTTCTGTGTTTCATCGTCAATATGAAGGTCCAAGGTATACAGTAAACTTGAAGTGATGCATCCGAATCTAAAACTGGACACACAGGAGAGGTTCAAATCATAGGAAGTTAGAGTGTCAGACCTCTTGTACTTAAGTCGGCATTGTGCCTTTTGAATTTATTTCCGATGCAATTTCTGTGTTTCATCGTCAATAACAAGTTCCAAGGTATACAGCAAACCAGAAGTGAAGCATCGGAATCTAAAACTGGACTCACAGGAGAGGTTTAAATCATAGAAAGTCAGAGTGTCAGTCCTCTTGTACTTAAGTCGGCATTGTGCCCCTTGTATTAAATTCGGATGCAATTTCTGTGTCTCATCGTCAATAAGAAGGTCCAAGGGATACATTAAACCTGAAGTGTAGCATCGGAATCTAAAACTGGACTTAAGGGAGAGGTTCAAATCAGAGAAAGTTAGAGTATCAGTCCTCTTGTATTTAAGTCGGCATTGTGCCTTTTGTATTAAAGTTGGATGCAATTTCTGTGTTTCATCGTCAATACGAAGGGCCTAGGGATACAGTAAACCTGAAGTGAAGCATGGGAATCTAAAACTGGACTCACAGGCGAGGTTCAAATTATTGAAAGTTAGAGTGTCAGTCCTCTTGTACTTAAGTCGGCATTGTGCCTTTTGCATTAAATTCGGATGCAATTTCTGTGTTTCATCGTCATTAAGATGGTCCAAGGGGTACTGTAAACCTCAAGTGAAGCATCGGAATCTGAAACTGGACTCTCAGGAGAGTTTCAAATCATAGATTGTTAGAGTGTCGGTCCTCTTGTACTTAAGTCGGCATTTTGCCTTTTGTATTAAATTCCGATGCAATTTCTGTGTTTCATCGCCAATAAGAAGGTACAGGGGATACAGTAAACCTGAAGTGAAGCATCGGAATCTAAAACTGGACTCATGGGAGAGGTTCAAATCATAGAAAGTGAGAATGTCAGTCCTGTTGTACTTAAGTCATCATTGTGCCTTTTGTATTAAATTCGGACTCAATTTCTGTGTTTCATCGTCAATAAGGAGGTCCATGGGATACAGTAAACCTGAAGTGAAGCATCGGAATCTAAAACTGGACTCACAGGAGAGGTTCCAATCATAGAATGTGAGAGTGTCAGGCCTCTTGTACTTAAGTCAGCATTGAGCCTTTTGTATAAAATTCGTATGCAAGTTCTGTGTTTCATCGTCTATATGAAGGTCCAGGGGATACAGTAAACCTGAAGTGAAGCATTGGAATCTAAAACTGGACTCACAGGAGAGGTTCAAATCGTAGAAAGTTAGAGTGTCAGTCCTCTTGTACTTATGTCAGCATTGTGCCTTTTGAATTTAATTCCGATGCAATTTCTGTGTTTCATCGTCAATAACAAGTTCCAAGGTATACAGCAAACCTGAAGTGAAGCTTCGGAATCTAATACTGGACTTACAGGAGAGGTTCAAATCATAGAAAGTGAGAGTGTCAGTCCTCTTGTACTTAAGTCGGCATTGTGCCTTTTGTATTAAATTCATATGCAATTTCTGTGTTTCATCGTCAATAAGAAGGTACAAGGGATACAGTAAACCTGAAGTGAAGCATCGGAATCTAAAACTGGACTTACAGGATAGGTTCAAATCTTAGAAAGTGAGAGTGTCAGTCACCTTGTACTTAAGTCGGCATTGTGCCTTTTGTGTTAAATTCGGATGCAATTTCTGTGTTTCCTCGTCAATAACAAGGTCCAAGGTATACAGTAAACCTGAAGTTAAGCATCGGAATCTAAAACTGGACTCACAGGAGAGGTTCAAATCATAGAAGGTGAGAGTGTCAGTCCTCTTGTACTTGAGTCGGCATTGTGCCTTTTGTATTAAATTCGGATGCAATTTCTGTGTTTCATCGTTAATAAGAAGGTACAAGGGATACAGTAAACCTGAAGTGAAGCATCGGAATCTAAAACTGGACTCACGGGAGAGGTTCAAATCGTAGAAAGTGAGAGTGTCAGTCCTCTTGTATTTAAGTCGTCATTGTGCCTTTTGTATTAAATTCGGATGCAATTTCTGTGTTTCATCGTCAATAAGAAGGTCCATGGGATACAGTAAACCTGTAATGAAACATCGGAATCTAAAACTGGACTCACAGAAGCGGTTCCTATCATAGAAAGTGAGAGTGTCAGGCCTCTTGTACTTAAGTCGGCATTGTGCCTTTTGTATTAAATTCGTATGCAGTTTCTGTGTTTCATCGTCAATAAGAAGGTCCAAGGGAAACAGTAAACATGAAGTGAAGCATCGGATTCTAAAACTGGACTCACAGGAATGGTTCAATTCATAGAAAGTTAGAGTGTCAGTCCTCTGTACTTAAGTCGGCATTGTGCCTCTTGAATTTAATTCCGATGCAATTTCTGTGTTTCATCGTCAATAACAAGTTCTAAGGTATACAGCAAACCTGAAGTGAAGCATCGGAATCTATAACTGGACTTACAGGAGAGGTTCAAATCATAGAAAGTGAGAGTGTCAGTCCTCTTGTACTTAAGTCGGCATTGTGCCTTTTGTATTAAATTCGGATGCAATTTCTGTGTTTCATCGTCAATAAAAAGGTCCAAGGGATACAGTTAACGTGAAGTGAAGCATCGGAATCTAAAACTGGACTCACAGGAGAGGTTCAAATCATAGAATGTTAGAGTGTCAGTCCAATTGTACTTAAGTCGACATTGGGCCTTTTGAATTTAATTCCGATGCAATTTCTGTGTTCCATCGTCAATAAGAAGTTCCGAGGTATACATAAACCTGAAGTGAAGCATTGGAATCTAAAACTGGACTCACAGGAGAGGTTCAAATCATAGAAAGTTAGAGTGTCAGTCCTCTTGTACTTAAGTCGGCATTGTGCCTTTGTATTAAATTCGGATGCAATTTCTGTGTTTCATCGTCAATAAGTAGGTCCAAGGGATATAGTAACCCTGAAGCATCGGAATCTAAAACTGGACTCACAGGAGAGGTTTAAGTCATAGAAAGTGAGGGTGTCAGTCCTCTTGTACTTATGTCGGCATTGTGCCTTTTGTATTAAATTCGGATGCAAGTTCTGTGTTTCATCGTCAATATGAAGGTCCAAGGGATACAGTAAACCTGAAGTGAAGCATCGGAATCTAAAACTGGACTCACAGGAGAGGTTCAAATCATAGAAAGTCAGAGTGTCAGTCCTCTTGTACTTAAGTCGGCATTGAGCATTTTGTATTAAATTCGAATGCAATTTCCTTGTTTCATCGTCAGTACGAAATTCCAAGGTATACAGTAAACCAGTAGTAAAGCATCGGAATCTAAAACTGGACTCACAGGAGAGGTTCAGATCATAGAAAGTTAGTGTGTCAGTCCTCTTGTACTTAAGTCGGCATTGTGCCTTTTGTATTAAATTCGGATGCAATTTCTGTGTTTTATCGTCAATAAGAAGGTCCAAGGGATACAGTAAACCTGAAGTGAAGCATCGGAATCTAAAACTGGACTCACAGGAGAGGTTCACACCATAGAATGCTAGAGTGTCAGTCCTCTTTTACTTAAGTCGGCATTGTGCCTTTTGTATTGAATTCCGATGTAATTTCTGTGTTTCATCGTCAATAAGAAGGTCCAAGGTATACAGTAAACCTGAAGTGAAGCATCGGAATCTAAAACTGGACTCACAGGAGAGATTGAAATCATAGAAAGTTAGAGTGTCAGTCCTCTTGTACTGAAGTCGGCATTGTGCCTTTTGAATTTAATTCCGATGCAATTTCTGTGTTTCAACGTCAATAAGAAATTCCAAGGTATACAGTAAACCTGAAGTGAAGGATCGGAATCTAATACTGGACTTACAGGAGAGGTTCAAATCATAGAAGGTTAGAATGTCAGTCCTCTTGTACTTAAGTCGGCATTGTGCCTTTTGTATAAAATTCGGATGAAATTTCTGTGTTTTGTCGTCAATAAGAAGGTCCAAGTGATACAGTAAACCAGAAGTGAAGCATCGGAATCTAAAACAGGACTCACAGGAGAGGTTCAAATCATAGAGAGTTAGAGTGTAAGTCCTCTTGTACTTAAGTCGGCGTTGTGCCTTTTGTATTAAATTCGGATGCAATTTCTGTGTTTCATCGTCAATAAGAAGTTCCAAGGTATACAGTAAACCTATACTGAAGCAACGGAATCTAATACTGGACTCACAGGAGAGGTTCAAATCATAGAAAGTCAGAATGTCAGTCCTCTTGTACTTAAGTCGGCATTGTGCATTTTGAATTTAATTCCCATGCAATTTCTGTGTTTCATCGTCAATAAGAAGTTCCGAGGTATACAGTAAACCTGAAGTGAAGCATCGGAATCTAAAACTGGACTCACCGGAGAGGTTCAAATCATAGAAAGTTAGAGTGTCAGTCCACTTGTACTTAAGTCGGCATTATGCCTTTTGAATTTAATTCCGATGCAATTTCTGTGTTTCATGGTCAATAAAAAGTTCCATGGTATACAGTAAACCTGAAGTGAAGCATCGGAATCTAAATCTGGACTCACAGGAGAGTTTCAAATCATAGAAAGTTAGAGTGTCAGTCCTCTTGTACTTAAGTCGGCATTGTGCCTTTTGTATTAAATTCGGATGCAATTTCTGTGTTTCATCGTCCATAAGAATTTCCAAGGTATACAGTAAACCTGAAGTGAAGCATCGGAATCTAAAACTGAACACACAGGAGAGGTTCAAATCATAGAACGTTAGAGTGTCAGTCCTCTTGTACTTAAGTCAGCATTGTGCCTTTTGTATTAAATTCGGATGCAATTTCTGTGTTTTATCGTCAATAAGAAGGTCCAAGGGATACAGTAAACCTGATGTGAAGCATCGGAATCTAAAACTGGACTCACAGGAGAGGTTCAAATCATAGAATGTTAGAGTGTCAGTCCTCTTGTACTTAAGTCAGCATTGTGCCTTTTGTATTAAATTCGGATGCAATTACTGTGTTTTATCGTCAATAAGAAGGTCCAAGGGATACAGTAAACCTGAAGTTAAGCATCGGAATCTAAAACTGAACACACAGGAGAGGTTCACATCATAGAATGTTGGAGTGTCAGTCCTCTTGTACTTAAGTCGGCATTGTGCCTTTTGTAATAAATTCGGTTGCAATTTCTGTGTTTTATCGTCAATAAGAAGGTCCAAGGCATACAGTAAACCTGAAGTGAAGCATTGGAATCTAAAACTGGACTCACAGGAGAGGTTCACATCATAGAATGTTAGAGTGTCAGTCCTCTTGTACTTACGTCGGCATTGTGCCTTTTGTATTGAATTCCGATGTAATTTCTGTGTTTCATCGTCAATAAGAAGGTCCAAGGTATACAGTAAACCTGAAGTGAAGCATCGGAATCTAAAACTGGACTCACAGGAGAGGTTCAAATCATAGAAAGTGAGAGTGTCAGTCCTCTTGTACTTAAGTCGGCATTGTGCCTTTTGTATTAAGTTCGGATGCTATCTCTGTGTTTCATAGTCAATAAGAAAGTCCAAGGTATACAGCAAACCAGAAGTGAAGCATCGGAATCTAAAACTGGACTCACAGGAGAGGTTCAAATCATAGAAAGTCAGAGTGTCAGTCCTCTTGTACTTAAGTCGGCATTGTGCCTTTTGTATTAAATTCGGAAGAAATCTCTGTGTTTCATCGTCAATATAAAGGACCAAGGGATACAGTAAACCAGAAGTGAAGCATCGGAATCTAAAACTGGACTCACAGGAGAGGTTCAAATCATAGAAAGTTAGAGATTCAGTCCTCTTGTACTTAAGTCGGCATTGTGTCTTTTGTATTAAATTCGGATGCAATTTCAGTGTCTCATCGTCAATAAGAAGGTCCAAGGGATACAGTAAACCTGAAGTGAAGCATCGGAATCTAAAACTGGACTTACAGGAGAGGTTCAAATCATAGAAAGTTAGAGTATCAGTCCTCTTGTATTTAAGTCGGCATTGTCCCTTTTGTATTAAATTCGGATGCAATTTCTGTGTTTCATCGTCAATACGATGGTCCTAGGGATACAGTAAACCTGAAGTGAAGCATCGGAATCTAAAACTGGACTCACAGGCGAGGTTCAAATTATTGAAAGTTAGAGTGTCAGTCCTCTTGTACTTAAGTCGGCATTGTGCCTTTTGTATTAAATTCCGATGCAATTTCTGTGTTTCATCGTCAATAAGATGGTCCAAGGGATACAGTAAACCTGAAGTGAAGCATCGGAATCTAGAACTGGACTCACAGAAGAGGTTCAAATCATAGAAGGTGAGAGTGTCAGTCCTCTTGTACTTAAGTCGGCACTGTGCCTTTTGTATTAAATTCGGATGCAATTCCTGTGTTTCATAGTCAATAAGAAAGTCCAAGGTATACAGGTAACCTGAAGTGAAGCATTGGAATCTGAAACTGGACTCACAGGAGAGGATCATATCATAGAAAGTTAGAGTGTCAGTCCTCTTGTACTTAAGTCGGCATTGTGCCTTTTGTATTAAATTCGGATGCAATTTCTGTGATTCATCGTTAATAAGAAGGTTCAAGGGATATAGTAAACCTGAAGTGAAGCATCGGAATCTAAAACTGGACTCACGGGAGAGGTTCAAATCATAGAAAGTGAGAGTGTCAGTCCTCTTGTGCTTAAGTCGGCAATGTGCCTTTTGTATTAAATTCGGATGCAATTTCTGTGTTTCATCGTCAATAAGGAGGTCCATGGGATACAGTAAACCTGAAGTGAAGCATCGGAATCTAAAACTGGACTCACAGGAGAGGTTCCAATCATAGAAAGTGAGAGTGTCAGGCCTCTTGTACTTAAGTCGGCATTGTGCCTTTTGTATTAAATTCGGGTGCAGTTTCTGTGTTTCTTCGTCAATAAGAAGGTACAAGGGATACAGTTAACGTGAAGTGAAGCATCGGAATCTAAAACTGGACTCACAGGAGAGGTTCAAATCATAGAATGTTAGAGTGTCAGTCCACTTGTACTTAAGTCGACATTGGGCCTTTTGAATTTAATTCCGATGCAATTTCTGTGTTCCATCGTCAATAAGAAGTTTCGAGGTATACATAAACCTGAAGTGAAGCATTGGAATCTAAAACTGGACTCACAGAAGAGGTTCAAATCATAGAAAGTTAGAGTGTCAGTCCTCTTGTACTTAAGTCTGCATTGTGCCTTTTGTATTAAATTCGGGTCGCAGTTTCTGTGTTTCATCGTCAATAAGAAGGTACAAGGGATACAGTAAACCTGAAGTGAAGCATCGGAACCTAAAACTGGACTTACAGGAGAGGTTCAAATTTTAGAAAGTGAGAGTGTCAGGTCACTTGTACTTAAGTCGGCATTGTGCCGTTTGTATTGAATTCGGATGCAATTTCTGTGATTCATCGTCAATACGATGGTACAAGGGATACAGTAAACCTGAAGTGAAGCATCACTCACAATAGAGGTTCACATCATAGAATGTTAGAGTGTCAGTCATCTTGTACTTACGTCGGCATTGTGCCTTTTGTATTGAATTCCGATGTAATTTCTGTGTTTCATCGCCAATAAGAAGGTTCAAGGTATACAGTAAACCTGAAGTGAAGCATCGGAATCTAAAACTGGTCTCACAGGAGAAGTTCAAATCATAGAAAGTGAGAGTGTCAGTCCTCTTGTACTTAAGTCGGCATTGTGCCTTTTGTATTAAGTTCGGATGCTATCTCTGTGTTTCATAGTCAATAAGAAAGTCCAAGGTATACAGCAAACCAGAAGTGAAGCATCGCAATCTAAAACTGGACTCACAGGCGAGGTTCAAATTATTGAAAGTTAGAGTGTCAGTCCTCTTGTACTTAAGTCGGCATTGTGCCTTTTGTATTAAATTCCGATGCAATTTCTGTGTTTCATCGTCAATAAGATGGTCCAAGGGATACAGTAAACCTGAAGTGAAGCATCGGAATCTAGAACTGGACTCACAGAAGAGGTTCAAATCATAGAAGGTGAGAGTGTCAGTCCTCTTGTACTTAAGTCGGCACTGTGCCTTTTGTATTAAATTCGGATGCAATTTCTGTGTTTCATAGTCAATAAGAAAGTCCAAGGTATACAGGTAACCTGAAGTGAAGCATTGGAATCTGAAACTGGACTCACAGGAGAGGATCATATCATAGAAAGTTAGAGTGTCAGTCCTCTTGTACTTAAGTCGGCATTGTGCCTTTTGTATTAAATTCGGATGCAATTTCTGTGATTCATCGTTAATAAGAAGGTTCAAGGGATATAGTAAACCTGAAGTGAAGCATCGGAATCTAAAACTGGACTCACGGGAGAGGTTCAAATCATAGAAAGTGAGAGTGTCAGTCCTCTTGTGCTTAAGTCGGCAATGTGCCTTTTGTATTAAATTCGGATGCAATTTCTGTGTTTCATCGTCAATAAGGAGGTCCATGGAATACAGTAAACCTGAAGTGAAGCATCGGAATCTAAAACTGGACTCACAGGAGAGGTTCCAATCATAGAAAGTGAGAGTGTCAGGCCTCTTGTACTTAAGTCGGCATTGTGCCTTTTGTATTAAATTCGGGTGCAGTTTCTGTGTTTCATCGTCAATAAGAAGGTACAAGGGATACAGTTAACGTGAAGTGAAGCATCGGAATCTAAAACTGGACTCACTGGAGAGGTTCAAATCATAGAATGTTAGAGTGTCAGTCCACTTGTACTTAAGTCGACATTGGGCCTTTTGAATTTAATTCCGATGCAATTTCTGTGTTCCATCGTCAATAAGAAGTTCCGAGGTGTACATAAACCTGAAGTGAAGCATTGGAATCTAAAACTGGACTCACAGGAGAGGTTCAAATCATAGAAAGTTAGAGTGTCAGTCCTCTTGTACTTAAGTCGGCATTGTGCCTTTTGTATTAAATTCGGGTCGCAGTTTCTGTGTTTCATCGTCAATAAGAAGGTACATGGGATACAGTAAACCTGAAGTGAAGCATCGGAACCTAAAACTGAACTTACAGGAGAGGTTCAAATCTTAGAAAGTGAGAGTGTCAGGTCTCTTGTACTTAAGTCGGCATTGTGCCGTTTGTATTGAATTCGGATGCAATTTCTGTGATTCATCGTCAATATGATGGTACAAGGGATACAGTAATCCTGAAGTGAATCATCGGAATCTAAAACTGGACTCATAGGAGAGGTTCAAATCATAGAAAGTGAGAGTGTCAGTCCTCTTGTACTTAAGCCGGCATTGTGCCTTTTTTATTAAATTCGGATGCAATTTCTGTGTTTCATCGTCAATAAGAAGGTCCAAGGGATACAGTAAACCTGAAGCAAAGCATCGGAACCTGTACTGGACTCACAGGAGAGGTTCATATTATAGAAAATGAGAGTGTCAGTCCCCTTGTACTTAAGTCGGCATTGAGCCTTTTGTATTACATTCGGATGCAAATTCTGTGTTTCATCGCCATTAAGATGGTCCAAGAGATACAGTAAACCTGAAGTGAAGCATCAGAATCTAAAACTGGACTCACAGGAGAGGTTCAAATCATAGAAGGTGAGAGTGTCAGTCCTCTTGTACTTATGTCGGCATTTTGGCTTTTGTATTAAATTCGGATGCAATTTCTGTCTTTCATATTCATTAAGAAAGTCGAAGGTATACAGGAAACGAGAAGTGAAGCATCGGAATCTAAAACTGGACTCACAGGAGAGGTTCAAAGCATAGAAAGTTAGAGTGTAAGGCCTCTTGTACTTAAGTCGGCTATGTGCCTTTTGAATTTAATTCCGATGCAATTTCTGTGTTTCATCGTCAATAACAAGCTCCAAGGTATACAGCAAACCTGAAGTGAAGCATCGGAATCTAATACTGGACTTACAGGAAAGGTTCAAATTATAGAAAGTGAGAGTGTCAGTCCTCTTGTACTTAAGTCGTTATGGTGCCTTTTGTATTAAATTCGGATGCAATTTCTGTGTTTCATCGTCAATAAGAAGGTACAAGGGATACAGTAAACCTAAAGTGAAGCATCGGAATTTAAAACTGGACTTACAGCAGAGGTTCAAATCATAGAAAGTGAGAGTGTCAGTCATCTTGTACTTAAGTCGGCATTGTGCCTTTCTTATTAAATTCGGATGCAATTTCTGTGTTTCATCGTTAATAAAAAGGTCCAAGGGATACAGTATACCTGAAGTAAAGCATCGGAATCTGTACTGGACTCACAAAAGAGGTTCAAATCATAGAAAGTGAGATTGTCAGTCCCCTTGCATTTAAGTCGGCATTGTGCCTTTTGTATTAAATTCGGATGCAAATTCTGTGTTTCATCGTCATTAAGATGGTCCAACGGATACAGTAAACCTGAAGTGAAGCATCGGAATCTAAAACTGGACTCACAGGAGAGGTTCACATCATAGAATGTTAGAGTGTCAGTCCTCTCGTACTTAAGTCGGCATTGTGCTTTTTGTATTAAATTCCGATGCAATTTCTGTGATTCATCGTCAATAAGAAGGTCCAAGGGATACAGTAAACCTGAAGTGAGGCATCGGAAACTAAAATTGGACTCAGAGGAGAGGTTCAAATCATAGAAAGTTAGAGAGTCAGTCCTCATGTACTTAAGTCGGCATTGTGCCTTTAGTATTAAATTCGGATGCAATTTCTGTGTTTCATCGTCAATAACGAAGTCCAAGGTATACAGTAAACCTGAAGTGAAGCATCGGTATCTAAAACTGGACTCACAGGAGAGGTTCAAATCATAGAAGGTGAGAGAGTCAGTCCTCTTGTACTTAAGTCGGCATTGTGCCTTTTATATTAAATTCGGCCGCTTTTTCTGAGTTTCATAGTCAATAAGAAAGTCCAAGGTATACAGGAAACCTGAAGTGAAGCATCGGAATCTAAAACTGGACTCACAGGAGAGGTTCAAATCATAGAAAGTTAGAGTGTCAGTCCTCATGTACTTAAGTCGGCATTGTGCCTTTTGTATTAAATTCGGATGCAATTTCTGTGTTTCATCGTTAATAAGAAGGTACAAGGGATACAGTAAACCTGAAGTGAAGCATCGGAATCTAAAACTGGACTCACGAGAGAGGTTCAAATCATAGAAAGTGAGAGTGTCAGTCCTCTTGTATTTAAGTCGGCATTGTGCCTTTTGTATTAAATTCGGATGCAATTTCTGTGTTTCATCGTCAACAAGAAGGTTCATGGGATACAGTAAACCTGAAACGAAGCATCGGAATCTAAAACTGGACTCACAGGAGCGGTTCCTATCGTAGAAAGTGAGAGTGTCAGGACTCTTGTACTTAAGTCGTTATTGTGCCTTTTGCATTAAATTCGGATGCAATTTCTGTGTTTCATCGTCAATAAGAAGGTCCAAGGGATACAGTAAACCTGAAGTGAAGCATCGGAATCTAAAACTGGACTCACAGGAGAGGTTCAAATCATAGAAAGCTAGAGTGTCAGTCCTCTTGTACTTATGTCGGCATTGTGCCTTTTGTATTAAATTCGGATGCAAGTTCTGTGTTTCATCGTCAATATGAAGGTCCAAGGGATAGAGTAAACCTGAAGTGAAGCATCGGAATCTAAAACTGGACTCACAGGAGAGGTTCAAATCATAGAAAGTTAGAGTGTCAGTCCTCTTGTACTTATGTCGGCATTGTGCCTTTTGTATTAAATTCAGATGCAAGTTCTGTGTTTCATCGTCAATATGAAGGTCCAAGGTATACAGTAAACTTGAAGTGATGCATCCGAATCTAAAACTGGACACACAGGAGAGGTTCAAATCATAGGAAGTTAGAGTGTCAGACCTCTTGTACTTAAGTCGGCATTGTGCCTTTTGAATTTATTTCCGATGCAATTTCTGTGTTTCATCGTCAATAACAAGTTCCAAGGTATACAGCAAACCAGAAGTGAAGCATCGGAATCTAAAACTTGACTCACAGGAGAGGTTTAAATCATAGAAAGTCAGAGTGTCAGTCCTCTTGTACTTAAGTCGGCATTGTGCCCCTTGTATTAAATTCGGATGCAATTTCTGTGTCTCATCGTCAATAAGAAGGTCCAAGGGATACATTAAACCTGAAGTGTAGCATCGGAATCTAAAACTGGACTTAAGGGAGAGGTTCAAATCAGAGAAAGTTAGAGTATCAGTCCTCTTGTATTTAAGTCGGCATTGTGCCTTTTGTATTAAAGTTGGATGCAATTTCTGTGTTTCATCGTCAATACGAAGGGCCTAGGGATACAGTAAACCTGAAGTGAAGCATGGGAATCTAAAACTGGACTCACAGGCGAGGTTCAAATTATTGAAAGTTAGAGTGTCAGTCCTCTTGTACTTAAGTCGGCATTGTGCCTTTTGCATTAAATTCGGATGCAATTTCTGTGTTTCATCGTCATTAAGATGGTCCAAGGGGTACTGTAAACCTCAAGTGAAGCATCGGAATCTGAAACTGGACTCTCAGGAGAGTTTCAAATCATAGATTGTTAGAGTGTCAGTCCTCTTGTACTTAAGTCGGCATTTTGCCTTTTGTATTAAATTCCGATGCAATTTCTGTGTTTCATCGCCAATAAGAAGGTACAGGGGATACAGTAAACCTGAAGTGAAGCATCGGAATCTAAAACTGGACTCATGGGAGAGGTTCAAATCATAGAAAGTGAGAATGTCAGTCCTGTTGTACTTAAGTCATCATTGTGCCTTTTGTATTAAATTCGGACTCAATTTCTGTGTTTCATCGTCAATAAGGAGGTCCATGGGATACAGTAAACCTGAAGTGAAGCATCGGAATCTAAAACTGGACTCACAGGAGAGGTTCAAATCATAGAATGTGAGAGTGTCAGGCCTCTTGTACTTAAGTCAGCATTGAGCCTTTTGTATAAAATTCGGATGCAAGTTCTGTGTTTCATCGTCAATATGAAGGTCCAGGGGATACAGTAAGCCTGAAGTGAAGCATCGGAATCTAAAACTGGACTCACAGGAGAGGTTCAAATCGTAGAAAGTTAGAGTGTCAGTCCTCTTGTACTTATGTCGGCTTTGTGCCTTTTGAATTTAATTCCGATGCAATTTCTGTGTTTCATCGTCAATAACAAGTTCCAAGGTATACAGCAAACCTGAAGTGAAGCTTCGGAATCTAATACTGGACTTACAGGAGAGGTTTAAATCATAGAAAGTGAGAGTGTCAGTCCTCTTGTACTTAAGTCGTCATTGTGCCTTTTGTATTAAATTCATATGCAATTTCTGTGTTTCATCGTCAATAAGAAGGTTCAAGGGATACAGTAAACCTGAAGTGAAGCATCGGAATCTAAAACTGGACTTACAGGAGAGGTTCAAATCTTAGAAAGTGAGAGTGTCAGTCACCTTGTACTTAAGTCGGCATTGTGCCTTTTGTATTAAATTCGGATGCAATTTCTGTGTTTCCTCGTCAATAACAAGGTCTAAGGTATACAGTAAACCTGAAGTGAAGCATCGGAATCTAACACTGGACTCACAGGAGAGGTTCAAATCATAGAAGGTGAGAGTGTCAGTCCTCTTGTACTTGAGTCGGCATTGCGCCTTTTGTATTAAATTCGGATGCAATTTCTGTGTTTCATCGTTAATAAGAAGGTACAAGGGATACAGTAAACCTGAAGTGAAGCATCGGAATCTAAAACTGGACTCACGGGAGAGGTTCAAATCATAGAAAGTGAGAGTGTCAGTCCTCTTGTATTTAAGTCGTCATTGTGCCTTTTGTATTAAATTCGGATGCAATTTCTGTGTTTCATCGTCAATAAGAAGGTCCATGGGATACAGTAAACCTGAAATGAAACATCGGAATCTAAAACTGGACTCACAGAAGCGGTTCCTATCATAGAAAGTGAGAGTGTCAGGCCTCTTGTACTTAAGTCGGCATTGTGCCTTTTGTATTAAATTCGTATGCAGTTTCTGTGTTTCATCGTCAATAAGAAGGTCCAAGGGAAACAGTAAACATGAAGTGAAGCATCGGATTCTAAAACTGGACTCACAGGAATGGTTCAATTCATAGAAAGTTAGAGTGTCAGTCCTCTGTACTTAAGTCGGCATTGTGCCTTTTGAATTTAATTCCGATGCAATTTCTGTGTTTCATCGTCAATAACAAGTTCCAAGGTATACAGCAAACCTGAAGTGAAGCTTCGGAATCTAATACTGGACTTACAGGAGAGGTTCAAATCATAGAAAGTGAGAGTGTCAGTCCTCTTGTACTTAAGTCGTCATTGTGCCTTTTGTATTAAATTCATATGCAATTTCTGTGTTTCATCGTCAATAAGAAGGTTCAAGGGATACAGTAAACCTGAAGTGAAGCATCGGAATCTAAAACTGGACTTACAGGAGAGGTTCAAATCTTAGAAAGTGAGAGTGTCAGTCACCTTGTACTTAAGTCGGCATTGTGCCTTTTGTATTAAATTCGGATGCAATTTCTGTGTTTCCTCGTCAATAACAAGGTCTAAGGTATACAGTAAACCTGAAGTGAAGCATCGGATTCTAAAACTGGACTCACAGGAGAGGTTCAAATCATAGAAGGTGAGAGTGTCAGTCCTCTTGTACTTGTGTCGGCATTGTGCCTTTTGTATTAAATTCGGATGCAATTTCTGTGTTTCATCGTTAATAAGAAGGTACAAGGGATACAGTAAACCTGAAGTGAAGCATCGGAATCTAAAACTGGACTCACGGGAGAGGTTCAAATCATAGAAAGTGAGAGTGTCAGTCCTCTTGTATTTAAGTCGTCATTGTGCCTTTTGTATTAAATTCGGATGCAATTTCTGTGTTTCATCGTCAATAAGAAGGTCCATGGGATACAGTAAACCTGAAATGAAACATCGGAATCTAAAACTGGACTCACAGAAGCGGTTCCTATCATAGAAAGTGAGAGTGTCAGGCCTCTTGTACTTAAGTCGGCATTGTGCCTTTTGTATTAAATTCGTATGCAGTTTCTGTGTTTCATCGTCAATAAGAAGGTCCAAGGGAAACAGTAAACATGAAGTGAAGCATCGGATTCTAAAACTGGACTCACAGGAATGGTTCAATTCATAGAAAGTTAGAGTGTCAGTCCTCTGTACTTAAGTCGGATTGTGCCTTTTGAATTTAATTCCGATGCAATTTCTGTGTTTCATCGTCAATAACAAGTTCTAAGGTATACAGCAAACCTGAAGTGAAGCATCGGAATCTATAACTGGACTTGCAGGAGAGGTTCAAATCATAGAAAGTGAGAGTGTCAGTCCTCTTGTACTTAAGTCGGCATTGTGCCTTTTGTATTAAATTCGGATGCAATTTCTGTGTTTCATCGTCAATAAAAAGGTCCAAGGGATACAGTTAACGTGAAGTGAAGCATCGGAATCTAAAACTGGACTCACAGGAGAGGTTCAAATCATAGAATGTTAGAGTGTCAGTCCAATTGTACTTAAGTCGACATTGGGCCTTTTGAATTTAATTCCGATGCAATTTCTGTGTTCCATCGTCAATAAGAAGTTCCGAGGTATACATAAACCTGAAGTGAAGCATTGGAATCTAAAACTGGACTCACAGGAGAGGTTCAAATCATAGAAAGTTAGAGTGTCAGTCCTCTTGTACTTAAGTCGGCATTGTGCCTTTGTATTAAATTCGGATGCAATTTCTGTGTTTCATCGTCAATAAGTAGGTCCAAGGGATATAGTAACCCTGAAGCATCGGAATCTAAAACTGGACTCACAGGAGAGGTATAAGTCATAGAAAGTGAGGGTGTCAGTCCTCTTGTACTTATGTCGGCATTGTGCCTTTTGTATTAAATTCGGATGCAAGGTCTGTGTTTCATCGTCAATATGAAGGTCCAAGGGATACAGTAAACCTGAAGTGAAGCATCGGAATCTAAAACTGGACTCACAGGAGAGGTTCAAATCGTAGAAAGTTAGAGTGTCAGTCCTCTTGTACTTAAGTCGTTATTGTGCCTTTTGTATTAAATTCGGATGCAATTTCTGTGTTTCATCGTCAATACGAAGGTACAAGGGATACAGTAAACCTGAAGTGAAGCATCGGAACCTAAAACTGGACTTACAGGAGAGGTTCAAATCTTAGAAAGTGAGAGTGTCAGATCTCTTGTACTTAAGTCGGCATTGTGCCGTTTGTATTGAATTCGGATGCAATTTCTGTGATTCATCGTCAATAAGATGGTCCAAGGGATACAGTAAACCTGAAGTGAATCATCGGAATCTAAAACTGGACTCATAGGAGAGGTTCAAATCATAGAAAGTGAGAGTGTCAGTCCTCTTGTACTTAAGCCGGCATTGTGCCTTTTTTATTAAATTCGGATGCAATTTCTGTGTTTCATCGTCAATAAGAAGGTCGAAGGGATACAGTAAACCTGAAGCAAAGCATCGGAACCTGTACTGGACTCACAGGAGAGGTTCATATTATAGAAAATGAGAGTGTCAGTCCCCTTGTACTTAAGTCGGCATTGTGCCTTTTGTATTACATTCGGATGCAATTTCTGTGTTTCATCGCCATTAAGATGGTCCAAGGGATACAGTAAACCTGAAGTGAAGCATCAGAATCTAAAACTGGATTCACAGGGGAGGTTCAAATCATAGAAGGTGAGAGTGTCAGTCCTCTTGTACTTATGTCGGCATTTTGGCTTTTGTATTAAATTCGGATGCAATTTCTGTGTTTCATAGTCATTAAGAAAGTCCAAGGTATACAGGAAACGAGAAGTGAAGCATCGGAATCTAAAACTGGACTCACAGGAGAGGTTCAAATCATAGAAAGTTAGAGTGTAAGGCCTCTTGTACTTATGTCGGCATTGTGCCTTTTGTACTAAATTCGGATGCAAGTTCTGTGTTTCATCGTCAATATGAAGGTCCAAGGGATACAGTAAACCTGAAGTGAAGCATCGGAGTCTAAAACTGGACTCACAGGTGAGGTTCAAATCATAGAAAGTTAGAGTGTCAGTCCTCTTGTACTTAAGTCGGCATTGTGCCCTTTGAATTTAATTCCGATGCAATTTCTGTGTTTCATCGTCAATAACAAGCTCCAAGGTATACAGCAAACCTGAAGTGAAGCATCGGAAACTAATACTGGACTTACAGGAAAGGTTCAAATTATGGAAAGTGAGAGTGTCAGTCCTCTTGTACTTAAGTCGTTATGGTGCCTTTTGTATTAAATTCGGATGCAATTTCTGTGTTTCATCGTCAAAAAGAAGGTACAAGGGATACAGTAAACCTAAAGTGAAGCATCGGAATTTAAAACTGGACTTACAGCAGAGGTTCAAATCATAGAAAGTGAGAGTGTCAGTCATCTTGTACTTAAGTCGGCATTGTGCCTTTCTTATCAAATTCGGATGCAATTTCTGTGTTTCATCGTTGATAAAAAGGTCCAAGGGATACAGTATACCTGAAGTAAAGCATCGGAATCTGTACTGGACTCACAAAAGAGGTTCAAATCATAGAAAGTGAGATTGTCAGTCCCCTTGTACTTAAGTCGGCATTGTGCCCCTTGTATTAAATTCGGATGCAATTTCTGTGTCTCATCGTCAATAAGAAGGTCCAAGGGATACATTAAACCTGAAGTGAAGCATCGGAATCTAAAACTGGACTTAAGGGAGAGGTTCAAATCATAGAAAGTGAGAGTGTCAGTCCTGTTGTACTTAAGTCATCATTGTGCCTTTTGTATTAAATTCGGACTCAATTTCTGTGTTTCATCGTCAATAAGGAGGTCCATGGGATACAGTAAACCTGAAGTGAAGCATCGGAATCTAAAACTGGACTCACAGGAGAGGTTCCAATCATAGAATGTGAGAGTGTCAGGCCTCTTGTACTTAAGTCAGCATTGTGCCTTTTGTATAAAATTCGGATGCAAGTTCTGTGTTTCATCGTCAATATGAAGGTCCAGGGGATACAGTAAACCTGAAGTGAAGCATCGGAATCTAAAACTGGACTCACAGGAGAGGTTCAAATCTTAGAAAGTGAGAGTGTCAGTCACCTTGTACTTAAGTCGGCATTGTGCCTTTTGTATTAAATTCGGATGCAATTTCTGTGTTTCCTCGTCAATAACAAGGTCCAAGGTATACAGTAAACCTGAAGTGAAGCATCGGAATCTAAAACTGGACTCACAGGAGAGGTTCAAATCATAGAAGGTAAGTGTGTCAGTCCTCTTGTACTTGAGTCGGCATTGTGCCTTTTGTATTAAATTCGTATGCAATTTCTGTGTTTCATCGTTAATAAGAAGGAAGAAGGGATACAGTAAACCTGAAGTGAAGCATCGGAATCTAAAACTGGACTCACGGGAGAGGTTCAAATCATGGAAAGTGAAAGTGTCAGTCCTCTTGTATTTAAGTCGTCATTGTGCCTTTTGTATTAAATTCGGATGCAATTTCTGTGTTTCATCGTCAATAAGAAGGTCCATGGGATACAGTAAACCTGAAATGAAGCATCGGAATCTAAAACTGGACTCACAGAAGCGGTTCCTATCATAGAAAGTGAGAGTGTCAGGCCTCTTGTACTTAAGTCGGCATTGTGCCTTTTGAATTTAATTCCGATGCAATTTCTGTGTTTCATCGTCAATAACAAGTTCTAAGGTATACAGCAAACCTGAAGTGAAGCATCGGAATCTATAACTGGACTTACAGGAGAGGTTCAAATCATGGAAAGTGAGAGTGTCAGTCCTCTTGTACTTAGTTGGCATTGTGCCTTTTGTATTAAATTCGGATGCAATTTCTGTGTTTCATCGTCAATAAAAAGGTCCAAGGGATACAGTAAACCTGAAGTAAAGCATCGGAATCGGTACTGGACTCACAGGAGAGGTTCAAATCATAGAAAGTTAGAGTGTCAGTCCTCTTGTACTTTAGTTGGCATTGTGCCTTTTGTATTAAATTCGGATGCAGTTTCTGTGTTTCATCGTCAATAGGAAGGTCCAAGGGAAACAGTAAACATGAAGTGAAGCATCGGATTCTAAAACTGGACTCACAGGAGTGGTTCAAATAATAGAAAGTTAGAGTGTCAGTCCTCTTGTGCTTAAGTCGGCATTGTGCCATTTGAATTTAATTCCGATGCAATTTCTGTGTTTCAGCGTCAATAACAAGTTCCAAGGTATACAGCAAACCTGAAGTGAAGCATCGGAATCTAAAACTGGACTTACAGGAGAGGTTCAAATCATAGGAAGTGAGAGTGTCAGTCCTCTTGTACTTAAGTCGGCATTGTGCCTTTTGTATTAAATTCGGATGCAATTTCTGTGTTTCATCGTCAATAAGAAGGTACAAGGGATACAGTAAACCTGAAGTGAAGCATCGGAATCTTAAACTGGACTTACAGGAGAGGTTCAAATCATAGAAAGGAAGAGTGTCAGTCCTCTTGTACTTAAGTCGGCATTGTGCATTTTGTATTAAATTCGGATTTAATTTCTGTATTTCATCGTCAATAAGAAGGTCCAAGAGATACAGTAAACCTGAAGTGAGGCATCGGAATCTAAAACTGGACTCACAGGCCTGGTTCAAATCATAGATAGTTAGAGTGTCAGTCCTCTTGTACTTAAGTCTTCATTGTGCCTTTGTATTAAATTCGGATGCAATTTCTGTGTTTCATCGTCAATATGGAGGTCCAAGGCATACAGTAAACCTGAAGTGAAGCATCGGAATCTAAATCTGGACTCACAGGAGAAGTTTAAATCATAGAAATTGAGAGTGTCAGTCCTCTTGTACTTAAGTCGGCATTGTGCCATTTTTATTAAATTCGGATGCATTTTCTGTGTTTTATCATCAATAAGAAGGTCCAAGGGGTACAGTAAACCTGAAGTAAAGCATCGGAATCTGTACTGGACTCACAGGAGAGGTTCGAATCATAGAAAGTTAGAGTGTCAGTCCTCTTGTACTTAAGTCGGCATTGTGCCTTTTGTATTAAATTCGGATGCAATTTCTGTGTTTCATCGTCAATAAGAAGGTACAAGGGATACAGTAAACCTGAAGTGAAGCATCGGAATCTTAAACTGGACTTACAGGAGAGGTTCAAATCATAGAAAGGAAGAGTGTCAGTCCTCTTGTACTTAAGTCGGCATTGTGCATTTTGTATTAAATTCGGATTTAATTTCTGTATTTCATCGTCAATAAGAAGGTCCAAGAGATACAGTAAACCTGAAGTGAGGCATCGGAATCTAAAACTGGACTCACAGGCCTGGTTCAAATCATAGATAGTTAGAGTGTCAGTCCTCTTGTACTTAAGTCTTCATTGTGCCTTTGTATTAAATTCGGATGCAATTTCTGTGTTTCATCGTCAATATGGAGGTCCAAGGCATACAGTAAACCTGAAGTGAAGCATCGGAATCTAAATCTGGACTCACAGGAGAAGTTTAAATCATAGAAATTGAGAGTGTCAGTCCTCTTGTACTTAAGTCGGCATTGTGCCATTTTTATTAAATTCGGATGCATTTTCTGTGTTTTATCATCAATAAGAAGGTCCAAGGGGTACAGTAAACCTGAAGTAAAGCATCGGAATCTGTACTGGACTCACAGGAGAGGTTCAAATCATAGAAAGTTAGAGTGTCAGTACTCTTGTACTTAAGTCGGCATTGTGCCTTTTGTATTAAATTCGGATGCAATTTCTGTGTTTCATCGTCAATAAGAAGGTCCAAGGGATACAGTAAACCTGAAGTGAGGCATCGGAATCTAAAACTGGACTCACAGGACAGGTTCAAATCATAGACAGTTAGAGTGTCAGTCCTCTTGTGCTTAAGTCTTCATTGTGCCTTTGTATTAAATTCGGATGCAATTTCTGTGTTTCATCGTCAAGAAGGAGGTCCAAGGCATGCAGTAAACCTGAAGTGAAGCATCGGAATCTAAATCTGGACTCACAGGAGAAGTTTAAATCAGAGAAAGTGAGAATGTCAGTCCTCTTGTACTTAAGTCGGCACTGTGCCATTTTTATTAAATTCGGATGCAATTTCTGTGTTTCATCGTCAATAAGAAGGTCCAAGGGATACAGTAAACCTGAAGTAAAGCATCGGAATCTGTACTGGACTCACAGGAGAGGTTCAAATCATAGAAAGTTAGAGTGTCACTACTCTTGTACTTAAGTCGGCATTGTGCATTTTGTATTAAAGTCGGATGGAATTTCTGTATTTCATCGTCAATAAGGAGGTCCAAGGGATACAGTAAACCTGAAGTGAGGCATCGGAATCTAAAACTGGACTCACATGAAAGGATCAAATCATAGATTGTTAGAGTGTCACATCCTCTTGTACTTGGGTCAGCATTGTGCCTTTTGTATTAAATTCGGATGCAATTTCAGTGTTTCATCGTCAATAAGAATGTCCACGGCATACAGTAAACCTCAAGTGAAGCATCGGAATCTAAAACTGGACTCACAGGAGAAGTTTAAATCATAGACAGTCAGAGTGTCAGTCCTGTTGTAATTAAGTCGGCATTGTGACTTTTGTATTAAATTCCGATGCAATTTCTGTGTTTCATCGTCAATAACAAGGTCCACGGTATACAGTAAACCTGAAGTGAAGCATCGGAATCTTAAACTTTACTTACAGGAGAGGTTCAAATCATAGAAAGTTGGAGTGTCAGTCCTCTTGTACTTAAGTCGGCATTGTGCCATTTGAATTTAATTCCGATGCGATATCTGTGTTCCATTGTCAATAAGAAGTTCCGAGGTATACCGTAAACCTGAAGTGAAGCATCGGAATCTAAAACTGGACTCACAGAAAAGGTTCAAATCATAGATACTTAGAGTGTCAGTCCTCTTGTACTTAAGTCTTCATTGTGCCTTTGTATTAAATTCGGATGCAATTTCTGTGCTTCATCGTCAATAAGGAGGTCCAAGGCATACAGTAAACCTGAAGTGAAGCATCGGAATCTAAATCTGGATTCACAGGAGAAGTTTAATTCATAGAGAGTGAGAATGTCAGTCCTCTTGTACTTAAGTCGGCATTGTGCCATTTTTATTAAATTCGGATGCTATTTCTGTGTTTCATCGTCAATAAGAAGGTCCAAGGGATACAGTAAACCTGAAGTAAAGCATCGGAATCTGTACTGGACTCACAGGAGAGGTTCAAATCATAGAAAGTTAGAGTGTCAGTCCTCTTGTACTTCAGTCGGCATTGTGCATTATGTATTAAATTCGGTTGGAATATCTGTATTTCTTCGTCAATAAGAAGGTCCAAGGGATACAGTAAACCTGAAGTGAGGCATCGGAATCTAAACCTGGACTCACGGGAGAGGTTCAAATCATAGAAAGTGAGAGTGTCAGTCCTCTTGTACTTAAGTCGGCATTGTGCATTTTGTATTAAATTCGGTTGGAATTTCTGTATTTCATCGTCAATAAGAAGGTCCAAGGGATACAGTAGTCCTGAAGTGAGGCATCGGAATCTAAAACTGGACTTACAGGAGAGGTTCAAATCTTAGAAAGTTAGAGTGTCAGTCCTCTTGTACTTAAGTCGGCATTGTGCCTTTTGTATTAAATTCGGATGTAATTTCTGTGTTTCATCGTCAATAAGAAGGTCCAAGGGATACAGTAAACCTGAAGTGAAACATCGGAATCTAAAACTGGACTCTCAGGAGAGGTTCAAATCATAGAGAGAGAGAGTGTCAGTCCTCTTGTACTTAAGTTGGCATTGTGCCTTTTGTATTAAATTCGGATGCAATTTCTGTGTTTCATCGTCAAAAAGAAAGTCCAAGGGATACAGTAAACCTGAAGTGAAGCATCGGAATGTAAAACTGGACTCACTGGAGAGGTTCGAATCATAGAAAGTTAGAGTGTCAGTCCTCTTGTACTTCAGTCGGCATTGTGCCTTTTGAATTTAATTCCGATGCAATTTCTGTGTTTCATCGTCAATAAGAAGTTCAAAGGTATACAGCAAACTGGAAGTGAAGCATCGGAATCTAAAACTGGACTCACAGGAGAGGTTCAAATCATGGAAGGTCAGAGTGTCAGTCTTCTTGTACTTAAGTCGGCATTTACCCTATTGTATTATATTCGGATGAAATTTCTGTGTTTCATCGTCAAGATGAAGGTCCAAGGGATACAGTAAACCAGAAGTGAAGCATCGGAATCTAAAACTGGCCTCACAGGAGAGGTTCAAATCATTGAAAGTGAGAGTGTCAGTCCGCTTGTACGTAAGTCGGCATTGTGCCTTTTGTATTAAATGCGGATGCAATTTCTGTGTTTAATCGTCAATAAGAAGGTCCAAGGGATACAGTAAACCTGAAGTGAAGCATCGGAATCTAAAACTGGATTAGCAGGAGAGGTTCAAATCATAGAAAGTTAGAGTGTCAGTCCTCTTGTACGTAAGTCGGCATTGTGCCTTTTGTATTGAATTCGGATGTAATTTCTGTGTATCATCGTCAAGAAGAAGGTCCAAGGGATACAGTAAACCAGAAGTGAAGCATCGGAATCTAAAACTAGACTCACAGAAGTGGCTCAAATCATAGAGTGTTAGAGTGTCAGTCCTCTTGTACTTAAGTCGGCATTGTGCCTATTGTATTAAATTGGATGCAATTTCTGTCTTTCATCGTCAATAAGAACGTCCAAGGTAAACAGTAAACCTGAAGTGAAGCATCGGAATCTAACACTGGACTTACAGGAGAGGTTAAAATCATAGAAAGCTAGAGAGTCAGTCCTCTTGTACTTAAGTCGGCATTGTGCCTTTTGTATTAAATTCGGATTTAATTTCTGTATTTCATCGTCAATAAGAAGGTCCAAGAGATACAGTAAACCTGAAGTGAGGCATCGGAATCTAAAACTGGACTCACAGGCCTGGTTCAAATCATAGATAGTTAGAGTGTCAGTCCTCTTGTACGTAAGTCTTCATTGTGCCTTTGTATTAAATTCGGATGCAATTTCTGTGTTTCATCGTCAATATGGAGGTCCAAGGCATACAGTAAACCTGAAGTGAAGCATCGGAATCTAAATCTGGACTCACAGGAGAAGTTTAAATCATAGAAAGTGAGAGTGTCAGTCCTCTTGTACTTAAGTCGGCATTGTGCCTTTTTTATTAAATTCGGATGCATTTTCTGTGTTTCATCGTCAATAAGAAGGTCCAAGGGATACATTAAACCTGAAATGAAGCATCGGAATCTAAAACTGGAATCACAGCAGAGGTTCAAATCATAGAAAGTTAGAGTGTCAGTCCTCTTGTACTTAAGTCGGCATTGTGCATTTTGTATTAAATTCGGATGGAATTTCTGTATTTCATCGGCAATAAGAAGGTCCAAGGGATACAATAAACCTGAAGTGAGGCATCGGAATCTAAAACTGGACTCACAGGAGAGGTTCAAATCATAGATAGTTAGAGTGTCAGTCCTCTTGTACTAAAGTCGGCATTGTGCCTTTTGTATTAAATTCGGATGCAATTTCTGTGTTTCATCGTCAATAAGGAGGTCCAAGGCATACAGTAAACCTGAAGTGAAGCATCGGAATCTAAAACTGGACTGACAGGAGAAGTTTAAATCATAGACAGTGAGAGTGTCAGTCCTGTTGTACTTAAGTCGGAATTGTGCCTTTTGTATTAAATTCCGATGCAATTTCTGTGTTTAATTGTCAATAACATGGTCCAAGGTATACAGTATACCTGAAGTGAAGCATCGGAATCTTAAACTGGACTTACAGGAGAGGTTCAAATCATAGAAAGTGAGAGTGTCAGTCCTCTTTTACTTAAGTCGGCATTGTGCCTTTTGTATTAAATTCGGATGCAATTTCTGTGATTCATCGTCAATAAGATGGTCCAAGGGATACAGTAAACCTGAAGTGAAGCATCGGAATCTAAAACTGGACTCACAGGTGAGGTTCAAATCATAGAAAGTGAGAGTGTCAGTCCTCTTGTACTTAAATAGGCATTGTGCCTTTTGTATTAAATTCGGATACAATTTCTGTGTTTCAGTGTCAATAAGATGGTCCAAGGGATACAGTAAACCTGAAGTGAAGCATCGGAATCTAAAACTGGACTCATAGGAGGGGTTCAAATCATAGCAAGTTAGAGTGTCAGTCCTCTTGTACTTAAGTCGGCATTGTGCCTTTTGTATTAAATTCAGATGCAATTTCCTTGTTTCATTGTCAATAAGAAGGTACAAGGGATACAGTGAACCTGAGGTCAAGCGTCGGAATCTAAAACTGGACTCACAGGAGAGGTTCAAATCATAGAGAGTGAGAGTGTCAGTCCTCTTGTACTTAAGTTGGCATTGTGCCTTTTGTATTAAATTCGGATGCAATTTCTGTGTTTCATCGTCAATATGAAAGTCGAAGGGATCCAGTAATTCTGAAGTGAAGCATCGGAATCTAAAACTGGACTCACTGGAGAGGTTCAAATCATAGAAAGTTAGAGTGTCAGTCCTCTTGTACTTAAGTCGGTATTGTGCCGTTTGAATTTAATTCCGGATCAATTTCTGTGTTTCATCGTCAATAAGAAGTTCCAAGGTATACAGTAAACCTGAAGTGAAGCATCGGAATCTAAAACTGGACTTACAGGAGAGGTTCAAATCATAGAAAGTTAGAGTGTCAGTCCTCTTGTACTTAAGTCGACATTGTGCCTTTTGTATTAAATTCGGAAGTAATTTCTGTGTATCATCGTCAATAAGAAAGTCCAAGGGATACAGTAAACCTGAAGTGAAGCATCGGAATCTAAAACTGGACTCACTGGAGAGGTTCAAATCATAGAAAGTTCGAGTGTCAGTCCTCTTGTACTTAAGTCGGCACTGTGCCTTTTGAATTTAATTCCGATGCAATTTCTGTGTTTCATCGTAAATAAGAAGTTCCAAGGTATACAGCAAACCTGAAGTGAGGCATCGGAATCTAAAACTGGACTCACAGGAGAGGTTCAAATCATAGAAGGTCAGAGTGTCAGTCTTCTTGTACTTAAGTCGGCATTTTGCCTTTTGTATTAAATTCGGATGAAATTTCTGTGTTTCATCGTCAATAAGATGGTCCAAGGGATACAGTAAACCAGAAGTGAAGCGTCGGAATCTATAACTGGACTCACAGGAGAGGTTCAAATCATAGAAAGTGATAGTGTCAGTCCTCTTGTACTTAAGACGGCATTGTGCCTTTTGTATTAAGTTTGGATGCAATTTCTGTGTTTCATCGTCAATAAGAAAGTCCAAGGGATACAGTAAACCTGAAGTAAAGCATCGGAATCTAAAACTGGACACACAGGAGAGGTTCAAATCATAGAAAGTTAGAGTGTCAGTCCTCTTGTACTTAAGTCGGCATTGTGCCTTTTGAATTTAATTTCGATGCAATTTCTGTGTTTCATCGTCATTAAGAAGTGCCAAGGTATACAGCAAACCTGAAGTGATGCATCGGAATCTAAAACTGGACTCACAGGAGAGGTTCAAATCATAGAGAGTTAGACAGTCTGTCCTCTTGTACATAAGTCGGCATTGTGCCTTTTGTATTAAATTCGGATGCAATTTCTGTGTTTCATCGCCAATAAGAAGGTACAAGGGATACAGTAAACCTGAAGTGAAGCTTCGTAATCTAACACTGGACTCACAGGAGACGTTCAAATCATACAAAGTTAGAGTGTCAATCCTCATGTAATTAAGTCGGCATTGTGCCTTTTGTATTAAGTTCGGATGCAATTTCTGTGTTTCATCGTCAATAAGAAGGTCCAAGGGATACAGTAAACCTGATGTGAGGCATCAGAATCTAAAACTGGACTCACAGGAGAGGATCAAATCATTGAAAGTTTGAGTGTCCGTCCTCTTGTACTTAAGTCGGCATTGTGCCTTTTGTATTAAATTCGGATGCAATTTCTGTGTTTTATCGTCTATAAGAAGGTCCAAGGTATACAGTAAACCTGAAGTGAAGCATCGGAATCTAAAACTGGACTCACAGGAGAGGTTCAAATCATAGAAGGTGGGAGTGTCAGTCCTCTTGTACTTAAGTCGCCATTGTGCTTTTGTATTAAATTCGGATGCAATTTCTGTGTTTCATAGTCAATAAGAAAGTCCAAGGTATACAGGTAACCTGAAATGAAGCATCGGAATCTAAAACTGGACTCACAGGAGAGGTTCAAATCATAGAAGGTGGGAGTGTCAGTCCTCTTGTACTTAAGTCGCCATTGTGCTTTTGTATTAAATTCGGATGCAATTTCTGTGTTTCATAGTCAATTAGAAAGTCCAAGGTATACAGGTAACCTGAAATGAAGCATCGGAATCTGAAACTGGACTCACAGGAGAGGTTCAAAACATAGAAAGTTAGAGTGTCAGTCCTCTTGTACTTAAGTCGGTATTGTGAATTTTGTAATAAATTCGGATGCAATTTCTGTGTTTCATCGTTAATAAGAAGGTACAAGGGATACCGTAAACTTGAAGTGAAGCATCGGAATCTGAAACTGGACTCACAGGAAAGGTTTAAATCATAGAAAGTGAGAGTGTCAGTCCTCTTGTACTTAAGTCAGCATTGTGCCTTTTGTTTTAAATTCGGATGCAATTTCTGTGTTTCATCGTCAATAAGAAGGTCCATGGGATACAGTAAACCTGAAGTAAAGCATCGGAATCTAAAACTGGACTCACAGGAGAGGTTCAAATCATAGAAAGTAGGAGTGTCAGTCCTCTTGTACTTAAATCGGCATTGTGCCTTTTGAATTTAATTCCGATGCTATTTCTGTGTTCCATCGTCAATAAGAAGTTCCGAGGTATACAGTAAACCTGAAGTGAAGCATCGGAATCTAAAACTGGATCCACAGGAGAGGTTCAAATCATAGAAAGTTAGGGAGTCAGTCCTCTAGTACTTAAGTTGGCATTGTGCCTTTTGTATTAAATTCGGTTGCAATTTCTGTGTTTCATCGCCAATACGAAGGTCCACGTTATACAGTAAACCTAAAGTGAAGCATCGGAATCTAAAACTGGACTCACAGGATAGGATCAAATCATTGAAAGTTAGAGTGTCAGTCCTCCTGTACTTACGTCTTCATTGTGCCTTTTATATTAAATTCGGTTGCAATTTCTGTCTTTCATCGTCAATAAGAAGGTCCATGGGATACAGTAAACCTGATGTGAAGCATCGGAATCTAAAACTGGACTCACAGGAGAGGTTCAAATCATAGAAAGTGAGAGTGTCAGTCCTCTTGTACTTAAGTCGGCATTGTGCCTTTTGTATTAAATTCGGATGTAATTTCTGTGTTTCATTGTCAATAAGATGGTCCAAGGGAAACAGTAATTCTGAAGTGAAGCATCGGAATTTAAAACTGGACTCACTGGAGAGATTCAAATCATAGAAAGTTAGAGTGTCAGTCCTCTTGTACTTAAGTCGGCATTGTGCCTTTTGAATTTAATTCCGATGCCATTTCTGTGTTTCATCGTCAATAAGAAGTTCCAAGGTATACAGCAAACCTGAAGTGAAGCATCGGAATCTAAAACTGGCCTCACAGGAGAGGTTCAAATCATAGAAAGTTAGGGAGTCAGTCCTCTAGTACTTAAGTCGCCATTGTGCTTTTGTATTAAATTCGGATGCAATTTCTGTGTTTCATAGTCAATAAGAAAGTCCAAGGTATACAGGTAACCTGAAATGAAGCATCGGAATCTAAAACTGGACTCACAGGAGAGGTTCAAATCATAGAAGATCAGAGTGTCAGTCTTCTTGTACTTCAGTCGACATTTTGCGATTTGTATTAAATTCGGATGAAATTTCTGTGTTTCATCGTCAATAAGATGGTCCAAGGGATACAGTAAACCAGAAGTGAAGCATCGGAATCTATAACTGGACTCACCGGAGAGGTTCAAATCATAGAAAGTGATAGTGTCAGTCCTCTTGTACTTAAGACGGCATTGTGCCTTTTGTATTAAGTTTGGATGCAATTTCTGTGTTTCATCGTCAATAAGAAAGTCCAAGGGATACAGTAAACCTGAAGTGAAGCATCGGAATCTAAAACTGGCCTCACAGGAGAGGTTCAAATCATAGAACGTAGGAGTGTCGGTCCTCTTGTACTTAAGTCGGCATTGTGCCTTTTGAATTTAATTCCGATGCCATTTCTGTGTTCCATCGTCAATAAGAAGTTCCGAGGTATACAGTAAACCTGACGTGAAGCATCGAAATCTAAAACTGGATCCACAGGAGAGGTTCAAATCATAGAAAGTTAGGGAGTCAGTCCTCTAGTACTTAAGTTGGCATTGTGCCTTTTATATTAAATTCGGATGCAATTTCTGTGTTTCATCGTCAATACGAAGGTACAAGGGATACAGTAAACCTGAAGTGAAGCATCGGAATCTAAATTGGACTCACAGGAGTGGTTTATATCATAGAAAGTGAGAGTGTCAGTCCCCTTGTACTTAAGTCGGCATTGTGCCTTTTGTATTAAATTCGGATGCAATTTCTGTGTTTCATTGTCAATAAGAAGGTCCAAGGGATACAGTAACCCTGAAGCATCGGAATCTGAGACTGGACTCACAGGAGAGGTTCAAATCATAGAATGTAATAGTGTGAGTCCTCTTGTACATAAGTCGGCATTGTGCCTTTTGAATTTAATTCCGTTGCAATTTCTGTGTTTCATGGTCAATAAGAAGTTCCGAGCTAAACAGTAAACCTGAAGTGAAGCATCGGAATCTAAAACTGGACACACAGGAGAGGTTCAAATCATAGAAGGTGAGAGTGTCAGTCCTCTGGTACTTATGTCGGCATTGTGCCTTTTGTATTAAATTCGGATGCAATTTCTGTGGTTCATCGTCAATAAGAAGATCCAAGGTATACAGTAAACCTAAAGTGATACAACTTAATCTAAAACGGGACTCACAGGAGACGTTCAAATCATAGAAAGTTTGAGTGTCAGTCCTCTTGTACTTAAGTTGGCATTGTGCCTTTTGTATTAAATTTGGATGCAATTTCTGTGTTTCATCGTCAATAAGAAGGTCCAAGGTATACAGTAAACCTGAAGTGAAGCATCGGAATCTAAAACTGGACTCACAGGAAGGTTCAAATCATAGAAGGTGAGAGTGTCAGTCCTCTTGTACTTAAGTCGGCATTGTGCCTTTTGTATTAAATTCGGATGCAATTTCTGTGTTTCAACGTCAATAAGAAGGTCCAAAGTATACAGTAAAACTGAAGTGAAGCATCGTAATCTGAAACTGGACTCACAGGAGGGGTTCAAATCATAGAAGGTGAGAGTGTCAGTCCTCTTGTACTTAAGTCGGCACTGTGCCTTTTGTATTACAATCGGATGCAATTTCTGTGTTTCATCGTTAATAAGAAGGTCTGAGGGATACAGTAAACCTGAAGTGAGGAATCGGAATCTAAAACTGGACTCACAGGAGAGGTTCAAATCATAGAAAATTAGAGTGTCAGTCCTCTTGTTCTTAAGTCGGCATTGTGCCTTTTGTATTAAATTCGGATGCAATTTCTGTGTTTCATCGTTAATTAGAAGTTACAAGGGATACAGTAAACCTGAAGTGAAGAATCGGAATCTAAAACTGGACTCACAGGAGAGGTTCATATCATAGAAAGTTAGAGTGTCAGTCCTCTTGTACTTAAGTCGACATTGTGCCTTTGTATTAATTTCGGATGCAATTTTTGTGTTTCATCGTCAATAAGAAGGTCCAAGGGATACAGTAAATCTGAAATGAAGCATCGGAATCTGAAACTGGACTCACAGGAGAGGTTCAAATCATAGAAAGTTAGAGTATCAGTCCTCTTGTACTTAAGACGGCATTGTGCCTTTTGTATTAAATTCGGATGCAATTTCTGTGTTTCATCGTCAATTGTAAGGTCCAAGGTATACAGTAAACCTGAAGTGAAGCATCGGAATCTAAAACCGGACTCACAGGAGAGGTTCAAATCATAGAATGTTATAGTGTGAGTCCTCTTGTACTTAAGTCGGCATTGTGCCTTTTGTATTAAATTCGAATGCAATTTCTGTGTTTCATTGTCAATAAGAAAGTCCAAAGTATACAGGAAACCTGAAGTGAAGCATCGGAATCTAAAACTGGACTCACAGGAGAAGTTCAAATTATAGAAAATTAGAGTGTCAGTCCTTTTGTACTTAAGTCGGCATTGTGCCTTTGTATTAAATTCGGATGCAATTTCTGTGGTTCGTCGTCAATAAGAAGGTCCAAGGTATACTGTAAACCTAAGGTGAGGCAACTTAAGCTAAAACTGGACTCACAGGAGAGGTTCAAATCATAGAAAGTTTGAGTGTCAGTCCTCTTGTACTGAAGTTGGCATTGTGATTTTTGTATTAAATTCGGATGCAATTTTTGTGTTTCATCGTCAATAAGAAGGTCCAAGGTATACAGCAAACCTGAAGTGAAGCATTGGAATCTAAAACTGGACTCACAGGAAGGTTCAAATCGTAGAAAGTGAGAATGTCAGTCCTCTTGTACTTAAGTCGGCATTGTGCCTTTTGTATTAAATTCGGATGCACTTTCTGTGTTTCAACGTCAATAAGAAGGTCCAAAGTATACAGTAAACCTGAAGTGAAGCATCGTAATCTGAAACTGGACTCACAGGAGGGGTTCAAATCATAGAAAGTGAGAGTGTCAGTCCTCTTGTACTTAAGTCGGCACTGTGCCTTTTGTATTAAAATCGGATTCCATTTCTGTTTTTCATCGTTAATAAGAAGGGCTGAGGGATACAGTAAACCTGAAGTGAAGTATCGGAATCTAAATCTGGACTCACAGGAGAGGTGCAAATCATAGATAGTTAGAGTGTCAGTCCTCTTGTACTTAAGTCGGCATTGTGCCTTTTGTATTAAATTCGGATGCAATTTCTGTGTTTCATCGTTAATTAGAAGTTACAAGGGATACAGTAAACCTGAAGTGAAGCATCGGAATCTAAAACTGGACTCATGGGGGAGGTTCAAATCATAGAACGTGAGAGTGTCAGTCTTCTTGTACTTAAGGCGGCATTGTGCCTTTGGTATTAAATTCGGATGCAATTTCTGTGTTTCATCGTCAATAAGAAGGTACAAGGGATACAGTAAACCTGAAGTGAAGCATCGGAATCTAAAACTGTACTCACAGGAGAGGTTTATATCATAGAAAGTGAGTGTGTCAGTCCTCTTGTACTTAAGTCGGCATTGTGCCTTTTGTTCTAAATTCGAATGCAGTTTCTGTGTTTCATCGTCAATAAGAAGGTCCAAGGGATACAGTAAACCTGAAGTGAAGCATCGGAATCTGAAACTGGACTCACAGGAGAGGTTCACTTCATAGAAAGTTGGAGTGTCAGTCCTCCTGTTCTTAAGTCGGCATTGTGCCATTTGAATTTAATTCCGATGCGATATCTGTGTTCCATCGTCAATAAGAAGTTCCGAGGTATACAGTAAACCTGAAGTGAAGAATCGGAATCTAAAACTGGACTCACAGAAGAGGTTCAAATCATAGAAAGTTAGAGAGTCAGTCCTCTTGTACTTAAGTCGGCATTGTGCCTTTTGTATTAAATTCGGATGCAATCTCTGTGTTTCATTGTCAATAAGAAGGTCCAAGGGATACAGTAACCCTGAAGCATCGGAATCTAAAACTGGACTCACAGGAGAGGTTCAAATCATAGAAAGTGAGTGTCAGTCCTCTTGTACTTAAGTCGGAATTGTGCCTTTTGTATTAAATTCGGATGCAATTTCTATGTTTCATTGTCAATAAGGAGTTCCAAGGGATAGAGTAAACCTGAAGTGAAGCATCGGAATCTAAAACTGGACTCACAGGAGAGGTTCAAATCATAGAAAGTTAGAGTGTCAGTCCTCTTGTACTTAAGTCGACATTGTGCCTTTGTATTAATTTCGGATGCAATTTTTGTGTTTCATCGTCAATAAGAAGGTCCAAGGGATACAGTAAATCTGAAATGAAGCATCGGAATCTGAAACTGGACTCAAAGGAGAGGTTCAAATCATAGAAAGTTAGAGTATCAGTCCTCTTGTACTTAAGACGGCATTGTGCCTTTTATATTAAATTCGGATGCAATTTCTGTGTTTCATCGTCAATTGTAAGGTCCAAGGTATACAGTAAACCTGAAGTGAAGCATCGGAATCTAAAACCGGACTCACAGGAGAGGTTCAAATCATAGAATGTTATAGTGTGAGTCCTCTTGTACTTAAGTCGGCATTGTGCCTTTTGTATTAAATTCGAATGCAATTTCTGTGTTTCATTGTCAATAAGAAAGTCCAAAGTATACAGGAAACCTGAAGTGAAGCATCGGAATCTAAAACTGGACTCACAGGAGACGTTCAAATTATAGAAAATTAGAGTGTCAGTCCTCTTGTACTTAAGTCGGCATTGTGCCTTTTTATTAAATTCGGATGCAATTTCTGTGGTTCATCGTCAATAAGAAGGTCCAAGGTATACTGTAAACCTAAAGTGAGGCAACTTAAGCTAAAACTGGACTGACAGGAGAGGTTCAAATCATAGAAAGTTTGAGTGTCAGTCCTCTTGTACTTAAGTTGGCATTGTGCCTTTTGTATTAAATTCGGATGCAATTTTTGTGTTTCATCGTCAATAAGAAGGTCCAAGGTATACAGCAAACCTGAAGTGAAGCATCGGAATCTAAAACTGGACTCACAGGAAGGTTCAATTCATAGAAGGTGAGAGTGTCAGTCCTCTTGTACTTAAGTCGGCATTGTGCCTTTTGTATTAAATTCGGATGCAATTTCTGTGGTTTAAACGTCAATAAGAAGGTCCAAAGTATACAGTAAACCTGAAGTGAAGCATCGTAATCTGAAATTGGACTCACAGGAGAGGTTCAAATCATAGAAGGTGAGAGTGTCAGTCCTCTTGTACTTAAGTCGGCACTGTGCCTTTTGTATTAAAATCGGATGCAATTTCTGTGTTTCATCGTTATTAAGAAGGTCTGAGGGATACAGTAAACCTGAAGTGAAGAATCGGAATCTAAAACTGGACTCACAGGAGAGGTTCAAATCATAGAAAGTTAGAGTGTCAGTCCTCTTGTACTTAAGTCGGCATTGTGCCTTTTGTATTAAATTCGGATGCAATTTCTGTGTTTCATCGTTAATTAGAAGTTACAAGGGATACAGTAAACCTGAAGTGAAGCATCGGAATCTAAAACTGGACTCATGGGGGAGGTTCAAATCATAGAACGTGAGAGTGTCAGTCTTCTTGTACTTAAGGCGGCATTGTGCCTTTTGTATTAAATTCGGATGCAATTTCTGTGTTTCATCGTCAATAAGAAGCTACAAGGGATACAGTAAACCTGAAGTGAAGCATCGGAATCTAAAACTGTACTCACAGGAGAGGTTTATATCATAGAAAGTGAGAGTTTCAGTCCTCTTGTGCTTAAGTCGGCATTGTGCCTTTTGTTCTAAATTCGGATGCAGTTTCTGTGTTTCATCGTCAATAAGAAGGTCCAAGGGATACAGTAAACCTGAAGTGAAGCATCGGAATCTGAAACTGGACTCACAGGAGAGGTTCACTTCATAGAAAGTTGGAGTGTCAGTCCTCTTGTACTTAAGTCGGCATTGTGCCATTTGAATTTAATTCCGATGCGATATCTGTGTTCCATCGTCAATAAGAAGTTCCGAGGTATACAGTAAACCTGAAGTGAAGCATCGGAATCTAAAACTGGACTCACAGAAGAGGTTCAAATCACAGAAAGTTAGAGATTCAGTCCTCTTGTACTTAAGTCGGCATTGTGCCTTTTGTATTAAATTCGGATGCAATCTCTGTGTTTCATTGTCAATAAGAAGGTCCAAGGGATACAGTAACCCTGAAGCATCGGAATCTAAAACAGGACTCACAGGAGAGGTTCAAATCATAGAAAGTTAGAGTGTCAGTGATCTTGTACTTAAGTCGGCATTGTGAATTTTGTAATAAATTCGGATGCTATTTCTGTGTTTCATCGTTAATAAGAAGGTACAAGGGATACCGTAAACTTGAAGTGAAGCATCGGAATCTAAAACTGGACTCACAGGAAAGGTTTAAATCATAGAAAGTGAGAGTGTCAGTCCTCTTGTACTTAAGTCATCATTGTGCCTTTTGTATTAAATTCGGAAGCAATTTCTGTGTATCATCGTCAATAAGAAGGTCCAAGGGATACAGTAAACCTGAAGTGAAGCATCGGAATCTAAAACTTGACTCACAGGAGAGGTTCAAATCATAGTAAGTTAGAGTGTCAGTCCTCTTGTACTTAAGTCGGCATTGTGCCTTTGTATTAAATTCGGATGCAATTTCTGTGGTTCATCGTCAATAAGAATGTCCAAGGTATACTGTAAACCTAAAGTGAGGCAACTTAAGCTAAAACTGGACTCACAGGAGAGGTTCAAATCATAGAAAGTTTGAGTGTCAGTCCTCGTGTACTTAAGTTGGCATTGTGCCTTTTGTATTAAATTCGGATGCAATTTTTGTGTTTCATCGTCAATAGGAAGGTCCAAGGTATACTGTAAACCTAAAGTGAGGCAACTTAAGCTAAAACTGGACTTACAGGAGAGGTTCAAATCATAGAGAGTTTGAGTGTCAGTCCTCTTGTACTTAAGTTGGCATTTTGCCTTTTGTATTAAATTCGGATGCAATTTTTGTGTTTCATCGTCAATAAGAAGGTCCAAGGTACACAGCAAACCTGAAGTGAAGCATCGGAATCTAAAACTGGACTCACAGGAAGGTTCAAATCATAGAAGGTGAGAGTGTCAGTCCTCTTGTACTTAAGTCGGCATTGTGCCTTTTGTATTAAATTCGGATGCAATCTCTGTGTTTCATTGTCAATAAGAAGGTCCAAGGGATACAGTAACCCTGAAGCATCGGAATCTAAAACTGGACTCACAGGAGAGGTTCAATACATAGAAAGTGAGTGTCAGTCCTCTTGTACTTAAGTCGGAATTGTGCCTTTTGTATTAAATTCGGATGCAATTTCTATGTTTCATTGTCAATAAGGAGTTCCAAGGGATAGAGTAAACCTGAAGTGAAGCATCGGAATCTAAAACTGGACTCACAGGAGAGGTTCAAATCATAGAAAGTTAGAGTGTCAGTCCTCTTGTACTTAAGTCGACATTGTGCCTTTGTATTAATTTCGGATGCAATTTTTGTGTTTCATCGTCAATAAGAAGGTCCAAGGGATACATTAAATCTGAAATGAAGCATCGGAATCTGAAACTGGACTCACAGGAGAGGTTCAAATCATAGAAAGTTAGAGTATCAGTCCTCTTGTACTTAAGACGGCATTGTGCCTTTTATATTAAATTCGGATGCAATTTCTGTGTTTCATCGTCAATTGTAAGGTCCAAGGTATACAGTAAACCTGAAGTGAAGCATCGGAATCTAAAACCGGACTCACAGGAGAGGTTCAAATCATAGAATGTTATAGTGTGAGTCCTCTTGTACTTAAGTCGGCATTGTGCCTTTTGTATTAAATTCGAATGCAATTTCTGTGTTTCATTGTCAATAAGAAAGTCCAAAGTATACAGGAAACCTGAAGTGAAGCATCGGAATCTAAAACTGGACTCACAGGAGAAGTTCAAATTATAGAAAATTAGAGTGTCAGTCCTCTTGTACTTAAGTCGGCATTGTGCCTTTTTATTAAATTCGGATGCAATTTCTGTGGTTCATCGTCAATAAGAAGGTCCAAGGTATACTGTAAACCTAAAGTGAGGCAACTTAAGCTAAAACTGGACTGACAATAGAGGTTCAAATCATAGAAAGTTTGAGTGTCAGTCCTCTTGTACTTAAGTTGGCATTGTGCCTTTTGTATTAAATTCGGATGCAATTTTTGTGTTTCATCGTCAATAAGAAGGTCCAAGGTATACAGCAAACCTGAAGTGAAGCATCGGAATCTAAAACTGGACTCACAGGAAGGTTCAATTCATAGAAGGTGAGAGTGTCAGTCCTCTTGTACTTAAGTCGGCATTGTGCCTTTTGTATTAAATTCGGATGCAATTTCTGTGGTTTAAACGTCAATAAGAAGGTCCAAAGTATACAGTAAACCTGAAGTGTAGCATCGTAATCTGAAATTGGACTCACAGGAGAGGTTCAAATCATAGAAGGTGAGAGTGTCAGTCCTCTTGTACTTAAGTCGGCACTGTGCCTTTTGTATTAAAATCGGATGCAATTTCTGTGTTTCATCGTTATTAAGAAGGTCTGAGGGATACAGTAAACCTGAAGTGAAGAATCGGAATCTAAAACTGGACTCACAGGAGAGGTTCAAATCATAGAAAGTTAGAGTGTCAGTCCTCTTGTACTTAAGTCGGCATTGTGCCTTTTGTATTAAATTCGGATGCAATTTCTGTGTTTCATCGTTAATTAGAAGTTACAAGGGATACAGTAAACCTGAAGTGAAGCATCGGAATCTAAAACTGGACTCATGGGGGAGGTTCAAATCATAGAACGTGAGAGTGTCAGTCCTCTTGTGCTTAAGTCGGCATTGTGCCTTTTGTTCTAAATTCGGATGCAGTTTCTGTGTTTCATCGTCAATAAGAAGGTCCAAGGGATACAGTAAACCTGAAGTGAAGCATCGGAATCTGAAACTGGACTCACAGGAGAGGTTCACTTCATAGAAAGTTGGAGTGTCAGTCCTCTTGTACTTAAGTCGGCATTGTGCCATTTGAATTTAATTCCGATGCGATATCTGTGTTCCATCGTCAATAAGAATTTCCGAGGTATACAGTAAACCTGAAGTGAAGCATCGGAATCTAAAACTGGACTCACAGAAGAGGTTCAAATCACAGAAAGTTAGAGAGTCAGTCCTCTTGTACTTAAGTCGGCATCGTGCCTTTTGTATTAAATTCGGATGCAATTTCTGTGGTTCATCGTCAATAAGAATGTCCAAGGTATACTGTAAACCTAAAGTGAGGCAACTTAAGCTAAAACTGGACTCACAGGAGAGGTTCAAATCATAGAAAGTTTGAGTGTCAGTCCTCTTGTACTTAAGTTGGCATTGTGCCTTTTGTATTAAATTTGGATGCAATTTTTGTGTTTCATCGTCAATAGGAAGGTCCAAGGTATACTGTAAACCTAAAGTGAGGCAACTTAAGCTAAAACTGGACTTACAGGAGAGGTTCAAATCATAGAGAGTTTGAGTGTCAGTCCTCTTGTACTTAAGTTGGCATTTTGCCTTTTGTATTAAATTCGGATGCAATTTTTGTGTTTCATCGTCAATAAGAAGGTCCAAGGTACACAGCAAACCTGAAGTGAAGCATCGGAATCTAAAACTGGACTCACAGGAAGGTTCAAATCATAGAAGGTGAGAGTGTCAGTCCTCTTGTACTTAAGTCGGCATTGTGCCTTTTGTATTAAATTCGGGTGCAATTTCTGTGTTTCAACGTCAATAAGAAGGTCCAAAGTATACAGTAAACCTGAAGTGAAGCATCGTAATCTGAAACTGGACTCACAGGAGGGGTTCAAATCATAGAAGGTGAGAGTGTCAGTCCTCTTGTACTTAAGTCGGCACTGTGCCTTTTGTATTAAAATCGGATGCAATTTCTGAGTTTCATCGTTAATAAGAAGGTCTGAGGGATACAGTAAACCTGAAGTGAAGAATCGGAATCTAAAACTGGACTCACAGGAGAGGTTCAAATCATAGAAAGTTAGAGTGTCAGTCCTCTTGTACTTAAGTCGGCATTGTGCCTTTTGTATTAAATTCGGATGCAATTTCTGTTTTTCATCGTTAATTAGAAGTTACAAGGGATACAGTAAACCTGAAGTGAAGCATCGGAATCTAAAACTGGACTCATGGGGGAGGTTCAAATCATAGAACGTGAGAGTGTCAGTCTTCTTGTACTTAAGGCGGCATTGTGCCTTTTGTATTAAATTCGGATGCAATTTCTGTGTTTCATCGTCAATAAGAAGGTACAAGGGCTACAGTAAACCTGAAGTGAAGCATCGGAATCTAAAACTGTACTCACAGGAGAGGTTTATATCATAGAAAGTGAGAGTGTCAGTCCTCTTGTACTTAAGACGGCATTGTGCCTTTTGTTCTAAATTCGGATGCAGTTGCTGTGTTTCATCGTCAAGAAGAAGGTCCAAGGGATACAGTAAACCTGAAGTGAAGCATCGGAATCTGAAACTGGACTCACAGGAGAGGTTCACTTCATAGAAAGTTGGAGTGTCAGTCCTCTTGTACTTAAGTAGGCATTGTGCCATTTGAATTTAATTCCGATGCGATATCTGTGTTCCATCGTCAATAAGAAGTTCCGAGGTATACAGTAAACCTGAAGTGAAGCATCGGAATCTAAAACTGGACTCACAGAAGAGGTTCAAATCATAGAAAGTTTGAGAGTCAGTCCTCTTGTACTTAAGTCGGCATTGTGCCTTTTGTATTAAATTCGGATGCAAACTCTGTGTTTCATTGTCAATAAGAAGGCCCAAGGGATACAGTAACGCTGAAGTGAAGCATCGGAATCTAAAACTGGCCTCACAGGAGAGGTTCAAATCATAGAACGTAGGAGTGTCAGTCCTCTTGTACTTAAGTCGGCATTGCGCCTTTTGAATTTAATTCCGATGCTATTTCTGTGTTCCATCGTCAATAAGAAGTTCCGAGGTATACAGTAAACCTGAAGTGAAGCATCGGAATCTAAAACTGGATCCACAGGAGAGGTTCAAAACATAGAAAGTTAGGGAGTCAGTCCTCTAGTACTTAAGTTGGCATTGTGCCTTTTGTATTAAATTCGGATGCAATTTCTGTGTTTCATCGTCAATACGAAGGTACAAGGGATACAGTAAACCTGAAGTGAAGCATCGGAATCTAAAACTGGACTCACAGGAGTGGTTTATATCATAGAAAGTGAGAGTGTCAGTCCTCTTGTACTTAAGTCGGCATTGTGCCTTTTCTATTAAATTCGGATGCAATTTCTGTGTTTCATTGTCAATAAAAAGGTCCAAGGGATACAGTAACCCTGAAGCATCGGAATCTGAGACTGGACTCACAGGAGAGGTTCAAATCATAGAATGTAATAGTGTGAGTCCTCTTGTACATAAGTCGGCATTGTGCCTTTTGAATTTAATTCCGTTGCAATTTCTGTGTTTCATGGTCAATAAGAAGTTCCGAGCTAAACAGTAAACCTGAAGTGAAGCATCGGAATCTAAAACAGGACACACAGGAGAGGTTCAAATCATAGAAGGTGAGAGTGTCAGTCCTCTGGTACTTAAGTCGGCATTGTGCCTTTTGTATTAAATTCGGATGCAATTTCTGTGGTTCATCGTCAATAAGAAGGTCCAAGGTATACAGTAAACCTAAAGTGATACAACTTTATCTAAAACGGGACTCACAGGAGAGGTTCAAATCATAGAAAGTTTGAGTGTCAGTCCTCTTGTACTTAAGTTGGCATTGTACCTTTTGTATTAAATTCGGATGCAATTTCTGTGTTTCATCGTCAATAAGAAGGTCCAAGGTATACAGTAAACCTGAAGTGAAGCATGGGAATCTAAAACTGGACTCACAGGAAGGTTCAAATCATAGAAGGTGAGAGTGTCAGTCCTCTTGTACTTAAGTCGGCATTGTGCCTTTTGTATTAAATTCGGATGCAATTTCTGTGTTTCAACGTCAATAAGAAGGTCCACAGTATACAGTAAACCTGAAGTGAAGCATCGTAATCTGAAACTGGACTCACAGGAGGGGTTCAAATCATAGAAGGTGAGAGTGTCAGTCCTCTTGTACTTAAGTCGGCACTGTGCCTTTTGTATTAAAATCGGATGCAATTTCTGTGTTTCATCGTTAATAAGAAGGTCTGAGGAATACAGTAAACCTGAAGTGAAGAATCGGAATCTAAAACTGGACTCACAGGAGAGGTTCAAATCATAGAAAGTTAGAGTGTCAGTCCTCTTGTACTTAAGTCGGCATTGTGCCTTTTGTATTAAATTCGGATGCAATTTCTGTGTTTCATCGTTAATTAGAAGTTACAAGAGATACAGTAAACCTGAAGTGAAGCATCGGAATCTAAAACTGGACTCATGGAGGAGGTTCAAATCATAGAACGTGAGAGTGTCAGTCTTCTTGTACTTAAGGCGGCATTGTGCCTTTTGTATTAAATTCGGATGCAATTTCTGTGTTTTATCGTCAATAAGAAGGTACAAGGGATACAGTAAACCTGAAGTGAAGCATCGGAATCTAAAACTGTACTCACAGGAGAGGTTTATATCATAGAAGGTGAGAGTGTCAGTCCTCTTGTACTTAAGTCGGCATTGTGCCTTTTGTTCTAAATTCAGATGCAGTTTCTGTGTTTCATCGTCAATAAGAAGGTCCAAGGGATTCAGTAAACCTGAAGTGAAGCATCGGAATCTGAAACTGGACTCACAGGAGAGGTTCACTTCATAGAAAGTTGGAGTGTCAGTCCTCTTGTACTTAAGTCGGCATTGTGCCATTTGAATTTAATTCCGATGCGATATCTGTGTTCCATCGTCAATAAGAAGTTCCGAGGTATACAGTAAACCTGAAGTGAAGCATCGGAATCTAAAACTGGACTCACAGGAGAGGTTCAAATCATAGAAAGTTAGAGTGTCAGTCCACTTGTACTTAAGTCGACATTGTGCCTTTGTATTAATTTCGGATGCAATTTTTGTGTTTCATCGTCAATAAGAAGGTCCAAGGGATACAGTAAATCTGAAATGAAGCATCGGAATCTGAAACTGGACTCACAGGAGAGGTTCAAATCATAGAAAGTTAGAGTGTCAGTCCTCTTGTACTTAAGTCGGCATTGTGCCTTTTGTATTAAATTCGGATGCAATTTCTGTGTTTCATCGTTAATTAGAAGTTACAAGGGATACAGTAAACCTGAAGTGAAGCATCGGAATCTAAAACTGGACTCATGGGGGAGGTTCAAATCATAGAACGTGAGAGTGTCAGTCTTCTTGTACTTAAGGCGGCATTGTGCCTTTTGTATTAAATTCGGATGCAATTTCTGTGTTTCATCGTCAATAAGAAGCTACAAGGGATACAGTAAACCTGAAGTGAAGCATCGGAATCTAAAACTGTACTCACAGGAGAGGTTTATATCATAGAAAGTGAGAGTTTCAGTCCTCTTGTGCTTAAGTCGGCATTGTGCCTTTTGTTCTAAATTCGGATGCAGTTTCTGTGTTTCATCGTCAATAAGAAGGTCCAAGGGATACAGTAAACCTGAAGTGAAGCATCGGAATCTGAAACTGGACTCACAGGAGAGGTTCACTTCATAGAAAGTTGGAGTGTCAGTCCTCTTGTACTTAAGTCGGCATTGTGCCATTTGAATTTAATTCCGATGCGATATCTGTGTTCCATCGTCAATAAGAAGTTCCGAGGTATACAGTAAACCTGAAGTGAAGCATCGGAATCTAAAACTGGACTCACAGAAGAGGTTCAAATCACAGAAAGTTAGAGATTCAGTCCTCTTGTACTTAAGTCGGCATTGTGCCTTTTGTATTAAATTCGGATGCAATCTCTGTGTTTCATTGTCAATAAGAAGGTCCAAGGGATACAGTAACCCTGAAGCATCGGAATCTAAAACAGGACTCACAGGAGAGGTTCAAATCATAGAAAGTTAGAGTGTCAGTGATCTTGTACTTAAGTCGGCATTGTGAATTTTGTAATAAATTCGGATGCTATTTCTGTGTTTCATCGTTAATAAGAAGGTACAAGGGATACCGTAAACTTGAAGTGAAGCATCGGAATCTAAAACTGGACTCACAGGAAAGGTTTAAATCATAGAAAGTGAGAGTGTCAGTCCTCTTGTACTTAAGTCATCATTGTGCCTTTTGTATTAAATTCGGAAGCAATTTCTGTGTATCATCGTCAATAAGAAGGTCCAAGGGATACAGTAAACCTGAAGTGAAGCATCGGAATCTAACACTTGACTCACAGGAGAGGTTCAAATCATAGTAAGTTAGAGTGTCAGTCCTCTTGTACTTAAGTCGGCATTGTGCCTTTGTATTAAATTCGGATGCAATTTCTGTGGTTCATCGTCAATAAGAATGTCCAAGGTATACTGTAAACCTAAAGTGAGGCAACTTAAGCTAAAACTGGACTCACAGGAGAGGTTCAAATCATAGAAAGTTTGAGTGTCAGTCCTCGTGTACTTAAGTTGGCATTGTGCCTTTTGTATTAAATTCGGATGCAATTTTTGTGTTTCATCGTCAATAGGAAGGTCCAAGGTATACTGTAAACCTAAAGTGAGGCAACTTAAGCTAAAACTGGACTTACAGGAGAGGTTCAAATCATAGAGAGTTTGAGTGTCAGTCCTCTTGTACTTAAGTTGGCATTTTGCCTTTTGTATTAAATTCGGATGCAATTTTTGTGTTTCATCGTCAATAAGAAGGTCCAAGGTACACAGCAAACCTGAAGTGAAGCATCGGAATCTAAAACTGGACTCACAGGAAGGTTCAAATCATAGAAGGTGAGAGTGTCAGTCCTCTTGTACTTAAGTCGGCATTGTGCCTTTTGTATTAAATTCGGATGCAATTTCTGTGTTTCAACGTCAATAAGAAGGTCCAAAGTATACAGTAAACCTGAAGTGAAGCATCGTAATCTGAAACTGGACTCACAGGAGGGGTGCAAATCATAGAAAGTTAGAGAGTCAGTCCTCTTGTACTTAAGTCGGCATTGTGCCTTTTGTATTAAATTCGGATGCAATCTCTGTGTTTCATTGTCAATAAGAAGGTCCAAGGGATACAGTAACCCTGAAGCATCGGAATCTAAAACTGGACTCACAGGAGAGGTTCAAATCATAGAAAGTGAGTGTCAGTCCTCTTGTACTTAAGTCGGAATTGTGCCTTTTGTATTAAATTCGGATGCAATTTCTATGTTTCATTGTCAATAAGGAGTTCCAAGGGATAGAGTAAACCTGAAGTGAAGCATCGGAATCTAAAACTGGACTCACAGGAGAGGTTCAAATCATAGAAAGTTAGAGTGTCAGTCCTCTTGTACTTAAGTCGACATTGTGCCTTTGTATTAATTTCGGATGCAATTTTTGTGTTTCATCGTCAATAAGAAGGTCCAAGGGATACAGTAAATCTGAAATGAAGCATCGGAATCTGAAACTGGACTCACAGGAGAGGTTCAAATCATAGAAAGTTAGAGTATCAGTCCTCTTGTACTTAAGACGGCATTGTGCCTTTTATATTAAATTCGGATGCAATTTCTGTGTTTCATCGTCAATTGTAAGGTCCAAGGTATACAGTAAACCTGAAGTGAAGCATCGGAATCTAAAACCGGACTCACAGGAGAGGTTCAAATCATAGAATGTTATAGTGTGAGTCCTCTTGTACTTAAGTCGGCATTGTGCCTTTTGTATTAAATTCGAATGCAATTTCTGTGTTTCATTGTCAATAAGAAAGTCCAAAGTATACAGGAAACCTGAAGTGAAGCATCGGAATCTAAAACTGGACTCACAGGAGAAGTTCAAATTATAGAAAATTAGAGTGTCAGTCCTCTTGTACTTAAGTCGGCATTGTGCCTTTTTATTAAATTCGGATGCAATTTCTGTGGTTCATCGTCAATAAGAAGGTCCAAGGTATACTGTAAACCTAAAGTGAGGCAACTTAAGCTAAAACTGGACTGACAGGAGAGGTTCAAATCATAGAAAGTTTGAGTGTCAGTCCTCTTGTACTTAAGTTGGCATTGTGCCTTTTGTATTAAATTCGGATGCAATTTTTGTGTTTCATCGTCAATAAGAAGGTCCAAGGTATACAGCAAACCTGAAGTGAAGCATCGGAATCTAAAACTGGACTCACAGGAAGGTTCAATTCATAGAAGGTGAGAGTGTCAGTCCTCTTGTACTTAAGTCGGCATTGTGCCTTTTGTATTAAATTCGGATGAAATTTCTGTGGTTTAAACGTCAATAAGAAGGTCCAAAGTATACAGTAAACCTGAAGTGTAGCATCGTAATCTGAAATTGGACTCACAGGAGAGGTTCAAATCATAGAAGGTGAGAGTGTCAGTCCTCTTGTACTTAAGTCGGCACTGTGCCTTTTGTATTAAAATCGGATGCAATTTCTGTGTTTCATCGTTATTAAGAAGGTCTGAGGGATACAGTAAACCTGAAGTGAAGAATCGGAATCTAAAACTGGACTCACAGGAGAGGTTCAAATCATAGAAAGTTAGAGTGTCAGTCCTCTTGTACTTAAGTCGGCATTGTGCCTTTTGTATTAAATTCGGATGCAATTTCTGTGTTTCATCGTTAATTAGAAGTTACAAGGGATACAGTAAACCTGAAGTGAAGCATCGGAATCTAAAACTGGACTCATGGGGGAGGTTCAAATCATAGAACGTGAGAGTGTCAGTCCTCTTGTGCTTAAGTCGGCATTGTGCCTTTTGTTCCAAATTCGGATGCAGTTTCTGTGTTTCATCGTCAATAAGAAGGTCCAAGGGATACAGTAAACCTGAAGTGAAGCATCGGAATCTGAAACTGGACTCACAGGAGAGGTTCAATTCATAGAAAGTTGGAGTGTCAGTCCTCTTGTACTTAAGTCGGCATTGTGCCATTTGAATTTAATTCCGATGCGATATCTGTGTTCCATCGTCAATAAGAAGTTCCGAGGTATACAGTAAACCTGAAGTGAAGCATCGGAATCTAAAACTGGACTCACAGAAGGGGTTCAAATCACAGAAAGTTAGAGAGTCAGTCCTCTTGTACTTAAGTCGGCATCGTGCCTTTTGTATTAAATTCGGATGCAATCTCTGTGTTTCATTGTCAATAAGAAGGTCCAAGGGATACAGTAACCCTGAAGCATCGGAATCTAAAACAGGACTCACAGGAGAAATTCAAATCATAGAAAGTTAGAGTGTCAGTGATCTTGTACTTAAGTCGGCATTGTGAATTTTGTAATAAATTCGGATGCTATTTCTGTGTTTCATCGTTAATAAGAAGGTACAAGGGATACCGTAAACTTGAAGTGAAGCATCGGAATCTAAAACTGGACTCACAGGAAAGGTTTAAATCATAGAAATTGAGAGTGTCAGTCCTCTTGTACTTAAGTCGGCATTGTGCCTTTTGTATTAAATTCGGAAGCAATTTCTGTGTATCATCGTCAATAAGAAGGTCCAAGGGATACAGTAAACCTGAAGTGAAGCATCGGAATCTAAAACTTGACTCACAGGAGAGGTTCAAATCATAGTAAGTTAGAGTGTCAGTCCTCTTGTACTTAAGTCGGCATTGTGCCTTTGTATTAAATTCGGATGCAATTTCTGTGGTTCATCGTCAATAAGAATGTCCAAGGTATACTGTAAACCTAAAGTGAGGCAACTTAAGCTAAAACTGGACTCACAGGAGAGGTTCAAATCATAGAAAGTTTGAGTGTCAGTCCTCTTGTACTTAAGTTGGCATTGTGCCTTTTGTATTAAATTCGGATGCAATTTTTGTGTTTCATCGTCAATAGGAAGGTCCAAGGTATACTGTAAACCTAAAGTGAGGCAACTTAAGCTAAAACTGGACTTACAGGAGAGGTTCAAATCATAGAGAGTTTGAGTGTCAGTCCTCTTGTACTTAAGTTGGCATTTTGCCTTTTGTATTAAATTCGGATGCAATTTTTGTGTTTCATCGTCAATAAGAAGGTCCAAGGTACACAGCAAACCTGAAGTGAAGCATCAGAATCTAAAACTGGACTCACAGGAAGGTTCAAATCATAGAAGGTGAGAGTGTCAGTCCTCTTGTACTTAAGTCGGCATTGTGCCTTTTGTATTAAATTCGGGTGCAATTTCTGTGTTTCAACGTCAATAAGAAGGTCCAAAGTATACAGTAAACCTGAAGTGAAGCATCGTAATCTGAAACTGGACTCACAGGAGGGGTTCAAATCATAGAAGGTGAGAGTGTCAGTCCTCTTGTACTTAAGTCGGCACTGTGCCTTTTGTATTAAAATCGGATGCAATTTCTGAGTTTCATCGTTAATAAGAAGGTCTGAGGGATACAGTAAACCTGAAGTGAAGAATCGGAATCTAAAACTGGACTCACAGGAGAGGTTCAAATCATAGAAAGTTAGAGTGTCAGTCCTCTTGTACTTAAGTCGGCATTGTGCCTTTTGTATTAAATTCGGATGCAATTTCTGTTTTTCATCGTTAATTAGAAGTTACAAGGGATACAGTAAACCTGAAGTGAAGCATCGGAATCTAAAACTGGACTCATGGGGGAGGTTCAAATCATAGAACGTGAGAGTGTCAGTCTTCTTGTACTTAAGGCGGCATTGTGCCTTTTGTATTAAATTCGGATGCAATTTCTGTGTTTCATCGTCAATAAGAAGGTACAAGGGCTACAGTAAACCTGAAGTGAAGCATCGGAATCTAAAACTGTACTCACAGGAGAGGTTTATATCATAGAAAGTGAGAGTGTCAGTCCTCTTGTACTTAAGACGGCATTGTGCCTTTTGTTCTAAATTCGGATGCAGTTGCTGTGTTTCATCGTCAAGAAGAAGGTCCAAGGGATACAGTAAACCTGAAGTGAAGCATCGGAATCTGAAACTGGACTCACAGGAGAGGTTCACTTCATAGAAAGTTGGAGTGTCAGTCCTCTTGTACTTAAGTAGGCATTGTGCCATTTGAATTTAATTCCGATGCGATATCTGTGTTCCATCGTCAATAAGAAGTTCCGAGGTATACAGTAAATCTGAAGTGAAGCATCGGAATCTAAAACTGGACTCACAGAAGAGGTTCAAATCATAGAAAGTTTGAGAGTCAGTCCTCTTGTACTTAAGTCGGCATTGTGCCTTTTGTATTAAATTCGGATGCAAACTCTGTGTTTCATTGTCAATAAGAAGGCCCAAGGGATACAGTAACGCTGAAGTGAAGCATCGGAATCTAAAACTGGCCTCACAGGAGAGGTTCAAATCATAGAACGTAGGAGTGTCAGTCCTCTTGTACTTAAGTCGGCATTGCGCCTTTTGAATTTAATTCCGATGCTATTTCTGTGTTCCATCGTCAATAAGAAGTTCCGAGGTATACAGTAAACCTGAAGTGAAGCATCGGAATCTAAAACTGGATCCACAGGAGAGGTTCAAAACATAGAAAGTTAGGGAGTCAGTCCTCTAGTACTTAAGTTGGCATTGTGCCTTTTGTATTAAATTCGGATGCAATTTCTGTGTTTCATCGTCAATACGAAGGTACAAGGGATACAGTAAACCTGAAGTGAAGCATCGGAATCTAAAACTGGACTCACAGGAGTGGTTTATATCATAGAAAGTGAGAGCGTCAGTCCTCTTGTACTTAAGTCGGCATTGTGCCTTTTCTATTAAATTCGGATGCAATTTCTGTGTTTCATTGTCAATAAAAAGGTCCAAGGGATACAGTAACCCTGAAGCATCGGAATCTGAGACTGGACTCACAGGAGAGGTTCAAATCATAGAATGTAATAGTGTGAGTCCTCTTGTACATAAGTCGGCATTGTGCCTTTTGAATTTAATTCCGTTGCAATTTCTGTGTTTCATGGTCAATAAGAAGTTCCGAGCTAAACAGTAAACCTGAAGTGAAGCATCGGAATCTAAAACAGGACACACAGGAGAGGTTCAAATCATAGAAGGTGAGAGTGTCAGTCCTCTGGTACTTAAGTCGGCATTGTGCCTTTTGTATTAAATTCGGATGCAATTTCTGTGGTTCATCGTCAATAAGAAGGTCCAAGGTATACAGTAAACCTAAAGTGATACAACTTAATCTAAAACGGGACTCACAGGAGAGGTTCAAATCATAGAAAGTTTGAGTGTCAGTCCTCTTGTACTTAAGTTGGCATTGTACCTTTTGTATTAAATTCGGATGCAATTTCTGTGTTTCATCGTCAATAAGAAGGTCCAAGGTATACAGTAAACCTGAAGTGAAGCATGGGAATCTAAAACTGGACTCACAGGAAGGTTCAAATCATAGAAGGTGAGAGTGTCAGTCCTCTTGTACTTAAGTCGGCATTGTGCCTTTTGTATTAAATTCGGATGCAATTTCTGTGTTTCAACGTCAATAAGAAGGTCCAAAGTATACAGTAAACCTGAAGTGAAGCATCGTAATCTGAAACTGGACTCACAGGAGGGGTTCAAATCATAGAAGGTGAGAGTGTCAGTCCTCTTGTACTTAAGTCGGCACTGTGCCTTTTGTATTAAAATCGGATGCAATTTCTGTGTTTCATCGTTAATAAGAAGGTCTGAGGAATACAGTAAACCTGAAGTGAAGAATCGGAATCTAAAACTGGACTCACAGGAGAGGTTCAAATCATAGAAAGTTAGAGTGTCAGTCCTCTTGTACTTAAGTCGGCATTGTGCCTTTTGTATTAAATTCGGATGCAATTTCTGTGTTTCATCGTTAATTAGAAGTTACAAGAGATACAGTAAACCTGAAGTGAAGCATCGGAATCTAAAACTGGACTCATGGGGGAGGTTCAAATCATAGAACGTGAGAGTGTCAGTCTTCTTGTACTTAAGGCGGCATTGTGCCTTTTGTATTAAATTCGGATGCAATTTCTGTGTTTTATCGTCAATAAGAAGGTACAAGGGATACAGTAAACCTGAAGTGAAGCATCGGAATCTAAAACTGTACTCACAGGAGAGGTTTATATCATAGAAGGTGAGAGTGTCAGTCCTCTTGTACTTAAGTCGGCATTGTGCCTTTTGTTCTAAATTCAGATGCAGTTTCTGTGTTTCATCGTCAATAAGAAGGTCCAAGGGATTCAGTAAACCTGAAGTGAAGCATCGGAATCTGAAACTGGACTCACAGGAGAGGTTCACTTCATAGAAAAATGGAGTGTCAGTCCTCTTGTACTTAAGTCGGCATTGTGCCATTTGAATTTAATTCCGATGCGATATCTGTGATCCATCGTCAATAAGAAGTTCCGAGGTATACAGTAAACCTGAAGTGAAGCATCGGAATCTAAAACTGGACTCACAGGAGAGGTTCAAATCATAGAAAGTTAGAGTGTCAGTCCACTTGTACTTAAGTCGACATTGTGCCTTTGTATTAATTTCGGATGCAATTTTTGTGTTTCATCGTCAATAAGAAGGTCCAAGGGATACAGTAAATCTGAAATGAAGCATCGGAATCTGAAACTGGACTCACAGGAGAGGTTCAAATCATAGAAAGTTAGAGTATCAGTCCTCTTGTACTTAAGACGGCATTGTGCCTTTTGTATTAAATTCGGATGCAATTTCTGTGTTTCATCGTCAATTGTAAGGTCCAAGGTATACAGTAAACCTGAAGTGAAGCATCGGAATCTAAAACCGGACTCACAGGAGAGGTTCAAATCATAGAATGTTATAGTGTGAGTCCTCTTGTACTTAAGTCGGCATTGTGCCTTTTGTATTAAATTCGAATGCAATTTCTGTGTTTCATTGTCAATAAGAAAGTCCAAAGTATACAGGAAACCTGAAGTGAAGCATCGGAATCTAAAACTGGACTCACAGGAGAAGTTCAAATTATAGAAAATTAGAGTGTCAGTCCTCTTGTACTTAAGTCGGCATTGTGCCTTTGTATTAAATTCGGATGCAATTTCTGTGGTTCATCGTCAATAAGAAGGTCCAAGGTATACTGTAAACCTAAAGTGAGGCAACTTAAGCTAAAACTGGACTCACAGGAGAGGTTCAAATCATAGAAAGTTTGAGTGTCAGTCCTCTTGTACTGAAGTTGGCATTGTGATTTTTGTATTAAATTCGGATGCAATTTTTGTGTTTCATCGTCAATAAGAAGGTCCAAGGTATACAGCAAACCTGAAGTGAAGCATTGGAATCTAAAACTGGACTCACAGGAAGGTTCAAATCATAGAAAGTGAGAGTGTCAGTCCTCTTGTACTTATGTCGGCATTGTGCCTTTTGTATTAAATTCGGATGCACTTTCTGTGTTTCAACGTCAATAAGAAGGTCCAAAGTATACAGTAAACCTGAAGTGAAGCATCGTAATCTGAAACTGGACACACAGGAGGGTTCAAATCATAGAAAGTGAGAGTGTCAGTCCTCTTGTACTTAAGTCGGCACTGTGCCTTTTGTATTAAAATCGGATGCAATTTCTGTGTTTCATCGTTAATAAGAAGGGCTGAGGGATACAGTAAACCTGAAGTGATGAATCGGAATCTAAAACTGGACTCACAGGAGAGGTTCAAATCATAGAAAGTTAGAGTGTCAGTCCTCTTGTACTTAAGTCGGCATTGTGCCTTTTGTATTAAATTCGGATGCAATTTCTGTGTTTCATCGTTAATTAGAAGTTACAAGGGATACAGTAAACCTGAAGTGAAGCATCGGAATCTAAAACTGGACTCATGGGGGAGGTTCAAATCATAGAACGTGAGAGTGTCAGTCTTCTTGTGCTTAAGGCGGCATTGTGCCTTTGGTATTAAATTCGGGAGCAATTTCTGTGTTTCATCGTCAATAAGAAGGTACAAGGGATACAGTAAACCTGAAGTGAAGCATCGGAATCTAAAACTGTACTCACAGGAGAGGTTTATATCATAGAAAGTGAGTGTGTCAGTCCTCTTGTACTTAAGTCGGCATTGTGCCTTTTGTTCTAAATTCGAATGCAGTTTCTGTGTTTCATCGTCAATAAGAAGGTCCAAGGGATACAGTAAACCTGAAGTGAAGCATCGGAATCTGAAACTGGACTCACAGGAGAGGTTCACTTCATAGAAAGTTGGAGTGTCAGTCCTCCTGTTCTTAAGTCGGCATTGTGCCATTTGAATTTAATTCCGATGCGATATCTGTGTTCCATCGTCAATAAGAAGTTCCGAGGTATACAGTAAACCTGAAGTGAAGAATCGGAATCTAAAACTGGACTCACAGAAGAGGTTCAAATCATAGAAAGTTAGAGAGTCAGTCCTCTTGAACTTAAGTCGGCATTGTGCCTTTTGTATTAAATTCGGATGCAATCTCTGTGTTTCATTGTCAATAAGAAGGTCCAAGGGATACAGTAACCCTGAAGCATCGGAATCTAAAACTGGACTCACAGGAGAGGTTCAAATCATAGAAAGTGAGTGTCAGTCCTCTTGTACTTAAGTCGGAATTGTGCCTTTTGTATTAAATTCGGATGCAATTTCTATGTTTCATTGTCAATAAGGAGTTCCAAGGGATAGAGTAAACCTGAAGTGAAGCATCGGAATCTAAAACTGGACTCACAGGAGAGGTTCAAATCATAGAAAGTGAGAGTGTCAGTCCTCTTGTACTTAAGTCGACATTGTGCCTTTGTATTAATTTCGGATGCAATTTTTGTGTTTCATCGTCAATAAGAAGGTCCAAGGGATACAGTAAATCTGAAATGAAGCATCGGAATCTGAAACTGGACTCACACTAGAGGTTCAAATCATAGAAAGTTAGAGTATCAGTCCTCTTGTACTTAAGACGGCATTGTGCCTTTTATATTAAATTCGGATGCAATTTCTGTGTTTCATCGTCAATTGTAAGGTCCAAGGTATACAGTAAACCTGAAGTGAAGCATCGGAATCTAAAACCGGACTCACAGGAGAGGTTCAAATCATAGAATGTTATAGTGTGAGTGCTCTTGTACTTAAGTCGGCATTGTGCCTTTTGTATTAAATTCGAATGCAATTTCTGTGTTTCATTGTCAATAAGAAAGTCCAAAGTATACAGGAAACCCGAAGTGAAGCATCGGAATCTAAAACTGGACTCGAGGAGAAGTTCAAATTATAGAAAATTAGAGTGTCAGTCCTCTTGTACTTAAGTCGGCATTGTGCCTTTTTATTAAATTCGGATGCAATTTCTGTGGTTCATCGTCAATAAGAAGGTCCACGGTATACTGTAACCTAAAGTGAGGCAACTTAAGCTAAAACTGGACTGACAGGAGAGGCTCAAATCATAGAAAGTTTGAGTGTCAGTCCTCTTGTACTTAAGTTGGCATTGTGCCTTTTGTATTAAATTCGGATGCAATTTTTGGGTTTCATCATCAATAAGAAGGTCCAAGGTATACAGCAAACCTGAAGTGAAGCATCGGAATCTAAAACTGGACTCACAGGAAGGTTCAATTCATAGAAGGTGAGAGTGTCAGTCCTCTTGTACTTAAGTCGGCATTGTGCCTTTTGTATTAAATTCGGATGCAATTTCTGTGGTTTAAACGTCAATAAGAAGGTCCAAAGTATACAGTAAACCTGAAGTGAAGCATCGTAATCTGAAATTGGACTCACAGGACAGGTTCAAATCATAGAAGGTGAGAGTGTCAGTCCTCTTGTACTTAAGTCGGCACTGTGCCTTTTGTATTAAAATCGGATGCAATTTCTGTGTTTCATCGTTATTAAGAAGGTCTGAGGGATACAGTAAACCTGAAGTGAAGAATCGGAATCTAAAACTGGACTCACAGGAGAGGTTCAAATCATAGAAAGTTAGAGTGTCAGTCCTCTTGTACTTAAGTCGGCATTGTGCCTTTTGTATTAAATTCGGATGCAATTTCTGTGTTTCATCGTTAATTAGAAGTTACAAGGGATACAGTAAACCTGAAGTGAAGCATCGGAATCTAAAACTGGACTCATGGGGGAGGTTCAAATCATAGAACGTGAGAGTGTCAGTCTTCTTGTACTTAAGGCGGCATTGTGCCTTTTGTATTAAATTCGGATGCAATTTCTGTGTTTCATCGTCAATAAGAAGCTACAAGGGATACAGTAAACCTGAAGTGAGGCATCGGAATCTAAAACTGTACTCACAGGAGAGGTTTATATCATAGAAAGTGAGAGTGTCAGTCCTCTTGTGCTTAAGTCGGCATTGTGTCTTTTGTTCTAAATTCGGATGCAGTTTCTGTGTTTCATCGTCAATAAGAAGGTCCAAGGGATACAGTAAACCTGAAGTGAAGCATCGGAATCTGAAACTGGACTCACAGGAGAGGTTCACTTCATAGAAAGTTGGAGTGTCAGTCCTCTTGTACTTAAGTCGGCATTGTGCCATTTGAATTTAATTCCGATGCGATATCTGTGTTCCATCGTCAATAAGAAGTTCCGAGGTATACAGTAAACCTGAAGTGAAGCATCGGAATCTAAAACTGGACTCACAGAAGAGGTTCAAATCACAGAAAGTTAGAGAGTCAGTCCTCTTGTACTTAAGTCGGCATTGTGCCTTTTGTATTAAATTCGGATGCAATCTCTGTGTTTCATTGTCAATAAGAAGGTCCAAGGGATACAGTAACCCTGAAGCATCGGAATCTAAAACAGGACTCACAGGAGAGGTTCAAATCATAGAAAGTTAGAGTGTCAGTGATCTTGTACTTAAGTCGGCATTGTGAATTTTGTAATAAATTCGGATGCTATTTCTGTGTTTCATCGTTAATAAGAAGGTACAAGGGATACCGTAAACTTGAAGTGAAGCATCGGAATCTAAAACTGGACTCACAGGAAAGGTTTAAATCATAGAAAGTGAGAGTGTCAGTCCTCTTGTACTTAAGTCGGCATTGTGCCTTTTGTATTAAATTCGGAAGCAATTTCTGTGTATCATCGTCAATAAGAAGGTCCAAGGGATACAGTAAACCTGAAGTGAAGCATCGGAATCTAAAACTTGACTCACAGGAGAGGTTCAAATCATAGTAAGTTAGAGTGTCAGTCCTCTTGTACTTAAGTCGGCATTGTGCCTTTGAATTAAATTCGGATGCAATTTCTGTGGTTCATCGTCAATAAGAATGTCCAAGGTATACTGTAAACCTAAAGTGAGGCAACTTAAGCTAAAACTGGACTCACAGGAGAGGTTCAAATCATAGAAAGTTTGAGTGTCAGTCCTCTTGTACTTAAGTTGGCATTGTGCCTTTTGTATTAAATTCGGATGCAATTTTTGTGTTTCATCGTCAATAGGAAGGTCCAAGGTATACTGTAAACCTAAAGTGAGGCAACTTAAGCTAAAACTGGACTTACAGGAGAGGTTCAAATCATAGAGAGTTTGAGTGTCAGTCCTCTTGTACTTAAGTTGGCATTTTGCCTTTTGTATTAAATTCGGATGCAATTTTTGTGTTTCATCGTCAATAAGAAGGTCCAAGGTACACAGCAAACCTGAAGTGAAGCATCGGAATCTAAAACTGGACTCACAGGAAGGTTCAAATCATAGAAGGTGAGAGTGTCAGTCCTCTTGTACTTAAGTCGGCATTGTGCCTTTTGTATTAAATTCGGATGCAATTTCTGTGTTTCAACGTCAATAAGAAGGTCCAAAGTATACAGTAAACCTGAAGTGAAGCATCGTAATCTGAAACTGGACTCACAGGAGGGGTGCAAATCATAGAAAGTTAGAGAGTCAGTCCTCTTGTACTTAAGTCGGCATTGTGCCTTTTGTATTAAATTCGGATGTAATCTCTGTGTTTCATTGTCAATAAGAAGGTCCAAGGGATACAGTAACCCTGAAGCATCGGAATCTAAAACTGGACTCACAGGAGAGGTTCAAATCATAGAAAGTGAGTGTCAGTCCTCTTGTACTTAAGTCGGAATTGTGCCTTTTGTATTAAATTCGGATGCAATTTCTATGTTTCATTGTCAATAAGGAGTTCCAAGGGATAGAGTAAACCTGAAGTGAAGCATCGGAATCTAAAACTGGACTCACAGGAGAGGTTCAAATCATAGAAAGTTAGAGTGTCAGTCCTCTTGTACTTAAGTCGACATTGTGCCTTTGTATTAATTTCGGATGCAATTTTTGTGTTTCATCGTCAATAAGAAGGTCCAAGGGATACAGTAAATCTGAAATGAAGCATCGGAATCTGAAACTGGACTCACAGGAGAGGTTCAAATCATAGAAAGTTAGAGTATCAGTCCTCTTGTACTTAAGACGGCATTGTGCCTTTTATATTAAATTCGGATGCAATTTCTGTGTTTCATCGTCAATTGTAAGGTCCAAGGTATACAGTAAACCTGAAGTGAAGCATCGGAATCTAAAACCGGACTCACAGGAGAGGTTCAAATCATAGAATGTTATAGTGTGAGTCCTCTTGTACTTAAGTCGGCATTGTGCCTTTTGTATTAAATTCGAATGCAATTTCTGTGTTTCATTGTCAATAAGAAAGTCCAAAGTATACAGGAAACCTGAAGTGAAGCATCGGAATCTAAAACTGGACTCACAGGAGAAGTTCAAATTATAGAAAATTAGAGTGTCAGTCCTCTTGTACTTAAGTCGGCATTGTGCCTTTTTATTAAATTCGGATGCAATTTCTGTGGTTCATCGTCAATAAGAAGGTCCAAGGTATACTGTAAACCTAAAGTGAGGCAACTTAAGCTAAAACTGGACTGACAGGAGAGGTTCAAATCATAGAAAGTTTGAGTGTCAGTCCTCTTGTACTTAAGTTGGCATTGTGCCTTTTGTATTAAATTCGGATGCAATTTTTGTGTTTCATCGTCAATAAGAAGGTCCAAGGTATACAGCAAACCTGAAGTGAAGCATCGGAATCTAAAACTGGACTCACAGGAAGGTTCAATTCATAGAAGGTGAGAGTGTCAGTCCTCTTGTACTTAAGTCGGAATTGTGCCTTTTGTATTAAATTCGGATGCAATTTCTGTGGTTTAAACGTCAATAAGAAGGTCCAAAGTATACAGTAAACCTGAAGTGTAGCATCGTAATCTGAAATTGGACTCACAGGAGAGGTTCAAATCATAGAAGGTGAGAGTGTCAGTCCTCTTGTACTTAAGTCGGCACTGTGCCTTTTGTATTAAAATCGGATGCAATTTCTGTGTTTCATCGTTATTAAGAAGGTCTGAGGGATACAGTAAACCTGAAGTGAAGAATCGGAATCTAAAACTGGACTCACAGGAGAGGTTCAAATCATAGAAAGTTAGAGTGTCAGTCCTCTTGTACTTAAGTCGGCATTGTGCCTTTGTATTAAATTCGGATGCAATTTCTGTGGTTCATCGTCAATAAGAATGTCCAAGGTATACTGTAAACCTAAAGTGAGGCAACTTAAGCTAAAACTGGACTCACAGGAGAGGTTCAAATCATAGAAAGTTTGAGTGTCAGTCCTCTTGTACTTAAGTTGGCATTGTGCCTTTTGTATTAAATTCGGATGCAATTTTTGTGTTTCATCGTCAATAGGAAGGTCCAAGGTATACTGTAAACCTAAAGTGAGGCAACTTAAGCTAAAACTGGACTTACAGGAGAGGTTCAAATCATAGAGAGTTTGAGTGTCAGTCCTCTTGTACTTAAGTTGGCATTTTGCCTTTTGTATTAAATTCGGATGCAATTTTTGTGTTTCATCGTCAATAAGAAGGTCCAAGGTACACAGCAAACCTGAAGTGAAGCATCGGAATCTAAAACTGGACTCACAGGAAGGTTCAAATCATAGAAGGTGAGAGTGTCAGTCCTCTTGTACTTAAGTCGGCATTGTGCCTTTTGTATTAAATTCGGATGCAATTTCTGTGTTTCAACGTCAATAAGAAGGTCCAAAGTATACAGTAAACCTGAAGTGAAGCATCGTAATCTGAAACTGGACTCACAGGAGGGGTTCAAATCATAGAAGGTGAGAGTGTCAGTCCTCTTGTACTTAAGTCGGCACTGTGCCTTTTGTATTAAAATCGGATGCAATTTCTGAGTTTCATCGTTAATAAGAAGGTCTGAGGGATACAGTAAACCTGAAGTGAAGATTCGGAATCTAAAACTGGACTCACAGGAGAGGTTCAAATCATAGAAAGTTAGAGTGTCAGTCCTCTTGTACTTAAGTCGGCATTGTGCCTTTTGTATTAAATTCGGATGCAATTTCTGTTTTTCATCGTTAATTAGAAGTTACAAGGGATACAGTAAACCTGAAGTGAAGCATCGGAATCTAAAACTGGACTCATGGGGGAGGTTCAAATCATAGAAAGTGAGAGTGTCAGTCTTCTTGTACTTAAGGCGGCATTGTGCCTTTTGTATTAAATTCGGATGCAATTTCTGTGTTTCATCGTCAATAAGAAGGTACAAGGGCTACAGTAAACCTGAAGTGAAGCATCGGAATCTAAAACTGTACTCACAGGAGAGGTTTATATCATAGAAAGTGAGAGTGTCAGTCCTCTTGTACTTAAGACGGCATTGTGCCTTTTGTTCTAAATTCGGATGCAGTTGCTGTGTTTCATCGTCAAGAAGAAGGTCCAAGGGATACAGTAAACCTGAAGTGAAGCATCGGAATCTGAAACTGGACTCACAGGAGAGGTTCACTTCATAGAAAGTTGGAGTGTCAGTCCTCTTGTACTTAAGTCGGCATTGTGCCATTTGAATTTAATTCCGATGCGATATCTGTGTTCCATCGTCAATAAGAAGTTCCGAGGTATACAGTAAACCTGAAGTGAAGCATCGGAATCTAAAACTGGACTCACAGAAGAGGTTCAAATCATAGAAAGTTTGAGAGTCAGTCCTCTTGTACTTAAGTCGGCATTGTGCCTTTTGTATTAAATTCGGATGCAAACTCTGTGTTTCATTGTCAATAAGAAGGCCCAAGGGATACAGTAACCCTGAAGCATCGGAATCTAAAACTGGACTCACAGGAGAGGTTCAAATCATAGAAAGTGAGAGCGTCAGTCCTCTTGTACTTTAGTCGGAATTGTGCCTTTTGTATTAAATTCGGATGCAATTTCTGTGTTTCATTGTCAATAAGGAGTTCCAAGGGATACAGTAAACCTGAAGTGAAGCATCGGAATCTAAAACTGGACTCGCAGGAGAGGTTCAAATCATAGAAAGTTAGAGTGTCAGTCCTCTTGTACTTAAGTCGACATTGTGCCTTTGTATTAATTTCGGATGCAATTTTTGTGTTTCATCGTCAATATGAAGGTCCAAGGGATACAGTAAATCTGAAATGAGGCATCGGAATCTGAAACTGGACTCACAGGAGAGGTTCAAATCATAGAAAGTTAGAGTATCTGTCCTCTTGTACTTAAGACGGCATTGTGCCTTTTGTATTAAATTCGGATGCAATTTCTGTGTTTCATCGTCAATTGTAAGGTCCAAGGTATACAGTAAACCTGAAGTGAAGCATCGGAATCTAAAACCGGACTCACAGGAGAGGTTCAAATCATAGAATGTTATAGTGTGAGTCCTCTTGTACTTAAGTCGGCATTGTGCCTTTTGTATTAAATTCGAATGCAATTTCTGTGTTTCATTGTCAATAAGAAAGTCCAAAGTATACAGGAAACCTGAAGTGAAGCATCGGTATCTAAAACTGGACTCACAGGAGAAGTTCAAATTATAGAAAATTAGAGTGTCAGTCCTCTTGCACTTAAGTCGGCATTGTGCCTTTCTATTAAATTCGAATGCAATTTCTGTGGTTCATCGTCAATAAGAAGGTCCAAGGTATACTGTAAACCTAAAGTGAGGCAACTTAAGCTAAAACTGGACTCACAGGAGAGGTTCAAATCATAGAAAGTTTGAGTGTCAGTCCTCTTGTACTTAAGTTGGCATTGTGCCTTTTGTATTAAATTCGGATGCAATTTTTGTGTTTCATCGTCAATAAGAAGGTCCAAGGTATACAGCAAACCTGAAGTGAAGCATCGGAATCTAAAACTGGACTCACAGGAAGGTTCAAATCATAGAAGGTGAGAGTGTCAGTCCTCTTGTACTTAAGTCGGCATTGTGCCTTTTGTATTAAATTCGGATGCAATTTCTGTGTTTCAACGTCAATAAGAAGGTCCAAAGTATACAGTAAACCTGAAGTGAAGCATCGTAATCTGAATCTGGACTCACAGGAGGGGTTCAAATCATAGAAGGTGAGAGTGTCAGTCCTCTTGTACTTAAGTCGGCACTGTGCCTTTTGTATTAAAATCGGATGCAATTTCTGTGTTTCATCGTTAATAAGAAGGTCCAAGGAATAAAGTAACCCTGAAGCATCGGAATCTAAAACTGGACTCACAGGAGAGGTTCAAATCATAGAAAGTGAGAGTGTCAGTCCTCTTGTACTTAAGTCGGAATTGTGCCTCTTGTATTGAATTCGGATGCAATTTCTGTGTTTCATTGTCAATAAGGAGTTCCAAGGGATACAGTAAACCTGAAGTGAAGCATCGGAATCTAAAACTGGACTCACAGGAGAGGTTCAAATCATAGAAAGTTACAGTATCAGTACTCTTGTACTTAAGACGGCATTGTGCCTTTTGTATTAAATTCGGATGCTATTTCTGTGTTTCATCGTCAATTGGAAGGTCCAAGGTATACAGTAAACCTGAAGTGAAGCATCGGAATCTAAATCTGGACTCACAGGAGAGGTTCAAATCATAGTAAGTTAGAGTGTCAGTCCTCTTGTACATAAGTCGGCATTGTGCCTTTGTATTAAATTCGGATGCAATTTCTTGGTTCATCGTCAATAAGAAGGTCCAAGGTATACTGTAAACCTAAAGTGAGGCGACTTAAGCTAAAACTGGACTCACAGGAGAGGTTCAAATCATAGAAAGTTTGAGTGTCAGTCCTCTTGTACTTAAGACGGCACTGTGCCTTTTGTATTACATTCGGATGCAATTTCTGTGTTTCATCGTTAATAAGAAGGTCTGAGGGATACAGTAAACCTGAAGTGAAGAATCGGAATCTAAAACTGGACTCACAGGAGAGGTTCAAATCATAGAATGTTATAGTGTGAGTCCTCTTGTACTTAAGTCGGCATTGTGCCTTTTGTATTGAATTCGGATGCAATTTCTGTGTTTCATCGTAATTAAAAAGTTTCAAGGGATACAGTAAACCTGAAGTGAAGCATCGGAATCTAAAACTGGACTCATGGGGGAGGTTCAAATCATAGAACGTGAGGGTGTCAGTCCTCTTGTACTTAAGTCGGCATTGTGCCTTTTGTATTAAATTCGGATGCAATTTCTGTGTTTCATTGTCAATAAGAAGGTACAAGGGATACAGTAAACCTGAAGTGAAGCATCGGAATCTAAAACTGGACTCACATAAGAGGTTTATATCATAGAAAGTGAGAGTGTCAGTCCTCTTGTACTTAAGTCGGCATTGTGCCTTTTGTTCTAAATTCGGATGCAGTTTCTGTGTTTCATCGTCAATGAGAAGGTCCAAGGGATACAGTAAACCTGAAGTGAAGCATCGGAATCTAAAACTGGACTCACAGGAGAGGTTCACATCATAGAAAGTTGGTGTGTCAGTCCTCTTGTACTTAAGTCGGCATTGTGCCACTTGAATTTAGTTCCGATGCGATATCTGTGTTCCATCGTCAATATAAATTTCCGAGGTATACAGTAAACCTGAAGTGAAGCATCGGAATCTAAAACTGGACTCACAGGAGACGTTTAAATCATAGAAAGTCAGAGTGTCAGTCCTCTTGTGCTTAAGTCGGCATTGTGCTTTTTGAATTTAATTCCAATGCAATTTCTGTGTTTCATCGTCGATAGGAAGTTCCAAGGTATACAGTAAACCTGAAGTGAAGCATATGAAACTAAAACTGGACTCACAGGAGTGGTTCAAATCATAGAGAGTGAGAGTGTCAGTCCTCTTGTACTTAAGTCGGCATTGAGCCTTTTGTATTAAATTCGGATGCAATTTCTGTGTTTCATCGTCAATAAGAAGGTCCAAGGGATACAGTAAACCTGAAGTGAACCATCGGAATCTAAAACTGGACTCACATGAGAGGTTCACATCATAGAAAGTGAGAGTGTCAGTCCTCTTTTACTTAAGTCGGCATTGTGCCTTTTGTATTAAATTCGTATGAAATTTCTGTTTCATCGTCAATAAGAAGGTCCAAGGGATACAGTAAACCTGAAGTGAAGCGTCGGAATTTAAAACTGGACTCACAGGACAGGTTCAAATCATATAAAGTTAGAGTGTCAGTCCTCTAGTACTTAAGTCGGCATTGTGCCTTTTGTATTAAATTCGTATGAAATTTCTGTGTTTCATCGTCAATAAGAAGGTCCAAGGGATACACTAAACCTGAAATGAAGCATCTGAATCTAAAACTGGATTCACAGGAGAGGCTCAAATCATAGAAAGTTAGAACGTCAGTCCTCTAGCACTTAAGTCGGCATTGTGCTTTTGTATTATATTCGGATGCAATTTCTGTGTTTCATCGTCAATAAGAAGGTCCAAGGGATACAGTACCTGAAGGGAAGCATCAGAATCTAAAACTGGACTCACAGGAGAGGTTCAAATCATAGAAAGTTAAAGTGTCAGTCCTGCAGTACTTAAGTCGGCATTGTGCCTTTTGAATTTAATTCCGATGCAATTTCTGCGTTTCTTCGTCAATAAGAAGTTCCAAGGTATACTGTTAACCTGAATTGAAGCATCGGAATCTAAAACTTGACTCACAGGAGAGGTTCAAATCATAGAAAGTTAGAGTGTCAGTCCTCTTGTACTTAAGTCGGCATTGTGCCTTTTGTATTAAATTCGTACGAAATTACTGTGTTTCATCGTCAATAAGAAGGTCCAAGGGATACACTAAACCTGAAGTGAAGCATCGGAATCTAAAACTGGACTCACAGGAGATGTTCAAATCATAGAAAGTGAGAGGGTCAGTCCCGTTGTATTCAAGTCGGCATTGTGCCTTTTGTATTAAATTCGGATGCAATTTCTGTGTTTCATCGTCAATAAGAAGGTCCAAGGTATTCAGTAAACCTGAAGTGAAGCAACAGAATCTAAAACTGGACTCACAGGAGAGGTTCAAATCATAGAAAGTGAGAATGTCAGTCCTCTTGTACTTCAGTCGGCATTGTGCCTTTTGTATTAAATTCGTATGCAATTTCTGTATTTCATCGTCAATAAGAAGGTCCAAGGGATACAGTAAACCTGAAGTGAAGCATCGGAATCTGAAACTGGATGCACAGGAGAGGCTCAAATCATAGAAAGTTAGAGTGTCAGTCCTCTTGTACTTAGGTCGGCATTGTGCCTTTTGTATTAAGTTTGGATGCAATATCTGTGTTTCATCGTCAATAAGAAGGTTAAAGTGATACAGTAAACCTGAAGAGAAGCATCGGAATCTAAAAGTGGACTCACAGGAGAGGTTCAAATCATAGAAACGTAGAGTATCAGTCCTCTTGTACTTAAGACGGCATTGTGCCTTTTGTATTAAATTCGGATGCAATTTCTGTGTTTCATCGTCAATTGTAAGGTCCAAGGTATACAGTAAACCTGAAGTGAAGCATCTGAATCTAAAACCGGACTCACAGGAGAGGTTCAAATCATAGAATGTTATAGTGTGAGTCCTCTTGTACTTATGTCGGCATTGTGCCTTTTGTATTAAATTCGAATGCAATTTCTGTGTTTCATTGTCAATAAGAAAGTCCAAGGTATACAGGAAACCTGAAGTGAAGCATCGGAATCTAAAACTGGACTCACAGGAGAGGTTGAAATCATAGAAAGTGAGAGTGTCAGTTCTGTTGTATTTAAGTCGGCATTGTGCCTTTTGTATTAAATTTGGATGCAATTTCTGTGTTTCATCGTCAATGAGAAGGTCCAAGGTATACAGCAAACCTGAAGTGAAGCATCGGAATCTAAAACTGGACTCACAGGACAGGTTCAATTCATAGAAAGTTAGAGTGTCAGTCCTCTTGTACTTAAGTCGGCATTGTGCCTGTTGTATTTAATTCGGATGCAATTTATATGTTTCATCGTCAATAAGAAGGTCCAAGGGATACAGTAAACCTGAAGTGAAGCATCGGAATCTAGAACTTAACTCACAGGAGAAGTTCAAATCATAGAAAGTGAGAGTGTCAGTCCTCTTGTAATTAAGTCGGCCTTGTGCCTTTTGTATTAAATTCGGATGCTATTTGCGTGTTTCATCGTCAATAATAAGGTACAAGGGATACAGTAAACCTGAAGTTAAGCATCTGAATCTAAAACTGGACTCACAAGAGAGGTTCAAATCATAGAAAGTGAGAGTGTCAGTCCTCTTGTACTTAAGTCGGCATTGTGCCTTTTGTATTAAATTCGGATGCAATTTCTGTGTTTCATCGTCAATAAGAAGGTCCAAGGGATACAGTAAACCTGAAGTGAAGCATCGGAATCTAAAACTGGACTCACAGCAGAGGTTTAAATCATAGAAAGTCAGAGTGTCAGTACTCTTGTGCTTAAGTCGGCATTGTGCTTTTTGAATTTAATTCCAATGCAATTTCTGTGTTTCATCGTCAATAAGAAGTTCCAAGGTATACAGTAAACCTGAAGTGAAGCATATGAAACTAAAACTGGACTCACAGGAGAGGTTCAAATCATAGAGAGTGAGAGTGTCAGTCCTCTTGTACTTAAGTCGGCATTGAGCCTTTTGTATTAAATTCGGATGCAATTTCTGTGTTTCATCGTCAATAAGAAAGTCCAAGGAATACAGTAAACCAGAAGTGAAGCATCGGAATCTATAACTGTACTCACAGGAGAGGATCAAATCATAGAAAATGAGAGTGTCAGTCCTCTTGTAGTTAAGTCGGCATAGTGCCTTTTGTATTAAATTCGGATGCAATTTCTGTGTTTCATCGTCTGTAAGAAGGTCCAAGGGATACAGTAAACCTAAGGTGAAGCATCAGAATCAAAAACTGGACACACAGGGGAGGTTCAAATCATAGGAAGTTAGAGTGTCAGTCCTCTTGTACTTAAGTCGGCATTGTGCCTTTTGTATTAAATTCGGATGCAATTTCTGTGTTTCATCGTCAATAAGAAGGTCCAAGGGATTCAGTAAACCTGAAGTGAAGCATCGGAATCTAAAACTGGATTCACAGGAGAGGCTCAAATCATAGAAAGTTAGAGTGTCAGTCCTCTTGTACTGAAGTCGACATTGTGCCTTTGTATTAATTTCGGATGCAATATTTGTGTTTGATCGTCAATAAGAAGGTCCAAGGGATACAGTAAATCTGAAATGAAGTATCGGAATCTGAAACTGGACTCACAGGAGAGGTTCAAATCATAGAAACGTAGAGTATCAGTCCTCTTGTACTTAAGACGGTATTGTGCCTTTTGTATTAAATTCGGATGCAATTTCTGTGTTTCATCGTCAATTGTAAGGTCCAAGGTATACAGTAAACCTGAAGTGAAGCATCGGAATCTAAAACCGGACTCACAGGAGAGGTTCAAATCATAGAATGTTATAGTGTGAGTCCTCTTGTACTTATGTCGGCATTGTGCCTTTTGTATTAAATTCGAATGCAATTTCTGTGTTTCATTGTCAATAAGAAAGTCCAAGGTATACAGGAAACCTGAAGTGAAGCATCGGTATCTAAAACTGGACTCACAGGAGAAGTTCAAATTATAGAAAGTTAGAGTGTCAGTCCTCTTGTACTTATGTCGGCATTGTGCCTTTTGTATGAAATTCGGATGCAATTTCTGTGTCTCATCGTCAATAAGAAGGTACAATCGATACAGTAAACCAGAAGTGAAGCATCAGAATCTAAAACTGGACTCATGGGAGAGGTTAAAATAATAGAAAGTCAGAGTGTCAGTCCTCTTGTACTTAAGTCGACATTGTGCCTTTTGTATTACATTCGGAAGCAATTTCTGTGTATCATCGTCAATAAGAAGGTCCAAGGGGTACAGTAAACCTGAAGTGAAGCATCGGAATCTAAAACTGGACTCACAGGAAGGTTCAAATCATAGAAGGTGAGAGTGTCAGTCCTCTTGTACTTAAGTCGGCATTGTGCCTTTTGTATTAAATTCGGATGCAATTTCTGTGTTTCAACGTCAATAAGAAGGTCCAAAGTATACAGTAAACCTGAAGTGAAGAATCGTAATCTGAAACTGGACTCACAGGAAGGGTTCAAGTCATAGAAGGTGAGAGTGTCAGTCCTCTTGTACTTAAGACGGCACTGTGCCTTTTGTATTACATTCGGATGCAATTTCTGTGTTTCATCGTTAATAAGAAGGTCTGAGGGATACAGAAAACCTGAAGTGAAGAATCGGAATCTAAAACTGGACTCACAGGAGAGGTTCAAATCATAGAAAGTCAGAGTGTCAGTCCTCTTGTACTTAAGTCGCCATTGTGCCTTTTGTATTAAATTCGGATGCAATTTCTGTGTTTCATCGTAATTAAAAAGTTTCAAGGGATACAGTAAACCTGAAGTGAAGCATCGCAATCAAAAACTGGACTCATGGGGGAGGTTCAAATCATAGAACGTGAGAGTGTCAGTCCTCTTGTACTTAAGTCGGCATTGTGCCTTTTGTATTAAATTCGGATGCAATTTCTGTGTTTCATCGTCAATAAGAAGGTACAAGGGATACAGTAAACCTGAAGTGAAGCATCGGAATCTAAAACTGGGCTCACATAAGAGGTTTATATCATAGAAAGTGAGAGTGTCAGTCCTCTTGTACTTAAGTCGGCATTGTGCCTTTTGTTCTAAATTCGGATGCAGTTTCTGTGTTTCATCGTCAATGAGAAGGTCCAAGGGATACAGTAAACCTAAAGTGAAGCATCGGAATCTAAAACTGGACTCACAGGAGAGGTTCACATCATAGAAAGTTGGTGTGTGAGTCCTCTTGTACTTAAGTCGGCATTGTGCCACTTGAATTTAGTTCCGATGCGATATCTGTGTTCCATCGTCAATATAAATTTCCGAGGTATACAGTAAACCTGAAGTGAAGCATCGGAATCTAAAACTGGACTCACAGAAGAGGTTCCAATCATAGAAAGATAGAGTGTCAGTCCTCTTGTACTTAAGTCGGCATTGTGCCATTTTTATTAAATTCGGATGCAATTTCTGTGTTTCATTGTCAATAAGAAGGTCCAAGGAATACAGTAACCCTGAAGCATCGGAATCTAAAACTGGACTCACAGGAGAGGTTCAAATCATAGGAAGTGAGAGTGTCAGTCCCCTTGTACTTAAGTCGGAATTGTGCCTTTTGTATTGAATTCGGATGCAATTTCTGTGTTTCATTGTCAATAAGAAGGTCCAAGGGATACAGTAACCCTGAAGCATCGGAATCTGAGACTGGACCCACAGGAGAGGTTCAAATCATAGAATGTAATAGTGTGAGTCCTCTTGTACATAAGTCGGCATTGTGCCTTTTGAATGTAATTCCGTTGCAATTTCTGTGTTTCATGGTCAATAAGAAGTTCCGAGCAAAACAGTAAACCTGAAGTGAAGCATCGGAATCTAAAACTGGACTCACAGGAGAGGTTCAAATCATAGAAGGTGAGAGTGTCAGTCCTCTGGTACTTAAGTCGGCATTGTGCCTTTTGTATTAATTTCGGATGCAATTTCTGTGTTTCATCGTCAATAAGAAGGTCCAAGGTATACAGTAAACCTGAAGTGAAGCATCGGAATCTAAAACTGGACTCACAGGAAGGTTCAAATCATAGAAGATGAGAGTGTCAGTCCTCTTGTACTTAAGTCGGCATTGTGCCTTTTGTATTAAATTCGGATGCAATTTCTGTGTTTCAACGTCAATAAGAAGGTCCAAAGTATACAGTAAACCTGAAGTGAAGCATCGTAATCTGAAACTGGACTCACAGGAGGGGTTCAAATCATAGAAGGTGAGAGTGTCAGTCCTCTTGTACTTAAGTCGGCACTGTGCCTTTTGTATTACATTCGGATGCAATTTCTGTGTTTCATCGTTAATAAGAAAGTCTGAGGGATACAGTAAACCTGAAGTGAGGAATGGGAATCTAAAACTGGACTCACAGGAGAGGTTCAAATCATTGAAAGTTAGAGTGTCAGTCCTCTTGTACTTAAGTCGCCATTGTGCCTTTTGTATTAAATTCGGATGCAATTTCTGTGTTTCATCGTAATTAAAAAGTTACAAGGGATACAGTAAACCTGAAGTGAAGCATCGGAATCTAAAACTGGACTCATGGGGGAGGTTCAAATCATAGAACGTGAGAGTGTCAGTCCTCTTGTACTTAAGTCGGCATTGTGCCTTTTGTATTAAATTCGGATGCAATTTCTTTGTTTCATCGTCAATAAGAAGGTACAAGGGATACAGTAAACCTGAAGTGAAGCATCGGAATCTAAAACTGGACTCACAGGAGAGGTTTATATCATAGAAAGTGAGAGTGTCAGTCCTCTTGTACTTAAGTCGGCAGTGTGCCTTTTGTATTAAATTCGGATGCAATTTCTGTGTTTCATTGTCAATAAGAAGGCCCAAGGAATACAGTAACCCTGAAGCATCGGAATCTAAAACTGGACTCACAGGAGAGGTTCAAATCATAGAAAATGAGAGTGTCAGTCCTCTTTTACTTAAGTCGGAATTGTGCCTTTTGTATTGAATTCGGATGCAATTTCTGTGTTTCATTGTCAATAAGGAGTTCCAAGGGATACAGTAAACCTGAAGTGAAGCATCGGAATCTAAAACTGGACTCACAGGAGAGGTTCAAATCATAGGAAGTTAGAGTATCAGTCCTCTTGTACTTAAGACGGCATTGTGCCTTTTGTATTAAATTCGGATACAATTTCTGTGTTTCATAGTAAATTAGAAAGTCCAAGGTATACAGGAAACCTGAAGTGAAGCATCGGAATCTAAAACTGGACTCACAGGAGGGGTTCAAATAATAGAAGGTGAGAGGGTCAGTCATCTGATACTTAAGTCCGCATTGTGCCTTTTGTATTAAATTCGGATGCAATTTCTGTGGTTCATCGTCAATAAGATGGTACAAGGTATACAGTAAACCTAAAGTGAGGCATCTTAATCTAAAACTGGACTCACAGGAGAGGTTCAAATCATAGAAAGTTTGAGTGTCAGTCCTCTTGTACGTAAGTTTGCATTGTGTCTTTTGTATGAAATTCGGATGCAATTTCTGTGTTTCATCGTCAACTAGAAGGTCCAAGGTATACAGTAAACCTGAAGTGAAGCATCGGAATCTAAAACTGGACTCACTGGAGAGGGTCAAATCATAGAAGGTGAGAGTGTCAGTCCTCTTGTACTTAAGTCGGCATTGTGCCTTTTGTATTAATTTCGGATGCAATTTCTGTGTTTCAACGTCAATAAGAAGGTCCAAAGTATACAGTAAACCTGATGTGAAGCATCGTAATCTGAAACTGGACTTACAGGAGGGGTTCAAATCATAGAAGGTGAGAGTGTCAGTCCTCTTGTACTTAAGTCGGCACTGTGCCTTTTGTATTAAATTCGGATGCAATTTCTGTGTTTCATAGTAAATTAGAAAGTCCAAGGTATACAGGTAACCTGACGTGAAGCATCGGAATCTGAAACTGGACTCACAGGAGAGGATCATATCATAGATAGTTGGAGTGTCAGTCCATTTGTACTTAAGTCGGCATTGTGCCTTTTGAATTTAATTCCGATGCTATGTCTGTGTTCCATCGTCAATAAGAAGTTCCGAGGTATACAGTAAACCTGAAGTGAAGCTTCGGAATCTAAAACTGGACTCACAGGATAGGTTCAAATCATTGAAAGTTAGAGTGTCAGTCCTCCTGTACTTAAGTCGGCATTGTGCCTTTTGTATTGAATTCGGTTGCAATTTCTGTCTTTCATCGTCAATAAGAATGTCCAAGGGATACAGTAAACCTGACGTGAAGCATCGGAAACTAAAACTGGACTCACAGGAGAGGTTCAAATCATAGAAAGTGAAAGTGTCAGTCCTCTTGTACTTATGTCGGCATTGTGCCTTTTGTATTAAATTCGGATGTACTTTCTGTGTTTCACCGTTAATAAGAAGGTCTGAGGGATACAATAAACCTGAAGTGAAGCATCGGAATCTAAAACTGGACTCACAGGAGAGGTTCAAATCATAGAAAGTTAGAGTGTCAGTCCTCTTGTACTTAAGTCGGTATTGTGCCTTTTGTATTAAATTCGGATGCAATTTCTGTGTTTCATCGTTAATAAGAAGTTACAAGGGATACAGTAAACCTGAATTTAAGCATCGGAATCTAAAACTAAACTCATGGTGGAGGTTCAAATCATAGAACGTGAGAGTGTCAGTCCTCTTGTACTTAAGTCGGCATTGTGCCTTTTGTATTAAATTCGGATGCTATTTCTGTGTTTCATCGTCAATAAGAAGGTACAAGGGATACAGTAAACCTGAAGTGAAGCATCGGAATCTAAAACTGGACTCACAGGAGAGGTTTATATCATAGAAAGTGAGAGTGTCAGTCCTCTTGTACTTAAGTCGGCATTGTGCCTTTTGTTCTAAATTCGGATGCAGTTTCTCTGTTTCATCGTCAATAAGAAGGTCCAAGGGATACAGTAAACCTGAAGTGAAGCATCGGAATCTAAAACTGGACTCACAGGAGAGGTTCACATCATAGAAAGTTGGAGTGTTAGTCCTCTTGTACTTAAGTCGGCATTGTGCCATTTGAATTTAATTCCGATGCGATATCTGAATTCCATCGTCAATAAGAAGTTCCGAGGTATACAGTAAACCTGCAGTGAAGCATCGGAATCTAAAACTAGACTCACAGAAGAGGTTCAAATCATAGAAAGTTAGAGTGTCATTCCTCTTGTACTTAAGTCGGAATTGTGCCTTTTGTATTAAATTCGGATGAAATGTCTGTGTTTCATCGTCAATAAGAAGGTACAAGGGATACAGTAAACCTGAAGTGAAGCATCAGAATCTAAAACTGGACTCACGGGAGAGGTTAAAATAATAGAAAGTGAGAGTGTCAGTCCTCTTGTACTTAAGTCGACATTGTGCCTTTTGTATTAAATTCGGAAGCAATTTCTGTGTATCATCGTCAATAAGAAGGTACAAGGGATACAGTAAACCTGAAGTGAAGCATCGGAATCTAAAACTGGACTCACAGGAGAGGTTCAAATCATAGAAAGTTAGAGTGTCAGTCCTCTTGTACTTAAGTCAGCATTGTGCCTTTGTATTAAATTCGGATGCAATTTTTGTGTTTCATCGTCAATAAGAAGGTCCAAGGGATACAGTAAACCTGAAGTGAAGCATCGGAATCTGAAACTGGACTCACAGGAGAGGTTCAAATCATAGAAAGTCAGAGTATCAGTCCTTTTGTACTTAAGACGGCATTGTGCCCTTTGTATTAAATTCGGATGCTATTTCTGTGTTTCATCGTCAATAAGATGGTCCAAGGGATACAGTAAACCCAAAGTGAAGCATCGGAATCTAAAACTTTACTCACAGGAGAGGTTCCAATCATTGAAAGTGAGAGTGTCAGTCTTCTTGTACTTAAGTCGGCACTGTGCATTTTGTATTAAATTCGGATGCAATTTCTGTGTTTCATCTTCAATTGGAAGCTCCAAGGTATACAGTAAACCTGAAGTGAAGCATCGGAATCTAAAACTGGACTCACAAAAGAGGTTAAAATCATAGAATGTTATAGTGTGAGTCCTCTTGTACTTAAGTCGGCATTGTGCCTTTTGTATTAAATTCAGATGCAATTACTGTGTTTCATTGTCAAAAAGAAAGTCCAAGGTATACAGGAAACCTGTATTGAAGCATCGGAATCTAAAACTGGACTCACAGGAGAAGTTCAAATTATAGAAAATTAGAGTGTCAGTCCTCTTGTACTTATGTCGGCATTGTGCCCATTGTATTAAATTCGGATGCAATTTCTGTGTTTCATCGTCAATAAGAAGGTATAAGGGATACAGTAACCCTGTAGTGAAGCATCGGAATCTAAAACTGGACTCACGGGAGAGGTTAAAATAATAGAAAAAGAGTGTGTCAGTCCTCTTGTACTTAAGTCGACATTGTGCCTTTTGTATTAAATTCGGAAGCAATTTCTGTGTATCATCGTCAATAAGAAGGTCCGAGGGATACAGTAAATCTAAAGTGAAGCATCGGAATCTAAAAGTGGACTCACAGGAGTGGTTCAATTCATAGAAAGTTAGAGTGTCAGTCCTCTTGTACTTTAGTCGGTATTGTGCCTCTTGTATTAAATTCGGATGCAGTTTCTGTGTTTCATCGTCAATAAGAAGGTCCAAGGGATACAGTAAACCTGAAGTGAAGCTTCGGAATCCAAAACTGGACTCACAGGAGACGTTCAAACCATAGATAGTTAGAGTGTCAGTCCTCTTGTACATAGGTAGGTATTGTGCCTTTTGAATTTAATTCCGATGTAATTTCTGTGTTTCATCGTCAATAAGAAGTTCCGAGGTAAACAGTAAACCGGAAGTGAAGCATCTGAATCTAAAACTGGACTCACAGGAGAGGTTCAAATCATAGAAGGTGAGAGTGTCAGTCCTCTTGTACTTAAGATGGCATTGTGCCTTTTGTATTAAATTCCGATGCAATTTCTGTGTTTCATCGTCAATAAGAAGGTCCAAGGAATACAGTAAGCCTGAAGTGATAGCATCGGAATCTAAAACTGGACTCACAGGAGAGGTTCACATCATAGAAAGTGAGAGTGTCAGTCCTCTTGTACTTAAGTCGGCATAGTGCCTTTTGTATTAAATTCGGATGCAATTTCTGTGTTTCATAGTCAATAAGAAGGTCCAAGGTATACAGGTAACCTGAAGTGAAGCATCGGAATCTGAAACTGGACTCACAGGAGAGGTTCTAATCATAGAAAATTAGAGTGTCTGTCCTCTTGTACTTAAGTCGGCATTGTGCCTTTTGTAATAAATTCGGATGCAATTTCTGTGTTTCATCACTAATAAGAAGGTACAAGGGATACAGTAAACCTGAAGTGAAGCAACGGAATCTAAAACTGTACTCACAGGAGAGGTTTAAATCATAGAAAGTGAGAGTGTCAGTCCTCTTGTTCTTAAGTCGGCATTGTGCCTTTTTTATTAGAGTCAGATGCAATTTCTGTGTTTCATCTTCAATACAAAGGTCCAAGGGATACAGTAAACCTGAAGTGAAGCATCGGAATCTAAAACTGGACTCATAGGATGGGTTAAAACCATTGAAAGATAGAGTGTCAGTCCTCCTGTACTTAAGTCGGCATTGTGCCTTTTGTATTAAATTCGGTTGCAATTTCTGACTTTCATCGTCAATAAGAAGGTCCAAGGGATACAGTAAACCTGAAGTGAAGCATCGGAAACTAAAACTCGACTCATGGGAGAGGTTCAAATCATAGAAAGTGAGAGTGTCAGTCCATTTGCACTAAAGTCGGCAATGTGCCTTTTGTATTAAATTCGGATGCAATTTCTGTGTTTCATCGTCAATAAGAAGGTCCAAGGGATACCGTAAAACCTGAAGTGAAGCATCGGAATCTAAAACTGGACTCACAGGAGAGGTTCAAATCATAGAATGTTAGAGTGTCAGTCCTCTTGTACTTAAGTCGGCATTGTGCCTTTTGTATTAAATTCGGATGCAATTTCTGTGTTTCATTGTCAATAAGAAGGTCCAAGGGAAACAGTAACCCTGAAGCATCGGAATCTAAAACTGGACTCACAGGAGAGGTTCAAAACATAGAAAGTGAGAGTGTCAGTCCTCTTGTACATAAGTCGAAATTGTGCATTTTGTATTAAATTCGGATGCAATTTCTGTGTTTCATTGGCAATAAGGAGTTCCAAGGGATACAGTAAACCTGAAGTGAAGCATCGGAATCTAAAACTGGACTCACAGGAGAAGTTCAAATCATAGAAAGTTAGAGTCTCAGTCCTCTTGTACTTAATTCGGCATTGTGCCTTTTGTATTAAATTCGGATGCAATTTTTGTGTTTCATCGTCAATAAGAAGGTCCAAGGGATACAGTAAACCTGAAGTGAAGCATCGGAATCTAAAACTGGACTCACAGGAGAGGTTCAAATCATAGAATGTTATAGTATGAGTCCTCTTGTACTTAAGTCGGCATTGTGCCTTTTGTATTAAATTCGGATGCAATTTCTGTGTTTCATTGTCAATAAAAAAGTCCAAGGTATCCAGGAAACCTGAAGTGAAGCATCGGAACCTAAAACTGGACTCACAGGAGATGTTCAAATTATAGAAAGTTAGAGTGTATGTCCTCTTGTCCTTAAGTCGGCATTTTGCCTTTTGTAATAAATTCGGATGCAATTTCTGTGTTTCATCATTAATAAGAGGGTACAAGGGATACAGTAAACCTGAAGTGAAGCAACGGAATCTAAAACTGGACTCACAGGAGAGGTTTAAATCATAGAAAGTGAGAGTGTCAGTCCTCTTGTACTTAAGTCGGCATTGTGCCTTTCGTATTAAATTCGGATGCAGTTTCTGTGTTTCATCGTCAATAAGAAGGTCCAAGGCATACAGTAAACCTGAAGTGAAACATCGGAATCTAAAACTGGACTCTTGGGAGAGGTTCAAATCATAGAAAGTGAGAGTGTCAGTCCACTTGTACTTAAGTCGGCATTGTGCCTTTTGTATCAAATTCGGTTGCATTTTCTGTCGTTCATCGTCAATAAGAAGGTCCAAGGGATACAGTAAACCTAAAGTGAAGCATCTGAAACTAAAACTGGACTCATGGGAGAGGTTCAAATCATAGATAGTGAGAGTGTCAGTCCTCTTGTACTTAAGTCGGCGTTGTGCCTTTTGTATTAAATTCGGATGCAATTTCTGTGTTTCATCGTCAATAAGAAGGTCCAAGGGATACCGTAAACCTGATGTGAAGCAAAGGAATCTAAAACTGTACTCACAGGAGAGGTTCAAATCATAGAATGTTAGAGTCTCAGTCCTCTTGTACTTAAGTCGGCATTGTGCCTTTTGTATTCAATTCGGATGCAGGTTCTGTGTTTCATCGTCAATAACAAGGTCCAAGGGATACAGTACACCTGAAGTGAAGCATCGGAATCTAAAACTGGACTCACAGGAGACGTTCAAATCATAGATAGTTTGGGTGTCAGTCCTCTAGTACTTAAGATGGCACTGTGCCTTTTGTATTAAATTCCGATGCAATTTCTGTGTTTCGTCGTCAATAAGAGGGTCCAAGGTATACAGTAAACCTGAAGTGAAGCATCGGAATCTAAAACTGGACTCACAGGAGAGGTTCAAATCATAGAAAGTGAGAGTGTCAGTCCACTTGTACTTAAGTCGGCATTGTGCCTTTTGTATCAAATTCGGTTGCATTTTCTGTCTTTCATCGTCAATAAGAAGGTCCAAGGGATACAGTAAACCTAAAGTGAAGCATCTGAAACTAAAACTGGACTCATGGGAGAGGTTCAAATCATAGATAGTGAGAGTGTCAGTCCTCTTGTACTTAAGTCGGCGTTGTGCCTTTTGTATTAAATTCGGATGCAATTTCTGTGTTTCATCGTCAATAAGAAGGTCCAAGGGATACCGTAAACGTGATGTGAAGCAAAGGAATCTAAAACTGTACTCACAGGAGAGGTTCAAATCATAGAATGTTAGAGTCTCAGTCCTCTTGTACTTAAGTCGGCATTGTGCCTTTTGTATTCAATTCGGATGCAGGTTCTGTGTTTCATCGTCAATAACAAGGTCCAAGGGATACAGTACACCTGAAGTGAAGCATCGGAATCTAAATCTGGACTCACAGGAGACGTTCAAATCATAGATAGTTTGGGTGTCAGTCCTCTAGTACTTAAGATGGCACTGTGCCTTTTGTATTAAATTCCGATGCAATTTCTGTGTTTCGTCGTCAATAAGAGGGTCCAAGGTATACAGTAAACCTGAAGTGAAGCATCGGAATCTAAAACTGGACTCACAGGAGAGGTTCAAATCATAGAAAGTGAGAGTGTCAGTCCTCTTATACTTAAGTCGGCATTGTGCCTTTCGTATTAAATTCGGATGCAGTTTCTGTGTTTCATCGTCAATAAGAAGGTCCAAGGGATACAGTAAACCTGAAGTGAAGCATCGGAATCTAAAACTGGACTCACAGGAGAGGTTCAAATCATAGAAAGTTGGTGTGTCAGTCCTCATGTACTAATGTCGGCAATGTGCCTTTGGAATTTAATCCCGATGCTATTTCTGTGTTCCATCGTCAATAAGAAATTCCGAGGTATACAGTAAACCTGAAGTGAAGCATCGGAATCTAAAACTGGACTCACAGGAGAGGTTCAAATCATAGAAGGTGAAAGTGTCAGTCCTCTTGTGCTTACGTTGGCATTGTGCCTTTTGTATTAAATTCGAATGCAATTTCTGTGTATCATCGTAAATAAGAAGGTACAAGTTATACAGTAAACCTGAAGTGAAACATCGGAATCTAAAACTGGACTCATGGGAGAGGTTCAAATCATAGAAAGTGAGAGTGTCAGTCCACTTGTACTTAAGTCGGCATTGTGCCTTTTGTATCAAATTCGGTTGCATTTTTTGTCTTTCATCGTCAATAAGAAGGTCCAAGGGATACAGTAAACCTAAAGTGAAGCATCTGAAACTAAAACTGGACTCATGGGAGAGGTTCAAATCATAGATAGTGAGAGTGTCAGTCCTCTTGTACTTAGGTCGGCGTTGTGCCTTTTGTATTAAATTCGGATGCAATTTCTGTGTTTCATCGTCAATAAGAAGGTCCAAGGGATACCGTAAACCTGAAGTGAAGCAAAGGAATCTAAAACTGTACTCACAGGAGAGGTTCAAATCATAGAATGTTAGAGTCTCAGTCCTCTTGTACTTAAGTCGGCATTCTGCCTTTTGTATTAAATTCGGATGCAATTTCTGTGTTTCATCGTTAATAAGAAGGTCCAAGGGATACAGTAAACCTGAAGTGAAGAATCGGAATCTAAAACTGGACTCACAGGAGAGGTTCAAATCATAGAAGGTGAGAGTGTCAATCCGCTTGTGCTTACGTTGGCATTGTGCCTTATGTATTAAATTCGGATGCAATTTCTGTGAATCATCGTTAATAAGAAGGTACAAGGCATACAGTAAACCTGAAGTGAAGCATCGGAATCTAAAACTGGACTCATGGGAGAGGATCAATCCATAGAAAGTGAGAGTGTCAGTCCTCTTGTACTTAAGTCGGCATTGTGCCTTTTGCATTAAATTCGAATGCAATTTCTGTGTTTCATCGTCAATAACAAGTTCCAAGGTATACAGCAAACCTGAAGTGAAACATCGGAATCTAAAACTGGACTTACAGGAGAGGTTCAAATCATAGAAAGTGAGAGTGTCAGTCCTCTTGTACTTAAGTCGTAATTGGGCCTTTTGTATTAAATTCGGATGCAACTTCTGTGTTTCATCGTCAATAAGAAGGTACAAGGGATACAGTAAACTTGAAGTGAAGCATCTGAATCTAAAACTGGACTCACAAGAGAGGTTCAAATCATAGAAAGTGAGAGTGTCAGTCTGCTTGTACTTAAGTCGGCATTGTGCCATTTGTATTAAGTTTGGATGCAATTTCTGTGTTTCATAGTCAATAAGAAAGTCCAAGGAATACAGGAAACCTGAAGTGAAGCATCGGAATCTAAAACTGGACTCACAGGAGAGGTTCAAATCATAGAAAGTTAGAGTGTCAGTCCTCTTGTAGTTAAGTCGGCATTGTGCCTTTCAATTTATTTCCGATGCAATTTCTGTGTTTCATCGTCAATAAGAAGGTCCAAGGGATACAGTAAACCAGAAGTGAAGCATCGGAATCTAAAACTGGACTCACAGGAGAGGTTCAAATCATAGAAGGTGAGAGTGTCAGTCCTCTTGTACTTAAGTCGGCATTGTGCCTTTTGTATTAAATTCGGATGCAATTTCTGTGTCTCATCGTCAATAGGAAGGTCCAAGGGATACAGTAAACCTGAAGTGAAGCATCGGAATCTAAAACTGGACTTACAGGAGAGGTTCAAATCATAGAAAGTTAGAGTATCAGTCCTCTTGTATTTAAGTCGGCATTGTGCCTTTTGTATTAAATTCGGATGCAATTTTTGTGTTTCATCGTCAATACGAAGGGCCTAGGGATACAGTAAACCTGACGTGAAGCATCGGAATCTAGAACTGGACTCACAGGAGAGGTTAAAATCATAGAAAGTGAGAGTGTCAGTCCCCTTGTACGTAAGTCGGCATTGTGCCTTTTGTATTAAATTCGGATGCAATTTCTGTGTTTCATCGTCAATAAGATGGTCCAAGGGATACAGTAAACCTCAAGTGAAGCATCGGAATCTAAAACTGGACTCTCAGGAGTGGTTCAATCATAGAATGTTAGAGTGTCAGTCCTCTTGTACTTAAGTGGGCATTGTGCCTTTTGTATTAAATTCCGATGCAATTTCTGTGTTTTATCGTCAATAAGAAGGTCCAAGGGATACAGTAAACCTGAAGGGAGGCCACGGAAACTAAAACTGGACTCACAGGAGAGGTTCAAATCATAGAAGGTGAGAGTGTCAGTCCTCTTGTACTTAAGTCGGCATTGTGCCTTTTGTATTAAATTTGGATGCAATTTCTGTGTTTCATCGTTAATAAGAAGGTACAGGGGATACAGTAAACCTGAAGTGAAGCATCGGAATCTAAAACTGGACTCACAGGAGAGGTTCAAATCATAGAATGTTAGAGTGTCAGTCCTCTTGTACTTAAGTCGGCACTGTGCCTTTTGTATTAAATTCGGATGCAATTTCTGTGTTTCATCGTTAATAAGAAGGTCCAAGGGGTACAGTAAACCTGAAGTGAAGAATCGGAATCTATAACAGGACTCACAGGAGAGGTTCAAATCATAGAAAGTTAGAGTGTCAGTCCTCTTGTACTTAAGTCGGCATTGTGCCTTTTGTATTAAATTCGGATGCAATTTCTGTGTTTCATCGTAAATAACAAGATCCAAGGTATACAGCAAACCAGAGGTGAAGCATCGGAATCTAAAACTGGACTCACAGGAGAGGTCCAAATCATAGAAACTCAGAGTGTCAGTCCGCTTGTACTTAAGTCGGCATTGTGCCTTTTGTATTAAATTCGGAAGAAATCTCTGTGTTTCATCATCAATAAGAAGGTCCAAGGGATAAAGTAAACCAGAAGTGAAGCATCGGAATCTAAAACTGGACTCACAGGAGAGGTTCAAATCATAGAAAGTTAGAGAGTAAGTCCTCTTGTACTTAAGTCGGCATTGTGCCTTTTGTATTAAATTCGGATGCAATTTCTGTGTCACATCGTCAATAAGAAGGTCCAAGGAATACAGTAAACCTCAAGTGAAGCATCGGAATCTAAAACTGGACTCTCAGGAGAGGTTCAATCATAGAATGTTAGAGTGTCAGTCCACTTGTACTTAAGTGGGCATTGTGCCTTTTGTATTAAATTCCGATGCAATTTCTGTGTTTTATCGTCAATAAGAAGGTCCAAGGGATACAGTAAACCTGAAGGGAGGCCACGGAAACTAAAACTGGACTCACAGGAGAGGTTCAAATCATAGAAGGTGAGAGTGTCAGTCCTCTTGTACTTAAGTCGGCATTGTGCCTTTTGTATTAAATTCGGATGCAATTTCTGTGTTTCATCGTTAATAAGAAGGTACAGGGGATACAGTAAACCTGAAGTGAGGCATCGGAATCTAAAACTGGACTCACGGGAGAGATTCAAATCATAGAAAGTTAGAGTGTCAGGCCTCTTGTACTTATGTCGGCATTGTGCCTTTTGTATTAAATTCGGATGCAATTTCTGTGTTTCATCGTCAATAAGGAGCCCCATGGGATACAGTAAACCTGAAGTGAAGCATCGGAATCTAAAACTGGACTCACACTAGAGGTTCCAATCATAGAAAGTGAGAGTGTCAGGCCTCTTGTACTTAAGTCGGCATTGTGCCTTTCGTATTAAATTCGGATGCAGTTTCTGTGTTTCATCGTCAATAAGAAGGTCCAAGGGATACAGTAAACCTGAAGTGAAGCATCGGAATCTAAAACTGGACTCACAGGAGAGGTTCAAATCATAGAAAATTGGAGTGTCTGTCCTCTTGTACTTATGTCGGCCACGTGCCTTTTGAATTTAATTCCGATGCTATTTCTGTGTTCCATCGTCAATAAGAAGTTCCGAGGTATACAGTAAACCTGAAGTGAAGCATCGGTATCTAAAACTGGACTCACACGAGAGGTTCAAATCATAGAAAGTTAGAGTGTCAGTCCTCTTGTACTTAAGTCGGCATTGTGCCTTTTGTATTAAATTCGGATGCAATTTCTGTGTTTCATCGTTAATAAGAAGGTACAGGGGATACAGTAAACCTGAAGTGAGGCATCGGAATCTAAAACTGGACTCACGGGAGAGATTCAAATCATAGAAAGTTAGAGTGTCAGGCCTCTTGTACTTATGTCGGCATTGTGCCTTTTGTATTAAATTCGGATGCAATTTCTGTGTTTCATCGTCAATAAGGAGCCCCATGGGATACAGTAAACCTGAAGTGAAGCATCGGAATCTAAAACTGGACTCACACTAGAGGTTCCAATCATAGAAAGTGAGAGTGTCAGGCCTCTTGTACTTAAGTCGGCATTGTGCCTTTCGTATTAAATTCGGATGCAGTTTCTGTGTTTCATCGTCAATAAGAAGGTCCAAGGGATACAGTAAACCTGAAGTGAAGCATCGGAATCTAAAACTGGACTCACAGGAGAGGTTCAAATCATAGAAAATTGGAGTGTCTGTCCTCTTGTACTTATGTCGGCCACGTGCCTTTTGAATTTAATTCCGATGCTATTTCTGTGTTCCATCGTCAATAAGAAGTTCCGAGGTATACAGTAAACCTGAAGTGAAGCATCGGTATCTAAAACTGGACTCACACGAGAGGTTCAAATCATAGAAAGTTAGAGTGTCAGTCCCAATGTTCTTCAGTCGGCATTGTGCCTTTTATATTAAATTCGGATGCAATTTCTGTGTTTCATCGTCAATACGAATTCCAAGAGATACAGTATACCTGAAGTGAAGCATCGGAATTTAAACTGGACTCACAGGATAGGTTCAAATCATTGAAAGTTAGAATGTCAGTCCTCCTGTACTTAAGTCGGCATTGTGCCTTTTGTATTAAATTCGGTTGCAATTTCTGTCTTTCATCGTCAATAAGAAGGTCCAAGGGATACAGTAAACCGGAAGTGAAGCATCTGAAACTAAAACTGGACTCATGGGAGAGGTTCAAATCATAGAATGTTAGAGTGTCAGTCCTCTTGTACTTAAGTCGGCACTGTGCCTTTTGTATTAAATTCGGATGCAATTTCTGTGTTTCATCGTTAATAAGAAGGTCCAAGGGATACAGTAAACCTAAAGTGAAGAATCGGAATCTATAACAGGACTCACAGGAGAGGTTCAAATCATAGAAAGTTAGAGTGTCAGTCCTCTTGTACTTAAGTCGGCATTGTGCCTTTTGTTTTAAATTCGGATGCAATTTCTGTGTTTCATCGTCAATAACAAGATCCAAGGTATACAGCAAACCAGAGGTGAAGCATCGGAATCTAAAACTGGACTCACAGTAGAGGTCCAAATCATAGAAAGTCAGAGTGTCAGTCCTCTTGTACTTAAGTCGGCATTGTGCCTTTTGTATTAAATTCGGAAGAGATCTCTGTGTTTCATCGTCAACAAGAAGGTCCAAGGGATACAGTAAACCAGAAGTGAAGCATCGGAATCTAAAACTGGACTCACAGGAGAGGTTCAAATCATAGAAAGTTAGAGAGTAAGTCCTCTTGTACTTAAGTCGGCATTGTGCCTTTTGTATTAAATTCGGATGCAATTTCTGTGTCTCATCGTCAATAAGAAGGTCCAAGGAATACAGTAAACCTGAAGTGAAGCATCGGAATCTAAAACTGGACTCACAGGAGAGGTTCAAATCATAGATAGTTAGAATGTCAGTCCCCTTGTACTTAAGTCGGCATTGTGCCTTTTGTATTAATTTCGGATGCAATTTCTGTGTTTCATCGTCAATAAGAAGGTACAAGGGATACAGTAAAGCTGAAGTGAAGCATCGGAATCTAAAACTGGACTCACAGGAGAGTTTCAAATTATTGAAAGTTAGAGTGTCAGTCCTCTTGTACTTAAGTCGGCATTGTGCCTTTTGTATTAAATTCCGATGCAATTTCTGTGTTTCATCGTCAATAGGAAGGTCCAAGGGATACAGTAAACCTGAAGTGAGGCATTGGAATCTAAAACTGGACTCACAGGAGAGGTTCAAATCATAGAAAGTTAGAGTGTCAGTCCTCTTGTACTGAAGTCGGCATTGTGCCTTTTGTATTAAATTCGGATGCAATTTCTGTGTTTCATAGTCAATAAGAAGGTCCACGGTATACAGGAAACCTGAAGTGAAGCATCCGAACCTAAAACTGGACTCACAGGAGAGGTTCAATACATAGGAAGTTAAGGTGTCAGTCCTCTTGTACTTAAGTCGGCATTGTGCCTTTTGTATTAAATTCGGATGCAATATCTGTGCTTCATTGTTAATAAGAAGGTACAAGGGATACAGTAAACCTGAAGTGAAGCATCGGAATCTAAAACTGGACTCACGGGACAGGTTCAAATCATAGAAAGAGAGGGTGTCAGTCCTCTTGTACTTAAGTCGGAATTGTGCCTTTTGTATTAAATTCGGATGCAATTTCTGTGTTTCATCGTCAATAAGAAGGTCCATGGGATACAGTAAACCTGAAGTGAAGCATCGGAATCTAAAACTGGAGTCACAGGAGAGGTTCAAATCATAGATAGTTAGAGTGTCAGTCCCCTTGTACTTAAGTCGGCATTGTGCCTATTGTATTAATTTCGGATGCAATTTCTGTGTTTCATCGTCAAGAAGAAGGTCCAAGGGATACAGTAAAGCTGAAGTGAAGCATCGGAATCTAAAACTGGACTCACAGAAGAGGTTCCAATTATAGAATGTGAGAGTGTCAGTCCTCTTGTACTTAAGTCGGCATCGTGCCTTTTGTATTAAATTTGGATGCTATTTCTGTGTTTCATCGTCAATAAGAAGGTCAAAGGGATACAGTAGACCTGAAGTGCAGCATCGGAATGTAAAACTGGACTCACAGCAGAGGTTCAAATCATAGAAAGAGAGAGTAACAGTCCCCTTGTACGTAAATAGGCATTGTGCCTTTTGTATTAAATTCGGATGCTATTTCTGTGTTTCATCGTCAAAAAGATGGTCCAAGGGATACAGTAAACCTGAAGTGAAGCATCGGAATCTAAAACTGGACTCACAGGAGAGGTTCAAATCATAGAAAATTAGAGTGTCAGCCCTCTTGTACTTAAGTCGGCATTGTGGATTTGAATTTAATTCCGACGCAATTTCTGTGTTTCATCGTCAATAAGAAGTTCCAAGGTATACAGTAAACCTGAAGTGAAGCATCGGAATCTAAAACTGGACTTACAGGAGAGGTTCAAATCATAGAAAGTTAGAGTGTCAGTCCTCTTGTACTTAAGTCGGCATTGTGCCTTTTGTATTAAATTCGGATGCAATTTTTGTGTTTCATCGTCAATAACAAGATTCAAGGGATACAGTAAACCTGAAGTGAAGCATCGGAATCTAAAACTGGACTCACAGGAGAAGTCCAAATCATAGAAAGTTAGAGTGTCAGTCCTCTTGTACTTATGTCGGCATTGTGCCTTTTGTATTATATTCGGATGCAATTTCTGTGTTTCATCGTCAATAAGAAGGTCCAAATTATACAGTAATCCTGAAGTGAAGCATCGGAATCTAAAACTGGACTCACAGGAGAGGTTCAAATCATAGAAAGTGAGAGTGTCAGTACTCTTGTACTTAAGTCGGCATTGTGCCTTTTGTATTAAATTTTGATGTAATTTCTGTGTATCATCGTCAATAAGAAAGTCATAGGTATACAGGAAACCTGAAGTGAAGCATCGGAATCTAAAACTGGACTCACAGGAGAGGTTCAAATCATAGAAAGTCAGAGTGTCAGTCCTCTTGTACTTAAGTCGGGATTGTGCCTTTTGTATTAAATTCGGAAGAAATTTCTGTATTTCATCGTCAATAAGAAGATCCTAGGGATACAGTAAACTAGAAGTGAAGCTTCGGAATCTAAAACTGGACTCACAGCAGAGGTTCAAATCGTAGAAAGTTAGAGAGTCAGTCCTCTTGTACTGAAGTCGGCATTGTGCCTTTTGTATTAAATTCGGATATAATTTCTGTGTCTCATCGTCAATAAGAAAGACCAAGGATACAGTAAACCTGAAGTGAAGCATCGGAATCTAAAACTGGACATACAGGTGAGGTTCACATCATAGAAAGTTAGAGTATCAGTCCCCTTGTACTTAAGTCGGCATTGTGCCTTTTGTATTAAATTCGGATGCAATTTCAGTGTTTCATCGTCAATACGAAGGTCCTAGGGATACAGTAAACCTGAAGTGAAGCATCGGAATCTAAAACAGGACTCACAGGCGTGGTTCAAATTATTGAAAGTTAGAGTGTCAGTCCTCTTGTACTTAAGTCGGCATAGTGCCTTTTGTATTAAATTCCAATGCAATTTCTGTGCTTCATCGTCAATAAGAAGGTACAAGGGATACAGTAAACCTGAAGTGAAGCATCGGAATCTAGAACTGGACTCACAGGAGTGGTTCAAATCATAGAAAGTGAGAGTGTCAGTCCACTTGTACTTAAGTCGGTTATGTGCCTTATGTATTAAATTCGGATGCAATTTCTGTGTTTCATCGTCAATAAGATGGTCCAAGGGATACAGTAAACCTGAAGTGAAGCATCCGAATCTACAACTGGACTCACAGGAGAGGTTCAAATCATAGAAAGTTAGGGTGTCAGTACTCTTGTACTTAAGTTGGCATTGTGCCTTTTGAATTTATTTCCGATGCAATTTCTGTGTTTCATCGTCAATAACAAGTTCCAAGGTATACAGCAAACCAGAAGTGAAGCATCGGAATCTAAAACTGGACTCACAGGAGAGGTCCAAATCATAGAAAGTCAGAGTGTCAGTCCTCTTTTACGTAAGTCGGCATTGTGCCTTTTGTATTAAATTCGGAAGAAATCTCTGTGTTTCATCGTCAATAAGAAGGTCCAAGGGATACAGTAAACCAGAAGTGAAGCATCGGAATCTAAAACTGGACTCACAGGAGAGGTTCAAATCATAGAAAGTTAGAGAGTAAGTCCTTTTGTACTTAAGTCGGCATTGTGCCTTTTGTATTAAATTCGGATGCAATTTCTGTGTCTCATCGTCAATAAGAAGGTCCAAGGGATACAGTAAACCTGAAGTGAAGCATCGGAATCTAAAACTGGACTTACAGGAGAGGTTCAAATCATAGAAAGTTAGAGTGTCAGTCCTCTTGTACTTAAGTCGGCATTGTGCCTTTTGTATTAAATTCGGATGCAATTTCTGTGTTTCATCGTCAATACGAAGGTCCTAGGGATACAGTAAACCTGAAGTGAAGCATCGGAATCTAAAACTGGACTCACAGGCGAGGTTCAAATTATTGAAAGTTAGAGTGTCAGTCCTCTTGTACTTAAGTCGGCATAGTGCCTTTTGTATTAAATTCCAATGCAATTTCTGTGCTTCTTCGTCAATAAGAAGGTACAAGGGATACAGTAAACCTGAATTGAAGCATCGGAATCTAGAACTGGACTCACAGGAGAGGTTCAAATCATAGAAAGTGAGAGTGTCAGTCCACTTGTACTTAAGTCGGATATGTGCCTTATGTATTAAATTCGGATGCAATTTCTGTGTTTCATCGTCAATAAGATGGTCCAAGGGATACAGTAAACCTGAAGTGAAGCATCCGAATCTAAAACTGGACTCACAGGAGAGGTTCAAATCATAGAAAGTTAGGGTGTCCGTACTCTTGTACTTAAGTCGGCATTGTGCCTTTTGAATTTATTTCCGATGCCATTTCTGTGTTTCATCGTCAATAACAAGTTCCAAGGTATACAGCAAACCAGAAGTGAAGCATCGGAAACTAAAACTGGACTCACAGGAGAGGTCCAAATCATAGAAAGTCAGAGTGTCAGTCCTCTTGTACTTAAGTCGGCATTGTTGCCTTTTGTATTAAATTCGGAAGAAATCTCTGTGTTTCATCGTCAATAAGAAGGTCCAAGGGATACAGTAAACGGGAAGTGAAGCATCGGAATCTAAAACTGGACTCACAGGAGAGGTTCAAATCATAGAAAGTTAGAGAGTAAGTCCTCTTGTACTTAAGTCGGCATTGTGCCTTTTGTATTAAATTCGGATGCAATTTCTGTGTCTCATCGTCAATAAGAAGGTCCAAGGGATACAGTAAATCTGAAGTGAAGCATCGGAATCTAAAACTGGACTTACAGGAGAGGTTCAAATCATAGAAAGTTAGAGTGTCAGTCCTCTTGTACTTATGTCGGCATTGTGCCTTTTGTATTAAATTTGGATGCAATTTCTGTGTTTCATCGCCAATAAGAAGGTCCAAATTATACAGTAATCCTGAAGTGAAGCATCGGAATCTAAAAGTGGACTCACAGGAGAGGTTCAAGTCATAGAAAGTGAGAGTGTCAGTACTCTTGTACTTATGTCGGCATTGTGCCTTTTGTATTAAATTCGGAAGAAATTTCTGTGTTTCATCGTCAATAAGAAGATCCAAGGGATACAGTAAACAAGACGTGAAGCATCGGAATCTAAAACTGGACTCACACGAGAGGTTCAAATCATAGAAAGTTAGAGAGTCAGTCCTCTTGTACTTAAGTCGGCATTGTGCCTTTTGTATTAAATTCGGATGCAATTTCTGTGTCTCATCGTCAATAAGAAGGTCCAAGGGATACAGTAAACCTGAAGTGAAGCATCGGAATCTAAAACTGGACTTACAAGAGAGGTTCAAATCATAGAAAGTTAGAGTATCAGTCCTCTTGTACTTAAGTCGGCATTGTGCTTTTGTTTTAAATTCGGATGCAATTTCTGTGTTTCATCGTCAATACGAAGGTCCTAGGGAAACGGTAAACCTGAAGTGAAGCATAGGAATCTACAACTGGACTCACAGGCGAGGTTCAAATTATTGAAAGTTAGAGTGTCAGTCCTCTTGTACTTAAGTCGGCATAGTGCCTTTTGTATTAAATTCCAATGCAATTTCTGTATTTCATCGTCAATAAGAAGGTACAAGGGATACAGTAAACCTGAAGTGAAGCATCGAAATCTAGAACTGGACTCAAAGGAGAGGTTCAAATCATAGAAAGTGAGAGTGTCAGTCCCCTTGTACTTAAGTCGGCTATGTGCCTTTTGTATTAAAAATTCGGATGCAATTTCTGTGTTTCATCGTCAATAAGATGGTCCAAGGGATACAGTAAACCTCAAGTGAAGCATCGGAATCTAAAACTGGGCTCTCAGGAGAGGTTCAAATCATAGAATGTTAGAGTGTCAGTCCCCTTGTACTTAAGTCGGCATTGTGCCTTTTGTATTAAATTCGGATGCAATTTCTGTGTTTCATATGCAATAAGAAAGTCCAAGGTATACAGGAAACCTGAAGTGAAGCATCGGAATCAAAAACTGGACTCACAGGAGAGGTTCAAATCATAAAAAGTTAGAGTGTCAGTCCTCTTGTACTTAAGTCGGCATAGTGCCTTCTGTATTAAATTCGGATGCAATTTCTGTGTTTCATCGTCAATACGAAGGTCCAAGAGATACAGTAAACCTGAAGTGAAGCATCGGAATCTAAAACTGGACTCACAGGAGAGGTTCAAATTATTGAAATTTAGAGTGTCAGTCCTCTTGTACTTAAGTCGGCATTGTGCCTTTTGTATTAAATTTCGATGCAATTTCTGTGTTTCATCGTCAATAAGAAGGTCCAAGGGATACAGTAAACCTGAAGTGAGGCATTGGAATCTAAAACTGGACTCACAGGAGAGGTTAAAATCATAGAAAGTTAGAGTGTCAGTCCTCTTGTAATTAAGTCGGCATTGTGCCTTTTGTATTAAATTCGGATGCAATTTCTGTGTTTCATAGTCAATTAGAAAGTCCAAGGTATACAGGAAACCTGAAGGGAAGCATCCGAACCTAAAACTGGACTCACAGGAGAGATTCAATACAAAGGAAGTTAGAGTGTCAGTCCTCTTGTACTTAAGTCGGCATTGTGCCTTTTGTATTAAATTCGGATGCAATATCTGTGCTTCATCGTTAATAAGAAGGTACAAGGGATACAGTAAACCTGAAGTGAAGCATCGGAATCTAAAACTGGACTCACGGGAGAGGTTCAAATCATAGAAAGAGAGGTTGTCAGTCCTCTTGTACTTAAGTCGGAATTGTGCCTTTTGTATTAAATTCGGATGCAATTTCTGTGTTTCATCGTCAATAAGAAGGTTCATGGGATACAGAAAACCTGAAGTGAAGCATCGGAATCAAAAACTGGAGTCACAGGAGAGGTTCAAATCATAGATAGTTAGAATGTCAGTCCCCTTGTACTTAAGTCGGCATTATGCCTTTTGTATTAAATTCGGATGCAATTTCTGTGTTTCACCGTTAATGACAAGGTCCAAGGTATACAGGAAACCTGAAGTGAAGCATCGGAATCTAAAACTGGACTAACAGGAGAGGTTCAAATCGTAGAAAGTTAGAGTATCAGTCCTCTTGTATTTAAGTCGTCATTGTGGCTTTTGTATTCAATTCGGATGCAATATCTGTGTTTCATCGTCAATACGAAGGGCCTAGGGATACAGTTAACCTGAAGTGAAGCATCGGAATCTAAAACAGGACTCACAGGCGAGGTTCAAATTATTGAAAGTTAAAGTGTCAGTCCTCTTGTACTTAGGGCGGCATTGTGCCTTTTGTATTAAATTTGGATGCAATTTCTGTGTTTCATCGTCAATAAGAAGGTCCAAATGATACAGTAGACCTGAAGTGCAGCATCGGAATCTAAAACTGGACTCACAGCAGAGGTTCAAATCATAGAAAGAGAGAGTAACAGTCCTCTTGTACGTAAATAGGCATTGTGCCTTTTGTATTAAATTCGGATGCTATTTCTGTGTTTCATCGTCAAATAGATGGTCCAAGGGATACAGTAAACCTGAAGTGAAGCATCGGAATCTAAAACTGAACTCACAGGACAGGTTCAAATCATTGAAAATTAGAGTGTCAGCCCTCTTGTACTTAAGTCGGCATTGTGGCTTTGAATTTAATTCCGATGCAATTTCTGTGTTTCATCGTCAATAAGAAGTTCCAAGGTATACAGGAAACCTGAAGTGAGGCATCGGAATCTAAAACTGGACTCACAGAAGGGGTTCAAATCATAGAAAGTCAGAGTGTCAGTCCTCTTGTACTTAAGTCGGGATTGTGCCTTTTGTATTAAATTCGGAAGAAATTTCTGTATTTCATCGTCAATAAGAAGATCCTAGGGGTACAGTAAACCAGAAGTGAAGCTTCGGAATCTAAAACTGGACTCACAGCAGAGGTTCAAATCATAGGAAGTTAGAGAGTCAGTCCTCTTGTACTTAAGTCGGCATTGTGCCTTTTGTATTAAATTCGGATGTAATTTCTGTGTCTCATCGTCAATAAGAATGTCTAAGGGATACAGTAATCCTGAAGTGAAGCATCGGAATCTAAAACTGGACATACAGGAGAGGTTCAAATCATAGAAAGTTAGAGTATCAGTCCTCTTGCACTTCAGTCGGCATTGTGCCTTTTGTATTATATTCCGATGCAATTTCTGTGTTTCATCGTCAATACGAAGGTCCTAGGGATACAGTAAACCTGAAGTGAAGCATCGGAATCTAAAACTGGACTCTCAGGCGAGGTTCAAATTATTGAAAGTTAGAGTGTCAGTCCTCTTGTACATATGTCGGCATTGGGCCTTTTGTATTAAATTCGGATGCAGTTTCTGTGTTTCATCGTCAATAAGATGGTCCAAATTATACAGTAATCCTGAAGTGAAGCATCGGAATCTAAAACTGGGCTCACAGGAGTGGTTCAAATCATCGAAAGTGAGAGTGTCAGTACTCTTGTACTTATGTCGGCATTGTGCCTTTTGTATTACACTCGGAAGAAATTTCTGTGTTTCATCGTCAATAAGAAGATCCAAGGGATACAGTAAACCAGAAGTGAAGCATCGGAATCTAAAACTGGACTCACACGAGAGGTTCAAATCATAGAAAGTTAGAGAGTCAGTCCTCTTGTACTTAAGTCGGCATTGTGCCTTTTGTATTAAATTTGGATGCAATTTCTGTGTTTCATCGTCAATAAGAAGGTCCAAGGGATACAGTAGACCTGAAGTGCAGCATCGGAATCTAAAACTGGACTCACAGCAGAGGTTCAAATCATAGAAAGAGAGAGTAACAGTCCTCTTGTACGTAAATAGGCATTGTGCCTTTTGTATTAAATTCGGATGCTATTTCTGTGTTTCATCGTCAAAAAGATGGTCCAAGGGATACAGTAAACCTGAAGTGAAGCATCGGAATCTAAAACTGAACTCACAGGAGAGGTTCAAATCATTGAAAATTTGAGTGTCAGCCCTCTTGTACTTAAGTCGGCATTGTGGCTTTGAATTTAATTCCGATGCAATTTCTGTGTTTCATCGTCAATAAGAAGTTCCAAGGTATACAGGAAACCTGAAGTGAGGCATCGGAATCTAAAACTGGACTCAGAGAAGAGGTTCAAATCATAGAAAGTCAGAGTGTCAGTCCTCTTGTACTTAAGTCGGGATTGTGCCTTTTGTATTAAATTCGGAAGAAATTTCTGTATTTCATCGTCAATAAGAAGATCCTAGGGGTACAGTAAACCAGAAGTGAAGCTTCGGAATCTAAAACTGGACTCACAGCAGAGGTTCAAATCATAGGAAGTTAGAGTCAGTCCTCTTGTACTTAAGTCGGCATTGTGCCTTTTGTATTAAATTCGGATGTAATTTCTGTGTCTCATCGTCAATAAGAAAGTCTAAGGGATACAGTAATCCTAAAGTGAAGCATCGGAATCTAAAACTGGACATACAGGAGAGGTTCAAATCATAGAAAGTTCGAGTATCAGTCCTCTTGCACTTAAGTCGGCATTGTGCCTTTTGTATTATATTCCGATGCAATTTCTGTGTTTCATCGTCAATACGAAGGTCCTAGGGATACAGTAAACCTGAAGTGAAGCATCGGAATCTAAAACTGGACTCACAGGCGAGGTTCAAATTATTGAAAGTTAGAGTGTCAGTCCTCTTGTACTTAAGTCGGCATAGTGCCTTTTGTATTAAATTCCAATGCATTTTCTGTGCTTCTTCGTCAATAACAAGGTACAAGGGATACAGTAAATCTGAAGTGAAGCATCGGAATCTAGAACTGGACTCACAGGGTGAGGTTCAAATCATAGAAAGTGAGAGTGTCAGTCCACTTGTACTTAAGTCGGCTATGTGCCTTATGTATTAAATTCGGATGCAATTTCTGTGTTTCATCGTCAATAAGATGGTCCAAGGGATACAGGAAACCTGAAGTGAAGCATCGGAATCTAAAACTGGACTTACAGGAGAGGTTCAAATCATAGAAAGTAAGAGTATCAGTCCTCGTGTATTTAAGTCGTCATTGTGCCTTTTGTATTAAATTAGGATGCAATTTCTGTGTTTCATCGTCAATACGAAGGGCCTAGGGATACAGTTAACCTGAAGTGAAGCATCGGAATCTAAAACTGGACTCACAGGCGAGGTTCAAATTATTGAAAGTTAGAGTGTCAGTCCTCTTGTACTTAGGTCGGCATTGTGCCTTTTATATTAAATTCGGATGCAATTTCTGTGTTTCATCGTCAATAAGAAGGTACAAGGGAAACAGTAAAGCTGAAGTGAAGCATCATAATCTAAAACTGGACTCACAGCAGAGGTTCCAATTATAGAAAGTGAGAGTGTCAGTCCTCTTGTATTTAAGTCGTCATTGTGCCTTTTGTATTAAATTCGGATGCAATTAATGTGTTTCATCGTCAATAACGAGGTCCAAGATATACAGGAAACCTGAAGTGAAGCATCGGAATCTAAAACTGGACACAATGGAGAGGTTCAAATCTTAGAAATTTAGTGTGTCAGTCCTCTTGTACTTAGGTCGGCATTGTGCCTTTTATATTAAATTCGGATGCAATTTCTGTGTTTCATCGTCAATAAGAAGGTACAAGGGATACAGTAAAGCTGAAGTGAAGCATCGGAATCTAAAACTGGACTCACAGAAGAGGTTCCAATTATAGAAAGTGAGAGTGTCAGTCCTCTTGTACTTAAATAGGCATTGTGCCTTTTGTATTAAATTGGGATGCAATTTTTGTGTTTTATCGTCACTAACAAGATTCAAGGGATACAGTAAACCTGAAGTGAAGCATCGGAATCTGAAACTGGACTCCCAGGAGAAGGTCAAATCATAGAAAGTTAGAGTGTCAGTCCTCTTGTACATATGTCGGCGTTGTGCCTTTTGTATTAAATTCGTATGCAGTTTCTGTGTTTCATCGTCAATAAGAAGGTCCAAATTGTACAGTAATCCTGAAGTGAAGCATCGGAATCTAAAACTGGTCTTACAGGAGAGGTTCAAATCATAGAAAGTGAGAGTGACAGTACTCTTGTACTTATGTCGGCATTGTGCTTTTGTATTAAATTCGGATGCAATTTCTGTGTCTCATCGTCAATAAGAAGGTCCAAGGGATACAGTAAACCTGAAGTGAAGCATCGGAATCTAAAACTGGACTTACAGGTGAGGTTCAAATCATAGAAAGTTAGAGTATCAGTACTCTTGTACTTAAGTCGGCATCTTGCCTATTGTATTAAATTTGGATGCAATTTCTGTGTTTCATCGTCAATAAGAAGGTCCAAGGGATACAGTAGACCAGAAGTGCAGCATCGGAATCTAAAACTGGACTCACAGCAGAGGTTCAAATCCTAGAAAGAGAGAGTAACAGTACTTGTACGTAAATAGGCATTGTGCCTTTTGTATTAAATTCGGATGCTATTTCTGTGTTTCATCGTCAAAAAGATGGTCCAAGGGATACAGTAAACCTGAAGTGAAGCATCGGAATCTAAAACTGAACTCACAGGAGAGGTTCAAATCATTGAAATGTAGAGTGTCAGCCCTCTTGTACTTAAGTCGGCATTGTGGCTTTGAATTTAATTCCGATGCAATTTCTGTGTTTCATCGTCAATAAGAAGTTCCAAGGTATACAGGAAACTTGAAGTGAGGCATCGGAATCTAAAACTGGACTCACAGGAGAGGTTCAAATCATAGGAAGTTAGAGAGTCAGTCCTCTTGTAGTTACGTCGGCATTGTGCCTTTTGTATTAAATCCGGATGTAATTTCTGTGTCTCATCGTCAATAAGAAAGTCTAAGGGATACAGTAAACCTGAAGTGAAGCATCGGAATCTAAAACTGGACATACAGGAGAGGTTCAAATCATAGGAAGTTAGAGTATCAGTCCTCATGCACTTAAGTCGGCATTGTGCCTTTTGTATTAAATTCCGATGCAATTTCTGTGTTTCATCGTCAATACGAAGGGCCTAGGGATACAGTAAACCTGAAGTGAAGCATCGGAATCTAAAACTGGACTCACAGGCGAGGTTCAAATTATTGAAAGTTTGAGTGTCAGTCCTCTTGTACTTAGGTCGGCATTGTGCCTTTTATATTAAATTCGGATGCAATTTCTGTGTTTCATCGTCAATAAGAAGGTACAAGGGATACAGTAAAGCTGAAGTGAAGCATCGGAATCTAAAACTGGACTCACAGGAGAGGTTCAAATCATAGAAAGTTAAAGTGTCAGTCCTCTTGTACTTAAGTCGGCATTGTGCCTTTTATATTAAATTCGGATGCAATTTCTGTGTTTCATCGTCAATACGAAGGTCCAAAGGATACAGTAAACCTGAAGTGAAGCATCGGAATCTAAAACTGGACTCACAGGAGAGGTTCAAATTATTGAAAGTTAGAGTGTCAGTCCTCTTGTACTTAAGTCGGCATTGTGCCTTTTGTATTAAATTCCGATCCAATTTCTGTGTTTCATCGTCAATAAGAAGGTCCAAGGGATACAGTAAACCTGAATTGAGCCATTGGAATCTAAAACTGGACTCACAGGAGAGGTTCAAATCATAGAAAGTTAGAGTGTCAGTCCTCTTGTACTTAAGTCGGCATTGTGCCTTTTGTATTAAATTCGGATGCAATTTCTGTGTTTCATAGTCAATAAGAAAGTCCAAGGTATACAGGAAACCTGACGTGAAGCATCCGAACCTAAAACTGGACTCACAGGAGAGGTTCAATACATAGGAAGTTAGAGTGTCAGTCCTCTTGTACTTAAGTCGGCATTGTGCCTTTTGTATTAAATTTGGATGCAATATCTGTGCTTCATCGTTAATAAGAAGGTACAGGGGATACAGTAAACCTGAAGTGAAGCATCGGAATCTAAAACTGGACTCACGGGAGAGGTTCAAATCATAGAAAGAGAGGGTGTCAGTCCTCTTGTACTTAAGTCGGAATTGTGCCTTTTGTATTAAATTCGGATGCAATTTCTGTGTTTCATCGTCAATAAGAAGGTCCATGGGATACAGTAAACCTGAAGTGGAGCATCGGAATCAAAAACTGGAGTCACAGGAGAGGTTCAAATCATAGATAGTTAGAATATCAGTCCCCTTGTACTTAAGTCGGCATTGTGCATTTTGTATTAATTTCGGATGCAATTTCTGTGTTCCATCGTCAGTAAGAGGGTACAAGGGATACAGTAAAGCTGAAGTGAAGCATCGGAATCTAAACCTGGACTCACAGAAGAGTTTCCAATTATAGGAAGTGAGAGTGTCAGTCCCCTTGTACTTAAATAGGCATTGTGCCTTTTGTATTAAATTCGGATGCAATTAATGTGTTTCATCGCCAATAACGAGGTCCAAGATATACAGGAAACCTGAAGTGAACCATCGGAATCTAAAACTGGACACAATGGAGAGGTTCAAATCTTAGAAATTTAGTGTGTCAGTCCTCTTGTACTTAGGTCGGCATTGTGCCTTTTATATTAAATTCGGATGCAATTTCTGTGTTTCATCGTCAATAAGAAGGTACAAGGGATACAGTAAAGCTGAAGTGAAGCATCGGAATCTAAAACTGGGCTCACACGAGAGGTTCAAATCATAGAACGTTAGAGAGTCAGTTCTCTTGTACTTAAGTCGGCATTGTGCCTTTTGTATTAAATTCGGATGCAATTTCTGTGTCTCATCGTCAATAAGAAGGTCCAAGGGATACAGTAAACCTGAAGTGAAGCATCGGAATCTAAAACTGGACTTACAGGAGAGGTTCAAATCACTCAAAGTTAGAGCATCAGTCCTCTTGTACTTAAGTCGGCATAGTGCCTTTTTTATTAAATTCCAATGCAATTTCTGTATTTCATCGTCAGTAAGAAGGTACAAGGGATACAGTAAACCTGATGTGAAGCATCGGAATCTAAAACTGGACTCTCAGGAGAGGTTCAAATCATAGAATGTTAGAGTGTCAGTCCTCTTGTACTTAAGTCGGCACTGTGCCTTTTGTATTAAATTCCGATGCAATTTCTGTGTTTCATCGTCAATAAGAAGGTCCAAGGTATACAGTAAACCTGAAGTTAAGCATCGGAATCTAAAACTGGACTCACAGAAGAGGTTCAAATTATAGAAGTTGAGAGTGTCAGTCCTCTTGTACTTAAGTCGGCATTGTGACTTTTGTATTAAATTCGGATGCAATTTCTGTGTTTCCTAGTCAATAAGAAAGTCCAAGGTTTACAGGAAACCTGAAGTGAAGCATCGGAATCAAAAACTGGACTCACAGGAGAGGTTCAAATCATAGAAAGTTAAAGTGTCAGTCCTCTTGTACTTAAGTCGGCATTGTGCCTTTTGTATTAAATTCGGATGCAATTTCTGTGTTTCATCGTCAATACGAAGGTCCAAGGGATACAGTAAACCTGAAGTGAAGCATCGGAATCTAAAACTGGACTCACAGGAGAGGTTCAAATTATTGAAAGTTAGTGTGTCAGTCCTCTCGTACTTAAGTCGGCATTGTGCCTTTTGTATTAAATTCCGATGCAATTTCTGTGTTTCATCGTCAATAAGAAGGTCCAAGGGATACAGTAAACCTGAATTGAGCCATTGGAATCTAAAACTGGACTCACAGGAGAGGTTCAAATCATAGAAAGTTAGAGTGTCAGTCCTCTTGTACTTAAGTCGGCATTGTGCCTTTTGTATTAAATTCGGATGCAATTTCTGTGTTTCATAGTCAATAAGAAAGTCCAAGGTATACAGGAAACCTGACGTGAAGCATCCGAACCTAAAACTGGACTCACAGGAGAGGTTCAATACATAGGAAGTTAGAGTGTCAGTCCTCTTGTACTTAAGTCGGCATTGTGCCTTTTGTATTAAATTCGGATGCAATAGCTGTGCTTCATCGTTAATAAGAAGGTACAGGGGATACAGTAAACCTGAAGTGAAGCATCGGAATCTAAAACTGGACTCACGGGAGAGGTTCAAATCATAGAAAGAGAGGGTGTCAGTCCTCTTGTACTTAAGTCGGAATTGTGCCTTTTGTATTAAATTCGGATGCAATTTCTGTGTTTCATCGTCAATAAGAAGGTCCATGGGATACAGTAAACCTGAAGTGGAGCATCGGAATCAAAAACTGGAGTCACAGGAGAGGTTCAAATCATAGATAGTTAGAATATCAGTCCCCTTGTACTTAAGTCGGCATTGTGCCTTTTGTATTAATTTCGGATGCAATTTCTGTGTTCCATCGTCAATAAGAGGGTACAAGGGATACAGTAAAGCTGAAGTGAAGCATCGGAATCTAAACCTGGACTCACAGAAGAGTTTCCAATTATAGGAAGTGAGAGTGTCAGTCCTCTTGTACTTAAATAGGCATTGTGCCTTTTGTATTAAATTCGGATGCAATTTTTGTGTTTTATCGTCAATAACAAGATTCAAGGGATACAGTAAACCTGAAGTGAAGCATCGGAATCTGAAACTGGACTCACAGGAGAAGTTCAAATCATAGAAAGTTAGAGTGTCAGTCCTCTTGTACTTATGTCGGCATTGTGCCTTTTGCATTAAATTCGGATGCAATTTCTGTGTGTCATCGTCAATAAGAAGGTTCCAATTATACAGTAATCCTGAAGTGAAGCATCGGAATCTAAAACTGGACTCACAGGTGAGGTTCAAATCATAGAAAGTGAGAGTGACAGTACTCTTGTACTTATGTCGGCATTGTGCCTTTTGTATTAAATTCGGAAGAAATTTCTGTGTTTCATCGTCAATAAGAAGATCCAAGGGATACAGTAAACCAGAAGTGAAGCATCGGAATCTAAAACTGGACTCACAGGCGAGGTTCAAATTATAGAAAGTTAGAGTGTCAGTCCTCTTGTACTTAGGTCGGCATTGTGCCTTTTATATTAAATTCGGATGCAATTTCTGTGTTTCATCGTCAATAAGAAGGTACAAGGGATACAGTAAAGCTGAAGTGAAGCATCGGAATCTAAAACTGGACTCACAGAAGAGGTTCCTATTATAGAAAGTGAGAGTGTCAGTCCTCTTGTATTTAAGTCGTCATTGTGCCTTTTGTATTAAATTCGGATGCAATTAATGTGTTTCATCGTCAATAACGAGGTCCAAGATATACAGGAAACCTGAAGTGAACCATCGGAATCTAAAACTGGACACAATGGAGAGGTTCAAATCTTAGAAATTTAGTGTGTCAGTCCTCTTGTACTTAGGTCGGCATTGTGCCTTTTATATTAAATTCGGATGCAATTTCTGTGTTTCATCGTCAATAAGAAGGTACAAGGGATACAGTAAAGCTGAAGTGAAGCATCGGAATCTAAAACTGGACTCACAGAAGAGGTTCCAATTATAGAAGGTGAGAGTGTCAGTCCTGTTGTACTTAAATAGGCATTGTGCCTTTTGTATTAAATTCGGATGCAATTTTTGTGTTTTATCGTCAATAACAAGATTCAAGGGATACAGTAAACCTGAAGTGAAGCATCGGAATCTGAAACTGGACTCACAGGAGAAGTTCAAAACATAGAAAGTTAGAGTGTCAGTCCTCTTGTACATATGTCGGCATTGTGCCTTTTGCATTAAATTCGGATGCAGTTTCTGTGTTTCATCGTCAATAAGAAGGTCCAAATTATACAGTAATCCTGAAGTGAAGCATCGGAATCTAAAACTGGACTCACACGAGAGGTTCAAATCATAGAAAGTTAGAGAGTCAGTCCTCTTGTACTTAAGTCGGCATTGTGCCATTTGTATCAAATTCGGATGCAATTTCTGTGTCTCATCGTCAATAAGAAGGTCCAAGGGATACAGTAGACCTGAAGTGCAGCATCGGAATCTAAAACTGGACTCACAGCAGAGGTTCAAATCATAGAAAGAGAGAGTAACAGTCCTCTTGTACGTAAATAGGCATTGTGCCTTTTGTATTAAATTCGGATGCTATTTCTGTGTTTCATCGTCAAAAAGATGGTCCAAGGGATACAGTAAACCTGAAGTGAAGCATCGCAATCTAAAACTGGACTCACAGCAGAGGTTCAAGTCATAGGAAGTTAGAGAGTCAGTCCTCTTGTACTTAAGTCGGCATTGTGCCTTTTGTATTAAATTCGGATGTAATTTCTGTGTGTCATCGTCAATATGAAAGTCAAAGGGATATAGTAAACCTGAAGTGAAGCATCGGAATCTAAAACTGGACATACAGGAGAGGTTCAAATCATAGAAAGTTAGAGTATCAGTCCTCCTGCACTTAATTCGGCATTGTGCCTTTTGTATTAAATTCCGATGCAATTTCTGTGTTTCATCGTCAATACGAAGGTCCTAGGGATACAGTAAACCTGAAGTGAAGCATCGGAATCTAAAACTGGACTCCCAGGCGAGGTTCAAATTATTGAAAGTTAGAGTGTCAGTCCTCTTGTACTTAAGTCGGCATAGTGCCTTTTGTATTAAATTCCAATACAATTTCTGTGCTTCATCGTCAATAAGAAGGTACAAGGGATACAGTAAATCTGAAGTGAAGCTTCGGAATCTAGAACTGGACTCACAGGAGAGGTTCAAATCATAGAAAGTGAGAGTGTCAGTCCACTTGTACTTAAGTCGGCTATGTGCCTTATGTATTAAATTCGGATGCAATTTCTGTGTTTCATCGTCAATAAGATGATCCAAGGGATACAGTAAACCTGAAGTGAAGCATCGGAATCTAAAACAGGACTCACAGGAGAGGTTGAAATCATAGAAAGTGAGAGTGTCAGTCCTCTTGTACTTAAGTCGGCATTGTGCCATTTGTATTAAGTTCGGATGCAATTTCTGTGTTTCATAATCAATAAGAAAGTCCTAGGCATACAGGAAACCTGAAGTGAAGCATCGGAATCTAAAACTGGACTCACAGGAGAGGTTCAAATCATAGAAAGTTAGAGTGTCAGTAATCTTGTAATTTAGTCGGCATTGTGCCTTTTGTA